>NC_081297.1:97640364-100140364 GCF_030435805.1 Mustela lutreola
CATTCCATACTCATTTGTTATCTATGAGGCGATAAAGAGCCTGAATAATAGATAAGAATAAAATGCACTATAACATTTGCCTTGTGATGATTTCTCATCTCAAAAACTTGATGTCTCTCCTATTGTCAGGATCATCCAGAGAAGCAGTTTCCACAAGGTCTCGTACGTGCATTTAGTAAACTTAAAGAAGAAGGGTGTGTGATGCTGTAAAACAAAAACCTGGAAATTAGGAGACACTTTTATTTTTTTTTAAGATTTTATTTATTTATTTGACAGACGGATCACAAGTAGACAGAGAGGCAGGCAGAGAGAGAGGGAAGCAGGCTGCAGAGAGCCTGATGCCAGGGCTCGATGCAGGGCTCGATGCAGGGCTCGATACCAGGCCCCTGGGATCATGACCTGAGCTGAAGACAGAGGCTTAACCCACTGAGCCACCCAGGCATCCCTAGGAGACACTCTTAAAGAAAAGGAGAACGGTAGGGAAGGGAAGTGGAAGAGAACTGATGGTGGGGCCCTTACCGAACATCATTTTAGGTATTTTCTAGGTGGAGCATTAAAGGAATAAGAGAGAAATAAAAAATTTATTTGTAACCTTAATTCCTCTGTTGGCTTTTTTCAGGGTACCCAGCTCCTTCCCCCACCTGGCGTCAGGCTGCCCTCAGTCTGCTAACTCTGTGTCTGATGCTGCTGATTGGGCTGGTAACCTTGGGGATTATGTGTAAGTATATTTCATCAAACCCAAGAAAAGTGATTAGGAAATACATTTTTTTTTAAAGATTTTATTTATTTATTTGTCAGAGAGAGAGAGAGCGAGCGAGAGCGAGCACAGGCAGACAGAGTGAAAGGCAGAGGCAGAGGGAGAAGCAGGCTCCCTGTGGAGCAAGGAGCCCCATGTGGGACTCGATCCCAGGACGCTGGGATCATGACCTGAGCCGAAGGCAGCTGCTTAACCAACTGAGCCACCCAGGTGTCCCAGGAAATACATTTATAAACTATGTAAATTCCGTTTGATTATATTATGTAATCATAGCTCCTTCATTCTCCAAGTCTCTAACATAAACAAGCAAGGGCCAGACTTAATTATTATGAGGATTTTGCCCTGAATCCATTTTTTTCTTTTGATAAACCAGACTGGATTATGAAGACAACTTTTACAGTTTTCATTATTGGTTAGAATAAGGAGTTTCTTTTCCGCATAGACACACATCCACTTATTATCCCAGTGGTAAGAAATGGGAGCCAAGGGAGTTGGACTCAAGGAAGATCATGCCGTTTCATTCACCCTGAAGACTTAGTACAAAACTGACTTACCCCTCTCACTCAAGACCATTCTAGTGTAAAAATAGCTTGCCTGCTATAATGGAAAAAGAGATACAATCAAGGAGGAATATTTGCTTGAGATACATTACCCTCTAAGCAGAAAGTTGAACCACCTCCATGTAACAATGGAAGCTTCATTCCCAAGCACAATACCTAAAGAAGAATATTCTTTTGGTTCTGACCTATCATTGAGCCATCAGGGTTGAACAGGGCAGAGAGTCCTGCACTAACAATAAATGGAAGAATGTCTCGAGAATCCATACTCTGTAGGATATTGTTAACCATATGATGGACAGAGTAGTGAGTGGCACAGTATTCCCTTTTGGGGGGACTTGCTGTCAAGAAAGTTTATTCTGTGAATGACACTAGTATCTTCCCTGCTACTTTCATTTATTTTTACTAATGTAGGACTTCATAGATACTTAAAATTTAGACATACCAATTTGGACACATAAATAGGGCCTAATGATATAGCTTGCTCTTTTGGAAAGAAATACAGGGTTCTAGCAGCAGTTACTAATATTCAATAGCTGATCGTTATGAGGATTAGCAGTTGATCTTCTATAATGATGCATATTTTTAAAATGAAGATGAAGAGTACCTGGGTGGCTCAGCTGGTTAAGCCTCTGCCTTTGACTCAGGTCAGGATCCCAGGTTCCCGAGATTGAGCCCCACATCACTGGACTCCCTGCTCAGCAGACTCCCTGCTTTGAGTCTGCTTCTCCCTCTGCCCTTCCCCTGGCTCATGCTTTCTCTCTCTCTCTCCTAAAATAAATAAATACAATTTTTAAAAAAATGAAGATTCATATTCATATTCATATTCATTGGTTCACCATAGAAGTAAAGTTTTTTTTTTTTTTTTTTCTGAAGTGTAGTGTTTTCAGTGAAATGATTCTTAATTTATTGTGACCATGAATCACCTGAACTGTTAATTAAAAAGGTATCTCACAAAACAAACTGAGGGTTGCCGGGGGGAGGGGGTTGGGGAGAAGGGGGTGGGATTATGGACATTGGGGAGGGTATGTGATTTGGTGAGTGCTATGAAGTGTGTAAACCTGGTGATTCACAGACCTGGGGATAAAAATATATGTATATAAAAAATATATGTTTATAAAAAATAAAAAATTAAAAAAAAAAAAAAGAGAAAAAAAAAAAAAAAAGGTAGATTTTGGGATGCCTGGGTGGCTCAGTCATTTAAGCTTCTGACTCTTGGTTTTGGCTCAGGTCATGATCTCAGACTCATGAGGTCCAGCCCCACATCCAACTCTATATTCAGTTTTGAGTCTGCTTGAGATTCTATCCATCCCTCTCCCTCTGCCTCTATCCTGCTTAAGCTCTCTCTCTCTCCAATAAATGAATAAAACCTTTTTTTTTTTTTTTAAAAAAAAAAGCAGATTTTATGGATCCAGAGCCAGAAATGGTCTAGTATAGAATTAAAATCTGCATTTAAAACAAAACCAAATATGTAGGTGATTCTGATAAAAGTGATCTGTATACTATACCTTAAGGTAACTATTGCCTTAAAGGATTCTGTTCCTGTTAAAACAATAATTACATGAACCAACTCCAAACAGGAAGAAGAAAAGTATTCCATTAATGAATGGAAAAATGCTTGGCACTGCTTTAGATGAAATGTCAAAGATATAAAATTATTAATTCATTATTTTAATACAAGTATAATCATATTTAAAATTTCCATAAAATTGTGAGGATGAGCTCCAAACAATGTGGACTAGAAAGGCATCTGGTGTGTTTCTTCTGTGATACCTCTATTATTGGGAGCTACTGGAAAATATTAAGTAACGTGAGAAATAGTTCTGCGTTAAGAATTATCGATGGCAATGATGAGAATGGGAGGATATACGAACTTAGCTCCTTTTATGTCTTGGAGTTTTGCAGACATCTAATGAAATTAATTCAGATTCAGAGAAATTAAGTCAACTTCAAAAAATCATCCACCAACAGCAGGATAACTTATCCGAGCAGCTGAACAGCTACAGGAACATTCCCACCCAGGAGGAGTTCCTCAAATCACAGATCTCCAGTCTTTTGAAGAGACAGGGACAAATGGCCATCAAACTCTGCCAGGAGCTAATCATTCACACTGATTCAGGTAATTGGGACCTACTGGGCAGTTGGGTCCAATCTGTTGGCATTGATCACATGCACGCCCTCATAGCATGAGAAAGGTATGTTCTTTGGTGACCTCTATTGATATCACACTAAATTTATAGAAAACAAGGGGAGATATCAATGTATTTAATATTTTTGAAATCACAGAGGTGAATTTGGGAAGTGCCTTGGAATGATACCAACCTGGATACTTCAGCTTCTTATATTGTGAACTATTTTTAGGTGATTTTGATGTTTTAAGAAGTTAAAAGTAGAGCTTGTAATTCTAAGGCCAGGAAACTGATCCCTGAAGTGAGAATTTCAATCCCTGTTGCTCCAGCCCATAATGGGGAGGGACTTCATTCCCACAGGCTCCTAAAGAATGCTGGGTCTCAGATGCTGTCGTCAAGTTCAATTGCTTAGTTTCTAAAACCTTCCCCGGTCCCCCCAGCATTAATTATTTGTACTAATGGGTGTAATTTCTTTTTCAGACCACAAGTGTAATCCTTGTCCTAAGATGTGGCAATGGTACCAAAACAGCTGCTATTATTTTGCAACAAATGAGGAGAGGACCTGGACTAAAAGTAGGAAAAACTGCATGGATAGGAACTCCACCTTGGTGAAGATAGATAGCTTGGAGGAAAAGGTCGGTTGACTCTCCTTCCCTGGTTAGAGAAATTATTCATATCATAGAAAGCAAAACAAGTGAATAAGAAAAGTGGAAAGCAAAACAAGTGTAGAGTAGGAATTCAATGGATTTTGAATGAGAATTAACATCTTACTTCTGCACTCTGGAATGTGGTTCACACATGACATTGTCCCTGTTCTTCTTCTTAGGATTTTCTGAAGTCGCAGCCATTACCCACATTCTCTTTCTTCTGGTTGGGCTTGTCATGGGACCCATCTGGAAGGAGCTGGGTATGGGAGGATGGCTCTGGTCCCTCTCCATCCTTGTAAGTCTCTAACTGTTGGGGGAGGGGGGAGGAAAAGTAAGCTAAGAATACTGAAAAACCGAATGCTAAGAAAATCAAGGCTAATTTTAAGAATTATAAATCTAGATACAAAAAAAGAGTGCAACACACACGGAAAAGAAAGCGTCAGTAAGAAATAATGAAAGCCAGAGTACCTAATTTTGTGTATGTGACAAACTTATGGGAAGACACTGAAGTTTATCTATTAAAGTTTATTTTTTTGATTTAACAAATAATATTACACTTACTTTGTTCAAAGGGGTATGTAAATATTAGTTCTCTGATAAAAGCACTGTTATATTCCTATTTTATGGATGAAACAATTATGTAGAGAGATTAAATAACTTGCCCAAGGTCACTACTGCCTGAGTGCCAAAGTCAGGACTGAGTGCTTCTGTGACCATGAGCTTGGCCTCTCAGCTCCCCTGGCTCCAACACTTAAAATCCCGAGGGTGGCGTTTATCATAAGAATATATATTAACTCATTTATTTAAATTCAATAATTGTCAGCCATTTTCTAGCAGCAAGTAAGTCTGAATTGATAGATTAGTTTGGTTTTGTGATAGAGATTGACCAATTAGATTTCGTGGCAAATGTTTTACATGTCTTAAAATGAGCTAAGTCTGCCACTTCAAGGTTTTGAAGAAATATTTAATATATTTACAGGATATATGATACTTTGAAAATTACAGTTTTTACAACTATTTAAAGTTATAAAAATAGGTGTTATATTAAAAATACAGAAAGGAACACATAGTCTTATAAAATTCTCTTAGCAGCTACAGAACAAATATTTTGAGGAACACAGTTGTGTTCCTAACTATATTATCCCAACTATATTAAAATGATGTATGATATTTGTACTTTTAATGTAATATATGACATTTGTGTATTACGTGAAATATAAGAGCACTGGTACCTTTCTGGGTGTGATGGGTTTTTCCTCCACCTCCCTTCGCATTAAATTATTCACCTATTCACTTACTCCTTACTTACTCCTTCACTTATTCCTTAATGCTTACTGTCAAAGTTTCCTTAAGCTGAATTATAATCACTCATTTCCATCAAGGTTACTGGGTTTCAGCTATGACTGCCAGTTTAGACAATGATATGTCTATACTTTTCTCCCTGGATATACTTTATCTTCACCCATTTCCCACAATGATATCACGGTTTTTTCTACTCATGCCAATTTCTCACTCTCTAATGTCCACTACTGGTCATATTAAGTCACTGATTCTGGTTTAACTCAAATAATCATGGTGACAAGCACGTGCAAAGTAATAAACACCGGAACAAAAACGACAGTTACTTCTTTTTAACGGAGCAATACTCGGCACGAGATGATTACCAACTAACCTGGGGTATTGCTGCTAGACTGAGGCTTTACAGAACAGGACCAGCATACCCTGTAAATGCAGCTGTTTCCCCTTTGGACTTTAGGAAGATGGGTCCCCTCTCCCAAAGGAGTTTTCATCGTCCCAGGATCCCTCCACTCACTCCTAGTGAAAATATGGAGGAGGGGGTCCCCTGTGGTGAGGTTTGGAGTCTGTGGACAAGGATGCTCTGAGGCTGTGGCTGTCACACTCAGGTGGAAATGAGCTTCAGAATCCCATTCCCTACTGAGCAAGGCTGCTCTCAGCAAGGGCATATGCCAAGGGGAGAGTTTAGTAAGCCCAACACCAAAGCAAAGATACCAGTGTAGCACATTTTTACTCATTTGAGTAAAAAGGCACATCGGAGATTTAAGTCTGATGAGCATAATTTTATACATTAAAAAAAAAGATATCTATTTATTTATTTAAGAGCAAGAAAGCACACAGCAAGCATGGGAAGGGGCAGAGAAACAGGAGAGAGAGAATCTCAAGCAGACTTCCCGCTGAGCCTGAGCCCAAGGCAGGACTTGATCCCATCACCCTGAGATCTTGACCTGAACTGAAATCAAGAGGTGGTGGCTTAACCAACGAAAGCCACCCAGGCGCCTCTGTAATGATATTATTGAAGCGTTATCAATAATTCCTTAGCAGAGGAACTAGGGATCGATATCAGAGTCCCATCTACATCATTGTTCACATTCTGTCTGAATCCCTCTTACTCTCTCCACCTTCCATATAAAATTATGTATGCACAGAATTATATTTGTTCATAATGAAATGTTATAACTTTTTACCCAGAATATGATTTCATTTGTCTGTTTTTCTTCATAAAGTTACAAAGCAAAGAAATTCTGGTACTTCTGATATAATCTGTACTGGGTACTTCTTACCATGGTAATGGAGAGGAGACGAATTCTCAACCCAGATTTAAGTATCCTTCTTAAATAATTCTACCTGAGATTATGATTAACTTGAAATGAAATCCTCAGATTTGCCAGCTTTAAGAACTTTGATAGGCTATGCAAACAGAAGTCTCTCAAAGTTCAGATAACTGGTAACTGAGATCATTGAGTTGTGAGCGAATTTGAAATATGAAATTTGTAATTAATTTTAAGTGGATTAATTTTCAGATTCAGCACTAAAGAGTATGCCCAGATCAATGGATCCAAAGGATGTGCCTATTTTCAAAAAGGAAATATTTATATTTCCCGCTGCACTGCTGAAATCTCCTGGATTTGTGAGAAGATGGCTGCGTTAGTGAAGATTGAAGACTTGGATTAATATGCTTCTTCCAAATTCACCGAGATATAAGGGACTTGGGGTTAAATTCATGTGAAGAAAGAGAAAGCTACCCACTAGAGCCAAAAACATGAAAAAAATGACTGTGTATTTAAACTCTCAGGCAAATAAACTTCACAGAACATTCTCCACTTATCATCTAATGTCTTCTGCTCTGATGTTCTGGTTATTGCTGGGGACCCTGGGTTATAGCCCTTCTCTGGCCCTATTAGTCTATCTCAGCATCATTTCACTGAATTCTCTCTCTCGAATAAAAGATTCTTTTCCTGCTTTGTTATTACATATGCACAAGTGCAAAGGGGGGATATGCAAATGTTTAACAAGCAGAACTGACACAAGACGCAGCTCTGGAATGACATTTGGGAGACCCTAATGTGACAGTGGTCTGGGGGCTTCCGGGGTAGGGATCCTGGTGGCTAGAGCAGCAGCTCTAGCACAGCTCACTGTGCCAAGTGATTGAGAGGAATGTCCTAGTATCTTAACAAATGGTTTGTTTGCACCCGTGTACCAGCTTTGTAATATAGGTGAAGTAACATATCATTTAATATTTGCATTCTCATTTATTTAGACTAAGTCATTTTGAGGTTATTGTTTGGTAATATAGATATTATTAATGGGAGATTATAATCTTTCCATAAATGTTATTTCCTTTAAAGAAATTCTAAAAAATTATTTGAAGAGAGTAGAGCCATTATATTTTACTTTCAAGAACTTCCCTTTAACATAGTTGGTCAGTGTTCCTGCACTTTAGATGCCAAACCTTGTAAATTTGGAGTTCGAGAGATTTTCTAGGACAAAATTACTGGTTTAAGAATAGCAGTGAAGGAGATAGTATTCACTTGCTCCTCATGTAATTACATAGCTATGTATAGGCTAAAGAAAACAGTAAACCAACCTGCAATACTGATTTCGTCTAAATCAGAGATCTAGAATTTATTGGGATCCGAGTTCTGAGCTAAGTGCATTTCAGAATATTTTGAGAGTTCTTTAAAAGAACATTGCCATACGGACATCTAGCAGCCTGTTACACTCTAAAGATTTAAAATTGTGAGCTAATGGACAATTTATATATGCACTGACAGAAAGTCTAGAACAAAGCAATTAAAGTGTAATGTGAAAATTTGGTGATAACTATAAGCAAAATGTATTTAAGCACAAATTTTAAAACAGATAATTATTTCATCATAGTTCAAGTGAACAGACTTTACTAATTATCGTTACAGGATTGAAATAAATATAAGTTACATACACACAGATTTAAAAAGAAGCTTTAGTCTTTCATTTCTTTAGTAGCTTGCTGCCACTCTTTCTCACAAAGATAAAACTATTCATTAAAGGTCAATAGCTCTGCACCTCACTCCCACACATTTCGGTTTTTCCTTATTCCCGTGGGAAAGATCATTTCTTCTTTTATTCCTCTATTTCTAACCATAGAAAGATCTGCTCTTAGTAATTAAAATATCTTTGTTGGTTATTTTGTTCCTATAAAGAGGTTACATGCTGACCCGCCACCGCCCCTGGTATCTTGTGTTTCTTCATTCTTCTCTCATGCACACTCTGACTTTCACACTCAATAAAGAGAACATTTCTATTTCTGACCTCAGAGTGGCTCTGGAATTGGATCAGATCCCATTGCTCATAGAATCTCCCTGCTTTCTTGCCTCCATGATGTCATCCCTAGCAGCCTTTCCGTGGAGGAGTAAACCCAAAGGTCTTCTTGAGAATTCACCATCCTCTTTGCCTGAATAAGTTATCCCTTATTGCTTTCTGGTACCTTGGCTTATAAGACATGGAAAATGACAAGAATTTCTCTCTTATTCTCTCCCTTTTACACAAAATTCCTGGGAGATATCCACCCCCCCACCCCCCACACACGCACAAATGTACTGTCAAAATTCCTGGGGAAAGGCCATGTTTTGTATTTATTTTGGATAACTATCCTTCCCTCATTGAAGACTTATGTGGTTTCCAAACTTGTCTTCATGTAAGATTTATACAGATAGTCCCCCTTAAAAAGACAGATTCCGGGGCCACATGTCAGATCTGTGGACTCAATGACTGGAGGGCAGGACCACAAAAACTGCGAGTTTCACAAATTCCTCTGGTGACTCTTAACTCCGCCTGGGTATTTAACAACGTTTGGATAAAAGACCTCAATACTAGCTTCCTTAAGCAAGTATATTCAGAGGCAAAGATGGTGAAATCATCCTCAAATCAGAGGTTCTTTCTTTTCTGCCTTTAAAATTATTTATTTATTTATTTATTTTAAATTTTTTTTTCTGGCTTCATTGAGTTATAATTGACATATAACACTGTATACGTTTAAGATGTAAAACACAATGATTTGATATGTGTATGTATTGTGAAATGATGTCCACAACAAATTTAGTCAACACATCCATCATCTCAGTGAATGGCTCTTCCTGCAACATCAACAAAATTAGTTTGTCGTGTGTAGGCCAAATTAGGTCAGGGAAGGTCAAAATTGGGACAAAAGTAATTACAAAGCTCAGCTATTTCATTTTCCTATCTTTGTCCAACAACTCCTTAATGAGGAGATGGTCATGGTAGACAGGTGCTTTGCAATCTGACACATCTGGCTTTGTGGAAATAGTTTTCCAATCAGCTGTACACTGGAATTATACTAAGGAGTGTTGAAGATAGGCTAATGCCTGAGATTATCCCACCTCTGAAGACTGACTGAATTGATCAACAGTGTGGTTAGGTTATTGGAAAAAAAAACTTAAGCTACTTTTATGTTTATAATTTTCAGCTAAGTTTGGAAACCACTGGAGTGAGATCATTCTAGTGACCGTTATGTTGGTGCGGGGCTACTGTGTTGGTAAAATAACCAACCCTCCATCGTGTACTAAAGGAGGAAGTGAGCTAGTTCCCTTGGGGAGGATTCCCATGGCATTGAGACAGCGGGCATAGTGACTATTATCTGAAGCTAGGGTCGAGGGTATAATCGAAGCCTTGTGCTGAGCAGTTTATGTGTAAGCATGCTTGTATACATTCACTTATATGTGGAGAAAGACGTGAAGGACGTCTTAGTAATGCTGTTTTCCTCAGGGCAGGTATGATGGTAGTAAAATTGGACAGGAGGAGGACACAATTAACTTTCAAAATTGAGAATTCATTGTGAAGCAGAGGACTGAAGAGGGAGTCATATTTAGCGAGGTGATTCCGAAGCAAATGTAATGCTTCATTCCCCGGGCATGTTAGCCTGCTGCTTGAGTAACTTAAAGTAATAACTTGTTTTTTATCTCTCTCTTTCAAGATATATAAAATATAAATGTAATAAAGTACATTTCCCCTGAGTACTCTCAAAAATATATCTTGGCAAGATTTTCAATAGTCTAGAAAGATGAGGGTTAAAAGTAGAACACATTAGGGTTGATACACACTAAGGGTTTACACATTAAGCCATTTTCAATGGCCCAACAGATCATTTCTAACTTTATTCTGTGTAAATAACCTATGATCTTCTTTCAGTTTTCATAGTCCTGGAGCCCAAGGATCTTGAAGCAATAGGGCTAAATAAAATAGCCACCCCTAAATTAATACTTGTTTTGAGATTACCCAAGGACTCAAGAGAAAATTTGACATGAAAGGATATTTTTTACTATATTGATGACCGGAAGAACTTGGTATTTCTCTAGGGAGTTTTCCTCTATTCTCTGTCTGTAACATGGAGATAGAGAAATTATTTTCTCAACATTCAGGTTCACTGTTAGAGGTGAGAGTGGTGTGTGTTCATAGACACTGTCATAGGCGTAATATTAGAGGTATCTGGTGAGTGCTGTATGTGGAAATACTGAAGAAGGATAGATAATGTAGATTTGGGTGTATTCACCCAAAAGCTGCCCTGTGTTTTCTTCATGTTCTCACTATTTCTTCAGATTGGGATGCATTTTCTATTTGCATATGCAAATGTAACTTCATTTATGGGTATAAATCAAATCTGTATGAATAATAAAATATGGTCTGTAGCTAATGTTCATGCTTACCAGATCTGTTGGGACTACCAACACTTTCTTAAAATTCCTAAAAAATTATGGAGGTGACTATGAAACCAATTGTGATTTAATAATAATAATAATAATAAACTTAAAAATTCAAATACCTGACGAAAAGGCCATCTGTAAAAAAGCACAGGACACATTCTGAGAGAGGATGGGAAGATTAAGTTCAATGTCCCAGTTTTGGCACAGAATTGGGTAATAGACCAGTCCGCAGCAGAGCTGAACATCATCTCCCAGTTTCTCTCCCCAGGTCCTGGAATGGGAAAGTGTCCCTTAATAGAGCAGCAAGCTGACAAGGTAAATCTCTGTTTTAAGGGCCAAAACAAGTAGTTTCTGGGAGGCCAAACATCTATTTTTAAAAAGCCACACCTGGAAAGAATGTGTTCTATTTCTAGTTTGGGGAGGCAGCTGTCTTGGCGGTTTTCCATCCCGAGCCTCTGTGATTATTCATTGCCCGGGTTGGTGCTGGGTTTTTAGGTGGAGAAGTAGTGGAGAAATAGAAGTCATGAAAGACCGGAGGAGGCTTCTAGGCTTCATCGGCAGGAGGCAGTCGACTACCAGTGAGACTAGCAGGTGCGCACAAGCTAAGGAATTTGAAAATTTTGTGGTTTGATATTCTGGATGTTTGCTCCACTTTTAATGAATTACCTCATAATCAGAGAAAGCATAAATCAAGGTTATAGCAAAAACAGCCACCTGTGGACTGTTAGACTAAGAGTCAGGAGAAAAACTTGTAGACATTATGGACTGCTCTTAATCTTCGCCCCCGAACTTGCATAATACTGAGCAAAGGTAATTTATATTGGTATGATAAAAGGAATTTCTAAATTCTTATTAGGTTTATTTGGTAATGATGACAAGTCATGAGTTTCTGGTCTATTACCTAGATTCTCAAGTCTTTTATAATCGTTTTTATTAGAGGAATAGTATTTCAAGTTTGATTTTTTCCCTAAACGATTGGCTTCATCATTCAATCAAGTATTTTATAGTGGAATAGTCAAAATAACCTATGCTCACTAAATCAGATAATTCTCCATAAATACAAAAAAAATGTAGGTACTTTCAAAGGGGGCCAATAACTCCTTTGAAAACATAGGCTCATATATTTTTTTTAAACATTCAAATGTAATGTATTTTATATATTTACATTTTTTCAGTGATATTGTCAACATCATTTTCCACATTTGATATTTTCCTTAATATCTAAAATACCAGAAACTACTCCTTACGAAATTTGAGCTCTAAAATTGTTTTGTATTTTGTACTATAATTTTTTTTTCATGAAACATCATTGATCTTTCCTTTTTTTTTTTTTTTATAAGCATATATTTTTATCCCCAGGTGTACAGGTCTGTGAATCACCAGGTTTACACACTTCACAGCACTCACCAAAGCACATACCCTCCCCAATGTCCATAATCCCACCCCCTTCTCCCAAACACCCTCCCCCCAGCAACCCTCAGTTTGTTTTGTGAGATTAGGCTCATATTTTTGACTCAATTCTTCCGTGATATTTTACTATTTTAATTCAGAAAAACAGAATTTAAAAATATTTTAATTCATGAACTCAATTTACAAACTTGGTTGATCATTTGCAAATGCCACAAAGTTTTATTTTGTTCATTTCTAAGAAATAACTGTGAGTAAGGAAAGGGTTAAGGTCTTAAGGGCAGGGAGAGATAGGAGGCCCTGGCTCCCCTGAACAGGCTCACACAAATCCCAAATGTGGAGAAATGCTGAGGTGTACAAAACCAGAGATAAGGGAACACCTGGCCTAAGATGTTAGGGAGTATTTTATTTCCATTTTTATTATTTTTTGGGATGCAGCTATGTGATAATCACAGAAAACGACCAAACCTCGGAGAATAAGTAAGCCATTAAGGATGTCATCAATAGTCCTTCCTCAAACCAAGAGGGCACAAGAATTTCGAGGCCACAATCTTTCCAGTCACTTCTCAATAAAAGACTGCCAGCGACACTCAGTGGTAACCCATTCAGGATCCCTATCCCTCTAGAGAGCTTTTCTCTTTCTTTTCTGTTCTCACCTTTGCTTAATAAACTTTCACTTCACTTCACACTTTTATGTCCCTGAGATTTGTTCTTGACCTCTCTGAGTCAAGAACTCAGGAACCTTGCAACAATTGTAGCAATAACTGAAAATTATGTTAAAATAAGATTTTTTTTTTAGAAATAAAAGAAATTTTTAAAAAATCTTTTTTTTTTTTTTTTTTTTTAATTTTTTATTTTTTATAAACATATATTTTTTATATACATATATTTTTATCCCCAGGTCTGTGAATCACCAGGTTTACACACTTCACAGCACTCACCAAATCACATACCCTCCCCAATGTCCATAATCCCACCCCCTTCTCCCCAACCCCCTCCCCCCGGCAACCCTCAGTTTGTTTTGTGAGATTAAGAGTCACTTATGGTTTGTCTCCCTCCCAATCCCATCTTGTTTCATTTATTAGGATTTAATTTATTTATTTGACAGAGAGAAGAGTTCACAAGCAGGCAGAGAGGCAGGCGGGGGTGGGGGGAAAGCAGCCTCCCTGCTGAGCGAGAGCCTGATGTGGGGCTCAATCCCAGGACCCTGAGATCATAACCTGAGACAAAGGCAGAGGCTTAACCCATTGAGCCACCCAGGTGCCCTTAAAAATTCTTTTTCTTAAAGAAAAACTGTAGACAAATTTTGACATCTGTTCCTCAGAATTCTAAGTGTTTAAATATTGATTTTACCTCAACCTTAAACAAATACCTAAATTTTACATATAAATGTGTTTTGCTGCATTATTTTTCCATTTTTTTTTTAGCCTAGTTTGTGTTTGAATAGAGAAACAACCTAACGGAGAAGTATTGATTATATCCTCTCAGCATCTAGGTTTGAGTTCCTCCTTGCTATTTTTTCTTGGAAATTATGTCCTCTTGTCTTTGAGGTTCTCTGTTTCTCTATTCTCCAGGCACCCTGAATCCCTTCCCTCATAGCAACAGAGACAACCATGGATCCAGATCTGAACTTTATGTTTTGGTAAAACATGGTTAGTTTGAGGGGTAGACATGTGACCCAAACAAGACAAATTATATCTATATAATATATATGATACAACTGGCTCAAAATTACCATACACACACACACACACACCCCACACACAGTTGAAAATAGTACTTGTGTACTTAGCTTCTTCCTAAAATTATGTATATAAGTTTTTATTTGTTTGTTTTTTACCACCTAGAGCAAATTTTGTGAGGCTGGAAGTTCCCAAGAAGTTTGTGTCCCTTTAAAGTATGTCACTTTTAATAAGGTCTTATTTCTCTGTCTCTGTGCCTCCACTCCTCCTCCTCCTCCTCTTCTTTCTCCAGGGACCTTGAGCAGAGCAAGGGTCAGGAGAAGCAGGAGAGGCAAGATCTTGGGAGAACAGGGCATCTGCTTTATTCTAAGCCCTTTACTACACAAATGCGCACACACCTCTGAAGGCAGAGCCAGAGATGCTGTATGCCTGCCAGAGTAGAGGTTGGCGTGGGCTGGGGGATTCTCCAGTGAGGAACACCACAGAGCCCTGCTTGCTAGAGGAGCACACGATCCCATCAGGTGGCAAGTCCTGATGGTGACGGATTTTTGCCCATTTGTAGCTGCCTCCTGCGAATGACAGTCAGGGGATGGGCTGCCACTACCCTGGAGGCTATGCTGGTGGTTGTGGAAGGTTTCTAGATGTGCAGATCTGCAGACCCACTGCTACCCAAGGCCTACTGAAGGGGTACCAGTGCTCCCATACCCACTGTGTAGTGCCCTTCAGTGTAGCCAGAGCCCTGGAATAGGACAACGATTAGGAGAGACTGGGTTACAGGAGAGAGCTCTTGAGGGATGAGGGACATCCCTGGTCCACGTCCTCACCTACCCAGTGGGGAATGTTCCTCCTGAAGGCTGAGTGCTAGTTTACCCAATTTGTTTGCCAAAGAGAGGCCAAATGGGATGACTGGATAACCACCTGTCAACCTGAAATTGTCAGAAGGGAGTAAGTAAGTATTTATTTGGGATCAAATAATTGCAATTCAGAGTACACAGGTTTGGGTAGCAACCCAAAGAGTGTCCACTAGGAAACAAAAGTCGGAGGTTTTTAAAGGCAAAAAAGGAATGCTTGTATACATTGTTCAAAAAGAATTTTCATTAGTGTTGGCAGCAGAAAACTAACATTGACTAAACATTAATTGGTAACTAAGGCTTTCACTGAACAAAAGTCCATTATTGTAGCTAGCTGTAGATGTTTGCACAGAGTCTTTGGAGTCTCTGCGGCTCGGCCCAGTTCAAAAGTTCATGGTTCCACTTGAGGAGAACAGTGATGACATGCCTAAGGCCTACCTCCTTCATGGTCTCCCACTTCAATTTTAAAACCCCTTGATGTAAATGACTCCATTTTATTTCATCTTTCAAGAAAAGAAAGAAAGTAAACAAGAAAGAATGAAAGAAAAAAAAAACAAGAAAGAAAGAAAATGAAAGACAAGAAAGAAAGAAAATAAAAGAAAACGGAGAGAAAGAAAGGGAAAGAAAGAAAGAAAGAAAATAAGAAAGAAAGAAAGAAAATAAGAAAGAAAGAAAGAAAGAAAGAAAGAAAGAAAGAAAGAAAGAAAAAGAAAGGAAGGAAAAGAAAGAGAAAAAGGGAGAGAGAAGGAAGGAAAGAAGGGAACAAGAAAAAGAGGTATCTGGGAGCTCTGGTTGCTAGTGAAGCCCAGGAACTCCATCAGGCAGAAAGTCCAAACTGAGTCTGTCACCAGTTGGCAGCTGCTGCCTAGAGTGATATTCAGGTGGGCTTGAGTGGGATGGAGTCTCAGGCACACTGGAGGCTGTGCTGTTGTTTGGGCTGGTGGTTAGCTCCATGGCCTACGACATCAAGGCTGCCCAAGGGCTACTAAATGGGTATCTAATGCATGTACTCATGCTGCAACTTTAGCTTAGCCAGGGACCTGTAACAGGGCAAAGGTCAGGAGAAGCCTGGTCACAAGAGGCTTGGGAAGAAGGTGTCTACCTTATTCCAAGTCCTAACCTAAGAAAATGTGCATATTCCCCACAAGGGCAGTGCTGGGAGAATGCTGGACTGCCTGGTCAGAGAAGGGCTGGGGTCCTAGCTGGTGTATCCTTTATTTTAAGTCTCCAGTTCTGACGAGTGTATCTATTGATTTCTAACTGCTGGGATAAGCTCTTGGGCATGCACTGAAAAGTTTACTGAAGTTGGGGTAAAATTTGTTTTTTGGATAAGCTTCTGATTACTGGAAATCTTCATTTCAAAATACAAGATACATCTCCTGTCTTCAGGGGGGCCAGGGCTTTAGCAGCCAGCAATGATCTTTTTTTAAAAATTTGCAATATTTTATTTCTTAGGGAAGTTTAACTTTTTAAAAAGATTTTATTTATTTATTTGAGAGAGAGAAAGAGCATAAGTAGGGGTTGGTAAGGGTAGAGGGAAATGGTAGACTCCCCACTGAGTTTGGGGGGCTGAGGCAGGGCTCAATCCCAGGACCCCAAGATCATGACCTAAGCCCGAGGCAGACTCTTAATCAACTAAGCCACCCAGGCGTCCCTTAGAGAAGTTTTAACTGTATAGGTTAATCTGGAGCCATCTACACAATGAGCAGCACCAGCCAAGATCAGCAGAGAAGGCGGTCACAAACCTGTTGAAGCTGGAGAGCTAGGTTCTTGTCTCCCTGAGTCAAAGACTGAATCTTGCAGACAAAGGAGAGCAAAGCAACAGAGGCTTATTAAGCAAGGATAGAGAAAAAGCTCTCAGGAGTGAGAGGGGTCCTGACACGGTTGCCACTGAGGGCTTTTAGGGATGGCCTTTTTTTTTTTTTTTTTTCCTTTTCAGTGTAACAGAATTCATTGTTTATACACCACACCCAGTGTTCCATGCAATACATGCCCTCCATAATACCCACCACCTGGCCTTTTATAGAAAGCTACCAGAGAACTTAAATCTTTTTGACTTCTCTACTGACGCACTTTTGTGTATGCAGGACTAGTGATGCATCTTTAATGGCTTCTTTCTTTTTAGAGTCTGGTTATTTTCTGTTGACCACAGGAGACTGTCATAAATAAGACTTTGTCCTTGTCCTCCGTCCTTCATCCTGGGACAACTAGGGCAGGGTGGTCTGGAGTGTTCCCTTATTTTTGGTTCTTACACTTCCATGTTTTGGGGATTTCTGTGAGCCTGACAGAGCCCCCTACCTCTATTTTCCTACCAAGCCCGCCTGTCCCTTTCTCACCATAAGGTGGAGGACATTGCAGAGGGGACAAGAAATGAACAGAAGGATAAGGAATGGCCACGAGGACCACCTGAAGATTATCCCTCGATTCCATTTCCCCCTCTCCACCGCTGGAAAGAACGTGAAGTAGGACATTGTGGACTGAGAGGTCAACATGGACAAGAGTAAGGGTGTTGGAATGATTTACTGAGGCTGTCTACTGGCCCTGCATCAAACCTTAGAACAATCTCATGTCTTACCCTTTGCTTATCTTCCCTGAACCCCAGGAGCTCCTGTCCTCATCCCCACTTGCTCTTCCCTGCCCCATGTCTCTGCACAAACTACACGCCCCCCCATCACTCCTTGTTGCCTGCGTCATCTTGCACTTTCCTATCACTCTCAATTTGTTCATAGTCTCCCTTGTTCAAGGATTCATTTCCCCATTCTCTCCTCTAATCAAGATCTTCTTAGGAGTTAGACCCAAATCACCTATTGCATCAAAATCGCCTTGGTTTCCATATCCTCTCTTCCACTACCCATTGTTCTTACTTCTGCAGGCACTGTCAGCCTTTCACATAGTTTAGTAGAACTTGACAGATTTAGAGAAACTTCAGTGTTGTGGAGACCGCATCCCCAGATATTGTGATGCAACAGAAAAGTACAGCTACTGCAGAATGTTCTGGGTTATATCATCATGTGGGCCCGAGAGCAGGCATACGTGCGTTGTACATGCTTGCAAATCATTCAAGCAAGGTTAAGACACTGCCTGTTTAGCAGAATAGCATTTTGACTTCGCCACATATTAGCTATAAAAACAGACAATTTCTATTCCCCTTAGAATTAACACACACACACCCCCCCTTCAAAATTATCTGCCTCTTTCAGACTTCTCCTTAAAGTTACAGAAATGGGGAAATTCACTTAATCGCAAAGAGAGATTTGGATTATGATATTTTGATTCAACTCATTTTATTTTATTTTATTTTATTCATTTTATTTTATTTTATTCAACTCATTTTAGTATTTATATTATTTTATTGTATTTATAATATATTTATTATATTATTTTATTTAGTACTTATTTTATTTTATTCAACTGATTTTAGTAATGACTTATTCAAGTAGACTCTGGGCTTAGTATTGAGCTAAGGGCTAAATGTTGTTAACAGTGTCAGTGGTGTTTTTCCCTCAGCACACAATTTAATTTGTGAAATGTGCTAAAATCACTGCCATGGAAAGTAGTCTTAGACTGTCTTATGTTGAGTTTTGGTCAACATACACTTTCAAATATTTTTAGTTAAATAATTTATATTGTCATTTGTAAATAGAATCCACAGTAGGAACTTACCTGTAAATGAAAACTTCTGGAAGTACTATTACCATATCATATCAAAATATAAGAAACAGACAAAAAAAGCCCAAATAAAACAAAAAACAAACAAACATAAAACCTCTCCACCTAAAAACATGTGGAGTTTTGGGACTTGAATTAACAACATATATTAGTTCATCTTTAGAGGGATGGAGAAAAAATGGTATCAAACACCCATAATTGCCCCTATTCTTTCCTTCTTTGGTTAACTCAAATCACTTTAAAGTTGTGTGTGTAGTCAACAAAGAATATGACTCTTATTATTTTTTCACTCACTTTGTTCCAATCAAATATTTCAGAACCTTTACACATATTGATTTATTTTTTCTCACAATAACTCTACAAATCCGAAGTTATTGGTATCCCAACTTCATAAGGATGGAAATGAGGCTGAGAGAAATTAACTAATTTGCCTATACTGATAATATGTGTCAACATTGGAAATAAAATCTAAGAAGCCTCACTTAAAAACATACGCTCTTGCGGTGCCTGGCTGGCTCATTTGGCTAAGGATCCACCTCTTGATTTTAGCTCAGTTCATGATCTCAGGGTTTGGGACTGAGCCTCTCAGAGAACTCCATGTTCAGTTCTGACCCTTCCCCACTTGTGAGTGCTTTCTTTCTCTCTTTCAAATGAATAAATAAATCTTAAAAAAAAAAAAAAGAAGGCTAGCATTTATAACATAGGATCAATCTTTAATAGCTGAAAAGCGGGCCTTCTACTAAGAAAGGAAACAGGATACTGAAAAACTGTGTCATTCACCAGAGAATTCCAGTACATTTATAAAATATCACTACAGCAGCTTGTGAGTCAATCACTAATTTCATTATATACTTGTATTTCAAAAAAAAGAAAAAAAAGATGTTCTCAGAGCCCATGAATATTTCTTTTTAAACCCATTTGGCACCTAGCAGATTTGATGCATAAATGAAACATCCTTATTTGAGATAAGGAACAAAAGAAAGAGAAACAGCAAGCAATTTTTAGTTTCAGCTTCATGTCAGTACTGGCTAATCTATGACAGGTACCTAAACCACAAGACTCATGAACTTAAAATATTTTAGAAAAAAAATCTTTGATTAAGAATTTAATTGAGAGGGAATCTGGGGGGCTCAGTAGGTTGAACATCCAGCTCTTGGTTTTGACTCAGGTGATGATCTCATGGGTTATGGGATCAAGCCTTGTGTTGGGCTCTGTGCTCAGCATGCTGGTCTGCTTGAAGATTTTCTCTCTCTGCCCCTCTAAGAAAAGGATTTAATTGAAGAAGAGACATCAGCAGGATGGCAGAATAGGAGGTTTTTTGTCCCTTCACAGAAACACTAATTTGAGCACTATTCACATATAAAAAACACCTTCACAAAAATTAAAGAATCCAGGTGAGAGATTACAGCAACTGGGGGAAACATGGAAATAAGAAATGGTGCACTGATGGGAGTAAGAAGGACATTCTCACTTTGTACATATCAGCTCTCTCCATGCCCAGGAAGTGTATACCCAGAGAGACCCCCTTTACTTGGGAGCTCTTCCATGGAGGAAAGGGAGGGGAGAGCGTCTAGCTTTGTCATGAACACTGGTGTCAGGCTGGCTCCATTCCAATGCAGCCTTCCATGGATGCAGAATTCTGACCTACTTCTATAGATCCAGGCTCCAGCCACTGTCATAAACCCAGGTGTCAGGCTCAACCAAGTAGTAGTAAGGAGAACATTGATGATCCATGATGTGATATGGCAATAGCTATGCAAAACTTCACCCCTGTATACTCATAATCAACCACTTAAAAAAGCAAGAACCATAAGAGACTTTTAACAATAGAGAACAAACCCAGGATTGCTGGAGAGAGTGGACAGATGGGATAACTGATAGGGGCATTAAGGAGGCGCGTGAAGTAATGAGCATTGGGTGTTATATGCAAGTGATGAATCACTACATTCTACCCTGGAAACTATACTACACTATATGTTAACTAACTAAAATTTAAATAAAATCTTGAAAGAAAAAAAAAAAAAACAAGAAGCTGGGTGATTACTTTCAAACATTATCGGGAAACTAACAGATAACAATGACACTGGCTGGTTGTTTCTACTGGACAAAGTTGGGAAAGAAAAGGTTGAGCTCAAGGATTTGAACTCCCAGTTCAAGTGCTGAATAAATGATCTAAAAACTTTATGTATTGGGCTCAGTGGGTTAATCCTTTACCTTTGGCTTAGGTCATGGTCCTGGGGTCCTGGGATCAAGCCCCACTTCGGGCTCTCTGCTTGGTGAGGAGCCTGCTTTCCCCTCTCTTTCTCTGCCTACTTGTGGTCTCTGCCTGACAAATGAATAAATAAAGTCTTTTAAAATTAAAAAAAAAAAAAAAAACTTTATGTATGTCATGAAAGACACCCTAATATTCCCTAGCTATAGGGTTGGGATGGCTGATAATCAAACCTATGATCATTTGAATTACTACAGAAATTGAACTCCCAGTCTCAGAATACCTACTATTAAAGTGGGAGCAATTGACTGGGAAGGAATGCGGTCCCAAAAGTTGGAGTAGGGACATGTGGGAAGATCCTGATGAAGCTGGGGATATTGAGACTCCAAATTCTGATGAGTCTTTTTTGACACTGGAAGGGATCTCCCCATTCCCAAAAGAAGAAGCCTTTGACCCCAGTGGAAGTAGCCCTTCTATCCCCTTCTGAGGAAATTAACACTGCAATGCTGAGGAAACTGCACAGACTCCCTGTCTTGCTCAGGCAAGGCAATTCTGTATATCCTCAGGACCTCCCTTTTGTTCCCCTTTCCTTCTAAACTTATAGTAAGACTCAAGTCGGAGAAGGCCCCAAAAGGTAGATGTACAAAATGTGACCCATGAAGAGGTGAGCTCTACTTCAAAAGAACTACTTGAGTTTTCTGATTTATACAGACAGAAATCTGGGGAGCATGTGTGGGAATGAATATAAGGATGTGGGATTTCACCATTAGGTGAAAGGAACATGAATTTTGGTCAGGCCAAGTTTGTTGGGTCATCCCCATCTCATTCTTCCTATTGTTTGCCTGTGAAGAAGATGGATGGATCCTAGAGAATGATTGTAGGTTATTGTAACCATCTGGTGATGAGTATTCCAATTGAAGGTGCTGTATCAGCTGTTGTTTTCATTGCTTCAGCAAGCTCAGTACATCTCCTGGTACCTGGTATGCAGCTATTGATCTGGCAAATGTTTTTTCTCCATTCCTATCAATAAGACCAATCACAAGCAATCCACTTTCAACTGGCAAAGCCAGTAATACATTTTCATTCTTCTACCTCAGGGGCATATCAATTCTCAAGGCCCATGTTAAAATTTAGTTTGCAGTTGTATTGATTACCTTTTCTTTCTATATGGTCTATTACATTGATGACATTATGCGGACTGGACCTAATGAGCAAGAAGTAGCAATTACTCTTGATTTGTTGGTAAGACATTTGTGTGTCAGAGAGTTTGACAAATTTCAGAAAAAATTTGACAAAAATTCGGGGGCCTTCTCCAGTGAAATCTTTAGGGGTCCATTGGTGTAGGATATATTAAAATATCTCTTTTGAGCCAAGATTAATTATTGCGTATGGCCTTTCCTACAATCAAAAAAGAGGCAGAAGGCCTAGTGGGCTTCTTTGTATTTTGGAAGCAATGTATTCCTCTTCTGGGTCTGTTACTCTTGCCTATTTATTTTTGGCTAAAAAATAAAGATTTGAGTGTTGTCTGAATTTTGTATTTAAAGTCATGTACAAACATAAGGATTTCCAGAGAAAATATGTAATAAAGCATGCAAAGAATATGTTAAAACTCGGAGGCACACTATTTGAAAGGCCAAAAGAGGAGAATACAAAATAATTGAAATGAAAGAAAACCAGTAAAGAGTGATAATAAAGAAGAAAAAGGTACCTTTCTTTCCTTAGATTTTATATCTATGTGAAGCCCATGACTCTTAACATAGGACTAACGAGTGTACAGCAGAAGATGCTATTTAAGAAATATAGAGTAAAATGTATGAATTGCAATAGTTGTAAAGGAAGAGGTGAAGATTTTAGCTTTTAAAGAACAGCTGTGGGAAAGTTTTCTTTGAAATATATCTTTGGTAAAATATTTGACCTACTGAGAATATGTTAAATAGAAAACTTAATAATAATTCTAATCTGTAAAAAAAAAAAACCTGTTGTTTTCCATCTTTTATATTAAAATCTTGCATTTTTAATACTCCAAAGAAAATTTATTTGTTCACTTAATTTACTTGAAAGCAATATAATTTCATTTGCAAAAATTTATTTTCATATTCCCCTTTAGCCTCAAATATTCATTCTTCTCTCTGCTTATTCTAAATTGTATGAATACTGTAAGGGAATTTCCTAAGACAAAATGAAGGTATTTGTTGTGAGAAAAAGATTGAGTCATCAAAGACATCCTCTGTGCTAATTTCAAATTTCATAATACCTTGAGTCAGTGTCTGTCTTCTGTCTTCAAAACCACTCTTTGAGAAACAAGAGAAACAAGTATTTCTAAAGGACTCTACTAGATCTGACTAAGGCAAACATACAGCAAAGGTTTTCTGGACTGAACTTAAATGCATGTTCTATTTTTCCCATTCTTAAGAATTAAAGTAATAACAACAAAATTGTATCTATATATTTGTTTGTAATCAACAAAGAGCTTGCCTGAATTGGGATGGTTGGAAGGTAGATATGTAAAATTAAAATATTTTAAAAGTCGTCTTTATTTAAAATTAAAAATGAAGTAAAGTTTTTTTTTTTCTTTCTGTTGCTGTTGCAAGAGATCATCATTCTGTATCTTTTCTCAAGCATTAATTAATGATGTGACTTGTTTATTTTGATTGGACACATGATTTTGACTTGTTCCACTAATATTAAATCACCTTCACTAGATTTGGAAGGATGACTAAGAATTAATCAGGCAGGGGCGCCTGGGTGGCTCAGTGGGTTAAAGCCTCTGCCTTCGGCTCAGGTCATGATCCCAGGATCCTGGGATTGAGCCCCGCATCGGGCTGTCCGCTCCGCGGAGAGCCTGCTTCCTCCTCTCTCTCTGCCTACTTCTGATCTCTGTCTGTCAAATAAATAAATAAAGTCTTTTTAAAAAAAGAATTAATCAGGCAAATATATATTATTAAAGTTGCAAGGAACAGCACAGGCAAAGGCTTGGAGGTGAAATATCTATTTGGTAGGCTTTAGGAAAGTAAGCATGATAGGAACTTACTTTATGAAGCAGTGTGATACATGAAAACACTGGGGCTTTGTTTCTTTCCCATATGCTTGAAAGCTTTATATGCCAGATATGCAGAACGTGCACTTCTTATAAAAATTGCTAAAAATTAAGCTATGTCTAATGAAATACTTCAATTAGGGATTTTAAATTTTCTGATTTTTTAAAAAAGGATAAATCTAATAAATGGGAGTTAGGATGGAGGAGACATGAAAAGCTGCATTATTAATGGCGAGAGATGATTAGGACTTAGAATAGGCTAAAGTGGAGAATGTGATAAGATGCACAAAGATAGAATAAAGTTCCTAAATTAGATAGTATTTGGCTTGCTACGATAGGAGGTAAAAGTGAGGTAGGACTTCTCATATTTTTACACTGAAAAAATAGGAGTTGGTATAATATACTTGTCTTTATTTGGTTTGGTGTTCCTTTGGATTAATCAGATAAATCATTTAATTGGGTAAATAAAAAGCTTGCTTTGGATGTTAGGAGAGAGGACTGCTTGAGATAATGATGTGAGCTTTATCCACATTTAAATAAATGTTTATATACTAGGCATATTAAGAAAATAGCATTTGTAAAAAGAAAACTTCTAAATAGAACTTCAAGGAAAGACTGGAGAGAGAGGGAGAGAAGAAGTTCAAAGAGAAAAAAGTAGTGAGTAAAGCAATATGCCTACCATGAGTGAGGTTACAAATGAGAGTTTCAAAGGGGCATGAGTTATCTGTTGTTATCTAAGTGTGAAATGCTCTAGGACTGAAAATTGCTTACTTCATTGGCAATTTTATGACCAATGGTGATCTTAAGTAGGGCTGAAGTTCCCTTACTGTTACTTTAAAGAACTTTACAACTTTTAGTTAGCTTTTAATATATTTCAGATTTTTATGACTAGAGAGCCAGTTATTACTAGAAACTGAAAGTATCCTTAGAAATTTTCAGTTTTTTAGTTTTTAATTAATTTATTTTTAATATATGTTGTTTGGCTATTTTTGCCCCCAGTTTTGCTTTTTGTTTTTTAAGATTTTATTTATTTATTTATCAGAGAGAGAGAGAGAGAGAGAAGAGCACAAGCAGGGAGAGCAGCTGCAGAGGGAGAAGCAGGCCCCTGGTGGAGCAGGGAGTCAGACTCGGGACTTGATCCCAGGACCCTAAGATCATGTGACCCCAGCAAAGGCAGACACTTAACTGACTGAGCCACCCAGGTGCCCCTAAACTTTGTTTTTTTTAAATATATTTTTCATGAATATTATTTTCAAATGTGATACTGTGGTTTATAAATAAATATATATTTTGGTCTTCCATCTGTAGTTTCTGGTTTACAGCTCCTAAATTCCTTGGAATTTCTTAAGTGATAAATGCAATGGGAACATCTTTTTGTTAAAACTTGTGGTCTCTTGTTCCCATTTCCTGAAATCAAGTGACCTCAGAGCCGAAAGGTGAAATAGGTGTTTGTTATTCCTAAAAAGTTTCTTTCAACCAGGACTTGCAAGACAGAATTTATGTTATTGAAGGGAGTTTTGGAAATCCCCCAGGCTGGGGTTGGGGGTGGGCGGAGGTTGCCAGGGTAACCAACTGATGAAATTCGGGTTAGAACTTTCAGTCCCACCCCATGATTTCCGGGACGGGTGACAGGCTGGAGGTGGAATCTACCTATGGTCAATGATTTAATTAAGCACGTATAAGCAGTGAAGTCTCTGTGAAAACTCAAAAGGAAGGAGTTCCAGAACTTCTGGGTTGGTAAATCGGAAAGCTTCCACCTGGCACTATGCCTGGCCCTAAACACCTAATGCCACAGGAATAGAAGCTGATTTATTCCGGACCTTGCCGTATATATCTCTTCATCTGGCTGTTGACCTGTATCCTTTAACATCCTTTGTCATAAATCGGTATCATGTAAGTAAACTGATTTCCTGAGTTCTGTGAACCACTCTAACCAGTTAATGGAAACCAAGAAGGGCATCAAGGTAACCTTTGATTTACAGTATGTCAATGAGAAGCTTAGGTAACAACTCAGGCCTGTGATTAACATCTGGAGTGGAGACAACCTTATGGGACTGAGCCCTTAACTTGTGGGATCTGACAGTATCTCGCGCACAAGGTGTCAGAATTGAGTTGGGTTGTAGGACATCCACCTGGTGTCCAATCACTTGGTGGTATGGGGAAAACCCCACCACATTATAATTGGTGAGCACAATTGCAATGAATATGTTGTATTTTTTTATGGCTATTGCTATTCTGAAGGACACTTCAGTAGTTCTGAAGATAATAAAGTGTTTTATTCTATCCCAAGTCTTGTAGTAGAATCATTTCTATGAACATAATTCCTATTAAGAAATTATCCTAGCAGGACTAGAAGGAAACACATGTGGTAATATTATCTTAGTCTTTTATGATTCTGAAGGATTACATTTGCAAATGCAGCAGAATCAAATTTTCATGAGAAAAAAAATGAAATGTGTGAAAACATCTTTCTATAATTTAACTTTCAAGTTCCGATTCCCCTAAAATACCGAGAAAATCCAAACATGCCAATTTGCCAGATACATCAAAATATATCTGGGCTTTTCTCATCTTACCTTTCATTGGTAAATATTCAGTAAATTCACAATTTTCTCATTTTTTCCTTATGATTTATCTCACCAGGGCATTACAGTCAAATACTCTATTTTAATAAAACTTAAATTCTTGTCTGGGTGCTTACACTGCAAAACTGGTATATGTTTAAGATTATTTACTTCAATTTGGTCCTTTTTTTAGGAATTGTCTTTTTAATTTTGACATATAAAACATTTATAGGTCTAAAATCAAAACTATAATGCAAATCTAGCTTTCATGATATTCTGTTATCCTTTCCTTCATTTTTATTAGTTTTGGTTTATCCTATAATTATTTCTTTTAAGAAAATCTAAGAAAGTACCCATATGTATGTGTATATGTATGTCTGTATTTAAGTTGTAGTCCTCCCCACATCTTCCTAAGCAAAAGGTTGCACACTATAAACATCGTTCTCCTTCTTGCTGCTTTCATTTAATGATATCTCTTGATGGTAACCTATAACCATGTAAGCAAAGGGCTTTTCCTCATTGCTTTTAAGTGGCATATTACTTCATTGTATGAATTTATAATGTAGAGTTACTGCTACTTTTATATATATATATATATATATATATATATATATATATACACATATATACATATATATGTTTTTTATTTATTGTAATTTTTTTCAGTGTTCCAAGATTCATTGTTTATGCACCATACCCAGTGCTCCATGCAATATGTGCCCTCCTTAATACCCACCACCAGGCTCACCCCACCCCATACCCCTCCCTTTCAAAACCCTCTGTTTCCCAGAGTCCTCAGTCTCTCATGGTTTGTTTTCCCCTCTGATTTCCCCCGACTCACTTCTCCTCTCCATCTCTCAATGTCCTCTGCATTATTCCTTATGCTCCACAAGTAAGTGAAACCATATGACAATTGCTACTTTTCTTATTGCGAAGAACCAACAATGCTCTCTTTTTAAAAAAAATTTCTTTTCAGCATAACAGTATTCATTGTTTTTGCATCACACCCAGTGCTCCATGCAATACGTGCCCTCCTAAATACCCACCACCTTGTTCCACAAACCTCCCACCCCCTACCCCTTCAAGACCCTTAGTCTTGTTTTTCAGTCCTTAGTCTCTCACGGTTCAACTCCCCTTCCGATTTCCCTCAACTCCCTTCTCCTCTCCATCTCCCCATGTCCTCCATGCTATTTGTTATACTCCACAAATAAGTGAAACCATATGATAATTGACTCTCTCTGCTTGACTTATTTCACTCAGCATAATCTCTTCCAGTCCCGTCCATGTTGCTACAAAAGTTGGGTATTTATCCTTTCTGATGGAGGCATAATACTCCATGGTGTATATGGACCACATCTTCCTTATCCATTCGTCCACTGAAGGGCATCTTGGTTCTTTCCACAGTTTGGCGACTGTGGTCATTGCTGCTATAAACATTGGGGTACAGATGGCCCTTCTTTTTACTACATATGTATCTTTGGGGTAAATACCCAGTAGTCCAACAACACTCTTAGGAACAGCCTTATGCATATAGTCTCTTTCTCTCTCTTTCTGTCTCTTTTTCTCTCTCTCTCTCTTTATTTATTTATTTTTTTTTTCTGTTTGTCATTCTACTTGAGTATAGTTTCCTAAAAGTAGAATTTCAGGCTCAAAGAGTAAATTCATATGTCATTGTACTAAATTCTCACTAGCGATTTCATCATCTTTCAGTTCCTCTAGCTATGCATGAGTTTCCTGTTACACCACAATCTCACCAGTGGAATATTTGCAACACTCAAAATATTTGTTACATACATTTTTTCTTATTAAATGTGTGACTGAATTTTTTCATATGGAAAACTCAATTTTAGTGAATGATTGAGGATATTTTCACCATAAGAGTAATAAGAAATAGGATTAGGGCTAGATCATGAATTCCTTAAGTATCAACCTTAATATTTTGAGAAAACCTTCATAGATTTCTCATTGATGGAAATATGTAATGGTCTGGAGAAAGAGGATGACATGATTACAGAACAGAACACATTTTAGATGTCGACTTTTATTTATTATTTGAACTTATTTTTAAATACCAGAAATAGCACGTGTTTACTCTAGAAAACTGTACGATATACATGTGATGTTGATGAAACTAGTCTGCTTCCTAGCCAGAATCAGTTTGAAATTACATCCGAAAAGAATTCAATTTTCTTGGATTTTTTTTTAAATAGTTTAATGTATTTTAATAGCAAACTTACAGGAACAGCACCGGAGACAGACACTATTAAAAACATGTACTTGCATGTAGGACAAGTCAGTTAGAAAAGTATACTGAATGGTTGGAATCTACTGCATGAAAAAAACGTCTCAAACACCATTTAGTTGCTGCTCATAAAAAATTACTTGTTTTTTAAAAAAAAATCCCAATGCTGGCATTGTCCAGAAAAATTTAACAGGTTTATTTATAATTGTTATAAAGTTGAACTCCTGAAACGTATTCACTGAAACATTTTGACTTGCATTAACTCTTTATGTTCCCACATTTATATTAAAAATTCACACACAAATGAAAATGGAAAAACTGCCAATACCTGATTTCTGTCCACTATATTTCCTCTTGCAATCATATACTTAGGTAGCTTTTGACCCCATGAGGGGAAAATAAAATCCAACGTTCAGAACTACCAGTAAGAGGAAGAAGAGAAAAAAAAAATTTTTAAGAATGAAATGTTTCCCATCATAGTGGATTCTTAATCATGTTCTCCAGCAAAAAACTGAAAAAGTAATATTAATTTTATGGATGTTTTCCAGAATATATATTTTGATTGCACTTCATTTGTTGATGAATCTGAGAGGAGTAATACATTTAGAAATTTGAAATTTCTGTCCAAGAATAAGTTATATTACATCTTTTTGTTCAAGTCATCTTGTTTCTTTTACCACAGTTTTAAATCTTTATCATTTCATATTCACTATTAATTTTTTCATGAGTGTTATATATTTGTTGTTATGTTGGTCAATGCCTTTTCTCTTATTAGAACAATTTGCTATTCTGACAACTTTTTATTTATATGTAATAAAGAATATGTCTTGGACATTTGTCATGAGAGTGGCCAATTCAATAATTTTATGTCATAACATTCAGCTATTTTTTTAATAACACATTTTCTATGAATCCACAATTAATATTTGATCATTTATAATCAGTTGTGACTACTCTTAATTTTTCTCTTTTTCACTTACTAGACTTCCAGGGCAATGTTAGGTAATATGGTGATAAACTCATTTTGATTATTACAAAATACATAAGAATCACTATTTTGTTTCATACTGGTGACAATTTTAAATATATGATCATTAGCATATTAAGGAAATAGTCTACCATTCTAATTCACTTAGAATTTTTTCCTTTTCCTCTTCTTCCACTACCTTTTCTTGCTTTTTCTTAAATCAGAAGTAGTTATTTAAGTTTATCAATTTTTTTCCTTATCCATGAAGATAGCAGATATAATTATTCAGAAAGACACACTTAGGAAATGAATAGGTGCTTGTACAAAAAGACAGGGATATGAAGTATGATTATGTAGTAAATGTTAGAAGTCCCCAGTGTCATGAATTGTTTGCCTAAGTTTCTAGGAACATGAATTTCTGAAATTTATATGAAGTTTGCAGTAGCACAAAGAATGAATACTAATAAAAGGAAGACTGAAGAGAAATCAGTTTTTAAACAAACACTGAATCATTTTTAACTGAGTTGCATAATATCTGAGTTAAAAGTAAATAAGAAATTATTTTTTTAATTAATATCTTATAGGTGTATACTGAGCAGCTTGTGGGAAAATACAAAGTCATTACTTCTATATCCGGTATTCCATACAAATATTATAGTGAGATTAAGGTAGACGTTAATTGAATTTAAAAATTGCTATAATATACAGGAGTCAATGGAGGTATTCAAATCATGCAGTAACAGATTGTATTGGAAACACAGATAGTTCTTGCTTTACATGGTTCCCATATACAGATATCAGTGGTCACAGTTCATTCAATTAACACTCATTCCCCAACAACACAGTTCAGTTTTCATTTATTACAATATATGGTGAGTAATTGCATAAAGTACAACACCCTGCTACATAAGTAATAGATGATCATTATGATAAATGACCACTCTTGTCAATTCCTTCAAGGTCTGTCCATGATTGGTCACCGAGAATCTCTTATTTCATTTATATATTGATAGAAAAGCATACAGTTGTTTTCCGTCTTTGCTTCTCAGTTGTAGAGATATTTTAGGAAGATCATTTTTCCAAAGCACTTCTACTGTTACATAATACTCTAGATCAACCTGATTTATATAAGATCTTGGGAAAAAATGAAAATTTGCTTTCTATCAGCAATACAGCTTCATTAATCTAAGGAGTTGTTTAAGCTTTTAAACCCTTGCAGACTATTGACTGTAACTGGAGCTCATGCAATTTCTTTAGCCGAGTTTTAGAAGAAATAGTATAAAAAGCATGCAGCTGAAAATATTCAAACATCTTGTCAGAAGGTAACAGAATATCCTTATAAGAGACAAGATCTTTTTCCACACCATGTGAATGACTTTGCAGAATGTGATTTAAATAAAAAACAGAGTTAAAGACAAAACAACTGTCAATGATACTTCAATAACAACAAAAAAAATATTTACCCATTATTTAATGGGTAATAATAAGAAAGAAGAAATAGATGACTGTGAGAATATTGATACTGCCATCATTTCAGAGTCTCGGAGGACTTTGAAATTCCTGAAGAATGGAAGAGCTTGCTGAAGATAATTTCTTGGCAAAAATGAGGAAGGGAGATATGCTGGAGGAGGTGAAGCTGCCTACAGGAAACTTCACATTAAAGGAACTGTTGGAAATCTTTCATGTCTTGACATCACAAAAGCTAAAATGTTAAAAGCTGATCCTAACCTAGAAAGGAAAATGACATATGTGCTATGGTGAATGCTGTGAAGTGTGTAAATCTGGTGACTTATACACCTGTACACCTGGGGCTAATAATACATTATACATTTATTAATTTTTTTTAATTTTTAAAAAAAAGAAAGAAAGGAATATAGCAAATTGCCAAGGAATGGATAAAATGTTCAATCTGTAGAGTAAGCTGTATCACAAAAAGGATTATACCATTCCTCTTGCTTCTCTTGATAAATGGGAGAAACCAATTTAATATTCAATGTTTCTAATATTTGGAATTACAACATATTAAGTAGTATTATTTTACTTTTTTCCACTTCTCTACACATTTATAACCAATAGTAAGACATTTTTAATGTTTTGACAAAAAAAGTTTTTAAAGTCACAAAACAATCAAAAAATTTTCTCTTGGATTCTGAGATCGATTTTCCAAAGTTTCAGCTTACATGGTCACCTTTATCTTGCACACTAATACATAAACTAGGAATGTTTGCATTTAGCTACAATTGAAAATTTGATATAGCTACTTTATTTTCACAAATATAACTACTAAAGGTATTAAATTTTCCAATCATGTCATTTCTTTTGAATGTCATATATTTCACTGTTTTTTTATTTAAATTCAATTAGCCAACATATAGTACATTATTAGTTTTTGATATAATATTCAATGATTCATCACTTGTGTAAAATACCCAGTGTTCATCACATCATACGCCCTCCTTAATGCCCATCATGAATGACCCTGTCCCCATCTCTGGACCTCTGGTTACTTTCTGTAACCCTGCTTGTTTCCAGGAGTTGAGTTGTATTTGGTGTGTGTCCCATTGTCGTGTTTTTTACTTTGCTGTTTTCAGCAAGTGTCAAATCTGTGACCAGGAAAAAAAAAAAATTATGTGTTTTAGTTTGAAACATAACGTTACCTCATGAATCTAATCTATTATTGCCAAAGTTTATATTTTCTTGTCAGGTTATTTTAGTTAAATAAGACCAAAGTGATAATAACTATGGTGATTTCTTACACTACTGCAAGAATTTAATAGAATTCAACTGTCTAGGGGCACCTGGGTGGCTCAGTGGGTTAAAACCCCTGCCTTGATTCCAGGATCATGATTCCAGGATCCTGGGATCGAGCCCCGTGTCAGGCTCTCTGCTCAGCGGGGAGCCTGCTTCCTGCTCTCTGTCTCTGCTTGCCTCTCTGCCTACTTGTGATCTCTGTCTGTTGAATGAATAAATAAAATCTTTTAATAAATAAATAAATAAATAAATAAATAAAAAGTATTCAATTGTCTATGGCCCAAAGCTACCTCTGGGTCTTTCATTGACAATTTCACCCAAGAAGCCATTGAAAAATCTGGGTATGCCCAGGGCACTTTAGATTCATGCTTGGTGTTGTAGTGCAATTATTGATATTGATTCCTTTTATTCTCAAAATGTTCAGGTTTGGTCAATAAATCATATGGTTACCCTGATTCCCATTCTATTTTATATTCCACAAGATATTATCCTTGACCTTGATTTGACTTTGTCTTTGTAACTTCTGTCCATTCCTTAGGGGCTTAGGAAAGCATAGGAGTGTGTAAAGAAGGACAGGGAAGCATAACAGTTTCTGAATTTCTATCTTCCATGTTCTTAATTCTATGAACTCCTTCTATATAGAACAGATTTTTTGCTGAAAAAAATATTGCCTGAGCTTCAGGAAAAGGCTCCCAGAATTTTTTTTTTTTATCTATCTTGACACATTTTGACCACATATGGAGGGTGGCTGTCAGAGAGACATCTTCAAAATTAACAAACTAGGTTTCCTTTAGTATTGACAATAAGCAAGTGGCAAGTTAACTCACAGGTCACAATGCAAAATTTTAAAACCCTTCCTTCTTCCCAATTTGTCTTCTTGAAAGGAGAATCCAGATCCACCCAGGGGATAGGTAATGGAAAACATTGAAAGAACACCTATAAACATCAACAACAACAAAATCAGTTATTGCTCCTTTGTTCCACTGAGAGCTAATTCAAGTGCCACAGAATCAGATTAGTATCATCAAAATTCCATTCAATAATCCTTTCATTTCTTGCTTCCTTGTCCCCTTTCCCTCAAAAATTTTAAAATCTTTATTCTTCTCAAACTTTCTCTTAACACCATCCCACTCTAACACTGAGCAGATGATAGGCAAAAAGAGAAGCCATCAGATGAGCTAAATCCCCATTCCTCCAGACACCGCCATGGCTGTACTGACAGAGGTTCTGCATTGACTGTGAGTGGACTCCCATTCATTTGGGACTAACCTTTCCAATGAGGCCCTCCACTCTTTTCCAATTTACCTATTTCTAACCTACTCTTTAAATCTTTCCCTCTTCTTTGGGCACTGCCCTGAAGTGAGTAATAATGTCTTGAAAACCCTTCCTGGTTCTGTAAATTTTTTCTTAAGATATCAAAGATAGCTTATCTTCCATTAACATTCAAGATGCTTAAAAGAAAATCTGGAGTTTAAAATTGATTTTATAATTTCTTTGTCCTTTGGATTTCAAGCCATTTCACTATCTCCTTTGAGCACTGTCTTTTCATTTTTTTTTTTTTTTGGGGGGGGTATATGTAACAGAATCATTGCAGTTTAATAACTTGCTAATTACTGATTTATTGTCTTGATTCACCTTAGATTATAAGCTTCTTTAAGATTTATAAGGGTATAGATTTTTGTTATATCCTCAGTATATACTCCATGCTGTAGACTTAAGTAAAAACTTAAGAAATATTTTTTTAAATAATAATGTTATCAGCATGTACCCCATATTACTTCATTTGTAATACTCGTGACAGGGTCATTTTTTAGTTGTCAACTGACTCTTTACTTTTAAACCTATCTGGGGCTTTGAAGTAGGCAAACTAGGCTTTGAGTCTTTGGTCTGCTACTTATTCATGTGACCTTAAGAAATTTACTTATCCTCTATGAACTTCAGTTTCCTAACCTGAAATTTAGATATAATGGAACTGATACTACAGATTGTTTTGTGCCTAAATAAAGCATCTTTTTCAGTTTGTGACTTATAGTAGGCATGTAATGAATAGTATTTGTCATTACTTGTATGTACTGTTTAGCCTCTTGGAAGTGTTTTCACTGTTAATTACATCATTCTTTTTTTTTTTAATATTTTATTTATTTATTTATTTAACAGAGAGAGAGAGAGACAGCAAGAGAGGGAACACAAGTAGGGGGAGTAGGAGAGGGAGGAGCAGGCTTCCTACCAAGGAGGGAGCCAGATGTGGGGCTCAGTCCCAGAACCCTGGGATCATGATCTGAGCTGAAGGCAGACACTTAACGACTGAGCTGACCAGGCACCTCAAATTACATTATTCTTGAAACACTTCTCTCCATCAGTTCCCTGGTATTACACCTTCTTCGTTCCCCTTCCTTCTTTAATCACGTATTCTTAAACACTTGTGATAGTTCTCCTAATTTCCTGCCCCATTTATAGTGTGGATATTTAGGATTCTATCCTTTGGCTTCTTCTTTTCTTAATCTACTAATTTATTTTAGATATTATCACCTAATCTATAGGTTTTATTTTTATTGATCAAAACTTACCAGGCTTAAATTCACCTTGTACATAGTAGAAGTACATAGTAATCATTAGTAAATATTTGATAATGACTGTTTAATAAAAGTATGGGAGGGCAAATTTTTAAAATCTTCAATACAGTCATCTCCCATTCAGCTCCAACCCCAAAAACATTTCATGTCCATGTCATTCTCACAAGCACCATAAATTTGACCTGTTAAAATTTACACTCAATATCAGTCTCAAACACAAAAATACCATATATATGACTGATCATTTTTCCTTGTGAAAAATTTCAAGACAAAATCTTAAAATTCTCATAGTCTGCTTTTTCCTTCATACCTCATTTTTAATTAGGTTGTGGCATGAAACAACTTTATTTTTTCTTAATTTCTTAACTATTAATTGTTTCTCTTGATTCAGATGTCTCTTCTCTTAAAAATGTAGCAAAATAATACACTAAAATAACAAAAAATATCTTCTATGACATTCTAAGTATGCTCTTTGCCTACAGAAAAGAAAAAACAATTTTAAAAAAATCAAGATATTGAGAAATACTGGTACTTCAGCCAAACTTAAGGTGTTTCCAGTATCATAAGTGGATATACAATAACGGGCAAGACATGTTTTCTACCTTCAGGGAGTTAAAACTCTAACAGAACAGATGCACTCATAGCTGTTAACTAAAAATGTAATGCTGTGGGGAATATGAAAGAGAAAGACATTAATTGAGCTTGTTTAGAAGCAAAATTTTAAAGAAGCAATGAGGCTGAAACTTGAGAAGTGAATTGGATTAGTTGAGTTCGAAAGGGACAGAATAACTCAGCTAATAAAACTATAAAGGGAAAAAAATCACAGAGGCATGAACCACATTCAAGAAATGTTGATGATAAAATCTGGTTGGTTGGAGCATGCTATATATACATTAAACAAACATACTGTGCTGGATTATAAGGGTTTTAGCATTCTACTTTTGGAAATTTGTTTTTTTTTTCTACACTCAAATATTAAGAAAAACAACAACAAAATAATCATGAGCATTGCAGTAAGTTTACCTGATTTGTTTCTTTGTATTTTAACTAATAACATTAATTAAGGTAATGATGTGTGATGATAAGAGGTCATATGCAGGATTGTGCCACGTACATTATGACTGAGAGTATAATTTTTCATCACAGGACAACTCTAAGGTAGAAGAGAATCCCATGATTAAATTTGTATCAATGGCCAATTAAAATATTCCTCACACCTGGAATAAATCGTTGCTCTCTCCTTTCTGATTCTACAAGAACCAGAACACACAGGGAATAAGAAATCCTGAGGAAATAAAGTTCTATAGCTTACGTTTTTTGACAGGTCTCATGGACAGATCAGTGTAATAATTGTATATACTTGGCATTTGAACCTGTGATAGCAGAATTCTCCAATAACTGCTCAAAAGGTAAAGGGCTTGGAGGCCATTTATTAGGAATAGCCAAGGACTGAGGTTGTTATCCAGATTCTCCTGACCTATATCTTAACAATACCAAAAACTTTCTGTAGATCATCCCACAGACCTGGGTATTATTGCAATTTTTCTTACTGTCCATATTCATCTGGGCATGACCTTGGCTTCCATTTCCGTACCACATCCATGATTCCAAACATGAGTGAAATTGAACATCTGAAAAACACATGAGGAAAGGTTATAAAGATATGATTCTGATATATACATAAGCATAATATGTATGAACAGATATACTATGAATTAGCATATGTATCAGAATTTACAACCATTTGCATTGCCTATTGAAATGATTAACCAAAGTTACATATTGAGTGAGATGACTGCTTATAATATGAGAGAAGGAAGAGAATGAGATCTGAAATGGTATGGGATTTGGATTTAGAATAATCTGAAGAAAGAAGGAAAATCATAGAGAGGAAGAAAAGTGACAAAGGGCTTACTAAAAGCACTCAAAGAAAACTACAATGTTTGGATTGCTACAGCAAGACTGTAGTCCATCTCTAGTCTCTGTGTGTGTGTGTGTGTGTGTGTGTGTGTGTGTGTGTGTATATATATATATATATTTTTTTTTACAGAAACCTTAGCACCACCCAGAGTCTATCAGACTCTGCTTTAAGTGGTCTAATTTTTTTTTGTAGGGAAAAATTCAAACCCTCCCCATTATCTATGGGAACACTAGTGACACTCCAATCTTATCTATTAGTTTGTTTAGGTTCCTGTCAACCATTCATTTTGAATACCTTGAAATTTCTGAGCACCCCATGCTACCCCTCACCAATTTTATTACAATATACTTCCAGTCCCAGCATTGAATGTTATACCCCCACCCAATCTCAACTCTTTCTTTCAACTATTGTTTCTTACATTACATATTTATGTTTATGAGCACTCATTACACTGAATTGTAATTTTCTGTTTACTTGTTTGCTTCTTCTATCATGCCATGAATAACTTAAGGCAAGGGATAGTTATTATTGTTATGCATAAGACTTAATATTCTTGAAGGTCTCCCAAGTGTTGACACATAGTGTGAAGTGACTTTCTTTCTTTCTGCTTTTCTTTCCTTCTTTCTTCCTTTTATCTCTCTCCCCCCCTCTTTCTTTCTTATGTAAGATAAGAAAGGAAAAAGTGAAGAAAAGAGGGAAGAAAAGTGATTGAGAAGCTATAGGATTTTCGGGAGGGGAAAGGACATGGTTCCTCTCTGAAGAAATTGGATGAACTGTCTCGCAAAGCCTAGGTTTCCACTGTGATTCTTGTGATTATCATTTATATCCAGTCTCATTTACAAACGAAAGTTGCATGTTCATACGCTCCATCTTGGTCTTCCACCCTTAAACTATCCAGACAGATTTGTCACTTTCAAAGAAATCTAACGAAAAAAACTATCTCTTTGAATAACAATGTAGCCAACCCACAACAACTATTCTTTTAGTAAGGATCATAGTAAATATAAGAGCACCCTTGCATGAAAGAGAATTTTTAAGAAAAATATTTTAAAAAGAAGAAGAAGAAAGAGATAGAAAGGAAAGGGAAAAACTCCCCTTTCATCCTCAAAAATGAATTTAGGAAAGAGGAGAGTGATATTTTAAAATACCCCTCTAATTACTATACTATGTGACTATGTGTCTATACTATGTGACAAAAGTGCTTTTTTAATACAAGAATTTGTATTTCCATGTTTTCTTTATTTCATATATATTTTAAGATGTCAAACCCAGTAAAATGTCTAGGAAAAAATGGAGAATCTGGTCAGGGATGAGACTAGATGAAATAAGCGACCATTTCACTCACCTTTTTCCTTCTTCATTAACTCTTCACAGTATTCTGAGGTAAAGTTTGTCAGCTTTTTTAATATGTTTTGTGTCATATTTTCAAAAATGATAAGCTCATTTGAGACATTATTATACATATTCATGCATAGCGTTAAATTTTCTTCCAACTGTTGTATATTGCTTTGTTCAATATCATTTGTTGTTCTGTTGTTGAAGATGAGTTTCCAATAATCTATAATTCATATTAGGAGATTAATGACTTTAACATAGTCAAAGTTTTCCAATAAATTATATTAATATCACAATTATTACTTAATAATTTAATGGAATACTCATATTAAAATGATACTTACACGTTGCATCACCAATGAAACAAGATGGAATTGGGAGGGACACAAACCATAAGTGACTCTTTTTTTTTTTTTATTTATTTTTATTTTTTTTATTTTTATTTTATTTTTTTTCAATTTGTTGCTTTTCTTTCTTATTATTCTCTACTTATTTTTTTTTATATAATTTTTTATTTTTTATAAACATATATTTTTATCCCCAGGGGTACAGGTCTGTGAATCACCAGGTTTACACACTTCACAGCACTCACCAAAGCACATACCCTCCCCAATGTCCATAATCCCACCCCCTTCTCCCAACCCCCCTCCCCCCAGCAACCCTCAGTTTGTTTTGTGAGATTAAGAGTCACTTATGGTTTGTCTCCCTCCCAATCCCATCTTGTTTCATTGATTCTTCTCCTACCCACTTAAGCCCCCATGTTGCATCACCACTTCCTCATATCAGGGAGATCATATGATAGTTGTCTTTCTCTGCTTGACTTATTTCGCTAAGCATGATACGCTCTAGTTCCATCCATGTTGTCGCAAATGGCAAGATTTCATTTCTTTTGATGCACCATAAGTGACTCTTAATCTCACAAAACAAACTGAGGGTTGCTGGGGGGAGGGGGGTTAGGAGAAGGGGGTGGGATTATGGACATTGGGGAGGGTATGTGCTTTGGTGAGTGCTGTGAAGTGTGTAAACCTGGTGATTCACAGACCTGTACCCCTGGGGATAAAAATATATGTTTATAAAAAATAAAAAATTAAAAAAAATTGCTAAAAAATGATACTTACATATGTATAAAATACTAACTGTATGTACTTTAAAGATTGAAATTTATTTGAGATAAAAAGGTATGTTACACAATAGAGAACTAGTTTCTTGTTGAAGAAAATACCCAAAAATGTTTAAAAATTAAAAAAAAAAATCCATGTGAAGCAGGTATCTCAAAATAAAAGATGATGCAGTTCAGTAGTTAGTTTATAGAAAATTCACACATGTGAAGTTAGGAGGTACTATAACATACTGGTGAGCCTATGTGTTGTAATTTTTTAGTTTCTTGGACAGATATAACCATAATTTAAGGATGGGCAATTGGTAAATGGCAACCTTGGGATTTTAAAAAAAAAAAAAAACTCAGAACATGGGGATCATGTCTCTAAGAACATCAGGAGACTCAGAAAACTTCATAACTGCTTTATTTTGTGGATTGTTAAAACATATTTTGGGTTTTTTAAAAATTGGTTGATGTTAGTTTACCTGAGAACCCTGCAACTTAATCGAATATTTAATTTTTAGTTTAAGTTTTATGAGGATTAAATTAGATAAAATCACAATGGATGGGTGCTCAAGAAAAGTTAACAATTTTAATATTCCTTCTATTTCCTCAGAATGCCTTTGTACTCACTGTTGTAGGAGGGAAGAGAAGGGGGAAGAGAATTACCCACTAGCATCCAGGATTGAGAAAAGATGCTCCCAAAATATGGAGTTCTTAAAAGTCTTTTAATTATCAAATAAGTAATTGATATTTAAAGAAAAAAATCATTATAGGGCCTGGGAAATGCAGTAGAATAGAAGACACAACCAATGTAGCAAAGCAGAGAAACATAAAGACATAAGGCAAAGGGCCATTAAAACCATAAAGTATAAATGGAATACTATGCAGCCATCAAAAGAAATGAAATCTTGCCATTTGCAATAATGCAGATGGAACTAGAAAGTATCATGCTGAGTGAAATAAGTCAATCAGAGAAAGACAATTATCATATGATCTCTCTGATATGAGGAATTTGAGAGGCAGGGTAGGGGCTTGGAGGGTAGGGAAGGTAAAAATGAGACAAGATGGGATTAAGAGGGAGACGAACCATAAAAAGCTCTTAATCTCATAAAACAAACTGAGGGTTGCTGGGGGTTGCAGAGGTAGGGAAAGTGTGGTGGGTTAGGGACATTGGGGAGGAAATGTGTAAGCCTGATGATTCATGGACCTGTACCCCTGGGACAAATAATACATTAAAGGTTAATAAAAATAATTAATTAAAAAATAAAATCAAAACCATAAAGTATAAAATGAAATGATAGATGTATAAGCAAATAATCAAATACTCCCCCTGATCACTTACAGACCATACAGAATTGCAGAAGTATTTTGGGTTCTCTGACCTGGAAATTGAGTGTAAACATGATTATAGGACATGATTTGGGTAAAGACTGAATGAGATCATGACCCTATGTGTTGCAATTTGAGTTTCTTGGACAGATATAACCATAATTTATATGTGAAGAGCTTGGGAAAACATTAGTACTCAAAAATGATAAGTAATATAATAAGAGTATTTAAATTATTAAATAAAATATTGATATAAATGATATCTACTCTATGACTCCAGAGATATTAACGCTGTTTTTATATTTTAATAGCCTTTAACTCCCGTTGACAGATAGCAATTGCTTTTAGTTTCTTCTCTTTCTCTGTATTTTGAGGTTTTGGCAATTTATATGCATTAGATCTTTATTGAGAAAATATATTTTTAAGCACTTGCAATTTTCTTTTTTCTTATTTGTGGAACAAATTGCTAATAAGGGTAGATTGAGAGTTTTCCTTTTCTTATAAAGATACTTCAGCTTTGATATTCAAAAGCCTACTCGTTTCTTTTTATTCACCTATTTGTTCCTGAATTCACTCATTTATTCATTTAATACATTCATTCAAAGAATACCAAGGATGAATAAGCCATAATCTGTGCTCTTATGAAGCCTGCATTATATTAGAGGAAAAAACCCTGCCCACCAATTATTGTGCTATTGTCAAGAACAGTTATAGAAGTTTTAGGAAAAAAATAATCATCTGGGAGAAATTATCTTTCAAAAGACAGCACCATGAAACCAGCTCATACTCACCTGAAATTGGTGTGATTCCTAGGACAAAATAACTGGCTATTAATGGAGGAATTAGAGAAAAACATCAAGTATGATAATACCATTTTGAAGTATGTTTGCAATTAGAATGAATTAGACAAGAAGAAAATACGTGAAGAATGGAGAATTTGCTTTAAACATATGAAATCATCATGAAAACTCTCAGGCTATAATTAATTGTATTTTTGTTGTATTGATTTCATAATTTCTAGAAAAATGGGTTTACTTTACAATCCTTAGCCTTAGTTGTCACTGAAGGAATTTGTCATTAAAATATCCTCGAGACAATGATGAATATGATATGGTCCTACAGTAATGACACATTTTCTCCTCTATTAATCTGGAAACATTGTATGGATATGTCTTGGGACTTGGATTTATTTGCAATCCACAGGCTCAGAGAAAAGTGGAAACTTACACCTCAGGCCCAGTGTCCCCAGTCCAGCCAGCACCACCAGGTTCACAGTCAACGAAATGAAAGCAACAGTGCACCACACTTTTGACTGAGTGCTATGCCCTGTGAAGAAGCACCAATTTAGAAAAATGACATGAAGCAATACGTTTTATGTTGTTTCCTTTTTCCATAACCTTGTCCAACACACCTGCCCCTTATGTATAGGACTATTGGAATTTTTTTAATGAAAATAATTGCTTGCAAAATCAAGCAAAGTCCTCATTAACTACATCTTTACATTCACAATTAACACTGAAAGCAAATAATTCTAAGTAAATGTGATCATAGGACATATTTTGGATACTTTCATTGACACTCTCTTGTTCATTTTTTAGCATTGTTTTTTCTCTCCCACCTTCCCCATCTTGCTGTTTCCTCATTCTTCCCATCTCCAGGAAATCAGTGTTGGCCACCTGATAGATGTTCTTTCCTAAGTTTTCTAGGCTAATATTGAGATCTATTATTTAATATGATTTACAATCCATTCTGATGATTGCCCTTTCAGGTTTTCTCTTGGATATATTATTAGGAAATCATCTACTTCCTTTAGACTATCAAATTTATTGCCATGAAGTTACAGAGGTTGGAGCTTTACACATATTTATTCTCTCCCATTTTATTTATTTATTTGTTTGTTTGTTTGTTTATTAAATGAGTGGAAGTGGATACGGGATTTCTGGGGTGTGCTCCATTTTTTTTTTTTTATAAAGATTTTATTTATTTATTTGACAGACATCACAAGTAAGGAGAGTTGCAGGCGGTGGGGGGGGGGGAGGTGTTGGGGGTGGGATCAGGCTCCCTGCTGAGCAAAGGGCCTGATGTGGGGCTAGATTCCAGGGTCCTGGGATCATGACCTGAGCCAAAGACAGAGGCCTTAACCCACTGAGCTACCCAGCTTCCCCTATTCTCTCCCATTTTAGTTACTTATTTAAGCATATTCCTTTTTTAAAAAGATTTATTTATTATTTTAGAGCAGAGAGAGAACATGGGGAAAGGGAGACAGAGGGAGACAGAGAGAGAAAGAATCACAAGCAGACTCCCCACTGAGTGGGGAGCCCAACATGGGACTTGAACCTAGGACCCTGAGATCACAATCTGAGCTGAAACCAAGAGTCAGACACTTAACCAACTGAGCCAACCAGGTGGCCCTAACTTGATATCTGATACTTTTGCTTTTTCCATTTTTCCTTAATTTGACTATTAGATTTTTTAAAAAATAAAACCAGTCTCAGATTAACTTTTCTCTTCAAAACCTTCCTATTTATTGATTTAAGCTTTTAAATTTATCAATTCTCTTAAATTCTTTTGTGATTTTATTATTTTTATATTAAGATGGGTTATTACATTCTCCTTTGACTATGAAAAATTGGGATGAATATTTTTTTTTTAAGATTTTATTTACTTATTTGACAGACAAGTAGGCAGAGATAAGCAGAGACAGAGAGAGGAGGAAGTAGGCTCCCTGCTGAGCAGAGAGCCCAATGCAGGGCTTGATCCCAGAACCCTGGGATCATGACCTGAGCTGAAAGCAGAGGCTTTAACCCACTGAGCCACCCAGGCGCCCCTGGGATGAAAGTTTTAGCTGTTTCCAAAAGGAAATGTTTTCCTTTGCATTATATTCTTAATATCTGTAATTTTGGAATAGCTAAATTTAGACTCTCCAACCTAGACTTTTATAGTACTTTTATTCCCTTTCCTCCTCTCTCTTAATGCTGGGTTTTACTGTGACAGTTTAGTAAAATTTGTCCTAGACTATTAATGACTTTCTCTTGCAGTGTATCTATTTTATAGCAAAAATGATTTAGCACTTTCATTATCACAATTACCATTATATTTATTCCATCATCAGCTATTACTTTTTGACTCACCTCTAAATTTTCCCTTACACTGAGGTCTGATTAATTCCTTGTATGTCTGGAAATTTTCTTGAGTATTTTTCTTAGAAAGAGTACATGGTAAATTTTTATTTTGTTGGGATGGATGATTTATATCTTTTCTGAATTAAAGATGGGAGAATAGCAGTTTTTTCCCCTCCGTATATATCCAGTTCTAGAGGATATATCATTATTCATAATTTATATCCCTTTTTATATCTGTCCCTTTTCCTCTTTATGAAATATTTTTTACATATTAGATTACTTGGATATGTTATCCAAGCCTATTATGATTTTTATTACCTTTATAACTTTGAATAATTTCTTCTGTCTGATCTTCCAGAATATCCTGTTGGGTCTTAATGATGTTTGCTCTTTTTTTTAACTCATCTGCTGAAGTTATTGCTGTCAAAGTCATGTTTCAATTAAAAATTTTTTGATTCCATAATTTAATGTCTTAAAAAAATCTTATTATGCTGGTTGTTTAATTTGGTTATCTGTCCCTTTCAGGCATTCAATATTACTGACAGTTACCTATTTGGGACTTTTGGTTTTTTTCTCCTTTGGCCTCCGGATCCCCTAAAATCAACAGCTATTTTTGTTTTCCCTTAGTTTTATTTACTCTGGTGTTTGAGATCAAGATTTGGAATACTATGAGAAGCATCACACCTATGTTTAATGGAAAGCATAGTTGTTTCTTCCATCATATGTCAATGGCATGCCAGGTGACAAACTGTTAATTAATTCTATGTTCCATAAAAAGGGACAAACTTGGTCCAGTGTCTTCTTGGATATAAAGTCTAGTACTTTCTTTGATTTAGAATTACGGAAGACCTTTTTTGCCTGTTTGTTCAGTTTGCAAATGAATGGTCTAAGACCAGAAAGATAAGCAAGCAAGTCCTTGTAAGACCACACAAGAAGGTTGGTATAATATTTCTGCTATGGAGTTCAATAATCTCAAGAGGCTAGGACCTTTCCAAGGATGAAAGAGGCTTAAATCTTCTCCTAAGCTCTTCTTATTCTTTTTTTCCCTGTGAATTTCCATGTTCTTAAGTAACATGGAGGCAAACAAGTGCATCACCTCTTCCCTTCATTGGAACCCCATAAGAGTTTTGGTATAGACATACTCCCTATGTCTTTCCTATTTCTTCTAGTTTCTTTTAGGAGAGGCACTTACTGGTAGGAAATGGGAAGGAAGGCAGAATAAAATTGCATTTGGGCTGACTGAAATGTTGATTAAAAATCAGCCTGGAATTAATCTTAGAGATAGAGCTCATTCCATTACCTTTTTTCTCCCTAAAATTTCTGATAAAATAGAGAATAAAAAATGCATAGATTCAAGATTCAAAATAATGAGAAACAAAACTACATAATGGCATTTGGAAGGTAGAGAACAAAAGTTGCTAGTAACCTCGTGGACCTTGGAAAAGTGAACCAAAGTCAAAATTCTCATTTAAGAATCCCAAAAGTTGCATTTGGGTGGCTCAGTTAGTTAAGCATTTACCTTCAGCTAAGGTCATGATCTCAGGGTCCTGGGATCAAGTCCTGCATCGGGCTTTTGCTCAGTGTGGATGGAGTCTTTTCTCCCTCTCCCTCTTCTTCTACTTGCACACTCTCTCTCTTGCACTTGCTCACTCTGTCTCTTGAATAAATAAATAAAATCTTTTTTTTAATGTTTCACTCATTTCATTTGTTTTTTATTATGCTCAGTTAACCACCAAAAATATTCTCTCAAATAAGTAAAAAAAAAAAAAACAAAAAAAAAAACAACTCAGAAGTTCTGTAAGTTGGTGATAACCTCCTACTTTATCATCTCAAGTGGAGGTGTAGGGAAGCCTGAAAACTGAGAAAGTATCTGAAAGTTTACATATGATTCAGATGGACTCCTAACCCCATATTTTCTCCCCCTCTACAATGAGTTACAATGAGTTACCCTCTGTGAGATAATAGGATATATATCTATACTGTATCTGTATCTATATGAATATCTATCTTCTCTGCTTCCTGTCACAGAGCTTCTAAAACCTTGATATTTTCTTAAGTGGTAAGAACACTAGGAGCATCTCTTCTTCTAATATTTTATCCTTGACCCTGCTCCTCACACAAGGATCCTAAACCCTTATACAATCCTAAGTGATAAGGAGAATCTTTGCTCTTATTATTATTTTTTTAAGATTTATTTATTTATGAGAGAGAGAAAGAGAATGCACACACGAGTGGTGGGAGGGGTAGAGAGAGAGAATCTTTAAGCAGACTCCCCACTGAGGGAAGATCCTGGGAAGGGGCTTCATTCTAGGACCCTGAAATCATGACCTGAGCTGAAACCAAGAGTCAGACACTGCAGCAACTGAGCCACCCAGGGCCCCAGGAGCATCTTTTGTTCTAATGAAGTGAGTCTGAGTGGGCATGTGGATGGGCTCCTGGAGGAGAGGTGGTCATGGGAAAGACCAAGCCATGACAGGAAGCTTGGAATTTTCAGTCCCCCAACCCCTACTTCTCTTGAGCAGGGAAAAAGTCTGAAAATGGAGTCATTAACTCCATCAACCATGCCTATGTAAGGAAACTTCCATAAAAATCCCAAAAGTATGAGGTACAGAGAGCTTCCAGGCTGGTGAACATAATATCAGGAGGGTGACCCACCCCTGCTTAGGACCCTCCCAAATCTCACCTTATGTATCCTTTATCTAGCTGCTTATCTCTATCCTTTATCATATTCTTTAATAAAGTCGTAAATGTTAAATGGTTCTCTGAGTTTTATGACCTGCTGGGGCAAATTAAGTGTACCTCAAGAGGGGATTATGGGAAACTCTGTTTTATAGCCAAATCTGAATGAAGTTGTGGGTAATCTGGTGACATACTTCTTGCAATTGTCATTTTAAGTAGGGGGTGGGGTGCCTGGGTGGCTCAGTGGGTTGAGTCCTCTGCTTTTGGCTCAGGTTCATAATCCCAGGGTCCTGGGATTGAGCCCCCAGCGCAGGTTCTCTGCTCAGTGGGGAGCCTGCTTCCCCCCCCACCCACCCTCTATGCCTGCCTCTCTGCCTGCTTGTGATCTCTGTCTGTCAAAAAAATAAAATAAAATCTTTTAAGAAAATAAGTAGGGTGGGAGCAGTTTTTTGAGACTGAGATTTTACCCTATAGAACTTGACATTATCTCCAGGTAGATAGTAATAAAACTGAGCTGAATTGTAGGACATGGCAGCTGCTGTCACAGAGAATTGCTTGATGTGGGAAAAATGTCCATGCATTTGATGACAGAAGTATCAAAAATGAACTGTTCTGTGTGAATAGTAAAGGAGAAATTGTAGGGAAAAAACTCACGGTAGAGAAGAAATTTTTTTTTTTCTTTTTTCCTACAACAAGTGGAAACTGAGGTTTCCCTTAATACCCTCTCATAGTCATTCTGAGAGAAAACTGTCTGGGACAGAGTATTGGAGGAATCCTCTCCAGAGCAACCAGAGGGGAAATTCAAACAAACAAACACATACAAATATTGACAATTGGGTTTCTCAGAGAATCACCCAAGTACATGAAGCCTACACATACACTCTCATATAAAAATGAGACCCCTCTCAAGTAATTTGGCATCATATTCTTTTCAAAAAATATATATATATATATATATTGTATTTATTTATTTGACAGAGAGAGAGAGTACAAGTAGGGGAGGTGGAAGAGGGAAAGACAGGCTCCCTGATGAACAGGGACCCCAATATGGGGCTTGATCCTTGGTCCCTGAGATCATGACCTGAGCGGAAGACAGATGTTTAACCGACTAAGCCACCCAGGTACCTTTGGCATCTCACTCTTAAATGATTACAGGCAACCAAATATCACCAGATATTCGAAGAAAGCTGCCAACATGAAAGACTGAGAAAAAAAAAAAAAGACAAAATGAAAGCAGTGAGAACACTTAAAAAGTTCTGTAAATAAACTAAGATCTTTTACATTTCTACTGGAAATGTAAAAATGGAAAATAATTTTCAGTTTCTTATAAAGTAAACATACCCATCTAACCCAGAATTCTACTCCTATGTATTTACCTGATAAGATTTTTTTTATTTTAGGGGTGCCTGGGTAGCTCAGTGGGTTAAGCCTCTGCCTTTGGCTCAGGTCATGATCTCAGGGTCCTACAATCAAGCCCTAAATTGGGCTTTCTGCCTAGCAGGGAACCTGCTTCCCCCCTCTCTCTCTGCCTGCCTCTACCTCCTTGCAATCTCTCTTTCTGTCAAATAAATAAATAAAATCTTTAAAACAAACAAAAAAAGATTTTTTTATTTTAAAGTAGGTTCCACACAAGCCTGAGACCAAGACCTGAGCTCAGATAAGGAGTTGGACATTCAACCGACTGAGCCATCCAGGCACCCCGACCCAATAAGATTTTTAAAAAATATGTCTACACAAAGACATGTACACCATAGCAGATTTATTTACACTAGTCCCAATCAGGAAGCCACTGAAATGTCCATCTACAAGTGAATGGATAAACATTTTGTGTATTCATACTATGGAATACTACTCTGCAATGAAAAGGAATTAGCTATTGAAAACATACAATATGAATTAATCTTTTGTTGTTGTTGTTGTTGTTTTAATTTATTTTTTATTTATTTTCAGCATAACAGTATTCATTATTTTTGCACCACACCCAGTGCTCCATGTAATCCATGCCCTCTCTAATATCCACCACCTGGTTCCCCCAACCTCCCATGCCCCACCCCCCGCCACTTCAAACCCCTCAGATTGTTTATCAGAGTCCATAGTCTCTCATGGTTCACCTCCCCTTCCAATTTCCACCAACTCCCTTCTCCTCTCTAACTCCCCATGTCCTCCATGCTATTTGTTATGCTCCACAAATAAGTGAAACCATATGATAATTGACTCTCTCTGCTTGACTTATTTCACTCAGCAAAATCTCTTCCAGTCCCATCCATGTTGCTACAAAAGTTGGGTATTCATCCTTTCTGATGGAAGCATAATACTCCATAGTATATATGGACCACATCTTCCTTATCCATTGGTCTGTTGAAGGGCATCTTGGTTCTTTCCACAGTTTGGCGACTGTGGCCATTGCTGCTATAAACATTGGGGTAGAGATGGCCCTTCTTTTCACTACATCTGTATCTTTGGGGTAAATACCCAGTAGTGCAATGGCAGGGTCATAGGAAGTTCTCTTTTTAATTTCTTGAGGAATCTCCACACTGTTCTCCAAAGAGGCTGCACCAACTTGCATTCCCACCAACAGTGGAAGAGGGTTCCCCTTTCTCCACATCCCCTCCAACACATGTTGTTTCCTGTCTTGCTAATTTTGGCCATTCTAACTGGCGTAATGTGATATCTCAATGTGGTTTTAATTTGAATCTCCCTGATGGCTAGAGATGATGAACATTTTTTCATCTTAATAACATTATGCTTAATGAAAGAAGCCAGTCATAGAAGACTGCATGCCATTTGAATCCATTTATATAAGATCTGAGAGCAGACATAATAATGTAGGGTGACAGAAAGTAGATCAGTGGTTACCTCGGTCTAAAATTGGTGGTGGAGATAACTTAGAGGGGAAATTTTTTTGTATTTTGTTTTTACTTTTTGGGAACACTGATTAAGAAATTTTATTATAGAAAATGAATGCATCCAATATCCCCAAATACATTTGTAACAACAGACACACAGGAAACATGATAATATTTGCTACATCATAGCCTTATTCTTTCCAAAGGATAAAACATGATGTAAAAACAGGGAGTGAAGGTTGAAAGAGAGAGGTGGTTAGAGAAAGCAGGTACTGTCTTTTTGATTAAAAGACACAAAATACTTTTTGGGGTGACAAAAATATTGTGTATCTTGATTTTGGTTACAGAGGTTTATATTTATTAAGTACAATAAACTATACACTTAAGGTTTAGGGTGTATTCTTTTGTATTTAAGTTATACTTCAATAAAGTTGACTTGAAATGAAATTTTTCAAAAGTAAGATACAGTGGGGCGCCTGCGTGGCTCAGAGGGTTAAGCCTCTGCCTTCGGCTCAGGTCATGATCTCAGGGTCTTGGGATCGAGTCCCACATCGGGCTCTCTGCTCAGCAGGGAGCCTGCTTCCTCTTCTCTCTGCCTGCCTCTCTGCCTACTTGTGATCTCTGTCTGTCAGATAAATAAATAAAATCTTAAAAAAAAAAAAAGTAAGATACAGGGTTGTGTAGGTGGCTCAGTGGCTTAAACCGCTGCCTTTGACTCAGGTCATGATCCAAGGATCCTGGAATCGAGTGCCACATCTGGTTCCTTGCTCAGCAGGGAGCCTGCCTCTCTCTCTGCCTCTGCCTGCCTCTATGCCTGCTTGTGTGTTTTCTCTCTCTCTCTTTCTGGCAAATAAATAAATAAATAAAATCTTTAAAAAAAAAAAAAAGTAAGATACAATTTTGTATCTATGTCTGAAACTGGAATGTTATATTAGAAGACTTGAGGGAAAAAAAAAAAAAGAGTTCATTGAAAATGAAATGATATGAGGAACATGTTTGTACTACGTAAATTAAAATATAATTTTAAAAAATCATCCATGAGGGTAACTGGGTGGCTTAGTTGGTTAAGCATCTGCCTTTGGCTCAGGTCATAATCCCAGCGTCCTGGAATCGAGTCCCACGTTGCAGGGTTGTGAAGAGGAAAGGTCCCTGTTTACTGGGGAGTCTGTTTCTCCCTCTACCCTTTCTCCCTGCTCATAATCTCTCTCTCTGACAAATAAATAAAAGAATATTAAAAAAAAAGAAAAGAAAAGAAAACGATCCATGAAATTGAACAGAGTGATGAAATGATGAAAAATGGGAGGAAATACAGAGCCCCAACATGATACAGACAATTAAGCAACCTACTCTTCATTTTGCCTCAGGTAGTAATCAGAGGGGCCTGAGATCAAGGCCCGTACTGGGCTCCATTTTCAGCATGGCATCTGCTGATATTTCTCTCTCCTTCTCCCTCTGTCCCACATTTCTCTCTCTCTCTCTCTCTCTTTCCAAAAGAGATAAATATTTAATAAAGAAAAGGAAAGTGGAAGGAAATAATATTGTAAAATAGGAAAAATCTAGAAAAAGACAGAAACACTGGGGATGGAGGAAGAAAATAAAAAGATGTTTTCCCATAAGTAAAGGATATGACTTTTCATCACCTTTTGTTTATCCTCCTTATTTCCCTTCTCAAAAGTTTTCCATCTTTATCTCTAAAAATAACTCTAATTGTTATTAGATAACTCGAATTGTCCCGGTGTCTCCCAAATGATCTTCTTAACTTTCTCCAGTGGCCACATTTATTCGCGTAGGGCTTACCTGCCACAGCTCTGCTCTCTGCCATCTCAGGTATGCTCTCAACTCCCCCTGCTCTATTCTCAGTTTCACCATCCATTTCCATTTCAGGAACTTCATGATTGTCTTAAAAAAAAAAAAAAGTGTTTTTTTAAAAAAGTCAGTTTTCTCTATTCTTTACTCTCTATCTAGATAATACCAGTGTTCCTGGTCTGATGCTGATTCTGATGGTAGATATTTTAAATAGACAAACCCTGGGGCACCTGGGTGGGTCAGTTGGATAAGTGTTGGACTCTTGATTTCAACTCAGGTCATGATCTCAGGATGGTGAGATCAGTCCCCCTGTGGGGCTCTTTGCTGGGCACAGAGCCTACTTAAGATTCTCTCTCTCCCTTTCCCTTCCACCTCCATGCTCACATGCTTTCTCTCTCTCCCTCCCTCTCTCATAATTAATTAATTAATTAATTGACATTCTCTCTCTCCCTTTCCCTTCCACCTCCATGCTCACATGCTTTCTCTCTCTCCCTCCCTCTCTCATAATTAATTAATTAATTAATTGACAAACACTGTGTGATCTTTTACTAAAATAAAATTCAAACAACCTACCCTGCTGTGTAAAAAAAGATTAAATCGTTTTATATGGAAACATGTATTGGAGAATATACAACAGAATGTAAATTGGATCTCCCAGTTTATAAGCACTCTAAGTCAGTTGCCCATGGACGGCAAGTATGTAATACTTCTCCCCAGTACATACAATGCCTTTGTCAATATTGTAGACACAGAGAAGAGGACCCTATTTAGGGGAACTGGTCCCTAAAACATTATCCACTAACCTGATGCCTCAAATTACATAACCAGAGACATGTTACTAGAAGTGATTTTTCTTCCTCATTTGAATATAAAATACTTTGGGGTAAATTTATAAAGTAAAAATTCCATATGTTGAGATGCCTGGGTGGCTCAGTGGGGTAAACCTCTGCCTTCAGCTCAGGTAATGATCTCAGGGTCCTGGGGTCGAGCCCCACATCAGGATCTCTGTGCAATGGGGAACCTGCTTCCCCCTCTCTCTCTGCCTGCCTCTCTGCCTACATATATAGATGTACACATATATATGTGTGTGTGTCTATATGTATGTGTACTATATATATGTACACATATACACACATATATATATGGAATGTACATTCCATGTGTATTATATGTACTTCATACATACACATACATACATATATATATATAGATAGATGATATAATTTTATAGTAAGATCAAAAAGACTGAAAACAAATACAAAGGAATAAAAATAATATAAATAATAAAATATAAATAACAAAACATAATCCCAGGGATGGCACAAGAAACCATGTATCCTGTAGCAATACAAACATTTCAATAAATACAATTTTGATGTTTCCCCAAAACATCATCTTACTGTTTCACTGTTACTTCTAAGTTTCTAGGAATTGCATTCCTGGAAAAAACAGACTGGAATTATATGGCTTGGAAGGATATAATATAGAGATAAGACACCTTCAGTCTTACTCCTTCATAGAAAGAAGCAAATGTTTAGCACACCATGACTGACTAGGATCCCAGGGTCCTTTAAATCTCATAGCATATGTCTATATTATATCTTTCAGCAGTTAAATAAAAATCCTAGGTAGTTATGTTCATACTATTACTGTTTTTCCTTCCCATAATAGCTTGTATGTCAGATCATCTGAAAATTGTCTAAAATCATAAGAGATGTTATTTTCGTGACACCAGAGATCTGGATTTCCAGCGGCTTAGACCACCATGTTTGTTTTGTTTTGTTTTGTTTTTGTTTTTCACCAACTATGATCTTACAAGCTAAATAAGACAGATAAAACTAAGCTCTGGCATAGCAACTTCCCTATGGACTGGCACTCTGTCATCAAAATCATCAGCCTTGAGTTGAAGGCAAGGAGAACTCACCAGTGTAGTTAAATAGCTCTCTTTTCTGGTATGTCTGATCCTACATGGAGGCTCTTACCTGCTCTCTTGAGACTGTAGCTCTCCTGGGATGTCTTCACCTGGGAAGCATTTGGAAATTTGAGAGTAGCATAAGTCACTTCTTCAGGCATACTGAACAAATACAGCACTGTTGGTCACTGGCGGTGGTGCATGTCTCACTGAACTTCACAGAAGCTGCTCCTGTGGCATGATCTATGCATGTGGTAACTAAGTTCAATGATCTACCTTTGTAAAAACCAAGCAAAAATATAGTGTCAGAAAACAGAACTGAGCCACTGAGAATTTCAGAATTGCTTTATTCTCACCTCTGCACACATCTCTTATCTTTCTTTTCTTAACTTCCTCCAGTAAACACCAAGTTGAAGAAATGGTCCTGAGAGAAAAATGTGGATTTTAAATATAAACATTTTTTTTTATTTTTATTTTTTTAATTTGTGGAAAATGGCAGTGACCTCCCGACTTAAGAAGGCCCTGTGGAAAAAAATACAAATGAAAATATCACCATTTCTGCGTATATAAAGTTGTTAATCAGCATGTGCCTGTGACAACAGTGTTGTAATCGAAAACACTTAACTCACTACTAACTCCCAGAAAACCACAACTGAGTTAGTTCTCACCAAAATATTGTTCCCTTTCTTTTTCCTTCCTATTTTTGTGGATTGAAAAAAGTCTTTAGAAGTTAAAAGAAGAATACTGGGGCACCTGGGTGGCACAGACAGTTTCATGAGATCAAGCCCAGTGTCAGGCTTCCTGCTCAGCTGTTGTGTGTTGGGGGTGGGATGTCTGCTTGGGATTCTCTCCCTCTGGCCCTCTCCCAACTCTCTTTCTCTCTAAGATAGATAAATAATTTTTTTAAAAAAGGAAATATACTAATAGAGCATTACAAAATCAAAGAGTGATACTCAGAGAAAGAGCAGGAAAAGCTACATTTGAGCTACATTAAATAGAGATTTTTTCCCCTTCTCACCCCTACCTTCCACACAGAACAGCCCCTGAAAAAAAGGGAGATATATTTTAGAAGTGGAAGTTCTTTATTTAGAGTGTATATGTCAGGATAGGATCTGAATTCTAAGAACTTGAATTTGGGAGGAACGTAGGGTGTATGTGTGCATTAACCTGTTCTACAGACTGAGGAGTTATAAAGTTCAGGGAGCTCAAGTGCCTTGGTCATAGTCCAGCAAAGATTAGTCCATAGAGAACATACTCTGCATCTTGAATATCTAGCATAGTTGCAAATGCGTACCACATATTTAGTCAGTATCTTTAAATGCATAAGTTACTAACTCATGCAGAAATAATCATAGTATTGCTCAGTGAAAAGCACCTGTTAAATACTTTATTAATAAGAACACCTTTATTGACATTTAAGAACAACTGAGACATTGTGCAGTAGGCACAGAGTCTAGAAAAAAATGGGGTTAAATCACAATACTACAAAGATAAAAATCAAGAATATTTAATGTGGTATTGAGAAAGACAATATACATATTTTTTTTAGGAAAACCACGTTCTGATACGTAAACCTTTGAAGAGATGAGAAAGACTAAAGACTTCCACCATGAAGCTCAGAATTTTCACTGATTTTAATTGCTCTGGAGTAACAGATATTTCTTCTATCCTCATAAACGTGCTCTTATTAGTAAGGAACCCCCTGGTCGGGGCTGGGGGCCAGAATCATTCACTCTTCTAATCTTCCTTCTGAAACCTTAAGTAGTAATGTATCTCCTAAATCTTCAAGGCTCAGATTTCTTCTCACATGTTCTTATTTTCACCCCACCCCAGTCTGATCATAATATACCTTGTCCCCATAAATATAAGTGCAGTACAATTCATTTCATAGGTGGATTCTGCCTATTCGAAAAATAAAATGAATATTTTTGCTTAGAAGTTCAGGAACATTAACTTATTTATGTATTCATTTCTTTATTCAACAAATTAATCAAGGATTAACTATATAGTATACATTATTCCAAAGGATATGACAGGCACATTTTCTTCCTTTATGTAGTTTACATTCTACAATTCATATATTTGTTTGTACATATATGTTAACGTTTTATGTTATTTATTCATGGATAAATAATACAATGTAATGCATACAATGCAATGGTCCTATGCATAGAAATAAAGCAGGGAAAAGCAGGGGTGCCTGGGTGGCTCAGTGGGTTAAGCCTCTGCCTTCGGCTTGGGTTATGATCCCAGGATTCTGGGATCGAGTCCCACATTGGGCTCTCTGCTTGGAAGTGAGCCTGCTTCCCCCTCTCTCTCTCTGCCTGCCTCTCTGCCTACTTGTAATGTCTGCCTGTCAAATAAATAAATAAAAATCTTAAAAAAAAAAAGGCAGGGAAAAATAGGGTGGCAGAGGAAGGAGAGGAGGCTTGTATGTTAAACAGATTAATCCTGGAAGGCCTCTGTGAAGGTGTCATTTGGCACAGAGAATAGTAACAGCAAAAATATCGTTGAGTTGGGGGAAATTGGAAGGGAAGGTGAACCATGAAAGACTATGGACTCTGAAAAACAATCTGAGGGGTTTGAAGTGGTAGGGTCGGTGGGAGGTTGGGGTACCAGGTGGTGGGTATTATAGAGGGCACGGATTGCATGGAGCACTGGGTGTGGTGCAAAAATAATGAATACTGTTATGCTGAAAATAAATAAAAAATAAATTTAAAAAAATCGTTGTACAAAAATATGCTAATTTAATGCCTTAATATTTACATCTGTTTTAGTTATTGAAATCATGAGTCAGAATAATTTTTTGAAGTGAATTATTTGCTCCTTCAATTTCAGGGTTTTCAGGATTTTTGAATTTCCCCTTTTTTTCTAGTTTCCTTGTAATATGTTCTTTCTTTTCAACTTCTGGGCCAAACTTGATCCCTTGTCAAATCTAAATCTAACCAAGGAAAGAAATATGTTAAATACTGTGTCCTCATCTTATTTGAAAAGAAATTAATTCATTTCTCTATCTCTGGACCCACCAGGCTAATCCCAGTAACTTGATTCACATAAACTTCTTGGATTTGTTTCACTACCAGTAAGACTTTATTCTGAAACCATGAATCAAAGCCTTTCATCAATGCTTATACCCACACTGACCAAATCACACAGCACCAGCTGAAAAAATAATAACAATTCAGCAAATGAAGACAGAAAGCCAAAAACTGACAGATGTAGGACCTGGCTAACAATACTCAGGAGAGCAGTGACAAAATGTCCAGGATGAACATTGTAACAGCCCTTGTATAATTTTAGTCCAGAATGGATTATAAGGACTGGAGACACAGGAAATGATGACTCTGAGAGGAAAGGACACACCACAGAAAGTACAATATGGCAAAGAATATAAAATCTGGAGGATATCTTATACATAATTCAAGGAAAGAAGAAAGAATTAGAAAACCAAAGACAAAAACAAATAACTTGGTAGGATAACTATGTCCAAATGTGGAGCAAATGCAAGTTTGGGATGACTTGAACAATTAATAAGGCAAAATTAGAAAATTCCATTTGAACCTTATGCTGAGAATACTGAGATTTGAGTGGCATGTTGGAGATGTAGAGAGAGATTTCTAATTATTACAATGGAATTCATCATCATCCAATCATAATAGGGTAAATAAATGCATTTTAAAAATTAAACCAATGGTTTAAAATTTAAAATTTAAAATCAACCAATGATAAAATCATGCAATATTTATGACTATGGAACATAAGCACACTTCAGTATTAGCAGTATAACAGTAAAAGATCAAATGAAAGGGGTTAAGAAAGAGCAAAATGAGAAGAGAAGAGTGGAGGGCAGGAGAAATAGAAGGAAGGGTGATAATACCAATCTACACCTCCTATGTGCTGGAGAAATTAGAGATACACTCTGTGTATCTCTAGATTAGAGATCTAGATTAGAGATCTAGATCTAGTATTTTCTAGATTAGAAGTAAAGGTTTACATTAGGAGGTGAGGGAAAGAAAGAGAGACAATGGCTTTAAATCATCTATCAAAACAGAAAGGCAACAGATAATTTCTGAAGTTGATAAATCCATATGGAGTTGCACAAACTATTTAATGATATAAAGATGATCATCATAAGAAATAAAAACAAAGAATTGAAAAAAAATTGCCTCTAAGGAGCAAGACAATCATTTGAGGAGAGATGTTTTTATTGACTAATAAGCTTTTCTGAACTATTTCATTTAAATGTGTACATATATTATTCTGAAAAAATGAAAATAATAATAACTTCTTATTTGTGGTTGTTCATGTAGTATGTATTCATGGCTATTAATTAAGGTTCTCTCTCCAATTTCATAATTTGCCTTCATTCAGGCCCTGTCCCAACTGATTTCTTTACTATTGACGCTTCTCTCAATTTAAAACCCATTGATTAGTATATTTTACTTTCTGCAGTGAAGTATGGACATAGATTTTTTATATATGTCTTATTTCTGTATACAGGAAGCTGTACATAGTCAAATTACATTTAAATAATTAATGTAGGTTTGTAAAAATACAAATGTTATTACATAATGAATAACTTTTAAACATGGACATTTTATTGGAAACATATCCTTAAGTGACGCTACTGTGTACTTTCTGATTCAACCTAACCCCTGCATCCTGCTCTCATTCTAATATTTGACATTTGAGAACTATTTTAACAAAATAATCTGTGACAGAGGCAATTAAATTTAACAGGTTGCTATGCTTCCTTTGAAATGAGCCACATGATTTGACAAAAAAATCACTACTACTGTATACAGTAGTCTTGACCTGATGGGCATCTACAGAACAAATGACAAGTCAAAACACAGTGAAATGTATTGAAAAACACACTGAAAAAGAAAGACAACTTGGAAAACTTACTCTACCTAAGACTTCTTATAAAGCAACCATATGTAAGACAGTGTGATATTATTGTTGCTCTAGATTAAACAGGTCAGTGAAAAATATTGAAGCCCATAATAGACCCATATATTTTTGATCAGTTGATTATTTTTACCAAGATACAAAGGCAGTTCAGTGAAGAAAGCATTCTCATTTCAAAAGTTGGATATTATTATGAAAAAAGAGAAGGGAGTTGGGGGAAATTGGAAGGGGAGGTGAACCATGAGAGACTATGGACTCTGAAAAACAATCTGAGGGGTTTGAAGTGGCCGGGGGGTGGGAGGTCGGGTTACCAGGTGGTGGGTATTATAGAGGGCACGGATTGCATGGAGTACTGGGTGTGGTGTAAAAATAATGAATACTGTTATGCTGAAAATAAATAAAAAATAAATTAAAAAAAATTTTTTTATCCATATTTCGTACCACAGAAAATAATGAACAACAAAAATGTGGAACATAGACCTAAATATAAAACTTAAAACTATAAAACTTCATGAAGAATAAAAGGAGAACATCTTTATGATTTTGGCTTAGGCAAAGATTTCCTATTTACAACACCAAAAGTATGTTCCATGAAATAAAAAATAAATGAAAAATTTGAGCTGATGAAAATTAAGGGCTTCTGTCTTTGAAAAAAGAATGTGTGAGGACATAAAAGACAAAGATAAGACAAACACTGGAAAAAAATTGTCATTCACGTTTTTCAAAAATTAAAAAAAATTAAAATTAAAATACACACTCACACCCACACTAATATCACGCTTTGTCTTCCATGCCCTAGTACCACAGGATAGCTGGTGTGGGCTTGTGGAAATTGTATCCTCTGAGACCACAAACGCTCTGAGACAGACCCTGCTCCAGTCTGTGCTTTAAGGAGAAAGGGGAGAAAAAGTTCCTTGAGTTCCTGGTCCCTTCTAAGCATGGTTTTTCTGTGTCCCAGTGCACCTAGGACTAGTATGGTCTTGGGGACGCTAGGCTGGCTGAGATCATACATTTCTGTGCCAGCCTGACCCAGCAGTTATGGCGTTAAGAGCCACTAATTATGGCATTCCAACCCATCCCTTCTGATATTCAGACCCTGCTCCAGTCTAGGCTTTTAAGATAGATGATAAGAAGAGAGCTTTCCCATAGCTCCTTAGCCCTTTTAAACCCCAGGTTCTTTTTTTGTACTGCAGCACAACTAGGGCTTGTGGAATCAACTCACCTGGGGCATGTGGGCCATGAGCTCACTGATGCAACCAGACCTGCCCGTTATGGTGTCCAGATCCTGCTCTGATCTAGGCTTTTAAGGTGGGGTGGGAACATAAACAGTATATTCTCCAGTCCCTCATACTGGGAGAGTATCCCCTCAGTTACTCCACAACCTGGCAGACTTCTAGTGTTTTCTATTTATATGTTCTTTTAAACAGAGATTTTTTTTTTTTTTTTTTTTTTTTTTTTTTTTCCATACCCAAAGACAGAGGGATCTGTTCCCAGGCTGTCCCTCCCTATAAGTGTTTGCAGCCTCAGGCGTGGAGTTTCCCTCTGTTACAGTGTCTCCATCTCTCTTGCTGTTCCATTGCCATTCTGTCTATCTGTGGTTGTTCAGTAGTTGTTTAGTCAGCCTTCAGTTCTTCAAGAGGAATTGTTCTATTAATGGGTGTATTTTTGTGTGTTCTGTGGAGAAGGTGATATCAGAGTGTTCCTATGTCACTGTCTTGAATCAGGACCGTCCTATTAGAACGGTTTTAAAACAAACTGTATCAAGTCTTGATAAAAATGGGATGAATAGTGTGTCTGGGTGGCTCAGTTGGTTAAGTGACTACCTTCTGCTCAGATCACGATCCTAGGGTCTTGGGATTGAGTCCTGCTTCAGGCTCCCTACTCAGCACAGAGTCTGCTTCTCCCTCTGATCTTCCCCCTCTCATTCCCTCTTTTCTAAATAAATAAATAAATTTTTAAAAAAGAAAATGTGATGTATAAATGAAATTCTTTTTTTTTTCCAGGTTTTTTTTTTTTTTTTTTGAGATATAACTGACATATAGCAATGTAAGTTTAGGTCTACAGTATAATAATTTGACTTACATATATTATGATTGCCACAGTAAGTTTAATTAACATCCATCACTTCATATAGATACAAAAAATAGAAAGAAAAAATGGTTTTTTCTTTGTGATGAGAACTCTTATTATTTACTCTTGTAAAAACTTTCAAATATACCATATAGCCATTTTAACTTCAGTAATTATGCTGTACATTAGATCCCTAGTATTTATTTATCTAATAGCTGAAAGCTTGTGCCTTTTGGCCACTTCACCCAATATCTTCTTCCCCAACCCTCTGTCTCTGGTAACCACTAATCTGATATCTTTGTGTATATATATCTATTTTAAGGTTCCACATATAAGTGAGACCATAAATTATTTATCTTGTCTTTCACTGTCTGACTTATTTCACTTAGTCTAATGCTTTCAAGATCCATCCATACTGTCATAGTTGACAGGAATTCTTAATTTTTTTATGGTTGAATAACATTCCGTTGTACACATACACACACACACACACACACACACACAAACATGAATCAAACTTCTTTATCCCACTGTCAGTGGAAGCTGGGGTTGTTTCTATATTTGGGCTATTGCAAATAATGCTTCAATGAACATGGGGGTACATAAAATTTTTTGACACAGTGTTTTCATTTCCTTCTAATACATACTTAGAAGTGGAATTGCTGGATTATATGGTAGTTCTATTTTTAATTTTTTAAGGAAACTCCAAACTGTTTTCAACAGTAGCTGTAGTAATTTTCAATCCTATGAACAGTGCACAAGTGTTTCCTTTTCTCCACATCCTTGTCAGCATTTGTTACCTCTCATCTTTTTGATGATAGCCATTCTAACAGGCATGAGGAGATATCTCATTGTGGTTTTGATTTCTATTTCCCTAATAATTATTGATGTGCAAATGGAACTCTTATACACTGATAATGAGGATGTCAAATTATACAATGACTTCAAAAAAGTGTTTGGTAACTTCTTGAATTGTTATGCCTATACCTACCATCTGATCAGTCTCTATACTCCTAGATATTCACCAAAGATAAAGAAAAACATGCCCATAGAAAGACTTATGTACAAATGCCTATAGTAGTGTTAATTGTTACAATCAGGAGTAACCTAAAGGACCATCAGCAAGTGAATGGATAAACATATCCAAACAATGGGACAGTACTCAGCTCAGCAGTAAAGGGAGTGAACTGGTGATATAAACAGCAACTTAAAAAAATCACAAAGAACTTATTCTGATGAAGTCACTAAAAAGCACACATACTCTATAATTCCATTACTCAAAATTTTGGAAAATGCAAACTGATCTATAGTGACAGAAAGGATGTCAGTGGTTACAAAGAGATATGGTGGCAAAGAAAATTGAGGAGGAGAGAATACACACCATCAAAAGCAAACTTTTGAGGATATGGATCTGTTCACTATTTTGAATGTGATAATGCTTTCATGAGTTTATACATATGTTAAATATTAATATATTGTTAACTTTAAATATGTGCAATCTATTCTATATTAATTATAACTCAGTAAAGCTACTATTGCCAGAAATTCTTGCAGGATATTCAATTAGTTTATTGAGAGTTACTTAAGAGTCTTAAAGTAAAGGAAAGATATACCACATTCTTGGATTAGAATACTAAAATTATAAAGTGGTCAATTCTGAAATTTACTTAAAATGTGATATAATAAGCATCAATACCAAATACCGAATACCAAAGTAGCTGATTGCAGACATTGAATGTCAACTAATTCAGCCAGACTTTATGGGTATCAAGATAGTGCATCTAAAGAGAACACTTTACAGTAACTCTGATGTTCATATTTCCATATAACTGATTCCATTTTTCTCTGGGCTAAATCCCAAGCAGAAAAAAACAGCTCAAAGTTTTAGATAGTCTCAATGGGCGTAGAGACAAACTAATTCTATGTATCTTTTGCAAAAGATACATAGAATTAGTTTCTATTGACTTTGATAAACCAATGAAAATCATTCAGATGGATACAAGGAAGGAAAACAAAAAAGCTTTAAAAACTGGAGTCCAGCAAAAAATAAGATGATGAGGACTGAAGGAGACAATGTAACAGAATAAAAGGAATTACAGAGTAGTGAGTCTGATATTCTGAGCCACTTTTCTTCTCCAAGTGTTTCTCTTCAAAGCCATCATGTATAGGGCATAGGATCAAGAAGCCAAGTGAAAACAATAGCAAAAAGCCTTAGAAAACACATAAAGCTGAGTGGCTCAGTGGGTTGAGTGACCAGTTCTTGATTTCAACTCAGGTCATGATCTCAGGGTCATGGGATCGTGAACCACATTGGGCTCTGCACTTGACAGGGAGTCTGCCTGAGATTCTCTCTCCCACTTCCTTTGTGCCTCCCCCTCTATTTATTCTTTCTAAAGAATAAATAAATAAACAAATAAATAAATCTTTTTTTTTTTTTAAGAAAATGCCTAGAGATTATTAGTCTCATAGTGTGGCAGTAACAATAAAAGCAGAGTCCTAAAGCTGAGACCCATACAGTTGACACCTTAGAAGAGGCCCTTTTGAAGTAAAAATCGAAGAGATGTTACTCTTTGCAATGACTGAAATACAACCTTAAACATCTCAATTCCTGATGAGGGCAGTGATCCTCCCCCATGGAAAATCTCTGCCAAAACAGGATTAAATCCATTTTTTGAAGAAAGATAGCATCACCCATAGCTTCTACAGATTTTTATTGTGTAGGACAACTATTGAGTGAAAAGTATTCAGCCTTCAAGTCCAAATGGTAGAAGAAAAAAAGACAACAGAATGAGACTCAGAGGAGAAATAGATATTGGTGTTATTAGGTATAGACTTTAAATTTCTTTTCTTATTAACATGTGCAACAATATTGGTTTCAACATGGGGAACATTACTAAAGAAATGGAATCTCTACAAAGGATCAAATAGAAATTCTGAAACTCAAAAGTATAAAGACAAAATCAAAAGATGCAAAAGATACATAGAATTAGTTTCTATTGACTTTGATAAACCAATGAAAATCATTCAGATGGATACAAGGAAGGAAAACAAAAAAGCTTTAAAAACTTAGAAGAATTTGGGGCACCTGGGTGGTTCAGTGGGTTAAGCCTCTGCTTTTGGCTCAGGTCATGATCTCAGGGTCCTGGGATCGACCCCCACATCAGGCTCTCTGCTGAGCAGAGAGCCTGCTTCCTCCTCTTGCTCTCTGTCTGCCTCTCTGCCTACTTGTGATCTCTGTCAAATGAATGAATAAAATCTTTAAATAAAAAAATAAAAAGAGGGGCGCCTGGGTGGCTCAGTGGGTAAAGCCGCTGCCTTCGGCTCAGGTCATGATCTCAGGGTCCTGGGATCGAGTCCCGCGTCGGGCTCTCTGCTCAGCAGGGAGCCTGCTTCCTTCTCTCTCTCTCTGCCTGCCTCTCAGTGTACTTGTGATTTCTCTCTGTCAAATAAATAAATAAAATCTTTAATAAAAAAAAAAATAAAAAAAAAAATAAAAAGAGCTTAAGAGGAAGGAGCAGAGAGTTGGGGACAGTAAAATATCAAATGATTGAAGCTCTCAAATGGTGTGATTAAATTTAGATAAACCAGGATAATCGCCACGCCAGATCCTTAACTGAATCACAACTGCATCAATCCTTTTTCCTTCCTCACCTTTTTCCTTACAGGTGAGGGCTCTAGGGATTAGGACCTAAAATCTTTGGTTTGTTGTTTTTCACTCGACCACAATCTGGAAGGGGTAAAATTCCAAGCGGTCATGGTCATCTGGATTCCACAACAGAACTATAAAAAGGGAGCTGTAAGGAGAAGTCTGTGGAATCCACCCCTTTGTGGAAGCTGCTACCTAGAGGGGAATTGCCGTCTGTGAGGAAGTGACTGTCTCTGTGGAAAGTGGTTTCTCCACAAAGCCCACTGTCTTGGGAATCACGTTTCTGTGGAAGCTGCTGCTTTGTGGGACTGCAGTCATGACTCTGGGGTAGAGCTGGAGGTGATGTGGGTTGGCAGAGTAAGAAGTCAGAAAGATGAAGTAACTGGATGTGAAGAAGGAGGAGATGACGTGGAGTCTACCTGGCACTTCAGCATCCACCTGTACTATTTGACCTCAGCATCCTTCTGAGAGTAACACTCTCTGTTTTGGTTTTATCTTTCAGTTATTCCATGAGTTCCCCTCATGGCTCAGTTCTGACAAACACAGGGAAAGGGATTTGTGCGAAATGGATTTCCCAGACAGGATTTTTGGCGCTAGTTTGACCACAGAAAAATCCAGCATATTCCACATTTCCGCTGACATTTAGTATTGCCAGCCTTTAATTTCACCCGTTTTGGAGGCATACTGGCACCTCACTGTATTTTTATTTTCAATAATTTTTTTTTCTGGTGAATAATGATGTTCATGACCTTTTATATGCTTTTATGGTCATTTGAATATTTTCTTTCATGAACTGCCCCTTCAAGTCTTTCTGCCCATTTTTTAATTAGAGCTTTTTATTATTGATTTGTAGGAGTTAATTCTATCCTGACTACTAGTCCTGTATAAATTTGGATATGTGTGTGTTATACTAATTCAAATTCAAACTGAGCCCTTCAAAGGCTACAACTTGTATCTTTGCTTTCTTCTTCTTCTTTTTTTTTTTTTTTAAAGATTTTATTTATCTATTTGACAGACAGAGATCACAAGTAGGCAGAGAGGTGGGAGAGGGGGAGGCAGGCTCCCTGTGGAGCAGAAAACCCGATGCGGGGCTCGATCCCAGGACCCTGGGATCATGTCCCGAGCTGAAAGCAGAGGCTTTAACCCACTAAACCACCCAGGCACCCCATATCTTTGCTTTCTTAACATTATTCTTATTTTGAATGAAGTCTGATTTTCCTATGTTTTTTATTGTTAGTGTTTATTTCATCTTGTTTACGAAATCTTTTTCTGCCATAAAGCCATAACTGTATTCTGTTAGGTTTTAACTAGAAACGTTTTACATTTGTTTAAAGACTTATTTATTTGAGGTGTGCCTGTCCAACTCAAGGTTGGGCTCCTGCTCAGTGGGGAGTCTGCTTTTCCCCCTTTCTCTCTTTCTCAAATATAGATTTATTTATTTGAAAGAGAGAACAAGTCGGGGGAGAGGTAGAGGAAGAGAGAGAATCCCAAGCAGACTCCCTGCTGAGCACAGTGCCCCAGAGGAACTACATGGATCCCTAACATGGGGCTCCTCATGGGGCTTAACCGGGGGCTGGATCCCACCACCCTAAGATTATGATCTGAGCTGAAATCCCAAGTTGGATGCTTAAATGACTGTGTCATCCAGGAGCCTCTAACTAGAAATTTTATATTTTGAACTCTCATATTTAGTTCTATGATCCATTTTTTAAAAATGTTTATGTATGGTACAGGGTCGATATGAAGTTTCACTTATTTCCATGCAGATATCCAATTGCTTCAGCTCCATTTATTGAAAAGACCACCACTTTCTACCTCTAAAGACACACAACTTTTTTAATATATAAGGTAATTGTATGCATATCTTTTTTTAGGGGGGGCTATATCTGGTCTTGTGGATGTATATTCTGGTATGATATTAAACTGTTTTTATTATTATGGCTTTAAAGTAAATCTTGATATTTAGAACCTTAATTTCTCCAAAGATCCTTCTTTCCAATGTTGTTGTGGCTATTCTAAATCCTATGCGTTTCTATGTTAATTTTAGAATTAGCATATCATTTAAAAAAATTATCTGTTATATTCAGGGATTGTGTTCACTCTGTAGGTATATTTGGGAGACTTTATATTCCAAGAATAGAGAGTTCCAGTTCAAGTACATGGTTATTTCTCCAGTTACTAAGGTTTTCTTTTATTTTGTCAGCAACCTTTGAAGGCATGGTTTCCCAGCAATCAGATTCTGAAATCAAGATTATTGTGTTGGAGGTTTATTAGGGAGCACTCTTGGTATCACCACCTGTGCAAGAGTGTTGAAGGAAGCAGGACTGGGCAGAAAGTTTTTCTAATTTTATTACATTTATTACTATTTTATTTTTGGATCCTCTTATACATGGTATTGTTTTTTTTTTTTTAATTTTCATTGTTTACTGCTAACCTTCAGAAATATAATTGATGTTTAAACATTGAGATATTTTAAGACTTTATCCAATAACCTTGATAAAATATATATTTTAATAATTTATGTTTTATCATTTATATAAATAGTATATATATGTATACACACACACACAATTACATTAGCTACAGATAAAAATGTCTTATATCGGGGCGCCTGGGTGGCTCAGTGGGTTAAGCCGCTGCCTTCAGCTCAGGTCAAGATCTCAGAGTCCTGGGATCGAGTCCCGCATCGGGCTCTCTGCTCAGCGGGGAGCCTGCTTCCTCCTCTCTGCCTGCCTCTCTGCCTGCTTGTGATCTCTGTCAAATAAATAAATAAAATCTTTAAAAAAATGTCTTATATCTTCCTTTCTTAGTTTTTATATTTTTAAATTTATTTTTCTTGCCTTATTTTAACCTCTAGAACCTCTAATAGACAGTAGAGGTTACTGACTAAAAATTACTGATAAAGGCCATTCTGATCTTGTTCCAGAGTTCAAAAGAAGAAATATTATCTTTTTTTTTTATCAAAGGTAATTTATTAGGTTTAGAGTTTGTTGTTGGTTGTTTTTCATTTGGTTTGTTTTTTTTTCTTCTTTTAATATCAATGTTTATCAGATGAGGGACACTTTGTGTTTCCAGTTTTCTTAGAGATTAGCTGTTAAATTTTATCAACTGCTTTTCTACATCTATTAAAATAATAGATTTTTCTCTATCTCTTATTTTTTTTCTAAAATGTAAATCAATTTGTATGGCTAGGATAAATTCCAGTTGGTCATGTCATCATCCTTTCTATATATTCCTAGATCTCATTTTCCCTGGTGTTCTGTAAGATTGGTATTCTCCTTGTTTATCCTGGAAAAGCAGGAAAAGTTAGCTTCACTTTTCTATACGTTCACCCAACACACTGTATTTATAGTCAGCAGTATCGGGACTATATCCAGATAACAAGGTATGATTTTGGGTTCCTTTCACTCAGCAAACGAGAAGAAAGAAAGAAAGAAATGTACAGAGTTAGGAGACAGAGATTTATTCTCACAGCATCTTTATTGCTTTTGTGTGACCCGCAAGATGTATGCTCCCCAAAGTTGCCTGAATCACAGGATAGTAGAGAAATACCTGCACTAACTATATTTTCCATCTGGTATTTCACTCAGTAGTGTGCTCTTAACCTCCACTGGATTAGCCAGCTTCTCGCATATAAACATCTTACTGTAAGTACAGTCTATATAGGAAATATAACTTGTATCTATATACCCACAAAACATCCGATCATTTACATCATTTCTCCTTTGTGTAAGCCTGAAAGAGAAAGTAAAGAATTACAATTAGCAAGTCAAACATTTCAAACACATCCACAGGAAAACATTGCTTTTCCAATATATCATTGCTTCTGGGTCTGCATTGTCTAAAATAAATTTTAATTATTATTGGGACTATCAAGAGTGTCCAAGTTACTTATATTTATCAACAAATATGCAGTAGTAAACACTGCCTTACTTCAGTCTACCTTTCCCACTTTTTTACATCTGGACTAATTGCTCTCCTTTACTCCCAGATGTGTAACTTCCCTTCCCCAATAGTTAATATGATTCGGAATATTGCAGTTCTATTATTCTCCAGTCTGACTCCTGTAGCAAATCTTTGACACCATCTCCTCAAATATTTTTTGTAATCACCCAAGCTTTGAATTAATCTAATATATGACACTTTTAGTTCAACATGATCTCCACGTAACATTTCCTTCTAACCATTTTTCAAAGATTTTATTCTGACATTCTGAATAATTACTAGCCCCTAAAACAAGATTACTAAGCAGGGACTAGTCATCAAAGACAAACTTATAAATTGAGAATACTATCTTTTGGGAAAAATGTAGTATTAAATATTTGGGTCCATAAATAATGATCATTAATAAATAAATAACTTTATCAATTAAATTTTGAAAAGTGAGATTTCCAATTTGAAGTGGCATCATACAGATGTCATTGATCACAACACCTTTTGAGAAACAAATCCCAGAATAACATTAAGAATAAAAAACAAAAAGAAATACATATATAATAATATATTATACACATTATAATGCATTATATATACATATATTATTATATATTTTTATTTTTGTATTATTTTTAATAATTTGAAATATATACTGTGTTTTCTATTCCACTATAGATTACCTTCCCATTAGCCATAATTACAAATAAACATGTAGAAATTCTACTTTTTCAAAATAAGATTCCATCTGTACTCTCTGTGATGTGCCCACACCACCCTTACTTCTAGTCCCTTCACTCCAGATGAGATCTTTAAAATATACCTCCTTTTGTCCTCCATTTGTATACATATTATCCCCTGTTCTGTCCTATCATTGTTTACTGAAAATACAAAGCTGCCTTTAAACCCATATTCTTACATTTACTATTTCTGTCTGAAGGAAAATGCAAACAAAACAAAACAATCAAAACTTGTATTTGCTTCTCGCCCACAGTGGAGAGTGTGCAGGAATCCCAGGGTTTAGATTTAGTGGTAGTTTTTTGCATTATTAAACATTAAAGAAGCCGGATAGAAAAGAGTTATTTAAGGACACAATTTCAATTGAAGCTAGTTTTAATTGTAATCAGTACTGCTCCCAGGGAAAACACCTTTACTCAAACCAACCAGAAAAATTCAGTAAGAATAAAGACTTACCAGTTGGAGGAGATAATTGTCTCATCCAGTTTTTGGTAACCTTGATATTCTTCACTAGATAATCCCAGCCAGTATCCACGTAATTTCTTGGATTTTATAAATTCCTACAAGAAATAGAGATGTTTAAAAAAATTGTCTACCCACAAAATAATAACTATCTCCCATTTCTGTACATTATTTCACAACATAATTTCTTACATATTACTGTTTTAAGGTAACATTTCTGACATTACACCATTTGTGATGCCATTAGAAAAAAATCAAAATGAAGTGTTCCTTATTGTAAGATTTCCTCCAACAGTTATTTATCAGATACTGTTTCACAAGTAAAGCTGTCTATCAAACCATGCATTTCTTTAACTTAGGGGCAGCGAAGGTCACAAACTTCAAGATTCAAGTTTCCAGCAGTAGTCAGTCTAGGAGCAAAAAAGGTGGTTAATCACTACATACACAAGTTAATAGAAACCGAAAAAGTAGGAGAAAAATGTAGCAAAGTCAAAGGAGAAGTGGTTATAGAATAGAGATCCAGTCCAAAACTTTATAGGCAACATAAGTTATTTTTCTTTCATAATCCAGACATTTTTTTGAGTAAATAACTAAGAATGGATCAGTTGACAATGATGCGAGGAGGAAGAAACTATGGTTTGATTTTCCCTGCAGCTATAAAGGAGGAACCAGATTCTTACAGTAGAGAAGCTGACACTTTTGTGAAAATGTATTTTTTCCTTAAATAATATGGGGATACTATTTGAGAGACCAGAAATGCAGAGGAATAAGTAAAATATAGAGATACTACTTAAATATTATAAAAAAGAAAATAAATAAATACATATAAACATAAATAAATCTTCCAGAGAACTCATTTTCCTGGGACCCAGGGAGTCAGTATAATATGTCTGCTTGATGCTTGCCTTTGACATCCCATCTGAATTCTACCTTTTTATACATATTTTATCCAACCTATGTTTTTATTCTAGTATATGTTGGTTTTTGCTGTTAGTTAAAAAAAGACAAAATGGTAGAAACAAAGAATCTTCTCCTATCTGGATTTTACAGAATTGGTAACCTTCAGGAATGATTTCCAGATCTCCCGCTTTTAGATAAATTCTCAGAAATTGTGTTCTGAGAGTTGATCCTAAAGTTCCCGTCTGGAAATGCTCACAGACCTTAAGATTCTGGTTACCCCATGTCTATATACCTGCCCAGCCATTGAGATTCCACTGACGTTAAGTACCTAAGCTAACATTCTATTTTATTTTATTTTATTTTAAAGATTCTATTTATTTATTTGACAGGCAGAGATCACAAGTAGGCAGAGAGGCAGGCAGAAAGAGAGGAAGGGAAGCAGGCTCCCTGCAGAGCAGAGACCCCGATGTAGGGCTCGATCCCAGGACCCTGGGATCATGACCTGAGCCAAAGGCAGAGACTTTAACCCACTGAGCCACCCAGGCGCCCCTAAGCTAACATTTTAGATGACACCTTGGCTAATCTACACGGTATGGTAAATGTACTAAGCCTCAGTCACCTCATACCCTAACTTAAACAAGCCCGTGTCTGGATTAGTACAAATCTTCCCTAACATGCCTCATTCCTCTCTATTCTATGATGGGAAAAGTGACTTCCTTCTTCAGAAGGGAAGGCAGAAGATCCATGGGATCTTACCAACACACTTTTGCTCTTAATTGTCAGCAGACTGGCATTTTGAGCAGAACAGGACATGACACTCTCTTGCCATGTTTCATCATGGTCACTTAGTATGTAACAGCTGTCCTCATGCCACATCCATGCCTTTGGACAAGGTTTACATTTGTGCTCTGGAAGAAAAACATAGTTTCATTTGGTTTGTGTTGATAATCCTCATTATTCTTATTATTCCCAATGTCCTCTATAATAAGTTAACCAAATTTACTTCTCTTTCTTCTTCTTACATGAAAGGTGAAGAAAATGCATCCTGTATTCTTGGTCCCTAGCTACCACCACAGTATGTCCAAAACATAATCTGAACAACACATTCTGAATTAAACATCTGGTGTATTGCAGTGTGTTTACTTACCTCAGGAGTCCTGAATAATGATGAATTAACTTATTTTTCTCTATTTTTTTTTAATTTTTTGTACTACTACATGGCAATAAAGGCTAATCACAAAAACATTGTTTGGTAAGAATCTACCCCCCAAACCTACATCAACCTTGCCTTCTCCAACTACAGTGTTTCTGGCTGCCTGATGTTGAATATTTGGGAGAGTTCTCAAGAGCACAAAGAATATATTTTAGTTATAATAGCTATAGAAACTGTTAGAGATAATTCAAAAGCCAATTATTCCTCATTCCATAGGCAAGGCTTAACTATTTCTTTTCTATGGACTCTCCTCAAACATTGACTGAAATGTTAAGATCACCTGTAAAGATGAGACCCATCTTCTCTTCTTATCCTTTAACAAGGGTATAAAGAGGTGCCCTCTCCTCTCCTCCCTAACTTCTATTAACCTCAGTGCCCAAAATAACAGTAGTAGATGTCAGATTAGAGAAACTTCTCACTGCACAGAAATATCAGTGAGTCCTCTGTCAACTACATTTAATTCCTTTCTCCAAATAATGGCATCCTGGGGGAAGGCTGCCAGTTATTGATGAATGATTCTCAAGTAACTCCTAGGTTTTGTTCATTGTCTAATAAATAGCTTGAAGAGGAATATAAGATTACCTGGTTCTCTTTTATACAGCTCATGACATAATTTGGTGGCTATTTCCTGCAGTGTGATCGACAGGTCCCTGATCATTTTGGAACTATTCTTGTTATGTATCAGTTGTAGAGAAACATTTTTCTGAAGTTCTTCTTTGAAATTTTGCATTTTATTCAATTTTCCTGTTTCTATCTTCAAAGTTGTGTAAACTCCAAATAAAAAAAAAATAAAAAATTTTAATTCCTCAACCCAACCCTTATCTCTTTTCTGCTGAACTAGTATTTCAAACATTAAAGGTCTTGGGAAGCAATCCCTTCACAGAAGGGAGGAAAACAAATTATCATGTTTAAGTATCCAGTTATCAATAACTTTTGGGTTATATAACCAATAATCATTCCAAGGCTTCAATTCAAAAATAAACTTTCTTGTAAAATTCATGTAATTCTAGGTGCTTTCCCTTTCAGGCCAAACATGGGTAATACATACATATGCTTCCTAAGACTCCTAGTCCAACCAGCAGCAGAAGACATAGAAAAGTCAGAGCCAAGGTTCTCCGACGCCATCCATGGGAAGGAACAGGTGGTGCTGTGGAAAGCAAAATAAGCAGGCAGGCCTGGAAGTGGTATACATCTTAATTTCATTCATTCATTCATTCATTCAGCCTTTATTTCTTTCCTAACGTGTCTCTGGTAAAGGAATGTGTTTTGCTAGAAACTCAAGGGCATTTAAAAAATGTCTTTTTAAAGAATAAGTAAAAAACACTTTGTTAGCTGTTTTACATGCAAACTGGTTCTCACAGGAGAGGTTGTTAACTGGTAGGCTGAGTCAAGACACAAAGAGGCAAAAATGGGCTTTGAAAAGAATTGAGAAAAACCTATCAATCTGGATATGACATATCTTTTCTGTACAAATTGGGGAAATGAGTAGCTGACAGCTAATAAAGAGGTCAATCAAAGTATCCCTTCCTTCAGTGGACAATTGTGAGTGCCAAAGAAAATAATTTCATTACTTATGTCCTTCCCCACAAATCCTGAGAGTTTGGTTGTGGAATATAAATGATAGGGTGTCTTTTTTAATGTTTTCATGTGTCATCCCAGCAACCAGAAACATAGGCCAGATCAGTATCATTTCCTCATCAGGATTTCTTCATATTTTTAGCAACAAATTTCTGTTAGACTTTTTTTTTTTTTTTTTTTTTTTTTTTGCTAAACACTAAATCTCCAAAACAGATCATTTCCCTATTTAAAAAAAAAGAATTATAAACTTTATATTATAAATTAATCATTATTAAATCAGTACCTGATTTAAATTATCATCATCTGTATATATGGATACTAGCTATTTAAAAGAACATAATTCAGGAAAAATGTGATAACCAATTATACTTCTAATCTGTGTCCTACATCTCTTAGCTGGTGATGTAATATTGTGAAATGTGTAGAGAATTGAAAGTAAAATGTAAAACAACTTTTTAGACTTTGAACAATGGCTAATAGTGAAAGAACTATATAGTCAAGATCTTATCTAAGGTTAGAGGTATAACTTCAAGTTCTATCTTCCTAATAATTATGTTCTCATTTATTTATGTATTCAATTAGACAAAAGTTATCTGTTTAGTACCTTCTATATCCTAAGCATTATTTTGGGGGCTCACAATACAATACGCAAGTGAGCAAGATATACAAGTTCCTGCTCTCATAGAAAATACATTTTAATTGTGAGAGAAAAAATGGATAGATGATAGAAAGAGATAAATAGTATCTATCTATGAGTAGATAGATAGAGATCTTAAATTGTGCTATGGTGTGCACAGATTCAAAACAGTTATATTATAGAGAACAGGTAGTTCTGATCTTATAGCCAATACAAATGAGCCTGCAAAACTAGTGGGAAGAACATTATAAGCAGCAAGATTGTCTAGTTCAAAAGACTTCATTTGGGAAAGATCTTTATCTGTTTGAAAAACAGAAAAAAAAATTCAGTGGCTAAGAACTGTGGCCAAGGTGAGAAATGATGTTTGAGGAGGTCAAAAAGAAGGCAGGAGACAGATTATTTGACAGGCTTTATTAAGCCAGAGTGAGGGGATTGGAGTTCTTTGAGAAACCACTGGGTTTAATGAAGACAGGAAAATAATTGAGCTGTTTTGTTTTTTGTTTTTTTTGGTTTGTTTTGGAAAGATCACTATTACTGCATATGGACAATGCATTAATTGTAGGGCCACCAGGTTGGAAGTAGGAAGAATAGCAAGAAAACTATTGTAATATGCCATGCAAGAGAGAAAGCAGTTCACTTTACTAGGACTAGAGAATACAAAGAAGTTAGAATCTATAGTACAAATTTATGAAATATTTATGAGAGATCTTTTACTTGATAAATGTGGAGGATTTAAATATATACACTTGTAGGCAGTATAGCATAGTGATTGAAAAGAAGAAGAAGAAGGAGGAGGAGGAGGAGGAGGCATGCCATGCCTAGGGCTAGTATACCTGGGCTTGAATGCTGGATCTGCTTCTCACGTGAGACTTTGGACAAGTCACTTGACTTCTCTGTGTCTTACTTTTTGCATTGGTTAAAAAAAGAAAGCCATAAAATATAAGAGAGTAAGTGAATTAATATTGGTAATACAATTAGAACAGTGCTGGCATATAGCAAACTCCTGGTGATTGTATTAAATATGTATATATTTTTATATTTAATGAGATGAAGATGATTGGGGAAAGGAAACAGTTTTAGAGGAAAAATTTTTAAAAAATACAAAACTTTCAGGTACAGTGTGGTTTTGAATGTTATAGCTTCCAATATTTCTTTACCTCTTTTCTTCCTTTAGTCCCCTAGGTGTCTTTTCATCTAACTTAACTGAAAGAAAGAAAGAAAGAAGAAAGAAAGAAAGAAAATACAAGAAAAGAAAAAGAGAAATCTGGAAGTAATATATGCTTGACTCGGTAGAATACTAAATGACATTTTTTAAAGTTCTCTTTGTCTCTCTGTCTCTGTTTTACATCCACACACACACTTCATTTCTTTCTTTCTTTACTTTTCTCCTTCCTTCCTTCCTCCCTCCTGCTCTCTCACTCTCTCCCTCTCCCTTTCTCTCTCTCTCCTATTCTTTCTTTCCTATATGTAGGCTCAACGTATGGGAATTATGGTGTGTGTATGTATCTAAGTATTTTGCAACCTCCGATAAACATTATTTTTTTCCTTTTCTAAATAATGAGAAACATTAATGCCATCATATGACTGCAAGAATCATTTTCAAATAAAGTATCAGACTATTAAGTTCTCCTCGACAGTTCAACCAAAGCAGTCACTTCTTTTTTTTTTTTTTAATTTTTTATTTTTTATAAACATATATTTTTATCCCCAGGGGTACAGGTCTGTAAATCACTTCTTAAATACCATATTTAAGATGAGTAAATTTCGTTCAAAATATATCTCATACCTAAGGAAACTAAATTAGTTAAAGATTTATTAAAAAGAGCTGTATCGCCATTCAACCATATTCTCTAAGCTATTATTTTCTAATCATTCAAACAGTGAATAGACCTAACAGTAAGCTAAAGAGAAGTGATATAACGTGATTTTATGAATTTGTTTACGAATAAATAATATGTCTAAGAATATAGTAAAATTTTCATTCACAAAATTTCCATTTATAGGACTGAATATTATCTCACTCTTTATCTCTAGTGATAGTTTAATATGAAAATAAAATTCCTGCTATTTAGTTTTAAGTTCATATTCTTCCACTTACTCATATGTGCCTATAGAGGTTAGTATCTTTCTCTCTGCTTAGAAACCTTCTCTGAATAAAATTTGATTTGTTTGATAGTAATGGTCAAATTGGTCAAATTGAACAGCTTAAAAGAACTTTAATTCCTTCTAATATCTGTTTCTGAAAAATATTCTCAAACTTATTTATTACTGTCATTCTTTTTGATATCCTTTTATTTTTATTTGTGGATACACAGAACTGAAAATATGATCAATTTTAAATATTAAAGACATACCTACTAGACTAAATGTATAAACAAAAAATGATCACTGAAATCCTGACCAATTAAAAAAAAATTATTGGTATATTTCTCATCTTCATCTATTTTTAATTTAAGCCTCACAAAATAATCATTAAATATGTTGGTCTTTTCCAAAATGGCACGGGTGGCATACACTGAATTATGGCTGTAATCTCATAATAAAATGGGCCTTCTTATCTCCACTTTCTAGGTGAGAGCTCAGAGACTTCAGAAGGTCAAATGATCTATTTAAATGTCCTGTACACATCCAATGGACTCCAAACCCTCTCCTCCATAATGCTGGCAGGTCAATAGAGAGCAATCCACACTCATGTATATAACACTCAAGCACAGCATTTACTCACTGAAGTCACTGTTGCTCTCCTGCAAAATGAAGATGTCCATTTCTACCTCATAAGGCAGGAAGGATAGTATTTTTCACATAGCAGGAAAGATATCCTGTTTTACTATTAGATACATTAGCTGGGAGTGGTTAGAATTTTCTTATAAAAAAAGAACTTACAAAATCATGATTTTCCTGGACAACATGTACTCCTTGTTTTATGGGGGAAAATGTTACATAATCCAGTAAAATCAAACTATCATCCCAACCTAATTATCTTGTCTATGATATTAAAACAGAAACATTGTAAAAGGTAAAGTGTTAATGCACCACCAACACCTTTAATTTTTTTTTTTTTTTTTTTTTTTTTTTTTTTTTTTTTTTTTGGTAAAAATGGGAGGCTCAACCTGCAACATATCCAAAGTTCAAAATCTTACCTTTTATCCCAACTCCGTCAAACTCATAGATATTTTCCTTTTCACTGGAGTCCTGAAATTTTAGATCCGCGTAAGTAATTTCTTCAGACATTGATGGCTATGAAAAGAAAGCCCAACAAACTATTAAAAAAAAATAAGATGAAGGTGAACTAATAGAGCTGACTTTAAACAGGAATTGTAATTTTACGTATCTGTTTACAAACCAAAGCTTAAATGTGTAAGCTTTAACTTCTCTTTTCAGTGTCCCAATCTTGTCTGTATACAGAGGAGCTGCAGCCTATCAGAGGCCTCAGATAAGTACAGACATAGCTGCAAGACTGAAAGTCTTTCTTCCTCTTACTTCTCTTCCTTTTTTCTCATTTCTCTATAACTCACAATGAGGGGAAGTTTTAAAAATTGTTTTGGTTAGTGCCAGGCAAGGGGACACAGATCCCTAGCAACACATGTGCAGATATAACATAGAATTTGTTGGAGAATCACCTTCAAGCAGAGAAAGACGAGACGGACACCATCCCCACACGTTGACTTTTCCACAATAGCGGTCTGGCATAGATGTTCTGTATGTGTCATGGCAAAGGTCCTGACAGAGAGGATTTGCCTTTGCTGGGAGATTGTATGTCCGCAAAGCACTCCTAGAGAGAGGCAGAGGATAAGGCCCACTCTGTAACTCTGTTAGTTAGGGGTAAGTTAACCTAAGAGGAATTAGGGAACATCTAGTTTCTTTAGCAGCAAGAAATATAGTAAGGGACCTGGGGCCCAGAAACCACACCAGGAAGTATGCATACTGATGGCCGAGGTAGGTATACCAAAGGCCCTAGAAATTGCTTTGTAGTCCAGGAAAGCTGAAATAAGTCTTGCTGTCTCTCTTTAGACTGCCTCAATCTTTTTGAGCCAGCTCCCAGCTAAAGTCTACCATAAAGGTCATGCAAGCCAGGATCTTATAAAGTCCACTCAGCATTCTCAGGAGGCCAGGATACATGCATTTACTGATCAAGGGTACAAAGTGAAGATGGGTGCTTGGGAATCATTGTTTTTGAGTAAGTTCCTTCCTAATTCTTATTAGTAAATCTTATATATTCAGTCACATAATTGAAGAGTTGAAAGACTGCAGTGACAGTGGCATACTCAAGTTCAAAAAAGAGACCCACAGTCAGAATCAAGAGAAAAAACAAGTATATACATTAAAAGAGGAGTTTGAAAAGGATAAAATAAAGGGACAATTTATGTAATGTGGATAGGCTCAAAGGAATATATATGCTCAAAGATACAGATGTAGTGAAAAGAAGGGGCACATGCACCCCAATGTTCATAGCAGCAATGTTCACAATAGCCAAACTGTAGAAGGAGCCAAGATGACTTTCAACACATGAATGGATAAAGAAGATGTGGTCCATATTTACACTAGAATATTTCTCAGCCATCAGAAAGGATGAATACTCACCATTGGCATCAACATGACTGAAACGGGAGGGGCTTATGTTGAGTGAAACAAGTCAAGCAGAGAAAGATAATTACCATACGGTTTCACTCATATGTGGAACATAAGAAATAGCGTGGAGGGGGCGCCTGGGTGGCTCAGTGGTTTAAGCCGCTGCCTTCGGCTCAGGTCATGATCTCAGGGTCCTGGGATCGAGTCCCGCATCAGGCTCTCTGCTCAGCAAGGAGCCTGCTTCCCTCTCTCTCTCTCTCTGCCTGCCTCTCCATCTACTGTCAAATAAATAAATAAAATCTTTAAAAAAAAAAAAAAAAAAAAAAGAAATAGCGTGGAGGACCACAGGGGAAGGGATATGGGAGGCCACAGTAAGGCTTGAGCTGAGAACCAAACCGGGTCCTGACTTGTGCCTCCTTTAAAGGCTGAATAGCCGAACAAAAGGCTTAGGTCGATAAAGTCCAGTAGCCCTGAGAAAGGGTCTGTGCTCTGTGTTGCGCACTCGCCTACGTGACTTCCCACATGTTTGCTAGTCAGATAGAGACAATTTGGCTGAGGTCAGAAATTCTTCACTGGTCCTTGCTGTCATTGCACGGGCTATAGACCACACCACTGTAAGACTGTGCTGTGCTTACACAACTATGTCTTGAGTGGCCTTGAAGTCAGTACGTCTGGCACTAGAAGGTCTGCTATTGGTGTTTGGGAAATAATGGGAAAGCTTGAAGGATTTTCTGTGCATGTTGCAAACTCTTTAGTAATCAGCTAAAAATAGATACTTTTCTTATGATTGTTTCTGTTAGCTATATAATGCCGCACAACCTTGAATAAACTCGGCACTATTGGACATCCTCCTTGGTGCTCCTCCTGTCCCCATCTCTTTGTCTCTTAATTTCTTTTCACCATCCTCTTACGCTCTCGACCCTGGTCGGTTTGTCGCGCCGGCCGCGACAAAGGGAGTGAAAACTGAATGGGATGAAACTGGAGAGGGAGACCAACTGTGAGAGACTCTGGACTCTGGGAAACAAATTGAAGGTTACAGAAGGGAGGGGGTGAGGGGATGGGGTAACCAGATGATGGGTATTAAGAACAACACGTGTGGTGATGAGCGCTGGGTGTTACATGTAACTAATGAATCACTGAACACTACACACCAACTTAGTTTAGCCAACAAGCAGCAAAATTCATTACATGAGCTCTCATGTATAATACGCAAATTAGCTACTTCTGCTAGGGTCTCGTCAACCCAGTCCAATCTGAATTCTTTTCCATTTAACAAAACAGCAAAAAGGATCTCGCAAAAAGGATTGTATTTTCACTATATCCATTGACTATTTCTTTTTTTTTTTTTAAAGATTTTATTTATTTGACAGAGAGATCACAAGCAGGCAGAGAGGCAGACAGAGAGAGAGGGGGAAGCAGATTCCCTGCTGAGCAGAGAGCCCGATGCAGGGCTTGATCCCAGGACCCTGAGATCATGACCTGAGCTGAAGGCAGAGGCTTAACCCACTGAGCCACCCAGGCACCCAGAACTTAACTTTCTTATTTCATTCCATTAAACTTTCTGAGACTTTCAATTTTCCACACCTGGATAGCTTGGGGATCAGTCTCATAGATTTTGTGGTTCTTTTCAGTAATAGAAATAGTCTTATTTCAGAAATTATTATGTCCAGCATAATCTCAAAACTTCAAACTCTTCAATTAAAACTTAAAACTCAATTTGAAACCACCGCCCTCCTCCATCCTGGACCATTCCAGATCTGGTAGCTACAGAAAATGGGATGTGCTTTTCTTTCTGACTTCATATGGGGGAAAGAAAACTGAAGAAAAAGAAGCACAGCTGTGTGCTGCTGTTAGCTTCCTTAATGAGTGACTTTGTGGTTTGGTCTTTTTGTTGTTGTTGTTTTTAGAAATCATCTTATTTAACTGCTTCTTACTTCCCATCAGAAATATTTCTCTTGAGTTGGAAGACACTTCTTTTACTCCTCATTTGTGTGGGTTCTATAGATTCTTTATAGATTCTTACTAGGGCTTCATTGCCTAGAGTTATCATGGATACTATTCTTTAAAAAATGTGGCTAAATATACATAATATAAAATTTCTTGTCATAACTATTTTGGAAGTGTACAGTTTAGTAGTGTTAAGTACATTCACATTGTTGTGCAACTAGTTTCTGGAACTCTTCTCAAGTTGCAAAACTGAAACTTAATGTTCTTTAAACCACAACTCCTCTTACCCCCAGTGTCTGGCAAATATCACCTGGCAAATATCATTCTACTTTTGTCTCTATGAATTTGACTAGTCAGGACCCTCATGTAAGTGGAGTCATGCAGTGTTTTTGGTTTTGTTTTGTTTTGTTTTGTTTTGTTGTGACTGGCTTATTTCACTTAGCATTATGTCATCAAGATCTATCTATATCTTCAGAATTTTCTGCCTTTTTAAAACTGAGAAATATTTGATTGTAGGTATAGGTCACATTTTCTTCATTCATCCATCAATGGATGGATCCTTGGGAAGCTTTCACCTCTTGGCTATTGTGAATAGTGTTGTTATGAACATGAGGTTTATAAGTATCTCTTCAAAATCCTGAATTGGGTTCTATGAGAGTATACACCCAGAAATAGAATTATGATCATACAACAATGTTCAATTTTTTGAAGAGCCACATTGTGTTTTCCACAGTAGCTGCACCATTTTACATTCCCACCAATCCTTAGCATAATGTCTACATTGCAGCAGTGAATCCTCAATGTACCTTAATCATCAGATTGAGCATGGGTAAGAAATACACACACACACACACACACACTCCATCATGGGAACTCTACCTCCATTATATCACCTAAACCCAATTACCTCTCAAAGATCTCATCTTCTCGGGGCACCTGAGGGGCTCAGAGGGTTAAAGCTCTGCCTTCGGCTCAGGTCATGATCTCAGGGTCCTGGGATCAAACCCTGCATGGGGCTCTCTGCTTGGTAGGGAACCTGCTTCTCCCTCTCTCTCTGCCTGCCTCTCTGCCTACTTGTGATCTCTGTCTGTCAAATAAATAAATAAAATCTTAAAAAAAAATCTCATCTTCTCATACCATCACATTGGGCATTTCAACATATGAATTTTGTAAGGACACAGACAGCCCATAACATATGTGTACATGATGTATGTTTATGTATATGTGTGTATTTTTAATTTCATATGTACTTTTGCAAGAGAATGTATGTATTTGTTGGGGTGATTGTGCATTATTTCTTATGGTCTGATGGCACAAATTTCATTTGCCTGATTCAATTAATTAAATGACATCATGCTCCAGCTACATGTCTCAAATTTTAGTTTTACAGTATACTTATGCATATTTATATTTACAGTATTATTTAATTATATAAAGTACAAACTTCTCTGCTAGATTTTCAGTCTACAAGTCACTATGTATAAAACAGATATGTATTATGATCAATGACCAGTCATGTCATCTACTTGTAAGTCTGTCAATCATTGATTCATGTGCATCTGTCTTTAGTTAGCACATAGACAATTAAGCATAAAGTTACGTTACTTCTTCACCTCACAATGATAAATTTGCATGATATTTTACAAAAATAAGTAATCAAAAGAGGGAACTGTTCAATAATGATTAATGCAGCAAAGAAACAAAAAGTGGTAATGCTGAAAGTCAAAGTCAAATAGAAAATGGGCAAATAGAGGAGCCCCTGGATGGCTCAGATGGTTAAGTATCTGCCTTCTGCTTAGGTCATGATCTCAGGGACCTGTGATGGAGCCCCACATTGGGCTCCTACCTCAGCAGGGAGTCTGCTTCTGCCCTTACTTCTACTCCTCTCTCGGCCTCTCCCCCTGCTCATGCTATCTCTGTCATTGTGTCTCTCTCTCTCAAGTGAATAAACAAAATCTTTAAAGGACAGAGAGAAAATAGACAAGTAGAAAGAAATAGCTGATCATGAATATATTGATATTTCCACTTTTGGAGGAACTCTAGATATGCAGCCAAAGGAATTTTGAAGGAAACCATCAACAAAAATAAGGGATAGGGTTGTGATGAAAAGGATGGAGATGTCCCAGAGAAGTTATATCCACGAATAATCTTTACATAAAAGGGATTCTGAGGTATTTCATGACATTCCAAATACAAAATAAATATGTAAATAAATAAATAAAATGTTGGAAGCCCATTCAAACTTAGAAGTATGAAAATTTAGGAAAGCTTTTATGCTTTCTTTATACTTTCTTCTTTCTTTATACTACTCTTTATACTAGCTCCATGTTTCAAGTTACACAGCAAGGTGTCCACAATGAGGAGTATGGGCCTCTTCGTGCTCCCCTTTGAGGAGTTGGCAAGTGGGAGGTAAGGAACCAATCAGAGACTGAATTCTCGGAGTCCTTTCTGTGGTCCAGCCAATCCTAGGCTGCGGAGCCCACCCCGCTGGAACAAGGGTAGCCGTTGGTGTTGCCTGGAAGCCATTACGGTTCCAGCCTCATAACAGAAGAGCCTTGTCTATGAGCTTTGGAGATGGAGAGCGAAGGGATTGAGAATAGGGATGGGATGGAGGTTGTCGAGCAGAAGGTCAAGAGACCAGGTAATGGGGGGCCACAGAGATTGTCCTTGGGTACAGAAACTGAGCCTCCCGTGATTATCATAGCATCCTTCCTTGATCCCAATTTGTGTACTCAGCACTTTTGTTTTTAATTGTCCATAATCTGCCCTAAATAAAAGCGGTATTCCTCAGTAAAACCAAGACTACAAAGAAATGGTGGATCCACTCCTCTCCACCAGATTTTTCCCCCTCGGAAGAGGCAGCAATAAAAAAGTCCCAGGATGAAGTTTGGTTTTCTATTCTGGACCCAAGGCAAGAAAACTGAGTAAGTAAAACAGTTGTCAGAAATGGCACTAAAAAGTGGAGCCAAAGCACTTTTGAACTCTGGCTGCTGAGAAGTTAGCTCTGAGTACCCTTTCTCATGTTCCCAATACTAATCGCTGTGTTGTGAAGAGTAGCACCTATAGAAGATAGAGAAATAGGTAAATCTTACTTGAGTTTTCTGTTTGCTTGCTGTTTGGTTTTTTCTCTAGAATGTAAACAATGACATGCATCTTTCCTAGGTGTAGTAACGAAGAAAATGCTAGTCATGTCAAGTATGCTATGTGGAGGCATCGCTTTTCTTCTTTGGGCAATGTTAGGATTTCCTAGAAAATGTGAGTAAACAATTTCTGCTAAAAATATGTTAATTGTATTATCATTACTTCAGTCCCGTACCAATGACTAGCCTGTTCCTCCCTAACATTGAATAATTAGAATCAGAAAGCACTCTCCCAACCAGAGCACCTAATTGCTTTTTAAAACTTGTCACTTGATTTGCCTTCTAGAAAGAGTAATCCTTTTTTTAAAGCTTATTTATTAAAATAATTTCTACACCCAATCTGGGGCTCAGACTCACAACCTTGAGATTGAGAGTCACATGCTTTACCAACTGAGCCGGCCAGGTGCCCCATAGAAAGATTATTCTTTTAATACCTATTGAACTTTGGGCATACTATTAGATCATGAAGCTACCAAAATGAAAAAAAAGGGGGGGGGCGGTGGGAGGGATATTTTGGCCTGAAAGGAATTAGTCTTTGATAAGAAACAGGCACATAAGCAAATAGTAACAATAAAATAATTGCTAAATAGAAGTATGTTCAATATGAAGAGGAAGAGGATTATAAGTCTGCTTTTGGTAGTCAAGCAAAACTTTGTGAAGGGAAAGGTGTTTGTGCTGAACCTTAAGTTCAAGTAGGCATTTATGAGAGAGTGCCTTAGATGAAAGAAAGAACGAGAATGTCAGAGAATTATGTCAGGTGTAAATGTGATAGAATTAAAAAGAAGTAGGGTGGGGACTAGCAATTGTATTACCGTTCCTTAGTGCATTAACTCTCTTACTCCCATAGATGATTACGTTATAGTTTTCCTCTTTTCTTCAGAATGCTTCAATCTCAAGTCTATATTTGCTTTCGACTTTATCTCATAAACTATAACAATTACTAAAAAACTCCCAAATACTCTCGTGACCACCCCTACTTGCTTAACTCTATCTTTACCTGTAATACACTGTCTAGAATTTTGGTACTGCAGACAGAGTTTTCATGTTCTACTCTAGTTTCTATAGCCTCTTACCTGATCAATTATGTGACTATAATAATATTTTTCTCTCTCTCCTACATTATAGTTTTTCCATAGTCAGCTGAAACATCCCCATCAGCAGTACATTATGGTAATATCTCTCTTACCTTAAAAAATTTTTTGATTAGTCCTCACTCTTTCTTCACTATCAATTTCTTTCTTTTTTCTTCTGTTACAGCAACCTCCTTGAAAAAAAATTTTTTTTGCTCAGTTTTTCTAATTTCAATCTTCCTATTTTCTGTCAATCTACTCTGATCAGGCGCCACTTCCTTTTTCTTCTACAGAATTTGTCTTTCAAGTTCATTGGCAACTTCTGTGTTGCTAAATTTAGTCATTTCTCAGTTTTCATCTTACTTGACCTCTTTGCGGTATTCAGCAATCTCTTTCTGGAAATAATTTCTTCGTTTGGCTTCCAAGATACCATTCTCCCATGGTTTGCTTTCTACCTAACTTGTTGGTTCTCCCAGGTTTCCTTTGCTTATTCTTTCTTTTCTCCGTGATGTACTAACTTTCAGGTGCCCTGGGGCTCAGTCCCTGGGCAGGTCCCTTCTTTACCTACCCTTGCACCCTTGGCAATCTGAACCTTACTTATATCTTTGTCACACTTACAGTGAACTCCAAATACATGTCTCCAATCTGGACTGTCTAATAAACTTCTCAAGCATAACATTGTCCAAGATGAAATCTTATTCTGGCTTTCTCTCATAAACCCTTGTTATCTGTGGTCTATCTTATTTCAGGAAACAGCAACTTTGTCCTTCCAATTTTTAAACCAACCTTATAGTCATATTTGACACTTTTTCCTGCCTCATACCCCTATTTTCCACATAATCAGCAAATTCTTCCTGGTCTTTCAAAATATAAATAGAATCTGTGTACTTTTCACCACTTCTACTGTTACCACCCTCTACCTAGCCAACATCCTCTTTTCTAAATGTTCTTCCTTCTTCTACCCTTTACCTCTTAGGGCAGATTGTCCAGTGAAAAAAATGAGCCACAAATATCATTTATATTTTAGATGGTACACTGAAAACCTAAAAAAAAAAAAAAAAAAAAAAAAAAAAAAAAAAGGAAAAAAAATAGTTCTCATAGTATTTTTTGTTTAACCCAGTGTGAAAGAGAAAATAAAATGGAGTCATTTACGTCAAAGTGTTTTAAAATGTATCCAGGAGGCCATTAAGGAGGTAAGCCTTACGCGTATCCTCCAAAACTTTTGAACCAGGCCAAACCCCAAATATTCCAAGGGTTCTGCAAGACCTCTTGGAATTTGCTACACTAATGAAAGCCTTAGCCACCAATTATGCTTACCCAAGATTAGTTTTCTGCTATCAGCACCGATCAAAATTCTTTGTAATACATAATATATACAAACCTTCCCTTTATTTTTCTTTAAAAACTCCAGACTTTTGCTCCCTAGAGGGATGCTATTTGGATTGCCACTCAAATCTATAAACACTGAACTGCAATTCTTTGATTAAAAAAATGCTTTTGCTTAGTTATTGCCTCCTGAAAATTTTAGGTTAATGTCAGTATAGTCAATATATTATCATTTCACCATCTATCAATTTATTATTAATGATATTTTTAAAACTTTTGTACTAAGTTTTTGATATTCACTGTGTATCTTATAGGATATTTGGAGTTGACTAAGCCATATTTCAAATATCGATAGCAATGTGTAGCTAGTGGCTACCTTGATGGTCAGTACACTTCTAGAATACATTTAAAAATTTTTTCAAAAACAAATGCTGCTATGGTTATTCATTCATTTGGAGTAATGCCAAAATTTTGCCAATGGTCTACAAGGCTCTATTGGATCTGGTCATCCAGTCATCAATTACTTCTGTGATCTCATTTCCTACCATTTGTCCCTTCACTCAGTCTTCTTCAGTCATGCAGGCATCCTCACTATTTTGTGAACAAGCCAGGCCTTCATCTTGGTCTTTTGTACTGTTTCTTCTCTTTGTTAAGGGAGATCTTCCCAGATATATGCATATTCCTCACTAGTTCACCACCCTCAAGTTTTGGTAAAATCACCCTCTGGTTGATTCTATCCTGGCTACTGCATTAAAATTGTAAAACTTTCTACCAATAATCCTAATTTCCCTTAATGACAAACTATAAAATTTAGTAGACAAGCAAGTCCCATAAAAGCAAAGATTTTTTTTGTATCTTATGTACACTGTTGTATTTCTAGACCTACAGAAATGTCTGGCCCATGATAGAAGCTCAAGTGGTAGTTGTCAAATGAATTAATGAATGAATGATAAAAGTTAGTTTTCTGGTAACCCAAGTTCTGAACCAAATATTTGATTTTGTACTAACTTGTACAAACTGTTACTGTATAAACTTTACTAACTATACTACTGGTGTCTTGTATCATTTGAAGATTTTCTCATTCATAGGCTTGACTATGAACTAGTCATTTATTTCAACTGTGAAGAGATGTCCTTTTGGTGAGCCTTGTTTTTCTCAGGGCTACACCTTAATAAGTAACTTCATCTGTCTAGTTTCAGTAAGCTGGAAAGTAAAAAGTGGATAGCAGAAAGGTAGTAAATTCCAAAGCTTTTTTTCCTTGAATTATTTTGTGTTTAAAAACAAATGAACAACTTCAACTTCTGAGGAAAATCTGTTCTTGAAAGAAAATCTAGTCTCAATTAAGCCAGCAATAGGAAGCCAACCCTCTGAGGTTATGGATACAGATAGTTGGTTTATTTACAGTGAGACATGTCCCAGGTACCTTAGTAAATTATAGGAAAGGAAATGGGTAAATAGAGAAAATGCCAATAATATAAAAAAATGGGAGGAAACTGGCTAGAGAAGATTGTTTTGTTTATTGGTCTACTGTTGCTATATTAAATATGCATACACCTGCATTTTTCAGTGTTGATTTCTTTCATGCTGTGTTCTTAATTTTTTTTTCTGAGTTGACATTTGAAGTTCAATCATTTGAATTGAATATGGAAGTAAAATACATTTTCTCAATCTGAAATATATATTTTATACTGAAGATAAGACTCTTCCTTTCTCTTACACTTTCTTTATTTTTTTTTTCTACCACTGTGTTAATTTCAGTTAAAAATCCAAGGATATTTAAAGACAATACATGCTCAGAGGATGAAACTATATGTCCACAAGGCTGGAACCAAGTCAATAATAATTGCTTCTTTCAATCTGAACATGAAAAAACTTGGATAGATGGCCAAGCAAACTGCATAGCCTATCGTGGATCTCTGGCCATATTCAACTCCAAGAATGAAGTGGTTAGATTTCTCCTTTGCAATATACATCACATCTAATTTATTGAGTAGCTATTATATGACAGGTATCCTTCTAGGGTATGATATATCAGACAACAAAACGAAGATCTTTGCCTTTCTGGAGCTTACATCCCAGAGGAAGAGACAGGGAATGAAAAATAATCAAAACGAATGTGTAAATTGTATGGCATATGAGAAGTTAGTAAATTTTGATGAACATATATATGATTTATGTATATAACATATGTGTGTATGATATGAAATAAATATGAATAAGTTGCATATAAGATAGTCTTATTGAGATGACACTGAGCAAAACTATCAGGTGGAAAAGAATTAGAGAAATATCTGGGGAATCAGCTTCCCAAGAAGAAGAAACATCTGGAACATGGACCTCATGGTAGGTATATGCCTGGAATATTCAAGGAACAGAAAAAAAAAAAATCAGCCTATGTGCCTAGAATGAGGGAGTGAGTGAAAGATATGGGTGATTAGGGACTTGGAGGCTATAGTAAATACTTTGGTTTTCCTCCAAGTCAAATAGGGAAATACTGCAGAACTATGAACTAAAGTGAGACATGATTTGACTTAAGTTTAAAAAAAAAAAATCATTATCTTTGCTGTGATGAGCTAGTGGGTGGCAAATATAAAAGTAGAGTGCCATGTTACAAGGTTATTGCAATAACCCTTGCAAGATATAATGGGCCCAAGGAAGGACCATAGCACTGGAGGTAGTTTAATGAAACAGCACCCCGTGTTTCATTAAAGGAATCTTTGATGCCCTATCTGGAACCGTCTTCATATTGGATTGGACTAAAGAAGCCAAATGCAAGCGCACCCTGGGTGTGGGCAAATGGAGATGCATTCGACAATTGGTAAGCTTTAATAACATTTATTATAAAATATGCTAAGCATGGTAAGGAATCTAAGCCTATAATCAACTACCCTTATAGTTTCCTCCACATTATCTCCCCCAAAAGACCATCAATGTATATAGATGCCAAAGAGAATCTTCAAACAAATATATAGTCCTTAGTGAGGGTTTGGCATCAAATATCAACATCTACTTCTATATGGTAAATTAGACTGTATATACCACATGTGTACTACAAGTGTTCTTTTTATCTAAGACTATATAAAAATCTAACTAGCTTGATCCTTGCTTCTTTCCAGTTGGGGTTTGTCTCTATCTGTTTGTTTGTTGTTGCTTTGGACTGTCATTGCTAGGGAGTCTGAGAGAATGTACTCAAGTCTACATACCACACACATTGGTGGACTGAAATGGAAGGGAATGAGTGAGAAAGAGAAAATGCATGCTCTAGATGATCTTTATTTAAAATTTTCGAACTTTTTGAACTTCTCAATGTTTCCTAGCTTGAAGAACTGATTATACCTCTCAACTCTGTTTTCGTTTTTGAAACATTTGATTTTTTTCCAACTTCAGAGAGGAGAAAAGAAAAGAAAGAATATTAGGTTCCCTGTAAAGGGACCCCCAGCTACAATTTATTTAGCATCTAATTCTGTGCTAGATATTATATGAGGGGTGACCCAACAAAGAAATTGCAGGATTTTCTAAAAGTAAACTTCTATTATTGTATTTGTATCCAATTTTGTGTGAAAATACACAATGATTTGAGGATAATAATATAGCCAACTTTGAAAAATGTAAGAAAATTATGACATAAAATTTCTGACCAGCAAACCTAATATAATGATATTTTCTTTAGAGAAAATATTGGCAGTTTAACATAATATTATATATTATATATAGTCCTACTTAAAAATAAAAAATGAAGAAGAAGTAAAAACTAGAAGTTGGTTAAAGATGGTGTATTAGTTTGCTAAGGCTGCTAATATCACAGACTAGACAGTGTGAACAACAGTTCTAGAGACTAGAAATCCCGGATCAAGATGTCAGCAGGGTTGATTTCCTCTGAGGCCTCTCTTTGGCTTGTAAATGGTCATCCTCTCCCTCTGTGTCTTCACATGTTCTTCCCTCTGTGCAAATGCTTATCTTATTCAAATATTTTCTCATGAGGACACCTAATCATTGGATTAGGGCTCTAAAGATCTCTTTTTAACTTAATCATCTCTTCAAACAGTTCATCTCTTAATATGGTTATATTCTCAGCTACTATAGGTTAGATCTTAAACATCTGAATTTTGGGGGGACATAAGTAAGCCCATCGCAGTTAGCGTTAGGGAAGGCATGGAAATGAACATGTATTTTGGAAATAGGATAAATTCTGAAGATATCCTAAAAGCTGGGAAAGTGCACACCAGTGCTACAAAGTTCCCCCAAAATGAGGTGCTAAAACATTTTAATTGCCATATAACCAGAAATCCACCAAAACTCAACATTCCCTTTTTCTCATTTTGAACTTTCAATTGTATATGTATTATGTGACCTTAAGTAAGAATTTAGAAAACCCTTCCTAGATATTTTATTTGTGATTATTTACATGTTTCACAGTTCATCAGGTGAATACCTATTTCAGTATTACTATGCTAATAGTTTCAAAATACGGTCGAGGGAACATCTACTTCAGCCTTTTGACCAGTTTTGTAAATGTGTACAGGGGGTGTGGGAATCAATGAAATTTTAGTTACACTCTACCTGCATATGATCTTTATTTTATTTTATTTTTTTAAGATTTTATTTATTTACTTGACAGAGAGAGATCACAAGTAGGCAGAGAAACAGGCAGAGAGAGAGGAAGGGAAGCAGGCTCCCTGCTGAGCAGAGCGCCTGACACGGGACTCGATCCCAGGACCCTGATATCATGACCTGAGCTGAAGGCAGCGGCTTAACCCACTGAGCCACCCAGGCGCCCTGTATATGATCTTTAAATGGTTCACTATATTTACTTATTTTTGTTCTTTTGTATAAAAGAAAGGATCTAATCCATCCCAAAGTGATTTTCAATGTCTACTCCACTGTAAAACGGCATCAAGTTCCAGGATTTTTTGTTGTTACTGCAGTGAAGTTCCTTGGTGTTAGTTTCTTTCCACACCACCATCCCAAAGTGAAGTTTGGAGGCTGAAGAGGAGAGAAACAGTTCATTTCACTCCCTCTACCCCTTTTTAGTTGCAAACTTTGAAACATGGTCACCAGAGTTACATATTTTTGTCTGTACGTAGTTATTTTTCATGCAGCTCAGTAAATAATTAACCTCCTTATTTTGTTCCAGGTTTAATATTGAAGGAAGTGGAACATGTGCCTTCATGTTTAAGAATGGCATAAGCAGTGCCAGTTGCAATGATGCAATAAAATATATATGCAGCAGAGAATCCTTTTGTCCTTAGACACAGGGTCCTTCATAATAAAGTAAATAAAATAATTAAAGAAAGACTATCTTTTTATGTGTTATAAATTCATACGGATACATTTTCCTTCCCATCAAACATACTCTTTAAGTTGCTTGATAAAATTTTAAATGACTTCTATCTTCATTTAATTAACTTATCTAAGAAGTCAAGAAACTAAACTGAATTTTTACATGATGTCACTTTGCCACGTAAATTGGTGTGTCTAAGCCTGAGGGTATAACAGTGGTCTTGTTCACAACTGATTGAACAGCATGCCTCAGTAGAACAGACTGGATGGTAAAAAGGAAGGAGTGAAAGATTGCTCTGTCCGAAATTCAATTTAATCTGCCTGCAAGAGATGAGAGATGGAGCATGAGGTGAGTACTGCGTGTTCCACTCAGCCTTCAGTGGTATGTAGCTCATTGAGAATTTGGAAGGAAGGCCATGGGACAAGTACTCAGAGATTAATTAGGATCTTTTACTTTTATCACCGTCAAAGACCAAATACCCTGAAAATACATTTATACAATCTTTCACAGTTTCCTAGATCTTTATTCAAGCTACTAAGGTGAAAAATTACATTACATGGATTTGTTGTTGCTGAAACCACTGAAAGAATCAGGCTTTGGGATGTAAGTCATGGTGAGCAGAACATAAGTATTGAGAGAAGGAGCAGAATGTGAGGAAAGAAGCCCTGGTAACTTGAAGAAATGATGGGGATTTCTCCTGTCTTTCACTAAAGCTGTGGGATTTAGATCCCAGATCACATTTGAATAGGAATCCAAGGGACCAAGGGTGAGGGTCAACATCTAGTTCTCATTAAAAATCTGTGCACATTTTAGTACTTAATGTTTCATCTATATTTTTTTATATTTACAAACACAATAATTCTCTTTTGAGAATATTTCATCTCAATTTTTCTTAAATAATGAGCAAATGGAAGATTATTTTAGGCTTTGCTAAACTACTTGATTGCTCCTGTTGGGCTTGGGGCAAAAAAAGTAATTGCAATGCAAAATGTGAAGTGCTTTAATATATGTGTATGTAAGATTGTAAAAGAGCATGTAAGGGAAGAAAAGTTCTTCAAGTTCACTGAATACATTCTATGCCCTTTCTGTGTCCAGTATACTTTGTCATCTCATTTAACAGACTTCCAAACAGAATGGGGAATATAGGTGTTTCTACAACACCAATAAAGAATATCCAATGAGGTGAGTTCAATGTAACTTTCCAGAAGTCCAAAAAAAAAAAAAAAAAGGAAATTCTAGACCCAAGATTAGAATCAGTTCTTTCTGATTCCAAAAGTGGCTCTTTCCCAAAGTCCATAAAGCATGGACCAACCATCCTAGCATGATTAAATAAAACTTAGGGAATGGTTGCTAGTATCTGTATATAAATTTCTCAATTTTACAGAAATGAAAGAGGGCTAGCTCTGCACAGAAAGTTGAGGTATACATAGAATTAAGTTGTCATAACTGCATAAATTTGTGTGGCAAATCCAGAGAGAAATGTTGACTCATCATTAAAGTAAATCATTGATATAACCAATGAATGACTTATAGATATAAATTTTTAAAAACATAATACAGCTTCATACATGAAATCTTCAAGGAATATATAGCTCTATTTTTGTTCATATGTATGCTGTAAAATTCATGAGTAGATTTTAAAGTGATGATGTACCATAATATGTGTGTAGATAGATAAATAGACGATAGATGGATGATAGATAGATGATTGAAATAGATACACTTGACAAAAATGCCAGGCATCATTATTCTAAGTATTTTCCATGTAGTATCTCGTTTGACCATTGCAACATACCTATAGGTAAGTATAATTTACTCTTAATTTTACAGAACTGAGCAACAGAGCTAAATAGCTTTCTCAAAATCATGTAATAACTGCACTTGAACCTATACAGAACGAATAATGTGTGTGTGTGTGTGTGTGTAATTACTATTAATGATTTGACTTTTTATAAAAATGATAAGTGAGATGATTCCAAGAAATAGTAAGGAGTGTTTTAATAAGATGAACATTTTTTTTCTGTGAGTTCCACACAATATGGCACACAGGACATTTTTATTATTTGTGGACAAAAATATTCTGCCAATTTTATGATACTCTTATGCAAACATGCTTTTGGATGATTTTCCATTTTTAATGATGTGTTCACTTTTATCTCGATCTGAACTGATAAGACTGATTACTCACCGCTTCTCCTTGGATTAAATGAATGTGTTGTCAGTTGTTTTGCTCCTGTTATACAGAAAGCTTGCTCGGCTTTTTGTGATCCACGTCTGTAAGTCCTTCTAGTTATTTTCTTTGATTTGGATCAATCACCACAGTTGCCATGGTCACCCCAGAGCAGCATGATGGCAGGCATGATAACTGGAAACCCAGGACAAGTAAGTTCTTTTGGGTGAGGGAGAAAAAAACAAACCAAATACAGGAAAGCCTAATAATGCTGACCTCATAAGGAGGAAAACTATTAAAGTTTATGAGGCAGAGAAAGCACTTCTGTAAAACAATGCAAAATTTAGGAGAAGGTATGGAATTTTGTTTCTGTTAGAGTATAAGCTTGTATGTATGAAGATATTCGGGGTGAATTTTATGGTGTGTGCATTACACCCCAATAAATTTTTAAATGTACTTTTACAGCAAAGAGAACTTATTTACCACAGTTTTACCCAATCCTGTAACCAAGATTGCTTTCTCTGTCTCAACCAGCACAGACCAAGGATGGATAGAAATAGCTAATATCCTGCTGAAGTGAATGAAGATGTTTCTAAATGTTTGTGCTTGGGTCAACTTGACTTTCAGAATCATTAGGTGTCCAGTGTCTTTTGTTGTTTCCCCAGCATCATCTTGATATTATAGGAAATAGACATAGAGAAAATCTGGAAGTGACTTGAAGATAAAGAGGCTGAAAGGGGCTTTTGAAGAAGTGCAAAGATTGAGTCTAGCAGAAATTTCTATACTAGAATATTTTTAATGATAATATCTCTGTTTTACAAGACAATTTCAATTTTGAGAAATTTTAATTAGAAGACTATTTCTTTAGTAAATATATGTAATGCCATGGTTATTCACTTAGGAGTGGTTCAAGTGCTAAATTTATTTTATTTTTATTTAATTTTTTATAAAATATTTTATTGGTTTTTTTTTTACTACAATAAAATAAATTCAGTTTTTCTCTCCATCATGGATTTTGAGTACTCATCACATACACTCAGGAGGCCTAGGTGGCTTTTGGGTTGTAGAACATGCAATAATTGTCCAAAGGCCAGATGGAAGAAAGCAAAAGCAAAAAGCAAACAGTTTCCTCAAATGCATTTTGTATTTTGTCTGCTTACACTGCTGCATCTCCCAACTGCAAGCCTGGAGCCTTACCACTCACTCACCATTCATGCACACACATACACGCACACGCACATAGAGTAGCCTTGGATCTCCACAAGGGGTTCTAGCAGTGCTTCCTGTAATTTCTCAAGTCTGTGTGTCTTTCCCTCACTTTTGTATTTTCCCTAGTTTTTTTTTTTTTTTTTTTTTTTTTTTTTTTTTTTTTTTTTTTTTTATTTATTTGACAGACAGAGACCACAAGTAGGCAGAGAGGCAGGCAGAGAGAGAGGAGGAAGCAGGCTCCCTGCTTGAGCAGAGAGCCCGATGCGGGGCTCGATCCCAGGACCGTGGGATCATGACCTGAGCTGAAGGCAGAGGCTTTAATCCACTGAGCCACCCAGGCACTCTCTCTAGGTATTTTTTTTTTTTTTTAAGGGTGGAAGCAGATATCTGTGGACTGTTATTTTTTTGTACACTAAAGAACTTGTTCAAGGATGAATTAATAGAATGATTTTTCATATCAGAATTTGTATCCTCATGCCACTGAATAAGTCTCTTTGATATCATTGAAAAATAAAAAAAATTAGGTTTTTAAAAAGTTTAGAGGTGTGGTGTATAAGGGAGTCCTGGATAGAGTGAAGTGTAAGGGGATGGATGTACTAGCAGTAGCCGAAGAAAAAATATCATAAGTGAAGAAAAATATGAGCCTAGAATTTGAAAAAGCATACACAATGCTGAGCAGAAAGGTTAAAAAAATTTTTCATAATTTGATGACTTATACTAAATTTCAAAACATCAAGAATAAAGAGAAAATCTTGAAAGGCCTCACAAAACCACACAAGCCAAATGAACTTCGAGATAGTGAAAATCCTTCTCCGAATGGCAGGTCGCTCATCAGCAACAGCAGCTGCATAAAGAGAATAGAACAAATTCTTCACATTGATAAAGGAGAAAATGCTTAAATTCAGGCTTTTAATTCAGTTTATCAGATGTTGGGGGAAATTTTTCAGATGTAAAAATTTAACGTAATTGCTACTCATAGACCCTCTCTAAATGAATTTCTCAGAAAGTAGAATCAAACAAAAATACAAAATGCAGCGAGTTTTAACTAGATGTGCTCTGGCTTGCTTGTAAAATGAAACCTGCTGTCAACTCCACCGGAACTAAAGCCCTGCAGAACTCTCTTGTTGGGAAATATTGGGTACTCAGGGCTTTGCACTGGTCTTCTGGACGAGGGCCCACTGCACTGGGACTGAGGCAAGTGTGACTGAAAAGGGCAGTTCCATCAGAATGCAGGGGTGTGGAGCTTGGTGTAAGGAAGTTAGGCAACCAGTGTTGGTACTGCATTGCTTCTTATAGGTGGCTCTGTGCTGGGTTTTGGGGGTTTTTTTTTGTTTGTTTGTTGTTGTTGTTGTTGTTTTTAATTTTATTTTTTCGTGTTCCAAGATTCATTGTTTACACACCACTGAGTTTATACTAAGGTGTGGGTAGGTAACTGGCAACAGCCAGCTCCTTTGTTCCAGGAGATGCATTCTCATGAATGTTGCCTCTCAGGGATGAGTTCCAAGAAGTGTGAATAATCTTCCCTTTGTGTGCCCCTGGAATTCTTGAGATCATAGTTTCCATGCTGTCTGCCCCCAGATTGTTTGCCTGCCTCCTCTTCAGGAGCAGCACAGTACCCTGTGCTGTATTCCAGCCAAGCCAGCGGACCTTTAAAACTCCAGGCTTTAAGCTCCGCTCATTGCAAGAATTCGTAAAATTCAGCCTCTCTGATTTTGCAAGCCAGTGTCTTTGGGGAAATGTTCTTATGCAATCCCCTGTGTGCTCCTCTCTCTCTTGTCCTTCTCTACAACCACATCTCTCTCCCCTTCATGGCACCCATGATCTATTTCTCCTCTAAAACACATATCTGACCTTCTTCGATGTGACATCCTCTGTCCTTTTAGTTACGGAGTTTTGTCATGAGCACGGCATGCAGGTGCACACATGAGTTGTGTCTTTCCACAATGTCGACTTTATTCAATCATAAAGCAAAGCTAATCACAATTATAAAGCAGGTTCAGGATTTAAAATTCAATGACATTTCACTGTGTGATTAAACTTGGCTCCTTACACAGCACACAGAGCAGAACATAGGATAAACCAGACAAAAAACAATATAATGAAAGGGTATAGGAAGTTAATAAACTAAACACAATGTCCGTCTATGGGTGCACAGTTGAGATGAGACTTATCTGGTTTGAGTCAACTCTTGGCACTTACTGCTTTTTATGTTCAAGCAGGGAAGAATCTCACTTCGTTGAGATCAGTCAGGTGGAGCCTTCAGCAGCTGAAGTTGCCTTTTTAAGTGGTCACATGGAGAAGTCATGTCTGCTGAGTCTGACAGTGTGCTGCAAAAATTCTCTCCTTTTTAAGCGGATTTAATTGGTCTTAGGCCTCCACAGACCTGTTTCTTATCAATTCTGGACTGTCTATTGATGCTGGTCCCAGTGATATCTCATAGATGTTGCACCTTTTTTTTTTTTTCTTAAGATTTTATTTATTTATTTGACAGAGATCACAAGTAGGCAGAGAGGCAGGCAGAGAGAGGGTGGAAGCAGACTCCTTGCTGAGTAGAGAGCCCGATGCAGGGCTCGATCCCAGGACCCTGGGATCATGGCCTGAGCCGAAGGCAGAGGCTTTAACCCACTGAGCCACCCAGGCGCCCCTCATAGATGCTGTACCTTTAAGTACTTGTGTCACAGGTTGTCATAGGTCATCATCTGCTTAACATGAGAGACTTCATTTTGCTCTCTACAAGTTTGTTCTGTCAGTCTTCAGGTAGACTTATAGGGTATTTAAGATAATTTGATAGTTCTTTGATTGTGTTCATGGGATGAGAGGACACTTGGGTCTTCCTACTCTGCCATCTTTCTGCCTCCCCAAGTCCTTTCTTCTGACATTTAAATGTGTGGATGGAAAACATTCCTTCTACATCTGCCAATAATTTGTCAAACAAAAAGATCTTAATCACTGCTAAAATTATTATTTTTTAAAGATTTTATTATTTATTTGACAGACAGAGATCACAAGTGGAGAGGCAAGCGGGGAAGGGGGTGCAGAGGGGAGGGAAGGAGGCAGGCTCCCTGCTGAGCAGAGAGCCCGACACCAGGCTTGATCCCAGGACCTTAAGATCATGAGCTGAGCCAAAAGCAGAGGCTTAAGCCACTGAGCCACCCAGGCAGCCCTAAAATTATTACTGTTTTTCTTTTTCTTCACCTCATAACATTTCCATGAGTGCCAAATCCCCTCTCTAATTCATTCTGCTTACCACAAATTACTGCTTTTATCTTGGCATTTCTTGTTTAAATGCATTAAATTTCCCGCTATTGCTTAAGAATAAAGAAAATGATTTATCTTACATGTTTCTTCTGTCAAATGACCTTATGACTTTACTTTCTCCCCATCTTTGATTTTGTTGATTTGTGTATCTTTCGTAGCCATTTGTCTGATCATAACCCTTTTGTTGAATGTTATACTTTCTTGACTACAATACACCATTCACACTATTTCTACCTTTGAGATAACCTTGCCTTTCCTCCCTCCTTTCAACCAGTCTAAGTGATCTTTTCCACCATTCCTCCTCTGAACAGCTACAGTGGTCATTGGTACTTTCCATCTTTGCATTTTATAAGGCCATTGTATCCCTTATTACTTTATGATATAGATGCTTTTTTTAAAACTCTTTTTTTTTTAAGATTTTATTTATTTTACAAAGAGAGAGATCACAAGTAGGCAGAGAGGCAAGCAGAGAGAGAGGGGGAAGCAGGCTCCTCCATGAGCAGAGAGCCCGATGCAGGCCTTGATCCCAGGACCCTGAGATCCTGACCTGAGCCAAAGGCAGAGGCTTAACCCACTGAGCCATCCAGGCACCTAATATAGATGCTTTTAATGAGATATTTAAAATTGATTATTATGAAGGAGAATAAATGAAAATATTCAGGCAGGGTTTCTCTGCAAATTTTACAGTAGATATTTATTTATTTTTCAGTTTGCAAGTTGGAAAAATGCTGGATGTTATACCTTTGTATGTGCATCATACTTCTCATAGTGGTCATTCTTGTGATAGCAGGTGAGTGGCTGAGCTCATAAACTTTCTATGATTCTTTGTGCCCATTAGGGTCAATCCTTCAAAACTAATCCTAGATCTCTCAATTCTGAAGTAACAAAAAGCTCTTATAGAGACAAATTCTCAGGTTCCTACTAGTTTGGCAGGTTTTACCATACTCCTTGTCTCTCTCAAAAATACTCTTTTTTAAAAGATTTTATTTGTTTGACAGAGGGAGAGAGAGAGAGAGAGAGAGAGAGAGAGAGAGAGAACACAAGTAGAGGGCGTGGCAGAGAGAGAGGATGAGGACCCCAGGATCATGACCTGAGCTGAAGGCAGAGGCTTTACTGACTAAGCCACCCAGGCGCCCCTCTCAAAAATGCTCTTGGGTCTTCTCTTGATACCAGCCATTCTGACTGGGATGAGGTGATATTTCATTATGGTTTTGATTTGAGTTTCCCTAATGATTAGCGATGTTGAGCATTCTTTTATTGTCTGTTAGCCATCTGCATGTCTTCTTTGGAAAAATATCTATTCAGGTCCTCTCTTTATTTTTTAATTGGATTATTTGGGGTTATGAGTTATTTGTATATTTTGGATATTAACTCCTTATTGGATATATCATTTGTAAATGAATACATAAAGAAGACATGATATATAAACATAATGGAATATTATTCAGACATTAAAAGAATGAAATCTTGCCATTGTGACAACATGGATAGAGCTAAGGGTATTGTGTGAGGTGAAGCAAGACAAAGAAATATGCCATATTACTTCAATTATATGTAGAATCTAGCAAGTAAAATAAAATAAACAAAAAACAGACTCAGACTCAAAAATACAGAGAACAAACTGATGGTTTCCAGAGGGAGGGGGTTGAGGGAATGAGCAAAATAGGTGAAAGGCATTAAGAGGTACAAATTTCTAGTTATAAAATAGATAAGTTACAGAGATTAAAAATTCAGCATCAGGAATATAGTCAAGAATATAATAACTTTGTAAGGTGACATATGGTAACTATATTTATCACGGTGAGCATTTTGTAATATATAAAATTGACAAATCACTATGTTGCATACCTGAAATTAATATATTTATGCTTCAATTTAAAAAGAAAATTAAAAACTAGCACTGGTGGCTTAGTCAGTAAAGCAAGCAACTTGATCTCTGAGTCATGAGTTTGAACCTCACATTGGGTGTAGAGATCGCTTAACAAAAAACAAAAACTAAATATCCTAAATCTCACATTACAGTTATGTTCCCAAATTTATAGACGTTCTTAATCTTTAAGTATAGTAATAATAAATTCTACACTTGATCTTAGCCAAAAGGCCGAGAAGCGAAGTATAGTAATAATAAATTCTAAAGTGACCACCAGATAACAACAGCATTAGTTATGTTTTTTAATGGAGCATACTTTGCAACAGTTGAAGAACCAATGCTAATTATACTATATTTATTATATTTAATTCTCACAAAAACAAGAACAACTATAATTATGAAATCCATTTACAGGCAAAGAAATAGAAGCCAGAGTGAGTAAGTTGCCTCTCACAAATAACAAATTCCAGAGCCAGAATTGAGACTCTTCTTGTTTGGCTGGCTCTAATTCCTCGTATTTTAACCACCTTGCAATAAAGCCTATATAGCTGCAGTATCTCTTTGCTCTTATTTCTCTTGGATTAAGATTAAGTTATATTACTAATAGTTGTTCCATGATATATGTATTATGTTAAAAGAAAAAAAAATGAAATAAAGGCACAAGTGATTTGTGGTGATTTTGTCTATTGGAGTAGATATGTAAAAATGAAGATACTAATTTTCTTCTGGACATTAATGGCTCATTTTGTGAAAATAATTCAAAGATGGGTTTTAAAATTCCTGATCCATGTAATAGTCTCAGAATTTTATTTTCCATATGCATGTTTCACTTAATATAACACTTAAGTTGGCACTTACATTAAAATAACATTTAGCACTCTTGATTTTTATTTTCTTTGTCATTCACAGAGTACCAGTACTGTTCTTGCATATAGCTTTTTCTGTCATTATAGCGTCCTTGGAGCTCAATGTTATTGATATTTAAATATCTAGTAGTTAAATAATTATATTATTAGTATTATTATTATTTTAGTGACCTCTATACCCCACGTGGGGTGGGAACTCATGACTCAGAGATCAAGAGTCCCAAGCACTTTTGAACTGAGCCAGCAGGTGCCCCAGAGTTTAAATATTTATAAAGAAGTGTTTCTATAAGAAACCTTTAGATTCATTCATTAATTAATTTAAAAAATTGAAACACAATATATTTCATTACCTAGGTATGGTAGCCTGGATCTGCTTTCAAATATTTATATATATTTAAGTATATATATATATATATATATATATATATATATATATTTATATTTAAATAAATAAATAAAACGTTATGTATTATACATCATGGCAAATGAGGAGAAAAGGCTTTGGAGTTGACCTGACAGTTGAACATTTACTTGGTTCTTTGCTAGTTACATTACCTTGTTCAAACACTTGAAGGGTAAGGACTTTATCTTATTCTGATTACTCAACACCTAATAAAACCTTGAAAAAGAAAATTTTCAAAACACTCTATGCAGAAATCAGTTCCTCATGATTCCAGCTTCTTTGGCACTGAATATTGGTGAAGTAGAACAAATGTTTTACTAACTCATATTCCAATGATTTGTTGTCATGTACAGTGAGTTTTACTTCCCTATCTTGGATGACCTTTCTTGTCTATAAGCATTTTATTTCTCAAGGTAAAGGTGAGCTTTCTTACCCTAGTCTGTGAGGCCTAATTTGTATTTATGTCTCTAGGACTTTTGTCAGTTGTTAAATTTTATACATTGTTTTTGGGAGGATGTCAGTATAGACTATGAGAGGCCAGTAGTTCCATTCTTCAAAGTAGAAGCCAGGGAAATTGGATAAACTATGGACTGCCCAACCATTAAGTGGTTTTCCTTACAGACAGCTGAACTGAATTTGTCCATCATCCTATGAGTGAAGTTAATTTTACAGACTGCAAACCACAGGAGTAAAAATAAACCTGATTCATCAGAATGAAAGAAATACTCTTTAACTTACTTTTTAATCTGATAATTTCTTTCTTTTTTCAATATTTCCAGTATTTTTCAAATGTCCCAAAACTGTGGAGTGTTCAGGTGAATGGATTGGAGTAAGAAAAAAGTGTTTCTATTTTTCCAGTGATACCAAAAATTGGACAGCCAGTGAACAATTTTGCCTTTCACAGGGATCAGAACTTGCTCATATTGATACACAAGAGGATATGGTAAGAAAAGGGGAAAGTTCTTAACCATTTCAGAGCTTAAGTTTGTACAAAGAGAATAAAAATGGTAAAAGTGAATATGAAAATATATGTCAGACAGTGTTCTAAGTGTAACTATAAAACTCATGTAAACTAACCAGTGCCTATGAAGTACATATGAAAATACCTGTATTTTATAGCTGAAGACAGTTAGGCACAGAGATATAATGTAACATAGCCATTGTCTCACAGCCAGAACTTGTTGAACTGGGATTTGAACTTAGTCAAATTAGCTGGTGATGTTATGTCATTAATAATAATGCATGCTGTTTATATAGCTAACTGACTTTATTTGATGTTCTTAAATTATTAAATGGGTAGTTTTTAATACCTTTAAATTTTTATTCTGCCAAGAATGGCCTGGAAAAATTAAAACCAAAAAATAGATATGGCTCTTAGAATTTAGGCTGAGGATCTGAGGGAAATAGCAGTTTGAAGAACATAAGACCACGGACAGAAGTGAAAAAACACGAAGAAGAGGGACTTGGGCTCTAGGAACACTGGATGAGAGAATATGTTTCTTTATAAAGAGAGCTGACTAAACTCTATATAGCAAGGAGCCAAGAGAAGAGAAATGAAATCTATCATTCAATATATTTTTATTGCAATAAATCATAATCATCCAGAAGTTAGTTTGTTTTCTGATTATATGAGAAAACCTAAAGAAGCAATAACATTCTTATTTTGGTATCTCCTCAAAGGACAGTTAGGTGATCCTTGAACAATACAGGCTTGAACTGTGCAGGTCCACTTAAATGCAGATTATTTTCAGCAAACAGTACAGCACTGTAAGTGTATTTTCTCTTCCTTGTGATTTTCTGAACAACATTTTGTTTTTTCTAGTTTACTACTTTATTGTAAGAAAGCAGTATATAATATATATAGCATACAAAATATGGGTTAATTGCTTATCTTAGCAATAATGCTTTGTGTCAATAGTAAGCTATTAGTAGTTGAATTTGGGGGGAATCAAGAGTTATGCTTAGGTTTTCAACTGCATGGCAGAATTGTTCAAGGATCAAATGTAGTTTATGACTGAATTTTCCTATTTTTAGCAGTCGTTATACTTTCTATTAAACACTTTCCCCCTGAAATACCTCCTCTGTGACTTTTGAGAGAGGACCTGTTCATAAAACAAAATGGAAACATTAGTTCTCTGTCACTCTTACAAACGTTCTGTATCAGTTCCTAGAGAAAATGCTCAGCTCCTGATTTTGTCATCCAAACACACACAAACATCTTATCAGTTTATAGTCTCCGTCATTCACTCTGTGACTAAAACATACTGTTGGCCCAGTTTGGAGGAAATTAATTCAAATACGTTTTCCTCATCAATTTCTCATTTGAGAGATAGAAATTACCCCTAAAGATAATTTGAGACAGTGCAGTTCAGAAAATTGCAATGACTTGATGAAAGTCACTCTATTGCTTACAGATTTTTAAGAAGTGAAAGAGCAAAGTGAAAATCTTTCTGATAAACTAACCTAATATCCCTACTTGTTGCTGAAGAAGCATTAGGTCATGCAGATTAGGATGTAAACCATAAGGATAGGAAGGTTGGGATGAGAAGTGTGTTCAGCAATGTGATCTAAAATATTATGTAATGGATAATACCCTGATTTTTGTGAAAGGAGTTTTTGAGGAGACACGCAGGAACTTTTATGCACTGGATTGGATTGAACAGAAAACAAGGAGAATCTTGGAAATGGACAAATGGTACCATATTCAACCCTTGGTGAGTTTCAATTTTAGTAGGAAAGGTTTTATTCTGATATGCAAACATTTTAAATAATTTTAAGTGCATTATTATAAAGAAATTTTTCTATTATCTATGTGCAATTACCTTTCTTAGTCTTCACCCTGAGACATGTGCCCTTTCACATCGAAACATACCTTAGAGCAACCTATCTTCCTTCTACTTTAAGTGATACACAGTGAAATTTTTCTTCTGTTTTATTTTTGTTTCTTATTTCATTTTTTTAAATTTATTTTTTATTTATTTACAGTATTCATTATTTTTTGCACCACACCAAGTGCTCCATGCAATCCGTGCCCTCTATAGTACCCACCACCTGGTACCCCGACCTCCCACCCCCCGCCCCTTCAAAACCCTCAGATCATTTTTTCAGAGTCCATAGTCTCGCATGGTTCACCTCCCCTTCCAATTTCCCCCAACTCCCTTCTCCTCTCTATCTCATTTTATTTTTATTGCCAAAGTCTTGCTAATAAACACTTCTTTCGCTAATTCAAATTCAATTTTTTTTTTCAAATTTCAAGCCAAACCACATGTATTACTTGCATTTTCTTTTTTTAGAGAAAGTGCAAGTATCTTATTTATTCGTTTATTTGACAGAGAAAAAGTAAAAGCAAGGGAAGTAGCAGAGGGAGAGGGAGAAGCAGGCTCCCCATGGAGCAGAGAGCGAAATGTAGGGCTTGATCCCAGGACCCTGGGATCATGACCTGAGATGAAAGCAGATGTTTAAGCAACTGAGCTACCCAGTTGCCCCTACTCGCACCTTTATTAAATGAGTTTATTTATACAGGATCTCTTCTTTTTTTATTGTGTTATGCTAGGCACCATACATTATATCATTAGGGTTTTTTTACTTAATTAATTTATTTTCAGCATAACAGTATTCAGTATTTTTTCACCACACCCAGTGCTCCATGCAATCCGTGCCTTCTATAATTCCCACCACCTGGTACCCCAACCTCCCACATCCCCGCCACTTCAAACCCCTCAGATTGTTTTTCAGGGTCCATAGTCTCTCATGATTTACCTCCCCTTTCAATTTACCCCAACTCCCTTCTCCTCTCTAACTCCCCATGTCCTCCATGCTATTTGTTATGCTCCACAAATAAGTGTATCATTAGTTTTTGATGTAGTTAGTGTTCCATAATTCATTGTATGCCTATAACACCCAGTGCTCCATGCAATCCATGCCACAAGATCTCTGTTTTAAAAAGTGACCACATTGTTGTCTTTAACTTTCCGTAAGTCCATTGTAAACCATATTATTTATTTATTTAACTGTTACTGAGTAATGTTGTTTTCTCACTTGCATACTATTATAACTGAAAATAAACCTGTGTGACTTTTCTTTTCTATCCACATACTCCTGCCTTAATATTTCATCAACTGCTAGATAAACAGTGGGAACCAATTAAAAAATATTAAAATATGTGAGATAAGATAAATTACACTTACTATGAAAAAAGGAAAAACTCCATAACAGCAAATCCATAAAATTAATATAGCGATTAGTCTCTTCGATTTCTATCTCAGTACATTTTTCAAATGCATCAAATGAATATAAATCTTATTTCTTACTTCCAGAAAGGAGCATTGGCTGAAAATATGCCAGAAAACTGCTTTAAAGAAACTCCAGAGATCTTTCAATTTAGCAAACACAGTCTCTCCTGATAGATGGATGAAAATAGATATAGATAGATAAATAAATATAGACATTGACTTATATCCATATTCATGGTTTATCCATGTCCATCTATACCTATAGCTGACTTTCTATTTATTGTTCTAAATAATGTTACAGTTTATACTAAGAATTATAATTAAATACCTACATTTAGTCTTCCATTTCTTTGATGTACCAGATGTTTTTTTGTGTAGCATATGGTGATGAGTGACCATGGAGCTCAATGTTTTGTGTAAAATGTTTCAGAGTACTTGAATCTCAATTTTATTCTTGAGTACAGCTGTAAGTGGTTCTCAAACTAATTTTAATGGTTCTTTTCAGGTTTGAAATTAGTGGGAATGGATCCTTTGCTTTTCTGAATGCTGATGGAGTCCATAGTTCTAGGGGATTTATTGATATTAAGTGGATTTGCAGCAAACCTCAATTTTAATTGAGCAAAAAAACTGGAAAATGACTATCACACTTCCGAGATAAAGAAAAGGCCTAGGTAGGTAATAGTTCTCACTAGTTATGCTGTTGAATACTGAATTTTGCAGATTTTAAACAAAGGAATTAAAAACTGTTGAATGAAAGAACCTCATCAAAACAAGACACACAACTGCCCATTATAAGCACAAATCAGGAAACTTCTACTAAAGAGAAGCAAATAAAGTAATCACAAATAATTAGATGACCTGCAACTGCAATAATGATTTTAAGCAAATTTAAAGAGATCTATGTTGATAGACCAGCCAACATTTACTTAGCTTAAGAGTTAGAGAAATATATGTGTTCCAAATGTGTAAATATTACAAAATACTAACAATAATAACTTTGGTGAAAAGAAATGCTACAAGAGAATAACCTATGAAAAGACATTCACTTCAATGACATAAAAACAAGGAAAAACCCACCCATAAGGATCCTAACTCTATCAGTAAAAATCACTGATAAATGATCAGAATTATATATTAAATTATAAAGCTCACTCAAAGCAATCTACAGATTCAATGCAATCTTCATCAAAATACCAATGGCATATTTCACAGAATTAGAACCAAGAATCTTAAAATCTGTATGGGATCACAAAAGACTCCAAAGCAATCTTGAGGAAGAAGAAAAAAAACAAAAAAAAAAAGCTGGAGGCATCCCACTCCCTGATTTCAAACTATGCTACCGAGCTGTAGTAATCAAAATAGTATGGTACTGGCACAAAAACAGATTCATGGATCAATGAAATAGAATAGACACCCCAGAAATGAAACCCACACTTATATGTCAATTAACCTCTGACAAAGGAGGTACAAATATAAAATGGGGAAAAGACAGTCATTTCAATAAATAATGTTGAAAAAACTGGACACTAAATGCCAAGGAATGAAACTGACCACTATCTTACACCATAAACAAAAATAAATTCAAATTGACTGAAAGGCTTTACTATAAGACCTGAAACCATAAAACTCTTAGAAGAAAACAGAGATGGTAAGCCATTTGAAATCAGAATTTTTTTTTTTTTTTTGGACCAGTGTCCTCAGACAAAGCAACAAAAGCTAAAATAAACAAATGAGATTACTCAAACTTAGAGATCTTTTGCACAGTGAAGAAAAACATTAACAAAATGAGAAGATATCTTGAACTTTAAAAAAAAAAATCTATACTTTTATTGCCATTCTGGTCAAAATTACACCAGTATTTTTCTCTTTTATTTAATTTATTTTTTATTTTCAGTATTCATTATTTTTGCACCACACCCAGTGCTCCATGCTATCCGTGCCCTCTATAATACCCACCACCTGGTACCCCGACCTCCCATCCCCTGCTCTTTCAAAACCCTCAGATTGTTTTTCAGAGTCTCTCATGGTGCACCTCCCCTTCCAATTTACCCCAACTTCCTTCTCCTCTCTATCTCCCCATTTCCTCAATGCTATTTGTTATACTCCAAAAATAAGTGAAACCATATGATAATTGACTCTCTCTGCTTGACATATTTCACTCAGCATAATCTCTTCCAGTACTGTCCATGTTGCTACAAAAGTTGGGCATTCATCCTTTCTGATGGAGGCATACTACTCCATAGTGTATATGGACCACATCTTCCTTATCCAATCATCCGTTGAAGGGCATCTTGGTTCTTTCCACAGTTCGGTGACCGTGGCCATTGCTGCTATAAACATTGGGGTACAGATGGCCCTTCTTTTCACGACATCTGTATCTTTGGGGTAAATACCCAGGAGTGCAATGGCAGGGTCATAGGGAAGTTCTATTTTTAATTTCTTGAGGAATCTCCACATTGTTCTCCAAAGAGGCTGCACCAACTTGCATTCCCACCAACAGTGTAAGAGGGTTCCCCTTTCTCCACATCCCCTCCAACACATGTTGTTTCCTGTCTTGCTAAATTTGGCCATTCTAACTGGTGTAAGGTGATATCTCAATGTAGTTTTAATTTGAATCTCCCTGATGGCTAGTGATGATGAACATTTTTTTTCATGTGTCGGATAACCATTTGTATGTCTTCATTGGAGAAGTGTCTGTCCATATCTTCTGCCCATTTTTTGATATGATTGTCTGTTTTGTGTGTGTTGAGTTTGGAAAAAAGACAGTCTCTTCAATAAATGGTGCTGGGAAAACTGGGCAGCTATATGTAGAAGAATGAAACTCGACCATTCTTTTACACCGTACACAAAGATAAACTCAAAATGGATAAAAGACCTCAATGTGAGACGGGAATCCATCAGAATCCTAGAGGAGAACATAGGCAGTAATCTCTTCGATATCAGCCACAGCAACTTCTTTCAAGATATGTCTCCAAAGGCAAAGGGAACAAAAGCGAAAATGAACTTTTGGGACTTCATCAAATTCAAAAGCTTCTGCACAGCAAAGGAAACAGTCAAGAAAACAAAGAGGCAACCCACGGAATGGGAGAAGATATTTGCAAATGATAGTACAGAGAAAAGGTTGATATCCAGGATCTATAATGAACTCCTCAAAAACCAGTATTTTTCAAAGAGCTGGAGCAAATAATCCTAAAATTCATATGGAATCAGAAGAGATCCCGAATTGCTAAGGAATTTTGAAAAAGAAAAACAAAACTGGGGGCATCATGTTATCTGATTTCAAGCTTTACTACAAAGCTGTGATCACCAAGACATCACGGTACTCACATAAAAACAGACACATAGACCAGTGGAACAGAGTAGAGAGCCCAGATATGGACCCTCAACTCTATGGTCAAATAATAATTAATTTCATGTATTTAAAGCACATTTGTATTTCAAAATAAATGTAACAGTTTGTGTCCACTATATACGTAAGGTCATTATTTAACTCCTCCAAGTTGACCATAGTAAATTATAAACCATCAGGAATTTATACCCTAATAACTGTGAATCAAAGAAAAAAATAAAACAAAAATATGACATAACTATGATATACACCTGAAATAAATGGGATACATGTCAATTATACTTCAATTTAAAATATTACAAAGCTTAGACAGTTGAATATAAACTATAGTAATAATATCAAAGGCGATCAAACAATAGATTATTGGGGAAAAAAAAATCTATTTCCCAAGTAAGGACAAGAAAATAGGATAGGCTTATCACATATATCTGGGTGCGGTTATAAAATTCAAATTCTGCAGGGCATTCAAAAAACACCAAAATCACCTATATTAGATTAGTTGAGTTTAAATTCTTGCCTAGGTAACTACGAATTATTATTAGTAACTAGGTAACTATAAATTACTCATAATCTATGAATGTAGGAGAGAATGTGAGTGTAGGTGGATGAGAAAAAGTAGGGTGGAGAAGCTGGGAGGAAAAGAGTATCTATATTACAAACACATGGGGACATGTCCTTGCATATTTTTAACTGAGGCTTACTTCCTTAATTAGATACAGTTGAAACTTTCTGATAAATAAAAAGAGACTCTTGCAAGCTGACTAGTTGATGTTCACCCTGGTATTATATGGGAACAAAAATAACTTAGCAAATGTTGGCATGTAATCACGTATGGGCCATTATATCTGTGCATGATGTTATCAAGAAAACATGAAAATAATGTATTTTAGGATGCCACTGTATATTACAGTTGTATGTATTAAATTCTGGTTCAGTTCAAGTTTTATTTGATTCATAATACAGGTTTTATTTTTAGTGTTGGTCCATGGCTACAAACTAATTTTGTAATTTGTTTAGTAATTTAGAGTAATACACTCCCTTTTTCTTTTTCTTTGAATACATGAAAGGAAATTAAGAAACTTCACATTGTATAGAATTTCAGTTATAAACTAAGGGGTGAAATCATTTGTAATATAATTTTAAATATAAATGATATATAAATTTGATTAAAGGGAAATGAATTATGGAATCACATTAAAAAGAAGATTCTATATTACCTCAAATAGACATCTCATGCTGACAACATCTGAGTACTTAGTACCAGCTGAAAGTTTGATTTCTTTCTGATAAAAATTGAAGACAGTTACTTTGGCGGAAAAGCCCACCATGAAGAAAAAAAAAATGTTATATCTATGTGTGTAGTCTCTTACTTCACTAGATGCTCAGGAGTTAGAACCCAAGAAACAGGACAAGAAGATTAAATTTAATTATTTTTTAGATATTGAAAATTATTTTTTAGATATTAAAATAATGGAAAAATGGGGGGGTGTTTAAAAATTAGTTTTATTTCCTCATTTTGAAAGATTATTTCTATACGGAATATTTGAAAGCATTATATTTGTATTGTTAAAAAAGAGCCAACAGGCCCAGAAGAGTGAGCCTGTATCACCAAACCAAAATTTAATACCTAATCTAATTGCAGTTTTAAACTCCTCAGGAATATAATTTTAACTGGTTGAGAATTTTCTGGTCAACACTAGTGAGGTAATCCACCTGATAGCCCCAAATAATCTTTTGTTGCTACTTTGTCTTGTTTTGTTTGCTTTGTTGTTGTTTATGACTTCCTTGTTTTAGCCTGTCTGCCTTTAAAAACCTTTTTTTTTTTCCCTGTAGCTCACTGAAGCTCCTTTTTACTTGCTAGATGGGGGTGCTACCAGTTCATCAGTCATTGAATAAAGCCAACTAGATCTTCAGATTTACTTGGTCGATTTTTGGTTTTTAATAATAAAGAAAAGAAATAAATTTACATTCCACTTAAAAATAAAGGCAATATTTCATGGTTAAAATATTTTGTGTTAAAATTTTAACAACCACATAAATTTAATCCAAATCTTTATTTAAATGCACAGATTTGTTTTCGTTGTTCAGACAGCATCTCTTTGGCAAATGCCATTAAATTTGGAGTTACAGTCTTCAGAATATACCTGCTTTCCTGTTACGACAGCACAGCTCTCGTGATCCGTTGGTCCAATCATGAGAAAACTAGGAGATAAAGTATAGACATTAGAGCATTTATTTTATGTTTCTTAAAGTTTCCAGCCAAACTTGTGCAGGTAATTGTTCAGCAACCAAAATGTTGCATAGGTTCCAGAACAGACTCTTCTTTTGTTGTAAATGACTGCATTTGGGCACACTTGATTTGCTTGCCCTCCGTACCCTCCCCCCATAATGTCTCTCTTATCTGAGGAACATTGATTGCCACAGAAGCTCCAGCCTGAAGACTAGAAGCATCCCTGTCTCTTCCTTCCCTCTCAACCCTTGAATTGCATGTATCAGCAAGTTCTAGTATTCTACCTAGAATACTAGACTGGTCCTTATATCCATTCACTATTGGCCCAGGCTGCTACTGCCTCTCCCTTATCTTTGGTCACATACTTCTGACTGAACTTCAGTATCAGTTTTTATTTTTCCCATCTATTCATTCTTCACACAGCAAAATAATTTTCTATAAAAGTTGATTAGATATTAAAATTAAAGTTTTCTCTCTGTTTAAATTTTTTTAGAGAGGGAGAGAGAGGAGAGCAGAGAGAGAGGGGGGCAATCTTAAGCAGACTCCATACCCAGCGCAGAGCCTGATGGAGGGTGGGGACACATCCATCTCATGACCCTGAGATTATGACCTAAACTGAAACCAAGAGTCAGATACTCAATCTCCTAAACCACCCAGGCACCTCTAAAATATAAGTTTTTGGTAAATACTGCATAGTAATAGATATACTAATGAGAGTTGCAAAGCAATAACCCAGGGAGACAATTTTTTTTTTAAGTTAAAGTAAAAAACTATATAGATGACTTAAATTCTTCATTAACTTCAATAATATGATGAGGGAAATATGTGAAGAGAATATTTTTGGAGAGAGCTATCCTTTAACTATTCTTTCCAGTTGCTGACTACTATTTTTTTTTTTTTTTTAGTATTTTATTTATTTATTTGACAGAGCAAGAGAGCACAGCAGGGGGAGCAGTAGAAGGAGAGGGAGAAGCAGGATCCCCACCAAGCAGGCAGGGAGCCCAATGCATGGCTTGATCCCACGACCCTGGGATCATGACCTGAGCTGAAGGCTGACTACTATTTAAATATAAAAACCAAACACTATTACAACCAGCTGCAATATCATTTTTTCCTAAAATAATCAAATGAAAGCTTTTTCAAAGAGATAATCTACCTTAACAATATGTTGGATATCCAAAGGTTGGGGGGAGCCTAGGTGTTCCTTACTAATTTTTGCCCAAGATTGCTATCAAAGTAGGGCCAAAGAATGAATACCACTTCACACTTTAGTTTTATGTGCATGAAAGATGATAAAATCTGGAGAATGGAAGTATCTAGAAGCAGATAAATATCGAGACTGAGATGGACTATCATTCCATGGCCTTTGCTTTAAACCTGCCACAGGTCAGGTGCTCCAGTGATGTTTAAAGAAAACACGGACACAGAGGAGAACCTGTAAATGTATGTGACCCCTAAGAATTTTAAAACACTCTTACATGTATTACCTTATGTTGTTTACACAAGAACATTGTGAGGAAAGCTTCATTATTATTTATCACATAGATAAAGAAATTGATATCAACAAATTTAGGAGAATATTCTTTTTAAAAATATTTATAAATTTCAGAGAAAGAGAGAGGTAGGAGGGGTAGAGGGAGTGGGTGGAAGGGAATCCCAAGCAGACTTCCCACTGAGCACCAAGCCCAACACGGGCTCAATCTCACAACTTCAAGATCATGACCTGAGGTGAATCAAGAGTTGGCTGCTTAACTGACTGAGCGACCCAGGGCCCCAAGTTTAGGAGAATATTCTAAGGGCAAAATTTCAAACTCGTGCTTTCTGAGTTTAGCTCAAGAGATGTTTTTACACATTCCAGATGCTTTTATTTATAGGGGAATTTTATCTTTGCATTTCCTATATAGAATATAGTTGCTGAAAATTATTTTAATGAGATCTGAGTGTACTTAAAAATTATAAAGATGTTACCATTTCTCGTCCATTAAAATCTCCAGATATGAGCACTTTCTCGCCCTCCTTCTCATCATTAGTGAATAAGGAAGGAAAACAAAGAAAGAGAAAATTCTGAAAAAGAGAAATAGGGAAGGAAAAGGAGGAGCAGATAGAAAGAAAAGAAAGGAGGAAGAAAGATAACAAGACTAGAAAGCATGGAAGCTTATTAAAAATATCTTTCTTTCAGTAAAACAACATCACAGCTGCCATTCTTCCCCCTCAAATAACTACTTACTCATTTTGTTCCACAAAAAGTTGTTTGTTTATCCACATCCATTGTTTTCCTGGGGATGTACTATGTAGTCCAATCCAACCAGGATTTCCAGGTTTTAAAGTCTCCTGTATGAACTCCTATCAAGGAATTGGTATATTCATTTATTAATTTATTTTTTAAAAATTCCATGCCCTCTATAGAATAAGACAGTATGACAGGCATTGATAGAATGGTAAACAACCATTTCTTTCATAATGAATAGGTTTTAAAAAAAATGGTAATTACATTATGATTAATGAATGTTCAAAAACAATACTTAAGCCACCCACACTTCTTAGAATTGCACCCAGCAATTCTTCCTTGGTACTTAGATCCTGTATTTGATTCCTCACCAGCTCATTCAGAGTTTGGATCACTGGTAAATGTGCCTGTAGATTTGCACAATCGTGTTGACTCTCATTCCAAGTTTTAGAAGAAATTGAAAACTTGTAGCATTTCTCTTGGTTCAGTAGCCAGTCTTTTGGGCACAAATAATTATTTCCTGAAGGAAAATGTAGGAAAAAAAATTAGATTTTACAATCAATAAAGTGTGAATAATACCATATGTGATGAAAAGGCTGCTCCACTGGCAGAACAGGAATGATATTAACTCATTAATATGTATATTTCTGGCATGGAGGTAGGATTTTGGGTGAGGAGTTGGGGAGAAAAAAACATGTGAATTCTGAGTCCCATAATTAAAGGAAACAGATATTTAATATTTTTGATCATTTATAATTAACACAAGTAAGAACCTACTGCTTAAATCTCTCTACTGCCTGGCCTAATTCCTTTTCTTGGGGTTGTCCTTACAACCTCTATTTCATTTCTGTGAGATTACTTACCATTAGCATTACTTACATTATTGTGTTGGATACTTTGATCCTCCTATGCTTTTCGTTCACATGGTCTTAGACTTGAATAGCCTTCCCTTCCTTCTTCTTCTTCATCTAAATTAAACTTAAATTTTACTGCTCAATTGTACTTCCATCTCAAAAACAAAGTCTTTAACTGGTCATAATTTCTGTTGCCTCTAGACTCATAACAGTTCAGTGTCCTTTAGCAACAAGTGTATATTGCCCATGTCCTGGTCATATGTGAACATCTCCTTATCTTTTACCAGACTGGAAGGTTGTTAGGAGACTGTCATATTCATCTTTGAGTTTCCAATCATATAGCACTTTGATTATGGTTTTTAATTGTTGAATGATTGAATTAAATATCCATAAGTTAAAGCATGCCATATTTTTATTGCTAATATTTTAGTCTGTTATTTATGAGCCTAAATATTTGTAAAAATCTATTTTAGGAAATTGAATTAATATGTCCAGGTAAGATGGAAAATAAAAGTAACATCAGTACATATGACCTGAAGAAGACTATCAAGGAATAATTTTCAATATATAAAACTTCATATATATTCTTAACTCATTAATACATTCTGTGCTGGGCAAACATTGCCAATCCTGAATAACGGTAATTTTGCAAAATACTTGTAGACTCAGGATAAGCCTAATCTCAGTTCTACCAGTACATAGTTGTGTGTTAAAAAGTATAAGATAACCTCAAATAATACCTCTCAATTTATGATTTGAAAGGAGCTGTGTATTATTTTTGAGAAGGAGTCATTCGGACTCCTTCTGTGGCTATTGATAGAGTGGTCAATGAAGTATAGTTGTAAAGTTGCAAAACACACTAAAAATTCCCTAAATGATTAGTGTAATACCAAAAAAAAAAAAAAAGATGCAAAATGTGGATACTAATTGCCCAAAGGATTTACTACTATGAACTCAGGTTCAAGTGCCATTTTTAAAAATAAGAAGAAATATCCTGGGGGATGAAAATGGAATAAAACATTTATCAAGGGGGATGCCTGGATGGCTCAGTCAGTTAAGGATTTGCATTTGGCTCAGGTCATGATCCCAAGGTCCTAGAATCAAGTCCCATATTGGGCTCCTTGCCAAGCAAAAAGCCTGGCTCTCCCTCTGCCTGCTGCTCCCCCTGCTTGTGTTCTCTTTCCCTCTCTCTCTCTCTCTCTGTGACAAATAAATAAATAAAATCTTAAAACACACACACATATATTAAGCAACACTTTGTACCCATTCCTGTCTCAGATACTTTATATAATAACAACAACAAACACACACCCACTACAGTGGGTGATTTTCTAAGCACCTAACATATTTAGTTTTTAAAACTACTTTATTTTTTTTTTAAGATTTTATTTATTTATTTGACAGAGATCACAAGTAGGCAGAGAGGCAGAGAGAGAGAGGGGGAAGCAAGCTCCCTGCTGAGCAGAGAGCCCGATGTGGGACTCGATCCCAGGACACTGGGATCATGACCAAAGCCGAAAGCAGAGGCTTTAACCAACTGAGCCACCCAGGCGCCCCTTAAAACTACTTTATAAGATAGAAGAACATGTTAAATGACACCATGGACATCTGAGCAGAAAAATCCGGAAAGTGTGTGAAATCCCCTTTCTTTTGGTGTGAGTCAGACCTGCGAATATGATGGACTATCACTCCCATGATTAAATTATACATGATGGCAAGATAAGATTTTGAAGACTAGGGAAGGGTGTGAAGTCAGTCAATTTTGAATAAATGAAGAGATTCCCCTGGTGGGCCTGATTTAATGAGATACAAGATGTTAAGAATGGGCCTAGGCCATTTTTAAAGAGAAAGAAAGTTCCCATTTTCTTTTAAGAATTGGGCTTTCATGTCTTGAGAGGATATACAAGAGTGACACATGGCAAGGAAATGCAGGGGTCCTATGTAAGACTAGAGTTGCCCTGGATAACAGGCGGCAAGAATCAATGACTTCAGTCCTACAACTATAAGTAGCTGAATTGTACCAACCACCACATGAGCTTGCAAGAGGAATGTCAGGTTCAGAAACATGTGTGATCTTGTCAACATCTAAATTATAGCCTATGATACCCTGAATAGAAGACCGAGTTCAGCTGTGCCCAAACTCCCAACCCATGGAAAACTTGAGGTAATAAATAATTATCTTAAACTGCTAAGTGTGTGGTAATTTGTTACACATTCAGAGAAAACCAGTACAGGATATATAATGGTGTTGTGTTTGTGTTAAGCAAAAGGAGCCCTTAACTGTAAGAATTACATGCAGATATATTTAGATGTTAAATGGCATGATATCTGATCATTGCTAATGTAATCTGGTTTGGGAGAGTAATGTGGGGGAGATATAATTAATACTGATTATATACTGACAAATTCTGATGAGATTTGAAAGGTACATGGAGATTTATTACATAAGTCTCTACTTATGTAGAGACTTACATAAGTCTCTACTTACTTTATTTTATTATCTAATGTGCATTTCAGGCTGGTAAGCTGGAGACCCAGGGAAGAGGTGATATTGCAGTTTGGGTATAAGAGCAGTCTTATATACAGTATAAGGCCCAATTCCCTCTTCCTTTGGGAACCTTAGTATATTTTTCTCTAAAGGCCTTCAGTTGATCAGGCAAGGCCCACCCACAGTATGGAAGGTAGTCTGCTCAACTCAGAATCCACTGATGTAAATGTCATCTAAAACCTAATTTTACAGCAAAATCTAGACCAGTATTTGTTCAAATATCTGAGTACTGGGTGTGGCCTAGCTGAGTTGAAATTAAAATTAACCACCACCATCAATTTTTTTTTTAAAGATTTTATTTATTTTGACAGAAATCACAGGCAGGCAGAGAGGCAGGCAGAGAGAGAGGAAAGGAAGCAGGCTCCCTGATGAGCAGAGAGCCTGATGCGGGGCTCGGTCCCACGACCCCAGGATCACGACCTGAGCCGAAGGCAGAGGCTTTAACCCACTGAGCCACCCAGGCGCCCCCACCACCATTGATTTAATCTATATTAAATATTCTGTAGTTGGGGTATTATATCCCTATTTGAAAGTTTAGAAAAGTCATGTTTAATGACTTGGAATCTCTTCATTCAAACATAGGGCAGCATGTTACAAACAAAAACAAACCTTACCTGCTAGACGGCTGATATTTACTTTCTGGGAGAAATCCATTCTTTTATCTGTACCTAGTGTAAAGAAAAAAATATAATGAGAAACATTTGAAAATGTATAGCAATCTAGGTATGCGAGGATAAAAATGCTAGCACAAAACAAAGTCAAATAAAAATTTGAAGTCTCTCTCTTATACTCAGCTTCTACTCTTCTCTTTCCCCAGAATTAGCCACTTTTATCATATCTACTTTTTACTCTTTTAGTCACTGATCACAATCTAACTACTGTGTGCATTCTTGAACTTCATGTGTATAACTTTTTTATATACTATTTTCTTTTTCCAGCTGAACTTTTAAATTATTGTTATTTCTTCTTGGTCGAGACCTGCCACCCCAAACTCCTTTTTACTATATCAAGTTCCTTTAGCATCTTACAGCATTACTTATAGATTGTTTTTCATATAGACTGAAATCATTGCTTTCCAGGAACGTAGAAGAGCTGATAACCTGAAATGTCTTTTTATTACATTCTTGTGCTAGCTTCATTCTATCTAAAATCAGCACACACACTCACATACAAGCCTGTTTTATTGCTTGGAAATTTTTTATTACTTGATTACTCTTGTCTTAAACTTAAGTTCAGATTTGCTTATAAGTTTAAAGGCATTACTACAGTTGTGTCCTTGTATGTACATTTAAAAATTTGATGCCAAAAAAAAAAAAAAAAGATGCCAATTTGTTTCTCTTTGGGGAGAAAACTAATTCTTTATGTAAACTTTTAAGATCATATCTTTACCCTTGGTGTCCTGAAATATGATAAGGATTTCTCTCTCAACCTCATTATCTATCTATCATCTATCTATCTATCATCTACTATTTATAGCTATCCATCTATCTGTCTTCTATCTATATCTATTTACATATCCTATTCTAAATTTGGTAGGCTCGTTTAAGCTGGAAACTCATGGTTTGGGGTTTGTTTTTTCCTCCTTGAAAATTATTATTATTATTTCAAATCTACTTTTTCCTCCTATTCTATTCTTCTGGGAATTTATTAGACATTATCTTTCGGGATGGACAATATTTTGTGGTCTTGTCTCAGATTTCTTATATTTATTGATTTTTTTTCTTGATAATTTTCTCCTCACTCTAGGATATGTTATTAGCTACTGTGAATTTTTAGACAGAAAAAAAAAAAAAACCCACAGGAAATAGCTAAGCTATACAGTAAACCACTACATTACTTCCCCCTCCCACTCCAGAACCAAAATAAGGGGGCACATGCCTATTGCACCAACCACCACTCTCTAAGTGAAGAGCCCTAGCTTGTTCTAGTTGTGTATGTCATTGTTTTACAAGAATTTGTTTTTGTTTTTGTTTTTTATTTTGGCACGATATAGTGGCAAATGCTACTATGTGAGTGGAGTAAGCGGTTGTCAAGACAACAATCTAAAAGAGCATTCCTTAGAAGGTCTTCCAGCTAATTACTTTTCTTTAGATTTTTCCTTATAATCTATACTCTCCTCCCTGACAAAAGACTCCTTCCTGGTTTTGTCATGAGAAGTAGTTTCATTCGCATTGTGCTGTTGCTGTACTTTCTCTACAGTGCCATTCTCTTCATTGATTGAGAGCATTATCCCCTCTGCTTCTCATTTCCTTTCCAATTTTCTAGCCTTTCCATGTTCTGTGCTCTTATTAACTTATTCTAATTTTGATACCTTTTACTGGTCTAATCCAGAATCTTAGGAGAGAACAAATGTAAACATTTATAGTCAATATTTTGTTTGGAACTGGAAGCCATGGAAAATATTTTCAAACTGGTCAAAGTGTAAGCACAAACTTAATAGAAACACAAATATTGAAATTGTTACTAATTTGTTAAAATAATATCACTAGGAAAAAATATTGTCTCTATTAATATTTCATCAATGTGTCAAATTTTATTGATTTCTTCTCAATAGCATCTTTCTCTAAAGCAATGATTATTGCACCAATTATTTATTTTATCACTTATGTATTACAGAAAAGAGAACTGAGTCACAAGAGGTCAATGGTAACTTGTACATACCATATTTAATGACTAACAAGAAGCCATTTGTCCTGAAATTTAAGGGCTTTAAAAATACATAATAATTATTAGATATGTTCAACTTCCCAGAATCTCTGGTTAACAGACAATAATGCTTACTTAGATGGATTCATGAAAACTAATATTAGTCACCTAATATTGATTGTTAAATAGGTGGAGAATTTCATATTATTAGAGTTTGATTTCAAGTAAAAGCTGAACATATTCGAAGGATATGATTGGTTGACAACTTCCCAGCCAAAATGCTGTGCCAAGTACAGAAAAATTACATTGAATAGAGTATTTATTTAGTCTTAGAAATACCTGATATTTTCCCCTGGTGTATTGGAAAAAGACAAAAACAAACTTTTCTTGCCCAATACAAAAATAAACCCTTTAGGTCTTTGTCTCCCTCAGAGAGAGTGCCTTGGGACTCATTTATTTTAGATCTCATCAAAGACCACCAGAGTTTATGTTTCCATGACAGTATTATATATAAAACAGAACCCATGTTAGCCCTACATTTTAAAGAATGACTCTTTCAAGAGAAAAGCAGAAAATTACAGAAATCCATGAAATGGTCTAGTTGTTTCCAAAAGAACAACTATAGATTATGTACAATAAATATCACTTCAGGGGGAGGGGGAAAGGTGCAGAAGTACATTTAAAATGGTTTTCAACAGGTCCTTTGTATTTTTTAACCACTACATTGTTACATTTAAATCATTATCTCTGAAAATAGTACCAATGAACACATACTCTTTTTCTAAAACTGTATCACCAATGTTTCATAAAATAAGTCAAATTTTCAGTGGAGCCTCTTCCTAAGAAAAGATGTTGAATAAATGTTAATTTTATATTTGATTGTTTCTTAATTTTTCTTAAATTTCAAATAATTTTAAATATAACATATACAGCTGATCAGTTTAATTTATCAATTTGGGACCACAATGTGGAGTTGATCTTAATATTAAGAAGAATTAAAAATCAGGGAGCCTGGGTGGTCAGTTGGTTAGGAGTCCAACTCTTGCTTTTGGCTCAGGTTGTGATCTCAGAATGGCAAGATCAAGTCCCCTTTAAGCTCCCACTAAGTGGGCAGTCTGCTTGAGATTCTCTTTCTTCCTAGCCCTTTGCCCCTCTCTCCACTTGTGCGTCGGCTCTCTTTCTCTATCTCTCTCCGAAATAAACAAATCTTTTTTTAAAAAGAAGAAGTAAAAATCAATATTTATGTCCTAAAAGCGCAAAAGTAAATAAAAACTCCATACTTACCCCAAAAGTTCAGGCAAATCAGTGTGATCATGAAAATAAGGAACCCAATACAGCCAAATACTAGCATAAGACAATGATATCGTGGATACAGGGAGAAATCTGAAATATTGAGAATTTTTTGGTGACTTTTAGAGCTCACTTGAGTATTCACTTCGTAAACATTTCCCCTGTTTATTTTTATTACAAAGATAATCATGTTCATATGACACTAAAATTTGACTAATTGAAAATTTGAAAATGCAATGCAGTTACAGTCCAAAATCAAAGAGATGCTACTGTTATTTAATATGTTGGGTTGGATTGTCATTGCCTTGCTTTGTTAATTATTTGGTGATGTTTTTGATGACTTAAAAATGATATTAAATTATATATGTATTATATATAGTGTAAATACTTTATGAATAATGTAGAGTGTTATATATTATATGTATTTACATTAATATATAAAATATAATAGAAATATATATGTTATATTGTCTTTATACAATACTATATATTATATAATATAAACATATTATATAAATGTATAATATATAGAATAATTCTACATACAATAATTCTAGATAAATGGAATTGTTTTACCTAACATTATTTTTGAATTGTTCATTGCCAAGTGCATATATGTTATATGTGTTACTTATTTTAATGATCCACTGTTAGAAATTAAAGAAGGAAAAATACATTTATCGAAGTTCTATTATGTACCAATCACTAAACTGGTAATAGTCATCATGTTATTTCACTTTTATATATGATATATTGTATTTTCCTGGCTTGAGTTTTTGGACAGGAATCAGTGTCAATCTAAGTATCATAGATCTCTGATTAATGGTGCTCATATAGAATTATATAGAATTTATGCCATAGTACTCTTCTTGGATCAGAGTTGGCAGGAATGATCTCACAGAGGAGGAAACAGGAAGCATCCAAAGACATTGAACAGGTCTATAAATATATTATTTTTCTCTTTCGATTGTATGTATTTGCTTCTACATCTGAGCATTTTTTAATAAGTTGGATACAATCCAGCCATTCCAGCCAATTTGTCATCCTGGTGGCCAAAGAGAAAGTCAAATAATCTGATATTCAGATAATTATTCCCTAGTTTTTATTAGCTTATAAATAAACAAGCTCTTAATATCAAACCTTGGTTATGCATTTCACAAATAATTTATCTTCTAAGTCATAATAAGAAGTGCTGTTTTCATGTGTATGTTTTACTTTCATTTTATAGTTTATTTTTGTTTTTGTTTTTTTTTGTTTGTTTTTTTGTTTTGTTTTTTGTTTTTTGTTTTGTTTTGTTTTGTTTTTGTCAGAGAAAGTGAGCACAGGCAGAGTGGCAGGCAGAGGCAGAGGGAGAAGCAGGCTCCCAGCTGAGCAAGGAACACGATGTGGGACTCGATCCCAGGACACTGGGATCATGACCTGAGCCAAAGGCAGCTGCTTAACCAACTGAGCCACCCAGGCGTCCCTCATTTTATGGTCTTAATGCATCTGATTTTATGTATAGTATACACTCATAGAATGTCCTGTATGTAGTAAAGCCTTTGAAATTTACCAACCAATTGTCTGTATTACAGAATAAATCCAAAATAAGTTTTGCTTTTTTTTTTTTTTTGCCTTGCCTATAGGTATTCCTTCTGCTTAAGCAGAAGTGAAAAGAACTCCACTTTAGCTGATAATCCTCAAAATACATTTCTGCAGTTTTATGAGAGACACCAAACCTAGGCATACAGATCTGCAGTTTGCTGATTCCATATTTGCTAGAAAGGGAAATGTTAAACTCATTCCAAAATAATATTATAGCTATAAATTAAAAATCAGTAATTTTTAATATAAACCAAAATATGCATATATATATAAAGTCAAGTGAACAGAGAGCTGTGTACGTGGAGTGCATTGCCCTGGGCAATTCTGAAATTGCTATTGGCCTAAATGAAGTAATATTAAGAAGTCACTCTGTGAAACCTGTTATAACTCCTGCAAGATCACCATTGGATTATCTATATCTGCTTTCTAATGGGAAGATTTTCTTTTTGGATTCAGTGTCAAGATTAATTCATATTTGTCTTAAGCATGGATGCAACTTCGACGCAGCTGAAAAACTGGCAATGTTTCCCTTACTCATCAAAACAGAGAAGCTTAGAAACAAATTTATAACAAGCACGAACATGCTGAATTACATACTTTTGCTTAGTTGCAGGCCTAATTCATGTTTCTAGTCCTGTCCTTCTTTCTCTCATAATTTAAATGGATGTTTACTTCATATTTTATGTACATATACTCAGACTTTATATATTTTTATTCACTTTATTATAAGGTGGTTTAGAAATCACAGAAAAAGTCATTAATAATTTAGTTTAACATCTACATAAACAACCACAAGTGAGGTTGGCTTTATTATAAGTAAAAATTATGAGATTTAAGAAGAAAAAAAGATTTCCTCAAGGCCACCCATTTCATCTGCAGGGCTTAAAATACAATTTAGCCACTTCGACTCCAATGGTCAGCTTTTTACTACATCAGTCTAAGTTACTAATTAAAAAAGGTGTGTTTGCTTCTTGATATTTGGAAACAAATAGTACATGAAGAGGTTCAGCAAGAGTCCAGATGGCAGAGCTGCAATCTGTGATCAGCAATTTCAGATTCCTGGCCCATGTCATCCCAGCTCAGATCATGGCTATTTCAACAGGATTGCTTTACAAATTTATTGCAGACAGAGTGAATTTAGACATCAGTATATTATTGTTGATTAAACATTTCTACAGAACCTGGGACAGATCTGAAAACACACAAACACAGATAAAATATAGCAGTGTCTATATTTGTGTATAAACACAAATATAGCAGCAGCTCTAAGTAGTGAAGATTAGTTTTAGTTTGTCCTTCTCTCATTTCCAATAGACTATTCTGCCAATCATATGGATCTTTTGTGAAGAATAAAAAGTACAATCTGTATACATGAAAATGATTTTTATGCTGTAGAATACTCTAGAACCACTGCTACTCCCACCATTAGCATATTTTTACCTTCCCTGTGTGGCAGGTATCTTCATGTCAATATCATTCCCAAATAATCGCTCCTAAAAATCTTGTATTTTATAAGATGAATAATCTCTTTTAAAATACTATTTTTGACCTTTTACTTGAAAGTTACACTTTTTTTCTTATGCTATAATATTGAGGGGATTACACATCATTGTATTAGCATTTCACGTGGCTGCAAAAATACTGCATTTTTCAAGTTTTTGTGAGTCTAAATAACCTATCTTAGACAATGTATGAATTTTTTAAAGTCCCAGAATGTAGTTAATTTTAACTCTTTTAAATATTCAAAGATAATAATCTTCTTAAGAGAGTAATGCAATTTCAAGCTGGAGTCAGAATGAAGGAAGATAATATTCCTACCTTTAGGCCTCTGTCTGGATTTTAAAATATTCCTGTAATCCAATACCATATAGCCATCTTCATTTTCCATCTATGTGATATTACCCAGAAAACAGTATAAAGAAAATGGAGAATAGTGTTAGCCTTAGGTATTTCTCCAAGGCATAATGTACCAAAAGCTGAAAGGAAGTCCAAAAATACTCAAAATTTACTCAGATGTGGGCAGTTAAAACCACACAGGATGCATTGGTAAAATACAAATATATAGCCATGTTAATTTCTGGCTAAACTTCTGTATCCTCAAGGTAAAGGTGGCCATATTATTCTATTTCTTCAACAGATATTTATTATGCATTTATCATGTACCAGTCAGCTACCTGCAGTGTATTTAAGAACATAATAGTGAAAAAGATAAAAATACTTTCTACGCTCATGTCCTTTATATTCTATTAAAAGAAGAAAATGAAATAAGCCAAATACATGCCAAACAAATGAGAGAACAGTGTCTAGCTAGCTAAGAATAAAAATTTTAAACTAAAAAAATTTAAATACCCATTTTGCTATTTGGGGGCATGTCTGACTAATAGAGTCTAGAGAAAAATGCTTGTATGAGGCAAAACAAGAAAATAATAGTAAGTCTCAAATTGGTGAGAGCAAGAGTCACTATGAACATAGTAACTTTTCAAGAATTTTTTTTCAGAAAAATTCCTGGCAGAGAGATTTTTTTCCTTCTGTAAGTGTGGTAGTTACTTTTATGTATTGACTTGCCTGAGTTACAGGGTGCCCAAATATTTGGTCAAATATTTTGACCATTTTTGTGATGATGGTTTTGGATGAAGTTCATATTTAAACCAGTAGACTTTGAGGAAAACAAATCACTCCATGATATTAGTGGAACTCACGCAATCAGTCGAAGCCCTGACTAGAACAAAGACTGGCCTCCTAAGAGACTCTTAACTCTAGGAAACAAACTGAGGGTTGCTGAAGAGGAAGGAGGATGGGGGATGGGGTAACTGGGTGATGGACATTAAGGAGGGCACATGACATAACGAGGCACATGACATAACGAGCACTGGGTGTTGTATGCAACTAACTGATGAAGCACTGAACTCTGTCTCTGAAATGAATAACACATTACATGTTAATTAATTGAATTAAAAAAAAAAAACTGGCCTCCTCTGAGCAAGAAATTCTCCATTAGTCCATTGTGTTTTCCCTGCTTCATCTGCAATATTGGCTTTTCCTGGTTCTACAGCAGATGGCTTAAAAAACTGTTGGGGGCACCTGGGTGGCTCAGTCTGTTAAGCGTCTTCCTTCAGGTCAGTTCATGATCCCAGGGTCCTGCTCAGCAGGGACTCTGCTTCTCTCTCTCTCCACCCCACTTGTGCTTTCTCTCTCTCGCTCACTCTTTCCCTCAAATAAATAAAATTAAAATAAAATAAACTCAAACTGAAATATCAGCTTTCCAGGGTATCAAAAGTGCCAGTCCATCCTGCAGATTTTTGATTTGCTAGACTCTATAATCGCATAAGCCAATTCCTTATAATGAATCTATCATCTATCTACCTATTTATCATCATCTTACTAGTTCTGTTTTTCTAGAGAACTCTGACATACATAGTCAGGTTTGGAGTATGGTCCAGTAATCTTCACTTTAAGAATCATTACCAAATGATAAATATACAAATACTTGCACCATACACTTAAAAAACAGAGTTTAGTGAATAGTTTTAAATATACTTGATGTATGCTCAATTAATGTGTTTTAACAATGAATCCCACATTAAATTAAAATCTTTTATAGAGTTGTGGCCAAAATTAATAGCCTATATTTTGACTTCCTCTAATCTTGCCTAAGATCATCTGATCTGCTGATTTACTCTCCTGTTTTTCCTCTGTACAAGTTTGACATGTAGTCACCCTTGTTTCAGGGGCCTTATAATAAAGCAAATTTCATCTTCCTCCAGTCTTAGCCTGCACTAATCTGCTAGGGTCATTTTGAAGAAAAATTACTCATTTAAATCATCCTTGACTTCCCAGATGTTAATTGCAGTACATATATTTCAGCCTGTAGCTTATAAGATACTCAGAATTATTAAACTTTTGAGAAAAAATTTCCCTTCTTTTTGAAAGTCTTCACCTCAATTTTGTAATACCACATTCCTCTGATATTTCTTTATCTTCTCTGATAGCTTTTTTAAAGCAGATTTATCTTCCTTTCACTACCTATTTAATGTTAGATTTCCTATAATCCTAAATAATTTCCTCTCTTCATTTCACTTTCTTCTCAGTAAAACTCTTATTCATAACCATGACCTAAATTAGTATCTATTTTTCAACTACCTCTAAAGCTCGTCACTGAAATGTCATTTGAGCTCCAAACAATACACCCAACTGATTTCATAGTATCACAATGGCTCAAACAAAGTATTCTAAAATTGAATGCATGATTTTCTTCCTATTCAGTGTTTCCTACTGCACTGTATTTCCACTATCCAACCAATTGTGAAAACAGTTTTGTTCCTGTCCTTTGCCCCTTCTTCAAGTAAGCACCAAGTCCCATAGATTTTGCTCCTGAAATGTCTGTCCAATCCATTTACTTCTCTCCACCTCAGTAGCCTTATCCATTAATTATCAATTAACAAGGTACTCACATCTCAAGCTTCTAATATTTCAATGACCTCCATATGAGTCTTCAGGGGTACCCCTTATCTATTTTCCTTTCTTCATCCAGACAAATCTTTGGTAAACTTATTCAGCTTCTTATGGCCTTTTATCAGTTCTTTTAATGAATACAAACTGCATAGCATGACTTATAAGCACTAGTCTTCATCTGTGTTTTCTTGTTAAGATCCTGCTCTCTCCTCCACTTTATAAGGACCATCCTCTATCCTATTCATGTGATTCACCTTCTAAGATTGGCTGCCCCGATCAGATCCAAGGACAGCCATTTCAAGACATTTAATACTAAACATGCAAGTAATTATGTCCATTGTTTTCAGATTTTTGACACCAGACTTTTCATTAAATTCATGAAGGTCTGAAAAATGCAGACAAACTTAATATTTATTCACTACTATATTTTTATTTTAATATTATTTTTTAAAAGGTTTATTTATTTATTTTAGAAACCAAGAGCAAGGAAGCACAGGGTGTGGGGTGGGGGGCGGGCATGGGGGAGGCAGAGAGAGAGGGATAATGAAACCTAAGCAAACTCTGCACTGAGTATGGAACCAGATGTGGGGCTCGATCTCATAACACTGAGATCAAACTGGAGCTGAAACCAAGAGTTAGAGGCTTAACCAACTCTACCACCCAGGTTGACCCACACTACTATATTCTTAAAATGCTGTTAAACTATAACATAGTTTTACCTTCACTAGCAATTTTTCCAATTTTTTCCTCTAATGAAAACTTCACCTATTTTATATTACTTTTAACCATGATTTTTCCCAAATATTATTAAATTAGAAATGTTTGCCATCAATCCCAATTACCTGTCTTTTCTTACTGTATCTTTTTTCCTTTATCTCTCCAAATCAGTAATTTTTGACAGTGCTATTAATTACTAGCAACAAAATCAAAAGTTGCCACTTATAGAAGTTATACAAATCTCCCTTGAGAAAACAGAACCAAGATCCAGACCCAAGCCTCTCTTGTTTCCATTAACGCCACTCTGAGTTACAACAGATGTTAGCTATCTCAAGACTGCATCATTTATGGCCTGGACTTTTCTAGTGGTAACTTGGTGGAGTCAAAGTCTACCCAGATCCTTTGTGCTCATCCTCCATGAACACACCCACAAAAACAGAAAAATTAGCTTAAAATTAAAAAATATATATATATGAGGACGTTTGGCTAGTGAGTTATAGAATAAGTAGATCTTATTTCTTTGAGAAAATATGGTGTGTTAAGAAAAGATGCATAGTCCCAGGCTTAATAACTACTGGACCATGGGATGCCCAGATATTTGGTTAAATTTTATTTCTGGGTGTATCTTTGAGGGTGTTTCTGTAAGAAATTAGCATTTGAATTGAAATGAACCCCCAAAATAGATGAGCTTAATCAAATCTGTTGACGGATTAAAAAGTTTAAAAAGTCTGAGGATGTTGGAACTTACTCTCTCCACATTTGTTTTCGAGCTGTTGATGAAGTCTTAGAATATGGATAAGGTTTAATGATGTAGAGTTCCAAGCAGATGGACAAGAAATTCTTAAGATGTCTTTGGTGGAAAATCGTGGTTTATTAAAGCACAGGGACAGGGCCCGTGCTGCTGCCCTGGGGTTGTGAGAAGTGGTCCATTATATGCTTGTAAGTTGGGAGGGGGTCAGGGATGGCATAAGTCTCTAAAGAATTTTGGAAGCAAAGTTTCCAGGACCTTGAGGAGCTAGCTATTTTTGGGGAAAAGGTTATTCATTACCAGTAATAAAACCTTTTCTTGAGACCCTTTAAATGTATATCAGTGGGCCATATGCAAGGGAATGATTGTTGACACTATCTTGGAGGGTTTACAGATAAAGTTTCTGAAGGAATTGTTAAAGTAGACTTACAGGATCCTGGTTAGAGGTAGGGTGGTCAAACTAGGATTGCCCTTTGCCCTTAGTAAAGCTTAAGGTGGGGGTAGTTGAGTCCCTAGAGGAATGTCACTTTGCCTGTTTTCAGGACTTATCAGTGGGTAAGGAAATTTAATTTTCTTCTGCCTCTGTGTCCCACATCACTGTGATATCAGTTTTCTCCTTCTCTTGGGCCAGAACTTTTATCAACAGCTCTCCTGGTTCTTGGACTGGAGCCACACCCTCACCTCCCTTGAGTCTTCAGGTTGCCAACTGCAGATTGTGGGACTTCTCAGCTTCCATAATTTCGTGAGCCAATGGAGTTTCTGGAATCCGTTCTTTTATATGATTAGAATGAGACACTGATGACTCTATTTCCTGTAGTGGTAAACAGAGCAGAGTACTGATAATCTAGGGAGTAATCTGTCAATAGACATATGCAAAATATCCCCATGGATACTCCTACTCAACTGTACACAAGAAAGAAGGAATTCAGTGTTTGTATATATGATACAAACATTGATGCTATGATATAAACATTTTCAGAAAAGTCACACATATAATGAGATTTCCTGGTTGCTACTAATGTTGCTAGACAAAGTGGTGAAAGAAAAAGATGAGCTCAGGGATTCAAGTTCTCAGCTCAAATTCCACATGAATGACCCACATCTTCTGGAGCCCCAGAGCTGAAATTGCTGAAAATCAAATGCAAAATCTACTGCTGTGACTGGCTGAGTTACAGCATTAGCTGATCTTCCAGACTTGCAGTGTCTACTGCTAAAATAAGGGCATTGACAGGGAAAAAATGAGATCCTATCAGCTGAAATGGGGACATGTGGGAAGACCTTGTCAAATCTAGGCACATAGAGCCCCTAAATTCTGTTGAGTCTTCCTTGCCAGTTGAGTTTTCCCTACCCCCCATTAAAGTGGCCTCTATGGCACAGAGGAAGTAGTTTCCTTACTCACCAGGGTATGAGCCTTACCACTAACAAAGATGTAGGCCTTTCTACCCCTGTCTGAGGGGATTAAACTTGCATTACCTGAGGAAGTGGTAATATCCTTTTATGGGGAACCAGCATGCACAACAATGATGATGATTATCCTGAAGACCCACCCCCATCACCTTTTTTTGTTTCTAGACCTCTAACTAGACACAAGTCACAGCAGTGTCCTAAAGCTGATAGCCCATGAGGAGATGCATTTCACTCCAAAAGAATTACTTGAGTTTTCTAATTTACACAGCAGAAATCTTGGGAACATGTGTGGGAAAATAAGGATACAGGGTAATGGTAAAAGGAACACAAAATTAGATCAGGCCAAAGGGGTATTAAGCAGAGGTTATTCGTTAAATGCTTCAGCTTGAGTAGTTAGAAAAGACCCTTTAACAATTTGGTAGGTTGACTAAAACATGGACCAAAAGGTGGGCCTTGGTGTTCAGTGGAAATGATGAACCTGCCTTGGATTATGTAGAAAGAGGGATGCAAAGACTTAGGGAGACTGGAATGTCAACTTGGCTTTGTCTTTTTTTTTTTTTTTTTTTTTTGAGTGGAGATGTATATTTTATTAGCTGCTCATTTTTTCCAGAGTCTCTATTTCTTTTTTTTTAAATTAAATTAATTTATTTATTTTTAGAAAAACAGTATTCATTATATTTTCACCACACCCAGTGCCCCATGCAATCCATGCCCTCTATAATACCCACCACCTGGTACCCCAACCTCCCACCCCCCTCGCCACTTCAAACCCCTCAGATTGTTTTTCAGAGTCCATAGTCTCTCATGATTCACCTCCCCTTCCAATTCACCGCAACTCCCTTCTCCTCTCTAACACTCCTTGTCCTCCATATTTGTTATGCTCCACAAATAAGTGAAACCATATGATAATTGACTCTCTCTGCTTGACTTATTTCACTCAGCATAATCTCTTCCAGTACCATCCATGTTGCTACAAAAGTTGGGTATTCATCCTTTCTGATGGAGGCATAATACCCCATAGTGTATATGGACCACATCTTCCTTATCCATTAGTCCATTGAAGGGCATCTTGGTTCTTTCCATAGTTTGGTGACCGTGGCCATTGCTGCTATAAACATTGGGGTACAGATGGCCCTTCTTTTCACGACATCTGTATCTTTGGGGTAAATACCCAGGAGTGCAATGGCAGGGTCATAGGGAAGCTCTATTTTTAATTTCTTGAGGAATCTCCACATTGTTCTCCAAAGAGGCTGCACCAACTTGCATTCCCACCAACAGTGTAAGATGGTTCCCCTTTCTCCACATCCTCTCCAACACATGTTGTTTCCTGTTTTGTTAATTTTGGCCATTGGCTTTGTCTTTTAAGATCTACTACCTTCTCTGGGAAGGTCCAGAAGAAATACCTTTCAGCAACACTGTGAAAAAGTTCACAAAATGAAATTGGTGAACAATCCTCATCAATTGTAAAGAGATCTGTAATTGACCTTTTCTGTAGGCAAGACAACTGATGTCTCTGAATTGAGAAACTTAAATGCAAAGAGAATACTCTGATCCCTGGGTGTCAAGGGCCAAGTAGCAGCAATCACAAAAGGCAAGGTGGGTGTGGTTACTGTAACAGACAGTGGAGTCAAAACAGCAACCAGAATAGTCTGACCCTCACAGACCCATGGTGATGACTAGTTCATTATGGTTTTCCTAGAAATGAAATAGATAGGAAGTTTATTAAATTCTTGTATGCTTGGTAAAATTATCCCTATGAGAACATAAATTTTAAGTTATGAGTAAGGCCCCCATATCATTATAAATTACATATCTCTTGTCAGTCTTATGTTCCATCTATCCTTATACCACATAACTCCATCGATGATATTCCAGTTACTGCTAAGCCCCATAGTTTTGTTTTGTTTTACCACGTAAGCTATTACCTCTCAAAACAAATGCTATTCTTCTCTATTTAGATTATGCTTTTGTCATGTGGAAGTCATCATCTGGACACAAAGACAGTAAGGGGAAGATTCGTTCTGTGAGGTACCTGCTGAAGGTAAGATCATTAAATGGTTTTTAGTTGTAGGAAGATTATTATTCTCTGGCAAAGGATAAAGAACCATTATCGTTCTGAGGGCAGAGAGGAATTTTGGAATCTAAGATTTGCAGACTCATCTGACCAAATATTCCTATGTCAGGTCTCTGGAACATATTTATTTGTTTTTAGTAAAGGTTGATTTTTACTTTCAGATGCACATGACTTTTATAATTGGATTTTGGGACAGATTCTTATCACAGTCTACCCTGAAGATCCAGAATATGCAAATTTTCACAAGCTGCCTTAGAAACATTCCAAATTTCATGTAATTCATTCAATTTTCAGCCAGTGAGCAAACTTTCATTTTTTTACTAAGTTTTTTTTTTTTTTTTAATGATTTTATTTATTTATCGGGGGGGTGGGGAGAGCAAGCACAGGCAGACAGAATGTCAGGCAGAGGCAGAGGGAGAAGCAGGCTCCCTGCCGAGCAAGGAGCCCAATGCGGGACTCGATCCCAGGACGCTGGGATCATGACCTGAGCCGAAGGCAGCTGCTTAATCAACTGAGCCACCCAGGCATCCCAACTAATTTTTTTTTATTAGCCAGCCCTTACCACAATGCCTATGATTACCTCCATACCAACAAAGGACCACACCATCATATATTCTTTACCTTCCCTACACTCAGAGATATTGATCACAAGTAAGTATTCTAATATTTTGTTAATCCATGTACCAAGGGTCATTACTGTTTTATCTGCTTCTAGTGATGGAGTGCCCACTGTCCTCAGCTTAACTGACAAAATCCCATTCAGAAAATCTACTTCTTGAAGCCACTCAGTTACCAGTTTTTCTAGGAAGTGTGGTTCTTAGAAAATAAAGCCTGGGTGAAAGGCGTTGAATGCTTTTTGCAGAAGTGCAACACAGGGAAACAGGAATGAGTGAAAGAGAAATGAGATAGGAAAAAAGAAAGAGTAAATGTAAGTTGAGCATTACTCAATATCAAGGATGATTTTTTATCTCACAGAATCATCTTTAGAAAAGTCATTTAGATTACTTTGTCTCAGGAGCAAAGAGCAGAACAAGGGAGAAAAACTTATCCATTGCTCTAGTCCTTACATTGGTAAAAAGCTTACTCTACATGGCACTACTTTCACATTTGTGCATTGTGCACAAGTGTATACACATGAAAATGACTCTTCAAGTGGCAACTGGTAAGTGATAGGCTGTAAGGTGAGAAGCACATAATAAAGTCATGAGAAAAGGTTATATCAGCCTTCCTTTGAATTGGTTGTCTTAACAATTAGCTTAAATAATTGTCCAAAATCCTTTAAAGAGGTATAGCCACAGTGGTCTGAGGTGGTTCTCAAGAGATGATCATTAACAAAACAATGGTACAGTGAATGTACTATAATTCTTTGCATCTCTAGATGATGGCACTGCAGAAGCTGTGGGTACCAAGGCAAATTCATTGTATTGGAGTATGAGTCTACCTTATAAAACATAGTATTGCCTCATTCAGTATGATAAAGAGTCAATGTAATTAATCTCCCACCAGGCTAGTCAGCTGTCCCTCCCTGATTTGTTGTTTTTTCTGAGACTTATATTCAGCCTCTGTATTTGGCAGGCTAGGCATTCATTAATTCCATTTATCCTTGAATAGTAGAACCAGCATATCAAGCAACTACTTAGTCTTCTCCACCCCATTTCTAGGAATCAAGTCCAAAATCAAGTACCCATTGTCACAGATTGCTGTGAATCAAAACTCTGATTACCAGTAAGTTCCTTTGACTTATCACAGAAATTGAATTCACTTGACCTTTAAAACCAGATAATTACCAGCGATATCAGAAATCTGATTCCACTGTAGCAACTTCCACTACATCTCTACAGAGAACAGTCGTCAAAATAAGCCATCACCAATTGATTTTGATGTTGCATTCTTAAGGTTTTATTGTAAAGCATGCCCTCTGGGCTCTCTGGGGAAATATGGTTCAAATGTGGTTGAGTAGTTCCCACAGATTAGATCATTTCAGCATAACCATTTCTCTGAGCCGTAAGAGTCTATCCATACCTTGTACTATAGAATTTTCAATGTTTAGGGGAATCTGTGTGGCTCAGTGGGTTAAAGCCTCTGCCTTTGGCTCAGGTCATGATCCCAGGGTCCTGGGATTGAGACCCACATCGGGCTCTTTGCTCAGCAGGGAGCCTGCTTCCCTTCCTCTCTCTGCCTGTCTCTCTGCCTACTTGTGATCTCTGTCTGTCAAATAAATAAAATCTTAAAAAAAAAAAGAATTTTCAATGTTTAAGCATCATTAACTATATCCAGTGAATTAGATATCAACATAGCCTGGATAGAGAGGATAAAAGAATTATTTGTTTAAGAAATAGGATCACATGATTAGCTAATCTGTATTGGTAAGAACAATAGACCATATATTAGGGTGAGTTCCAAGAATGCCATTGCAATGGGATAAAATAGGTGAATTGAAAAAGATTAATTTTTTGACATTGAATTAGAACTAATGTCTGCTTCTTCATCTAGGAGGTGAGTTAATGATTATCTAGCTTGGCTACCAAAAACCTGGATATAGTTAATGATGCTTAAACATTGAAAATTATTATTTTAAAGATTTTATTTATTTATTTGACACTAACTATGAGTCTGATTGTAGTAGGAGTTGATGGATTTGAATGTTGAGATAGCTCAGAGATATCCAGTTGAGAGATAACTTGAACATGTCTACAACTTATACCTTAGTTTTTACCCCCAAATTTAAGCTGTATCCAGTGTTTTCTACTCAATTAATCATAACATCCTGTCAATTTAGCCCCTTGCACATTTCCCTAGTCAATTCACAACTGCCCATCTTGAGAGACCTCATTTTAGTGCAACCTCCATTTTGGTCAATGTATAATTTATTTCATCATGGCATTTGGTCTACTTTTGCCCTGTCCTCTAGCTGACCCATGCAAGACAAAAGACAGTAACTTTCTACTAAATGTTATGTGAAATCAATGTGATGACAAAGAAAAGAGAATAAAAAATAAATTATTAAAAATTTACACCTTTTACAAAATTCATATCATCACCTATAAATAAATCAATAGAAGAAAGCCTTTATTCTCTCAAGAAATGTTATAAATATACTCCCACTGAAATTGAAGTTTTACTCACATCCATGCCAAATTATCACTTTAATTTTAGAGGCCCATTTTCAGTCTTATTGATAAGCTGTTTTATTATACACTTTACATTTCTTGGATTTCCTTTGACATCTTTGGATACGTTTATTGACTATATTTCTTTCATTATTTGGGTAAACTATTGATTCCTTTATTTTTTTTTCCCAAAGTTTATTGAGTGATAGTAAAGTTTATTGAGCAATAGTAAAAGCCCCAAAGAGGGAGGGGACCTGAGAGGCTGCTCTATTTTTGTTGTTGTTGTTGTTGTTGTTGTTCATTTTTTACTAACTTCTTAATGATCATTTTGCTATATATGTTCATCATATATTAATTCACTCAATAAGACTTTTTGAATACACATACATGCAAACACACACAGATTGTTAGGCACTGAGGATAGAGTAGTAAATAAAACAGATACAAACTTTTGATTTCATGGTTTCATGGAACTTCCATTTTAGTGTAGGAGATGCACAATCAGCAAAATAAGTAAATATATATTCACACCATATATATGTGTATATGTTCTTGGAATTAAGGTTTTGTGAGTAGCAGGTGGGGGTGGTTTTCAACTTAAATAGATCTATCATGAACTTCACTGAGAAGATGACAGTAAGAAAACTTGAAAAAAATGATGTAATAAATCTTTTGGGTATTTGAGGAAAGACATTTCTAGGCAGAAGGAGCAGGAAGCTCAAAGTTCATGAGGCCATGAAGCCACTGTGACTGGTGTAGAATGAGTAAAAGTAGAATAGTAGAATCAGTGAGCGCATAAATATAAAACTAAAATATGATTAAGTACTTTGAAGGAGAAGTGTTTGGTCACTAAGGAAGAAATTATTAAGCAAAAAGGATCTAGAACTTGAAGATTTGAGTAGTTCTCAGTCTATAAATATAGAAGAAAAATGAGAATGTGTTTTCTGGAAAAAACACTAAATGTGTGACTGGACAATCAGTCCATAGAGAAATTACCCATAATTTTCATCAGCCATATCATCAGAAGCCGTAGAGATAGGAATGAACCAGAAAAGATGCAAATTTGAACTAAAGATGGATGAGGCAGGATGAAATAAAAGGTTTTCAGATTGTCCGGGTTATCCTTCAAGAAAAGGGAAAGAAAACCCTAAAGACTGTTAGGGATCATCTGGTCTGCCACTCCCACTACAAGCCCAGAACATAGGGCAAGAGGAGGAAGTAGGGAATGGGGAGGGATGAAGTTATTTTCTCCTCAATTTCAGAGTGTGGGACAACTTCCTCAGTTTCAGAGAGTCTTTACTTAGGGTCTCAAGGGCAAGGCTGCCACTCAGAGCTGAGAAACCTAGGGTCCTGTGGTAACATTATTCATCAGTTGGCCCACAGAGCAGAGCATTCTGCCAAAGGGGATTACTCTTGAGCCCTAAGAGTAGTGAAATTTTCTTAAGTTTTGGACCGGCTTGGAGGCTGTCACCCATCCCTTTATTCTTTCTGATTTCTCCCTTTTGGAATAAGAATGTCTACCTGAGCTGATCTCACCATTGTAACTTGTAAGGACATAACTTGTCTGATTCAGTTTCACAGCTAGAGAGGAATTTTGCCTCAAGGTGAATCATGCTTGAATAATATTTGAATCATACTTGTCTGGTTCATCAGACATAATTAAATAAGAATTTGGACTTGGAATTAATGCTGGTTAGGTAAGACTTAGGCTACTGGGTGGGGTGGGTTGAATATATTTAACATGCAAGAAGGATATGCTATTTGAAGGGCCAGAGGATGGCATATTATGAATTAAATTTTGTCTCTCTAGATTCATATATTGAAGCTCTAACCCCCATTGTACTATATTTAGAGTTAGGATCTTTAAGGAGATAACAAGGACATAAGGGTTGAGGCTGAATCTGATACGACTGGTGTCCTCATACGAAAGGATGAGACGGCAATGTGCTGTCAGTCCATGCATGCCAACAAAAAAATAATATGAGGAAACAGTGAAAAGATAGCCATCAGCAAGCAAGGAAGAGTGATTTCATCAAATTATCAATTCTCTGGTGCTTTGATCTTAGACCTCCAGACTCTAAAACTGTAAGAAAATTGATTTCTCTTATTTAAATCACCCAGCCAGTGGTATTTTGAAACAGTACCCTGAGACAACTAATGGAAGTCTCTTTGGGATTGGATTGAGGGAATCATTTTGACTTATGCTAGCCGTGTGATCTTCTTTCTGAAGACTTGCCTTTTCCTTTAATAATTGGGTCAAAAAACAGGCTCAAGCAGAAGTAGGATGAGGTAATAATTTATAACTTTGGGGGAGTGGTTTCCCATAGTCTGCTGATCATCCATTTTTGGTTTATTTTTATTGTAGGTGTTGAGCAGAACCCGGTGGCATGTTTGCAAGATTTGACTATTAAATTTTCAGGACTTTGTGAGCCAATCATTGAACACAGTTATTGTTTAAAGTTACATTATCTAAACCTAAAATTAAATAAATTATATTAAAAACAAAGGTAATAAATACTTGGCATAACTCAGTTTGTGGTTATTTTTTACTATAATTTACCATTATCTACACGTGAATTTTTTTATATCTACTATATCCATATGATAGAAATACTATATAATCATCCACTATTGCTCATCTCTTTTCAACTCTGGCATTTAGTGATGTCACATTGGTAACTTGAAATCATCTATGGTGAAAGTGATTACATCACAGGAATCAGCAATTATATAAACTAGGATTTTGGTGGTTGTTCTCTTTTTCTCTGTTGCACGAGGTTAAAGACTAGCACGTAAGTAAAAATATCCTTTTCAGCTATCTATCTGTCTTACCTCAGAGACATTAACATCTCTGTAACCTTCTAATGGTCAGGAATCTAGATGCTACTCCAAATTCAACCCTCATTACAGGATTTATTAACCTGTTTCGAGTTGAGTGGTGCTGCGGTTTAACCTCTGCTAATCCAAGATCCTATCAGCTTCAATGCTATCTGTAAATCCAATTCTGTGAAGGCATCTCCTTTTGTAAACCTTGGTCTAGAGAGTAAATCTGCTGTAAGCTTCTCAGTGATGCTTATGTTCTCCTGTCACTGCATACTTTATTTCTTTCTTCATAGGGTGACCATCATACCATCCCACTACCATATCATGCTCCTGTCCATAAGAGTATACCCACTACAGAATGCCAAGTGCTGTGAGTACTTTTCTATTTTTATCTTCTCTTTATCTTCCACAGCAATTCTGGTATTTTACTCTGCTTAGCATAGGCTATTACATTCTTCAATCTTCTGGGAGTTATTTTAACAGTTTATCAGCACCGCTCACAACATTTTCCCAAGTTATCAATTCTTATGCCTTAAGAGAATACTCCAATGTTGATAAAATCTCTCTTATCCAGCTCTGTGTTTCTCTCTTGATCTAATGCCCCTGGAATCTGATCACACTGTATACTCTGTAGGTTGGCATTACATGTTGGTCAGATCAGAATTGCTCCTGAGTATTAAGATTAATAGCTAATCTTAGTTACTGGCTTTATGATCAGGAGGGGAAGGAAGGGATAATCATAAGGAGGGTGTGTAGTTTCTTTGATGGCAGAGGATTCAGCATCATCTTTAAGCAGGGGTAAATGTTAGACTTTAACAATGGAGAATATGCCACTTTCAAAAGTCTAGAGAGCTCGACATTTAGAGGATTCTAGATTTCTGAGAGTTTTGAGAAAGCTTTTAGGAAAGGACACTCTACAAATGGTGGAAAATATTTATAATACATATATCTGACAAAGGAATTGTTTCCATATTGTTTATATATTAGTTTACAGCTCATTATATATATTTTATAGGATGATTTTCCTTCTTTTCAATGAGTTATAAGACATATACATAAACATAACCACATATAACAAATATAAGATACATATCTTACAACCCATTAAAAAGAAAACCAATCATCCTATAAAAATTGGCAAAATATCTGAATAGAGAGTTCACCAAGAAGGATATATTGGGATGCCTGGGTGGCTCAGTCTGTTAAGCATATGCCTTCACCTCAGGTCATGATCCCAGGATCCTGGGATCTAACCCCACATTGGGCTCTCTGCTCAGCAGGGAGCCTGCTTCTCCCTCTGCCTGCTGTTCCCACTGCTAATGTGCTCTCCCCTAACAAATAAATAGAATCTTTAGAGAAAAAGATATATTAATTGCCATCAGCATATGAGAAAAGGCTCAACAGATTCTCAGAGATTAAAATTACATTTAGATACCTCCACATACCTACTAGAATGGTGAAAATAAAAAAGATTGACCCTATCAGATGCTGTTATTGATATGAAGGAAATGCAACTGTTCTACTTGGAAGAACAACCTCCTTGGAAGATATATTATGTTTATAAAATTAAACATCTATTTTTTTAAAAAACAGCTTTATTGAGTTATAATTGATATACAAAAAAACTGCACATACTTAATGTGTACAATTTGATGTGTTTCGACATATGCAAACACCTACGATACCATTACCACAATTGAGATAATAGACAGTCATCATCTCCCAGATCACATGTTGAGTTTCTTATCACAAAAAATACAAACATATTTTCTATTTGACCTAGAAATTCCCCTACTATGTATTTTCTCAAAAGATTAGAAAATAAATGTCCACAGAAAGACTAACAGAAATATTGATGCTGATTTTATGATAGTCAAAAAGTGGAAACAACCAAATGCCATAATGGATAAGCAAATTATTATATAGTTACACAAAGAGATTCTACTCAACAATGAAAAGGAATGAACTACTGGTCTATGTCACAATCTGGATGAAACTCCAAAACATTTTACTGTGCAAAAGATACCAGATCCACAAGGGTGCATGACTCCATTTAAATAAAATTATAAACCCAGCAAAACTCATCTCTATTGATATTAGATGAGTGGCTGCCTGGTTCCTGGGATGAACTGCAAAAGTTCATCAGAAAACACTTTGAGTTGATAGAAATGTTTTATATTTTGCATGAAATTTCATATCTTAATTGCTTCTCCTTAGAAACAAAATTAAATTTCATTCAACTATAATAGTGGAATCCCTAGAATATTTTGCTGATGACATAGAAGGAAAGGTTCATTTCTGCCCAAACTTTTAGTCTTCTTTATATTCCAAAATGGAACAATTTTGTTATTGGCATTTTATCTCACGTAATTTTGTTTTGCGTGATGATAGAAGTAACCAGAGCTGTATATTCAAGGCCGTCTGGAAGAGATTAATCCTGTATTAAGTGGGATTATTCTCTTTTATTTTTATAGTCTCTATTTTTTTTCTTTTCAATTCTTTGCCTTCTACTTTCCTCTCCATTCTCATTTCCTTTTCCCTTTACAGAATCCCAGTTAGAACAGATATGGTGTTAATCCTGAAGGAACTTGTAGGACATCAGCTGCATCTCTGTGGAATTTGAATATATTTACTGAAAGAGAATATGAAATCATTTGAAAATTCTGATGAGGAGAAATTTGAGAAGGAATTTTTTTTTCCTGATAATCTAGTATCTTGAATATTGATAATATTTTGAGTATCTTTTAACTTTAGTTTCCTTTTTCTCTTTGTTTTCTTTTTGTGTAGGACTGTGTGGGTGTGTGTGCCCCTGTGATAGCATTCCTTTTTCTCTTTCTGCTTTCTGTTTGTGTAGGAGTGTGAGGGTGTGCACATTGCTGTGATACATCTGAGAAAGAGAGAAAATTGTTTATATTCTTGTTTCAGTAGCCAGTTTGAAACATAGCTTTCTCATTATTGATTTCATCACCTTTAAGATTATCTTTCTAGGGGTGCCTGGGTGGCTCAGTGGGTTAAAGCCTCTGCCTGGGATCGAGCCCCGCATAGGGCTCTCTGCTCAGCAGGGAGCCTGCTTCCTCCTCTCTCTCTCTCTCTCTCTCTCTCTCTGCCTGCCTCTCTGCTTACTTGTGATCTCTATCTGTCAAAATAAATAAATAAAATCTTTAAAAAAAAAAAAGATTGTCTTTCTAAACATGATTGTTGTGTCTGAGCACATGTCTAAACTCACGTCTTAAATCATGACTTTTAATTAATTAATTTTCTTATCTCCTATGGCCCTGGAAGGACACTAGTTAGATACTACTCTTGAAACAATCGAAAAAACAGCCTCTTGAATATATATATATATATATATATATATATATATATATATATATATGTCTTTTTCTGACGGGGATCCCCCATAGAGAAAATAAGAATCTGCAAGCTTGTTATTTCTTATATTTTAGGGAACTTCCTCTTTCTGTACATTTTTTTGTTTTTTTTCTGTAGGAGGAAATTGTGTTTAGGCAATAGTTTCACTCAATCAGATGCAGTTACTTTCATTTTGAGAAAGACTGCTTAAAATTATTCTGTTTTTCTAAGGTAGAATAACTCTAGTTTGAAGCTGCTTCTAAAGAGACTAATAACATTTTTACATTTAATTTGCAAATTTGAAGAGAAGTTTTGGAAAAGATGACACAAAGCCCCCTGATACTTACCCAGACTGATCACAGGAATCAAGGAACCGATGAAAAAAAACAAGGTAAGGACATTTACATTTGTTAAGAATGAAAGTTATTGTTGGAAATTATGACATTATGTTAAAAGCCTTCCAAGGTATGGGACAGGTTTTGTTGTTTGCTTGTTTGTTTCATCAAACAGAAAAATCCTTTTTTTTTTTTTTTTTTCCAGCCTGCTTTTCTTTTATTTAACATTATGTCATGAAATCCTTTCATGTTGATGTATATCGGTCCTTACCATATTTCTTTTTTTTTTTTTAATAATTTTTTTATTTTTTAAATTAACATCTCCATAAAATGAAAATTGTGGCAATAAAATTCAGATTTGGAATTGGCTATTTTGTCTTATGAATGGAGATTATCTTAACTGATAGTGGAGGGGAGTTAATCACAGCTTAAAACTGTTCAAGATTTAATTTCATTTTTACTAAGTATTTAATAAAACAAATACTGGAGATGATGTTAAATTTGCTCCACATACTCATTCAAGGCCCAGAATGAAGACAAAGTATGAAAAATTTGGCCAATATTTCTAATGTCTTAAAAGGTTGTTTATGGACAGTGAGTGGAATCAAAATAAGCCAGAGTTTGGGGGTACTTAATAGCAGAAAGATTATCTCCCTATCTTCGTCTTATCTAAAGAATCATTAGTACTCTGATGTCTTAAAGATGTTTCTGTCAACCTCAAGAAGGATAAGAAAAGAAAATTCACTTTAAAATTAAAACTAGAAACTAGACGAGGCGCCTGGGCGGCTCAGTGGGTTAAATCCTCTGCCTTCAGCTCCAGTCATGCAGGGTTCTGGGATGGAGATCCGCATCAGGCTCTCTGCTCAGCCTGGAGCCTGCTTCCCTTCCTCTCTCTCTGCCTGCCTCTCTGCCTGTGGTCTCTGTCTGTCAAATAAATAAATAAAATCTTAACAAAAAAAAAAAACTAGAAAACAGCTTAGTAGCCTTAGACCTACCAACTAGCAAGTTCAGAATATGTAAGATCCAAATTCTAAATCAAGGAGAAAAATCTTTCAAAGTTATTTCAACAAGGGTCTTCTTAAACAAAATATAGTGAAGAAGAGAGGTTAAAATGCATTAAATACAATGATTGATTTCGGGACTGTGGTGAATTCTAGACACTTGCCATTTAATTCTTTTCAATATATTAGCGCATGCAACAGTTAAAGGTTTTTGTTACTACAGTTCATATTAGAATGCATAGATACTTATTCCTCATTTTTTGACAATTTAATAATTCTGTTAAGGTTAGATCAAAAGGTTTTGGGACAATGGGATCAAATATTAGATAATAACATGAAAATATCAGAACCAAAGTTTTAAGAATGTTTTCTAGCCACTCATAAAATCAATGTTAATTTATACACTAAAGATTGATCAACAATATGAATTTATGTATTTTATGTATAAATAAATGATATATATTACATAAATGTAGTCTTTAATTTACTAGGTAATATTATGTATATGTAAATATTATATGTTGCATATATAGATATATAATTTGAACTTATAAACACCATTGCAATAGTTAATTTAGTGCATGATAAAATTTATTTTTTAATATTTTATTTATTTTTTAATATTTTATTTTATATTCTTTTTTCATATTCGTAATTTGTGATTTTTCCCCATAGCTGTCAGGTAGGGAAAAGTGTATTTTATTTAGTTTTAAATTCATTAGTCACCTTGGGTTTTTTCTCTTATCTCTCCTTGGAGATGATTGTCAATTTTAGTATATGTGCTGCGGAATCGAGCACGGAGATCAGAGCCAGAAACGGAGAGAAATTACTTGAGTCAGCTTTTCTACGGGGAAAGTAATTGGAATCCTTAGCTGTCTAGATTATCACAGGGATGAATTTAGAACCATTTTAGTTACATTATTAATTAAATAGACTTTTATTGAGCTACCCAGGGATGTTATCTGTTTTTACATTCCTTTGTTGAACACATTATGAGGGTTGAGCAACTTCTTTGAAATTCATCTCTCACTACTAAATTCACAGTGGGAAAACAACAGGTTCTGTTCTTTTTTGGTTTTTGGATAATTTTGCAGTGTACAAGTGTTGACCATTGAGTATAGGGGTAGAGAGAAGAAACTTATAAAGTGGAAGCTATTTATATTGAATGTAGAAAAGTAGATTTTAGGTTTAGATTAGATTTAGATTTTAGGTTTAGATTTAGATTAGAGAATGAACATGTCGCATGCTTAAATGTGTACCTGCATATGAGAAATGCAGCAAATGTCCAATTCATTAGTGTCCTGTATCACACTAAATGTCACTCCAAGTCTGCATCTCACTGAGCTGACAGGACACTTAATCTTTGCTGTTTGGTGATATTGTGGGGGAGGGGGTTCTTCAGGGTTGTACGACATTTCCTAGCTTTATTGTGCCATCGAAACATTGAGAGAGTCTTAGTCATCTCTTTTCTCTGATTATTTGTGAAAACATACATCCCAACATCAGTTAGCCTTTTGGGTCTAGTCCCACTGTTTCTGTGCTACAGTTATAACAGCCCCACTGTTTCCTTCACCCCATCAATGGTAGATGAATCTTTTTGAGTCTGGTGTTGTATACGTACAGGATCTAGCATTCTCAACTGCACTATGGAATTAAATGATCTAATACCTTGTCCACTTTGCTATGGAAAGGACTCTCTGTTTCTGTAATGCAAATGAGCATTTCTCACATTGTCAGGAGGTAGGCGTCTTTCTTCTTGTTGATTTTGAAGGCATTTCCTCTTTTTAAAACACCTCCACGATTCTTAGAATCATCCTTCTTTTTTTTTTTTTTTTTTTTTAAAGAAGGGTCATTGATTCTAAGCAGTTTTGGGTTTTCTTTCAACAATCATCCTGGAGGAAAGAATTACAAAGAGGCTCACTACCTACTTAAAATAATAAATAGAAATATTACATTTAAAATTCCACTTAATGAAACAAGATGGGATTGGGAGGGAGACAAACCATAAGTGACTCTTAATCTCACAAAACAAACTGAGGGTTGCCGGGGGGAGGGGGTTGGGGAGAAGGGGGTGGGATTATGGACATTGGGGAGGGTATGTGATTTGGTGAGTGCTGTGAAGTGTGTAAACCTGGTGATTCACAGACCTGGGGATAAAAATATATGTATATAAAAAATATATGTTTATAAAAAATAAAAAATAAAAAAAAAATAAAAATAAAAAAAAAAAAAAATAAATAAATAAATAAATAAAATTCCACTTAATATTGCAGTAAATGATCTTCATGTTCCCTCCCCCACACACACAATAATTTAAAAATGGAAAGATGGGATAGCTATAATACAAGAAAAAACAATAGCATAAGCTTTCTTTTATTTAATTACTATTATATGCCAGAACTTCTGAAAACATAGCACACATATATTCTCTAATTTAAAAAAAAAAAAAAAGAGAGATAGGGGAGGGGGCCTGGGGATTCAGCCCTTTAAGTGTCTGACATCCTCCCGTACTGATCTCAAGGTCCTGGGATGAACCTTGAGTCAGGCTCCGTGTTGAGCAATGAGTCTACCTGAGGTTCTCTCCCTGTCCCTTTTGTCACTTGCATGCTCCCTCTCTCTCAAAATAATTAAATTAAAAAAATATAAAAGAGAGAGAGAATGTTATTTAGTGGATGAAGAGATTAACAGGGTCAAAAGAGGTAAGAAAATAGTTATACACTATAAAATTTCTATCAAGATTTTGACCTGTAATATTTGTAACAATAACGTTCTTTTGTTCACACTGCCAATTCACAGACAAATAGAATGTCATAATGACACATTGACTTAAATGCTTGATGCTATAGAAAAAGGAGGAATGTGCTTGTTTTCTTGATACCTGATATTTGAAGAAAACTAGTAGGGAATTAGAGAAATTAATATGGTGACACTTGAAAAGTGATTAAAACCACACTAGAGGGGCGCCTTGGTGGCTCAGTGGATTAAAGCCTCTGCCTTCGGCTCAGGTCATGATCCCAGCGTCCTGGCCCTGCATCCGGCTCTCTGCTCAGCAGGAAGCCTGCTTCCCTTCCTCTCTCTCTGCCTGCCTCTCTGCCTACTTGAGATCTCTGTCTGTCAAATAAATAAATAAAATCTTTAAAACAACAACATCAACACTAGAAAGAGCATGAACTGAAGCTTGGAACCAAGGCATAAACAAAATCAAAAGGCTGAAAAGACAGGTGTATGTTTTGTTTCTCCTCTTTTTGACTTTTGCTGCGTTGGAGGAAGTGTCATTTCTCTTACATGGGAATACCCCTTCCTTTTGTACTTCAGACCACATCCCCCATAGCCAGTGCAAGAATTCTTCTTAATTTTTCTCTCCCTCTTTTGCCTGTATTGGCAGTCTATACCTTCCATATTAAGTCACCTCCAAATGAAGAAAAGAAACATTATGTGTTTAATGTTTAAAAAAGAACCTCGTGATAACCACTCCTCTCATTTTAACTACCTCTTTGCTTGCTTCAATACATACAGCACAAGTTTCTCTGAAATGCTGATTTTAGTTCCTTATTCCAACAGTGTACCCTTATTCTGTGTGACTGAAGGCACTCTATCAAGGATACCAGTGCCCTCCAAGTGCTCCACTTGATTTTTATATCTCCAGCCCTACCACCCTTGTTTATGAGATCCCCATAATTAGATATAATTAGAGTTATAGCTCCCTAAATGACCTCTTTACTCACTAGTCACAAGGAACTTTTAAAAGCATAAATTTGGCAGTGCCAAACACCCACCTAAAACAATTCAGTGGCTTCCCATTATACTTTGAAGAAAGTCAAGTTCTTTCCCAAAGTTTAATGTTTAGCATCATTTTGTTCCTAACTAGTCAGTATTCCCTGCTACTTTTGACCAAATCAAACTCCTACTTCGCCATGTTCTTTTCCATTCTTTCCTGATTTAAGGCACTTGAACTTTCTCTTCTCTTTGCTTAAAATTCTTTCTCTGGTTTATTTCACATAAATGGCCACTGGTCATATTTTAGGTTTGGTTTTAATGTCAGTTCCACAGAATTCCACCTCCTGCCCACCATCTTTTCTGGTTATTTGTCTTTATCAATCACCCAGCTTATCGCCTTCCAACTCTTGTTGTAATCTGTAATTTTTAATTTTTTTTTCAAGTGACTGTGTCTTCTTCACCAAATATAAATACCAGGAGAGCTTTTGTTTATTATTATATTTATGGAAACTAGCACATAGTAGGTGATTAGTAAATATTTGTCAAAGAATGAACAAATAAACATGATGCTGGCTCACAAGTGAAGCACTGTAGTTCATGTTTATTATGTAGCTTTGAAATCCCAGATGGTTAGAAGAAACGTACAACTAATGACAGGACTTTTCAGAAATTTGGCAGAAATACGCAGGTTAGACATGACTTCTAATTATATTTATAACATAACTGAAATAACCGTCTGGTGGCTCAAAAACAATGCTAGTTTTCTCTAGCTGCATTCCCTCTCCCTCTTTATGGTACTTTTAAACAATTATTATGAATTTTTATAAGTACGAATGTTTTCATATGTTGTGCATGATAGTGTAGATTGCTACCATACTTTTGGAAGAATATCTATTCGATATATGCCGATTTATTTATTTTTGAGATTTTTGTCTTGAGAAGATAATTAGACAAATATGCAAGACATTTAAACTATAATTCTAATTATGGTTAACTCAAAAGGGTGGGACAGCCTAAATACCCATTAGAAGAGGACTTTTTTTAAATCCATCATTCAAATTCTTATGTCAAATTATTCTTCTACATGATGTGTAAATTTACCTGTTTCTCTGAATGAACAACCACCTCCAAATTTTAGTGGCTATTGCTTATGGTTCTAAGGTTTAGGGATAAATACAGATTCAGTAGGAATGGCTTATGTCTCTTCTGTTACGTGGGGCTCAAAAACAGTGAAAGTAGGAATTACAAAGTCTCTTAAGGCTTGGGCTCTAAAGTTTCAGTGTCACATCTGCCCCAGTCTCCTGGCTAAAGCAAGGCATAAGGCAGTTCATATTCAAGTGTTGGGAATACAGTATATCTCTTGATGGGAGGAGGAACAGGATCATGTGTCAAAAGAGTGGTGGACACAGGGGGTGCCATGATTCACTGGGGGCCATTCTTAACCGTCAACCACATATGAGAAGAACAAATTGTTAACTGAAAACATTAGAATAGAAAATAGTGGGTACTTAATGAATGTACTAATATAAAATCATGTGTATTTGTAGGCAAGGTTATATGTGTGAAAAAAGGATTAGAGAGATATATGGATGGAAGGATGTAAACCCAAGTGATAATGCTGGTAATGTTGAAGTAGTAGAAATTTAGATGTCTTTTAAATTTAATATCTTCTGTACATCCACAAAGGAAAAATGTTTGTTCAACAAAAGGAGAGCTCTTCACCAGGAAAAAGATAGGAATGATAAATGCCCTCAATAAGTTTACTGTCTATCTTAAAGTATCATAAAATTTTACAGTAAGGATGTTTATAATCACATAAAATGACAAAGTTGTTTTATTTTAAAAAAAACTTATGTCTATTTTTTCTCCAAATGGGCACTAATTTTTCTGTTCTGCTGACTTTGTAGACGACGAAATACCAGGCCAGGAAAAAAAGAAAGTAGTGTCTTGTTCAAGTTCCTTTGATCATTTGCAGCAAAAATTTCAATTCCAAATCTTCGGATTGATTATTTATGAACTTTCAAATATGTTATGCTACCTATCCTTTAAAATAAAGTTTTCATTAGTTAAAAAATAGATGATCTTAGAACGATTCAAGGAGTGTTAAGATATGCTGATATTGTACCATAGAAGAAGGATATTGAAGGCCTGGGAGTGGCTCCAGATCTTAAGATATTCTACCCTAAAGAATTATACATATTTGATTCCTTGGACTTTGACAGTAAGGTCAATTGATAACATTAGATTGAATGTAAGGATAAACTGAGACATTTCCCAAAAAAAGCAAGTTTTTTTTTTCCATATAACAAACAGAAATGGTAGGTTTGTGTTATCTGATGAAATAGTGGAATAAATTGCTAAAAGGAGTTTGTTAGTTATGGTTATGAATGAAAATTTAATATTTCTTTTACCTGTTTCTAAAATTAATTTTTTTCAGGTCTTAAGAACAGCTATAAGAAGATTCTCATATGTATTTTGCTTGCAATATCTTTCACTGTCATTAATATTGTAATTACTGGAATAGGTGAGTAAATTACATTTTTTAATTCTTTACTTACTATTTTTTACTTTTCTATGGCCTCTATTGAATGATCTTTTCTTATTTTTCTCACTCTTTTCCCATTACCCATGATCTATTTAATGGGTGTCAATGAATGGATTATTATGAATTACATGACCTATATATGAATTTCATGACCTACATTGGGAGATGTAAAAATGATTAAGACAAAATCATTCACCTTGATAATGTCATGTTCCATCATCATTCCCATACCAATGGCAATCTCTATTTTGATTTCTGTTGAACAGTTTAGTTTTGCCCATTTAAAAATTTTTCCATAAATAAGATCATACTTATGATCTTAAATAAGATCTTACTTATTCTTTGCACCTTGTTGTTTTTGTTCCACACCATGTTTGTGTGATTCTTCCATGTCATAACAGGTAGCAAAATTTCATTGAGCCATTTTTGAAAGGGGTTGGAAAAATTTTTATGCAAAAAGCCAGATATTAAATAAATTTATCTTGGTTAGCCATACAATTTGTGTTTTAAGTACTCCATTCTGCATTTGTAGTGAAAAAGCAGCCACACATGATATGTAAGCAATTGTGCTTCCTGTGTTTCACTGTAGTTAAACATGAAAATTTGAATATTTTCATATGTCACAAAATGTTACTCCTTTTTTAATTGTTTTGAGTTTCTATTACTTATTATTTTATTGATGATTTTAAATTATAAAAACATTTTGCATTTTACTCTGATTTGGGCCTCAGGCTGTAGTTTACAGATCCTCGCTGTAGAATATCTCATGCTAAATATTACTATATTAATCATTCTACTCATGATGGACATTTGGATAGTGCCACATTTTTACTACTGCAAATTATGCTGTTTTGAACATCCTTATGCTTTTAGACTTTTAGTGAATAGTGGGTATCATTTGGGATACACTTACAAGAAAAATTATTAAACCACGCAGTATATAAATGTCAACTTTAGTAAATAATTCCATAGATTGAGGACAACCCAGCCCAAAATTTATGACATATTGATTGTTTAACATACTGGTCAACACTTTGTTGTCAGTTTTACCCATTTCTGCCATTCTGATGAGTGTGTTCTACTACCTTTTGGGGAATTTAATTGACGTTTTCTTGATGACCAACACTGTTAAGCTCCTTGTCGTATTGAACTTAGCTCACTTAGTCACAGTATTTTGTGATGAGTATATTCAAATACTTGCGTTAGCTCTTTGTTTCTTGTTAGATTCATAGGTATTCTTTAATATAATCAATAAAAATGTTTTGCATTTCTATTTTAAATATCTTCTGCTATTTAAATATAAGTATACTAAAAATCTTTCTGAAGTTTACATTTATTTTCTGTAATGTTTTTCAATGAAGGGAAGTTCTTAATTTTTAGATAGTTTGAATTTTTTAAATTTTTTTCTTTTTTTTTTAATAAAATTTTTTATTTTTTATAAACATATATTTTTATCCCCAGGGGTACAGGTCTGTGAATCACCAGGTTTACACACTTCACACCACTCACCACTCACCAAAGCACATACCCTCCCCAATGTCCATAGGCAGGCAGAGGCGGGGTGGGGTAAGCAGGATCCCTGCTGAGCAGAGAACCCGGTGTTGGGTTTGATCCCAGGACCCTGCGATCATGACCTGAGCCCAAAGCAGAGGCTTTAACCCACTGAGCCACCCAGGCACCCCTGTAAATAGTCTTTATCAAGTTGAGGAAGTGCCCCTTCTCTTACTAGATTATTGGGAGTTTGTGTCGCAAGTGTTAGATTTTTGTCAAATGCTTTCATTCATATGATCGTGAATCATGTCACTTTCCTTTTTTAGCCTGTTGATATGATATATGACATTAATTGATTTTCAAATGCTGAACCAGCTTTACAGATCTGAGATAAATTCCACTTTGTCAAGGCACATACCTCTTTTTATATATTGTTGGATTGAATTTGTTAATATTTTGTTGAGGATTTTTGTGTCTATGTTCATGAGATATATGTAAGAAAAGTTTCCTTTTCTTAACTTTGTATAGATTAGATAGACTCATTAGGGTAATGCTTGCCTCATAGATTCAGTTAGGAAGTATTCCATCTACTTCTATCCTCTGAAAAAGATTGTAGAGGACTGGTATAATTTCTTCCTTAAATGTTTGGTAGAATTCATCAGTGAATCCATCCGGGTCTGGTGAACAGAAGTTTTGAGATATTACTAGTTATTCATTCAATTTCTTTAATAGATATAGGCCTATGCATATTGTTTCTTCTCATTTGAGTTTTGCAAGATTGTATTATTCAAGGAATTGGTCCATTTCATTAGGTTAGCAAATATTGGGTCATTAAGTTATTCATAGTATTTCTTAACCTACTGAGCCACCCAGGTGCCCCTATTCATAGTATTTCTTTATTATATTTTGATTTCCATTGATCTGTAATGATGTCTTCTCTTTTATTTCTGATATTATTAATCTGCGTCCTTTCTCTCTCTCTCTTTTTAATTTTTTTGGTATAGTTAACCTGGGTAGAAGTTAGCTGATTTTATTTTTCCTCAAAGAAAAACTTTTAATTTTTTTTTAATTTTCTTTGTTAATTTCCTAATTTTATTTCATTGATTTTTGTTGTATTTCTTATTATTTCTTCTCCTCTGTTTACTTGGGTTTAGTTTTCTTTTATTAGTTTTTTTAAGATGAAAACTTAGATGATTGATTTTAGATCTTTTCCTTTTCTCTTTATTTTTTTAATTTTATTTAATCATTTGACAGAGGGAGAGAGAGATCACAAGTAGGCAGAGAGGCAGAGGGTGGGGCGGGGAAGCAGGGTCCCTGCTGGTCAGAGAGCCCGATGCGGGGCTCAATCCCAGGACCCTGAGAACATGACCTGAGTCCAAGGCAGAGGCTTAACCCACTGAGCCACCCGGGTGCCCCAGATCTTTTTCTTTTCTAAAGTATGTTTTCAATACCCTATATTTTCCTGTAAGCATTGCTGCATCCCACAAGTTTTGATAAGTTGTGTCCTTATTTTTCTTTAGTTCAAAACATTTTAAAATTTCTCTTGAGATTTCTTCTTTGTTCCATGTGCTATTTAGATCTGTGCTGTTTTATCGACATGGTTTGGGAAATCTTTCAGCCATCTTTCTGTTATTGACTTCTGATTTAATTGCAGTGTGATCTGAAAGCAGAAATTCCATTGTGATTAATGTGATTAACTCCATTGTGTGATCTGAAAGAAAGATTTCCTTTCTTCTAAATTTGTTAATGTGTGTTTTACGTTATTAATTTAAATAACTATCAGTCTTCATCTGGAAGTTTATGTAAACATTCAGATTATCAGCAAATATAAATGTTTTTATTTATTCTTTTGAAATCTTTATACCTTTCAGTGTATTGCCTTCTTTTACTGGTTTGAACTTCCAGTACAGGGTTGAAGAAAAATAGTTAGGGTTGCATCACTACCTCATTCTTAAATCCATGAGAAAGTTTTTAAATATTTCTCCATTAAGCATGGTACTTTTAGGGGCACTTGGCTGGCTCAGTCAGTTGAGCAGCCAACTCTTGGTTTCAGCTCAGGTCATGATCTTGAGTCGTGAGATTGAGCCCCACATCGGGGCTCCACACTCAGCAAGGAGTCTGCTTCTCTTTCTCCCTCCGCCTCTCCCCCTGTTTATGCTCTCTCTCTCTCTTTCTCTGTATCTCACTGTCTCAAATAAATAACTAAAATCTTTAAAAAAAAATAAAAGAAAAAGGTGTTAAACTACATCAAAATAAAAAGCATCTACACAGTGAAGAAAATAACAAAACTAAAAGGCAAACTATGGAATGAGACAAGATATTTTGCAAATGACATATTCCATTAAGAGTTAGTCTCCAAAATATATAAAGAACTTTCTGTATCTCTCTGTCTCAAATGAATAAATAAAATCTTAAAAAAAAAAAAAGAAAAAGGTGTTAAACTACATCAAAATAAAAAGCATCTGCACAGTGAGGTAAATAACAAAACTAAAAGGCAAACTATGGAATGAGACAAGATATTTTGCAAATGACATATTCCATTAAGAGTTAGTATCCAAAATACATAAAGAACTTATAAAACTAAACACCCAAAAGACAAATAATCCAATTTAAAAATGGGCAGAAGACATGAACAGACATTTCTCCAAAGAAGACATACATATAGCCAACACACACATAAATAGGTTCAGTATCACCTATTAAGGGAAGTGTAAATAAAAACTATAATGAGATATGCCCTCACACCTGTCAGAATGGCTAAAACCCACAACACAAGAAAAAACAGGTATTGGTGAGGATGTGGAGAGAAAGGAATATTCATGCATTTTTGCTGGAAATGCAAACAATGCAGCCACCCTGGAAAACAGTATGGAGGTTCCTTAAAAATTTAAAAATCAAAGTACCTTATGATTCAGCAGTCACACTCCTGGGTATTTACCCAAGGAATATGAAAACATTAATTCAAAGGGGTACATGCACCCTTATGTTTATAGCAGCGTTATTTATAATAACCAAGGTATGGAAGTCACCCACGAGTCCACCAGTAGATGACTGGGTAAAAGAGATGTGATGTATATTTACAGTGAAATATAATTTGGCATGACAAAGAATGAAATCTCACTGTTTGTAATGAGGTGGATGGAGCTAGAAAGTATAATGCTAAGTGAAATAAGTCAGACAGAGATAGACAAATACCATATGATTTCACTCACATGTGGAATTTAAGAAACAAAACAAGCAAAGGGGAAAAATGGTGAGACAAATCAGGAAACAAACGTAATTATAGAGAACAAACTGATGATTTTTTTTTTTAAAGATTTTATTTATTTGACAGAGAAACAGCAAGAGAGAGAATACAAGCAATGGGAGAGGGAGAAGCAGGCTTCCCCATGAGCAGGGAGCCCAATGTGCAGCTCAATCCCAGGACCCTGGGATCATGACCTGAGCCGAAGGCAGATGCTTAACAGAGTGAGCCACCCAGGCTCCTCACTAACAAACTGATCAGAGGGGAGGGAGGTGGGAGATGGGTTAAATAGGTGATGAGAATGAAGGAGGGTACTTGTGATAAGCACAGAGGGGTGTATGGAAGTGGTGAATCACAATATTTACACCTGAAACTAGTATAACAATGTATGATAACTAACTGGAATTAAATTAAAAAAAAAAAAAAGAAAGTAAGAAAGAAAGAAGAAGAAAAGAAAAAGGTGGGGCTCCTGGGTGGCTCAGTCATTAAGCGTCTGTTCAGGTCATGATCCCAGGGTTCTGGGTTTGAGCCCCTGACTCTGGCTGCCTGTTCAGTGGGAAGCCTGCTTATCCCTCTCCCACTCTCCTTGCTGTGTTCCCTCTCTTGCTCTGTCAAATAAATAAATAAAATCTTTTTTCAGAAAGAAAAAAAAGAAAAAGAAAAGGGTGTTAAGAGCTTTACCTTCTATAGGTACTTGGCATCAGATTTACTATAGGTGATAATTTGTTTTATGGTCATATACCATATATCACCAGCATCCCGTTTATGACTGGTGTTTGAATCAATGCCTTTAAAGTGAATCATGTGGACAATCAATACCATAGCTCATCCTTAAGGTTTTGCTCCTTTAGACCCACTTTTGGTACTCAGAACTGATTCATTCTGGGTGCCTTCAGGAAAACAGACACTGAAAATGTTACAAGCATAGGACTTTAATATGGTAATTAGGAATGACATGACTGTGGAAGGAGCTGAGGAGTGATGGTCTGAAAGCTGTGTAGCTGGAGGAGAAATAGTCACTAATGATTTTGGCTTAAAGCACTAATGAGTTTGGAGAACCTAAAGATTAAAGTCTAAAAAAGACCTCAAGCTGCCAAGTCTACCAAGAGCAAACTCATTAAAGGCCTGTGAATTCCCTATGCCCTAGGTCTCTAAGAATAAAATTTTCTGCTTTATTTCTACCTTCAAAATCTCATGTGGCTTCTTTTCAGTGGCTAACTCAGAGTCATACAATGATGGTGGTACCTAGCTGACAATAAGCAATCAAACACACATATTGTTAATTATATATTCTGTTTAATTCTTTTCATTGTTTCCTTAGAAACTAAAACATGCATTCTAGATTATAACAGCCTAACATAAATTAGTACTTTTTTACCCCCAGATAATGCTAGGATTTTGTTATATTTCACTTACGCAAAAGTGGTATAGGTGACTTGACTCAAATAAAAATCATACTGGTAGGCCTATGACGGATGATGGACCACTGGGGTTTGGGTTCAATGGAATATCAGTGTCCTATCAAATCCTGAACTGCTTTCTTTTAACACAACATGAAATTTGTCTTTCAATTTGTTGCATGACAGATATGCAATTCTGGTCATAATCAAAATCTTACATCACAATCTTGTCTTTCGCCATTGATCTCAAAATACAGTGGCATATTATTTCTACTGGCCTTTAATAAATGTGTTTGTCTCATTTCCAGGTTTAGTATGTAAGAATACTCAGGATTCTTGCCCAGATGATTGGATTGGTTTCCAAAAAAAATGTTATTATTTCTCTAAAGAAGAACAAGATTGGAATTCAAGTAGACACAACTGTGTCACTCAACATGCTGACCTAACTATGATTGACACTGATGAGGAAATGGTAATTTGATACACAATTCTTATGCAATTTCTTCAGTAGAGGTGTTGGAAATATTCAAATGATATTATGATTTAAAAAATTTTTTTCACACATGCCTGTCTATGCCAAAGATTTTTAGAGCTTGCCATGTGAGATACAGTTGCAAAACTTGGTAATGTTTGGTTTGAATAGTGTAAGGCTTATATCAAGGAGTAGACTTGACAGATATTTTTGTATTTTAAGTATAAAGCAAAGAACTTGATATTATTTGGAATCCTTTTAAAAGTCAGTACTGCAGGAAAACAACTGTTTTAGGAAGGATGGGATTCTCCAATCTACCCCCTTTGAGGAAACTTCCTCTGACTTCTCAGTCTTGCTTTGCTCTCTCTGAGGTCCCATCACAGCTTCCATCAGAGCACTCACTACCAGTAAAGAATAGGTATGTAACTGAAAGTCTTCTTAGACTGAATCATGAGCTTCCACTGAACACATACTATGTCTTATTTGAAATTATTGCATTTGCTATACCATAAAGGCAGGTACAAATTAAAAGCTTAATGGCCCATTTTAAAATAAGTATTGATTTACATGGCAAAAATCCTATGAATAAAGGAAATCTCCTAGAACTTTAACAGAGGATTGTGCAACTACATACTTCTGCACTTGTGAAATTTGTTCTTTCCCTCAATTATTTATGTGATAAGCATATGTTTTTACTTCTGTCTAGTCTCTTTAAAAGTTAAGGGTCAAGATATGGTTTACTCATGTATGGTCTCAAAAAAAATGAATAAACAAACAAAAAGCAGAATCAGACCTGGAAATACAGAAAACAAACATGGTTGCCAGAGGGAAGGGGATGGTGGGATGGGCAAAATGGGTGAAAGGGAATGAGAGGTACAGATTTCCAGTTATAGAATGAATAAGTCACGGGGGGAAAAAGGCACAGCCTAGGGAACAAGGCTATTGTAATAGCCTTGTATGGTGATAGATAGTGTCTACACTTGTGATGAGTATGCCGTAATGCATAAATTTGTTGAAACACTATGTTGTACACCCGAAACTAATGTAATATTGTACACCAACTATACTCAAATTTTAAAAATTAGGTAAAGGGTCAATATAAGAGGTAAGATAACTTGAATAATTTGCAGTTAAGAAGTATTAAAATGTTAGGCAGCACAACACAGCATTTAAAATGGTTAAAAGAGAATTCTTTTAATTCTGTGGTCAATAAAATATATTTAGGCAATCTGCATGAAGGTTGGTTCAAATTTAAGTGGATGTGAACAGGATGGGGGCAATTTATAGACCAGTGCAAGAAAAGAACTATTTTGGTTGTAGCAAGATGTATAGAAATCCAAATAAATTTTAAAAAACTAGGTATGTTAAGAGTAAGACACAGCAAATCAACAAGTAAGATGCAAACTTGAGTTCATAGAAGATCTTCTGTATGTAGTCAGTGGTTTCATTGTTAACTTTTGCAAGACTTTTGCAATGAACATTCTGAGAAATTCTTAAATTGTCCTTTACAGTTTCTTTTGGGGGAAAATGTCTAAATTAGCAGCAAGATGGAAAAATATTGAGTGCTAGTAAAATTTTTGAGAGGTTAAAGAATTAAGGTAACATGTTTTTAAAATCTTCACTTATAAGACTCTTGTCAGCAAAAGCTGACAAAAATAGTGAATATCATAGAACACAAAGATCAGAGCATACCAAAATAATTAGTTTTGAACTTAAGAGACATTATTAAACATATCAGATAAAAATGATTGTACTCTTTGGATCAAGAAAAGAGACTTTGATCTTACAATTTCTTGATATATTTTGGAGGTAATAGATGCCTATATTTACTATATAATCTGGGCAAAATTTAAGCAACAAAATGAAGTAAAGCTATCTGTAAAGGAGTGATAAAAATAAAGGACTGTTTATTTAAAATGGTTTAATTAAAATATCGTATTTGTTTACTTAAATTACAAAATTTTTTCCTTAGTTAAAATGAAAGACAGCTTGTTTCATGAAATATTTTTCATACCTATTTCCACCTATGTAAAATTATCTTGCATCTTTAACAAGAAACCACATGGGTATTCTTTTAGTGAGCAAATAATAATTAACATGTTTCCTAGGAGAGGCTTTAGGAAATGCCCATCCCTGTTCCATGTCACTAAGACCACAACTACTGAAACTCATCCAATTTTCCCAATTATTCAATAACATACATACTGTGATTGTCAATACATTTATCCTTTCTCACCTTTTTTTTTTTTTTTTGCCTTCAAGCAAGCTCCTTCCTAAGGCTAGAATATGAATTGCCCTCTTCTTCCTTATCCTCTGTTTTCATTATGGAATATCCTATTCTTCCCTTCCAGATACACCTCTTAAAGAACACCTGCTATGCAATTGCCTTATAAAAATTCAGATACTTCTTGTTAACTAAAATTTCACTTTGTATTTATTATAGTGACATTCTTCTCCTTATCCAGGAAGATATTTTCTAACTCTATGTTTACATTAGTTTCTTCACTATAAATGAAACTCTGTGAATTCAGACACAGTGTTTGACTAATCTGTTCTTTTACAAACCCAAAGCTTAGCTCAATGAGTTAATTTTTTTCAAATAAATTTATTAAATTATGCAAAAAAATGGTATATTAAAATGCCAAAGGTTATTGTTAGTGTCACTGTTATAGACAGGAATGGACCATAGTGTTGTAAACTGTATCCTTTATATTTATCATAAAATTGAAACATGGAATGATACAATACTAATTTTGTGGTTTCCCAGCTATTAAGTGGCATAATAGACTCAATGACTTTCTGTATATAACTGTATGGTTAAAAAGGTTCCAAGGCAGCAAGAAATTTCAGCATTGAATGAATAAGGAGAAAAGGAGAAATATGAGGATAAAGTTATATTTTTCTCCTGAAAGATCTCTTTAGAAATAGAAATTTTTGGCTGAAAAATAAAATTTGAGAATTAAATTCTAAAAGAATTGGATATATGAAAGGTGTGTGTGTGTGTGTATGTGTGTATGTGCATGTGTCCATGCAATACTTTTGGGAGAGAATATGAAGTAAAATATAATATTAAAATCAATATACTAATATTTACTGTGAAGTGCAAAAACATTATAATAAATATCTGATGATTAGAAAAGCTATGTAGGAAGTCAGTTGCAACGTTTAGTTTTCCAGGCATTTACAATATTAAAATCCTGGAGTTATAGATTTCCATATTGAGTATTTATCAATTTGGAATCAAAAAAAAAGAAAAGAAAAGAAAAAAAAGTATCTTAAAGAAAACTTACCTCACATTTTTGTTTACAAGTAAGAAAACTAAGGGTCAGAGGGTGAAATACTTTTTCAAAATCCCATAGCTATTTTCTGGTGAAGTGGGAGTTGACCATTTGTTGCCTTGCCCTTCAAAACCTGCAAAGCAGGGGGGGATGCAATAGGTTGTAGCAAAAACTAAAAAACATACGAAATTTATTTTGTCTCTAAAGGGATTTCTTAAGCGATACAAATGCACTTCTGATCACTGGATTGGGCTGGAGATGACAGAAAATCAAACAGGACGATGGGTAAAAGGAACCATATTTAACAAACGGTGAGTTTCTTTCTTTGAGGGATTATTTAAATTTAGATAACACAGCCTTCTCCAGAAACTACATTAGCTGCCTTTCTCTAGAGCCCAAGGTTTGGGTGTGTGTTGGAAAAATGATATAGGGAAAATTGTATCATGTATTACCTCTAAGTTCACCAAAATCTAATCTGAAATAATTCTTGATACTAATGAATTTGAAAGGATGAAAACCAATTAGTTCTAAGATGCATTAGTTCTAAGAATCAACCAGGGAGGTTGGAAATCAAAATATAAGAAGGAAAATCTTTGCTGGTTATTTTGAAAATATAGACCAGTGATTCATAAACATAGACCAAAAAAAAAAAAAAATTCCAAGAAACATATGCCTGCTTTTAACCTATATTCTCCAATTTGTATTTATTCTTCAAGCTTCATGCTACCTGTTTGCTGACACCTTTTACAGTTCAAGTTAAACTTCCTGTTCATTTTAACTTGATTTATATCTTCATATCTTCCATTTTGCAAAATTTACTGCACATATGACCTCCACATAACCTCCCTAAATGGTGACCGCCAGCCATTTAGCCATTTAGTTTATATTAGAATTTCTCAACAGCAACACTACTGACATTTTAAGCTGAATAATTCTTTGCTATAGGGAGGGAGTTCTGTCTTGTGCATTTTAGAATGTTAGCAGAACTTCTTGCTTCTGCCTATTAGAGAGGTCTCCCCCTCCACTTATGAAAATCCAGAATGTCTCCAGATGTTGCCAAGTGTCACTTGTGTATGTGTGTATTGGGGGGTGGAGTAGGGAACACAAAGCAAAAATCACCTTGTGTTGAGAACTATTGGTTCATATAAACTGGTAATTCTGCTGATTACACATAACTCTCTTAATGTCAGTTTAACAGAAACTTTTAGGGTATAAATTCTTGGAAGAGAAACTTTTAGGGTCTAATTTGGTACAGGTTATCTTCCCCTTAACAAGAGAGCACTGTACCACAGCACACTTTTCAGGACACTGGAAAGATTATTATTTTTTTTTAATGGGGTTATTGGGCAAGCGAGAAATCACAGGATTTTTTCATTCTTGGTGTTTAATCCCTTTATCATAGGTTTCCTGTGAGAGGAAGTGAAAAATGTGCTTACTTAGATGATAATGGTGCAGCAACGGCTAGATGCTACACAGAAAGAAAATGGATTTGTAGGCGGAAAATGCATTAACTGACATGGATACCTGATTTTTGTCACCCTTTTTTTCTTTCCCTCTGTATAATTTAATTTTCAACACTTCACTACTTTAATGTTAGAACCTGATAATTCATCTTGATAATTGTCAAAATAACTTACTTTGACTTATTTTTCTTCTTTTCAAGTTGCCTGGATCTTTTTTCTTTTTCTATATCAATTTTAGAAAATGCCTGTAATTAATTTTATAGGATCTATAGATCCAATTGGAGAGTGCTATATTTAAAATATTATTTTTTATTCATTTATAATATATATGTTGTATTGTGTTTATCATCTTGTATGATTTACAGTTTTTCTAATAAGTCATGTTATTTATTATATGTGTCCCCATTAAATGTATCTGAAATTTATGCTATTCCAACTATGTAATTTTATTATTTTTTAAAATAGTTACTTTTTTTTTTAGTTACTTTTTTATATGGAAATGTAATTGTTTACATTATTCTAGAGAACTACAATCTGCTGAAACAGAGGACAGCAGTGTTTTGCAGAGCTAGGGTCGGGGGCGGCGATCATACACCATATGTGTCGGCCAGCTTTTGCGGGTCTTCATATCTGATAGGAGAGAGTTTTATAACTCTTGTTTTTTTTAATTAGTTTCACATTTTAAAGAAAATGCTTCTAACAGTTGGTTCTTTCTCTTTTTTAAAGATTTCTTTTATTTGAGAGATTTCATTTATTTATTGAGAGAGAGCACAGCAGGAGAGAGGGAGGAGCAGCAGGCTCCCAACCAAGCAAGGAGCCTGACAGAGAGCTTTGGCTCTGTACCTGTAATGTTTGCTTTACAACTTGGATCTAGGTGCCCACTGAAGTTAGCCTCCTACCTTCCCACAGAAGCTAAGAAATAGAGGTGCCACTTTTCTTGATGGTTAGTTACATATCAAAAGAATGACTCTCTGGTCCTTAAGATAGGCACTTCTGGATTGTAAAGCCTTTAAAAAGCTCTTTGAAAGATTTACATCTCAAAGAAGCAGACACAGAATTTCCAATCACAAATTTCCTAACTTAAATGGTCTAAAAATGAGGAGTCAGGGCCTCATAAGATAGGAAGAACAAAGCTTGTCTAAAATTTAACCAAGCTGAAGGGAATGTTAAAGCCATCTTTGTTATTGTCCACAAAATATTAATTAATTACAAAGAGAAAGAGAAACTTTATGTGAAGTCTGATAGATATCACATTAAGCATGTGAACAAAGTCAATGGCATCAACAATGGAACAAATAAATATGTGTGCCTCCTGACGGGATGCAATAAGAACTTCTCACTGTTTTTGTCAAGGAGCAGTTGAATATGACAATGAGAAATAATCAGGCAGATTGAGATTAAAGAGCATTTTGCAGAAAAACTGGGTTGTAGTATTCCGAAGTGTCAAGTTGTGAATAACAAGGAAGGCTAAAGAACTCTTCCAAAGGGAAGGAGATTAAAGAGACATAATAACTAAACGCAGAAGATGATTCTGAGCTGGATCCTTTAGAGACAATTGGCAAACCTTAAATAGAGTCTGAGAACTAGATGGTAGCACTGTGTTGATGCTAGTTTATTAATTTTGATCACTTAGTTGTGATTAAGTGGAGGAATTTTTGTAGAAAATATGCACAAAAGTATCCAATGATACTTGAAATTTTCATAATAAAATGTATCAATCTGGCAAGTAATTCTCAAGAGGTTCGGGAAGAAGGAAAGTGCTTTTGCTCTGTACCTGTAATGTTATACCTTTATGAGAGTTTCTAAATTTAGATGAAAATTGTATAAAATCTAAAGCAAACAAAATATATAATGCTTTTGAGTTACAAATCCAGTTTTAAGGTTTATATCAAAGAAAAAAAGGTACTACTTTTTAAAAAGATGTTCAGAGTGTTTATTGCAGCATAGTTTACAGCAGAAAAAACTTGAAAACAAAGTTAATGCTTATCAACAAACCAGTAAAAATATATATATAAATCCACACTATAATGCAACTCAGAATTGTATGTAATTTGCATAGGATATTGTTACAAATTAAACAAGCACAATACAGAAAAGCAGATGTAATTTGATCACATTTGTTGTAAAATGAAAGCAAATAAAAATCCTGAGTATGAATGCATGGACTCATACTTTATTATATTACCACATAAAACATTGAAAGGGCATATTTTAAATTGTTTACATGGTGTACTCTAAGGTTGGGATCCATGTAGATGATGGAGGGAAAATAGAGAAGACATTTTGTTGTTTAATCACAGTTCTATTTTTTAACTGTGCTTTTAAATTCTTACTCCTTAATATTAATATTAAAACTTAATTGGCAAAAAATTTTGATCATTGATTATTGATTGATTGACAAATCCATCTGAAAACACTGCTGCAGGTTTCAGAATAAATTTTGCTTTCCTTGGTGGCAGCACAGCTATTTTCTTTAGTTGGCCCTTTTATGGAAAATCTGTAGAGGAAGGGATAAATATATTGTTAATCACTGTTGCTGAAGACATCCATTTGTGTTTGCAGCTAATACCCTCCTTTAGTTAAAAGGCCATTCAGATTTCAGGGCATTTTCAAATCCCTTGATTTACTAGAAGTTACAATATCTCTGTGACTTAGACTCATTTTGTGATTGGCACGGAGTTTGCAAAGAATCTGTTAGAAATGACAGACCTAAGAGTAAATCTGCGTCCATATCCCTGTTCTAGTCTTTTTTCCATTGTTCTATATTTAAACAATAAATGCAAAATAATTACTGTTTTCGAATCTTTTTGTTTTGAAAACAACCCAAAATATCCATCATTACTCCAGTGAACATTAAATTGATTTTCATCCTTTCAAATTCATTAGTATCAAGAATTATTTCAGATTAGATTTTGGTGAACTTAGAGGTACTTTATGAAGATAAGTTCTACAATAGACAGAAAGTCAGACAGTGTTTTTGGAAAGACTCACGTCTTTGAATCTAATGGAGAACCATCCACCCAGGTCCATGTCCTCTTTAGGGATGTAAAGTTAAGCCCAATCCACACGTAATTTGCTTGTTTTAGGTTTTTCTGTATAAAAGCCTAAGAAGTGAGTAAAGAGTAACTCAATGAACAGAATATTTTAACAACGTAGACATACTAAGTAAGATATAGAATTTTATTGGACAGTTAGCATCCTACATGAACATTCTTATACTAGTGAATTCATAACTTATTTACATACAATATATATTACATACATACATACACATACATGTATATCCCTTGTAAATCGGATATAAATATTCCGCCCAGGATTAGCATGAGCCAAGTGAGGCACTGGCATTGAGCACAAAATTTAGGAGGATGCAAAAACTCAGTAATCAAGATAAATGATACTTTAACGGAAGGAATGGGAAGAGATTTGAGAAAAGCCATTTTTAAAAAAGATTTATTTTAGAAGGACTGAGAGAGAGAGTGTGTGAGTGAGGGATGGGCAGAGGGGAAAAGAAAGAAGGAATCCCATGTACCCTCTGTGCTGAGTGGGGAGCTAAAGGGGGCCTTGATGTCAGGACCCTGAGATCATGACCTGAGCTGAAATCAAGTCAGATGCTTAACTGATTGAACCACTAAGGTACCCCTTGAGGAAAACCTTTCTTTCTTTTTTTTTTTTCATTCATTTAGCATAATGTTTTCTTTTTTAATTCAAGTAATTAACATACAGTGTATTATTAGTTTCACAGGTAGACTTTAGTGATTCATCAGTTGCATATAACACCCAGTGCTCATTACATCTTGTGGCCTCCTTAATACCCATCACCCAGTTACCACATCTTCCCTTCCACTTCCCCTCCAGCAACCCTCAGTTTGTTTCCTATAGTTAAGAGTCTCTTATGGTGTGTCTCCTTCTCTGATTTCATCTTTTTTTTTTTCCCCTCTTTTCCCCTATGATCCTCTGTTTTGTTTCTTAAATTCCACATATGAGTGAAATCATCTGATAATTGTCTTGAGGAAAACCATTTCTATCTGTACAGAGACTAATGCCATAACCCTGACACTAAACCACTTACCATTTCAAGTTGGTCCTGAATGATTGGTAGATGAGATTTCCTTCCCAAACAATACCCATAACTGTCACTCCAACTTTTCATTTCATTAGAGAACCAATAACACTTTTTTTGATATTTGAGCCATTCCGATGGGCACAACCCTACAGGGAAATGGAGGAAATAAAGAAAATAAAGTTATATATGTATCTCTGAAAATTGAATACTTCTGTGTTGTATAAATAAGAGTGGAGCTGTATGATAAAATCACTCACAACAAAGTGTTCAGATTTACAAGATGTCCAAATTGCAAATGATAATTCTTGGGAATTAAAAAATTAATTTAGTAAGATGAAGAAAAACTTAGACAAAAGGGGATTTCTTTTTCATTCCCGGATCTAATGTAATTACTAAAATAACATCAGCCATTTAAGTTGTAAATTGCATTAATGCTATATGTGAGATTAAATATTATTTATACCATTCACTTAGAATTTAATTATAGAAAGCTTTAAGATTTCTCTCTTTTTGTATGCATAAATCTTACTTAATAACTCCCTTTTGATATTAAATAATGTTGAGCATAATAGTTTTTTGGCCTCTATATAAGTTCAAGTTCTTTGATTTTCTTAAATTAAATTAAACCTAGGTCTTCAATTGAGAATATCTGAGACTTTGGCATAATAATGAGAGAAAGTGAATTGAATGAATAAATATGAGTTCAGGTCAGTGTAACTATTCAAACTTCCAGCCATTAAATTCTCCTATCTTTGTTGAAGTTAAATTCATCTGAAATAAAATCACCATTTTAATTACCTTAAATTTGAAATGCCATGGATTTTAGTACAGCTACAATGTGTAAGCATAACTACTATCTCATTTCAAACTATTTTCATCATCCCAAAATAAAATCCTGTAAATTGCAGTCACTATTCATTCTCCCCATCCTATTAAGTTTTAACACTGGAAAATATGAATCTTCCAAGCTAATTCTTCCTTTTCAAGATTGTTTTTGCTATCCAGGATTTCTTTCAATTTCACATGAATTTTAGGATCACCTTGTCCATTTTCATGAAAAAAGGCCATTGGAATTTTGATAAGAATTTCTTTGAATATGCAGATCTCTTTGATCAGTATTGCCATCTTAAGCAAATTGTGATATATATTCAGAGGAATATTCTCCAGTCATAAAAGGGAATAAAATGATGATATAGGATACAACATGGGTGAATCTTGAAAACATTATGCTAAGTGAAAGAAGCAAAACACAAAAAGTGAAATATTCTGTGATTCCATTATATGAAAGTCTAAAATAGGTAAATCCACAGAGACAGAAAGCAGATTAGTGGTTGTTAAAGGCCGGGTGAGAGGAAATGGGCAATTGCTTACTGAGAATAGAATTTCTTTTTGGGTGATGAAAATGTTTTGGAACTAGATAGATATAGTTGTTGGCACATTCAAATGTCCTACTGCTATTGAATTGTTTTATTTTATTTTTATAAAGATCTCTTACAGAGATCACAAGTAGGCAGAGGCATGTTGGGAACTGCGTTGTTATGGCTCTGGAAGCCTGGATAAGAAGTGAACTTGAACACACCTGGGGACGCCCTTGTGTGCCAAGGGAACTTGGAGCAAGTCCAGCGGGGATGCTCACATGGCTTGACTCTGAAAGGCTATTCAGGGTGAAAATAACATCTGTGTAGTTTTATGTGATTCACTTATGACTTATCTTGAGAAAAAACACATTCTTGGAACCTTAAGATTATCACAAAAGTCTGGAGGCTAATAGCCTATTAACATCCTGCCTGACTCATTTTTCACTGACCGATATGATTGAGTATTGATACCAGCATTGTGCTGAAGCTGTATAAAAGTGGTTACATGAAGAAATAAAGTTGCTACTCGCCTGAGATGGAGTAGTCCTCCTGAGCCCGCTGTCTCTCTCTCTCTTTTCCTTAAATCTCCCAGCCCTACTTTCAGGTGTCTTTCTCCTGCTGGACCGGCAGAGGCAGGCAGAGAGAGAGGGGGAAGCAGGTTCCCTGCTGAACAGAGAGCCCAGTGCGGGGTTTAATCCCAGGACCCTGGGATCATGACCTGAGCCAAAGGCAGAGGCTTTAGCCAACTGAGCCACCCAGGCACCCTGAATTATTTTATTTTAAATAGCTAACTTCATGTTTGTGGATATTTCCTCATTTAAAAAAGGAGAAAAACCTAATGGAAATTAATACCTTACAGCTCGATATACAGTAGTTAGACTAATTTTAAGGAAAGCTTAATGTTATCTATATGATTCCACATTTACCTATCAAAGTTTCCTTATCTCTGAAAATGTTCCATTATAATACCCAACATAATGATAAATTAAATAGTCATGGTCAAAAATACGTGTTAAAATTATAGTATTTCAATTAGTTTGGGACTTGTACAAGTAAAATAGATAGATAATCCAAAACAAAACAGTATCAATAAGTAAACAATAATAAATATGACATTTTCATACGTGATCAAGAGAACAACATAAACTAGTGGATTAGAGAAAATCCTTTTTTTAAAAGATTTTATTTATTTATTTATTTAGAATGGAGGGAGGAGCAAAGAGAAAGGGAGAGAGAAACTCCAGCAGACTCCCCCACTGAGTGTCAAGCCCTACTTGGGGCTCGATCCCAGGATCCCAAGATCGTGACCTGACCAGAAAGCAAGAGTCCAACGCCTAACTGACTGAGCCACCCAGGCACCCCTAGGGAAAATCCTTTGGTAAATAATCATAAAACAAATTAATCTACACACTTTGCACATTACTGTAAATTGAAGATATTGAAGATATTGAAGATATTGAAGGCCCCAAAAGTTAAACACTTTAAAGTTAAACTAAAGCAAAATTGGAAGTAGAAGGCATGGTTTTTCCAAAATTTTGTATAATTGGAAGTTCTAAGCACAAAATCATAATGAATCATTTATTACATATAATTACTTTTATTCCTTTTGTATTCCAAAACAGAATAAATAAGAGACAAAATATAGTTATTTACATACTGCCTTATAATCACAATTAACTTGCCATGTTTATGGGTTTCAATTTGATTTTAAACTCCTGCAAGGAAAAGCCTCTTTGTTATTTTTTCACTGATACTACCGTCCCACTACAAAAAAAGTAATAAATTATATATATATACATATGCATATGTAGATAGAGATATATGAAATTTTGAATGAAAAATAGATTGATATCAAATCTTTATTAATTTAAATCTGCATAGCTGTTAAATAAGATTTTTTAAACTTAGAAAGCCAAAACAATTAAAACAAATACAGGCCAAAATCTTGAGATATACCTGTAGCTTTTGAACCACAGTAACTTCTATCCTTATTACTTATATTTCCTCTTGTGCCACTGTTCATTATCAGGTTTCCAATATCATCATGTTGGGTGATATTTGAATTCTTTGCTTCTTGGCATTTTAGCAATATTCCCTGAGAAACTTAAAAACAAAATTATTTTAACACTGGGTAAATATCTTGTCCCTGTGCGGTGCTCCAGACAGAAATATCTTTGGAATGATTCTGATGATTAGAACAAGAAATAACTGAAGAGATAACTAGAAAGTTTCTTTCTTATTCTCATGTTTATTTAATGAAAAATAATTTCAAATATTACATAATTAAATCATTTACAGAATACATATTTGTTGAGGAACTATTCTGTGCCAGGCATCATGCTAAGAACTGGTGATACAGGAATAAATAAAGCAAATTTCCCTCTCTAAAGAGTATACATGCTCTTTCCATGCTTTCTTGATGTCATGTTTTTCTGAAACCTATGACACTGTGCTTAGCCCATTCTACCATAATTACTTTTTAAAAATCTGTTTATTTCATTAGAGATTTCTCACCATGTTTATTCATTTTTTGTTTTTTTTTTTGTTTTGAGAGTTTTTTTTTTTTAAATTCTGGAAATTTGCAGTAAACCTTGGGATATAGTAGTACATAGTATAAATTAAATACAATTTTACATACAACATATAAAAATTTCTAAGAAAAATCATGGAATTCTATCTATTCACAGGTTTCTAAGAAATCAAAAAACATGGCTTCCTAATATACATCTCTCTCTCTCTCTCTCTCACACACACACATATACACATCTTCTTCCTTTTAGATTGTATGTCATTTGAGAACAAGATACTTACCTGATTTGATTACATATTAAATACATTACAATGGAGTACAATATACAGCTTTATACATAGTAGCTTCTTTTTAAGAGTTTGTTAACAAAAAATGAACAAATGGATGAATGAGTATGAAAAGTCATAAGAAAAGAGTAAACATTTTCCATATTTTTATTCAAGATCTTTTAACTTACCCAGTAAAGATAGGGAGATCAAAGTCAAAACCAGTATACCGTTTACTGTTCCTGATATTCCCAATAAGATTTTATACCAGTGTGACATCACAGAACCATCTGAGAGATTAATCACATAAATTAGCTCAGAAAAGTACATTTCCAAGTAGTGAAAGCAATTGTAGTAATAGGATTGCATATAATATGGGTTTTGAATTTTAAAGGATGTTAAGCAATCAAAAACTTAAAACTTAAATAAATAGAAAAATGCAATCCTACTTTATTTAGTAATGGTAACACTGCATGGGGAGAGCTATGAGGCATGTTATTTTGCATCTTAAGAAATTGCTAATATTTGACATAATTGACTAGTGGGATAAAGAAATTTAACGTATACACCTAATAATTCCCCAAGTGTGCATGTGTATGCACATACACAAGTTCATGGGCACTTACAGATACACACATATATAGTCACACAAATATATACTTTCTAATTAATAATTTGCTTTAATATAATATTCCCAAGTATTCAACCTATTTAATTTACAGAGGATGTAATACAAATCAGAACTAACCTAAAAAGAATCCTAAAATTTTTTTTAACCAATGTAATAATGATGTTTTAGCTTCTCGTTAAATGTTAAACATTTTAAGAGTGATAACTGTTTTATTTTTCATATGCCTATGCTGCTACATTAGAAATGAGATGTGCATTCTGTGATGGCTATTAATGAACAAATTGATATGATAAAACAGAAAGGAAATAGTTGCAATATGTTGTTATTTTTCTCAACCTCATTAAATAGGACATGAGTTGGTGGACATTAGCGTATGGAATTGGATTAGCAATTAGTATATACTGAATAAATGAATGTCTATATTTTGCATAATAGTTTTGTCATCCAAGATAATTTTTATAAATGCATCACAGTAAGGAGCCACTCCCCATAACTATTATCCTTAGAGTTCAGTCAATAAATTGAGTTACTAAATACTGAGCTTCATGTTCCAAATATCTCTTAAACCTGTGGGAATAAAAAAAAAAAAAAAAAAGCACATTTGAAGATGCTGAAATCTGTCAAGAAAAAGCATAATAAACCATATAAAACAGTATGTCAGAGAAATAGTACACAGTTTTTATCTTATGATAATGCCAAAGATCATAAAATAAGATTTATTGTAATTCAATTAATACCCTATGTTCCCAGATATTTTTAAATATTTTAATATAATAAAATTTATAATCAACAAATCCAAAGTATTCAACACATGTGAAAAATGTCATTTATTCATTTAAAAAAAATAAAACACATGACTATCAGAAAACATTAGGAGAAAGGGTGTGGAAGCCTTTTCAAATTCAATTCAAACTCAATTATTTCTTCTAAGTATCATGAGTTGAGCTTCACTGTATGAATTTGAGGCATATAAGGCTTACAGTTTTGCAGGAGATAACATTTTCATTACTCTGTATTTTCTCCTTTAGAGAAGCTGTAGAGAATTCTCCTGTACAGACTTTAACTTATAAGTCTTTTAATAACAGAAAATGAAAATAAAAATAATTTAAAAATTAAAAAGCCCTATGATCAGTCACTCCTAAGTGTCCAAACAAAATTCTTAAATATATTATTATATATTATAATTATTATATAATTATAATAGTTAATATAATAATTATAATATATAAAATATATTATTATATATATTATACCTTCACCATAATGAGTTTATTCTAGGAATACAAGTATTGTCCAATAGTAAGAAATTCATTTTATCTTACTAATAGAGCTAGAGAGAAATGTATCATCATCCTAATAGATGTAAAAAGTGCAATTGATAAAATCCAACAACTTTAAATTAGAAATGAAGCAAGGATCGATGGACACTTGTTCAATATGCAAAGTTTTTTTGTCTAATTAAGTTCATTGAGAAATGTCAGAAGTTTTCCACAAAAGTTTGGAAAAAAATTAACTCTAGTATAAAGTTTAAAAGAAAATATTCTTGAAAGTAACTATAGCTACAGTAATTTGCTAATGAATACACAATATAAAAAGAGGTAAATTGTGATATCAAAAACATAAAAGATAGGCATTTAAAAGGTAGAGATTTGCATGCAATTGTAATTAGTTGTTATCAGTGTAGAATAGACTGTTATAAGATGTTTTATATAAACCTCATGGTAATCACAAAGCAAAACCTACAGCAGATGCACACATTGAAAGAAAAGGGAATCAGGGTCCTGGGTGGCTCAGCGGGTTGGGCCTCTGCCTTCGGCTCAGGTCATGATCTCAGGGTCCTGGGATCGAGCCCCACATTTGGGTTCTCTGCTCAGTGGGGACCCTGCTTCCTTCTCTCTCTCTGCCTGCCTCTCTGCCTACTTGTGCTCTCTCTCTGTCAAATAAATAAATAAAATCTTTAAAAAAAAAAAAAAAAGAAAGAAAGAAAAAAAAGGAAATCAAAGCATACCACTATGAAAAGTCAATTCACAAAGGAAGGCCACAAGAGAAGGAGAAAAGAATAAGGGAATTACTAATGCCATCTTATTACCTGATATTTGGCTGTTTTATGTCTTTTCATATGAAGAATTAGAATTATTCTAATTCTTAACAGATTCAATACTCTAATCAAAAGATATGGAGTGGCTAGATAGATTAAAACAAAACAAAACAAAACAAAAACGGGACACAACTACATGCTGCATACAAGAGACTCACTTCATCTTTAAGGACACACATAGACTTAAAGAGAAGGGATAGAAAAAGACATGCCATGCAGATAGAAACTAAAGAGAGCAGAGGTAGCTATACTTATATAAGACAATGTAGCAGTTAAGTCAAAAACTGTAACAAGAGACAAAGAAGGTAATTATGTAATGATAAAGAGCTCAGTTTATCAAGAGAATATAACAATCATAAATATATATGCAGCCAACATCAGAGTAGCTAAATACATCAAACAAATATTAACAGATTTGAAAGGGAGGAATAGATAACAATGCCCTAATAACAGGGGATTTCAATACCTCACATTCAACAACAGATAGATCATCCAAACCAAAATTCACTACAAAAATCTGGGATGTGAGCTATTACTTTAGACAAAATGGACCTAACAGACATACACAGAACATTCCATCCAACAACAGTGGGAAACACATTCTTCTCAAATGCACACAAAACATTCTCCAGGATAGATCATATGATAGGCTACAAAAGAAGTCATGGCAAATTTAGGAAGACTGAAATGATATCAAGGATTTTTTTCCAATGACAATAGTATAAAACTACACATTAAGGCAGCAGGATAACTGGAGAATTTACAGATACGTCAAATAAAGCAACACACTCCTGAACCACTAACAAGTCAAAGAAATCAAAATGAAAATTAAAAAAAAAAATCTTGAAACAAATGTGAAAATACATTGAACTTAAAGGATGCAACAAAAGCCCCCCTTTTTTTTAGATTTTCCAAGGACCCTGGCAAATCTTTTTTTTAATTTAATTTAATTTAATTTAATTTTTGTTCAGTGTTCCAAAATTCATTGTTTATACACCACACCCAATGCTCCAAAAGTACTTCTAAGAGAGAAACAACTACATTTTATATTAAAAGAAAAATCTCAAATAAACCATCTAACTTTAAACATTAAGGAACTAGGAATGAAAACAAAATAGAGGGAGAAAACACTGGAAAATTATGTAACTATCTGATAAATGGTCAACATTCAAAATATACAAGAATGCATACAACTTATACAACTCAGGAAAAAAATCATTAAAAAATGGGCAGAAGATATGAATATATAGTTTTCCAAAGAAGGCCTACAAATGGCCAAGTACATGAAAAGTTGTTCAATGTCACTAATCATCAGGGAAATGCAAACAAAACTATAATGAGATATCACTTCACGTCTGTCAGAATGGCTACTACCAAAAAGAGTTAACAAGTGTTGGTGAGGGTGTGGAGAACTTTGAACCCTTGCACACTGTTGGTGAAAATGTAATATGGTGCAGTCACTAGGAAACCAGAATGGCAATCCCTCAAAAAATTAAAAATAGTGCTATTATATAATCCAGCAATTGCATTCATGGGTATATCCTAGAGAATTGAAATCAGTATTTCAAAAAGATGTTTGCATTCAATGATCATTGTGGCATAGAATGGTACAATCCTGTGGAGGATATTTGGGGGAAAACTAGCAAAATTATATAAACATTTATGTTGACATCCAGCAGTCTGTCTTCTAGGAAAACATCCAAGTTACACATTAGCAATATATGGAAAGACATATATGCAAGGCATTGCAATGCTATTTATAACAGGGGTAGAATAGGAAAAGAATGTAAACATCTTAAGTGCCCAGTAATGGAACTAGTTGAATGAAGTATGGTGTATACCCACTTAATAGAGAAATATTAGGCTGTATATAGGATTGAAATGTATGGAGGGAGAGAGCAGGGTGAAGGCAACAAGACAGAAGCTGGATCTTTGGGAGCTGAAGATCTCTGGAAGTACCTTGCTATACAGACTTTAGAAATAGATAAATGTTTTAAATAGTTATAAAATGATTCTAATTATATAATAGGCATTATGTATATTGTTATGATTGCATAATATGTATATTTATACAGAATTATAATTACATAAAAATGAAAAAAGTGATCCCCCCCAAATAAAATGGAATATGAAATAAAGGGCTCTAACCCGTAGAGAGGAAGTATTTCAAGCAATTTCATTTTTCTTATTTTTATTTTTTTAAAAAATTTTATTTAGCTATTTGAGAGAGAGAGTGCGCATGTATGCACAAGCAAGTGGGGAGAGGCAAAGGGAGATGGAGAAGATCCCCTAGTGAGAAGGAAGCCCTGACTGTGGGGCATGGGAAGGCGTGATCCCAGGAACCTGAGACAGTGAACTGAGCTGAAGGCAGACCCTTAACTGAGAACCACCCAGGTTCCCCTCAAGCAATTTAACATAATTTGACTGTACTTTTAATAGAATATATTCTAAGGACAAAAATCCCTGCAAAAACATTTCAATCTGCTTTAAGTAACTATATTATTAGTAATTCTATTTCTATAGTGATTCTGAAGCTTTAGATCGTAGCAAAAAAAGGTAATTTCTTATTTCCATTAGCACCAAGACATGAGAAAACATATACAAATATATCACAAAGTTAAATAAAATCTCTGTGTATAATGACAAGGCTTAAATTGTCAGCTAGATTTAAATGTATGTCATACCACAAGCTTTACTAAATATTAGCAAACTTTACTCTTAGCGAAGGATACATTGATAAAGGATAAGTATCAGTATATGCCACTTAAATAGCTAGGAGTTGCACATTTATCATTGGCAGCCTCCTGAGCTCCTTTCCTCAACCAAAACACATTCTGGTTTCAAAGTGTCATCTACAAACTGAGTGTGAAAAAAAAGTTTGTACAGAAGAGTCGTTAACATTTGTGGTCTTTCACGTTAACATCTCTATTTTCCAAAACAAAATTTTCCATCTGGTGAAAAACATATTTTAAAGTTTTTGACACATTGAATTAAAAACTGGTATTAAAGATGCCATTTTTATGAATGATAAAGCAGTTGATAAGTGGCATTAAATATTCATTTTAATTTTATTAATTTTAACTTATTTGTATTTTTCCTGAGAATCCTTAGGAAATTATATGATTTAAGGTGTTAACTTTATTTTTTAAAGATTTTTATTTATTTGACAGAGAGAGAAACAGTAGAGAGAGGGAACACAAGCAGGGGAACCAGGAAAGGGAGAAGCAGGTTTCCCACTAAGCAGGGAACCTGATGTGAGTTTGGATCCCAGGACCCTTCAAGGTGCTACTTTAAAAGGAAAATAACTTGGAGCACCTGGATGGTTCAGTTGGTTAAGCGTCTGCCTTCAGCCTAGGTCACAATCAGGGTCCTGGAATCAAGCCCCACTTTGGGCTTCCTGCTTTGAGGAGACCTTGCTTCTCCCTCTCCCTCTGCCTTTCCCTCTGCTTGTGCTCTTTCTGCATCAAATAAGTAAATAAACTTTTTAAAAATTTAAATTGAATAATAAAATAAAATAAGTAAATAATTGTTAGTCCTTGCCTTGATAAATGAGACAGAGAGACAGAAAGTCAAGACAGAGACAGAAAGAGAAAAACACCAAAAATTAAAATAGTCCAAGAACAGTAAAAAATAGAATATTGGAAATTATGGTCCACATTCATATTCATATTAATATTAACCCATATTAAATCTATACTCATATTAACCCACACCAATTAAAAAAAATGAATTCCATACCTTTAGATTTAACTTGGGATGTTTGGCTGGAACTCCTTTTTTTCAATTGTAAATTCAATGTCATATATCTGTCTTCGTCTTCCATCTTCGATGTGGGTGAATATATGTGTATATATATGTGCGTTTTATTTTTAAGTATGATATGTAATAAAAAAATAAAATCTGCTGTTAATCAGAGCTAGTCCTCAAATTGTCCACTCAGAGTACAAACAAGGGCGCAGAGTTTTTCATCTATTGGTGCAAACCACAAAGGAAGTGTTTTCTTTTTTTTTCAGTTTATTTCTCTTGACTTAGCATGTGATTTTTTCAACTGTCCACCACATATTGAATTTAACATCATATGTGGTTCTTTATTTTTTAAAGATTTTATTTATTTATTTGACAGAGACAGAGAGAGAGAGAGGGAACACAAGCAGGGAAAGTGGGAGAGAGAGAAGCAGACTTCCCGCTGAGTAGGGAATCTGATGGCCTGGATCCCAGGACCCTGGGATCATGACCTGAGCTGAAGGCAGTTGCTTAAAGACTGAGCCACCCAGGAACCCAGTATGTGGTTCTTTAAAAAATGTTCCCTGATTAACACATAAAGTCAGGCAAATGGAAATTGTACACCTTTTAGAGTTATAGGATACATAGGTGTCTCCTGGTTGAGCCAAAATATGTGAATTTTCAACTATACTTCCTAATATAGTGATATCTGATTCAATATAATAGCTTGCAATTACCTAAAAGTTAAATTTCCTGATCCAAAAACAACATTGCTTACAAATCATGCTAATAATTTAATAATATAATTTGAAGAAAATAAACACTGGCAATTTTTAGCATTCTAAAGACATCTTAAATACAAAAAATAAATTAAGGGGTGGGGAGAACTTGGGAAATAAACCATATTTTTCAGTTACCTTTTCTGGTATTTGAAAAAAAAAGCCCACTATTCACAAGACAGGCCGGAAATTTCAGATTTTTTTCCTCAGCTGTAGTGAGGTATACTTTATATACCATAAAATGCCCTCATTGTAAGCACATGATTAGCTGATTTTTAGCAAACATACAGATTTGTGCAACCACCACTCAAATCCAGTTTGGGAACTTTCTTATTACTAAAAAATTCCCTCGAGGCCCATCTCAAAGGAGTAATATAATTCTGGAAATATTAATTTTATAAGTTGAGATGAAATTTAAAGTTTGACACATAAATCCCAGCTCTTTGGTCATTGTAGCAAATCGAGAACAGAAAGTGAAAGCTTTGCACCAAAAGACTTGACTGGTGAGGCAGAAGACTGAGGAAAGATTGCTGAGTAAATCAGGCACCCCTGCCTGGAGCACAGCAAGTCCTGCTCTCACAGAGGGGGCCCGGGCCCATTAGCCCAACTCTCATCTCATTCCTCTGCTTTCCTGTCCCTAAATCAGTAAGCGGGAGGCCCAGGGCAAGTTTGTATCCATGGGTCCATCTTCCAGGGCAAAGAATGAACTGTAGAAGGTGCACAACAGAGCTCGAGGGACAAAAATCAGCCTTTTAAATTTAGGAGTGACTTAATGATAATTATATTTGATATTTTCACAGATATAGCAGCACAATTTTGGCTAAAAATTCCAGTTACGTTCCTGCTGTGCATTTTTCACCAAGAGTCTTCAAATTTTGTTGTTTTTTACCAATAATTGGGTGGACAAAGTGACCTCTCCTGTGGATATTAGTCAGCCTCTTTCCTCAGATATCCTGGAACTTATGAAATGAGCACCTGTAAAATGATCCAGGACAATAAGGATGGAAGTTACAAATGCTCATACAATAAGGCCCTCTGCCATCACGGCTGATTTTGCTAAAACCTTTGCCAAATGTCCAGCCTGTTAGACTCAAAGACCAAAGATTTCCGAGGGAAGCCAGCCAACCTCGATGGCCGACCTATTATATAAGGATCTTCCATCATGCCCCGGATAGTGCTCTGTGTTCATGGGAATAATCACATATTTTAGGAGTCGATTCCACTTCTCTACCTGCAATGCTTCTGCTGGCACCACTATTCACAACGTCATAGAACATCTTCTTTGTCATCATGATTTTCCACACACTCTTGCATTTGACATTTTATGGAATAGAGTCAGTTCCCACCTGAAGAATTTACTCCTCCATAAGCAACCTGCTGGGCAGGATGCCGAAATGACTTTCTGAAGGCACACTAGTGACCCCAGCTGGTGCCATAGACAGAATGTACAGGTCTATGAATCCACACATGGAGGTAGGATTCAACTACAAAGTGCTCCCCTCCCATCATTACACCTAATAATCCACACGAAGAAAATTGCTTCCTTTACCCAAGATATGGTGGGGGTGTTTTACATTGTTTAAAGTTTTTACTTAAATTCCAGCTAGTTAATATACAAGTATACAATGTAGTGACTCAGCACTTCCAACATTGCCCCGTGCTCATCACAAGTGCATGCCTTAATCCCCATCACTTGTTTCACCCAAATCTGTCTTTGTCAGGGTTAGAGCTTCCAATGCCCAAAAGAAGACTGTTCTAAGAAGGAACATGATCAAGTTCCTCATGAACGGGAAGCCAGTAATTATAATAAATATGCAAATCATTGTGGAAGTAAAGAACGTGGTCACTGAACTTCCCCTCGTGCTTTTTTGAGCCTCTATAAATTAAGGTAATTCTCCCCACCCCATTACTTTTTCAGTTTAGGTTTTAATACAAACTTAAAAGATTCATCTTGTCAGATTCCTCATTTTCTCTGGATTTCAGAGTGTCTGGAATGTATGACTCTGTCACTCAGTACATTAGCTATCCAAGTTGTGTGCCATCTGCATATTCATTATGTTAATTGAAGCATCCTTAAAATGTTGGACAAGATGGCAGCAAAGACAATACATCTGGCATATAGCTAATGATCTCTCTCCAACTAATGACACCTTATCTGAGTAAAACTTCTTCCATGGAGGCTGGTATTATGGAAGATTTTATCAAATATCTCAATGAACACCACCACACTTTATCATGAGTCTTTTTCAGACACATTAGTGTAAAACTACCAAGAATACGAGGTCTTTCTGGCATGACTTGTCTACTTATTCATATTATACCCATGACTATTTACTAAGACTTAGCAAACCATGTTTTTAATAATTTGCACTGCCCATTGTTGCCCAAGGCTCTCAGCCCCAGAAATATCTGATCCATTTTGTCTTATCTCTTGTACAGAGCTTGTTTAATGTCTATATATTTGTGAATTTTCCTGTTTACCTTCTGTTGCTGGCTTGTAATTCCATGCCCCTATAGTCAGAAAAGACTCTTAGTGTGATTTCAGTCTTCAATGTTGTAAGATTCGTGTTGGGACCTAACATGTAATCTATGCTGGAGAATGTTTCTGTGTGTTGGAGAAGATGTGTGTTCTGCTATTGAGTAGAGTACTTTCTATATGTCTGTTAGGTTCGTTTGGTCTAAAATACGCTCAAGTCTGTTGTTGTCCTTATTGATATCTATCTGGATGTTCCATCTGTTGTTGGGAGTGGGGTAGTCAAGTCTCCTACTATTGTTGTGTTGCTCTTCTATTTCTCCTTTCTGTTTGTCAATGTTTGTTTTATATATTTGGGTGCTCTGATGTTGAGTGCATATATATTTGTAACTGTTATATGTTCTCAATTGATCCTTTTATCACTATGTAATGTCCTTCCTTGTCTCTTGTGACAGTTTTTAACTTAAAGTCTGTTTTTTTATCATATAAATATAGCCACCTCTGCTCTCTTTATCATTTGCATGAAATATCTTTTTCTGACTTTTCAGTTTCAGCTCGTGTGTATCCTTTGTAGCTAAAGTGAGTTTATTCTAGAAAGCATGCAGTTAGGTCTTGTGCTTTGTCCATTTGCTTGCCCATTCAAGCACTCAATGTCTTTCTTATGGGGGAGTTGAATTATTTACTTTTTAAGTAATCATTGATAGAGAAGAATTTACTATTGCCATCTTGTTCTTTTCCCTTAGTCTTATTTTTTTATATGTATCTTTATCTCTTGATATCTGCCTATGTGTTTTGCTGATCTTTTGCATCAGTATGCTTTGACTTCTTTCTCTTCTGTGTGCGTATATAACTTCTATACGTATTTTTTGTTGTAGATTAAGATTTACATAAAATATGTTAGAGTTCTAACAATCTATTTTTTATACCAGATATCAAAGTTTACTGGATAGTTTATATATATATATATAAAATATATATCATTTATCACATATGTCATATATATCATATATATCATGATATATATCATATATATCATTTATTAAATATATATATCACTTTATATATAAATGATATACATATCATTTATATATAAAGTGATAAATATATATATATATATTAAAGCAGCACAGTATCTGTGTAAGGATGATAGACAAATAAAAGAGAAAATAGATCCCAGAAACAGGTGCACAGATATACAGACAGTTATAGCAAAAGTGGCTTTGCAGATCAGGAGAGGAAGGGCTGACTTTTCAACAAATGATGCTAGCACATCTGGTTATCCATATGTGAACAAATGAAGTGAGGTAGGTGAGGCAATAGGGGGAATATGAGTGCATTTATTTTGATGAGCCTAGAAAAGAGTATAAAATTGCTGAATCATTATATTGTATACCCAAACTAATATATACTATATGTTAATTATACTTGAATTAAAAACATCTATACAAATGCATATTGAACTAGTTTAAATTGAACTATTTTATTACTAAATATTCAAAAGAATCTATAATAAAATAACATTTTGATTCATAAAATTCCTTAAATAATTTATAACTGTATTTCACAGCTAAAATATGCAGCTAAGAAGCTACTTCCTGATTTCCTGTAGCTTTTATTTATTTACTTTTGAAACCTTGATGGAGGTTTCACTTATGGAAGTGATTCATGCAAAGAATCATATTATGTCATGAAGTTTTCCCATTGACCTTTTCATATACAGGAATTATTTTGGGGAGTTTGTTGTTATTGAACTCAAATACACTCATTAACCATACTTTAAATGTCCATGTACCTACTGATGGCTAGATCAATATATATTCTGTCTGCTTATTTGACTTATATTAACAATAGAAGTGATATGTCTCAAGATGTCAATTCAAGCATCATTTCCTCAAGATCTTCCTTGGTAATGCAACCTAGAGTCACTCTTACTGGCTTACTACTGTCCTCATAGCATTCATATAAGTATATTTACACCAAAAGTGTCTTAAAGTACAAGACCATAAACTATCACAGAATTATCTTTTTAAAAAATTATAGGACCCTTTGCTGCAGATTTTATCATCTGTTTTTGCTGATACATCCCCAATGAATATATGCCCTATATTTATTCATTCATGGTCCAAATATTCCAAACTATGGAAAGAACCTAGATGTCCATCAACAGATGAATGGATAAAGAAGATGTGGTATATATATATACACAATGGAATACTATGCAGCCATCAAATATTTAAAAGAATTCTAAGCACAGATTCTTTGTTAGGTAGTGTGCTAGGTATTGCTAGGTACTGGGGAGTGAAGATATTGATAAAAGCTAGAACTGTCTCAAAGTATTCCCTGTTTACAATACAAGCCAAGTTCAAGACCAGAGGAAAGGCATAGGACTGAAAGTCTTAGAAGGCTATAGATGTACATCTGATTGGACATAAGGGTAACAAAAAGACTGAATCAGGCGGGGGAATAGGATAGTTTCCCTGAGTATTGCTCATGGTAATAGTAATTCAAATATGAAGTGATTTTTAAATGTGTTCCATATTCGTTATATCATTAGAACTTATGATCACACTTCTGTGTCAACAGATTGACACAGTGGATTGTTATCTGATTTTGAAAATGAAGAAAAGGAACATAAGAGAGACTATGTTCTTTTCCCAAGATAACCCAGGGATGGAGAAAATTCGAGGTTAGAACTTAGAAGACCTCAGATTTGGTCTCTCCCCCTACACCAGCTTTTCCTATAGTAACAAGTAATGCGGCTGATATTATATTCTCTTAGACCCTTCATCTTAGTCCTCCAAGGCCACAAACACACTGGTCTACAAGTCAAATACCTGCCTAAATTAGATTTTGTTTTTCTGTCTATGTAAACAATGACCTCCAAAATGAAGAAAGACCCTCTAGTATTTGTATGTGTCTGGAAACAGTAAATACTATATAACAAAATGCAATGGATGGTTTAATCTTTGAAAAACTTCACATCATACAAAACTGAAAATCATATATGAAAATGTATTAAAACCATATGATTGAGCACTCATATGAAGTAGGGAAAAAGTGTGTTTCAGAAAAGGAATCGTGAAGTTCTCTCTTCCCTGTTTTGCTTGCATATCCAAGATTTTCCTCTTTTTCAATAAGCTCTGCAAAGGCTGTTTTTTTCTGAAACAGCTTATACCACAGATTCATTCATTCATTCATTCATTCATCCACTCAGTGTTAATTTAATAGCTACCATGTTGCAGATCTTGACAGTACAAAAACTTAAGAATAATGACTAACAAGAAAGGAAATACCAAACATCAGTGATTAGAGTTTCCACTGAGCTAATCTCTACTTTTTTAGCAGACTATAATTTATAAAGCATGTGAAGTAGGGAAAAGGCTGTAACTTTTAGGTTTGTATGTCCAGCATCCATCAGCCACTGTCCTATTAGCTCCTGTCTGACGCATGTCTGGATAATGCCTGGAGGGGAAGCTAGGATTTGGTGACGGTATCCAGCCTGGGGAAGGAAGCTGCTTTCAAGAGGATGATCACAAAGTAGCAGGTCTTGTTTAAAGCCTCAGGCAACCACTAGAGAGCACCAGCTGGTTAGCAGAGCTAAAGGTCTGTGAGTGAGAATCCTGGTTGGAATAAGGAAAAAGAAAAAAAAAGTGAGCACCAGGTGGCTCAGTTGGTTAGGCGACTGCTTTCGGCTCAGGTCATGATCCCGGAGTCCCTGGATCAACTCCTCCATCCAGCTCCCTGCTCAGTGAGGAGCCTGTTACTCCATCTGGCCCTCACTGCTTCTCATGCTCTCCTCTCCCTCCCTCTCTCTCTCAAATAAATAAATAAATAGAATCTTACAGATTAAAAAAAAAAAAAAAAAGAATTTTTTTAAAGGGATACAGAAAAAGAAAGCCTGAAGGCAGCCTGTTGTCAGCAGTCTGCAGATCTCAAACCTAAGCAGTCTTTTGGAAGACAAACTCATTATGTAATGTGTTCTCATGCACTGACTTGTGCCTTCTTTTAATTAATCTAACTCTTTTTAAAGCATACAACAGAAATCAAGTTACATTTGCTGAATATTTATTAATTATCTGTGTTGATCTGGTTGGTCATTGTGCTCAGTACCGTCACCGGCTACATACTAATATCTGCCTTCATTCAGCAAGGCTGTTATGCTGGTGTAATGAATTATTCTTTTTTAAAATTTAGTTTTTAGGATTAACTTCCCTACCCAAAAATTAAAATTATCAAAATAAAATGTAGTAATTTAGATTTAGGATTTTCTATATTATTGAATACTGCATGAGATACCTGAAAATGCATTTCAAGTTTGTGACAACAGCAACTTCTAAAAACAGTAAACATCCATGCTATTGATTCATAATTCCATTAAAGTCAATGGCCCTGAAACCATGATGAAATTATAGGATTTTTTTTAACTTTATTATACAAAAAATATGTTTGCTACAAATTAACAGATTTTACTGCCTTATAAACATATTTCCTTTTAAGAATGCTAAGTAAAAATGACTTACAAAAGATTAAGCTGAAAAACTTCCAGTGTCAACCTCTTTTGGACACCCTATGTCAAGTACCCTCAAGACTCTAACAATCCTGTAAAATTAATTAATTTTCTTTCTTTCTTTAAGGATTAAAAAATGGAATTAATGAATTATTTGTTAGGTATTTTGCCAAAGTCACACTAAGACCTGTGTAAAGCATTTTTTAAAAAGTCACATTTCAAAAAAAAAATAAAAAAAAAAATAAAAATAAAAAGTCACATTTCACAGAGTCTTGGATGGCTCAGCCAGTTAAAAGGATGATCCTTGGGGTGCTTGGGTGGCTCAATGGGTTAAAGCCTCTGCCTTCGGCTCAGGTCATGATCCCAGGGTCCTGGGATTGAGTGCCACATAGGGCTCTCTGCTCAGCAGGGAGCCTGCTGTCTCCTCTCTCTCTCTGCCTGCTTCTCTGCCTACTTGTAATCTCTGTCTCTCAAATAAATAAATAAATAATCTTTTAAAAAAAAAAAAAAGGATGATCCTTGGTTTCAGCTCAGGTCATGATCTCAGTGTCCTGAGATGGAGCTCCCACTCCAGCTCTGTGATTAGTGCAGAGTCTGCTTGACAGAGTCTTTTTTTTTCCCTCTCCTTCCCCCTCCCCCCTCCGCATTCATACTCTCTCTTGATCCCTCTCTTTCTAAAAAGTAATTAAATATAGTTTAAAAAATTACATTTCAAAAATTGCAGTGAGGGGCACCTGGATGGCTCAGCCCATTAAGTATCTACCTTCAGCTCAGGTCATTATTCCAGGGTCCTGGGATCAAGCCCTGCCTGGGTCTCCCTGCTCCACAGGAAGCCTGTTTCTCCCTCTCTCTCTGCCTGCTGCTCCCCTGCTTGGGCTCTCTCTGTGTCAAATAAGTAAATAAAATCTTTTTTTAAAATTGCAATGAATAAAAACATGATTTTTAAAAAATTTTCTGAGAAGGCATTGTCCCAAATGATGTTGACTTCCTGTTTCATATTCTACCAAGAAAACAAAGTGGAGCATGCACTTTTAACACAGCTCAAGTTAAATAACGGAGTTAGCATTAGAACTCATCCCATGATAGCCAATTATTTTAATTTATGATATAATAGTCAAAAGACTGATTACCTGTCTTCCCCTCACCTCCATCCCCTGCTTTTTGAAACAGTAGGCTAATTGTAAACCAAAGCATTTAGGTCCACTAACCCAAAAAAGTATGGTGGGAAATTTTGCAAAAGAAAGAAGAAAGTTTATTAGCAGAGGTTTGAAGCCGGCCAATCCAGATTATATTTAAATGTTTTATATTTTGTTGAACTGAGATAAAATGAGGAGTGAAAAAAATAAACCTATCTTATTCAGTATCCTAGAATTAGTCTACTTTCAGTAGGAAAAAATTAAGACTATCCCAGTGAACAGAGACAGATTTTGGCAATGGACTAATTATATATATGGAAACACTTATTGGAGGAAATTAACAAAAGAAATCTCGACAGTAAGTATGAAATTTCAATGCAGGCTTATGAAAATAACAGTCTATATATATATATCTTACACTGCCAAATCAGATCACTGAGGAAACTACTTATTATAGCTACAAATATGACTAATTTAAAAAAACCAAGAAAGTCAATATGAAACAAAGAACTTTTACACAAATTTCACATGGGAAGATTAACAGTGGTGGAGTCAGGGGAAGTGCTAGATGTAGTGAAGATGGTGGTTTTGATAGTAATGGTATTGCTAATACTAGTTCTCCAGCAGACAAAGGAAGGAAGAAAACTGAGTATTGAATACAGAATACAATGATAGATTAATAATGACCTTGATAACATCAGAAAAATAATTTGAAGATTTATCCAGGAGAAGACAGAAGAAGAGCTCAGATTTCTTTCCCCTAAAGAAAGAATATTGTGGTGTCTTCAATGATCAGAATCAAATAAAGAAAATAATAGCAACCATTTATAAATGATAATAAAAACAACCACCGTCTAATTTTCAGCTGAATTTTAAATTTTGGAACAGTCAGACTAGATGTGGAGACAACATTGTCAGTCCGGTACATCTACCTAAAACCCACATAAAAGCCAACATAGTCATCCTCACTGTATCTCTGTGGTCTACATACCACTGCTGCTTGAATTTTGGAAACTTAAGTCATGATGAATGTTTGGTCGTTAACTGACACAAGATAAATCAATTTAATACAAACCATATGAAAAATTCTGATTCTGCAATCTAGGGACTCCCTCCCAAGCTACTGCCAATTTCATCTACCCAGGGGAGGGGGGAGAGGGAAGAGCTAAAGCTTGGTATACAATGAATCATTTGGAAAGGAGGGTTTTGAGAGCTATAAAATCATGGTACCTTTCATATCAAGGTACAGCTGAAAAGAATGTTTGGTGCCTCCGAGTTATCAGGCTTCTGTGTCTTATTTCTTGGAGTTGGTACCTGCACACCACCTCTGTCTGCTCAGTTCTTTCCTGGGCACTACTGTTGGTACAAAAACAAAGCCTAGAATAAACCTCCAGAATTACTCAGGGAAGTCCTTTCTGAGCACTTTTTCTAGTAGGACCACCTTCAATCTACTCCCTTTGTTGCTCAATATCATACACATACATTGATTTATCTATTAATTCAACAGATAATGATGGAACACCAACTATCTGTCTGTCAGTGTTCTCAGCATTGGAGATATAGCAGTGAATACAAAAAAAAAAAAAAAAAAAACCCGATGCTGTCATGCTGCTTACATCCAAATAGTGAGAGAGAGCAGTAAACACAACAAAACAAGACAGTTATATAGATTTAGATAGTGACAAGTACGTTGAATAGAAACAGAGCAAGATCCAGAGCACTCGGTGGTACAGTTAATTAAGCATCCAACTTTTGGTTTCAGCTCCGGGTATGATACCCGGGTCATGAGCTTGAGCCCTGCATCAGGCTCCACGCTCAATGGAGAGTCTGCTTGAGTTTCTTTCTCTTCCCCTCCCTTTGTCGGTCCCCTGACTCCTTGATCTCTCTCTACCTTTTTCTCAAATAAATAAATACATCTTTAAAAAGAAGAAGAAGAAGGAAAAAATAGAGCAAGATCCAGTTATAAAAATAAGGATTGCTTTGCAATTTCTGCAAGGTCAAAAGATCCCAATTAAAACCTTTTTGGCAGACAAGAGTTTGCGTTAGCTTGAAATGCAGTGATAGCAGGGGAGGTGGATTTTGGATGTATGAAAGAAGAATCCAAAGACTCATAGGAAAGTTCAATGTAGTGTTTAAGGAAAAGAAAAAAGAGACAGGGATGACTCTGTATTTTTAGGTTCAGGTACTGGGATGAAAATACCATTAATTGAGATGAAAAACTGGAGAATCGTTTGGTATGAAGATTAGTTTTGAACATTTTAAGTTCAAGGTGTCTATTAGTTATTGAAATAGGTTGAATAAACAGTTGATAGACAAGTATGGAATGTGGCAAAGAGATCATAGGTTATGAGAACTGGATAGCATTAACGCCAAGGGGCTAGATGGGGTCACCTAAGAAGCTGATGTATATAGAGTATTGTAAGAAAATAAAAGAGGATAGAAAAGGTTCTGCAGAAGAGACAGAACGGATGTTCAGTAAGTTGGAGAGAGTCTCATGCAGGCCAAATAGATAAAATGAAGGAGAGGAGGAGAGGGGTTTGGGGGGTGAGTAGGGAGAGGTAGCCAGAGAGGGAAGGGCAAGAGAGGAAGGGAAAAAAGATAAATCTACAGGGTCATAAGCTGCTGGAGCGTTAAATGTATGAAAACAGAGAGAATGGGTCATTGGTTTTGCAAAATGAGGGTCATTGTTGATCCTGACAGAAAGTTTAAGGTGAAATACTAACAACAAAAACCTTTGTAGAGTTGTATATTCTTTTCTAATGAGACATTTCAACCTGGTTTTATGTTATTCCCCCGCTGGATAGATCTATTCAAGGACTATTCAGGTATAAGACAACAGAAAAGTAGATTTAAATACGTTAGGAATAGCCAAATGATATTAGTCAAGTCACAGAGCTGTGACAGGAGACACCGATTTCACTATAGTCATGACATACAGGTGATCTTGCTGTCACTATAAGAATTTTACAATCCCAGGCCACTCAAGACTCTTATAGACACAATCATTTTAAGAAAAATATTTTTTGCTTCACAGGCACCTTGAATTCTATATTTATACTCTTTGCTAATGTTCTTTTTTTTTTAAGATTTTATTTCTTTATTTGACACAGAGGGAGATCACAAGTAGGCAGAGAGGCAGGTGGGGGGTGGTGGCTCTCTGAGATCATGACCTGAGCCAAAGGTAGAGGCTTAACCCACTGAGCCACCCAGGCGCCCATGTTCTTATTTTATCTTCTTTAGAATTAATTCAGTTATTTGCTACTTTGGCCTATATTTTATGTTAGGATTTTCTTACACTAATAAGAGTTACAAATGTTAACCTTAATTAAGCAATTCTTTTTCTTAAACCTGAAGTAAAATTATGAACTTCCGGTACCCCTAAAAAATACCCCTGAAATTTGTAACTTCTTGTTTCTATGTAAGGAAACCAAATTGACTTCCTATAAATTACACAGCTTTGATAGTAAAATAAAAGAAACATGCAAAGGAAACAGATGCATAGGCGTTGCTCCCTTACTGAGTTGCAAATGAATTCTGTGACTTTAATGAAAAGTGAAAGGTGATTTTTCCCAAAACCTGGCCAGTTGAAAAACTGTTTCAACATTGAAAGCAAGATTGTTAAGTATATTATCTACAACTGGTTTTCCATATAAGCCCTTAGCAAGGCTTTTTGTTAAATCTTTTCCTTTTACCATTTTGGGTAATTGTATCATTTTGTAATTATATTTTTCTTTTTCTGTTCGCTATTGAGAAGTGTGGGACACTAGACCTTTGCAGTTGAAAAGTTGGATAATAAAGATATTTCCTATTTTATTCATCAATTTAATATTGACTAGCTCTGTTGTTCTTCCAGACACTAGGTGCTCATTGACCTTACCATTCAATCTCATTCAATTCAGGACCCCTACCACTTAAGCCTATCAGTCATTTGGTTAATAAAGAAAAAAAATACATTTAAATAGATATACAGCCTCAGATATGATAGTCATGATTATAAATTTTGTCTTTACAACCTCTTCCTTCCTATTTCATTGAAAATAATCATTTGCTTACATCATATGGTCTTAGGAGGCTGTCGGCTAGAGTATACCACTCCTCTGGTTAAAGTCATTACTTTAAAATGGACAAATGAAGATGTTGTGAGATAAAATATGAATCTATACACTCTGACCTCAGTAAATAGAACCATTTTTGTTGTTCTTTTGTATCAATAATTTTTATGGTTTCTACAAATATGATAGGTTTCTTGCAAAATATTCAAATCCAGGTGTTATTACAGAGTCAAAATATTCATTATCACCATTCTTCAAGAATGTCAGATTCAAGGAGGAGTTGGGAAAGCAGCTATCATCAAGATATAGGCTGCAGGACGTCTGGGTGGGTCAGGTGGTTGGGTCTGCCTTCGGCTCACATCATGATCCCAGGGTCCTGGGATCCAGTCCTGCATCAGGCTCCTTGTTTAGAAGTGCGCTTCTCCTCTGTCTGCCACTCCCCCTGCTTGGGGGGAAAAAAAAAGATATAGACTGCAGAGAAATTCTACATTTGTTTATTCCTTTGTAGTACTGCTCCTAGGGAGAAAAAATTGCATGTATCATTCAAAAAATAAATAGATCAAGGATGGAACTCAACTTTTTTTGCTAGGATATACTACCAATATATTACCAATATTTCTTCAGATTTTATTGTAGGTCAGGTTCCTCAAGAAACAGACTCTAAGGCACCGGTGCCTGGGTGGCTCAGTCATTAGGCGTTTGATTTTGGTTCAGTTTATGGTCCCAGGGTGCTGGGATAGAGCCCCACATCGGGCTCCCTGCTCAACAAGAAGCCTGCTCCTCCCTCTCCTACTCCCCCTGCTTGTGTTCCCTCTCTCGCTGTGTCTCTCTCTGTCAAATACATAAATAAAATCTTTAAAAAAAAAAAAAAGAAACACTCTCAGATGGGGGTCTGCATACAGAATGCTAATTAAGGAGCTATTTCAAAATCAAAACCTGGGAGATACTTCTGTCTGGGCAAAGGAAAACTTTGAACAGTGATTCCATCCCAACAAAAGTTATAGCGGACACTATAGGGAACTCAAGCTGAGTGGACCCTTAATATTTGCTCCAATACAAGGGAGGAAGTCCAGGCTTCCAAAGTCTAACATGAACCAGTCATTTGAGTCAGTCAGTCCCAACAGAGTGTGTGACCTTGAGAAGGGGTACTGTTGACTAAAAGCCATGCCATAGCGTTTCAGCTAAAGCTTTCAGATTCCAACTCCCAGGCAGCTGAAGGATTGGGTACCTAGTCCAGAGTGAGGATACATCACTGCATCCACTGCAGATGGAAAGACACTTTCTCAACCAAAAGATATGGGTGACTGGGTGGTTCAGTTGGTTAAGTGACCAATTCTTGATTTTTGCTCAGGTCATGATCTCAGGTCCTGGGATCGAGCCCCACATCAGGCTCTGCACTCAGCATGAAGTCTGCTTGTCCTTCTTCCTCTGCTCATCCCTAACTCTCTTTCTCTGTTTCTGCCTTTCTTAAATTAATTAATTAATTAATTAATAATAAATAAAATCTTTTTAAAAAATAAGAAATAAATAAACCAAAGGATAGGGAAGACAGGTTCTTTTCTTGATCAGACTCCTCTGTGTCAGGCTAAAACCATATATCCAACTTCCTCTTAAAATACCTAGTTGAATGGGGGGTTAAGGGGGTAGGAGAAGTATAAATGAAACAAGATGGGATTGGGAGGGAGAAAAACCATAAGTGACTCTTAATCTCACAAAACAAACTGAGGGTTGCTGGGGGGAGGGGGGTTGAGAGAGGGTGGTGGGGTTATGGACATTGGGGAGGGTATGTGCTTTGGTGAGTACTGTGAAGTGTGTAAACTTGGAGATTCACAGACCTGTACCCCTGGGGATAAAAATATATGTTCATAAAAAATAAAAAATTATAAAAAAATAAATAAAAATACCTAGTTGAATCTTTATTCTTCATCTCATTTAAGGAATACTGCCCAATGTTGTGTGAATCAAAACGTAAGGACCACCTCTGACTCTGACTCTCTCTCATTACCTCTTTTCCTTAAATTCCTTCATCCAATCAGCCAAATGATTTTTTTTAACCTAATCATGTCTTTAATTCCACGACTTTCTTTTATCTCTATTGCACCCAACCTAGTCTTGAATACAATCATCTCTCACTCCTAATGGTTACTAGATCTGCCCTGTACTATTCAGCCTGAGCAGTACTTCTAAACATAAGTATCTAATCTCAGTCAGTCCCCAATTTATAACACTTTAGAGACTTTGCACTTTGGTTGGAATAATTCTAGATTATTTAACTGCATTTATTTGGTTTTTTATTTCTTGCTTCTCTCCTGAGTCCCACTTTACTGAATTTCTGTCAGTTTCTCTATTAGACCATCCTTCCTCTCACCTCTGAGGCTTGTACTATTTGCTCCTATCTAAAAGGCTTTTCCCTTGCCCTATTCACCTGGAAAATTTCTGCTCATTTTTCACTTCTCATATTAAATGTTAATTTTTATATAAAGCTACGTTGATACTAAGCACATCCCCCAATATATGCCTCTTTAGTTATCTTTTTTTTTCTATCAAAAAGGTAAGTATATTTCATCATAATTACATGTTTAATTCTCTGCCCAGACATCAGCAGTGATGGTAGAGTTAAGACCTACATAAAGCTATCCCTTCACAAAATCAACAAGAACATTAGCAAAAATTGTCAATACCAACTTTCCCAAGATGTTGCAAATTAACCAAAGAGTTGCAAAAATCTAAAAGAATTTCTTCAAGAAAATAGGTGAATCTCATAAAGAACAGTGCTATTTGTGGTGTTTTGATTTGCTCTTTTCCCAACCCCTTCTCAGTTTCACAGTTATCTTTGAAAATCAACAGTCTCACAACTGCAGTAGTTGTGGAAAACAGCACCTTAACAGAAACCAGAAGGGGCAGAAAGAATTTGGAAGTTTTCAAAAGAAAACTCTCAGAGTAGTCATTCAGTGAACTATCTGGCATCTTTCTGAAAATTCCAGTCTGTAGGTCATGTTTTTATTTGACCTGAAATCATCTTACAGAGCTAGCTCAGTGCAAACAGATATCCTCCAAGGGCATTTGTCAAAAACCATTGACCCCCATTGCTGAACCTTGTTGCTGCCTGAGGTGGCAGTAACAGTTAGGGCAAATAAAGATTGACAAATAAATTATGAGGGAAATTTGGGGGATGAAGGGGCTTTGAAAAGATCTAACATATTGCTAGAAATACAGAATTCTATACCCATGTGTAGGGCTGTGTAGATACCCAAGAAAGACCTGAGAAGGCCCTAAATTCTCATCTAACTGAACTTAAGGCTCTGCAAAAGCAGGGAAAGGCAAACATTTTAATCAGCTGTTTTAAATATTTTTTTTTAAAGATTTTTATTTATTTGTCAGAGACGGAGAGAGAGTGACCGAGGACAGGCAGACAGAGAGGCAGACAGAGGCAGAGGGAGAACCAGGCTCCTGCTGAGCAAGGAGCCCGATGTGGGACTCGATTCCAGGACCCTGGGATCATGACCTGAGCCGAAGGCAGCTGCTTAACCAACTGAGCCACCCAGGCATCCCTGTTTTAAATATTTTTAAAGGACTAGTGCAAGCAAACTTAAAGAACTAAAAGAACATGTGAGAATAATGATTAGCTTTTTTCTCATTAGAAAACATGTATATGATGAAAGAGACAAAATATTTAAAATCCAAAGTGATAAAAGAAATGTCAACCAAGAATTCTATATCTATAAAAACTCTCTTTCAAAAATAAGGGAGAAAGACATTCCCAGATAAATAGAAACTTAGAGAATTAGATTTTCAGTCAGACCTGCCCTACAAGAATGAAGAGAGTCCTTCAGGTTGAAATGAAAAACACTAGATCATAACTTGGATTTACATGAAAAAATTAAGATCATTGGTAAAGGTATGGGTAAATATAAAAGGCAGCATAAATGTGTTTTTATTATAATTCTTTTTCTTCGATCTTATTTAATAAAAAAATTTCATAAAACATAATATCAGTTGGTAAAGATGTATAATTTTTAAATTTGTGCAGATCTTTAAAGCATACAGATGTAACTTGTATGATAACAATTGCACAAAGGGAGAGGGCACTGAGCCATACAAGAGCAAACTTTTTTGATACTATTGAAAGTAAGTTTGTATTAATTGGAACTGGATTGCTATAAATTAAGATGTTAATCATAATCCCCAGGGCAACCACTAAGAAAATAACTGAAAAAAATATATAGTAATGTGAAACAAAATAATTAAATTGCACATTAGAAAATAACTATTTGACACAAGAGAAGACAGTAATGGAACAATAGAGGCACAATAAGAAATGAGACCTATAGAAAACAAATAGCAAAATGGCACACTTAAACCCTAATAAACCAATTATTACATTAAATGTAACTAGGTTAATTATTAATACTGTGTTGTATATTTGAAAGTTTCTAAGAGAGTGGATCTTAAAATTTCTCGTCATGAGAAAACAAAATTTTAACTGTGTGGTGGTAGAGGTTAACTAAATTTATAGTAGTGACCATTTTGCAGTATATACAAGTATGGAATTATGTTATACACCTGGAATTAACAAAATATTGTATGTCAATTATATTTCAGTAAAAATATCAATCTGGTAACAATGATTGGAGACTTCAGAACCTCAATTTCTGTAATAAATAAAACTAAACAGAAAAGCAATCAGACAATGGAAGATTTAAGCAACACTATATGTCAACAAGGCTTGATAAATATCCATAGAACACTTCACTTAGCAACAAAAATTCTTTCAAGTGGATGCTGTCCCTATTGACCATATGTTAGGTCAAAACACATTTAAACAAGTCTTAATCAATTTAAAATGACTAGAATCATATGAGGTATGTTCTCTTACCACAATGGGATGAAATTAACAAATAATAACAAGGAAATATAGGAAATTCATAATTAAGTATAAACTAAACAACACAGTCCTAAATAACAATGGGTTAAAGAAGAAATCACATGGAGAATTAGAAAATACTGCAATATGGATGGGAGTCAAGATGGCGGAGAAGTAGCAGGCTGAGACTACTTCAGCTAGCCAGAGATCAGCTAGATAGCTTATCTAAAGATTGCAAACACCTGAAAATCCATTGGCAGATCTAAGAGAAGAAGAACAGCAATTCTGGAAACAGAAAAACAACCACTTTCTGAAAGGTAGGACAGGCGGAGAAGTGAATCCAAAGCGACGGGGAAGATAGACCCCGGGGGGAGGGGCCGGCTCCCGGCAAGCAGCGGAGCAACGGGCGCACAAAATCAGGACTTTTAAAAGTCTGTTCCGCTGAGGGACATCGCTCCAGAGGCTACCCGGGGCGAAGCCCACGCGGGGTCAGCGTGGCCTCAGGTCCCGCAGGGTCACAGAAGGATCGGGGGTGTCTGAGTGTCGCAGAGCTTGCGGGTATTGGAACGGGAAAGCCGGCTACAGAGACAGAGCCGACAGTAAGCTCGTAGCTCGGGGTGACCTTGAACCGGTCGCAGGCTCAGTGAGCTTGGAGCACGTCGGAGGTCAAGCAGACGGGAGTAACTGGGCGCTGTTCTCTGAGGGCGCACTACGGAGTGGCACCCTGGGCTCTTGGCTCCTCCGGGCCAGAGACCAGGAGGCTGCCATTTGTATTCCCGTCCTCCGGAACTCTACGGAAAGCGCTCAGGGAACAAAAGCTCCTGAAAGAAAACCCGAGCAGATTACTCAGCCCGGCCCCAGGTAAGGGCGGTGTAATTCCACCTGGGGCAGACACTTGAGAATCACTACAACAGGCCCCTCCCCCAGAAGATCAACAAGAAATCCAGCCGAGACCAAGTTCACCTACCAAGGAGTGCGGTTTCAATACCAAGGAGAGCAGCAGAATTCCAGAGGAGGAGAAAGCCAAGCACGGAACTCATGGCTTTTTCCCTGTGATTTTTTTTAGTCTTGCAGTTAATTTAATTTTTTTCTTTTTCATGGCTTTTTCCCTGTGATTTTTTTCAGTCTTGCAGTTAATTTAATTTTTTTCTTTTTCATTTTTTGTTTTTTTTTCTCGCCTTCAGGTAAATTTTTTTTTAACTGTTACCTTTTTCTTTTTTAACGATTTTTTACTAGTTTATCTAATATATATATATTTTTCTTTTTTATATTTTTCTTAGGTGTTTTCTTTTTTTAAATTCTTTTCTTTTTTTTTTCTTTTTTCTTTTTTTTTTTCTTTCTTCCTTTTTGAACCTCTTTTTATCCCCTTTCTCCCCCCTCACGATTTTGGATCTCTTCTAATTTGGTTAAAGCATATTTTCCTGGGGTTGTTGCCACCCTTTTAGTATTTTACTTGCCCCTTCATATACTCTTATCTGGACAAAATGACAAGATGGAAAAATTCAACACAAAAAAAAAAGAACAAGAGGCAGTACCAAAGGCTAGGGACCTAATCAATACAGACATTGGTAATATGTCAGATCTAGAGTTCAGAATGACAATTCTCAAGGTTCTAGCCGGGCTCAAAAAAAGCATGGAAGATATTAGAGAAACCCTCTCAAGAGATATAAAAGCCCTTTCTGGAGAAATAAAAGAACTAAAATCTAACCAAGTTGAAATCAAAAAAGCTATTAATGAGGTGCAATAAAAAATGGAGGCTCTCACTGCTAGGATAAATGAGGCAGAAGAAAGAATTAGTGATATAGAAGACCAAATGACAGAGAATAAAGATGCTGAGCAAAAGAGGGACAAACAGCTACTGGACCACGAGGGGAGAATTCGAGAGATAAGTGACACCATAAGACAAAACAACATTAGAATAATTGGGATTCCAGAAGAAGAAGAAAGAGAGAGGGGAGCAGAAGGTATACTGGAGAGAATTATTGGGGAGAATTTCCCCAATATGGCAAAGGGAACGAGCATCAAAATTCAGGAGGTTCAGAGAACGCCCCTCAAAATCAATAAGAATAGGCCCACACCCCATCACCTAATAGTAAAATTTACAAGTCTCAGTGACAAAGAGAAAATCCTGAAAGCAGCCCGGGAAAAAAAGTCTGTAACATACAATGGTAAAAATATTAGATTGGCATCTGACTTATCCACAGAGACCTGGCAGGACAGAAAGAGCTGGCATGATATTTTCAGAGCACTAAATGAGAAAAACATGCAGCCAAGAATACTATATCCAGCTAGGCTATCATTGAAAATAGAAAGAGAGATTAAAAGCTTCCAGGACAAACAAAAACTGAAAGAATTTGCAAACACCAAACCAGCTCTACAGGAAATCTTGAAAGGGGTCCTCTAAGCAAAGAGAGAGCCTACAAGTGGTAGATCAGAAAGGAACAGAGACCATACACAGTAACAGTCACCTTACAGGCAATACAATGGCCCTAAATTCATATCTCTCAAGAGTTACCCTGAATGTTAATGGGCTAAATGCCCCTGTCAAAAGACACAGGGTACCAGAATGGATAAAAAAACAAAACCCATCTATATATTGCCTCCAAGAAACTCATTTTAAGCCCAAAGACACCTCCAGATTTAAAGTGAGGGGGTGAAAAGAATTTACCATGCTAATGGACATCAGAAGAAAGCAGGAGTGTCAATCCTTATATCAGATCAATTAGATTTTAAGCCAAAGACTATAATAAGAGATGAGGAAGGACACTATATCATACTCAAAGGGTCTGTCCAACAAGAAGATTTAAGAATTTTAAATATCTATTCCTCCAACGTGGGAGCAGCCAACTATATAAACCAATTAATAACAAAATCAAAGAAACACATCAACAATAATACAATAATAGTAGGGGACTTTAATACTCCCCTCACTGAAATGGACAGATCATCCAAGCAAAAGATCAGCAAGGAAATAAAGGCCTTAAATGACACACTGGACCAGATGGACATCACAGATATATTCAGAACATTTCATCCCAAAGCAACAGAATACACATTCTTCTCTAGTGCACATGGAACATTCTCCAGAATAGATCACATCCTCGGTCCTAAATCAGGACTCAACCGGTATCAAAAGATTGGGATCATTCCCTGCATATTTTCAGACCACAATGCTCTAAAGCTAGAACTCAACCACAAAAGGAAGTTTGAAAAGAACCCAAAACATGGAGACTAAACAGCATCCTTCTAAAGAATGAATGGGTCAACCGGGAAATTAAAGAGGAATTGAAAAAAATCATGGAAACAAATGATAATGAAAATACAACGGTTCAAAATCTCTGGGACACAATAAAGGCAGTCCTGAGAGGAAAATATATAGCAGTACAAGCCTTTCTCAAGAAACAAGAACGTCTCAGGTACACAACCTAACCCTACACCTAAAGGAGCTGGAGAAAGAACAAGAAAGAAACCCTAAGCCCACCAGGAGAAGAGAAATCATAAAGATCAGAGCAGAAATCAATGAAATAGAAACCAAAAACAAAACAAAACAAAACAAAAAAAACAAAAACAAAAACAAAAAAAAAAAACAAAACAAAACAAAAAACCAATAGAACAAATCAATGAAACTAGGAGCTGGTTCTTTGAAAGAATTAATAAAATTCATAAACCCCTGGCTCGACTTATCAAAAAGAAAAGAGAAAGGACCCAAATAAATAAAATCATGAATGAAAGAGGAGAGATCACAACTAACACCAAAGAAATACAAACTATTATAAGAACATACTATGAGCAACTCTACGCCAACAAATTTGACAATCTGGAAGAAATGGATGCATTCCTAGAAACATATAAACTACCACAACTGAACCAGGAAGAAATAGAAAGCCTGAACAGACCCATAACCAGTAAGGAGATTGAAACAGTCATTAACAATCTCCAAACAAACAAAAGCCCAGGGCCAGACGGCTTCCCGGGGGAATTCTACCCAACATTTAAAGAAGAACTAATTCCTATTCTCCTGAAACTGTTCCAAAAAAATAGAAATGGAAGGAAAACTTCCAAACTCATTTTATGAGGCCAGCATCACCTTGATCCCAAAACCAGACAAGGATCCCATCAAAAGAGAGAGCTATAGACCAATATCCTTGATGAAAACAGATGCGAAAATTCTCAACAAAATACTAGCCAATATGATTCAACAGTACATTAAAAGGATTATTCACCACGACCAAGTAGGATTTATTCCAGGGCTGCAAGGTTGGTTCAACATCCACAAATCAGTCAATGTGATACAACACATCAATAAAAGAAAGAACAAGAACCATATGATACTCTCAATAGATGCTGAAAAAGCATTTGACAAAGTACAGCATCCCTTCCTGATCAAAACTCTTCAAAGTGTAGGGATAGAGGGCACATACCTCAATATCATCAAAGCCATCTATGAAAAACCCACCGCAAATATCATTCTCAATGGAGAAAAGCTGAAAGCTTTTCCGCTAAGGTCAGGAACACGGCAGGGATGTCCTTTATCACCACTGCTATTCAACATAGTACTAGAAGTCCTAGCCTCAGCAATCAGACAACAAAAGGAAATTAAAGGCTTCTAAATCGGCAAAGAAGAAGTCAAATTATCACTCTTTACAGATGATATGATACTATATGTGGAAAACCCAAAAGACTCCACTCCAAAACTGCTAGAACTTGTACAGGAATTCAGTAAAGTGTCAGGATATAAAATCAATGAACAGATGGAACCAGAAAAGACCTCGAATAGCCAAAGGGATATTGAAAAAGAAAGCCAACGTTGGTGGCATCACAATTCCGGACTTCAAGCTGTATTACAAAGCTGTCATCATCAAGACAGCATGGTACTGGCACAAAAACAGACACATAGATCAATGGAACAGAATAGAGAGCCCAGAAATAGACCCTCAACTCTATGGTCAACTAATCTTCGACAAAGCAGGAAAGAATGTCCAATGGAAAAAAGACAGCCTCTTCAATAAATGGTGCTGGGAAAATTGGACAACCACATGCAGAAAAATGAAATTGGACCATTTCCTTACACCACACACAAAAATAGACTCAAAATGGATGAAGGACCTCAATGTGCGAAAGGAATCCATCAAAATCCTTGAGGAGAACACAGGCAGCAACCTCTTCGACCTCAGCCACAGCAACATCTTCCTAGGAACAATGCCAAAGGCAAGGGAAGCTAGGGCAAAAATAAACTATTGGGATTTCATCAAGATCAAAAGCTTTTGCACAGCAAAAGAAACAGTTAACAAAATCAAAAGACAACTGACAGAATGGGAGAAGATATTTGCAAATGACATATCAGATAAAGGACTAGTGTCCAGAATCTATAAAGAACTTAGCAAACTCAACACCCAAAGAACAAATAATCCAATCAAGAAATGGGCAGAGGACATGAACAGACATTTCTGCAAAGAAGACATCCAGATGGCCAACAGACACATGAAAAAGTGCTCCATATCACTCGGCATCAGGGAAATACAAATCAAAACCACAATGAGATATCACTTCACACCAGTCAGAATGGCTAAAATCAACAAGTCAGGAAATGACAGATGCTGGCGAGGATGCGGAGAAAGGGGAACCCTCCTCCACTGTTGGTGGGAATGCAAGCTGGTGCAGCCACTCTGGAAAACAGCATGGAGGTTCCTCATAATGTTGAAAATAGAACTGCCCTATGACCCAGCAATTGCACTATTGGGTATTTACCCTAAAGATACCAACGTAGTGATCCAAAGGGGCACGTGCACCCGAATGTTTATAGCAGCAATGTCCACAATAGCCAAACTATGGAAAGAACCTAGATGTCCATCAACAGATGAATGAATCAAGAAGATGTGGTATATATACACAATGGAATACTATGCAGCCATCAAAAGAAATGAAATCTTGCCATTTGCGACAACATGGATGGAACTAGAGCGTATCATGCTTAGCAAAATAAGTCAAGCGGAGAAAGACAACTATCATATGATCTCCCTGATATGAGGTAGTGGTGATGTAACATGGGGGCTTAAGTGGGTATGAGAAGAATAAATGAAACAAGATGGGATTGGGAGGGAGACAAACCATAAGTGACTCTTAATCTCACAAAACAAACTGAGCGTTGCTGGGGGGAGGGGGTTTGGGAGAAGGGGGTGGGATTATGGACATTGGGGAGGGTATGTGCTTCGGTGAGTGCTGTGAAGTGTGTAAACCTGGTGAATCACAGACCTGTACCCCTGGGGATAAAAATATATGTTTGTAAAAAGTAAAAAGACATACTGAATATGCAATATGTACAAAATACTGCAATATGTACAAAAATAAACATATAACATACCAAAAGACAAACAAACAAACAAAACCTTAGAGGATGCAGTGAAAACAGTTCTTAGAGGAAAATGTATTGCCATAAACACCTATATTTTTAAAAAGGAGACCCAAATCACTAACCTAGTTTTCTACCTTAACTAGAAATAGGAGAGCAACCTAAACCAGAAGTAAGAAGTTACAAAGGAAAAATAAAATTTGAGAGCAAATACAGAATATAAAAGCAATATAGAAAATCAGTGATACCACAAGATTTGTTTTTTTAAATCAACAAAATGTTAAAACTTTAGCTAGAATGACCAAGATAAAGACTGAATTCCTTATTGTCTGTCCTACTTGCCAGACTGCACACTCCTTAAAAGCACAGATATCATGGTTGAATTGTCAGTTCTGCGTCTCCAGTACCTATTTCGGTTTTTGGCACAAAGCAGCAGTCTGCTAAATATTTGTTAAATAAATAAATGAATAAATGAATGAGTGCAACTCAGTGGAATAGAGTGACTTCCCTATATTTATACATTACTAGCAGTCAATCTTCCAATTGCATCCATTTATGATTTCCAGCCCAGAATTCTACCACCTGCCTCACAAGATGTGTTAAGCTTCTCCATCTCATGCTTTTACTACTAAAGTGAGCCAGATATATTTTGTTTCCTTTTTATCTGATCTTGCTATTCCCCACCCACTTCTTTAAATTCTATTTGAGAAAACCTCTACAGTGTTGGACAATAGCACTTTAAACTTTTTTTTCAAGTTACCCGATGTGGTTTTAAATTTCCTGTTAGGAGACTAAGATAAATGTAAGCTAGGGACATAAAGTTCCAGAGCTTGAATATGAAGATCAGTAACAAAGATTTCTTTTTAGCAAATCTTTTCAATAATTGTTGCAAGTTGTTATGATTTTCTACCCAGTAAGCAATTTCTCCCTTCTTTTCTAATACAAGAGAGAGTCTATTCAGGCATTCAATCTCTTCCATGTGACTATGGTGTTCCAAGGGACAGTAAATACAATCATTTAACCTAGAAGATGAGTCCCCGTTGGTTCAATAATCATGGTGATATGCATTCTTTGCCAGCATCTGGGATATGAAAGACTAGTGAGAGATAAAAGCTAACATTTTTGTGAACACCAGCTTTGGGCCATGCACTATCTCACGTGATTTACATTGAACTTTTGCAACTGCCTCATATAATAGTTACACTTATTTCCACTTTAAGTTTAATATAATTAATGGACAACTAGAATAACTGGAATTTAATTATTGTAGATTTGACAAACCCTGATAAAGAGGAATTGGGTGGATTATCTAAAATAAACTTTCTCAGAAATATGTTGCATCTGGTCTAGAACTTTGAAATTACTAAAGTTTCTGGTACCTGTGTAAAAAGCCCAAGAAGAAATATGCTGATAACTAGAATGTGACTTATCTCCAGGCAGGAAGAAGAGTAAGAACTAGGAAGACTTGGAAAAGAAGGTTATTTCAAAGGATATGGTAATAGCGATAACCTGAATGCTGTGAGAATTTGAGGAGACCAAGGAAAATAGAAATGCTTATAAAGTCTAGTGAATTCTCACTGACAGACCACTTTCACTTTTTCCAAGCAGCATAAGCAAAAGGTCTGCTATTAGAGAATATATATATTCCTCTTCTTCACTGGTTGCCCTTGTGTCTGTATGTGATTCTTGGAACAGATACAGCCATTTTGTGACCATTGGTGACAATAATTCCAACTAATAAACAAAAATAACAAGATAAAAAGATGGAAAGCTCTTGATCCTTGAACTATTGAAATTGCTCTCTCTGAAATTACCCAGATAATGTTAAGCCATCTTGAGTCAAATTACCTGTTATGTGCATCCAAATGATTAATACAGATACCTTTCCTTTGACTTTCTTTTTTTCAGGAGACATTGATTCCTAATTGTTTTAGTCAACTGACATGTGTTTTTTTGCTGTTGTTTCTTGCAACTAAAGTCACCCTTGTTTTTACTGGAATGCAAGTTCAGAGTTATTGAAGATGAAGAGTGAATAGACAGACATAAAACCATCCTAAAGAGGAATTTCAGTGTCTAAGAAGTAACAGGTTGAATATTTAGAATGTTGACGTTAAAAGGATAATAAAAGTATATAATTACATAATAAACCAACAAATTCAAGAACTGAAATGAAGTGGCCAAAAACTTGTCTGTTCTCTCTAAAGATTGCTTTGACTATTCAAGGTCTTTTGTGGTTCCACACAAATTTTAGGATAGTTTGTTCTATTTCTGTGAAAAACATTTGGAACTTTGGTAAGAATTGCATTGAATCTATAGACTGCATTAGGCAGTAAAGACATTCTAATGATACAAATTCTTCCAATTCATGAGTACAAAATATTTTTTCTATTTATTCAAGACTTCTTCAATTTCTTTCATTAATGTCTTATCATTTTCAATATATAATTTTTTCTTGTAGTTTTCAATATATAGGTTTTTTACCTCCTTGTTTAAATCTACTTTTAAGTATTTTATTTTTTATGATACAATTGTACATAAGATTGTTTTCTTAATATTTTTCCAACAATTCATTTTTAGTGTAAAGAAATGCAGTAGATTTTTGTGTATTGATTTTTGCATGAGAAAATATAAAAATAAAATCACTATGATAAGAGGAAATAATCTTAGAGTTGTTAGATATTAAAATTATCTGACAAAAATTTTAAGATAACCACCATACAAAGTCTTCAACAAGTGATTATGGACACATTCAAAACAAATGAATAAATGGAATGTCTCAGCAAATAAGTACAAGATATGAAGAAGATCCAAATGGAAATTTTAGAACCTAATATGAAAATAATGCCCCCAATTTTTTCATTTAAATGAATAAATAGGATCAACAGCAGAATGCAAGGGACATAGGCAAAAAGTTGGTGAACTTAAAGATAGTAAAATAGAAAATAAACTGAACAATGGAGAGAAAATAGATGAGGGAGGAAAAAGCAAACGAACAAAGCCTCAGAGATCTATAGGACCATAATAAAGGATGTAGCATCCATAACATAGGAGTCCCAGAAAGAGAAGAGAAAAGGTAGAGCTAAAAAAGTACTCTAAAAATTAAAGGTTGAATGTCAAATCTGGCAGAAGATAGAAGATTTCATATTCAAGAAGGTGGGAAAACCTTGAAAAATGACAAATATAAAGAAATTCATGGCAAGACACATCATAATCAAACTTCTGAAAAGTAAGACAAAAACAAAATTTTGAAAGTAATGAGACAAAAACAAAGTTTACGTATAAAGAAGAAAAACTGAATGACAGGATATGGGAGTACCATTGCATTTTCCAAATGCTGAAATAAAGGACTGAAAATTCAGAATCCTATACCTAATGAAAATATCCTTCAGGACAGAATGGGAAATCTGGACATTCTTTCTTGAAAGTGAACTTTGAATTTGTCACCAACAGACCTATCCCAAATAGGTGGAATAGTAGAAATAATAGTTGAAGGAATGATAGTTAAAGAAAGTTCTCTAAATAGAAAGTTAGCATTTCAAGAAGAAACATTTGAACACAAGCGGGAAGAAAGAACACAGTAAGAGCAAAAATATGGGTAAATATGATAGACTTGACTTCTCATTTTGTGTTTTCCAAGTCTTTTCATGATTGATATGGTACTAAATGTATTTACAGAAAATATTTGTAAATTATATTTACTTAGGAGAGGACAAAGAGTAATAAAGAGATGTAAGTTTTCTACACCTGACTCAAGTTGGTATGTCAATGCCAGTAGACTGTGATAATTTTTATATATAAAATGAAATACCTAGAACAATCACTAAAAAAGCAATAAGAGACATCCATCCAAAATAATATAGGGAATTCAAAAGGAAATTTTAAAAAGTATGTTCAAGTAGTCCACAAGAAGATAGAAAAAAAAAAAAACAGAGAAACATAGAACAGACACATATCAAAAAATACAAGTGACTGGGGCGCCTAGGTGGCTCAGTGGGTTAAGCCGCTGCCTTCGGCTCAGGTCATGATCTCAGAGTCCTGGGATAGAGTCCCGCATCGGGCTCTCTGCTCAGCGGGGAGCCTGCTTCCCTCTCTCTCTCTCTGCCTGCCTCTCCATCTACTTGTGATTTATCTCTGTCAAATAAATAAATAAAATCTTTAAAAAAAATGTAAAAAAAAAAATACAAGTGACAAATTTAAGCCCTAACATTTCAATAATTATGCTGAATATAAATGGTTTAAATACAACACTTAAAAATAGAGATTGACAAAGTAGATTAAATATTACACAAATATGCTGAAAAAATAAATTAATTTTAATTATAATGTACATAGGTTGAAAGAAAAATTGTAGAAAGAGACCTATTATAGGCACCTTAATCAAAGGAGGATAGGAGGGGCACCTGAGTGTCTCAGTTGGTTAAGCAGCCAGCTCTTGATTTTGGTTCAGGTTATAATCTCACGGGTTGTGAGATCAAGACCTGAGTCAGGCTTCCCACTCAGAGTGGGGTCTGCATGGAAGTCTCTGCCTCTCCTTCTACCTTTCCTCTGCTTGTGCTTTCCCTCTCTCAAATAAATAAATAAAACTTGAAAAAAAAAAAAAGAGTAGGAGTGGCTATTTAATATTTAATAACAATTAAAATAGACTTGTAAGTTTTTAAAAAAACATTACCAGAAGTGAAGCTGAAGTTAATGATAAAATTTCACTTACCAAAAATATAATCTGTCTAATATGGGACGCAAAAACTTACAGAAAGAAAAAGAGATGAAAGCATGTCTGCAATCAGAGTAGAAGATGTTAATACTTCTCTTTCAACAATTGGTAGAATAAACATAAATTAAATAATATAGAAAGATGCAACAGCACCATCAACCAACAAGATCTAATAGACACTTATGTAACAATCAACCTAACAAGAGGAGGACATTCTTTTCAAAAACCTGATAAACACATATCAAGGTAGACTGTATCCTGGACAATTAAACAAACTTTAGTAAATTGGAAAGTATGAAAACAATACAGAGAATTTGCTCTGACCTCAATGGAATCAAACTAGATATTGAAAAAAAAGACAATAAGAACGTCTCCAGATACTTGTGAATGAAACAACATATTTCCAAATCATCCATGGATAAAATAGAAAGTCTCAAGGAAAATTGGCAAAGTTATTGGACTGAATAAATACAATCTATCAGTATCTGTGGGATGATTAAACGAAGGTCATGGTGAGAGGGGAATTTATAGTGCTAACTGCTTTTTTTTTTTATTGTGCCACTTTTTAAAATTTTTTTAATTTTTTTATAAACATATAATGTATTTTTAGCCCCAGGGGTACAGGTCTGTGAATCACCACGTTTTTACACTTCATAGCACTCACCCAGCACACACACCTCCCAATGTCCACAACCCCACTACCCTCTCCCTTCCCCCCTCCCCCCAGCAATCCTCAGTTTGTTCTGCGAGATTAAGAGTCTTTTATGGTTTGTCTACCTCCCAATCCCATCTTGTTTCATTTATTCTTTTTCTACCCCCCAAACCTCTTTTCCTCACCATAGCACATGCCCTTCCCAATGTCCATCACCCAGCCACCTTTATCAAGATAAAAAGCTTTTGCACAACAAAGGAAACAGTCAACAAACCAAAAGAAAACTGACAGAATGGGAGAAGATATTTGCAAATGTTATATCAGATAAAGGGCGAGTATCCAAAATCTATAAAGAACTTATCAAACTCAACACCCAAAAAACAAATAATCCAATCAAGAAATTGGCAGAAGACATGAACAGACATTTCTGCAAAGAAGACATCCAGATGGCCACAGACACATGAGACAGTGCTCCACATCACTTGGCATCAGGGAAATACAAACAACTGCTTTTATTATAAAAGAGAGAAAGTCTGATATCAATGATCTAAGATTCTACAACAAGAAATTGAAAAAGAAGAACAAAATAAACCCCTACAGGACTAAGTAGAAATACTGGTAGACTAGTAAACTAGTCTACTAAGGACTAGTAGAAGGAAGCACATAATAAATGCAAGATTAAAAATTAATGAAATTGAAATCAGAAAAACCATACGCACTCAATAAAAACAGAAGACTTTCGCTCTGTAAAAGACTCCATGAAGAATATGAAAAGGCAAGCTGCAGACTGGAGGTAAATATTTGTAAACATATATCAAACAAATGATCTAGATTTGGGCAAAAGACACAGATATTTTATTTCAGAGGACATACAAGTGGCAGCTAAGCACATGAGAGATGTTCAACATCATTAGCCCATAGGGAAATATGAACTAAAATCACAATTATATGTCACTGTATACTATCAGTATAGCCATTGGGAATGTACAATGCAGTGCTAATGGGAATGCACAATGGTACAGCCACTGTAAGGGTTGGACAATTTCTTAATAAACCAATATGAAACCACCAAACCACCCATTAATTACACCTCTGAACATTTATTCCAGAGAAATGAAAACTTAATTTCATGTAAGGATGTAGACACAAATGTTTGTAGCAAGAAATTTTATTCATAAGAGTTCCCAAACTGGCAACAAACCAAACATCTTTTGAAAGGTTTGTCTGTGGTACAGCTCTACAATTGAATGCTACTTAGCAATAGAGAAGAAGCTATTGGGAAAACTGAATGGGAAGAAATCAGAGAGGAAGACAAACCACGAGAGACTCTGGACTGAGGATTACAGAATGGAGGAGGGTAGAGAGATGGGGTAAATGGGTGATGGATATCAAGGAGGGCATGTATTGTGATGAGCCCTGGGTGTTATATGCAACTTATGAATCATTGAACACTGCATCAAAAATTAATGGTGTTATATGCAACTTATGAATCATTGAACACTGCATCAAAAATTAATGGTGTACTATATGCTGGCTATTTGAACATAATATATATTTTTTAAAGATGGAACTATTGATGCTTGCAGCTATTTGGATAAATTCACAGAGAACTTTACTGATTGAAAAAAAAAAAAAGCCAGGACACCTGGGTGGCTCAGTAGGTTAAGCCACTGCCTTCAGCTCAGGTCATGGTCTCAGGGTCCTGGGATCGAGCCCTGCATAGGGCTTTCTGCTCAGCAGGGATCCTGCTTCCCCCTCTCTCTCTGCCTGCTTCTCTGCCTACTTGTAATCTCTCTCTCTATCTGGGTCAAACAAATGAATAAAATCTTAAAGAAAAAAATCAATCTCCAGATGTTACATACTGTATGATTCTATTCATATAACTATGACAAAATCATAGAAATGAAGAATGGGTTAATGTTCGTCAAGGCTTATGGACAGGGGCAAGGGCAAATAGAGATGAAGGAGAGTCATTGTTCTTAAAGAACAATCAAGAGGATTGTTCTTAATGAACAATCAAAAATATTTATAGGGTAATGGATTTGTTCCATAATCTTAACTGCCTTGATGTCAATATCCTGGTTGTGATATTACATCATAATTTTCCAAAATGTTGCCATTGGGATGAATTGGTTAAAGCTTACAATTGCATTTGAATCTAAGATGATCTCAAATTTTTAAAAAAATAATTAAAAATGTTTGACCCTTTAACTTTTATTTGTTTATTTTTTATAGGTATATATTCATTCTCCCTGCATTAATACAACATCCTCATTTCTGATTTTACAGGAACGTTTTCTCAATTATTTATCCTTAAGTACAATATATTTATAAACACTCTTCTATAATCTATAAATTAAAGAAGTTCACAAAACTCTTAGTATGTTACAGGCATCAATCATGAATTTATGGTTAAATATATCAAATACATTATTTTATATTTTTGAGTTAGTTTTTTTTTCCTTTTAATCTGTTAATGTGGTAAATTTGGGTGATTATTTTTGAATGAAAAAACATTTTTTTTCCTGCAATAAAACGAATGCTGTTGTGGTATATTATTTTATATGTTGCTGAGTTCAATTTTCTAAACTTATTTTTAAAAGTTGTTCATTAATCTTCATGAGTAAGACGGGCTGGTCAGGTTTTAATTACAGTGTTTTACTGACAATATCTTTTTATCTTTGAAAGAATTTTTAATTTCTTATTTCTTCCTTATATGTTTGGCAAATTGGAACATGAAATTATCTGGGCATGGAGTTTTTGTTGATATGTTCTCATGTTTTATTTCTTTCCCAAAAGGATGTATTTAGTTATGGATTCAATTTATTTAATAGTTACAAAGCTATGCCATATTTTAAATATTTCTTCTTGTTTCAATTTTGGAAGAGGTGTTTGTCTGGGATGTGTCAATTTTACTTACATTGTCATCTATGTTAGACTAAAATTATTCATAATACAATGTTATGATTTTTTATGTTTGCCTTGACTTCTCCTACATTTGGAAAATTCCCTTTAAGGGTCTCCATTTTCCTTTCCTAACATCTTGCCTCAGTAAAGACAAACCCAATCCATCAGAAATATTTTAATGTGGGACGCCTGGGTGGCTCAGTCATTAAGCATCTGCCTTCTGCTTAGGTCATGATCCCAGGGTCCTGGGATCAAGCCCCACATTGACCTCCCTGCTCAGTGGAAGCTTGCTTCTCTCTCTCCCACTCTCCTTGCTTGTGTTCCTTCTCTTGCTGTCTTCTTTCCGTAAAATAAATAAATAAAATCTTAAATAAGAAAGAAGGAAAGAAAGAAAGAAAGAAAGAAAGAGAGAGAGGTAGAGAGAAAGAAAGAAAGATTTTAGTATGTTAGTGGTGCCTGGGTGGCTCAGTCAGTTAAGCTACTGACTTGGTTTGGGTTCAGGTCATGATCTCATGGGTCTTGAGTTTGAGTTCTAAATAGGACTCCAGGGGGGAATCTGTCGGAAGATTCTCTCCCTTTGCCCCTCCCCACTCGTGTGTTTTTTCCTCTCTCTCTCTCTCTCTGTTTCTCAAATAAGTGCAAATCTTAAAAAAAATTTTTTTAATTCATTTAAACTTTAGATTGATTGGGCAAAAGAATGGTAACAATTCCTGAATGTCTTCTACCTACAGGTTTTTCTCCCAGTATGTAAGCAAGTGCAAAGAGATCTACAAGAGGTATAAGTAGTTCTGTCCAAATTCATTGTGCATCTATCAAGATTCAAATATAAATGGATACATTATTTTAATTTTTAAATGTGGCTTCTTATGTTCTAAAGCTATATTTATGTATTTGAGAGAGAGAAAGAGCACAAGTGGGGGAAAGGGCAGAGGAAGAGAATCCCCAGCAGACTCCCCATTAAGCAGGGACTGGGAGCTTGATCTCAGGACCCCAAGATCACAACCCAAGCCAAAATCAAGAATCCATCACTCAACTAACTGAGCTACCCAAATGCCCCCAAATGGATATATTTTAAATCACTTAATGGATCAAACCTTGACCTGTCTAAAATTTCTATGTTACATTTGCCATTTCTACACTATTGTTTTTGAGAATATTCCCCCAAAGTGTTTTCTACATTTACTTGTAGAAAAGCCTGGGACTAATTTCTGTAAAGTACTAAGATATGGTTATGCATTATATCTCATCTTTGTTACAGTTCTTTTACATCTTCTACTTTCAAAAATAGCCAAATTTCTCAGAGTCCAAGTTTATGTATATGTGAACACTGTATTTAACCTTCACTGTTTCAAGTCAGGGAGAAGAACTATAACGACTCATACTTTCCAAAAAATTCAAAGAGAAAAGTCAGCGAGCAAAGAAGATTGGAAAGTGTTGAGAACTGGAAATTCCCCCACTTACTCATGGTTACCTGTGTTGACCCTTTACAGTAAGCAATTAGAAAGTACATGCACACCTGTGATTTAAAAATAAATTTTACCAACTTGCATAATTTATACTAATTTGAGCAAAATGTTAAAAACTAAAGGTTTTATTTCCAAGATTAAAAGCCATTCAGAAACCTAATTCACCCATTGAAAGAAAAAAGAAGTTTCAGGAAAAAAGAAAATGATGAACACTTTGTCTCCGGAAATTGTCTTAGGTCGGAAGTTTGCGGTCCCTATGAACGTGTGCTACCAAAAGCGTCCTCCTGAGCTGCTGTCTGATAAGGACTGTACATCCTGTCTTCTCTGCATCACTTTGCATCTAGCTCATATTACTTCATTTCCTTTCTGGGACCTTGCCCCGGATTCTTCATATAAGGTCAAGAGCTGCACTGACTTCTGGTGTCCTGAGTGGCTTCTTCCAAATTTGTCCAGACACTAATTTCTCTAAGCCTCACTTTTCTCAAATGAACTATGAAATGTTAATGATAATCTCAGCCTGTGGATATCCCTCAACTTTTTGATATGCTATGCATGAAATAAGACATATATCTCTGAAAGTATACTCATACGTTGTTATGTATATAGGAGATTGAAAAAAGTTTAGTTGCACTAGTTTTGTTTCTTTAGTTTTCTTCATGTGTTTCTTTGCTTTGGAGAATTGAATGCATCTGGGCTAACCACACAGGAAACTTGCTTCCATATTTAGATGAATAAGGGGCAACTGAAAAACCTGACCCCAAAATCTTTCCTGCATTGCATCCTGACTCTCTACACTTGGCTTTGTCCTATTTACTATAACTCCACATGTAGAAACACCTTTCTTTGATTTAACAAATACTGATTAGTAATATGAACATACAATTTGTTGTATATAGTAAGACACTCTGGTGAGTGAAGTGGCACCCTTTTTCATAATGACATCAGGACAAGTGTCAACCAGAACTGGGCTGGGCAAACCTCATTCATTGTTCTTCCACTGCTTTATGTGAATCTCATTTGATTGCTTTCTCAAATCTATGGGAGGTTTCTTACACTTAAAAAAAAAATGACTGGGGAAGCAGATTAGGGTCCATGGAAAAATATTAATTTTGCAGTGAAGTTCAGGTTATTGTCAAGGACTTGAATAGCAGGAGATCTGGTGGATACCTAGAAGGCTCATAGATGGCATATGTTCTCAGTAATTTGACTCGTTTTTATGTTTGTAGAGGCTGCCTACTTCCACCAATACAAGTGTTATTTCAATAGAATACTTTGGCTGCTCCCATAAAAACAGAAAAATTACTTCAGAAAAAGGTAACAGATTTTGATCAATGTTATAATGTTTACAGGTATTTATTTTCTTTTTTTAAGATTTATCTATTTGAGAGAGAGAGAAAGTGAGAGAGAGAGATAGAGAGAGAACTTATGTGGGAGGGCAGAGGGAGAGAGAGAATCTCAAGCAGACTCTGGGCTAAGCACAGAGCCCAACATTGGGCTCAATTTCACGACCTTGGGATCATGCCCTGAGCCAAAGCCAGAAGTTGGACCTTTAACTGACTTACCACTCAGGTGCCCCCAGATATTTATTTTCTTAAAATAAGATCTCATTATCATTTTTCTGTGCCCAGTGGTCTATATATATAGTACATATTACACATATGCAGTATATAATAGATGTCACATATATATGTAAATGTGTTTATAAATATTAGCATATAAAAATATATACACTTAATATCCATTAAGTTGATTATGGCTGAAGAAACAAGACGACTTGAGCACACAGACAAGTGTCTTAGTATCATGATCACTGTCAGAGGTGGACCTAGGAGACAGCAACTTCCTCTGCCTGTGTCCTAGACAGACACGGGCCACATTGCATCATTGCAGCAAGAATGCTGTGACTTCTTAATTTTATCTTCTACATCAAATTCAAAAATTTCCCTTTTTATGACGTATGTCAAACCGATTCCTTTGTACATCATTAAATGCCTAATATATACCAAACACCATAGTAGAACACTAATTTTCTAGTTTATTATTTTTTCTTCACTAAACTTTATAAGTTGGATGCTATTAATTTAATTTACTGATAACAAAGCCAAAGCTCAATGGAGCTGCAGAGTTAATGAATGTTTGAGCTGATATTCACATACATTCTGTCATGTATCTACCCAATGAATATTTATTGAACTCCTTCTGTGTTCTTGGTACTATTTTATCCTAGAGATTCATTGCTGAATAAGTTAGCCATGCCCCTGCTCTTAAAGATGTTACTTTCTAGTAAAGGAAATAATAATAATCATGATAATTATTTTTTGAGAGAAAAAGTGTGTGAGCAGGGAGGGACAGAGGGACAAGGAGAGAATCTTAAACAGGCTCCCCACTGAGTACAGAGCCAGATGTGGGACTTGATCTCATGACCCTGAAACCATGACCTGAGCTGAAATCAAGAGTCAGATGCTTAACCTTAACCAACCGATACTTAACCTAAACCAAGTGATACTTAACCTTAACCAACTTATACAGCCAGGTGCCCCAATAATGATCATTTTTAAAACTATAGAGCTAAACATACACATATATCTAATGAGCTACAAAATTTCAGACAAGAATATATTCAACAAGAGAGTGAGGTAATAAGTTGTGGCCGATGGGAGGTAATTTATATAGGGGGTTGGAGAAGTTCTTACTGAGAAGGTGACATGTGAGGTAACATAAATCAGAAGAAAGTGTCAGCCATGGAAAATCTGAAAGTGGGGAGAACAAGAGCAAGAACACACTTCATAAAATTAAGATAAATTCAACTTTTTCAAGAAACAGGAAAAAAGCATAGTGACTTATAGGGAGTAAGAGGGAAAATCATGGAAAATGATTATTTGTCTGTAAAATCTATACTTTTTAAATAATGCTTATCAGCCTAATTGTTCTTGAATATTCATATCAAAAATAATTAGTGTCTGACTAAGAAAGTTATGTTTTTCACACAAATATGGGCATCATCAGAGGGGAAAAGCCACATTAGTTAGTGGTTATACTGGAACACAATGCCTAGGATAGTCCAAGGAGCTGTTGAAAACTGCTCTGCATGTGGAGAACATGCAAGGCAAGGATTACCAGTGTGTGTAAAGATACTTTCTTTCTATCTCTTTATAGAGAGACTTGAGAGAGTTCAAATACTGTTGCAGATTTCTAACTGCTCTATTATCCTGTTACCGGACCCCCAGAACCATTCTTGAGCCTCAGTGTCATAAAAATGAACACTGGACACCAGACAAAGATAGCCAGGCAGAGTTTATGAGAAATAGCTTGTATACAAGGGAATCAACAAGAAGGAGGAATATCGCTCCCCAAAGGGGTAGAGTGCAAGGCTTATAAAGGCGCTCTTCCAAAGGAGGAGCTGGGAGTGGGGAAGCATACTTCAGTCCCATGGTCATCTGTTGTCTTTACTTTTCAATGGATATGAGACAATCACAGGATACCTTTCTCCACAGTCAACATTCTCCTAGGGCACCAAGAAAGTAGAAATACCTGTGCAAACAGACTAAATTGTGACTTCTAATTTTGCCCAGGCCACCATTAATCCCTAAAAGCTGTTATTTCTCATTTGTTTGCGTTCCCAGAAGCAGGTATTTGTTTCTAAGAATATGGAAACTTTTAACCTCAGACATTTGCCTCAGGCCTGTGGCCTTATAGGAATTAAGTCCCCTTTGATTTTCCTATACTGTTTCATTCCCATGCATTATTCACAATATAGGGTATGGGATTAGTATCAGAATGTGGACATTAATCCAGATGTCCCAAATTTAGAAGAAAATACAGATCTGATCTAAGTTGCTTTCATCCCAAAAAATTAGCAAAAGTATCAGCTGTTTCCCATAAGTACCCAACTTGACCCTTCCATCACTCATCGCAATATTCAAGTGTACACTTGCCATCCAGTGGCCATCTATAATCCTACATACGTCCCCAAGTAGCACACTACAGTTTAGAAATTTTGTTTTTATACATATAATCTGAATCATTAGTTCATATTTATTTACTCAACGCATTCAATAATGCATTGCTGTACTGTATGTACTGTACGTACTGAGTACATACCAGGTTCCAGTTACTATGTCAGGTGTTAGAGACACAGAAGGGACAAGTCAGAAGAAGTTCTTGTCCCCAAGCAGCTTACAGTCTAGTAGGGAAAGTAGACAATAAACAATGCTATAATATCAGATATCACCAAGTCATATAAAGAAAGGTAAAGGTATACAGTGGCATAGAGCATGAAGTTCTATTTTACATAGATAAGGTAAGTAAAGACCTTTCTGGGAAAATGACAGTTGAATAGTGAATCAAGGGAGTTGAAGGGAGAGGAAGACCTGCCAGGAGATGGAAGAAGAACATTTTAGAGAAGATACAAAGACTGTAATGAGGATGTGCTTGACATTTTTGTGGTATAGCAGAGGTTACAGCTGAAGAAGACAGTGACTAATAAAGAAAATGGCAGGAGAGGTAGCTAAATCATGGACCTTCTCAACTTTAAGAAGGCCTTCGGATCTTATGGTAATTTTGATAAGAAGCCTTTGGTGGGGACGGGGTTGGGAGAGGAAGAGATGAACATCTCACCGAAGTGATACGACTTAATTGTAAAACAATCCTTCTTGCTCTTATGTGTAGGAAATTGACTGAAAAAGTGGAGTGGAAGCAAAAAGAGCCCTTAAGACCAACATGTATCTCAACATGTCCTAGGTTAACAAATAAATACTATGGCCAAACTAAGCTGTGGTCGATGATAATTCCCAACCCACTTGGGTACAATACTTCCACAAAGGCTTTAATCTGAAAACACATAGTCTTTAAAGAGGTGCTATTATTAATGATGAAAATTCTGGCAGCAATATCAGTAACCAGAGTGACATTTTGATTCCCTCCTTAAATCACCACACATTCTGCCTTCATAGCTCATTGGGATGGTATTGATACTATGGCAATACATTTTTTATAATAATCACACTCCAAATGTCTGGCACCTCAGAGATACAGGAAAATAACCTAAAATAGGGAAAATTCCGAGAAGAATAAGATATTAGGACAAATTAGGGTAATCTAAATGAAAGTCAAATATGACCAAAAAGTTAACAGGAGATAAATGAAATAGATAATTTAAGATAAACAATTTTAGAACATAGAAAGGAAGTTCCAGACCACAAGGTTTCTATTTCCTTAAAGCAAGTATGTACTAAATGATACCTTAAAAGAACTAGTCCTTAGGGAAGAAGTGAACGATAACCCTTCTGACAGCCAATTGATAGTTTCCGAAGTAAAATTCTTCCAGAGTGGAGAGAGATTCATGAGGACAGAGATCTTAAAATTCTCATTGAACAGTAAATCCTCTCACCCCAGTCAGTGTCAGGTTCATACCGCATGTTCAATAAATACTAGTCATTAATTAAATAAAGGAATGAGTTTCCAAGGGAAATAATTACTCTCCAAATTATTTCCACCTCAAAGTTAGGAATCCTTAACTTTTCATTCTTTACTTAATATGTCGTCTCCTAAGTTATTTGTGTTTTTCACAAATTTAAAGAAGGATGTCTCAGATCCTGGGAAAACCCCGCTAGTCTCTTCATGCTACACCTACAGTTGTGAGAAAGCACATTGCAGACAACAGGGAAAACCCGCAGCTCACCACAATAACACGTTGTAAATTGTCTGGGCCGCTGGAGCATAAATTAAAGAGAACTGATGTAGTTGAGTGGTTAGGAGGCAGGAGGAAGAGGGTGGAGACAATACAACGGAATATAAAGGCTGAGATAGGTCATAGACTCAAGAGACTCAGTTAGAGCTTCAGCAAAGACTTTCACTCTAAACTGGCTTGGCCTGGGATTCACCAAGGAATCGTGACTAGAACAAAGATGAATTCTGAAGATTGTTCCATAACAGAGAACAGCTCCTTGCATCCAGAGGGTGGACAGCAAAGTAAGTCAGACCTTTGTTATACATTGGTCAGTCTCTTTCTCTCCCACACATCTACCTGTCATCTCTCTTTCTCTCTCTCTCTCTCTCTCACTCTCTCTCACACACACATCAATCTATCATCTGTCTGTCATCTATCATCTATCCCTCTGTCCTCTTATATTAGCAGTATTTTTTTTTAATGAGCATTTGTCTTTAGAAACATTTGATTATGATTTACTTTGGTCCAGGTAAAGGAGAAAATGAGAAAAAGTAAATATTTCTCTATCCATGAGAAGACAGGATACCTGAGATTTGAGGGAAACCACAAAGGTAGATTTCTGAAGATCATTAGAAATATGTTTTTGTTTCAGTTTATATCACATCAATTCTTCAGATTCAATTAGAAAACTCCCTGCACTGGCCCACCGCGTGTGTTCACCACCTTTTCCCCGTATCCATCTGTACATGCTTTGGGAAGCATTGCCCCTCTTTAGAGCAATGGTTTTCCCCATAACCAATTACACTCATTGTCTTCACCTTGCATTCTTGTATGCTTTCTGTTTGCTTCAGCTTGGGTTCCCATGACAGCACCCTCCAGTTGCTGGGAACGAGGGTTTCCAATCTTTGAAAGAATAGCTATAAACATATCTGAACATTAACCATGTCTGGAGGTAATTTCTTAGGAGAATGTCATGAAAAATTCTTGAAAATACAAACTTCTGTTTTCTGTACTCTTCATGGAACTCTTCGGAACTCTTCATTGCATCATTCTGTTTCCCCCTTTCAATCTCGGGCTTCAAATTCTACGCAAATGATACGTGGTTCTTCCTTTCTTTTGTTTTTCATCAAAATACATCAAAATAGGATCACCTTAGCTATTTACCTCTTCCTCTTTTCTGTTCATCTGTTCTGTCCACAGATCTGTTCTACTTCTTATTACTAGAATGCTCTCATTGCTTCTCCTATAATATGTTTCTGTGATCTTTTCTTGACTTCTTCTGTTTCTATCTCTTCCTCTCTAATTAATAAGATGCTCCAAAACACTAGCATGTGGCACAGACAGTTTACTTATAAGCAAAGTTATCCAGAAATAAAGGGGTGTGTTACAAACAGCAGAGCTGAACAATCTGGAGGAAGGGATTATTTTGTGAGTGTGTCTCTTAGACTGATTTACTTTAAAAAGACATCAGTCACTTCTGATAAACCCATCTTTTACCTAAGACAGAATCAACTGTAGATAGCAACTACAAGCCACAGAGATTTCTGGTGGCTAGGTAACCATACTTTCATGGCCCAGTTGAGCTGTTGAAAAGCAGAAATGTATATAATAATATATACTACAATAATGTAATATATATATAATAAAACACAGTATCTATTATGTAATATAATATAATAATAATATAATAATAAAACTACTCAATAAACAGAGAGCATAGTCGAAAGAACCTAATTCAGGGATCCTCAGCTTTTTCTGAGTTCATCCAATTTCCTGCTGAATGTTTAGTTTATGCTGCTCTTGTGGCTGCTTTATTAGTATGAACAATCCTTGAGCATCACTTCTGGATGTCTCAATATACAACTGTGGATCTATTTTCAGTTTCTTCATTAGTGAACAAGGACCATAATCAGAGCGGAAGTTTGCTGTTGGGGCAGTTTTTGTCACCTAGGTGATAAGTCAAACTGTGAGTAACAATAGCCCTCACGAATGGAAAACAAATGTACAGTCTGAGAATCATGTCCACAGCTTACCCACTGGATAAGCCAATAGACTGGTCTAGTCTCTGAGTCCATGAGCTATCCAGATGGGTTCGTGGGCCCTAAGGAACCAGAACTGTAGCTTCATTGAGTCTAAGTGGCATGGTTGACTCTCACATGGGGAGAAGTGAAACTAGACAGACAGCTCTGAACTTGTTACCCTACCTACCAAGGGCTGCTTCCGGTGATCAACTAGTGGAAAAAAGGAAGATTTGCTTTGAGAAGCTGTGAGAAATAGAAGTAGATACGGGCTTGGTAAAGGCTTCTCTTGCAAAATCTGAATGCAGACCTACACTGGGAAAAACAATCCCGAGCAGCAAAAACTGAATTGGCAACCAATAAACAATGAAAGAAAGCACATCTCTTTGCTCAGTTTGACTTCAGAGAAATGTTTAAGGCAAAGAAATAAAAAAATTTCAAGATATGTTCTCTGCTAACATCCTTTTAATTATGAAGGTCATACACATTGAAAAATGGGGTCTGTTTGCATTTGAAGCTATTTTGTATGGTAAACTCTAATATCATGCAAGTGGCCATTTTACATTTCAGGTTTTGAGAACGTAATAGGGAAATATGGATTTCTCGTGAGGCCAAATTTTAAAAATCCTGAGAGCTCATCCTAGCAAAAATCAAACTCAGACTCTGGACACAGAATCCACTCCACTTATTCCTCAATTATTTATTTATATTCTGAAACACATATTCTTCTAGTTTTCTTTAAACTAAGAATCATCATTCACATGAGATTCATATTCCACAAAAATATTTCTTATTGGTGAAATCAAATTTTTTACTCTATTTCAGCATTATATGGAAGGTAAATTAAATAATTAACTTCCACATACCATTTGTTGTTTAATGTTGTTATGTTTCTTCTATTATTTTGACTTCTCTTGGAAAATTCAAATATCTGACTCCTTATTCACATATTTTTAATTGAGGTATAATTTATGTACAATGAAAGCACAAATCTTAAATATGCAGTTTAATGAATTATAAAAATTCCAACCAACACTGAAATTTTCTTTTTTTAAAAGAATTTATTTATTTGACAGGCAGAATGAGAAAAAATAAGCAAGGGGAGCAGCAGGCAGAGGGAGAGGGAAAAGCAGGCTCCCCACTGAGCAAGGAGCCTGATGGGGAACTTGATCCCAGGACCCTGGGATCATGACTGAGCCAAAAGCAGATGCTCAAATGACTGAGCCACCTAGGCACCCCTGAAATTTTCTATCACCCTAGAAATTTCCTGTATTTCTTTCTGGACAAATTACATTTCCTACACACATAAAAGCAATCACTTTTCTGATTTATATCACTATAGTTTAGTTCAACTATTTTTTTAAAGCATAGTTTACACATATCGTTACATTATTTTCAGGTGTACAACACAGCACTGCCACATCCCTTTATGTTATGCACACTCACCACAAGTGTAACTACCATCTGTCAATACAGTGCTCCGACAATATCATTGACTATAATCCCTATGCACTGCCTCTCATCCCCACAATTTACTCAGACTTACTCATTCCATAACTGGAAGCCAGTATCTCCCATTCCCTCTTCACCCATTTTAACCATAACTTCATCCTTCTTCCCTCTGACAACCGTCATTTTGTTCTCCATATTTATAGGTCTGATTCTGCTTTTTGTTTGTTCCTTCATTTGTTTTGTTTTTAAATTCCACACATGACTGAAATCATATGGAAAAAAGACTTCTTATTTTTTTAAGATTCGATTTATTTATTTGACAGAGAGAGAGAGAGAGAGAGAGATCACACGTAGGCAGAGAGGCAGGCAGAGAGAGAGGCGGAAGCAGGCTCCCTGCTGAGCAGAGAGCCCAATGCAGGGCTCGATCCTAGGACCCTGAGATCATGACCTGAGCCGAAGGTAGAGGCAAACCCACTGAGCCATGCAGGCGCCCCATATTTGTCTTTCTCAGTCTGACTTATTTCACTTATAGTTCAGCAATTCTTGAAAATCATATCAATGGAAATATATAGTATATGATTGTAGCTGCAATTTCTTTAGTCAACATTTTTTGGTATTTATGCATTTTGTTGCATTTATCAGTTTTTCTTAATTTCTAAATAGTATTCAGATATACCATAATTTATCTTTATTCTTGTTGATGGATATGTGGATTATTTGGCTCTTAAGAGTAAAGCTGCTATGAACATTCTTGTTTTGTACAAGTCAAATTGCTGGATCATAGGGTAGGTGTGTATTTATTGTATAAAAAAGTTCCCAAGTTATTTTTCCATTTTGCTCTCCATGAGTAATATTTGAAAATTTCAATTGCTTCACATCTGTACCAATCACACCAAAAAGTACCATCAATCTTTTTTTTTTTTAATTTTCAGTCATGCTAGTTGTAGCTATTTATATATCGATTCAGTATTTTTTTTAAATTTGTATAGTTTTTTATTTTTTATAAACATATATTTTTATCCCCAGGGGTACAGGTCTGTGAATCACCAGGTTTACACACTTCACAGCACTCACCAAAGCACATACCCTCCCCAATGTCCATAATCCCACCCCCTTCTCGATTCAGTATTTTTTATTCATTATCCACATCTATTGTATTTATGTCATCTCTCTTAAACAATAACTACCCAGGGGTTAAAGTACTATGCTTAGGATGTCCATTTTATAGGTCTTCTAAGATAATCATATACTTAATAAATGTTTTTGCGATTCAAACAACAAAATTATAATATATTTAGAGTTTTTGGAGCTACTAAGTGCACAGATTGGGAAGATATTTTATGATCTCATTATCATCCCTGATTTGTTTCACTCTCCCAGCTCACTCAAAATTTGGGAGAAATTAACTTATAAATTTCAGATAAGAAGATAAGGAGACATTGAAATGTAAATGATGCCTGAATTCATCATCAACTTTCTCTCTTCAGATAATGCATCCAGGCCTCATTTTGCAACACAGCGTGAAGGGTGCCTTCAAGTTCCTATCCCATGTGCTGTCATGAATGTGGTCTTCATCACTGTTTTAATCATAGCTCTCGTTGCTATATCAGGTGGGTCTGTACTTCATGAATTCATTGAGTCTCTGCTGTTAGCATTCATGTCCAGCTGAAATCAACAGGGATTACTTGTTCTAATTAATCAGAAATTCTGATTAATTTCTGATTAATCAGAAATTCTGATTAATTTAGAATCACCTCAATCATGATATTTGGCTGATTTCTTCAAGAATACTAAATATAATTCCATATTCCTTAGATGATCAGTGCAGTGCTTTCTGAGTTTTTGAGAACTTCTTTATAAGTATTAAAAGTGTCTATGCTTTATAAATTATTGTGGGGGAAAATTACATTTGAACATATTTTAAGATCTGAAATAAAGGGACTGATTTAGATCCTAAATATATAGACATTTAGTTAGGCAAAAAAATGTGGGCTTCACATTCATTGTTGATAGGAAAAAAAATATATCTAATCCACAAATTAATCAAGAATTGATCAATCTTTTGTCTTTTATTTCCAAGACCACATAACGGTGGTTATGAATAATTTAAAATATATCTAGAATCTCCCGAAGAGTCAACTGTTATATGGTATTCAAAACATATAGCAACACCAAGATACGTTTGTGTCTTTACAAACAGGAAATTTTACAACTTTATGAAACATCCTGAGCCAGAGATCTTTCTGTATTCTGAATTAGTTCCCTGAAAATCATTCTGTCCTTCATCTCCCAAAAGAGTGTTATATTGACTTCATTGTAATTTATAATGCCCTTTCCCCTTTCCAGTCCAAAGACTACTTGCAAGATTTTTCTATTTTCCTACCCCTTTCTGAGATTATGACCCAAAAGATACCCTCTTACTTCTTATACTCTGACAATAACAATGAGGCAGAACAGATTAGACAAGGTGAGAAACTGCCTTCTTGCTTTTCTCAGAATTCACTCCTTGTCTCTCATCCTAAACATTGTCACCTAGCACAGCACAGCACCCCCTGAACTGATCTTGCATACTGTGAGTATTTACTTTCTTTTGTTACTAAAACAAACCACTTTCCTGTTCACAGTGGGCCAATACAATTGTCCAGGCCAAGATATGTCTCTATTTCCATCAAAGAGCCACGTTTCTTCATGCTCGGATGGTTGGATTGGATACCAGAGGAAATGCTACTTTATTTCTACTGAAAAGAGGGGCTGGACGCTGGCCCAAAACTTTTGCTACGAACAGGATGCGACTCTTGCGTTCATTGATTCTGAAAAGGACATGGTAAGATAGTATTCAAAAATAATTTCATAAACTACTGCTATTTTTTAAGAGAGATAATCTGTGATTTCTTTCTGTTTCCACTGTACCTAATGCCCTTGTAGGAAAATTTAGTCACAGCAAGCCATATGATCAGTCTGAGGTCACAATCAGGATTCCATTTAATCTTGTAAATTTGCTTTGATTACTTAATGTCAAAGACCAAAAATCCAAATGAGCTTGTCCTAACTAGAGCTAATAAGTGATCAGCTTTGCTATCATGCCTTGAATTGAAGCTTCTCAAAAATAGGATGAATTATATACTTACGCAGAGGGGTTATTTAATACACACCTCCTTTATGCTTTCTTCAAGAGCTTTTTAAAACGATATGTGGGTATAACTAATCACTGGATTGGGCTGAAAACTGAAGATAATCAAACATGGAAATGGTCAGATGGCAAAGAATTCAACAACTGGTAAGTTTCAAGATGTCTTTTTAAAAATTTTTTTATTATTAACATATAATATATTATTTGCTCCAGGGGTACAGGTCTGTGAATTGTCAGACTTACACACTTCACAGCACTCACCATAGCACATACCCTCCCCAATGTCCATAACCCCACCACCTTCTCCCTACCCACCTCCCCACAACAACCCTCAGTTTCTTTTGTGAGATTAAGAGTCTCTTGTGGTTTGTCTCCCTTCTGATCCCACCTTGTTTCATTTTTCCATTCCCTACCCCCCAAACTCTCCAGTTTGACTCTCAAATTCCTCATATCAGGGAGATCATATGACAATTGTCTTTCTCTGATTGACCCATTTCGCTCAGCATAATACCCTCTAGTTCCATCCACATCATTGCAAATGGCAAGATTTCATTTCTTTTGAGGGCTGTATAGTATTCCAGTGTGTGTGTGTGTGTGTGTGTGTGTGTGTGTGTGTGTGTGATACACACACACACACACACACCACATCTTCTTTATTCATTCATCTGTTGATGGACAGCTAGGTTCTTTCCATAGTTTGGCTATTGTGGACATTGTTGCTATAAACATTTGGGTGCTTGGGCCCCTTCGGATCACTACATTTTTATCTTTAGGGTAAATACCCAGTAGTGCGATTGCTGGGTCATAGGGTAGCTCTATTTTCAACTTTTTGAGGAACTTCCATGTTGTTTTCCAGAGTGGCTGCACCAACTTGCATTCCCACCAACAGCATAGGATCAAGACATCTCTTTATCTTCCCCAGAGTGGCAGCTCAGGAAAGCCATTTTTCTTTCAAAGCACTGTTGGATATGACTGTTGTGTCCTTGTGAGCAGAGCATTATCAATCTGATTTACGTGCTTATACCCCTCTGAATTCTTTAAAGAAGGGTTTTAATATTGCTATTTTTTTCTTTTTATCTACTTAGAAGTCATACAACAAATGCTTCTAGTAACTTTGTCTGAGTAAATTTTATGTGAATAATAGGCTCAACATAGTCCATAAATAATTACGATGATAAAAAGAAACACAGAACACTGACAATCTCATATACATTTTTTCCTGATAAGCTGACTTTTTAAAAAATAATTCCCTTTTACTCTTTCCCAGTTGTCATCCCCAGAGGAATAAAGCACAATATTTCTAATAGCAAATTAGAAGATTTTATGAACCTGACAGAAAACCGTCTCCAGAACAGAAGATGTTGACTTTAATTTTATTACCTGTAATTGATGTATATTTTGAAGTTTGAAGAACATTTTGTATAGTCAGTGTTAACGTTTGCCATCTGAAAACCCAGAACTGAATAAATTTCTTGCCTTCTAAATAGTTTTATGATGATTCCTGATATAGAAAATAAATTCAAATTTCTAGAAAAGGCACTCTTAATATGTGTCCTATGGTTCTTTATATGCAGATTGGCTTCAGGGGCCTTCCACCCTCTAACATTATATGCCTAACAGTTGAATGTGTAAACTTTCTGGGAACTGCTTCTCCAGGAATTTAGCTGAGAAATAGCCAAGAGTCAGTCCTCTGGTGGTATGCCGCCCAGATCATTGGAAGTCTTTGCTCTTAGCTTTTTATCTTCCTCCCACAGACCCTTTCACTCAATTTTTGTTTAGTGTCTCTATAGATTAGTTTATGGTCACTTGATCACCTGACTTGCTTCATGAACTCCTACCAAGCAAAAAAGAAATCAGAGGTTACCCTCACAAAGTTCATTCTCATGTAACTGAATGAAAATGATGAACTGAAAATAATTCTAAGTTTCTTTATTGTTTGACAGGTTCAATCTCACAGGATCTGAGAATTGTGCATATCTGAATAGTATGGGGGTCAGCAGCACAGCCTGTGGAAAGAATTTACACTCGATATGCAGCAAAGCCGCTAAATAACAAGGAAACCTATTTGCCTTTAGACTATTATAACACGAACTTGAGAAAATTTGTGTTGATCAATGCTGCTCCACAGTTAGAAATTTTCCACAAAGACTTGGTGAAAAAACTTTGTCTTATTTTGGAAATCTTCTTCCAAACAAGACTATGGAAAAAAGAAAGGGAAATTCCAGGAATATCTGCAGCGTGGAACACTTCGCCGTGAGCTGAAAAAGTCACAGGTTTGACTGATCGTTACATCCAAGAATGAGAAGAACAACTTTAAACCTTATGGATGCACTTTATATTTTTTAGAATTTAGAAATAATAAAATAACTAGGCTTAGAGTTACTATTTATTGTTAGATGACTACCAAAACTGAGTGTGCTTCGTGTATTTGCACTATTTGAAAATGTTAGGTGGTGGTATTAAAAACTGAATGTAAACATAAGACATTTTAACTGGTCACATGGACATTTAGTCTAAATGCATTTTTTTTTAAAATCAGAGAACATGTATAAGTGGACAAATGCTTACGAAACTAAGCTTTGTGATATTTCTCTCTTTTTAGAGAAGTTTGCCAGGTTACAGAATCATTTTCCCACCAAAAGTGTGGGGTGATCATGTATTTCTATTGTTGTTTTTACTTCTGTGTAACTCATCTTTTTCAATGATACATAATTCTCTGTCTTAAGAATCTTACATGTAGCATTTTACAGAGATACAGACAAAAACAAATTTGAGGAGTATTTGTGAAATGGATGAAAGTATTGAAAAATGTGCAATATGTGATGTGGCAAATTCCTGTCAGAAAAACTTCCATATTATTCAAACTTGGAATAATAATAGTTTTACCTGACTATAAATGTGTACCTTTCCTAATCAATTCTACCATGTGCAATGCTTCTTATGAAGTATTTTCTGAGTGCAATAGTGTTTCTTTGTTTGTCTTTTGTATTCAGTGCCATTATAAGCTGATTATATGTATGTTAAAATAAAAGTAGAATTGCCAATTGGTTTCTAAGAAATGTTTATTTCTTAGAATACACTAAAAATTATATATCATACTAAAAAAAGAAAACAAAATACTATATTTTTAAACTTATCTATCATAAATCCTTAGCTTTATAAATTTATACTTTTTGAACTGTTTTCATATGAATTTCCAAAAGAACTATATTTATTTTCTGTATAGCTGATGGTCAGTGAACATTCTAATTGACTTGGGAAGAATATATGTCACTTTTAACTCTATTATTTTCTTCCTTTCTGTTATTATTCATCACCCTCATACTAAAGGGGCATAGGAAATTAGGAGACCCCTAGAGTCATCTTGGGAGGACCTGTTTATAAAGCTCAATTTCTCTCCAATAAAAGTTTAACTGGTCCACGTAACTGATGGTCTGAAAGCATCTTATTCAATTTTGAAGCCCCCAGCATAATTTAGTAATTGACCCAAAGTAATCCATGAAGGAGATATAAGGCTTTGTGTTAATTTCTATGAGATACTTCAGTAAGGAAAAATTCTGTTACTTTCAAAAATGTTCTGTGAATGTATTTCACAGTGTTCTTCTCTGAAAGCTTCTCTGAATGCTATCGTGAGATCTCTAAACTGTTGTCCTTATTATAGCATACTGAAAAAAAAATGTGGATTCCAGACATTGTTTAGTGATACAAAATATAGAGGTTACTTCATCTCCATGTGCTTCAGTTCCCACAGCTGTAAAATGAAACAAATGGCCTCCATCTCTAATATCCTATCATTAGTAACAACAATATGCTCCTGAGTCACATGAGAAAACAATGTCTTTTAATTTATGTGTTATGAAATGTGTAAATGTAAAGGCTCACTAAAAGCCAGAGCACAAGAGAAGTACTGTCTGTTTCATCTTTGCCACTAGCTAGTTGCCCAGCTGTTTTAGTTAGCATTAGTGAGAAATTGCCCCCAAATTGGGTAGAAATTAAATTAATTAATACATGAAAATGAGCTTAGAATAGTACCTGGCTCAAAGTAATGTATTAATTTTTAGTGATGATTTTTTATAAATGACATTATGTCATTAAGTTTGCAGTATTGGCATAAAGCAGCATTTCTACATAACATGTATACTTCTGCATAGCCTGTCTTTCTTTTTGAAGGAGCTGTTTGAAAAACAAACAGTAAAGCAAACAATTACATTAGGGTAATGATGAAGTGTATAGTAGGGAAAGTGTAGGGGGCTGTGGAAGTATATTATAGATATATACTTGATTTGCTCCTGTGTGCAAGCTTTTAGCTAATTTTCAAAATGTTGAATTTATAGACTATATTCACCCCGGATAATTATGTTAGTATGTACTGAAGGTAAGTAGCAGTTGTTTGTGTTTTATTTGGCTTTTGCAACATAATTATAATTCCCTCCTCTAAAAAGGGTAATAACTCCTGCTTATTTCACATAAATATAGGGATTCAATAAAGTTAAAGCATTTTTCAAATGATCAAATGCCATTGATGTGTTAGGTCCTTGAGCCAGTATTGAGTTGATTCAAAATTTTTATAATACTATTATAGAAATTATCTTTCTAAGATTGTTTTCAATTTTCATAATTTTGACTAGATTTTAACACATGAAAATCTATCATAACTGAGATTAAAATGCTAATAAAATTCTAGAGAAAACGTGGTAAAATGTATAACCAGAAAGATTGCAGATGATCGCATAAATTGGTATAGTTTGACCTTTAGAATACAGTTTTAAAATACTTATCAAAAGCCCTAAAAAGATTCCATATTTCTTTTGATGTGATAATTTTTGGGGGGAGGGAGGAAGAAGGACACTAAAGGAATCATCTCTGATGTTCAAGACATAACCACAAAAATGTTTACCAAAGAGCTATTTTTACTAGTGATAAATTGGAAATCAAAATTAAAGATTTGGTTAAATAAATATGATTCTACTACATGATGAAATAATTTGACAACAATGAAAGATAACAGTAAAAAGAATGTTTAGGTATATAGGGGAACATACACACTATTATTGTTAAACCAGGTAAAATAATATAGCCATCAAGATTCTATCCTGTTAAATATTAAATAGAAATACAAAAAAATAGATATGCTTTGTGTTTCTATATGCTTAAAAAGAAAACTATGAAGGTAAGCACAATGGTGTGGAGGCCAAGAAAAACAGGGCTGTACCCACCTCGAGTCTATCCCTGACATAAGTATAGCCATCTTGGCAAAGCAAAAGCTGGCACCTTGCACCCCCTCTCCACCTGCTCCATCCCCTGGGCAGTATGTTTGACATTCCTCAGCCACCTCTAACTGCCCTAAAAGGAAAACAAATAATTAACTTGCAGAGATCACAATCCTGCAAAACAGGAGTCTCCCTAGGTTTACAAATGTCCTAGAGATCTACAAACAAAGAAGCTATCCAACAATAGCACAATTTCCAGAGGCAAATAACTCAGTTCCTCAAGCCCTAAATAAAGTTAAATTTCTTCTAAACCCAAATCTCACTAACAAGGATGCTTGATAGCAAGAATGTGACATTCCACCAGGAGACTCCCAATTGTCTTCATACTAGTGCCTCATTAAAGGGAAAAATGGCCTTGGCTTGATAGTAACCAGGCCTTCAATATCCTGACAGTCTTCTTTACCCTGATAGGCCTTCTAAACACCCCCTTTATCCTCACCCACCCCCAAGTCCACCCCTACTCTGCCTTTAAAAACTCTGACTATAATCTGGCTCGGAGTCCAAGTCCCTACTCCGCTGTGTCGGGCATACTTGGGCCCAAGCTTAAACTTGTCAAATAAACCCTCATGTGATTGCATCGGTGCTTGGCTCCTTGGTGGTCTCAGACGCGAAAACTTGGACACAACAATGGTTTTCCCAGAGTAATAAGAGTAAAGATAACATTTCTTTTCTTCTTTATGTTCCTTTAGAGTTTCAAGATACTCTATAAAAAATTATATTTAAAATAAACCCAAATATAATATCATTAAAGAATTGATTTATTATTTAAAATACAACTCTGTTTTCTAGTGACCAATTACAAATATCAAAAATCAGTTTGCTTTGAAGCAGACCCAGAAATAAGAGAACAAACTAATGGTTGAAGAGAGGAGGGGGCGGTGGGATGGGCAAATGGGTGAAGGGGAGTGGGAGTTACAGGCTTCCATCTCTGAAATGGGTAAGTCAGAGGGAGGAAACGCACAGCACAGGGAATATAATCAATGATAATGTGCTAACGCTGTGCGGTGACAGATGGTAGCTACAGGTAGCTACATTTGTGATGAGCACCACGCAAAATACTGAGCTGTTCAAACACTATGTTGTACACCTAAAATGAATAATATATTTGACACCATATTTCAATAAAGAAAAATAACCAAAATGAGTTTGTTCAAAAATCTCCTCTACCCTAAAGAACTCGAGTTCCCTCAATGCTATGGGCAGCCACAAGCTGCAGTGCCATCTAGTGACTGAACAAAATCACTGCAGTTTTGTTTTCTTTGGTTTCTTGATCCACGAGATGTATTTAACCCGAGAAAAAATATAATTTTGTTTTTCTTTTTAAATATAGTTTAAACACAGTTTAAAGTCATGGGTAGTATAATAAGGTTTACGTGTTTTGTTAGAAAGACACTGAATCTGGTTTCTGCCCCACAGTACAAACCAAGGAAGTGATCTACACTGCAAATAATAATAGCTAACATGTATCTTTATGTCTCCATTTGTTTTGTTTTTCAGATTAATTTCAGGTACAAATAGTATACAAAAACACCTGCCCATAATTAATGTATACAAGTTGGTGAGTTTGGGCACACTCATGCTCCCATTGCCACAATCCAGATGATAAACATATTCATCATCTCCAAAAGTTTGCTTGTGTTCTTTTGGGATTTGTTTGTTTGTTTGTGTTGCAAGATTACAACATGAAATCTAACCTCTTAATGGATTCAATACAGTTGTAGGATACAAAATCAACATACATATATCACTTGTGTTTCTACACACCAACAAGAAACAAAAGAAAATTAAGAAAACAATCCCATTTACAATAGCCTCAAAAATAATTTTTAAAAACTTAGAAATAAATCTAACCATAAAGGTGAATAACTTGTACATTGAGAACTTATAAACACTTATGGAATAAATTAGAGCACATACAAATATATTTTGTGTTCATGGATTATAAGAATTAATATTCTTAAAAGGTCTATACTACCTAAAGCAATCTACAAATACAGTGTAATTCCTATCTAAATCCTAAAGGCATTTTGTATAGAAATAGAAGAAAAAAAAATCCCAAAATTCATATGGAACCACAAAAGACCCCAAATAGACAAAGTAACCTTGAATAAGAATGAAACTAGAGGCTTCACACTTCCTGATTTCAAAATATATTAGAAAGCCTAAGGAACCAAACAGTTTGGTACTGGCATGAAAATTGACATGTAGAACAGTGGAACTAAAAAGAAAGTCCAGAAAAAAAAATGCATACACAGACAGTTGGTCTTTGACAAGGGTATAAAAATACACAGCACAGAAAGAATAGTCTCTTGAATAAACAGTGTTGGAAAAACTGAATATCCACATCCAAAAGAATGAAATCGGATCCTTATCTTTCACCATACATAAAAATTAGCTCAAAATGGATTAAAGACTTGAAAGTAAGATTTCTTTTTTAAAGATTTTATTTATTTATTTGACAGATAGAGACCAGAAGTGGGCAGAGAGGTGGCGGAGGGGGGGGGGAGCAGGTTCCTGTGAGCAGAGAGCCTGATGTGGGGCTTGATCCCAGGACCCTGAGATCATGACCTAAGCTGAAGGCAGAGGCTTTAACCCACTGAGCCACCCAGGCACCTCTTGAAAGTAAGATCTGAAACTATAAAAATCCAAGAAAGAAAAACATGGGGAAAAATCTTCTTGATGTTGCTTTCCGCAATAATTTCTTCTTTTTTTAATGATTTTATTTTATTTGAGAGAGAAAGAGAATTTTAAGCAGGCACTTCACTGAGCCTGGAGCCCAGGGCTTAATCCCACCACCCTGAGATCATAACCTGAGCTGAAATCAAGAGTCAGATGCTTGGATAATGAGTCACCCAGGTACCTCCACAATGATTTCTTGAATGACACAAAAAGAACAGGCAGCAAAAACAAAAATAGAAAAGTAGGATTGTATCAACTAAAAGCTCTTATGTAGCAGAGGAAATGGAAGAATAAAAAGGTAACCTACTGAACAAGAGAGAATATTTGCAAACCATATATCTGGATAAAGTGTTAATTTTAAAATTATATAAGAAATTCTTAAAATTCCATGGCAAAAAAAATAATAGTAACAATGTGATTTTAAAATGGGCAAAAGACTTGAATAGACATTTCTCCAAAGAAGAATGCACTTTTTTGTTTTTGTTTTTTTTAAGTAGCTCCCTGTGAAAAGACATGGAAAAGACGTCTTGGTTCTTTTCTGTGTGTGGTAATGATGCGTGGTTTCAGTAATGCCTCCTTCTCCGATTCATGAATGAAAGCGGTTGTGGTATTGACTCTCTCTCTCTCTCTCTCTCTGACAAATAAATAAATAAAATCTTAAAAAAATAAATAAATAAAATAAAATAATACATGTAAAAATGTTTAGACAGGTATTAGGTAACATGTGCAAATATGCTAAAACACTTTGTATATGCTAAAGCCTATACTACCAAAACATACTTCAAAATTTCTACTTTTTAAAACCTGAAGGTCACATTTTTCTTGATATATAATAATTAATTATTAATATAATATTAATGATTAATACAGAATATATTGATATAATGAGAATTAATACATTATCTATTTTATATATTACATAATATATTCTATTTTATATGTTATATGTGTTTAACAGCTTTGCAATGAACACAAGACTGTATTACTTAATATCAATCAAATATATTTAATAACTTGCAGCCAGCATACTGAACACTGCACAGGACATAAATGTAGGTTTAATGATTTTTGCAAAACAAACATCTGTGAAACCTCTACCCAAATCAAAAACCAGAACATTCTAGCACCAAAAAAATCACCCTTTTCTCCTCTCTTAATCTCTATCCCTTTCCTCTCCCCCAGATATAGAGAGATATCTGTTTTCATGATTTCTAAGACTGATGTCTAAGGCTTGTTTTTAAGACTTCTATAAATGGAATTATGTGGTAAGTGTTCTTCTGTGTCCAGTTTCCTTCAACATATCTCAAGCTAAAACTCATAGTCAACATCATGTGCATGAGTTTCACGCTTGCTGGTAAGTGTAGATGTAGTTAATTACTTTTCATTACTATTACTTTTTATTATTTCTTGCATGAATAGGGAATAGTGATAGATATTTGGGCTGTTTTCTATTATTGACGAAGAAAAAAATTTCCTTCTACCCTTCTAAGACTGGTCTATTAATCAAATTAACGTAAGACAGAGTAACAGGAGAGAAAGAAATGTAATCACAAATGTACAGGTGGCCCATGAAAGTATAAGGCCCAAGGACAAGCAGGTCATCAAGATTTACATGTCATCTTGAGCCAGAAAATAGGATAGAGCCTAGGGCTTCAAAGGGATGGAGAGTAATCACAAGACAATGAGAAGAGCAGATATTTGGTAATTAGATATTTGGCCTGCCACACAGATAAATCATTCAGGTAAAAAGGTTATCTCTTAGTAATCTCTTAGTGATGCCTTTCTTTCTGAGCCAGGCTGCTTAGCTAAATATTTTTTAGGTAGTTTAAGGGAGTGGTAAAAGCATTCTGGAATCGGCTGAGTCTTGACTGTCTTCAGCTCAAAATAGTCCATTTGTGGGTGCCTGGGTGGCTCAGTGGGTTAATGCCTCTGCCTTTGGCTCAGGTCATGATTCCAGGGTTCTGGGATCGAGTCCCACATTGGGCTCTCTTGTCAGCAGGGAGCCTGTTCCACACCCCCCTCTGCCTCCTTCTCTGCCTAATTGTGAACTCTGTCTTTTAAATAAATAAAATCTTTTTCAAAAAAATAGTCCATTTGCCAACGTGGCACATTTTAGAATTATGATTGGTATTCTCTCTGAACCCCTTCATTACTGTTTTTAAACAATGCTGTGATTGGTATTCCAGGACCTTTTATATATATATATATATATATATATATATATATATATATATATATATATAAAACATATATATATAAAACATATATATATATATGTTTTAATTTCTATTGGCCATATACCTGCATCATCCTAGATATAGGAATCTTAAATTTTCAAAGTAGTTTTATCAATTTACATTTCCATTAACCATATATCATTTCTGTAGCCCCCACACCTTGCCAAAATGTGACAGCTCGATCTTTTAATTTTTAGTTATTTTAGTACATACATAGAGGTATCTAATTGTATTTTAAACAATTTGCATTTCCTTTATTATTACTGAAGTGGAGCACCTTTTCATAGGTTTACAATCCATTTGACTATTATATTTTGTGTGGTGCCCTTTCAAGTCTCTTGAATATTTTTCTTCCAGTATTTTTATTATTATTATTATTATTATTATTATTTTAATATTTTATTTATTCATCTGGCAGAAGACATCACATGTAGGCAGAGGCAGGCAGGGAGAGAAGAAGGGAAGGAGGCTCCCTGCTGAGCAGGGAACCCAATGCAGGGCTTGATCCCAGGACCCTGGGATCATGACCTGAGCCAGAGGCAGAGGCTTTAAACCACTCAGGTGCCCCAGTATTTTTATTATTGGTTCATAGCTTTTCAGATAAATGATAGATAGATAGATAGATAGATAGATGCTTTTGTCAATTACGTGTGTTACAATATCTTCCTCTCTGTGGCTTTCCTAGTCATCCTATTATGGTTTCTTTTGATAAATAGGAGTCTCTAATTTCAAGATAATATAGCTTATGCATTTTTCCTTATTTTTGTACTTTTAGCTTTCCAAAGAGACATTTTCCTACACTGCAATTCTGTGTTTTCTGTTATCTTCCAGAAGCCTTATTGTTTTATGATTTATTCGTATTTGCATGTATAATCCAATTGGAATTAGTCTTTTGTGTATGAGGTATAAGGTATGGGTCAATTTTTACTTTTTCTCAAATGAGTAACTAGTTGCAACAACACCATTTGGTGAGTTATCTTTTCTCTACTGCTCTACAGAGCCACTGTGATCGTAAGTCAAGTATTCAGGCTTAGGCTGTCATTCTCCTTCATGGATATATTTATCTATTATTCTGACAAACTATATTGCCTTAGCCACTGTCACTTTATAAGAGCCTTGATAGTTAATGGAGCAACTTTTCCCTACTTTATTTTTCTTTATGAGCATCTTGATTATTCCTGACATGTTATTTTTCCAAATAAATTTTAAACTTATCTTCACTACTTTCACAGGAAACCTGCAGAGATGATCGAATGAGTTGATAAACCAAGTTGGCAAAAATTGATATCTTTATTAATCTTTTAATCCCTGCCTATCACATAATTCTCTTTTTATTTTAGTTTTCCTTAGTTTCTCTCTTTAGTTTCTTTTTGAATTTTGCAGATTTGGGCATAGAGATCTTGTATATCTCTTTAAATTTATTCTTATGTATATTACATGAGTAATGCTCTTGTAAATGGTATCTGTGGTAGGTGAAGGCGAGCAGAATTTGTTGCCCCAAAATATGCCTCTTTAAGAAATAGCAGACACAGTTGAATCTCTGGAAGCTGAATAGAAGTTACCCTTTTGTAAGACAGGCATTTGGCTGAGCACAGATGATAGAGGGACAAAAATTATCGTATCCACAACCACAAGAACATCCCTCTGTCACTCTGATTCCATCACTATCCTAAAAACACGAACTGAAAAAAATTTCCCTTTACAATGGACTCAGACATGCTACTAGACTTCTCCTGAGAGTTATAGCAAGACTGTATTGCAAGCAAACCCTGAAGTCTGATGTTGAAAATGGCATTCTCAGGTGTGACAAGGAAATCAAAAACAATTCTACCATAGAGGTGTGCCAAATTGCCAAATGTTTTACAGATCAGGCAGGTACAATGTGGGCTGCCTAGCACGTTAGATCACCTAATACCACAAGCTATATGTGAGTGGACCAAAATCTAGACTTCCTTGGATGGGTGACAAAACTAAGCTCTCTGGGGCACCTGGGTGGCTCAATCAGATAAATGTCTGCCTTCGGCTCCAGTCACGATCCAGAATCCTGGGATGGAGCTCTGAGTTGGGCTGTCTGCTCAGTGGGGAGTCAGCGTCTCCCTCTCCCTCTGCCTGCCCTTCCATCTGCTTGTTCTCTTCTTTCTCTCTCTCTCTCTATCAAATAAATAAATAAATAAAATCTAAAAAACCAAAACAAGGGCGCCTGGGTGGCTCAGTGGGTTAAGCCGCTGCCTTCGGCTCAGGTCATGATCTCAGGGTCCTGGGATCGAGTCCCGCATCGGGCTCTCTGCTCAGCAGGGAGCCTGCTTCCTCCTCTCTCTGCCTGCCTCTCTGCTTACTTGTAATTTCTCTCTGTCAAATAAATAAATAAAATCTTTAAAAAAAAAATAAAAAAAAATAATAAACCAAAACAAAAAAACCCCTAAGCATACTAGCTGCCAGAACCAAGCTACAGGCATATTCAATCATTTATTTTTCAACTTGTTCTGCTCTCACGGACTGACAGAACCACACGAAAAATGGAGGCATATGGATGTTAACATTATCGGTGGTTGAGCTCATGAAATAATCCAGACTTTTGAATATTTCAGGTTTTCAACTTAATCTTGCCTCTAAACCACACTGGTCTTTCTATTTAATGTGACAACAAAATATAAATGGGCTTCCCTCTTACACGGTCAGGACAATGTGATCTTGGATACCTGGCGACTTTTTGTCACTTAGTACTCCACCCTAAATGCCAGCCAAATTACAAACTCGTGCAACGTGAACATGTCCATCAAGAAATCATAGAAAAATTCCCTAGCATAGCGCAACTCCAAATTCTATTCCGCAGTAAGGGTCTCATTAGTCAAGTTTGGGAGATTATGAATTAGAAAAGCAATCCTACATCTCTCCATGGTAATGGAACAGGAGTTCAAACCACAAAGTAAACTTTTAATAAAACCACCTTTTTGTACCAAAACAAAACAAAGAAACCAAAAACAAAAACATCAGAAATTCACAGCTTAGCCTCTATGGTACGTCAATGTCCTTATGCTCTAGATACACTGACTACTCAGCAAAGAATGAACAGGGCAATCCTCAGTGAAAAATGTCACTTCTGTGTAAACCAAAAGGAGCAAAGGAGATCTAACTTACACCTGTTAAAAGAAAGAATTAATATTTTTCATCAGGTGAAAGAAGAACAGACATTATATTCCACTGGCTTAATGGGATGTGGGAAATGTGCTCTGATTTGTTCTTTTCTGTTTATTCAACCTCATTCTAATCTATCATTTTTTTACTCTTTGCCGATCTCTTACCAAGCATTTACTAATTCACTTTCTCTCCCCATGGTCACCAGCTCAGCTTTTAATGTTGACGTTTCCAGGGAAGTTTCAGAGCCAGGAACTGAAGGGGGCCAGGCAAGCCATCCCCAAATACACTACAATAGCATATTGATTATTTTGAATTACAGCTATTTGAAAAAAAAAAATACAAAGACACACCCTCCTATGTTTCCCTGAAAGCAGGAAAAAAATCTCCCTGTGAAAAATGTCCTCCCCGTCGCAGAAAGTAAAAAGACATCCTTATCATCAGAAACAGGGTCTTTGAAGTTGAGAAAGCTGTAGAAAAAACTTGATTACTTTTTTACTACAATCGACTACCTCAGCCCAAATTGTGCTTAGAATTCCTTGCTAATTACAGTTCTCAAAAAAACCTGGCGTTAGTTTTTTGTTTTTTTTTTTTTTTTTTTAATCCTGTCAATTCCTCACAAATTTATTGTCTCTTTGTCTAAAATGTATCAAAACTGCCTGCCTTGGTCATTTCTTTTGGGCTCAATTTCATTATTGGGTTTCCATGTACATGTCATAAAACTTTGTCCCTTTTTCCCCCTATTAATCTGTCTCATAACAATTTAATTCCTATATAGTGAAAATAACCCTGGGAGAGAGGGAAGAAGCAAGTCTCTCCTTCCTTAACACTAGCAATCTGGGATCACTCCCCTTCAATTTTATCGATGGAAAGTTTCGAAGTTGAGCTCCATCTCCTTCAAAGGCGGGTCCGCTTTTCGTCAGCCTTACTCCATGGGCAGTGTTTTTCAACCTGGGATGATTTTGCCCCTCAAAGGATATTTAGCAGTGTTTACAGATATTTTTGATTGTCCAACATGGTGAGCGGCCAACATTAGGAAAGGCTTGATATTGGCTTCTAGATGGTAGAAGTAAGAGATTATTTTAAACTATTCAGGGCACACAGGACAACTCCTAAAACAAATATGTGACTCAAAATGTCCATAGTGTCAAGGTTGGAAAATCTTGTCCTGAGGTGTAGCTTTTTGGTGAATCAACCAGATATATTGATTTTTCGTCTCTCTATCTCTGCTTGAGGACTGGAACCACCTTAGCTCTTAGATTGCCAAAAGCCTTCCTCTGGTCCTGTTTCTCCTTCTGACTCTGAGAAACTTATATAGGAAAGGTAACTCTTCTTTCCGGGTTTCAGCTTTCTTTTGGACTTGCATTGCTTTATTCACTAATTTGTTATCTCACCAGTGTCTTTATTTATTTGTTTATTTACTTATTTATTATATTTTGAGAGAGAGAGAGCATGTGAGTGGGGGGAGGGGAAAAGGGGGAGACTGAACCCCAACTTGAGTGTGGAACCTATTGTGGAGTTTAATCTCATAACCCCAAATTCATGACCTGAACCAAAATGAAGTGTTGGACACCTAACCAACTCAGCCATCCAGGTGTCCCTCACCAATATCTTTAATATATTTCAAATATTTTGCTAGCTTTACAGGTTGTCCTTGGTGGAGAGAGGATTGGTATTACCTAGTGAGTGATTTTTCCATGCTCCTTTGAATAGTCAAAAAAAAAAAAGTACTTGAAGTCTCATCCTACCTTTAAGAAATCTCGTCTTTTGGGTAATACACAGGCTCAGGTAGTGCTTAAAAACTTGTGCTCCATTAATCACATGTTGCTGATTTATACCTGCTTCCACATGGTACAGCATAATCGATGTGCTTTGCTAAATGCAAGGACATTTGCTCCCTGTATTATTCAAAGCACCAAAAAAAAAAAAAAGTAACAAGTTTGTATTGAATGATGGATGATATGACTATTGAAAAGGATAATAAAATATAGCAATAATTATAACCAACACTACATACTGCTTCTATATGTCAGAGACTAAACAGGTTACAGATGATAATTCACTGATTCCTCACAACAGTTCTATGACTTAGGTGTTACTAATATCTTACTTTATATATAAGGACACCAAGTTACAAAGAAAGTAAGTTCTTTGCCCCAGGCCTTAAAATTTTAGATGGAGGCAATCTGACACTTTGGGAAAACACGACTTACTTTGGCATATAAAAAATAAAGAATGTTTCAAACTAAGAAGCAAGTTTCATTGCTGTTGAAGTTAATCACAGAGAGCCCCCTACTGGCAAAACATCTTCTCTTCTACCAGCTTGCCCCCACTTACTACTAAAGCTTGCCTAGCTGACTTCAAATGAGACTTTGTAAAAAACCATCTAGTCTTTCTCAAATTCCTGTAGGTGTTTGTCCAAAATGTCAGTGACAACTGTTTTGCTTTCAGAGACAACAATAATAACACTGGAGATAATGTATTATATTTCCTGCATTTTGTGGGTTCAATGCAAGTCCTGGGTTCCACCCACACTTAAGGAGAGGGGATCATACAAGGGAAGGAGGACCCGAACAGAGGGATTGGGGGGCGGTCATACAGTTTTTCCACCACATCCAGCTTAGAAATGCATGCTCTCTCTCTAATTCCTTAGCATCCAGAGTTCTGTGGCTTAAGTCACTTGATATATTATTCTAAAATGTGTGAACATTTATCTTTTGTGTTCATTTCCTCCTAATCCTTTTTATTCCATTAAATTTATTTTTCAATGAATGTTGTTTTAATGGCGCTCTTGAAGAAAGAAGAAACAAATACAGCTATTTAATACTACAAGGGCATCTGAAAGTCCCCTACTGAATTAAGTAATCTTCGTTCAACAACAAAAAAATCCAGTACTCTTTTTATATATATTATATACATAATACATATAACACATACATATAAAAATACATATAATGTGTAATAATATATACATATAGTGCATATACATATAAATATATAATACATATTTATATATGATGCATATATGTATAATATAAATATATAAATACATTTAATGTATTTAGATTTAATATAAAATACATACAATATATAATAATATAGTATAATGTATAATATATTATAATATACATGTAATATCTATTTTTAAAATTACATAATATGTATAAAAACATATATGTAATATAATATATAAAATATATGTATATAAAAAGAGTAACATGTCTATGTTATTTCCAAAATGTAATGGAATTTATATATATATGTAATTATACATATTATATATGTACATGTCATGTCTAGAATCCTAGCACACATAAAGTGAGATAATAAGTAAAATTATTTTATTTTATTGTTTTTTTATTTTTATTTATTTTTTATAAACATATAATATATTTTTGTCCCCAGGGTTACAAGCCTGTGAACCACCAGGTTTACACACTTCACAGCACTCACCATAGCACAAACCCTCCCCAGTGTCCATAACCCCAGCCCCCTTCTCCCAAACCCCCTCCCTCCAGCAACCCTCAGTTTGTTTTGTGAGATTAAGAGTCACTTATGGTTTGTCAGTAAAATTATTTTAAACTACTAAATGTATGGTGATTTGTTGGTCAGAAATAAAAAACTAATACAATAGAGGGAAAATAAGGGGAAAAACTAGAGTATTAGTTGAAAATACATGACAAGGAACATTTTAATCTCTTGAGATCCTTTCCACCTTCAACAACCAAACTGCAAGTTGACATCTCTGTAAAAAGTTGGAAGTTTACTGGCTGGCATGACTAAACCAAAAAGAAATCTGAATTCAAGTTGGGAGTCTTTAGTAAACACTAAAGGTGGAAGCATTTTATTAAAAAGAGATATTAATTGGAATTATAATTAATGAGATCAGAGACTCTGACTATATTTTAATTAGCTTCAGGATCTTAAGAGACCAGCTTACATCACCCAGGCCAAAAATGAGAGATTGTTTTTTTCTGTTTTTCAATTAAAGTGTAATTGACACATAATATATATTAGTTTCAGGTTTACAACATAATGATTTGATATATGTATATATTGTGAAAGCATCGTAATATCTAGTTGACATTCTTTAGCACATATAGTTAGTTACCTTTCTTCTTGTAATGAGAATTTTTAAGATCTTCTATTAGCAACTTTCAAATATACAAAAGGATTATTAACTATAGTCCCTATGCTGTAAATTACATTGTTGGAACTTATTTATTTTATAACTGGAAGTTTGTACCTTTTGATCACCTTCACCTATTATTTCCACCATGAAGCCCCACTTTGGGCAACCACCAATCTGTTCTCTGTATCTATGAGTTGTTTTTCTTATTGTTGTTTTTAAAAGTTCAGAATTTCAGAATTCCAGGGAGAAATTGACGATTCTTAAAGTTTCCAAGTAGAAAAGTTAGGCCACAGATACAGAATCAGAAATTGGAATGATAATGTATTTTTCAATAACAATATATGGTCTTACAGAAAGTGCCACTAAAAATTCAGAGAAAACACAATTACTTAACTTTACATCCAAACTATACTTCTAGTTAACAAGTATAATAAAAATCTATTTCAGACAAATTACTGAAAACTCTAATCTCTTTCTTTTTTTCTCTTTCATATGTATCTCATACTGGACAAAAATCTCTTACCTGTATGTGAACAAATTTCTGTGCTGAGATGTAGATGTCTTTGAGTTACTTTTGACATCACTGACTAGTTAGAGAATATTGGACCTTTCACCTTTGATTAAACCTAATTTCTTTATCTGCAACTGAAATTAATGATTCTATGATTCCTCTTAAGCTAAAATTTTACTATTTATTTCAGAACATATTTCCTCTTTTTGTCACGAACACTCCTGATCTCACAACTTCTCTTTTTGCAGACTTCCCCCAAATGTGGTTAATTACTTAACACACTATTTTTCTGTTCTTTGTCTTTTATACTGTAGACCTTTAATCTTTTATTGAGATGTTGTATCTTATTTTTCTGCCTTGTACTTTATTGATACTGATGGAGAAAGGGAACTTTACAAATTCTTTTTTTTTCCCCCTTGGGAGGACAGTATGTATTTTTTTAAAATTGTTTTCAGCGTAACAGTATTCATTATTTTTGCACCACACCCAGTGCTCTATGCAATCCGTGCCCTCTCTAATACCCACCACCTGGTTCCCCCAACCTCCCACTCCCCGCCCCTTCATAACCCTCAGATTGTTTTTCAGAGTCCATAGTCTCTCATGGTTCACCTCCCCTTCCAAATTCCCTCAACTCCTTTCTCCTCTCCATCTCCCCTTGTCCTCCAAGCCATTTGTTATGCTCCACAAATAAGTGAAACCATATGATAATTGACTCTCTCTGCTTGACTTATTTCACTCAGCATAATCTCTTCCAGTCCCATCCATGTTGCTTCAAAAGTTGGGTATTCATCCCTTCTGATGGAGGCATACTACTCCACAGTGTATATGGACCACATCTTCTTTATCCATTCGTCCGTTGAAGGGCATCTTTGTTCTTTCCACAGTTTGGCAACCGTGGCCAATGTTGCTATAAACATTGGGGTACAGATGGCCCTTCTTTTCACTATATCTGTATCTTTGGGGTAAATACCCAGTAGTGCAATTGCAGGGTCATAGGGAGGCTCTATTTTTAATTTCTTAAGGAATCTCTACACTGTTCTCCAAAGTGGCTGCACCAACTTGAATTCTCACCAACAGTATAAGAGGGTTCCCCTTTCTCCACATCCCCTCCAACACATATTATTTCCTGTCTTGCTAATTTTGGCCATTCTAACTGGTGTAAGGTGGTATCTCAATGTGGTTTTAATTTGAATCTCCCTGATGGCTAGTGATGATGAACATTTTTTTATGTGTATGTCTTCATTGGAGAAGTGCTGCCAACATATTATTAGAAGTCCTAGCAACAGCAATCAGACAGCAAATAGAAATAAAAGGTATCCAAATTGGCAATGAAGAAGTCAAACTCTCTCTCTTCGCAGATGACATGATTCCTTATATGGAAAACCCAAAAGACTCCACTCCAAACTACTAGAACTCATACAACAATTCAGCAATGTGGCAGGATACAAAGTCAATATACAGAAATTAGTGGCTTTCTTATACGCTAACAATGAAAATACAGAAAGGGAAATTAGAGAATAGATTCCATTTACTATAGCACCAAGAACCATAACATGCCTAGGAATAAACCTAACCAAAGAGGTAAAGGATCTGTACTTGAGGAACTACAGAACACTCATGAAAGAAACTGAAGAAGACACAAATAGATGGAAGACCATTCCATGCTCTTGGATTGGAAGAATAAACATTGTTAAAATGTCTATACTGCCTAGAGCAATCTATACTTTTAATGTCGTTCTGATCAAAATTCCACTGGTATTTTTCAAAGAGCTGGAGCAAATAATCCAAAAATTTGTATGGAATCAGAAGAGACCCCGAATCACTAACAAAATGTTGAAAAACAAAAATAAAACTGGGGGCATCACGTTATCTGATATCAAGCTTTACTACAAAGCTGTGATCACCAAGACAGCATTGTACTGGCATAAAAACAGACACATAGACCAGTGGAACAGAGTAGAGAGCCCAGATATGGACCCTCAACTCTATGGTCAAATAATCTTCGACAAAACAGGAAAAAATATACTGTGGAAAAAAGTCTCTTCAATAAATGGTACTGGGAAAACTGGACAGCTATATGTAGAATAATGAAACTCGACCATTCTCTTACACCAAACACTCAAAATGGATAAAAGACCTCAATGTGAGACAGGATTTCATCAGAATCCTAGAGGAGAATATAGGCAGTAATCTCTTCGATATCAGCCACGGCAACTTCTTTCAAGATATGTCTCCAATGGCAAAGGAAACAAAAGCGAAAATGAACTTTTGGGACTTCATCAAAATCAAAAGCTTCTGCACAGCAAAGGAAACAGTCAACAAACAAAGAGGCAACCCACGGAATGGGAGAAGATATTTGCAAATGACAGTACAGACAAAAGGTTGATATCCAGGATCTATAAAGAAGTCCTCAAACTCAACACACACAAAACAGATAATAATAATAAAAAAAAATGGGCAGAAGATATGAACTTTACAAATTCTTAAGAATGTGTACAATTTTTAATTAAATAACTGTTCTTCCTTAAACATTACTATACTGTCTTTTTTCTAAACACAAAGATGCCTCTTTGAAAACACCAGATTAATAGAACAGGCAAAATGAAATAAAGTCTTGGAGCTTGAGAAAGGGCTTTAAAAACTACTTGAGTAAATGTCACAGAAAGTCAGTTGTAAGGATTCACACAGGCAGCTCCAGAATTTGCCCCAAAGGCATATTGATTACTCTGAATTAAAGCTATTTAAGAAATAGCCAATGCAAGAAGGACACGCTGACCCTCTTTTGCCTCTCTGCAAATGGAAATAAATTTTTCATGTGAAATTTACCGTCCCTGGACCAGAAAGTCAAGAGGCATCCTTATCACCTGCTAGGCGATTTAGAGCCAGGAAAGTTATATAAACAAACCTTGGTACTTTTTATTAATTTGCTACCTTAGCCAAAATTCTGTTTAGAATTCCTTATTAATTGAAGCTCCCAAACATAACACTCTTTGTCCTGTCAATTCTTCACAAATGTATTGTCTCTTTTTCTAAGATGTATCAAAACTTCCTGCTTTTGTCATTTCTTTGGCCCTCAATTTCATTATTGGGCTTCCGTGTGTACGTAATTAAACTTTGGGGTTTTATTCTCTTGTTAAGCTGTCTCAGGTCAATTTAGTTCTTAGTCTAGCTGGAAGATGCTTAAAGGGTAGAGTAAAATTTTTCCTTCCTCACAGTGGTAAACAAGAGATAAACAATAATATTTTTATAGTTTATTAAAGGTTACAATGCCCCATGTGTTACAATAGTGGTTTAATATTACTGTATATCTGTTGTAAATTGGAACATTTCCATTAAATAGATAAATTTGCCCAAAGTTGTCTAGGTCCAACACTTTGAAGTCAGAATTCAAGCCCAGGTGTTGTGAATTCCAAATTCAATATCTTATAAGGGTTATGATAGAAAGTCAAAACCAAATAATATAGAAAAATAAAACCAAAACAATTAGCAATATAATATTCACCTTTTAAAAATATTTGATTATAAAATATAATATGAATGAAAATATGTAAATATACAACACCACTTGTCATGATGGATTAACAATGATCATTCTTGGGGCACCTGGGTGGTTCAGTGGGTTAAGCCTCTGCCTTCAGCTCAGGTCACAATCTCAGGGTCCTGGGATCAAGCCCCACATTGAGCTCTCTGTTCAGCAGGGAGTCTGTTTACCCCCCACCCCGCCTCTCTCTGCCCACCTCTCTGCCTACTTGTCATCACTCTCTCTCTGTCAAATAAACAATTAAAATCTTTAAAAAAAAAATTCTTAACTTCCTATAATAATCAACTAGAAAATTCAACACATATATCAAAAAATGATTTCAGAAATTATACAACAGATAGCTCAGAACTTTGACCCTTCAGAAAAGGGAAACAAGTAAGGTGGACACTAAGGTGACCCCGGATTTTACTGGAATAATTTTCCATAATCCAAAAACAGGAAAAAGCATCTAAAGGAAGATAGCAGTCTCACTGAAATTGAGGAGACAAAGAAAAATTTTAGGAGTTTGGGGCAGCTGGAAGTTGTGGGCAGAATTTCAAAAAAGAAGCTCCTTTGATTCTGCTGAATTTTCCAATGCTTATATCTAGAATAATAATGCACAAAGCTGGGTAAATATCAACAAAGTAGTTACCTGCAGACCAATTCTCAGAGCCCAAACAGGGTGGGGAGACATTCAAGCTCTTACTAGCCAAAATGGAGAGTCATTAGTATTTACCATTGCTACAGAAGTTATCGGACCTTAGCAGTAGGAGTAGACTATCCCTGCAGTGAAGGCACAAGTTTCACAATGTTAACTTAACCTGCAGGTGGCTTAACTGTCTGACATTCTCAATGAAGACAAGAAACATAAGGTTCTTTTTCTTTTTAAGATTTATTTTAGAGAGAGAGAGAGTGAGGGAGAGAGAAAATCTTCAGGTAGGCTCTTCGTTTCGTGTGGAGCCCATCCTAGGACTCCATCTCACCACCCATGAGATCAGGACCTGAGCCAAAACCAAGAGTTAGGCACTCAACCGAGTCACCCAGGTGTCCCAGGAAACCTAACATTCTTTAAACAAAACCCAGAAAACCAGATGACCATAACCATGAAGTCACATTTTCCCATATCTAATCAGATTTTACCTATCATGTCAAAAAACAGGACATGTGAACAATAACAAGTAACTATGTAAATAAAAATATATCCTGAAATGGCAAATGATGCAACTAGCATACAGAATTTTTGCATTAACTATTATAATCATTAACTATTATTATCAAGGCTGCCATGTGAGCAGCCTTCTTTTTGCACTAACCATAAAAATCCTTCCTTTCAAAAACTTAACAACCCAAGTGTCCATCAACAGATGAATGTATAAACAAAATGTCATCCCTCTATACAAAGGAATAGTATTTTATGCCATAAAAAGAAACGCCACAACCACAAATGGAAATGTACACATCATAAAGCATATAGCCCTTCCACTAAGAGAAATAGTTTGATGCAATTACTGTATTTATCTTCATCTCTAGGATCTCAAAACTATGTATATGTCTCCAAGTCAATTTGTGTATAACTTGTGGGCTGTTGATTTACATTTGAATTGTAATTTGAGCACTTCTAGCATCAAGAGAAAATAAATAGGATGACCTTGTTAAAAACTCATATCTAAAAGAGCTATTTTGAAACAAACTTTACTGGTTTAGGTCAATAGACTAATTCTCTATATTGTAGATAATAATGACTCCTTGCCCGATGTGGGATGCAAGTCTTTAATAATTCAACCAGTTGATAATGATAAGAATGATGGACTTGGTTTGTTGTACTGAGGATTCTTGCTGGGGAAATAAAAGAGAGAGGAAGAGGAAGAGGAAAAGAGGAAGGAAGGAAGGAAAAAACACTACACCCAAGTAGGAAAGGAAGCAGAAAAAAATCTCTATTTGTAGTTGACACGATCTTGTATACAGAAAATCCTAAGGAATCCACTAAAACAACAATTAGAGCTTTAAAAAAAAAACAAATTTGTCAAGATTACAGGACACAAAATCAATATACAAAATTCAATTGTATTTCTATACCCTAACAATGAATAATCCTGAAATAAAATTTTAACGGTTTTCATTTATAATAGCACCAAAAAGAATAAAATACTTAAGAATAAATTTAATAAAAGAAATGTAAGTTATACCAGTAGAATAGCTATGATCAAAAAGGTGAAAAGTAACAAGTGTCCCTAAGAATATGGAGGAAATTGAATACTCATACATTGTTGATGAGAATGTAAAATGATAGAGCCTTCTGTAGTAGACAATTTAACAATTTCTCAAAACTTTAAAAAGTTACCAAATGACCTAACAATTCCACTTTGAGGTATAGACCTAGAAGAACTGAACGCACATTCACACCAAAACTTCTGCATGAATGTTTGTTGCAGCATTATTAATAAAATCCATAAAGTGGAAACAGCACAAATGTCCATTAACTGACGAATGTATCCACAAATGTGATATCCTCACACAGTGGAATAGTATTCTGCCATAAAAGAAAATGAGGTACTGATACATGTGACAACCTCAATGAACTTTAAGAACATTCAGTGAAACAACCAGAAACAAAAGACCACGTATGAAATGACCAGATAGGCACATTATAAAAATTTTATCAATATAAAAGTGTTCCATAAAAACAGTCCAACTGGCTGCCCCCAGTAACCTCCCCCTGGGAGGAATTTCCTTGTCCATTGTTCTAAATCATTGTATTTCCTACCTGGAATTAGGAGCCATACTTCTTGATGTTGCTGGTTCTGGACTAAAGAATATTTTGATCATTAAGGCGCCATAGACTCTTTGTTCACTGGCTCCCAGTTTTTATGGAAAAATCACTTAAAACTTCAGAAATCTACAATTTTATTTGATTTCTAGGAATTTCTTATGTTGAAAACCAAAGCTAAGTATCTTGTTCTTTTGAAGTCTTTGTGCTTTCTGGCTGTATCTAAAGTAAGTTTTACTTTTTCAGGCAGAACATACATAATAGAAGATATTTGGGAAATATCTGGAAGAATGAATTTTTTTCCTAGTGCTCTGGCCCTCATTTATTGTCTCCTTTTCTTTGTTCCAACCAACTTTTTTGTTGTCAGAACTTTGTCTCTTTTGTTTTAATGAATGTAAAACTTTCTAGCTGCATGAGGATAGATCTCTTAGATGGCTTCTATGTTTCCTCTCTTCTTTCAAGGAGGATGCGCTGGGTTTTCACCCTCCTTATTTGGGGATCATAGTGAAGTCCTCCAGATACAAGCAACAGTTAAAACATCTGGATCTTTTCTGGTCCTTAAGTCTCCATGCAAGTAAGCAGGTCATCAGATAGCTCCAAAAAAGATGCTTTGCTACAACAGATGGCAAATTGGTCGTGGCTGGAATAACAGAACGCTGACTATCCTGCACTTCTGCTAAGTTTAGAATATGCAAACCTAGGAGCAGGAACAGGCAACATCATGCCTCTCAAATCCATTAAAGCACTGCAGATCCTCCAACACTTCCTACTTTTCCTCTGCTAGAAGGCAAAGGGTATTATATCCACGCACACTCCCTTAGTTGTTTTATTTCTGTAGGAAGCATTTCCAAGACTCATTCTATAGGGAATAAAGACAACTGGGGTAGGCCCATGGATCAAAAGCAACCCACGGATGCATTTCATTTAGTTCACACTGAGTTATGGGCTCTGTTCTGAAAAAGAAATCAAAGCTAACTTAGAAGAGTCACATGTTCTCCTTGGGTTTGGCGTCTCATACTAAGGCATTTCGCCAGTTTGGGAAAGTTAATAACTTTGTTTTCATGGGTGCTTTGGTGTATAGGAACCTGGTCTCTTCTTTGTCAGTGGTGCTGCTATTTCCGCTTCTTTCACAGATGTCTGATTTTTTCTTCCTTTTTTTGCAAAATCTGTACCTCACTCCAAACTCACAAGTGAGAGTTTGACCGTTTTCAACCTTGACTACATATGGAATCATATATAAAGGAAATTTTTAAAATTCTAATGTTCAGGACATAACCCAAATGAAAATTGAAATTCCTCACATAAAGTTCACACATCACTTTTTTTTTCCTCTTAAAATAACGTGTAATTGACATATTAGTTTCAGGTGCGCAACAGAATGATTCAGTATTTGTTTTTTGTTTTTTTAAGATTTTATTTATTTATTTGTCAGAGAAAGAAAGAGTACACACAAGCAGGCAGAGTGGCAGGCAGAGGCAGCGAGAGAAGCAGGCTTCCTCCTGCTGCGCAAAGAGCCCAATGTGGGACTCAATCCAAGGATCCCGGGATCATGACCTGAGCCAAAGGCAGCGGCTTAACCACCTGAGCCACCCAGGCATTCCTCAGTATTTGTATATATCTTGGAAAACCGTCATCACAATAAGTCTAGTTAACATTATTATCATATATAGTACCAGAAATTATTTTTCTTGTGAGGAAAACTTTTCAGATTAACTATTTTAGCCACTTTTAAATATGCAATACAGTATTATCACTGTAATCACCACTCTAGGCATTACATCCCTATGACATATTTATTCTTTCTTCTTTCTTGTCTTTTTTTCTCACTTTACTGATAGGAGTGGGATTGATTGAAGGATTTTTTTTTTTGGCAATAACTTTATTTATTGTTATTTATCTTTAAACTTATTTTTATTTCAGTTTATCTTTTATTGGAGCATAATTAACACACACTGTTACATTTCGGGTGTACAACAGTAATTTGACAAGTCTAAGCATTATGCTGTGATCACCACCAGTGTAGCCACCATCTGTCACCATACAACACTATTACAATACTACATTCCCTATAATGTGCCTTTCATCCCTGGGACTTACTCATTCCATAACCAGAAGCCGGTATCTTTCACTCCCTTTCACCCATTTTGCCCATCCCACAACCCCTTTCCCTCTGGCAGCATAAGTTTGTTCTCTGTACTTACAGGTATGTTTCTGGATTTCATCTTTTTGTTTTGTTCTTTAGATTCCACATATAAGTGGAAATCGCATGCTACTTGTCTTTCCTTTTTTTACTTATTTTTCTTATTTTTTATTTTTTTTACTTATTTTTTACTTATTTTTTATTTTACTTCTTATTTTTTTACTTATTTTACTCCTTTTTCTTACTTATTTCACTTAGCGTAATGCCTGTTAAGTCTATCCGTGTTGCTGCAAATGGCACATCTTCTTTATCCGTTCATCTGTTGATGGACACAGGCTGCTTCCATATAAATGTAAATAATGCTGCAATATGTAAATAGTATGTAAATAATGCTGCAATAAGCATAGGGGTGCATATATCTTTTCAGATTACTGATTTTGTTTTCTTTTTGTAAATACCAAATTACTGAATCATAGGGCATTTTCATTTTTAATTCCTTGAGGAACCTCCATGCTGTTTTGCACAAATTTATATTCCCACCAACAGCGCAAAAGTGTTCCTGTTTCCCCACATCCTTTTTCTAATGGTCTCCAAAAGATTTCAATGTCCAGTCAAGGCTGAAAACAACTAACCCAGAATAATTAGATAATTAAGAGAGCTATACATTACCAAAAAAGGGCAAACAATATCATTCCATCTAAAATTAAATATTTCTTACAGCTGGGGTACCTGGGTGGCTCAGATGGTTAAGCATCTGCCTTTGGCCCAGGTCATGATCTCAGGGTCCTAAGATCGAGCTCCAAGTCAGGCTCCTGGCTCAGTGAGGAGTCTGCTTCTCCCTCTCCCCCTGTCCCTACCCCTACTTGTGCTATCTGTCTCTTTCAAATGAAAAAATTTTTTTTTAATTTAAAAAAATTTCACACACTTTATAAAGTGTTTATGTCTGGATAGATAGATAGAGATATCATATATCATTAACCTTAAAAATCTCTATGCACATGCATACATACATACACACGGAAATGCACACACACACACACACACAAATCAATACAAATATATCACAGGACTACTAATTCTTTCCCACTACCCAAGGTCTAGCCAATCTGCAAAATAAAACTTCTCTTCCCTTCAAAAGTATACAAAGAAATACATTTTTCTATTTCACATGCTTACCATTACAGAAAGAGTTTACTTACATGATTGGTAAGCCTTTAATCATTCTCTGTATTTTCCTTCCTCACCCACATGGCATTATCTTTCTCTGAGCCTGTTGTCAATAAAATGCTCCTCTAAATTGAAAAGGACTCCATCTCAAATTAATAAATTATTATATGCTACTGTCCATCACTCACCCACACATACATTTTGGAATATGACAGGAAGTATACACAGGAGGGATATTAAGCCTGAGTTTCTTCAAAGGAAATGAGGCAACCAAAAGAAAGTGGTGACACAGTGGAAGGAGAGGAGAAGTTGGATTACTTTTGATTATTTTGAGTCTGAGGTATTGGAAGGCAGTTGGAATTTAGAACTTTTACTCCAGAAAATATGCCAAGATTGAGGATTCCACTTGGAATTCATGCATAGAATCATGATTAATAAAATTAGGGATAAGACACATTTCAAATGTATACTATTTAACTAGTGAGATCTGGTATCCATCAATAATGATAACACCACATATTTTAAAGATTTTATTTATTTATTTGACAGAGAGAAAGCACAAGTAGGCAGAGAGGCAGGCAGAGAGAGAGAGGAGGAAGCAGGCTCCCTGCTGAGCAGAGAGTCCAATGCAGGATCGATCCCACGAACCTGGGATCATGACCTGAGCTGAAGGCAAAGCCACCCAGGCACCCCAACACCACATATTTTAATCACTAATGCTTAACTGAACTCAATGTTTAAAATTGAACTCAATATATAAAAAGTTATAGACTGGGAAAGTTGTCACCAAATTTGAGAATATCATTTTAAGCTGTCATATACATCTGATGAATATTAGATGAATCTAGGGTACTTAGCTGAACAGTTCTACCTTGTTTCTGGACATATTTTATTTCTATTATGTAATGACACATATTGCAAGCCACCACTATTTTTAATATCCCACTATTTAACTAATCCACATGTTGACTGTCTATATATATGTCCTTCCGGCTGAAGGAGCCCTACCTACAAGAATCATGACACTCAATCAAAGTTAAATCGCAACAAAGTTAGATATTACTTCAGAACTCATTCCTTGGTTACTTACTTTGGACATAGAGAGGAGACAGATATTATTAATATTAAATGTGGATATCCCAAGGATTTATCACCTAACTTATAGTAGATTCTCTACATGCTAGTATTTTTTTAATTTTATATGATTAAACTCTCAATAGTATTTTTCATATGAATAGAAGTCTACTTTTTAGTCAAAAATCATTGCTCTCATTTTGGAAAAATGTTAAGAGTACAGTAATAAAATTCAACATAACATTAACTGTTTTGGTAACCCAACATACAATTATCAAGTATCTGTTGTGTTTCAGGCATAGATTGAGTGATGAATATAACAAATAAGAATAATAACATGTGATTCTCACTCTTAAAATCTAGAAAGCATTATCACATCACAGTGTGGGCTTTGGACTGTTTGATAGGAGTTCAAATCCTCACTCTGAAAATGTACTGTTCATGCAACTATTTGCATATAACCTCTCAAAGTCAGTTTTTCATGTAAAAAATACAGACCAACATATAAAGTATTAGACAACCCGGGAAAGAGAGAGTGTCTCAGCCATCTTGAGAGGCAGAGGTCCTCCCATAGTCACTCCATGTCAGAAGCCTTGTGGGTTAGCCATTATACTGAGGGAACCCTCAATGCCAGAAAACCAAGGTCTGTTCTCCAGCTATTTGATTAACGTAGATAAAATTCCTTGGATCCAAGGGAGTGAGGATGATTACAGTTTAAATAATTCTATGCAATGTATTTGGGTGAGTGTTGAGGGAATCAGCTCCTTCATGCACAGAATTCCAATTAATCTACTGGTTATAATAATGCCTCCTGTCATTTTTTATATCTGATATTTCTGAGCTCTGTATCTTATGAGGTTTTGCAGGTGGTTGGTCCCTCCTCAGGTATTTCCCTCTGCTTATTCTAGACTTCACTTCCTTCTGCTTTGTTTCATCCATGATTATATCTTTATCTTTCAGAAATTGGCTGATTTTTTTTTCCTTAGCTGCCAGAACTCACTTCTTTTTCATTATTGTTCGAGGCTTTTAAATTTTTATTCCTTTAATATAATTTTAATGGAGGTTTAGAAGAACTAGGAGATTAAAATCTATGTTTTCTATATTGTGCTCAAAAGGAAAATTCTATGAACATTTTTTAAACATAAGATTTACTTTTTTTTTAATGACACAACCTTGAGTTATTTTGACCGAGAGTTTATTTCTGCCTCTTAAACATAATTTTCCAGTTTGGAAATTCTCTGCAGAATCCATGCTTTAACTCAGTTTGATGCTAATATCATAAAGCACATGAGAGAATAAGAGGTTTAAGGGAATTTTTATTTAGGTGTTAAAAAAAAGTATTAGCTAGGTAAATGCAATGTATTTCAAGATAAGAAGTCTATCAATTATTTCTATCATCTCCATAATAAAATCTCTTTTTCTTTATCCTCCTTCCAAATTGCTATTCCACGTTGGAGAGAATGTTGAAAGATCAGAGCTCTGCCAGAGAATATATGTCTGAACTAAAACAGGAAGTGGTTTATAGAAGGGAAAAAAGGGTTATGATATCTTCTGTGGTATTAGAATTATTCTAAAGTTAGAATTATTCCAAACTTAGAAAACTAACCGTAGAGCAAGAAAACTGCTATAAGAATAGTAGTTTTCTTCCATATCACGAAGTGTTCAAAAATCTATTCCTTGATTGGTAAGACTGAGCACATTGTTTTTGTCCTATATTCATAAAGGAAATCCACCAAATTTGAGAGAGCAAAAGAAAATTGTCCATCTCGATTTATTTCACTTACCGGAAGTTTATTTGCAGAACTATGAGACTCCCTTCAGGAGAATGTCATTTTTGGTCTTCTCTCTCTTTTTAAATGTGCAATGGCTGGAGATACAATCTATGCTGATATTAAAATTGATAGGACTGTTTCTTTAAAAAAGTCATCGTCACTTCAGAAATCTGGTAAGTTGACTTTAGGGGTCCTTTTAAAATTAATATTTTAATTTTAATCTCCTTTATTTCTATCCTGCATTTGTACATGTCTTCAATAGTTAGCAGGCTGGATTCCAAGAAAAGTTGATTGAATGCAAGAATAAGAGTGACTGGGTGATGGACATTGGGGAGGGTATGTGCTATGGTGAGTGCTGTAAAATGTGTAAGCCTGATGATTCACAGACATGTACCGCAGGGGCAAATAATACATTATATGTTAATAATTTTTAAAAATAAAATAAAATAAGTGTAATAAAACTAAAATAAATAAAATAAAATAATAAAAATAAAAAAGAATGAGTGAATGTTTTTAATCAGACAAAATTAATTGTAGTTTTGGTTTTTTCTTTTCATTTTCAAGTTTTTTTTTTTTTTTTAAATTCCAGTTAGTTAACCTACAGTGTAATATTAGTTTCAGGTATAGAATTTAGTGATTCATCATTTACATATAACACTGTGGATGCAACTAGACAGTATTATGCTAAATGAAATAAGTCATTCAGAGAAAGACAAATACCATATGATTTCACCCATATATGGAATTTAAAAGACAAAACAAATGAATATAGGAAGAAAAAAACAGAGAGAAAAACCAAAAAACAGATTCTTAACCGCATAGAACAAACTGAGGGTTCCTGAAAGGAGGGTGAGTAGGGGGATGAGTTGAACTTTGCTTTTGATTGTCATAGCCTTTCTATTCTTTTTATTTCTTACAGTGAACATTTATACAGTGACTTCTATATTTATGACCCCCTTTCTTTACAGTTTCATGTACGTCTGATTAAATCTGTCCTTTGACTATAATATAAATTCTCTTAAACAAAGGAAAAAAGTACTTGGCTATAATTCACATTGTTAATTATCTTTTTGAAATTTGCATAATGTTAGGATAACAATGTTAAACTAAACTAAGAGGACATGAAATGCTGGTATTTTATTTCATGAAGTTTAGAATTAATGAAACTCTGAGTAATAGAATATTTGTGGAATACGAAGAGAAAGGCACATAACTAAGGATAACATTGTACCTTAAACACAAGCCACCGCAAAGGGTGGTAGATTTTCATATTCAGTGCATTTTTTCGTCCTCTAAAGTATTAGGGAAACTTTCGTGTTGCATTTCTGTTCTTTTCTCTAGAGTAAGAATTTGTTATATTATAAAGTTTATATAAAATGTTTACATAATTTAAGTCTCATTGCATTTGTACTGTGTAATGAATATAATGTTTTGCTTTACTATATTTCCAAATAATGTATTTCTTCTTTTATATTTTTTAATTTGCTGTTACCAAATAAATCTGAGGTGTGGTTTTCTCTGATTGTGAAAACATATTATTCCTTATTTTTAAACATTACCTCTCTGAGCTTGTCCAATAAAAGCTTATCCGCTTTCTTTTCTCCCTAGTCTGGGTGCTTTCATTTTCAATGAGAAGATAGAACTTAATTTAAAAAATAATGTGGACTAGAGTTGCCTTCTTATTCTTCCACCCAGAAAAACTCTCATACGATTAGTCCAATTTCCCAGAAGTTATTTTAGCGTAGTTCAAGGAACAAAACTAGTATTTTCAATTCTGCATTCCAGGGTTTGATTTCCTTTTTGTTTACAGATAGAACTTTACTTCCTTCCTGGTTTAGAGATTTGGGGATAACATTTTTAATGCTATCTGGTCCAGTCTACTAATATTAAAAAGAGAACACCTAAATATATAAAGATTAAGTTACCTACTCACAATGGTGCTTGTGACCAGAAGCCAAATATTTTATTACTTCTTCACTGCATATCCCTAGGGTAGGATAAATAAAACTTCTGTTCTCATGTGTCATATCATTGTAAATGGAAAGAATTATTTGATACACTGAATTGTCATGTTCTACAGAGCCCTACATATGCTATGACATGGTCTTAGTTCTCCTCTTCTAAGTCCCTGTTTTACTTATTTTGCTCTGGCTGTTGTCCTCTTTCCTCGTTGAAGTTACATATGCCTTACCACTTCAGAGCCTCACATGTGCTGAGACCCTTTCCCTATTCTCTTCATCTTCATATTCATTTGTTCTTTAAGATAAAACAAAGAGATTGTCATGATAAAATTGAGCAGATTACTAGGGAGAAAGTATGATTCCACTGGGAATATCTCAGACGAACATTGAGAAATTCGTGCTTTTCATAAATCTTACTTTGGGGCCTGAAAGAATGACCTAATAACCCTTATGTCAGTGTTCTAATGAAATCTGAAATTTTATTCTGTAAGTTTTTAGGTCCACACACCCAGCTGTTTATATTAAAAACAGATGTAGGGATACAATCCCCTTCTTCTTGCAATTGCCTTGATGGGCACAATTTGCTTTGTTTTACATGAAATGTACATGAAAACAAATGGATATTTTATGCTCTGAGAATTAATAAGCTTCCATGAAAGATATTTTATTCAACAACAGTAGTCATTTGAACATAGAGCAAAGTTCTCTGTAGTAATAGATAAGAATTCAGGTTAATCGGTCTTGATGCTTGACTTTATAGTGGTTATATTTCAACATCAGTTATTTCATTACTTTCTCAATGTATTGTATATATGTTTGCATATATCATATATATAGTGGGTTTGATATACTGCAATTATTTTGGATTAGAGATTGTTGGTTTAACTATCAGCCAAAGCTAATAATTCTTGCTTCTTTTCCTGATTTATTTTTATCTTTCAGTACTCCAAAGACAATGAGATAGTATGGATAGCAAACTAGTCACTGTTTGGGTAGTCAAGAGAGCTGAGGCTTGATCTCAGCTCTCTTTTCAAATAACTGTAATTGTGGAATTGAATATCCACATAAATATGTAGACATTGGACAAGGTAATCCCTAAAAGTACTTCTATTTCAAAATAAAAATGAGTGAAATATATGAAATTATTGTTATGTATCATTATGTAAAGTAGGCATATTACATAAGAGAGAAAATAATGGATTAATCCAAATAGGTGGGTGTTGTCAACAAACTTACAAGAGAATCTGGAGGGTCTCAGTCTTATATAAAAACATTGGACTTTTGTAGTAACATGGGCGGGACTGGAAGAGATTATGCTGAGTAAAATAAGTCAAGCAGAGAGAGTCAATTATCATATGGTTCCACTTATTTATGGAGCGTAACAAATAGCATGGAGGACATGGGGAGTTAGAGAGGAGAAGGGAGTTGGGGGAAATTGAAAGGGGAGGTGAATCATAAGAGACTATGGACTCTGAAAAACAATCTGAGGGGTTTGAAGTGGTGGGCAGGTGGGAGGTTGGGGTACCAGGTGGTGGGTATTATAGAGGGCACGGATTGCATGGAGCACTGGGTGAGGTAAAAAAAATAATGAATACTGTTATGCTGAAAATAAATAAAAAAATTTTTAAAGAGACCTTCTTACCTTCTTACTATAAAAAAATCTGCAGAGAGCAGATCACTGTAAGATTAATGCTGTGAAACACGTATGATGAACCCACAAAGAAAAACTCATATCCATTCACAGTTTTATAAGTCTCCTCTTCACAAACCAGAAAGCCAAATATGTCCTGTGTGTGTATGCACATGAGCAAAAAGAAGCTGGGTCTATGTATTTCAAAGGAAATTAACTTAGAAGCTTGATAACCAAGAAAGTTTATTCAGCTCCCTCTTACCTCTAACTATATAAGGATTTAACTGCTGGTCTTATGATCAAATTCTATCTGTCCAATCTATGCAATATTGTAGATTCTCACCATCATGGAATTTTCCTGAAAGTTGGATGTGCAATGATCATCACCCTATTTGTAGCAGTAATTGTGCTGAGCATTTTGAGTAAGTAATTAATCAAGATTATTCATTTATCCTAAATCATTTTTCTTTAATGACCTGTTGTAATTGTGTTTGCTGTTCAAGTGTTTCCTGAACAATACAGGACAGCTTCACAGAACATATGAAATTTGAAAAAATTAAGATTAGAGATTTTTTCATAGACCTTCAGCAGGCAATGTCATTATGGATTCATTTCACTAATAAAGGAAAGAGAAGTCAAGAATATGTTAATATTTTGTGATCAAATCGCACAATGCAGGTTGATAATGAGTTATACACAAGCTTCTCTAAAACTACATTCAGATGAAAGGAAATTAAATTATGTCGTATATTTCTATAGAAGTTTATTCATATTAGCTACTCCTGGCCACTATCAATCTTGTATCAATAAGTGAAAAATCTGCCTACAATTAATCAACTAACTTGAGTATTTAAAAATTGTACTCATGTACTTTGGACATAAGAGCATAATTCAATATTCAGATAGCAAATATTTTAATTATTGAATAAATGTTTGAAGAAAAGTTCTTCACATATATCTATAGAACAAAGGTAATATACAGACTATATATATTCCAAGGAATTCAGGCTTTCAGATGAAATCCTAGAACAGGCCAATGCATACAAATCTTAAGCCCCAGAAAGCTATTTAACCAGTTTAAGATAACCTATTGTCTAATTGCAGCTATAAAATTAGGGCAGAGGGAAGCAAAAATAAAATCTCTTCTATATATTTTTTGTTATGTTAATAGATTTGTTTGTTACCAGCATAGCAGTTTTTTAATAAAATATTTTTGTTACTAATAGATTCATTACTAAAATAGATTTTAAAGATTTAATTGCATAATGCACAATATTATGAAATTAGAAGTTACCAAAAGTAAGCTCAGTTAAATGGCCCTCAAAAAAAAAAAAAAAAAAAAAAAAAGATACCTTCCTCATTGGAGAAAAACTACTCTGGGCCCACCCTACCCTTCTCTATGCAGCATTTACATGCAAAATCCTGAAAGAACCAGAATTATGAACCAAACCAAAACATATAACATCTTCCCTCTGAATCAGGTGAGACTGGACATAATTTAACAATATCTCACTAAACCCAAACTATACAAATGAGGCTTATGGCCACAGCTGGTTATTTTGTGTTCATTAAAATAAATATGAAAACTCCAAGAAAAAAATTAGGTGACTAGCCCTCCTCTCCCAGATCATATTTTATTAATATGTTAATAAAAGTAATAAGAATGTAAAGAAAAGATCAAGCCTTAGAAAAATAGTGTTGTTTGTCTCTTCAAGTTTTTAATTATTTAACTTACAATAGAATTTCTACATTATTGAACTTTAGAGAGTCACTAGAACCCAATAGTTTTATGCTTTGTATTTAATTAGGAAAATATGTTTGTTCTTTCATCAGTTATACAGTTGAAATATGCAAGACACAATGCAGTGGAAAATGAATCAAAAGAGAAATTCTGTACTGGTAAAAATAAATCTGAAGTAATCACCTCAACAGGTAACATTATTTTATGTTGTCTAATTCCAGAGACATGGACAGTAACATCGGTTTTACCAGAATATATTTGAAGAGAGATTCCTCTGCCTTATAGAGGGATGGTTAAGGTCATTGTTTTTTATGGATCCATTACAGTCTATGACAAAAATGTTCAAGGATCCAAGGCAAATGAGAAAAATGAGCTTATAAAGAGTTCTAGATTAATGAAAAGGTATTTCATGGAAATGATTGCATTTATCATTTTTATTTCAATTGGGACATACACAAGTGCAGAATGTAGTCAAAATATTTTCATTCTTATTTTTTTAAAGATTTTATTTGTTTATTTGACAGAGAGAGAAACAGCAAGAGAGGGAACACAAGCAGGGGGAGTGGGAGAGAGAGAAGCAGGCTCCTGCTGAGCAGGGAGCCCAATGAAGGACTCCATTCCGGGACCCTGGGATCATGACCTGAGCCAAAGACAGACACTTTTTTAATGACTGAGACACCCAGGCACCCTTATTTTCATTCTTAAAGTTTATGACATATTCAGTTTTTTTTTTAACTAGGTAATGTTATTACATGCAAAATTATTGTAAATGGTAATGTTATGTTAATCTTTCTTTTGCTCTTACATATACGCACACTTTTAAAAGTCAAGAAAACAATTATTCAGCCTTTCTGCATTTTTTGCCAGTGGTTTTATTACATCTTTAAATTTGTTAAAGTCAATCAGAGAAAGACAACGGTCATATGATCTCTCTGATATGAGGAATTTGAGAGGCAGGGCAGGGGGGTTGCAGGGAGAAGGAAGTGAAAAAGTGAAACAAGACGGAACTGGGAAGGGAGACAAACCATAAGAGACTCTTAATCTCAGGAAACAAACTGAGAGTTGCTGGGGTTGGGGTGTAGGGATAGGGTGGCTGGGCGATGGACATTGGGGAGGGTATTAAAAACATTTGTTAATTTAATTCTTAACTCCATATTGAAAAACTATATATTATTCTTCTTTTGAACATCCAGGTGTAATTCTATTAGAAAGACCTACCTGTCCATAATGTAGTGTACATACAAATTCTAGGAATGCATTAAAACTTTAAATTGGACTTTGATATTTCCAAGTCCCCTTGACCACATACTGAAAACTATCTGATACACCGTATGTTCTATTTTTTTTTTAAACTTGTGTGATTCTGAGGGCAAATTTTATGAGACATTATCTCCAGAGAAAAAGCACTGCAGTATACTATTACCTACTACAGGAACAGTAGTAGTGTATTAAATAAAGCTCTAGCTTTAAATTCTGTCAAACCTGTTTTCTTTTTTCTTTTTTTTTTTTTTTTTAGGATTTTATTCTTTATCTTAAGTCACAGAGGGAGAGAGCACAAGCATGGGGAGCGGCAGACAGAGAGAAAAGCAGGCTCCCCACTGAGAAAGGAACTTGATGCAGGACTCTTCCCAGAACCCTGGGATCCTGACCTGAGCCAAATGCACACTTAACCAACTGAGTCACCCAGGCGCCCCAAACCTGTTTTCTAATCCTCATCCTATTCTTATAAATGTGTAAGCCACCGCTCCTAGAGTCTTAGATCAATTCATCAGGAAAGAAAAACAATAAAACTTTAAAGTATGTGAAGTAAAACCCAATTGATCTATTCAGCCATCATTCCTAATGCTTTGTTAACCTTCTCTCTATTTTCTTTCTAGAATCTAAATCTAGAATTTAGAAGTACAATAGGCTTATGCTCCTCCATTTCACTTACCATCCCATTTTTGTCTTCAATGTTGTCGACTTGTGCTGAAGGCAATGTTTCCAGGTGTATCCTGCAGCTTACGAGTGCCCTCTCTTCCTGTGTCTAAGCAACGGATTCATTCATGGAGTCTAATTTCAATGATCAGAGTTTTCTCTTTTTAAAAAAAAAAATATATATATATATATATATACCTTTAAAAAAGGTATATATTGGGGCACTTGGGTGGCTCAGTGGGTTAAGCCTCTGCCTTTGGCTCAGGTCATGATCTCAGGGTCCTGGGATCGAGTCCCGCACCGGGCTCTCTGCGCAGCATGGAGCCTGCTTCCTTCTCTCTCTCTGCCTGCCTCTCTGCCTACTTGTGATCTCTCTCTCTCTGTGTGTCAAATAAATAAATAAAATCTTTTAAAAAATTAAAATTAAAAAGGTATTTATTTATTTATTTGTTTTAGAGAGAGCGAGCAGGGGGAGGATCAGAGGGAGAGAATCAAGTGGAATCACCCAAAGCTGGACCCAGGGCCAGACCCAAGGCCTGATCTCACGAACTTGAGATCACTACCTGAACTGAAACCAGGATTTGGAGGCTTAACCAACTGAGCCACCTAAACTCCTCCAATGATCAGTTTTCAATCCTAAGGACTTCTTCTCAAACAAACTTGTTAGCTTTTGATAGTCTCCTGTTATCTGATCTTTTCTTTTTTTTTTTTTTTTTACTTACTCTTTTATTTCTTAAAATAATTTAAAACATTATTATTTGTGATACATTTGATTTTGTAAACACCTAAAGTCTTTGGTGACCAAATCTGCTATTTGTACTTCCTGCTGTGTTGTGTGTTTTTTCAAGTATTTGGGATATTTTTATCTTAATTTGATTTCAGTTGATGGAATTGCTAAAAAAATAAAGATATTTTCTTGCAAAGTTTACATTTTCATGTGCAGGGAGACACAAAAGAGCTAATAATGATTGGATGACTTCAGGCACTTTTGAAGACCCTGGACTAATCAGTCACACTGACTCACTCCCTCATCTTTTGGTGAACCCAACATTTGGTCATATGACCCTAGCACTGATATATAAATCATTAACCTCCAGGGAAACCTTGCCTTATGAACTCATTTATGCAAACATTTCCCCATTCCACCTCTAGCTAAGTGTCTACCTTTAGCTATTTCCCTTACTTCTTACATGCTAAGCAACACTTTAATTCTTTTAGGATCTAATTATCTCTAGCAAAAGGTATCTTCAAAATAACATATACGTAAACTATAAACTTTTTGTAAAGCTACCATCTAATTACAGAGCATAATGTGTAAGTGCTCAGTGAAGTGAATCCTAGTATAGTGAACTCGGCTGCTTACCAGAACTCTGCTGAAGAGATTATTACTATACCCCAGAAGCCCACACTCACAAATACATTATTTTTATCTGGCTTTGAACTTTATAGAAATAAAATATAGTTTGTACGCTAAAAAAAAAAAAAAAAAAAAAAAAAAGCATTTTTTCAGTGGTGTGCCCTAACATTTGTATGTATTAAGGTTCTTGAACTAAAAAGATCCAGGTGGGGGCGCCTGGGTGGCTCAGTGGGTTAAAGCCTCTGCCTTTGGCTCAGGTCATGATCCCAGGGTGCTGGGATCAAGCTGCGCATTGGGCTCTCTGCTCAGCAGGGAACCTGCTTCCTCCTCCCTCTCTGCCTGCCTCTTTGCCTAAAATAAATAAAATCTTAAAAAAAATAAAAAAAAATAAAAAGATCCAGGTGGTTAACAGGTAGACTGTAGACTTTTATTCATTTATCTTGCTGCACTTTAGAAAAAATTTTTTTAATATTCTGTGATACAAAAAATGGTTGGAGGGGCACCTTGGTGGCTCAGTGGGTTAGAGCCTCTGCCTTTGGCTCAGGTCATGATCCCAGGGTCCTGAGATTGCCCAACATTGCATCGGGCTTTCTGCTCAGTAGGGAGCCTGCTTCCCACCCCCCCTCTCTGCCTGCCTCTCTGCCTACTTGTGATCTCTGTCTGTCAAATAAATAAATAAAATCTTTTTTTTAAAAAAAATGGTTGGGAAGCCCTGCTTCATACTATCTAGTCAAATTATCTACTATCAGAAATATAGAAGTGAAAATATAGTAGTTTCTTATTAAATATGTTCTTAAAAGTCCCAGTTGCATAGTTGCTCTCTTTAACTATAATCACAGCATATATTTGGCATTATTTCGTGGAAAGGTTTGGATTTGGTGTATTCTATGAATCTAAAGAAAAACTGTACAACTGAGATAAGTGTGAGGACTTAATATTGAAAGCAAGAGCAAGGATCCTTTGAATATACATTGCTCACCTTCCACTTCTATTTTTACCTCTATGCTTGCCATTTCTGATGTTGTTCTCTCTCCGATATGAAAGTTTCCACTTAGAAACATTTCCCATCGGTCTGAAGAATGTCCTCTGATATTCACTGTAGTGACTATTTGATAATGGGTCCTTTTAGTTTTCTTTTCTCTGAAAGTGTCTTAAATGTGCCATGTTTTTAGAAAGATATTTTCATGGAATGTGAAATATTTTATTGATTTTTTTTCCTTAAACAATTTTTAAGGTTTTTATTTAAATTCCAGTTTGTCGATGTACAGTGTAATATTAGTTTTGGGTATACAATCTAGTGATTCAGCAGTCCCATACAGCACAGTCCCCTCCTTAATCCCCAACTCCTACGACACTCGTTCCCCATCCACCTCCCCTCAGTTTGCTCTCTCTAGGTAAGAGTCTGTTTCTTAGTTCCCTTCAAAACCTTGAAGACATTTTTCACTATGTTCTGTCCCCCTCAGTACATGATGAGAATGAGGGTTTTTTTCTTTTTAAACAGTCATATCTTTGTAAATGGCATGCAGTTTTTCTCTGCTTTCAAGATTTTCCTCTATCTTTGGTTTTACGCAGTTTGTTTTCTTTTCACATTATGGTTTTTCTCATATTTATCCTGCTTAGGGCTGGAAGAGTTTCTTGAAAGTATAAATTTATAAATTTAAATACGTTGGAGAGATTTTAGCTATTATCCTTTTTTCCCTTTATTTTCTCTTTCCTCTGGTTGTAAGACTTCAATTTCTTTTTTTTTTTTCCTTACTTTTCTTTAAAGGTCTTATTTCTTTATTTGTCTGAGAGAAAGAGAGCAAAAGCAGGGGGAGCGGCAGGCAGAGGGAGAAGCAGTCAGGCTCCCACTGAGCAAGGGGCAAAGAGCCCGATGCAGGATTAGATTCCAGGACCCTGGGATCATGACCTGACCCAGGGCAGATACTTAACTTCTTCAGTATAATATTAGGGATATGGTTCTGAGTTTCTTTTAATTACTTATCCTTGTTCCTTCTAGTTTCTTTCAATTTCTCCGCTGCTCACAAATCATGCCCCTCTAAAGACTGGAAGCTACATGGAGGGAAATGTTACTGGATTGCTGAAGATAAGAAATCTTGGGATGAAAGCAAAAATGACTGTGCCATGAAAAATTCACATCTCCTGGTGATTCGAGACTTCATTGATATGGTGAGATATCAAACAGAGATTAGAGCATCTTTCACATTTTCAAGGTAGTCATTGGGCTACATATTTGCAAATTTATTTTTTTGAAGATTATTTATTTATTTATGTGTCAGAGAGAGCCCAAGCAGGGGAAGTGGCAGACAGAGCACACAGAGGGAGAAGCAGGCTCCCTCCTGACCAGGGAACCTGAGGCAGCATTCGATCCCAGGACCCTGGGATCATGACCTGAGCCAAAGGCAGATGCTTAATCTACTGAGTTACCCAGGCGTCCCACACATTTGAAAATTTCTATGAAATAAATTCTAAACTTCATTGCTATTAACTATGCAAATACTGTTTGAATGAATCATTGAACTACAGGATTATTTTAGGCTTTTTTTTTTTTTTTTTTTTTTTTTTTTGGGCTATGGATTGAAGGAATACATTTGGTACTGTACACCTAAGTTCTCCTCCACAAGAGATCCCCACTGATAACTAGATTCCATTTTAAAATATAAGACAGCAAGTATCTTATCTCATCTTTCATGTTTATTGCAATATTCCCAAAGGCTGCAGCCAGATATCATGGCAACTAAAATTAAGATGATAACTGAGAGAAAGGAAATACAGAATAGTCCTCACTAACATTTCATTCTCCCTTGAGCAGAACACTTCGTTAAGACTGGTTTAATTTAAATGGGAGTTTTATTGCGTGAATGTTGAACACAAAACCTTTAATTAATAAGGCCAATGTAGATGTTAATTAGCAAGCATCAAATAAGGATAATCAGCATGAGGATTAGTATATCGACATAACAAGTTATGTCAAAGGTTCTGGTTCTGAAAACCCAGTGACCAGCAGTGCTGTACTACCCTGGTTGAGTCATAGCCATCTGGGGTGGATAGCACAGCTGTTCAAACTTCCGAAGAGAAAAAAAAAAGTCTCCTGAGTTTGAGAGGAATCCACCACCACAAGAAAAACAAGAGCAGAAGTAAACTATCGTCTCGCTGTAACCAGAGTAACCCCAAATCTCAAACTGTCAGACTGTCAGATGTAGTTCAAATTGATTCAAATATAAGCCAAATTCAGTATAGATTAAGAGCTGAAAAGAGATCCATTTTCTTCTCCAAGAGAAAATTTTAAGACAAAAAAAGGGAAGCAGATATCAACTGGAAAGCATTTCGTGAGAATGCTCTGAAAGGGATAAATAATAAATCATTTCATGGAGAAATTATGCAATGAAAGATTTCACTCAGAAACCCATCTATTTCCTGCTCACCATCAAAAGGAAGAACGCTGAAATGCAGAAAAGACATGTCTTCTAGGCAAGTGATTAACCAGACTAGGGAGACCAGTAAACTGAGGCAACTTTTTAAAAAAATTTTCATTTAAATTCAATTTAGTTAACATACAGAGCCCGGCTAGCTCAGTCGGTAGAGCATGAGACTCTTAGTTAACATAGAGTATATTATTAGTTTCAGGGATAGAATTTAGTGATTCACCAGCTGTGTATAACACCCAGTGCTCATTACATCATGTGCCCTCCTTAATGTCCATCATCCAGTTACCCCATCTTCCCACCCAGCTCCCCTCTAGCAACCCTCAGTTTGTTTAGAAACTTTGTTCTTCCTGTTCAGATTACCTCTCTCACATTATTCCTAAGCAAATGAATGGGTCAGATATAATTGCTCTCTTTCATGGATAAATAAAGAATCTGAATGGAATCACCATAGGATTTATGCATATATATTTCTTTTCCAAAAAAGACATGTAAAAATCAGATTACAATATATATTAGAGTTGGTGGGAATACAAGTTAGTGCAGCCTCTTTGGAGAACAGTGTGGAGATTCCTTAAGAAATTAAAAATAGAACTTTCCTATGACCCTGCCATTGCACTACTGGGTATTTACCCCAAAGATACAGATGTCGTGAAAAGAAGGGCCATCTGTACCCCAATGTTTATAGCAGCAAGGGCCTTGGTCGCCAAACTGTGGAGAGAATCAAGATGCCCTTCAACGGACGAATGGATAAAGAAGATGTGGTCCATATACACTATGGAGTATTATGCCTCCATCAGAAAGGTTGAATACCCAACTTTTGTAGCAACATGGACGGGACTGGAGGAGATTATGCTGAGTGAAATAAGTCAAGCAGAGAGTCAATTATCATATGGTTTCACTTATTTGTGGAGCATAACAAATAACATGGAGAACATAGGGAGATAGAGAGGAGAAGGGAGTTGGGGGAAACTGGAAGAGGAGGTGAACCATGAGAGACTATGGACTCTGAAAAACAGCCTGAGGGTACAAATTGCATGGAGCACTGGGTGTGGTGCAAAAACAATGAATTCTGTTCCACTGAAAAGAAATAAAAATAAATAAATAAATAAATATAATATATATATATATAATAATTATATATATAATATATATTAGAAAAAATAATTTCTCCAAAAACGAGAAAATAATTTTCTAGCAAATACTTTTCCAGCTCTCAAATAAGTGAAGAATAAAATGAAACAAAGAGAATTATTAGTCCATCTAGAATTCCCTTGTGCCATCATATGGCAAAAAAAAAAAGAAAGAAAGAAAAGTAGAAAGAGGAAGGAAAGGGGAGGAAGAAGAAGAGAGTGAGAAAAAGATATAGTTCAACAAAAAAACAGGAAAAGAAAGGTTTACAGCTTTCATGAAGGATGCAAAGATCTTGAAATGTTACTACAATTTTTAAATGAGAAAGAGTCGATTAACTTTAAATTGCCAGCTTGTTTCAAATTCATTGGAAAGTTAAGCTTGCAGAGTCAAAACCTCTGCTGAAACAGGTACCTGTGGGAGAGAAGACATGTCCTCACTTACTTGGAACACACAAATCAGACACCAGACATCAGAAAGGGGAGTTCTGTCAGAGTAATTGAAAAATGGGTTAAGTCTGAGTGCAAGTGGGCAAAAACAATGTGAATGAAGCTTCTGGGCTTGGCAGAAACTGGGGGATTCTACAACCCCTTGAAGACTATTTTTTTTCTGTAAATGCCACTGGTTCTCAAGATTAGAAAGAACAAGAATGTGTCCTTCGCGGTCCCAGCCCTGGAGGAGAAGAAAACAGCAATGTTGAAGTGGCAAGGAATTCCGCCAAGATCCTTGTCCCTAGTCTGCCCTGTGCTCTATGGAACAACAGCTTTCATGCATGTATGTGTTGGTGAGAAGGACAAGTGCCCTTGGGGAACTGGTGCGAAACACCGCTGCACGTGCGAAAGAGGATGGGGAGAGGTGAGAATACTGGATGGGATCACAGTTACAGGCAGGGTAGGGGTGGCAGAAGGGAGAAAGCCACACAGAGAAGACACAGGGATGAGTGATTGCCTAAGACTGAGGCATAATCAGAACAAGCAAAACCACTGCGTCCACTGCCTCTAACTGCCACGCTAACAGATTTCAAACAGGAAGTCAAGAAGAACGCTGCTGGGAGAGGGGCAGGGGAGGAGGAAGAACATGCAGAGAGATCTCTGAGGCATGGTGCAAAGGGAAACTGAAATGCTCCAGTCAAGCAGACATTTCTCTGGCAAACAAACAAATAAAACCCAGAAAACACGAGACATTACAGGAATTGGAAACCGGTGGCGCATTGAGGATAGCAATAATTCGCACACTCACCCCTGTAATGATAAATTTAAACCCCACATTGAAGACACAGGAGAAGGTACTCTGTGTTCATTTCTATCCACAAAACCATTTAACTCAGTCGCCACATGCTAGACAGCTTTCAATAATCAAGTACGAGATATAAAAAGAAGAAGGAGGAGGGGGAGGGAGGTGGGGGAGGAAAAGGAGAAGAAGAAGAGGAGGAAGAAGAAGAAACAAGACCTTCCCAAGAACAAGGAGAACTGTTGCACAATGATAAAAGGGTTGTATGAGTTCGCTAGGGCTGCCATAACAGAGTACCACAAATTTAATGACTTAGGCAATAAAGATTAATTTCTCCAGGTTCTGAAGGTTGCAAGTCCAAGATCAAGATATTGGCAGGTTTCATTTCTCATGATGACTCTCTCCTTGGCTTTCAGATGGCCACCTTTCTACTGTGTCCTCACATGGTCTTTCCTCTGTGTATGTGCATCTGTGTCTCTCTGTGTGTCCAAATTTTTCTTATAAGACCACCAATCAGACTTAATTAAGACCCACTCTAATAGCCCTACTTTAGCTTCATGACCTCGTTAAAGGCTGTGACTTCAAATGCAGTCATATTTTGAGGTACTGGGGTTAAGACTGCAACATAGGAATTTTAGAGAGACACAATTCAGTCCATAATATTAACCCACTCTGTCCCCTGAATCTCATAGCAGGGGTCAATTATATATGTATATGCAGCAAGGTTAACACCAATAGAACTAAAAAAGGAAATGGAGAAATTCACAATTACAGTTGGAGTTGTCAACACTCCTTTTTGAGTAACTGAAAAAACAAGTCTCATAAATAAATAAATAAATAACCTAAACAATGCTTTCAACCAATTCGACCTAATTAATCTTTTTAAAAATTATTCTTATTAACATATAATGTATTATTTGCCCCAGAAGTACAGGTCTGTGAATCACTGGGTTTACACATTTCATGGCACTCACCATAGCACTTATCCTCTCCAATGTCCATAACCCAACCACTCTCTTCCTACCCACCCCCCGCAATGCTGTTTGTTTCCTGAGATTAAGAGTCTCTTATGGTTTATCTCCCTCCCCAGTCCCATCTTGTTTCACTTTTTCCCTCCCTCCCTCCACGACCCCCTGCCCTGCTTCTCAAATTCCTCATGTCAGAGAGATCATATAATTGTCTTTCTCTGATTGACTTGTTTCGCTTAGCATAATACCCTCTAGTTCCATCCATGTTGTTGCAAATGGCAAGATTTCATTTCTTTTGAAGGCTCCATAGTATTCCACATCTTCTTTGTCCATTCATCTGTTGATGGACATCTAGGTTCTTTCCATAGTTTGGCTATTGTAGACATTGTTCCTATAATTCAGGTGCACGTGCCCTTCGGATAACTACATTTGTATCTTTAGGGTAAACACCCAGTAGTGCAATTGCTGGGTTGTAGGGTAGCTCTATTTTCAACTTTTTGAGGAACATCCATGCTGTTTTCCAGAGTGGCTGCACCAACTTGCATTCCCACCAGCAGTGTAGGAGGGTTCCCTTTCTCAGCATCTCTGCTAACATCCTTGACCTAATTAATCTTATAGAAAACTATATCCAATAAAAGCAGATTGCACTTTTTTTTCAATACATCTAGAACTTTCATGAAGACAGACCATATTTGGAGACCCAGTAAACTTTAAAAAAATTACAAATACAGATATTATACAAAACATGTGTCAGACCATAACAAAATTAAACTGGAAATTAGAAATGAGGTAGTATTTAGAAAATTCCCAAATATTTGAAAATAAATCAACACACTTCTAAATAATGTATGGATCAAAGAAGTAGTGATCAGAGAAAAATTTTTAAATTATATGATGAATTGAATGAAAACAACATTTTAACATCAAAAGTCACAGGTTTCAGCTTAAGCAGAGCTTAGAAGGAAATTTATAGCATTGAGTGCTTACATTTGAGAAGAAGATAATGTAAAATCAATCATCTAAACTTCTCTTTAAAAAAAAAAAAAGGCTAGAAAAAGGGAAAACTAGACCCAAAGCAAGCAGAAGAATGGAAAATGTAAATGCAAGTCTTACTATAAAGCAAAATTAATTAATATAGTATAAAATTGGCAGAAGAGAGATATGCAGATCAGGGAAACTGAACAGAGACACTAGAAACAGGCCTACCAAAACTTAGTCAACTGATTTTTTGGCCATAGTGCAAAGATAGTTCAATGGAATAACACTATTCTCTCTCTCGTATGCCAATGACTATTTATGTTCCTACAAACACTTATGACATTTGGCATATGAGTTTGGCTGCAGGTGAGGGAGAACCAAAATCACTGCATCTTAAACAAGGTAATTGTGTACTTTGTTTATTGAATCTAAAACACTTTTAATTATAAGAGGTAACATTAGTACACTTAAAAGCATGTAAACCTGGTGATTCACAGATCTGTACCCCCTGGGGATAAAAATATATGTTTATAAACAATAAAAAATTAAAAAGATTTAAAAAAAAATTCCTTTTCAAAAAAAAAAAAAAGCATTAGCACAACTAAAAAGCATAAACAAAGCTCCCAATTAAACTGCTACAAGCTATTGACTGATGTTTCCGATTTCAAAGTGTTAAAATAGGAGGGAAATCTGTCTATTCGTATATGCAATAGGTCATGTCAACCACATTGTAGTCTGTACAGCTATGGATTTCTGGGCTCAACAGTAGGGTGCTCTCTGTGTCTACCTATTTCCGGTTGATTTACACCATATCCACGGCTAGCCATCAGAAAAGAGGAAAATGAAGAATGGAAGGATAGAGCCCTAGAATTTAAATGTGTGATTAGAATTTCAGTATCTGGCTAATTCACTAGCCAGAAATTAGGTCAGTCACATTGTCACCCTTAGCCAAAAGGGAGCCTTAGAAACATAGCCTTCATTACATCTGGCCATATATATGGCTCAGGGGTTATAGTCCTATAGAATAAGAGATATTCATGGGGCACCTGGGTGGCTCAGTGGATTAAAGCCTCTGCCTTCAGCTCAGGTCATGATCCCAAAGTCCTGGGATTGAGCCCCACATTGGGCTCTCTGCTCAGCGAGGAGCCTGCTTCCTCCTCTCTCTCTGCCTACTTGTGATTTCTGGCAAATAAATAAATAAAATCTTAAAAAAAAAAGAATGTTTAAAAAAAAAAGAATAAGAGATATTCAGAAACTATGAACAGTATGTCTCACACCAGCTCAAACATTGCTTGCTTTCTTTAATTTTCCCTGTATATTCCCTTCCTTCTATATATTATTTAATACTCGTATTTAACAATAACCACTAACATTTATGTAATGAGAATTTATTATGTGCTAGGCAGTATATCATAATATTATTTAATAGCAAAACAATGGTAACTCTTTGGGATAGGTACTATAATAATCTGAGTTGCAGAGATTGGGGAAAACAAGTAAAAAAATCTAATAACTGCAGAGACGCATGGTAGTAAACAGTAGAGGCAGGACACAAATTTGGAAGTTTCACTTCACAGCCTTAGTATCTCCTGCAACCATACATAATTCCACCTTATTGTTGCCACATTGCATGGCAGTAGTCTGTCCCTCTGCTCTGATCTGTTAGAAAAATGTGAAGTAGGCGCACCTGGGTGGCTCAGTCGGTTAAGTGTCTGACTTCAGCTAGGTCATGATCCCAGGGTCCTGGGATCCAGCCCCATTTCTCCCTCTTCTTCTGCCTCTCCCCTCAACTCATTTTCTCTCTCAAATAAATAAAATCTTTTTTGAAAAAAAAAAGAAAGAAAGAAAGAAAAATGTGAAATATGTCTTACCTGTCCCTTTCCTGCTTCTAACACAGGGCCAAACACATAGGAGCTTCTCTAAAGATATATAGTTTTTTGTATCTGTAAGGATCAGTCAGTTGTTTCATGTAACATTTACGATTCTCTTTAGAGTTTCCTGTGGCGGTACCTCAATACCTCAGTGTTTTACTGGATTGGCCTATCTATTCCACCTGGAAGGCAGTCATGGACCTGGGTAGACAACAAACCATTTGACTCCCATCTGTGAGTTTATTGTTTTTTAGCTTTCTTGCAGTCTGAATCCCATATTGTGTGACAAGAAAGAGTCCTCTGATGTTGTTAGAAACAAGTATAAATTTCCTGACTGACTCATGACCTGATAAATACATGTATAAAATGGTCTGGTTGGAAAGTTGAGAAACAAAAGAAATCTCTCTCAACCCACTCAGATTTAGGTGTGAAATAGGGCTTGCCAATGGTGCCTTTTTATTTTATCACCTTATTCAAGAGGTAAATGGAAAAGTGTAAAATCTCTTATAAGAGCACAAGTTTAGTTTACAAAAATATAAATTTACAAAATATAAATTTATGCTCATTTCAATAATTTCTAAATAAGCAAACCAGAGGTGCCCTTTTGGCGACATCCATACTCATCTCTGACTAACCATCATTAGCTATTAACTTCTCTTGAGAAATAAAACTGAGGGTGGGAAGAATTACTTTACTCATCATACTATGTATTGTTTATATTGTTTTCATGATCATATTTTGATGTTAAAAATTAGAAAGTATTTTCTGAAGCCTTCTTGAGTCTCTGGATATATAATGATGCAAAGATAAGCATTTTCTTTTTTATAGGTTTTCAATAGAAGAAAAACGGATAACCCGGAGCACGAAATGTGCCCAGGTGTCTCGTAGGAGGGTTGCCAACCAAAACTGTGAGCAAAATGACCAGTGGATCTGTCAACTCTAATCCGCACTGCAGAAAATCCGTCTCCGTTTCTCTGACTAAAAGACACATGACACTACATGATGTTTGATGTCAGACCATATCAGAGTCCAGAGGGCTCTGTGTGCACACGCACACACACATTTGTTCATTCGTGTGGGTATAGTACTATTTCTCAGAGATGGAGGAAGGCTAATAGAGGAAATGAAATGTCATAGAAACTGAGTAGATAGAAGGAATATATTTTTCATCTGCATAATCAATGACCAATGACTCTCTTTGCCTGTATTTTTGGAACTTCAGTCTTCTCTACATCTTGCCTCTACAATATCCTTACATTCTTCCAACTTCAGTGACCACAACGAACAAAGCAATTCCTCCCAAATTTCCATCTCTGGCCCAGTCCTTCCCTAATCACCAGACCCTAGTGCTTATTTAACCTATCAAATCCAAAATCTCAAAGGCATTTCAAACTCAATGTATAAAAATAATTCATTAACTTTCCTCACAAAAGGAAAGACCCTCTAGTCCTTAGCCTCTCAGTCAATGGCACAACATATAAGAAGTTATACAACCTATAAACTGGCTGTCCCGTTACCACTCTCTCTCTGGCCCACACTTCCGGGCTGCTCTCCACTCTACTTCTCACAAAACCAAGTCTTATCACCTGTTTTTTTACTTATATCTCTCAAATCTGACCTCTTCTCTTCACCGTTTTCACAATCTTAATAACAAAGAATTAAAATATTAAATAACTGCCATAACAGGGTCTTCCTGTTCTACTCCTAACCCATTTCAGTTACTCTCTGCCATGCAACCTAGGTGATACTTAAAAAATACATATACTGACAATTCACACTTTCTTTGGAAAAACGCTTCAACATCTTTCTTAAAATAACACCAAACTCTGTAACACAGCTTAGAAATCCCTCGTTAGGTCTCACCCTTGCTTACTGAGCCAGTGTCTGTCTACACAAAACTTACCCAAACTCCCAACACCACAGCCACATTAGACAAAATTTTAAGAACTCATACAGAATTCCACCAAACTGCATTACAGACATTTTCCCTACATCTTGAATTCTCATTTCTGTCCTCTCCATTGGGTGAACTCTCAAACATCCTTTGTGTAGAAGCTGAATTTTTAAGAACCCTTTCTTGAGTTCCATAACAAGGTCGAATATCCCAACATTATAGTCCTTTCCCCAATACTTATCACATTTTTGGTCTTACATATATTAATCTTTGAGTGAATATTTGATTAATGTTCTCCACCTGACTATAAATTACATAAGGTTTCCGTATCTGTTTTTGTATTTCTAGTGTCTTTTAAATTGTCTAGCACATAAATAAATCCTCAAAAGACGATTTAGTATATTAAGTATATTAGTATATTACGTTTTCTCTAAACAATCGCAGAAGTAAAATACAGATGTGTGGCTGGGGAGACAGGCTGGAAAAGAAACAGAAACTCCAACAATGGAGAATCAATTGGTAAGTCATTGTGTGCCAGGGGAAAACTGAAGAATTATTCTGCATGGGAGACTGATATTGAAAGAGAATCGTACAAATGCCAAGGAAGTTTATGTGAAGGGTTAAATGCTTCAGAGACAAACTTTATTTGTGATGTTTATGTTCCCCTCTTTATGGTGATCACAAACTTACATGTTTTCTTGCACATGATATCATAACAACAAACCAACTCGTGTATGTTGAGTTGGACAGCTATATAAAATGATGGGTAAAACTTTTGTATTGTGGTATGCTGGCACTACATTCCAGAAAAAAAAAAAAAAAAAGTTTTATTATATGAGCACAATAGTGTTTATAAAACTATAAGAATATTTATTTGCCTGATTTTCAGACTAAACTACTTGAAAACACAAAATATTTCAAGGAACCATAATCACCAAGGCCTTGCTTTGTACAAGGGATAGACACAAAAATACCTAACATTTGGGATGCCTAGGTGGCCCAGTCTGTTAAGAAGCTGGCTTCTGCTCAGTTCATGACCCTGGGGTCCTGGGATCGAGCCCCACATCAGGCTCCAGGTGCAGAGGGAGAAGCATACTCCTACTGAAACTGCTCAGCAGGAGTATGCTTCTCCCTCTGCACCTGCCCTCTCCAAATAAACAAATAAAATCTTTAAAAACAATACCTAGCACTTTATGCTGCAAGTGGTCTACAAAGGTCTTGGAATTCAGACACTACTGCTGACACTGCGGATACTCTGGTTCACATTCTTTCACTAAAGGGCATGGAGTGGGGTGTTTCCCGCTCCCGTGATTCTAGGGTGGAGTCTAGCAAGTGATTCTTTGGTCATCCCAGAATAATTCATTTGCTAATCTTGCCTCAGATATTTTGGGAATGATCCCTTATTTTCTTTTTTCACTCAAGTTTGGAAATCCATATATATATATGAATATATATATGTATTTATATATATACACACACACATATATATATGTATACACACACACACACACACACACACACACATCCAGGAGTTCTTGGATTATAGTCTTCAGGAGATAGAAGCTACCGACATCCACGGGCTTAGCTGAAGCGTCTTCCCAGGGAGAAGTCTCTGATGGTTGAAGAAAATAGGCCGACCTATGAGCAGACCTAAGCCACAACTTCATTCATCATTTGACCTCCTTATGCCCCTACTCTGATCAGTATAATACAATGACGGTTTGGGTCTCCTGAAATTAGTGTCCATTCAGAGCCACTGCCCAGCAGCTCCTCAAAAGTCTAATTATTTCCCTTTCCTTAATGCATAGTCATTCAGGTTAATGGTCATAGATCCTTTTGGGGAAGAATGGGGGAAAATGAACTATATAATTTGTTTTCTTGTTTCATAGAGTTCTTTCTCAAAAGCTTGCCTCCCAGTTTTAATTAAAGAGATTCTGGGCCTGTACAATGGTTCAAGTCAGGAAATTGACTGAAGGGACATTATCTCTTACTTATAGAATTCAGTTTAAACTTCTGTTCACTTGACCTAGAATCCATCTACTTAAGGGAGGGCATTACAGGTGCTTCAAGCAAAGCATGGTTAACCTCTTCGGATGGGTGGAATGACTACATTAATTAGCAAAAAAAAAAAAAAAAAAAAAAGAAAAGAAAAGAAAAAAAAAACTCAATAGAATTTAGGGTTCCATGTCCCTAGCTTGCTTGATTAGAATCTTTTCCTATGTCCCCATTCCTGTTTTCAAGATCTCAGTCCTTCCCAATTGATGCCCTCATTTTAACAAAAGACATTTTGCAATGCTGAAAATCCAGAACTTCCCTCTACTCAGTCCCTCACAATGCTGCTAACAGTAGTCTTATCTTTAGGCCAAATTCCTGAAAAATGTCCAGCTGTATCTAGGAACTTTTCTAGCTTATCTCAGACAACTTTATCTAGTAACAAAAACAAGCAGTACAGACTCTCTCCAGCAGATGGAGCCAGAAAACTTTGCCCTTTTTCTCTATGGTCTTCTGAGATACTGACAGCAACTGTTCACATCAGTAACTGACTGACTTACTGCAGCTTACCAATAAGAAAGGAAAAAAGAAAAGAAATGCAATTAGTAGACACCATACAACAAACTTAGGGAATGAGAGAAAATCCTGACCACAGCAGGAACAAATTGATAGGGAGACAAGAATATCCAAGTAGGAGCGGACTCATCTGCAGAGCTTAGTGACACCTTGTGGTCTCCAGTGCTTCTCAAGAATAACAGGAGGGAGGAGGGACATGTGGGGGAAGTACCTAGGGAATGAGGGTGTGAGGAGACTGAAAGAAAGTTTCAAGTTTCCTGCAGCCTGGCAAGCTGTCTATCCATGTCTTGGGAACAAAACCTGTACCCCGAAACTGAAAGCTGATCTAATGATTCATAAGGAATCATAAGATCACTTTTTGCTCATCTCCACGATGCTTCTGATTCCTTGTACAGTCCAATCAAATAGTTAAATTAGCCTTAAATTTCGGGGGAGGGGGAGAAAGCATGGAAACATGTAAATAAATCAGTATCAATACATCTTATTTTTGCAGTTTCCATTAACCAGAGAACCATACCACCCCACTCTAAATATAGAAATGAACCATAAAACTGACACAGACTGTTTGATAAGAACGGTGGCAACAGAACCTGGACAGTAACTCTGAAATATATGAGTTGAGGGGAAAAGAAAACAAAACTCAGGGCACTACAAGATCAACATGAATACTAAAAATCAGATGTTCTATAAAAAAAATTGACTACAGAGGTATGATTTAGAAATTTTCATCAGAATGCTAAGAACAATTGAAATGAATAGGATCTCTGATGTAAATTGAACAAATAGAAGGTAATCATACAAAATCATCCCAAGTTGGCTTTAAACACCTCATTTTCTTGGGTCCCCAACTTGAATACTAAAAAGTCACCACTTAAATAGTAGCTACTACTTGTTGAACATAGTTCTAAGGTACTTAAGAATTTTAAATATATTTGAACCTCATCAAAAAGCTGCTATGCGGGCGCCTGGGTGGCTCAGTAGGTTAAGCCACTGCCTTCGGCTCAGGTCATGATCTCAGGGTCCTGGGATCGAGTCCCGCGTTGGGCTCTCTGCTCAGTGGGGAGCCTGGTTCCCTCTCTCTCTCTCTGCCTGCCTCTCCATCTACTTGTGATTTCTCTCTGTCAAATAAATAAATAAAATCTTAAAAAAAAAAAAAAAGCTGCTATGCTAGGTAGAGGCACATGAGTGGCTCAGTCAGTTAAGTATCCAACTCTCGATTTCAGCTCAGGTCATAATCTCAGGGTCATGAGACTGAGCCCCACACCGGGTTCAATACTCAGCACGGAGTCTGTTTGAGATTCCCTCTCTCTCTCCCTCTGCCCCTACACACTCCCCACTCTTTCTCTCTCAAACAAATAAACAAATCTTTTTTTTTTTTTTTTTTTAACTGCTAGGTAGGCATGGTTATGATTCTCATTTTAGAGATGGAAAAATTTATCCTTCTGGAGAATCTGAGTAAATTTTACAAAATCTTACATCTAGTAAGTGATAGAGTGGAAATTTAATCTCAAGTAATCTGATCTCAGAGTCCATGTGTAACCATTCAGTTATATTGCATCTATCAGCCAGATGGGAAAGTTAGCTGAGTGAAGATGAGAGCTATGGGGCCTGTGGTGAACTTGGGTGGCCCTTCAAAATTGGTATTGGTATTTTCTATTTACACCTAACCTCTTGCGTGACAAAAATCCTATAATCGTAAACCAAATACCATGGTTGTCCATGATATGAAGTCTCCTTTGGACCAGCATTATATAAACTTGATCATGAACATCACACATATGTCTTAGCCCAGAAATATTAACAACATCAATCATTAATTCTCTTAGTCCTAAAGGAACCACCTGTGTTTTGGCAACAGTGTGTCAATAAAATAAAAGTTTGCCTGTGATCTAATATACCTCAATACAGAAAAGATCATGTAAGAGATACACTTTTGAGTACTACAAAATCAATTTTACAACCCCTAAAGAATTGATATGCTCCATAATTTTAATAGTGAGAACTGTATAAATAATCATGTTTCACTCTCACTTTTAGCTACCTGAAATCTCAAAGTTAGTTCTGGCTATGAGAAAGCTCAGAGTTAGATTGAGTATTGAAAAATCATAGATTTTGCCCAGTTTTACGGCAGTATATTAAGTCTCGTCCCTTTCTTTCATTCCTGATAATGAGTGAATATTTCTTTAAGTGTATGTATTTTTATAAATCAACTCAAAAGCTTTTAAAATAAATTTTAGTAGAAATAAATTTATTTTTGTTTTATTTATTGTGTTCGAGCCAACTCCAGGATATTTCTTCTCTTAGTTGATGTCTGGATTTGCATTCACACCAAAATATCTTCCAGAATAATTTGAGACTAGGCTACTGAAGACCAAGAGTCTTATTTTACCTGTATCACTTCCTGTCCCTCGAGGAACTACATATTCTGCCTCTCCCGTACCACCAACCCCAATTCTATGAACAGAGTAGTCATTTGAATGAATTAATTAATAAATGAGTGAATGAAGTCAAAATTTTCATTCTCAAGGGGCTTGGAAACACCAGTCAAGTCTCTAACTCTCCTTTCTTTGGGGTCTAGGTGGCAACCTATGAACTCAAAGGATTCAGTTTTATCTCAAGCTTCTATCAGAAAAGTCCTAGTTCACAAGAGTTCACATGAATAATTGGCCTAGCAATTGATTGCCACTTAACCCCAGACCCATCATTCACTATCTGCTCTGTTGTCATGGAGATGGACTGTAAATTTTTCTGCCATGCCAGATGGCACAGAGTTAAGTTTTGTCAGTTGAGGGTACCGGAAGAACTCTGTAAGACAAAGGAGTTTCTCTTCCTGATTCCAGTGTACTTGGTTCACCAGACTGTTACACAGTTGGGTTTTTTTCAGTACCCAAAGGCCAGCTGCACAGAGCACCTGCACCTAGGAAACTTTTGATGACATTATTTCAGGTGCCTTCAAAATTGAGTGGTGCCAGCAGGGCAACCCTGATGGTGGACTCCCCCGCCCCCCATCGCCATGTGCTCTGGTGGCTCTGGAGTGAACTCCTGATGGTAGCACCTTCCTGTGGACACTTTACCCAGAAGATTTGAAGATTCCTGATGACTTGGCATCTTTCCAAGTGTTCCAGTCGTCTGGTGAGCCATGCTGGCATCCCTCTGCTGAGGTCAGGATTTCAATCCACAGTGTGGCATTGGACAGAGGATCTTCTTTCTGTCTTCTCTCCCAGCCCAAGCACTAGTGGATGACTGCTTCCTGTGTCTGATACTGTATTCTTTAGAGTTTTCCTTACCTCCTTTTAACCAACAACCTATAACTTTAATCCTTTATTAATATTTTTATTAAATTTTCCCAGTTCAACTTATTGTGGATTCCAATCCCTTGCTTAGACCCTGCCTGATATAAGAATGTAGTAAATTCGATTGAAATTTTACTTGATCTATTTTTTTCACCTCTAGTGCCTCTATAATTTCCCTCTGATTCAGTGATATTCGAACATTTTAAGTAACAAAATCCTGTTTAGAGACAAAAACCCACATGGAATACCAATAGGTATAACACATAAAAAACAAAAGTGCTTTGATTTAAGTGGGTATGGATTGCAAGATGTCTTAGGTGTGGCTTCTCCTCCTCCTCATTCTTTGCCCATGGTTGTCTTGAAACATCTCTCTGGCACACAGAAGATTCTCAGGACACAGTGTCTTAGTTAGTTAGGACTGCTATTAACAAAATATCACAGTCTGAATGAAATTTATTTCTCATAGTTCTGGAGGATGGAAGAAGTCCAGGTCAGGATGTCAGCATTGGTGAGTGAGGAGCCTTTTCCAGACTGTAGACCTCCGGTTGTAGCCTCCCATGGTAGAAAGGGCCAGGAGCTGTATGGGGTCTCTTTTATAAGGCACTAATTCCATTCATGAGGGCCTCACCCTCAAGAACTAATCAACTCCCAAAGCCCCCACTGGCTGATACCATTACACTTGGTGTTAAGATTTCAACATACAAATTTTGGGGACTACAAACATTCAGATCATAGTATGCACTTGAGAAACAACTCTGTGTCCATCTTATGTATAATAAAATAAAGAACCTTCCTCCAAATTTACAAGTTATATTGGCATATTGGTTATAACTGGTTCCTTTTTATTCAAGAAATAAAATAATGCCTTTAGACCGATCCAATTACCTAATCGTGAAGCTATAAGGTAAAGTAGCAAGAACTTAAGGATCCCTGAACCAAATGTCCTTATTTCTATTAAACCAGAAAGTGGACTTAAAATGAGAGGAAATGATAGGAAGGGATGGGATGTTTAAAAGGATGAATTTCTCAAACGGAGGGTTTTGGAGAGTAAGGGGGTGAGAGGCTGGGAGGGCCTGGTGGTGGGTATTATGGAGGGCATGTATTGCATGGAGCACTGAGTGTGGTGCATAAACAATGAATCTTGGAACACTGAAAAATAAGATTTTTTAAAGGATGGATTTCTAATTTCTGTAGCTGAGTATTAAAAATTACATAAACATTAACAAACATAAACTTCTAATTCACTTCTTGCATGGAAGACAGAAACTGCCAGTTTCTCTGGAAAGTCCCTGTTCTCAAGGGGGCGAAAAGGGAAATGCTGAGAGAGATAGCTTCTCCTTTCATAAGGGACCATTCCGTCAAGAGTAGACTTACCTTCTCACCAGAGTCCTCAGTCTGAAAAGCCCTCCTTTCAAATCTGCATGTTAGCTTTGTATTACCCACCCTCTAATTCAGAGAATGATTGAATATGAGCTACACCGCAGAGGTCTCATCCTATAGCATCAGCATCCGAGAACTGCATATCACAAAGCCCATTAATATTCCAAAGTAAAGTGGAATAAAACTATTTATCTTTACAATGACTTGCTTTCCTGACATCAACATAAAATGAACCTGGTTTTCCAAAATAATATGGAAAGGAGTAGGATGTAGTGATCATACAGTACAGATTTTGGTGTTCTGGAAGAATTTCGTGGAAGGAGGAAAGTATAAAATAAAAAATATCATAAAAATACGATAGCATTCTCCTGAGATTTCAGTGTAATAGGTACATTCTGGAAACAAGATACAACCAGGTTTCATGTTAGCAATCATCCACAAAAACAAAAAACAAACATAAAATACTTCTCTGCAGCTTGTATTATAGTAAAAAGGTTCATGTATTGTCACTCTTAGACTCTTAGACTATGCATCGATTATTTCTAATTTGATAACCCTCATTTGAAAGAGAATGGCACAATTTTCTGAGAACAAGTAAAACTAAAAGAAGTAAGTTTTGATTATTGAACACAGAAGTTCAAATTGCTGGATGAGTCATAAGTTGAGAATGTGATAATACAGAATTGACAACTCAGACTTCTACAAAGGTCAAGAGGTCATGTGAGTATGGAAGGTTAAGTGAGGGCTGGTTTAGTGGTAAACCAAAGAGCATGTACCCCACCACATACCCCATGTCAGTGCCTGCACATAGAATTTACTATGGTTGAGCCTCCATTCGAAGATTATAGTGGAGTGAGTCACAAGTGGGACCCAGGCTTGTGTGCTTTAAAATCGAAGTGTTTCTAAAATATTCAGGTTTGAGAACCCTATCATCTTCCATTCTTGCCCTCAGCTCCCACAGAAATTGTTGCTAAAAATGATTATAGACCCAATGATGATATATTCCTGTATTTTGGGAAACCTTATTTTTTGTGTAATAGCTCATGACATTCAAGTGTCATCTAATATGGCACAATGTTTTTCTGTATCATTGTTTATGCACATAAAGGAAGTATAAATACTGAATCCCATCCATAGGTTACCTTTTTTACCTTTTGAATCACAGACTTTTTCCCCAAAGGAAATATAAAATATTCAAAAGGAAACTTGGCTTTTGAAGTGAAATTCAATAGGAAAAAAACATGAGTTTTCAAATCAGACAACATATGTTTAGCTGTGTCATACTGAGTAGCTTAATATTTTGATTCCTGATCTATAAAATGTGTATCATAAAAAAATGTTCTACCTATAAAACACAGAAGTTTCGTGAGGATCAACTAGTATGGGAAAACAATTTATAATTTTCTGAAACTTTGACAAATTTTTGTTAGGTTTGGGGTTACATGCCACACTTTTACCTCAAACTTTCTTCCTTTTTGGAAAAGAGGAAGATGGAAGAAATAAAACAAAACTCACAAAAGGCACAAAAAAAAAAAAAGAAAAAAGAGAAAGAAATAAAAGAAAAAAGTACCAGTGTGATAATCTTTTCACTGTTTTTGGAAACCCTGTCGTCATCTGGACCATCTTACCTCTCTAGTAATATTGACCACTTCTCAATGTAAACCTGCAATCCAACTGGGCCTCTCACTTTTCTGTTAATTAAAAAAGACATAATCATAATTATTCCAAAAGGAGGGGGCTGTGATATTTGCCTAGGTCTGGATTAGAAGAACAATTATTTTAGAGAAGGTGATAAATTATGATCCATGGTTAAGACCTGCTCCCCTTGGGAAAAAAAATAGAAATGGGATTACAAAGAAAAACTGCAACAGTAAATGAAGGCCCCACACAGCAGAGTCTTAACCCTACCCTGTTCCCTCCAAGATGCACATCAGTGCCTGAATCTGGGGACATCAAGATACTGGTGAAAAGAGGTTCTGGGGAAGGAAAAGACATTCATCTGCTTAGCCTTGGCCCAGAGTCAAGGTATGAAGAAGCTCAAGGTGAAATGAAAATAGCAAGAAGGGCAAAAGTGCTTGTTATTTTCCATGAAGAATTCATATGTCTGTATCTTCTTTGCCAACAGTATAAATTATCTGGTAGAATAATGCCAGCTGACACAAACTCCATGTGTAGACAGCACCTCCCCCTCTCACAATGATTCAGAACTCACATGCCCCATTCTTGCATCTCCAATCACAAAAATAGAAGAGTGGATCCTGGATTACCCAGAGATCAATGTCATCAAGAAAGGAATGCACAGCACCTGTACTAAAGAGGTTAATATCTCATGTACTTTTGTAATGAGAAAATAAACATATTAAAAATATAAATGATAGGCGCCTGGCTGTCTCAGTCAGTTAAGGGTTGGACTCCTGCTTTTGGCTCAGGTCATGATCTCAGGGTCATGAAATCAAGCCCCTTGTAGGGCTTGTGCTCAATGTGGAGTCTGCTTGGGATTTTCTCCCCACCCCACAAAAAGATAAATAAATAAATACAATCTTTTTAAAAATAAATAAATAAAAATTAAACTAGTTTTTGTCTGTTTTCAACTATATCAATCAAGCAATCTAGTGGAGGTGAATTAACAAATAGCCCTCCACATATCAAATGTCTTAACACTGAGTTAAAGGAAAGAAAAATTAGTACTCATAAATATAAATTTGAGGCTAAAAGAAAAAATTAATTATTTCACATTCTATATTGAAGTTTGAAATGCAGTACGGTAGATCTTACCTTTACAAAATTGCACATGAGACATTTATTTATATATATGTTGATTCTTAAAGTAAAAGTTAAAATTAGAAAAATTTCATCTATACAAATAATTAATTCTACATTAATAAGTAAATATATAACTTTTGTTAAAGACACAAAATTACAAATATTCTATCAAAATGAAGAAGTTATACTTGTTATATTGCAAAGTAGTAATTGACTTTTCTCAGTGAGGATTAAAATTTCATTATATGCTTTTATTTGAAAGAATCCACAGCACCCACAAATACAAATGTAATAATAAGATATTTGCTCTTCTAAGCAGTTGGCTCAATTTATTTATAGAGAACAACTCAATTTGTACAGATAACTGAATTGAATCGAATTGTTGCTGAGTGGAGGTGAGCTTTGGTCTGGGACCCAAGTTCCACAAGAAAGAAGGAAGCCACATTGCCTAACAAAACATAAAGAATTAAGAAAAATGGACAAAAAAATAAGTCTTTGCAATATATTAGGGAAAGTGTATGAAAAATATTCTTTTAAGAATGAAGCAATTTTTTTGAAAAAAGAGTCAATTATAAAATAACATGAATAATATGATATCCCTATTTAAAAATTTTGTTCAGCCTTTATATGTATTCTTACTCCATATATTATTTGTATGTTCAGTTCACCCTTGGACAATAATGGGGGTCAAGGGTATTGACCCACCGCACAGTCAAAAATCCAGTTTACATTTGATTCCTTTCAAACTCAACTACTACTAACCAACTGTTGACCAAGAGCCTTAGTGATAAACATAAAGAGTATATGTATAATATACAGTATTCTCACAATGAAGCAAGCTAGAGAAAAGAAAAATGTTATTAAGAAGATCATAAGAGAAAACACATTTATAGTATTGTACTGTATCATTTATCAAAAAAATCCACATATAATTGAACCCATGCAATTTTAACAAGTTGTTCAAACATCAACTATGCTGAAAATCAATAAAGAAATAAGAACATTGAACAACACATTGGACCAGATGGACCTCATAGATATATACAGAACATCCACCCTAAAACAACAGAATACTCATTCTTCTCTAGTGCACATGGAACTTCCTCCAGAATAGACCACATACTGGGTCACAAATCAGGACTCAACTGATACCAAAAGACTGAGATTATTCCCTGCATATTCTCAGATCACAGTGCTTTGAAACTGGAGCTCAACCACAAGAGAAAGTTTGGAGGGAATTCAAACACCTGAAAGGTAAAGACCACTTTGCTTAAGAATGTTTGGATCAACCAGGAAATCAAAGAAGAACTTAAACAATTCTTGAAAACCAATGAGAATGAAACACTTTGGTCCAAAACCTATGGGATACATCAGAGGCAGTCCTAAGATGGAAATACATAACCATCCAAGACTCCCTCATAAAAATTTTTTAAAAATCCAGAATATACGAGCTATCTTTACACCTTAAAGAACTGGAGAATCAACAACAAATTAAGCCAACCCCACACGCAAGGAGGGAAATAATCAAGATTAGAGCAGAGATCAATGAGATAGAAACTAGAGATACAGTAGAACACATCAACAAAACTAGAAGCTGGTTTTTTGAAAGAATCATTAAGATTGATAAACCATTGGCCAAACTAACCCAAAAGAAAAGAGAGAAGACCCAAATTAATAAAATTATGAATGAAAAGGGAGAGATCACAACTAACACCAAGGAAATAGAAACAATCATGAGAAATTATTATCATCAGTTATATGTCAATAAGTTAAGCAACCTAGATGAAATGGATGCATTCCTGGAAATCTATAAGCTTCCAAAACTGAATCAGGAAGAAATTGACAACCTGAATAGAACAATATCTAGTAACAAGATTGAAGCAGTGATGAAAAACCTCCCAAAACACAAGAACCCAGGACCTGACCTGACGGATTCCTTGGGGAATTCTACCAAACTTTCAAAGAAGAAATAATACCTACTCTCCTGAAACTGTTTCAAAAAATTGAAGCAGAAGGAAAACTTCCAGACTCTTTTTATAAAGCTAACATTACCCTGATCCCCAAACCAGGCAAAGATCCTACCAAAAAGGAGAATTTCAGACCAATATCCCTGATGAATATGGAAGCTAAGTTTCTCAACAAGAAACTAGCTAATAGGATCCAACAGTACATTAAAAAGATTATCCACCATAACCAGGTGGGATTTATCCCTGGGTTGCAAGTGTGGTTCAACATTCACAAATCAATCAATGTGATAGAACAAGTCAATAAGAGAAGAGGGAAGAACCACATGGTCTTCTCAATTGATGCAGAAAAAGCATTTGACAAAATAAAGTATCAGTTCTCAATTAAAATACTTCAAAGGGATTAGCGGGAACATTCCTCAACATCATAGAATCTATCTATGAAAAACCCACAACGAATGTCATCCTCAATGGGGAAAAGCTAATAACCTTCTCTTTGAGATCAGGAACATGACAAGGATGCACCTAGTCTCACCACTGTTATTCAACATAGGTTAGAAGTCCTAGCAATAGCAATCAGACAACAAATAGAAAAAAAAGGTACTCAAATTGGCAATGAAGAAGTCAAACTTTCTCTCTCCACAGAGGACATGATACTTTATATGGAAAACTCAAAAGACTCCACCCCCAAACTACTGGAACTCTTACAGCAATCCAATAATGTGGCAGGATACAAAATCAATGTACAGAAATCAGTTGCTTTCTTATACAATGAAAATACAGAAAGGGAAATTAGAGAATCAGTTCCATTTAGTATAGCCCCAAGAATCGTAAGATGCCTGGGAATAACCTAGCCAAAGAGGTAAAGGATCTGTACTCAAGGAAGTACAGAACACTCATGAAAGAAATTGCGGAAGACACTAAAAAATGGAAGAGCATTCCATGCTCATGGATTGGAAGGATAAGCATTGTTAAAATGTCTATATTGCCTAGAGCAATCTACACTTTAAATGTCAATCCGATCAAAATTCCACTGGCATTTTTCAAAGAGCTAGAGCAAACAATCCTAAAATTTGTATGGAATCAGAAGAGACCCCTAATTACTAAGGAAATGTTGAAGAAGAAAAACAAAACTGAGGGCATCACATTGCCTGATTTCAAGCTTTACTACAAAGCTGTGATGACCAAGATAGCATGGTACTGGCAGAAGAACAAACACATAGGCCAGGGGAACAGAGTAGAGAGCCCAGATATGGACCCTCAGATTTATGGTCAACTAAATTTTGACAAAGCAGGAAAAAATATACAGTGGAAAAAAGACAGTCTCTTCAATAAATGGTGCTGGGAAAATTGGACAGCTATGTGCAGAAGAATGGAACACTACCATTCTCTTACACCATACACAAAGAGAAATTTGAAATGGATAAAAGACCTCAATGTGAGGCAGGAATCCATCAGAATCCCAGAGGAAAAAATAGGCAGTAACCTCTTTGACAATGGCCACAGCAACTTCTTTCATGATATGTCTCCAAAGGCAAAAGAAACAAAAGCGATAATGAACTTTTGACTTCATCAAGATCAAAAGCTTCTGCACAGCAAAGGAAACAGTCAACAAAACAAAGGGGCAACCCACGGAATGGGAGAAGATATTCACAAATGACACTACAGACAAAGGGCTGATATCTGAGGTCTATAAAGAACTCCTCAAACTCAACACATACAAAACAGATAATCATGTCAAAAAATGGGCAGAAGATATGAACAGACATTTCTCCAAAGAAAACATACAAATGGCTAACAGACACATAAAAGAATGTTCATCATTACTAGCCATCAGGGAGACTCAAATCAAAACCACATTGAGATACCACTTACACCAATTAGAATGGCCAAAATTAACAAGGTAGTAAACATCATGTGTTGGAGAGGATGTGGAGAAAGAGGAACCCTCTTACACTGTTGGTGGGAATGCAAGTTGGTGCAGCCACTTTGGAAAATAGTGTGGAGTTTCATTAAGAAATTAAATATAGAGCTACCCTACGACCCTACAATTGCTCTACTGGGTATTTACCAAAGATACAGATGTAGTGAAAAAAAGAGCCATCTGTACCCCAATATTCACGGTGGCAATGGCCACAGTTGCCAAACTGTAGAAAGAACCAAGATGCCCTTCAATGGACGAATGGATAAAGAAGATGTGGTCCATATATACTATGGAGTATTATGCCTCCACCAGAAAAGTTGAATACCCAAGTTTTGTATCAACATGGGCAGGTCTGGAAGAGATTATGCTGAGTGAAATAAGTCAAGCAGAGAGAGTCAGTTATCATATGGTTTTGCTTATTTGTGGAGCATAAGGAACAACATGGAGGACATGGGGAGATGGAGAGGAGAAGGGAGTTGGGGGAAGTTGGAAGGTGAGATGAATCATGAGAGACTGTGGACTCTGAGGAACAGAGAGTTTTAGAGGGGAGAGGGGTAGGAGGCTGGGTGAGCCTAGTGGTGGATATTTGGTGGGGGCATGTACTGCATGGAGCACTGGGTGTGGTGCTTAAACAATGAATTCTGGAACACAGAAAAGAAATTTTAAAAAATTTAAAATAGATAAATCTGTTTTGCTTTAAAAAATCAACTATGGTTTCTATTGCCTAATATATATGGACAATGTCCAACCTTTAGCTTTATCGCTTCCCTACAATTTGAAATTGTATATACCAATACCTACTAGACAATTTTACTTAGATGTTCAGAGGAACTTTAATACCAATGTGCCCCAAAATAAACTAGTTCTATTATTCAACTATGTTCTTTCTGAATTTCGGATCTCAGGTGCTGCAAGAAGAAACTGTTAACACCAATGGAAACATTTTTGACTCCAAGAATACCCTGTAATCTAAATATTTATGATCCCACCCCTACCCCAGACTGACTTCCTCATATCTAATGCTTCTGAGCATAAATATATCCCTACTCAAGATCTGACTAGTGTGCCTCTAACTGGGTATATCCCACATGCTCCTCAGCATCCGCAGTTCCAGGGGAAGTTGGGAAAGGGAAACCTTTTTAGTTTCTACAATGGAGAAAGGCTTACCTGCCTTCTGGACTCATGTGGCAAAGAACAGCCTCAGCAGAGAAAAGTTGCTCAGTTGCCATACATCTGAAATAATGACAAATAAATATCCACTACACTATATCCTTCTGGTTATGAAAGTCAAATGCCTGGAAGTTATCCTATAGCTACCTGTCTACTCATATAAATATTTGATGGGATGTGTCTTGATGGGAACAAAGGAAAGCGGAGTAGGGCCTTGGCATGACACTAAAGATGGTAAACAGAAGACGGATTTAAAAATAAAGGCACATAGGGATGATTGATGAGATAAGTCCAGGGGCTAAGGATACCAACAACTGAAAAGATCTCTTATGTGAAGTTCTCTGAGGGTCTAGTGAAAGGATGGCACAGAAAAAGTACAAAACAGACACACAAATACATATACACACACCCACACTTTTGGATTTTTGCAAAATGGTTCATAAATCCCTTGAAGTTTAAAAACGTACTTTATAATGTATCTTTCAGTGCAGTATCTTTTGTCTTTAAAAAAAATGACAGCACCTAGTACAATATTAAGTGGTGTGGACTCAAAAATTTCTGGTCTTGACTAGAGTTTTTATATCCAACACTAATCAATTAAATTCCCATGCAGAATTAAGAAATTAATCTCATCAATTAGAAATATTAAAATAAATGGCATATTTTTTTTTCCATGAACAAAAAGGAAATCTCAAATAGCAGTGATTGAGCATGGTAAGAAAAGCATGGGTTATTTTTGAAAATATGAAAAGTGATGTAATTGAAGTGGCAAAACTACTTCTTCTAATATTTTTAATATACTTCTCATCTTCAGCAACTAGTATGTTTATGGTTAACTGTAAGAGGAAGAGGGCAATGAAAAAGAATATGAGGAACTCTGGTCTTTCATTTCCATTGACATGCACTAAAATACTTTATCCTGAAAGACTGACATGCTGATTCTTTCAAACAATATTTATTTCATCAAAGAAATGAGGCTACTCATATAAAAATATAACTAGTAATAAATGCATGTTTGAGGTGTTCCAAATAAGTTCTATCAACACACTTGAAAAGGATAGCTATTTTGAAGGCAGATTAGAATGGAATAAATAGAATAAATAGAAGGGAGAATGACATTATCAAAAGGATGGAAGAGATTTACAGTTTATGCTTTAGCCTTGCATGGTACTTCCAGTTTGGACGGTTCCTTATGTCTCCCCATTTCTCACCCATGCATTCGGCTTTGGTACTTTTTTTTTGTAATTAGGTGACAATTTTGCTGTATTTTTTTTCCTCATAAACACAGACCCATGGTTAGGTTTGAAATTTTTCAAGCTCTGCTAGTTATTATCTCAACCCTTTCCATTCCCTAGTAGGGCTGAAAACATGGGTCATGTCTTATTGTTGCTTCAAGCCTAGCTCCTACAGAGGACAAGGAAGATGTGGAGTTAAGCTGGAGAACTAGCATAGTTTCCCAGGGTTAGTCATCTTGCTTTTATAGGGGGTCGGTGCTCTGAAATGTCCCTGGTAGGTATTGAATACCTACAAGGATATCAATGAACTAGATGTAATGTAAACAGAGCGGGAAGGACTATAGAGAAAATTTCTAAGTATGAGGTACCCCAAGGCAAGGAGAGAACTAGAAAGAAAGAGTTGTTTTAGAGAATTTTCCTATTTTCTTTTAGAGTGATCATTATCAAAAGTCTGAGTTGAATGAATGACCTTAGAGACCATTTTAGCAAACAATTTCAAAGTAAAAAAAAAAAAAAAAAAAGAAAGAAAGGAGAATTTCAAAATGAATATAATTGGGTATTGTAAGATAATTCAGTGATACAATTAAGCTTGTGATCTACCAATTATTAAGTATTTTTGATTATTCTTTATTTAACAAAAGATGATTTTCTGGCTCTTCTTAAAGAAATACAACTTGGGCGATGGTAGCAAGCAACAGGTTAATGGAAGACGAAGGTGCCTGTGTGAGAAACTGCGGGCAAGAGGGGAAAAGTAAAATCATGTTAGTGTTAGACCTAGGTTGTTTTTAATGAGAATCATATTATTTTGGCTCCTGGGGAAATATCATCAATAACTTACCTAATCTAGGGAAAGTGGCATGAAATAAAACCAAAAACCAACAGGATAGAGAGGAATGAATGCTTGTTTTGTAATTTGTCAAAAGAAATTCATTTTTACAAAGTGTAGATGAGCCCAACTGGCCTCTATAAGAGGGATCTAGAACTTTTATTTATTCATTCATCAGACACTGGTTTTAGCACTTTATTTTGTGTCAATGACTGTGTGGTGATACAAAGATGAAAACATGGGGGCTTAAGTGGGTACAAGAAGAATAAATGAAAGAAGATGGGATTGGGAGGGAGACAAACCATTAAGTGACTCTTAATCTCACAAAACAAACTGAGGGTTGTTGGGGGGAGGGGGTTTGGGAGAAGGGGGTGGTATTATGGACATTGGGGAGGGTATGTGTTTTGGTGAGTGCTGTGAAGTGTGTAAACCTGGTGATTCACAGACCTGTACCCCTGGGGATAAAAATATATGTTTATAAAAAATAAAAAATTATATTAAAATTTCAAAAAAAAAAAAACAAAGATGAAAAGAGTCCCTTCTATCTTGGAGTTTACAGTCCATTAGAAAAGATAGATATGAACAAATAAATATAATTTAATATAGCAAGTTCTATAATAAGTTATATACAACCCAAAATAGAAGTATAAGATTGATAGGGAAGTTTCCTAACTCTGCCAAAAGATTTAGGAGAGTAGGTTGTTGGGGTGCCTGGGTGGCTCAGTGGGTTAAGCCTCTGCCTTCAGCTCAGATCATGATCTTGGGGTCCTGGGATCAAGTCCCATATTGGGATCTCTGCTCAGCAGGGATCCTGCTTCCCCCCATCTCTCTCTCTCTCTGCCTGCCTCTCTGCCTACTTGTGATCGCTCTGTGTCAAATAAATAAATAAAATCTTTAAAAAGAGAGAAAGAGTAGGTTGTTTGTTTGATTGTAAATTTGGTTTCAACAGAGGCAACTCTTGAGCTGAGTAGACAAGTGGAGGAGGGCACATCAGATAAAGGTAAGAGCCTGAGCTAAGGCAACAGAGTGAAAGAATGTGTGTTTGGAAAATGATGCAAAGTCCACTACAGAAAAGATGAAAGGGAGATGACCCAGATAATGTAATTCGACATTTGAATTGCTTAGGGTTATTCTAAGGTGCTTAATTTTTATTTTGGAAATGATAGAGAAGAACTGACAAAAATTAAGCAGTGAATATATTATTATGAATAGATTAGTGATCTAGGAAAAAAAAAAGATTTTGACAGTAATGTGAATGTTGGATTGAAAGAGAAGGAAGAAACTGGCCTGGAGGAGAAGTAACTAGTTAGAGGTTGTCACAAATGTCTGGTTGAGAGAAAATAAGCAACTAAAATATTCATTAAAATTGGGGTGGGAGAGAAATAGACAAATTAGGTTTTGATGTATAATTGTAATCAATTTTATTTGTGGGTAAAAGAATTAAACAATTTGAATACTAGTTCTCAGTCTATTATTTGACTGTCTTAAGAAAGTGAGAATAGGCTTTCAAATCCCAGGTAAGTTTATCTACAGAGCTGGACATAGATGTTGGAGAGAAAATGAATTGGCAAACAAAGAACCAGAAGCCTTTACCAGGGGCGCCTGGGTGGCTCAGTGGGTTAAGCTGCTGCCTTCAGCTCAGGTCATGATCTCGGAGTCCTGGGATCGAGTCCCGCATCGGACTCTCTGCTCAGCGGAGAGCCTGCTTCCCTCTCTCTCTCTCTGCCTGCCTCTCCATCTACTTGTGATTTCTCTCTGTCAAATAAATAAATAAAATCTTTAAAAAAAAAAAAAAAAAAAGAAGCCTTTACCAATCAGCTGAGTACCTTGAGTAATTTACTCATTTATGTTTGATTCATTTTCCTCATTGATAAAACACAGTGGTTGAAACACAGCCTTTCATCTGTTAAATCACAACTACTGGTGTGGATTAGTTTTGCATTGCTATACAACTTTATCTTGGCAGAGTTATGGTACTGTATCTGCAACACATCTTTTTGAAAACATAGCAGAACCATCATGAAGCAAACCTAATAGTGGAGTGAAGGAAAAAGGAAAGTGAAAATACATAGGAGAAATAAGAAAAGTTTATATGGAACTCATTTTGAAAAAAGATTGACCTGACTTAGCATAAGATGCTATTGACCATAAGGGAAAAAAAGAAGAGGCAGAAAGTAGCAGTCTTAGGTAAAGTTCTCAATTTAAAAAGCAAAACAAAACTAATAAGATCTAAGAGATGGATCCCAAAAATAAATAAATAAATTCAAAAAAAAAAAAAAAAACAATCGCAAAATTTGACTGGAAGTCCTCAAGAAGGAACACAACAAGTTGTGGCTTATGACGTGTTGGCCCTTGATCCACTCCTTATAGATATATATATATATTGCTCTGCAATTCCTCTTACTAGTTGTAAAGTGTACTTCCCCACTCCCTGACTTTGAGGTCAACCAGAGACTTGAAATATGCCAAGTTGATCGGCTTAGTCTCTTGCACCTCTGACATCTCTGTGAGAAAAGCTTCTGGAGTAGCTGCTGCCTCTTCAGCCTGGACCTCAGGATAGCAAAGAGACAAGAACACAAACTCACAGCTTGAGGTTGAGCCTTAACCTGAAATCCAGACGACTCAGCCAACACACCACAGACTAGTGAGTGAGCCAGCGTTTGGGATAAGGTTTGTAAAATAGCATTACTATGGCAATAACAAACTGGTACATGAGCAAAATTTATGGGTTTTGAATAGCATTTAGAGTGTGGGGGTAATTTTTGCTTCAGATAAAGGTGAATAAAATAGTCTAGCCAGGGGTTTTCCCAATCTTTCTTTCTCTGTCTGTTTCTGTCTGTCTCTTTCTCTGTTGTTCTCGCTCTCTCTCTCTCTGTCTCTCTCTAACACACACTCACGGCTCCTGAAGTAATTGGTTTTTCAGAGATGTGAATTAATATCCATATATTAAAAACATCAACATACAAAATTAGGGAGAACTGTATACCTTATAATCCAGTTTTTAAAAATGTTAACCCATTACTTTCTGTTTGTCTCTCATGGAAGGGACTTTGAAATATAGGCTGTCATGTTTGTCATGAATACATGAGAGCCTATATCAAATGATACTATATGACTACAATGATTTTGGCATAATACCAATGGCACTATAGTTTTATTGTTATTGCTGAGCTTGAAGTCTGTTTTCTATATCTGGAAGTAGGAGTTACGCTTATGAGAACACTCCCGGCAAGGTCCCAAACAGACAGAAGCAGGACGGTAGAGCAGAGTGGTTAAATGATCAGAGCCAATTGATATCTCAATTTGACCACATATTGGCTACCTTACTTTAAGGAAATCTTTTTACCTCTCTGTTACTTTAAGGAATTTGCCTCATCTGTAAATTAATGATAATAATTAGCTCCTATTTCATGTGATTATGAGTATAAATTGTATCACAAAAGTTAAAAGCTCAGAACTAGGCTTACCTAGAGTAAGCACACAACAAATAGGAGATATGATTGTTCCCATTATTATTATTATTACTATTAAAGACACTTGATGTTCTTTTCACTGCAATCTAAATTGCTATTTCATGCTCAAATCCTTTAGAACTGGCTCATGACTGGAATTCATAATGGCCAAAATTAACTAAAAACTTTGGTAGGTCAGGGTGATAGTGTGAAGACTCAGTTTGTTGGCTTCATAAACTACTGGATCTCACTTCATTTCTGCCAACCCCAACAGTCAGAAGAATCATGTCAGAGTCTCCCACCACCTCCAGTGGCTCCTCCAACTGCAGTGAGATAGAATGATATCTGGACAGAAATGTAGCAAAAAGGCAGGAGTTATGTCATTGATCAGACTTCTGAGGTAATTCATCATAATTCTTATACTACTGTGGTATTCTCAGTTTAGGATATTGTAACACTGTATTCTCCTTTTAGACTTTAACTCTTTAACTCCCTTTAGTCTTTAACTCTATATCCTTATTTTAGACTGTCTTCATATTACTGACAAGAGATCCAACAGTGGGCAGGGATCTTGAATCCAGTGCTTTCCTTACAACCAATCTGTATTTTTGCTTTGCTGAAAAGGAGGCATGGATAATAACACAACACTGACGAACTCAGGAAATTCCCAGTCCTCAGGTAAGAAGCACACATATGCCAGGCTTTATGCACTATTTGTAAAGTAAATAAATTTACATTTGATGGGCACCTGTTATCAATTCTGAGTGCTAACCCTCCTGAGAGAGTGGTATCTCCATTCTCTTCATTTCTTCTCTCTGTGTCATATGATTTTTAGCTATTTTTCCAAAGTATCTTACAAAGACCCACACTGTGTGGATAAAAGGTAATTTTTTTGGTATGATTTTAACAGCTTTATTAGATAAAATTGACATACATCAAAATGCTTAGAAACAGCTTGCCAATTTCTACTTTCCAAAAAAAGTGCCTGCTGGGAATTTTGTTTGGAATTGTGATGAAACTATAAATTATTTTGAATTGAATTGACATCTTCACAAAATTGTGTCTTCTGACTCACTTAAATGGTATCTTTCTCCATGTATTTATATCTGTAATTTATTTCACAATGTTTTCTGGTCTTCAAAGTACAAGTTTTGCACGTCTTCTGTCAGATTTATCCATGAGTATTTAATATACTTATGCTATTGCAAATAGTATAGTTTAATTTTGTATTGATCACTGCTAGCATATAGAAATATAATCAGTTTGTATATATTGACCTTGTTCCTACAACATTCTAAACTCCCATTTTAGTAGTTACTAAAAACTGATTGATTTCCTTATAGGAGATGTTATTACTTTCAATCTTACTAGAAAATCACAAGGACCCTCAAAAAGGGATGAAAAGCACCTTTGTAGCTCTAAAATTATCACCACTCTCATCTTCTTCCTGGTGCTTTTGATAACTACACTGGCCACAATGTTAGCAGGTGAGTTGCTCACTTCCCAAATATTCTCATGTTAACTCTACTACAAAATATTACATCATCTGTGTGCCTTTCACACTGTAGCTCAAGGTTAAGGGTAATTTCAGACATTTTTGTACATGGGATGAATATATGTTTCTTCTATAAAATGAGGATAATATTTATACTGCATATTGTGAGGATAATAGTAATTTAACACATATGAAACTTCCTTCTAAACCAGTATTAGCTATAGACCTTACAAGGTAAGGGGATCATAGTAAAAATGTAAATCACTATACAGTATATTTGGTGACACAGTTAGTTACCAATGTACCACAAGGTCCTTATCTCCCTTTGGAGACTCTTTTATAAACCATATAGTAGCAAATAGTTTATGGAACATTATCTAGACATGGACTACCTTTCCCTAAACCATATACTTTTACATAAATATTGGTATCTTTTTTTAAGCTGCTTTTGGCTAATGACTATTTTTACAAGACTGCGAAACGGAGTTAAAGTTGTAAAACATCTGCTTTCTCTCTCTGATTATGCAGCTTCCAATGATGCAGTCAGATTTACAAGTCCCAATCATAATTCACAGCTGTGTGAGCTATAGAGAATTGGACAAGAAAAAGTCGTTACTATACTAATAACCATATTTTTTATACAAAATATAGATTACTTTTAGCCTCTAAAAGCACATTTAGGATGACATATCTCCCCCTCATGAGGCCAAAATATGCACATGTATGCTAAAAATAACTTGAAGCAATTTTAACGAGATGTTTGAAAATATCTACACAAGAATATATTTATATAGATGTGCATATAAAAATATGTATATGGTTTATACAGGAATATATGTATTATAAATATATAATATTTATAATACATAGATATGTAATTTGTAGAAATTAATGTGCATATGTATTATATACACTGTATATATAAATGTGCACATAAGTATGTATAAATGAGTTTATATAATATAGCTATAATGTTCAAGCTTATACTATCAACTAGGCATTAAGCCTTGCATATATACATGATTATGTACAGATACTGGACTATATTTACATATGTATAGAAATGAATAAATATGTAAGTAAACTATATATATATATATAAATGGATGGATAGATAGATATATAGATAAGGAGACAGAGAAAAAATCATTATGTGAAATGGGCACTATGTTAGGTGTTGACCAATGATTCTTGCCCTCATGGAACTTACTCAACTGGAGACAAAGGAGGATGATGAAAAGGTGCAGAAGGAAGAGGAGTTGGAAGAGGAGGAGGAAGAGTTGGAGGAAAAGGAGGAGGAAAAAGGTTTTTGATAAAGCTATATATTTACAAAGCATTTTATGCTTTATATTTTAATACACAATATTTTATTTGCATCTTTGAGTGACCCAGAGAAGTAATGAAGTATTATTTCCCTTATTGTCTTCTGTTATATACAAGGACTTTGAAACTCAGAGATAGTAGCTATCTAAACACAGCTAAGTAAAAACTGAGTCTAAGTCTTCTGAATTTTATTCATTGTTCTTTAGCACGTCTACAATGTTGTGTCTTCCTAAATGAGCTTATTTCCTACAGTTTATATCATATAAGCACCCAGTGATTTATTAAAGGAAATAAAATATGTTCAACCTGTTATTAGAAAGAGTTTCTTCTAGGCCACCTGCTGAAGTCCGTGCAGGCCTTACCAGGGGCTCCTAATTTTCCCTCAGTGGAATTTATTCAATGGAATTCCTAAGAATTCTCATTTTTGTTCTCTGATTCAAGTTATATTCAAAGGACTATTTTATAAACTGTATGACATTACACTCTAGTCAGTTTATAAAGGTTAATATGATTTATCCTGCAGTGATACTGAAATGTGGGGCCAGAATTCCATCTCGAGGTTTTGTTATTAGTTATAAGTCTTCTAGGGTCTAACATCTCAGCTTCCCTATCTATACAACACAGAACTGGACAGGATAATTTTTAGTGTTGCTTGCAGTGCTGAAACTCTGATTTCCTAAAGTTATTAAGTAAAAATAAAGGTTATTTAAAATAATCTAGGAGAGGAGAAATAAATATGCTGAATGCCTATGCCACATCAGATGATTGATTCTGGACTTTGGCATAAAACTAGACTTTTCGTACATAATAGACATTACAGCCTAGGTTAAAATAGTCTGCAACACATAAGTCAAAAATATAATCAGATCTAGAATAAAAATTTTTCTTTATCTAGGCATGCTTGAGAATGGTTACATAGATTTTTCTCAGAGACGTATGACAGTTACATATTTTGTTTATTTATACAGCAAACAGACATAACATAATCTTCAGGTGCTGGGATAGAGAAAGAAGAGGCAAAATTTATAGTCATTACTAGAATGTATTAAATCTGATGGTCTATGGGAAGCCAAAAGCATGGAAAAGAGAATATGATCGATTCCACTGGGATAGAGTAGGGGGAATTTGTAGAGAAAATTAGCTTTAACATAATAGATTATTGAAATACAAGTAGATACTTTCCAGTTGGACAGGGGTAGACTTCTTTATTGCAAGTTAGGGTGGGGCTATGGCATTGGGAACACACAGGTCAGCAGGAACAAAGGCCCATATATCACCTAAAAGTAACATGACATGTATTAGGGACTGCAACAAGCTTGGTATACAAGGAAATTAAGAGGAAAACAAAGTGCCTACAGAAAAATAAGACAAAATAAAGCCAAATATGTAAACAAAGATCAAATCCTGATGCAAATTTCATTACAGTTTAAAGAAAAATTTAGGGGCACCTGAGTGGTTCACTTGGCTAAGTGGCTGTCTTTGGCTCAGGTCATGATCTCAGGGCTCTAAGATTGAGCCCCACATCAGGCTCTCTGCTAAGTGGGATGTCTGCTTCTCCCTCTCTCTCTGTGCTCTTGTCTTCTGTGTTCTCTCTCTTGCTCACTCTCAAATAAATAAATAAAATAAATTTTTTAAATCTTTTTTAAAAATTAAAACAAAAATAAAGAAAAGCTAGACTTTAACCATGGTTTAAGCTTAGTGGAAGTCTAGGTGGAACTGGATCAGATATATCCCACTTAGTTGTTTTCATACACTTCAAATGGAACACTTGTCTTTTTCCCAAATCTGATTTTCTTCTGACAATTCTTTTTATGAATCAACATGCCATCCATCCAGCCCATACATCACCACCTATCTCTAGTTTGGAACAATCCTTTTAGGATAAGTTGTAAAATCTTTACTGTGTACATAGGGAACTTCTCGTTCCTGTTCATTCTTCTGGCCTCAGTTCTTGTTATGTTTCTTCTTTCTCTCTATACTCCACTCAGATTGATCTTCCTTTCTCAAGTGAAAAGATCACTCACCCCAGGACCTTTACACATTCACTTCCTCTTTTCTGAGAACATGCTTTCCTCATTCTTCATCTGGCGATCCAGCTCTCTCCATCCTTAAAGTGTCAGCTGAAATATCTACTCCAATTCCTAACCTTGAACTAGACTAGTTCCTCTCAACTCATGTTCTCTCAGTGTGGCTATTCCGCTTGTACCATTCCTTGGTTTTGTAATTATTTGTTGAATATCTATCTGCCCCACTAGACTCAGCACAGTGATGGCAGGGATTATGTCTCTAATAAACATATACAATAGTGCTTATCATAGTGTCTACTCACAAATACCTTGTTATTCAATGAATGGGTGTCCATTAGGTAGTTGTATATGGGAAATTTCTGATGAGAGGCCTGGGTTGGACACATCACTTTAGTAATTACCTGTATAAACATGATATAACGTCATGAAAATAACTATGTTCTCCTAGGTGAGTGTGTCACTTGAGAAGACACCCACCCCTGAATCTGAGCCATAACAACATATACGTGAGTGCCATCTCCCAAGGATTTCTTTCAATTTAGCAAGAAAAATAAATATAAAAATTTAGGAGATGACCTCATTTGAAGAAAAATAAAGAATGATTAATGAACTCCAAAACCTTCAGATCAAAGGGCCAAAGCTAGTTTGATGAATTTCATTGATGTGGATAAGATAACTGTTTTAAATTAAATTCTATTATATCTCAGAGCAGGACATTCAGGTTATGCCACCAGTAATTAATATGTTATTAAATCACTTTCAGTTGAAAAACACAAATATTCCACTGAACCTATGCCATGCTCGAATGGCTGGATTGGTTACCTGGGAAAGTGCTTCTATTTTTCTGAAAATACAAGAACCTGGGCAGCAAGCCAGAACTTCTGTGCCTCTCATTCAGCCACTCTTGCTGTCTTCAACACCACAAAAGAACTGGTAAGGCAATTCTTTTTTTTTTTTTTAATTAACATATAATGTATTTTTAGCCCCAGGTGTACAGGTCTGTGAATCCCCAGGTTTACACACTTCACAGCACTCACCAATGCACATACCTTCCCCAGTGTCCATAACCCAACCACCCTCTCCCTAACTCCCTTTCCCCGGAAACCCTCAGTTTGTTTTGTGAGATTAAGAGTCTCTTATGGTTTGTCTCCCTCCCAATCCCATCTTGTTTCATTTTTTCCTTCCCTACCCCCCAAACCTCCCACTTTGCCTCTCAACTTAGTAAGGCAATTCTTTTGAATTATTGTTATGTTTTCAGAGATCACAGCTGATGTGGAGAAGGCACTGAAAATGGAAAGAGCCAGAAAAGACCCTCTCACCCAACCTCAAAGCCCTTTTTATCCACATCAGCTTAATCATAGAAAGAGCTCACATCAGGTCAGAACAATCCTTAGAGTACAAATTATCAGGAGATGACTGCCCTACTTGACTTTTCAAGTGGGAGTAAAAAGAATTTAAAAATAAGTTACCGGGGGGAGGGGGTTGGGGAGAAGGGGGTGGGATTATGGACATTGGGGAGGGTATGTGATTTGGTGAGTGCTGTGAAGTGTGTAAACCTGGTGATTCACAGACCTGGGGATAAAAATATATGTTTATAAAAAATATATGTTATAAAAAATAAAAAATTAAAAAAAAAAAAAATAAGTTACATAGTAGGCATTTTCCCTATGCCCTGTATAGAGCAATTTATATACTACTACCTACCAGAAAGACCCCAACTATTGTCCAAAGACGTTCAACCACATATTACCCAGCTCTACATTTTCAAGTTGGAATACAGCACCAAAATCCAGGGAAAACCCAAAACTACCTTCCATGAAGTTCAGACCCATGAAGCCATAAGAAAGCCCTCATTAATGAACTATTATTACCTACCTATTTCACACCAAACTAAAGTTGCCTTTGGGGGAACTATATTCAGAAACATAATAAGCAGAAAGTTATGGTAAACCAGTTGTCAGAGAGACTGGAAAGGACTGAAAATGTGTCACTATAACCAAGAAGGTCTGGAGCTTCTGGCACAGAAAAAGATCAATGGAGAAACCAACCACACAGTACAAACCTCCCCAAACCTGAAATAATAGAGATGTAGAAAGCAGAAGTGTTAGGAGACAGAAGAGTTAAGACCTCAAGGAGCATAGGGATATATTTAACATTTACTGACCATATACTCTACCAGGAAAGGTCAGAAGAGGGATTGTCCCAAATTGATATTAATTTGGTAGACCATTCTGACAAAGATTTTTAGATAAGTACATTTGGATGGCTGAAAAATATAAATAAAGTCATATAGTCCATTCTATAGAATAATAAATCGAGAAAAACCAAAGCAGAGAAAAATGAGAAATGATGAATATTAATACAAAACAAAAGAAATATTTTAACTAAAAACACAGTAATTGAAATAATTTGGGAAATAAACATAAAAAAGTCCAACAAAATAGTGAGGATATACAAAAGCAAAACTGGTTCTGTGCATACACAGGATTGATCACAGAAAAGGAAAAAAGACATGCACCTAATAAATACAAACAGTAGGAATTTAAAAGCATAAAATCTTCAAATAATTTTATGTCCATAAATTTGAAAACTTTGAAGAAATGGTTAATTGCCTTCACAATTATTTGAATAATTGTTTAGACAACCTATATTGAGATATGCATAGACAGGCATTTATTTTTAGATAAATGGTAAGCACCAAATAGTAAAAAATGTCCTAACAAATGAAGGTGTTCAAATAAATTAAAGATGTAGAAAAAGTCTCAATCCAATAGTATTCAGAAAAGGGAAAAGAACAAAGAAAAACTAGTAGTCAGAAAACACAACCTTAATAAATCCAAATACAACAGTGATCATGATAAAACATGAATGTTCTGATTTGTTTCTTAAATGAAAAAAATTATCAGACTGTTTTTTTAAAAAAAATAACAAAGTCCAGTAACATGCTACTTACAGAGACATACCTAAGTGCATGTACACACACACACACACACACACACACGCAGAAAATGAAAGGAATAGTTATGCAAACCAATTGCTAACCAAACCCAAACAAAACACAAAAGCAAGGTTAGTGGTAATACTATCAGAAAATATAATGTATCATAATAAATTATGAAGATATATAAAAACCTGGATGAACCAACTATCTTACTGTTAAGATTCTCCCATCCTAAAAGACACCTAACCTAGGATTTACTGGCAAATAGGAGAAAGGTATCACAGAACAGGTCATTTCTGTCTTTTAAAAACTCTTTGGAAAATAGAAAAGAATGCTACTCAATGCAATTTACTATGGTAATTGTTAGAGAAGTAACCCAATCCATGAACTAAACTGTGAACCAGATAAGGATGCTTTCCCTTCTATGATCACTTCCAAATATAAAAGTTTGTATTCTATAAAGAGTATACTGAGACAAAAGAAAATGCAACTGAATGAAGCATTTGCTATTCATCCTATAAATGTACTCTATTAAAGGATTTCCTGAAAAGATATTCTGACCATTCTCAGTATTGGATAGGACTGAGTCGAGAACCAGGACAGACGTGGAAGTGGATAGATGGAACCATATACAGTGGCTGGTAAGTCCTGGGTATATAACTTATACACCTAAAGCCGGGGCTCTGAGCCCTTTGCCACCACGGAAAAATCTGAGTTACAGCCCATATGCACCGTTCTCCTGGAAGTTTCCTCTGTGGTGGAAAATAAAATGAGCCCAGAGGAAAAGTAGTAATGTAAATATTACTATACAGAGTATTAATACCTACAGTATTCCAAACAGTGCTTCATAATCGTGATCTCATTTGACCTGCACAACAACTGTGGGAAGCAGGTATATTTATCGCCACTTTACTTGCTGTTCAAAGATGTGAAGACCTACACTATTTTACAACACATATATAAAATGTATTTGTTTATTATATAAAATATAAATAAATTTATATAAAATTTATATAAAATATAAACAAAATTTGTTTATATAAAATATAAAATGTATTTGGCAATAAATCCCACAAATCTCCATCACATAGCTTATAGATTTCTCAAGTTTATAAAGCCACATTTTAGATCAAAACATATGAATTCACTTTGCTTTGTATTCAAACACTGCAGTGTTGGGTGAGACAAAAGCTCACAGCAGAAAAATCTTTAAGAAAAAAAAATTTTTAAAGGGCACCTGGGTGGCTCAGTGGTTTAAGCCTCTGCCTTCGGTTCAGGTCATGATCTCAGGGTCCTTGGGATGGAGCCCTGCATAGGGCTCTCTGCTCAGCAGGAAGCCTCCTCCCTCTCTGCCTGCGGCTGCCTACTTGTGATCTCTGTCTGTCAAATAAATAAATAAAATCTTTTAAAATTAAAAAAAAAAAAACTCAGAAGAAAAAATGTTTTTTACTAATTCTTCCAAACAGTGCTCACCAATCTATTGCCTTTCATTTTTCCTTCTGTGTTTTGTTTCAGGCTTAAAATAATTGGAATTGGAGAATGTGCCTATCTACACAGAATTGGAATTAGCAGTGCCAGTACGCACTTGGTTAGGAAATGGATTTGCAGCAAACCAGACACATGTATACCCAGAAGTTAAGACATCATAGTTCTAAGATATCTTATATAAAAGATAGTTTCTATTCCTCTTAAGATACATATATTATATTAATATAAAGTACATGAAATTCATGTTTAGAAATTTTCATTGGTGCTTTTTATTCCCCAATATATAAACCCACTTTTATAGATCTACTAAATACTTAGTATTCAAGAAATTATATGCCCAATATATGTCCCCAAACTCTTATGGAGTAAAATTTCTGATACATTAAAATATAAATGAAAAATTTAAATGATATTTTAAGATATTTACTCATATGAATTCAGACTAAGATTGTTTAAAGTTACTTCTTTTTCAAGAACTTTAATAATATATTTGCCCCATCTCTTTACTTATATTATCAATATTAGTTGTTGATTTTCTTTCAATTTGGCAAGATGAGATCCACTCATGAAATTAGTGTAAATTAAACTCAGCATTGTATTTAAGTGTGTTGATTTCCTAGTGAAATGAATCTCTTTCATAGCCCAAACTCGCAGAAAAAAAAAAAAAAATCATGTTCAGACCATCATGGGCATCAAGATTCTGACTGAACAGGCTGAACCAGCAGCTTTCTAGTAGTGAAAGCCAAGAAGCTGTTGCATAATGAGCAATATGAATGGTACAAATTTGGGGAGCAGATGGGTGAGGGAACAATTTGCACTTTGAGGCTCAAGCTTCTAGTTGAGAAAATGATAATTAGGTTCTGTGTCAGAATATGTAACTTTTCATGTTTACTCAAGGTTAACAAGATCTCTTTGTTAAATATCATCCTTTTCTTAAAAGTGAAATCTGTAATCTACATCCTATGGGTGAGCAATCTATACTCATTGATAGAAATTAGAACACTTGTAATAGAACACATACTTGAGAATGGGATGGGTAAGAATTTAGGGAAATCATTTAAGAAAGTCTCATTCTTGTATCTTCTACAAGCCAGGCCACATTTCCCATCTTTTCAACCCCTCTCTGCACCCTCATTTTCACTTCCTTTTCCTCCCTGTACTTCCCCCTCCCCCATTCTTTAGAAAATCAGAGATGGGCTAGATGAACTTTCAACAGGTCCTTACCAAACAGTGTAAGGAGTGCACAGACAAATGTAGATGATGTATGAAAAGTTTCAGTGGCAGCATAAGAAAGAAAGTGTCCAAAGTCTGACAAAGACATTCCCAGGGAAATCATTACAGGGAAACTATTGTTAAATTGACAAAAAAGTAAGGGTTTTCCAGGAAGAAAATTCTCAGGAAGAACATTGCCAGCAGAGGGGAAAGCACTGATTGCTGCTGCATTGGGAATTATACTTGTTTGGAAGCACTGGGATGAGAGGTGTGAGATAGGAGAGAGCAGGAGCTGAGGTTGGGAGTGAGGAGGAAGGGGAGGAGGGGGGAGGGCTAGGGCCAGGTTTAGGAGAAATTCTATGTCATGTCAGGGGAGGGTTAGCATTGATGCTCTAGGTTGTTGATCTAAAGTTATTGAATACTTGCAGATAGGATACTCACATCTTCAAATATATAATTTAGAATAATTCTCAGGGCAATATAAGATCCATCTGACAGACAAAGAAATTATTTAGAAGGCTTTCCAATTGATTAGAAGAAGAAATGATAAGAAGAGTGCCAGAAACAGTGTCAAGAATAACAGAGACAAATGAGTGGATTCGGGAACTCTTTCAGAGACAAAATCTTAGAAAATATAGGATGAGGGAGATGAAGGGGAAATAGACAGCAAGAATAAATCCCAGGTTAGGTAGATGAATCGTGCTGCTCTTATTTGATAATGTAAAGTAAAAGATATTTTCAGATTACTGAGCGTTAGGAGCCCATGGGAAATTCAGGTGATGTTTAGTGGGATGTCCATTGTACTATTCTGGAACTCATGAGCAAGTCTGGGTTGGATACATGACTTGGACACAAATAGAGCTGCAGAGGTCTGAGGGGTGAGCTGACATGACAAAAGACACAAAGCGCTTGGGAGCAAAGAGCAGATGATTATTTGCTTAATAAAAAAATAATCTTTTATAAATGCTTATTTCTTGATTTTTTTTGTTTTATTATTTTTAGGTAAGCTCTAAATTTAGGTTGTTTATTTTTAATCCCAGAACGGAATCTGTGTGCATAAGAACACTAGTAGAACAATAGTGCAACTTTAGACAAATAAATTAGTTCATGTGTATTTACAGAAGTCTTAAATGAGAGAAGTGCATATTTTTCAGAAGACAGATGCTGAAATACTCTGAAGTAGTAAATCTGCAAAACTTCTAATACAGAATTGTGTCCGAAATCAAGTAGGAAAATGTACTAATCTTTCTTTGCCCTTTCAATGTATGATGTTAAAAATTATATGATCATTGTATCAGCCCTCTCTAATAATAGAGCAGTAATGTCAAGAATCCCTTTGCATGACTTGTGGCTTTTACAGCACCTAATGCTATTGCATACTTAATAACATAGATTTTAAAGTTGTCTGCCTCAAGTGTACTAATTAGTACTAAAATAAAGTTGTTGCTTTAGAAGCAAATTAAGATTTTTGGTGTTTTTTAAATAAAATCAAAATATTCTTACATCTGTCTTGCAAGGAAACAATGAATAATTATGCTTGGCAGTGCATATCCATAAAATTTGGAAAGACAATTTATGAAAGGTAAAACATTTTTTATATTTGATTTAAAATTTTATTATACCTTTAAGTATACTGTATTTGCACTTAAGTTTAATTACACATGTATATGTTATATATATATGTATATATACAGAACTAAGTATACATATTTAGTATGTATATATTTGTAGTATATATATAATATATATGTGTGTGTATTTTATATATACCAAGTATAAACAAAGTATGAAAGTAACATGTTAATTTACACAATGATTAGCGAAAAAGCCGGGGTGTTCAAAGCAATTGAAGATAAATGGGGCAGGGGGAGATGTTTAGGATTATAATCTTATCACTGTGTAAGAATGAATACATGATTTTTCATTTGACTTGAAAAATGTTTTTTTGAAAATGGGAATACTAATTCAGTCGCTATACAGTATTCACGGGATGGTTTCCTGAATAGTAATTTAATACATATAAACAGGGCGCCTGGGTGGCTCAGTTGGTTGGGTGACTGCCTTCAGCTCAGGTCATGATCCTGGAGTCCCAGGATGGGGTCCCACACCCGGCTCCTTGCTCAGCAGGGGGTTTGCTTCTCCTTCTGACTTTCCCCCTCTCTCTCTCATTTTCTCTCAAATAAATAAATAAAGTCTTTAAAAAAAAATACGTATGGACAGTTTACTGTTAAGGGTTTATTGAACAATTCTTTTTTCTCCTTCAGAGTTCTGCTATGGGTTTGGCCTAATGCCATACCCAACATTTATCTCAGACTCACCACCTTTGAGTTGCCATACCATCCAGTGTACATCTTAACTACTAAAATAATCCCATTTTTTCTTCTTTGTTTTTTGGGAAATAATCCAATTGGTTTCTGGGAATTAAAAAAAGTTCAGTGGGAAAATAAGGATAATGAAAGGAAGCCCTCAAGAGTAAAGAAGAAAAGCAGTATGGAGAGTTCCTTAGCTAAGGGTGTTCCAACAGGTCCACTCTGGGACACCGGCTACTCAGTTAAACCGGCGTGAAGGGAGCATGCGCTGAGGTGCACCTTACTGTGTTAACAACGTCAGAGAGAAACGTGCTGAGGGGACAAGCGGGCGGCAAAACTGGTCCTTATATCTTTTTCACATTTCCTATCTACCTAATGTTAGCTCTTTTTTGGTTATTAGAGGTAATGCATCAGATGAGGTGAAAAAGTGTTAGAATTTTCAAAGGTGAAAAAGGGTCAAGGAACAATAGGAGCCAGAAATGACGTAATAAGACTTCGGGAGAAAAAGAATCTTAGCTGGTCTTCCCTTCCAGGGAAAGGGAGGCAGTCTTAGCACTCAGTTTTAATAGAAGTATAAATGGGAAGTTGAACGTGATCTCATCAAAGTCTTTAGTGAAGCAATAGTGAAGCAGCAGTTTTCCCCAACTGCATGTATACACATAAACCTATATATGTATCAAAATAAGTCTAAAGTGTAAGGATAAAAACTTTGGAAGTGCCATAAATTATAAATTTATTCCTAAAGGATCTGCTACTGAGAATCTTCTAATTTATGTCATTTGATATTCTCCCATCCCAACAATTAGAATCACTGTATAATTAAAAATATTAATTTGGAGAACTGGGTAATCTAAAAGTAACTTTAGTTATTATGATTCAGGCAGTCTAACCTCTTAGAAATATATATATATGTAGATCTATAGTGGAAACAATAAGACAAACTTTGATTACTAGAAGGATTTTTAGACATGGCTAATTAAATTCACAGTAGTTTTTAAACTTCATGTATCAAAATTTCAGCAAAAAATATTTCCTTAGATACAAATGCAAATTTTAGAACTTAATGGGAAATAATATTTCAAGAATAATCCTTGAACAAATTTTTTTTAAAAATCCAGCTAGGCTAATTGTTTTATTTTTTAATATTTAATTGAATGCTTAAATATTTAAATCAAATCTGAGTTACAAAGAGCATTGATAACTTAGCTTTGAATTTTAAAAATATCCACAGACTTCTTAATCTTTCATCATTTTTCCCTTCCTTTTCTTTAACTGCAAATTCTGTCCTAACACTCTTCCTGCATTTCTCAAATGTACACATTTAAAAACTAGCATATGTTTGCATTTATTATACTAAATAAATGGACTTGTGTCCTCTGTGTTTAATTTTTTAAGTGAGTTGAATTATATTTATAATTATATTTCATTTCCTATAAACTATAATACTTCTATTCACACATACCAGTTTGCAATAATTTTTTTAAATTCATGTATGACCTTTAAGTTTTTCTCTTCGTGGATCTAAGATTTTAAAGTAGGTTTCCCATTGGCGATTTCATATTTAATTGACAAATATTACTGTAATAATCTATCTGCTCCAAGTCTCATTGTAGGTTCTAGGTCAAAAACAAAAACAAACAAATAATAAACCTGGAAAATGTTATTTATTAGCTCATGTATACCTAATACTGACCTTTATTGAAAAAAACAAAACAAAAAAGAGTTGGCAGATAATGATCACCGAGCCTAAGGGAAGCAGGGAAGCTCTGTACAAATAGGAAGCTGTGCTGGGGAAACAATAAAATGTTACAAATAATCTCAAAAACAGAACAAGTACTTATTTATCATCCATCATGCATCAGGCACCATGTCTCTCCCATACAGTAATGAGGATCATGTCCTTCCAGAGCTTAAAGTAGTTTAATAAATACAAATAATTAAACAATGGTCCAATAATAGGATATTAAATGTTAAGATATGTACAGGAAACTATGAGAATATAAATCAAATGCATATAATTTAGTCTGGAGTGGAGAATGGTTAAGGAAATATTTTCCACCAAATGCATTTAACTAGCCTTCTCAAACATAAGCAAGAGGAGAAATGAAAGGGAAGCATATCAAGCCAAGCCAAACATATGATTAGATATGAGGCAAGAGAAAGCATGACATATTTGAGAAAATGAATAAAATTTAGGTTATCTGCTTCATTACAATCATGGTGGTGTGGGGGGAGAGTGAAGAGGAACCAAGACACAAAGGGTCTGGTCAGAGATGGTCAAAGATTTAAGCAAGGAAAAACCCCTACACAGAAATACATAGTGAGTAATGTGGCCTGATATCAGATTTAGACAATCTCTGTGGTCATGATATGGAGAATGAACTTTGGCAGGGAAAGCTAGAAACAGACAAACAAGTGTTGAGGGAATCCAGAACCACAGGACCAGTCTGTAGATACGTAGATGAATTCAGAAATAATTATGTGGTAAAATTGACAGGTTGAAATAAGAGTTTGAATATCATGGGTGAAAAGAAAGAAGTCATGGTTGACTCCAAGGACTCTGGTTGGACTAATGGGCACGTTGCTGTCATTCGCTAAGCTAATGAGTTTCATTTTAACATGTGAAGGCTAAGGGGCTTTGAGGTGTCCAGTTAGAGATGTCCAGTGGCTAAGACCTATAATAAGTTCTGGGTTAGAAATATGGGTTTGGAAGTTACCAATAAATTTATGACAATAGAACTTCCAGTGTGGGTGAGTTTAGCCAAGAATTGTGTACGATTGAGAATTCACCCAAAACTCTGAGGAATGTCAGTACTGAAGAGATCAGAAGAAAGAAGAGATCCTCCAGAAAAAACTGAGGAGCAACAGCAGGCAACGTAGATACAGGTTCAACAGAGCATTCTGTCATAGATGCTGAGGTTAGAGAATATTTCTAGAAGAAAGAACAAGTCAATAATGAGCAACACTGCTGAGAGTTAAAATGAAAGCTAGAACATCATTGTGTTTCGCCAGAGGAAAGGCATTTATGACGTTGCGAGAACAGTGGAATAGGAAAAGCAGAAACCAGATTTTAGAAGAACCTGGAGCGGGAGGTGAAAAGAGGAAAGTACAAGTAGAAACAATTTCTAGGAGGTTTGACTTAAAAGAGGTGGGAGAAACTGGGCAGAAACTGGAAGCCACATGTGGTTCAGGGAAAATTTTCTTGTGCTCTTGCATGTTTTGTTGCTGAAAGAAAAGGAGACAGAAGAAAAGAGGGACCAGAATGGAGATGATAGAGGAGGGACTGTCCTAGAAAAAAATGAAAAGAGGCAATCCCAAATGTAGCACTTAGAAATTTTATTTAGACAGACAGAGGGATACCCCTTTGTTGGAAATAGGGAGTGAGGAAAAAGAAATAAGATGCAGACAATTGTGTAGACTCAGTAGTAGAAAGTCAATGAATAATGTATCATCTATCTGATGGCTTCTTTAAAAAAAAAAAAAAAAAAGCTCCTTTGCTAATGGTGAATGAGAAGTGTAGGAAATTTTTTAAAATTAATTAATTAGTTAATTTACTTTTTAGAGTGGGAGAAAGGGCAGAGGAAGAGGGAAAAAGAAAGAATCCCAAGCTGACTCCTCCCTCCACCAGCACAGAGTTCAATGCCATGACCCGGAGATAATCACCCAAGCCCAAATCAAGAGCCCAAGCTTAACAGACTGAGCTGCCCAGGTGCCCTGGGGACAGAATTATTGAGTAGACAAAGGGACAGCTGTGTCTAAAATGCACAGGAGATAGCTGTGGAAATATAGCACCAGTTACCCGGTAGAGCTAGGGCGATGAGTTGAGGCTGATTGCCTGAATCGAGAGTGACACAAATCAACACCATTATCATCATTATCACCATATTTGTTGTAAAAGTAATGTGTTTCAACAAAATACATAAATTAAAAAGTCCTTTTGAATGGTTTTTACAGGAAGGATAAACTGGGATCAGTTTTAGAGGTCAGTGTCTGCAGAAAGCGCACGTTGACAAATCCAGAAACTCTGATTGCAACACTTTTCGGAAAACACACCGTTCTTTGTTATCACAGCACAGGCATTATCTTCAGGCTGGCCCAGGACTTGAAATCTGTGGAAAAGGCAACAAGCATTCTGTTCTCATTCAGCTGAAAACATAACTGTGTGTGTTTTGTATGTTTTCTCTCAGACAAGGAACAGCTGTTAAAAAATGACTTCTTTAATAAAGGTAGTTGCTCCAAATAGTTTCTTAAACAAAAATGGTCATTTTTAAATGGAAAGGCTGTATGGAATTAAAATAAAAATGTGAATAAGAGGCACTGGTTTCCCAGTTCCATGTGATCATACAAAAAAATAAAGATCTTAGAAGACTGTTATCTGGTATGGTCTAAAAGTATGTGTTCCCCCCAAAATTCATATGTTAAAAATTATAACCCATTAAAGTGATGAATTAGGAAGTGGGGCCTTTGGGAGGCACTTAAATCATGAGGTGGAACCCTCATTAATTCTTTATTAAAAAGACTCCAGAGAGATCCCTAACCCCTTCCACTATGTCCTCACTTGGCTACAAACCAGGAAGAGGGCCCTACCAACATGACCACGCTGATGCCTTGATCTTGGAGACTCATTTTCCAGAAGAGTAAGAAATAAACTTCTGTTGATTGTAAGCTACCCAATCTGTGGTATTTTGTCATAATAGCCCAAATGGATTAAGACAGAGGACAGTCCTGCCCTTTTAGGAGAAAAATTCATTTTATTACTCCAAAGATTCTCGATTCAATTTTTTGAATATCTGCAACAATGGAATGATATCAACTTTATAACAGACAATATCATATTTATCATTCTAAGATTTAGAAATATCAACACATCTAAAAATATGTATGTTTTTCAAAAAGTATTAAATCAATTTTCCGTAGAAAATTAAACTATTACCCTTTTCATTTTCCTGACCCACATCCCAAGTGTCACACCTTTTAAAAATATTCCTTCATTGTTTGCCTATAAGAAGCCTCCTTACTTCTATAAGAGATCCTAAGAATGAATGGTGTATCTACACTGTACATGTTAAATGTGGCAACAGTAATCCCAGACAGTAAGAGGGAAGGAGTTAAAGTCTTCCTCACTTTTAAATGTTTTAAACTCATATAGACACCTCAGCAAGGGAATTTTCACACATTTGTGTATATGTGGGTATATCCAAATACTTTACCCTGTACACAAAAGAAGAAAAACTCCCCTAAGTTCTGTTTTTCCATATTTTTTGTTTACTTTTCCATATTTTAGGCCAACTTCTCTTGTCTGAAACAAATAAGCCACAAGGCACATTAAAAAATCAGAAAAAAAACCCTCAATTTTAAAAACCAAACTGGCAAATTAAAAATTCTAAGCAAGTTTTCAAGTGGGTGGATCGCATCACTTTAAAAATACGGTGATACATTTCTATTAAAAATAATCAAAGCTGTGATGCCTGGGTGTGGCTCAATTGGTTAAGCATCCGCCTTCAGCTCAGGTCATGATCCCAGGGTCCTGGGATCGAGTACTGCATTGGGGCCTCTGCTCATTGAGAAGTCTGCTTCTCCCTCTCCTTCTGCCTGCCCCTCCCCCTACTAGTGCTCTTTCTCTCTCTCTCTATCTATCTATCTCTCCTTCTGCCAAATAAATAAATAAATTAAATCTTAAAAAAAGAAGAATTAATGTTAAGTATGGTAAGTTTTAAAATTAATTTAGTGTTTGATATACAGAGTATGATGGCATGGGTGGGTATGGAGTTTAAATTTTAACAAGAAATATTTTAAGTAGTCTCTGGATAAAAATATTCATTTGTAAAGTGACTTTCTCTGTTTCAGAGCATTTTTCCCCCTACCCTCACCCAGACTATCACTCCAAAGCATCTATAGTCTTCCTAAAACCCCTTAACTTCACATCTCTTTGAGAGACACAACAAAATTCCACATTTTCAAGAAGTGTAATTAACTTTTGATAATTCCTGGAACCTGGATGCCTAGAGTAGAAAGTTTCACCCTGGACCCCCAGGAGCTTCTGCCTGTGTTTTGGGGATTAATGCCTAACCTCCAAAGATTTTAGCACTCTCTATCCATGGAATTCAAACAGAAATGAATGAAGTACATAAAAATAGATACACATAATGCCGACTGGGTGACACTATTTAAAAAGAATCAAATGATATTTGTATTATGTACAAAATATTCCATAATATTTCCCAATAATTGAAGTCTTCCTACTAATCAAAATAAGGATTGTTTGGTAAACTTTTAAGAAATACTTCAAAGAAATGAAACTTGGAGAATTTTCATTACCTACAATTTTCCATTTCTACCTCTAGTATTATAGATAAATTCAAAGCCCAAATAAAATAAATTCTCTTAGCAGACTTCATTTCTCTAAGGCAAATTTCCTAATCATTCACACATTAACAAAGGTCAAAGTCTGCAGTCTATGGAACCATTTGGCTATCTGGGGTTTTAGTCAATCCTCAAGAGAAACGGCTGCTGAGAGACTCAAATGTTAAATACTCACAACTGTAGATTCAGTGGGGTGCCACCCAGCCAGGTCCATGTCTTTTGTGGGTGTGTGATGTTCAACCCAATCCAAAAATAGATTCCATCTTGTATATTATTCTGTATGAAATCCTATGAAAAGACGGAGTTAAACCCTATTAAAATAGCCTCTTCTGACTTTTGTCCAAACTTAAGTCTTGATATTTATCTCCTTATTCAGGAAAATCTTAAGAAGCCTTAAGAAGTTTCTATATATTTAGGGAAGGAGACCGATATAGGAAGGATTTCACAACACACGACTCATATATTATGTGCAGGCATGTGGTGCTTAATGGAATTCATGGGGATGGTGGTTGAACAGCAACTGCTGAGGGGGCTCAAAGAGGATGTGAAGGCAAACCTAGGGAAGAACAGGTCGGCTTAAAGGAGCAAGAACTATTCCCAGCGTGCTGTTGCCAATGTGCAGTCTTGGGGAAACTTGGTACCTACGGTAGCCTACCCATGAGCAAAACTAAAGAGCCCATTTTCCCTACCCAAGGTACTCAGAATATTGCCAGATACTGAAAATGTGCAAAGAGAATCTTTCTTTCCAAGAAGTCCTACGGAAGGATGGCATTGATATCCCAGCTTTGTCATTCATATGCTGAGTGAAACAGGCAAGTTTTACAACCTGCCAAGTTCTGAAGAGTCCTCTGGAAATAGGGGAAATCCTGCTTATCTCAAAGTTATTGTGAGCACTAAGTTTAACATTCATAGCATGCCTACGACAGTGCCTGGCATCTGCTAGGAATTCAATAAATGGCCATAATTAAGAGCAGTATAATTCTTTTATTATAAAACCTACTTTGGGGGCACCTGGGTGGCTCAGCCCCTTAACCTTCTGCCTTCAGCTCAGATCATCATCCCAGGTTCCTCAGACTGAGCACTGCATGGGCTCTCTGCTCAGTGGGGAGTCCACTTCTCCTTCTCCCTCTGCCGCTTTCCCTGCTCAAGCCCGCTCTCGCGCTCTCTCTCTCATTCCCCTGCTCTAGTTCACTCTCAAATAAATAAGAAATAAATCTTTTAAAAACCTACTTATTTCTTCCAGCTTTAGAAGGGCTAATTTTCATAGCAAATTAGCTCTTACCAGTTCAGCCTTGTCTTGGATCATCAAGAGATGTGATTTCATTATTAAACAGGATTTTTGGCTATCGGTCCATGATTTAAAGTTTTTAAAAAAATTATAGCATTTCCCCTTTTTCTGCAGCCAGTTACTAGGACATAAGTTTAGCTTTGGTTTTGCTGAAATGCAAAAATAGGAAGAAATAGAAAAGCAAGATTTGAACATCAAATAATTGTTTGCACTAATCTTGTAAACTTTTCCCTTAAAAGTAAAGATTTGTCCCACTTCTAAGAAAAGCACTCCCTTTCCACTGATGAATAGTCTTTAGAAGAAATAAATGCCAGAAGTATTCATAATTACTGAGTAATTACCACATGTCAAACAATTTCCTGTCATGCTCACAGATATGTGAAATATTTTTCCTTAAAAGAAATGTATAAGATATATATAATTATTAATTTTGTATTCCTCATTTTGTAAATAAAGATACTAAAGTTAAGGTGAAGTAAACTTAAGTATAAAGGGGAAGACAAAGGTTAAGGTTAAGTAATTTACTCAAGGTTATAATTAATACTGCTAATATAGTAAGTGGTAAGACATAAGAAAACTTAAACTAAAAAGGAGATTCCAAAAGGCATCAGGAGAAAACTGCTATGGAAAAAATAATACATATATATCCTTTTCATAGTCCCTTGTTGGTACAAAAAATATATGTATTTCATAGTATGTTTTATTAGTAACTTTGTAAAGCAAACTGTTCACCGTCACCCCAATAACCTGCCATGTATCTCTGAAAAGGAAAAACTTGAAATAGGCATTAAAATAAACTTATCTACAAAAATAGGTACACACAGGTTTCAAGTGAACTAATAATTTCTTATATATTAAGCTGAGTGATAGGTACATAAGTATTAATTGCATTCTATTTAAACTTTTGGGGCTCCTGAGTGGCTCCGTGGATTAAAGCCTTTGCCTTCGGCTCAGGTCATGATCCCGGGGTCCTGGGATCGAGCCCCGCATTGGGCTCTCTGCTCCGTGGGAAGCCAGTTTCCTCCTCTCTCTTCCTGCCTCTCTGCCTACTTGTGATCTCCGTCAAATAAATAAATATTTGAACTTTTGTATATCTTAAGTAATGCATATTTTAAGATGCCCACAAATTTGTGTGCAAACTTGTCTGATATATTAAATAAAATGAAATGAAAATGTAAATTATAAAATACTCTGTACAAAAGTGAGTTATCACTGGTAAAGGTTTTTGAGGGATGGTAGGAGGAATCATATTACTTGTAGAAAATTTCATATACTAAGTTTCTGTTTTGAATCAGCAAACTACCCTGATATTTGCAACACTCTTCCCAGAGCATTTTATTTTATAAGTCATAACAACATGGGCATTGAAATATTAATGAACTAGATTTAACTACACTGGTTAGGAAAAATACTTCAAAACACACCTCAGACTAAAGCTAGGGACAAATTTTCATTTTACTGAAATTTGGTATTGTAAATTATTGACAGAAATAAATGACTTTAAGGTCTTGTGCTTATTTAGATGTTTATTGTGACACGACCTTTGCTGTGGTAGCATTTGTTCTCTAAAACAAAACATGAATCATTTACTTCACTCTTCTATTTATTTGCCTGAAATTCACATACTACAGCAATAAAAAAAACCCAGGCTCTTGTCAGTGTGGTAAAGTGGAAAGAAATCCACCCATTGGAAAGTACAGTTATTTAGAAAGTGGGAGACTATTATTGATATGCCAAAGACAATGAGATGAAAACAGCAAACAATTTTTTAATGCTTTAGTTCTGGGACCTTCATGGTAGAAAGGCTTCCAAGTGGTCTAGAGGAACCCAGAAGAGTAATGTATGGGGAGCAATATAGAAATGTCTATAATGAAGAAGCAATGAGTTGACCTATTACAGAGATGTGATATAAAGACTTAAGTCTTAAGGGAAAAGTGCCAACATAAGCATGCACATTGGTTATATTTTTCATGCTATTTTCTATCACTCCCTATGACCATCAATATTTAATTAGAATACATTTATTAATTATCCAAACTTACCCTAAAATCTAAACATATATTTTGGCATAATTCATGGTATTTTGACCATGCAAAAGTTTATAGTTTGGGGTAATTTTTTACTTGGAAAATAGCTGTAACTTGGGAGAAAAAGTTAATTTTCTTATTCTACAATAAACATTGATAAGTAAGAAAAAAAACACTAATTTTTATAAAAGGACAAAGTGAGAACCAGTTTACAAAGTTTTTACTTTAAAGCATATAAATATCCAATGTATGTGATTTTATTTTTAATTTCCTATTATATGAGAAATGTAACTAAAACCAACTATGTGTAGTTTTACCAGATGATATCAGCATTATAGTCTGAACTCTGTGTGTGTGTGTCTATGTTTGTGTATTTATGTGTGTGTTAGAAGGGTTCAGAGAGTATGAAGTCACAACAGAGATAAATATGCAAAAGAAATGGATTGGATCAGTAATGAACAAAGAATTGAGGATGAGAGACTATGTTGCATTTTATTACCATATTGAGGTTTGTTTTGCTTTAGCCTGGAGCACAAAGTGGAGAGTTGCATTGTGAGAAATGAGACTGCTATTGTAAGAAATCAAGTCTCAGAGGGAGACAATGTTAAAATGCTTAGACTTACAGTCCTGAGATTTATAGCCCTGAGACTACAGAAATTCACTGGAGAGTTTGAAGCCCAAGAGTGCCGAAGGAGAGCAAAATATACCACCCCGAAATATCCCTCCCTGGCATGAGGTTTATGCTGAGATGGTTGTTTTTAAGAAAATGCAGACACAGAAGTTCTAAAAACCTAGTAGAAATTATCATTTTGTAATAGACAGTTACAGTTACAAGGGAAATCTCCATTTGTAGATGGAGATTTCACTCATAACAAGAAGAGGATGACCAAAATCTCTAGAAAGCTTACCGAAGGAGAAGGCATGGATTTAAATTTTTACAACAACCACACCCTGTGCTTTGCCTGAAAACCTCCTATAACTGGTGAAGGTATTAGGAGTTAGTGACTTTCTATATTTTGTATATGCCTAATATAATCAACAGGTTCAGGAAGAAACTTCCTCTGAGCTTCCCTATCTGACTAAAGATAGAATCTTCTGAAATAAGAGGTTGTCATAAATTCCTCTTTGGAGTGGTTTACTCCCAGAAAGAAAAAAAAGAAAAAAGAAAAAAGATGACTAAGAACTCTACCATAAATCCCCTTTCTGGAGGAATTTTATGACTACAAAGAAGGAAAGACTACTCACACCTATGTATACAGACACTATTATTCGCTTTATTATCTACACTTTGTTCTCCTGAAGAGGCCATTTTTCTTTCCTAAAGAAATATATTTGTTTTTCCCAGAGAGGCCACTTCTTCCCATTCACTTTCTCCTTCTAAGCTAGGTGTATAAACCTTTCACTGAACCCTGGTAGAGCAAGCTACTTGTTTTGTTTGCAAATAAACCTTTCTTCCTATTACTTGGTCTTTTGACAGGTTAATTCACAGGCACCCTGGTACCAAACTTAAGAGGGTAGAGGAAAATTTTTCCTCCCCTACAATAAAATGAAATATAACCACTTACTTGTGAAGTTTGTATTGTTCTGCTGTTTCCTGGGAGAAATATTTATACAATCGCAATCTTTGGTTCCATTCTCACTACTTAGGCGACTTACTATTAAGTGAAGGAAAGTAGTAACACTAATTAGATTTCTACAAATATAAGCTTGTGCCTTTTAATTATCCGTTAAAACAAAACTACATATGAATGCACACACTGGTGGCTGATGAATCTGTCTATAGGATTTCAACCCTATAATTTAACAAAACATGAATAAACTTAGAAACTCGGTAGATATCTACTTATGAAAAAGTAAGTAGAAAAAAAAACAATAAAAAATCATCTAAGCAAAATTTAAAATATTTTGAAATTTGTGTCTGTTTGGCATGATCTTGAACAGGTTATGTAGATTTTCTGTTTCTCAGTTCACTCACATATAAAAGGGGAAAATGCTTAACGAACTTAGAGTTGACTCCAGACTAAAAAGTAATGTATGTAAAATGCTTATCTCAATTTCTAACACATAGAAGGTCACAAGAGGGACACCTGGGTGGCTCCATCAGTTAAGTGTCTGACTGTTGATTTCCGTTCAGGTCATGATCTCAGGGTTGTGAGATCAAGCCCCATATAGAGCTCTGTCCTGAGTGTGGAACCTGCTTAAAATTCTCTCTCTTCCTCTCCCTTTTTCTTTTGAAAAAAGAAAAAAAGAAGGTCACAACAAACAGAAACAATAACATATAATTACCCATAACTCTTCTTGAAGTAGAGCTCATTTTATGAATAATTCAAGTTAAATTGGCCTTAAATTTTCAAACAACCAATAGATTTTGTCAAAACTTCAAAATATCAAATTACTTCCAAAGTCCAAAAATTTTATTTAAGGGCCAAATAATCAACTTCCATAAAAGTAAGTGCTTTTACCAAAATATAAAACTTCACTTCATAGAATTGTGACTACCAAACCCACACGATTTATGAATTAATTAAAATTATAAGCTGAATAGGCTTCTAAATTTCTAAGTTTGTTGTCTCCTCTGTATAAGGGGTAAAAGTATTCATATAAAAAACTACTTACTACAAATTATCAACTGTGTCATTTATTACTAATGTAGTTAAGTAATAATGAAAGAATATGTTAGGTAAGTGTGAAAGATGATTCTGGAAAAGTTCGAGAAATAAAGGTAAACTTCTCTAGTTGAACATACAGCTCTCAATTTACTCACCCCAAGTAGTTAGTCCTATGACTGTGGCAATGAGTATAACCAGCACAGTACAGCTTAGTCTCAGAGCAGTGCGATGCCACTTGGGACATTTAGGGTAATCTGTAATAAATAATTTTTCCTTCTGAAACATTTAGTCATTTAAAACAAACTTGAAATACATCATAGAAATGTAAAATTTTCTTAAGTAGGGGAAGAAACATACAATCTCTGTTTAAATTACCTTGAGATGAACACATACTTAATTATCTTTAAAGAATTGGATTTATTGATGCTATGAGGTTAATATGTTTTATTTCCTATTTATTAAATATCCTTCTTATGTAACACTTCCATTCAAAAACTACAATTCGCAAACAATGAAATTGGTGGATTATTAGTTGATCAGCTGGTTATTCAAACAATTGCCACTGAAATTTGTCAACTACCTTCATTTAGGTCTTTTCTGAATGACACAGATATTATTCAATGGGAATAAAACCTGGGAAGGAAAATATAAGTAATGCCAAAATAATTGAATAATAGTAAAAATGAGTGCCAAAAAGAGAAACATAAGCAAGAGTGAGTATTGCAGCCATCTTCTCAAACCTTATTTGAAATAGGAGTTATATTTATATCAATTCATGAAACAAATCTCAGATGCTAACCTTTATAACTACACACTTTGCTTTAATAAAATAGCATTATAACACTTTCAAAATCTTCAACCCAGGTCAAATCAAATCTGACCCATTACATTCAATTTAACAAGATCTATATAAACATCATTTAAAAGTAAGATAAAACATTTTCTGATTAACAGATTCTAGTTGAAGTTCTTAAAAGTTTTCATTAAAAGTCTAGGATTAAAAGACCCACAGAAAATTCTAACTGTATTACAATCTGTGGTCTAATGGAGGGTTATGAGTCCTTACCTTTGCGTGCCCACTTGTGTTGGCAATGATAGGAATGCTTTCTTGGCTTCTGCATCATTGATCTCTCTGTGTTCTGTGTCTGTCCAAACATCCTGTAAATAGAATAATCCATATTTGAATGAGATGGAAAGAGAGACATTACCTGATCAAAAGCAGAGTCAGTCTCTACAAACTGTGGCATTGAAATAAACCCAATGCTGAAAACCACAAAGGATGTGATTCATGAGTAAGTTGAGTTTCATCTTTTTTAAATAATCTATTCCTTTTAGGATAGTTTTAGACTGGAAGAAAAACTGTGAAAGTAGTAGAGAAAGTTCCCATATACATCATACCCAATTTCTCCTACCATTACCATGTTACATTGGTATGGTATGTCAAAATTAATGAATCAATATTCATGCATAACTATTAATTAAAGTCCTTAATTAATTCATTTTTCAACTAACACCTTTTCTTAGTTTTTCCTGAATACATTTTTCTATTCAAGGACCACATTCAGGATACCACAGTACCTTTATTCTTCACGTCTTTTCGGATAATCTTGGCTGACACTATCTCACTCTTTCCTTGGTTTTTTTGTTGTTGTTGTTGTTTTGTTTTTTGGTTTTTTTTTTTTTTTTTTTGATGTTTGGTTTTGTTTTTTTTTTTACAGTTTCAAGAAAAGTGGGTCAGATAGCTTGTAGAATATTCTCAAATCAGGGTAGTCTGATATTTTTCTCATCATTACACTTAGGGTAAAGTTTTTTGGAGGAAGATCACAGAGAAGAATTGACATTCTTATCACAATTTATAAAGAGTGCATACTACCTGGGCGCCTGGGTGGCTCAGTGGGTTGAGCCTCTGCTTTTGGCTCAGGTCATGATCTCAGGGTCCTGGGATCGAGCCCCGCATCGGGCTCTCTGCTCAGTGGGGAGCCTGCTTCCCTCTCTCTCTCTCTGCCTCTCAGCCTACTTGTGATCTCTCTGTCAAATAAATAAATGATGAAAAAAAATTTTTTAAATAAAAAAAGAGTGCATACTACCAACATTCCTTATCACTGCTGTTAATTTTGATCACTTGACTGTAGTAGTGTTTGTGGTTTATGTACTATAATGTTACTCTTTTTTCCTCCATTTCCAAACTGTACCCTTTGAAAGGAAGTTAATATGTACAGCCCACATTTAAGAAGTGGAGAGTTAGGGGTGCCTGGGTGGCTCAGTTGTCAAATGTCTGCCTTTGGCTCAGGTCATGATGCCAACATCCTGAGATCGGATCGAGCCCCACATCGGGCTCCCCGCTCAGTAGAAAGCCTGCTTCTCCCTCTGCCACTCCCCCTACTTGTGTTCCCTCTCTCGCTGTGTCTCTCTGTCAAATAAATAAATGAAATCTTAAAAAAAAAAAGAAGTAGAGAGTTATACCATTTCTCTTTCACAACAGAGTTTCTACATGAATTATTTAGAAATCTACAGGTGATTTTTGTCTAATCTCCCATTTATTTCTTTATCAAGCATTTATATCAGTAAAACTGATTCATATTTATTTGATATTTTCTGTTATAATCCAATGCTACTTTATTTATTTTGTTATTCCCATTGCCCCAGCTTTGGCTATCAGAACTGCTTCAGTTGGTTCCATGAGTTCACACTGACGTCTCCAACTTTAATAAATTATAACATGGATCATGTTAACCCTTACCCTTGCATTTCTATTACCTCCTGTTCCAGTAATGAGAAACATGGCTACCACCATCACCATTCATTTACTTAATTATTCAATTCCAGTATATATATTTTGTGGTTTTAGGATTTTTATTCCATACCCTGTGGGAAATTACCATTGACAGTGCTATGTACAGTTCCTTTTGTTACTAGTCTTAAAAGCTAAGATGACACATTTCTAAGATTACACAGACTTTATCTCCACACCCTTCAATGAGGCTGCTTCATACCTCTGCAATACAGTCAAAGTCTTTTAGCAGCTTTTGCATTTCATGCTGAAGTACCATAGCCTCCAAAATTATTTTTTTTTAATTTGCATACCTCAAGGTTCACTCTTTCTGCCATAAAGTTCTGTGGGTTTTGACTTAAACATAATGTCAGGAATCCACCATTATAATATCATACAGAATAAGTTCACTGTCCTAAAATTTAAATCCCTTGTACTCCACTGAAATAGAAAAGACTTGGGAGTAAAAGATTAAGGAGACATAATTGGAAAAAGAATGATCTGATTCTGGACATAAGTTTGAGATGCCTATTAGATATCTAGAGGGAAATGTCATATAGGCAGACAGATATTTGTACCAGGAAGTCAGGAAAAAGAACTGTTCATGAAGCAGAATGAGCTCTAAAAAGTGCTTAAAGGGGGCTGAGTCCTGTCCCTTGAGGAACTTTGACAGCTGGAACTAAAACAAAGGGACTGTGGGATGTGTGGGTGGCTCAGTGGGTTAAGCCTCTGCCTTCAGCTCGGGTCATGATCTTGGGGTCCTGCGATCGAGCCCCACATGGGGGTCCCTGTTCAGTGAGAGCCTGCTTCCCCCTCCCTCCACTGCCTCTGCCTGTCTCTCCACCTACTTGTGACCTGTATCTGTCAAATAAATAAATAAAATCTTAAAAAAAAAATTGGAGGGATGGAAGCCAGTAGGTAAGATTGAGAAGGGTAAGCTATGGATGGAAGAAGAAATACAAAGACAAGTTCAGAAATCCACAGAAGAAATTTTGTATTGAATGAGATGTGGTAAACTGTGTTAAATGCTGCACAAAGTTCAAGAAACACAAGTATAGCAAAATGGCCATTGAATCTGGCAAGATAGAATCATTAGTAACATTGATCAGAACTTATTTTATGAAGAGAAGAGAAAACATATTGAAAAGAGAACAGAAGGTGAAGTATTTGAGAGTGTGTACTTATCCAAATCTTTTGACAAGTATACTCTGAGAGGAGTAATGAGATAGTAGCTAGAGGAATATGTCTGGTCATGGGAGTTTTTTTAAAAAATATATAGTGAGTCAAGTCAAGAGTAAAATGGGTTCCAGAGGTACAAGTGGCTGGGTTTGCTTTTTATAAAAGCAAAGATACTATTTCTATTGTGACAGTAGGGAAAATAGTAGAGATAAAGGTTTTAAATGTATATTATTGATGGATAGAACAAGGGTGATCCTGTGTTTGCATTCTAGACACATTTGGTGCAATCTGCCAAGGGCTGTGTACAGACCTATAAATTATTTTTCTGCATCAAAGAAAAGAAGTTGTGGAAGTACAACCACAGTCTCTTCCTTTGCTGGGCACTTATTTCCTCTCTGCAGTGGTTCTGGCATTTCCTCAGCATATTTTGAAGACTGTGGCTTACCTAAGACTTCATCATGTATGTTCTAGGCTTTTGTGATTTATTCGAAATTTTACAGAAAAAAATAATAAATTAGACCAGTATGCATCTAAGTGCATATGATGCAGCAAACTCACTAATTGGAAGCCAGGTATATTATGAAGACTTGCTGTGAAAGGGAGAAGATTTGGAACTAAAGAAGAAGGTGTTTTTTTGTTTATTGGACAGACACAAGAGACAGATAGAGAGAAAGGAGGAAACAGGCTCCCCATGAAGCAGAGAGCCTCATGTGGACTCGATCCCAGGACCCTGGGATCATGTCCTGAGCCAAAGGCAGAGGCCTTAACCCACCGAGCCATCCAGGTGCCCCAGAAGAAGTTCTTTTAATAGTGTGTTTACCTGAAGAGACTATCCTCCAAAAGGCTGGAGGAAAGTGGGGCAAAATAGAGAACAAATAGGCATTTTTTTAAAAAGGAGAAAAGTGATAATGACTTAAAAATGACATTAACAATGTTATGGCAATAGAACTTAAAGCAATTTTAAAAGCAAAGTAAAGGGTGCTTGGTCTCAGTCATTAACCATCTGACTTTGGCTCATGTCATGATCCCAGGGTCCTGGGATCTAGCCCTGCATTGGGTTCCCCGCTCAGCAGGAAGCCTGCTTCTCCCTCTCCCACTCCCCCTGTATTGCATTCCCTCTCTCGCTGTGTCCCTCTCTGTCAAAAAATAAATAAAACCTAAAAAAAAAAAAAAAAAGCCAGGGTGGCTCAGTGGGTTAAACCTCTGCCCTTTGGCTCAGGTCCTGGTCTCAGGGTCCTGGGATTGAGCCCTGCATCCGGCTCTCTCCTCAGCGGGGAGCCTGCTTCCTCCTCTCCTTCTGCCTCCCTCTCTGCCTACTTGTGATCTCCCAATCTCTGTCAGATAAATAAATAAAATCTTAAAAAAAAAAAAGGCAAAATAAAAAGCTAAGATTGAGCTCAAGATCATTCAGTAACTAAGAATTGTTTGTATTCTTATGCTTATCAGAGATCATTTCTGTGTAAGTAGCAGAGATCATTTCTTTTCTGTCTTTGGATTTACATCATCTAGTAGAACACTTGATGAATGTAGCTTTAAAAATATGTATGTGTTGAGTAAACAAATACACAAGTGGGATTGACAAAGCCCAGTTGGTACAAAGTGCAATTCATTTACATAAACACACTTATGACTGGAGGCAGAAAATGAAAAAGAAGAGGTAGGTATTCACTTATTTTGAAATAATAAAAACAGCTATTTTATTATTTATATCACTTATTTAAATTATAGATATTATTTTTTTAAATTTTTCTGAGTATTTGGACAAACCACTCTATGACAGCTATTATTGCCAGTTCATAGATGAGGAAACTAAGAGGCAGAGAGAACAAGTTACTTAAAGTAGAACTGGATCAAGAATATGGTTCTTGGGGCACCTGGGTGACTCAGACATTAAGTATCTGCCTTTAGCTTAGGTAGTGATCCCAGGGTCCTAGGATCCAGCTCCACACTGGCTCCTTGCTCCGCAGGAAGCCTTCTTCTCCCTCTCCCACTCCCACTGTTTAGGTTCCTTCTCTTGCTGTCTCTCTCTCTCTCTGACAAATAAATAAATAAAATCTTAAAAAAAAAAAAGAGATTAAGAGTCACTTATGGTTTGTCTCCCTCCCAATCCCATCTTGTTTCATTTATTCTTCTTCTACCCACTTAAGCCTCCATGTTGTATCACCACTTCCTCATATCAGGGAGATCATATGATAGTTGTCTTTCTCTGCTTGACTTATTTCGCTAAGCATGTGAAGTGTGTAAACCTGGTGATTCACAGACCTGTACCCTTGGGGATAAAAATATATGTTTATAAAAAATAAAAAATTAAAAAAAAAATAAATAAAAAGCAAAACAGCAACAAAAAATAAAAGCAAACTAAACCATAAAAAAAAAAAAAAAAAAAAAAGAATGGATCTCTACAGTCTCTTAAATAAATAACTATAACATTTCTCAAAACAAGCAGACACACACACCACACACACACACACACACACACACACACATTTTCCCAAAGACATCTATTCTATACCATCTCAAAGTCTTCAGTTTCTCTTGATCCTAGGAGAAATTTTTTTACCAGTGATTACTAATGTGTGAGTAATCACCTTTTCAATCACTTACTGTGCATACTGTACTACCATATTCCTAATTACTTGTTATTAAGGAAACATTTTGATGGGTAAAATAATCAAAATGAGCACTAAGAACTTCAGGGTCTCCAAGATGAAGAGAGCAGAGCAAAGTGGTCTTTGGACAACCATTAAATAATTTAGTCCTGTGGAAGCTTGATCAAAAGATTCAAGAGGGAGAAATAAGTTATATAGAGAATGACTTTCTATAATTATCTAGAAAAGACACGAATCATAATGAAAAAATGGATAGGGGACGCCTGGGTGGCTCAGTTGGTTAAGCAGTTGCCTTCGGCTCAGGTCATGTGGGATCGAGTCCCACATCGGGCTCCTTGCTCGGCAGGGAGCCTGCTTCTCTCTCTGCCTCTGCCTGCCATTCTGTCTGCCTGTGCTCGCTCTCCCCACCCCCTCTGATAAATAAATAAAATCTTTAAAAAAAAAATGGATAGATTTACTGATAATCAAACGTGAAACTTGTGTACATCCTAGCAAAAATGAAAGAAAAAGAGCCACAGAACTGCATGGACAATTAGGGAGCTAGAAGTTTCCTTCCCTATTCAATACCATTTGCCAAATAGTCAAATAACAAAGCATTATTTGATGGCACGCAGATAACTTATTCAATGGCCAGAGAATGTAGAAGGGGAACAGGTGCTCTAAGGGCTCCTTCTTCTGAGAGGTGGAGGAGCATAGATGACAGGGCTGCGGGGCAAAACAGCAGTGCTTAATGCTGGCCAGATTGCAGGAGGAGGACATGATTTCTAGGAAGGTAAGCCGCACTTTTTTCTTACTTATTTGGTCAAGGACTTCCTGTCACAATGCCTTTGAGGAGGAGATTTTGGTAAGTTAATGTAATATAATAAGGGAATATAATGAACTTTGGCCCACTTTGTCATCTTGGGACTGTCTGGTTCGATTTAGTTTCTTGTGGTCTGACATCAGTCTTATCTGAGCAGAAACACCTCTAGGGAATATACTAGAAAAACACTCACCTTTTAGAAAAATTCTCTCTGGAGCTCTTTGGGGCTCATCTAGTGACAGAAACATAACTTATTGTATATTAGTTGATTGATTACATATTCTCTTATACTTAAATTTCTTAACAGATCTATTGAGGAATAATTGACATAAAATAAAATATACATGTTTAAAGAATACAAATTTATAAATCTGATATATATATGCATCTGAACATATCTATTATCTTCAGTTTACTCCTGCTCCTCTGTGATCTTCCCAAATTTCTCTGCCCCACCTCAGACATGAGGTTATGTCTTCCATCACTGTAGTTAGGTTTGAATTTTCTGGAATTTTATATAAATTGAACTACAAAGTATACACTTATTTTTCATAGACTTAGTTCATTCACTACAATTATTTTAAAACTGATTGGTGGTATTTTATATGTCAGATGTCATTGCTGTTTTATCACTGAATAGTATTGTCTTATCTGAATGTACCACAATTTCTTTAACCGATTCACTGATTATTGGACTTTGGCTTATTTCCAATTTTGGCTGCTGGAAATAAATTTGCTATGAATATTCATATACAAGTGTCTGTATGAACATATGTTTCATTATTCCTGAATAAAAACCTAAGCATGGAATGGTTCAGTTATATGAAATGCGTATGCTACCTTTTTAAAATAACTTTATGGAGATAGGATTTACATACCACAAAGTCCATCAGCTTAAAATGTTTTCTAGCATATTTACAGGGTTGTAAAGCCAAACATAAAACCTTGTAGCTATTAGCAATCACTCACACCCCTTCCACCTGAGTCCTTGCCTACCCAAAACCATAGGAAACTGCTAATCTACTTACTGTTACCACAGACTTATTTATTCTAGATGTATTAATGTCACTGTCTTTTTAAGAAAGAGACAAACTGTTTTCCAAGGAGATTGTACCATTTTCTGTTCCCCCACCAACATCATATGAGTTCCAACAGCTGCATCATTTGCTGACACTTAATGTGGGCAACCTCTTTGACTTTGTACATGTCCTAGTCTCTAATTTTCCTTTTCATTTTCTTAATGACTAAAGATGAAAATGTCCTTTCATGTGCTTATTTACCATCCATATATCTTTTTTTGTGAAGTGCCATTCAACTCTTTTTTTTCAATTGTTTGTTTTACTATCATTGTGTTTTGAGTAATATATATAATAAATATAAATGTATATATTTATATATAATGGATGTAAAATATTTTTCTTCAGGTCCTTTATGAGAAATCTGATTTGAAAAAATGTTTTTCCTAGTCCATGGCCTGTCTTTTCATTTCTTTAAGAGCATCTTTCTAAGCCTGTTCTTAATTTTGATGAAGTCCAATTTATTTATATATTTTTTTCTTTTATGTAGCAGGCATTTGGGATTGTATCTTAAAAAATCTTCACTTATCTCAGGCTCAAAAGATTTTCCTCTGTTTTCTTCCAGAACTATTACAGTTTAAGGCTTTATATTAGATCTATGACTCTTTACAGATTAATTTAGAGATAATTAACTTTATTCTCAGGTTAATACTTGTATATTATGTGAATTACACACTGAAGTTTATTGTTTTTGTATCTTGATCTTATATCCTACAACCTGGCAAACTCATTTGTTGAAGGTAACAACTTTTTTCTATTTTCTCTGGTATTCTCTACAAATCACCTACAATCCTGCCTTTCCAGTCTGGGTACCCTTTATTCTTTTTCTTTTTCTTGACCTACTGTAGTTCTTCTGTGTTCTATTTCATTGATTTTTCAGTTTCATCATAACCATTTCCTTTCTTTTGCTTACACTGGATTACACTTGTCTTTTTTTTTCTAATTTTGAAAGATGAAAACTATAATCCTTAAGATCTTTCTTCTTTTTAAACATGGTATTTAGAGCTATAAATTTTTCAGCAAGTACTGCTTTACTAGCATCTTACAAATTTTTATGTTTGTGCTCATTTACAAATAGTTTCTAATTTTTTTCTTGATTTCTTATTTTATCCTGAAATGCCTTTCCTCTTGGATAATTATTAAAAAATATTTGCTACCAGGAAGGTAGGGGTGGTTCTGCGTGTCTCAGTTGCTTAAGTGTCTGCCTTCATCTCAGGTTATGATCCCAGGATCCTGGGATTGAGCCCCACATTGGGCTCCCTGCTCTGTTTCTACCCCTCCCTCCTGCTCTGCTTCTCGCTCACTATCTCTCTTTCTCAAATAAATAAATAAAAACCTTCAAAAAAAATATTTGCTAGTATTTTTCCAGGATAATCCTAACTTACATCACACAACTAGAAAGAATGACTACTTTTAATTACTGGACTATACTAAGGAAATGCATAGGATGAGATCAGAAATATGCTCACTTTTTTTTTTAACTTAAAATGTCCATTCAGATTCTTGATACATTTTGACACTATACTTTGGGGAAAAAACAAAAAGGTCGATATGTCTCAAGTCAGAAGTGAGCACCTGAACTATTAATTTACATTTTTTTCCTCTAGCAAACAAGTGCAAATATTCTCAATTGTTTTCTCTAGTCATTACTACATATTCTGAATAATCTTATGAAAGATAATGGCATGGTCATCTTTGAAATAATACTAATTCTGAATGAAGGACTTGATTTCTGGAGTATTAGAGAAAAGAAGCACTAGTCAAAGAATCAAGCACAATTTCCGTGAAAAGGAAAGATAGCATCTCCTATTCACACGTAACCTGTGTTACCTGATCGTCAGAAAAAAGAAAAACTTAGTCACAAGCTGTACAGGATTTAGTCATAGCAACTGACCATATTTTGTAAAAATTTCCTTTGTTCTTTTCATGTTGTTGAAAACTTAAGACACGTGAAAATAAATCTTAAGCTAAACCAAAACTAAAACGTGTTTTTAGACTTGTGTCTCATAACTCCTATGGTAACAACCTGTTAACATAAACAATTTTGAGTTGTTGACCCTGAAATGGCAATATAGATTGAAACAATGTAGAAATCATTACAGTGTTATAAAAGTACTTTTGTAACTAAAGAAATCATAGAATTTGAGTGTGGGAAAAGATAATGAAATGGATTACATTTGTTTGTTACTTTGGAACAGAAATCAATCATAAATATAAGCATTGCTCCAAATGTGTCTTCTTAGCTTTTAAAAAATGCAGATTACTAGTCCAGAACCCAGAATATTCTAATCCAATAGACTTGGGACAGTACATAGGAAGATAGATAGATGGATGATAGATAGAAAATGATAGTTTGGTTTTTTTAAAGAATCAGAGACAAGAGAGAGCATGGAGGAGGGGGTTGCAGAAGGGAGGGAAAGTGACAGAATCCCAAACAGACTCTACACTCAGTGAGGAGCCCAATGCCAGGCTCAATCTCAGGACCCTGAGATCATGACTTGAGCAAAATCAAGAGTCTGACTCTTAACCAACTGAGCCACTGAGGCTCCCCTAGGGATATATATGTCAAATAAACAAAAAAGTCCCCAGATTGTTGTGACACACATCATAGTATAGAGCCATTGATCTAAACTAATAGTTTATTTTTGAAAAATAAAAGAAAAAAATGTGAAGGTGTTAACTGGTCACCCAAATAAGTGTGATAAAAGAAGATGGCACACAGTGTACCTGAGTCTGCCTCCAGCATTCTTCTTATCATACAATACTGCTCTATTAATTATGAGATATGTTATTACAATAGGGACCCTTTTGCTTCAATAAATGTACTTTCACTAAAATGATATTGATAGCTTAAAAATAAGGAAAATTGAGCATGTTACTATTTTTATTACCCCGAATCTCAATCTTAACTAGGTAGATCATATGCCTGGTCATATTTTCCCTTGGTGCCCAAATCACAATATTGCAAGCTCTATCTCTTTTTTACAGAAGAGAGTCAGCATTCACAAGGTCACCCTTCCCAAATTTGATTCCGGGGAGATTTTTACCTTTTTTACACATATGCATTAAATGTTCATTTAATTTCACCCAGGATGGTTCTAGAAGGTAAAATTGAATTACAAGAAGTTGAGTAGCTTGCCCAGAGTCACACAGGGAATAAGCTGAAAGTCAAGGCTTTCCCACAGGCAGCCTGATTCCTACACTTACCTAATCCCACACTACCGTCTGGGGCCTAGGTGGTACTGGAGCTTTTGGCAAAACCACTCACCTCCTCAGCAAAGTGAAAGGAGCCCTCCCAACCCCTAGAGGTTGAGATTCCACAGTCCCTAACCTCCCTGCTGGTTTTAAGATGCTGTTGTTGAGGCACTTCCCTCAGGAAAGCCCCGCGGAGCCCACGGTTTGAAGCTGTCTTGTCAAATATGACTGGAGAGAATGGAACCACCAAGATTAATCCCTGTGAACGCCAAGGAGCTGAGAGAACCACGGCTAGTCATGTGGTATCCTTTTTATCCACAGGATAAAAAGCACCCTGGGTTGGGGATGGAGGGGATGGGGGTACTTTTCTAGAAGATATCTCCTCTGAGTTGAGGAATTACAAAATGTCCCCCTTCTGGCCTGAGGTGGCACGCCCCCCCGCCCCCCCCCCACACCCATAACCGACCCAGATGCAAGACTTTCGGGTTTTCTTAAAATTGACGATTCCTCTCTCTGTTTTCTCCCATTATAGATTGAAGCTTATTTTTTTAATCCAAAATTGTTTGCTTTAAAAGTACCTTGGCCACGGACAACGTTGTAGCTAGAGTATTGCGCCTTAGAGACGGAGATTCTTTGCAACTGCCAACAACATATGGACCGTGTAGCCATAAGGATTAAATGATATTGTGCACAGGGGAACACCAAGTTCCACCATGGTACCGCCAGGACCAGCAGTAGATTTGATTATATTCCCGGTTAAAAAAAAAAAAAAAAAAGAAAAAGAAACAAAAGCAATGCTCTATCGTGTTTTCTTTCCGTTCCGTGATAAACTAGACGGTTCTGCAGAATCGTCACCCTCCACGGAAGAAACACCTTCGGTCTCAGCGGGAGGAAGTGGTGCACCCACAGTAGCGATTCTTCTCTCTGCAAGGGCGGCAGGGCGCAGGGGAGCAGGGGCGGGGATGTGGGCGGACTGGCTGCGCTACGGCATCGGGTGCCCAGGGTCCGACGCGCGCCCCCGGCCGGCCCTCCGGCGCGACCCGCGTGATTGCGGTGGCGCTGTGCAACCGGGACTGGAGGAGGAGAGGAAGTGGGCGCGGCTTGGGAGCTCTGCTCCGCAGGCGAGTTCCCCGGATCTGTGGGGCGCTGCGAGGCCCCCTGCTGGCCTTCAGCTATTTTCCCCGTCTGAAGCTGGGGGCCCAGATGCCCCGGCATCCCGACCATCCCTGAGAGCAGCTGGAGGCTGGCCTGGAGAGACCATGGAGGCGCCTAGGAGTCCTGGAGGAAGATACCCGCTCTGGATTCCCCCTAAAGAAAGCCACAGGTGATATGGACAGGGCCGGTTTGGGTGCAGTGGGTAAGAAAAAAAAGCAAACACTTAGCCAAATGGGTTCAGGAGAGAACAGAAGGGGATGTGAAGAGGGGCCTGTAGACATTCTTTTCTAAAGCTATGCACCAGAACAGCTGGGAACTGTAATCAATACAACGCAGTAGTGATTAAAGCTGTTTATTTAACCCGAAACGATCCTTAGCTTTTCTAGACTCTGGTTTATGTTAACTTATTTAGGAATTAAATCAGTTAGCTAAAAACCATTTGTTTTATTCCTGGTCTCAGAGGACAGAGGCAGGACTGGACCATGGAAGTTTCCACGTGGGTAGTAGGAACCGGAAAGGAGACCCCCGGAGGAATAGCGCTGAAAGGCAGTAGAAAACCACAGCTGTGTGTAGAAGAATGAAACTCTACCATTCTCTTAAATCATACACAAAGATGAACTTGAAATGGGTAAAAGACCTCAACCTGAGGCAGGAATCCATCAGAATCCTAGAGGAGACCATAGGCAGTAACCTCTTCAACAATGGCCACAGCAACTTTTTTCATGATATGTCTCCAAAGGCAAAGGAAACAAAAGCGAAAATGAACTTTTAGCAAGATCAAAAGCTTCTGCACAGCAAAGGAAATAGTCAACAAAACCAAGAGGCAACCCAGGGAATGGGAGAAGATATTCACAAATAACACTACAGACAAAGGGCTGATATCTGAGGTCTATAAAGAACTCCTCAAACTCAACACCCACAAAACAGATAATCACATCAAAGTATGGGCTGAAGACATGAACAGACACTTCTCCAATGAAGACATACAAATGACTAACAGACACATAAAAAAATGTTCATCATCACTAGCCATCAGAACCACATTGAGATACCACTTACACCAGTTAGAATGCCCAAAATTAACAAGACAGTAAACAAGTGTTGGAGAGGATGTGGAGAAAGGGGAACTCTCTTACACATGTGTTAGTGAAGATTTATAGGGAGCTTCATTAAAGGAGAAGTTTACAGTGCATAGCAGACACCATTTAAAAAAATACATCATTTCTTATTTCTGTGCCATTTCTTATTTCCTTGAAAGCTGAGCAGACAGCTAATTTCCTTGATCTCACCTGTGCCCTATACGTGTTACTCTAGGAGAATGACAACATTTTAGGGCATATGGCTCCTGAAGTTATCCTACCCTGCAGCAAGCTTTGAGGTCAGACTGTCAGTGTAACTACTAAGAACCTTCCCCTTTATCTTTCTTTAGTCATGTGTTTATTGTCTGTAACTTCTATTCCATTCTTCTCAACCTACTGTCTTAAAGAGGGCATATGGAACAAAAGGAAATTTGTGCTAAGGATCCACTTTGACCATAGATTTTAATACCATACCATGATGATGGAGACTTCAAGAAGAATACATACATGGGGCTGTATACCTCCAAACTAAGGGACTCAAAGTGGTAAGCTTTTTGTGTTAAATACATCTGCTTTTTATTGCTTGTTTTTTTCTTCCCATTGTCATCCTTTGCTGCTCAGTCTCGTGTTCGTCTCTGGACATATTTTCATCCCTTCCTTCTCATCTACTGTTGATAGCTTGTGAACTGGTCAGATGATCAAACCCATTAGAATTGTGCGTAATATAACTACATAACTGATCTTGAATCAGGGTTCAAATGGGACATTCCTCTGAATAGTACATATTGGCCTTATTTTGAGTATATTGTTTCAGCAGACTTTTACATAAAGTATTTATGTCTCTAATTATTATGTATTTTATTTTAAATGCCATTATGGGACTTTTTCCACAGATAAAATTGAATTAATCAAATGTTTTAATTCTTGAATAGTATATAGTCTTTAGTGACTAAATGCAGATTTCTTAACATGTAAAAGCAGAGTCAAAGACATCCTGGGAATAATTCATTTAATAGGGTTCTATCTTTCCCTATTACAAATAAGGCTGCAAGGTACATCACTACACAGGAACTTATTCTAAGAACTTCTGTCCAGTAGAAAAGTACAATTAGGATTGCAAGTATATATACATTCTTCTTCAACTTCAATTTTTCTTTAAAGTAATTTTAATAATATATTTTATTAAAAATGAGAATTATGGAAAATTATTAGTCATTGATTCCTCAAATATTGCCTCTCTTATTTTTTTTTTATTTTACTGTTTGCTCCTAGACTTATTAGATATGTTCTGGAATATTCTCATTCTATCTTCTGAGTTTTTAAATGTCTTACATATTTTTAACCTTTTTATTATCCCCAGACTTAAATTCCATTACACTAATAGTTCCTTCAGTTTAACTTAATAAGTTGTACAATTCATTAAAAAAATGCTATTATACTTTTCATTTCTAAAACTCCTCTGTAGTTATGTTTAAAAAATTCTTATTTTCATAGAGTCTTGTTCTTTCCTTATAATTTCCATCAATTCCTACTATACTGTTTCATGTCATTACTTAAACATGGTTTTGGGTTCTTCTCTTTATAATCTTCCTGTTTGTTGCTTCTGTTGACTCTCCCAGGTGGTGTTTTTGGTTTTCTACTCTGAACTAGATATGGGTGTGGATTTTCCCACATTGTGGAAGTGTCACTCCAGATTTTTTTTTTTTAATTTGAGGTAAAATTGGCATAATATAAAATTAACTCCTTTAAAGTGAAAAACTTGGTGACATTTAGTACACTCACAATATTGTGCAACCACCACTTCTATCTAGTTTCAAAATATTTTGATCATCCTAAGACAAGCCCCCATACCATTCAGCAGCTGTCCCCCACTCCTCATCACCACAAATAGCCCCTTTCAACCAATCTGCATTTGTCTCTATATTGTCACCTCCTCTGGATATTTCATGTACATGGAATCACACACCGTGTGATCTTTTTGTGTGGTTTCTTTCACTCATCATGTTTTCAAGAATTATCTACATTGTAGCATATATCAATACTTCATTTTTTAAAAAGACTTTATTCATGTATTTATTTATTTATTTGAGAGAGAGAATAAATAGGTGGAGGGGCAGAGCAAGAGACAATCTGAAGCAGACTCCATACTGAACATGGAACACAATGTGAGGCTCAGTCTCACAAGGCCTAATCTCTCCACCCTGAGATAATGACCTAAGATATAATGAGGAATCAGATGCTTAACTAGCTGAATCATTCAGGTGCCCCAATACTTCATTTTTTATGTCTAAATAATAATCCAACTCCAGGGGCGCTTGGGTGGCACAGTGGGCTAAAGCCTCTGCCTTCGGCTCAGGTCATGATCTCAGGGTCTTGGGATCGAGCCCCGCATCGGGCTCTCTGCTCAACAGGGAGCCTGCTTCCTCCCCTCTTTCTGCCTCCTTCTCTGACTACTTGTGATCTCTCTCTGTCAAATAAACAAAAAAAATTTTTAAAATAAATAAATAAAATAATCCAACTCCAAAAATGATTTTGTCTCTTCTTGTTACCACAGGACTATTGATGGTTTAGTTTCATTTTTTGTTTGTGTCAGTTTCATGTCCCAGTGTAGCAAGAGCAAAAAGAGAACAAAACAGAAATATCAGAATCAAGAAGGGAAGCTCTGGACATTTCTTCTTTTCTGCTGTAGACTCAAGTGGCTGTGTCCCCAAGTTCATGAAACCTGGAAAGGTGGTTCTGATCCTTAAGTGGCTGTGTCAAGATGGGCAAGTTCATGAAACCTGGAAAGATGGTGCTAGTGCTAGTCCTGGCCTGATGTTACTCTGGAAGCAAAGTGGCCATTGTGAAGAACGTTTATGGTGGTACCTCAGACCATTCCTCCAGCTGGCTATGAGAAAATCACCAAGAGGTCAAAGGTTAAGTCTTTTATGAAAGTTTGTAACTACAACCACCTCATGCCCACGAGATACTCTGTGGATATCCCCTGGGACAAAACTATCATCAACAGGATGTCTTCAGAGACCCTGCGCTTAAATGCAAGGCCCAACAAGAGGCCAAGGTCAAGTTAAAGGAGAGATACAAGACTGGCAAGAACAAATGGCTTTCCAGAAGCTGCAGTTATAGATCTGTTCTGTTTTGGTCACTAAAAATAAATAAATAAGAGAAAGAGAGAGACAGAGAGAAGCAACAGCAGCAGCCCTGTCCTGCTGCAATATCCCTTCAAAAAGAAAAAAAGCTTAGAGTCTAGCCCATTAAAGCAGAACAGGTAATGGAAGCATGAACTGTAAATAGGACACTAATGTGATACTTGCCATAAACTGAGAGTGACTGCTCTCTATTAGGGAGAAACTTGTATAAGGAGAAAATATTTTAATTATGAGTTAAAAGATTAGGGGTAGCTAGTCTTCCATATCACCTGGACTTAATGATCATACAGATGGCTTCGATGTGCTGCAGTATATAGTATTGAAATCCCAGCGTTAGTTTGAATGTGATTTTAGCTGTTTTATGATCTAGGAATATCTGTTGTATACAAAAGCTAATAATGCAGCATTTCAAGTTCATCAAGGATTGCTCAAGATATTTGCTAGTTTCTCATTCCCTTTCTGTACCATGAGAGCCAACCATGAAATATAAAACTATACTTGTTTTGAAAGTGGTGAAGCCATAGAAGTTATTGCTTTCCTTGGCCACTCATACTCCATAGGATGTAGCTGATGATTTCGCATTTTAGTCTACATATTATTCAATTTCTACATGTAAGCCCCTACTGTAATCAAAAGTTTCTCCATGTTTCAGTTTGTAACCAACAAAGATATTTACAACAGAAAATAAAACCAGCCATTGTACACTCTCCTTCTCCTCCTCCTACTTTTTCTTCCTCTTCTTCTTCTTCTTCCTTCTTCCTTTTTATTCTTCTTTCTTCCCCCTGTTTTTCTTTTAACTCAGATGATCTCCTGAAGCTCATAGCAAATATATCACCTACGCTTGTCATATTGGAGCCTCGACATTGGTCAAAAAACCCCATGGTCCAGGCCCAGAGATGGTATTACATACACCCTGTAAGTTCTTCAGATGATTTTATTATCATTTCTCTGCTGTGCCCTTTTAGTATTCCTAATAGATGTATATTTGAGTTTCTCCATGAATCATGTGCCTCTTAATTTTTTAATATTCATCAACTCTTCATCTCTTCATTCTGATTTCTCAGTGATACCTTCAACCCAATCTATTCCTTCACTCTTTTGTTTGTCAGCTGGGTCCTTTCATAGATGTAGCTCTTCTATTGAGTATATTTCAACAATAAATTTTGTTTTCAAGATTATGATCAGGTCTTTTAGATTGTTTTGCCTATTTTATGCCCTATTCCTTTATCTCCTCAAGAATAATAAATATAAACATTTTAAAAGTTTTTTTAGGGAGATTGAGATTATTTTCCATTTGTTTGTTTTTATAAATTCTTCTATTTGCACTATTTCCTCAGATACAAATAGTTTTTTCATCTTTCTCTTCCATTTGGTAAATTTCGCATATGAACTCCTTTTTTGGAATGAGATGGCTTCCTCATGAGGCAATTTCAGGAAGGCTGACTCCTCTTCACTGCAGCAGGCCTGGCTACAAGCTGGCATTTCTTGCGAATGCCTCCTTTAGGCTTCTGGGCCCCTCCAGGTAGTATGGTTCCTTTGCAAGTCTCTACCATTTGACTAAGAATGTGAAAGGTAGACTAGTGTAAATCTTTATTTGACTCCTTCAAATACTAACACACCATCACATCTTAAGATTATTGGTGAAAATAGGTGTTTTCTGTAACCTGAGGGATACTGAAGAGAAATGGAGGAATGTATTCCCCATTCACATCTATTGAACAGAGTATACAAAAAAGGGGAAATGCTAAAAAAAAAAAGGGGGGGGGGAATGGAAACTAAATCTTTGGTCCATAAACTATATAATTGACTACTGTATCACAAATAACCCATAATTTCTTCAGCAGGAGGCTAATATCTAAAGTCCAAAATGATTGTGCTTCTTTTTTCTCCCATTAGTTTCCTACAAAAAAGTAGAATGGAGCTAAAATGGAGATTTGTTAAAATATAATGCTGACTCACTTGTAAGAAATATCAGATCCTAGGACAAAAATCATATTTTTATGAAGTCAGATGTGTGGAGGTGCTCTATCACAATGGACATATGGAAAAATTAGAGTGCCTTGCTCAGCTTCAATATAAGATTCTCTTACGGAATTTTTTTTTAATTGAGCCCTTACTTGGGAATAGATGTTGATGCAAAAAAAAAAAAAAAAAAATACAAAAGACTAAAGTACTCATGAAAGAAATTGAGGAAGACACAAAGAAATGGAAAAATGTTCCATGCTCCTGGATTGGAAGAATAAATATTGTGAAAATGTCTATGCTACCTAAAGCAATCTACACATTTAATGCGATTCCTATCAAAGTACCATCCATCTTTTTCAAAGAAATGAAACAAATAATTCTAAAATTTATATGGAACCAGAAAAGACCTCGAATAGCCAAAGGGATATTGAAAAAAAAAGCCAACGTTGGTGGCATCACAATTCCGGACTTCAAGCTCTATTACAAAGCTGTCGTCATCAAGACAGTATGGTACTGGCACAAAAACAGACACATAGATCAATGAAACAGAATAAAGAGCCCAGAAATAGACCCTCAACTCTACAGTCAACTAATCTTCGACAAAGCAGGAAAGAATGTCCAATGGAAAAAAGACAGCCTCTTCAATAAATGGTGCTGGAAAAATTGGACAGCCACATGCAGAAAAATGAAATTGGACCATTTCCTTACACCACACACAAAAATAGACTCAAAATGGATGAAGGACCTCAATGTGCGAAAGGAATCCATCAAAATCCTTGAGGAGAACACAGGCAGCAACCTCTTCGACCTCTGCCGCAGCAACATCTTCTTAGGAAGAACGCCAAAGGCAAGGGAAGCAAGGGCAAACATGAACTATTGGGATTTCATCAAGATCAAAAGCTTTTGCACAGCAAAGGAAACAGTGAACAAAATCAAAAGACAACTGACAGAATGGGAGAAGATATTTGTAAACGACATATCAGATAAAGGACTAGTGTCCAAAATCTATAAAGAACTTAGCAAACTCAACACCCAAAGAACAAATAATCCAATCAAGAAATGGGCAGAGGACATGAACAGACATTTCTGCAAAGAAGACATCCAGATGGCCAACAGACACATGAAAAAGTGCTCCATATCACTCGGCATCAGGGAAATACAAATCAAAACCACAATGAGATATGACCTCACACCAGTCAGAATGGCTAAAATCAACAAGTCAGGAAATGACAGATGCTGGCGAGGATGCGGAGAAAGGGGAACCCTCCTACACTGTTGGTGGGAATGCAAACTGGTGCAGCCACTCTGGAAAACAGCATGGAGGTTCCTCATAATGTTGAAAATAGAACTGCCCTATGACCCAGCAATTGCACTACTGGGTATTTACCCTAAAGATACAAACGTAATGATCCAAAGGGGCACATGCACCCGAATGTTTATAGCAGCAATGTCCACAATAGCCAAACTATGGAAAGAACCTAGATGTCCATCAACAGATGAATGGATCAAGAAGATGTGGTATATATACACAATGGAATACTATGCAGCCATCAAAAGAAATGAAATCTTGCCATTTGCGACAACATGGATGGAACTAGAGTGTATCATGCTTAGTGAAATAAGTCAAGCAGAGAAAGACAACTATCATAGATCTCCCTGATATGAGGAAGTGATGATGCAACATGGGGGCTTAAGTGGGTAGGAGAAGAATAAATGAAACAAGATGGGATTGGGAGGGAGACAAACCATAAGTGACTCTTAATCTCACAAAACAAACTGAGGGTTGCTGCGGGGAGGGGGTTTGGGAGAAGGGGTGGGATTATGGACATTGGGGAGGGTATGTGCTTTGGTGAGTGCTGTGAAGTGTGTAAACCTGGTGATTCACAGACCTGTACTCCTGGGGATAAAAATATATGTTTATAAAAAATAAAAATTAAAAAAAAATACAAAAGACTGCTGAGAAAAGTCAAGTGCCTGAGTAGATATTTCTAAACCATAATTTTAGTATTTTAATGTTCAACACAGAATTAGAAACCCCATATATCTGCCGAAATGTGTATTTTTCAACAGAAAATAGGTGATTATTAATAAGAGATAACTCAGTAAACATATTTTAATCTCACTAAACAGGTTTATTTTAGTACTACCAAATTTTACCTTTACCACAACCAAGATATCACATCACCATGGATTTTGAATTTTTAAAAATTTTTGCTTATTTTACTTTACAATGTAATTAACATACAGTATTATAATAGATTCAGGTGTACAATATAATGATTCAACAAACTTATGCATTACTTGGTGCTCATCGTGATAAGTGTGCTTTTAGTCCCCTTCACCTATTCCACATCCCCTCTGGCAACTACAAGTTTGTTCTGGTGTGGTTAGGATTTTGCTTTTTCATTTGTCTCTTTTTTTGTTTATTTTGTTTCTTAAATTCCACACATGAGTGGATCATACAGTATTTGTCTTTCTCTGTCTTATTTCACTTAGCTATTATATCTGCTAGATCCATCCATGTTGTTGCAAATGGCAAGATTTCATTCTTTTTGTGGCCAAGTAATATTCCATTATATATGGCAAATGTTCTTTATCCAGTCATCCATGTCTTGGCTACTGTAAATAATATACAATAAATAGCACAGTGTGTATCTTTTCAAATCAGTATATTTTGTTTTCTTTGGGTAAAATATCCAGTAGTAGAATTTCTGGATCATATGGTGATGCTATTTTTAATATTTGAGGAACATCCCTACTGCTTTTTACCATAGTTGCACCAGTTCGCATTCCCACCAACAATGCACAGGGAATCCTTTTTCTCCATATCTTCTTTTTTTTTTTTTTTTATTCTAGTCATTCTGACAGGTGTGAGGTGATACCTCATTGTAATTTTGATTTGCCTTTCCCTGATGGTGAGTGATATTAAGCATCTTTTTACATATTTATTGGCCATCTGAATGTCTTCTTTGGAAAAATGTTTGTTCATGTCTTCTGCTCATTCTTAATTGGATTATTTAGGGGGGTGTTCAGTTGTATAAGTTTTTAATATATATTTTGGCTATTAACCCCTTATTGGATATATCATTTGCAAATATCTTCTCCCATTCAGTGGGTTATCTTGTTTTATTGATGGTTTCCTTCTCTGTGCAAAGCTTTCTATTTTGATGTACAGAGTCAATCGTTCAATTTTGCTTTTGTTTTCCTTACCAAAGGAGAAATATTTAGAAAAATGTCTTTATAGCTAATATCAAGATTAGTGTCTGTATTTTCCTCTAGGAATTTTATGGTTTAAGATGTCACATTTAGGTGCTTAATCTATCTTGAGTTTATTTTTGTGTGCTGGATAAGAAAGGGGTCTAGGGGTGCCTGGGTGGATCAGTGGGTTAAAGCTTCTGCCTTCGGCTCAGGTCATGATGCCAGGGTCCTGTGATCAAGCCCCGCATTGGGCTCTCTGCTCAGCAGGCAGCCTGCTTTCCTTCCTGTCTCTCTGCCTGCCTCTCTGCCTACTTGTGATCTCTCTCTTTCAAATAAATAAATAAAATCTTTAAAAAAAAAAAAGAAAAAGAAAGAAAGAAAGAAAAGGTTCTGGTTGCATTCTTTTGCAGGTAGCTGTCCAGTTTTACCAGTATTATTTGTTAAAAAGACTTCTTCCCATTGTATATACTTGCCTCTTTTGTCATAGATTAATAGACCATATAATTGTGGGTTTCTTTCTGGATCTCTAATCTTTTATATTTATCTGTCTGTTTTTGTACCCACATCATACTGTTTTGATTACTATAGCTTACATTAGTCTAATTTAATTTGGAGGTTGCTCATTTGAACCCGTTTTAAAATCACTAAATTTTTACCCCAGTTCTCCCCACATTTTAGGTACATGGTGTCCTACTTTACATCCTTGTGTTTTGTGAATCCCTTGGCTGATTGTTACAGATATATTTAATTTTATTGCTTTTGTGCTTTAACTTCCATACTGGTTTTATAAGCAATAAATCTACTACTTTTATTATGTTAGTATGAATCTGTGAAATATTTTCCTTTCTTACTTTTATTTCTCTTTATGATATTTCCTTTCCACTCAAAGAATCCCCTTTAATTTAAGGATGGCTTAGTGGTGATGAATTCCTTTAATTTTTGTTTGTCTGGGAAACTCTTAATCTCCACTTCTTTCTGAATGATAGCCTTGCCAGAAAGGATGATTTTGGTTACACATTTTTCCCATTTAGCACTTTGACTATATCATGCCTCTTCTTTCAGGCCTGCAAAGTTTTTGCTGAAAAATCAGCTGATAGTCTCATAGGGTTTCCATTGAATTGTTATTGTGGAGGGGTTGTTTTGTTTTGTTTTTTCTCTTACAGCTTTTTTTTTTTTTTTTTTTTTGAGAGAGAGAGAGAGAAATGGGGCAGAGAGGGAGAGGGAGAGAATCTTAAGCAGGCTCCACACCCAGCACAGAGTCCAATGCAGGTTTTGATCTGACAACCCTGAAATCATGACCTGAGCCAAAACCAAGTAATGGATGCTTAACAGATTGAGCCACCCAGGCACCCCCATTCTCTTGCTGCTTTTAAAATTCTCTCTTTATCACTACCTTTTGTCATTTTAATTATTGTGTGTCTTAGTGTGGATCTCCTTGGGTTGACTTTGTTGGGAGTTCCCTTTGTCTTGTAGAGCTGCACGTTTGTTGCCTTCCCCAGATTAGGGAAGTTTTCAGCTACTATTTCTTCAAATAAATTTTCTGCCTTCCTTTCTTCTCTTCTTCTGGGATTCTTATAATACAAATATTACTCTGCTTGCTGGCATCACTGAGTTCCCTTAACCTATTCTCATTTTTTATTATTCTTTTTTCTTGTCCTGTTTCATTTGACTTATTTCTGTTATTCTCTTTCCAAGCTCACTGATCTATCCTTCTGTTTCATCTAATCTAATATTTATTCTCTCAAATGAATTTTTAACTTCTGTAACTCTTTATCTCTGCTTGGTTATTTTTATATTTTCTATCTCCTTCTTGAGGGTCTCATTGGATCTTCCACCCTTTTCTGAAGTCTAGTGAGTATCTTTATGATCATTCCTTTGAATTCTATATCTGGCATATTGCTTATCTCTATTTTGTTTATCTCTTTGGCTGCAATTTTGTCCTGTTCTTTCATTTGGTCCATATTCCTCTGTCTCCTCATTTTATCTAACTCTCTGTGTCTGTTTCTATGCATTAAGAAAGTCAGCTACATTTCCTGCTTTTGAAAATAGTGACCCTATGAAGAAGAAGTCTGTAGTGCAATGCTTCCTATGCATCAGAACTTGGTGCTTCAGGGGTGTCTCCTAAATGTGTTGTGTGTACCCTACTGTTGTGATTGAGATAGATTTGCCTTCAGGTCAGTTTTCTTCAATGGCTATCTTTGCTTGCTCTGGACAGTGTTTGGTCTCTGTGATGTTAAGGGGCCAGACTGGGTCTTCCTTGAGCTTGAATTGAGTCAGCCCAAATGCCTACTCTCAGCTCACTTGCCAGAACTATGGTCACACTGAACTGCAAGATGCTCTTTCTGCATTGTTCCCCTGAGAGATTTTCATTGGTGGGCTGAGCCTGCAGTCAGACTAGATGTCTGTTAGGGTTGCAGTGACCTCAAGTTGCTGGAGTCTCCCTTTGTACTGTCCCTTGTAAAGTTTTGTTGCTTGGTGGGAACAGCAGTCATATCAGATGTCTGCTCCTAGCCCACTCCTGGGGCTGCAGTTGACCTGATATATGTGGTTATCTTCCCCCTTCATCCAAGGCAAGAATCACTCTTAAGTAGTGCTTGTCACACTTGGGGCTGCTTACACAATACCACACTTGTTGTTCAGTTGTGGATGAACTCCTGCCAAGTGAGGCTGATTTGGTGGGTTTCATACACAGGAAATCTAGGGGTAGGCTTCAGAGTGTTAGCAAGTTATGTTGTTGGTCTGCTTGTGGGCAGCAGTGTGGAGGTGCTTTGGAGGAACTCCTACATAGAGGGATGGATTGGATTGGGCAGTCCAAGGAGAATGCAGGGACAGGGTGTGTTGTTAGAAAATCTTGGTGGGAAGTGTTCATGCTGGTTCTTGCAGGTGTTGGTGTATTCAGGTTGGTGGGGTGGGAGGAATAGAAATTGCTCCAGTCAGCTCCTTTGTTCTTAGAGAAGTCTCCAAAGATCCTTAATGTTCCTGTGCTTGCTCTGAGACCAGTAAATACACCTTCTTGAATACTCCTGAATACATCTCTCAAACCACTGCTTCTATGCTGTGTCTTGGTGAGATTGTTTGCTATGTTGTCCCTTTAAGGGCATGGACTCGGTTACCTTAGGCTTTCCCAGAACCAAGTCCACTGATTTTTAAGGTTCCCAGTGATAAGCTTCACTGATTGTAAAAACTCACAAAATTAAGTCCTTCTAGTCTTTTTTTAAAATATCTTATTTATTTATTGAGAGAGAGAGAGAGAGAGCACAGAGGGACACTGAGAGGGAGAAGCAAACTCCCCACTGAGCAGAGAGTCTAATGCAGGGCTTGATCCCATGACCCTGAGATCATACCCCAAGTCAAAGGCAGACATTTAACCAAGTAAGCCATCCAATGTCTCTAATTTTTTCTTTAAACTTTAATGAAAAGTATCATTTATAATAGCCAAACTATAGAAACAGCTCAAGTGCCCATTGATAAATGAATAGATTAAAAAAGACATGGCATAGTCAGACAACAGAAATAAATAAAAGGCATCCAATCAGCTAAGAAGTTGTCAAACTTTCACTGTTTTCAGATAACATGATACTCTATGTAGGAAACCCAAAAGACTCACCAAAAAACTGCTAGAACTGATAAAAATTTAAATAAAATTGCAGGATACAAAATCAATGTACAGAAATCTGTTGCATTTCTATATACCAATAATGAAGGTGCAGAAAAAGAAACCAAGGAATCAATCCCATTTGCAATTACACTAAAAAAAATAGAATGCCTAGGAATAAGCCTAACAAAGATGTAAAGGATCTGTACTCTGATAACTATAGAACACTTATGAAAGAAAATGAAAAACCCAAAAAGAAGTTGAAAAAATTCCATGCTCATAGATTGGAAGAGCAAATACTGCTAAAATATCTATACTATCCAAAGCCATCTACACATTTAATACAATCAGTATCAAAACACCACCAGCATTTTTCACAGCGTTAGAACAAACAATCCTAAAATTTGATTGGAACCACAAAAGACACTAAATAGCCAAAGAAATCTTGAAAAAGAAAAGCAAAACAGGAGACATCATAATTAAGTCTTTCATGCTTTATTACAAAGCTGTGATCATCAAGACAGCATGGTACTGGCACAAAAACAGACATATGGATCAATGGAAGAGAATAGAAAACTCGGAAATGGACCTCCAAATATATGGTCAACTAATTTTTGAAAAAGCAGAAAAGAATATCCAATGGATAAGAGGTAGTTTCTTCAACAAATGGTGGGCACTTGCTGTGATGAAGACTGGGTGTTATATACAAATGATGGGTCATTGAATTATGCTCCTGAAATCAATATTATACTATATGTTAACTAACTAGAATTTAAATAAAAACTTGAAACAAACAAAGATGTGGTATATAAAATGGAATATTATTCAGCCATAAAAAATGAAATCTTGCTATTTGCAACAACATGCATGAAGCTACAGAGTATCATGTAGGCAAAATATGTCAGAGAAAGACAAATGCCATTTTATTTCACTCATATGTAGAATTTAAGAAACAAATGAGAAGGAAAAAAGAGAGAAAGCAATAGACTCTTAGGTACGGAGGGAAAAATCTGATATTACAATAGGGGAGGTGGGTCAGCAGGTTGGGTGAAATAGGTGAAGGGGATTAAGGGTACACTTACCCTTTATTTTTATATATACATCTTTTGTTTGTTTGTTTCAGGTTTTTATTTAAATTCTAGCTAGTTAACACATAGTATAATATTAGTAACATTAGAGAATGTTCTGAGAGTGTAATAAGATTAAGAAATTAAATAGAAAGAAAACTGTTTCTACTTATTCAATAAGTAATTCTAGAATGAAAACTTTTTGTCCACACAGAGTTTTAAGAGAAAATTTATACACTTTATGATAAAATGCCAACTATATACAAAGAACTTTAGGTTCTAGTCCTGTCCTCTTTTTAAGAGCTTGAATCTTTTTTAAGTTTTTTTTCTCTACAAAAATAGGTTTTTTCAAAAAAGCAAAAGGCAAAAAAAAAATAGATATTTTGGTCTTTTAGGGTTTTTTGGAGGGGGCTGCTCTTTATTTTTTGTGTTTGGATTTTTTTTGAGGGGGTGTTGCTTTGGTTTGATTTAGTTTTATTTAAGTAGGCTCCGTGCCCCACCCAGAACCCAAAGTAACAGAGAATCACCACGTTAAAAAATTTGGAAAGAATAAAATAATATTCTTTCCAATATGCAAAATGAGAAATAAAAATTTACTGGTAGGTTATGATGAGTATATGAAGATCAGATAGAGCTTTGTCTCTGCATCTGGACATACGTGTCTGGTTTGGAACAGATCCACTTCCTCTCTGTGTAATGCCTAGCACTGCTGGCACCTTTGTCATTCAAATAGGCACATTCACCTCCTCCTCTGATTGGAAAACTGCAATGGAAGAAGCAAAGTCAATCAGCTGGCCACCAGATATTTCTCCAAAAGCAGAGAGAATAAAGATAAGAAAACAAGGAAACTGACATTAAATCAGCCTCTAAATGTAAGATACATTATACATGTCATCTCTTTAATACTAAAAATTACCCACTGAGATCTGTATCATTTCTTTTCATGGACAAAAACAACAACAACCAAACAAACCAAAACAACAGAATTTACCAAGATTCTTATAACAAGTAAAACTAGGATTCATACCTAAATCAATGAAAATACAGGGCCCATGCTATTCTCACCTTCTTCACTTTGAGAAAGAGAAGAGGGAAGAAATGATGTTATATTGCAGGTGATTTTTGTTGTTGCTGCTATTCTTGGTTCTTTATTTTCTCTTATGGTGTTCATCAGCTTTTAAATGGCCTGCCACAGACATCTCAGTCAGCATTTAGACTATAAATTTTTCCTCTGTACTGTGTGAAATTGTTTTCATGTGACCTGACTTGCCTACGGTTGAGACATGCTAGCCCTTAATAAAATATATTTTTCATTTCTGTGTGATGAACAATTTTCAGCAACTGAATAGTTGACAATATATTTGCTCCTTTAAACACTTAGAGAATTAGGTGAAGTGAATATTATTATTTCAGTATTGCTGAGGAAGAAGTAAAGGTTAAAACAAAATGTTTAACAAGTTTCCACAATGTGCTAGGCACTACACATACAACAGTGTATAAACATAAGTTCTAACTCTTAAAACTTAGTATCTGTCCAAGATCAAAAAGCTAGTAAGTAAGAACTAGTTTTCAAAACTACGAATGTCTTACCTAGTGCCCTTTTAACCAAAAAATAGTGATATTTCCAATGCTGAAGACTTTTTCATAACCTCATAAAGCAACTTTTCAAAACTTCCTCATGTGCTCAGACAAGAAAACATTTAGCAGAACTGTCTGAATACAAGTCTTCCAGCATTATCTGAAATTTTCCCAGTAATATAAAGACCCGATAGATATAAGATTGAGATTAAATTTGACAATGCCAAACTATATTTGTGCTGACCATTATAATTATGATCTTGTAATGGATGCCATTACCATCACTCATCCCTATGTAAATGGTTGAACACTGAGGCAGTGATAGTTTAATATAATTTAACTTGCATTTATATAAGATTTTAAAGTTTAAGTACTGCAGCCATATACACCAAAATCTTTGATTCTCACATCAACCCTGTGAGATCAATAGAGCAAGTACAATTAATTTTGTACATACTTAAAGATAGTGTGTAGTTTGCTCAACGTGAAAGAGTTGGTCAATGACACACTGTTGTCAAGTTCATCATTCTACCATGCCACATGGTATTGGTTGGAAGAGGTTTCAAAACCTCTACCACCTACAATTTTTCACTTTATTCCTTTATCACTAATCCTAAAATAAAAATTCTTAGAGGATATAACTGGAGAATACATTTGATTTCATGCAAAGTAAATTCAAATACAAATAGTGCTATCATATCTTTCAGAACTTACCAGTTGCTCCATTCAGTGCCATTTATCAATTTCCATGGTTGGCCTAGTTCTCTGCTGAGCCCAATCCAGTGGTCATAAGGCCCTTTATACCTCAGTAGGAAATTCTTTTAGAAAACAAAGATGATATGCATTAACCTGTCATTATCTGACCTCTCCCAGAAGTGCTGCTTGTATGCTATGTTCTTTTTTTAAAATATTTTATTTACTTATTTGACAGAGTGAGACACAACAAGCAGGGGGTAGTGGCAGAGGGAGAGAGAGAAGCAGACTCCCTGCTGAGCAGGGAGCCTGATGTGAAGCTCAATTCCAGGACCTCATGATCATGACCTGGGCCACCCAGCAGCACCTCTATACTATATTCTTAACTGCTCTTACGATTTTCTCCTTTTTAATTTTATATTGTTTTATAATACATAGAGACTAGATATGCTACAGCAACATACACACACAAATATTAAAACTAAGAGAAATTGCTGATAATTTGTTCACTTTTAATTCAGCATAGTGCTACTTTGTATTAATAATCCACAATTTGTTTATCTGTTATATTATTGGTTTCCACCAGTATTATTATAAAGGTTTGAAGTTATTATAAAGGTTGTAATGAAGTTATTATAAAGGTTGTAATGACATTTTTGGCACCTGTCCTGGAATGGATGATCCAGCCACAGTGGATACTTATTGTCAATTTTACTAAATGACACCAAACTCCTTTTTTATGTCATTGTAAGAAATTACACTCACACCAGCATTATAGGCCTGTTTTCCATGCTATACATCCTTGTTAACACTTAGAGTATTTTTTATTATTACAAGTATTAATTTCACTATAATTAAATGTCTGATTTTCCCTTATGATTAGATTTGTGATTTAATGACTTCTTAGGGAAATTTTTACTCTTTTGTAGTCATAAACATTTATTTTTGCTTTTCCTTGAGGTATAGAGTTGGGATACTGACTTTTATATTTTTTTTTCTTTAAGGTATGCATTTACAGCTCTGAATTTCCTTCTTATATTGCTTTTACCACATATCATGAATTTTGGTATGTTGTGTTTTCATTTCATTTGTCTCAAGGTATCTTCTAATTTCCCTTGTGATTTCTTTTTTGCTCACTGGATATTTAACAGGGAGTTGTTTAACTTCAACATATTTCCAGTTTTCTTTCTGTTGATTTCTAGTTTCATTCTATTGTAACTGCAAAAAGAACCTTATATGATTTCAATCTTTTCAAATTTACTAACTTGTTTTGTGGCCTATCATATGATCTATCCCAACAAACATTCCATGTGCACTTGAGAAGAATATGTGTTCTGTTGTTGGGAGGAGTTTTCTGCATGTCTCCTACATCTAACTGGTTTGCAGAACTGTTCAAGACTTCTATTTCCTCACTGTTCTTCTCTTTGGTTGTTCTACCCATTATTGAAAGTAGAATCATGAAGTCTTCAGCTATTATAATAGAACAATTTCTCATTTCACTTATGTCAATTGTTCCTTCATATATTTGGGGTTTGTGTTATTAAGGTACCACATGTTTATAATTGTTAGATCTTACTGTATCAAAATTTGTATCAAGATATAATATCCTTCTTTGTGTCATAAAATTTTTTGCTTTTGTCTATTTCATCCAACAAGAATATAGTCACACAGCTCTATTTTGGTAACTATTTGCGTGTAGTATCGTTTTCCATCCTTTCATTTTAAACTTGTGTTTTTATATCTATGGTGAGTCTCTGAGAGAGAACATACAGATGGATCTCGTTTTGTTTTCATCCAACTTCCAGTCTCCACCTTTTAATCAGATAGTTTCATCCATTTACATTTAATATGATTGCCCATAAAGAAGGACTTGCTTCTACCATTCATCTTTTTTTTTAGTAGGTTCCACTCCCAGTGAGGAATCCGTATTTATTTTTTACACCTCTTATATGTTCTTTATTCTCTAATTTCTCTATTATTGTATTTTTTATTGAGTTGAGCTTTTGTAAGTGCCATTTTTATTCCCTCTTTCTTTTTCTGTATGGATTTTAGTAATTTTATTAGTGGTTACCTTGGGGGTTGCAGTTAACATCTTAAACTTATAACAATCTAGTTTATAATATGAACTTGGTTTTAATACTGTATAAATATTTTGTCCCTATATATCTCCAACATTGTCTTTATATTATTGTCATAGATTATATGTATATTGTGTACATATATGTATATTATATGTATACATTGCAAGCACATTAACACAAATCTATAATACTACATTATGAATTCATCTTGTAAATCTTTTCTGAAAAAAAGCAAGTTACAAACTAAACCAAGAGTATAGCAATACTGGATTTTGTAATTTATCTGTGTGGTTAACTTTATGAGTGTTCTTTATTATTTTGGCTCTGAGTTACTATCTAATGTACTTTTATTTCAGACTTTACAGTTGCTTAAGGATGGGTCTACTACTAAGAAAATCCCTTAGCTGCTGTTTGTCTAGAAGTGTTTTAATTTTTTCCCCATTCTGAAAGACAGTTTCAACAGATACAGAATTATTTTTTTAAAGATTTTATTTATTTGTCAGAGAGATAGAGCATAAGCAAGGAGAGCAGCAGGTGGAGGGAGAAGCAGACTCCCTACTGAGCAAGGAGCCCAGTGTGGGACTAAATCCCAGGATCCAGGGATCACAACATGAGCCGAAGGCAGATGCTTAAACAACTGAGCCAACCAGGTGTCCCAACAGATACAGAATTATTGATCAGCAGGGTTTTTTGCAGAATTTTTTTTTAAAGATTTTATTTATTTATTTGACAGAGAGACAGATCACAAATAGGCAGAGAGCCAGGATGAAAGAGAGGGGGAAGCAGGCTCCCTGCCAAGTAGAGAGCCCGATGCGGTGCTTGATCCCAGGACCCTGAGACCATGACCTGAGCTGAAGGCAGAGGCTTATCCCGCTAAGCCACCCAGGTGCCCACAGCATTTTTTTTTTTTTTAAGATTTTATTTATTTATTTGACAGAGATCACAAGTAGGCAGAGAGGCAGGCAGAGAGAGAGGAAGGGAAACAGGCTCCCTGCTGAGCAGAAAGCCTGATGCAGGGCTCCCATCCCAGGACCCCGGGATCATGACCTGAGCTGAAGGCAGAAGCTTTAACCCACTGAGCCACCCAGGTGCCCCCAGAATTTTTAAAATATGTAATTCCACAGTTTTCTGGCTTCTATAGTATCTCAGGATAAATCAACTATTAATCTTACTAAGGATCCCAGGTACCTGACTAGTCCCTCCTCTTGCTGCTTTCAAATTTCTCTCTTTGGGTTTTGACTACTTGACTCTAATTTGTCTTCGTGGGGATTTCTTTGAATTTATCTTGCTTAGGGATTTGTTGAGACTCTTGGACATGTATATTCATCTCCTTCCTCAACTTTGGGAAAATTTGGGCCATTATTTCTTTACATATTTTTCCTACTTCTTTTTCTCTTTTCTTTCTGAGATCCCTACAATGCATATATTGATTTGCTTGATGAAACTACTGTTCCTTCGGGATCTGTTCATTTATCTTTGGTTTCTTCTCTTTTCTTTCTATTCCCAAACAGGATACATTCAATTGTGTTATCTTCAAGTTGCTGATCCTTTCTTCTTCCTGTTCAAATATGCTTTTGACTCCTCTAGTGAGTTTTTCATTTCAATCATTGTACTTTCAGCTTGAGAATTTCTATTTTGTTCCTTTAATAATGCCTACTTTTTATTGATATTCTCATTTTATTTATATACCATTTTCCTGATTTCTTTTACTTTGTCTGTCTATGGTTTTCTTTAGTTCATTGACCATAATTAGGACAGTAGATTATACATCTTTGACTAATATTTCCAATGACTGGGTTCCTTCAGGGATGGTTTCTGTCAGATATATCTCCCTGTGAATAGGCTATGCTTTCTAGTCATCTTTATGCTTTGTAATTTCTTTGTTCAGAACTGGACATTATGAATATTTTATGTGTTAACTCTGGGAATATAATTATTTTCTTCAAAGATTTTTGAATTTTGATTATTGAGATTTGGAGCCATCTGTTTGTGACTTTTCTAATAATTTTTGGAAAAAGTGTATTCCCAACTCTGTGTGGTCACTGAAATTTTTATTCTGTTATTTTTAAGGTCAGCCAGTTACCAGCCAAAGATTTTCTTAAATGCCTGGCTCCCAAAAGGGGGAAAAAAACCAAGCACAGTTTCTGTAAATCCCTTGGAAATCACTTCAGTTGGAAGGAGTTGAAGAAAAAATGGCAGCCCATCTCTGTATCTTCCCCTCAGCAATGAAAAGCAGCACTCAAAAATCAAAACACAGGGGTACCTGGGTGTCCCAGTGGGTTAAGCCTCTGCCTTCGGCTCAGGTCATGATCCCAGGGTCCTGGGATTGAGCCCCATGTTGGGCTCTCTGCTCAGCGGGGAGCCTGCTTCTCCCTCTCCCTCTGCCTGCCTCTCTGCCTGGTTGTGATCTCTCTCTCTATCAAATAAATAAATAATTTTTTTTTTTTAAATCACAACACATAACCAAAATATTTGAAGAACAATACTCTTATTGGCCATCCTGGTTCCAGCAAGTTTTACCAGGAACATGGCCAGAAGTATCCATGGCTCCCAGCCATGATGAAGTGTGGGGAATGGTAGCCACTGAGTGGGAAAGTTGAAACTCACTGGGATTAAGTAAAATTTACTAACCTCTTCATTAAGTTAACCCTTGGATGCTACAAGACTCCAGAGTTCCAAAACAGTTACTTGAGGAAGTTTCTGCTAGCTCAATAGTTGTACAGATTTAGGTACAGATTCCAGAAGCCACTACTCCTTTTCATTGCTGAGGGGAAGATACAGAGATGGGCTGCCATTTTTTCTTCAACCCCTACAAACTGAATTGATTTCCAAGGGATTTCCAGAAACAGTACTTGTTTTTTTCCCCTTTGGGGAGTGAATTGGGGGGGGGCGTTTTTATTTTTAATTCTAGGTAAAACTATTTTCTTACCAGTTCCTGGATGGTTTCAACTTGAACAAGATCAGCACCGTGTGAGTCACAAAACCTCTGGCTGAATGTCCAATTCTTGAAGTCATCAGAAAAATAGAAACACTTTCTTTGGAAACCAATCCAGCTTTCTGGACATGCAGCTTCAAGACACTCTGATGATATCCGATGCAATTTTCTACCAATTACTAAAAATAAAAACAACTTGCTTTTATATTTTCCTATATATATTACCAAGTGCTTTCTAATACACTTTTCAATGGTCATGTGAAATACTAAATGTATTATCCTTCTTTTTCAAATGAGGAATAGAATTCTGAAAGTCATTGCATACACTACATAATAAATGTCAAAGCTAAGGTTCAACTAATGTCTTAGTGGGTTGATTGAAAAAAGAATTAATAATGCCTTAAACTCTGGACTACTGTTACCTTTCCTTAATGCCAGGTAATCAATAGCAACATTTTATCAGCCTTAGAGAACAGATAGTTCAAGAGCTCTAGATTCTTTCCTAAATAAAATGAGGGGCAGGGTATAGATATCTTTTGTGAATAAGGTTTCTTGAGATGAAATCACCAGATATATGTCTAAATAGTCCCATGAAGATAAAGTCAGTGATATCATTGGGAATGATGGAAAATAACAGGCCCACAGTCCTATTCATATGTAACAGGATTATTGAAAGGCCAGAGAGGTCTATATTTTGTAAGCCACAATGTTTTTGTGGTCCTCTCTTCTTTCTAATATCATCTCAGCCTATGTCCTCACTAACATATTATTTAAAATTACTGAATTCTTGGCCAATATTCAAACATAAACACAATTTCATAAATCATACACACTCAGCTTATACAGCTCTATTTTGATGTGTCCTCCATAAGGATCTGCACACAATACCTTTGAAGTAATTTTAGTTGAAAATTTAATTTAAATTATATTGTACACCTGAAACTAATATAATATTATATGTCAGTTATAGCTCATTTTTCACATATCCTTAATCCAAAGAAAAATTTTTAAAAAGAAAATGTAATTTGAGAGTAAATTTATATATAAAATATACAAAGTATATAATTACATGTTTGTAAATAAAATATATGAGTATATAAATATATATATGTATACCTGTAGAGTAAAACTACATGATAAAAGGCCTAGCAATAATATAAATTAAAGCACAATATGGTTGAAAACTGGGTTCTACCTTATGCAGGCTCTGGTCCTTCTATTAAGCTTGCAATACTATGACCTCTATATTTCACAATTAAAATCAAAGACCCAACTTACAAGGTAATTAGAATTTAACTCAGTGAAATTTTTTAAAAATTAGGAAGTGTAAGGAACAGGAAAATTATCTGTAAGTCCTCTCTTCTTTTGGAAAGTGGATTTCTCTAGATGAACAAAGATTACAATTCACTTACCTAACAAACCCACTAGTATTGCAATCACTATAATTATAAGCAATATGATTATGCATAAAACCAAGAGTCGATTCAGAGTATTGGTAATAGAATGCTTCCTTGGATGCAGATTACCTGGAAAAAAACATAATTAAAAATGTGTTTTTGTTTTTGTTTATATTAAATGCAGAATAGACATCAGGCTAGTAGAAGAATTAACCATCAAAATGCTACTTCCACTCCATTCCTTTCCACTAGAGGGGGCAATTGTCCTGTTATTTTGTGAATTTGCAATTTCCGTTCTTGATTTAATTGTTCACAGAAATTAAAATTGATCTTAACATACAACCCATGAACTGCTTTGCATGCCTCCCCAAAACTAAACACAAATCTCTTGCTGCTTCCAGTCCGCGACGAGAGAAGAATTAGGCACACACAAGTCAGCAGCAAAAGACTGGGAGCAGGGGACAACAGTCGAAAAGGACTGCTGCCCCGAGCAACTCCACCATCTCACTTGTATTGGATAGAAAAGAGTAGCCAACAGAAGGATCGATGGTCAAATGTTAGTCACATCTTCCAGGCAAGCAAGGAGGAGAATAAAGTTTATAGTTAAACAAGCACATTCAAAGGACTCATCTAACTAACAACGGGCACTTCTGGTAAGAGAAAGGAGTGATAACGGAAAAGGGAAGCAGGCGGTTTTCGTTCCACCCTGAGCTGACCGGGCGTTCCCCGGTGCTCGGCTTCCCTGAAGCAGGCTGCGTTCCACCCAGGGAGGGCCGGGCGTTCCTGGCTGCCCCGCTTCTGTGAAGGGGCGGCCTTCCGCCCTGAGCGAGCCGGGCGTCCCCAGCTGCCCAGCTTCACGGTCCTATATCGTCCTTCTCCCCAAAGACCTGTTGCCAGTATATGTATTTCTTAAGGCCATATCTAAATGGGCTTGGTAACTAGTAAAATCCTCCAGAGGTTACAGTTTAAGTAACGAATTGTTCCGAGGGGCAGCAGCAAATCTCATTAAAGTTTCAGACCCAGGTACCAATTTAATAGAAATACAAGAGATTGAGAATCACGTCAATTAAAAAACATTCTACGTAATTCTACATAATTAATTATCTTGCATCTTAAAGAAAAAAGTGAAAAGCAAATTTTAAAAAGCAATCATGGGGGAACCTTTTGATTAAAATGGACTTAAAGGGCACCTGGGTGGCTCAGTGGGTTAAGCCGCTGCCTTCCGCTCAGGTCATGATCTCGGGTCCCGGGATCGAGTCCCGCATCCGGCTCTCTGCTTGGCAGGGAGCCTGCTTCCTCCTCTCTCTCTCTCTGGCTGCCTCTCTGCCTACTTGTGATCTCTCTCTCTGTCAAATAAATAAATAAATAATCTAAAAAAAAAAATAAAAAAATAAAAAATAAAAAATAAAATGGACTTAAAGTGCTTTCTTTTCTAAGTCAAAATTAAAGTGAGATAATGATTCTCCTAAAAGTCAATTTAGTTTGATTCAAGAGAATACCTGGAGGGCCTCTGAACTTGGTAGCAAGCTTCTTTCTCTGACAAAGACAGTATTTAATAAGGATGCTCAACTTAGAATAATTCATTAAGCTGTGTATTTGTTTTGTACAATTTTCTACATTTGCATTGTAGCTCAAAACATTCTACATTATCTAAAACCTCTTGTAAATTTTTAAATATTTTATTTATTTACTTAATTGATAGAGACACAGCTGAGAGAGGGAGCAGGGAGTGGGAGAGAAAGAAGCAGGCTTCCCACTGAGCAGGGAGCCCCATGCAAGGCTTGATCCCAGAACCCTGGGATCATGACCTGAGCCGAAGGCAGACACTTAAGGACTGAGCCACCCAGGTACCCCTAAAACCTCTTGTAAATTTTAAAATCATGTAAAATTTAAATCATTGGAACTTCTGACTCCATCTCTTGGCTACCACACACTCTCTTAGCTCCTTCATCTAGAGATGTTCTTGGCTAAACAGGCATATTTCTCTGTAACATTTTATCCACACTAGGGACACCTGGGTGGCTCAGTTGGTTGGGTGACTGCCTTCAGCTCAGGTCCTGATCCTGGAGTCCTGGGATTGAGTCCCGCATCAAGCCCCCACCTCCGTGGGGAGTCTGCTTCTCCCTCTGACCTTCTCCCCTCTCACGCTCTCTTTCACTCTCTTTCTTTCTCTAAGATAAATAAAATCTTAAAAAATATATTCTATCCACACTAGAAAGCTTTTCATTAACGTTTACCAGATTGACCACTGGTTCATATACGTGCAGGAAAGATGTGAATAACCCTACAAAGGATCCAAAAAGTGAGCTTACTTTGGAATCTAAGCAGACAGAATGCCTGAATTTAGCCAGAGTAATTGCCTGCTAAAACCAAAAATTTAAATAAAGTCAAAAGTCTCCCCCCCAAAATATTCATTCAACATGTCCAGAATACAGTCCAAAATTACTCAGCATATGAATAACCATGAAAATTTCAACTTCCATGGGAAAAGACAATCAAGAGAAGCCAATGGTGAGATGACACAGATGTTGGAATTATCTGACATATACCTTAAAGCAGCTGTTGTAGAAATACTCATAATACCAAATGAATAAAGAAATAAATGAAGTCATTTAACAATAATTAGGACTCATCTTTTCCTCATCTGAAATGCCTTCTCTCTAAATTGATTACTATTTCTACCAAAGACAAATATATTTTTTTTTCCTAAATTACGACACTTCAGTTTTTCCCAACTGGTACAAAACACTTTTTTTTTTTTTCACTTATTAAGTCATCATATAAAGCCTCAAATACAAGGTTGGTTTTTTTTTTTAATATTTTATTTATTTATTTGACAGAAAGAGATCACAAGCAGGCAGAGAGGGAATCCGGGGTTTGGGGGAGAAGCATACTCCCTGCTGAGCGGAGAGCCTGATGTGGGGCTCTATCTCAGGACCCTGAGATCATGACCTGAGCCAAAGGCAGAGGTTTAACCCACTGAGCCATCCAAGTGCCCACAAATACTAGTTTTTGAAGTTTCAAGCTTCGCCGGGTGCCTAGGTGGCTCAGTGGGTTAAGGTCCCGGGGTCCTGGGATCGAGCCCTGCATCAGGCTCTCTGCTCGGTGGGGAGCGTGCTTCCCCCACGCCCCCTGCCTGCTTCTCTGCCTACTTGTGATCTCTGTCTAATAAATAAATAAAATCTTTAAAATACAAAGTAAGATAATTCTATTTGAATGCTCTATTGTTTTACCTTTGACTTCTGTTTATGGTTTTTATTTGTTAGACTCTTTATTTAAACTTTCCTTTTTAATTCTTTCTTTCCTATGAGATTTCATTATAGATTTTTTACCTTACTTATTTTTAAAGATATTATTTATTTATTTAAGAGAGGGAGTCCAACGAGCTGGGAGAAGGGGCAGAGGGAAAGAGAGAAGAAGACTCCTTGCTGAACAGGGAGTTGGATGTGGGGCTCAATCCCAGAATCCTGAGATCATGACCTGAGCCAGGGCAGACACTTAACTGACTAAGCCACCCAGGCATCCCCCTTTTTGCCTTATTTAATAATAATAATACCATATGTCAATATAACACTTTCAACAATGTATTGCTCTTTTCAGTAAAATTATTTTTTAATAATTAGTAAGTGTGTAATAAATTAAATTTATATTCATAATAATATAAATAAATATTTAAAATAATAAACAGAATTAATATTAATATTGATAAAATAATGTTAATGAATAATTTATAATAAATAATGAATTTATTTAGTTAAGAAGAGAGAGACACTCTTAAACAGATTCCATGCAGAAACTGGAGCCCAGTGTGGGGCTCCGTCTCATGACCCTGACACCATGACCTGACCCAAAATCAAGAGTCGGGTGCTTAACCAACTGTACCACTCAGGTGCCCCTCAGTAAAATTAATTTTATTAATGTTTATTAATTTTTAATTTCATCATTTAATGTTTAATTTAATATTTTAAATTTTAATATTTAACAGCTGGCTGATGGGTTATTAATAATATTAATATTGATAAAATAGTATGTGTTTCAGTGACACTAATTTTTAAATATTTATTCTCAATCATAAGTTTAACCTGACCCCCATTCTCTTACAACTTTCTCTAATAGTTCTCTCTCCTTACTTGTTAGGACAAGTATACTTAAGTAACTGCATAGTTTTACAAAAATTATAAACTAATTTATAAACTTCAGCACTCCATCTCTCATCCTTGAAAAGTCCCTGTGCAGAAACTAGATCCCATCACTGCTATAATCTTACCACCTCAGTGCCCACATTCATGACATACAGCCCATCTTCTTACTTGAGTCTGTCAATTCCACTGCTTCACTGTCTTTCTTCAGTTGATTGCCATCATGCATTTTGTGCTCAGTTTTTACAGAATAGCTCACTCAGTTGGCAATTTCATCTCCAGAATGTGAAAAAAACGAGAAAAACTCACATTCTGGTTAGAACTTCCTCTAACTGAAGCTTTGGCTTCGGTTTATACATGACTAAAAAGGAAAGAGAAAGAAGCGATGCTGAAAACCACTTGCTACAGCAAATGCCTCTTATGGTTCTCAGCATAAAAGTGGTAACTCTCAACTTGTAGTCCGCAGAAGTAAATGTAAATTTTCAGGTTTATCCTATTTTGCATTTTTTCATGATTTTGTTGTCAAAGAGGACAGAAAGTAAACCTTGATAAATTCCACATTTTCTTGGAATTCCTACACAGATGACAGAACTAATAATGATACTTTTACTATTATTCTCATGGTGTGTTAACATAAAACTATGGTTTATTGTCCCTTACCATGATACAGAAGTATGGATGAAAGGCTTAAGTATGTGTTCTCATTTAATTAGTACAACTAAATAATGAGCCTAATATTACCATTTTTATTTTAAAATAAGCTTCTTGAGTAAAGACTAATTTGTCTTTAAATTCACAGATACTGACAGACTACTTTGATTTAGAAATGATTCTAAATAATTTAGATTGATGTAGAAACTGCTTTGAAAGTTTAAGACCCTACATAGTCAGTAAAGGTCAAATGTTGATTCCCCTGACTCCTCTGACATTTATAAATTATACTCCTCATACACTCATAAAATCTCAGTTTCTATTCCTGAAACAGCTCCTCACTATGAGAAAAAGAAACAGAAAAATTAGTTCTTACAGTCATGATGATGTGTTAGCTGAACAAAACAGTGGGGCTGAAATGGCAGAAGGGCTCCAGTTGAAGGGAACTGTGTTCATCTATGCCCAAAGAGAAGAGAACATGGAATGTAACTGAGAAACCTCCTGATATTTAAGATGGCTGGAACACAACCTGTGAAGCGTGAAACATGAGAAAATAACTTTCTAATTAACTCTATACTAAACTGTGCATTTCATGACTTCTAAGCCCTAAGATCTTGTTCACTTTCTTATGAAACCCTGTGCTGACACCATACTTAAGATACACTGGCATGTTTTTTGCATGGTGAAAGGACAGAGGACACAGAGAACTATTTTAATTTCACTTAGGAAAAGGATTTTTCCTTTTCTGAAACAAGATTTTTTTCTAAAATTAGGCATGTATTTAAGAGACAGAAATAAGTGACTAATTATCTGTGAAAATAAAAAAGTTCCTTCAGAGCTATTACTAGTCAATAGAAAAAACTACCCCAAGTGACTAATGTAAAAGTAAATTTAGGGAAACCTGGGTAGCTCAGTTATTAAGCATCTGCCTTCGGCTCTGGTTATGATCCCGGGGTCCTGAGATCCAGTCCCATGTCAAGCTCCTTGCTCAGCAGGGAGCCTGCTTCTCCCTCTCCCACACCCCTGTTTGTGTTCCATCTCTCACTGTGTCTCCTCTCTCTGTCAAAAAAATAAATAAAATCTTTTAAAAAAATAAAATAAAATAAATCTTAGCAGATTTTGTTTTGTTGAAACACATCAGTGATAAAAAAAATTATACAAAACAGCAAAATCTCATGAAAATTATTTAGTCTTACTTGAACTCTGCCCCACTTTTCTTGGTCTTTCTTCTAGTTTCAGATAACACCATTTCCCACAAGTGCAGAACACTGGCCGGAGATTTTTCCGATAGTCCAGTGCCTACGTTTAAATATTTTGAATGTCAATGTTTCTTCAAGGGTAGGAGAAATGGTGTGTTTCATCCTAATGCATTATGCTAGGCTCTGAGAGGAGTGAGAGAAGCCCACTAGGCAAAGCAACTATTGTTAACTAGCTCAGCAAAGGAAGTACCCTCTTCAGGAAGCAAACACACTGAGCATGAGTAGTCAATGATAAATTGCAACTGGACTGAAAAATGACTGTGCACAGGACCAGCTACACAGATATACTGTCTGTCCAGCAGCAGATCTCCATGCTCAAAAGGGCTTTCCACTTGTTTAATATGCTGCCATCAATGTCTTCAAATTATTACTACTATTTAAACAAGACACTCCGTGTTTTTATTTTGCACTTGACACTGCAAATTATGTAGTGGGTCCTGACTCTGTGTGCAGGAAAGAGGTGAATTAGTTTTGACCCCACCTAACAGAGCTTTCATTTTTTACTTAAATGGGTTTATTAAATTTTCAGATTATTATAGAGTCATATGTGGTTATGAGAAATATTACAGAAAGAACCCATGTTCCCTTTAGCCAGTTTCCCTGAGAGTAACATTTTAAAAAACTACAGTATGTTTGGTTTCCATGTCTTTGCTTAGTAAAAATCTCACAAACATTAATTCACCAACATCATACAGTATTTATATATACACATTCACATATATAGAAAAGGAAATTGTGCCAACCCTAAAATAAAGTTGAATCAAGGAGAATACATTAAAATTGATTAATTAATTAACTAACCAATTAATTAAAGCCACAGTATGATATCACAGCCAAGATAATGACACTCACACTGTCAGGATACAGAACCATTCCATTACCACATGGTTCCATCAGCAGGGCTTAACACCAGAAACTTTAAAAATCAGCAAGCTTGGCTCTGAGAGAGCCTGAGGGTGATGAGAAACTGAGTCCCAACCCTTAAAGAAACAGTATAACAAACAACCCTAAGTATAGCATAAAAGCAGCAGTTTGAAGAGCATATGGGATACACAGGAAGATGTATTTCTTAGTCTCAAAGCATATACAAGAGGGGCAGATACCTTTGGGAGACTTCTCCAATAACAAAGAAGCTGGGTGGTGCCATTTCTCTCCCCCGCCCACTAGCCTATATACACAGATATCTATGGGAATCAGTCCAAACACTCTCCACCTAGATTTTCTAACAATGTGCCCTGTCCCTGCATTCTCTTGCAGACTGCACCATTGGGATGATTATCCCAATTCAGCAGAGTCCCTCTAAAGTGGTTGCCGGTCTTATCCTGCAAACATCCTCAAAATGACCAGCACCACTCCACAGTGACCTGCCCTGAGAATAGGGTATGATAACCACACACACCAGTATGACTATAGCCCCAGAAATGGGCTGAGGGCAGGCATCTATTTTGACCCAACACCAGCCCAAGGTGGCCTAAGACTAGCCTCTTAACAGCACAGGGACCAAACTCTGCATATAATAGACAAAGAGAGCATTGCAGACAACTGGAATGAAAGCAAAAACATCTCAACCACAACAGTAGAGCACATACAACACACTTAGGAGACACCCCTGACACACCAAGTTCTGATGCACAAGGAACATTGCACTACAGGGCATTACTGAAACCCTTCTTCATAAACCCACTGTTTTTAAAAGCAGACAATATTGCCAACTTTCCTAACACATAGAAACAGACACAGAGAAATAGACAAAATGAGGAGACAGGGGAATGTGTCCCATATGAAAGAACAGGGCATAATCACAGAAAAAAAAAAAAAAAAAAAAAAAAAAACTAAGCAAAACAAAGATAAGCAATATGTCAGATAAAGAATTCAAAAGGTTGGTCCTAACGATCCTCACTAGACTTGAGAAAAGAGCAAAAGAGCCGATGAGACCTTCAACAAAGAGAAAAGTCAAAAAGAACCAGACGGAGATAAAGAACTCAATTACTAAAATTAAAAATACACTAAAGGGAAAAATATACACTAGAGAGAGCAGAAGAACAAATCAAGGAGCTGGAAGATAAAGTAGTGGGAATGTATCAAGCTGAACAAGGAAAAGAAAAAAAAAACTAATAAAAAATATGAATATGTTAAGAGAACTCAGCAATGTCATCAAGCATAATAACATTTGCATTATAGAGATCCCAAAAGGAGAAGAGAAAAGAGGCAGAAAATTTCATTGAAGAAATAATAGCTGAAAACCTCCCTAATCTGAAGAAGGAAACAGAAACCCAGATCCAGGAAGCACAAGAAAGCCTAAGAAAAATCAACCCAATGACGTCCATACCAAGACACACAATAATTAAAATGGCAAAAAGTAGTGATAGAGAATTTTAAAAGGAATGAAAGAAAGGAAAACAGTTACATACATATAAGCCCCATGAGACTGTTAGCTGATTTCTTAGCCTTTCACGAGGCTGGAATGGAGTGGCATGATATATTCAAAGTGCTCAGAGTAAGAAATCTGTAGCTAAGAATACTCTGTCCAGCAAAGATATCATTCAGAATTGAAAGGGTGATAAAGGGTTTCCCAAACAAATTTAAAGAAATTCATCTCCAGCTTTATAAGAAATGTTAAAGGGGATTCTTTGGGTGGAAAGAAAAGGCTCCAATCAAGAGTAAACAAACTTCAGAAGGAAAAAATTTCATAGGTATATACAAATATGATAAAAGTAATAGATGAATCACTTATAAAACTAGTACAGAGGTAAAGCATAATAATAGTAAAATCAATTATATCTAAAAAAATCGGTCAAAGGATTCAAAAAAATAAAAAGGCATGACAACATAAAATATGGGGGTGGAGAATTTAGTGCTTTTAGATTTCAAGTGAAAATCAAACTAATATAAACTGCTATACACATAGGATATTACATATAAACCTAATGGTAACCACAAATCAGAAACCTGTAACAGATAAGCAAAAAATAAAGAGAAAAGAATCCAAGCATATCACTATAGAAGGCCATCAAATCCTAAGGGAAGAAAAGCAAGAGAAGAAAGGAATAGAGGAGAACTACAAAAACAACCATAAAATGAGTAACACAATGGAAATAAGGACAATAATTACTTCGCATGTGAAACGATTAAATACTCCAATCAAAAGATATAGCTGACTGAATAGATACAAAAGAAAGATGCATCTATATGCTGTCTACAAGAGATTCATGGTTTTGCACCATACCATTAGGTCTATGATCCATTTTGAGTTGATTTTGGGGGAAGTTGGTTATGTGTCTAGATTATTTTTCTATCCCTTCACTTTCAACCTGCATGTGTCTCTAGATCTGAAATAACACTCATGGAAGATAACATAGAAGAAAACCTAGAATACCTTAGATATAATGATCTCTTTTTAGATACAACATCAAAGACATAATTCTTGAAAGAAATAATGGATAAGCTGGATTTTATTAAAATTAAAAATTTTTGCTCCGCAAAAGACAATAACAAGAGAATTAGAAGAAAAGACACAGACCAAGAGAAAAAATTGACAAAAGACATATCCAGTAAAAAACTGGTTTCCAAAATACACAGAAAACACTTAAAGCACAATATTGAGAAATAAATAAACACCTCAATTAAAAATGGGTCAAATGGGACACTTGGGTGGCTCAGTGGGTTAAAGCCTCTGCCTTCGGCTCAGGTCATAATCTCACAGTCCTGGGATCGAGCCGTGCATTGGGCTCTCTGTTCAGCAGGGAGTCTGCTTCCCCCTCTCTCTCTGCCTGCCTCTCTGCCTGCTTGTGATCTCTGTCTATCAAATAAAATGTTTAAAAATAATAATAAAATAAAATAAAATAAAAATAAAAATGGGTCAAAGATCCTAATAGACAGCTCACCAGAAATACATAGATGAAAAGTTAGCATATGAAAAGGTACTCTCCATGACATATCATCAGGGAAATGCGTATTAAAATATCAATGATATATCATGACACATCTATTAGAATGGCCAGAAACTGGAACAACACCAAATGTTTGTAAAAATATGGAGCCACAGAAACTCTTGTGCATTGCTGGTAAAATGCAAAATGATACTGTCACTTTGGAGACAGTTTGGTGGTTTCTTATAAAACTGAATATATTTGGTCCATATAATTCAGTAATCATGCTCCTTGGTATTGTTCCAAAGAAGCTGTAATCTTATGCCTACATAAAAATCTGCACAAGGATGTTTTTAGCAGCCTTCTTCATAATTGCCAAAATTTAAAAGCAATCAAGATGTCCTTCAGTGGCTGAGTAGATAAAACACCAGAACATTCATACAATGCAATATTATTCAGAGCTAAAAAGAAATAAGCTATAAATACACACAAGAAACTTAAATGCATATTACTAAGTGCAAGAAATCATTGTGAAAAAGTTTATCATTCCAATTATATGACTTTCTGGAAAAGGCAAGACTATGAAGGCAATAAAAAGTCAGTGGTTATAGTGCTGAGGGGATACAAGGAGATAAATTAGCAGAGCAGAGAGGATTTTCAGGCCAGTGAAAATCCTCAGTTTGATGTTATAGTTATGGATAGATGTCATTATACTTCTGTCCAAATTCATAGAATGCATAACACCAAGAATGAAACCCAAAGGTAAACTACGGACTTCGGGAGATTAGCCTGTGTCAATGCAGGTTCCTCCTTGGTGTTTTGTTCCATTAGGGTAAGTGCTGCTGATAATGAGGCTATGCATGTGTGGGGTTGGGAGTGTATGGAATATCTCCCAAAACTTCTCTAAAAAAAAAAAAAATCCTTTTTAAAAAAGTCATTGCACCCATTTTCTAATTGGATTTTTTTTTTTTATTGTTGAGTTTTAACAGTCTTTTATATATTCTAGATACTAGTCTTTTGTCAGGCATGTGGTATACACATTTTCTCCCAGGCCCAGCTTTTCATTTTCTTAAAAGGGTATTATGCAAAATAAAGATATTTAGTTTACAATTTTTCCTTTTATGAATCATGCTTTTGGTGTCAAATCTAAGATTCACTGTACAGCTCTATATCCAAAACTATTCCACGTTTCTTTCCCAAAGGTTTTCTTGTTTTATATTATAAACTTAAACCTATGGCCCCTCCTATATTAATGTTTGTTTAAGATGTAAGGTTTAGGTCAAAGTTCAAGGGTTTTTTTTTGGGGGGGGGTTAGGTTTTTTTTGGTTTTTTTTTTTTTTTTTAATTTTTTATTTTTTATAAACATATATTTTTTATATACATATATTTTTATCCCCAGGTCTGTGAATCACCAGGTTTACACACTTCACAGCACTCACCAAATACTATTGTTTTAATGATCTTACATCATATAGGAGGATTTCCCCACTTTATTCTTCTTTTTAAAGATTATTTTTAGCTTTCTTAAGGCCTGTGCCTTTCCATTTGAATTCTTGAATAAGACTGTTTATAATTTATCTCTACAAAAATCCTACTGGGATTTTGATAAAAATTGCATCAAACCTATAGATCACCTGCAGTCTCCAAATCCATGAATACAGTGTGTATCTCAATTTATCTGGGTTTTCTTTTACTTTTTATCAAAACTTTATTTTTTAAGATTGTATTTATTTAGACAGAGAAAACACACATACACACACAAATGGGAAGAAGAGTAGAGGGAGAGGGAATCTCAAGCAGATTCCCTGCTGAGCATGCAGCCCAATGGAGGTCTTGATCTCACAAACCTAAGGCCATGATCTGAACAGAAGTCAAGAGTTGGACGCTTAGCCTACTGAGACACCCAGGTGCCCCTTTCATCGGCATGTTAAAATTTCATCATTCTTATCCTGAATAGGTTTTAGTTTTTTACATCAGTATTTCACTTTCTTTGGAATGACTGTGGTTGCTATTGTGTTTTTAATCTGTTATCACATGTTAATTGCTAGTATATAGAAATGTGATTGATTTTTGTATGTTGAACTTGTATCTTGCAAACTTGCTGAGATCACATTAGTTCTAGGAAGTCTTTGTTTTGTTTTCATTTTTCTTGGGTTTTCTATGTAGACAATCCTGTGATCTGCAAATAAAAGGAGTTTTAATTCTTCCTTTCTATCCTATATGTCTCGCTTATTTTTGTTTGCTCATTTATATTTTTGTCTTATAACACTGCCTAGAATTTCCACTATGATGTTAAATGCTGGTGGTGAGACAGGACATAATTCCCTTGTTCCCAATAACAGGGAGAGAGAATTTAGTCTTTCACCATTAAATATGAGGTCGGCTATATGTTTTGTATAGATGCTTTTTATTGAGTTGAAGTTCTCCTCCCCCATCCCTAGTTTTCTAAGTGTTTTTATCAAGTTCTTTCCCTGGTTCATGGTATGATAGATGAGTTTCCATCGTATCCTAGATATTCTGTCTATTATGTTTGGAGACTCTGGGAACTATTCATTTTCATTTTAGCAGACAGTCACCTTTTTTCAATTTAGCATGCATGTTCTGGCCCACTTTTGTGATCTGTGTTTCCAGTGTGAATTTTCAGAGGTTTTACCATGCTATTTTGGCCTTGGCTTATTTGGTACCACAGGGGCTCTCCTGGTCTGCTGTGCACGGGAGCAGGAGTTTTCCCAAGCTGTTCAACCTGGTGCATCTAGCTGGAGGAAGGGGACCTTCACCCCATAGAAATGAAGAAAGCTGCCTGGACAGTATGCTGTCACTATCACCACTGTTGCTCAACACAGTACTAAGAACTCTTAGCCTCAGCAAACAACAACAACAAAAATAAAATAAAAGGCATCTGAATTGGCCAAAAAGAAGTCAAACTCTCACTCTTCGCAGAAGACATAATACTCTATGTGGAAAACTGAAAGAATTCCACCCAAAATTGCTAGACCTCATACAGGAATTAGCAAAATGACAAGATATAAAATCAATGCACAAAAATCAGTGGTATTTCTATACACTAACAATGAGACAGAAGAAAGAGAAATTAAGGAGCTGATCCCATTTACAACTGCACCAAAATCATAAGATAACTAGGAATAATCCTAACCAAAAAGGCAAAGGATCTGTTCTCAGGAAACTGTAGAACACTCATGAAAGAAATGGAGGAAGACACAAAGAAATGGAAAAACATTCCATGTTCATGAGTTGGAAGAACAAATACTGTTAAAATGTCCATACTACCCAAAGCAATCTACACATCAATACAGTCCCTATCAAAATACCATCAACTATTTCACAGAGCTGGAATCAATAATCCTAAAATTTGTATGGAACAAGGAAATACCCCAAATCGCCAAAGGAATGTTGGGGGGAAAAAACCCCAAAGCTTGTGGTATCACAATCCTGAACTTCAAGCTCTATTACAAAGCTGTCATCATCAATTCAGTATGGTACTGGCACAAAAACAGACACATAGATCAGTGGAACAGAATAGAGAACCCAGAAATGGATGCTCAACTCTATGGTCAACTAATCTTCAACAAAGCAGGAAAGAACATCCAATGGCAAAAAGACAGTCTCTTCAACAAATGGTGCTGGGAAAATTGGACAGTCACATGCAGAAGAATGAAACTGGACCATTTTCTTGCACCACAGACAAAAATAGACTCAAAATGGATGAAAGACCTCAATGTGAGACAGGAATCTATCAACATCCTAGAGGAGAACACAGGTAGTAACCTCTTCAATCTCAGCCTCAGCAACTTCCTGCAAGACGCATCTCCAACAAAGGCAAAAATGAACAACTGGGACGTCATCAAGATAAAAGTTTTTGTACAGCAAAGGAAACAGTCAACAAAACTAAAAGACAACCAACAGAATGGGAGAAGGTATTTGTAAATATTTTATCAGATAAAGGACAAGTATCCAAAATCTATAAAGAACATGCCAAACTCAGCACCCAAAGAACAAATAATCCAATCAAGAAATGGGCAGAAGACACGAACAGACATTTCTCCAAATAAGACACATAAATGGCCAACAGACAGATGAAAAAATGCTCCACCTCACTTGCAATCAGAGAAATACAAATCAAAGCCACAATGAGATACCACCTTACACCAGTTAGAATGGCTAAAATTAACAAGACAAGGAACAACAGTGGGGAGGATGTGGAGAAAGGGGAACCCTCCTACAACGTTGGCGGGAATGGAAGCTGGAGAAGCCACTCTGGAAAACAGTATGTAGGTTCCTTAAGAAGTAAAAAATAGAGCTATGCTATGACCCAGCAATTGCACGACTAGGTATTTACCCCAAAGATACAAATGGCAATGACATGGATGGAACTAGAGGGTATTATACTAAGTGAAAGAAGTCAAACAGAGAAAAGAAAATTATCATATGATCTCACTCATATGTGGAATTAAGAAACAAAACAGTGAATCATAGGGCAATGGACAGAAATATAAGACAAAATGAGAGAGGGAGATAAACCATAAAACTCTTAACCATAGGAAACAAACTGAGGGTTGCTGGAGGGGAAGGAGGTGGGAGTGTGGGGTAACTGGGTGATGGACATTAAGGAGAGTATGATGTAATGAAGAGTGGTAATATATCAGACTGGTGAATCACTAAACTCTACCTCTGAAACTATTAATACAGTATATGTTAATTAATTCAATTTAAATTTAAAAAATTAAAAATAGAAAAGGGGCTAAAGATTTGAATAGACATTTCTTTAAAGAAGACATACAAATAGCCAACAGGCGTATATGGAAAAATGCTCAATAGCACTGTCAGGGAAATGCAAATCAAAACCAGGAGACATCACTTCACACCTCTTAGAATGGCTATTACTGAAAAAGAACCCACCCCCCAACTCCAACAAAACAGAAAAACTAAAAGATGCAGGGGAAGATGTAGAGAAATTAGAACACTTACACATTGTTGGTGGGAATGCAAAATGATGTAGCTTCTATGTGAAAGAGTATGGAGGTTCCTCAAAAAATTAAAAATAGCACTACCATATTATTCAACAGCCTCACTTATGGATATTTATCAAAAGAATTGAAATGAGGATCTTGGCAACATTAGCACTCCCATGTTCAGTAAGCACTATTCACAATAGCTAAGACATGGAAACAACCTAAATGTCCATCTGTAGATGAACTGATAGTGAAAACATGATCTATATGTGTAATGGAATGCTGTTCAGCTTTTTAAAGAGAATGACATTCTGCAATATGTGATGACATGGATGAAACATGAGGACATTAAGTCAAATAAGTCAGCTACAGAAACATGAAGACCAAATGATTCCATTAGTTAATCTAAAATAGTCAAATTCAGAGAATCAAACAGCAGAATAATAGGTGCTAGGGGAAGGGGAGGGAAGGAAAGAGGGAATTACTAATCAAAGACATAAAGTTTCAGTTAAGCAAGGTGAATAAGCCTTAGATATGTGTATGACTCTGTACCTACAGAAAATAATGCATTATACTCTTCAAAATTTGTTAAGAGAGTAGACCTCAGTTAAGTGTTATTACCACAATAAAACAGAACTTAAAAAATAAAATTTAAAAACCCCAACGTCAAAAAACAAGATTTAAGTACCAGCATTAAATCTATTTCCTACATTGACAAAATAATTGTACATATCTCGTACCTTACTTTCTACTGCACAAATGTCAAAATCTACTTCTATTTTATTTCATAATAGGAGAATTAGCATAATGAATGAAAATCCCAAATGTCTTTAAATATAACTTGCATCATTGCTGTATTGTAGAGTCGATGTACTTTATCTCAAAGGTTTCTGGGTTATTTGCAGGAGAGATTATATCATTGTTCTACTTTACTCAAATTCAACTATGTCAAAAGACTATTAAGTATACCCCATGATACAGAAAGACTACACATGTTCTTAATCAAACTGGCCACAAACTATTAAGAGTATGATTTTTTAAAAATAAACAACAGAAAAATACATTCAACCAGACTAATTAATAGGTATTAACTACTATCCATCAGGGACTACACAAAGCACTGAGAACACAATCAGGAAGAAGTCACTGTGTCCTCTTCCTGGATGTAGCTACACTCTTATTGGGAAATAAGAAAATTGGTTAAGTAATAGCAACACAATATAATGCGGTTTCAGTTGGGTAAATAACAGCTATGAGAACACAAGCATGGGGAAGTTCAGAAAGTACATCCATGGTATGTGTTGATGGAATGAAGATTAAGAAGAGTTGGCCAAACTCCTCCATGGTTGCAGTTCTCTATTCATTCACCACACCCACAGTTGATGCACTCTTTCAGAGAATTTATCCTCTACACTGGAATTCAGGTCTTTGGAACTGCAGCTGCTGATGTGACTATAGTCCCGATCACTCATGGATGGCTGAGGCCTCATTCCTTCTCTAACTGCTAATACAGCAATGCAGCAATCCCTCCATACCCATGGGGAACACATTCTAAGTCCCCCAGTGGATTGTCCGCAAGTGCAGAGAGTCCCAAGCCCTCTATATATACTATGTTGTGTAGTTTGTTTTTTTTTTAATTTACATACCTACTATAGAGTTTAAGTTATAAAATAGGCACATAAAATCTTAATCTCTTAAGATGAACAACAATAAAGCAGAACAATTTTAACAACACACTATATAATAAAAGTCATGTAGATGTCGTTTTTCTATTTCAAAATATCTGATTATACTATGCTCACTCTTCCTTTTGTGATGATGTGAGACGATAAAATGCTTATGTGATGAGATGAAGTGAGATGAATGATGTAGGCAATAAGATGTAGCATTAAGCTACTACTGGCCTTCTGAGGTGATCTCAGGAGGACTATTTCTGGACCACAGTTTAAAAAGGGTCCATGAAAACACAGGAAGTGAAACCATAGATAAGGGGTGACTACTATATTATTTCCAGTGAACACCACGGAGTTTCTGTAAAAATTCTGGCTTGACAATTGCACCTTCTCGAACTCTTCACAAGCTTGGTGCTTTACCCTACTAGGAAATTTACTTAGTATATAATATTCTCTCTCTCTCTTTTTTGGTATCAAGTTTGGAGAGCACAGGCATTTTAAAGATGGAAAGGAAAGGGAGACATAATTACATTATGTGGCCTTAATTATCATTAGGAGTTTGGGTTGTATAATAAGAGCAGAGGAGGAATTATTGAAAGATTCTATGCAAGCCAGTGACCTGATCATATATGTATTAGAATGATCACTCTGAATTTCAGTGGCATTTGACTGAATGAGTCAGAATGGTTTTAAAGTGAAGAATGGGCAAGTTCTAAATTATGCAGACATTTTCTGTACTTTCTGAAAAGTACCATGTACTTTTCAAGCTTGTTCCCATGAAGAAATGTTTTCCACATGTGCTTTGAATGAGTAATTCAACCAGTAATGATCTCTATCAGAAACTGATTTGAACAACTCACTGACTTCCTGCTGGGGGTAGTAGGAAAATGGAGATAAACTTAATGTCACTTAGATGTCCCCACACTGGTGGCAGAACTATTGCTGCTACTTTATTTTTATTTCCAGAGAGTTATAATGGAAGAATAACAATTTATTGAACATTTACTATGAGCCAGATACACTGGCAAAGACTTTTATCTGTTAGCTCATTTGAATCTTGTAACTGGGCAGAGCAACTGGTATCTTATCCTTACTTTTCATATGAAGAAACTCTACTTAAGGGCTTGATAATTGATCAAGGTCACAGCTGGTTAGAAATGGAATGACGGAAGAGTAGAGGACCTCATTTCATCTGGCCCATTGAATTTAGCTGTATATCTATCAAACCACTCTGAACACCCACAAATTTAGCCTGCGATGTAGTAAAACATATCTGGAAGTCTACAAGTAGAAAAGTGACAGCTTTCTGCAATGTAGGAGGTTTGGAGGCCTGAATCTGTGGGGAGATATAGGAAGATAAATGGGGGATGGGGGGGTGAGGGCAGGCCTCCATGAGCCGGCTATCAGAAAGTGCTATAACACCAGAGCACAAAATCAGAAAACTTAGAAATCTGCTCTAGTGAGGTTCCCCTTTCTGAAAGGGGTTCAGGGCATGAAAAGGGCAGAATTCTAGGTGGGTCATTGTGGTCTCAGGATCTGAGGACACACAGAATGAATGAGGGTGCCTGAATGAGTAGTGTCCAAGCAGGGGAGTAGGAAACAGGTTACTCTCAGTGAGCCGAGGAGGGGGCTCTCAGCTCAAGTTGCCATAAACAGTGAGCTGGGCTCTTTGAGAGATTGCTCTTTGCTTGAGCTCCCTGAAAGGGACTGGAATGCTCCAGCCATTTACCATCTCCCGGAGGAGCAAACTGGCTGTGCTCACAACTGGGCAACAATTCTTAGGGCAGAGGTGGCCCCAGAAAAGACAAGAAAGTGACACCCCACCTGAGTATATGCATACTCAGACCCAGTTTTAAGACAAATCTCTTTCTCAAAGTTGAGGCATTTGTGTTCTTGGGAAAGAAGGAATCCTGGGCCAGCTCCAAATGGATCTCTGCCTTCCACTTAAAATACTAATGCTTCTTGAGAGCAGCTTTCATAAATTTTCAACCCAAGAAGGCCAAGGAGTTGGGGGAGGGAGAAAGGAAGACTGAGAAATAATGGGTGGGGGGGAGACGGAATCAGAACACTAAACACAGGTATCCCCAACAGTCTTTCCAAAAGTCCTTAAGCCTCAAACCCCTGGACCTGTCCCAAGAACTCTACTACTCACTGCCCCCTTCCAAGCTCTGCACTCTCTGATGAAGAGAGAAAGCTGGTCAGGGGTTCACAACATCTGGGGAGGAAGTCAGGTCAAATTTTTCAAATGCCATGGTCAGGGCAGAAGTTTACCAGGCTAGGGAGGTCCTGAGGCCAAAGTCAGAAAGAAACCCAGAAGCCATTTTCTTTTCTCCCCCTTTTTTCCCTTTCCTGGTGGTAGTTCCTCTTTCACACCAATGGGGAACTCTGGACAAAGTTGAAGAATGTGATTCGTGGGGGTGAGGGGGTCTTAAGGCTGCAGATCTCTGCATGTGGCTTTCTCTCATCTGTGATCTGGACCCCTCCATAGCTGCAGACCCCCTGAGCCCAGTGCCTCTGCTTCTGGGCTGCAACCACCTGTTCAGTCCAGGAACAATAGCAGCTTCCCAGCCCCCCCTCCTCTGAAGTGTTGACCACCCCCAGAGGGAGTTCTTGCTTTCAGTTTTATCTCCTGTGGCTTTCTATTCTCTTAAAAGCCTTTGAAATAGAAGAACAGGAAACCAAAACTTCATAAACAGGAAGGCTGGCAGGTCATTGGTTTCCTTACACATGTAGTGGGGGTAAAATTCTGCTCAGGACTCGGCATCCTGGTATGGCCTGACCTAACAAAGATGGGGGCAGGGCTTTGCCCCTAGGGTTAAGTCTCTCTCCATCCTGTTCTCTTGGATTTCCTTGGGGTGATTAGATTTCAAAGTTGAGGACGGCCCACAGTAAGATTTGTCCAGTTGGAGCAGTCTTTATGTATGTTCATATTGTTAAAACAAGACAATAACTGCAGAAATCAGTCTTAGGTCAAGGACACTTTTTTTTTTTCCCCCAGTGGACTATTTTAATCTCTGAGATTTTTTTTAGAAGTTTCACCACCAGGTAATAATAAAAAAACACATGACTTTGAAAAACATATTGCCAGTTTCTTAATACACTGAATATGCTTGGGGTGCCTGGGTAGCTCAGGTCATGATCCCAGGGTCCCAGGATCCAGTCCTGCATTTGGCTCCCTGCTCAGTAGGGAGCCCGCTTCTTCCTCTTCCTCTTCCCCTAGCCCTGGCTCCTGCTTTTTCTTGCTTGCTGTCTCTCAAATAAATAGAAAAAAATCATAAGAAGGAAAGAAAGAAAAGGAAAGGAAAGGAAAAGAAAGAAAAGAAAAAAAGAAAAAAAAAGAAAAGAAAAAAAAGAAAAGAAAAGAAAGGCTGGCAAAACACACTTACCCTATGGTCCAGCAATGTTGCTCCTTGGCATTTACACAAATTAGTTGATTTAAAAACTGAGGTCCTGGGACATTGAGAAGCCTGCCCAAGCCTGTTTGGAGTAGCTATATTCATAAGTGTGAAAATTTGGAAGCAGCCAAGATGCCTGTTAATGGATAGATGGGTAAACACAGGATGGAACAAATTTAGACTGAAAAAGAACTCCTGTAACAGATAAAATTAAAAGGGTAAGACATAATAAAGAAATGAAAAATAAGCTGGCAGCTCTCAGCACAAAAAAGGAAGGTGAAAAATACCTCTGATATTCTTATCAGAAAGATAAGAATGCCCACTGATATCTCATAAAAGAAAATTGTTAGAAATATCATGATATAATACTGACTCTGCAAACCAAGTCAACACAATTAGAAAGGGGTTAAACCAGAAAGGGAGACAAACTATAAGAGACTCTTAATCTCAGGAAACAAACTGTAGGCTGCTGGAGGGGAGCTGGGTGGTAGGGATGGGGTGGCCAGGAAATGGACTTTGGGGAGGGTATGTGGTATGGTGAGAAAAAAATTGGAAAAAATAATTTTATAAAAGTGGTTCTTAAGAAAGAAAAGAGTTCTGACATGCATAAACTCAATATTCCTAAAGACTAGCCCACAGTAGAAAACAGCTAAGCATTAACAGAAAAAAACTGTCCTGAAATAAGAAGTCAACTAAATCTGAGCATTGAATAAATAAATAAAGCACATCTTGGTAAAGCTTCTTATTTTTCAAAATAAAAATAAAGTATGTTGCTTACAATGGGGCATGCCAACCTCACCTTGGACTTTGCCACAGTCACATCAAGGGCTGGAATTGATAATGTCAGCACTGTATGAGAAAAATACTGAGTGAGGCAAGTTCTTATATCCATTCAGTTCTCACGCAAATTAAAACCAAACAACATTAGGAACTCATTGAATACAACATACACAATATATATCTTTCTAAAAATAAACTACTTGATAAATAAATAGATCCAGCTAACTAATGGATAGTTTAAAATAAGGATCTCAGAAAAGATGAAGACATTGTATGAAACGAATGGAACTATAGATTCTTCACTAGGACTGATGATTTTATTTCATATGAAGTTTAAGCGCTACATATGATGATTAAACTGTGTACGATGAAATGATAAGGATAGTCAGAAGAAAGGCAGGTGAATCACTGAACTCTACCTCTGAAACTAATACTATATGTTAATCGAATTCAAATTTTAAAAAAGGAAAAAACAAACAAAAATAAAAACTTCCCTGTACAAACCTTTTACAACTGTCTTCGTATTTAGATTTTGTCTGAAAGCCATTTCTCACAAAAAGAAGAAGTAAAAAGAAGAAAAAAGAAAAAGAAGAAAAGGAAGATCACCCCTGAAAGGATCTTTCAACAGCCTGGAAGAAGCGCTCCACGCTTTCCACGTGAACAACTACTTGATTGGTAGATGAGCACGTGGACAAAAACCTGATTGGGTGACAGGCGCATGGAGGAGTAATCATATTAGAATGGTCGCCTACAAGCCTGTAAAAACCCCCTAGACTTAAGACACTCTGGTTGGATCACCTCCCTCTTCTGGGAGCTTTGCATAAATCGTGCTTTGCAGCCCACCACTTCTTCTGGTCTACTTCTTTCTTTGTAGCAGCGTGACTAAAAACCATGTGCCCTAAAAGAAAAGAAATCTTACAACAGTAAAAACTAAGACTGAACCACAATTGAAACTTTCATTACCTAAAAAAAAAAAAAAAAAAAAAAAAAAGTAAATATAAGAAATGTAAATGTAACTGTATTCTTCCTCTGGCAAAGGTATAAACTCATTTGATAGACTTTTGATCAGCCAACAAATATGAAATTGAGAAAATTTAAATTGGAAAAGTTACAAAGTGACATAGCAACTTAAAAATCCCTCATTTTGTCCTCTCTTAACATTTAAAACATGGCATCTATCCACGAACAAAAGTGTCGCTTTGGGAGTTTGTGTTTTCCAGCACCATACGCCAAGGGACTCAGAAGTCACACTCACCTAGGAATTGGGCAATGGGACAGACCCCAAATGGCTGTGGAACCAGGAGGATCTTGTTCACTGAATCCAATCCCTTTTGACCACAGTGCCTGGAAAATGCTGACTTGGGCAGATACTTACAGACACAAGAGTCTTTATGGAAGTTCCCGTTTCTAGGGGCGCCTGGGTGGCTCAGGTCATGATCTCAGGGTCCTGGAATCCAGCCCCGCATGGGGCTCTCTGCTTAGCAAGGAGCCTATTCCCCTCTCACTCTCCGCCTGCCTCTCTGCCTCCGTGTGATCTGTCTGTCAAATAAATAAATAAATAAAATCTTTAAAAAAAAAAAAGAAGTAGTTCCGGTTCCTAGAGAAAAGAAAAAAAAAAAAAAAAAAAGACAAGAAACCCGGTCCTACTAACTGCTTTCTAGACTCCAGTAGGAAGTCTGGCCAAGAGCTGCTGGGAAAACTTCACCTGAGGAACCACCCCAACTGGTGCCTAGGCACCCCCAAAACCCTTAGCACCAAACCCACACTTACGCCCAATTTGTAGCTGGCTCTTTATGTGCACTCCTTGGGAGGGCAGCAAGAGGAAACTAGATTAGACACAGTATATGCAGAAAACAAGTTAGGTTTTGAGGTAAGAGAGGAAACATAATCTTCAACTCTAGCACTACCCTCAGGAATAAAAAGGGAGGTTACCAAAGCCAACAGGCTCTGTTGGAAGGTGGAGAAAAATATACAAGCTTAAGAATTATGCCAAAATAGGGAACAAGAAGCATGGAGCAAGTATATCCTACGAGGCCAGAGAAAGCCTCAAAATATGAGCAGGATCAACAGAAAGTACCTCTCACTTGAAGGTAGCTAGTAAAGATTGAAGGAAGTGACTGCTACTTCAAGTGTGAAAACAGTAATGCAAACCTCCAATTAATCAGATTCCAAAAACTTTACTTCTGTAACATAATGGTGTATTAATCACTGAACCATATTACAAATGTTAAAGAAAAAGAGTATTAAAATCAATTATTGCTACTATACTTAAATACAAGATGTGTAAAGCGGGAAATTTCAATATTAAAAACGTAAAAGGAAAGCTAAAGGGGTAGAGTTTCTGTATGTTGTCTAAGTTAAGTCACTATCAGTATAAAATGCACTCATATCTATAAAATCTTTTGTGTGAAACCATAGTAGATTCACACACACACACAACAACAAAGAGAAGGAAATCAGATCATGCCACCACAGAAAATCACCAATTCACAGAGGTAGGCAGCAGATGAGGAAAAAAGTACAACTGAACTACAAAATAGTCAGAAAGCATTAATAAGATGGCATTATGAAGTCTTTACATATCAATAATTACTCTAAAAGCAAATGGAATTAATTATGTAATGAAAAGGCACAGAGGGGCCAAATGGAAAAAAGAAAAGAGGAAGAAGAGGAAAAAGGAAGAGGAGGAGGAGAAAGAAGAAAGAAGAAGGGGGGAAGAAGGAGGGGAAGGAAAAGGAGGGAGTGAGGGGGAAGATGGGGGGAGTAGGAGAAGGGAGAAGAAGAGGAGGGAGGGGAGAGGAGAGATGAGAAAAGAGGAATGGGGAAAAAGAGGAGGAGGAAGAAGAAGATCCAACAATATGCTGCCTATAAGAGACTCACTTCAGCTTTTGATAACAAAAATAAAAAAATAATAAGAGACTATTTTAAATAATTATATGTTAGCTAACTGGATAACCTAATAGAAATGGATAAATTCCATTCTACTAGGAATTAATCATAAAAAAAATTAGAATATCTGAACAGACCAATAGCAAGTGAAGATATCCTATCAGTAATCAAAAACCCACACAAGAACACAGGAAAGCCCAGGACCAGATGATTGCACTGGTGAATTCTACCAAATATTAAAGAAGAATTAGTACTAATCTTTCTCAAACTTTTCTTAAAAATAGGACAGGAGAGATACTTTCAAAATCACTTAATGAGTCCAGCATTATCCTGATGAAAAATGAGCAATATCCCTGGTAAATATAGATACAAATGTTCTCAACAAAATACTTAGAAAAATGAGATCAACAGTACATGAAAAGGATCAGACAGCAAGATCAAGTGGGATTTATTCCTGAGATGCAAGGATGGTCTAACATATGCAAATCAATAAATGTAAACACTATGTTAATAGAATTAAATTAAAATTTTATAGGATCATCTCAATAGATCCAGAAAAACACTTGACAAATTACAACATCTTTCCATAATAAAAACTCTCAACAGTTACAGAAAGAAGATATCTCAATATAATAAAGGTCATATACAACAAGCCCACAGCTAATGCCATAGTCTATGGTGAAAGGTTGAAAGCCTTTCCTTTAACATAGAAACAATACAAGGATGTCATGATGTCAGGGTCATGAGTTTGAGCCCCATGGCAGGCCTCTCCTCAGCAGGGAGTCTGCTTGCAATTCTCTTCCCCTCCTTCAACCCACCCCCCATGCTGGAATTGGTTCATGTGCTCTATCTCGCAAATAAATTAAATAAATAAATAAATAAATGCATACATACATACATACATACATACTAATCTTTTTTAAAACGCCCTTATTCTGATTATTTAAATTTGCATTGAGTATAAACTATTCATTAAAACATTTTTTCCCAACAAAGAAAAATGTAAAAATAAAAAATATTTCTAGTTTGCTGGCTATAAAAAAGGAGGTGATAGGAAGATTTAACGCATTCATTGATGCCCAGTATAAACGTTATAAATTGGAAGAGCTTGAGTCAGGTGGTAATATCCTTTAACTGTTTGAGTATACAAACAAAATAACTATTACATATTAATCTGGGTTAAATGGGTTCATTCCTTTAATATATTAAGAGTTTTAAGTATTCATTAAGATATCCTCTAATGATTCAATATAAAAATAGTCAAATGACAAAAACAGAAAATTTACAAAAAGGATCTACAAATGGCTCCAAAGCACTGAGCAGATTCTCAACTCACTCAGAACAAAAGCAATGTAAATTTTTAACCAAGATAGATATGATAGATAGATAGATAGATGATAGATAAACTTTTGCCACTAAAGACCTTAATAAGATTATAAAGCTTCTAGCTTTCCAAAAGAAGGGTGTGCACTTATGGACTATGCGGAAAAGGAAAACATAGATCACATACAAAAGATAATTATAACACATATGCACAAACACATGCACATTTCCCGCTTTACACATCTAAATATTTTATATTTTATATTTAGATTTTACTACATAAATCTCCCAACAAATAACATGAAGTATAACACAGTAGATGCTTCATAAATATGGACCAAATGACTGTTGAAATAATCACATGACAAGGGCATCATATCACTTTATGAAATCAAGTCTGAGAATTTGATTTTTAGCAGCTGCCTTATATCCGTGTACCTCCTCTATATTTGATAATACAAACATGATAAAAGAACTGTGCTACACTAAAAGTAACCACAGTTCTCCAGTTATATAAACAGGTGTTAGTTTTTTGTTTTTTGTTTGTTTGTTTTTTTTCTTTAAGTAGGCTCCACACCCAGCATGGGGACCAACACAGGGCTTGAACTCCCGACAGTGAGATTAAGACCTGAGCTGAGCTCAAACGTTAGATGCTGAACCAACAGAGCCATCCAGGCACATTATAAATGTGGGTTCTAACTATATTCATCTTCATTTTAGTGGTTGGACTTCAGGCAAATGCTAATAGGGCTAGTGTTGCTGGCACACCACCTGACCATAGCTATAAAAATGGAAATGTTTCTAGGACGGTATTTGTGGTAAGTATTTCCTGTGCATAGCCAACTGACCTATTTTATCTGCAGTGGAAATTTCTAAACCTTAAACATGAAACATTTCTGTGCAGTATCTTTCTTATCATAATGTGAAAATGTTCTTAATATTGGCATAACTCATTATGAAACAAGCTATAGAAAGTGCATTAACTATTCGAAAAGTTTGTATTTTGTCTTGGATTAAATAGTGGGTTCGGTTGGTGTTTAGATATCTTTAGTTTTTTTTAAAGATTTTATTTATTTGTAAGAGAGAAAGAGAGAACACAAGCAGGGGGAGTGGCAGGCAGAGGGAGAAGCAGGCTCCCCACTAACAAGGAGCCTGATGTGGGACTCCATCCCAGGACCACGGGATCATGACCTGAACCAAAGGCAGAAGCTTAACCAACTAAGCCACCCAGGCATCCCATAAATATCTTTAATTTTTGCAGTATGATCAGCTTATATTAATAATTTCAAGTTCAGTTATAGAACCCTAAACCATCTTTTGCAGCCATATATAACCATTAGCCCAGTTTAAAAGTGGAAAATTCGTTAGAATATGTTCTAGATTGAATTATAGTCCCTAACCCCCCCCAAAAAAATTCATATACTAAAATCCTAGCCTTAGCACCTCAGTAAGTGACTGTATAGAGGGGAAGGGTAATTAATTTAAAATGAGGCGGTTAGGGTGAGCCCTTATCCGATACGACTAGTGTCCTTATTATTTATAATATCTTATATTTGAAGAAATTAGGGTACAGTTGCAGAGAGGTCATGGGAAGACACAGAAAAAAGACAGCCATTTAAAATCCAAACACATGGGTCCCTGGGTGGCTCAGTGGGTTAAGCCACTGCCTTCGGCTCAGGTCATGATCTCAGGGTCCTGGGATCGAGTCCCGCATCAGGTTCTCTGCTCGGCAGGGGTCCTGCTTCCTCCTCTCTCTCTCTGCCTGCCTCTCTGCCTACTTGTGATCTCTCTCTGTCAAGTAAATAAATAAAATCTTTAAAATCCAAACACAGAGCCAGCCCTAGAAGAAATGAACCCTGCTGACATCTTGATCCTGGACTTCTAACATCTAGAACTATGAGGAAATAAGTCATCTGTTGTTTCTACCACCCAGTCTGTGGAACCTTGTTCTGGCCACCCTAGCAAATCAACACAGGCAGTGTTATACTTCGACTCCCCTGGGAGTCAAGCCCCAGACTGGTGTCCTTTCTCAGGGGGAGTCTGCTTCTCCCTCTCCCGCTGCCCCTGCTCATGTGCTCTCTCTCTCTCACTCAGGCTCTCAGATGAATAGTCTTTTAAAAAGAGCATTTTTATCTATTCATTTCTTCATTTCTTTTTTTTGTTTCTTAAATTCCACATATGAGTGAAATCATGTGTATTGGTCTTTCTCTGTGAATTATTTCACTTAGCATAGTACCTTCTGGTCCATCCATGTTATTTAAATGGCAAGATCTCTTTTTTCTTATGGCTGAGTAATATTACACTGTGTATCTCTCTCTCTCTTTCACTCTCTTCTCTCTATCTATCTATCTATATATATACATACATAAAACATTTACACACGTATATGTGTGTGTGTGTATTTATTTATGTCTCTCATATCTTTATCTGAATCCATCTACTCATGGTTACTTGAGTCACTTTCATATCTTCCATACTCTTTTCCACAGCGGCTATATCAATTTTCATTCCCACCAACAGCTTATGAGGGTTTTTTCCTCCACATACTCACCAGCACTTATTATTTCTTATCTTTTGGATTCCAGCCATTCGGACAGGTGTCAGCATAACATATCTTCTCTATCCATTCATCTGTCAAGGGTTATATGGATTGTTTCCAATTCTTGGCTATTGCAAATAGTGCTGTTATGAGGATGATTATGGAAATATCTCTTTAGGACTCCTTTTCTTTCAATTATTTTCAATTCTTTAGAATATATACCCAAAAATGGGATTAATATGGGAGTTTTATTTAAAAATTTAAGGAACCTCTATATTATTTTCCATAGCAGTTGCTGCGGGATTTTACAATCCCACCCACAATATACAAGGGTTTGCATTTCCCCACATCCTTGTCAACACTTGTATATTTTTTGTAATAACCAGACTAACTGTGTGAACTGATACTTCATACCAATTAGCATGCTTTTCATTTGTTCAGATGATGTTGATCATCTTTTTATATGCTTGTTGGCCATATCTTTATCATTTTAGAGATATATCTCTTCAAGTTCTTTGCTCATTTTTTGGGACCCTGAGATCATGACCTGAGCCAAAGGCAGGGGCTTAACCCATAGAGCCCCCCTGGTCCCCCTAAAATTTTATTAACATACAATGTACTTTTTGTTTCAGAGGTACAAGTCTGTGAATCATCAGTCTTACATAATTCATGGCACTATAGCACAAACCCTCCCCAGTGTCCATAACCTAGCTACCCTATCTTTCCCTTCCCACCCCCTAGCAACCTTCAGTTTGTTTCCTGAGATTAAGAGTCTTTTATGGTTTTTCTCCCTCCCCGGCCCCATCTTGTTTCATTTTTTTCCCTCCCTTCCCTCCACGACCCCCTGCCCTACTTTTCAAATTCCTCATATCAGAGAGATCATATGATAATTGTCTTTCTCCAATTTACTTGCTTCACTTAGCATAATATCCTCTAGTTCCATCCATGTTGTTGCAAATGGCAAGGTTTGGGGGTGTTTGATAGCTGCATAGTATTCCATTGTATATATATACCACATCTTTATCCATTCATCTCTTGATGGACATCTAGGTTCTTTTCATAGTTTGGCTATTGTGGATGTTGCTGCTATAAACATTCAGGTGCACGTGCCCCTTCAGATCACTACATTTGTACCTTTAGAGTAAATACCCAGTAGTGCGATTGCTGCCTTGTAGGGTACTTGTATTTGCAGCTTTTTGAGGATCCTCCATACTTTTTTCCAGAGTGTCTGCACTAGCTTGCATTCCCACCAACAGTGTAGGAGGATTCCCCTTTCTCCGCATCCTCACCAACATCTGTCTTTTCCTGACTTGTTAATTTTAACCATTCTGGCTGGTGTGAGGTAGTGTCTCACTGTGGTTTTGACTTGTATTTCCCTGATACTGAGTGATGAGCATTTATTCATGTGTCCGTTGGCCATTTGGATATCTTTGCAGCAATGTCTGCTCATATCTTCTGCCCATTTCTTAATTAGATTATTTGTTCTTTGGGTGTTGAGTTTACTAAGTTCTTTATAGATTTTGGACACTAGCTCTTTATCTGATATGCCATTTGCAAATATCTTCTCCTGTTCTGTTAGTTGTCTTTTGGCTTTGTTGACTGTTTCCTTTGCTGTGCAAAACTTTTGATCTTGATGAAGTCCCAATAGTTCAATTTTGCCCTTGCTTCCCTTGCCTTTGGCGACATTTCTAGGAAGAAGTTGCTGCAGCTGAGGTGGAAGAGATTGTTGGCTGTGTTCTCCTCAAGGATTTTGATGGATTCCTGTCTCATCGTGTTTCATCCATTTGGAGTCTATTTTTGTCTGAAGCAGAATTGCACCACCCTTGCTAGGGGCCAGGCTAAGTAATCTGCTTGGATTCGCTTTGGGGAGCTTTTGTTCCCTGAACACTTTCCATACCATGTTGGAGGACAGGAATGAAGATGGTGGCCTCCCAGTCTCTGGCCTGCAGGAGCCCAGAACTCGGGGCCCCACTCCTCAGTGCACCCTCAGAGAAAAGCAGTCAATCCCTCCCATCTCCCTGGTCTCTGGCCAAGCTCTGAGCTCACCCAGCCTGTGACCAGGCATTTCTATCTCTGGTGTTTGGAGTCTCCAAACCCAGCAGATTTCTCCAGTGTGTTCCCACATGGCTTCTCCCAGAGGAGGAAGGTGAGTCTCCCTGGATCTGCCACTTGTGGGGTCCCTTCTCAAATATTAGTGGCCCAACTCTGCCTGGATCATGGTTTAAGGTAACACCGAGCTGAGAGCCCCTCCTTGGCTCCACGTCTGCAATGGCTTCCCTGTTCTGATACCTGGGAGCTCTGCCGCACTCAGACACCCCCGGTCTTTCTGTGACACCCCCGGTCTTTCTATGGTTCTGAGACCATACTGTTCCCATGAGGGCTCCACCCCCTGCTTAGCCTCTGGAGCCACATCCCTCACTGGAGCAGACTTTTAAAAGTTCTGATTTTGTGTTCTACTGCTCTCTCACTTGCCAGGAAGTGGCTGATGGAGGCTCCCTCCCCCAGTGGTCTATCTTTCCAAATATCACCACAGATTCACTTCTCCACATGTCCTACCTGCCAGAGGGTGGTCACTTTTCTGTTCATAGAATTGCTGCTCTTCTTCTCTTCAATCTTCTGTTGAGTTTGTAGGTGTTCAGAATGGTTTGATAACTATCTAGCTGAACTGCTGGGACCTGATGAAATTTAGGTCTCCTGCTCCTCCACCATCTTTCTCCTCCTCTCCTTTGCTTATTTTTTAATCAGGCTCTTTGATTTTTTGTTGTTGCAGAATATGAGTCATATAAATTCTTTATATAGTCTGGATATTAACCCCTTATCAGATATATGACTTGCAAACATTTTATCCTACACTTTAGGTTGATTTTTCACTTTGTTGTGTCCTTTGATGCACAAAAGATTTAAAGTTTGATGTAGTCCCATTTGCCTAGATGTGATGTTGTCTTTTTTGGGGTATCAAATAAGAGAAATCACTGCCAAATTCAATGTTATAAAGTTTTTCCTGTATGTTTTCTTCTGGAACTTTTATAAATTTAGGTCTTACACTTACATTGTTAGTTGATTTTTATATATAATATAAGTAATATTCCAACATCATTCTTATGCATGTCTACTTCCCAACATTATTTGTTGTAGAGATTCTCTTTTACCCTTGAGTAGTGTTGGCAGACTTATTGAAGACCATATAGCCAAAAACATGAGAGTTATTTCTAGGTTCCCTATTTTATTGATTCATTTGTCTGTCTTCACACCAGTACCACACTGTTCTGGTTACTGTAGCTTTATGATATGTTTTAAAATCAGAAAGTATGAGTCCTCAAACTTTGTTCTTCTTTTTCAAAGTTGTTTTGTCTATTTGAATTTCCTAGAGATTCCATATGAATTTTAGGATGATTTCTTTCTATTGCTTTTTTTTTAAGGGTGGGAGGGGCATAGAGAGAGAGAGAAAGAGAGAATCCTAAGCAGGCTTTAAGTAAGGCACAGAGCTTGACGTGGGCCTCAGTCCCATGACCATGAGATCAAGATCTGAACTGAGATCAAGAGTTGGATGCTTAAATGATCGAGTCACCCAGGCACCCCATTTTTCTTTATACTCATGAGGAAATAAAGGTATCTTAGGGATTTTGATAGGAATTACATTTAATCTAAAGATTATTTTATGCAGTATGTACTTTTTAACAATATTAAGTCTTCCAATACATGACATGGGCTGCCTTTCCATTTATTTATGGAAATAAATAATTATTATTTTTTTTTAATTTTTTATTTTTTATAAACATATATTTTTATCCCCAGGGGTACAGGTCTGTGAATCACCAGGTTTACACACTTCACAGCACTCACCAAATCACATACCCTCCCCAATGTCCATAATCCCACCCCCTTCTCCCAAACCCCCTCCCCCCGGCAACCCTCAGTTTGTTTCGTGAGATTAAGAGTCACTTATGGTTTGTCTCCCTCCCAATCCCATCTTGTTTCATTTATTCTTCTTCTACCCACTTAATAAATAATTATTATTTAATTTTTTTCAGTAATGTTGCATAGATTACAACATACAAGTCTTTCATGTCCTTAATTAGATTTATTCCTAAGTATTTTATTCTTTTTGATGCTATTATAAATGGAATAATTTTTTTCATTTCCTTTCCTCCCATGTCTGCCTGAAATACTGTAGCCCTGCTTGCTGCTCCCCTCAGTTTTGAGTAGCTTATCTTGAACTGGTCCCCTAAAAACTCTGAGGTAGCCAAGACAGAAACCAGTTAATAGAGTAGCCTTCAGACAATCCAGAATGTTGGGTACATGGTCCACTCTCCCCCCCCCCCCCCGCCTCAGTCTTGAAGGAGGTTACATGGGGTTTCCTCCTAATGTCTCCACAATGTGCTGTGTAAGGGTAAGGGCACTAATGATTGTACCAAATGCTGGGAATTATCCTACCCCTTTTGGTGGAATGTTTTCTTGGTTTTATAATAGCCTGGGTGCTGCAGTTTCTCAGCTGGTCTCTAGACTCCTACAGAGGTGTTCTGGCCCATATATTTTTGTTAATATAGTGGAAGAAGGTGGGTCTATAGCTTCCTAGTCTGCTTTTATATATATATATATATATATATATATATATATATATATATATATATATTATAAGCCTGGAATGGATTCTCTAGTCTCATGATTACCACATATTGCTTCTTGAGTTTTCATTTCTTGCACCAAATTATTCTCTTACCACTCGTTTTTCCATTTCTAGCTATCTTCTGGCCTCTATTATATTTCTTCACATTCAAAAGTAACCTTTTTTTAAAACCTCTTTTCCTGCCCACTCCAACTCCCACTATTAACCTAGAAAAGCTCAAAGCCAAAATAGGTGATACAATAAAAAGAAATCTTTCTTTATTGTTTTTTTAGTTACTCAATATTATTGCTACTATTATACCTTCTAAATCTCACAGTTTGTAATAATTCATTCTCTGAAATATTTAACTTTAACATCATATATATTATATGTCTGCCTACTCTGTATGTGTGTGTATATGTGTGCGTATATATATATAAATACACTATATGTACTGTGACATATATATGCATATAACATATACACATATATAATGACAGTATATTACTAAATTCTGATATCCTTTTTGCAAAAGTGCCATCTAGATGAATAGAATGAACATAACTAAAAACATTCTCCCATGAATTCCCATGAAGGGTTTATTTTATATGTATGCAATAATGATTACACAATAAGGGTCTTTCGTGACAGATGATTGTGAAGATGGCTGTAACAAGCAAAATGAACCATCAATGGATAGTATATATGCACAAGTAAAGACTCCTTTTTTCTTCCGACTTCTCTTTAAGCTAAGGAAAGACTCTGAAAGGAACATTCAAATGAATTATTTTTCACATGGCCAGTGTGGATTCCTAATAGTCACAATCATGTTTTGCAACTTTATTTAAGATTTTACTTATTTATGTGAAAGAGAGAGTCCATGAGCATAGGGAGGAGATGAACAAACAGACTCCCCACTGAGGGGAAGCCCTACACTCCTGGCTCCATCCCAGGACTGTAGGATCCTGACCTGAGCAGAAGGCTGAGGCACCCAGGCATACTGGTGCTGCATAACTTTAAATTAAGCTTTATTAAACTAAAAGCATCTATTTAAATCCCCTGATTAACAGACTTCTATTAATTCTATTGATCTTCCTCAAATGTCCCCACACTTTTTACTTGCTACATGAGTGTTTCTTTATTTGTGGTTCATGAACTACCCCAGTTACCTGGGATGGTTTTTTTGTTTGTTTGTTTTGTTTTTAATACAACCCCCATATCAGACTAACTTTATCTTAGGAAGAGAAGAGTATGTGTGACAAGATTCTACATTATTAACAAGTTTCCAGGTATTCCTTATATAGATACTAAAATTCAGGAATGATTGTTCTATATAGATAACCCAGTATCCCCTTCCATAATCCTGGCAGATTATGTTTACTCTAAAAATTTAGGTGAAGTATGTGACAAAACCAAATATCACAGCACAAATAAAGTGACTCTTAGTTTACCAAATAGTCAGATAATTAAAGAACATTGGCACTGAGTCACTGAAGAGTGCATATAATGGTATTATCAACCTAAGCTAGTTTTAATGACCCAGTATATCATACTCAAAACTCAGAATTTGGGGGAAAGGTGAAACATCCACCTTTTAAATAATGGTGGATAAGCATTGGTGCATCACTCTAATAATCAAACTCTCACGAGAAAATGAAAAGAAATATTTAGAAGTTTTAAAATTCAGAATATTATCATCAACAATGCTGGATATATATTTATAATATATGGACACGTATTTTTCATATGTTTCTAAAAATAGCAACCTCTTTTGTTTTTCCTCACCATCAGCTTAAGGGTGCATAGGTATAAATGTAATGGGGCACATGGGTGGCTCACTGGGTTAGGCATAGGCCTTCCACTCAGGTCATGATCTTGGGGTCCTGGGATTGAAACTCCCCTCACCCGTCATGCTCCCTGTTTAAAGGGGAGCCTTCTTCTCCCTCTCCCTCTGCCACTCTCCCTGCTTGTACTCACACACTCTCTCTCTCTCTCTCTGGATAAATAAAATTTTTAAAAATTACAAATGTCATATTTTTCTTTTTGGGTCATTCAACTCCCACACATGCTTACTCTACATAATTATCAGTAATATTTAAGGAATAATTGTGTGTGGCTAAAGCAGAAACAGAATGAAAACTTTCTGCTGTGAAAAAGCATTTGACAAAATCCAGCATCCGTTCCTGATTAAAACGCTTCAAAGTGTAGGGATAGAGGGAACATTCCTGAACTTCATAAAATCTATCTATGAAAGATGCACAGCAAATATCATCCTCAATGGGAAAAAGCTTGCAGCCTTCCGTTGAGATCAGGAACATGAACAAGGATGCCCACTCGCACTACTCTTGTTCAACATAGTATTAGAAGTCCTAACAACAGCAATCAGACTACAAAGAAAAATAAAATGTATCCAAATTGACAATGAAGAAGTCAAACTCTCTCTCTTTGCAGATGACATGATTCTTTATATGGAAAACCCAAAAGACTCTACCCCCAAACTACTAGAACTCATACAACAATTCAGTAACGTGGCAATGTACAGAAATGTACAGAAATCAGTGGCTTTCTTATACACTAACAATGAAAATACAGAAAGGGAAATTAGAGAATTGATTCCATTTACTATAGCACCAAGAACCATAACATGCCTGGGAATAAACCTAACCAAAGAGGTAAAGGAACTGTACTTGAGGAACTACAGAACACTCATGAAAGAAACTGAAGAAGACACAAAAAGATGGAAGACCATTCCGTGTTCTTGGATCGGAATAATAAACATTGTTAAAATGTCTATACTGCCTAGAGCAATATATACTTTTAATGTCATTCTGATCAAAATTCCACTGGTATTTTTCAAAGAGCTGGAGCAAATAATCCTAAAATTTGTATGGTATCAGAAGAGACCCCAAATCGCTAAGGAAATGTTGAAAAACAAAAATAAAACGGGGGGGAGGGCATCACATTACCTGATCTCAAGCTTTACTACAAAGCTGTGATAACCAAGACAGCATGGTACTGGCATTAAAAAAAAAAAAAAAAAAAAAACCCAGACACATAGACCAGTGGAACAGAGAGGAGAGCCCAGATATGGACCCTCAACTTTATGGTCAATTAATCTTCGGCAAAACAGGAAAAAATATACAGTGGAAAAAAGACAGTCTCTTCAATAAATGGTACTGGGAAAACTGGACAGCTATATGTAGAAGAATGAAACTCTACCATTCTCTTACACCGTACACAAGGATAAACTCAAAATGGATAAAAGACCTCAATGTGAGACAGGAATCCATCAGAATCCTAGAGGAGAACATAGGCAGTAACCTCTTCGATATCAGCCACGGCAACTTCTTTCAAGATATGTCTCCAAAGGCAAAGGAAACAAAAGCGAAGATGAACTTTTGGGACTTCATCAAGATCAGAAGCTTCTGTACAGCAAAGGAAACAGTCAAGAAAACAAAGAGGCAAGCCACGGAATGGGAGAAGATATTTGCAAATGACAGTACAGACAAAAGGTTGATATCCAGGATCTATAAAGAACTCCTGAAACTCAACAAACACAAAACAGACAATCATATAAAAAAAATGGGCAGAAGATATGAACAGACACTTCTCCAATGAAAACATACAAATGGCTATCAGACACATGAAAAAATGTTCATCATCATTAGCCATCAGGAAGATTCGAATTAAAACCACAGTGAAATACCACCTTACACCACTTAGAATGGCCAAAATTAGCAAGACAGGAAACAACATGTGTTGGAGAGGATGTGGAGAAATGGAAACCCTCTTACACTGTTGGTGGCAATGCAAGTTGGTGCAGCCACTTTGGAAAACAGTGTAGAGATTCCTCAAGAAACTAAAAATAGAGCTTCCCTATGACCCTGAAATTGCATTTCTGGGTATTTACCCCAAAGATTCAGATGTAGTGAAAAGAAGGGCCATCTGTACCCCAATGTTTATAGCAGCAATGGCCACAGTTGCCAAACTGTGGAAAGAACCAAGATACCAAGATACGGACAAATGGATAAGGAAGATGTGGTCCGTATACACTATGGAGTATTATGCCTCCATCAGAAAGGATGAACACCTAACTTTTGTAACAACATGGACAGGACTGGAAGAGATTTTGCTGAGTGAAATAAGTCAAGCAGAGAGAGTAAATTATCATACGGTTTCACTTATTTGTGGAGCATAACAAATAGCATGGAGAACAAGGGGAGATGGAGAGGAGAAGGGAGTTGGTGGAAATTGGAAGGGGAGGTGAACCATGAGAGACTATGGACTCTGAAAAACAATCTGAGGGTTTTGAAGGGGTAGGGGTGGGAGGATGGGGGAACCAGCTGGTGGGTATTAGAGAGGGCATGGATTTCATGGAGCACTGGGTGTGGTGCAAAAATAATGAATACTGTTATGCTGAAAAAATAAAAAAAATATATTAAAATAAATAAAGAAAGAAAGAAAGAAAGAAAGAGAAAACTTTCTGCTGTGAACAGACACTTCCTGCCTTCTGGGGAGTCAAAACCAGGAGACTGCTTTCACTATCCAGTGATTTTGAGCATTTGATACAGGTTCTGCTCTGATTACATTAAGTGACTTTAAGGAAACTCCTGGTTTTCTCTCTTCTCATTTCTATAGTGGGAATGTCAGATTTGGTGACATCCAAGGTCCTATACCCAAAAATTCTTGAAAGAGGAAATTCCACAGACTTAAGTGCTCCACTTTCTATAATTCTGGCATATTTCAATTTCTTTTTTACTTACATAGAAACTTTGTTATACTCACAAGTGCCTTTAGAACTAAGCTAAGAGTGGTTTATAGATACTTTTTTAAAAAATTATCTTACAAGTGGCCATTTCCACATTTAGATGCCCTTTTCTATAGTTTGCAACTTTATTTGGAACACAAATATTTCAGGAAGAATTTAGAGCTTTTAAAAGGCATTCTGCCACTTTTTGCATAAATGTTTATTTTTTGCAACATTGAATTAATTAATTATTTCTCTTGATTACTGAGTCTTTTTGGAGACTCCTAAATGAATGTCTCATTTGCCTCATCCTGGTTCTGACCCCGAGAAAGATACTCAAAAGGAATGGTTAGAAAGATAACGACAAAATTTTGTCTGAATTTTGTCATACAGACCAGGTTATTAAGCAAGGTAGATATTACGTATCTAAGTATATTGGACACCCAATAAGTGGATTGTCTCACTAATTTACGGAGAAAACCCACAGCTAAAAGTGTGGGTGGGAGGGGATACAAGAGAGACAACAAAGCATTTCAGACTGGGCACTTCCTTTTGCTGATCTTCATTCACAGAACTTGGAGTCTGCCCTTACACACAAGTTCAGGGCCATATGCCCCTGTTTGCAATGGATGGACAAGTGGTATATGCTGACTTAAACCTATCCAGGGGTTCTTGCCTTACAAGTTCATCACCCCCATCACTTCCTCAAGGTAGGTACCTTTAATTTTCCTTTTGGCCTTTGTTTTATCTTCCAGAGTTTCTTCTTGGATTTAGGATTTTAAATCACTGCTCTGAGGATGAGCAGCAGTCCTATATTTATGTTATGGTGGTGCAGCATAGTTTGTCTGTAGGTAACAGTAACTGTGCAGAAAAGCACAGACCTTATAGATATCATTTTTTATCAAGATATCAGTGTGGGGGCATATGGGTGGCTCAGTCAGTTAAGTGTCTGCCTTCAGCTCCTGTCATGATCTTAAGGTCCTGGGATCGAACCCACCATCAAGGAGGCTGCTCGGTGAGGAACCTGCTTCTTCCAGTCCCCCTGCTTGTGCTCACTCACCCTCTCTGTCAAATAAATACAAAAATAAATCTTTTTTTTTTTTTAAAGACACTAGTGTGAACATAGAACATCACTTCTATTACTGAGCCTTAAAAACCAGGAAGAAATATTTTACACGTATAAACAAAGTAATATTTTTACAGACACATTACTACCTGCCATTACCTTGTAATGGCAGTCTATATTATTCCAAATCCCTCCACAAAATACTAAGATTAAGTTCTAATGAATTCACTTCTATAGTATTTTTTCACAATGTAAAGTACAAGCTTAATGATTAACATCCTTCCTTCTCCAAAGAGAAGGGGGAGAAATTTTCTGGAAGAAAATCATATTCAAGATCGAAGACTTCAATATAATTACCATGTGATAGTTTCTGACTTTGAAACTTGATACTGGAAAAGTATTACAGTTTAGGGATGCCTGGGTGGCTCAGTCAGTTAAGCCACTGCCTTCGGCCTAGGTCATGATTCCAGGGTCCTGGGATCAAGTCCTGCCATCAAGCTCCTTGCTTGGCAGGAAGCCTGCTTCTCCCTCTGCCTGCTCTGCCTGCCACTTCCACCGCTTGTGTGCTCACTCTGACTCTCTCTCTCTCTGACAGATCAATAAACAAAATCTTAAAAAAAAAAAAAAAAGTATTACAGTTTAGAAGGAGATAAGCCATGAGACACTAGAGAATACCATTAATGAACGAACTTATTTGATACTTATTGAAATCAGCACTTTTCTGTGGCAGGGGAATAAAATGGGGAAGTGTAATGTGAAGTAATGGGTGAGGGATGCCATGATCTGGACATGGGTGAAAAAAGACTAGGAACTAGGCTGAAAATACATATGAAATTATCATGAATTTCTGAAATCTAACCAAATGTAATATTGGGATTTTTATCTAACCAGATATTCATTTCATGTTGTGCTAAGCATGTGGGCTATATCCTTTTAGGATGATTTGGTATAGGCTTGCAACTATTAAATTATCAATGTTCTAAATTGGGAAAAAAGGTTTAGGGATTACTAAATAAGTTTCACTATACTGTCCATATAGTGGTTAAGGGAAATTGAACGATTTTGATAACTACAATTGGGATTTGGTTTATCCACAGTTATTTTTTTATGGGACAGAGTAGGAGTTCTTTTACCCTATTTAGATCTAGCAAAAATGGAGAGAAAGGAAGATTGTGTTGAAAGGGAATGTCAGAAAAAAAGGAAGAGAAAAGAGGCAGGGAGATTTTCTTCAAAAGCTATTCTATAACCCCAAATCAGTGGTCCAGAAAATTTGTCTGGTCTGATTATATTTTTATCCTACAAAATATCATCCTGAAAGCTAACCTAAAAAAGTAGAAAAAACAAAATGTGTCAGTAAAAACCATTGACCTGATACTACATTTGTTATGAAACCACTACTGAGCTTCTTGGCCAAATTTTTCAGGCTGTGGTTGCTGTAAAATAGTGAGCACAAACAAAGGAGTCAGTAAAACCAGACAGAGATGTGATCATTGACCTATTTCGTCAAAGCCAAGGCGTTTGGTCCCTTAGAAAAATATGCAAGGTGATGGCAAAATTCCTCTAGAGGTTATTCATTCATTCGAAAATAAGCACCTCCTATGTGCCAGGCATGCTATTGGTGCTGAGACTAAGCAGTAAACAAAACAGAGAAAAAGATTTTCCTTTATTACATTTATATTATACTACTATAAACACAGATAAACAAAGAACTAAGTATATGTAAAAAGTTCATATGATATTAAGTGCAACTGAGGAAAATAAAAAAATAGAAGTGGAATTTAGTTTTGGGGGAGGGGACTGTATCAAGTGGAATATTTACAGAAGGTGATGGCAAGATGACACTGGAGTCAAGACCTGAAAGAATTGTGGGATAAATATTTTTATTAGAAAATTACTCTCGTGATTTTTCCCTATAAATCCAAAACTTAAAAGATGTCTCGAACCAGGATGCCTGGGTGGCTCCATCGGTTAAGCATCTGCCTTTGGCTCAGGTCATGATCCCAGTGTCCTGAGATCAAGCTACCTCATCAGGAAGCCCGCTTCTCCCTCTGCCTGCCGCTCCCCTTGTTTGTGCTCTCTTTCTGTCAAGTAAACAAATAAAATCTTTTTTAAAATTAAATAAATAAGATGTTGAGAACCAAAATATGTTGATAAAGTTATGATTAATTTAGGCTTCCACTTCATTAATTAATACAATCACAATTTCTGATGAACATGAGATATACAATATATTACAAAAGATATGATTACAGAGAAATACAAATGTGTTTAATATTTTGTTAGAATATGCAATGTCGTAGACATAAGTTTGTGCTATGTTACATTCATTGAAATACTGAAAATAATATGCAGCTTCACAAAACACTCTTCCTTAATGTCATGCATCTGACTCAAGTTGGAAATAATTATTTTAGGTAACAATAAAGTAGAGGAATCCATGTCTAAGAACAGAATTGTAGTATATCACCGGAACCTAAAATCGTGCTTAACACAAAATAGAGCCTCAGTAGAGCTCTTTCTAAAATACCTTGACCGGAAGAAGGCCATCCTTTCTAAACAAAGTTCTTTGACTTACTCCCTACAATAGGGTATGTCCTTCATTTTCACACCAGCGCTTGGCAATTTTCAAGCCTTTTCCACATCTATCCCACCTGATTATTACAGTGATCATTTGTCCATAAGACTAGCATAAATATTTCTGTTTTATCAATGAACAAAGCCTCAGCTGGATCTGACTGAGAATCCACCTCCTGGGACCCTAATATGTCTGATAAATGTTCTTCCCTGCTCCCAGCTCCCAACCTGAATCTGCCTATATGTGATCCCAAATGCCCTTGCTTTTTATACCAGATGTACTCAACTGGGTTAACTGAGTGTATTTTCTTAACTTCTCAGACATCTGTCAAGGTTCATCTTGGCATCCGTTTGCTCTGAAACTTGGTTGTACTGCCATTATTGTTCTTACTTTGACTGTGATTGGGTTGAGTGTTTCAGGTAAGTGATTCAAGATCATTTGCTTCAGAATACTTATATTATTTCTATCACAAATACTAGAGTATCAACATCATTTGGCCACCTCAGACTTAGTGAAAGACTAGTAAATAAAAACAATTACAAAACAACGTTTTACACAATGCTCGGCCCCAACCTCCTCTGCAAACTTTCGCCTTTCACATTTCTCTTCCTAATTGTTCTGATCATCTCATGGGGTATTTCAGATGTGCTCCCAGAACCTGTAAATGATCACAATTGTAATAAAAACATGACAATGGCAAAGAGAAATAAAAATTTCCCCTATTTACAGTTTTTTAAGTGTTACTAAATTCCAGAATGCACTAGGCGATCTCTCCCATGGGGTAGGCATGACTATATTCATTTTGAAGATAAAAAAGCTTGGTCAGGAGTCTAAACACTTAAGAGTAGATAGCAGGTAAGTCAGTGTCTGTGTGAGTTCACTGTTCCATGTGTTTTCTTGTTTGTTTGTTTGTTTGTGTATGTATGCTGTGTTCTAACACATATGTTGTGTTCTAGACCCTTTGCTACGACATTACTATTGCTTTATCTTGCTTTATCAGCCTTGCTGAGATAATACAGTCTCCTAACATGATCAATATAACATATCCATTTCACCACATTCAGCATTTAATCTTCTTAATGGTTTCTCCTTACTTATTAGTGATACTCTTAAGACGAAACTCATCAATAGAGGAAAGCCAAGTGGATGTTCAAGAGAACAAGAATGAAACAAAAGGTAATTTGGTAGCTTGAACTTCCTAAAAATAATAGCCCATATTTGACAGATACCAAACCTTACATTAAGGTGGCATTATTTTTCTCATTTTATGTTTGACAAAACTGAGAAAAGGAAAGGATAAGTAAATTGTTTAGTCACCTAGTAAGAGGTGACAACGGAAATTACACCTGTGGCCAGACATCAAAGTCTATGATCTTAATCACCAGCTCATGCCCCCTCATGAGAAGTTGCTGCTAGAATATTCAATAATTAATAGTCAAATAACACATTAAAAAGTAAACTAGGGCTCACATGAAATATTTGATGATCTTAATGAGCATGTCAAAAAGTTAACTATTGTCCTTTTTGGCCTGAAGTTAGCAAATAGATAATTTGGCAATAAGAAATTTTCCATAGAATTTGTCATTAATTTAGTGAAATCAATTATTATCTACCTTGAAGTTTGCATGTTGTTTAAAATAAACATTTTTTGGAAAACTACATATTGGAGTCAGACCTAGTGCTGAGTAGGAATTATTATTACAGGAAACTCAGGAATAGTTTTGACTTCTACCACCATCTGATTATGTGGACTTAAATTATTCTGTCAGTGCATTAAAAAGTAGGATGTGGCTGCTTAAATGACATTGATGGTCTTTCCCTATTCTAATATTCTATGTATGATTCCACTGATGCTCAATATAACTGTGATTCCATTTATGCTCAATATAGTTCATGGTCGTGAATTTGCACTTCTTGATACCAGAATGAACAGTAAGTCTCAAAAACCTTAAATTATAATAAATTCATTTGTTGTTCTCACAGTGAGAATCAGAGACTTCTGTGCATTTACAATGACCTGTACATGTATGATTAGTCACGGTGGGTGGAGACAGGATAGAAATATAACACTTACTTATTTCTTCTTTCTGTTTACCTCAGAGAAATCAAACCTGTTAAAGTGCCCAGGAGAATGGCATCTACTCCAAGAAAAATGCTTGTTTCTTTCCCGTGCTCCCAACACTTGGAATGACAGTCTGATTGATTGTTCCACAAAAGAATCCAGTTTGCTGCTTATTCAAGATCAGGAAGAATTGGTAAATAATTAAATAAGATACCTTAGTAAAACTCAGCACTTTTTTCTAACCATACCAAGATCTTCTGACTTTAGCCCAAATGTTCTATGCAGATAGAAGCAGCAAATTTGACTTCAAGAAGCTCACAGTCTGAGAGACTATGCACAGGTGTAAGCAAATAATTGAATATTATTTGATGCATACAACAATAAGAGTATAAATGTAGACATAATAATATCACAAAGAAAGAATAATTAACTCTGATGGGGAGTTAGGAAAGATATAATAGACTAGGTACACTTGAACTCTGGTTTAGAGAACGAGTAGAAAAATACAAACCATGAATAGCTAATGCCAATTCAATATTCAACCTTTTTTTTTTTTTTCCATTTCATTGGTAGAAACTCATACAAAACTGGATAAATGAAAAGGGAATGCTATTTTGGATTGGATTAACATTATCAGAAAAGAAATGGAAGTGGATTAATGGCTCATTTTTAAATTCAAATGTGTGAGTATTAGACCAGCTAATTTGAATATTCACTGTACATCAGGTTTTATTTCACGATAGTAATACTGTTATGGAAGATCGAGTTTTGTGGTTTTAATTTAGTTTAGAAATTTTTAAGAGGTTCAGAATAGACTAAGATGAATGATGTTGAAGTTGGTTGGTTGAAAAGTTCCATATGTGAAAAGACATCATAGCAATATCTATTTTAATCTGCAAAAGGGTTTTAGTGGAGACAAGAAACAGACTAACTTTTTTGGGAGAGGCACATGAAATTAAACATCTCTAGCTGGTGGCTTTTAGCATGCAAAAATTTTTAAGTAGTGTTTTTCAAGTTGTGGGACAACATGCTTTGGTTGGTCACAATCAGCCGTGGAACAGTGAATATAAGAGGGAAAAAAAAAAGTAAATATCAGAGTGCAGATCTCAGACACACCAAAAGCTTACTGATTAACACATATTCTATATGCTATATATATTCTATATTGTATTCTTACAACAATATAGAAAAAATAAAATGTTATTTAAAAATCATAAGAACAGAAACGACTTTTACAGTAGTGTATTCTATTTATCCAAAAAGAAAAGCATAAACGTGAAAAATGTATTCTATTTATCCAAAAAGAAATGCATAAAAGTGTGTAGTCCAAACCCATGTTTGAGGGTCAGCTGTGTATTTTAACTAGTGGTGTAAAGGAGACAGTTATTTGAGGAAATGGGATTAATATGGCTTGATTAATGGGATTAATATGGCTTGATTAATCTGAATTGATGCTGCACAGGTAAATTACATATTTTAACAGAATTCATGGTTAATTGTACAACAAGGGAAGAGTATTTTTTTTTTTCATCAGAAGCAAAAACATGTAGGAATTCAATAATGTTTCTGTAAAGAACTTTTTGATAGGGCACCTGGGTGGCTCAGTGGGTTAAGGCTTCTGCCTTCAGCTCAGGGTCCTGGGATTTAGTCCTGTGTCAGGTTCTCTGCTCAGCAGGGAGCCTGTTTCCTTCTCTCTCTCTCTCTGCCTGCCTTTCTGCCTACTTGTGATCTCTCTCTCTGTCAAATAAATAAATAAAATCTTAAAAAAAACTTTTTGATAAATTTTTCAGAAGAGATATTATGTCACATTTTTTAGTCTTTGATTCAATCAAATTTGCATAAATTATAGTTAAAATTTTTTACCATTCAAAAAACATGAGGAATATGAGGAAAAAACATGAAATTTAAAACACAGGGGCATGTTCAAGTTTATCAAAGCTGTAGTGGAAAGTGTTAAACATTGAAAAAAAGCTGGCTTCATTAGATCATTTTCACATTGTTTGACCCATGTTCTAAACTATTGTTTCAAATATGATTCTTTAAAATATTACTTTAAAGTAAGTGTTCTGGGAGGTGCAGTTGGCTAAGCGTCTGACTCCTGGTTTCGGCTCAGGTCATGATCCCAGGGTCACGGGACAGACCCTCATGTTGGGTTCTGTGCTCAGCAGAGTCTGCGTGGAATTCTCTCTCCCTCTGTCTCTCCCCCTTGTGCTCTCTCACTCTTTCTAAAATAAATAAATCTAAAATAAATAAATAATAAATAAATAAAGTGTCCTGAAAAGGTAAGCATACTCATTTTGTTAAATAAAATCTATCCTCACACCACATGTACACCACAAACACACACAGCAAAACACGCCAAAAACAACACCCACATACACCAAACACACATCACACATATACCACACACACCACACACACCACACACACCACACACAAAACATACTCACTACACATATACAACACATATATACACCACATGTATTCTACACATATACCACACACACACAGAGCACAGAAACACACATAAAAATCTGTCCTCATATTTTTATATGCTTTCTGGGTATTATATCCTATACTTTACATATAAATGAAATTTTGATACTGACTTACTTTTAATTTTTAAGACATACAGTAAAAGTTAATTTTGGTTGATTCAATTTAACATATGTGTACTTATTTTACTGAGGTTCATAATGAAATTGGAAAACATACTGAAGTGTCTCTGAGCAGAAATATAGGTAAAGTGGATGAATTAAATTCAGCTGAACATTCCATTTTACTCTGGAATAAAAATGATGCTTTGAGTAAGATGGTGGTGATCAGATAAATGTAGAAGGTATCGGGTTATAGTAGAAAAGGCATCAGATTCTGCCTTCATTTTAACTGTCAGCCTGGCTTGCTGGTACAGAGAAAAATAGAGAGTGATGATAATTTTTCTCACAGGACTGTTTAGGGATTAAATGAGATAAGGTTAGAGAACCAATCTGAGATCTGGTCAAAGAAAGCTTGGGAAGCCATTAATAGCCTTTTGGAAAGACAGTCATTGGCCTGTCCATCTGAGCATTAAAAAATATATCTTGAAAGCTAAAGAAGGGATCAAAAAGATAGAAGAAATAAAACATGGTGGATTTCGGCAATAGCCCCGTTGAGAGAAGTTCATAATTTGACAAAAGTGTCAGACACTAGGGAAGAATCAGATTGGCCACTGAGGACCAAGGAACTGCATGAAGAAATGCAATGACGTAACAAAGAAAAGCTGTGACAGAACCCTGTCCACAGCCACCACTCCACTTGGTTTGAAACACATACGTGAGTCTTGAACTCAACCCATTCCTGGCACCTGACCCTAATGCTGCCTATTCCACTCTCACCCTCACCAGCAGTGAACCCCAAACCTCCTGTTTGTTGGAACTAATGGCATGTTGAAGCACACACCCTCCAACCTCTATCTGGAATGGGGAAAAAAGGAAACTTCTGACCACATGCCATACAAAGAAAGCGTCTTTTCCTAGCTGCGTCCATCTGTAGACCCTGTATGTTCCTCACTCACTGCATACTTAATACATTTACTTTACATTTACATTTACTTTTAAGCATTGTCATACTTTCACATGTGCCATCTCAATGTCTCCCCCAAATATTAGTGGTTATGTCCTGTATATTTAAGAAAACTGAAGTTCAGTAATGAAATTTCACATGATATGTTAATGATAGAATAAGAATAAGAAGAGAATCCCAGTTTCCAAAGCTTGTCTTCTTTGTATATGTTATTATGAAGCTTCTTGTTAGAGGAGATGCTTTTCCAGTGAAGATGAACTTGCAAGTTCCAAAGATAGGTAGAGCTTTAAATTAAAGGGTTATTTCAGGGTTCCTTGGTGGCTCAGATCTCAGGGTCATGGAATTGAGCCCCATGTCCAGCCCAGAGTTGAGTCCCACATCAGGCTCCACACTCAGCATGGAGTCTGCTTGGGAGTTTCTCTCCCTCTCCCTCTCCCTCTGCTCCTCCCCCTATTTGTGCTCTAAATAAATAAAAAAATGAAATATTTTTTTGAAAAATTTTATACCATTATATTTGTGACTGTGTACTTATGCTATACTTAATAATTTAGCATCCCATTGTTGCCTGAAATTTACAGGAGACACTGGCTACATGAGGAGAATTGATTATGTGCGAAAATCCGAAACACTAAGGGAAGCTTTTCTTTTGCTCCACAGATTACAAATTACTGGTTCTACTCAAGAAAGCAGCTGTGTTTTCATCTCACAGACAGGAATTGTTTCTGACTACTGTGACACAGAAAATCGATGGATCTGCCAAAAAGAACTAAAACCTGTCAGAAATAAAGTATGTTCTGAGTCTTGACTATACATTCCCTCTCAATTTCTTTACTCTCCATTACATGTCTCTGCAATTTCATCTATATAGACAGCTAAACTGGCCTAATGTGTATTTAGTAATGCAAAGTGAACTGTGGATCTTACAGAAGTTCATGTCTAATCTGCTTATTAAATGAATGAGGAAACAAATATATGGGGAAAACATGTATTATTTTTTAAAAAGATTTTATTTATTTATTTGACAGAAAGAAAGAGACCGCGAGAGAGGAAACACAAGCAGGGGAAGAGGGGAGAGAGAAGCAGGCTTCCTGCTGGGCAGAGAGCCAAATGCAGGGCTCTATCCCAGGACGCTGGGATCATGACCTGAGCCAAAGGCAGACACTCAACCGATTGAGCCACCCAGGTGCCCCGAAATGTATCATTTTTAAGATACAGTGATTTTCTATGGAAAGAAGCCCAGAACAACTGAGAGAAATGGTTTCCAGTCCTGACATATATGTGTGTCCTTCATCAATTTCCTCTACGCCTTAGCTCACCTCTTGAATAGTTTTAGTAAAAGATTACTAAAGTCCTGTGACTATTTCATAGCCAATGATTTTTCATATCATTACACAACTGGATTGTGGCAGAACATTGACTTAAGTCCATTCTGTTGACTCTGATAGAATCTCATAACCAAAGAATCTCAGAAAGGGATCTACACTCTTCCCGCCCTTCCAATGTTCTTCACATTTTTTTTCTCATTACTTCTGTTTTCCATGTCTCCTTTCTATGGCTCACATTCATGCTGCAAGAAATATGCAATTAAATTTTCCATTATTTAATGGAAAATAAGTGTTTTTTTCAACAAAAGGGAAATGTTTATTCAGATAAATTACATGAGTGTTAACTTTTTTTTTAAAACATGCCACATCTTCTATGGAGATCAAATAAATAATAATACTGGAGACTTATAATAAAATTTCTGGAAAATAGATATACACTTACTCTAATCATTCAATGCCAATTTGAATTATATAAATTCTAGTACATACTATGATGACCAAAATAACATTTCACTTTCTGTTTTCCATAATGATTTATAATACTTGTTAATATACAATTTTGAATATGTCAAAAACCCAAAGTATAATTCATTTATGTAAGTTAGGAAAGAAATTACTTAGACTTTGAAGTGTTTGTCACTTTTGAAGAAGAGACCTGTAAAGAACAGAAACCTGAAAAAAAAAATGTGTTTCTGTAATTGACAATGTAGATGTCCATCCCTTGAAATGATGTTCAGTGCAACTTTCTTTTTTTTTTAAGATTTTATTTATTATTTGACAGAGAGAGACACAGCAGAGAGAGGAAACATAAGCAGGGGGAATCGGGGAGGGAGAAGCAGGCTTCCCACCTAGCAGGCAGCCTGATGCCCAGCTTGATCCCAGGACCCTAGGATCCCAGAAACCTAGGATCATGACCTGAGCCGAAGGCAGACACTTAACAACTGAGCCACCCAGGCACCCCTCAGTGTAACTTTCCAAAGAGAATCAGGGTACGGTGCTCTAAAACCATCCAGTTAATCTAGAATTCATTCCAAACATGGATCTATTCCTTCTCTTACACTTGTTAGATCCCAAATGAAGTGTTCTTAATGGACACATCTGTAAGAAAGTTTTACAATGAAACTTACTCCAAAAAGTTAGTTTCTGTCACCAGGATTTTCTATTGCAGTATCAGATGATCAATTAAATTTATCATTGGATAGGATACCAGAGATCATCTCTGAGACAGGAACTAGGAAGGTGCAGCTCCCTGAGGAAAGCATGTCTAACCATATTCCAAGCACATTAAAAAATATTAGATCTACTATGGTGAGTGTTATGAATTGTGTAAGACTGATGAATCACAGACCTGTACCTCTGAAACAAATAACACATTATATGTTAATCTAAGAAAATTTTTTTAAAAAATTAGATCTAAGAAACAATTCTGGTTACAGTACTTGAGTCAGTGTTTACTGACATAAACTAAGTGCTACTTTAAAATATGTACCAAATACTTGGTACATCATTTAAGATCTACCATCTACACTTCTGCTATGTGGCCCATAAGCTCTGTGTGCAGGCTCCTTACCGATCTCCAAATCCTTCCTGATGTTGTATGATTTCAAAGTATAATACGTGTTGTCCCATGAGTGTGAGGTCCTCTTTTCACACATCTTCATGCTTGGACTAGAAAAACCAGAGTAGTTGCGGATGGCTTAAATCAAATGTTAATTCCTTTCTGGATGTTTCTTCAAACTTCTCTGTCTCCCCCAATTTGTAATTTATTTCTCTTTACTTTTCCAAAATACAAGTACATTTCTTCTTTGCTATATTATAAGAATTGCTTTTATGTTTCTGAGGCTGGTTCCACAGCTCTCCTGGCTAACGCTGCACAAGTACCAAGACAGAACAATGAAAAGAAGAAAAGGAAATCCCTGACTTGTTTTAATATCGTGAGCTAAGCTGACACAGTGTAGTCTATTCATGTCACAGTAGATGGACCTTGAGGCTGGACCAGTGAGATTCCTTCTCTTTATTTTCCCCACCATGACTTGGAGATTTGAAGACCGTTTTTGGAGATTTGCTTCCGTTTTACTTCCTGTCCACTCATTTCACAGCCTGCTGCTATTGGGGCAGTGCATGGTAAAAAGTAGTTTTCGTGGTATCTTATAAGCCTGATGAATCACAGGCCTGTACCTCTGAAACCAATCATACATTATATGTTAATTAATTGAATTTAAATTTTGAAAAAAATTTTAAGTGGTTCTAGCGGAAAAACCCTTATGTTGGAAAAAAAACTAAAAATAAGATATTCTTGATACATTAGCTTCGCTTTTTTAAAAGTCATTGCCCAGATGTGTAGGCAGCCAGGCCCGAGATTCTTTTGCTTTGCAAGTAACTGGCTCTTGCACTTCGCTTGTTTGCCGTGGACTCCATCCTGCCACCTTGTGGACTTAATTGGTTTGGGTTGTGGTTTCCTGGCTGAGCTTGTTCTGCTCCAACCAAGAAAAAGTAGAACAAAGGAAAAACAAAAACAAAAACAAAAAAAACAAAAAAAAACACCTGAAACTGATGTTTGTGTCAAGTGTACTCGAATAAAAAAATAAATAATTAATTAAAAATTAAAAAAAATATTAAGAAATTTTGCCATGGATAAATGATACAAACAAACAATAAATAGTACTATATCAGGAAAGTTTTTTCCATTCTGTCCCATTGCAATGCCTTATTTCTTTCGTAACACATGAAATGGGGTAATTATTTTGTTTATCTGTTTATTGTTTTGTTATTGTTATTTTGGTAGGCCAACTCTTGATCATGGCTCAGGTCATAATTCCCAGGGTTCTGGGATTGAGCCCCATGTGGGGTTCTATGCTTAGCAGCAAGTCTGCTTGAGGATTCTCTCTCCCTCTCCCTCTGCCCCAACTCATGCATGCTCTAACTCTCTCTCTCTCTCTCAAAGTAAATAACTTCCTCTCAAAATCTTTTAAGAAAATCATGAACTCTGTGAGAGGAAGGACCTATGTAGCATTATTAAACAATGTGTGGTTCTGGCACATAGTAAGTTCTCAGTATTTCCTGCACAAATAAATTATTATACAATCAGATTTGTTGATTGAATGGGCTTGCCAAGATGGTCCTTGCTTGGGGTCTCTAATGTGACTGAAGTGAGATGGTGATGGGGACTGGCGTTATCTCAAAGCAAAGCTTTCCTCACCAATATCTGTGGTTACTGATTAGAACTGTTGCCTCAAACCTTATCAGGGTGGATGGCTGAGTTAAAACAACAGTTTTTCTAAAAAGACCATTTTTCAAAAATAATAAAAGCAGCACAGAATGACTTGTCAGCATTTAGGAAGTGACCCACTGATAGAGCTGGAACCCAAATCTGATCTCCCAAGTATATGAAGGCGATTGCGTATCTACCTCTCCATCTACCCCAACACAATCTAGTGGGGCCCTTTCAAAACAAACTTTCGAACACTGTATACTCGAGAGTGTGCTTTGGATCTATCATTTGTGATTCATGGGAAATTTTCAAAATATTCAATAACTTTAGGAAATAGGTAACTACTTCACGGCTACAATTCCCAGACAAAGACATTCAGTAAGCATAATCTCTAAATGTACTTCAATTCTACTTAAACAGCTCTCCAGATAGCTTGTTTTCTTCTCCAGGTTTGTATTCAGATACTTTTATTCATTAGTAATGATTCTTCAAGCTGAAAGCACAAAAGGCAGTACCCAATTATTACACATTATTTCAACTTTTTTTTTTTTTTTAGGTTTTATTTATCTGTTTGACAGAGAGGGACACAGTGAGAGAGGGAACACAAGGAGGGGGAGTGGGAGAGGGAGAAGCAGCCTTCCAGTCTCTGAGCTGGGAGCCTGATGCAGAGCTCAATCCCACAACCCTGGAATCATGACCTGAGCCAGAGCCCAATGACTGAGCCACCCAGGTGCCCCTATTTCAACTTCTTGTTTGGTGCTAATGCAATTACAGGGTGATTTAAATGAATGATTCCTTTGTACATGAAGCGATTTTTGCCAACCAGCAATGGAAGGGTGGATCCCTTCATCACAGTGAGCTCCTCAGTCACAGTGACCTCTGCCTGTCTCTTCACTGATGTGTCCCAAGAACCTAGAAAGATGTCAGGCAGATACTCAGCGAATACTGAATGAATGATCATTTAAAAAGAAAAATAAATATTCTATGTCAGTTTATTTCGTAAGAAATTGTAAGTAGTTAAGAAAACAATGTTTCAAGGGGCACCTGGATGGCTCAGTCGGGTAAACACCTGCTTTCAGCTCAGGTCATGATCCCGGGATCCTGGGGTGGAGCCCGGAGTTGGGCTCCTTGCTTAGTAGGGACCCTGCTTCTCCCTCTCCCTCTGCCCGTCTCCCTACTCATGGGTGTATGTGTGCGTGCATGTATGTGCGCGTGTGTGTATGCGTGCGTGTGTGTTCCCTCTCAGATAAATAAATAAAATCTTTTAAAAATGATGTTTCAAGAGCATATAGCATATGGGATGAGGGTGCTTTTGTTTGTGCTGTTTTTCTGAGTGAATGCCCTTCTTTTCTCTGAACCTGTTGGGAATGTTGAGTATTTTTAAGACTCAATTAAGTTCTACCTTAGATAAAGCACCTTGTGATTGTTTGAGCTGCAGGAGATGCTGATTTCTGTGAAATCTTATAGCACTTTCAGGTTTGGTCACATACTTGTGTTAAATTTATTATCAATTACCTTATTTCTCAATTTTGTTATTATGCTAAGACAAATACAGTCTTTAGAGTCATTCATTGTATTTCTTTTAAAATTTTCACACTACATAGCGTATAATTGAGCGGCTTCTGGCTTATCAATATTCTTTCCTGAATTAGCATCCATTGGAGTTATCAGACAGAGACAAAAGCAACCCAGAGGAAGAATTGCTAAAACAAACCAAAATAATATCCAAAATTTCTAACCAATCAAATCAGAGCAAGCAAGTCAGCAGCAATTATTATTAAATTTTTCAGATTTAATTAATGGAATTATACAATGCTAAAACTGATTTATACTAGAAACAATAAGTACAAGTACAACTGTACTTGCTACCTGAGTCAGTTAGGTTTTCTAACATGACAGATCACCTCAAAACTCATGGCTTAAAACTTGATTTAGTTTTGCTTATGAGATCAATGGTTAGCTGGAAGTTTCTACTGATCTGATCTTAGTTCAGTTGATGTTGCCTGGGCTCACTCATGAACCTTTGGGCTACTGACCAAGCATCTGAAGGCTGACTGGGCTGGGGGACCCTAGTTACCTGTGAGGCGATTGGCTCACTGTCCACTTGGCCAGCAGGTTCAGGCATTTCTTATTCTCCATCAGGTTATCTCAAGTTATTCAGATGGTGGCTAGGAGAGTTCCAAGAGGTAGAGGGGCCTAGGCTTGCCAGTAGACTCTGTCACTCTCCCCACGTTTTGTTAGACAAATCCAGTCAAAAAATTAGCCCAGTTCAAGGAGTGGGGATAGTAGACTTCTGATCTTAATGGGAGGAGGTGCCAAGTACCCCTACAAAGGGCATGGGTACAATGGAGGAGCAGAGAAGCAGGACTGGTGCTATTTCTTTTTACTCAATTTACATATAACCCTTCAAAATGATTTCTAGTTGTACCATACTTTACATAGTGTATATGCAGAAATTTCTTCTGTTAATTGGGATATCAGTTCTAGATGTCCAAGAGGCGTTTTCCAATGGAAGGATTCAACAATTCTATGACTTTATCCCCCAAAATTAGAGGGGGGAGATAAAAGGGACTTTCAATCAATAAAATTTGTCAGTCAGTTCGAAAACATGTTTTTCCTATGAAATGGACTTTAGTTTCAAGGGGGGATAGAGTTGCAAATAGTTTGATAACAGTGGATATGATAGAAGAGGGATGATCTGGTTGCTTTGGAAGCTACCAGAAAATAGTAAAAAGACACCAGCCTCCTAGGTACAGCTGTCAGAATGTTAGTGAGGGTCATGAACAAAATGAATTGGTGCAGTGCAGTCAGAGAAAGATGAAATGCACAAGATAATTGATTCAGAGCCAGCTCTATTTCCTTCTCCCATCAAAGAAATGTATCATTTAAATCTTTCCAGATCTTTACCATATGTCCTGTTGCCCACTGCCTCTTCATCCCTCTTAGCCTTGTTGCTTTACTCTCTCCACGTTGCTTACATATGGGACGGCAATGCATAGGAGCAGAGGAGGAAAATCGGCTCTGGTGAACTGTCTCTATAGTAACAATTACAGAAATCTAGTGTATGTACATACACTTTCAGAAATACCTATCCATGTGCTACAAACCCATAAGTGCCCACGAATACTTTATTGCATCTGCAATCATACTTGTATATATCTTACAAGGGACTATGTTTCTTTCTCCACAGGAAACTTGTCAGAGCAACAGAATGTCAGTGGGGTTTATCAGGCATTGGCTTCCAGGGTCAATGTCTCTGAGGACTAAGATGCAAGTAGTTCATTATTAGATATTTACCATATTCAAGTTGAACCAAAAAGAGAAAGGACTTTTTTTTTTTTTTTTTTTTTTTTTAACAGCTGGAAAGAAAGTGAAAGATCCCGGAGTCTAACTTTTTATTCCATTTTACATGTGAAAGCTACTTATAGTTGACTTGGATAAGTCACAGATTAAGCATTAATTGAGCCAGGACTAAATACTAGATTTCTCCCAATCAGTCCTTGCTTCTTTCTATTTCTGTGTCTCTTCTACTTTCCAGCATGCCCATGTGAATGTTAACTTCTCAGTTTTAAGTGTGAATTTTCTCTGTGATTCTTACCTCCGAGATTTTTACACATTTTTCTATTGAAGATGTTGTGTTAGGAAGTATGCTTTTCTGGAAGCTCCTTTCACTGCAGAAGCGTCCGTATGAAAATTCAAAAGTGAGTCTACCGCCACCTTGTGACCATCGTGTGCAGCTGCAACAGTAAAAATGCAGTTTGGGGGGCACCTGCGTGACTCAATAGGTTAAGCCTCTGACTTTTGGTCTCTGTTCAGGTCATGACGTCAGGGTCCTGGAATGGAGCACAGTTAGGCTCTGGGCTGAGCACAGAGTCTACTTGTCCCTCTCCCTCGCTCCTGTCCTTCCTAGTGCACGCGCTCTCTTGCTATCTCTCATAAATAAATAAAATCTTTAAAAAATAAAGAAATAAAAATGCAGTTTCCAGAGGGAAAGTTTCACATTTACAAAAAAAGTTCAATAAACATCAGTATTTTCCTTACCTAGATCTAACACTTATTACAACTTTTCCATGTGAACTTTACCTCTCTTTTGCTTTTTATTACCCTCTTTTCTGAATGATTTGAAAGTAAGCTGCACACAATAGAAATTGATCTATGCACGGTTGCTCCGCCGCTTGCCGGGAGCCGGCCCCTCCCCCCGGGGTCTATCTTCCCGTCGCTTTGGATTCACTTCTCCGCCGGTCCTACCTTTCAGAAAGTGGTTGTTTTTCTGTTTCCAGAATTGCTGTTATTAAGGAGTCAATCCCATTTACAATTGCATCCAAAACCATAAGATACCTAGGAATAAACCTAACCAAAGAGACACAGAATCTATACTCAGAAAACTATAAAGTACTCATGAAAGAAATTGAGGAAGACACAAAGAAATGGAAAAATGTTCCATGCTCCTGGATTGGAAGAATAAATATTGTGAAAATGTCTATGCTACCTAAAGCAATCTACACATTTAATGCAATTCCTATCAAAGTACCATCCATCTTTTTCAAAGAAATGGAACAAATAATTCTAAAATTTATATGGAACCAGAAAAGACCTCGAATAGCCAAAGGGATATTGAAAAAGAAAGCCAACGTTGGTGGCATCACAATTCCGGACTTCAAGCTCTATTACAAAGCTGTCATCATCAAGACAGCATGGTACTGGCACAAAAACAGACACATAGATCAATGGAACAGAATAGAGAGCCCAGAAATAGACCCTCAACTCTATGGTCAACTAATCTTCGACAAAGCAGGAAAGAATGTCCAATGGAAAAAAGACAGCCTTTTCAATAAATGGTGCTGGGAAAATTGGACAGCCACATGCAGAAAAATGAAATTGGACCATTTCCTTACACCACACACAAAAATAGACTCAAAATGGATGAAGGACCTCAATGTACGAAAGGAATCCATCAAAATCCTTGAGGAGAACACGGGCAGCAACCTCTTCGACCTCTGCCGCAGCAACATCTTCCTAGGAACAACGCAAAAGGCAAGGGAAGCAAGGGAAAAAATGAACTACTGGGATTTCATCAAGATCAAAAGCTTTTGCACAGCAAAGGAAACAGTTAACAAAATCAAAAGACAACTGACAGAATGGGAGAAGATATTTGCAAACGACATATCAGATAAAGGACTAGTGTCCAGAATCTATAAAGAACTTAGCAAACTCAACACCCAAAGAACAAATAATCCAATCAAGAAATGGGCAGAAGACATGAACAGACATTTCTGCAAAGAAGACATCCAGATGGCCAACAGACACATGAAAAAGTGCTCCATATCACTTGGCATCAGGGAAATACAAATCAAAACCACAATGAGATATCACCTCACACCAGTCAGAATGGCTAAAATCAACAAGTCAGGAAATGACAGATGCTGGCGAGGATGCGGAGAAAGGGGAACCCTCCTACACTGTTGGTGGGAATGCAAGCTGGTGCAGCCACTCTGGAAAACAGCATGGAGGTTCCTCAAAATGTTGAAAATAGAACTGCCCTATGACCCAGCAATTGCACTATTGGGTATTTACCCTAAAGATACAAATGTAGTGATCCAAAGGGACACATGCACCCGAATGTTTATAGCAGCAATGTCCACAATAGCCAAACTATGGAAAGAACCTAGATGTCCATCAACAGATGAATGGATCAAGAAGATGTGGTATATATACACAATGGAATACTATGCAGCCATCAAAAGAAATGAAATCTTGCCATTTGCAACAACATGGATGGAACTAGAGCGTATCATGCTTAGCGAAATAAGTCAAGCAGAGAAAGACAACTATCATATGATCTCCCTGATATGAGGAAGTGGTGATGCAACATGGAGGCTTAAGTGGGTAGAAGAATAAATGAAACAAGATGGGATTGGGAGGGAGACAAACCATAAGTGACTCTTAATCTCACAAAACAAACTGAGGGTTGCCGGGGGGAGGGGGTTGGGGAGAAGGGGGTGGGATTATGGACATTGGGGAGGGTATGTGATTTGGTGAGTGCTGTGAAGTGTGTAAACCTGGTGATTCACAGACCTGGGGATAAAAATATATGTATATAAAAAATATATGTTTATAAAAAATAAAAAATAAAAAAAATTAAAAAAAAAAAAAAAGAAATTGATCTATGCAAATTAAAAATTATTTAATGTATATTCTAAGATATATTTTGTATCCAAATTTTTCCAAAATGTTTTTAGAACCCCTTCCTTTTTCCTTAAAAAAATAAAAAAAATAAAAAATAAAATCCTGGTTTAAAGGGATATCTATTCTGTTTACTCTACTACCATACATATCTTTTCAACAAAATGTCTCAATCTGTAAAATACTGTTTCTCAGTGTTACATGTGAGTGCTATATGACTTTTTAAATCATCCCCACTTTGTTTATTTTTTTGTTTTGTTTGTTTCAGAGATGAGATAGGAGCTCTGAGATGTTGGCGAGCTATCACTTTTTTCTAAAAGTCTTTTCTGAACAGAAGTGTAATATAGATTAAGCAATGAGAAAATAAATGGGTTCAAGTCCTAATCCAGCCACAGAAATTGTATTATCCTGCATAATGTTGTGCCCGAGTTTTTGCGTCCAAGAGACCACCAAGGAGCCAAGCACCGATGCAATCATATGAGGCTTTATTTGACAAGCTTAAGCTTGGGCCCAAGTATACCCAACACAGCAGAGTAGGGACTTGGATTACAGTCAGAGTTTTTAAAGGCAGAGTAAGGGTGGACTCGGTGGTGGGTGAGGACAAAGGGGTGTTCAGAGGGCTACTGGGGTAAAGAAGACTGTCAGGATATTGAAGTCCTTTTTACTATCAAGCCAAGGCCACTTTCCCTCTAATGAGATACTAACATAAAGACAATTGGGAGTCTCCTGGTGGAATGTCACATACCTGCTATCAAGTGTCCTTGTTAGTGAGATTTAGGTTTAGAAGAAATTTAACTTTATTTACTTTTTATTCTACCTCAGCCTCCTTCAGTTTTGTTTATGGAGGGGAGGGTGACATTAGGGCTTGAGGAACTGAGTTATGTGCCTCTGGAAATCAGGCTATTGATAAGGTAACTTCTGTTGTAAATCACTGGGACATTTGTAAACCAAGGGAGACTCCTGTCCTGCAGGATTGTGATCTCTTTGAGTTAACTATTTGTTTATCTTTTAGGGAAGCCAGGGGTGGCTGAGGAATCTCACACATACTACCAAGGGGAGGGGAGCAAGTGGAGAGGGGGTGCAAGGTGCCAGTTTTTGCTTTGCCAAGATGGCTGTACTTACATCGGGGCTAGACTCGAGGTGGGTACAGCCTAGTTTTTCTTGGCCTCCACACATAAGTGAATTAAACTATTGGATATTTAATTTATCTACCGATAACAAGACCACTCAAGACAATGACATTCTTTCTGGGTAGGAAATTGGCCCCAATCCTATACTTAGGATTATGCAATGCTGTCAATATCAATTATTATAAATTATTATAAATTATTGTTGAAATTCTCTTTTGTTCAAGAATTATTTAGAGGAGTGATCTACTTTTTTTCCAAGCATTGAGTTTTTTGTTTTCAATGTTTTAGTGGTTTCTAAAATAATGACAATATATTTAAATTTATACTTTGTATTTTTTGAAAAAGAAATGGTGTATTCTCTGAGGTACATAATTTAAATAGCTCATGAATCTGCCTTATTATTCGTATTGCAGTGTGTTGTATCTTTATGAATCTTTAGTCAAGTGACTCTATAGAATGTGGCATCTGGGATGACAAAGTTTCCCAACGTAATTTTGACTCTACATATTCCACATATATCTTAAAACATTTCTATAGATATTAATAACCTGTACTGTGGTACATTAAAATTCAGAATCAATTATTCGTTGAAGAAATAGTGGCTTATCTACAAGCCTGCCAATTTTTGTCACTTAGGATATGTCAGTGAACATAGCAGAGAAAGACCCCAGACCTCATTAAGCTTCCATTCTTTAATGTTTAGAATAACAACAACAACGAAAAATAAGTACGCATGTAAAAGGTGTTAAATAATAAGGAAGGAAAAAAAGAAAACAAAAGGTGATGGATGTGAGGGATACTGGTGGTGTAGACTGCTCTACTAAAAAAGACGGTCAATGGCAGATATATTGAGCATAACCTTGAAGAGAGTAGATGAGACAGGCAAGAGACTATCACAGTGAAAGCAGATCCAGGTAAAAAGGAAGAGCCAATGAAAATCAAAAGTAGGGCCAGCACATTCCAGGAACAGCAAGATGGGCGGGAGCTAAGTCAATGCAGGTGCAGTGGCAGGAACTGGTGTCAGCAAGATAACAAGGCAGGACGGCACAAACCCTATAGGTCATTGTAAGGAGTTTGGCTTTTCCTCTGTGGGAAATGGGAAGCCGTTGTGAGGTTTAGAGCACAGTAAGGGCTTGAACTGGTTTACATTTTGAAATGTTCCATGTGGTTTCTGTATTTTTTTTTTAAGATTTTATTTATTTATTTGACAGAGAGAAATCACAAGTAGATGGAGAGGCAGGCAGAGAGAGAGAGAGGGAAGCCCGATGTGGGACTCTGAGCAGGGAGCCCTATGCGGGACTCGATCCCAGGACTCTGAGATCATGACCTGAGCCGAAGGCAGCGGCTTAACCCACTGAGCCACCCAGGCGCCCTGTGGTTTCTGTATTAAGAGACTCTGGAGGGCAAAGACAAGCGAGGGAACAGGTACGGAAGCAGCTGTGATAACGTGGGAAGGCAAGGATGGTGGCTCCGAGTGGGGTGACAGCAGGGGGTGTGGCGAGAGGTGCTTAGATTCTGGATATATTTTAAAGGAGAAATTAATAGGGTTTCCTGACGGATTAGTGTGCTATGTGAGAAGTAGAGGACAGTTGGGAATAACTCCAGGTTTTATGGCCTTAGCCTGGAAGGAGATGTGTTATCAAGTGAAATGGATGGAGGAAGACTTTGAGCAGAAACAGGTTTGGGGTAGATTCAGGGATCTGTTTTGAACAGGTGGGACACAGATGCTCACTAGATCCCTAGCATGTTACTCAATACTCACATTGCCAGTTAGGGCTCTGGGCTGCAACCGGAAATATGGAGGTCGTTAGCCTATAAAGCTGAGGAACTAAAGGAGACCATTGAGAAAGGGAATGTTTACAGGGAAGAGAATGGCCTAGGACTTCGCCTGGGTGCCACCCCAATACTGAACAACGGAAGCAGAAGAATCAACAAACACTGTTTGCGAGACACGAATGAGAAGGAAAACCACATAGGGGCGGTTCCCTGTGAGGTAAGGGAACCAAAGGTATCAGGAAAGAGGAAGGGTGTCAAATGGTGATTTTTCTTTTGTAGTTAAGATATTATCAGCTCTACTTTCTTTTTTTTTTTTTTTTTTGATACCCAGAAGTAGCCACTTTTAATATTTCATACACAAATTCCAAAGAACTTTTCATATATACATTTAGATAATGTTGTATTCCAAAAATTGCATTAATTATAAGTGTTTTGAGTCAGTATTATGCTGGAAATATCTTGTTCCAACACAAGGAATTATCTACTTTTTTAATTAGCTTAAGTAGAAGCTAGACAGGAGCTGTGGAAGGAAGGTCCCGAGGCAGGGTCTCAAGTCCCTGAGGCGGAATGATAGAGACAGGAGTAGGAGGCAAGGATGGTGATAAATGAATGACACCTTATATGACCAGAAGCTCAACATCCAGACCTTGTGGCTTCCGAGACCCTGGGCCTGAAAGATCAAAAACCACAGGTGCAGAATGTGAGCCCTCCTCCTCCACCTCTCTCCAGGGTAATTCCTAGACTCATTATAATTCATTTGCATATAGGGTACCACCCATCTGCTGGAGAAAGGATGTCCCAACTGTTCAGGACACTTGGAAGGTCAAAAACGCTCCCTGACAATCTGTGCAAGGAGTTTCCCAAAAGACTGGAAGCAGCTGCGGTTATAGACCACTCGAGAGTGTATTTTCTCTTTAATCAACTGCTTTGTGCTTGCTGCTTTCCTTCTGGTGGTCTTTATTCTGGGCCTGGATCCCAACTTTTCACACAAAGCCGACCTCTCTCTCACCCCTAACAAATTCATGAATAACTTGATAATGTTGTTAGGGGAAATATTCTCAGGTCAAAATCTCAATACAAACAGACACAAAACCTCTGTAGGCGGTCTCTTGTAGTCTCCTAGTAATTAGAGCACAGAAGTGGCGACCAGCCTGGTTTTTGTTCTTGGAAGAAAATCTGTGTGCTTATCGCTGGTCCCCAGTCTCCAGTCCCACCTCTAGCCTGTTCTTACAATAAAAGGACAATTTTATAGGCTATTACTAAGCATCATTCTCTCTTAAGAGATAGCTTTAATGATATGCTGATTTTCAGTTTGTGTCAGCTAAATCCAAAAACAGACATGATTGCTCTTGTTGGTTTTGCTGATCTACACTTTATCCTAAAACAAAGGAGTATTAGTGGGATTATGGAAGAGTCTTATAAACAATTCCCCTGGGCTTACTGCTCTTTTAAATAGAGACCAGCATATCAAGACCTTCCTTTTTGCATCATTCCTTTTCTTTCTTTCTTTTTTTTTTTTTTTTTAAACCTTCCTGCACTATCTCATATACACATGGAAGACACTCTCTCTAGTTTCCAGTAACCATGCAAGTTTTCTGGTTTTGTTTTTTATTCTTCTTTATATTTCGAGAGTTCTGGAAGAGGATAGATTTTTGGCTACATTTATACTTCATTGCTAGCCTCTAGCTAGCTAGGTTACTGCACCATTTCCAGCTGTCCAAGTTACTATCTTTCGGGAACAAGAAAGAAAAGAAAGAAGAAAGAATGTTAAGTCTTTTAATTTTTTAATGCAGAGCAGTTCAGTTCTCCTTAACCCTGACCCCAAACATTCTTGTAGGCCTTCTTTTATATATAAAATGACATATTACTATACTCTTCCAAACAAAGCCGTATACTACGGTTCCATCTGTTTTCTCTCTAAACATTCTGTTCAAAAAGTAAAAGGGAGGGGTGCCTGGGTGGTGCAGTAGATTAAGCTCTTATTCTTGGTTTTGGCTTAGGTCTCAATCTTAGGGTCATGAAATCGAGCCCCACGGTAGGCAGGCTCCACGCTCAGCATGGAGTCTGCTTAAGACTTTCTGTCCCTCTCCTTCTACTCCTCTACCCCGTGCTCATGTGTTTGCTCTCTCTCACTCTCTCTCTTTCTAATACATAAATAAATCTTTTTTTTTTTTTTTTAAAGTAAACTGTAGTATAGATCTTTGTTTCCCATTGATACAAGCTATGTTGTCCACTTTGGTGGTAAGACGTCTACCTTGATTTCCCACATCGATATCTGCCAGTTTAAGACAAGGACAAATATGAGTTAAAGCTGTATTGATTGTGTGCTATAGCAAGCAGTACACACACCATAGGAATCCACAGGTGTAAAGTTTTTGACAGTTTGGATATTTGAGCAATTCCAAGACTCCACAGAGCATACTTATGTAAGCCCTTTACCTAAAAGGTACATACACAGTCCAGCCAGAGAAAGAGATGTAGGCAAACATTTGGGATTCTGGAGACTTCTGGGCACAGTCAGCCCAGGGTTCTTGTTCACACATAGTTTGCATTCTGTTTCCAAACTGAACTATCAGTATCTATGCAAGGAACTGTAGTTCTGGGAAAGCTCAGGACAAAAGTTCCCATCTGGGTTTTTATTCCCCATTGGCCACGTTATTGTCAGGCTGCCTAATGGGTTGTGGCTAGTTGAAAACCATCAACAAACTAGCCCCAGGGGTCACCATGGGAGTTTTGAAATTTCAATAGCACATCATAAATCTCACTGTGCTTATCTCTGCTGAAAGTTAAAGACAGACAACCAACAGTTCTCAGAGACTATAGCTGTTCTTGTCCAGTTCAACTGCGAGTCAACTCTATCTTTCATAATGGAATATTTGAGTAGGAGAGTATTAGGGAGGACTTGTTATAGGATTTGGCCTTATGCTAGGGGATTTAAGGAAGGGTCAAAGCATGGCCTTGCTTGGATTAGATACTTTCAGAAACTAGCATTTTGGTCCATAGGGCAATTTGATTATTGAGTATAGTAGAGGGATAGGGCTAATTTACAGCTGTTTTGTGGTAGCCCTATCATCATTTCCAGAGATGCCTGAATAAGTGTGCTAGTTAATAATTTATTATGTGAGGTTTAACATGCCAAGAAGCACATGCATATGCCCTCTATCGGCTCAACTCCAATTTTCACTGAAAATATACAGATTGATGTTCTGTACAAGGTTAACCTGGTTTCGGAGGCCAGTTCAGCTATGTGACCAGTGGGCGATAAAAAATCCTCTCAATAGACTTGTCCCTTGATTTCCCTGAGACCAAAATATCATACCCACATCATGGCAGTTCATGTTCATGTTCCAGAGACCAAGCATGCCTGTGTGGAAGGAGGAGGACCCTGGATGGTGTACAGGGATATCTAAGACTTTAGTGATATTTGCCTTTTTTTTCTCCTATGGATACAGATCTTTTGTCTTTATCCAAACTTTGTCTAGGTATGCTATTTGGAGATTCCTTTCACTTATATACCCTGTGTAATTGCTGAAGGTTTCTCAGTAGTTTTCATGTAGGAAGCAGGAAGATCGTAGCAAGACCTGAGCTTGAGAAAGAAGCTGGAGTCATGCATGTCTCTGAAATAGGGAGATATTTGATTAGTTTTAGAGTTTTCACAAGGTTCTGATTTGAGTTTGTACTATGAGTAGTACTAGTACTAGGAGTGGCCTTGCTCTTGTCCCACATTGACATGATCCCAGAGTGATCTTAGGTTGTGTTTGCAGTACATGAAATGATTATGTTCAGCAGGAACACCAGCTAAGAGCTGGCAGTTTGGTTTTTTCTATTTAGTCCCCCGCTTTTGGTTAAAGGCAGAAGAATTCAAGCCATTAAGACATTAATCTGTGATGCCCAGGTCTTCAGGTCTTCAGCATTACTGAAATTCTGCAAATCAGGAGATTTTCTAGAAAATGTTGATTGCAGTTGGATGAAGAGTTACTCCTCCATGCAGTGACAAGTTGTGGAATCGTGTGATGTGATAATGGATGTGCGGTGGCATCTACAAAACTGGATAAAATGCAGTCAATGGCCAACACAGACATCTGCCAACAGCAAAACTCTCTTAGTCGTTGAAATAGATAACAAAGCGGGAAATTTAGATAACCACATCAGACCATTTAAACGTTTCTCAATATCCTTTCTATGTCAGTTTCAGAGACCTTGGTGGCTTTTTCCGTTAGCTTAGTCATGGACTGTTTACTTGAATGTATTTATATGGTACAGAAGGAAGATTTGCTATGGCACAAACACCCACCCCCTTGGGAGTTCCTTAAGAGGTAATCATAGGCATGCTAAATTTGGTTGTGAATTTAAAATGGTTTCTTGAGGTTTGTTGTTGTTGCTGTTGTTGTTTTAACATTTTATTTATCTATTTGACAGAGAGAGAGCACACAAGCAGGGGGAGAGGCAAGCAGAGGTAGAAGGAGGCTCCCTGCTGAGCAAGGAGCTCAGTGTGGCACTCCAACCCAGGATCCTGGGATCATGACCTGAACCGAAGGCCAACACCCAACCAACAGAGCCACCCAGGCGCCCTTGTTGAGTTTTAAGAGTAGAAGTCATGTCCATATCCATGTAGGAAGTTGTAGCCCCTAGATGAGCACAGTCCCCACTGGTAATATAAGTATCGTTCATTTCAGGAATGAATCAATCATTTGTCCCTTAAGGCAGTCACATTTTCTGAGTAGAGTTAAATCATTTCTGAAGTGTTACTGAGAAAACAGAAGAGACACTATTTTACTAATGATAGTTCTGAAATTAGTAGACTTCCAATGGGCTGGATTTAGCTGCTAAGAATGCAATGACCTCAAGGTGCCTGCGTGGCTCAGAGGGTTAAGCCTCTACCTTCAGCTCAGATCATGATCTCAGGGTCCTGGGATCAAGTCCCACATTGGGTTCTCTGTTCAGCAGGGAGCCTGCTTCCCCCAGTCTCTCTCTCTGCCTGCCTCTCAGCCTACTTGTGATCTCTCTCTCTCTGTCAAATAAGTAAATAAAATCTTTAAAAAAAAAAAAAAAAAAAGAATGCAATGACCTCAAGAGAAGTATTCTGTTGGAGGGGTGTGAGGGAGTCAAGGCCCAATTTTTACAAGATTAAAGGTTATAATTAGTAATGTAAGGGTAATTTAAGTACCAGACAAGACCTGCAAAAGAAAATCTAACTTTTGAAATATTTTTTCCAATGTTTCTCAATCTTTCTTCAGTTTTGTTCCCCTAAGGAGCACTTTTGGACATTTTGTTTCTAATTGTCATACCCAAGAAATTTTAATACCAAAAATTTAGATATGCTGTATACCTCTTTATGCACTATATGTATAACCATGCTTATACATATAAAACTAAGACATTTTCAACCCATGAGAACTTATTTTTGCTCTCTTGGAGACCATGTCACCCCTGTTGAGAATGCATATTTTAAAGAAACAGCTGTTGGATGCTCTATAGCAGGAAGAGATGGAGGTTGATAGACACACCTATCACTTCATTCAAAGTGGTAGCTATGGTCAGAAAATGAATAAGAAAATTTTGTTTTTCCTTGAGTGGCAAAAGACCACAGTTTGTCAACAGTAAAAAGATGGAGAAAGACTCCCTCTGGGGAGCTTTTTTGGGAAATCATTCAGTCAGTCAATAGGGGATGTTAAAATACAATAGTGGGCAAGATTAGAGAAGAGAAAACAGAAAGAAATCTGATGGTGGGGAAGCAAAAAATTAATTTTATTCTATCATCTTATATGGAAGTTTTCTACTCCCTATAGCTGCCTCTGTTTAGAGGACACTTAAGAACCTACACTTTAAATTCCTCCAGGAAAGTGGATACCAGTGATCAAAACAAAATGATACACAGTGTTAAAGAGAAGATGCTGTCTTCTTAAGTGGGAAACATGCATCCAAGGACCAACACTTCAGAGTTTTACTGCAATATTAGTTGTTATGTTACCAGTTTAGATCTTTTCCTTCAAAAGACAGAGATGGATATTTTTTTATGGTATTTCTTTGAGAGGACTAAATTTCCATGTCCACATTGTGAAGGGATGTGTTGAGTGACTATTTTAGAAAAAGTGTTTATACCTATTTAATAAGATTGGTTGTATCTAGTTGTATCTGTTCATAATAGGGAAGCACCCTACCATATGGGGCAGCTTGTTATTAATCTATAAGGGAGAGTCTGTATCCCATGTATCATCAAGGATTATGGCAATTCCTTAGGACATGGAAGTTCTAGAGTCTCTGAGGCCTTTGCCACTTTTTGGGGTTTTTAATTCCATTTGTTCTCCTTCGTTTCACTGAAGATTGAGGAGAAGAACAATAATTTTTAAGTAAAAAGTAAAGAAGACTTGCAAAGGTATTTAATAACATTCTCAGTAAGAGGTAGTTCTTAAAATAAGCAAATAATGACCAGGCATACTAGAACATGATCTGTATTTGTTTAAATGTTGATCTTTATCTTTTTTTAACCTGGAAGGCCCATTTGAGGATAATTAACTCGGTCATGTGGATTAATTCAAATTCAGGAAGTTGTTCATGTTCCAAGATTGAATTTAAATCTGTAATTGGAGAGCCTGCTTGATAATTTCAAGTTTTTCTTTTAAGTGTTAACCATTATAAAATAAAATTAAATCAGGATTATCCAAGGAAATTACAAAAGGTCTGTGTATGTATAAAGCATAGAACATTTTCTAGCAGAGATTATACCACTGAGGAGTTTTGTTAAGTAGAAGAAGGAGCAATCCTGGATTCAGCTTATGACAGTGATGTTTTGCTATGTTATTAAGAGTCAAATATGAGGATTTTAGTATAACTCCAAGTGCCTTCAGTTAACAAGAGTACTGAAAACTAGGATCCTAGAAACAACAAATTTTTGTAGATAATTATTATACCAGCCTTTATGCCTCAACATGGGTGTCCTTTTTTAAAGTTTTTTTTGTAATCCTTATTTATAATCATTGTAATATGTTCACCATATATTACTTAACTTATATGTAATAAATCTAGGAAAATGTACTTTCTTCTAAATTTATCAGTTCTTTTAAGTTCAGTAAAAAAGTATTCTTACAGGGTGCCTGAATCGCTCAGTGGGTTAACCTCTGCCTTTGGCTGGGGTCATGATCTCAGGGTCCTGGGACTGCTCTGCTGAGCGGGGAGTCTGCTTTCCCACCTGCTCTCTCTCTCTGCCTGCCTCTCTGCCTACTTGTGATCTCTCTCTGTCAAATATATAAATAAAATCTATTTTTAAAAAAAGTATTCCTACAGTAGTGTGAAATGATCAAATTTTGAGGCTGACAAACAAACTTGATTATTTTTATTATTACTACCCTAATTCTTTGAATAAAGTAAAGGAATAAATGTGGTACCTGGGGACCTTTCTGGGACCCAAAAATTGTTTATACATAAAAAGATATCTCAACAGTTCTCTTATTCCTATTTTAAAAGTCCATTTAATATTTAAAAAAAAAGAATTTTGTTAAAATACATCAAGATCAAGTTTAACAGAATATATTGGCAAACAAAAAGAGCATTAGTGAGGGAGGAGTCAAGATGGCGGAGAAGTAGCAGGCTGAGACTACTTCAGCTAGCAGGAGATCAGCTAGATATCTTATCTAAAGATTGCAAACACCTGCAAATCCATCGGCAGATCGAAGAGAAGAAAAACAGTAATTCTGGAAACAGAAAAACAACCACTTTCTGAAAGGTAGGACTGGCGGAGAAGTGAATCCAAAGCGACGGGAAGATAGAACTGGAGGAGGGGCCGGCTCCCGGCAAGCGGCGGAGCAACTGAGCACAAAATCAGGACTTTTAAAAGTCTGTTCCATGGAGGGACATCGCTCCAGAGGCTAAACCGGGGCGAAGCCCACACGGGGGCAGCGTGGCCTCAGGTCCCGCAGGGTCACAGAAGGATCAGGGGTGTCTGAGTGTTGCAGAGCTTGCGGGTATTGGAACGGGAAAGCCGGCTACAGAGACAGAGCCGACAGTAAGCTCACAGCTCGGGGTTACCTTGAACTGGTCGCAGGCTCAGTGAGCTCGGAGCGCGGCTGGAGGTCAGGCAGACGGGAGTAACTGGGCGCTGTTCTCTAAGGGCGCACTGAGGAGTGGGGCCCTGGGCTCTCGGCTCCTCCGGGCCAGAGACCAGGAGGCCGCCATTTGTATTCCCGTCCTCCAGAACTCTACAGAAAGCGCTCAGGGAACAAAAGCTCCCGAAAGCAAACCCGAGCAGATAACTCAGCCCGGCCCTTGGTAAGGGCGGTGCAGTTCCACCTGGGGCAAAGACACTTGAGAATCACTACAACAGGCCCCTCCCCCAGAAGATCTCCAAGAAATCCAACTGAGACCAAGTTCACCTACCAAGGAGTGCGGTTTCAATACCAAGGAGAGCAGCAGAATTCCAGAGGAGGAGAAAGCAAAGCATGGAGCTCATGGCTTTCTTCCTGTGATTTTTTTAGTCTTGCAGTTAATTTAATTTTTTTCTTTTTCATTTTTTGGTTTTTTTTTCTCACCTTCTGGTAAAATTTTTTTTTAACTTTTACCCTTTATTTTTGTAACGGTTTTTTAACTAGTTTATCTAATATATATATTCTTATTTTTTTATATTTTTCTTTATTCATTTTCTTTTTTTAAATTCTTTTCTTTTCTTTTTTTTTTTCTTTCTTCCTTTTTGAACCTCTTTTTATCCCCTTTCTCCCCCTCACGATTTGGGATCTCTTCTGATTTGGTTAAAGCAGATTTTCCTGAGGTTGTTGCCACCCTTTTAGTATTTTATTTACTCCTTCATATACTCTTAACTGGACAAAATGACAAGGCAGAAAATTTCACAACAAAAAAAGAACAAGAGGCAGTACCAAAGTCTAGGGACCTAATCAATACAGACATTGGTAATATGTCAGATCTAGAGTTCAGAATGACAATTCTCAAGGTTCTAGCCGGGCTCGAAAAAGGCATGGAAGATATTAGAGAAACCCTCTCGGGAGATATAAAAGCCCTTTCTGGAGAAATAAAAGAACTAAAATCTAACCAAGTTGAAATCAAAAATGCTATTAATGAGGTGCAATCAAAAATAGAGGCTCTCACTGCTAGGATAAATGAGGCAGAAGAAAGAATTAGTGATATAGAAGACCAAATGACAGAGAATAAAGAAGCTGAGCAAAAGAGGGACAAACAGCTACTGAACCACGAGGGGAGAATTCGAGAGATAAGTGACACCATAAGACGAAACAACATTAGAATAATTGGTATTCCAGAAGAAGAAGAAAGAGAGAGGGGAGCAGAAGGTATACTGGAGAGAATTATTGGGGAGAATTTCCCCAATATGGCAAAGGGAATGAGCATCAAAATACAGGAGGTTCAGAGAGCGCCCCTCAAAATCAATAAGAATAGGCCCATATCCCGTCACCTAATAGTAAAATTTACAAATCTCAGTGACAAAGAGAAAATCCTGAAAGCAGTCTGGGAAAAGAAGTCTGTAACATGCAATGGTAAAAATATTAGATTGGCAGCTTACTTATCCACAGAGACCTGGCAGGCCAGAAAGAGCTGGCATGATATTTTCAGAGCACTAAACAAGAAAAACATGCAGCCAAGAATACTATATCCAGCTAGGCTATCATTGAAAATAGAAGGAGAGATTAAAAGCTTCCAGGACAAACAAAAACTGAAAGAATTTGCAAACACCAAACCAGCTCTACAGAAAATCTTGAAAGGGGTCCTCTAAGCAAAGAGAGAGCCTACAAGTGGTAGATCAGAAAGGAACAGAGACCATATACAGTAACAGTCACCTTACAGGCAATACAGTGGCACTAAATTCATATCTCTCAATAGTTACCCTGAATGTTAATGAGCTAAAAGCCCCTGTCAAAAGACACAGGGTATCAGAATGGATAAAAAACCAAACCCATCTATATGTTGCCTCCAAGAAACTCATTTTAAGCCCAAAGACACCTCCAGATTTAAAGTGAGGGGGTGGAAAAGAATTTACCATGCTAATGGACATCAGAAGAAAGCAGGAGTGGCAATCCTTATATCAGATCAATTAGATTTTAAGCCAAAGACTATAATAAGAGATGAGGAAGGACACTATATCATACTCAAAGGGTCTGTCCAACAAGAAGATTTAACAATTTTAAATATCTATGCCCCCAATGTGGGAGCAGCCAACTATATAAACCAATTAATAACAAAATCAAAGAAGAAACACATCAACAATAATACAATAATAGTAAGGGACTTTAACACTCCCCTCACTGAAATGGACAGATCATGCAAGCTAAGATCAGCAAGGAAATAAAGGCCTTAAACGACACACGGGACCAGATGGACATCACAGATATATTCAGAACATTTCATCCCAAAGCAACAGAATACACATTCTTCTCTAGTGCACATGGAACATTCTCCAGAATAGATCACATCCTCGGTCCTAAAGCAGGAATCAACCGGTATCAGAAGACTGGGATCATTCCCTGCATATTTTCAGACCACAATGCTCTAAAGCTAGAACTCAACCACAAAAGGAAGTTTGGAAAGAACCCAAATACATGGGGACGAAACAGCATCCTTCTAAAGAATGAATGGGTCAACTGGGAAATTAAAGAGGAATTGAAAAAAATCATGGAAACAAATGATAATGAAAATACAATGGTTCAAAATCTGTGGGACACAACAAAGGCAGTCCTGAGAGGAAAATATATAGCGGTACAAGCCTTTCTCAAGAAACAAGAAAGGTCTCAGGTACACAACCTAACCCTACACCTAAAGGAGCTGGAGAAAGAACAAGAAAGAAACCCTAAGCCCAGCAGGAGAAGAGAAATCATAAAGATCAGAGCAGAAATCAATGAAATAGAAACCAAAAAAAACAATAGAACAAATCAATGAAACTAGGAGCTGGTTCTTTGAAAGAATTAATAAAATTGATAAATCCCTGGCCCGACTTATCAAAAAGAAAAGAGAAAGGACCCAAATAAATAAAATCATGAATGAAAGAGGAGAGATCACAACTAACACCAAAGAAATACAAACTATTATAAGAACATAATATGAGCAACTCTACGCCAACAAATTTGACAATCTGGAAGAAATGGATGCATTCCTAGAAACATATAAACTACCACAACTGAACCAGGAAGAAATAGAAAGCCTGAACAGACCCATAACCAGTAAGGAGATTGAAACAGTCATTAAAAATCTCCAAACAAACAAAAGCCCAGGGCCAGACGGCTTCCCGGGGGAATTCTACCAAACATTTAAAGAACTAATTCCTATTCTCCTGAAACTGTTCCAAAAAATAGAAATGGAAGGAAAACTTCCAAACTCATTTTATGAGGCCAGCATCACCTTGATCCCAAAACCAGACAAGGATCCCATCAAAAAAGAGAGCTATAGACCAATATCCTTGATGAACACAGATGCGAAAATTCTCACCAAAATACTAGCCAATAGGATTCAACAGTACATTAAAAGGATTATTCACCACGACCACGTGGGATTTATTTCAGGGCTGCAAGGTTGGTTCAACATCCACAAATCAGTTAGTGTGATTCAACCCATCAATAAAAGAAAGAACAAGAACCATATGATACTCTCAATAGATGCTGAAAAGGCATTTGACAAAGTACAGCATCCCTTCCTGATCAAAACTCTTCAAAGTGTAGGGATAGTGGGCACATACCTCAATATCATCAAAGCCATCTATGAAAAACCCACCGCAAATATCATTCTCAATGGAGAAAAACTGAAAGCTTTTCCGCTAAGATCAGGAACACGACAGGGATGTCCATTATCACCACTGCTATTCAACATAATACTAGAGGTCCTAGCCTCAGCAGTCAGACAACAAAAGGAAATTAAAGGCATCCAAACTGGCAAACAGTAAGTCAAATTATCACTCTTCACAGATGATATGATACTATATGTGGAAAACCCAAGACTCCATTCCAAAACTGCTAGAACTTGTACAGGAATTCAGTAAAGTGTCAGGATATAAAATCAATGCACAGAAATCAGTTGCATTTCTCTACACCAACAACAAGACAGAAGAAAGAGAAAAAAGGAGTCAATCCATTTACAATTGCACCCCAAACCATAAGATACCTAGGGATAAACCTAACCAAAGAGGCACAGAATCTATACTCAGAAAACTATAAAGTACTCATGAAAGAAATTGAGGAAGACACAAAGAAATGGAAAAATGTTCCATGCTCCTGGATTGGAAGAATAAATATTGTGAAAATGTCTATGCTACTTAAAGCAATCTACACATTTAAGGCAATCCCTATCAAAGTACCATCCATCTTTTTCAAAGAAATGGAACAAATAATTCTAAAATTTATATGGAACCAGAAAAGACCTCGAATAGCCAAAGGGATATTGAAAAAGAAAGCCAACGTTGGTGGCATCACAATTCCGGACTTCAGGCTCTATTACAAAGCTGTCATCATCAAGACAGCATGGTACTGGCACAAAAACAGACACAAGACAGCATGGTACTGGCACAAAAACAGACACATAGATCAATGGAACAGAATAGAGAGCCCAGAAATAGACCCTCAACTCTATGGTCAACTAATCTTTGACAAAGCAGGAAAGAATGTCCAAGGAAAAAAGACAGCCTCTTCAATAAATGGTGCTGGAAAAATTGGATAGCCACATGCAGAAAAATGAAATTGGACCATTTCTTTACACCACACACGAAAATAGACTCAAAATGGATGAAGGACCTCAATGTGCAAAAGGACTCCATCAGAATCCTGAGGAGAACACAGGCAGCAACCTCTTCGACCTCAGCCACAGCAACATCTTCCTAGGAACAACGCCAAAGGCAAGGGAAGCAAGGGCAAAAATTGAACTATTGGGACTTCATCAAGATCAAAAGCTTTTGCACAGCAAAGGAAACAGTTAACAAAATCAAAAGACAACTGACAGAATGGGAGAAGATATTTGTAAACGACATATCAGATAAAGGACTAGTGTCCAAAATCTATAAGGAACTTAGCAAACTCAACACCCAAAGAACAAATAATCCAATCAAGAAATGGGCAGAGGACATGAACAGACATTTCTGCAAAGAAGACATCCAGATGGCCAACAGACACATGAAAAAGTGCTCCATATCACTCAGCATCAGGGAAATACAAATCAAAACCACAATGAGATATCACCTCACACCAGTCAGAATGGCTAAAATCAACAAGTCAGGAAATGACAGATGCTGGCGAGGATGTGGAGAAAGGGGAACCCTCCTACACTGTTGGTGGGAATGCAAGCTGGTGCAGCCACTCTGGAAAACAGCATGGAGGTTCCTCATAATGTTGAAAATAGAACTGCCCTATGACCCAGAAATTGCACTACTGGGTATTTACCTTAAAGATACAAACATAGTGATCCAAAGGGGCACGTGCACCCGAATGTTTATAGCAGCAATGTCCACAATAGCCAAACTATGGAAAGAACCTAGATGTCCATCAACAGATGAATGGATCAAGAAGATGTGGTATATATACACAATGGAGTACTATGCAGCCATCAAAAGAAATGAAATCTTGCCATTTGCGACAACATGGATGGAACTAGAGCGTATCATGCTTAGCGAAATAAGTCAAGCAGAGAAGGCAACTATCATATGATCTCCCTGATATGAGGAAGTGGTGATGCAACATGGGGGCTTAAGTGGGTAGAAGAAGAATAAATGAAACAAGATGGGATTGGGAGGGAGACAAACCATAAGTGACTCCTAATCTCACAAAACAAACTGAGGGTTGCTGGGGGGAGGGGGTTTGGGAGAAGGGGGTGGGATTATGGACATTGAGGAGGGTATATGCTTTGGTGAGTGCTGTGAAGTGTGTAAACCTGGTGATTCACAGACCTGTAACCCTGGGGATAAAAATATATGTTTATAAAAAATAAAAAATTTATATAAAAAAAAGAGCATTAGTTATCTGGGCACAGAAAAATAGTCATTTTACAGAAAAAGAAAAAAATTCTAATTTTGCTCATGTGTATCATTTATGTGAAAATTTGCAGTAAAGAAGATTTATTAACACATTTCTATCTATGCATTTACACATACAAATATTTATATGTATGTATAACTATACAAATGGAAGATAAATTTAACTAAAAATCAAGGTAAATTTAAGATATAATTAACACAGTACATTAAATATCGCATTCTCTGTATTATATTACAACATAAGAATGTTACATTTGAGTACCTGGGTGGCTCAGTCAATTAAGCATCTGCCTTTTGCTCAGTTCATAATCCTGGGGTCCTAGGATAGAGCCCCACATCGGGCTCCTTGCTCAACAGAGAGCCTGTTTCTCCATCTCCCTCTGCCCCTCCCCCTGCTTGTGGTCTCTCTCTCTCTCTGTCAAATAAATAAATAAAACCTTTTTAAAAAAATCAACAAAGTTACATTGATAATACAGGACAATATTCATATTATATTGAAATTGCCATCCTAATAAAGTGTAAGAATGTCCTTAATGAGCAGCTAAATCATATTGTCTTGTATACAAATTCATGTTTCTCTGTAAGCCTTGAACCAAAAATGTTTAGTCATTTAGATTAATTACTATATTCAACCACATTGATAATTCTCTTTATAAGGGTAGCCTCTATAATATAGTGCATGCAGAACAAGTAATTTTCTTAACTTGCATTCGTTTGGCTCATACAGACTTATAGATTTTCATATTTAAAGAAAAAGATGTTCTGTGTAAGTTAAAAGAATTTATTATAATATAGTCTACTTGATGTAGAGATTTTGCTTGGCTCTTCTGAGATCATCTTTTGAGCTTCTCAAGTTTTTACTCTCCACATAATGATCTAATAAAAATAGATCTAAAAAATACAGAAGCTCTTTACTGTGTGACTTTAAAAAAAAAAAAAAGACTCATTTATTTATTTTAGAGAGAGAGAGCATTAGAGAGGGGTGCAGAGGGAAAGGGAGAGCAAATCTCAAGCAGACTCCATGCTGAGTGCAGAGCCCGACTCAGGGCTTGATCTTAAGAACCCTGAGATCATGATCTAAGCTGAAACCAAAGTCAGACACTTAACTGACTATGCCACCCAGGCATCCCAATATATTGTGTGATGTTTGTGATCAATTGTGATTAGGTTAGAAGTCCTGGTTCACTCTGATAAGGATGGCATTGCAATTCACAACTTTATGCAAAATGTACTGCCTAGAGTTATCTCTAGGAATGACAGTATTAAGTACCAGTTGAGTCTTTGTGGCACATCACTGATGCACCAGCATTCTTCACTATCGAAGTATTGAAGCTAAAAGTAATTCACTTCCTCATCTCCATAAAAAAATAACTCATTATGGATGATCCAAGATAAATTAATCTTAAAATAGCTGTTAGTGAGCTAATTATGATAATTAGAATATATTTATTTGCCTAAACTTAATATATTATTTTGACAAAACTTATATTGAATTATTCATCCTAGACATGATCTCACAGGATTATTTTCTTCTTGGGGTTAATTCTGGAACATGCCAGTAAAACTGTGGTGTTGACTGACAGTCTTATAGGTACACCAAAAAATAAACCCCACAAAATGAACTCTTGTCCTAAATGTTTCATGTTCTTCATTTAGATACTTAAGATAGGATTGATCACCCCTAAATGTAAGTTATTTTGTTAACTTGGCCTGGATAACACATACAAGTGAATACATGGGAATTTTTTTCTTTCAAATTGATTGGAACATTTATTAAGCCAATACTGTGTTTAGAGATCTGTACTACAGTTTTATAATGGGAATTGCAATAGTAACACAGAAAATTCTATAACTACAGTAGTAAAGAACTAAATGGCTCATATTTTCAAGCCAACATGAGCTGGGATCATGTATCCATTTTTGTTCTTCAAGTCTTTTGGTCAGTCCATGGAACACATCTGATAATTTACAATATTTCTTAATTTAGTATAATCTAACAAAAATAGGAGAAGTACAAATTGTTATGGTCAAAGTATGGTACATGAGATTTACAGGTATTAGTGTTCCTAAAACCTAATAAACCCTGCCAAAAAGTACTTTCTTCCAGTAAAATATTGACCTAAAATAATGGATCTATATTTCAAATCCAAATACATTATGAAAATATATTAAAACTCAAAAAAAATTATGAGTTTGGACTTTTTTAAAAATTTTTTATTTTTTATAAACATATATTTTTATCCCCAGAGGTACAGGTCTGTGAATCACCAGGTTTACACACTTCACAGCACTCACCAAAGCACATACCCTCCCCAATGTCCATAATCCCACCCCCTTCTCCCAAACCCCCTCCCCCCAGCAACCCTCAGTTTGTTTTGTGAGATTAGGAGTCACTTATGGTTTGTCTCCCTCCCAATCCCATCTTGTTTCATTTATTCTTCTTCTACCCACTTAAGCCCCCATGTTGCATCACCACTTCCTCATATCAGGGAGATCATATGATAGTTGCCTTCTCTGCTTGACTTATTTCGCTAAGCATGATACGCTCTAGTTCCATCCATGTTGTCGCAAATGGCAAGATTTCATTTCTTTTGATGGCTGCATAGTACTCCATTGTGTATATATACCACATCTTCTTGATCCATTCATCTGTTGATGGACATCTAGGTTCTTTCCATAGTTTGGCTATTGTGGACATTGCTGCTATAAACATTCGGGTGCACGTGCCCCTTTGGATCACTATGTTTGTATCTTTAAGGTAAATACCCAGTAGTGCAATTTCTGGGTCATAGGGCAGTTCTATTTTCAACATTATGAGGAACCTCCATGCTGTTTTCCAGAGTGGCTGCACCAGCTTGCATTCCCACCAACAGTGTAGGAGGGTTCCCCTTTCTCCGCATCCTCGCCAGCAGTTTGGACTTTTTTTAAGTCACACAAGATGACATATCAAAAATTTTTAAGAGAAACTTCCAGAGAATCTGCTAACTATAGAAGTATATAAAAACTAATTTTTATTGCCTTAAGATAACTATAACTATGACTATTGATTTAATAACCTAAAAGAATTTGACTGGTTAATCTTGGCCAATATTTGATATGAATATAAACTATATACCAATAAGGCACAAACTTCACATTTTTAGCTCCCATCCCTCCCCTGCTCTCCAGACCAATTTATCTATTTGTCTACTTGATATTCCCACATGACATGTGAGGGGGAAAAAAATGTTCATATTTTTTTTAAAGATTTTATTTATTTATTTGACAGACAGAGATCACAAGTAGGCAGAGAGACAGGCAGAGAGGAGGGAAAACAGGCTCTCTACTGAGCAGAGAGCCCGATGCAGGGCACAATCCCAGGACCCTGAGATCATGACCTGAGCCGAAGGCAGAGGCTTAAGCCATTGAGCCACCCAGGCACCCCAAAGTGTTCATATTTTATACACAACATGTGTAAAGTAGAATTGTCAATTCTCTATTCATTCATATTCCACTTCAGAAATTTGTTTAACTTAGTCATTCAGTCATTCACTAAGTCATTTACTCAGTCATTTTAGCCAGCTAAAATAAAGGATTCATTCTTTATTCCTCATATTCTTTTATTCTTCACACCAAGTTCACGTTCCTTCCCTCTCATAACATACTTCAAATATCTCCCCGTTCTCCATCTTCCCAACTACCATGTCAGTACAAAGCTACATTTATCTCTCTTTGCATTTCCCAAATAACATCCTTGGTGGTCTACCTGCTTCCATTTTTGATTCTCTAAAACCTATTCTCATCAAAGAAGCAGAAGTAATTATTTTTAAAAAACCAGACTCATAATCATTACTTGAGTGAATGATGTTCTACCATAATATCACATATTTATATTCTATGCTATAATAATATACCATAATTCATTCATTAAAAAATATTTATTAAACAATATGTTACAAGTTTCAGTTCAAGGCACTGAAAATACAGTACAAAAGAAGACAGTATTTTAGTCTCTGCCCTCATTAAGGTCACATTTAAGTAGGACAGAGCAAACTCTGAATTATCTATTTCAAATGCAATACAATATGAAGGAGGAATCATTAAGTTGTGCCATGGGTTTAAAAAAAAGGATTATGATAGTTTGAAGATTTTACTTCATAATATATTATCTTACACCTGTGATCTAGTATAAAGGTATTCTAAGAAATGAAAAATAAAAGTTTCTTCATTATAAAGCATAGTATGGGTAAAAGACCTTTCTATTTGAGGAACTGAAAGAAGGCCACCAGATGTTAAGTAGGGCAATTTTTTTTTTTAAATACATTTGCAGGGCTGCCTGGGTGGCCCAGTGGGTTAAGCCTCTACCTTCAGCTAAGGTCATGATCTCAGGGTCCTGGGACTGAGCCCCACATTGGGCTCTCTGCTCAGCAGGGAGCCTGCTTCCCCCTCTTTCTCTGCTTACTGCTGTGCCTACTTGTGATCTCTCTCTTTGTCAAATACATAAAAGCTTTAAAAATAAATAATACACTTGCAAAAAAAAAAAAAAAAGAAAAAAGAGCAAAAAAGAAATACATTCGCTTTTGTTGAAGACTTTTGAGCTCAGGCTTTGTTATTGTAAATTAGGGCTTGAAAAATGAAAGCAAATTCTGACTAGAAAATTTGCCTTTTTCTAAAGTTATGTAAATGAAATCGTATAAAGCAAAGAGTGCCAGGGCCTCACATCTTCCAAGAAACAAACAACCTTTGTTTACAGTTTTTTTTTCCATTTTTCTTTATTTTATTTCTTTTCAGTGTTCCAGTATTCACTGTTTAAGCACCACACCCAGAGTTCCATATAATATGTGCCCTCCATAATACCCATCACCAGGCTCACTCAACCCCCCATTTCCTTCCCCTCCAAAACCCTGTTTGTTTCTCAGAGTCTACAGTCTCTCATGGTTTGTCTTCCCCTCCTATTTACCCCAACCCACTTCTCCTTTCCATCTCCCCATGTCCTCCATGTTATTCCTTATGCTCCACAAGTGAAACCATATGATAATTGACTCTCTCTGCTTGACTTATTTAACTCAGCATAATCTCCTCCACTCCCATCCAAGTTGTGCAGAAGTTAGGTATTCTTCCTTTCTGAGTAATATCCCATTGTGTATATGAACCACATCTTCTTTATCCATTCCTCTGTTGAAGGACATGTTGACTCCTTCCACAGTTTGGCTATTGTGGACATTGCTGCTATGAACACTGGGGTACATATGGCCCTTCTTTTCACTACATCTGTATCTTTGGGGTAAATATCCAGTAGTGCAATTGCAGGATCATAGGGTAGCTCTATTTTTAACTTTCTGAGGAAACCCCACCCTGTTTTCCAAAGTGGCTGCACCAACTGGCATTCCTGCCAATAGTGTAAGAGGCTTCTCATCCTTTCTGATGAAGACTTAATACTCCATAGAATAAATGGATCATATCTTCTTTATCCATTCCTCTATTGAAGGGCATCTTTGTTCTTTCTACAGTTTGGCGACTGTGGCCATTGCTGCTATGAACATTGGGGGTACAGGTGGCGCTTCTTTTCACTACATCTGAATCTTTGTTGTAAATACCCAGTAGTTTGTTTAGAGTCTTGACCTCTGTTAGTTACACTGGCTCTATGCAAGGTCAGCTCCTTTGGCTAGGCACCTCAAGCCTCAGGGTTATTTTATTTTTATTTATTTATTTTTTTACATTTTATTCATTTATTTGACAAAGAGAGACACCGCGGGAGAGAAAACACAAGTGGGGGCTGTGGAAGAGGGAGAAGCAAGCTACCCATGGAGCAGGGAGCCCAATACCAGGCTCCATCCCTGGACCCCTGCCAGGATCATGACCTGAGAGCTGGAGGCAGGTGCCCAGGTACCTGAGGGTTATTCTTGGTAATTTTCATAAGTAGACTAAAGTCCATAGTCCTACATATTGTAATACAGAGAAAAGTGAATGTGATTTGACTTAAATATTGAAAGAGGGAGCATTTTCGTCTATTTTTGGTAACATCTTTTGTTCGATTGCATATTGCAAAGACATTAGCAAAACTGAACTCCTACAGATACAATGAGGCAAAAACTAGTTGGTTCAAAATATTAGCTTGCTTTTGCCATGGCCCAATTATTTAGATAGTAAGATTTCAAAGACATGAATAGAAAGGATCTAAAATACAGGTGGAGGAAGAATTTACATTAAATGAAGGAGGGACATTTAATCTTCTGACATTAAAAAAAGAAAAGAGAGAGTTGAGGAAAAATGGATTCAAATATTTGAAAGTTTGTGAGAGATGTGGAATGAATCATAGATGATGTTCTCAATTTTATTGATGCAATCGGATAAAACTATGAAAAAGTAGAATTCACAGGCAATACTGAGTGACTTAACTAGCTGAACCATCACCAGTTTTGCTCTACAAAGGGTTAATTTGTGCAGCTGTGTTATTTCTTCAAAACTAGGCCATGATTAAAAAGAAAGGCACATTTAGTCTTGGTCAAGGCTATCTGGAAAAATAAGGATTTTACAATTAAAAAATGCTCTATTTCTTTTGTTATATGTTGGATAATAGATTGGTAGCTTCTCTCTTCTTTGTAATACTTTAAAGATATCACAGGTCAATAGACAAAAGAAAGAAGCATACACCATTCATATCTTTAAGAGGCTTTCAACAAAGATTTAGTCATTTGTGACTCTAGAATATTTTCTAATCCCAAATAAGTGCTTTCTTATTTATACAATCTTTAGTTTACAAAGGAAAATGACTGACTTTCTAAAAGGTGAGTTACCCTTGGATTTTTTTTTTCCCCTTTGGTCCCAGAATGGGTTTGGTAAGAAGGAAATCTGCCCATGTTTGCATTGGACTAGTGTAATCAAACATTGTTGTACTAATTTGCACAATTCCAGACCAATTAGGCAGAGTCCAAGTCACAGCAAGCAACTGATTCTCCTTCCTCCTTCCTGGAATAACGCAAATTACTGCCTTGGCACCAAACAAATAACCACTTGCTCTCCCAAACAATTGATTCTATTTATTTCTTAGAATATCAGTTAGTCTAACCTCAGAGGTAGGATGTATAAACATAGAAGGAATCATAGAGATTGTGTATTGCTCAATCACCACCTTCTACAAAGCAGACTTGAGTTTTACTTTGCTTGCACCACATGTCTTACCTCCCCTTACATGTCCTAACATTTATTGAGTTTTTACTATATGACAAAGATTGTTTGCTTTATCTTTAAAAACACATTTAATCCTCAGAAGAACTCTGTAAGATTGGTACTGTTATTTTCCTTATTTTTGCAAATGAGGATATCAGTTTCCAAGAGGTTTCAACATGCCCAATATCAATCCATTTGTAAGTGAAAGAGCCTGGATTTGAATCCTCTCAGGCTCCACAGTCTACACTTTAATTCTATTTCTCCTTCTTCTATTCTCCTAATACTAGCAATATTGCCTAATGAATTTACTCACATGTGTAAGATTATGCACAAATATTTTCACTACTCTATCCGTATGACTTAGTCACATTTTACCTATCTTATTTGTCAGTGTTAAGAACATAATTTAAACTATAGTTACTTGACTTTAATAAATATTGTATTTATAGGTTTAGACAATTATGAATCCCTACCCGATGTCTACTCACCCCACTGATGCCTTTATGAAATGTAGCAAGGTACTAACACTGAATCCATTACATATATTACACCACAAAGTAACCGGCAGTGTTTCTTTAGAAATTTTATACTACAGGGTACCTGGGTGGCTCGGTGGGTTAAGCTGCTGCCTTTGGCTCAGGTCATGATCTCAGGGTCCTGGGATCGAGTCCCACATCGGGCTCTCTGCTCAGCAGGGAGCCTGCTTCCTCCTCTCTCTCTCTCTGCCTGCCTCTCTGCCTGCTTGTGATTTTTCTCTGTCAAATAAATAAATAAAATCTTAAAAAAAAAAGAAATTTTATACTACAATATCTTCCCCATTTCTAGTCAGATAATAACAACAAATCTTAATTACAATCAATAAAGCATTTTTCCCCCAAGGCATAAACAAAACCCAGCTTATTTCTTTCCTTTGCTATTTAAAAGGATGATCTCCATTGCCAGGCATATAGCAGGCACTCAATAAATATGACAAATTAATGCATGAAGAGAAAAGAACAAATTCATGCACATCACTAAAATCTGAATTTTTTTCTGTGTGATTATAATCTGTAGAATCTTCTACTGAAATGGTAGTGAAAATACATATATCTGAAAGTGTCATTATCTGCAGACAATATTACTTAAAGGAATCATTTGACATATTCCTACAAAACAAGTCAGCAAAATATAAAATGAATATTCAGAAATCAATGGTCTTCATGTGCAAAATAAAAGACCTCTTATGATACATAATAAAAGATACCATTTTAGTAGTAACAAAGAATAAAATAAAATAATTTAGAATAAACTTAATAGAATAAACAGAGTAACTTATTAAAATATCCCAGAGGGTAACAAAGGAGACTTGATAGATTGAACAGACATGCAATGCATTAAATGGGAAAATTCAACATTAAAAAGCATCAGTTCTTCCTAATTTAATGCAACTCCAATAAAACCAACAACAGATTTTTCTTTTATCCCAGAAATAAGCTGACTCTAAAAAGGTTATGGTAAAAGAAACAGTCAAGAAGAGTCAAGAAAACTCTAAAAAGCAAAAGCACCAAAGTCGGCATGGAAATTAGAGAGAAGGCAAGCATGACCAGATATTAGAACATATAAAAATTTTTTGTCATGTAAGTGGGTGCTTGTTTATTTTACATGACTGAGTAGTTAGACTAAAAAAAGAAACAAGAGAAAAATAAGTAAACTAATATATGCATGGAAATTAAGTATTTGATATAAACAACATCAAAAAAAAGCAATAAGGTAATAAATGATACTTGAACAGCTAGATAGCCATCTGGAAGTGGAAAAGTTGGAACTAAACCTCACACTGTACATCAACATAATTACCAAATTGATCAAATTGTAGCTGTAAAAGAAAACCATAAAAAAGCTTAAAAGACAATGGAGGGTAATTTCTTCCTTACTTTGAGTTAGAGAACTTTCTAAAGATAACTCATAAAGAACAACGGCACAGTGAACCATAGGGGAGGGGAGGGAAAACTGAATGGAAAGAAATCAGAGAGGGAGACAAACCATAAGTGACTCTGGACTCTGGAAAACAATGTGAGGGTTGCAGAAGGGAGGCAGGGTGGAGGGATGGGTATGGGTAAGGGATGAAGGGGGACAGGGTGGTGGGTATTAAGGAGGGCATGTGTGGTGATGAGCACTGGGCGTTATACACAACAAATGAATTGTTGAACACTACATCAAAAACTAATCATGTACTGTATGTTGCCTAATTGAACATAATAATAAAAAAAAAGTAAAAATAAAAAAGTAAAGATAACTCAACATCTAGAAGCCAAAAGAGAAAAGATTTTAAAATTTGTCTACATAAAAATAAAGGTGCCTGCATCATTTAAAGATAAAAAATCATGAGCAATGTCAAAGACAAATGAAAAGATCACAACACGAAGAGTTCATTTTCTTTGGGTATAGAGAGCTACCAGAAACGGAAAAAATCAGAACAACCCAGGGGAAAAATAAACAAAAAACGTTTTAACAAAAACTTAGCAAATAAACAAATACCCATGGTGTTTAAACATATGAAAAGATGTTCGCTTAAACACCATGGGTATTTAGGATGTACATTCTGTACATTCTGTTGATAAGGCAGTTATCTAACAGGCATCCCTAGTGGTAGTGCTAAATGCTAAATGCTACAGCACATATGCAGACAATTAACCAGTCTTTCTTCTAATTGAAATTACATTAACTTTGACCTAGTCAATTCCACTTCTGGCAAAGTTTTCCAACCAATAACATTTGTCCATGCATAAAAAGATTATATTAGAGGTTATTGTAGCACTGTCCTAGGGGCAAAATACTTGAATTAATCTAAGGGTCCTGATAATTATATCTCTGCTTTTGTAAAAGCCAGTGATGAAGCACTCTATGTAAAATTTCTAAAACATATTAGTAAATTTAAAAAGAAGCAAAACAATGCATACAATATACAAATATTACTGGTAGACAACTGTCCACAGGTTTCTCTGCATATTGTGGGAATAGAGACACTAATAATTTTTTCTCCCAGACTGTCTTTTCAAGGATACAGTGGACAGCCTTGGATAATATAGACCATTTTTCCTCCAGAGCAGAAGGAAAATTCATTTGCTGTCCAATATAATAAAAGTAATGTCTCTTTTATTTAAAAAACATTATTTAAGCTATTTTTAGTATTTAAAAAGAATAACCTTTGTCTGAAGCAAAGATCAGGTAGGTTTGTTGGAAGCCTACTGTAAAAGATCAAAGTTTCTCTTTTTTAAGAATTTATTTATTTATTTATTTATTTATTTATTTATTTATTTGACAGACAGAGAGAGAGCACAAGCAGGCAGAATGGCAGGGAGAGGGAGAGGAAGAAGCAGGCTCCCCACTGAGGAGAGACTGACACAGGGCTCAATCCCAGGACCCCAGGATCATGACCTGAGCCGAAGGCAGGCACTTAACAGCCAAGTCACCCAGGTGACCCAAGGTCAAAGTTTCTTATGGCTGGGATTGCTGAGCTGTTACTCACACCCACTACCTATGCAGTATCTCTCTGGGTCACCCAATGTTGTCCCAGTGGAACTGGGAGGGACCATGGAAACCAAAGTGAACATGTGATTTAAACTGCTTACCATGAATTATAAAGTTATTTGTTTCTGCTCCAGGAGTCTAGTGTCTTCTGCTGGCATTCAAGAAATAGATAGCTAACTTTGTTAGCTTGAAAATAATATAAAACCTCAGATTCTTCACAGTTTTTTTTGACACTTTTGGAGGATGAAAATCGGATACTCAAAGATCATGCCCTCTAGAAGAGAAAGAACAAGAGGTCTATGGGTTAAGCTAGGACAGTCACAGAAATGTTCAGATGGATGGTGGTTCCAGCAACGAATCCCATAACTATGAGTACTACATCATATTATCATTCTTATGCGTTCTTTTTCCATCTCATCCACCCCTCACCTCAGCCTTTTTCTCTAGTAAAGAAAAGGGTTGTAGAACTGAAGGTGCCTGAACCCCAATATGGATGGTAGCATTTGGTAAAGACTCCATTTGACATTCGTCTGTAAATTTATTTGTCTGTTTGAGGGGATTAATATTATTTAGGAGTGGTAGTGGGTGTTTAGGCAAATGGAAAGTTAAAACTGCTCTAAATGATCTTGAATAATCTCATCGTCGACCCTAATGATTTTTGTTTGCAGAGTTGAAAACTATGGCTTTGTAAGCCTAGTCATATTGTAAGTATTCACGTGGCCATTCATCACCCATCTGTTTTTCCCCATTACTTTTATTTTAATCACTTATCCACAGGTGGGTATTGTGTGATTAGAAATTTCTTGGCAACCTTAACAACCAATCAGTGATGCAGAAGATAAACATCTGAGAACAAGAAGGGCAATTTCACTTGTCAAACAGGTTGTTTTAGGAGGTGAAGGTGATTTCCTTTTCAATGGATTGCAACATCAGGAACTGAATAGTTTTATTTTAAAACATAATTAACTGTCTATATATTACTGGTATTGAGAAATACTCTTATTTGTAGTGTTGACTTAAACATTGCATAAAGGGGAGCCAGAAGTTCAAGATTTTCTCAGGAACTCTGAAATATTTTAAATTTCTGACACTTAAAATAGATTATTATTAATTATGTAGCTAAGAAAATCAAGAAAATTTTTCTTGTTGCTCAAAGAATTTGTGTGACATATAATGTCAAAACATTTTAAGGCATTGCCTCAGATCCACCTCAGTGGTGCTAGGAAAATAAACCAATATTGTCACATAACCTGATAAATATCACTCAGCTGAAGTATCAGAGAAGCTAGATCTTCACCAGGATTTCTGATACCATTGGCTACCTTCTTTATCGTTGTTAATGATTTTCCTCTATAGCGTTAGCAATCCAGGAGATTTAACATCATATATATGATGTATTGATTTCCAAATCTATATTCACATCTCCAACTTTTTTCAGGCCACCAGATTTATTATTTAAACTGTCTACTGGGTATCCCATCTTTTTTTTTTTTTTTAAAGATTTTATTTATTTATTTGACAGAGAGAAATCACAAGTAGGCAGAGAAGCAGGCAGAGAGAGAGAGGAGGAAGCAGACTCCCTGCTGAGCAGAGAGCCCGATGTGGAACTCAATCCCAGGACCCTGAGATCATGAGCTGAGCCGAAGGCAGTGGCTTAACCCACTGAGCCACCCAGGCACCCCTGGGTATCCCATCTTTATTGCACTGTGGTTCCCTCATGTTTAGTATATACCAAACTTAAATCATCACCTCATCTGTATATTCATTTTGTCTTTTCTATCTTGTCTAATTACAATGTTGCTCAACTGGAGTATAAAAAATGTTTCTTGAGGAGATACTACCATTGTCCAGTTTCTTACCTTTGTAACTTAGAATAGTCTCTGAGAATACTTATATATGGCTCTCTTGCCATATTTTTACTCCTTTCTGTTTTCCATGGAGTACAGTCATTATATTCACTACCCTTCAACATAAAATTCAGTCTCCTTAGCACAAGAAAAAGACTTCTCACAAGCCAACCACAACCTTTTTCAATTTCCTTATTGAATGTCATTGCATGCCACGTTGCTTTCTCCACCAATAGGACCTATCATTTTAAAAATATACATAATATTTCTTGTCGTTTTATGGTTTTCTTCAAAAAGCTGTTATTTCAGAAATAACAAGTGTTGGTGAAGTTGTGAGGAAAAAGGAACTCTCATACAGCGTTGGCGGGAGTGCAAGCTGGAGCAGCCACTGTGGAAGAGTGTGGATGCTCCTCAAAAAATTCAAAACACAGATACCATATGATCCAGTAATTCCACTACTGGGTATTTTCCCAAAGAAAACAAAAAACTAACTTGAAAAGGTGTCTGGACCCCTATGATTTTCACAGCATTATTTATAATAGCCAAGATATGGAAGCAGACCAAGCCAACCATAGATGAATGGATACAGAAGCTGTGATCTACACATATACAATGGAATACTATTCAGCTGTAAAGGAAAATGAAATCTTGCCATTTGCTACAACATGAATGGATCTAGAGGGTATAATGCTAAGTGCAATAAGTCAGTCAGAGAAAGACAAATACCATATGATTTACTCATATGTGGAATTTAAGAAACAAATGAACAAAGAAAAAAAGACATAAACAAAAAACCAGAATCTTAATATAGAGAACAAACTGGTGTTTGCCAGAGAGGAGGTGGGTGAAGGCATGAGTGAAATAGGTGAAAGATGAAGAGTCCACACTTATCATGATGACTACTGAGTAATGGATAGAATTGTTGAATCATTGCATCATACACCTGAAAATAATATAACACTGTATAGTAATCATGCTTGAATTAAAAAACAAAAAACTTTTTTAACGCTGTTACATCTGTAATAGTTTCTTCAATTTCCTCTATACCTGGAAATTCATAATCATGTTAGTATTCAATAGATAAGTTGGGATTCATACCTGAAGTCTCTGGGAGAAGAACCCATTCACCTGAAAACCCCCTTAATCAGATAAAATTATATTTGGGGAAAGAGATATCATAAAAACATGTTAGTCCTGAAGATGAATTAAGACAATTGGGTAAAACATACATTTTTGTTAGCAGTAAATTGCCTTGATTAAAGTTAACATAAACCGTGTCACTTAATCAGCATAAAAGTTTTACATTTGGAAAAATGCAAATTTTTTTTTGTTTGTTTTTTAAGATTTTATTCTGGAGGGGAGGGGGACCTCTCAGTCAGTGGAGGGTATGACTCTTTTTTTTTTTTTTTTTAAATATTTTTATTTATTTGACAGACAGAGATCACAGGCAGCCAGAGAGAGAGGAAAGCAGTATCCCCACTGAGCAGAGAGCCCGATGTGGGGCTGGATCCCAGGACCTTGGGATCATGACCTGGGCCCAAGGCAGAGGCTTTAACCCACTGAGCCACCGAGGTGCCCCCAGAAAAATGCAAATACCTCAGAGAAGTTTCAATCCTTTGGATTTATCAGCCATGGGAATAAAGAATTAGTTGCTTGGATCTCTAAACAATCTGCCTCATGGAGCCATTTATCTTGAATACTAGTGAGTAAAAAAGCTGTTGAGCTTTAATTTTTTGGGAAGTTAGTGATTTCATTTATTTTGTAAGTCTGGGGAGTGGTGTGGAGAGAGTGTTCCAATAATAAGCCTGAGGGGATATCAGAGGTGAAGGTGTTATTCAAAAACAGAGATGAACAATTTGAGGTTCCAGGGGAAATAAATTAAATCATAAATCTGGCAGGACGGGTTGAGAATTGAGCATTAGCGCTGAAGCAGAAATTTCAGGGGAGATGGTTTCCTTCGCCGGGTTAGAGAAAAGACAGACAAAAACCAAAGTCCTATATAGAAATGAGGACGGGAGCAATGTCTCAATTGTACTGAGAGAGCAACAGGGTCAGAGCTTTTGTGAACACACTTCTGCACTGGAGCACAAAGTGTGCTCCCCTAGGAGCCCTCCCTCTCACATTCCTGAGACTTCTTACTACCTCACTACAGCTCCTCATCTGTATATTTGCTATTGTTTTTCCCTTTGGATTTGCCCTTGCCCTGTTGCTGGCCAGCCTGACTGAAATCAGTTCTCTCTTCATGACACAAGGTAACATTCTTCAAACCAGATGTTTTAACTCCATCAATACTTGCAATAAAAAGTATGTTTTTTTAAAAAAAGGAAAGGAAGATAAGTGGGAAAATTAACACACAAGAGACACAGTCAAGAGGTGGTCAGTTTCTTTGGTATGGCTCATTTTCCCTTTAGAAACATTTTAGTATCAAAATTATGATAAAACCCCTCCTCCCTCTTTTTTTTTTTTTAGGCCAAGAAGTGATCAGTAGGTGTGTATACAGTCACACATAAATTTATTACCTTTTATTTATTTGTTTTTATTATATTTAGGGTAGAAAAAGATACTGAACATTGGAAAGAAAATCTTCCTGAGAAAATCATCGTAAAAGTTGACTGCATATCAACATTGTAAATGTTGTATTCTGTATTAGGAATTTATAAAAGAATAAATTTTCAATTATCTGTAAAATGAGCCTATCCTGAGGTATCTAATTGCATCTGTGTTTTGACAACATCAGATACACTACTTTTCTCAGCAGCCTGAAAAATTTACCTTTTGACAATTGGGATGGTAATAGCTCTTTGAAGAGGTATTTTTCTTCCAAGTGCAAACCCCTGTCTATTAATGCTTTTGATACTGCAGTCAGCCCTGGAACGGAAATGCTGAATTAAACTAATGAACTCCCACATGTCACACAACCGCTTTCTTTGTTTTCTCTTTCTTCCTGTACAATCTGTGCTGCTGATTCCAAAAGCAGAAAGCAGCATCCAGTGAACTTGAGAAGGAAGTTGTATACAAAATGACAACCGCCCCCCCCATACACACCGCCCAGCCAAGCCAAGTAATGGGAGAGGCCATTTAATTGTGATTGGTGGGTCCCTGTGACTTTTTCCATAATGTAGCTGATCCTTCGTTGACTTTAAAAGCAAAGAGGTACAGAGAGCGGCAGAGTAGAAGGAAGAAAAGAAAGTGGATAATTGGGGCAGTTAACATCTACTAAGAAAAAAGAGAGAGAGAGACTAAATATATACCTTGAAGTCTTTATGATTCAAATCCTGGGATAAGATGGAGCCCATCATTTTTCTGAGCACCTTTTTGCTTCATTTTGCTGTTTCTGTGGCTTCAGAACCGTAAGGAAATGTTATATCCTTTATTCCTACTATAGTACTAGCAAAGTGAACTTATTAAATGCGTTCTATGTTAAAATTTGACTGTAGTTCACCATTTCAACTTCTGAGACTGAGTGCTGGTTTGCCTTATAAATTCTGAACAAGTGTAAGAAGGGAATTGATATCTTTTTCTTAAGATAACCCTCTCTGCAATACAAGTTTATTGTATGTAATACCATGAAAATATTTCAGGAATATTTCAATAAGCCAAAATTGTTTTCATGTTTTGCATTTGGCTACACTTGTTTAAAGTGTTGATCACTTTCTTTGTGTAGACAGTATATACTATGGGTCTCCTCCGTGATCCAGAGTCATTCTACCGAAAAGGCTTGTCTCCACCTTTCAAATCTCAATGAATCTGTATCCTTGAGTGTCGTCTTAGAATCTGATGGCTACAATACCACTATTTTTGACCAGTCTGTGGAAGAGGATAACTTCTATGCTTGTGCAGATTTCCAGGTGAGGCACTAGATTTGCCCCTTCTGATTTTCTGTTAGGGTGATGAAATTACGACATAAAAATCATTTTAGGAGAGATAAATCTTGATTTGCGATGAATTGTGGAAGCTAGGAAGTGGAATTAGAGAATCCCTGAGAGGAACCCATGCAACAAAATTTGTGAAATATTGCCATTTTTCTTTCACAGGAAGTGATAATAAAATGCAATCACTTCTTTTTAGATACAACCATTTAACAATATGAGGAAAGAGAATCCAGAGACAGAGAAGCTAGACTGGGACTCAGGGCAATGAAAAAAGAAAACAGAAGATTAGCAGGCATAAAAATAAGTTTATTAGAAAATGCCCTAATGCTATTTAAATAAAAGAATTGTAAAAAGTGGTGTCCATATCTCCCATTAAGAAATAATTTACTCTCTGGAGGCTCTCAGCTTGAGAAACCAAATTAAGACATTGTTTACAAGCTTGATGTCTAAAAATTGTTTTCCCATTCTCTGCTCTGTAACATAAACAGGTTTCTCAGAAGTCGTCTGAGCAGTTGGCTTTTGTGACATTGCTGGCTAAGGGAGAGACGCTTAGAATCTTCGAGAGGAGATCTGTAGCACTCACTTCAGAGGAGACAGTAACTTTCATGCAAACAGATAAACCCATCTACAAACCCGGAGAGAATGGTAAGTCAGTGTTTATGTTTCCTTCATATCACTGGCCTCAGGAGCACATCCTCAGATTGAGAGCAATCCAAACACATGAATGTCAGAGTCTTCAGTTTAAAATGTTATGGGATCAGGATGCCTGGGTGGCTCAGTTGATGGAGCTCCCTGCTCAGCAGGGAGGCTGCTTCTCCCTCTCAATCTGCCTGCTGCTCCCCCTGCTTGTGCCCTCTCTCCTGCACACGTGCTCTCTCTCTGCAAATAAATAAAGTCTTGGTGGTGGGTATTATGGAGGGCACGTATTGCATGGAGCACTGGGTGTGGTGCATAAACGATGAATTCTGTTACACTGAAAAGAAATTAAATAAAAAATTAATTAATTAATTAAAGTTACGGGATTGTGGATTTCTTGAATTTCTACTGTTTATCTAGATCAGTTATGAAGCAGTTTCCTCCAACTCCATTAATTGAATGCTTCACTTCTTCAACTCACGCATGCCACTTTTGCTGCTTAAAAATTCTAATGACAGACTTCTGTAATACAATTACTACAAGCATGGGACGTGGAACAAAATTATTTGGTTTCATTTGTTTCTCCATAATGTACCAATTGGGCAAGCTAATTAAACCTGTGTTTAAACTCATTTCTTTTCCTCTTTAGAATAGAGATACTAAAAATGACTCACTTGCAGAAATATTGTGAGAATAAAATAAGATAGTCAATGTAAAGTACTACCTAGCACCCAGTAAAGACTCTGCAAATGATATTATTATTATTATTATTCACACCAGTAGAAATCATCACAAATCTGATAACCTAAGCAGAGTCTTTCTAATTTTCTTTACTATTGCATTAAGTAAAAGGCAGCAGAAAGAACACCAAACTAGGATTCTGAAGGCTGTGGTCTTGTTTTGAGTTTGTTGATAAATTACTGGGTTTAGTCAAGTAAATTCAGCTCTTTGAGACGTTCAGTTTTCTCATTTATAAAATTAAGGGGTTGGATGACAGCATCTACGTATTATCTTCTAAAATTATGTACTTGTATGGTTAATTTAAAAGAAATAAAAGAGTTAAAACAGAATTCATATTGTGAGATTTTTTTTTGCTGCATTGCATTCTATCCGCTTGTTAAAATGCTTTGATGACAGTTATTATACAAAGGTAGTTAAAATGGTCTTTCTGGAATTCTGCTGAAATTAATTTAATGTTTACTAACATTAATAAGTTTGCCAAGAAAATTATAGGAGGAATGTAGCTTCTACTATATATATTTCACATTTGTCTTTCTATGATTAATTCCATCACCAATTTTTAAGGCATCCCTGTGGGCCATTAGGGTAGAAGTTTCTGGTGGTGGCAGCAGCTAGTGTCAGCTTTGGTAATAATAACAAAGCAATTGACAACAGAGGAATTACAAAAGTATTAATAGGAGACCGTTCCAAATAGAACCCAAATTTCAAAGGGTCAAGTGAGAGCTAGGGGAGAAGGGAGTATAGCATTCTGTAGTAGCAAGGTGATTAATTTCTGTATCTATTTATAAGCAATCATACCTGGAAAGGAAATAACAAGAAAAAATATTGTCCCCTCTTCCTCTTTTCTTTTAGTTCAAATTCGCATTGTGACACTGGATATCAAGTTCAAACCTGTTGAGGATTTGGTGAGTTCAATAATTCGAATGGTACAATGAACCTGAAGCAAATTAAACAAATCCATTGCTATGTAAAGTGTCATCAGAAAGTTTTCCATAAGTACACAAATCAGTTCTAGCATGGAATGCTATACAGGTATACTTTCAATGCTGACCGCCAAATTTAAAACTTCCCTTTATAGTGAGCTAACTGATAGGGTTTTTTTTAGGCCTTCTTATAATATAAGGGGGGAAATGGGTTGCATGAAACCTGCTTTTGACTTCAGGATCTCCCTCAGCATTTGGGGTTTTCTTGGCATGCTTCGTTGTAGAAATTTGTCTACAAATACAATATTAACCTGCATTTTTTTTTCTTTTCAGTATCCATTGATCACACTTCAGGTAAGCGATCTACTTTATCACAATTTCTCAAGATTATTTTCTGAAAGCACTCGCTTTCTATTTTTTAAATTTTATTTATTTTTTTATTGTGTTATGTTAGTCACCATACCATAAAACGTCATTAGTTTTTGATGTAGTGTTCCAAGATTCATTGTTTGTGTATAACAGCCAGTGCTCCATGCAATCTGTGCCCTCCTTAATACCCACCACTGGGCTCACCCATCACCCCACTCTCCTCCACTCCAAAACCCTCAGTTTGTTTTCTCAGAGTCCACAGCCTCTCATGGTTTGTCTCCCCCTCTGATCTCCTCCTCTTCATTTTCCCCTTCCTTCTTCAAATGTCCTCCATGCTATTCCTTATGTTCCACAAGTAAGTGAATATTTTCTGAAAGCACTCATTTTTTAAATATTCAGATAAATCCCATGTAGTTAGAAATTAAGATAACTGAAATAAGGAGGCAAAAAACCTTTATCTACATATGCAGTGTAAGGCATCAGATGAAGATGTATGAAGGGCTGCCATGTTTAGTGGAGGTCCTGTGTGGCAAGCAGCATAATGAGTTTTCAGGGAAAATGAAAGATTGGGCTCCTTCTAAGGGAGGTTTATATTTAAAATTGCTTGGTTTGGGCTACTGGCTCTTTTGAACCTTAATTTAATCACATCTTATCTTAAGGAAATAGAAAACCTAAATGTGTAAAGATTTGAAATAAGTTAGGTGATATTATTACAAAATGGATGCTTTGCTTTCAAATCTCTATTGCAGTGTGACTTTCAAACTCATTTCAAATCTCATGTCTGTCAGTAAATCATTTGTATCAATCAACTCCAACATAAGCATTTTAATTTCTACATGCAATATGTACCATCACTATTAACTCAGTCTAAATGTTGTTACATTGAGATCATCATTAATAAACATGTATGTAAATGCCTACTTCAAATAAGCTTCTTTATAATTTGAATTTTTTTGACTCTGCTATATGGGTGGCAAATAGTTCATCCTTCTAGTAGGATAAATATCAAATTGGCCATTTTCATACGTCATTAGTAATCCATGAGTAGTACTATCTTCAGATCGTAATTCAGCTAGTGTCTGAAAGCAATTGAAAGCTTAACTAACATTGGCTTCAGAGAGTAAAAGGTTTATTGTTTTCACAAACTGCTACGTCTAAGTGTAGGTGCTTTCGGATGCGGAAGGTAACAGCATAATATTACCAAGGATCCAGGCTTCTTCTACTTAACCTCCCTGCCATCCTCTGTGCATTGTTTTATTCTCAATGCCAGCTGCATCTGATTCTTGTAGAAATAATCTCCCAGTGACTTCTACTTGTATTCAGTTGGCCAACAGTTGGTCATGGGCAATCCTTACTGAAAGGCTGCATGGAAAATTAATTTAGTTTTCTAGACTTAATCATAGAGGAAAGGAAAAAGAATTAAAACTAAGTGAGTAGTAAATACTATTTTTGTTTCTTTGTAGAAACCTTTTTATCAGGAGTTCTTTACTCATAACTGGATGATATCAACAAACTTATGGAACCAGGTTCACATAAGCTGCAGTATACTAAAAGCAAATAAAGGAGAAAGGGTGGCATTATCTATCTTTCTTTTTTCTTTTTTTTTATTTTTAAATATTTTATTTATTTATTTGACAGACAGAGATTACAAGTAGGCAGAGAGGCAGGCAGAGAGAAGAGAGGAGGAAGCAGGCTTCCTGCTGAGCAGAGAGCCTGATGTGGGGCTTGATCCCAGGACCCTGGGATCATGACCTGAGCTGAAGGCAGAGGCTTAACCCACTGAGCCACCCAGGTGCCCTATCTTTGTTTTTTCTTGTGTCAATCCTTTTTTATTGTAGAACTTCCATTGAACCACTGTTGCATGCAATGTAAAAATTCATCACCAATTTACTTACCAAATGAACACCAGGGACAACTAATTATGAGGATAAATACCTCCTTATGCATCTGTTGGTGTGGGTCTACTCTACTTTGGAAAACACTCCACTGGAGCAGACACACTGAGTTTTAAATTTTTTAACTTGCAGCTCTGGTTCAGGAAGATAAAAATTCAAAGCGCTCATTACAGGTTATTGTTCTTATCTTTTGGGGGCTTACTAGAGATATACTAGATCAGCTGAATATTAATATTAATTAAATCCAAGTCCTTGAGAAAGTTATGTTATTTTTACAGTGTGAGATATGAGTTCAATAAAATGGTAGTTTTCTTTACTTACAATAACTACAGAACAATAACTACAGAACATACCCAAAATAAAGAAGGAAATACTAATACTCTTTATGACCTCTGATTTTTTTTCTTTTTTATTTCCAGGATCCTCAAAACAATAGAATTTTCCAATGGCAAAATGTGACCTCTTCTCAAAATATCACCCAACTCTCCTTCCAACTGATTTCAGAACCAATGTTTGGAGATTACTCTATTTTTGTGAGAAGAAAATCAGGAAATACATTGACACACCAATTTACTGTTGATAGATATGGTAACCAACTACTGCTTGGTTGTTCTATATAAATGTAGAGCTCAAAGGACTCAACAAAACAATTTTTATGTTAGATTTAAGCAAAAGTTGATGAGGCTTGATTTAGTTTTCTGTCATTTTCCTTTCTTGGGGTTTTCTGCTTTATCATCTTTCTTTTCTTGTTCCTCACTCCTGGTCCCATTGTCTGATTCTAACCTCTGACTCTTCTACCAAGGAAATATCTTCTACAATCCAGACAATCTTCTACATGATGTAAAAGATTACAATAAATACAATGTGGTGTTCTGAGAGCAGGAAAGAGAAAGGAAAGACACTATCACTTACACATAATTTGGGGCAGTTGAATTGTGGTTTATATAGGTGCATACATAGGATAGTGTTGTGCACAGAGGTGTACTTAGTTACATGATTGCTCTAAGTTTTTCTCACCAGTGATTGTAGGAACTGAAGTCTGTTTCTTTGTATTTCCAGTGTTACCCAAGTTTGAAGTTAAGGTCAGTGCACCACAAACAATAACTATTTCGGATGATGAATTCCAAGTGAATGTATGTGCTAAGTAAGTATTAAGGAAATTTGACTACACAGGTCAATACAAAGCTCAGAAAGAATGAGAAATGAAATTAACCATGTAACTTTAATTACTTATCTGCTTACATTAAGATTATTAGAGAAGTCATGAATTTTCATTGTAAAATATTTGAAAGAGATAAGGAAAAATATAAGAAATTACATATAATTAATTCTACCAATTGCCATTTGCATTGTGATTTATTTTCTTCCAAACTTTTGTGAATATTTTGCACAACTGCAATCATACTTTTCTACCCATTGTGATTAAGAAAACATGTCTTCATACTCAGCCACACTTTCATAAATCCTAATTCCTTGCTGCATAAACATATCACTATAAGGTCATACCAAATTAACTCTTCTTTTATTATATAACACATAAGAAATTTGATTTTGTTTTCCCAGTAACAAATACTATTATAGCCTATGTTTTTGTGTATAAGTGTATAAGAACTTCTGAATTAAAAAATATTTACTTAATAAAGATGTCCAGTATTGGAATTATCAAAACAAAATGTATATGCTCTTTCAGGTTTTGATTGCCATATTACCCACTAAATAGTTGTGTCAGCGTTCAGTTCTAACAACTGATACAGAAGTACCTGCCTCATTAAATCATCACCATAATTGGAGTTTTCATTTAAAAAATAAATGAAAGAAAAGAAACTCTTTAAAATGTCATAGTGGGGGAAAAAAGATATTTTATCAATTTAATTAGGATGAATTTGAATCCTCTTAATGTGAAAAGAATTCCTATATGATTTGAGAAATTTTCATTTTCTTTTTGAGAACTTGTTTCTAATGTCTTACATTTTTTAAGTGTGATGCCTTTTCTCAAGTTTCTGATAATATTTAATATAGTTACTATTTACTGAATGCTGATGACTGCATTGAGCATTGCATTCATTATATTCTTACAACAGTGCTATAAAACACAAGCTACTATCATCTCTATTTTAGAAAGAAATATAATAAGATACAGAGAATTAAAATAATTTATCAATTAGTGGAGCTTTGGGATGGCAGACCTAGCACTGGATTTAGACAAATGCTATTTGGCTTCAGAGGTATTGTCCTAACCAAGACCTCTGTTATAATTTATGTAAACAATTAAAAATGTAATATTTGATGTATTTGTTTAAACTGTTTATTTAATTGAGGACATGGAAATTATTTGCTTTTGAGTATTTTTAAAGTATTTAAATTTTTTTTAGTATTTTTAAATTATTTTGAGACTATTCAAAGTATTTTAAGGACATATTGGGTAAAAGGCTGACACTTTTTACAATGTCCTTTGGACTCTAGGAAAATCATAACAATATTTTTCTTGTTGTTGTTTCAGGGAAGAGTAGCTGACATGTGCCAGAATTTCATAAATGTAATATATGAGAGATGGAGATTACATGTGTTAAAAATAAGGGAATAATCAATATAAGCTTCAAAAAATCCAGGGTCCTAACCTAATTTTACTAGTAAAACCCTACTGGAAGCCAGAATTAATAAGATTAACACCTATAATTAATCTTCCCATTGTTGTGCTAAAAAAGTTCAAACCACATATCTGGAGAGCCAACATATTTATCAAGTAACGCCTTCATAAGAGACGTACTAAGCTAAATGCTGATACAGAATTGGGACTTCTTGACCCTTCTTTAACATTACATTCCACTTAAATTTGACATTAAAGAGTATGTCAGTATCAGCAGTAATGATATCCCACAGAAGCTCTGCTGGCTACAAGGCTATTTGTGGGCAGGCTGCAGGAACAGGAGGAACGAAATCAGGATGTCCAGGAGTGGACAGGAGTGAAGGAGTTGCCTCCTTCGGGTTGTATGTACTGTGCTCTGTGCATTGTTTCTTTAGTATTCCCTGGGACTTAACTTGGGACAGCTAAAAACAATAGCAAATCAGATTATATTAGCCAACAACTTCCAAGATGAATTAAGCTTTTAGAAGGAAGGAAAACTTGACTACAGGCAAAGGCATTTTAATAAACTGCATTGGTATCCACCAAAAACTTTTCAAATCACAAAGGGATAATATTTATTCTTTTTGATCTGTTTAAAAATTTGAGCTACATATTTCATGAGCCTATGTTAACCCATAGATAACACTACAGTGAGAGTTTTCTTTTATAAGAAAAAGACAGTAAGAAGAACTATAAGACATGTGCAGGTAGAACATTTGTGCCCTGATCTTAGTTTTCCCTCTATTTTGCATGTAATTGATATTTACAGCTCACAGATGATTTTAGTGATTTAAGTTGAGTCTCAAAAGCATTGAGAATTTTTAAATAGAGAAAAGCCAATTAGTGGAATGTGAAGAGCATGGGCTATGGGAAGTGAGGAAGATGGAATGGAATATGGAATTTCAATTTCACATCTTACAATGTGGAGAAGTGCGTTGCCTGATCTCATTTCACTAACCTGCACAATGAGATCATACATCTCCATCTCAGGGTCACTTAAAAAAAATAAATGAGAATCTATGTAAACATCGGGTATATACGAGTGTCCAACAATTAGGAAAATTATTATAATTGGTAAATGGAATTATATTCAGTTTTACTATTCACTAATCTCACATTTATTAACTGTTTTTCTAAATGTTAGTGGAAACAATCCTCAAGTAACAAAAAATCTCAAATCAACTGTATTTGCCTTTAACTGAAACTTTAAAAAAATGTGTTGTAGTTTTTTGTGTGTTTTAGGAGAAAGTGAGATATTTATTTAACCCTACCCCTAAGACGTTATGCGTTTCATTAAAGTTTATCTAGTTTATGCCAATCTCCATACCTTCTACATTTATGGAATGCACAATGAGAATTGTTGTTTCCAGTATTGACCTAGAAGATTCTAAGATCCTGAATAATTCACGTGTTACTTATATACATTTATATTTTCTGCTAAAGAAAAAAGTGCTGCAAATTTTATAATTTTTCTAAAATATAATTTTAATATAATTTTTAAAATATATAATTTTAAAATATAATTTTTAAAAAATTAATTTAATCATTAAATTTGATTTACTGAGATTTTAGATTCTACCTTACCTCGAATTTGATTTTTCTTGTTGTTGTTCTTCTTCCTTTCTCTTTTTTAAAGTAAGCTCTGGACCCAACATGGGGTTTGAACTCAGGACCCAGAGAACAGGCGTCACATGTTCTACCAGCTGAGCCAGCCAGGTGCCCCCTGAGTTTGATTTGTTACAAAGCAGCCGAATCCTCATAACAAAATCATGTGCCTAATTTAACCCAAATTCCGTGAGGAAGATAGCACTAATAGATGAGGATCACAATTGAATTTGGTCATTGGAATAGTCCTAGACTACATATATACTTTCTAGTCCTAGACTACATATATATATGTAGTCCTAGACTACATATATAATTTCTGAAGAAGCCCATCAAATACTCCCATGGTATTGTTCATCTATAATTATGTATACTTCCTCCTACCAGGTACACATATGGCCAACCTGTGCAAGGGAAAGCCCAAATCCGGGTGTGCAGAGAATATTTTTCCTCTGGGAATTGTGAGAACAACAACAATGAAATATGTGAACAGTTTATTGCACAGGTACAGATCATCATGTTTATTTAAAAAAAAAATGTTCTTGTTCATTTCATTCTGTAGAGAAGGATAAATTCTCCCTCTACCCTTCATGGTCTTCCACTGGACGAAGAATTAAATTTACATGAAGCAGGTTAACAGGAGGAAAAAAAACACAAAACAGTTTTATTAGGTGCACATGGAGGTCCCATAATGAAACTGAGATCTAACAAAGTGACCAAGGCAGGTAGTTTTTATAGTTTTTAGACAATAAATTTGTGAGGAATTGACAGGATAAAGAAAACAGATGTTTGGGAGCTTTTAATTAGTAAGGAATTTTAATTGGAATTTGGTCTGAAGTAGTAGATCAGAAAGAAAGTAGGATTTGTTTCCATAGCTTTCTTCGCTTCAAGGTCTGTTCTCTCTAGGGATAAGAATGTCTTTTTACTTTTTAGTGCAGTGGCCATGCCTTTCATATAGGAGGTCTATTTCCTGCTTTCACAGGTAACAACGAGGGTCTGCGTGTCCTCACACTGGCTATTTCTTAAGTAACTTTTATTTAAAATAATCAATATGCCGAAGTGGCACGTTTGGGGAAGCCTGCCCTCGGCCTCTACAATTTCATTTGTAAGAGGAACTTAACACTATTTTCATTTTGCGGATAATGGGGGTTTCAACTAGATAAAGTGAAGAACGAAGAGCAAGTACAACATCCTCCAATAGTCTCTTGTTCTCTAGGCCATGTAGATTGTTACCCACCGATGAATTCATAGAATTGTCAAATGTGAACAATCTTATTGGCTTTCTTGCTTTATATACTGTCTACTGACCTCTCTGATCTTTCTGCGTGGAATCATTAGTTATCTGTTAAATAAATGAATCCCTGATCATACGCACCATGCAACCTAGAACTGTCCTTGTGGAAAAAGTTCATTTGTAAACACCAGCAATTCCGAGTATCTACTTGTATTACTTTAGATTTGAGGTTCATTTGTGAAGGCATGATTTGTTTTCCCAATATGTAGCATCTTCACGTAAGTAAACAATTCTGCCCATTTGTTTGAGAAGCAACTTTGGACTTTGAACATGAAATCTCTATACAGTTCAGTTTATGATTTAAGTCTGATTGTCCTGAAGTTACTCACCAAAGTGATGAACATCCTTTAGGTAAATATCAATATTTGGTCAGGACAAGCAGAATTCTTTTAGAGAGGAATGCAGGTGAAGAAAGGCTGAGTGGAATTCTTCCAGATAAGCAGCACATTTTCCCATGGTGTGATTATAATGTACATTAATTAACTATTTTACCAAGTGATAGGTCTTCTCTCTCGGCTAATGCCCTTTTTCCCCCATTGTGAAAATAGAGCAGTAAATAATCTGCTAAAACTATCATCTGAGTGCTTTTACTTATTTGATATAGATTCCTTGGGGTGGGTTCCATGAGTTAAAGTAGATAGATGATAGATAAATAGATACAATTATATATACATACAATTTTAATTTTAAAAAATATTATGTTATATTATTGTCCAAAAAGTTTTTAAGCATTCAAATTCTTGTCAGCAACATGTGAGAACACTATATTTCCCAAATTACTCTCATCTGTATATATATAGCGGTTTTGAAAATGTTGCCATTTTGATAGAAATTTGTTTTAATTTGCATTACACATGAGTTTGAGCATATTTTCATATTCTTGTTATCAGTTTAAGTTTGTTCTTTTAAGAACTCTTAATTATCCGTTTTTCCTGTTCATGTGAAATTGAAACTTTCTTTTATTATAAATATTATCCTCCATCCTCTAAGCAAATCTTTTAAGTCTGTTATTTAAATACCAATTTTGACTGTGTTATTTTTGAAATATCAAAGTTCCTAATGTTTATAAGTTCTCGGCCTTAGAAAAAGTTCTCACCTACCACCATGTTGTATATACAGCTATTAAAGCACTTTAAGATTTTAAACATTTCTCTAATCAACATAAAATAGTTTTTGATTATATTCTAAAATAAAACATTTTGTTTTCTTCTAAATGGATGGTCAGTTGTATTCACACCTAATCTTATACAACTTTGCTCTCCCTCTTTATTCTACGTCATGCTCATAAAAGTTTTATCTATTTTATTGACCTTTCTTTGACTTGCGTTTTATTATTTTCTTTCTGATATTATTTTTGTGTTCCTAAATCATTTTTATTTTCAACATATTCATTCTTTTCTCTAAAATTTCATTTTGCTGGTTTTAAAAAATGTTAGTTCTTTCTTTTTGTTAAAAACACATTGTGTGAGGCTCCTGGGTGGCTCAGTAGGTTAAGCCTCAGACTCTTTGATATCAGTTTAGGGTCATGACCCCAGGGTCCTGGGATTGAGCCACATGGGGCTCCCTCTTCAGAGGAAGGTCTGCTTCTCCCTCTCCCTCTGTCTCTCCCCTCTACTCTTGCTCTCTCTTTCACTCTCTCTCTCTCAAACTAAAAACAAACAAACAAACAAACAAACAGAAAACCCTTTGGAAAAAAACACATACACACACTGTGTTTTACTTTTTCCTTTAACCATAGCTTAATACCATAGATTTTCATGCAAAGCACTTTTTTCCTTGGTATTAATGTTGAGATTCTTATCTCTTTGTCTCAGGGCTTACTGAAAAACATTTTTTTCTTAGTTTCAAGGCACTTAAGATTCTTCTGATGACATTTTACATTTCCTTTTAATTTGAGTTGTAAATATATGAAGTAAAATTTTCTTTTTTAAAATTAATGTTATAGTTGATAATTTAGAGGAGCACATATTCTCCAATCAGAATTCCTAGCTACCACTTTCTATCTGTGTGACCTTGAGCAGATTATATAACCTACTTCTATTTCAGTTTATTTATCCTTATAGTGGAGGTCTAGCTCATATGGTAGTTTTGAGAATCAAATGAATTGCTATATCCCTCTAATATTTTAAATTTAGAATTAATAGGCACTGTTTATTTTATAATATAATTAAATCGATATTTCTCTGATTCTTGATGTCACTAATGAAAGATTATCCATAGATTTTTCCTTATTTTAAATGAACAGTTTACCTTAAAAAGTGTTTTGATGTTACACACTTGAAGACTCAAGATGATTTTAATCTCTAATTCTTAAAATATCATTCAGTTCAAGACTCATTCTTTAATTTGTTTCCATCTACATTATTTTCAGTAAATCTATAAAAAATACATTACCTCCTTAACTTGCTTTAGTTGCTGTTGAGATCCCACCCCTTCTTTTGTAATTCTTGGTCATTCAACAAGTTTATGGGGTGGTGTGAGGGAGTTAGAAATCTGTGCTAAAACTCTACATCCTTTTAAGACTTTTAATCCCTAATCTTTTTGTTATACCTTCTCTTCATTTTTCAGTTGAGAAACGGTTGTAACACTCAAACTGTAAACACAAAAGTCTTTCAACTCTACCGTTCAGAATTTTTCATGTCATTTCATATCACTGGAACAGTTACGGAATTTGGGACAGGTAATGACCACATTTTATGGGCAACCTGGGGATATATGCAGCTCACTGGAGAGAAGTTTATCGAGTTCACAATATTCACCAAATAAAGATCATTCACTCTTCCACATTGTCAAGGAGAGTATATTTGTCAATAGGCCAACCTGAAGGTTGCTTTTGAAAAGACTTTCTACATAATATGTAAAATAAACAAATTATGTAAATGCTACATATTTATATCTGCTTCTGTGCCTGCATCAATCAGAACAAGGCAGTTTCTCCTGAAGTAGTAGAGCTAAGCTAATAAATTATAGATCTCTCTCTTTAACTTTGTGTAAATCAGTTGATAAACAATTGCCAGGGTCTAGTCTTTGTTTTAATGCAGGAGATCACGATTTATATCTAGAAAGTCAAATCCAGATCCATACTTACTGATGTGAAGTTTACTGGAACAGGACCACATATGTTAACCTTGCTTAAAAGCTGTGGTTATGAGGTTTAATAGCTGTAGACCTTGCGGTGCAAAGCCTGGAATAATAACTATGAGATTGTCTTCACAGAAAAAGTTTGTCAACCTCTAATTTGATACAAATGGAGACAGTTGCAAGTGTAAAATATTAATGAGACATTTACACATAACAAGTGCTCAATAAATAAAGAATCAAAAAGAAAAAGGGAGAAGTGAAAATTAATTTGGGATGGAGAAAAAACAGATTCAATTACTAATTATTTCTTGCTACTTAAAAATGATTAGGATAATATTATTTATAAAGTGCTTTATAGAAATGTATTTGATCAAAGGTGTGTGACATTCATTATGAATGTTTGTCACATTCGTATTATAACTTAGCTAGATATGTTTATCTCTGCTTACCACATAGTTTGCTGATACCATAGTGCATTTTTATTTACTTTGCTTTCAGGTATTGTTCTTATCTGGCAGAAATCTAAAAGCATAGCTATCTGGAAGGCTAAGGAAAGGTTTAAAGGAAGTGAAAACCTTATTCTTGAGATGTCTATGAGATTGTGTCGTAAAAGGAATTATAAGCCAGAACTGAGTAGAATGGTGAGAGGAAGGAAATTAAAAGCATTTTCTCCTGCTTCTGATTGAAATACTTTCATTATTCAGTTTGATGTATACTATAACTACATAGATATGGAGCATTCTGAAACATGCTCCAAAGCACCCACATCTCCCTTTCAGTGTAGAGCAAGAATGTCATTCTGTGTACAGAAGTTTGCCATGTCCTCTAAGCTGTTCTTTCTTTTGAGTCTTGATCAAACAATTTTCCTCCCTCACACTATTTTTCACTTCTTACAGGTGTGCAAATCAGTGAAAGAGCTTCTACTTTTATCACTCAATTGCTTGGGAGTGTGAGCTTTGAGAACATGGATCCTTTCTATAGAAGAGGAATTTCTTATTTTGGAACTGTAGGTCTAACTTAAAAATACATATTCTCTTTTCCTTTTCAGGGATCATGGATTACCCTCTGAAAGTTTCTGGAGATATTTTTCCTATTTTTGTAACACATTTATAGCCTTACTGCATCTGATAGACGAGGAAAAAGTCCCAGGGTGAAAGAAAGCAATAGATAAAATTGTATCTGTTTCCATTTTATGTATCTTTTAATAGAACACATTTCTGTATATAGAAATTTCATAAAATTACAGGTCAACAATCACATTGGGGAATAGAAAAATTCCTTCTCTGTAGAAATGTGATGTTTGAGTTTTAAAACTTATTTATTTATTTATTTTTTTGCACAGCTTAAATTTTCCGGTCCTAATAATGTGCCGATGGCGGACAAGTTATTGCAATTGGAGCTCAATGACAGGATTATAGGAAACTACACCACAGATGAGAATGGGGAAGCTCCTTTCTCAATTGACACTTCAGATATATTCGATCAAGCGTTCAACCTGAAAGTAAGACATCAAAAGTAGACAGGATCCCACAACATATTTGAGTGTTAGGGATTTTGAACATTAGGAATTGCTTAAAAGATCATTTGTATTAAGAATATATTTTAGGGGTGCCTGGGTGGCCCAGTCAGTTAAGCATCAGGCTCTTGGTTTTGGCTGAGGTCATGGTCTCAGGGTCATGAGACAGAGCCCCCTTGGGCTCTGTGTTCAGTGTGAAGTTTGCTTAAGATTCTCTGTCCCTCACCCTCTGCCCCTCCCCACTCTCTAAAAATAAATAAACAAATCTTTTTAAAAGATATCTTAACAAAGTTTTAAAATTTGAAGTATTTTATATGCTTGTTCTTTATTAAATTATATGTAAGAAAACTTATTTGAGAGGATGTTGTTATAAAGTCTACCAATCAATAGTTTCCTCTGAGAAACTAGAAGGAGTTCATGCAGTTGAGTTGTTATTTTTTCCCCTTTGATCATTTGATGCATAAATAGGGAAGATACTATCATGTCCTTTTTTCTGCTTCTTTCTTTTTTTTCCCCCATTTTTTAAATTAACATATAAAGTATATTTGCCCCTGGGGTCCAGATCTGTGAATCATCAGGCTTACACATTTCACAGCACTCACCACAGCACCTACCCTCCCCAATATTTCTCTGCTTCTTAAACAGAATTTTGGAGTTAAACAATTTGTCCGTGCACATAGATAGCTGAAAGACACAGGGTGTAAGGCTGTCCCCTGACTTCAATTACAAAGAAAAAAGAAATTAACATAGGTCTAATAAAATATACATACAATTATGGTCATGTTTTATATACAAAAAAGAAGAAAGTGTTATTATTATTTTACTCCCAATAACTTGATATTTGAAATGTCACCCACAAGCTAAGATTCCTCCCTACTTTGAAGAGTTAAGAAGCCTTCCATTCTGGAATAATCCCTATCTTTAAAGGTCTTTGTTGCTCTAAGATCCTTTGCTTTCCTTTACTTATCAGGCCACATACCTTCGACCTATGAGCTGCCATCCCTCCAGCTGGCTAACACCTGAGTATGTGGATGCTCATTTCTCAGTTTCACGCTTTTACTCCCGAACCAATAGCTTCCTGAAGATTGTTCCTGAGCCAAAGCAGCTTAGATGCAACCAACAGAAAATTGTTACCGTGCATTACTCCCTAAACGGGGAAGCATATAGGGATGATTCAAGTATCAACTTCTTTTATTTGGTAAGTCTCAGTTGATGGATCCTTGGGTCTTGTCTAGTTGTCTGCTTAGCACAGGACAGGTTGGAACGGGTCTGTCCATCATCCCATGGCATCTGAGTGAGTCGACCTTCTCACTTTGCTGGGAATGATATTGGAGCTATTAAGAACAAACGGAAACTAGTAAGCCAACAACCACATAAAAAGATCCAAGGCAATTTCAATTTCCCTAAGATTGAAAAACTTGCTATTCAGGTCTACAATTTTAATCATTTGATTATAACTTATACCAAGCATTTATGATTCTTCATGACACTGCAACATTCGGTGGATACCAGAAAGTAAGGCACAAGGCTGCTCATTTTGATAAGCAGTAAAAGGAATTCGCTTTTTTGGTTCTTTCCCCATATTTATCCATTCTGTCCTTATAAAGCATATTGAAAGGTGGAAGAGATAGACTTTTCGACCCCCAAGGATGCCTCCATTTTACAAATAAGGGAACGGTGGTGAAGAAGTGAAATGACTTCGCTTACCCAAAGCCAGTCTAAATAATTCAGAGAACTGTAAATGCCCTTGCATAGTACACTGTGTGTCATTCATGAAGTTTCTAACGCATAATGGGCTTTCAATTAATAATAGTTTCTGTGTCCTTTTCCAAGTTGTGCAGAGTCTATGTTTCACACTTGTTCACAGAAACTACCTTCTCTTGGGAATAGAATTCTTGTTAAGCCATTCATTATCCATTTTTAATATCTGTGAATTGGGTGATGTTACTCATTTTTTTTTCTTTGTTCTACACAGGTGATGGTGAAAGGAGCTATCTTCCTCAGTGGACAGAAGGAAATCAGAAACAAAGGCATACTTAATGCATTCATTTTTTACTATGTACTCTGCTTTCATTGTTTCTTTCCTTTTAAGGGAATGTTACAGGGATAGAGTCAAGAGGTTAGGAAGAGCACTTAATGTTAACCATCAGTGGCTGGAAAGCAGTAGTACAGCCCAAGGTCTCCTTCCAACTATTTCAAAGAAAGGTTTCTACTTGCTTCTTTTATTGCCAGGTCATCACGCACACTAGAGAAAAGTGGTGATCAAAACCCAAACATTCTTAGTGCCTAAATTGTGCAGTCTTTTTTATTTGTGCACATAGTTTCCATTATTTAAGTGCTTTGCCTTTAAAATAAAGCCCAATTTGCTCTTCCTTCCCATAAGCCATTCTCTTTTAGCTAAGTGTAGCCAGTGAACCTGGAAACTTTGGGCACTGTACTGGTTAATGACGTCTCCTATTCACACAGCCTGGAATGGTAGCTTCTCATTCCCGATCGACATCAGTGCTGAACTGGCTCCTGTGGCTATCATGCTTGTCTACACCCTTCATCCCAGTGGGGAAATTGTGGCCGACAGTGCCAGATTCCAGGTTGACAAGTGCTTTAAAAACAAGGTGATGTTTCTTCTATTTCTTGCTTGTCTTGAGAGAGGCAGAGCTGTGAGCACTTTTCTTCCTGTTGTCTTCTAGTATAATTACTATCACCTTTATGTGGTGATCTCAGAGTAAATGCTGGTATAATTAAATTATTAGGGATAAGGGGATTGCCAGCAGAATAAATAACTTTTGGTAGCAATGCCAATCCTGAAATGAGAGGAGAAACGTGAAGATGTCCTTGTAGGGAGAGTTAAGGATGAGAACGGGCAGGAGAAACATAAATACAGAAATCTATAAACATTTATTTGGAAAAGATTGCATGTATTCAAATTATTTTGAATGCATTCAAACGTATTTATTCAACTTATTTTTTAAATGATCTTACTCTCCTTTTCTTCCTCCATTGCAGGTTAGCATAAAGTTCTCTAAGGAGCAGGGGCTACCCGGGTCCAACACCAGTCTCTACCTGCAAGCAGCCCCTGACTCACTCTGTGCACTCCGGGCTGTGGATAAGAGTGTCCTTCTGCTGAAATCAGAACAACAGCTGTCAGCTGAAAGTGTAAGCTCTCTGATTTCCTCATTTTAATCTGGACTCCTTCCCTTCAGCTTATATTTTTTTGTTTTTTAAGATTGTGTTTATTTATTTGAGAGAGCAAGAGAGAGAGAGCATGAGCAGGGGGAGCAGCAGGCAGAGGGAGAAGCAGTGTCCCCACTGAGCAAGAAGCCTGATGCGGGACTCCATCCCAGGACTCTGGGATGATGACCTGACCCGAAGGCAGCCGCTTAATGGACTAAGCCACCCAGGCATCCTCGGCTGATGTTTTCATTTGAGATGAACATACTGAGAACATCAAATATTTTCTTCCTTTGTTCATGGGTTACATGTTTGATTTTTCTTGAGACCTGGAGTTAAATCTCTGTGTTGAAGGATAAGTTTGGGTATAGCACCCAAAGTTGTTATCTATGAACAGATCTTGTATTGTCATAAGCATTTCCAGACCAGCCATTCTCGAATTTGAGACATCAAAATTATTCCCATTAATAACTATTGGATATTTTCCCTTTATTTTTAACACAAGAACATATAAATATTGAGATGTATGATCCTACTTACAACTAATTTAATTAATTAAATATTTTCTTATTATTAAATATACCTATTGCTTTAATCTATTTGAGCTGCTACCAAAAAAAAAAAAAAAAAAAAAAAAAAAAAATTCCCCAAATTAGATACCTTATAAACAGTAAAAATACTTCTCACACTTCTGGAGGCTGAAATTCTAAGATGAGGGGGCCAGCATGGTCAGTGAAGCCCTCTTCTGGTTTGCAGATTTCTTGTATCCTCACATAGTGGAAAGGACAAGAGACATCTCTCAGGCATCTTTTATAAGGCCATGAATCTCATTCTCTACTCATTCTACCCTCATGACCAAATCACCCCCCAAAGTCTCCACCTCCTAATTCCCACAATGGGCATCAGGATTTCAACACATTTATTTTGGGAAGACACATTTAGCACCTGTGTAGTTTAAAAAATGTGCAAAATACACAAAGAAATAAAGAAGGAAATATTTAAAATCATTCATAATCTTAACACTCATACTTTTTTATTTCACAAAATGGACCTTTATTTTACAGAAATGAACATTTATGATACTATTTTTTAAATCTGTTTTCTGAAGGTATATATATGTTACAAATGAGATCTCCCTGAAAAATGCAATTTTGTTTTCTGCTCTTAACATTCTATAGTACATCTAGTTTTAAGTATAAACTATAAAAATTATTAATAATGATTAATGATTAATAATGATTAATTATTAATAATGATTAATATTAATAATATTAATTAATATTAATAATGATTAATCATAACATAAACTGTGTTTTTTTCCCACATTCCCTACTTGCGAAAGTTAAATACATATAAATTTTTTATTGGTGCTAAGAAGCTTTTAACTGATTTCAAAGTCAGTTAGAAAAGGATCAAAAAATAAAGGATAAACATATCTGTAAGTGTGGAAAATATATATACACTTTCTAAGAATTTCATAGAGCCAGACTAAAGAGCTTCTGCCCATTCTTCCTACAACTGGAGGTAGCAAAGTTTTAGAAAAACCACCTTGAGGGAAAACCATTAAAGGTCCACCAGTAGAAAATTCCAGAAGCACTTCACCAGACCAGAAGATTCAAGAGAATGAGAATATAGTATTAGAGCCAAAAGAGGTTGCCCTTGGTTATTATCTTATAGCCATATTAACAGTGTAAATCAAGCAAAGTTATATAAATGAGTGTATTCCAACTCATATTATTAAAGTTTGTTCTACTTTTAATATTATGTAAGTTTAATTTTTAGTTTTAAATAGTTTTAAAGATTTTATTTATTTATTTTATTTTAGAGAGAAAGAGAGAGAGAGCCCAGGTCGGGGGCATAAGGTGTGGGATAGAGAATCTCAAACAGACCACACTAAGCAGAGCCTGACTCAGAGCTCAATCTCAAAACACTAAGATCATAACCTGAGTGGAAACTTAGAGTCAGAAACCTAGCTAACTGAGCCATACAGTTGTCCTCATTTTTTTTAAAAGATTTTATTTATTTATTTATTTATTTATTTGACAGACAGAGATCACAAGTAGGCAGAGAGGCAGGCAGAGAGAGAGGAAGGGAAGCAGGCTTCCCGCTGAGCAGAGAGCCCAATGCGGGGCTCAGTCCCAGGACTCTGGGATCATGACCTGAACCGAAGGCAAAGGCTTTAACCCACTGAGCCACCCAGGTGCCCCTGTCCTCATTTTTAAAAAAGATTTTACTTATTGATTTTTACTTTGGTAGGGGCAGAAGGAGAGGATAGAATCTCCAGCAGACTTCTCACTGAGCATGGAGTCTTAAATAATTTTAAAAGATGTAAGAATTATATAGAGAACTCTCATGTACTCTTTACCACAGTCACTAATTTTTAGCATTTTGCCACATTTGTTTTCCCTTTCTCATTCTGTCTTCCTACCACCCCACACACAAACATGCCCACATATATATACATAACATTTCCATTTTTTTTTCCTAAACTATGTGAGAGTGGGTTGAATCCTTCATGCTACACTATTCCTTAATATGTCAGTGTTCATTTCCAAAGAGCATGGATATGCTCCTACATAATTATAATACAGTTGTCAAATTTAGAATATTAAACATTGATTCAATACTTCGGATCAGATGTCCCCTTTGCCACATATTTTTCCTAATTTAGTACAAGATCCAAGACAGGATAACATACTGCATTTGGTACTCATGTTTCTTTAGTTTCATTTAACCTAGAACACTATTTTTCTTTGTCCCTTATGAAATTGATATTTTGGAGAACTTAAGCCAAATATTTTATTTGTTTGGGTTTTTGTTGTTGCTGTTGTAGTTATTGTTGTCTTGGGGTATTGTGGGGAGGGTTGTTTGTTTTTTGTTTTTTTAGAGAGACAGTATAAGCAGGGGTATGAAGGAGAAGGAGAGAGAGAAACTTAAGTAGACTCCATGACATGGAGCCTGACACAGCGCTCCATCTCATGACCCCAAGATCATGAACTGAGCCAAAACCAAGAGTCAGACTTAACAGACTAAACTAAACCACCTAAGTAGTTTTTGATAAATGTTCCTCATTTTAAGTTTGTCTGATATTTCTCATGACTGGGGCAAGATTATACATCTCTGTCCAGAATACCACATACATGATACTGTGCACTTTTCAAGGTATGCAAGATCCATCTGCCCATCATTGGTGATAGTAATTTTGATTACCTGATAAACATGTTTCCATATATCTCCATGGGCTATTTTCTTCCTTCAACTAATAAGCAGTTTGTGTTTATTAAAACTATTTGTATACCCTGCTCCTCCTCGAAATTTTCTTAGAGTTAGCATCCATTGATACTTTTTGCATAAACCAATATTGGTGTAATAGTTGAAACATGATTTTCTAATTTTCCCTCTTCCTCTTTATAATGGCACAAAACTTGCCAATTTTGTCAAAATAAAAGGAATGCTTAAAATCATTGGGAACCATGTGATTTTTTTCTCATAGGTGTACAGCCTACTTCCAAATATAGAACTATATGGTTATTTCCATCATGGGCTCAACCTTGATGATGGCAAGCTTGACTCTTGCATTCCTCAAAAGGATATGTTTTACAATGGTTTGTATTATGTACCTGTAAGCAATTATGGTGATGGAGACATCTATGATATTCTCAGGGTAAGATCATTTAAGATTTTAAAAATTATTTCATCTCAATTTTAATTTTAGTATTCAGAATTCATATCTATGTCTTATTAATTGTGTGCTTTTCTTCCTATTCTTGGAGATTGGTGTCCATAATTTGTTTAAAGATCACTCTGCAATTGTCTTATAAAAAGGAGATATTAATTTTTGTTGATTTTTCTCTTTTTTAAAAAATAAATTAGTTTCTGTAAAGATATAAAAACCTTATGTTTGAAGTAATGAGACAGTTTTCAATTTATTGCAAGAGATGTTATGCAAAACTCATCAAATCAGGAAGCTAAAATATATTCCAAACTCTATCTATACTGAGGCGATCCACTGGATATGCTGAGACCTCTACAAAAGGATCTTTACAATTGAGGTCAAAGGTATAGAAGAAAAGGGGCATATAATTGGGCAGACTTTAGCTTAAGTCCCAATTCTCCAAAAGACTGATTGCATTCTGTGTATGTGTGTGTGTGTGTGTGTGTGTGTGTTTATTTGGTGTTAATTAGGGTGATGATAGTCCTTATATCAGAAGTATTTTCCCCTTTGAATTAAGTGGGGAATGATTTAAAATATTTATCCAAATCCTAGCACATAAATGCTAGATAAGCCATAGTGCTTATCATTTTTTTTTTTTCGAAATTAAAGACTTTCCATACATCAAATAGTGGTGACTTGACTTCTAAAATCCCAGACCCTTGCTAGCAGAGGAAACCGTTTTGTGTCATCTTCTTATGATTATAGTATAGTTGATAGGTCTTTTTTTGGGGGGGGTCTTAACATGAAAGAAAGCACAACTTTCTTTTGCTGTTTTTTTCTTTGAAGGCTATGGGTCTGAAAGTCTTTACCAATCTTCATTATCGGAAACCAGAAGTATGTTCAGTGGAGAGAAGGCTGCCATTCCCTGGGCCATTGTATCTAGCCTCAGAAGAATATGCACCAATGTATAGTTATGCCCCATCTAGAATTGCGTGTGAGTAATCTAGAATTTCGTGTCTGAGAGATGGCTAAAAGAAATCATGGAATTGGGTATATTTGGGATAAAACTATACAAATTGGGATTTGGGTGTGAATTATACCATGTTTTTGGCTACAACTAGACATCTTGCAAGTGAACAAAGCAGGATAAGGCAGACCGGAAATGATTTTTGTTTTGGCTTGGTTTTTGTTAAAAAGAAGAACTAGCTTCAGCTATGAAAGGAAGTTTATTTTTATTGGTAGAACACAATGTCAGAAGAGCATAGGAAGCTGGCAGTGTGTAGGGATGTGGGAAGACAGTCATTATAAGTGAGTGTGATACTTGAGAATGAGGTGTCCTGATGGAGCCCTTATACCTTTATTATGTATAAACCATAATTCAAGAGAAAGGGTATTTTAACTCCCAGATAGCCAAAAAGCTGGCATCAGAGAAGTGTGTTCAACTATTAGTCCATTTTCTGTTGGAAAGCCTGTAAGCAAAAAAATCAGCCATAGTCTTAGATGAATAAGGGAATTAAGCAGATTTTCAAAACAGAAATTTAGTCAGAGAAACAAAATGAAACAAATCATCAAAACAGAAATAAGATCAAAACTGAATTCCAGGTCTGAAAATACTTGAACAACTTTCTTAAATCCTTCTACGTAACGTTGAATTAGTCCATTAATTGAAGTGGGGCTAATCCTGAAGGTGAGTACCAGAAAGTACTTGAGATAAATGAAAGGCCTGACAACTTTATATAAGTGTGGACTCAGGAGGTAGTCAAGAAGCCTTAGAAAGTCGAGTTTGAAACCACTTTGGAATCCTAGTCAAGAGGTTGAAGCTTTCCACTTTTCTGCTCCTTGATGACACCATAGTCAGTAAGCCTTATCAGAAACATTTCAACGTTTTAGTATCTTTCAATAAAATGTGCTGAAACCTAAAGTCATTCATTTTAATATCTTCTTTCTTCTGTTATGCATTTTTTAAGTCACTCAACAAACATTTACTGAGTTATAGGCACTGAATTAGATGTTGTAAAGGCAGTAGCTTAATCTTTACTGTCCTGGAACTTTTAGTCTAACAGGGAAGTATTACAATGAAACAAGTAATTCCAAAAGCCTTGAGAGAGTACATTACATGCAAAGAATATGAATAGAAGATGTAAATTTCTCAAGTTCTCAAGGGCCTCTTATATCCCCCTGAAGGAAAGAGCATTTATACCAAGACCTCAATGATGAATGATCATGCACCACAGAAAGAGATAGAAGGGCATTCCAAGCAGGGAGGAAAATATCAATAGCTAAGAAAATAAATGCCAAATGTCAGAAAGGTGGCTTCCGGGCCAGGGTGAAGACAGCCAAAGCAAGAGGGGTAGACAGCTCGTGGAGACCTTGTAGGGCATTTAAAGAGTTTGGAACTCATTTTCATGAATAATGCACAATTGACAAGTTTTCAGCCAATAATCTAATATGTGTTTTTCAAAGTCATCTTTGGCTGCTCTGTGGAAAAGGAGATTGGGATTGGGGCTGTTTGTATGAAATATTCTAAATGCTACTAATTAAATTGAGAGAGGGTGATGCTTGGACTACCATAAAAAGGCATGGAGCACTGGGTGTGGTGCATAAACAATGAAATTTAGAACGCTGAAAAAAAACATAAAATAAATGTTTCAAAGGCAATGGAAATAGAGAACCATGGATAGATTTGAGAGCTGTTTTCAAGCAGTTTTCATCAGATTGGCTCGGATAGGAAATGCCGGATGGAAGGGCTGAATCAAGGACAACTCTTAAGTTTCTGATTTGGGTGAGTGGATTTTGGTACCTTTCATGGAGACAGGAAATACTGGAGAGTCGTAGGTGGAAGATATAATGCATTTGCTTTTGGAAGAGTTTCACTTAAAATGCCTGAAATGCAACTGAAAAGGAAAATGTGTGCATAAAACTATGACACGCATAAGTCTGGAACTCGGAAGAGAGGTCCAGGCGGGAGACACAGAGGTGGGGGGAGGGAGGGCAGACATCAGCTCACGTGCTTAATGGTGTCCTGTGTGAGGATAGCAATGGGGAAACAGGGAATAAAGAAAAGAAGAGAACCGAAAACAGCTCTTAGGAACATGTCAAAGAGGGAGAAATTACATCTTGAAATGAGAACGGCAAAAAAAGAGAACTAGAAGGATATGACATCACAGAGGCTAACATCAGGGACTATTTAAAAAGAACACTGTGATTATGATTGCAAATACAGCCTAGAGGCAAAGAAAGTGAAAGGAAGTGTTCTTTAGAATTAGTGATATTGATGACACTAGAAATTCTAGGGAAGGTTAGCAGAGTGGAACTGGCAGACACCAGAATTTCAAATGAGAAACTCCATTTATGGAATAAACATCACTTTCTCTAAATTTGGTTTTGGAGGAACAATGTAGGCTGATTGTTGTTTTTGTCTGTTTGTTGTTGTCTTTAATAATGACAGATTTGAACAACAAAATACTGATGCCTTGGTTGAGATGCATATTTATTGACAATGAGCTCCGGGAGCAAAGCATTGTGTGGTTAAACAGATGGCTAATAGATGTGTGTCATTGAAGCCCATACCTTCATTCTCTCCTAAGAAAGCATTTCTTTTCCTTTTAGCTCACGAAAGCATGAAGGAGAATTTTGGCTATGCAGAACAGGCTATAAGAGAAACAGTAAGAACAAACTTTCCAGAGACATGGATATGGGACCTCGTCAGTGTCGAGTGAGTTTTTGAGTTTTCCCTCCTACATGTCTTTATTTCTATTTTCTTTTTAAACTTTATTCCTGGATATATAAAGTAGTGCCATATTTGTAAAAGATATTATACTATTCATTTGTATGTACTGACCATGTATTTTATTTTTTCTGTAGCATTGTTTCTCATTTATTAATCTCATGCAGATAGATGTAAACTGCCTCAATTAAAAAAAAATGCACTGTTTAAAGAAATGTGATTTTTTTAAAAGATTTTATTTATTTATTTGTCAGAGAGACAGGCACAGTGAGAGAGGGAACACAAGCAGGGGGAGTGAGAGAGGGCGACGCAGGCTTCCCGCGGAGCAAGCAGCGGGACTGGATCCCAGGATCCTGGGACCGTGTGACCTGAGCTGAAGGCAGATGCTTAACAACTGAGCCACCCAGGTGCCCCAAGAAATGTGATATTTTTAAGGATAAATTTCATAGAAGTCCAGCCCTCAAGATTATTACCCAATCCCCTGTCTAACCGTTTTAGCTTACTTTTAACCTTCAGTTAAAATCTTTTTGCTTATGGGACATTAGTGTAGCTCAGTCAGTTAAGTGTCTGCCTTTTGCTCAGGTCATGATCCCAAGGTCCTGGGATGGAGTCTTGCATCAGGCTCCTGGCTTCTCCCTCTGCCTGATGCTCCCCTTGCTTGTACTCTCTTTCTCTCTGACAAATAAAGAAAGAAAATCTTAAAAAAAAAACAAAACAAAAAAAAAAAAAACACCTTTTTGCTTGCTCTGGACTAAATTTAGTTTCCTCATTGAGGCAAAGAATAATTTTCATCAATGATCTCTCCTTAGTTCCTCAGGCTCGGCAAATCTGTCCTTCCACATCCCTGATACTATAACCCAGTGGCAGGCAGATGGCTTCTGTGTGAATGGTGATGCTGGATTTGGCATTTCATCAACAGCTACTCTGGAAATCTCCCAACCTTTCTTTGTTGAAATGACCTTGCCCTTTTCAGTTGTTCGAAATGAACAATCTGATCTGATTGTCAATGTCTTCAGCTACCTGAACACATGTGTAGAGGTAAGCTGTTCCCTTTGACCTAGAGATGAAATCTACAAGGCCAAAAGATCCCTCAATATTTTCCTTGAATATCACCATATTCTTTTTATTCTCAAGGGCAAAATGGTATGATAAAGTGATGAGACCTGTTTCCATAATCCTTAGATTAAGACAGTTGCTTGAATTCACAGCAAAGATTTAAATACCGCTTTGACAATGTCATTTCATAATGATGTGTGTTCTACCTTATTTTTCTTCTTGTGAGAAGTCATTTGGTATCTTTAATTTTTGCTAACTTAAAATAGTTAATTTTCTCAAGATGGGAAGAGAATTAGTAACAGCAAAGTGTTTGGAGTGCCACCCTCATTGCATGACGATTTTTTTAGATTTCTGTTCAGCTGGAAGCATCTCAGGATTTTGAGGCAAATATCAGCACCCCTAAAAACAATGGCAGTGAGGTTATCCAACCTGGAGAGAGGAAAACATATGTCTGGACTCTATTACCTAAGTTATTGGGTAAGCAGCTATGTGTACGCCAATCTCTCATGGAAAGCCAAACTTTTTTCCTTTCCTTTTTTTTTTTTTTTTTTTTTTTACTTTTATTTCCAGTATGGTTAACATATAGTGTTATATTAGTTCCAGGTGCACAAAATAGTGGTTCAATAATTCTATACATTAGTCAGGGCTCATCACAATAAGTATACTCTTAATCCTTGGGGTGGGTGAATTAGGTGAGGGGGAAAACCAGCTTATTTTTATTGTCTTCATTTATTTTCCATACATCCTCTATACTAACATAATTTTCTCCCTCTCTTTTTTTAAAATCCTCAGTCAAAAATCCCATTTTTATAATCTAGTTTCTGGTAGCTCATGCTTGTGTAGAGCAAAACTACCATTCATTTGTATAAAATTATTTGCATTTGTATAATGGGATTGAAATACGATATAAATGCCAATTTTCATGATCTATCAAATCCATATATCATATCCTAAAAGAAGGTGGTATTTTCATTAATTTTGCCCAATTCCTTCACTTCTAACTTACTTCTTCACCTGTCATCATGAACGTGTGTCACTTATCCCAAAATTACTCCTCCATCACAAATTGCCAGGATTTGCAGATTTACCAAATATATGCTGAGACACCAAAAATACTGAACACTTAGATGGAGATAAAACACTGAGAAGAGTAACATCTTCATGCATATATTATTGCAATATAGAGAAATACATTTGGAAGTAGACTGTTGAAAAATATAAGGGAAGGGTTAAAAAAGAGTCTAGTAAACAGAAAAAGCTAGATGTGGTAGATGCATAAGACTTATTATCATTTATGTAAAAATTGTCATTAAAATTTCCTTTATTTCATGTCCCCTATTCATTATATTTTTGGGGCAGCAAAGAGATTATTTAGGAGATCATTTTAGTTCACCTGTGAGATTGGTCTAAAAGTAGTTTTCCTGTTAGATTTTGTTTCTCAGTTGTTCTGATTACTCTAGGTCTTCAAAAATCTTTCCCTGGCAATTAAGATAGAACACTGCATGGCATTTTTTATGGCAAGTTTTATGGCTTTAAGTGGGGGACACAGTTCTAAGAAAGAAGAATTGACAGCTTTCTTAAAAAGAAACAAATGAGGCAAAACACAGCAGCAAGGAAAAACAAGAATAGTAAATTGTTTATATATATATAAACATACATATAAATATATATGTATATATACATATATATGTATATATTAAGTAATAGTAAAACAAAAGAAATCTCTTTTTCAGTCTTCTAATTTTTACAAATAAGGAAACTGAAGATCAGCTTTACTTGCATGACCTATGATTCACAAGAAGTTAAAAAAAAATGGATTCCTTGCTAACACTCGTTTAAATCCAATGGCCTTTCCCCTATGGCATATTTTATTCTTTTTGCTTGTTCAAACTTGGGATGAGTTAAGAGTCCTGGTTATTTGATGTTATGTTCCTGTATGGGCATATGTAAACTTTACAAACAGTTATCAAGGAATTGTCTCTGTTGGTTTTGTAAATTATTATTTTTCCTTAAAATTTCTTACTTTTTAATTAAGTAAATGAGTCATTTATTTTTTGTTTGGTTAGTTTTCAAAAACTTCTTTATTTGATTATAGCTGGCCCGTAATGTTATATTAGTTTCAGGTGTACAAATAGTGATTCAACATCTCTATAGGTTGTGCCATGCTCAGCACAAATATAGCTACAATTTGTCATCACATAAGGCTATTACAATACATTGACTCTATTCCCCATGCTGTACCTTTTATCACCATGGCATTCTTTCATTAACTGGAAGCCTGGATCTCCCTCTCCCCTTCACCCATTTTGCTCATCTCCCCCACCCCTTTCCCTCCAGCAATCATCAGTTTGTTCTCTGTATTTATAGGTCTGATTCTGGTTTTTGTTTGTTCATTTACTTATTTGTTTTGCTTTTTAGGTAACGAATCATTTACTTAATGTAAGGAATCTTGAAACAGATAAAACAGAAAATGCCAAATTATCTTCAGGCAAGAAAAAGAGCAAGTTATATTGGTTTAAGCATAAATATGATGATAGTATTCAGTTCATTCAGTTCAAGATGTGGTTCATTAGATACTAATCATTTCCCATTATAGAAGGGGCCAGGCGTCATTTAACTTATATTTGGGAATGTTTTCCAGGGAAAGTGAATATCACTATAGTTGCTGAGTCCAGACAAAGTAGTGCCTGCCCAAAAGAAGGTCCTGAGCATCAGAATCTAAACTGGAAAGATACTGTAGTCAAAAGTCTGTTGGTAGAGGTATGTACATGTGAAACTCTCAAGCTCTTCAGAGAAAGTTAAATATGAAAAGATGTTCTTCTTGAACAGGCTAAATTAATGGACTCGAGTTACTTTCACGTAATATATATCATTTTATATGAATTAATACAGCAATAAAGCTCATCCTTTCTTTAATTTATACCTGAATTAATTAATTTAATTCATTTTATTTAATTAACTTCCCTTAATTAATACCTGAATTAATTAATTTAATTAAAAATTAATTTACTGACCCTAGGAGAGTAAAACTTAATACTTGAAACAGGCTTGATGGCACTTAGCTTGCTCCTGACTCTTGTTTCCTGTAGGCCTGTTGCTCTTTCTTTCCTTTTTTTAACCGACTCTCAAATCAGAGACAGATCTTCTTGTCCTACACTACCATGTGGTTCCCATCATCTTCAACAAGAACTAACACTCGCCAGTGCATACTTCTCAAGTTGCCTCTTGGCCTGTCCCTACTCTGCAAAACTTTTAAATAAACTTTTGTTTATTTACTGGAGATCCTAGACAGGATCAGAGGAGTTGAGAGTGTACACAATGACATCAAAGTTATCTCTGATCTGACCTATGGGAACACAGAATCTAAAGGGGATCATGGAAATAAATGCACGGTGACTTTCAAAATTCAACAGAGGAGAACAAGGAATGGATCGCCTCCCAGAGACAAACGTGTGCCAGCCATGCCTACATGGAAGGTGGCCCAGACTCATTTTGTGCTTGTTTTTGTTTACTCTTTGACAGCCTGAAGGTATTGAAAGGGAAATGACTCAAAGTTTCCTCATCTGCACAAAAGGTAAGAGGAACTTTTAGGTGGTCAAATTAGTCCCAAAGAAAAATTATGAGTGTATTTCCTCTCCTTCCACGTTGCCATACTGAGTCATTTCAGTGATTCCCTTTTCAGTAACTAGTGGAGGATTATTTCGTTTCATGCCCTATCTTCATTATATAATTTTGGCTAACAAAAAAGTTTATTTATTTATGAGGTATTTTTTTAAATTCACTTATGACACTGGTCTGCCTCAGCCCATTTCTCCATCTTATACATTTTGGGCTCCTCTCGTCATGACTGCAGCAAAGTATTGGACAGAGGAAGATCAGTATTAGGCTCTTTGTACTCTTGGGATAAAGTACCTGAGAGCTACTTCACTTCCTCCCGTCTCCTGCTTTGTGGCCAACTTGATGATAATCTGATTTCAGCGGGAGTCTCCAAGCTTTTCCTTTTGTGTGTGCCATTTAATCTGTCAGTAGTTTTTTTATATGTTTTTCATACATAAGTAGTTGAGGCACTAAACTAGTGGAAAATAAGGGCCACATTTTCCAATACACACATATATACCATTTTCTGAATATACCATAATTCCAAAATAGGTCAGAGATGGCAATTTCATCTTTTCAAACAAGCAACTTGCAAAATAAAAGTAAATAACGGAATCTATTTCCTAATATGTTTGTCCCACACATCTGCCGCTATTGTTTAGAAAAGAAAGTTATCACACTATCGTTTTTATCAATATTTTCTTTCTAGGGACCAAAGCCTCCAAACAGGTAGTTTTGGACTTGCCAGACAGTGTGGTAGAAGGATCCGCCAGAGCCTTTTTCACTGTTGTGGGTAAGTTGGTTAAGTATTGTCTTTCACAATGATTTGAAAAATTTAAATGAGGTAATTTAAAAAATAATAATAATCCTTACAATAACAGGAAGGAGAGATTTTTCTGTAAGTATTAGTTGGAGGAAAGTACTATTGAAGGTCATCCTCTCTATGCTTGTTTCCATGTGGGATCTGAAGGGATTACATACCATTTTCAAATCCATGTCCTTAGGAAACGCTTGTTTCGCTGGATGATAACTGGCATTTAGAAAATAAAGCCTTCTATTATATAACTCATGCATCTGAATATTAAATTTCCCTTTTTTAAAAGACTCTATTTATTCATTTGACAGATAGAGAGAGCATGCACACAAGCAGGGGGAGTGGGAGAAGAAGGATCTCAGCTAAACAGAGAGCCCCACTTGGGGCTTGATCCCAGGACCCTGGGATCATGACCTGAGCTGAAGGCAGATGCTTAACTTACTGAGCCACCCAGAGGCCCCTTAAATTCCCTTTTGAAGAATTAGAATAAACCCTGCTTGTTAAAGATGGTGGGAATTTTGTCATAATAGGAAAACTCATACATAATAATAATAACAAACAAGCAAACAAACACACTCTTATCTAATTCCCCCCTCTCTCTGGTAATGAGATTTCCAGAAATATTTTCATACCATAGACTCTTTTTGCTTCACCCTTCATGCCCATCTCCTCTTTAGAATTACCTCACGAAAACTTTCCTTATCTCCACCTTTTAAATGCAATTTTAAATATTTCCTGCTTTCGTTATGCCTCTTTTATCCATAGTTACTAATGCTGAGATGCCAACTATAAGCAGTAGTAACCTTGAGCTTTTTTTATTTTTAGGGGATATTTTAGGACTTGCAATGCAAAATCTGGAGAATCTTCTCCAAATGCCATATGGATGTGGAGAGCAGAATATTGCCCTGCTAGCATCAGATACCTATGTCCTTGACTATCTGAAATCTACTAAACAGTTAACGGAAGAAGTTAAATCTAAGGCTTTCTTTTTCTTGTCTAATGGTGAGACCATTTAAGTAATTTCTGCCTATAAAAAATAAAATCAATTTTTCCTAATACTAAGCTATCACAAAGTTATCATTATAAGCTATTCTCATGGGGAAAAAGTGGATCTGAGCTCTGAACTGGGGTGTTCTGAGTCCTCACTATTTTTTTTTTTTTTTTGCTACTTCAGTATATGTGTGGTCATTTAGCTTCATAATTCAGAACAATAACATTTCAAATTATGAGCCCAGTTTTTTTAATCTGAATATTTTGCCAAGCTACCTAGTTTGTTGCTACTGTTACTAATAGTAGTTATAAATAGTTCATTTATCAACTTCTATATTTGTTGGCTCAGTGGCGTTCCATTGCAATGAAGTAATTGGATTTGTATGTAGAAAAGAGGTATATAAATCTTGTGAAATATCAAGGAATGGCTCATGGGTACAATTTCTTCAGGTTCTCTTTTCTGAAAGATAACACAGTAGTCAATTAACCTTAAGGAAAAGGTATTAAACAATTAGTTAAGTGTCAGTTACTGAGCTGGGCATAGTCACATGTAACATCTTGTCATTAAAACTAAGTAGAACTTAGTTTTTCTCACTATGAATAGGGACCCTGAGTTTCAGAAATTAAAACTGAAATGATCAATCTAGTAATTCGTCTGTCTAAAACCCAAACACAGGGCTTGCAGTATGCCATTCTTTTTCTTCTAATTTGCTTAGCTTAAAAAGATAATCTCCTACCATTTTGTACTTTAGGTTATCAAAAGCAACTGTCTTTCAAAAACTATGATGGTTCATACAGTGTGTTTCGGCAGAGGAATCAGAAAGGAAGCATGTGGTAAGAGATGAAAATTTTATTTTAAATAATAGAGGGATGATGTGAGAAGGGCTTGGGACAGGCGGAGAGAGTTGAGTATGGTGAGATTTGGAAGCAAAGTGGGTTTCTAAGTGAATGGACAGAGATGAACCAAAGAAGCTATTATTCTTAATTCCAATGCAGTCATATGCCTGGAGTGCCCTGACAATTTGCCCAGAAGACTTATCATTTACTGACAACCTCCTGTACTTCCACAGCCTAACTTTGTGGAAAATGGTACAGCCTAGTCCACACTTCCCAGAGACCCATGTAAAGAGTCAATGGAGAGGAAAGAAGGCCCCAGGCTCAGTCAGTTAAGCATCTAATTCTAGATTTTGGCTCAGGTCATGATCTCAGGGTCTCATCCGGCCTTTTTCTTCCTCTGCCCTTCCACACCCTTCTCCTTCCCTCTCTAAAAATCAAACAAATGAACAAAAAACCTAGAAGGCCTCCCAGCATCAAATTGTACCCATTCCATCTCCATATATAGATAATCCAATGAACCACAAATCAAGAAGCTTGTTTGTAAACATGCTGAAAATTACCTACTTTTCTTTTTACATATTGATATTCATAACATTTTACGGACCCAAAGGAAAAATGCACTATCAATAAAGATTCCCTATAGTCAACATTGGCCAAACTAGATGCATCCATTATCCAAAGAGAATGAGGGTGCTGAACGCGTGGATTTGATGACATTTCTTTTTTTTTTTTAAGATTTTATTTATTTATTTGACAGAGAGAGATCACAAGTAGGCAGAGAGGCAGACAGAGAGAGGGAGAGAGAGAGGAGGAAGCAGGCTCCCTGCTGAGCAGAGAGCCCGATGCGGGACTCGATCCCAGGACCCTAAGATCATGACCTGAGCCAAAGGCAACGGCTTAACCCACTAAGCCACCCAGGCGCCCCTGACATTTCTTTTTTATCTAACTTCTGTCTAACTGGTGATTTGTATTACAGGCTCAGTGCCCTTACTTTTAAGACATTAGAGAGAATGAAGGAATATGTTTACATTGATGAACAAGTTCAAAAAGAAACCTTAATCTGGCTTTCAAGCAAACAGAAAATAAATGGCTGCTTTGAAAGTGATGGCAAGATTTTCAACAATGCCTGGGAGGTGAGAAATGAACAGAACGAGGTTTCCTCGCCCCTTTGCATTACCTACCTTTCCTATGTCTGATTTAACTAACCTGGAACAGGAATATTTTCCCTGGGACCATTACCCTTTCTGAGTCTGCTGGAGCCATAGACCCAGGGCATATTGGTCAATAGCATCATTCTATGGCACACACGCTAACACTAGCTAGACTTACCTCTTCATGAATATGTGGTTTGCTTCGCTGTGTTAATTCTCCCATACAACTAGTCTCCTTTGGGGGAGAAACTGAAAACAGGAGTGAAGGAAGAGAAAAGAAACCTAGGAAGGAAACATTCATAAATTTGGAACCAGACAGTATGTCAAGGATGGGCATCCTGATTAGGGAATTCATTCCTATTTATGGATGGCAAGAAAGTTCAATACTTAGTAATTTACAACACTTCAGTGAAACACTCTTTCAGTACCTTCTCAAGTCAAGTCATAAAGGCCTCGCTTGCTGTGGGTCAAAATTCAACTGAGATGAACTATGTCCTTGAAGGTACCCACAGCTTCCCTTTCCCTGTCCATATTAAGGTAAATCCGTAGGCATTTTCCGTTCTGATTTCCCGTCTTTGCAGATAGCTGTCCACCTCCATTCCACCTTCTCTGTTCTTTATTCTCCTAACTTTCGTATTTGCGTCTGAAGACAATCCCTCTGATATGATACTTTAGCATGCCCTCCTATCACCTGAAATATTCGGGCTTTCCCTCTGGATCCTTCTTAATCACCACTCCTCTACTGGGATTTTGGAACGTAAAGCTAATCCTCTTCAAAATATGGTCAAATGGCCACTTTGTGTGGTATTTAATTTAATGCAAATTGTTTTCAAATTGTTACACTGTTTGTGGTGTAGAAAAACGTCTTTAAATTATTCCCAATCTGTTCTTCACTCCAGGAGCTCCCTGGTAGAGAAGAGTTCTTGTTCCCATGTAGAAAATGAGAATTTTTCACGTTCTTTTCTAAAGCCTCTCCACATCTTTTTTACTGGATTCATTACTGATCACTGCTGCAGTTTGTCTGATTTTACCTAATCTCTTTTCCATAACTGTGTGTGTGTGTTGAGTTAGGAAGAAGCAAAGGAAAAATAAGAACCTACACTGCAGAGGAATAGTGATAGAACTTGTTATAATGTAAATGGATCCCCACATCTTATTTTAGTGTTTCCTTCTACCGTTATTTGCACCTTGAAAACTGAGCTCCTTGGATATTCATTTTCTAAAGAAGAAAGAGGTCACCTTTTGCTTAGAGAAAACGAGAGGTTTATACCAGATCAGTGGATCTCCAATGCCCTCTGAATGCTGTTTGCATTAGTATCATGAGAGCACCCATTCATGTCCCTGGGTCTTGTTCCTGACGGAATCCTAACCTCTTGAGCAGATGCTGGTTTATTTAAGGCTCATGTTCCCCACTGCGTTTTTGTGCAATGTCAGCTTACAAATTGCGTAGCTTAAAAACGCTTTTACACTGTAAGAATCTACGAGCCTTTATTATTACCACTTAGGGTACTTTTCCAGGGAAGTTCAGGCAGCTTCACAGAAACTTTCTGCCCGAAGGCAACAGAAGTTCTTAGTTTGCTCTTCCAAATTAACAACAAATAGAGTAAAATAGAGCCATATGAATTGTTCAGAATTCATGTCCAAGAGTAGGTCACATCAGTAGATGATGACATATGTCATTAGCATACTTGATAGTACTTTTTTATTTCATTATAATGAATCCTGATGGATTCTTAGATAGCATTGTTATTTGCCATTTAATTTTAAAATTACATTTTAGGTGTTTGGCTTTTTTTTTTTTTTAAGATATTTCTTCCAGTTTTTCCTTCATACTGCATTTCACTTCAGAAAACTAGCTTTTTTTTTTTTTTTTTTTTTGTGGTCTACTATCCTGTCTGGTTAATTTTCCCTTTGTGTTTAGGGCGGAGAAGAAGAGGACATTTTATTTACTGCATATGTTGTTGGAGCCTTCCTTGAAGCTGGACTCAATGTCACCGTATGACTTTCCATCATTCTTGAATTCCAGTCACTTAAATGAATGTTAAATCAATTATGGATTCAGGGTGATCTCAGATTCTCAGACTGAATGAAACATCAAGAGAGTACTTAATACATGACCACCCCTTAAGTGAATGCTGCTCAACATTTTTTTGATTTGTAGAAACTGGTGATGAGCACTCTTGAGTTTTTCTCTAGGGAGAATACACAACTAACACATACACAAGCTTTTCATACCATTTCCGGTATTGAGCTAGTGCCTGAGGTTGAGCCATGAATTCTTGGTTCAGCCATGAATTCTAGGTTAAGAACCCCTATTCTGTGTGTAGACATAATCAATATTCTGTTTGTCAGAATATTGGGTGTTTACACACCCAATTCAGTGTGTAAACATTTTCAAGTTAAGCATGATTCATATTGGCTACTCCCCAATCCCAAATTCAGATTATCAGACTCAAAAATCTATTCCTGAACTAAGAGATCAGGAATTTTCACTGTCTTTAGTATATCTCGAAAATCATCTTTAGAAATATTAGCCTCTATTTCAAGCATTAGAGTAAAATACCTTGGTTTAAAAATAAATTCATTCATATGCTTTGCCATATAGAAGAAATTCATATTACTAATTAAAATATAACTGATGAGATATAAAACTACTATTTTCATATTACTTACATTTTCTTTCTCAAATACTAATATCCATTAAAAATTAATTTCAACAGTATTTTTCAATTGTATAAATAATACATGTGTGTATATGAATAGGTTTCTATGTAAACTATAGCTCAAGGATAAATTAAATACATTTTAAAGAATGGTTAGTTTAAATATTCAGCAAGCTTATAAAGCATTCAGGTATTATTTTAAAATATATTATCCTTCTCTTGACTAGTTTCCCGCTCTACGAAATGGGCTCTTTTGCCTAGAGGAGGCCCTGGAAGACGGTGTCACTAATGGCTACATCCATGCGATTCTAGCTTATGCTTTTGCATTAGCGGAAAGAGAGAAGCAAGTAGAATCCTTACTCCAGATCCTGGATCAGTCTGCTACCAAAACAAGTAAGTGTCATTATTAACTTTACTATTGATGGGAATGACCTTGAGAATAAAGTAATGAAACTTACTTAGCAATCATATGGGAACCCTGTCATCACTGGTATGCTTCCATTTCTCTTACAGAATTTCTCAGTGGCCCCTTTGTCATTAAAGAACATTGTATATTTTCTACCTCCCTCTTTCTCCTTTCTGCTAATTTCTTTTCAGATTAGTGAAGTAAAGGAAACCAAGCATGGTGACCATGCCATAGACCAAAAGTACTGTTTGTAGGACCTCATCACGCATGACTTTTAACCTTAAGAAATTTTACTGGAAGCTATATCAGTGTGCTAGGGCCACCATAACAAAATACCACAGACTAGGTGGCTTAAACAACAGAAATTTATTTTCTCACAGTTCTGGAAGCTAGAAGTCCAACAGGAGTAGTTTCTTTTAAAGTCTCTCTCCTTGGCATATAGATGGGTATCTTCTCCCTTTGTCTTCACATGGGCTTCTGTGGGCCTGCCTACCTCGTGTCCCTTCTGTGAATCCAAATTTCCCCTTCTTATTGAAACTCCAGTCATACCGGATTCGGGTGTACCCTAACAGCTTCATTTTAAGGGAATCACCCCCTTTTGAGAGTGATTCCAAATACAGTCACACTCTGAAGTACTGGATATTAGGACTTGAATATGTGAATTTTGAGGGGACATATCTTAGCCCAGAGCAGAGGCCAGGAATGGAATTTGTACTCTTCTTATGTGTAATTCATGGTGTTTATTCAGTCTGTGTGAAAATTTTTCCTTTTCCTCAGGTAATTTAATATATTGGGAAAGAGCAAAGAAACCCAAGACAGAATCATCCCCATCCTTTATTCCTCATGCACCATCTGCTGAGACTGAGAAGACTTGTTATGTGCTGCTGGCTGTTCTTTCCCAGAAAACTCCCGACCTCACCTATGCGAGTAAGATTGTGCAGTGGCTTGCCCAACAGATGAATTCCCATGGGGGCTTCTCTTCCACTCAGGTGACTGATGTAGTCTCGATATTAATAACAATATGTGTATTGCAAAAGATGCTTCTCTTCAGTTATCTAGATAGCAAAGGTAATCATAGAAAATGCCTCCTGAGATGAAGAATATTTGATATTATGTATCCTATTATTTAGTCAACAACTATTAATTGGGCAGTTCTTGTGTAACAGACACTAGTAAGAATTCCTTATATACAAATGAATAAATTAAGATATCTTTTCAAGGAATTTATGACTAACTTATACCTCCACTTACACAGTAGAAGTAGAAGATAGGACTAGAAGACATTATTGTCATAGAGTCTTGATGATAAGTTAGATATCCAATGATACTATGATACTACATATCAATCAGCAAAGAAAAAAAGATTTCTCTCTATTTCTGTGTTGTATACATTGGGAAACACAAACGAAGGAAAGAGTAACAGAAGAAAGGGGTATAAAAAGAATAGTGGTTTATGTCTTAACAGAAAAAAAAATCAAAATTCAAAGAAATGCAGTGTCATTCCCACAAAGGAAATGTTCACTTCCCTCCTTACTTTCTTTGGTGTAGTCTTAGTTTCTGAATAAAACCATGTGCTAGTGAATCTGCCAACATCATTTTCTGATTCTGACTCCTTTCCTTGAAGATCGATGGGCATAAGCATTACCCAACGCAGCCAAAATACTTAGCAAATTGACATAATGGAAATATTATTATAAGATAATAATGTTATATAAACAATATTACATTATGTCAATTTTTAGAAGTGGTTGGCACTATTCTCAACAGTAGAGATTATACTTTGTGAAATCCTTTAGACTACTAAACTCAGATTTGTTGAGGGAGACGAAATGACAACATTTGCGTGAGCAAATGTATTGTCCTGTTGTTTAGGATTTGATTCTTTGTATTCTGTTGATTTAGGAATATTTTTATGGATTGACTTAAAGTTTATGGTCAAATGATGACTAATATTGCATTGCAATGAGCTTAGATCTTTGCTTCTATGGTTATTTGCAGGATACTGCTGTCTGTCTTCTTGCCATAACCCACTATATGAAGTTCACCTTCTCTAATGATCAGAACACTGTCACTTTTAGCAATGAAGAATCCAGTGAGATTTTCCAGGTTAACAATGACAATCGCTTACTGGTCCAGCGTGCTGAACTAACAAAAGCTCATGGACAATATACAGTAGATGTAGAAGGACAAGGCTGTGCATTTATCCAGGTAATAGAAATCTACTTGAGGGGTGCCTAGGTGGCTCAGTCAGTTAAATGTCTGCCTTTGGCTTGGATCATGATCCTGGGGTCTTGGGATCGAGGCCCTTATCAAGCTCCTTGCTTGGCGAGGAGCCTGCTTCTCCCTCTCCCTTTGCCTGCTGTTCCCCCTGCTTGTGCTCTCTCTTGCGCACGCTCTCTCTCTCTGTCCAATAAATAAAATCTAAAACAAACAAACAAACAAAAAAAAAAAGTAAATCTACTTGAGACAGAGATATTTGCCAATTTAAGAGCTAGATTATCCTTTCAGTTATAGATGGAGTGTTATTTTACCATCGTGTATTTCTGTTATCTCTGTTCTTTCTTCAATTGTTATTTTCTAATCAATAGCTGAAAGTGAAAGTTATTTTATGAAGAGATACTTACTCTTAAGCATAGCCAAATAACTCAGGAGTTTCTAAAAGAATGTCACTGTTAGAAAGCATTCTGATATTTCCATTATGTCAAGATTATTTGTTTATTAAAATTCTTGCACCTTCTAAAAATTGAACAATTACATTTTGCCTTATTCCTTGATGGTGAAGATGTAAAATAAAGTGCAATAATAATGAAAATAAAGAAAAAATAAGTCCTTCAGTTCTTACTACAGGATAAATGAATGGATTGTCTTCTGACTTGCTATTCTTTCAGGGTATCCTGAGATATAATGTACTACTACCTAAAAAAGCATCTGGATTTTCCCTTTCCTTGGAAATGACCAAGAAAAACTCTTCAGATATATTCCAGAGTAATTTTGACCTGACAGTAACCATCAAGTAAGTGTCCCATTTTGATATCAACTCCTGGGCTAGAGTAATGATAGATGAAAAAAAATAATTGTTTTAAACAATAGCAAAATCAATATTAAGATGGTTACCACAATGATTTGATATACTGGTGGTGATATTCTAGAGCATCGTCTCTTTCTAGCTCTCTGTGTGCACACCACAGTTTAGTATTCATGCAAGTAAGATGTATACTGTAGGCGGGTATAAATTTGAAAGCTTCTGCCTCACTGATACTCCAGCAATGCCTCCATTGTTTTGTGTATATGGAAGTACTGTTGGATTTGGACAATGGAGAATGTATTTTTCCTTCTAAAGACAAGCACAAGTGGTCCAGCATGAGAAAACTTAGAGATGCTTATTCTATAACTGCATAGAGCAAAATTTTAGATTTTTATTTTTTGGAGTAGACAAAATAAACCTTTTGAAGTAATATATAATTTATAGCTGCCAGAGAGTTTTTAGCCCTTGTTAATATGTGGGGAAACTGAGTAAACTTCCTTTGGGGGATTTTTCTTAGGATTTCCAAATGAAAATCTCTTAAACATCTTAAACATCAGAGCTAAGATAAGAACTACATACACCATAGAGCTCTCAACTTGCTTTCTAAACAAAGATATCATTTAAGTATGGTGGAAATCTAAGACTAACATAAGTATATGTGATATAAATTTATCAGCTTTGTTTATAAGCTAGGACTTTGAGGCCTCAGGTAAGCTTAAAAGAGATTTGGGAGATTCCAGGTCCAGATAATTCGCTCTTTATTCCAACTTATGTGTCCCTTGTCTATCTAGCTGTGCCTATTTTCAAACGTTTGAGAGTGACTTCCTCAGGTGTTCCCTCTTCAGCTTTTTGCCTCTGCTCCAGACATAAAGCCACTTGGTATCTATGTATCCTCCATCCTTGCTGTAAGATAGTCATTATTCTAGACTGCTATCTAAACGTGTGTTTGTTTTTAAATTTCAGGTATACTGGAATTCGCAATAACTCCAATATGGTCGTCGTTGATATAAAAATGCTGTCAGGATTTACTCCAGTCATGGCATCCATTGAGGAGGTAAATAACAGAAGCCTACCCTTTCAGCACAGAAGCAATAATGTGCAGATAAAATAATTCATTAGCCAAATAAAGTCATACAGTTCTTCCTTTAAACAGATTTATTCAGAGTTCATGTTTATTTCTGCTGTTATGCTGAAGAGACAGTATTTTTAATTTGTAACAACTGGCAGTCATTTTCCCATAGTTCATAATTTAGTTCTTTATTTAGTCACTACTTGTGTTTATGAAAATATCATGGCACAGGAAACATCCATAATATAGATTCCTGACAATCAGTTAAGTAAAAAGCATAAAACATTCAACACTGGAAGGTATTCTTTACTATTTATTCTCCTATCCCTCCCTGCCAATTTCTATAAAGCTTGAAAACAATGGCCAAGTCATGAAGACTGAAGTCAAGAATGACCACGTTCTTTTCTACTTGGAAACTGTAAGTTGAGCAGTAACTGTTTTTTCTTCCATGGCTTTCTCTTCTTTTCTGAAGGTAACTGGATGCTTATATTTTATTCACATGTAAATGAATATACCCAGTTGATCCTTGCATGACATAGGTTTGAACTGCCTGGGTTCCACACACACAGGATTTTTTATTTTTTATAAATGCAGTACAATCCGGTAAATATATTCTCTCTTCCTTATGATTTTCTTAATAACACTTTCTTTAGTTTGTTTTATTCTAAAAAATACCATAAAAATACATATATCCTACAAAATATGTGTTATGCTATCAGTAAGGCTTCTGGTCAACAGCTGTTGGTAGTTAAGTTTTGGGGGAATTCAAAATTTATATGCAGATTTTCAACTGCACAGAGGCTTGGTGCCCTTAACCCCTGCATTGTTCAAGGATCAACTGTAAATATCATAGGGTTTGTCAGAAAATACAGGACATTAAAAATGATCAGTGTTCTTCAATCCCACTGATAACTTATCTTCTCCCTGTTGACTCTAACATTATTTCATACATGGTTTGGCTACTTTACTAGATGACTCTCAAGTCAGAAATATCAGGTCTCTGTTTTTTGTTCTTCACAGCATTTAACACAGTAGGGCCACAGAGCAGATGTATAATTCTTTAATAGTCTGACCTGAACTCCAACAAAGGCTGGCATGAGTTTTAGAGTCATCCCTTCTATGTGTACACCGCTACAGGTCACAGAAATGCCTACATTACCTCAACGCTTTCAACTAAATTTCTTGCACCTCAGTATAAGCAATGGAACTTAAAATTTCACTCATTTAATATCACCAAACTCATTATTTTGTCATTATGTAAGATCCTGATACCTTAGATCTGTTTAATTGGGTAAATCATGAACTTCTGTAGATCATTTGCCCCGTGATTTTCGTTTTGCAGACCTGCTGATGTATTTACACCTAATGTATTTATGATTTGTGTCTTTGTGTGATGCAGACCTGATGTACTTATACTTTGTATCTTTACAGGTTTTTGGTACAGCAAACCATTTTACTTTCTCTGTTGAGCAAACCAACCTTGTGTCTAATATTCAGCCAGCCCCAGTTATGGCCTATGATTATTATGAAAAAGGTAGGCAAGCAATGCCATGCCTGAAAGCTACAGGACATGATATCTGGATCTAAGACTCCCTAAATTTTCCAAAAGCCACTAAATTTTTCAAAATTATCCTCCATCATGAAAGACTAAATGGTGACTGGTTTTACTTTATATATTGATATTTTTTCCTCCCTGATATATATTCTGACTTGGTCATTTTCCAGTTACCAGGGCTTTTCAATTCCTAGAACCCTTTTGATATAGTGTGAAAGGGGGTCTCTTCAACATGAAATGCAAACCATGCTCAGCCTCAAAGTCTCTTTGTTGTTATTTTTGCTGTTGTTAATGCTGAGACTTAGCATTTCATGCAACCTTGATGGACTTTGATTTGAGAAGGGGAGCAGGCAATATTCTGAAATATTATAAGAAAGTCTTGATAGATTAGGTTCGAAAACAATTACTAGGATGTTGTAAAGACCATAAAAATTTTCCCTGAAAGGTCAGTGCTGTTAGTTACTCACTGAATGTCATTCAAGGATTTGAATTCCTGCTCTGTCATTTACTAGTTGAATATACTGCATCAAGTTCCTTAAACTTTAATAGGGCATTTTTGGATTTAGAAAATGGAGAAGTGATTAACTATCTTGGAAAATTATTGGAAAGATTAGATCTGATGTATCTGTACTATCTGACATAATCTGGCTGTTGGAGATTTAAAAAGGGTAAACTTTCCCCCTATTTTCCAGATGAATATGGCCTTGTTTCTTACAACATCAACAGTGTTTCAGTTTTGCAGTGAGACAGATAAAGTCCTAGGAAAAGGTAAGGAAATTACAAATATCGAAAATATTGAAACCATTGAAAACACATCTGTTACTAAAGTGAAAACTTAAAAAAAAAAAAAAATGGATGAAGCAAGGAGAAGTCTGTGATAAGTCACAGGATTTGACCAGCTATGTGCACCAGGTACATATTCTAATAGTCATTAAGATTTTATTTATTTCTTTAAAATAGCTTTAGAGAATTTACAACTATATATGTGGCTTTTATCCATGTCTCATTTTTAAAAATCACTCATCTTTGTTTTATAAATTGATAGGTCATTAAATACATATGGACTTATATACATACATATCCACATACATATGACATATGTATGTGTGTGTTTGTATATGTTTGTATATATGTGTGCTTGCATAGCTGTATTTACATATTTATTTATACATAAATACCCACAGTACTTATTGTTTAAACTGTTTTAAATCCCAGGTGGAAGGTTATTTACTTTGAACAAACTCATTCTTCTGTATCAAACCTGAAAGAAAACCCTGAACCACCTTCTGTACTGAATATACTGCAGTCTGCCTCTGACTTCTCATCAGACTTTATTTCTTTATTATCCCATAAAATGCTCTCATTTCTCATCCGAGTCTGTGATTTTTTTTTCAGTATACTATACAAAATTTTCATCCTAGAAAACTCAGGATTTTCTTTGATGACAACTCTCATAATTTCCTTTATTGTCATCAATTCTGAGTTTAAGCTTTTAGACATTATGGCATACATAATATGGAATCCTCCAATATCCAGAGAAAGAGAGAGAAAGCCAGGGTCAGCGGACGTGAGGTAAAAAGACTAAGTTGGAAAGGACTTCATATGAGCTCAAGGAAATAAAAGAAACACACACAACACAAAACACACAGACTCTTCTCCATGAAATACCATCAAAGAATGGGGGAGAAGAATTTAGAAAATCATAAATTAATTGATGGATTTATTGAGTTCCCTTACTTGATTGAGAGGGTAATTCAAGGTTATTTTATCTTTTTGAAAATATTTTATTGTACTGATCTTGTCACTTATTCCTGAAAAGCAATATTCAATGTCTATCCTTTGCTCATGAACACTACTGATAAAGCAATAAAGTAATATTGAGAGAACTGAGGCAGGAAGAAACTGGAGAAAATAAGGATAGAAGTGAAAATTAATTTCTCTACCGACTTTCATACAGGCTTCTATCCCTGCTGAGATACTGCTACAGATAAAAAACAGATACAGATCAATTCTCCAGTCATAGAGTTAAAAAAAAAAAAAATGGAAACTGAGTGCCCTAGAATCTATCAGTGCTCAATAAATTAAAAATAAAGTGTTTTAATAAATGATGGTTAGACTTACTTATTTCTGTAGGCTCCCTGCCCAGGGTATACTGCTAATAGTGCCTAAATTACAATCAGGCCCTTAATAAATGCTTATTAAGCGTACCCAACTTTTGTATCAACATGGACAGGACTGGAGGAGATTATGCTAAGTGAAGTAAATCAACAGAGAAAGTCAATTAGCATATGGTTTCATTTACTTGTGGAGCATAAGGAATAACACGGAGGACATGGGGAGACAGAGAGAAGTGAGTTGGGGGAAATCAGAGGGGGAGGCAAACTATGAAAGACTGTGGACTCTGAGAAACAAACTGAGGGTTTTGGAGGGGAAGGAGGTGGGGGGCTGGGTGAGCCTGGCGGTGGGTATTAAGGAGGGCACGTATTGCATGGATCACTGGGTGTGGTGCATAAACAATGAATTTTGGAACACACATAAAAAAATAATAGAATTAAATTTTAAAAATAAATTGTTTATTAATTGATTCATCATAGATTAAACTGCTGGTGTCAACCCACATCTCGTGCTACAAAAGTTTATTTCACTGTGCTAAGAATTTATTTATATCTTCTCAGTTCTCTTATTTTATCAAAACACTGCACATCAGAGGGGTATGTATGATATCACTGCTCAGAGTTTTGAAAAACACCCTAGGCTCTCTACATACTTGGGGATTTCATTTAAGGAAAAATAGGACTCTTCTAGTACATTTTGGGCTAAAGATTCAAGTAAAATAAAGGAAGTTACTTTGTGGTAAATGATGTCTTCTGTGGGAAACTATTTTGTTGTTTGTTTTTTTTTTTTTTTGCCAAAATAAAAAATTTTCACGCCTCATTTTACTTGGCATGTATTAAGTAGTTAGTTCACTGATGTAATAAAATTGTTTCTCGAATTCTAACTTGCAAGAAGGGTATGGGGAAGTCTGCCACTGGCTATGATTCAAGGCACAGAAAAAGTCTAGAATTTAATGTTTACATTTGCAAAATTTCTTGGTGAGTATGGGAGGCGACAGGGAACTGAGATCTAAATATCATTTTATTATTATTATGTTTATTTAGGCAGCATAGAGTACATCATTAGCTTTTGATTTAGTGTTTAACGATTCATTACTTGGGTTTAACACCCAGCACTCATGACCACATGTGCCCTCCTTAATACTCATCACCTGGTTACCCATCCCCTCCCCGCCTCCTTTCTGCAACCCTCAATTTGTTTCCCAGAGTCCAGAGATCTAAATATCTTCTAAAGAATAAAAGACTATTAATGAACAGTAGAGCTCTGTTACTTGCCTTTTGCATTGAAACCTTGTTCCAGCTTATGTTGGACCAAAAAACAAAATCATATCCCTGGCCCACAGTTTTATATAAAATGGGACTTATCGGATAGTCCAGTTTAGGAATGTTGAGTGGGAAATGCCAAGTTTTGATGTGATAGTGTATGTCTATGGGTACATGTGTGTATTTAAGAAGGGATCTTTGGTGAACTAGACCGCCATGGAATATTTCATGGAAGATGTATGGCTCTGATCTTGACGAGGCTCACATTATCAAAGCAGCACATGACACTTGCCCCTCTTGCCCCTCTAAACAAAAGTACTTGGACAACAGGAATAATTCATTCCCTCTATCATGTTTTGATGTAGTAATCACACTTTTTTTTTGCATTCTGAAATAAGTTATGTATATATTTAACAAGTACATGAAATAGTTAACCCTAAAATCCCCTTTACTGTCTTCAAGAAATTTCATCCTCTTAGACTTCCTCCTCATTCTATCAATTTTTTTCTTATTTCTCTTTTCTTAGGTCTCAGCCTCTTTCCTGTCATTGTTCTATTTTTCTTCCATCACCACTTAAAAGTTTGATTCCTTCCTCCCCATAATGTACGCATTGCCTTCGTACTGTCTAGATACTAACTGATCTTCTTGTCTTGGCTCCACTTTCTTTTCCCAAACATTAAATTGTGCTTTTCATCATGATTCTAGCAAGTCCTTTTCTCTTCTCACTATACACACTAAAAATCCTGTGAAACAAAAATTTACATCTGTATTTTTAGGATTCCCAAATATATGACTGTCCATCTACCTTTCAGCCCCATGGATCCCACTGTGTACCATACCTTAGCCAAATGTCCCACAGGCACCTCAATAATATCCATCATTTACCCCCAAACCAGGTTCTTTTACTGAGTTCCGCATCTCAGTATATGACAATATCATCACTAAACAATTGCCCGACTATCAACCTTAACCACTTCCCTGTCTCATCTCTCACATTCTACTGGATACTATTAATAATGGACCAGTGTTGACCTACCACATGAATGACCCATTGATCCACTTGATATTATCCACACTGCCATGCTGCCCTAGTTCAGACCACGAGTCTTGAGTGCCTATATGTGCCGAAAACCTCTTCTAGATGGTCAGGCTCTCTCAGTGATTGAGAATAGTAAGAAACGGCAACCCTTGCGGAGCTCACATTTTAATGGGAGAGATATACAATACGCGTGATATAATCCAACAACAGATGTAGGCGTAAAATCAGCAACATAGATAGGCAAAATATAAGAAATTGAAGGTGCTGCGTTATGGAAAATAAAAACTGTAGAGATGGACGGGAGGATCCGGAATGCCCAGGGAGATGAGAAGAGGAGAAGGACTGAAATATTGGGCAGATTTACATTCAACCTCATTGAGGCAGTGACATTTGAGAAAAAGTTTGAAGCTAGTTAGGTTCATAGATGTCTGAGGGAAGACTACTCCGGGCAGTGAAAGCAACTAGAAAAATAGAAACTTGTGTATTGCTCTGGCCTCAGGGTGCTTTTGAATGAATCACAGTTGTTAAGCCAATCACAGTATCTCAGTTCCCTCTGGCAGTGAGTGGTGTCGATGGGGTCAGGTTTCCTAGACTATGGACTCTAAGGTGGAGATTTCCGTGTAGGGGGTTTGACTGAGGAGGGCTTTAAAGGAGAACACCGGTGGAGGATAAAAGAATCTGGATTGCACAGGGAGAGGAGCTGAGCTTCGAGGGATCCCAATAAAAATTTCAGCCCAAAGAGAGCTTTGCTGCTGGGATGGAATTCTAGAATTCTCCCGTCTTAAGGCAAGGGAGCTAGGTCTTTATACCACCACAGCACCCATATGGGAAACCAAGCTGCCTTTCAGGAGAAGGGGGAACTTGGATGAAAACTTTCTCTGATACTCGGGAAAATCTTCAGAGCCAAATTCACCTAAGAGCCAAAAGCCACCAGCGTTTCTAGAAACTGGTGTTAACAGAATTGCAGGATTCTTGTCTCACAAAGTGGATGAATAAATGTCAGGGACATAAAAGAGTGAAGTGAGGTGGAAGATTATTAAGTGAAGGGGAGAGTGGAAAGGAAAGAAAAAGCTCTTTAGAGCGAGAGGGGGCCTGAATGGGTTACCACTTAGAGATGTTAGTGAAAGTCTATTATTGACAGCTTGACCAGGAAGCTTGTGGCCCTGAGATTCTTAAGCCACCTTGGTTTTGAGTAAGGACTATTGATAACATCCTTAATGACTTACTTCTTTGAGGTCTGGTCAATTTTCTGTGATTACAATGTAGCCACCAAAGAAAAATACTCCCTAACATCCCAGGCCAGGTGGTCTGGTATATTCTCTTACCTCTTCCTCACTCTGGCGTCCACTTCTGCCTGCCAGGAACAGTTTCAGAGCCCAGCTAGGAGCCCCTACCTCTCCCTGCCTATACCTTAACCCTTTCCTTACTCATTGGGATTATGAGTGTTTCCGCCATAGAGAAGAATATGCAAAGGACACACTACAGATCACTACTTTGGTCTAGCAAGGAGATGTGAGAACCAAATCTGATGAAGGACCTATACAGGGATGTTTCTTGGGACAGCATCTGGATAATTTTGCTCCTTGGTAGAAAAGGAGAGGGAGAGAGATGAGGAAGATTCAGAAGAGGAACACTCTTTTTCTGCCGACTCCTTTGTTTAGGATTTGTTTAACATTGAGATATTACTGGGAATAAATAACATTTGGTAATGCAGAAGGTAAGCTGTCACTAAAATGGCAAACAATACTGATTCACCATGTGGTGGAGCAGAAAGAATGAAAGAGACACCTTGGAGGCATTGGTAAACTGCCCATCGCCTATACCACCTTCCTGAGAATTTGTGACAGAAGAGAGAAATGCTGATATTTCCAAGTCTCTTATTAGTTAGGCATTCTGTTGCTTACAGCTGATAAAGATTTTCTCATCATTTTTTCCCCAGTTCTTCGCCTTTTCTTTTCCTATCATATCTTTATATAGAACTTGTGATATCTCCTTTTTTAAATTCTTTCTAGATTACTAATCCCAGGGAAATCATTCTGGAGAGGGGCCAGTACAGGTGCTAAATGACTGACAGGAGTCACCCATTGTTCACAGTACTGTTCCTCACAATTAGAACTTTGGGTGTTGTGTATGTATGTGTATGTATGTGGGTTTGTATGTATGTGTGTGTGTGTACACACACACGTGTGTGATACTAGGTCTCGACAGGGACTTATCCAAGGTTGTCTATGTGTCAGGTGCTGTACTAACCACCTTTTTTTTTTAAAGTGAAAGAAGTTAATTAAGTGAAGAGACAGAAAAAGTTCTCAAGAGTGAGAGGGGTCCCAATAGGGTTGCCCAGGAGGGCCTTTAGGGTTAGTTTAAAAAAAAAAAAAAAAAAAAAAAAGCTAACCAGGGACCTTAAATCCTTCTTAACATCTCTATTGATAACACCTTACTTACTTCCTTTTTAGGGTCTGGTTTCTGTTTGTTGGTCACAGGTGATCATAAAGACATCCACCCACACACCTAGGGCATCCCACATGCTTATCTCTGGTTTCCCCACACCTCCACGTTGTGGGGGTTTCTGTGTACTAATCACTTTAAAAATATTAATTTATTTAATCCTCACAACAAGCTTATGAAGTATTGTTATTATCATTCTCATTTATGGACAAAGAAACACAGGGAATATAAGTAACTTAGTCAAGGTCGTTCCTCTGGTAAGAACTGAGATCCAAGCTTTTTGAGGCTCTTGAGCCTTTGCACTGTAACTGCTTTGCAAAGAAGGAAGGAAAATTCTACACACAAATCACAACCTTAACATACTAATATTGAAAAGACAAGGTGAGTAAATGTGGTTTGCTGTGGACTACAACAAAAGTAGGACTTTATTTATGCAAAGGGATTGCCTTTACTGCAAACCTTTCCCAGCACGGAGCATTCATTCCCAGTCACGCACCGCCTGAAAGACTAAGTCTGACTCCGCTGGAAAAAGATCCTGGAAATTTTTATAACTTGCTGGGAAAACCTTGATGCCAAAACCAAAACAAGTTTACAGACACCTTATTATTTTCAGTAACAGTAACTCAGAAGAGAACACTGTGTGTTTGCTACCCCTGACAGAGCCCCACCACAGGTACATACTCCGTGGTCTTTACACAAAGAGAGGTCTGAGGGGAGAACACAGATAAGCATTGCTTACCCTCGACTGCTTGAAATATCTGTCTACTGAGGTTGTGGATAGAATTCTCAGCAAGGGCAGGTTCCACAGAGGGAAGGACAAGTTCTCATTTGTTACGTGACTCATAGTACTTCTCAGAAGACTTCTCTTAGCCCTTTATCCTCTACCCTAACACCAAATGTTCTGCAAAGTAATGATAGTCAAAGTTGGCAAAATGGTGAGGTTTCTTCCCAGAAGTTTCATATTTTATATTAAAAAGTATAACTACCACCTGCACTTTAAAGAAAGTGAGGCAAGGAAGGTGGGGAGGATAAAACAGAAGTTCTACTTCAAAATTAACTTTGGAACTGAAAATGTGTTTTCACTAAGATGGGAAACATAATTTTGTCTTTTTCTTTCTTGTTTTGACTTTTCATGAGTATTTATTACCTATTACTTTTTAATAGTATATATTGCTTATATACTTTTCAATAATTTTTCAATGCAGACAAGAGTAACTGGATATAAAATGTCTCTGTATATTAAATACATAAATATATTGAAATAAAAGCATACAGTATCTATGAATAACATTGCAATATATTCACAAATATACAGACTTGGACTTATGTCTTCTTGATATTTCATTTTCAAGGGTTTTTTTTTTTAAGATTTTATTTATTTATTTGACAGACAGAGATCACAAGTAGGCAGAGAGGCAGGCAGAGGGAGAGGGGGAAACAGGCTCTCCGTTAAGCAGAGAGCCCGACGAGGGGCTTGATTCCAGCACCCTGGAATCATGACCTGAGCCAAAGACATAGGCCTTAACCCACTGAGCCACCCAGATGCCCCTTGATATTGCATTTTGATACTGGACTCATTCTCCTGATTTCATAAAGGAAGTCGCTGTTCTTTTGAAGATATTTTCCATAAAGGGAACCCCAAGATGCATTTTAGACTAGAGCAACGATCTTGAAATTAAGAGAGTTAGTTTAGATTTTGTTTGGACCCCTTTATTAGTAACTATGAGGAGGCCTTATCCCAACTTTAAACTTCTATACTTCATGATGAAACGTATCTCTGCCATACAAGGGGCAATGGAGGGGCACCTGGGTGGCTCGGCCAGTTGAGCATCTGCCTTCAGCTGGGTCGTGATCCCAGGGTCCTGGGGTTGAGTTCCACCTCTGGCTCTCTGCTCAGCAGGGAATCTGCTTCTCTCTCTACCTTTCATGCTTGTGTGTGCGCACACGTTTTCTCTCTCTCTGAAATAAATAAATAAAACCTTTTTTAAAAAAATGTACACTGGTCTGTATGTGAATAGGAAAAGGGGGATTTACCATATATTGGAAGTGTGACACCAGTTTTGTCTGATGAAAAAATCCAACCTGGGAATCGGAAGCAACCATTCAGCATTCCCTATAGAAATTACATTCTTATTCATTGAATTTATCCTAAAAATTTTGTGTGTGTCTGTGTTTGGGGGTACATACACACTTCTGTCGTTGTTACCATTTAAACAGCTAGATAACTGTTATCAAATTTAGAGGGTGTGTTTGAGAGATATACACACACGTGTACACGCACACACATACACATACATTGGCTACTCCAAAAAATTCACTTTGGAGGTTCCAGGGAGTCATCACAAAGTGATAAGCAATCATATTCTCAGTCAAATGCAACTGATTTATAATCAGAGGCAAGTATAAATAAGGTTAGGAGACTCATTCTCTGAGTATTATAATTCCATGGAAAAAGAAAATAAACCATAACTTCAAACATGAGCCCCAGATAGGAAATTATAAGGGTAGACACTACAAATTCTGATTGATAATTGGTAATCTAGAGAATTCTCATATGGGGAAGTCAATTTAGTGAGCTTAAAGGTTAATATATGTTTATCAGGAGAATAGCATTTCAAATATTAATAATTATGATTATCTCTACCAAATCAGGTTAGATTACATGTATATGTGTAAATATAAACTCAACTCCTCTTTTTTTTTTTTTTTTTTTTTTTTTTAAAGACAGAGAGATCACAAGTAGGCAGAGAGGCAGACAGAGAGAGGGGGGAAGCAGACTTCTCACTGAGCAGAGAGCCCAATGCAGGGCTTGATCCCAAGACCCTGAGATCATGACCTGAGGAAGGCAGAAGCTTAATTCACTGAGCTACCCAGGCGTCCCTCAAATCCTCTTATTAAAAGGAAGTGTTATGCAAGTTTTTCCTCATTCAACAAACTTAAACATTTATAGTAATTACCTTGTTTTCAAAGCTCCTCACGTTGAATTTCCTCTGATGTTAGATTTAAGGCATCAAATTACAATATGTTAATAAAGCCCTAAAAAACATTTGACTTCCAGATATGTGCCATTGCTGGTATGACTTATATTCTGCATTTAATAGTAAAAATGTTCTGAATGTAATTTAGAATCACAGTGATATTGTAGAATTATACCTTGGAGGGAGTGTTATGACAAGGGGCAAAGAAATGCCAGGGCGGGAGCAGGGGTGGGGTGGTGCCTGGGTGTCTCAGTTGTGATGCTTCTGACTTTAGCTCAGGTCTTCATCCCAGAGTCCTGGGATCAACCCCTGCATTGAGCTCCCTGCTCAGCAGGAAGCCTGTTTCTCCCCTGCTTGTGTTCCCTCTCTCACTGTGTATCTCTGTCAAACAAATAAAATCTTTAAAAAAAAAAAAAAGAAAAGCCAAGGGATCAGTAATGGGAAAACATGTTATTACTTTTCATAACGGATAACGTACATGATCACCAATCTGAAACTCCTTCCTATCTGTGAGGTAGAGAAGTCTTAGGTTAAAGGCACAAAGACAGTCTTGGTCTACTAAGTGGGACCAATTTTCTTTAGGTTTGGCCAAAATCTTCAAAGCAAAGAAATACACAATACAAGACTCTCTTTTTAGAAAGAGGTGAGCAGAGGCGCCTGGGTGGCTCAGTGGTTTAAAGCTTCTGCCTTTGGCTCCGGTCATGGTCCCAGGGCCCTGGGATCAAGCCCCACATTCAAGCTCCACATTGAGCCCCACATTGAGCTCTCTGCTCAGCAGGGAGCCTGCTTCTTCCTCTCTCTCTGCCTGCCTTTCCACCTAATTGTAATCTCTGTCTGTCAAATAAATAAATAAAATCTTAAAAAAAAAAAAAAAGAAAGAAAGAAAAGAAAAGAAAGAGGTGAGTGAAAATAGAACAAGAACAAAACACGGGTCAATGCTCTTTAAGCTGGCCATACATTTTGTCAACCTTGTAAAAGAAAAAAGGTGAACAATTCAGCCAGCAAAATTGAGATTATTCAAGAATAGCAGAGGAGTTACAATTTGACACAAGCAAATTATGATGGACATAAGCAAGCCCAGAGAACAAAGGAGAACAGCGTCATTTTATGGAGGAACCGAGAAGCTGGAAGGAGTTGTTTGAGCAAAAGTTTATTGAAAGAAAATGAGAGTTTGAAGCTGTGGTAGCTTCTCATTGGCTGCAGACAAGGGCAGCGCTCTGTTGCCACCAAAAAAAAAAAAAATCTATTCTTCTTCCTGTTGGACTATGAAGCTGTGACAAGTGTCACATGTATAAAAGCCCTCTTTTCTTGGCTTGCCAACTGAAATTGTTTTTTAAGATTTTATTTATTTTCCAGACAGAGAGAGTCCAAGCAGGGGGAGCAGCAGGCAGAGCAGGCAGAGGGAGAACTAAACTCCCCACTGAGCAGGACCCCAGGGATCATGACCTGAGCTGAAGGCAGACACTTAACCGACTGAGCCACATAGGCATCCCACCAACTACAATTTTTTAAAAAAGATATATTTATTTATTTGAGAAGAGAGCAGGCCAGGTTGGGGGAGGGGGGATGGGCAGAAGGAGAAAGAAAACAAAAACAGGCTCCCCACCTAGCATAAAGCCTGACAGAGGGCTCCATCTCACAACCCTGAGATCATGACCTGAGCAGAAATCAAGAGTCCAATGCCCAGCTGACTGAGCCACCCAGGTGCCCCCATCAACTGTAATTTTGAGTTAGGTTTTCTTAACATATTTTCACATCTGAACACTAGAAGATGACTGGCTTTGGTCCTTTTTTTTTTTTTTTTTTAATCTGAAACATGCAACAGTGAGAACCCAGCAAAAGACACTATTGGTTGGAAAGGTGCATCTTTCTCCATTAAAAAACAGTGTCTAATTCTGGGTTACACGGTCTCACCACTGTTAAACCACGGTGTAAATGGGTTTTTGCCTAAAAAATCTGGGGATCAAGAGTGCCTCATTCATTGTGAGGTGATAGATGGATGGATGGATGGATAGATAGATAGATAAATGATAGATAATGAACATTATTTGACTATTAAAAAAGAATATGATGTGGGCATCATATCATGCTAAATGAAATAAGTTAGGAAAAGACAAATACTGTGTGATCTCCTATATGTGGAATCTAAAAATAAAAGAAAAAAAGTAGAAAAAGAGATTAGATTTGTGGATACCAGAGCTGAGGGATGAGGGAGGGGAATTGGAGGAAGGCGGTCAAAAGGTACAAACTTCCAGTTAGAAGATATAAGTCCTAGGAATGACAATAGTTAACACTGCTGTATAGTGCATAGAGCATTTGAAAATTGTTAAAGAAAGTAAAGTTGTTAAGAAAGTAAATCCTAAGAGCCCTCAGCATGAGAAAAAAATTTTTTTTCTTCTTTTTCTTTTTTTTTGTATTTATACGAGATGATGAATGTTAACAAAATTTAATGTGGTAGTCATTTCATAGTGGATTTATCATTATACTGTACACCTTAAACTTATACAGTGCTGTAAGTCAATTATATCCTAATGAAACTTAAAGAAAAAAAGAGTACTTACTTCAACTACATCGTAAGGTGGGTTCAGTGAATAGGAAGAAGCTTTCTTTCTTGCTAGCATTAAACTGTCCTACTTTACTTCCTAAGAATATGCTTAGTTTGAGCAGAGACAAAATCCTATGCAATCTCTGAAACTGACTAAAAGCCATAAGTAACTCAAAAGGTATTCGCATTTATTAAACATTTAAAATAGCACTGGCATCTCTTAAGGGCTTGTAATAGTCTCACTATTAAAAAGTTAACCATGAATTAAGCATACCAATGATGCCTTTGAAATTCTGACAGCCACATGCAGATGCAACATAAAAGCAAACATTTATACAGAAACATGATATTCTGTAATAGAGATATGTACCCGAGTTATGGAGTTTAAAACAGTGCCAACTAATTTCATCTGGAGACTCGAAAGTTTGAAGTGCACCATGAAGAAAGAGATACAGAGCTGACAGAAAACAAGCCATGGAGAGACATTCTAGAAAGATTTTAGACAGACACGTATATGCATGGAGAGACAGAGTGTGTGGTTCATATAAGAAACTGTTCATGTTTTCATGGAAATTAGCAAAGCGTGTCAGTAGGAAAGTGGGCAAGGTAGTGAAGAATCTTCTTAAGAAGAAATTTGCTAGAGTTTGGGATTCATCCCATATGTAATTATAGACCGTTAAAGAGTTTTTAAAGACATATTATCACTAATTTGCATTTTAGGGGCAAAAATGTTGTTCTATTGCCTTGTAAAATGATTTCCCACTGTTTTCAATAAAAGGATAACATTAGAGGCAGAGCTCAGCAGAAGAAATCGTTTGTGATACATGACGAGACCACAGCAATCATGAGATTGTCTTCTAAGAGTTTCTTATTTAGTAATAAAGTAACACAAAATACTTGGCAATCATCTTGGAAAGGGAAAGAAGCAAATACAATGCAAAAAAGGGGGCAATTCTGCAGTGTCCGCCAGGATACCTTTATTTCCGGGATCACTGGGGCACAATAAGGCTTACCTCACGCCACTCCGACATATCTTTTACACGGTTCCCTAGTGGTCAATGCTACAGTGATCTCTTCACCTCCCAGAAGTCCTTTTAAGTTTCTAAGGCTAACTGTCCCACTACTTTCCTAAACTTGGCCTACCAAGGAATATAAAGAGATGTACTTCAAAAAAGTAATGGGGTGGGAGACAGGAAGCACATCCAGGTTGCCCTCACTTCATATGTGACCTAACTGCCTTTTGATATTGATACAGTCATCTCTCCCTCTTCTTCTGCGAAATTCCAAAAGACACAACATCAGTCCACACCGAAAATCTTACAGGCAGTTATTGATAACAAAATTGTTCAAATTTTGAATCTTAAGTTTTAGATTTTAAATTCTTTTTTTTTTTTTTAAGATTCTATTTATTTATTTGTTAGAGAGAGAGAGACAGACAGCCCAAGCAGGCAGAGGGAGGAGTAGGCTCTCCACTGAGCAGGGAGCCTGATTCGGGGCTTGATCCCAAAACCCGGATCATGAACTGAGCCTAAGGCAGACGCTTAAGCCAACTGAGCCAGCCGGGTGCCACCCCTTCATATTTTTTAACTGACAAAAATAGTACACTTTTCATAGTTTTAAAGCTGGCAAAAAATAATTAAATTAAATTAAATAATAAAATAAAGCTGGCAATCTGAGTGTACTTTAAGCTATTTCTGCTATGGCCACATGGGGACTAGACTTTAAGTAGTCCACAAAAAACACATGCCATCTTTTAACAGGATAAGTCCTGAAGTGAATAAGTTTTACACTGAGATTTTCAAGAATATATATCTTAAAAGAAGGGTGCCTTCTTAAAAAAAAAAAAAGTAATAAAATTAACCCATTGTGACTGAATACATAGCTGTCTCAAATATTTCACAGGGTGTTGACACAATTCAAAAATACCTAATTTACTCTGTGTAATGTGTTAAAAGAAAGGGAAAATGCAGTATTGTTAAGGTGAGTCTACATGGAAAATATACACACAGATGTAAGCACCCAAACCACAAACCACTTTCAGATATTGTTTCTGTAATTGGTTTATAAGGAATTTGTTTTTATCTTATATCTTAGGAGTTTTGTCTTAATTTTCTTTAGTGACTATGTGTTAGGAAACATTAAACCTTTATAATAAAATTTAAATAACACATAAACTATTTGACCTTATAAGAAACATTGATTCATAATTCCATAGAAATCTGTCCTTCAAATCAACAGTGAATAATGTCATTGTAAATACCTGGTATTTACTATAAATCTTCATATTTTAATATGGTTGAAACAAATCAATGTCATCAACAAATGTATAGAGCTCTTGTTAAATGCTGGGTAATCTGATTTGGGATAGCAACAAAAAGGTGAAGAAGCAATGCAAAATTCATAAGCAGGAAACCGACCAGGGAACCTAAATAAAAACATGTATAATGCATTGTGGTAACTGCTCTATAGTCGCATGGACAAAGAATAATGGGGGAGAAAAGTACAACCAAAAGAAAATAAAATGACAAATTTTTCAGGTAATAAAGACATATGTCAATGGAAATCTATAGGAATGAATTCAGAGAGATAAAGGATGAGGTCACTTCCAGTTGTGTTTGGGAGAATTAAAGAAGGGGCTGCCGCATGCTTCCAACAGCAAGGTAAGAGAGAAAGCAATCCCCTGTACGGAATGAAAAAGTGCAGGTAATGCTAATGAGGGAATAACTGTAGGAAAGACATGGCCTGTGGCTTCAGGTTAGGCAGCATCATAGGGAATGACTGGATAGCAGCTTTCAGAAGACAGGCCAGGATTTTTTTTTTTTTTTTAAGATTTTGTTTATTTATTTGGCAAAGAGAGAGAAATCACAAGTAAGCAGAGGGACAGGCAGAGAGAGAGGGAGAAGCAGGCTCCCTGTTGAGCAGAGAGTCCGATGCAGACCTCAATCCCAAAACCCTGGAATCATGACCTGAGCGGAAGGCAGAGGCTTAACCCACTGAGCCCCACTCAGGCACCTGACAGGCCAGGACTTTAACAAAAAGCAATGTATGACTAGCTACCTCCCAAGATATGTGGGCACTGACATTTACACAAAGGAACGCTTTCGGCAGAGAAGAGAAGATAAGAGTTCTTTTTTGAGAGGTTAACACTGATAACTACGAAGAATTTACTGATAACTACGGAAGAATTATCTAGATTATGGCAGCACCAATGGCAGAGATCCACTTAGAGACTATTGCAAGAGACCAAACAAAAGAAGATCTTATCTTGAACAAAGACAGCGAGTAAACAGTGTTGGGGTAAAGAAGAAATCAATTCTATGTCTCAGATTGCAATAAGCTAATGCTTTCTGATTTATCTAATTAATTTAGTAGGAAAGCTCTGAAGACAGCTCAAGGAGACAGACGTTAGCCTTATATCCTTCTCAGGGATGTTTTGAGCTGTGTCTCTGGAAGATTACGTGAGACCTGTTGAAGATATTGTAAGTTATAATTGGAAATACGTAGGTGTTTACACACATTTATCACCCTCGCCCCGCAAGGACGACAAGAACCCTGGTTCGGATGCATCTTCTCTCTCCTCTTTTTTCCGCAAGTCTACACACTTATATACGCTTACATGACCAATCAGCGAGCAGGGTACAGGAGGGAGCGAATCAGGCTGTGCACCCAAACGAACAACTTCGCTAGCAACCAATGCTGTTTACTTCCTCTTAGGGCGTTCTGCTTAGTCTCACGAGGCAATCCTAACCTGGCAACTAGCCAGGTGCCATCTTTTAATGGCGGAGGCCGCCCTGGCCAGGGGCCTGCCTCTGACACACATTGTTGTTTCTCCTCTCTCAAAAGTAATCCACAAAAATGAGGCAGGTGGATCTTAATTATTAATTGTGTATTCCTAGTAGCCTTATGACCTATTAGTCAGTGGAGCAGGCAACTCTTGATCTTAGGGTCCTGAGTTCAAGCCTCACATTGGGGGTAGAGTTTACTTAAAATAAATAAGTAAAGATAAATAAATAAGTAAATAAATTTTTGCCTTTCTTCTTCCTCTCTCTCTCTCTCTCTCTTTCTCTCCCCCCACCCCCAGGTGAGCAAAGTTAATATATTTCCCAGTTCCTCACAAGATTTCTAATTAACTGAACCCTTACTACACACACTCCCCTGTAAGTGCGCGCACATTCTCTCTCTCTCTTTCTTTCTAAAATAAATACTTTTTTTTTAAGTATGTGGAGAAGAACATAAATAGCCATAATCAAAGTGACATTAAAAAAGTATAAATTAACAAAATACATTTCTGTCTCCTTGATATCTGGAAGAAGAGGACTTGGCACACAGTAGGCTCTTAATGTTAAATAATGAATAAATTATGTAATGAGTAAATATGATATAATGAGTGAATTAAGTGACAAGTAAATGAAAACATTATGGATTCTTCATATTTTCATTATCAACCAAGGTATTATCTTGGGTCAGCTTCCCCAGAATCAGATTCTGAGAAATGAACCAGGGAGTTATTAAGAAAGTGGCCCCCAGAGAAATGAAAAAGAGTATGGGGGAAAGCAAGTCAGGGAAGGAAATTTTTTACCACTACCTTGGGGTTTGCCCATCACTAGTAACTGCCTGGTGTTAGAGTATAAAAACTTAGCTTGCTTTCTTAAACATGGGAGGGACTGAAGTGTGACTTAGGCTCTACAGCTTCCTGCCAGTTCAGGCAGAAGTTAAGTCATTGCCCAAAATTAATTGTCCCCTTGATTGGCTTCTTTCCTTCCCTTGTGTTAGAACTAACTGTGGAACTTCCATCTCTCACAGTAATCTGTCCGCTGAGCATGGTTACATAGAAGCTTGCTAAGCTTACAGACGCTATGCAGAAAATAGATTTGTAAAAACTGGCATCTTTAAAATCTAATCTACGTGGTTCTACGTAGCCACGTGAACCCAGAAAGCAATCAATTACCCCTGGAGAATCAGAGGACATCCTCATGTTTTGAATCAGTAGGTTGGAATCTTAATAACTGGGAAGCTTCTTGCTGACATTTTCTGATAAATAAAAAAATTCAGCATGCGACAAAATACACTTTCTTTTTTCTCAGGATCCACACATTAATCGAATTCAGTGGATAAATAAGGAGTCTCTCAGAGGTGTGGCACAGCTCTCCTTCCAATCAACCTTACAGCCCAACCTTGGCTGGTATGAAATCACCATGGAGAGGCTCTCTGAAAACGCATCATTGCTTTTTGGGGGGAGTGGGAGGAGATATAGTACATAATAGCTATGAAGATATTATCTACTAATGATAAGAAAAATAATAAAATCTGTCCAGTTTTGGAAGGACCTGATTATTAAATAACACTTTTTTTTTTTTAAGTAGTCTCCATGCCTAGCTCTGAGATCAAGACCTAAGCTGAGATGAAGTTTGTTCAACTGACTGAGCCACACAGGCACCCCTTAAATAGCATGTTTATACGTGTATCTCATCCTTGCCTCCTTCCTTATCTTCTGTTACTGTCTCCGGATCCTCCACCTATCCGTCTACTCTGTCTTTATCTCCTAGTTCAGCCTGTAATATTCATGTAATTTTCTCCTAATCTAAGATCACAGTCATAATTTCATTTTGGTATTTGGTACTTGGTATTTGGAATCCAGTTTATATGATGGTTTCTGAAGTAGTAAGTCTCTTTTTTTTAAATTAAATTTATTTATTTTCAGCATAACAGTATTCATTATTTTTGTACCACATCCAGTGCTCCATGCAATCTGTGCCCTCTATAATACCCACCACCTGGTACCCCAACCTCCCACCCCCCCTTCATTCCCCTCAGATTGTTTTTCAGAGTCCATAGTCTCTCATGGTTCACCTCCCCTTCTAATTTCCCCCAACTCCCTTCTCCTCTCCAACTCCCCATGTCCTGCATGATATTTGTTATGCTCCACAAGTAAGTGAAACCATATGATAATTGACTCTCTCTGCTTGACTTATTTCACTCAGCATAATCTTTTCCAGTCTCATCCATGTTGCTTTTTTTTAAAGATTTTATTTATTTATATTATATAGAGAGAGCACAAGTGGGAAGGAGGGACGGAGGGAGAGAGACAATCTCAAGCAGACTCTGAGCTGAGTGTGGAGCCCAACTTGGGACTCAGTCTCACAACCCTGAGATCAGAACCTGAGCTGAAATCAAGAGTCAGGTGCTCAACCAACTGAGCCAACCATTTATGCTCAAAGCACTCTGTGTAAAAGGAATTTACATTAGTTGATAAGAATATACTCCCTTTTTGTTACCTTATAAAACCCTCATAAAAGTTCTATTTTGGTATCATTATTCCCATTCTACCAGGAAAAATATTGAGACACAATTTCCCATGATCAATACCTCAGAAGTTATGGATTTGGAATTCAAATAAATATTCATTTTCCTATCCAATTCCAAAATCCAGCTCTTACGACCTGCAGTGCCCTTCTAATACTATTTATTAACAGCAAATATAACAAAAGTTCATGATTTGTCAAGAGCACAACACCTGCTTTTTATGAATGCATTTGGTTTTTTTTTTCTTTTTACGGACAGTGTCATCCAAATGACTATGGATGCACGAGAAAATGTCTTAGTTGTGAACCCTGAATTCAAATTTAATATCTGTGCCTTGTCAGCTTAAATCGTGCACCAAAACATGATGTATCTATAGAAAGATGTGAGAATAAGATGAAGGCAACTAAAAAGAAGTAATATAGAAACACATAGAAGGCAAGAGGGAAAAGTGTGAAGTAATATTTCTAATTTTATGAATTTGTACTATATGTCTAATTATTTGAACATGTGTTATGGCACATGGTTTTAGTTAATAATTTAAGGCTACTATTGCCACTTCCAGTCGGCGACGAGAGAAGAATTAGGCACACACAAGTCAGCTGCAAAAGACTGGGAGCAGGGGACAACAGTCGAAAAGGACTGCTGCCCCGAGCAACTCCACAGTCTCACTTTTATTGGATAGAAAACAATAGTCAACAGAAGGATTGATGAAGGTCAAACGTTAATCCTGTCTTGCTGACTAGCAAGAAGGAGGATAGAGTTTATAGTTAACCAAGCACATTCAAAGGACTCATCTAACTAACAGCGAGCACTTCTGGGAAGAGAAAGGAGCGATCACGAAAAAGGGAAGCAGGCAGTTTTCGTTCCACCCTGAGCTGACCAGGCGTTCTTCCCTGAAGGAGGCAGCGTTCCGCCCTGGGCGGGCCGGGCGTTCCCGGCTGCCTGGCTTCTGTGATGAGAACAATCTCATCACTCCAGAAAGTTCTATTGGACAGTATCATGTGATTACTCTGACTTTTTGATTTAATCTTTATATATTACATGATTAAAGAAAAAATTTGTAGCTCAAAATTCCCAGAGAAAACCACTATGAGAGCTGTGGTGATTCCTGGGTAATTCTGCTGCACTGGGGGGAATCCAGATATCAAAGGCAGGCTGGGACTTTAGACAAATAACATGGCACTTAATTGGTGTATGGTGGAGGACTAGCCAGGTAGTTCAAACTAATTTCTTTCCACCACCTAACTAAATGCAGAAGCGTTAGCTGAGCTTATGTAACCAGCAAGGACAGCTAGTTTGCAAACATAAAGCTTTGTCTTCTCAGACCTGATGTGAGGGTTAATTTTTTCTCTATGAATCAAATCTCGTGCATATTACCTTACCTTTCCTTTTGGAAACTTAGAAATAAAAAGTACCCTGGTGATTTCTAGTTATAAGGAAAGTCTCATGCTAGTCCTCTAAAACTGCATGCTAAACTTCAAGGTTAAATTTCTGCCTCTTCTCCAGCTTGTCTGCTTTAAACTGGAAGTCTGTAACGGTAAAGAAGGGGCATGGCTGACCTTTTTAATATCCCTATCTTGGGCTTCATTTCCAGTGTTGGAGCAAGAGGAAGCAAAAGAAGTAGGGGACAGGAAAGTCCCGATATTTGAGGAGGCAGGAAATTACCTGCTTAGCTGGAAAAACTCCTGGGCAAAGGAAATCCCCCAAGTCCAGATGAACAAGTTACCATCAGTCATGCTTGCCTGTGTGTCAGCATCTGTGTTGTCTTGTTGGAGAGAGATTATGACTGGCAGACCAGTACTCTGAAATAGGCCAGTTGGGAATCCCCAAACATAAACATGAATAACCCAATGGCTAAAGACTGACAGCTTGAAATCAAGATATTAATCTGAAAAATGAGTAGCTTATAACTGAAAAAACAGTTAAAGATCAACCAGAACAAGAATTTATTGATAAGTAAAATTTATATACTCGGAAATGAGTGCATAACATATCTTTTTAAAATAATCAATGAAAGGTCTTGGAATTCAGCATATTGATTTTTAAAATAAGAATATGTAGTTGGGGGAAGCTTGGGTGGCTCAGTTGGTTAAGCGCCTGCCTCTGGCTCAGGTCATGATCCCAGGGTCCTGGGATCCAGTCCCAAATCGGGCTCCTTGCTCCGCAGGGAGCCTGCCTCTCCCTCAGCCTGCTCTTCCCTCTACTTGTGCTCTTTCTATCTGACAAATAAATAAAATCTAAAAAAATTTTTTTTAAAAAAGAATGTGTAGATGGACTGATTAAGAAAATGGAGAACACTGATAAGAGAGTCACTAAATGAAAGATGAAATTGATAAATTGTCATAGAACTTAGCCTTGAGGAATCTCCTGGTATTCCTTAAAGACAATTTTGTTCTTTGCCTTTTCTACCTAATGCTTTAATTTTTTAACAGTGAAACCATATATATGTATATACTCTGTGCAATTAAAAATAAAGATAATTTACATTTTAAAAGTAAAAAGTAGCATATGCTATTATAGCATATTTTGGAAATGCAGAAAAGTTAAAAGATGCAACATAGTATCCCAAGAAACTAAGGCCAAGAGTCATTCTTTCTTTTTTTATTAGTGTCTTTCTTTGTTTATATTGTCTTAGTGATTTAGATATATGACTTCTACATGTAGTTTATTTCTAACTTTTTAATTAAAATCTATCTTTGCCTAAAGCATTTGATGCAATTAAAATCACATTGTTATAGATTTCCTCCAGAAACTAAAATTTAAAGTAATTGGCTATTTAAATGTAGGCGCACTACATTTAGTGGTTTTAGCCACTAAAGAAAAGTTTCAAAACAGGCTCACAGATTAATAATGACATTAATCTCTGTAATTTTATTGTTTTCATTTTATTAGGTATGCATATGGAAAACCTATAGAAGGAAACATTCAGCTTACTTACTGTGTGCAAGGAATCTACTTCTTATTGAAAGTAGCTCAGAGAATTTAAAATAAGAAATTAACCAAAATTGCATTATGTCAACATCTCAGAGATAACCATGATAAAATTTGGCTTCTTTTCCTCAGGTCTCATAATTGAGATTGTGCTCTACTGGGTTTTTAGTCTGCCTTTTTTGAAACGTAACATTACCTATAGTGACTTTGCCATATCATTAGAATAATTGAAAAACATGAAATTAGTAACTTCATGATAGACCATCATATAGATACACCATAACTTTGTACACTTGCTGAACTTTCATTAACGTTAAATGAACTCAGAATAATGTTGTATAAACATTCTCATACATAAATATGTATCCCGAGGTTGTTACTGACTTCGGATAGATATTTGTAGGTGAAATTTTTAAAGTTCTGGTATAATGTCACCGGGTTGATGTTTATAGTCGAGTTATGCCCCAAAATACTCCTATTACACATACAGTGTCTGTGTGACTAATACCACTATCACTAGCATTGAGTAATGTAAGTATTAAAACAAAAATCTTCACAAATAGAAGAGCAACAAAGATGATGCTTCATGTCCCTTCCAGTTTCCAGTACAATGAGTCCAGAGGAGAAATATTTTGTATATGATTATTTTCAATGTTTATTTTCATCCTTGTAACTGCCCTTAAAACTTTCGGGTCTATTTTAATTTTACTTATAACTAATGTTATCGACCTAGAATTTATTTCACTATATTGTATGATGTGTATATGATTAATTTCTAAATAGGTTATCACTTACCAGAAATGTCTTGTTAGTTAATGTTGCCTGTGCCGACTGAATTCTGACACCAACTTTATTATATTGCTTGCTGTCTTCTCTATTTATTCTGCAGTTTGATCTGCCTTTCTATTTTTACACTATACTCTTTTAATCACTGTAATAATATAGCGTGCATTTTCCATGCTACTTTCTATGTTATTTCTAGAATAAGGATAAGGTTTAATGGGAACTTTGCAGAGCGTTCTGTGCTTCTTTTGATTATAATAATTTTACAAACTGTGTCCCTCCTCCTATAAATTCCCGGGACTTTCCTTTCTTTAATAAATAAAAATAAATTTTAAAATATTTTAATAAATAAGTTATAGTTCCTGATTTTATAAACAACAGTACCTTTGGAAGATATGAAAAAACCCCACCCCAAAAGAAATGTGGAAAGAAAGAAACCAATCTGAGTTTTCACTACTTTTCTTTATGAAAAAAAAAAAAATGTGTTCCCTTCTCTGAATTCGATGGGCCTGACATGTCACCCCTCTGTTCTGTTCAAGGGAAAGAGGATAGTGAAATCTTTCTCACTGCATATCCTATTAATGCACTGCTAAAAACTTGTCACCCAATCTCAGTACATAGCCCACTGGTGATACCCAAAATTTGCTTCTTATGCGCTAAAACATTTTACACCAACAAACAGTAACAGGCACTAGAATTACATGTTTGTGGCTACCACAAAAGAATGCTGGATCAATATCCTTCTTAATAGTGAAATCACGTCTTGTACCTGTAACTTCACAAAATTAAAATGTACACATAGCATTTGCCCTTTGAAAATTTCAGCACAGACAAGATCCATTGCTGATTTTCCTGTAGCGATGAACACTCCTACTAGTCTAATCATCTAGTGATGAACACTCTTCGTATGTGTTTGCACATTCATGTTTGTGGGCATGGCGGAGGGGGTCGTGGAGAGGACTTGACCATTGGTTGACCTCCAGGCTCAACTTCCCCAGTTGGAGGCTCCCCGGCTCTTCTCTGTCCTTGGAATATACATAGAATGCAGCCTTGAGATGGTCATGTGGTGTTGAGAGCTTCTGGCTGGTGTCAATGACTGAATCCAGGTAAGACCTCCACATAAACTTTTAAGATATGGCAGGTGGGTGCGGGGATTCACTCATCCTGAGGCTGCCCAAGACAAGCCTCATGTGTAAGTTCCCTTGTTTACTAAACCTACCACCTACCATCTGGAGTAGCTTGCCTCTTTCCTTGGTCTCTCCCTGCCCTCCACATATGGGCAGTGCTGGTTTCTGATTTTACCTGTAGTGCCTGAGAGGATTGTGAGCCAACAACAGGTGAGCCAGCCGGAAAACTGAGGAAATGGCCTTGGGAAAGAGACATCTGTGGGGCAAATCCCATAGTGGCCATCGTCTTCCATGTGAGAAGGGGTAGCTTGTATGTTAGATGCTTGTGGACTGCAGTGTGAGTACAAGGACCCCTTGAAAATACCGTTTGCTGGCATGGTACACTGATATCCATGCTGAGTCCAGCTTCAGGACAAGACCTTATGATGATGGGTAATCCATTGCTGATTTGGGGGAGACTAAGAAATCCTGGAAAAAGATACAATCTGTGGAAAAGACCCAAAACAGAGAAGGAGCTTGGAAAGCCAAAAGGCTATGCTAATTGGCTCTAAAGGGTCAGGTAAATGTAACCCAGAAGCAAATATGGCTTGACCTCTTTGCTGTGGGACCCCATCTGAACACACGGACAACCTAACACAGTGTTGAATGCCCTGTGGAAAGCCCTAAAGTCTGAACAACAGTTCAGAGCCGCCTCACTTGCCCCGTCATCCCGGATGCACCATCTGCTCCAGGAGGGGCCTCAGGGACATAGTGCTGTTCAGGATGGGTGCCTCCTGTGCCCTGGGTATAAACTACAGGCCAAGATTGCCTCCAGATGAGGGCCATTGAGAGTGATCAGAAGCCCCATGTTGAGCACACTATGCACTGATTCTCCAGAAATACACAAAAGGTAGCTCTAATGGACAGTAGAGCTGATCCTTTAATGCATGGCAACCCTCAGAAGCTTTCTGGCCCCCTTGAGGCCCTTGACAGATATGAAGGGCACACAATTATAGTCAGGAAGGGCCTCTGGACCCTGCAAATTGGGTATTCCCCACCCCTGCCCCATCCTTGTGGCTGTGCCCAACATTGCTGTCATCTTAGATATCTTGGCCAATGTCCTAGGAGTTTATCACACTCTGCTTGACTTAATAAATGTCTTTTTCAGGAGAGCCCTGGCCACTGAGTCTCAAGATTATTTGCCTTCATGTAGGAGAGGCAACGATGATCGTTTCATGTGCTTCCCCAAGTTTACTTGCACAACCCCACCTTATGTCATGGGATGGAACCCCAAGATCTGTCCCTGTTGTCCTTCCCCACATCAGTAAAATAGGCCCATTCCATTGATGTGATAATGTTAACATGGGAAGACTTGCTTCTGTTGCAGGAAGCTCTGCAGGTTTTGCTGGAACATCTGTGAAGGAGAAGATGGACAACTAACCCAAAGAAAAGTCAAGAGTCAGGCACCACTGTAAATCTTTGGGGAATTATTTGGTTGGGTGAGACCTGTGTTGTCTAAGAAAATGTGATTGATAAGGTGCAAACCTAGCCAACCCCTAAGCATGTGAACAAGGTATAAACCTTTGTAAGGATTTGGAGGCTTTGGAGGACTTTTATTCCCTACCTGGCACCCATCCCTTACACTGCGTGGTAAAGAAAGTGCACCTATGGGACTGAGGATCAGAGCAACAAGCTGCCTTTGGAAAGGCAAAAGTACTGGTAGAACACATTAAAGCTTTGGGCATCTCCCAAGAAGGGCTACTGTTTGAGTTCGATGTTTCCATGACTCCATAAAGTATGGGATGGACCCTGTGGCAGAAAAAAACAGGAGTGTCTACTCTTGGGTTTTGGCCTCAGCTCTAGAAGAGGCCAGAAACCTGATGTACCCCCCTAAAGTGATCATTCCTAGCAGTGTATACAGCACCCCTCTCTCGCCCCCCACCAAGTAGAGCTGCTCACTGAAGGACAGCACATTATGGTAACTTTCCTGCCTAGCAAGGAATGGGTTGACAACATGTTCCATGGATTCACCTCTGTCATGGCTCAAAATCCCACTTTGACTAAGTGACATGTCTCTTTGCAGCAGAGGAGTACTGTCTCCAGACAAGTGGGTGCTACCAATATGTGGATCCTGGAGATTCCCCCTCTAGTCCTATAAAGAGGGAGCAGGATAAATTTCCTCTGAAGCCTGGTATATAGCGGGATCTAGTCAAGGAAATTCACCCACAGGGACTGTGGACCCTGTTCGGCCCAACACTGACACCATCTGGTTGGAAACAGGAACAAACCACGGCAGCCAGTAGGCTGAGCTCAGCATGGTCTGGCTGGTGATCACTCATAAACCCTGGCCATTAGCCTCTTGTACTATTGGGCTGTTCTAAAGAGATTAACCCAATGTCTTGGACAATGGTAAGCCAAGAAGTGGATGGTCACGAATGGGCCCTAATGGGGCCAGGATGTGTGTGGGCTCACCTGCAAAAGCCTTCAACTGTCTTCATTGTCTTCCACATCCTGCCTAATAAGTCACTGACACCCCCTGCCATTCAAAAAGCTGATGCCCTAGCTAAGGGGTAAGCCTTAGCAACTGACCCTTCAGTAGGTCATAGAAGAAGTGACCCCTGCAGTGCTGCCCAAGTGAGGTGGCATATTGCCAAGGATGCCAGGTTGTCCTTGAAGTACAGTAACTTGGTTCATGAAATAAGAACATGTCCTGTGTGTTCTAAACAATGCCCAAGGCAACTGCCAAAGAAGTCAGGGACATTCACCAGAGTTCCCAACCAGTAAGAGATTGGCAAAATGATTATATTGGTTTCCACTTTCCAAGTGAGGGTTCTAAATGTCTTGGATTGTGTGGGCACTGCATCACAATTAATTTCAGTTTATTATTAAATTATTCCTGTATCAGAACCATGAAAGCTATAAGGTTATGACAAATTTCTTTGCATAAAAATGCATTTTTATTGTTAATTCATTTTCCTAAATAATGAGCAAATTTTTTTCAATGTTAAATTTTGTACCTTTTTTAAAAAGTTATGAAAGGTGCCGCACTTCTAACATGGACCAGTCACTGATGCTTCAGACTTTGTACCTAATAAATCATCTGTTAAGAAGGGAAAGAATTAAATCTTTTTTTAATTAAAATAACTTCAAACATAGATATAATGTCTTAGGTCCTGTGCTGTACATTGACCCAAGTTGATTTTTTAAAGGATGTGTTTTCTATTCTTAAGGAATAAAACTTGAGTCTCATATGTCTCTAGTAGTACAACATTGAACTTCTCAAATTTATATCCTTATATTGTTGAAACAGTCATGAAAAAAAAAAAAAAACCCAAGTACATGAGTTGGTGTTCAGTATTATTCTATCCTTTTTTATTATCCTATCTATTAAAAATTAGAAACTAATATTTACCCATCTCTCAAAATGGTATCTCTCAAAAATGTTGGAGTGAGTCTCAAAGATTAATATTTGCTATTGAGGTTATATAGAAACACTGCAAGTATTTATAATGAAGCAGAATAACCACCAACTTGAAACTAAACTTGTTCCCTGAATTTTCAGCACATTTATCCTCTTCATTTTAGCTTCAGAAAGATGACAAAGTAGAAATCAAATCCGGCCATGCCTTTTTCTATCTGGAAATGTAAGTTTACTGTCATAATCTGGTTTGTGTATTGGTGTATATATCTGAGGCATATTGTGAGTTATTTAATTTTTAAAAAAATTTTTCCTAAGGATGTAAGTGTCAAATAATATTGGGTTTTTTTTTTTAGATTTTATTTATTTATTTGAAAGAGAAAGACACAGCAAGAAAGGGAACACAAGCAAGGGGAGTGAAAGAGGGAGAGGAAGAAGCAAGCTTCTAGCCAAACAGGGAGTCCAATGTGGGACTTGACCCCAGGACCCTAAGATCATGACATGAGCCAAAGGCAGACGCTTAATAACTGAGCCAACCAGGTGTCCCTCAAAATAACATTGTCAAAATAATTTTGAATATTTGACAAATCATATTTTGAAAACTTAAAACCATGGATCAACCCAGCTAACTGGGCCAGGCTGGCTCAACTGTTCTGAGGTCAGTCTGGCTAAATGATCTAGGGTGACACCATTCAAATGTCCAGCTGGTGGCAGGCTCTTGGCTGGAGAAGAGCTGACTGCTGGCTGAAGTAACTTACTCTGGTCTCTGATCCTTCAACGAATTAGTCTGGTTGTCTGTATAAGAGGCTATTATCCACTTATCCAGATACGTCCCAGGACAGTGAGATTTTTCAAGTAAAATAAAATATTTGTATAATTAGAGCTACTTTGCTAAGTAATTTGGTGTTTCCATTTTCTTCTTTAACCAAATTTTTAATCATGTTGTTTGTTTTAGCCAAAGCTCAACAACGATGGTTTCTTACTTAAATCACAAAACTCATAAAAAACAGAACCAGGGCTCTATTCTGATCGGGTATTCTGACTTGAAATGGAAATTTCTCTGTACTACAACACCTTGCTTTCCTTAGATAAAAAATTATGTATTTTAAATCTCAAAGTTCATATTTAATATTTTTAATTCCTTAAAATGGACAGTGAATACTTTTATTAGTAGTTTTTCTTGATGAGCACTTTTAAAATTTATGAGCATTCCTTGGAGTATTGTTTTTGGTGTTCTTCCCTATATATTTTTATATAAAATGTTAGTGATTTTTATTGCATTTTAAATATTTTATAACACCGTTTAGATCATTACTTTCCTGAGGGTTATCCATGAATACATTTCTTAATTTCTATAACAAATGCCAGCTTATTTGTCTCGCTTTTGGTGGTTTACTCGTTTAGTTTTGGATGAGAGAATGAAATCCTTTTGAGTAAGGAACAGGTAGGGGTAGGAGATAGGTAGAGGGCTAAGGGACTAGGATTACTCAGGGGGGCTAGGTGACTAGGCTTGCAGAAATCCCAGCTATGGAGAAATGTTATAGATAAGATATTTACCAGAGAGCGTATCATGCTTAGTGAAATAAGTCAAGCAGAGAAAGACAACTATCATATGATCTCCCTGATATGAGGAAGTGGTGATGCAACATGGGGGCTTAAGTGGGTAGGAGAAGAATCAATGAAACAAGATGGGATTGGGAGGGAGACAAACCATAAGTGACTCTTAATCTCACAAAACAAACTGAGGGTTGCTGGGGGGAGGGGGTTTGGGAGAAGGGGGTGGGATTATGGACATTGGGGAGGGTATGTGCTTTGGTGAGTGCTGTGAAGTGTGTAAACCTGGTGATTCACAGACCTGTACCCCTGGGGATAAAAATATATCTTTATAAAAAATAAAAATTTTTTTAAAAAAAGGTAAAAGAAAAAGATATTTACCAGAGAGAAAAGAGTACAACAAATCCACCTTGTTTATTCTAAATATAAGTGAGATATTTTCATAAAAGTCACAAATCCACCTTGTTTGTCTTAAATACTATAGATGAGATATTTACCCAGTTTCCTATAAAAGACCAACCAAAAGAGCCCTCAGTGACAACTCATTCAGGACCCTCTCTTACTCTAGAGAGCTTTCTGATTTTTCTTTCCGCTCTCACCTTCACTTAATAAACTTTCACTTCACTTCCCACCTTTGTGTCCACAAGATTCATTCTTTGAGGCTATGAGACAAGAACCTTGCAATACTGCAACACTTTGAACCTTTTTTTTATTATATTATGATCAGAGACTGTGGACAGTAAAATTAATACTTAATAAAATCTGTTAAAATTTTATTTGTGACAACATAAATGACCTTTTTTACTACTATAGACTCTTTAAAGCATATGAGAGTCTTTAAACTTGCTTTAAATAAAGTGTGTTGCTCATATTATTGACTTCTCTGTGCTTACTCAATGCTGTTACTATTTTTAGCAAATCCCTGTGTTTCTAATGCTCATCTAATGTTTGTAGATTTATGTTCTCTGATTTAGTATCTTCTTGGTAAATTACCTTTACTGCTATATATTATGTAATGCTGATCATTAGCTAATTTACTATTTTCAACATTAAATAACATTTGCATGCTGATGATATACCAGCTCCTAATTTGAGTACATTTTCCATTTTCCCATTTCTTTACCTTAGGCTTTCTATGACATTCTTGTTTTAAATGTTTTTGTAAATTATTTTAAGTTGAATGTTCTTTTCTTTAGCCCAATCTGGTAGTCTGTGTTTTAATGAGAGAATTCAGTCCATTCATGTGTGGTAATTGTATTTGATATTATTTCTGAATTACTTATTATGAATTATTTAATTATTTAATTGGTTATTTAATTGATCAGTTATTTAATTATTTAATTATTTGATTGCTTCATTATTTATTTAATTATTAATTATATAATTACTTCAGTAATTATTTAATTACTTCATTGTAGAAGCATTATGGTACAGTATTAAAAGCATAGGCTCAGGAAGCACACTACCTTGGCTAAAATGTCAAGGTTGCAATCTAGGCACATTTTGTAACACCTTTTGTTTCAGTGTTCTCAACTGTGAAATATGTAGTACCACAGGTGGGTACTTCGAATTGAGGAAGAAAGGTGGGGACAATCTCTGGTAAGGGAAGTCGGGCTCAGCCTCTTGCAAGAACATATGTGGAAGAAAATTCCAAAGTGAAGTAAACGTGGCTAAAAGAGTACCTCAGAATAGGGTCAGGAGGATATTGAGGAAGCAGGACTTATACATGTTTCCTGTTTCAATTTCTGGAACACCATGAACTTCTGGCTTCTGTCAATTGCAACCTGTCAGTTGCACCTGCACCATCTTTTGGAATACATCTTACTACTTTGCAGTGAAATAGAGATAATGTAGCACCTGTTAACTGAATAGCAATTGTCTATTAATCTTTTTAACTCTATCAGCACCCATTTCTTCTAAACAGATTATATAACCTTGTGGGGTTTTTTTGCCTTTACAAGCCTGTACTACTCACTTTTGATTTTGGTCCACTCTGTCTCCAGAAGAGCAATCCATTGACTCCAAATAACTGTTTTTGGTTACTTACTATTTCTTCTTCTTGGTCAACACCTCCTGCCAGATCTGAGTTCTCCAGGTACTGGCCCCTGCCGCTTGGACTTCCAAGGTGGCCTTGGCTGCCCAGATGCGAATAACTGCACTCTTTTTTTTTTTTTAAGAGTTTATTTATTCATTTTGACAGAGAGAGGGGGAGGGGGGGAATACAAGCAGAGGGAGTGGGAGAGGGAGAAGCAGGCTTCCTGCTGAGCAAGGAGCCTGATACGGGGCTCGATCCCAGGACCCTGGGATCATGACCTGAGCCAAAGGCAGACACTTAATGATTGAGCCACCCAGGTGCCTCCATCTCAGCGCTATAAATCCCATTTCCCTAGCTCCCCCCACATCCTTCCAGCAACTTCCAGGAAAATAGCCTTCACAACACCATTGGGAAGCCCTTGCGATTCCCCAGGTTGTACCTCTATCTCCAACATCCTATATCAGAGAGCCCTAGTTGGGTTGCTCATGGAACAATGTTTGGCCTCTAGACTACCTGGACGGAGAAAGGTGTCAGTGTTTCAGTCTTCTGGTTGTCCCTGGTGCCCTGATGGCTGTTCAAAAAAAAAAAAAAAAAAATTTCTGCATCCTCTGCCAAGGCCTCTCCCCATCCTATTGTATTTTTTCTCTGTGGGACTTCTCTCATTTTGCCGTTATGTATTCCCTTCTTATTTGTTCAAGATTGTGCAATTTGGTATTTAAACAAGCAAGTGTGGATTTTTAGCAACAACAACAAAAAATCTATCCAAGAATAATATGGGACTAACATACCTCTTTGATAGCTTTTATAGTTTTGCATTAATTGTTCATCTAATAACCTTTCTTTCTGGCAAGTAGTCTTGGCTGTTCACAGCCCCAGCATTAACTGAAAAATGCAAACAGCAGTCTAGAGGTATAATCTAGATACACTCCATTGGCATTCTGGGCCTTTTCACCTGCATGTGGGGAAATCGTCCTACTGTTGTCCTCATTTATTTGTTAGAAATGCTGTAACAAATACAACACACTGAGGGTCTTAAACAACTAAATTTTATTTTCTCACAGTTCTGGAAGCTGGAATTCCAAGATCAAGGTGTCAGCAGGTTTGGTTTCTTCTGAGTCCTTTTTTCTTGCTTTATATGTGGCCATTGCCCTTCTTGCTATGTCCTCAAGGTCTTTCTTCTGTGCTCTAAATTCCTCGAGTGTCTTTGCGGTGTCCAAATTTCCTCTTATAAAGACACGAGTCAGATTAGATTAGGCCCACCCTAACAGCCTCCTTTTTAATGTAATCTCCTCTTCAATGGCCGCACCTCTAAATACAGTCACAGACTGAGGTATTGGGGGTTAGACCTTCAGCATATAGATTTGGAAATGGGGGGGGGCAGGGCACAGTTCAGACTAACAACAACCTTACAAATAAGCTTCTATACAGAAATAAACTATCATCACCATTCTCCTTCTTATTATTTATTTCTGAAGAAAGAGGGGGAGGGAGCCTGGGTAGCTCAGTCAGTTAAGCATCTGACTTCAGCTCAGGTGATGATCTCAGGATCCTGGGATCAAGCCCCACATTGGGCTCCTGGCTCAGTGGGGAGTCTGCTTGTCCCTCTCCCATTCCTCCTCCCCACACTCAGGCTCTCTCTCTCACACAAATAAATAAATAGTTTCTTTAAAAAAAATAATAAAAATAAAAATTTAAAAAGGGGAACCAGAGAAGATAATGCTAGTACTTTTCTTTAATATTCCACAAATATTAAGGTAGGGGTCTCCACACACACATACCCCCATTTGTTTTAAAACCTAACTTTTACTATGCTAGGCCCTACCAGAGAGGAATTCTCTCCCAAAATGACCAGACAGTAGAATCTTCAGAAAGTTTGGCAGTCATTTCCAAATTTTAGATTTGTTTGAAAATAGCTGAACTATTTTGTGAAGACTTAGTTTCCTTAATAAAGAATTTATGTCTGTACCTTCAACTATGTTTATTTCACCATAAAGTTTTAGTAATCAGACAAGTATGTTGTTCTCAATAATATTATTCTTAATTTTAAAAAATGTTTTTGTGACCTGCTCTTGTCTTTATTTTGCTTGTATCTGGTTTTTATAAAATTCTTGGCTTAGGTGTTTCTGCTTTTTATCAGACAATTTTATTGAATCATTTTATTAGCTCTAATATTTCTTTTCCCAGTGATGATTTCAGCTTTATCTTTTTAAGTGTAAGTTTAAAAACACGATCTCTGAAATGTGTCGACTAGGTTCAAGTTCCAGATTGAGCAATTTGCCAATGTCTCTGTGCATGAGTTTCCTCGACTCTAAAATTGAGATAATAGTATCAACTTCATCACTGGATTACTGTAAGGATTAAATGCATGAATAAGTGTCACATTCTTAGGATAGCATCTGTTCTATGGCAAGCACTTAGCAAATTATCCTTGTGGAGTGCTATAACAAAATAATGATAAGTTAATCTCTTCCTTATTATTTTTCTGGTGAAAACCAGATCACATTGTTTAAGAAAAAAATGGATTTTCAACTAATTATCCTTCCTACTGCTCTGAATATACACGAAGTGGATGAAAGGGCATTTGTAGCAGAGTAGCTACTTATTTATCCTATGACCCTCTGCTCTGCAAATCAAGCAAGCTCTGTAAGAGTCTTTTTTTTTTTGCTTGAGTGTTTGTTTGCTTTTCAATTTCAAAATGAGTTTAATGTGTTCAGCAGATGTTATTAAGTATGGTAGGGTTAGATCTCAGAATTTAAACTATTTATTTTTAAAATATTTCCCTCCCCTGTGCTTTCTCACTGGCACCTTAGAGCATTCCAAGACCACAGCAAAAAAGAAAACAAACTAAAAAAAAAAAACTGTTGACATAAGAGCAGGGCAATAAGATCCTCATGCAGAGTTAGATTTTTCTTTCCCAATGTCTCAATAAGAACAGATACCCTACTTCACCAAAGTCTGGCCCACAAACGGCAATGAAAATCTATTTCCTGGTAAGTCATTCCCCAGGATGAAAAAAATTCGGATTTTTGGAAGTGAGAAGTTGGAGAAAAAGTACAAAACACATATGATGATGCAAAATATAGGGGCTGGAAACAACACTGTTTTGAATGTCTACTGTATATGGCATTATCGGCCTCTTATAGTTACTGTTTTTCCAACCACTGATACAGACCACCATGATCCGTGGATCATAAAAATGGGCCATCCATTATTTCATCACCAAAGTGATGCTACTTAAGCAAGCAACTTATGTGTGTTGTGGTCATAGACATTAACAATCCATCCTTAACTTCGTGAACTAGTTGTGCTCAATATTAATAGAGTACTACTTTAATTTTTGACATCATGACTATTTTGATTATATAGTATAAGAGTTCAGATAATTAAAATGAAAATGGTTGCATTGTAGTCTTAGTCAGTTTGGGCTGCTATAACAAGACATCCTAGACCGGGTAGCTTAGACAACAAACATTTATTTTTCATAGTTCTGGAGGCTGGAAGTCTGCGATCAGAGTGCTAGCATGGTCTGGATCTGGTGAGACCCCTCTTCCTAGTATACAGATGGTTGTCTTCTTGCTATATCTTCACAAGTTGTAGAGAGAGATTTTGTGTCTCCTCCTTCCTTCATCAAGGCAGTAATCCCATCATGAGAGCTCCAGCCTCAAGAATTAATATAATGCTAAGTACCTCCCAAAGGCCCCACTTCTAAAAACCATCCCAGGAGATTAGGGCCTCATTGTGTGAACCCTGGGGTGATACATTCAGCCCAGGGATATACCAAGGCCAGCATCACCCAGACAATACAAAAAAAATTAAAAAATAAAAAGCTAAATGTGTTATTTTATTTTTAAAGATTTTATTTATTTATTTATTTGAGCAAGAGAGAGAGAGACAGAAGGAGCAAGGATAAGGGGGAGGGAGAAGCAGACTCCCTCTGAGCCTGGGACCCAACATGGAGCTTGATCCCAAGACTCCAGGATCATGACCTGAGCCGAAAGCAGGCACTTAATTTTATGTGTTATTTTAATGATCGATGAAAGGATACGTGCAACTGGATCAGGGAGTTAACCGAGAGAGTATCCTACACAGCATGCAGGAAAGAATTTGGAATTAAGCATGATGGAGAAAAGGATATACATGAAGACTGAATCTCTCAAAAAATATAATAATAATAATAGAGAATGGGAGAAAACTTTTGGAAGTGATGGATATGTGTATGTCACTAGTGATCATTTCACAGATTTATATTCACCTACAAACTCATCATTGAATGCATAAAATATATAGAGTTTTTTGCATGTTAGTCATACCTCAAAGTGATTTTAAAGAAAAAGACTGTTTTTCACAAGTCTACAGTATGGCAGGTGATCACTCCAAGGTCAGCCAAAAGTTTTTTTCATCTCCCAAATCAATTAGTGAAAAATAATAGCCACTAAATTTGTTTTGGCATGCTACTTGGAGGGACACACATCATTGCATCCATCCCTGGACTGTTCTATGAAAAACTAAGTAAAATTACATTTTCTGATTTAAAGGTCACAACTACAATGGCCCGTAGGCAAACAAGAGGGAAATTTTGATGACAGACGTGTCTGTTGGTCCTTTATAGGTTAAAGCTATTTTTTTCAGATCTTTACCGAAGATCATGACTTCAACAGTGTATCAAGTAACTTTCATCAAATTATATTCACAAAAATGTCCTCCTTAGATCTTATGTACTCTGATATGAAAAATGAAATTTTAAATCCTCTCCTTGATTTCTAATGAAGATATTAACAAAACCACAGGAAATATAAAACAAAAGATTGTTGATAACTTCTCCAAATACAAACTAGATTTTTCACATTGGCAGACATGAAAATGTAAGTTTTGACAAATTCTATTTAGTCTATAAATTTTTACAAAAAAAAATGAAAAATGTCCTGCATATCGTGTACACAAGATAGCTGAAAAGGGTGTAATTTGCTTACCTATAGTATTGAGGCTTTCATAATGAAAGATTTCTCACTCTTTAGCTTCTTCAAAATGTGCAGAAGCACGTCAGTAAGATTTCTGACATTACAGAAACGGAAAAAGATAGTCTAGTTGGACACGTGCCCACAAGATGATTGTCATAGATGTCAGCCGTGTCAAAAATGTGGAAGTGTTGGCCTGTCATGAAATCTTATTTTCAAATTACAGGATAAAAAGAATGTCTTTTTCTGATTTGGAAATGCATTAAAGATAAGAATAGAGAAAGAGGTAACAGGAAGACAGAAATGTATATGTGCTTTTTCCAAAACTTTGATGTTCTTTGAATAAGTCATACAGAGCCCCCAAAAGGATAAAATGCTTAAACCCAAGTTATTCAATGTTATAGGTGTATTGCAACAAATACTCACACAGCAGAAAAATTACTTCAATTTGGAAATAAGGCTATTTCAGAACAACGGCAAAAAGTCACCATAAAAGAGCAACCAAGTGAAAGAGGTCTTCTTAATTTCTTTAAAACTATAATTTATTTGGAATACAGCTTCGGTTTTACAAGTTCAAATTATCTCTCTGCTTTAAAACCATTCCCCTGAGAAAGAGAGGTTTAAGTTTGATGATATCCAAGGTGCTTGGAAGTGTTTTAAATTAATGGATATTTAGACATGAATAGCCTATATGAAAAATCTATACATGTAACAAACCTGATTGACAGCCAGTCAGGCTTCAGGAAATTATCAAGGAAAAAAAATTATAGGAAAGCTGATTTGTGACTTGAAAAGATAAAAGAGCTTTAAAAGGAAGGTAATCAAAACTTCTGAAACAAGGATTCTAGAAAGTTCTTTTGGCCCAGGGATCCTTGGAACTGTGTGAGAAAGATATCTTGCCACATGAATCAAGAGAGGAAAAAGCTGGAAAAAAAAAAAAAAAACTGAACAAAAATCCTGACTTTCCTCACAAAAATACCAAGAAAGAAATAGAAATCTAAAACCTGTTATGCAAATAAACTGTAAGGTTGACAGAACTGATTACAAACTCTTTAAAAAGAAATGAAAATTGAAGCCTCTTCATACCACAACCACCAAAGCAGAAGAAAAGGAGTTTTCTGAGGGAAATGTTTGATTTAAAATAAGCTAATCAAAGAAAGATTATAAATAATGATCTTAATTACTCGCTTTATGTAGTTAAAAATATTATAAAAAGCTAATTTTCAGGAGCTTGAAAGAGTGAATTAGTAATGATCAAAATAAAAAATAAAACAGAAAATCACACTTTAAAAAGCAGTGAACAGGGGCACCTGGGTGGCTCAATTAGTTAAGCGGCTGCCTTCAGCTCAGGTCATGATCCTAGAGTCCTGGGATCAAACCCTACATTCGTGCTCAGCAGAGAGCCTGCTTCTCCCCCTCCCTCTGCCTGCATCTCTGCTTACTTCTGCTCTCTCTACCTCTCTGTCAAATAAATAAATAAAATCTTAAAAAAAAAAAAAAAGGAGTGAACTCAACCAACAAATTCTTTGAAAATAAATGTAAAAACTAACATTCTTACAAAAGTGAAAAATAGAGACCCATAAAACCAGCACTGGAATGAGAAAGGATACATAAGTCTGCCTAAATGGGCAATAAATAATTTATGAGTGAAGAATTTATGTACTAAACTTATGTACTAGTCAGTCTGGGACCTACTGACTTGTGCCTGTTATGCTCAAATTAATTATGACTGCTGGCCATTTTATGTCAGAAGTCCTAAATTGGACAATATATTATATAGTTTCACTTATTACAAGAGATGATTATAATGAGAATCAGTGCAATAATTTGAAAATAAAGAGAGAGTAGACTTTTCCTAGTATGAAGTAAATGACTAAACTTGACACAAATATAATCGAATGCTAGAACAGAATAAATACCATATTTATTTTACTAATTTTACTAAAAAAGGCACTTAACTGAGTTATAGTTAACATTTAGTGAGCTGGGAACTTCCAGTAATATTTCAACTACTCCCTTGAATAGAACCTCCACTTCATTTTATAAAGTCAGCTTAATGCCAAAACCCAGAGATATGGCTCCAAAAATGAAAACTAACCAATATCAATTAGGAGTATAGATAATTCTAAATGAAATGCTATCCAATACAATCCAGTAACATATCAAAAACAGATTTTATTTACAGAATATGCAAGAACAATTCATATCTAGACACCTTTTGATATAATTTCTTATAACAACAATGTATAGTCATTGAAGTCTTCATTTACCAGAATTACAGTTTCCCTTAAAAAGTCATTTCTCAGGGTTAGATGTTGCTTTGTAATTGTATTGGTGACAAGTCAGCCCAGGCTGATGTAGAAAGCATTACAAGATATTCACAGTGTTTCATTTGAAACCTTGAGTCATTGAAAGGAAGTCCACAAATATTTTCAGTTGACTGATCTTCTAGAAGCAGTGGTCATTTCAGAAGATGTAACATCCTTGAAACTAGTTTTTCCTGGAATAAATTTTTAAAAAATGTTCAAATTAATTGTACTGTAATTGTATATCCATGTATTTGTGGGCAGCTAGAGACTTGGACAAAATATGTAATTCAGAAGCAATTCAGAGACAGTGTGTGTGAAAAAGGGAGATGCTCATATACAGAGAAAAAGAGAGAACACAAGTAGGCCGAGAGGCAGGCTCCCCGCTGAGCAGAGAGCCCAATGTGGGGCTCGATGCCAGGACCCTGAGAGAGAACTATGAGGAAAAGGAGCAAGAAGAAGAGAAACAGAAGGAAAAATAAAAGATAGTGGGAGGATGAACAGCTGGGTTTTGTTCTTTCTTCCAGCCTCAGGGATGCCCTCGGTGGCTCAGTGGATTAAAGCCTCTGCCTTCAGCTCAGGTCATGATCCCAAAGTCCTGGGATCGAGCCCCACATTGGGCTCTCTGCTCAGCAGGGAGCCTGCTTCCTCCTCTCTCTCTGCCTGCCTCTCGGCCTACTTGTGTTCTCTGTCGAATAGATAAACAAACTCTTTAAAAAAAAAAAAAAAGTAAGAGTACCTCAGATGTAAGATAATGAGACTCTGGATCAGGTCATTCTGTACTCACTGTCAAGTTTATTGAGTAAAGGGTAACCTGAATGATAAAGCACAAACACTGAGTAGGGAAAGGTTAAGGGGTAGGCAAGGAAACAGAGGAGGGCCCTGACTGGGCTCCAGAAATATTCCTGGCAGGCAGAGATGCTGAGACAGGGCGCAAAAGAGATAAGGGAACAAACCAGACCACCCTACCCTGGATGTTAGGCAATATTTTTTATGGCAGCTACACTGTAACCACAGAAAATGACCAGACCTCAAAGCAGAAATAAACACTAAGGATGTTACCAATAGTCCTTGCTAAAACCAAAACAGCACAAGAATCTCAAGGCCACAAGGAGCTTTCCCGTCAGTTCTCAATAAAAGACTGCCAGTGAAGGGAGTTGGGGGAAATTGGAGGGGGGGGGGTGAACCATGAGAGACTATGGATTCTGAAAAACAATCTGAGGGGTTTGAAGGGGCGGGGGGTAGGAGGTTGGGGTACCAGGTGGTGGGTATTAGAGAGGGCATGGATTGCATGGAGCACTGGGTGTGGTGCAAAAACAATGAATACTGTTACGCTGAAAAGAAATGAAAAAAAAAAAAAAAAAAAAAAGACTGCCAGTGACAGCCCACAGTGGCAACCCACTTGGGACCCCTCTCCCTCTAGAGAGCTTTTTTCTTTCCTTTCTGCTCTCACCTTCACTTATTAAACTTTCACTTTTAGTGTCTGCGAGATTCATTCTTCCACTTGAGAGAAGAACCCTGCAACAACACCTGAGAAGAGGGCTGGTCCCTTATGCCCGGGATGAGCACTGGAAGAGATTATGTGACTGACAGCATAAAAACTGAAAATACCGCGGTCTGATGGCCGCCCTGAGTGGAGGTGGTCTGAGCCAATCCCTCCTCATCTGTCATGACTTTATGACGACTGGGGTCCCTAATACTATTTGATTTAGGGATTTCAGAATGTCATTCTGGAAGACCTCCATACACTGTGGTTTTCCCTGCCCTGTATATACTCTTTAAGTTATTTATTTACTTTAGAGAGAGGGAGAGAGTGCTTGGGAGCAGGGGCAGAGGGAGAGGGAGAGAATCTCAAAGTTCCTCACTAAGCACGGAGCCCAACACAGGGTTCCGTCTCACAAGCCTGAGTTCATGACCTGAGCCAAAACCAAGAGTCAGACACTTGGACTGAACCCCTCAAGCGCCTCTGTCCTGCCTACTTTCATAAAGAAAGTAAACTGGGCAGGACCAAGCCTGTGTGTCTCTTGGATTTCATTGCTAATGTGAACCTAAGACCACAGCTTCTGGTCAAGCCAATAAACATGGAAAAGAAGTGGATAAAGGTATTGGGAAGAGAAAGTGTTCAGTGACTAGGAGCAGACTGAGAAAGAATACTTACGCAGCTCTTCACTTCTTCCATTGTTTCATACAACATTTTGAGAAATGTTCTCTTCTTTTTATGGGGCAGGTATGCCTTCATTAAAATAGAAATGAATTGTATTCATTATTCAATCTTATTTAGTTTAAAAATTTAAAAACTGTCTCTATCTCATTGTTTTTTAATCATGGTGAAATTTTCATGTTCGTATACTCTCGTGAATGGAACTTTGGGAAATTCAAGTATTTAAAACCACCATCTCTTGGGATGGGTGGCTCAGTTGGTTAAGCAGCTGCCTTCGGCACAAGTCATCATCCCAGGGTCCTGGGATCGAGTCGCACATCGGGCTCCTTGCTCGGCAGGGAGCCTGCTTCTCCCTCTGCCTCTGCCTGCCTCTCTGTCTGCCCGTGCTCGCTCACTCTCTCTCCCTCTGTCTCTGACAAATAAATAAAAATCTTAAAAAAAAAAAAAAAAAACACCATTTCTTACTTTCGAATGAGGCCAAATTAAAGGCAATTCTCCTTTCAAGGAGGCCTCTGACACAAAGATAAATGTCCATTTTGAGAAATGAATTTTACACACAAATTGCCATAGGCTGTACCTTTTTCCTGGCACGATGGTGAGTTTTCCTTAGTATCTTCTCTGGTCTTGACTCACACCTTCCACCTCGGTCCCTCTCAGAAACCAGGGATATCTTTTCTCCCTCCTGATCATCCAGCTTCAAATTTGACCCTTCCGAGAAAACTAGCCCTGAGGGGAAATGACAAATGTCAGTTTCTCCTGACTCGGGGATATTTGAGATTAAGATCCGTGCATGTAGAAATATATACATGAAAGAGGGGCTGTATGTATGAGCAATTCAACTGAGAGAGTCTAAGAGCCTGAAGTAGGTCCTAAGCAAATACAAGAAACCAGGAATAAAACCTTGTCTCTTACATCTCATCTCTATGTGTGCCCCACCCACCTGACCTCAAAACCTCTCATAGAGACAAACCTGGTGAAGTAGCTTGAGACCCATCATTCCTTCCTGCTAGTTCTTTTTCTCCATTTGCCGGCATCTCCAATAGCATTCGAACATCTTCTTCCATTTCATAGTTTTGTAAAAACTGTACTAGAAATTCATCACCGACGACGGGTTTATCTGACAATATAGGAGGAAAAAAAAAAAACATGCTGGAAACTGGAGTCTTCTGAGGAAATTATATTTCACAAAAAATATTCTTCTTGTTCAACATGAAGTAACACCCCCACTTCAAGAATTAGAGCTCCGGCACTAGCGGGCACCATAGATAAAAGAAGAAGAAAAGCAAACAAACTAACAGATAACAGAGAGAGAGAGAGAGAGAGACAAGCACAGCCCTGAGAGAGACGAGAAGTGGGCCTACTTCATTCATTCAGGTATAGAGTGAAACAGGAGGGAAGATTTCAATTCATACAAGACTAAAAGCTCCAACAATTTAAAGATGTAGTCTTCTCTTTGGTCTTGACTTTTTCCTTTCCTCAACCAGGACGGAAAAGTATTGAAAAGTAACAGATCCTAAATGCAATACGATTAAGGATCCTAAAGGCAACAGCTAAAGGAATAACACACGCAAATTCTGATGAGAGGGTCAAGGTTGTGAAAAGCATACCTGTATGGGAGATAGCCGCTTTTTGGAATATGTTCCAAGGAACTTCCAGTGAATGATTCTGGAAAATAAAATTTAGATGATTTTCATTTTGGTGAGATGTCTGAGCACACAGGAGCAATTAGATTTATTGGACAGAGTGGATAACTAAATTTGACATTGGTGGGAAACTAAAGCTGTAATTATCTCACAAACTTAAATTTTATCTGATTGCTTTTAGTCAGAACATTCATAGGCAATTAGGTCACTGAAGTCACTTGGAGAGAGTTCCATTATCTATGGCTTTGCCCCAATGCCACTGTGATTCTGCGCCCAAGACTGGGCTCAAGAAAAATCCAATACAGTTCCAGTGAATTTATGCTCCACTTTTATACTACCATAGTCCTCTCAAAAACATTTATAATTATATATAATTTTTTAGAGCTCACAGTCATTGAATGGTGAAGTAGTTCAATACTAATATTTTTTATGCAACATTCCCTTCATGCCCTGGACATGGAGTCACTAGTATTTAAATTCACATGTCCAATGTCAATATTCCCTTAGCATCCCCAGGATGCTTGGTTGTCCTAAAAGAATTACACAACTTTGATAATAGTTTTCTATTATTCCAATTTTTCTCTAACTCCTGGGTATAAGTGATAACTCACCTTGGATAGCAAGCACTCCATTTCTGAAATTGCCGAAGACAGATTTCCAGTGGGAGAGTTCGATTTTTAAAGGAGAGTAAATTTGATCAGTGAAAATCCAGCCAAGCAATTTCAAGTGATTAGATCAAGTTAGGCTCTCACATACCCTAATAATCTGATTAAGCCTCAGACTCTTTCAACATGAAGATTATGCTTTCCATTTCTTTTAAGTGCGTAAATCTTCTAGGGGTATATTTAATCCCTGACGTGCATTTATGGAAGTCATGTTTAAATCCCTGGACAGGCAAATTTTCCCGGAAGAGTCTAGTGTCTAAACACAGTCCTATTTATCCTGCATCTTAAACATTAGGAAGATTAGTAGTAGTGCCAAGAAAGAGTGAGTACAACTGTATTGAGAGGTTAACCAAAAAAGGACTCTTCTGTTCGAGCTATTTGTTTTTCGCTTCTAGAATTTCAGATTCAGAAAGAAAATACAAATTTGCCATTGTAGTGATGGCCTTAAAATATTTGATAAATTTTCAAAAAATTTATTTACACTCATCAAGGGACAGGTGATAATGTTTTTTTTCTCAGCTCAATAGAAGTTTTTGTTTGTTTAGCTTAACAACATCTGCCAACAACGATCCTACAATTAAAGCAACTAAAGATGGTGTCTCCCTCCCATGTTGCTCCTAAAAATGCTGACATGAGAGATGGAAATTCTACTTTGTGAATATGAAAATGAAGTTTTCCATTTTAGGCAGAGTTGAAAAACATTCCAATTTCAGTAATACTAAAAATTATTTTGGTGTTGTGTTTAGAAAGCAAACTAATGATCTGTGAATTTCTCTGATTGATTTTTGTCTCTTATGGAACTTAAATACCTGCCTTATTAGAATGAAAAAAGAAAGAAAGAAACTTCAATTTTTCCCTGAGAAGGAAGTCACTCCTAATTAGGAAAAAATACATCCTGAATCTATCCTTAATTCTTTATAAATCTGGTCTTTCAGAAGCTTGTGAAGTTCATTAACTTTTTCCTAAAGAATTTACATGCGGGGGCGCCTAGGTGGCACAGTGGGTTAAGCCGCTGCCTTCGGCTCAGGTCATGATCTCTGGGTCCTGGGATCGAGTCCCGCATCGGGCTCTCTGCTCGGCGGGGAGCCTGCTTCCTCCTCTCTCTCTCTCTGCCTGCCTCTCTGCTTACTTGTAATCTCTCTCTGTCAAATAAATAAATAAATCTTTAAAAAAAAAAAAGAATTTACATGCGGGAAATAAACTGTAATGTGAACAAATTTCATTTGAAAAAGCCACTGAAAACACCAGTCATGTATTAATTTAATTTCATTTACTTGGGAAATAAATAATTCAATTCTTTCTTATAAAAAATAGCTTTCCTTTTCGAATATTGTTTATAAAACCAAACCTGGGAGACTTGGATTTTCTTTCACAATTAATGTATTCTCAGTGACTAAAGAAGCTAGTTTTTTAAGAAAACCCTATCTCCACTGCTGCAGCATTAGTGAGAGGTAAAATCAATTTTTGTCAGGCAGGGGTTTTCCCCCTGGTACTCAGACGTCTTAGAATAGAGGAACTATAATAGAGGAAATATAAAGTCTTCCTTATTTTACTTTCAGTTTCCAAACCAAGATCAAAAGTTGCCAAGAATAACTTTTGGCAAGGAATAAAAGCTCACAAAACATTTAATCAATTTATTTTCCCTATGAAGATTTTTTTTTCTAATATGCATATCCTGGATGTCTCCCCACTAACGCTGTTTTTTGTTTTTGTTTTTTACCTGGGATTGGCCCAGGCCAGCGTTGCTGACAGGAGACCTAGCCCAGGCACCAGGGGTCAATCTGCAACACTGAGAACAGTTAACCTGCTCAAGACCCTCTCACCTGTTGATGGTTAGGGCAGGCCGCAGCCTAAAGGATAGGGTTAAACCAATCAGTGCAGTTTTTAATGGATCTATAATTTTGAGAAAACGTTAACATTTCCTTTTAAATAGTTCATGTCTTTCTCCTTGCATCAAATCAAAATATATGTTGATAAGTTAAAAATCATTGGTAAAGACTCTAGAAAGAGCCGGTAACCACAGGCCGTAATACAATTTTCTTTCGGGAAGTCTTACTTAAATTGCGTATCTTAAGTTGTACCCTATGATGACTTTCAGTGCTCAAACACTTGCAATTTGAAATGTGTATCTTCTTATTTGGGGACCTTCATCTTTATAGTCATTCTATTTCATTTTCGTCTGAGACAAATCCCTCCCCCCGTTCGGGGACCTGAACACATCCCTTCTCCCTACTTTGTTCCTCTAAGTCTCTCGCGTTTTACATCCAAAAGATGCCCTTTCGGTTTGAAAGCAAAGTGTGACATCTTTATTCCTATAATACCTTTTCCATTTATTAGGATGCTTTGAGAAGTACAGGTTTTATTTATTTTGGATTATCTTTCCCTGAACATCAAAATAATTTTCTTTTCAAAAGAAAAAAAAATTCTTTTCAAATTCCTTCAACTTAGTTGTTCTCAGTTCATTCTTATTATGTATGTCATATTATGTATATATGTATGTATTCTATTTTGAATTAATGTTTGAGTATTTTAATGATGTTTTATGAGGATATATTTTAACTCAATATATTTCAATATATTTATTCTGTCATCTTACTTTCTATCGTATTTAAAAAAGAAAACATGTACTTGAGTAATATTGTACCTAATTTCTCTCCTTATCAAATGTTATGCACTAACTAAATTTTGTGTTTTTTTTATTCTAAGTTTTCTTTTATCTCTTTCATACTACGATCCTTTTCTTCTATATAATACTAACTTAAAACCATAAAACAAAACTATGGACAAACCATATTAATTAACATAGATTTGTTAGTATTTTATTTTTTAAAACTTTTTATTTATTTATTTGAGAGAGAGATCACAAGTAGGCAGAGAGGCAGGCAGAGAGAGGGGGAAGCAGGCTCCCTGCCAAGCAGAGAGTCCGATGTGGGACTGTATCCCAGGACCCTGAGATCATGACCTGAACCGAAGGCAGAGGCTTAACCCACTGAGCCACCCAGGCACCCGATTTGTTAGTGTTTTAAAGGCTTCTTCTGAAAGTAATATATTAGGAAGAAGCATGATTTATTGCAGGTATTAAAGAATAAACATCTGTTTATGTTGTAAATTAACAATGTAAATTGAGAAGAAAAATATCAGGTGATAATCTTGATAGGTATCAAAATAAAGAATGTGATGCTCTATAATATGTGTCTGATTTTGTTTTAGTTTTTATTAAATTAGACCCAGTGAAGTATTTTTTACAAAATAAATCAACTTCTATACTACAGTATGTTAATGCCAAATTTTTTTCTTCTCAAATAGTTTTAAGTGTTGCTTTTATCTCATTTGTTATAATTTTTTATAAACATACACTTCATGATTCCTTTTTATTTTGCTTTCTAAATTTTCTTTCCCAACATTTTACTACCTACATCTCTGTCTTCATCATCTCAGAAACTACTCAAACTTTAGCCTAAAACAATCATTCATTCTCAAATATCAGTTCATTTTTTTATTAACTTTAGTGCACTTTTAAATTGTGTCATTATAATTTGTACTTATATCTTTTCATATCTTTATTTCCTTTTTATCTAGTTTTCCTAGAACCTTAATCTGTTCTTTCCTAAACTTTCTGTCCCTATTCCACAGAGGTCATACCTTTTAACAGTTGATGACCAGTTTTAACTTTAAATTTCTATCTAATTTAATCAGTAAGCCATTTAAAAAACTGAGCTCTTCCTCTGAGACTTAAAGTTTATGATCATTTTTCTTAATATTTAAGATTTTCTTCTTTTTTATACTATTTTTTAAAAATATTTTTATGTTTCCTCAAATGAGTAGGAATCTTGCCAGACTCCCATGCTAAGAGGCATGTAGATTTTTCTTGGTTCTATTCACCTGATATACACATACATGGCTTAAATGCCCTTCTAAAACTTATACTTATAGGTCAATATGTTGTCATTAGCACTTTTCTGAATTCCCAGTCCTCTACCCAAACTCTTTTCTCTAAGACAGTGTTTTCCAAACTGAAGATTACCATGTATTAACAGATCCTGAAATCCTTTTAGAAAATCACAACTAGCGGGATGCCTGGGTGGCTCAGTTGGTTAAGCAGCTGCCTTCAGCTCAGGTCATGATCCCCGTGTCCTGGGATTGAGTCCCACATCGGGCTCCTTGCTCGGCAGGGAGCCTGCTTCTCCCTCTGCCTCTGCCTCTGCCTGCCATTCTGTCTGCCTGTGCTCTCTCTCTCTGAAAAATAAATTAAAAAATCTTAAAAATAAAAAAAAAAGAAAGAAAGACAATCACAACCAGCATTGTCACTGTGCATCGTACATAACTGTTGAAGTATTACTTGGTGATGGCTTTTTTCAGTTGTGTGTGCATATATATACATATGTTTGTAGAATGCATTTCTTACCGCTGTCATCGTCAGAATTGAAGAGCACAGCTCCTGACTTGATCTGCTGTGCTCAAATTGGTTTAAATCCTAGCCCCACGGCCTGTATCTCTAATCCTTTGAAATACAGAAACATAACAAAATTCAAATCCACCTTCTGATGTTCATATTTGTTACACATCAGGATACAATAAAACTTCCTTTGATACATTGACACATTCCTCCTTACCACTCTCCCCAAAGCCTTCTGGCCCTGGTTTTTTATGCTCTTAAATGCAATGATAAAGCAGAAGATGGTTGGAAGAGTTGCTTTCTTTCTCCAGTGGACAGCATACACAGTTCAGGGATAACTGTTCAATTTTCTGGTTTAACACCATCCAATGTTTCTAAACAAAGGAGGCAAGAATAAAATGTCTTTCAGCCTTCTTTCATGTAGATGGAGTTGCTGTCTCTATTTGAAACCGATCTCTACCAGCTGTGTATTCAGTAGAAGGAAATAACGAGTTGCTATGAGTCTTGTACTTAACTGTTTTACTTTTCAAACTTGTCTGTTTCATTCTAGATATTTTATGGAGAAACAGCAGTAACATTTCTAGTCTGATGACATTTGAAAGCACTTATTTTATTTAAAATTGTCGTCTGCTTTTCTGTATCATTTCCATCCTTTTCCCTTTTGGTTTATTTTACTTTGTGAGAAATTTCAATCTAAAATAGAACTGGAAGATATAAAATGAAAAATCTCATGAATATGCACTCTTCACTTAGGAAAACAAAATGTAAGAAAATGATTTTCCATAAATGCCTGATTTACAGAAAACCGATAAGGTTGAAATTTTCTTAAATGATAGGGAACTGGTCAGGGGTTACTTTATATGGACTTTGGGATATTTTTATTTATAGTTTCTATAGACATAAACAAGAAATGCCTCAGATCAGGTTGATCTGACAAAATAAGTGAAAGTGAACTTTATTTATATGATTGGACCGGTTTTGTCTGCTCAGGGAATTTTCAAAGCTGGTCTCTGCTTTTGATTTTAACAGTCTCTAAAGTGTACTCTCCCCTCGTCACATTCCCTGCCCATAAATACAGCCTACCCCAAATCCTCATCACATTCCTCTTGCTACAGTCTGTCCATCCCAAATTGCAATTCCTCTGCTATTCCCAAATAAACTCATCCTCTTTTTTTTTTTATTCTACAATTTTGAGCTTCTTCAGTTTATTCTCTTTTAAGTCAGATTTCCTTGGTATCAGAAGTAGGATCCAGGGACGCCTGGGTGGCTCAGTTGGTTATGCATCCCACTCTTAATTTTGACTCAGGTCATGATCTAGGATTATGAGATGGAGCCCTGCCAGGGGCTCTGCCCTGGGAGTGGAGCCTGCTTAAGATTGTCTCCCCCAGGGCGCCAGGGTGGCTCAGAGGGTTAAGCCTCTGCCTTCAGCTCAGGTCATGATCTCAGAGTCCTAGGATTGAGCCCCGAATTGGGCTTTCTGTGGGGAGACTGCTTTCCCCTCTCTCTCTGCCCACTTGAGACCCCTGTCTCTCTGTGTCAGATAAATAAATAAAATCTTAAAAAAAAAAAAAAAAGGATTACCTCCCCCACACTCTACCACTCCCCGCTCCCCACTCCATCACTCTCACTCAGAAGAAGAAGAAAAAGAAGGGGGGAGGTATCCAAAGGAGATGACCATGAAAGATAAAGATAACCATGAAGAAAGCTCCAAATGGAGCGAGATGCCCTCTCTTCTCCAAGCCCCTTGAGCTCCTTGCTTCCGGAAATTGCTGCTTATGATTGGTTCATGTGTCTTCCACATTCTGAGCTCTTTCCTTTTAGTTGAGTTTTCTAATTTCATGTGAGATCTGTTTAAGAGCTTTGTCCTTTTTTGTGAATACTCATTTGTTTTCTTGATTTCCAGAAGCATGCTAGAATTTTGGTATAATTCTTTGGAATTAAGAGAAAAAAAAAAATGTGGTCAGCACAGGTCAAACAAAAAAATGCTACTAGAGGGCCCACCTCTTCCAAATAAAAGATTCTGATGTCTGAAGTAAAACTCTTGTGAGAGGGTAAGTTGATCGCACACAGGCCAAATCGGCATTTAGTCACCTGCCAACTACGAGACAACTTCTGTGCAGTAAGAGACACCTGGTCATTGTCAGATAACTAGGGCAATGGCCATCTGCCAGGAAAAAAAGAAAGTATCCTGTGAAAGGAACACTGTAAAACAAAACACAGCTCCCAACCATAAAACCACACCCATCAGGCTCTTCAGGGATTGCTTTTCTCTTTGCTTTCAAGAAACCCTCTGAGGGGATACCTGGGTGGCTCAGACCTCAGCCTTCAGCTCAGGTCATGATTACAGGGTCCTGGGATCAAGCCCCGTGTTGGGATCCCCGCTCAGCAGAGAACCTGCTTCTCCATCTCCCTCTGCCTGCCACTGTGCCTACCTGTGTTCTTTCTCTCTCTTCAAATAAATTAAAATCTTAACAAACAAAAAGAAAAACAAAAACAAAAAACCTCTGAGATGAGGGATCCCAACCACCTAAATGCTCTAACAGTTCCAAGTGTCTCTAAATTAGAACTTCAATGGCTACTATGGGGAACTTGCCATCTTCCCAGACTTGCTTTTCTTCAGACTATATTAGAAGACCATAGTGATAGAACAAACTAACTGAATGGGATAGCTATTTTAATCAATACCTAGAGGATTCTAAATGTATTCAGGATTTAAATTTGCCTCTTTACAAAATACTAAGTTAACTGAAGTAAATAAAAAACTGAAAGGTGGACCCCCACCCCAACCGCCTAGGTGGCTCAGTCAGTTATAGCCTCTGCCTTCAGCTCAGGTCATGATCCCAGGGTCCTGGGATCAAGCCCCACATCAGGCTCTGTTCAGCAGGGAGCCAGCTTCCTCCTCTCTGTGCCTGCTTCTCTGCCTACTTGTGACCTCTGTCAAATAAATAAATAAAATCTTAAAAAAAAAAGCAAACCTAAAGGTGATTTAAAAAGAAATCTGAGGCCCTTTCTTTAGCAATACCAGTAAAGGCTCCCCCAATGCCATTGCCCCACCTCCTTTAAAGCCACCTTTGCTTTCTTCTAATGCCTTCCTCTATCTGAACTCCCTGTCTTCTCTAAAGCTGAAACCTTACCAACTGAGCCTTTTAAAACCCTACCTTTAAAAATGCGGCCTCTGAGGATCCTGCTAAACCATTGAATTCTTAACAATCCATGAACCAAACCTGAACTTAGAGCTACAGTAAAAAAAAATTTTCCCAAGGTAACTGAGGATCCTCATAGACTTGCCAAAGGATTCAATTTTGTAATTTAAATTTACCAACCTGGCTTCTCTGATCTTTATCAATTAGTCCACATGCTTGATGGAGAAGGTCAAGCCCAACATTGCTGGAGAAAGTCAAGCCCAACATTGGATGAAACCTGCAATTAGAAAAGCCCTGAACAATCTTTAGAATTCCAGTTAAGTCAGCCACCAGACCTTTTATGTGATCAAGCTCATGCCAATGGCTAAAAGACTTCATCTGTTCATCATTACTATAGTAGACTTCAAGCTGTTTTTAAAGAAACTTCTGGACTCCCTGGGACATTGAATTCGCCAGGGAAGCCTTTAATTCAGTGTTTACAAAAGGTTTAGATAGAGATCTACCTCTGTTAGTCAAGAGAACCTGCACAGCATGGGAAATATTATCCACCCTTGATCTCATTAAATTAGCCACACCCTAGAAGATGATTAAAAAAAAAAAAAAAAGCAACTAAAATTTCAAATTTCCAAATTCAGTATAGGGAATCTCCTAAGCAAACTCTCCCTATTAGATTCTGTCATTATTGTTAAAAAACAAAACAAAACAAAAGAAAACAAAAAAAAAAAAAAAAAAAACCCTGACCATTAGGAAAAGGACTGCTACAAATTAAAAAAGTTTAATGAACAGAGATTTCCAAGAGCCAAGTGTCAGACTCATCCCAATCCCAATGTCAAAACTATACCCATGATAGGACTCCAGGGAAACATAGGGACTGTTTCCCATTCTACCATTAAGTAGGCCAGGGAGAACTACTATTCAGATGAGGGACAAATTCTCACAATATTAACACAGGAGCGAGCTATTATATTGGTGTTCAACACCACAACAATTAAATGCTCTCTTCCTCAGAGTAAGCCATTTAATCAAATAATAGGGGGGTCTCAAATAAGCCACAGTGTCCTATTTCTAAACCTATACCTTTCACTTGGGACTTTTGTAAGATAGACATCCATTTCTCATCAGTGAACTAGCCACTTATTAGGAAAAGATTTCCTAGAAAAATATCATACTGCCATTTCTTTCTCTTGAGTTCAAATTCCCTGAACTGAATATATATCCTTCGAATGTAACTCCCCAAAATCCAACATCTTTTCCTTTCACATGTACTTTACAAACCAGAGAAGATCAAACATGAGTTTCATCTCCATTATTAATTTTAGTGTCCCTTACTTGATTGGCAAAATTCTTCATAGACATAGGCAGAATTCATACTGACCCTCCTGTTAAGATCCAAATTGATCCCTTAACCCCCCTAAATTATCAATACCCTATAAACAAGGAAGATTTCCAAGGTATTAAGATCATAGAGGACTATAAAGCACACAGACTTATTATTCCTTGCACCAATCCTTGAAATATCCCTGTTTTATCTATAAGAAGACCTAATGGCTGAAGATAGATACTTGTCCAAAACCTCCAAGTAATAAATAATATTGTTATTCCTTACCATCCCATTGTTTCTAATCTCCATACATTACTTTCTCTGGGAAGGACAACATGCCTAGACAGTAATGTACCTGGATTTTACTGAAAGTTCTTCTTACTATTCACAAATTTTAAAAGGTGATCTAGATGATATAAAATTTTCTGGAGGCCCCACATTACTACGAGGTGTAGATGACTTACTTCTCTGCTTACCCTCTCAAGATTCCTCACAAAAAGACAGTATTCATCTGTTAAAACTCTTAACCACTAAGGGACACAGGGTCTCAAAGGAAAAGTTGCAATTTGTTCAAGCTTAAGTACATTACTATCCCAACCCTTACATTTCTTATAAGAAAAAAAAAAAAATGCCTAAACCTGACCTCATCATCTAGGAAAATTAAGATGACTTGGCCTTTAAAACCTTGAAGAGAAGCTTAATAAGTCCACCTGCCCTTGGACATTCAAATTATCAGCTACCTTTTTTGATTTTATATATGAAAAAGAGGAACATGCCCTCATAGTACTTACCCCAAAACAGGGGGGCTACCACCAATCTGTAGATTATTAGAGCCAACAATGAGATCTCATGGTCTGCCCCTATACCTTAGAACTTTACTGCCTTTCTGGTAAATGCCACTGAGAAAAATAGTTATGGGATCCTTTTTGAATATCTTAGTGCCTCACACTGTTGAAGGTCTCTTGAACTCACACAACACCCAGCATCTTCCAGCAAAGCCACCTTGCTTCTTAAGAAATCCTCTTGCTAACCATCCCTCACATCACTCTCATTTACGGAAACAGTCTCAACCTTGCTGTCTTTCTTTCCTCCTCAGTGGGAACCTATACTGAAAGCCTATGGAGTAGCCCATGGTTCTGGAATGTTGTGGAAACTGATGAGGTTTCCTTGCTTCCACAGAGGCAAAATTAAAAGTGCTCCCTAGGTCCTGAATTTATTAGTTGCTTTGTTCCTACCAGCATTTCTAGCTAGATGTTAATTACAGTCCCTGGGCATTCTAAGTCTTAGGACTCTGGGAGCCATAAGGAGCCACGTTGATGATGCCCCCACAAAAACCACGGCTCCTTTGGGATTCAGAGACTAGAAAATCACTTTCCCTGGTGCTGACCTAAGAGGATTAATAAGGGAAATATAAAAATTGACCTCTGAATAGGAAAAACAAAATCCAATGTCTAAGGGATTATGAAGAAAAGAACATTTGATTTGAACCTAATAACAAATGGGTCCTGCTAGAAAGGTCTAAAATTTCCATTATTAACTACCATACATGAAATTAAATAATTAATCAGCTAACATTCATGAATCAATATTAGTGGTGAAACATTGGCAAGGCTGCAAAACGTGTTTATCTTGCTTGTTCCATTGGTCCTAAACTTAATCCAGGGAAATTTAACTGTAATTCTCCTGGACATTTTAATTTAACCAATGAACTATCCAAGGTTTGGCAAATGGATTTCACACACAATTGCTCCCATCTTAGGGATATTAGTATGTTCCAGTAATGGTTTACATGTTTTTACACTGAACTGAAGCTCTCCCATGTAGACAGGTAACTGTCTTTTCTGTAGCTAACATCTTATTAGAAAACATTATTCTCACTTGAGGATCACCCTGCCCCCCCTTACCTTCATAGTGATCAGGGAAACCATTTCACTACTCAAATACTTCAATGAGTCTGTAGTATCTCCCTAGTTCTGCAACACTGCCACTGTGTTTATCATCCTTAGTCTTCAGGACTGGTCAAATATACAAATGGACTTATTCAGACTCAGTTAGCTAAATTCGTTGAAACTCTCCAAATACCCTGGCCAAATGTTAACCGTTGGTTCTTCCATATCTTAGATCTACTTCAGGTTGCATACATTTTCATATTTTTTAAAGATTTTATTTATTTACTTAAGAGAGAGAGAAAGCACAAGTGGGGGAAGGGGCAGAGGGAGAGAATATCTCCCTCAGTGAGCTGACTCACTGAGCATAGAGCCTGACCCAGAGCTCGATCTCACCACCCATTAGATCAGGACCTGAGCAGAAAACAAGTGTGGGATGCTTGACCATCTGAGCCACCCTAACTTTTGCCTTTGGAAATAACTACAGAACAGCTAATGCATTTAGATGTCCCCTCTCCCCACACAAACATATACACTTGTTTTAACCCACAAGTAATAAAGGGGGAAATACTTCAGTTTTACAGTTTTGCAAAGGCCTGATCAAGTACTTAGAAAATAATCGTGTTCTTGTAGGACAGTCTTTCCACAGTACATTCCCAGAACATGAAGACAAACACATCTTAGAGCCTGGAAACTTTATCTCTGGAAATACATCTCCAAAAAAATTCTTTAAGCTCTCCGGCAAGAGAGATTCTGGTAGAGGTTTTATTAACTAATCTCTGCGTAGCTAGACTTTAAGGAATAGACACCTGGATTCATGTGTCTCATCTCAAGAAGACCCCAAAACCTGAGTGAACTTGTACACCAATGGGTGACCTGAAACTACAAATCTCAGGGAACTGAAACAGACAACATCTGAGGTAGATAACTTACGCAAGATATCCAAACTAGGCCTGCATAACTTCACATTTTTTTTAATTACCCTATGTTTAGTTGAATCATGTTATCCAGGCCTTCAAAGGATCTTATTCTAGTTTTTCTACCATTCTTTAATTTGATTTTGACACATCATTTTATCCCCACCTTACAGAAACTCTCTGATTCCACTACCTTACTGTTCATTGGCTTTCTGCCAGAGCAATAATGCTCATGATGAACCTGAATCATGGCCTGGCTACTGTATTTAGAAGGATGGTGACACCTATCTAGTAAAGATAAAGGATTTTCCTGCAGTACCTTTGAAACCATACATGTCCTTTTACTAGAAAACTGGTGCCAAATATTACGGTTTTCCACAAATATCATGGATTTACTCATAAAGGATCACTCAGATCTGGACTTGTATCCAAAATTTTTCTCTTGAAAACTATGATGAAAATGGAAGGACTCCAGGATTTCTCCCACCAAATATTTGTAACTATATTATTTTATACAACCTGGATGAACACAAGAGAAAGAATTCAACTTGCTTTTTCCCTAGATATCTTTTTCCCTAGCTATCAGACCTCCACCAAAACCCTATTTATACTAGATCAGCTCAATTGTTACTTCAGGTCTATAGAAATTTAAGATGTTCATAAAACCATTTCCATAATGCTAGTAAATCAGATCTCATGTGTTCCATATAAATGGTTATATTTCTGATCCTAATATGCCCTCTTTCATTTCAGGAAAAAGAATCTGGGCCAAGAACCCAACTATGCTTCATCCTTAAAATACATTAGGTATCTCTCTCTCTCTTTTTTAAAGATTTTCTTATTATTTATTGTGAGAGAGAAAGCGAGCACAAGCAGAGAAAGGGGCAGAGGGAGAGGGACTAGCAGACTCCCCAACAAGCAGGAAGCCCTACTCAGGGCTCGACCCCAGGACCCTGAGATTATGACCTGACCAGAATGCAGACACTTAACCCACTGAACTACCCAGGCACCCTGGGCATTTCTTTTTATGTGAAAAAGACGGGGGGCATGTTCTATGTTTTCTCTTAATTGGAAAAGACATTGGGGGATCATTGCCCTCAGCCCTGATGCCAAAACTAAGAAACATTCTTTCCTTTACTGCTTATATACCTAATCTAGAGTCTTTCTCCTATCTACTTAAAAGGACACATCAGAACTGGGAATAACATAATATAATATATATAATTTTGAAAGGCTGTCTACAAGTAATCCTCTAGTAGATAGAAAGGGTTCGGACATGTTTTCTCCAGAAACTTTTTAGCTTGGATTTCAGTAGCAGACCTTCAAAACGCCATCTGCAGTATTTTGACTGCGTGTCTACCACTTTCAATGCTGCTGACTGAACTTTTGAACTTTAGGAAGTTCAAAAGGCTTCCTAAAAGGTAGCCTTATAGGAATAGTGCTAGAAAACTGCTGAGCCCTAAACCTGCTCACTGCTTAGCAAGGGGGCATCTGGGTCCTACTTGGGGAAAAAAATGTTGTTTTTATGTGAGTAACTTGAGAAAAATAACACAAGAGCTAAAAATAATGAAAGACAGTAGCAAGGAGCTAGCAAAAGTTGACCAGACTCCTGGAACTTGGGACAGTTTTGATCTATTAAAAATGAGTAATTGAGGAAATTAGCTGAGAAGTATGTTTTAACAAATAGTGACCATTGGGCTTTGGGTCATCAGATTAATTGTTTTATTAAATTTCTGTTGTTCTATGGCAGTAAGCAAATGACTTCTTCCCAAATGTAGGTTCAAAAAAAAAATTATTTTCCTTTCAAAGGATTTTCCTGAAACTCAACTGACCACAGAAACTAAACCAACCCTCTTAAAAGATATAACTGATATTCTTGATTTTCAACCCTCTTGGAGGCCAGTGATATTCCATACCATGGCCCTCCTCTGTGGGACAAGACACATGAGATGGTCCCCCAGCTTCATTGAAAAACACACTTGAGGACAACCCTTCTCTGCTCTACACTATACAATACAATCTATAAAGAACTATGACTTTGACCAAAATTAACAACACCTGAATGCTAGAATTGACCAGCATTGTTTTCTTTGAAGCATCTTGATCAAAGGGGGAAATGTGAAAAAAGGGGAAGCATGTAAAAGAATTTCAATCTAAAATGGAAAATCTCAGGCAAAAGTCAACAAGGGAAAAGGGGGGAAAAAACGGAAGAACTGAGAAAGACTGATTTCCCATAAATGCCTTATTTATAGAAAACTGATAATGTTGGAATTTTCTTAAATGATAGGGAATTGGTCAGGTGTTCCCTCACATGAACCTTGGGGAAATTTATGCCTATGGCTTTCAGAGACGTGAACAATGACCACATCAGGTCAACCTCACAAAAAGCTGACTTGAGGGACACCTGGGTGACTCAGTTGGTTAAGTGTCTGCCTTCAGCTCAGATCATGAAGCCAGGGTCCAGGGATCAAGTCCCGCATCAGGCTCACTCACTACTCAGGGGGGAGACTGCTTCTCCTTCTGGCTCTGCATGCCCTCCCCCTACTTACTCTCTCTCTCTCTCTGACAAGTTAATAAACTAAAAAAAAAAAAAAAAAAAAAAAAAGCCGACTTGAGCTTTATATGATTGGACTGGTTTAATCTGCTCAGGGAATTTTCAAAGCTGTTCTCTGTGTTTGATTTTAACAGTCTCTAAGTGAGTTCTCCCCTCTTCACGGAACCTGCCCATAAAAACAGCCCACCCCAAACCCTCAACACACCCACCTACAGTCCGTTACAGTTTCTATGCCCCTAATGGCAACTCCTTTTCTATTCCCAAATGAATTCATCTTTTTTGGACAATTTTGAGCTTGCCCCAGTTTAACTCTTTATTCAGATGACAATTTCTTTTTTTTATTACCTCATCTTATTTTTCATATTTGACTTTTTTTCTTTAACATACATTTATTTTTATATCTTTCAGTTTCCATTTTTAGCTTATTTCATTTTTTTCAAGATTGATTGATTGATTTGAGAGAGAGAACTCTCTGCAGAGGGAGAGGGAGAAAAAAATCCCAAGCAGAATCCCCACTGGGCTGGATCTCAGGACCCTGAGATCACCACCTGAGCCAAAACCAGAAGTCAGAGCCTCAGCCAACTGCCACCCAGACACCCCAGGTTGTTCACTGTTTTAATAGCTTATTACAGTATTTTAACCATGTCTTTTATTTACTTCACCTTTTCATGGAATTATCTATGTTTTATATTAGAAAGCATTATTCTAAAGATACAATTGTTTCAGTTTTTGAACTTTTCTCCCAGCCTTGAGGAAGTTCTGATTTCCTAAATAACCACTCTGTTATTTCACTTTTAGCTTCCCCTTCACAATCCCAATGCTAAAAATTTGAAATGAGTAATTCTAAAGATTTATAACCCCAAATCTCCACCCTTCTTTCCCATCCCATAATACTGACACAGCAATGATCACTCCATAGATAATCCAATTCTTCCAAGAAAACAAATGAAATATAAAATACATAATATTTAACATACAGTCAGTCAGTGATTACTACATCTTGAAGAGGTTTTACAGCATCATAGGAGAGAGAGATTGCAATTTACAGAGAAATATTAAATATGCAATTACCTGTAATTATTAATTACAAAGAAATATTAAATATAAACTCCACATCTATTTGTTAATAGTAATCAGCTTGCTTCCAGTAGCCTCTCATAGATTGTTCTCCCCTGCTTCTTGTAATAAATTCATCAGCTGATTTGCCAACAGGTAATTAAGAGAAATTTCTATTAGTTCTGTTAGTCCACATTTTTGGCAAATAGAAGTCCTTTCTGCTTTTGATTTGATGGGAAATAATAATAACAGCAATGATAATGTTGGATTGATTACTTGGGCAAGATGTGAAATGAAATGCATAAAAAAACTCTTCTGGAATTTATTTCAACTTAAAACTTTACAACATTGTATTGTCTCAAAACCTTGAGTCCAGTTTTATTCTACACCTGGCAATACTTATAACTCTACCCCCATTCCACATACACTAGCACAGCAAGGACACATTTCTCACCCACTCACAGTTGCTCAATGTTCTGTAAACACATCATTCTTTGAAAATAACATGGATTTAGAAATATGTCCAAAGGTAATGATGTCTTCCGTAGAGCTTTTTTAAATAGCTTTATTTTAAGAATTTTTAAAAAATTTTTATATAATTAACACATCAGATTATCAATGACACAAAGTCAACTCTTTTCATGGTTACTTACTCTCCTCTAGTCCTTGTTTATGTAAATATTTAATGCTGCTATTAGAACCATAACTTAACTTTTGTTCTCTTTTTCATGTAGCAGTAAATTACAGTAAAGATTTACATATGTTGATTAATGTAATCCAGTTATACAGGAATTATTATTATTAAGCCAATTTTACAGCTGAGGAAGCAGAAGCACTGAGAAGTTGTATAATTGGCCCAAGATGGCAGAATACGCAAGAGTGAATCTATTCCATTAACCCCTGTGTTGTCCAAACTTAAGTCCTGTTGAGATATTCCCAGGGGCACCTGGGTGTCAGCTGGTTGTGTCCGACTCTTGATTTCCACTCAGCTCATGATCTCAGGGTTGTGAGATTGAGCCCTGCGTCCAGAGCCGTGCTCAGCGTGAAGTCTGCTTGTTGGTCTGCCTTTGCCCTGCTCTCTCGCTCACTCTCTCTCTAATAAATCAATAAATTTTTAAAGATTTTATTTATTTATTTGAGACATAAAAAAGAGAAAAAGAGAGTGCGTGCTTGAGCAGGAGAAGGGGCAGAGGGAGGAGGAGAAGCAGGCTCCCTGCTGAGCAGAGAGGCCTCCGCAGGACTTCATCCCAGGACCCCAGAATTATGACCTGAACCAAACGCAGACGCTTAACTGACTGAGACCCAGGCACCCCAAATAAAATCTTAAAAAAAGTATATTCTCACACTGTATTTCAGATTTCTTCTTTTCCAGATACTTTTATTGCTGATATGAATGTTATTTTAGCCAGGAAATGATATCAAATTATTTATTACTTCATTCCACAAATACTTATTGAGTGTCTATTTAACTGACGACTGGAATTTCATTATGATATTTTCATTCTTGTGAGTTTAGTGGCTACCTACTATTAAAAGTTGTAATGCTGTGACTTTGATCTCTGACTTTGACATTTGGCTAAAGTCTACCTTTCAGGTTCAGCTTTGGCCTCAACTGATTTCAACATCATTTCTGGATCCCTGAAATTGTGTACAATCAATAATCCTATGATCTTTGTAGGTAATAATTATATAAAATCACTATCATAATGTTACTAATATAATTAAGGTATAATTTGCAGATCTATTTTAATATATGAATATTCACTTACAGTTATATGTTATATATTATATGTATTTTGGAGCTGTCTTGGAGCAAGGAAACTTCTTGCCAGTCTCTTCCAAAAAGACAATTCAAAAAATTGATATATTCGGGACACCTGGTGGCTCAGTCAGTTAAGCATCTGCCTTTGGCTCAGGTCATGATCCCAAGTTCCTGGAATCGAGTCCCCCATAGGGCTTCTTGCTCAATGAGGAGCCTACTTCTCCTTCTGCCTGCAGTTCCCTCTGCCTGTGCACTCTCTTTCTCTCTTAAATAAATAAATAAAATCTTTTAAAAAATGTGATATTTTCAAAAACTCCCTTAAGACATCAAAGCCCATTATTGGCCTTATTCATCTTTCTGTCCTGAACATATTCCTGGAATGAAAAAAAAAAAAAAAAAAAACATTATAAATGGGTAATTTGGGTTCATTTCAAAATTTCCTGTTCTCATACATATTGTAGCAGCAGGTGACAGAAATAATGACAACTTTCATTTAGAGTGCTTCCTCTTTTCTTCAGCCATAGTCAATGTCTATTTCCTCTGAGAGTTCCATAAGAATAAAGCAGAGAGCATGGGAAGAAATACTGAAGCGGGCCATCTGTACCCCAATGTTCATAGCAGCAATGGCCACAATCACCAAACTGTGGAAAAGGCCAAGATGCCCTTTAACAGACAAAAGGATAAAGAAGATATGGTCCGTATATACAATGGAATATTACACAGCCATCAGAAAGGGTCAACATGGACTGGACTGAAGTAGATTACGCCAAGTGAAAGAAGTCAAGCAGAGAAAGTCAACTATCATATGGTTTCACTTACTTGTGGAGCATAAGGAATAACATGGCGGACATTAGGAGAAGGAAAGGAAAAAAGAATTGGGGTAAATCTGAGGGGGAGATGAAGCATTAGAGACTGTGGACTCTGAGAAACAAACTGAGGGTTTTGGAGGGGCGGGGGTAAGGGATGGATGAGCCTGGTGGTGGGTATTAAGGAGGGCACATATTGCATGGAGCACTGGGTATGGTGCATAAACAATGAATCATGGAACACTGAAAAAAATAAAAGAAAATTTAAAAGAAAAAAAAAAAGAAATTCTGAAGTGGAAATGTCCTCCTGCCTCTGGGTAACAAATGCCCAGCAAGACTGTACCTTACCTTAGAATTTAGAAGTAAACAATTATCATAAGGATGTATATTTATGGGTTTATTAGAATTAAAAAATGAAGCATTACTTGCCCTATCAGAAATGTTTTATCTTACCAATTATTTTGACAATGAGAACTGGCTTTGCAAAATTAGGTTATTAGTGAACATTTTCTAGAAATTTAATCAGCTAAATGTGTAAGTCCTGATTTAGAAAATAAGTTAAGAATTTTATGAAGTTTTTATCTATAAAACCATAATTGAGTTAAAAATATTTTAATTTTCCAAATTTTTAAAAGTATATTAGTTGTCTTTAGGTAAGAAAGTAACAATCAGTAACCATTTATAAGTACCGGTAAGTCTATTTTGTGCATTTCCTAGAAACTGAGAATGAGATTGATTTTAATGACTGAGTTCCAAACTCTTTTGCAATTGACCTAGTTACCAGTGCTTGCTTTCAACAAAATTAAGGAGACTATATTTTTTCAGCTGAGAATTATAATTATGTAACTACAATTATATTTAATGACAATTATAATGTGTATGATGTGACCTTTGGCTTATAACTGAGATGCCTAAATATTTAAATGATATTGTTCTAATTGAACCTCTCTCATTTCACTCTTCTCTATGTAAACAAGATTTCTTGATGCTCACACCTACGTGATAGGAAACAGAACAGGAATATTCTAGAAGAGAACTAGAATAGAAAAAATAGGAGGTAAATAGTGGAAACTTGCTTTAATAGACAATAAGTAGTATTCATTCAAGGATACAATAGAATAGAAAAAATAGGAGGTAAATAAATAGTGGAAACTTGCTTTAATAGACAATAAGTAGTATGCATTCAAGGATACAAAATCTGACTGCAGAAACCAGATGGATGAAATGTATAATTTATTTCACTAAGAAATTATTTTCAAACAAAATTATCTCTTGTGTTTCATATTTAATAAGATTGTAGTAGATATATATGGTCTTGATAGGTAATATACTGACACTTGTAATGAGAATTCAATCCAGAAAAGTTGCATTACTACTCAGAACCTTATAGGTACAAAAACTTATTACCTTAGTTACAGAAATGAATGATAAGGTGTTCATTACAATGTATTGAAGAATATGGGCACCTGGGTGGCTCAGTTGGTTGAGCGTCTGCCTTCGGCTCAGGTCATGGTCCTGGTATCTTGGGATCGAGCCCCGCATCCAGCTCCTTGCTCAGCAGGGAGCCTGCTTCCCCCTCTCCTTCTGCCTGCAGCTCCCCCTGCTTGTGTGCTTTCTCTCTGTCAAATAAATAAATAAAAATCGTATTAAAAATTTTAAATAAATAAATAAATAATATTGAAGAATAAAACACCAGGATAAAATTATGTGAGGAACTACAATGGAAATATAAGATCAAGAAGAAGCAAGAATGATGTAAAATTTCCAACTAGCAACAAAAGAATCCAACAAATGAATGATGGTAGACAATAAATTAATTACTAACAGTGTGTACATTTCATTGGATATGTTTAAAAAGTGATATTATAGCTTTATTTTTAAAATAGCAGTATTTATAATACACTTTTTTATCATCTTGACAAAAAAATTTAAGTTAAGGAAGTGTGATGAGTTACACGTTTAATAAAATTCTTTTAGGGAATATAAGAAAAAAGATTGAAGACCAAAGAATGTAAAAGTTTTAGTTGAGAATGCTGAGAAAAATATCACTTATGCCACATTATACATATGTATATTAAATATACCTAATAAAATTTACAATTAAAAATCAAGATGGAAAAGTTTTGAAGACACCCAATTTATTCTTGTGTGCCTGAAGTTCAAGCTACAGTGGTGATTTTTGTTTCATTCAAATACGGATTTTTTATTTTTAGTCATTAGACATTTGGCCAAAATACAGGTTTCTTTGAACATCCAATAAGTTTATTTATGCCTGGGAAAAGTAATATAGGACTCTTATAAGTCATTTATTACTTATTATACATTAATTCACACAACATTAAGCAGGTGGAAAGTGTGTTATTTATGGAAGTGCAGGAGTGGAGAGGGAGAGCACAGGGGAGCTCAGTAGAAAAGAAAAATTCATAAAGATTCTAGTGAGGGAAGCACCCAAAATAAAATAGAAGAGTTTTATATTCATTCAGCAAACATTTGCCAACTACTAATGGCCAGGACAGCTTCTTCTCTTTGACTTGGCTTTATGTCACCCATACTTTATCCTCCCGGGAATTGAAATATCTTACATACCTACAGTTTTACAGTTCACAAGGGTGGCCATGTACACTAGCATCACTTCTCACTCTCTCAGATCATTTACAAAATGTAGACAAAGCAGCATCAGGGTGGCTCAGTCGCCTAAGCATGCAAGTCTTCATTTCATTCAGGTCGTGATCTTGGGGTAGTGACCTTGAGCCCCACCTCTAGCTCCCCACTGGGCGTGGAGCCTGCTTAAAATTCTCTCTCTCTCTCTCTCCCTCTGCTCCTCCCTTCACTCATACTCTCTCTCACTCTCAAATAAATAAATAGATCTAAAAAAAATTGTATGTCAAAAACAAAATATTCTTCATCTATAAAAATGCCTATTTCTCACCACATCCTATTTTAAACTGGTTGTCTACTCAAAATATGCCCACTTCATTTTCTGGGGTCCCAGTTAAATTAATGTAACAGTATGGATCTTTCGTATTTTCAGAATTCCATGAATATAGATTCTAACACCCCAATCTCTCTTGGAAAGCAAACAGGATGATGAATCACAATTGGTTTAAAGATTTTATTTATTTATTTATTTACTTACTTACTTATTTGACAGAGAAAGAGAACACAAGCAGCAGAGCAATAGGCAGAGGGAGAAGGAGAAGCAGACTCCCCACTGAGCATGGACTACCCCCCACAATGTGGGGCTTGATCCCAGGATCCCAAGACCATGACCTGAGCTGAAGGAAGACGCTTAACTGTCTGAGCCACCCAGGCACCCTGATGAAACATTTTTATATTGCTCAAAGTAGAATTAAATAAGAATGTTCATCAAATAAAGGTCATTTCATTAGGGAATAAAATGAATAAATTGGCTTTAATTCTAGATGTTCAATGAACTTAGAAATAATAAGTATGTATTACATCAGTTGTATCCAAATGAACTATCATTTCCTTTACAAACAAACATAAAGAGAGCTATAAATTGCACACATTAAGCTGCTAACCAAGGGAGAGATTGTCTTCAGATTTATTCTGTTTAAAATCCTGTGATAATACATTATATGTTTATTAAATAATTAAATAAAATCCTGTGATAAATTTCACTTCTTTGTTCCATTAAAGAACCAGATAGGATGAAGCCAAGGGGAATATGTGATGTTCCCTAGACTATTAAAAACTGATATGGTATAGGTATTTACATTAATACCTCTTTTAAAAAAATGAAAGTCAAGAATATTGATTGATTTCATCAAGACATATAATTTATTTTGTTTCTTCTTAAAAATATTTAAGGTACTGATTAATAATCAGAGCTAGTGTAGCCTAAAAGTCCTATTTTTCAAAGACATAGAAAATTTGAGAAAGTGGATTAAAGAACACTGATGGTTGTAGAAATAATCTGGAATTGATTTTTTTATACTGGAAGTAGTTAATATGTTACAAAAATAAATGGTTAGCAGTTTACTTTCACTGCCCATCAGGTAAAATAAAAACCAGAGATTACAAGAACAGAGTTCAAGAAATCAAGGACTCAGCTTCCTATTATTTCCTTTCTCTCCCCACCATGAGGGGAAATCAACTGCCCAATCCAGTCTTGATTCTATTTCTCCTGCTCCTTCCCAGAGATGCTTCCACTGCTTCAAAACCGTAAGCAACATTTCCAGAAAATTCTACTGCCCCTCTCTTTCTCATTGTGTTATCTGCTTCTTGATATGTCTCACTTACTTATTTTCTGATTTCCTGTGAAGTTATCTACTGTTGAAGGGGTTTGGAAAGGTCAGTACATTGTTATGGCTCATGTGGAAAGGGGCATACTCCAGTTCTAGAAAACACAGAGACATAGGGCGGTAACATTTATGAAACATTCACCAAATAAGAATACAGAATTATACAACATTCACTTAATAATAATATAAAATTCCCACCAAAAAGGGGGGGGCATATTTTTATAATTGTCTCATGAAAAGGGCTGCTGTGTCTCGTCCACTGTGAAATGGCTCAGTGGCCATATTTTCCCCCAGTCAGGGATCACCAGGACGGATGCATGACTTTCACACAAGCCAGGCTTTGTGTGTCAGGTCACTCAAATCATCAGCAAACCTGTAGGGGCTGGCATTAGATCTTGGGACTTTACATATTAACAAAATGTGGGCTCTGCCTTCAATACCTCACAGTATAGAAAATAGGAGGAGATAGTGCACAGAGAAAGGAATACAGTGCAAAACCAGAAGCAAGCACTACAGGATTTTGTGAGAATGCCCACAGAGAAAACCTCCCTCCTCCTGGAACCTTTAAGTGATATAAGAGACGGGGTATCACCTAAATGTGCAACGAGAAAGCTGTTCTTGATATAAGTCCTATGAAGTAAATAGGATATACCCAGATAGATAAGGACACTTCAGAAGGAGAGAGAGGCCTGGGCAAACCAGAGCATTGCAAACACAGCACGTTCGAGTGGTTGCAAATGATGGGCAAAGAACAGTAGGAAAAGTGATATTTTCTTCTGGGTGAACATGGTAATATATTTGGTGATTAGCCTTGCCTAGCTTGGTTTGTCTTCCAACATCAGAGAGTGTAAGAGAGAAAAGAGCTAAAATTGCTCTTGGAAAAATACTGCAAAGCAATTCAATTCTTCCTTACCTATTAATTGTTATCACTTTAGCATCCTAAAATAAGGACATTCATATCATCCACATGAAACCCAAGACCACCGGTAGGCAGGTTCTTAAGGCTTTCATGATAATCAATGGGTTAATCACATTTTGTTGTTGCTTAAAAAAAAAAAAAAAGTTTTTTCAGCTTTATAGACATATAATTGACAAAATTACAAAATATTTCAACTGTACCATGTGATGATTTCATATACACATATATGAAAGGATTCCTCCCACTGGGTGAATTAACACATCCATCTCATGCATATTTACTCTTCTTCTTTTATTTTTCTGAGAAAGTTTAAATTCAACTTCCAGCAAATTTCGTTTATACAATGCAGTTATCAGCTATAGTCACCATGTCTTACACTATATCCCCAGACTTCATTCTTCTTACTATAACTGAAAGTTTGTACCCTTTTACCAACCTCTCCATATTTCCTTCAACACCCCTCCACTCCAGGCCCCAGAAGTCACCTTTCTATACTCTGTTTCTATGAATTTGACTTTTAAAAAAAAAGATTCCACGTATAATTGACAGCATGCAATATTATCTTTCTCTGGCATACTTCATTAATAATGATATCAAAGTCCATCATGTTGTTGCAAATGATAAGATTTCCTTTTGTTAAAGCTGAACGGTATCCCATTTCTAAATTTGAAAATGACTTCTTTTTTTAAAAAAGATCTTGTTTATTAGAGAGAAAGAGAGAGAGAGAAAGAGTGCACAAGTAAAGGAGCAGGGCAGAGGGGAAGCAAGAAGCAGACTTTCTGCTGAACAGGGAGCCCAACATGGGGCTTTCTCTCAAGGACTGCAAGATCTGACCTGAGCCAAAGGCAGACACTTAACTGACTGAGCCATCCAGGTGCCTCAGAAAATAATTTCTATCCAAAATACAAAGTGACTCCTGGATTGCTTATCCATAGCTTATGAATAGTTCTACAAATATTGTGAGGGTGAATACCTCCACAGCACAACAGAAGCATATTAATGTTTAACTTGTTGGAGGTTTCTGAGTTTCTAAGGTCTTTTGGATTGTCCTTTGAAGAACACATTCCTCTGCCTTTTTGCTGAAATCTGGCTCTGTTCTATGATTGGTGATTCCAGAAAAGATGATCTAGAATACAGCCACAATAATGATGTCTTTTTAACTTCTCCATGATTGATCCAGACGCCTCTTCTCCACAGGCAGTATCTGGTGCTGGTCCCATCACAGCTGTATGCTGGGGTTCCCGAGAAAGCTTGTATCATGCTTACTCACCTGAATGAGACGGTGACACTGAACATAATTCTGGAATATGGAATGCAGACCAGAACCCTCCTTGCAGACGTGGTGACAGAGAAGAACTCCTTCTACTGCAGCCCGTTCACTGTCAGTATGACTCCTTAGGATACAGAAGCTCGTTAGAGGAAGAGCATATTTATTAGCTGATGCCTTGTGTCCTGACCCCCAACAATAAAAAAGCATAATGAAAACACTGAGGAGTACAAAGTGACTTTCAAATTAGATTCTACTGAATATACTTTCATAATATTTCCAAACAATTCCATTGTAATATGCAAAACATAATAGTAATTATAGGAAAGATTTAATTTGCCCTCAAACTCGTGAGGGAAATAAAGTTCATGCCGTTACCCACAAAAACATTAAAATTCATAAATTTAAATGACTTATTTAAGATCTCACAAGTGGTCATTGGTTAATGTCTTATCCTTGTAACCTGTTATTACATAAGGAATTAAATAGTTAATGATACTGGCTTACTGCCAATGATATAACACATAATGTTGAGGTTGACCATCGGACAATAACATTTGATAATCATTTTAATGCCATCGTATTGCTGTGGATATGAGAGCGTGTTATTTCCTTCACCCTCATGACTGTTTGAAGAACTAGTTCCTTTCATTGAGGTGACATTTCCCCTTTAAATCAACAAAGTGTTACCGTCATGTTACATTAAACTTAAGAATCTATAAACCCAGGGACATAATTTTCTATTTATTCCTCACTCGTTCTCTGGGACTGACAAGAGAAATAAGAAAGTCAGAAAGGCTGAGACATTCAGAAGTGGGTCTGCATAGATTTTTCAGCTCTTTTCTACCTTACAGCTTCCGGAGTTCCCGTCTTCCTCAGGGTTGATTACTGTGGAGGTGAAAGGTCCAACCCAGCAGTTTGTAAAGAGGAAGAGAGTGCACGTCATGAAAGTAAACAGCCTTGTCTTTGTCCAAACAGACAAACCCATCTACAAACCGGGACAAACAGGTATAGGGAACCAAATCAGCAAGGGCCACTTTACGGGGCAGGTGTGTGGTTCCCTATTAACTTATTTTGCAGTCGTGAAAATCCAGGCATGTTGTTATCTGTGCTATTTACCCTCAATTCCCACTGGGTAGTTTAATGGGGAAAATCTCTATGTTTCAGTGAGACTCCGCATTGTCTCTGTGGATGTCGATTTTCGCCCTTTGAATGACACGGTAAGTCTCCTTACAGTGGGTAAGTTTGGGGAAAATGGGAAAAAAAGTATCAAGCCCATTTTTTGCAGAACCTGAAACCAATACGATCTCATAAGAGTTCCACTGCTGGAGAATAGAGAAACCAGTTCACCAACTGCATTGTTAAAATAAAATATTCAGTTGAAATTATCCTTTTAAAGATCCCGGTAATTTTCATTGAACAAAAGAAAGTAAGTGCATTTGATTTCTCCCTTAGAGAAATGGAGACTTTCTCAGAGATAAATTTCATCTGCAAAATAAATTTATTTGGACCTTTTTACCGTAGCATAACTTTCCTCAATTGTACAATATTTCATAAAGGTAAAGTCATGACTTCTCAAGAACTATATGTCCCAAACTACACATGTAAACCAAACTGGGGCACATCTCCTTGTTTGGACAAGAAATATACAGACTCACTTCCTCTCATCTGGATAGCATATCAATGTTGATGAAATGGCTTTCTTGTTCTGACATTTATCCCACACTCATACTATTTTTTTTCTTTCCAGTTCCCAGTGGTTTATATAGAGGTAGGTAATATCTTATGCATCTCAGATGGGATGAAGACTTACTTATGTTCCATTGCCCCTTGCTACCCCTCTCTTCCCACCCCACTAGCACCTCACCAAAACTAAACAGTTTTCCCTATCTTCAATTCTTTGGAGAGTGGAAAAGATGTAAATGAAGGGGAAAAATCCCCTGAGATGATACAAGTTCATGACTCTTCCAATATTTCTGACCAAATTGGATATGCATAATTTCAAAAAGAGGTATTGCAATCTGTAGTATCTCATTGCTGGTAAACTTGCTGCCCTTTCCTCAGTGTGTAATTCCTAGAAAACTTTGCTCAGTACGTTTGGTGTCAATTTACTAACCATCTCTTATCTAACTCCCAATGTGCCCTCCCTAAAAAGCTTTTCCTCTACTCAGATTATGTATTTCAGTTGTTTCTATGAACTCATAATATTTTTATCTGTAGAATCCCAAGAGGAACCGAATTTTCCAATGGCAAAGTCTCAGACTACAAGGAGGACTCAGCCAGCTGTCCTTCCCACTCTCAGTGGAGCCCACTCTGGGTGCTTATAAGGTCAAGGTTCAGAGGGAGTCAGGGGAAGAAATAGAGCACCCCTTCGAAGTGAATGAATATGGTAAGAATTCTGCCTTTCTCTAAGACGTTTATGACATTACTTTAGAGTTTAAGAGTTTTGACACATAGATATAAGCAAAAATCTAACAGATAATAGTTGGAAATTAGCAAGTTTTTAAAAATTTACCCAAATATTCACTAAGAATCTTTCATGTACTATCTTATTTAATCCTCGTATCAACCATCTGAGGTAGATACTCTATGGTCTCCATTTTACAAATGAGTACATCAATACTAGAACAGTTAGTAATTTACCAAAATCCCAGTAAGAGGTAAGAGAGATTTTAATAAGTCCATTACCTTATTCAAACCAAAATTGTTAACCAACGCAACAAATATCTTCACGCATTTGTTGATCTGTATCTTATACCTCCTGGCTGTCTCTAATCTACACCTAGACTACTCTATTCAAAATGGTCAGACATTGAAGCCATCTTACTAGCTATCAGCCATGTGGATTTTCTCATGAAAATGTAGTATTTCGTGCCATGGATGAAGAGACTGCTCACAAAAACATCATTCGCCAAATTCACCTGAACTGCTATGAGGATTATAGAACAGATATATTACAGGAACAGTGAGCTTTACACACCTGTGAGAGAGGATGGGAAAGTAAGGGTCCAGGAGGGGGAGTTAGATCATAGGAAATTACTAACCAATTCTCCTGAACCGTGGGTGGAGAGGAATAAATTAGCACCTTCCAGGGTACCTTCAGATCCCAAAGTGAACCACAAAGGGAAACTGACAGAAGAATCTATGGAAGACTGGATGTATCTGTTCTTCATATCTACCACTTCTTTATTTCTGTAATAAGTGTCTGGTGGTGGGTCTGGGGACTCTTTTAGTCAGCAGGACAAGCAGCTGGGAAGAATTGGACACAGAGGGAAAGAATAAGGACAAATTGGAATTTCCTCACCTCTCTGTACCTGCCACCACATCGAATTAACCATGATGACCTTCAGAGAGTAACGATGCTGCTTTCTTTCCATCTTTAAGTCTCAACCAAGTTCAAAGGGGATTCTAGGAAATGTAGTACCAGCATAACAAAATAAACATGGTACAAATACCCACGGTCATAATCATGTTTCTGTGATCAGTAGAGGCCCTGCAGCTTCTTAATGTAATGGAAATCATTTCATGTGATTCGATGTTATAAGGTTCTGTAATAAAATCATTACAAATACTTACAAGATAGCCTGCCCACCCATCTTCACCTCTTTCTTCCTTCTGTTGACGACAGTTTTGCCGAAGTTCGAGGTCCAAGTGAAAATGCCCAAGACTATCGGTTTTCTAGATGAAGAATTTACGGTATCTGCCTGTGGCCTGTGAGTTACATTTTTTCATCCATTTTGATCTCCCTACTCTATGTTCATTGCAATTAATCGTTACCAGGCTTCAAAGTATTTTAATTAGAGAATGACTTTCTCTCCAACACGCCTGAGCTCCAGCTAGAGAGCAGGGGTGGCAGCAAAGGACACTCTTACTACTACAAACAAAAGCATTTACTGAACACCTAAAATGTGACAGAAAATGTTTTAAGTGCCTTGTAAGATGGGGATAGTTATCCTTAGTTTGCAAATGAGGAAACTATAACACATGGGGGATAGAAAACTTGTTCAAGTAAATAGGAAGACTAGAATTTAACTCTAGCAGTCTGGCTCCAGACCCTCAACTCGTTACCCTATAATTGTCTCTACAATTAAAAAAAGAAAATCTAGTTTCATGAAACATTGTACATGCCAAACACTGTGCCAAACTGAAGACAGGACATCCAGCTCAAGCTCATGCTCATGTTCATAGCTTCTGTGTTATTCTGTATCCTATGATTCCTATTTTTTTTTATTGCTCCCAATTTCATAAACTATGGAAAATTGGGGCGGGGGAATGAAGCAGACCTTCTTAAATAGATATATAGATATATAATGTAGAATTTAAAAGACGTGTCATAGTTATTTCCCTGATTGCTTTTTAGTTCAGTAGAATATTCTCCATACACACTGAGGACACCTTACCTCTTGCTTTTGAAAACAGTGTGAGGATCATACTTTCATCTTTCTTACCAGTTTTGATGCTTGAGAATTTTCCTTCAGAAGGGAGAGCCCTTTGAGTGACACTTAAAGATAACATTCAGCAAAGTGAGATACAGTAAATGGCTTATTGCTTTATCAGCCTTCCTAGAAATTAGGGGGGAGAAACTTTAGAAAGGGGAAGATTAGGGTCATCAAAGCCAAAACTCATCTACCTCACAGTTTGGACCAAAGCAATTGGTCTCAAACTTAGGTGAACATCAGAATCTATGGAGATGATTGGTTAAAATGTAGATTCCTTGACCCCCCACATCTAAAGATTCCAATCATAAATCTGAGAAAGGATTCAGGATTCCAAATCCCAATACAAACATCAGGTAATTTCAATGTAGGTGGTCCATTAAGCATACTCTGAGAAACAATGGACTAAGTTTGGCTTCCCATCATGTATTACTTCACTCAGCCTACTATGACAAAATACCACAGAATGGGTAGTTTATAAGAAACAGAAATTTATTAGTCTTAGTTCTAGAGGCTGAGAAATCCAAGATCAAGGTGCCAGCATGGTCACGTTCTGGTGAAGATTCTCTCTGGTTCATAGCTGGTGCCCTCTTGGCATGTCTTCATACGGCAGAAGGAACAAAGGATCTCTCTGGAGCCTCTTATAAAGACACCAATCACATTCATGAAGGCTCAACCCTCACTATCTATGCACCTCCCAAAGACCTCGTCCCCAACACTATCATCCTTAGGGTTTAGGATTTCCACATATACATTTGGGGGGGGAAGCAAACATTCAGACCATACCATAGCATATCCTTCCATTAGATTTTGCAGAATTGGAATAAGTCATTATGCTACTCTTCATTTATAACAGATATGTTAAATGATATGTAACGAGTGTTTTTGAATATTTAAATTCCCATTTAAGTTCTCATTTATCCTCTTAAAATACATATGAATTAGGGAAGATTTAGAAATACCCTGTCTACATGTCCTTAAATTCTTCCCTGAAAAAACTTAGGTGTTGTCAAAGTTGAAATTATAACCTAGATCATCTGATGACGGGGAAAGAAGAAATAAGATAGTCTTATAGTAAAACCTCAACTGAAAGGGAGGAAAGATCTGAGAAATACTACATTGTTAATTTTCCCTTTAGAGGTGTTTCAAAGAAGATTCAGTAAGTATTTTCTCTTTGAGTTGTAGTTGTAGGTCCACTTAGATAATTAAGAAGACCTAGTTTCAGAATAAGTGCTTCTCGAGTACAAATGGTATGGAAGGAAATATAATTGGTATATGAACAAGATGGATATATGAATGGATCAAATCATGTGAAAAAATATAGGAGTTGTTTATATCAAATATCCTTTTGTATAACTGCTTTACTGTTATAGATACACATATGGAAAGCCTGTCTCTGGTCTGGTGAAAATTAATGTATGCAGAAAATACTCACGATACCATTCGACCTGTCATGGAAGACATTCACAAAGTATCTGTGAAGAATTCAGTCAACAGGTATGTGATAAATGAAACAAGATGGGATCAGGAGGCAGACAAACCATAAGAGACTCTTAATCTCACAAAACAAACTGAGGGTTGCCAGGGGAGGGGGGCAGGGAGAGGGTGGGGGGGTTATTGACATTGAGGAAGGTATGTGCAATGAAGTGTGTAAACCTGGCAATTCACAGACGTATTCCCTTGGGGTTAATAATACATTATATGTTAATAAAAAATTTAAAAATTATATTTAAAAAAAAGAATTCAGTCAACAGTTATGTGGAAACTATTCTCCCCAGACATTAACACCAGATCTTGTTTTCTCATGGATTATAATGCAATAAAGAATATCATACAAAAGAATATAATATTTTAAGGTGAAAACAGTTACAACAGAAAGTAGTATGGAGTAAGGGAAACATTGTAAGATCGCTTGGTAATGTTTGGAGCCCACTGGAAAGTTGGGTTCATGAATTTATAGTGGTATTTATTTGGCCAGTTTTGTAACTTTCTTCTGAGAGCAATCAGCATGCCAGGTATAAAGGCATAAAATAATATGGAAGTATCCAAAGCTGGCCTTCACTTATCAAACAGGTAATAGAAAAAGAATGACAGATGTTAAGAATTTGGTTAGTGGGAGGGGGTGGCTGACTGGCTCACCTGGTAGAGCCTACGACTCTTGAATGCAGGTTCATGATTTCCAGATCCCTGTTGGGTGAAGAGCTTACTTTAAAAAAAAAAAAAATTTTTTTTTTTTTGGTTAGTTCAAGAATCAAATGACTTGCTATGGAATCTAAACTTCATATGGAAGAAGAAAAAAATAACATAAAAGCCCAGGGAGTGGCAGTGAGTGACACTGTAAGGGTATGGAAACGAAAGTTACCAAAGCTTCAGAGAGGGTTGCCTGGGTGGCTCAGTTAGTTAAGCACCCAACTCCTGGTTTCAGCTTGGGTCATGATCTTGCATTGGTGAAATAGAGCCCCACTTTGGGCACCATACTGGGTGTGGAGCCTGCATAAGATTCTCTCTACCACTCTCCTTCTGCCTCTTCCCCTACCCTCCCCACCCCTCCTCCCAGACTCATGGGTATGTGCACTCTTTCTCTTCAAAAAACAAATGAACAAACAAAAAACCTGCAGAGAGCAAATTAATGAAAGGCAAGAGTGACGAATATGATGATTAATGTCAAAAAAATCAATAAGAAAGATAAACATGAGAGAAATAAGGTTGCCAAAACTCTAATATATCAAGGATACAGGAATTAGTTTTATTTTCAAGTGAATAAATTAAAAAATGATTAAGTAAATATAAGTACATTAAATATGCTTAAGCTTTATTATGCAATGCATATTTTCGTGTAAATAAGTAAAAAAAATGAAAACAAATATTTCTTAAGATGTGGTTCCCAATGTTTAGTTTGGAAATCTAATGACTATAATGATTCATCTATTCAAAGAATATATATGTTTTTATTAATGTCCTAGGCATAGAGAAATACAGTTAAGAAAATGTAATCCTTAGTTGAGGTGTAGCTGAAGGTGATCGAAGAGGAGGTGTTGTATCTGAGCTGTGTTTAGAAGAGCAGTAACTGTTGGCCATGATAAGAATGGAAGAAAAAGAATGTTATCACGTGAGAAACTATGTATGCAGAGAGAGTACGATGGCACATTTGGAAACTAGTTAATTTAATTTGGCAGAAACGGGATAGACTTTCAGAAGAGAAGGAGGAAGGGAAAGGTTGGCAATGAGTAACTCAACGGTTAACGAAGACATCTGATGCCATTTTTGGCTTGGGAAGAAATGTGATGCCATTTTTGGCTTGGGAAAGGATCAGCACCTAAAAGATGGTCAGAACTTTGTAAAATTTCCTTTGGCCAACGAAAAACTTTCACAGGTTGATAAATGACTTTTTTGACAGGAAACCAGAGGACCCAGAAACTCTCTTTCTTTCTCTTCAGGCAGACAGTGAAGGGTGTTTCACACAACTCGTGAAGACTAAAGTATTCCAGCTGAGACAAAAGGGGTATGACATGAACATACAAGTGGAAGCCAAAGTCAAAGAAGACGGAACAGGTTCACGTTATTTTGAAATATTTATTAATTCATTAATTCACCAATATGTTAAGCATTTATCAAATGTCCATTTCTGGGGACTATAAAATAATACAGTCCTTCCTGTCAAGGATCTAGAAATCTAAAAAGAAATTATGTATATGTATGTATATGTATATATGTATATATGTTTGCATGTATATATTTATAATCATAACAAAATTTCCATGAGCAATGTAAAAACTAAAGTCCAAATGAGTATGAAGAGAGAGAATTAATTCTTTTATAGAGATAGAGAAAGTTTATAAAGTACCACATGAGCTGATTTATATAGAATGGATAAAATTTTGAAAGCTCGTGATGGACTGAAAACACATGATTTACATAAAGCAAATATGTTTGGTCTCAGAAGAATCTAAAAATGTAAGCTGGAGCTAAGGTGTGTAAAAATGTAAATCATGCGCTACAAAGATTAGACTTTATTATGAAAAACCTTGGATATCAGCAGATAGATTTAAGGAGATGTTGTAAGTAAAGTGATTTTTGAAAATATAATTCAAGCAGACATAAAGAGGACAGGCTAGATGAAACAATTTTAAGAGGTTACAACGTGCTACATCAGATTACTATTCAAAATTGTTCCAAAGATTATGAATCTGGGGGCTGGGAAAAGGAAATGCCATTAACTAAGATTAGGAGTAAATGAGAAAGAACTATTATGATGAGAATGTGTCAAGGATAATTAATTGTAATCTGGAATATCAAGATAGAAGTTGACTCATTCTGGTTTAAAAATAATTTTAAAAGAAAATCAGAGCAAAGTCAAGACCAGAAATGTAAATCTGGAACAATTCCCATTGTATCTATATCCTCCTATGAATAAGTGCATTTGTTCTGAAAGTGAATTCACTTAACATAGCTAAATAGGGGCTGGAGACAGACAAGGAGAGACCCAAGGACAGAAACAACTACATTTAGGACATAGTGTCAAATAAACCAGCCATAATAAAATTAGAAGTCATAGAGATGGGGAAAGCAAAAAAGCTATAGATGATGAAGCCAAAACACACATTACACTTCCCTGAATGAAAAGACACCAGGTGTTGGCTATACTGGAAGAGCCATACAGTGAAAAGAAGTGTCTTGCTGGGGAAGTAGTTTGTAATAGACATTTAAGTATATTTTGAAGCCAATGTGAAAACTCATGTTGCATGCAAAAAGTCATGGGGAGAGGGAAGAGATCTGAGAGACAGAAACAAAAATGGAGCAAGCTCATGGAGGACATGGGAAGAACCTAAGAACAAAGATAGAACCAGAAAGATACTTGTGAAACCAGAGGAATTTGGGAATAAGGTATAACAACTTTTGTATGAAAGTGAAGCTAATGTCAAGTTGATTGTATTTTCTAGGTGTGAAAAATTCTGGAAAGGATAAAAAATAGAATAGGGTTAGTACTTTGCCAGGATGAAGTGAGGCTGGGGTGGGTGTGGGAGGTGAGTCGAATCGAAAGAACAATTCAACTTCACTTATTTCTTTTTCAGAGTTGGAATTAACTGGGCATGGATCATGTGAAATCACAAATACTTTAACCAAACTGAAGTTTACAAAAGCAGATACACATTATAGGCATGGGCTCCCTTTTTTTGGGCAGGTAAAATAATTTCTCAAGGGAATCATAATTTCTATAATTTGGGGGATGTGGATTTTAAGAAAATGAATTTTTATACCATAAAAGTACAATTTATTATAAAAATATTTATTTAGAATAAGGAAAGAAATTATAGCAAATGACAAACTTAAAGGGCAAATACCATTACATCCAGAAAAATAAAGTACACTTTTATTAGTTTACTTCCTAACACATCTCTAAAATACATTTTTCCTGTGTAGTTTGGCTGCATACTTTTTTGATTGCCTCTTTATAAACAATGATTTTGTAATGTAATTTTTTAAAGATATTTTTCGTCTAGATGACTTTTTATATTGATAGTTTTTAAAAGTTTTTTTAGCTTCCTAAGCTCAATATTGGTAAATATTGATAAGTTTTCAGACTGATATCCAACTTAGTAAACTATCAGTTTTCTGGTTTCTAGCCATTTTAAATTTCCTTTTTTAGTAATTAATCCTTGAGTTGACAGTTGATAGGCAATTGACAGTTGATAAGCAATTGGCAGACAATAGGCAAAATCTTTTCGTTAACTGTGACATTCCTAACTATTTCGCAGTTGATGACATTATGAATTTTCTATTTTCTTCATTCATTGTAGCATTTTGTATCAAATTGGCAAGAAATTAATAAATATATAGATATGTTGGGGCAGGGCCATTTTGGATCAAGAAAGAATGTGAGGAAACTGAGGACTTAAAGATGAATATGACTTGGCAAGAAATTTAAGAAAGAGGGGAGAATAGCCAGGGCCCTAGGTGTTAAACAGCTTCTAAAGAGCAGAGAACTAAGAGTGTGACTGACCGAGGTAGAAGACAGAGCTAACTGGATTGGCTGGATAGCTATAGGTAAGCCAGAGCAGATCTTGAGGGCCTTTTAGGTGAAGTTCAGTATTTTGGACTGAGAAGTTACAGAAGAATTTAAGGAGAATAACAAGATCAGTTTAACTCAGGCTGTAGAGAGAATGGTTTGAAGTAAGCCTGAAGCAGCAAGAGGGTGAACTGTGTAAGATTAAATAAAAAGCTATTGGGAATCAAGTAGGGAAAAAATATTGCGTTTTGTCAGCTAAGAAAAGAGGTAGAGCTAAAATAAAAACAAAGCATTTATTTGGGGCCTCAGACTTGCAATGCAGAAAACATGGATTTGGGCAGCAGATCCAATAGTGGCCCCCTGTCCCCAAGAACAAATAACAAGGGTTTTTGAAGACAAAAGAGAATTCTTGTACATGTTATTCATAAGGAATTTTGATTGGCGTTGTTGGCAGAAAACTAATCTCAACTGAATATAATTGGTTGCTAAGGCTACCACCAAATAAAAGCTTCTGCAGCAGGTTGCAGGTGTTTCTGTGAGTTTTGGCCCAGTTCAAAAGTTCATGGGTCCTCTGGTGAGGATGTCAGAAGGCCCATCTCCTTAATGGCCTCCCAGCTCCATTGTAAACCTCTTGATAAGTGATCTCATTTTATTTCACCTTAAACAGGTTTAACTGGTATAGAAATAAATGAAATGTGTTTAACAGAGTAAGAGATAGCACTTGGCCATGGTTAGAATTTGTCAGTGAAAGAGAGAAAACGATTTTTTGAAAGGACCTTGATATTGCCACCATAATCTATGGGATCGATAAAATCACCATATACTGAGACAGAACACTGGGGATGAAGTAAATAGGGAAGGGTGATATCCATTTTTTGGATATTCTCAATTGTTTTGTGCTCAAAGAATACCTATATAAGAATGTCAAAAAGAAAGTAGTTTAGAGCCCAGAAAATAAATCTTATTTTCAGATTGATTCTAAGATCTTCAGTAAATGATAGTAGCCACGGGGTCAAGAGGTGAACGCAACTGAAAGGGTAAGATGTCATTGCTATGTAACACCAGCTATCATTTCCACACTTCTAGGCTCTTCTTGTTGATGAGAAGGATCAACCAATCCCCAATAAAGCTGTAAGCGTCAATGTGGATGTAACTGCGTACCATTCCATCCTTACCACAGATGAGCACGGTCTGGTGAACATTTCCATTGATACCACTAACTTCACATCTTCTTTTCTTTCAGTTAGGGTAAGTGGGAAGGGGCATCCAGGACTACAGACAGATTGCTGAGGTCACATAATTTAAGGATATATGGGAATCATGTAAATTCTAGGGAGAAAAGAAATAGCAATAAAGAGTAAAATAGAAATTAAGCAATTCAGAGACCTAAATTTTAAGAAAACATTACTTGCCCCAAAATTTTGGCTTTAGATAGACTCCATTTACAGCATGGTCTAGTTTCAGAAAATACATATTGGATCATCTTGATATTCCCTTGTAAAATTCAATATTTTTACAATTTTATTACAGATTAGATTTTGTTTAGTTTTTTTGGTGTACCGCCATTTTTTGTTTTCTGTAAAAAAATTAAATATCTTTATGCAGTTTATAGGCATAGGGTATTAAGGAAAATAATTGATCCTGACTGTGAGTGAATATGATCTACCAAAATGGTATAGAACAACCTTAAATAAATTTAAGGAAAGGTCACTCACAGATTATGCTTTATTTGGGAAAGCAGATTATGATGGAACCAAATAAGCATGGTTCATGTAAAATCTTCAGTAAACAACTCTTCAGAGTGATGAATGTATACATAATGTACACTAACAAATAGCCTTTTTAAGACCTTTATTCTTTCCACTAGGTCACTTACAAACAAAATAACCACTGTTTTGATAACTGGTGGCTTGAGGAAGTTCATATGGAAGCACAGCACACTGTAAAGCATATTTTCTCCCCGAGCAAGAGTTTTGTTCACCTTGAACTTTTCACTGGTACCATGACCTGTGGACAAATCCAGGACATCCGGGCACACTACATCCTGAATGGACAGATTCTGAAGGATGAAAAAGAATTAACCTTCTATTATTTGGTAAGCATAGAAACCACTATAGCTCTTTCTAAATGTGTAAACCCCAAAATGAGTGAACTCCTATCTAAGTAATGCTTCTGTAAGATAGCAGAGTAAACCCTTTTTTTCTTGAAGAAAAGTTGCTTCCTAATAAAATTGTTAATGCTTTAATTTCTTATTTATGCTTTGGTCTCTACAGAAACATTTAGTTTTTATGAGTTCCAATGGAAAATTATTGAATGAGAGGAAAAATCAGGAACTTAATCAACAGGAAATAAAAATTATAACCTTGGGACTCCTGGTTGGATTAGTTGGTGGTTAAGCGCCCAAGTTGCAACTGGTCTCAGCTCAGGTCTTGATCTCAGGGTTGCAAATTCAAGCCTCATGCTGGGCTTGCATTGCACAAGGAGCCTACTTTTATTTTTTTTTTTTTTCAGTGTTCCAAGATTCATTATTTATGCACCACACCCAGTTTTTTAGGAACCTACTTTAAAAAAATACTCTTCTGGAAAATACTCAGTTTTGACAATAATTGGAGAAGTGAATCAAAAAACAATAAAGTAATTTATACATATAAATACAATTTATAACATATACAATTTATACATATAAAGCTTCTAAATAATCTACAAAGTTCATGACTACTGCAACTGCAGGGGAAAAGGACATTGACAGGATTATTATAAATTGGTATAACGCTTTTGAGAGCAATAAGCCTATTTGTGTCCCAAGACTAAAAATAATATCTAAAATTGGTAGTTATTCAGGTAAGTCATTTTAAGAAGAAAAATTTATGTGTAGGAAATTCTATATGGGTCCATTAACTATAACTATGAAAAAGTAAGAGAATATTGACAATAAGAATCTTAGTTTTATTTGTTCCTAGTTCAGTGACTTGGGCATTTATATAATCCTTATTTGTACAGACAAATGTCAGTCATCTTCCCTGAATACTAAGGATGGGATTTAAATCTACTTCATGGGAATATTGTGCACACTAAATAAAATCTGAAAACCAAATTATTTTGTTCAATGCCTGGCACATAGAGAGTATCATACATTTAGTTTTTTAACAATATAGAATACTGACATATATTTTATATCTGCCTCTACTGTTTATTGCTTTGTGTATGTCTAAAATATTTGTTGAAAGAACATGTAAACTTGAAGTATTGATATTCAAGATAAATAGCAAACATTAAGTAAAATAATAACATTGCAAAACTTATATACCCGTTATTTATGGTGTATAACTATACATATAGAAAAATACTGAAAGAGAACGTGAGTGTTTGAAACTTCAGGGTTGGAGTAGTGAGATAATTTACTTATATCTTTTAAATAAGCTTACGTAAGTTTAATATGTGTGTGCTCTTTAGAATGATAGTGGATATATTTCTTTCTTCAGATCAAAGCAAGAGGAAGAATCTCTCAATCAGGAACCCATGTGTTGTCCATTGAACAAGGAGACAGTAAGTACTTCCAGGGTTTCCAGGTTTTTTTTTTTTTTCTCTCATATACTCAATCCCAAACATTACAGCAAGATGGAGTTATTTTTACATCTTATATTTTACATGTACATTTTATGGAGATGATGGTCACCAACCTTCTTCCATCAACCAAAGATGAGGAAGCTAATATAAAAAGATAGCATACTAGATTCGTTTTAGTCCACTTAGTATTCTTTCTTAATTTTATAGCATTTCTATATTTTAAATTTTCTTCCTAAAGTAAAATATATTCATTTTATTATTAAATGTTTTAAAACACATAAAATAATTTGAAAGTGCAGAAAATCACCAAAGAAAAATCTTACTGTGTAGTTCTTTGCACTCGTTTCCTATTGTTGCTATATTAGATTGCTACCCACTTTCTGGCTTAAAACCACACAAATTTATCAGCTTATGTCTTCGGTCAGACGTCTCCCTAGGCTAATATCAGACTGTCGGTAGTACTGCATGCCTTCTGGAGCTCTAAGGAATTAAATATCTTGTTCCTTGCCTAAGGACCTCCTGCTTTCCTCGGTTTCTGTCTTCAATGCCAGGACTACATCATCTTCAAACTCTCTCTTGCTTTTCTGCCCCCTCTTTAAAGGTCTGTGTGATGACATTGGGCTCACTTGGATAACCCAGGATAATCTTCGCATCTCAAGGTCCTTAACTTATTCACGTTTGCCAAGTCCCTTTTGCTAATAACGTGACACATAAATGTTTTTTAGATTATGCTGTCTTTTGGAGACATTAGTCTACATATCCAAACTGCACTCTGGCACCAAAGAGTCACATCCATATACAAAATCCATTCACCCCATTCCAACAACCGTAAAAGACTCAATCTTTGATAGCATTCACTCAAGTCCAAAAATCTCATGTAAGTTTCATCAGCTCAAAAGGCCCAAATATCATCATCTCAATTAGATACTGGTGGGGCCTTGGGTATAATCTTCCTAGGATGACAAAGAAATTTTGAAAGGGGCTGGAAAAATAACATTAGGTTTCAAGATACTGCTTTTTCTGCATCTTACCAGTATCTGCACGGTATTTTCATTTATGCTTGGTTCAAAACCTTTTCAGGAGTGTCGGGGTGGCTCAGTGGTTTAAGCCTCTGCTTTCAGCTCGGGTCTTGATCCCAGGGTCTTGGAATGGAGGCCCATATCGGGCTCTCTGCTCAGCAGGGAGCCTGCTTCCCCCTCTTTCTGCCTGCCTCTCTGCTTACTTGTGATCTCTCTCTCTCTCTCTCTCTGTCAAATAAATAAATAAAACCTTTAAAAAAAAACATTTTTTTTTTCAAATTTCCCTTTGGATATCTACTTTGGACTACAGAGGATTCATAAAATAAATATGTTATTTAGTTTCTAAATATTGAGATTTTTCAGAATTTTTCTTATTGATTTCTAATTTAATGCCATTATGACCATTTATTTTAAATTTACTGAGACATGGGGAGCCTGGGTTGCTCAGTCAGTTAAGTTTCTGATGCTTGATTTCAGCTCAAATCATGATCTCGTGGTCATGAGATCAAGCCTCAAGTCAGCTCTGTGTTCAGTGCGAAGTCTGCTTGAGATTCTCTTCCCCAATTCCCCTGTTCAGGCATGCTCTAAACAAACAAACAAACAAACAAATAAATACCATCTTTTAAAAGTTAAAAAAAATAAATTTACTGAGACACATTTTATGGCTCCACATATGATCTCCCTTGGTAAATGTTAGCATTTCTATTCTTTTGCTCATAAGAGGAGTGTTTTTTAAATGTCATTTGAGTTAAGTTGGTTCACAGCATTTCTATATCTTAGATCATGCTTTCCTTCTGGATTTTCTTGAATCATCTACATCTCTTGATGAAAGAAGAATTAACTTTTCAAAAAGGGTCTGTTACAAAAAGATGAGTACATTTGGTCTATTTATTCGTTATATGTCCCCAGTCTAAATCTCATAAATAGCTTCCCCTTTTTCTATTCATTTGAATAATGACAAGGTATCATTTTACTAAAACAAAATAAAAATAAAATAAAATAAATTTTTTGACAGAGCATATGTAGAGAGATTAAACAGCTCATTTAGCCAAAATGGGTCAGAATATCCAGGAAAAATGAAGAAGACATGTTACAAAGAGTAAAAAGTGTTTTGTCTTTTGTCTTTGAAACCCCATTTTTTCTATTAGTCCTTGGCACACACTGGGTACACACTAAATATTTTTAAACTAATTCGTTAATGAAGGATAGAATATCTCTTTTTTTTATATATATATATAAATATATATATTTATGTGCACCATGATGCACATGCACGTCTTCTCTTACTTTAGTGTGCTCCAAATGTAAGTAAGTTAAATAATTAGGGAGCCTCCTCTTCCTAAAGTTGAGAACTCTTCCCTCTTCCTAAACAATATATATATAAATATATATATATTTTTTTATATATCTCTTTTTTAATAATTTGTGATAGCTAAACTTTATTTGAGGTTTATATATTTGAACTATCCTGGATGAAAACTGAATTTGAAGATAATATATTTTCCTGCTTTCATATAGCTCACTATTAAGACTTTTGGATAAGTACATTAATAAAACATGGTCCAAGATGGTCAAGATGTTATGCTTGTTTTGTGTTCTTTGTATGGTTTTAGTATTATCATTTCAAATTATTTTATTGAAGTATAATTAACACAATGTTATATTAGTTTCAGGTGTACAATATATTGATTTGAAAATTCTATGCATTACTCAGTGTTCACCATGAAAAATATAGTCACCATCTATCACCATACAACGTTATTACAGTATTATTGACTGTATTCCCTAGCCGTTACTATTCAGCCAAATGAAAAAAGCATGAGATCATGCCATTTGCGACAACACGGGTGGACCTGGAGGGTATTACACTAAATGACATAAGTCAGAAGTTTCAAATTTATTTTGACCCTGTGGTTTCTGCGTATATTCACCACAAGCTGTCCTCAAATTTTCTATTGATAGAGGACAGCTACAATTTTCAAAGCATTTAATGCTACAAAGAATTTAGGACATTTATGAGAAAATTAAGTGGATATGTCCTATAAGCACTATATATGCACACAGAAAGAAACCCCCAAGATAAATACAGGGACCTCTGTGATAAAAATTAGAGACACAGCTGGTTTTGTATGGGATTATTTGTACTTGAATCTCTACAGTATTGAGAACGGCCTGAAGGTAGACCCTGGGCTGCATTCTTTGAATTATCCTCATGTCTATGACAGGAATTGTGTTGATTTGGATCATAAATAGAGATAATTAAAGATGTCTAGATGTTCTATTCTCTTGACTTCTTTCTTAAGAGATTTTTTTTTAAACTTTAAAACAAAAATGTGCATTAAATGTTTTTCTCTACTTAAGCAAAGGAAATGAACAATTTATCTTACATCCTTAAGGAAAACTGTCATTGGTTTAGCATGTCAGTGTACATGCACCATGATGCACATGCACGTCTTCTCTTACTTTAGTGTGCTCCAAATGTAAGTAAGTTAAATAATTAGCCTCCTCTTCCTAAAGTTGAGAACTCTTCCCTCTTCCTAATCAATTATCTTGGACTTTCTTTATTCTCCAGGGAAAGGGGTATTTTCCTTCTCGTTTCGAGTGGACTCAGACATCGCTCCTGCTGCCCAGTTGCTGCTTTATGCCATTTTACCCAATGGAGAAATTATTGCCGATACTGAGAAACTCGAGATTGAAAACTGTTTTGCCAATAAGGTGGGTCTTTTGTGCAAGCAGTTCTTTTATTCGTCTCCCCTTTTGAAGTACGGAAAGAAGGAAATTGTGTCTGTTTTTAAAACTGCTGCACAGTGTTCCTAAAACATCCTCTGATGGCCTTCAAAGACCCACAGTGATGCCATACCCTGCCTGAGAGGGCTAGTGAAGACATCCAAAGCAGGTGGTCATAAACACGATGTTGTAAAAACTTCTTGTTTTATCTTGAAATTCATGTGGAATCCAAAGTCTGTTCTGTTATAAAGCTTAATTTTGCAGTGTTTTGTGCCCTAAATTTTCAATTAAAAATGATGCTTCCCAAGGATGTGTCATTTTACCCCACCATACCCCCCAATACATGTCCATGTACTATCACAGAAACGAGTAACTCACTGTGAGTTAAATTCTGATAATACAGAACAGAGATGTATGTATGTGCCCCATGTTGAGAAAAATAGCCTGGGCTCTCTAATAAGGACCACAGCAGAAAAATCAAACATATTTTCAAATGGGATCTTGTATTTCCAAAGAATACACAGTTGTAGTAAGAAGCCTACTGAAATATAAATAAGATTTATCCCAAGAGAATTTCATACTGTAACTATAACATTAGCAATCAGATGATATTCACGGACTTTACATATCTTTTTAAAAATATTCTTAGATGAACACCAGGATGGCTCAGTGAGTTAAGGCTCTGCCTTCAGCTCAGGTCATGGTCTCAGGGTCCTGGGACCAAGGCCCACATCAGGCTCTCTGCTCATCAGGGAGCCTGCTTCCCTGTCTCTCTCTGCCTGCCTCTCTCCCTACTTATGATTTCTCTCTCTATCAAATAAATAAATAAATCCTTTAAAAAAAAAAAAAAAGCTAAGAAATATATATACCTAGAAAGACTCTTTAACATGAGTTTTTGGAGTGCTCGCTTCGGCAGCACATATACTAAAAACATGAGTTTTTGGAGATTGAAGCTATGCATTTATAGCAAGTGAACATTTCTGCAAGGAAAACTGTATTAGAGTATCTTTTTTAAATATTTAATGATCCTATAAATAATGATCAAAAAAATACACAATGGATGTTGATTTAATTTTTAATTACATCTTAGTAAAGAGTGCTATTAAATCTGGACAGGTGTCCAAGAGCATAGTTTCTGTTCTGTTTGAATGTTCTGTGAACCTGGGAGAGATTCCTATCTTGAACTTCCACACCCTTCCTGCTAATCATGGGCAGTTTGTTAAAACCTTTTCCATTCAAAATTCATATCCCTCTTTCTTACTTTAAAAATAACAGATTTAGTATACATGTTAAATACAAGGTAAGAGTTTGAATTGCCTGTCTGCCTTAACTGGATATAATTATTTATTAAAGATAACATTGATTAATATGAGTCAGTGAAGACTCTCAAAGTATGTCTTAAAATTCTCTTTTGTTCTCATATCAATAAAACATTTTACACTTTCTAGCACAGCCACTTATTTATTAACAATATTTTCAGTTGATTATAATCCCCAATAACTCAAGTGTTCAATTGAAATGAGCACTCACAACATTTTAATAAACTAAAATTTTCTAATAAAAACAAACATGCTTAAAACAGAATTCTTCATAAGCAGTGTTTTCATAATTTATTAAACTCTAGAGTTGAATATTTCTTCATGTTTTTGAAGATTTATTTATGTATTTTGAGAGAGAAAGAGAGAGGCATGAGTGAAGGGAGGGTAGAGGGAGAGAATCTTCAAGCCAACTCCCTGCTGAGCACAGGGGTCACTCTCATGACCTGTGAAATCATGATCTGAGCCGAAACCAAGTATCAGAGGCTTAACCGACTGAGCCAACCAGGAGCCCCTAAAAATGAATATTCTTTCATTTTGAGGGTATATGCTTCATATAGGTCTCATGATACATGAATCCAACTGTTACATTAATTCACAGAACACACAGCAGGATTATCATAATTAAATTCAGCAATCCAAATCAAATATTATTTAACTAAACATACGGACATTTCATTCCAATCCAAATCAACTTGCAGATCAAGAACCTAGGAAGTTAACTGATGCTACTACAGTATCTAAATTCTAAATGATTTTATTTTATATTTTGAATATAAAATAAAGCTCAGATTCTACTCAAAATATGTTTACACAAACATCAGGAACTGGTAGATTCACTTATCAGTAAGTTTCTACTGGCCAAAGCAGAATCAAATGTCTGAAGAAATTTGGCACAATTTTCCGTTATTTTGTAGTTCTTGTTCTTTATTCATGGTTCTTTGAATTTTCTCAACCAGTTACCGCTCGGGATGTATATTAGATGTTCCGTTTTTTTAATGAACCAATAAATCCCCAATCCCAACAAGAAATACGGCACCCTTTTAGAATGTCATGACTAAAATGGCCACCGGGAGGAAACTTCAGGTGGCTGGTCTCAGAGGCAGAGCATGACTCTTCACACCACCACGCAAACTACACACATTCACCACAAAAGCACAGCACAGAGATAGGTCAACTACAGCAAGGTATGTAACTTCGTTAGCATGCATGTTCTTATTCCCCTTCAGGTTTCTGTTTCAATGTGACCAAAACCAATTTACATTTCACCAGATATACAAGGAGCAGGAAACCTGAGTTTCCACATCTCCAGTTTATTCCAGAGGTAGTTAACCAGTATTGCCAAGGTGTAACTACCTCTTAAGCCTGGCCTAAAATGGATGAAGAGAAGCCAAGTGTAGAAAGAACTAGTCCTAGCCTGGAGTAGAAGAGAATATTTGAGGTTGCAATACTTAGAAAATTTGCTGCCATAATCATATCCTCTTTACAGGTGAATTTGAACTTCTCCTCAGCCCGGAGCCTGCCAGCCTCACACAACAATCTGGAGGTCACGGCCAGTCCTCACTCCCTCTGTGCCCTCCGTGCGGTAGACAAGAGTGTTCTGCTGATGAAGCCTGAAGCTGAGCTCTCCCCTCAGTCGGTGAGTCCCCTTTCAGTCTCTCATGTCAGAAAATGCACATGTGAGAGGACCAGTTTGAGAAAATGGAGGTTGTGACTGAGAGGATATGCTCTTCTGAGTGTCAGGCACAGTGTACTAAGCTTTGTATGAGATGAAATTAAACTCATTTCCACAGAAGACGTTGCACAGACTGCTTCACGTGTCTCACCTTGCTTCATTCTCTGTTATAATACATTCTCAGTGAGGGAGCAACATGGCTCCCCTCCACATTCCCTGCTGAGCGCAGTACCTCATGTATAAAAGATGCTCAACAGGGGCACCTGGGTGGCTCTGTGGGTTAGCTGCTACCTTCGTCTCAGGTCATGGGCTGAGGGTTCTGGGATCGAGTCCCACATCGGGCTTTCTGCTCAGCAGGAAACCTGCTTCCCCCCCTCTCTCTTCCTGCCTCTCTGCCTACTTGTGATTTCTCTCTGTCAAACAAACAAACAAACAAATAAATAAATAAATATCTTAAAAGATTTTCAATACATTGTCTGTGAGTGAATACATGAAGAATAATTCTTTAAGGTAGGTAATATTACCTTAATTTTAAGAATGAAGAAAACATAAGAAGGATAGATCAAGCCCCTACAGAAAGAGCAGGCCAAAAATATAACTGAAGGGTGGAATTGGAATCAAATTTCGCATTCAATGCCACCTTTAATGCACCACATTTCAAGATAGTCTGTGAAATTCCCGATTCTAAGCTTTCCTTAAAATCCAGGCCCTCACTCACTGGTTTGAAGTACGGTCAAAAAAAGTTCTCATTCAAACTTGTCTTTTAGAGATGCCTCTTCTACCAAAGCACTTTCCAAAAGGCCCTGTAGTTTACTTTCATTGTCCCTTTATTCATTTAACAAATGTTCACTGAATCTTGACTAGACACTGGAGCGTGCTCTGGGAACAGGAGTTCTATTGGCGAATAATCAGATGTGGTTCTTTGACCATCTTGGACTTACAGTCTTGTGAAGTATTAAAAAATAAACAAAGAAGTGACAGAAACATATAAACATGGAATAGTTCCAAATTTTCCTACATATAATGAAAAGAACAAGAAATGTTGACATAAAGAAAAAAGGAGTTGGACATTTTTTGAAATAGTGATTAGGAGTGTCTTCTTAGATGGTTGGGGAATGTAGGGGTAGGGGCAGGCATGTCAAAGAATGAGAGCAGCAGGGCGCTTGGGTGGCTCAGTGGGTTAAAGCCTCCACTTTCAGCTCAGGTCATGAGCCCAGGGCCCTGGGATGGAGCCCTGCATAGGGCTTCCTGCTCAGCAGGAGGCTTGCTTCTCTTCCTCTCTCTCTCTCTGCCTGCCTGTCTGCCTACTTGCGATCTTTGTCTGTCAAAGAAATAAATAAGAATGAGACCAGCGTCCCCGAAGGTCTTGGGATCAGGCTAAGACCGGAGTGCTCCAAAAGGAAAAGGTAATGACTTAATAGGTAGTGGGGTGGAAAAAGGATGGTAGAGGCCATAAGCAAAATGGATAGTATGGAAAATTGTGACTAGCACAGAATTTGGAGCTGACAGTAAATGCTATGGTAAATCTGAAGAGTTTGTTTGTTTGTTTTAAAGATTTTATTTATTTATTTAAGAGAGAGAGAGAGAGCACTCACAAGCAAGGGAGAAGAGGCAGAGGGAGAAGCAGACTCCCCACTGAGCAGGGAACCCAATGTGGGACTCAATCCAGGGGCCCCGGGATCATGACCTGAGCCCAGGGCAGATACTTAACCAACTAAGCCACCCAGGAGCCCCAAAGCTCAAGTGTTTTAAACAGCAGAGTGACCATTCAGATTCATCTGTTAAGGAGCTGCTGTTTGCTGCTGAGAGGATAAGAGCAAGAATGAAAGGTAGAAATGGTTAGTAGATTATTGTAGTAGCATAGATAAGAGACAAATGCAGCCAGATGAGGAGGTCTGCACGGAGGCCAGCATTTGCTTAATGGCTCAGGTGCCATGTGACAGAGCAGGTGACCCCACACTAGGCTTTGAGCAAAAACTGAACTGCAGTTGATTTCCAGTGTGCCTGTGCCCCTAGTTTTCCCTCAAGCTAAAGCTGGTCCTAACACAGTAGACTAAAACAAACAAACAAAACACTTGGTAAGAGTTAAAAACAACTTGATCATTTTATAAAGTGGAAAAAGGAACGAGGGGCGCCTGGGTGGCTCAGTGGGTTAAGCCTCAGCCTTTGGCTCAGGTCATGATCTCAGGGTCCTGGGATCGAGCCCCACATTGGGCTCTCTGCTCAGCGGAGAGCATGCGTTCCCCCTCCCCACCCCACACCCCACCTGCCTCTCTGCTTACTTGTGATCTCTGTTAAATAAATAAATAAAATCTTTAAAAAAAAAAGGAATGAATCAAGAATTTACAGTAATTATTTCTGAGTGATGGAATTATGAGTGGCTTTTGTTCTCTCATCACACTTCTCTGTACTGTTCACATTTTCTGCTTCCTTTCTTTCATAAGATTTATTTACTTATCTACAAGAGAAAGAGGGCACATGCAAGTAAGGGAGGAGGACAGAGGGGAAGGGAGAATCTCAAGCAGACCCATGACCCTGAGATGATCATGACCTGAGCCACCCAGGAGCCCACTGGTTTCCTTTTTTAAAGAGTACATTTGGGCTGGGACACTTAAGTTTTATTCTTACTCAACCAAAATGGGCTCTGAGATTTGGATCAATTGATTTGATTTCTGTGTGTATTAATTTCTCTTGTACAACAGGAGGATTAGGATCCTCCCATGATTATGATCTTCCCATGATTGTGTTCCTTTTAATCATGTTGGCATGGGAGTATTATAGAAACACCATGGTCTTTTAAATCCCAGATTGAACATTATCACACTCAAAATAGAATTAAGAAACAAAACAAGAGTTTTTCCCTTTGTTCTCTTGATTTTCCAGGTCTATAATTTGCTACCAGTAAAGATTGGCCTTAGCCCTGGATATGGAAATCCCCTGAATGAAGATAGCGAGCCGTGTATCAATGCAGAGGACATCATTCACGATGGAATCATGTACACACCAAGGCGGATGATGGATGATGATGACATTTACAGTATTTTTGAGGTAATTCATCTTCCCAAATATATAACCAAAACTGAGTTTTAAGTCTTTGTTAAAATGGAGAACAAGCGGACTTCTAAGCTCTAGAATCTGATCCTGTGTCCCATAAAACAAAGCAAAGATGAACAGAGAAATACTGAACCCTCAGAGGCATGGAGGACTTTATAGACATGTAAATGTTCAATCACCAATTTATCTGGCTCTTTAAAGAACAAGAGGTATATCTTTAGGGCCCACAACCTTAACCAAGTTGATCCTAAAGCTATTTATCACTGTCCTAACCCCTCTCAGCCTCTGCCAGAGATTCTAGTAAGTGAGAATAACCTAATATTTTCCGTCGTGCCTCTGACACCCTTGGGAAGGGGAGTGAGTACATTATGGACAGCCATTTTAGCAGCCTTTGGCACAATAAATACATATTGAATGAATAAATGACTGAAAATGAAAAATCTGATACTTTCATCATCTTCAGGGCAGCAGAATTTCAGGAAAAATTCTGGAAAGCAGCCTTTCAGGAAGAAAAGATTTACAAAACTTGGGTAATCGTGCTAGCTTTACGGGTCTGTTAGATAAAATGCTTGTCTTTGAGATTAACTGTAACGAGGCAGTGTTATGCAAGGAGAGTATATCCAGCTTGTGAGATTAAATCTTTTCACCACCAAGAGGACTAACAACTCTCTTTAAACTTTGAGGAAAACATGTCATTCTTCTGCAGCCAGGCAGACAGCAATTTGAAATCTCCCTGTTCTGGAGCCTTCAGAACCATCACTCCGTCGGTGGCAGGGATAGAAAGAGGACTTTTTAGGTCTACTAGTTGATTGTTTCATCTTTAAACACATATTTCTGACATCTTTCTCCCTATTCCATGTGGCTGCCACCACAGATAGCTGTGCCTCCGTGTCCCACAATTTGCCGGTACTCTGAGCTAAGACAGCAAGCAGTATTTGCCTGTGACTAGTATTGAAGGGAAAGATGGTCAGGACCAGGTGGACTGTAGGAGTCAGGCTATCCTGTAGGTATCTGCCTACATTATATTTGTTTTGGGGGGAGAAAAGAAAGAGAAGATAAACATCCAAGCATAAAATATTTAGCTTCTCAGCTTACAGCACACAAAATTCAGAAATAGGAATCAGAAGACATGAGTTCTGATCCCAACTTCTCTTTGCTAACTGGATGCACTCAACTTTACGTGACTCTGTTTTCCTATTTGTAAGATATCTCCGTTCCTGATTGTGGGGAATTTTCCTGAGGATGAGCTCTGTGCATAATAATAACGTGTTTTATCACTAGTGTGATAGTGTAGGGAAGGAAAAATTCTTCCTCTACCCTCCTTCAGGGTCTTCCTGCTGAACTAAGAATTACATTTACATGTGACAGATTAACTGGAGATTTAAAAAACAAAACAAAACAAAACAAAAATAGGTTCATTATGTTCTCATGAAGGTCCAATAATGAAACCGAGTCCTAAGGAAATGAGGAAGTGCCCAGTTCTTATACTTTTTAGGCAAAGACGCAATACATTTGTGAGAAATTGGCAGGATAAGGAAAACAGAGCTTTAGGATTCAAAGTGGAATTTGGCTTGAGGTCACAGATTAGAAAACAAAAAGAACAGGGCTTGTTTCTAAGACTTTCTTGGCTTTAAAGTTTCTGTCTCTGGTGATAAGGATTTTTTTCTCATTCTTAGTAAAGGGAATGTATCTCTCACGTGGGAGATGTGTTTTCTACTGTGAGAGGGCCAGAGAAGGACAGAGAAATGTCCTTGTACCCGTGTCTCCCAAATAACTTCAACTCAAAATAATCAAATGCCATGTGGGATATATTGGCGCACACTGCCCTTGGTCCCTACGGTCCAAATGTAAGACAACATTCCACTCTCAAGACTGGTTTCCCAGTACGCTTTCATAATTCATTTTTGTCCAGTCTGCAGGATTAAATATTTTTACCAACTCAAAAATCCGCAAGCCGCATTTTTGTCAGCTGCTTTCGCTGTACCCAGGACCGCCTATGGGCTATGCTGGAGGTAATGGTGAGATTTACTTGCCTGCTATGATAATGGGCGGGGAAATGATGTTTTTCTGCATATAAACATTGTGACTCTGGAGCAACTTCTTGGTAAGTTTTCTCCAAATAACATGCCTCCCCCCCAAAATGGGATTTTTTAGAGCAATTATTGTTTCTCTCTCTCTCTCTGAAATCAAAATTGAATGTCTTTTGTCTCAGCCTTCAATAATCTTGCTATTTCAAATCCTTCTTATCCAGGGTGGTTTCAACACCTACATTGGTCAGGGTAAGACAGACTGTACTGCAATAAAACAAACCTCCACATCTCAGTGACTAAGCATTGACAGTTCTATTTTCTGCTCACACAAAACTGCTTTTTGAGTCTAGTGGCTGTCCGGAGCAGCTCCTTACCAATCAGTGAGTCTGGGATACCCATTCTGGTTTCACCTATGACTCTATCTCCGATGTGACATTTAAGGTCATTACCATGGGAAAGGAAATGGTTTCCACACTACCTTTTTTGGCCAGCTGTGGAAGTGGCATATATCACTTCTTCCCTGACAGCAACGGAGGCTGAAAAATGCAAAGGATCCTACGGATATTTATTGTCTGTGTCATATTCTTTCATAAAAATCAAAGAGGTTTTCATGTATTGGACAAAATAGAATAATCCAACTTTCAGCAGAAATACTGTTAGGGTACGGAGTCGACCACCCCTCAATTAGACAGAGAACACTCTCAATAATGCAAGTCACACAACGAGGTTTATTTCCAGCTACCTGGGGTCCAAGTATCGGCCCGGCGCAGCAGGTTTCAACAAGGACCCCAAGCACTCAAAGCCAAGGGTTTATATAACATTTTCAAGGCACTTCTTCATGGCTACATACATATCATGCACCCCACTTTGACAGTTTAACTTTGTTTAACCTTTTGCCACCCTGGCTCAGAAGAAATTCAACTTTATTTACATTTCCTTCTGCCTCAGGCTCCCTCAGTTTTATGGTGTGACCTTAGGCCTTGAGGAACTGAGCCACTTGTCTCCAGAAACTGGGACTTTGAAGAGATAGCCCTTTTTGTTGTAAATAACCAGGACATTTGCAAACCAAGGGAGATTCCTGTCTTGCAGGATTGTGATCTCTCCAAGTTAACTATTTGTTTTTCTTTAACATTTGGTCCCTGTGGCACCACCACCTAACCACCCTAGTGGTGTATGATTAAGTTATTTTTCCAGGTTTTAGCTACTTTCTCTGATCTCAAGTTACGTGCGCAGTGCGGGCTGGTTAGGGACACTCAGTAAACTGGCTTCCCCTCCTTCAGGATGGCCATTGTTATGCTAACCCACTCTTACAGTGCAAGGTGCCAGCTTTTGATTTGCCAAGGTGGCTGTACTTCTGTCAGGGCTAGACTCGAGGTAGGTACAGCCTTGTTTTTCTTGGCCTTCACACCTGGAGCTGTTTTCTGGGACTTGTTTTTAAGTCCCCTGGGGGAGGGGAGCAGGGAGAGTAAAATAGGTCCTTACAATACCACTTGTGGGTTTCAAGTATATCTGGAAATGAGGAAAAGTTGAAAAGATTCTGAGTATGCTTTTCGGTTGCTGTCAGGCCTAGGGAAATTTCTCACTGCATGTTTGGCTATCGACTAATCCTACTTCTTAATGAGAAATGTGCTGGTATATGGTGTTTCTTAAAAATAAACACATGGGGCACCTGGGTGTCTCAGTAGGTTAAGCCTCTGCCTTCTGTTCAGGTCATGATCTCAGGGTCCGGGGATCAAGCCCTGCAACTGGCTCTCTGCTCAGTGGGGAGCCGGCTTCCTCCTCTCTCTCTCTCTCTCTCTCTGTCTGCCTCTCTGCCTACATGCGATCTCTGTCAAATAAATAAAATCTTTAAAAATTTTGTTTTTAAAAACCACATACTTTAATACAGTAGAAATACTTTAATACAGTGGGAATTATTTACCTAAAAAGACAAAAAATAAAGTTCTAGTTGACAACAGGGAAATAACTAAGAATATTTCCTCAACGGAAAGAAAATTCTGTGTACAAAAAAAAAGAAAAAAACAAAAAGAAAGAAAAGAAAAAGAAAATTCTGTGTACAGAAAAAAGAGCACTGTGCTAAGAGCAAAGGGACATGTTCTCGTCATATTCCTACGTGGTAGGACATATGAAGCTTTGAAAATGATATTATTTTATATATATGTAATATATATATATATATATATATCACATTTCTGTTTATATATTTATACCTGTGATCTCTATCTTCTGATCTCTAGAGTATCACCTTTTTTTAAAAATCAAGCTAACTCCTACCTTAACAGATCTAATTTTTTTGTCCTAATCTTCATGTGTTTCATTATATACATCTATTATTACTCAACAGAGCCCCAAAATAGACATCTTACTCCATTTTCCCTGCAGAGCATCCCTTCTGACCTCTGCGTGTGTGTTCATGGAGCCATTTCCATCAAATACCTCCTCCATTCTCCTCTGTTTCTCATCCTTCAGTGATCATCTAAAAGTCTACTTCAATGAAATTTTCTCTGGCCAACCTGAAGTTCATTTTCTGTCCTTTATTGAGTCTCTGCTGTCTGTAATACATACTTCAGTGTATCTTAGAGTTTCTGTCTGTATCTCAACCACTGTAAAATAAAAAAGCATTTCTGAACTCCTCTTGCTGGAGCTATTATTCATTCTTCTTGTTTGATTCTCACTGCAAATGGAGAGCACGTGATCATCCTTTCGGTATCAAAGCAGTATTTGATGTATTAAATCACTCTTTCTTCTTCCCTTTGTCCATTGAATAATCAGCTTCTAGAGAGCTACATTTGCTTTCATGTCCAGAAAAAAATAAATTTACCTCCAGACTCTTTGAAGAAGCAATAGGATTCACTCTCCTGGAAGACAAATAGATAAATGAACAAAGTCAAAGCTAGTAGATTAAGCTGTTCCAATAATAAACATTCCCTGAGCAAGTGACCTCATTTTACTTGAGAAACTAGGCAACTGTAAGAAATTCATGATAAAAATGGGGTTTACATGGGGGCCCTTGTATTGTCCTGCCACAGTACTTCCTCTAGCACGTGGTATTGGAGTACCAGCTTTTGCAACGCTCCCTAGAGAAAACTCTCCCGTTGTGGAAGTGAAAGAGACAGTCCGGAAGTATTTCCCTGAGACCTGGATCTGGGACTTGGTGCCACTCAGGTAAGTAGTGTGTTGCCCAGAATTTCGTTGAGGAAAAGATGTGGCTCACCCTCTGTGATTCTGGTATTCCTGAGCCTTGCAGTTCTGTTCCACTTCTTCCTGGTAAACTTTTAGGTTCATAGTTCATAGTTCATAAGTCTCTTAGCTCAACCATGCAATATTTTTTTTTTTTCTAATTTGGTCCCGAGATATCTAAAATCATGATAAGTAGGAAATTACCCTGTCTCTAAAAGGAAAGGAAAACCTTTCAGAGACTTCGCTAGGAGTGCCAAACCTAGTTATCAGGTTTACCGTTAACCATACTGGGTTACTAGGTTAGCGCACTATCAGCTAGTGTCCGTGCCAAAAAATAAAAGAAAATTGCTTCCCAAGGCTTCCTCTTATTCCCTTCTCTAGTTTATCAGGTAGAAGTGAGTTGGCCGTGAAGGTCCCTGACACCATCACAGAGTGGAAAGCCAGCGCACTCTGCTTGTCTGGAACCACAGGGCTGGGCCTCTCCCCCGTCATCTCTCTTCAAGTGTTCCAGCCCTTCTTCCTGGAACTCACTCTCCCCTACTCTGTGGTGCGAGGAGAAGCCTTTACGCTGAAAGTCACTGTGTTCAACTATTTGGCCCATTGCATTCGGGTAAGGACACTTCTCTGGAGGAGAGCAAAAGTGGAAGGGAGACACCGAGTCACCATTTAATATCCAGGTCTCCTAGGTAATGTGCCAGCAAATCATAGCTGAAGAATGGTGTAACCTCATTTGGGAATGGGATAGTTGCTAAGAGCAAAGCTCACTGGCTGACCCAAGGTGGTACGGTTATATTCATTTGGGACGTTATATTTTCTGTGTATTCCTAAATTCAGACCTCATTTCTACCTGATTTTATTTTTTCCCCTGCTCTGACTAAAGCAAACATCTCTTCATTGTGCTAGCACAATCCTAAATCCTGGGGATTATCTCAGTTCTTGTCAGTTTTTTAGCTCCCTATTGGCAACATCTAAACTACAAAGTGCTGGACAGGATTTACCTTGTTTGAACAATTTCTCAAAGCCTCTCCATTAGTTCCCATTGTCCCTTGAAGCTCCTTGCCCCTGTAATTATTCCTCTACCTGTGTTCTTTTTCAAACTTGTGCATGGTTATGGGGATAGGTCAGTGTGCAGCTGGAAGCCTTCCCTGACAAGTCAGCCAACTTAGTGAAAAAGAATGAAGACACTCCCTGTATCTGTGGAAATAAGCAGGAAACCATGTCCTGGGCTGTGACCCCAAAGTCACTGGGTAAGTGGTAAATCTGTTGACAGATCCTACTTCTTATGTTGTAATGATTTGCTTTCTACACTCTGAACCAGGTACATGTCTTTTTCTCCTCCTTCAACAGTGATGCCTTGAAAGAAAAAAAGTATATATTTATATATTTATATGTGTGTGTGTGTGTGTGTGTGTGTGTGTGTGTGTATACATGGTGCAATATATGAAGTACAGGAGAAACTTGAAAAGACAAACCATGCAATATAGAATCACTGTTTAACTCCATAAGAATCTTATTCCCCAGGAAAGGTGAATTTCACAGCTACTGTGGAAGCCCTGCAGTCTCAGGAGTTGTGCGGCAAGGAGGTGCCAAGAGTTCCAGAACTTCAACAGAAGGATACCGTAATCAAGCCCTTATTAGTTGAGGTATGCCGGTAAACTTTCTCTGTGTCTCAAAGGCCTTATTATATTATATAACATTATCTAATATGTCTGTTATGGTAACATTTCACTCCCAAAAATATAGATGTATCTACAACTCACTTTCTTACTAATGTTTTCTCCTCTACTTTAAAGTGAATGATTTTTTTCCTATACACTCAGTATGACCTTCTTTTTCACTTTTTTCCCCCCAATATAAAGCCCGAAGGAATAGAAAAGGAAGAAACTTTCAACACACTCCTCTGTGCATCAGGTAAATGTCAAAAAGAGACAAAATTCTCATGTTAAGCCACTTGCCAAAGTGTATAGTTTTAGAATGCTCTTCGGGGTATGTTTTCCTCTGGGGGAAAAAAATTAGTGTACTCTCCTGTATGAAAATCTAAGGATATTTGATTCAGAAGTCTTTTCCTGGTGAAGACTTAAAGAAGCTAAAAGACTTACCTAGGAGCTCCTGGCTGATAATGAGAACCAAAGTTGATGAGCATAGAACAGGATTCTTTCCAATACCCCGGTGTTTTTCAAACTTCTTTTTAAATAATTCTCAAAGTATTAAAATATCTACATGTAAAATAGCTAATAAATAGTAATATTTATTACTCAACTAATAGTTTAAAGGTACTCAAGGTTAATTTACTTGTGTCAGTTATTTGAAGAAGAACTTTAGGTCACTAACATATATAGAAAACCAATATTTTACTAATACCATTAATATAATCATATAAAAATTACCTTTAAAATATTCAACTCTGCACCATCTAGAATCATCTTGAGGACAATGCTCAGTGTTCAAATCTCTCCTCTCTAGAAGCATCCTTTTATAATCTCATTTAGTTACAGAACTTAAATAACAACTTTGTAGTGGAGATCACAAAATAAACAACTTGGGTCCACACCGATTTCCTCACTCAAACTTGTGCATTCAGTTGCCCACTAATCATCTCCACTTACAGGCCTATAGACAAATAGACATCTCAAAACTAGCATGTTCAAAATTGTTCTTCTGCTGGTCTCCACAAACCCACACCTCCTTCGATTTTCTCCATCTCAGAGGATGGAAATTCCATTATTCTACCTGCTTGAAATAAAACTTTCGAGTCATCCCTTAGTATGTTCTTTCTCTTACTCTCCACACCCAATCTACTTTCAAATCTAGTTGGTTCCGCCTTCACATTATATCCAGAATCTTCCCACTACTCTAGCCTTTTCTCTCTTGGATCATCTCAATAACCTCCTACCTGGTTGCCTGGTCATCTTTCCTTACATCCCTACAGCAAAAGGGATCATTTAAAGCATGTTTCAGATCATGTGCCTCTTCTGTCCAAACCCTCCAAGAGTTTCCCATGTCCCTGAAAGTTAAAGGTTATGTCTCCAACGTCCCCTCCAAATCCTTGATATCACCATGACTTCAGATCCTATTACTCTCTCCCTCACTCACCCTCCTCTGGCCACATGGGACTCCTAGTCTGGTCTTGTAACAGAGCTAGCATGCTCTCATCTCTGGATTCTTTTCGCTTTTTGTTCCTTTTTTCTGGAAGCCTCTTTCCCCAAATATATATAAATCTTACACCTTGACATACTTAAAGTCTCCAGTCACCTATGATTTTGTTTTATCAAAGAGGGGAACCCTCTTCCCTTATCCTACACTTTCTGATTTGCGCTGTCTTACTAGCTCACCCATATAAACACTTCACTTTAATTTTCCCTGGAGAACTTACTAGCATCTATTATACTAAATATATATATGGTATGTTATTATTCCCATTAATATGAAAACTCTGGGACGTCAGGGAATTTTTTTGAGAATCATTTTATCATTGCACTTAAAACAGAACCCGTCACATAGCACACAATTAACACATTTAGACATGAATGTTATTTTCAAAAAACGCTAATAATAAATATTAACATAAACAATGAAGGGAAAGAAATAAGTATAACATAAGGTATATGCTTGTAAGGAAATCTGTAAAAATTTAGCGCAAACATAATATGAATTTCACTGCAAGACGAATCACAACTTTAGGAGAAACTCAGATTGCATCGAAGAAATTATAAAATGATCAAATTATAAAGTTATCAACCTGTCATGACAGGTTGAAATTTGATCCAAAGAGGAAAAATTTCTCATTTTTTTCCTTCCCTTATATATATATTTGTCTTCTTTCCTCAGAAACTGGTGTATCTGAAAAGTTGTCACTGAAAGTTCCTTCAGATGTGGTTGAAGGATCTGCCAGAGCAACATACTCAGTTTTGGGTAAGTCTCCCAGCCCAAGGCAAGCCACTGTCCATCTCACTCTAGTGAGATGCATGCACACTCTAGTGCATGCAGCCTCACCATCCACGGTTAATGAAGACTTTTGCTGTGCTAGATGGAAAGAAAGAGCACTAAGCTGAAAATTGCATTGTATATTAGTCAGGAAGGGAGTTAAATAGATGTTGTGCTACTTTTTATACCTTGACATACTCAAAAGAGTAAAAAGTGTCATCTCTCTGTGCCCTTATCTTCAGAGACTGACTAGGTGGTGAGGCTTCTTAATAGATTTGAAAACATTTGGTTTTTACCAGACATGTGGTTCATCAGAAAAGATATGCCCAGCCATTGTTTTTCCATCGTGGAATCATCAACTATTTTTCCTACTTTCTCTGTCCTTTCTGTTTCTTGTTTTTCTTCACCTCTTTTATGGTTTCTTGTTCTACTCTCCATACATGATTTGACCTCTTGTTTAGCTAGTAATCTATCTTCTTATCCCAGCAGAAACCAGCTCTAGTTCCTCTGTATTTTTTTTTTTAAAGGTTTATTTGTTGAGTGCTGTGAAGTGTATAAACCTGGCAATTCACAGACCTGTACCCCTGGGGATAAAAATATATGTTTATAAAAAATTTAAAAATTAAAAAAAAAAAAGGTTTATCTCTTTATCTGAGAGAGAGGCCCCACAGAAAGGAGTGGAGGAACAGAGGCAGAGGAAGAGAATCCTTAAGACTCTTCCCTGAGCACAGAGCCCAGGCAGGGCTCAATCCCACCACCCATGAGATAGATCATGACCTAAGCAGAAACTAAGAGTTGGACACTTAACTGACTGAGCCACCAGGCACACCTCCTCTGATTTTTTTCATGTCTTTCATTCCCCAGGTGACATATTAGGCTCTGCAATGCAAAATCTTCAGAATCTTCTCCGGATGCCGTATGGTTGTGGAGAGCAAAATATGGTCCTTTTTGTCCCTAACATCTATGTTCTGAACTATCTAAATGAGACCCGACAGCTGACAGAGACTATCAAGTCCAAAGCCATCAGTTACCTCATCAGTGGTGAGCAATAATCCCAAAAGGAGAAATCTTAGTTGATTTCCTAAATATCTCTCTCAGTGAACTCAAAATAGCATCCCTTTGGTTAAGATCTAATAATCACTGTTGCTGTGACAACCAATAAAATGTCCCACTCTATTACCAGGAAATTCAATGGCATATCAAGCCTTAGAGACATCTTAACAAAATAGTAGTTTTCCTGTGATTCCCAACCAAGTTTTGAAGAAAAACTTTGAAGATTAATTCTCCAACACCTCTGCTATTTCATAAATCTACGAAAACTTCCTCTTTAGGGTATCAAAGGCAGTTGAATTATAAGCATAGTGATGGTTCATACAGCACCTTTGGGGATCGTGATGGCAGAAGTCAAGGAAACACTTGGTAAGATCATTATTTTCATATGCTTGCTATAGATCCATTCTATTCTCATATTCTAGAAATAATTATTCTCTGATACCTGGAGTTCTTTCATGGAAATGTGTTATCCTTTAAAAATCCATATGTCTGTCATCACTACTATGTGACATGTATCATTTCATGTATGAACGCATGCCAGCTGTGATAGCACAGTAAATAGCAGTAAAATAGGTGAAAAGCATCAATTTGGAGGAAACCAATAAAATTGAGATTTAAAAAAGGAATTCAGATACTTGTTAAACAAGCAAGAATATTTAGTGTACAAGTGTCATTTCCCTTACCAATTCTCCCCAACAATTTCCTCCCGTGGATGGCAAAGACCAATGTCTGAATGCATTTGCCCAAAGTGGGCTTTAAATGTGAGATGGTCCTCATGTCTGTCTCTCCTGTACTGGACAGGCTCACTGCATTTGTGCTCAAGTCCTTTGCTCAAGCCCAGTCACACATTTTTGTGGAGATGTCACACATCACGAGTGCCCTCACCTGGATCTCACAGAGACAAAAAGAAAATGGTTGTTTCCAACGCTCCGGATCACTTCTAAACAACGCCATTAAGGTGGTGCTGTTCATTTTGTTCTGGTCCCTGAAAACAGTGACATTTAGGGGCAAAGACACTCCTGTTGATTCCCCATGTCCTGGTGACATATCTTTAAGGAAGGATGGTACTCTCTAAAGCTTCAGAAATGTGACAATAAAATAGTCGTTTTTTACTGAATTATAAAATAGGGTGCCAAAAAACCCCAATATATTACTAAAAATGAGGGGAAATAATTTGAGGCAGATTCGAGAATTTGAGGGTAGAGGGGAAAGGGGGAAAAATCAACAATATTGCGCAAGAAAAGATGCTTTCTAGTGAAGAGTGTGTGGAGTAGGGGGCTTGGGGGAATAGAATGATCCAGCTCTGACTAATGACTATTGGAGTGTTTGAGTGTCTCTCCTTCTGCTCTCTACAGGGTGGGGTAGATGATGAACTGACGCTCTCTGCCTACATCACCATTGCTCTGCTGGAGATGCCACTGCCTGTCACTGTATGTACCAGCACCTCTACCTCCCTCACAGATACAAGGAATATCAATCAAGAAGCTGTGACTCTGTGAGGAAAATAAGTTGTGGTTGTCATGTTATTTAATTATGGTATATTTCACTAGACCATAAAAAACTAAATCCCTTTGGAAGCTGCCAAGGAAATTATTCTCTGGTCAGAACCATGATGTAACATGACACATTATGCCTTTTAATCTGGTGTTAGCCTGTGGACAATTCATTAGCCCGCTTCTGCTATCTAAAGATTTTTTTATCTGCCTTCTAGCACTCTGTTGTCCGCAATGCTCTATTCTGCCTGGAAAATGCCTGGAGATCCATCTCAGAGGCCCAAGAAAGTCCTGTCTATACCAAGGCATTATTGGCCTATGCCTTTGCTCTAGCAGGAAACCAGGCCAAGCGAAGTGAGCTTCTTGAATCACTGGACAAAGATGCCGTGAAAGAAGGTAAGGGCTGCTACTGCAAAATTTACCTCCAGAATCACCAGCAATTGATGGGCACCTGGGTGGCTCAGTTGTTGATCCCAAGGTCCTGGGATCGAGTCCCACATCAGGCTTCTGTTCAGCAGGGAGTCTGCTTCTCCCTCTACCAATTCCCCTGCTTGTGATCTCTCACCCTCTCTCTCAAATAAAAAAATAAAATCTTTCATAAGTAATTAAATAAAGTCATTCTTTAAGTTTAAGACAATATCCTCTTCCATTTCAAAGATGACTCAATCCACTGGCAGCGTCCAGGGAAAGTTGAAGAAGTTATGACATTCTATTATCAACCTCGGGCTCCTTCTGTTGAAGTGGAGATGACTTCCTACTTGCTCCTTGCCTATCTTACTGCTTGGCCTGCTCCATCTTCAGAAGACCTGTCTGTGGCTTCACGTATTGTGAAATGGATCACAAAGCAACAAAACCCCAATGGGGGCTTCTCCTCTACTCAGGTCTGTGGAGATCCTCTAGGAATTAAAATAAATATGTTAATACATATGTAGACACAAGCATATTCTAGGAGTTGACTAATCAGATAGTATTTCTAATTCATGCTTTCTCCATTCCTCCACCACCAGAAAGGTTCCAGCCTCATTATTTTATATAATCATTATTGTTCTGTCCTCTGTACAATCTCTCATATCTTCTCTCCTTAGTCAACCCATAAATGTAAAATGGATCAATCTTCCTAAAGCAATATTTCATAAAATTACTTCCCTGGTAAAGCAAATATTTTTTTTTTCATCCGAAGACCAAAACAATCTAATAATGTTATTCAAAGTATTTACTCTTCCCCACTAAACACAAATACTCCCTTTTAATTAGGCTAATCTCTTCACTTATTTTGGAATTGACTCTCTCCTTTTTCTATGTCTCCACGTTTCCCACCCTGGTAGTCCGTGATGCCTCTTTTCTTGTCTATATAAATCTTTCTCATGATTCATACATAATTTTATTTCTTCTTCATAGTACCTTCTTCAAGTAAGTCTTCTTACTTACCTTCTCATTAGGAAATGTTCTCTTACTAATCTAGCTCCACTTTCTTCCCCTTTCCCTGAATGTTTACAACAAATAATATTATATAAATTTCTATTATTATTATATATTATTATATAAATGTCTAAATTATTGAAATAGCCTCTGCTCTATGTCAATGTTTGGGTCAATTTCCGTATGTATAGTGTAAACTACTTGAATAGGGAAACTTTTTCATGTTTCCCTAAAGTACATAAAATAGTTTGTGGTTAATAACGGGTCTGTGTTTGTCATGAAATCACTCTGAGAGTAGTACTGATATGATCTACACCCAGTATGATTTTGTTACCTTCACTTCCGTGACTTCTGCCCCATCTTTTTTCAGGACACGGTGGTAGCTCTCCAAGCCCTGTCCAAATATGGAGCGGCAACTTTCAGTAAAAGGGAGAAAGCAGCTGTAGTCACAGTCAAGTCTTCAGAGACATTCTCTGAAGAATTCCAAGTCCACGATGCCAATCGCCTGTTGCTGCAGGAGGTCAGGCTGCCAGAGATTCCAGGGGAGTACAGCACGACCGTGTCAGGGTCAGGATGTGTGTACCTCCAGGTGAGACTCCCAGGGTTTAGGGGATGCCACAAATGAGGGGGGGAAAGCTTCAAAAATTGGTAATGAATCTCCAAATAAAAAAAGATGAGTGAGCTAAAAAGAACAGACTATTTGAGTGTAATGATAAAGGCTTTTTCCCCATTCATTTTAGACATCCTTGAGATATAACATCCTGCCCAAGAAAGAAGGGAAAGTCCCCTTCACTCTAAAGGTTGATACTTTCCCCAAGAATTGTGATGGAGTACATGCTCACAGGAAATTCCAGATTCACATCAACATTAGGTAAATCCTTTTGTTGGTAAGACCTTTTGTAGAACATGGAGAATGTGATTTTCTTTTGCAGGGGAGCTCCATTGTCCCAAGTCACAAAATATGAATATGGCATTCTTGCAATATTTACTAACAAGAAAATTTTCTTCACCCAAATTGAAAAACCTTAACACTGAGCATATGATGTTGCCATACCTGCAGAGTGTGACTTCATAATGGTGTTTTCCAAACAAGCATAGCAGACACAAATAGAATAGATGGGGAAGCTGGGTGGTAGTTAAAGATAGGGAACACCAGAAATGAAAGAGAAGGGGGAATTTATGCCTTGAATGAATGCCAAAGAATTTTGTTTGAATGCCTTATCTCTGTGCCTTGTCTTCATAGTTATACTGGGGAACGACCAAGCTCTAACATGGTCATTGTTGACGTCAAGATGATATCAGGCTTCATTCCTGTGAAATCATCAGTGAAAAAGGTAAACCCTAAATTCCTTACAGATAGAAAAATCATGATAAATGCTGACATTTATGCTTGTCAGTTTTATTGGGTTTTCAAGAGGTTTACTTGCTCACACTTCTTCTCTAGAGTGCTTCCATCATTTCAATAGTGGGTGTCACTGTTACATGGTCTCCAGTGTGAGACATAAGTTAATGACATGGTTAATAATGCTCCAGCAGCCCTTGAGACATCAGGTATATGGAGAGGTATTGATTATCCTATATTTTAAAAAGGAGAAAATGTATATATACATATGTATGATATAAAAATATACTTCATATGTACACATATATATGATATATATGATAGCATTCCTTTCTTCTTTTTCATATAAAGGATGATTCTCATATATCATGAAAATGTGGGGGTGCCTGGGTGGCTCAGTGGGCTAAGGCCTCTGCCTTCAGCTCAGGTCATGATCCCAGGGTCATGGGATCAAGCCCCACATCTGGCTCTCTGCTCAGTGGGGAGCCTGCTTCTCTCTCTCTCTCTCTCTGCCTGCCTCTGTGCCTACTTGTGATCTCTGTCTGTCAAATAAATAAATAAAATCTTTAAAAAAAGAAAATGTTTATATTAGAGATAGAATAGATAAATGATAGACAGATGGACAGATAGATACAGAGATACATTGGTATAAAGAGATGATGGAGATCATAGGTAATAGAGAAAGCATTTAATAAATATTACTATAATTCTCAAAGAGATCACAATTAGCCATTTGGATATTTCTGAATAGCCAGTTAGATCATAAGTACCTGAAAAGTGCTCTTAGCCTGGAATTTCTTCATCCCATATGTCTGGCTTATACTCTTTGTCAACAGCTCCAACAAAAACCTCAGATTCAAAGGACTGAAGTGAGCACCAACCATGTCCTGATTTACTTTGAAGAGGTAAGATTCTGTGACTCTGCTATATCTAGGGGAAACTACTAGAGGTTCCAACACACCAATCCAGATTCTGGAGAAAGTTTTGCACACACATACAAGTGAGGTAGAAGAAAATAGCAATAGAGGGAAATGAAACCTGGATTGATCAACAAAGCTCATTTTACATTTGTCTATCCACAAAATCATCTCTTTTGTCCTTCTTATATCTGCCATTGAGTGTATTATGCAAGTCAAAATGCCCATTCTTTCCATAGGTTTTGGTACAATTGAATAGCATAACCATAAGGGTTGATAATACCATAGGAAGAGAGAACGGTAACTAGAAACTAAGTTAATCTTTGATTCCAATTGAGTTTTCCTGTCTCTCCAGCTAACCAATCAAACCCTGAGTTTCTCCTTCTCAGTGGAACAAGACATCCAAGTTGACAATTTAAAACCGGCCACTGTAAAAGCCTATGATTATTACGAGACAGGTGAGTAAGATTCAGAAATGCTGAGCTTTGAAAGGGAAAAACTGACTACCCTGGTAAAGAGTCACCCTAACTCAAACAAAATTCCACAATCTTTCACCAGAAGAGTGAGTTTGTGGTCATTGGATAATCGTGTGCCCCCTAAATGAGTCCTGAGCCATTCGTATAAAGCAATAAGGGGATCAGTTCTTTCTAAATTCTCTTATAAAATTGTTTGTTCTGGAATGAAGTATTCCAGAAAATTAAGTAGAGTAAGCAATAACTAAAAAAAATAAAATGAGTACTGATTTATGATACATGACCTAAAATTTTATCTTTTTAAAAAATATTTTATTTACTTATTTGAGAGAGAGAAAGTGTGCACAAGAGAAAACATGATCTGGGAGGAGGGACAGAGGGAAAGGGTGAAACAGACCTCCCCTGAGCAAGGAGTTGGATGGGAAGAAACTCGAAAAGAAAGTATAAAGATCCCAGGACCTGAGCAGAAGGCAGTTGCTTAACTGACTGAGCCACCCAGGTACCCCACATTTGATCCATTGTTGACTCATGCCTTGAGTAGTCTCAAAAATTTTGGGAAACTCTGTAATGTAACAGGAAATTCTTCCATTTGCTCATGACTTTGAACTAGGAATTTGTCAGCACCATAAGATGCTGGTAATGTAAAACTTTACTCCTTCCTGGAGTGAGAAAGAGTTCGGAGAGGAAGTTAAACTCCAATGAAGAGAACACAACTTCGAAGAGGGCCATAGTGTATCCCATAGATAGACAACCATCCATCTTTGAAACCTGCCCTTGACTTCTGTATCCAAGCCCAGTTTTCTCTCACTGCCCCCTCCACTAGTCCTGGATGGGTTAGTACAGAAGTCATTTGTTTCCATTGGCTCCATAACTGTCTTTATACTTTCTTTCCTAGTTTACACAGTTTGGTTTTTTTTTTTACACAGTTTATTTACAGTTAACTTCCAATATGCCTATTACTGAATGTCTTCACTCTTTCTGTCTTATATATTCTGTTTCAGAGGAATTCACTATTGAAGAATACAGGGATCCCTGCAGTGCTGGTAAAGTATAAACAGCAAAGTCTAATGCCAACATAAAATAAATAAGCTTCAGTTGTCCGTATAAGATTGCTTCTTGAGTATATCCTTATCATATTATAAAGCCCATGGTGTATAATTTAGGAATTTAAACTATTTCAAATATATTCTAAAATTTCTAGAAATTCTAAAAAAAAAGCATGTAAATTATAATTTCTGGGTCTGGGGAGACTTATTTGCAGATGAATCCAGGAATTTGCAACATATAAAAACTAAATCATCTAATATTTAGTTTATATTCTATACCCAGTGGTGATATGTTTATCACCTATGACCTTTTCAGGATACTTCTAAACTTTCACTAGTTAAGGTCAGGAAAATTTTCCCTGTAGTTTTCTATATAGTACAGTATGAGAGATGCGATCTACAAGATTTTCCTTTAGGCCAGTCAACAATGTTCATTTTGACAATAGAACACTCACTGTGACACCTTCAGTTCTCCATTTTTCAACAGAAAACAAAAAACAAAAACAGCCCTATCATTAAAAATAATTAAAATTTATTAAGGTCAAATATTTATGATTGAAATATAAAAAATTATTCCTTTAGTAGATGACAGGATTTCCCTAACTTTCCTGTCTTTTATTCTACTGTTTAGAATCTGAACACAGAAATGCTTGAAAATGGAAACTTGTGGACCTCATCAGATGATCTTCTCCAGCAATGAAAAACAAAACCTTATCAGAAGAGATAAAATAGCAGGAGAAATAGGGGACAGGAATTGGAAATATATGAAACTTGTATGTTGAATAAATTTATGACATATACACTTCTACCATTTCTTTTTTTAAATTCTTTTTTATTTTTTTATAAACATATAATGTATTGTTAGCCCCAGGGGTACAGGTCTGTGAATCGCCAGATTTACACACTTCACAGCACCCACCATAGCACATATCCTCCCCAATGTCCATAACCCCACCACCCTCTCCTGACCCCCTCTCCCCATAACCCTCAGTTTGTTTTATGAGATTAAGAGTCTCTGATGGTTTGTCTCCCTCCTGATCCCATCTTGTTTCACTTATTCTTTTCCTACCCCCCAAACCCCTGACGTTGCATCGCCATTTCCTCATATCAGGGAGATCATATGATAGTTGTCTTTCTCCGATTGACTTATTTCCATAAGCATAATACCCTCTAGTTTGATCCACATCGTCGCAAATGGCAAGATTTCATTTCTTTTGATGGCTGCATAGTATTCCATTGTATATATATACCACTTCTTCTTTATCCATTCATCTGTTGATGGACATCTAGGTTCTTTGCATAGTTGGGCTATTGTGGACATTGCTGCTATAAACATTCGGGTGCACGTGCCCCTTCAGATTACTACATTTGTCCCTTTAGGGTAAATACCCAGTAGTGCAATTGCTGGGTCATAGGGTAGCTCTATTTTCAACTTTTTGAGGATTCTCCATGTTGTTTTCCAGAGTGGTTGTACCAGCTTTCATTCCCACCATCAGTGTAGGAGGGTTCCCCTTTCTCCACATCCTCACCAGCATCTGTCATTTCCTGACTTGTTCATTTTAGCCATTCTGACTGATGTGAGGTGGTATCTCATTGTGGTTTTGATTTGTATTTCCCTGATGCTGAGTGATGTGTAACACTTTTTCATGTGTCTATTGGCAATCTGGATGTCTTCTTTGTAGAAATGTCTGTTCATGTCTTCTACCCATATCTTGATTGGATTATTTGTTCTTTGGGTGTTGAGTTTGATAAGTTCTTTATAGATTTTGGACACTAGCCCTTTATCTGATATGTCATTTGCAAATATCTTCTCCCATTCTGCCAGTTGTCTTTTGGTTTTGTTAACTGTTTCCCTTGCTGTGCAAAAGCTTTTGACCATGATGAAGTCCCAATAGTTCATTTTTGCTCTTGCTTTCCTTGCCTTTGGTGAGGAAGAAGTTGCTGCGGCTGATGTCAAAGAGGTTGCTGCCATGTACTCCTCAAGGATTTTGATGGACTCCTTCCTCACATTGAGGTCCTTCATCCATTTTGAGTCTATTTTCATGTGTGGTGTAAGTAAATGGTCTAGTTTCATTGGACCACTGCAAGTGGCTGTCCAATTTTCCCAACACCATTTGTTGGAGAGGCTGTTTTTTTTCCATTGGACATTCTTTCCTGCTTTGTCAAAGATTAGTTGACCGTAGAGTTGAGGGTCTATTTCTGGGCTCTCTATTCTGTTCCACTGATCTATGTGTCTGGTTTTGTGCCAGTACCATGATGTCTTGATGGTGACAGCTTTGTAATAGAGCTTGAAGTCTGGAATTGTGATGCCACCAACTTTGCCTTTCTTTTTCAATATTCCTCTGGCTATTCAAGGTCTTTTCTGGTTCCATACAAATTTTAGGATTATTTGTTCCATTTCTTTGAAAAAAATGGATGGGATTTTGATAAGGGTTGCATTAAATGTGTATATTGCCTTAGGTAGCACAGACATTTTCACAATATTTGTTCTTCCGATCCATGAGCATGGAACATTTTTCCATTTCTTTATGTCTCCCTTAATCTCTTTCATGAGTACTTTATAGTTCTCTGAGTATATATTCTTTGTCTCTTTGGTTAAGTTTATTCCTATGTACCTTGTGGTTTTGGGTGCAATTGTAAATGGAATTGACTCCTTAATTTCTCTTTCTTATGTCTTGTTGGTGAAGAGAAATGCAACTGATTTCTGTGCATCAATTTTGTATCCTGACACTGTACTGAATTCCTGTACAAGTTCTAGCAGATTTGGAGTGGAGTCTTTTGGGTTTTCCACATAGAGTATCATATCACCTGCAAAGACTGATAGTTTGACTTCTTCTTTGCCAATTTGGATGCCTTTAATTGCTTTTTGTTGTCTGATTGCTGAGGCTAGGACTTCTAGTCCTATGTTGAATAGCAGTGTTGATAATGGACATCCTTGCCAGGTTCCTGACCTTAGCAGAAAATTTCTCAGTTTTTCTCCATTGAGAATGATATTTGTGGTGGGTTTTTCATAGATGGCTTTGATAATATTGTGGTATGTGCCCTCTATTCCTACACTTTGAAGAGTTTTGATCAAGAAAGGATGCTGTTCTTTGTCAAATGCTTTTTCAGCAACTATGGAGAGTATCATATGGTTCTTGTTTTTTCTTTTATTAATGTATTGTATCACATTGATTGATTCGTGGATGTTGAACCAAATTTGCAGCCCTGGAATAAATCCCACTTGGTCGTGGACAATAGTCCTTTTAATGTATTGTTGGATCCTATTGGCTAGTATTTTGGTGAGAATTTTCGCATCTGTGTTCATCAAGGATATTGGTCTGTAATTCTCTTTTTTGATGGGATCCTTGTCTCGTTTTGGGATCGAGGTGATGCTGGCCTCATAAAATGAGTTTGGAAGTTTCCCTTCTATTTCTACATTTTGGAACAGTTTCAGGAGAATCGGAATTAATTCTTCTTTAAATGTTTGGTAGAATTCCCCTGGGAAGCCATCTGGCCCTGAGCTCTTTGTTGGGAGATTTTTGATGACTGCTTCAATCTCCTTACTGGTTATGGGTTGGTTCAGATTTTCGATTTCTTCCTGGTTCAGTTGTGGTAGTTAATATGTCTCTAGGAATGCATCCATTTCATCCAGATTGTAAAATTTGCTGGTGTAGAGTTGCTCATAGTATGTTCCTATAATTGTTTCTATTTCCTCAGTGTTGGTTGTGATCTCTCCTTTTTTGATCATGATTTTATTAATTTGGATCCTTTCTCTTTTCTTTTTGATAAGTCTGGCCAGGGGTTTGTCAATCTTATTAATTCTTTCAAGGAACTAGCTCCTAGTTTCATTGATTTGTTCTATTGGGTTTTTTTGTTGTTTTGCTGTTTTTGGTTTTTATTTTGTTTTTATTTCACTGATTTCTGCTCTGATCTTTATGATTTCTCTTCTCCTGCTGGGTTTAGGCTTTCTTTGTTTTTCTTTCTCCAGCTCCTTTAGATGTAGGGTTAGGTTGTCTATTTGAGACCTTTCTTGTTTCTTGAGAAAGACTTGTACTGCTTTATATTTTCCTCTCAGGACTGCCTTCACTGTGTCCCACAGATTTTGAACCATTGTGTTTTCATTATCATTTGTTTCCATGAATTTTTTTCAATTCTTCCTTAATTTCCCAGCTGACCCATTCATTCTTCAGAAACATGCTGTTTAGTCTCCATGTATTTGGGTTCTTTCCAAATTTCCTCTTGAGATTGAGCTCTAGCTTCAGAGCATTGTGGTCTGAAAATATGCAGGGAATGATCCCAATCTTCTGATACCAGTTGAGACCTGATTTAGGACCCAGGATTTGATCTATTCTGGAGAACGTTCCATGTGCACTAGAGAAGAATGTGTACTCTGTTACTTTGGGATGGAATGTTCTGAATATATCTGTGGTGTCCATCTGGTCCAGTGTGTCATTTAAGGCCTTTATTCCCTTGTTGATCTTTTGCCTGGATAATCATCCATTTCAGTGAGGGGAGTGTTAAAGTCCCCTACTATTATTGTATTATTGTTGATGTGTTTCTTTGATTTTGTTATTAATTGTTTTATATAGTTGGCTGCTCCTATGTTAGGGGCATAGATATTTAAAATTGTTAAATCTCCTTGTTGGACAGACCCTTTGAGTATGATATAGAGTCCTTCTTCATCTCTTATTATAGTCTTTTCTTAAAATCTAATTGATCTGATATAAGGATTGCCACTCCACCTTTCTTTTGTTGTCCATTAGCATGGTAAATTGTTTTCCACCCCTCACTTTATTTTATTTTTTTTTTCCTCCCCCCTTCCCGCGCCCCCGTCCCCAGCCCGCTCCACCCCTCACTTTAAATATGGAGGTAATTTGGGTCTAAAATGAGTTTTTTGTAGACAGCATATTGATTTTTTTTTTTAATCCATTCTGATACCCTGTGTCTTTTGATTGGGGCATTTAGTCCATTTACATTCAGGGTAACAATTGAGAGAGATGAATTTAGTGCCATTGTATTGCCTGTAAGGTGACTATTACTGTATATTGTCTCTGTTCATTTCTGACCTACTACTTTCAGGCTCTCCCTTTGCTTAGAGGACCCCTTTCAACATTTCCTGTAGAGCTGGTTTGATGTTCACAAATTCTTTTAGTTTTTGTTTGTCCTGGAAGCTTTTTATCTCTCTTTCTATTTTCAAATAGCCTAGCCTAGCTGGATATAGTATTCTTGGCTGCATGTTTTTCTCATTTAGTGCTCTGAATATATCATGCCAATTCTTTCTGGCCTGCCAGGTCTCTGTGGATATGTCCCCTGCCAATCTAGTATTTTTACCATTGTATGTTACAGACGTCTTTTCCTGGGCTGCTTTCAGAATTTTCTTTTTGATGCTAAGACTTGTAAATTTTACTATTAGATGACGGGGTATGGACCTATTTTTATTGATTTTGAGGGGGTTCTCTGCACATCCTGGATTTTGATGCTTGTTCCCTTTGCCATATTAGGGAAATTCTCTACAATAATTCTCTCCAATATACCTTCTGCTCCCCTCTCTCTTTCTTCTTCTTCTGGAATCCCAATTATTTTAATGTTTCATCTCATCATATCACTTATCTCTCAAATTCTCCCCTTGTGATCCAGTAGTTGTTTGTCTCTTTTGCTCAGCTTCTTTATTCTCTGTCATTTGGTCTTCTATATCACTAATTCTCTCTTCTGCCTCATTTACCCTAGCAGTAAGAGCCTCTATTTTTGATTGCACCTCATTAATAGCTTTTTTTATTTCAACTTGGTTAGATTTTAGTTCTTTTATTTCTCCAGAAAGGGCTTTTATTTCTCCAGACAGCGTTTCTCTAGTATCTTCCATGCCTTTTTCCAGCCAGCTAGCACCTTGAGAATTTTCATTCTGAACTCTAGATCTGACATATTACCAATGTCTGTATTGGTTAGGTCGCTATGATTGGGTTCCTAGCCTTTGGTACTGCCTCTTGTTCTTTTTTTGTTGTTGTGAGTTTTTGTGCCTTGTCGTTTTATCCAGATAAGCATATATGAAGGAACGAATAAAATACTAAAAGGGTGGCAAAGACCCCAGAAAAATGTGCTTTAACCAAATCAGAAGAGATCCCAAATTATGGGGGGGAAGAGAAGGATAAAAAGAAGTTCAGAAAAAAAAATTTTAAGGAAAAAATATTTAAAATAAAGAAAAATATTAAAAAGAAAAAATATATATATATTAGACTGGTGAATAGAACAGGTCCACCCACTTAATTTTGAGAGTATTTTGGTCTATTAGAAGAAACTGCCTCCCAAAATTTTAAAAATGAAAAAATATATAAGTGTAAACACAATGCAGGGATGGAATATGACTATAAAGATGATAAGTTGTTTTTTTTTTTTAATTTCTAAAAAAGGAGTTCATAAGATAAGTTGGTTGGGAGAATAAAGAAAAAGAAAGTGGAGAGAATTTGTTCAGGTGGAGACTAGAAGAAATCGGTGCTAGATTTAGGGTGCATTTTGATCTATTAGAATAAGTTGTACCCCAACTTTTTTAGAAGAAAAAACCCTATGTGTATACAAAAAATAAAGTTAGACACAATGAAGGATAAAATATGACTATAATAATGAAGTTTCAAAAAAGATTTTTTTCTATGAAAGGTATTGTTAAGATAAACTAGTTTAAAAAACTTAAAAGAGGAAAGGGCAAAAGTTAAAAAAAAATTAGCAGAAGAAAAAAATAAAATTAAAAAAATTAATTAACTTTGCAAGACTGAAGAATCATGGGGAGAAAACCATGAATTCCATGCTTTGCTTTCTCCTGCTCTGGAATTCCACTGTTCTCCTTGGTAAGAGAACTTGGTCTTGGCTGGATTTCTTGCTGATCTTCTGGGGAAGGGGCCTGTTGCCATGATTCTAAAATGTCTTTACCTGAGGTGGAACTGTGCTGCCCTTGCCAGGGGCCAGGCTAAGTAATCCACTTGGGTTCGCTTTTGGGAGCTTTTGTTCTCTGAATGCTTTCTGTAGAGTTCTGTAGAGTTCCATAGAGTTCCGTGGAGGACAGGAATGAAAATGGCAGCCTCCCAATCTCTGGCCTGGAGGAGCCGAGAGCTTGGGCCCCACTCCTCAGTGCACCCTCGGAGAAAAGCGCTCAATTGCTCCCGTCTCTCTGGCCTCCAGCTGTGCTTTGAGCTCACCCAGACTGTGACCAAATGTCTCTGTCTCTGGCACACAGCCCCGTCTGGAGTCTCCAAACCCTGCAGATCCCTGAGCTCTTCCAGGGGGGTCACCCTGGATCTTGTAGGGTCCCCACTCATAGAGCAGTGGCCAGTGCCACAGACCACGGTTCAAGGTAACCCCGAGCTGAGAGCCCTCTCCTCAGCTCCATCTCTGTAGCCAGCTTCCCTGTTCTAATACCTGTGAGCTCTGCAACACTCAGACACCCCCGATCCTTCTGTGACCCCGTGGGACCTGAGGATATGCTGTCCCGTGTGGGCTTCACCCAGGCTTAGCCTCTGGAGCGATGTCCCTCAGTGGCACAGACTTTAAAAGTTCTGATTTTGTGCTCTGTTGCTCCGCCACTTGCCAGGAGCTGGCCCCTCCCCCCACGGTCTATCTTCCTGTCGCTTTGAATTCACTTCTCCACCAGTCCTACCTTTCAGAAAGTGATCGATTTTCTGTTTCTAGAATTGCTGCTCTTCTTCTCTTTGATCTCCTGTTGAATTTGTAGGTGTTCCAAATGGTTTGGTAAGCTATCTAGCTGATCTCCTGCTATCTGATGTCGTCTCAGCCTGCTACTTCTCCTCCATCTTCCCTTACACATCACTTCTACCATTTCTTTTGTTCTTTATCAATATTATATTTCCCTTCTGAAGGTATGTGTCTATTCTCTGCAGCATTTTTACAAACACTATAAAAGCTGAGCTAAATGCACTACAGATAAATCAAAATGGAATTCCAAAAAGTGTTCAAGTAATCCACAGAAAGGTAGTCAAAAGAAAACAATGTTTCCAAATATTGGAAACAACTAAAATGTCCATTACAGGTCAATGGTTATACTAACAGCGGCTCATTCATGCTGTGGAATACTGCTCAGCAGTAAAAAGGAACAAACTATTAATCTACACAACAATTTGAATGGATCTCAAGAACATTATGCTTGGTAAAAATAAAGCCAATTTCAAAAGGTCGTATGATATGATTCCTTTTATCTAACAGTCTTAAAATGAAATAACTATAGAAATTATTGGTTTAGTGGTTTCCAGGGATTAGTGATGGTAGGGCAAGGTTGGTGGTGGGGGGATTGGCATGACTATAAAGGGACAGCTTTAGAGAGATCTTTGGAGTGATAAAATCCTGCATGTGTTTCTTTACAAGTAAAATATTTGCGTTTCTGTGGCTTAATAAAGTGTTTTAATAACAACTATGGCATTAATTAAGTGGCTGCCTTCTGCTCAGGTCATGATCTTGGGGTCCTAGGATGGAGCCCAACACTGGGCACCCTGCTCAGTGGGGAGTCAGCTTCGCCCTCCCCTTCTGCCCTTCCCCCACCCCATTCATGCTCACTCTCTCTTTCTCTCTCTCAAATAAATAAATAGTCTTTTTAAAAAATAACTACTACGGCTGGTTCTTCTTATTTCTCTGTTTTCATCTCTTTTTTTAAATAATACTGTTTATTATTTTCCCCAGGTAAAACTTTGAAATCCTTTTGTTGATAGAAACCATTGCAAGATTTAAAGCAAGTGACTATTTCAGATTTGCATTTTAAGAGTTTGTCTTCTAGGTGGAGGCAAGAAGGAAATTTTTGCTGATCTCCAAATACACATGTCATTTGTGCAAAGCTCGGCTCCATTCTTTATGCTTCATCAAATGGTTTAGTACACTTATGTCTCTTCACTCTTATACAATTCTACACTGTAAAAAATTACTTTCCTTTTACCTATGACTCAGACCTCTTTGAAAACCAAACCTGTATCTTGTCTGCAGTGTGTTCATTCAATGTGCTATGACTATCGCAGGCACTCAGTGAAACAAAGGAGTGAATGAATGGGTCACTGCCCAAATGAGCACATTCCCATAGGTAGATAGGTAAAGAAGAAATGGAGGAACACAGAAGTGTTGGAATACACCTGTAAGGAAAATGAGGTAGAAGAATTTCTAGAGGAAAGGTGGAGGGGGTGATGGGCATTAAGGAGGGCACTTGAATTAATGAGCACTGGGTATTATATGCAACTGATGAACCAGTAAATTCTACCTCTGAAAACTAAAAAAAAAAAAAAAAAAAAAAAAGGAGAAAACAAGACTAATTTAAAAAAAAAAAGAAAGAAAATGAGCCAGAAAGACCATTTTACTCAAACCTGAGCTGAATTGCTTAATGCTTCACAAATGTATTATGGAAAACTTTTTCGTTCTTTTCCAAAGTCAAATAAATGAGAAGGAAAAGGAATTTTGGTTATTTATTAAACTTTAAGGAAAACTTATTTAAAAGTACCTTTTATAGGGGTGCCTGCATGGCTCAGTGGGCTAAAGCCTCTGCCTTCGGCTCAGGTCATGATCCCAGGGTCCTGGGATAGAGTCCTGCGTCAGGCTCTCTGCTCCCTCTCTCTCTCTCTGCCTGCCTCTCTGCCTACTTGTGATCTCTCTCTCTCTGTCAAATAAATAAATAAAATCGTTTTTAAAAAAAGTAACTTTCATACATTCACTGAGCTCTAAGAGGAAAATTATTGCCTCTGTCTTGCAAAACTGGCTGTCAACAATCATCAAAAGGGTAAATAGATATTATCTCTGTTGTGGGTTGAATTGTGCCCCCCCCCCAAATATATTGAAGTCCCAATCCCTGTCACCTGTGAATGTGTCTTATCTGGAAATAGGGTCTTTGGAGATGTACTTCAGATGTAAGTTAAGATGAGATCATTCTGGAATAGGATGGACCCTTTATCCAATATTACTGTTTTTCCATAAGAAAAGGTGAAGAAATACAGAGACAAGCATGCACACAGGGAAGACAGTGTCAGACACACAGAGAAAAGGTCCTGTGGTGATGGAAGCAGAGACAGAAACACCAAGGGCTGCTGGCAACAAACGAAGCAAAGAGAAAGGCAGCAAGAGGTTGCGCTGTAGAGCACTTGCAGGCTGTGTGGCCCTGTTCACACCTGGATTTGTGACTTCTAGCCTTCAAGACTAGGAGAGAATAAATTTACATTGTTTTAAGCCACCCAGTTATAGGAAACTACTGTATTATCCAATTAAAATAATATATTTTCATTACTGGCCCAGTTTACTTGGTTCCTTCTTATCTGTGTTTTAAATCAGAGCAAATGGAGTGCTTGGGTGGTTCAGTCAGTTAAGCATCTGACTTTGGTTCAGGTCATGATGTCAGGGTCCTGGGATGGAGCCATGTATCAGGCTCCACCAGCAGTGAGTCTCCTTGAGTCTCTCTCTCCCTCTTCCCCTCCCCTGACTCATGCTCTCTTTCCCTCCCTCAAATAAATGAACAGTAAAAATCGTTAAAAGAAAATAAAATAAATCAGAACAAGTAAGAATGTTCCAAATGATTGAGTGGTGGAAGAAAAATCCAAGAGATTTTCTTCTTGTTTATATATTCCTGCACAGTTTAATAATAAAATATCTTGTTCCATAACTTAAAACAAACAAAACCTAAAATGAGATTTGGGGTCTAGTTTTGCACATCTAGCCTTCTAACATGTTTATAGCTTATCTCAAAAAAGATGAGAGGTGCCTGGATGGCTCAGTGGGTTAAGCCTCTGCCTTCAGCTCCAGTCATGATCTCAGGGTCCTGGGATTGAGCCCCGCATGATTGATCCCTGCATTGGGCTCTCTGCTCAGCAGGGAGCCTGCTTCCCCTCTCTCTCTGCCTGCCTCTCTGCCTACCTTTTATATCTGTCTGTCAAATAAATAAATAAAATCTTTAAAAAAAAAAAAGGATGGATTGTGTATAAAACTAAATAATGTAAAATATGCCATAAAATCCTTGGGGTTATCTTTTCCACTGGACAGAAATTATTTCATGTTTATCTGACAAAAATCCACAAGTAACTTCACTGAGTCTGGAGCCTTTCAGTGTAGTAAATTATGATAAACTAAGTATATTCCCCTTGATAATCTTTAAATGGCCCTTGCCCCCAAGTTGTATTGAAAGAATGTGTTACTCCATATGGTTGCTTATTGCTGAGTTTCTTATCATTTTTCTGATGGTCTCCCCTCTCCAAATATTATTTTTAATTTTAAAAAAGAGAAATGGCAGTCTCGTGAGGTCTGCATGAATTGTTTTCATAAGTGATAGGAGGGTTAATTAACCATGTAGGCCTCATTTATTTTGCCTGTAAATCTTGAGCCTTCAGTATTAAGCAACATAATTAACTTCTGTCCAGCAGCTTTTATAAGCCTGAATCCTGGTTCAGGATTTTAAGACCCTCTATGACACCATTTCACCTCTAGTACCACAAATATAGATGAGTGCCTCTTATCTAAAAGTCCCCCAAATTCCAGGGTCCTTGGCTTGCACTAAAGTGATCTTATTTAAACTTGTGAGACTGAGGCCCTATAAGTCAGGCACCAGGTCAATTTCACGAGAGAACTATGTAGGCATTGACTCCACTGATACTTCTCAATAGTGACCTTAACATGCTCAATGATAAATGATAATTATCTTCAAATAATTATAGGCCTTGATTACACAATCAACCTGTCCAATCATATCCATGTTAAAAGCAAACAACAGATTCTTATTAAGCCATGCAATATTTGCCATGCAAAGTGTAAAAATTCAGTGACAGTATGTATTTGAACTCCATGGGAATCAGATAAATTTTAAATGTTTTGTTTTCATCCACAGAAACAAAATCTACTAAATTAGGGGTTAAATACAATGTGTAAAAAGAAAGAAAAGTACTTTTTCCTATTTTTGCTAAAAACACAATATTTAAAATACTACTTAACCATATTCCAAATAGATAACCATATTTTAATTTCCCTTCTTGTTTTATTCAATCCTGGTGATTCTTGTTCTGTTTGATCTTAGGTCAAGCATTCTTGCTCTATTTGCTTCTAAACTAAAAAGAGTCTTGGATACCTTGACTGATCCATTAGCACAGCCTGAAAATTGTTTAAGGAACAGCTCAGAAATCTGAATTCAAGAGTATGTTCTTTGAAATATTTATGTTCATAGTATCTAATACAGGACTTTCCAGAAGCATTCAGCAAAAATCAAGCAGTAAACACTTGGGACACCTGGGTGGCTCAGTCAGTTGGGCATCCCAGTCTTGATTTCAGCTCAGGTCATGATCTCAGGGTTGTGAGAACCACCCACACCTGTGGCTTGCATTGAGCCTACTTGAGAGTCTCTCTCCCTTTCCCTCTGCACCCCCAATTCTAAAAGAATAAGAAAAAAAAGCAGACACTTCCATGATAGTGAAATTAATTAATTTAAAACAATAACCAATAACATCACAGTGAAGGAGGAAACATTTCTCTACAGGCTTACTGCACATAGCTATTTTACAATGGTTTGATCAATGTTTTCATAGAAGTGACAATAGGGCTACCTGGGTGGTCCAGTCAGTTAAGCATTCAATTCCTGGTTTCAGGTCAGGTTGTGATATCAGGGTCATGATACTGAGCCCTGCATCAGACTCTGCACTCAGCTGAGAGTCTGCTTGAGATTCCTTCTGCCTCTCCTGTTGTGCTATCTCTTTTTCTCTCTCTCAAATGAATAAATAAATCTTTTTTTTTTTAAAGTGAGAATATGCTATGAACAGTGAAGACACTGACAAATCTCCAGTGTTTTCACATAAAAGGTATAATTTCTGAAATATTTATATTGATATTTTGCCTGTGCAGATTTAACCCAGGGAAGACTGACTATATCTTCCAATTTGATCATTCTAACCAACTAGGCCTTACAACACTGATAAAAAGCTAATTAATAAATACAATGAAAAATATCCTGACTTTGTACTTTTTTTTTAATTTAAAATTCCACCCAAGGAAAGCAAAAGAAAGTAGTTCAATTGTACCTGGTAACTAGGTTAAAAATGGAAAATGATACTCTGTTACCTATTACTTAATCAAACTGAAAATATTTTAAAGCTAACATAAGAGAAGAAAGATAACATGATTGTAAAGTCAACACAAAGCCAAGAAAAATATTCTGGTGCAACAGTGAATAGTTGCTATCTGGAAACATTACAGAAGAAAATAAGTAAAAATCTCAACCACTGTTGAGAGCCATACCTACTAAATTGAGTGTTAGATACAACACAAAAAGAAATAAAAAGAACTCATATTCTTGTTTTTTTTAAGATTTTTATTTATTTATTTGACAGAGAGTGACAAAGTGAGAGAGGGAACGCAAGCAGAGGGAGTGAAAGAGGGAGAAGGAGGCTTCCTGTTAAGCAGAGAGCCCAATGCAAGGCTCAACACCAGAACCCTGGGATCATGAACTGAGCTGAAGGCAGATGCTTGAGCACTGAGCCACCCAGGTGCCCCTCTTATATTCTTTAAAAACACAATATTTATAATCATACCAACTATATTCCAAGTAAATAACCACAATTTAATTTCTAAGACATATCTATCATTAAGAGAGAAAGTCTAATTTTAGTTTTGCATTAATATAAATTTTGCAGTAAAAGTTTTATAAGTTTTTTAAAATTAATAAACCCATCAAAAAAAAATAAACCCATCAAAATTGAGCCAAAAGTAACATCAACAAAAATGGTAGAGTAAGGAACTTCAAAATACCAAATATTCACGGATTGAAAGACATATATTAATATAAAATGTATTCACAGAGTAATGAAATATATATAAATTTTACTATACTAATATATTGATACTATTAAGTTGGCAATAACTCCCAAAGTGATCAGTCAATAGATTCAGTGTAATCTCAACCAAAATTACAAGTACTTTTCTTTCAAAAATGAACAAGTTAATCCTGAAATTCATTTGGAGATGCAAGGAACCCAAATGAGCCAAAACCATATTGAAAAATAATAAATAAGACTCACATTTCCCTATTTTAAAACTATTTTCAGAATTTGATCTAGGATCCAGAACACATAAAATCCTCTTACAACCCAACCATAAGAAAACAATCAAATTAAAATGTGGTAAAGGAATTGAATAGAAACGTGTCTAAAGAAGATATGCAAATAATCAATAAACTCATGAAAATATGCTCAACATCATTCGTTTTTAGGGAAATGCAAATCAAAACCACAGTGAGATACCTCTTCACACCCAGTAGGATGGGGACAATAAAACAACAACAAAACAGAATGACAGGTGTCGGTGAGGATGTGGGGAAAAGAGGACTCATTTATGGAATGCAGCAATGTGAGAAGTTGCAGTTGTTTGGAAAACAGTCTGGCAGTTCCCCCAAAATGCTGAACAGAGAGTTCCAGTGTGACTTAGCAATTCAACTTACACACCAAAGAGAATTGAAAACATGTATTCACGCAGAAACTTTTACACAACTGTTCATGGCAGCATTATTCATAGTAGCCAAACAGTGGCAATAACCCAAATATCTTATCATCTGAACAGTAAATAAAATATGGCACATCCTTACAATGGAATATCTTTCATCCATATAAAAAGTAAAGTACTGAGGGGCCCAGGTGGCTCAGTCGGTTAAGCATCTGCCTTTGGCTCAAGTAATGATCCTGGGGGCCTAGGACCAAACCCCCACCCCCCGGTCCCCATCAGGCTCCCTATGCCTGCCCTCCCCCACCCCACTTGTCCTCACTCTCTTCTGTGCTCTTTCTCTCTATCAAATAAAGAAATAAAATCTTTACAAAAAAAAAAAAAAAAAAAAAGTAAAGCACTGATACAAAACAACAGGGATGAACCCTGAAAATACGGCACTAAATGAAAGAAGCCAGATGCAAATGGCCACGTAAGGAATTTTTCCATTTATTTACATGAATTGTCTAACCAGACAAATCCATAGAGACAGAAAATAGATTAAAAGTTGTCAGAAATGGAGGGAAAAAATTGGGAGCAGGTATATTTCTTTTGGGAATAAAGAAATATTACAACAATTACACAATGGTAATGATTGCCTAACACCATGAATATACTGAAGTCACTTAACTGGACACTTTAAAATGAACTCTAGTATTATGTGAGTTACATCTAAATAAAAAATTACCCAAAAAATGTGCCATCTATGGGAAAAGTTGTAATGCTTCTTCCCAGATTCAGTGTTACAAATGAAGGGGGAAATATCCTTTCCTTCAGACCTTGTTCTACATTCATTCAGGTTTTCTCTTTTACTGTTCTATTTCACATTATGAAATAATATTTTATTTTTATTTTAATAAAACAAAAGTATTCTTGTTTAAAACAAGAGTACTCTCTTTTTTCCCTTGGAGAAACAAACATTCAGTCCAATACTTTGCACAATTGTGTTTTTCTATTTCCACTATAGTCTCACCTTATTCATAATTACAACTTTTAGCCCTATATAGAGAAAAACAACTGGAAGAGAGGTCATTGAGCAGTGTCAGCTCTCAAGAATACACATACTACGGGGCATCTGGGTGGCTCAGTGGGTTAAAGTCTCTGCCTTCAGTTCATGTCATGATCTCAGGGTCCTGGGATCGAGCCCTGCATTGGGCTCTCTGCTCAGCAAGGAGCCTGCTTCCTCCTTTCTCTCTGCCTGCCTCTTTGCCTACTTATGATCTCTTTCTGTCAATTAAATAAATAAAATCTTTAAAAACTAAAAAAAAAGAATACACATACTATAATTTTCTGCAGCCACCCATGTCCCTTTTACAACTTTTCAAAGACTGGAGTTGTAAAAACAAGGAACAGAAAACATACGGCAAGGAAAATGTGGTTAATATTTTTAAAATTACAAATAATTCAAGAAATAAAAAATTGATTCATGGAAATAAATTGATTAAATAATTAATTAATATTATTAATTGATTTAATAAATTAAATAATAAATTGATTCAAAAAAATCAGGGGCACCTGGTTGGCTCAGTTGGTTAAGCAACTGACTCATTTTTTTCAACTCAGGTCTTAATCTCAGGGTTCTGAGTTCAAGCCCCATGTTGGTCTTTGGGCTGAGCATGGAGCCTACTGAAAGAAAGAAGAGAAAGAAAGAAAGAAAAAGAAAGAAAGAAAGAAAGAAAGAAAGATCGATCAACTAATGCTTCAAGCAGTAGGTCTGACAGAGATAAAATGAAGATTTAAAAATTTGTAGTAAGATCTGAGGAAATTACTCATAATGCAAAAGAGAAGTAAAAAGTTATGCAAAATACCGAAAACAAGTTTAAAAAAGGCACAGAATAGAGTCAACAATTATTTCTGACGAATTGGAAAATGAAATTTTTTAAAAAATGGAAAATCAGCACAGACTGTTTCTTCCTTCTTTCAGAAAACCCTTGAGAAACAATATAAGCAAGAGAGAAACAGAAGTTTTAGGAACCAACAAAATATTAGGGGAAAAAATTGGAGGAAATGAAAGCAATCTGGAGCTGATGAAGAAGTGGCAGGGGAGTTGACAGTCAAAGAGGAAGGAATTTGGGAAATGACTGACTTGGTAAATTGAAAGAAAATTATTTAAGTTCTGCTGCTGGTTTTCTTTGAAGCTGGTTTGGGACAATCTACTCCTTCACCAAAGAAATCAGCAGCAAAAACCTAGAGTAAAATTCTATTAACCAAAAAGCTTTGCAAGTATGAAGATTGGACCAAATCCAATGTGGAATAACCAGTGGCCTGAGGCTTTCATTTTTCCATTCTCTCCCCCCTTTCATTCCTCCAAGCTCTGGATTCGATTTCTTTTCACTGCTGTCACCTAAAGATATAAAAATGTAGCAAGTAAGAGTGATCACTAGTGGCCCTTGGTGACTGGGGATTTCCTCCCTGGACTCTTTACCTCCCCATAATTTAAAGTCACTAGCAAGATCATAGGGAAGGATCTGATCTTTGGATCTTCCCCTGCATATATTAATCGACAAAGTATCCCATTAATAATGGGCTCATAGGCCAAAATAACTAAACAAATGTCAGCTGTTCAAGTGTTATAAAAGAAACACAGTAAACTATGTTTGTTCAGTGTATATGTTCAACATATATTACCTAAAGAAGAATTATCAGAATAAACATAATATAAAACAATCCCAATATTTTAAAATAGATAATAAAAGGTATACAAAATATAAATTAAAAACTAGAAATCATAACACAAAAAGTGGGAATATTAGATATGAATACATTATTTGATACTTATGAGCTAAATACTCTGATGTATAAACTGAAGAATAAAATAATGAGCTTGAAGATGAAGTTGAGGAACTTTGCAAAAAGTAGCAGAAAAGTTGAAATAAATACATAGAAAATATAAAAGGAAAGCTACGTAATATGAAAAACTGAAGTAAAAGATGAGCATCTACATCTTAGATTTCCCAGGTGAGATGAAAGTAAAAGTGAAAAGGAAAAAAATAAGAAGAAATAATGGAAATAAATTTCCCAGAATCAAAAAAGTATAAATAACTACATAAGAGAAATTAAAGAAACACAAACCTGGATACATACTAAACTTTTTTAAATGTGTAAGATAAAGAAAAATTCTAAATGATTCCAGAAACAAAGATTAAGTACAAGTTCTCAACAACAACACTGGATACAAGAATACAATGGAGAAATAGTTTCAGGCACTAAGGAAACATTTCACATCAAGAATTTTATATACATTCCCGTTTATATACAAGAATTTTATATACGCCCCCATCCCCCCCCCCACCCTCCAAGGTGGCACCTGCACAGGAGACTTCGACCTTCTTTTCCAGAGTTCCAGAATGGAGACTGAAGGGTACCTAGAGGCACAAAGAAATAGAGAAGTCCAGAATGGTAAAATGAGGTCATCATCAAATGAGATGATGTCTGAGGAGCCAGAAGTTGTCCTAATACCAGCTCCCTGGCTCCAGGCTCCACGAGAGCCATCTGGGCTTCCACAAGTGAGTCTTGACGAAGACTCTCTCGAAGACCTTGAGACCATGCCACAAAGGAATCCTCCCAACGCGGCAGCCTCCAGGCAGAGGTTCCGGAAATTCCACTATGAAAATGGAGCTGGGCCCAGGGATGTCTTCAGACATCTGCAGGAGCTTGCCAGACAGTGGCTGAGATCCAATATTCACACAAAGGAGCAGACTGTGGAGATGCTGGTACAGGAGCAGCTCCAGGTTCTCCTGCCCCAAGAGCTCAGAGCTCAGGCCCAGAGATGTCAGCCTGGGGTCAGAATCACTGGCTAAATCCTGCCACAGGGTTCTTGCTCAGCCTACACGTGAGAAGTAACCAACTGTTCTCTTTGTTGCAGAAACCAACAACAGTCATGGAGAAATGTGAACCTCGGGGTTTTTTTTGTCTTTGTTTTTGTTTTTCTTTCGGCTTGCCTTTGACTAGTTGTAATAAGAACACATCAGAACCCATGTTTGGACCTCTCTCTGGCGGAGGCGGCTCTAATTCCTGGGACTGAGCTCCAAAAAGAGCTTCTGTTAGGACCCTCCTGTTAGGACAATCAGCCTGTTACTTGTTCTTGCTCTGCTGAATGCCTCCTATTTTGCACTTTCTGACATGCCTTAATATATTGTTATATATCCAAAGAGGTAATTGCTTCAACTTTCAGAATTTTTGATTCTTGCTGTGGTGGCATGAATAGAAGCTTCTGTAACCCCACCAATAACTCATCTTAGATGTCCTTGAACTATTAAAAGTTTAGTGCTTACAAAAAAAAAAAAAAAAGAATTTTATATACAAAAAATAAATAAATAAAAAATCAGAACATAAAAAATAATGAATTTTATGTCCAAGAAAATCATGACTCAAATGTGAGAACATAAAAAATATTTGTATGTATATACAACCTCGAAGTTTTGCTAGGCAAGAGCCCTAAACTGAAAACCATTCAAGAGAAAGTTTGCTAACCAAAAAGAGACATAAACTAGGGTATGCTATAAAAGATGTGAAAGCAAGAATGCTTTAAAGCGTTAGTGTTAATTATGGGTTTCTTTGAATATAATGTCCAAAATCAAAGAAACTGAGAAAGTGTAAGTTTCTATCAGGCAAGGTACACTCAGGGGATCAAAACTACATTATAATTTGAAGAGGAAAAGTTTAATATAAAGTATTATAAACAAAAACAGGAGATGGGGATAATGAGATATTTATTTATTTATTTTAGACTTTTTTTAATTTTATTTTTTTATTTGAGATAGAGAGACCATGCATAAGCAGGGGGAGAAACAGTGGGAGTGGCAGAGGAAAAAGCAGGCTCCCCACTGAGCAAGGAGCCTGATGCAGGGCTCCATCCCAGGGCCCCAGGATCATGATCTGAGCCAACGGCAGACTCTTAACCAACTGAGCCATTCAGGCTCCCAAGTGAGATTAGTTAATACAGAATAAAAAGAACTCTAAAAAAATGTAAGAGTAACAGGACTATGGAGCAGACACTACTCACGGGCTGAAATACTGCACCAAGGAAAAGACAGATCAGAAGTCCAAAGAAAGAACAAAGAATGCTGAGTACTGAACTTTGTTGGAGAGGGAGCAGCTCTGGTTCACTGGATGATAGAGAAATTCACTAAGGCTTTGAAGCCAGGTGATAAGGAAAGGTGCTGAGCTGGTGGCACTCTTGCTGGAAATCACCTCAGAAGGTGTTGGGGAAAATCATCCACAGGAACTCACCAATTGCTGCTAGCTATGGGGCACCACCAAAGCCTAGAGGTGCAGAAGCCACACACACACACTGCTGAAGATGGGTACTGAACAGATCATGCAAACTGCAGGAATCAGTCACCAGAGGAGGCCAGGTCTGTGGAAACCACATCTGCTGATGAAGACTACATAGAGGAGCCCCTTAGAACCAAGAAGAGAAATTTGTTCCTTCTCCGGTGTTCCTCTAGAACTCCTTATTAGAAAAGCTTAACATCCTGGCAAAGGATAACATAGACACCAGCTCCAGCAGGCAAAGTTAGCAATGAAGGATAGATTTGGAAGGTATTGAATTGGTAACTGGCACAAAGCTCTACAACCCATTACCTTAAAAAAAAAAAAAAAAAGTATATGGGAAAAAGGATAGATGTAGGAGAGTCTAAACATATATAAGAAATTTCTAAAATATCTGCCTTATTACATTGAAGATGTGGAAAGTCTAAGCTACCACAGGAATAAATAAACATGAGTATATCTTAGGTTAAAGCAACAATCATAAAACAAAACAGAATGTATATATTTTAAATCAGATGAATAAAAATTTCAGTAATTACAATAACCATAAATGCATTAAACTTAAAAATAAAATGAGAGGAACTATTAAACTACTGATTAAAAAAGAGAAAAATCTAGCAATGTTTTGTCTACACTTAAAGAAAAAGTTTGAAAAAAGAACATTTGAAATGAGATATAGCTTGAGATGAGATAAAGCAATAAATATGAACCAAAGAAAAGCTCCCCCAGGTAGCAATCTTATATCTACCAAAATTAAATTTGAGGAAAAATAAATCATAAGGGACTGTGAGGGACATTATATATTTTAAAAGAAATACAAAGCAGAAAGATACGTCCATTGTCAATATAGAGTCATTAAAAGTACACAAACAGAAGTGGAAATAAATTGCAATGCAAAATAAATATTAACTGACAGGGGCTGCAGAGGGGGAAAAAAACAAGAATATCAAACACTTGTACAGTGAAATGAATAAGCTCAAATTACATGTATGCAGGGGAGAAGGATACTAGTGCATGAATGAACAAAACGACCACTGGTAGGAAATTAAGAGTTCAGATATGGACCTATATGAGACTTTAACAGACCATCTAAGTAGCACCACAAATCAAAGGGGTTTAAAAAGATTGTTAGTAGAAGGGACTAGGAAAATTAAAGTTAAGAAAAAAACCACAAAACTTGGATCTGTAAAGAAAACTACATGCAAAGTTAGAATACAGAGAGTTTGCTGATACACTTATAACAGGTCAAACTATAAAATTAACAGAAGAGTCAAATTTGCGCTGGGAAAAAAATATCTTAAAGCAAACTGCAAAAGCATAAATCACAAGGAAAAGAAGTTGAAGTTTATCAGTGCAACATTAAGAAATAAAGGATAGTATGGACAGTTATAGATGAGAAAATGAAAGAAAATGTCTATAATGTCTAAAACTGATGAGGAATTGTATCTAGGTTTATACAAAAAAATATTCAGGAAATCAACAAGACTAAGATAGTAACTATAATCTTAAAAAATGAGAAAAGAAAATGAACGAGCAATTTACAAACTAAAGGCATACTAAAAAAAAAAAAAAAAAAAAAACCCTGAAGTCATTGGTAGTGACATAGATACAAATTGAAACAATGATACAATATCACTTCACACCTTTTTGTTTGGCAAAATGTAAAGACCAGCTGCCCTTAGAAATGTGAGGATATGAAAATCCTCCTGCACTATTTGGTGGAATCATAGTGTGTTACAGCCATCCTGGGAGAGTAACATGCCTCAGATCCAGCAAGCCCACCTCTGTGTATATGCCCTCCAAAGAGTTTTGTCGAAGTGTCCAATGAAACATGTTAAAAAGATATTTATCAAGGCATTATTTGTGGTATCAGGAAGGTGGTATCAGTGATCCTATCACTGGGAGAGTGGACACAAAATTTGGTTGATGATGACCTAGCAGTGTGATACTATAACAAAATCCAACTGGTTCAATATACACAAAATAACATGGATGAATCTCTTATAAGGAGCTGTCCACCAGGAGCTTTGCTGTCAAAGTAAAAGAAAGTTCATTCTAATTAAAATATGAATTTTATCCTCTGGAAATGCCTCAGAGCCTGTCAGAGCATTAGACTTGAGGGTAATGCAATCACTGAGAGCAATGACCTTTTTCCAGGAAGCTCTGCCCAACCCTGAGCTCCATTTGGAAGCCTTGGGAATGGAGCTTGTTTGCAAAAAACAGCCATGTAAAGCTTGGTAAATTTAAGACGTCTCAGGGACCCAGCTGAAGGTGGGGAGTTGGGCACAATACAGTGGCTGAGATTTGTCCCTCACTATGGAGAAAGGCAGACTTCCTCATTCATGTTTCATGCTACTTCTCCTTGCCCTGCTTTCCACCAGTGCTTCAGACCCTGAAAGAACCCAAGTCTCGCTTGAAGTCCCCTCCTCCCTTGTCTGCACCTTATCTCTGTCTCCTCTTTGTATCTTTGCCTTGACTTTCCCATTAAACGCCACCCTTCCATTTCTTAAGATACCTTGCAATCATAAGAGATGAATCGTGTTTTTTCTTTCACTTTTTTCTATATATTTTTTCTATTGGGTCATCATAATCATAAATAGAATAAGTGGTCCCTAGAAGGCATGATTTGACTAGAAGACACTGAAACCTCAGATCCCACCTTCACAGACTCGTCCTTTAGGATGGAAAGCATTCACTATATAAATAGTTACAGTACATAGTGGAGTACAGTTTAATTCACATTGTAGATCATACATGTAGAAGTAGAGCTCCTTTGTTTTTTGATAACTTACTGAGTCTTTAGCAAGAGACCCCAGTAACCGGCCAGTCCGGTAGGGAGGCAGGGAGTAATTAAAAACTATTCAGTTGTAAAGTTGGTGAAATCCAATAATAGTAAGACTTCTTTTCTACCTCTCCTCAGTGTCTCCCCAAGACAGGATCTAGAAGGTCGTGATCTCCATTCCCTCCTGGTGGAGAAAAAAACTCAGAATCTTTGGTCTGAGAGTTCTTGGTCTTCCTTGGCCACTGTTAATCTGGCTTCTCACCCACCACCCTTCATCATCTGAATCTTCAGCCATCTGGTTTGTCTCAGCTGGGCGCCTTGACCCATAGTCCCAGAAGACCTCTCTGACTGACTCTTATTCACCTCAGCTCTTTTTTATCTTATAGAGCCTCCAACTTGCATCCTGCCTTCAATCCTGTGACTATTCCAATACAACCTGTATTACAGAGTTACCTTTCACCTTTGTAGTTCAGACTCCTACCCACTGTGCCCTCCTGCCTTGAATGGAGCTACATTCTATATTGATACAGGCAGCAGTCCAGAGTCCTAAACGTGCAGAGGGATCAAAGGATCCTTTCCTCTTTGTGTTAGCTTAATCCACTTAAATACAATTGGCCCTCTTCAGGCCTGAGTGCAGGAAGCAGAAGTCAGAACTCAACCAACTTACTCTCCCCCTTCTTCAAATTTCTTCAGTGCACAATTTCCCAGTAATCAGTAGGGATACATTTTTCTGCCATCATTCCTCTACCTCATGTACAGCTGTGGATGGTAACACCTCCCACTGCATTCCACCCACAGCGCATATGGAAATATGTGGGGGCTGTCAGATTTCTTAGTAAAGGCTGAATGGATGAAGCAAGTAGCATTTATTGGGGCTGGAAATGTTAAGCAGTCTGTTTTCAGTCCACCACAACATAAGGCCATTCTGCCTACTGAAAACTTATTACTTTACATCACATCCAACATTTGATAAAGACCAACAAACGTCACAGCCTAGCTGTCATGAACAGAAGAGGTATTTTCTCACTATGCAGAAAACATCCCATATACCTCCAGCATTATTAGCCCTCAATGCAATTAATGAGAAATATTGCCCGGAAGACCCAGTAACTGTACTTCTTTGCCTTCAGAGAAATGGAGGTAGCAGCGGAACATGAAAAAGAGAAAACTAAAGGTCACCTGTTTAATATTTGCAAAATTTAGTCACTCCTACAAAGACAAATATTTAAAATGCAAACATCCATGGTTAAGTAATATTTCAATAGTTTAATTGCTCACTTACAGATGAAACCTTGGGCAAATTACTCAACTTGATGGATTCCAATCTCAATATCTATTAAATGATACTAACCAAACCTTTACGAAATAGCTGTTTAAAATACCTAATATATGTGGAATTAATTTTTAAATTATGACATCAATTAGGCTTATAACTAATAAGAATAAAAATAGTCTATCAAATAAAATTATAATACACTGATGCCTTCTTTCCTATGAAGATCAAAGAAATAGAAGGGAAAAAAGTATAGATCGGAAGGTTTAAAAAATGATAATTTTTATCACTTACTTTATTTTTGGAAGAGTAGATGATTCAGATAAAAAAAAAATCCAGATATCAGAAAGGGATTAAATGAAAGGCACTATCTGAATTATTATGGATACCTTATTTTTTTTCAAGATTTTTATTTATTTATTTGACAGACAGAAATCACATGTAGACAGAAAGGCAGGTGGGGGAGGGGGAGGGAGAAGGCTCCCTGCTGAGCAGAGAGCCCGATGTGGGGCTTGATCCCACGACCCTGGGATCATGACTGGAGCCAAAGGCAGAGGCTTTAACCCACTGAGCCACCCACACACCCCTATGGGTAGGTTATTTAACTGCTCTGAGCTTCTCTGCTTTATAACAAAACCTTAGGATTTATGCAATTCAAAAATCTGAGGTTTTAATTTCTGAAGAATGGATCTAAAGTTACATGGTATATAGTTTTGCTAAGGAATAACTTAAAATATATACAACATGATGATTGGGCTAGAGCAGACCACTTGGAGAAAGAGAGAACCAAACTTGACTTCCAAATTCTGCAAGTAAACTGTCTCTGTTACTCTCTTCTCCTGGTCTCATACCTATTAACTTTGAAAAGTAATAAAATAGTTTCCATGTGTCAGATTGTCTGGTTTGGTTTTGTTTTTTAAGTGTTAAGAGTCCATGTTGGAAGTAGAAGGGAAAGGATAGTAAAAAAATTTAAGAAAATAATAGCTCTCATTTGCTTAATTGTAAATTAACTCTATACATAAATGTCTTAAACCTGCAGCTATTGAATCATTAAAGTTTTGAGGAGTCACATTTTATGTATGGTTTACTGATTTAGTGAGTAGGCAGGGATTTTATCTTACTGTTGTATATTCAGATTTGGGGACTGGCAAGTTTTAGCTGTCATGAACATGAAGAATATGATATATGTATCATATAAGATTGCTAGGAGGATTTATACAGATACTGCTTAACACAATTCCTTCCAAGTAGGAAATACGTAGGAAACACACATTCTCTTTCAGCTCATAGGGATTCAGAGTATGGAGAGATTATACTGAGCTGACTAGTTCAGGAAAGTTTTTGTGTCAAAGGTGGCGCTTGGGATAATTCCCAAAGAATGGGTAGAATTGTGCCTGGAAATATGCAGGGACAAGGATGTGGGGGGAAATAGGATATGGGAGAATAAAACAGATAAAGGAAACTTATCAACAAAGTCAAGAGAGTAAACTCACAAGAACACCTGGCTGGCTCAGCTGGTAGAGCATGCAACTCTTGATCTTAGGGTTATAAGTTCGAGTCCCACATTTGGTGTAGAGATTACTTAAAAATAAAATTTTAAAGAAAAGAACGAAAAAGAAAGAAGATTTCCCATACCTCTGAGTAATTACATTCAATGATTAGAACTAAAATACTGCAATATAACACATTTTATATGAACTTTTTTTTTTGGTAAGTAAAGATAATTTATAAGCATATAAGCATAAGCATATATTTGACATAAGCATATATTTTTGAACCTGGAAGTATTAATATTGATATATTAATATTGATTATCTCAAGAGGGTGAGAATGAAGAATGTTAATCTAATGCACTGTGTACTTGTATGTGCTTACACATTATTGACAGAAATAAAAATTTGTTGATAAAAAAATTACTGATTTGGGGGCACCTGGGTGGCTCAATGGGTTAAGCTTCTACCTTCAGCCCAGGTCATGATCTTTGGGTCCTGGGATCAAGTCCTGCGTCAGGCTCTCTTCTCGGCAGGGAGCCTACTTCCTCTCTCTCTCTCTCTCTCTCTCTCTCTGCCTGCCTCTCTGCCTACTTGTGATCTCTGCCTGTCAAATAAATAAATAAATCTTTTCAAAATAAATAAATATTTATTTATTTATTTGACACAGAGAGATCACAAGTAGGCAGAGAATCAGGCAGAGAGAGAGAGAGAGGAGGAAGCAGGCTCCTTGCTGAACAGAGAGCCCAATTCTGGGCTCGATCCCAGGACCCTGGAATCATGATCTGAGCTGAAGGCAGAGGCTTAACCCACTGACCACCCAGGCTCCCCTAACTTAACCCCTTTTAAGACATGTATATTGTCTCCAGAAACTCAAGAGACATCACCTACCTTGTAGTGCATATGAATTCAGATCAATGTTGCTACTAAGCTCTTTAAAAACTATTTGAAATACTGAAACAGCACTGGAGAATTTCTGAAAATTGAAGAATAAAGAAGCCACCTGGAATCACGCCAAAAACTAATTACATTTTAGGGGACTAGTTGAGCTACCTGTAATCAGCAACTCAAGGTTTTCTATTAACTCACTGACTATGAATTACCTGCCTGACTCCCTGCCTACTTGTGATCTCTTTGTGTCAAATAAATAAATAAAAAAAATTTTTTTTAAATTACAGATTTTGGCTAAGGCATATCTGAGGAACCATAGAGAAACAGGAACTATATTATGTTTTCAGTTTTGCTGTTATAAAGAAAATTATTTTACAGTATAGATATGAGTTATTTTATGTAATGGATATATGTTTACTGAAATTTTTCAGTTGAATTTATATAAATTCAGTCGTGGTGTTCATGTATCAGTGATGTTTATTTAGGCAAATTTTAATGTAAATCCTTTTTTTAACATATAATGTATTATTTGTTTCAGAGGTACAGATCTGTGATTCATCAGTCTTACACAATACACTAGATTTAGAGCATATTTTAATCTGTTAGTAGAAACTGTATCCCAAAATTTTAAAGAAATAAAAACATATATATATATATATATATATATATATATATGAACTAAGGTTAAACACAATGAAGAGATAGAATATGACTATAAAAATGAAAATTTAAAAAGGTATTGATAAGACGTTGGTTAAAATAGGAAAGAGGAAAAATTTTTTTAAAATTAGGAAAAGAAAAAATAAAGAAAATTTTTAAAAGTTAACTTTGGAAGACTAAAGAATCATGGGGAAAAAGCCATGAATTCTATGTGCTGTATCCCCTAGCTCTGGAGTTCCTCAATTCTCATTGATAGGTAAACTTGGTCTCAGCTGTATGTTCTTGCTAATCTTCTGGGGGAGGGACCTGTTGCTGTGAATCTCAAATGTCTTTGCCGGAGGCAGAATTGCAATGCCCTTGCCAGGGGCCAGGCTAACTAATCTGCTTGGGTTTACTCTCAGGAGCTTTTGTTCCCTGAACACTTCTGTACTGCTTTGGAGGACGAGAATGAAGACCACAGCCTCCCAGTCTCCAGCCTGGAGGAGCCAAGAGATTGGGGCCACACTCCTCAGTATGCCCTCAGAGAAAAGCAGTCAATCCCTACCATTTCCCTGGTCTCCAGCAGCACCCCAAGCTCATGAGGCCTGTGACCGAGGGTTTCTGTCTCTGGCGCATGGCTCCATTTGGAGTCTCCAAACCCAGTGGATTCCTGTAGTGTGCTCCCACGCCACTCCTTCCAGAGGAGGAAAGAGGGGGTCTCCCCAGATCTGCCTCCTGTGGGGCCCCTGCTTGAAGAAGTATATACATTTCTCCACTGTGCCTCGGATCATAATTTAAGGTAACCTCGAGCTGAAAGCTCACTCCTCGGCTCCATCTCTGTAACCGGCTTCCCCACTCTGACGCCTGGGAGCTCTGTCTGGTCTTTCTGTGACCTCCTAAGTCCTGAGACCACACTGTCCCAGCCAGGGTTCCACTCCACCCCACCCCCCCACCCCGCTTAGCTACTGGAGCAATGCACCTCCGTGGACTAGACTTCTGAAAGTTCTGACCCTGTGCTCCACCTCTCCACCAGACCCAGCTGATGGAGGCTCCCTCCCCCTCCTGCAGTCTCTCTTTCCATATATCACCCAAACTCACTTCTCTGCACGTCCTACCTTCCAGAGTAGTCACTTTTCTGTTCATAGAATTGTTACTATTCTTTTCTTTGATCGCCTGTTAAGTTTGTAGATGTTCAGAATGCTTTGATAACTATCTAGCTGAATTCTTGGGACCAGACGAAATTTAGGTCTCCTTTTCCTCTGCCACATCTTTTTATGCATTGAATAATCACCAGTAATTCATTATATATGTGTACTTTTATGGCTATATATTCAGGAATTCAGATATTAATGCTCTATAACACAAAGAATGCCTATAAAACTGTAACATCCTTGAAGGAACTTTCAGCAGACTGGGTGGGTAAAGCACTACTCAGGAGTAAAAAATATAATTCTTACACCAGGCAGTGATAGAATGTTCATCTTAATGCTTTTAGTCCATTGACATTTGCTATAGAACCAAATGTAGCAAGACATATATATTGTTAGGAAAAACACATTTATGGTTGAAAATGCTTGCTATCCTGCATTTTTCTCTGATATCAGCCCTCTTCTCTACCCAGGCAGTATGTGGTCCTGGGCCCCTCCCTGCTCCACACTGCAACCCCTGAGAAAGGCTATCTGAACAAGGCAGTGTCTGTAAGTGCTTCCTTGGAGTCCACTGGGGGCAACCAGAGCCTCTTCACTGACCTGGTGGTGGAGAAGGACTTATATCACTGCATCTCCTTCATCTCCTTCACTTGAGTACTATCTGCCTGTCCTTGTTTGATACAGCATATTGAGTCATGGTGATGGGGAAATGGTGCTGAATCCCAAAGAATGACTTTAATGTTAGTGAGGACTTCATAAAGTACTAAAGAGAGTGGGTTTTCAGCTACTAAGGACAAAGTATGGATCTTCCACCAACTTAGGAAAGAAATATTTTTTATGTGTGAAAATCCAATTTAAGTTCTAAAAAAAGAATCCTATTAGCCATAGAAAACATATGACTTGGTCTGAGAGATTTTTGAGCTCTGATATATAACCATCTCTTTAAGGCCAGAGTAGGACAGTGCCTAGAAAAAGATTATACAAAAATCTCAAGGTAGGACAGCATGTAGCAGAATGTTTCCGCTGTGGTGAGATGTTAGACATCTTTGTCTTCTGAATGTATAAATGGTGCGAGATAGTCAAAGCAAACATCCAGTACCTCTTTGAAGTTGCCCAGATTGCGATACTCAGCTATCATATTCTCCCACGTTTTTACAGAGAGACTTCTTTCCATTCCTCCACGACGTATATACTCTGTTAATAGGAGAATTATTTAAGAATGAGAGTTCCTGGTAAGCTGTATGGAGATTTGGGTCCCACTGATGTGTGCTCTCACTGATCTATTTCCCCTATATCTTATATTATTATCTTCAAGCATTTCTAGAGAAATATTTATACTTAGCAATTTGTGAGGCTGAGAGAGAGACAGAAAACAGTCATGGATTAAGGATTGGGAGGGAAAAGATTGTGTGGTTCCTCAGCAGTGTTCTTTGTTCCGTAGCTCCCAAGGATCTCATCCTCTTCAGAGGTCGCATTCCTCACTGTCCAGATAAAGGGACCAACACAAGACTTTAGGAAGAGGAACACAGTGCTGGTAAAGAATGCTCAAAGTCTGGTCTTTGTCCAGACAGACAAACCCATATATAAACCAGCACATACAAGTATGTCAGGAAATTCCTCTATTTCTCTTAGTCAGGGGGCAGTGCTGAGAAGGGGAGGACTCCCCTCAGCAGGTTTTGTAGAGTAAACTGCTTTATCATGTCTGAATCTTATCAGGGAATTTCTTTTTCAGTAAAATTCCATATTGTCTCTGTGGATGAGACTTTTCACCCCCCTGAATGAACTGGTAAGTATCTCGAGAGTTATGGCTTTGGTGGACGGTTGGGTGGGAGTAGCCCCCCAAGTGGGAGCAGGGAGGTCCCGTAACAGCAAGAAGACAAAAAAACATTCCTTTTGGAACCTGGGCTCCAGCCACACCACAGATCTAGAGCCTTATGGAAGGCCTAACTGAAGGGTGAGAGATGAGGAAGATATTTCTCTTACACAGTAATTAATCATTTGACAATAGCTAGATTTATTGCTGTGAACACAATACATTAAACATAATGAAGAGACACAATAAAGAAGTTAGGCACTATCCATAGCCATACTCTCAAGGAGTTTATGATTAATTAAAGTGTGAAGAGTTTCATTGATTCTGAATATATCTCTCCATCTATCTGTATAGACAATATTGTAATATGGTAATAAATACATATATGTATATTATATTTTTTTCTATAATATGTATTAATACATAATGTAGCATAGATATCATATAGAATATATATTATATACAAAGATTTCATTTTTGCTAACTGGGTGTCCCTTCTTCTAACTAGCTTTCAACAAGGCAAAGAAACAAAGCTACTTTAAAAACACTGAAAAAATAAAATAAAATAAACACAGTTTTTAAATTAGAAAAAATACGCTTGGTTAACTCTTAACCAAATCATTCTGAGAACTCTATTCCTATTTGGTCTTAATAATAACATATCACTCTATTAATATCCACTTCCTAATTAATGCAACTAAACAGTATAGTCATATTCTTTATCTCAGTACCTAATTACTAGTAAATAATATTAATAAATTAGTAAATATTAAGAAAACTTATTCACCAATAATATTTTTTAAGGAAATGGCAACACAATGATTGTTGTGGAAATATTTACTCTTAGAACTATTTACTGGTTTCCCTAAGTAATTCTAGTTCTCTAATGTTTCAGGTTAAACTTTATCATATCTTACTACAGATACTATTTTTCCTAAGTAAGCTATTGAATCATGAGTCTGATATCACAGCCTTTGGTGAAATTCTAACACATTGCTTCTTTCCTTTTTTCAAATAGATTCCACTGGTATACCTTGAAGTAAACAACAGAGTCTCATATAAAGAAATCAACATATTTAAAGTTAGAAGTTCTGATATTCCTTACAGACAAATTACTATTTAAAAAAATCCCTTCAGATCTAAACTTTCCTACTCCTAAATGTCAGGTTTATTCTATTTTATCTTTCTTCTGTGTTTATCTCCTCTGAAGGCAAGGCCAGTTACCAACCCCATTTGTCATTTGTTTGGTTCAAGGACTATCATGGCTACATAATTACTCCCCTTGTTCCTTGTTTATCTCTAGGACCCAAAAAGAAATTGAATTGGACAATAGCAGAGTCTCAGATTGGAGAGTGGCCTCCAACAGCTGGCCTTTCCTCTCTTGTCTGAGCCCATTCAGGGTTCTTACAAGGTGGTGGTACAGAAGGAATCAGGTGAAAGGATAAAGCACCCCTTCACTGTAGAAGAATATGGTATGCATTCTGAAAAATGAAAAAGATATAACTTTTTGTTTCATACCATGCACTCACTTAGACTTTCTGAATGTCCCATAGGTATGTTGAACTTGGATTAGAATCAACTTGAGCGGTTTGTAAAGACATCATAATTCTGTGCACCAGAAACTCACAAGAGCTTGAATTTCAGTAGCAAGTTATCCTTTGCTGAGTATCAAAATTCTTATTTCAGTGGAGCCAACATCCCTTGATAGTGTCGTTGAGATCTGCTGTGATCATAAAGTCGTTTAAATTTTGCATGAATTGTTAAAATTTATCATCTTAAAGCTGGCACTTGAAAAATGGATCTAGCATTTCAGGGTATTATATTGGGCAAAGTTATAGACATGAAATATTTGTATTTCCATTAAATGTTCACCGTCTCCCTATTTCCATTATCTCTACCAACAGTGCTTCCCAAGTTTGAGGTCAAAGTTCAGGTGCCAAAGAAAATCAGTATCCTGGATGAAAAAGTGAACATATCAGAATGTAGGATGTGAGTTAAATTGCTTTTGTCTAAAATTTCATATTTTGCCTTAATTTTGAGTCATTATATATATAATTATAAGTTAACTTTCTGCAGAATTTAAAAATTAAAAGTTTATTTCAATGACTTATTCCAACTGCTTATTACTAAATTTTTCAAATAAACAAAGGAATAGAGGACCCCCATAATCATGGTTTTAACAATTGAAATCATTCTATATTTGCTACATTGGGGTTTTTTTTGCTTTAATATTTCAGGATAAATTACAAAGATCATGACATTGTGCCCTAGATGCAGTACTATGTACCTCTAAAAATTACTGACATTTTTTCCCTGCATAGTTATGATGCCATTATGACACTTTACAACATTAAAAGTATTTTTCCAGTACTAAATCTTATTTTACAATCAAGTTCCCTCAATCTTTCTAAAAATGCTGTTTACTCATTGCTTTCCGTTATTATGACTCAAGTGTACCCTTTTGTTCCAACTCTCTGCAATGGAAATTTTCAACTGAATGCAAAAGTTAACAAAATAGTAAAATGAAAATCCATGTACCCATCAACTATGATACAAAATATGAAATTTTGACAATTTTGTTCCATTTATTCTCCCCCCCTTCCAATTTTTTTCTCCAATACTTTTTTTAACAAGCCATGGGAATCTGTAAATATATTAAAGCTTTGAAAGTCCTTAACCTCAGGGTGCCTGTGTGGCTCAGTCTGTTAAGCTTCTGTCTTCAGCTCAGGTTATGATTCCAGAGACCTGGGACTGAGCCCTGCATCAGGCTTCCTGCTCATAGAGAGCCTGCTTCGCCCTCTCCCTCTGTCTGCTGTTCTACCTACTTGTATTTTCTCTCTCTCTCTGTCAAAAAATAAATAAGTAAAAACAAAAATCTTTAACCTCTTTTTCTCCCCATGATGTTAATTTATTGAAAAGCGTAGGTCATTTTGGTTTGCAAAAGCCCCACTTGCTGGATTTGCCTGATTGCTTCCTAATGGTATATTGAATTGATTAATTTCAATTTCTCCTCTGGCCAGTTTCAAGAGGATACCTGGAGTATTTTGCATAGATAGGTCATAGATCCTCTTGATGAAGTATAAGAACAGATTTTTAAAACCTGAAATAATCTGTTTTTAATTTTTTGAGAAACCTCCATGCTGTTTTTCATTTATACTGCACCATTTTACATTTCCATCAACAATGTGCATAATGACTAGTATCATAAAGTTTCTCCCTATATTTTTGACAGAAATTTTATAATTTCAGGTGTTATAGTTAAATCTTTAATCTATTTTGAGTCAATATTTATGTATGGTGTAGCATAAGGGTTTACTTTCATTCTTTTACATGTAGATATCCAGTTTTCCTGAGAATTTTGTTGACGATACTATCCTAGTCACTATGTATTTTTGGCACTTTCCAAAGACTAACAGAATATATATAAATAAATTTATTTCTGGGCTTTGATCCATTAAAAAAGTAAAAAGCTTTTCCTTTTTTTCTCAAGACTGTTTTGAGTTTTTAAGGTCTTTTGTTGTTCTGTATGAATTTTAAGATGTTTTTTTCTATTCCTGTAAAGAATGCCATTATGATTTTGATAGGGACTGCATTGAATCTGGAGATTGCCTTGGATAGTATGGCTATCTTAATATTGTCTTCCAATCCATGAACATAGGATGTCTTTCCATTTATTTATGACTACATTCTTTCATTGATGTTTTGTAGTTTTCAGTGTACAAGTCTTTCACCTTCTTGGTTAAGTGTATTACTAAATCTTTTATTATTTTTTCTGCTATTGTAAATAGGATTGCTCTCTTCATTTCTTTCTCATATAATCCATTGTTAGTGTACAGAAACACAGCTGGGTTTGTATGTTGATTTTGTATCCTGCAACTTTATGGGATTGGTTTATTAGTTCTAACAGTTTGTGTGTGTGTGTGTGATGGCATTAGAGGGGATTCTATATATTATATTATGTCCTCTGCAAATAGTGATAGTTTTACTTCTTTTCTGATTTGGATGACTTATTTTTTTTGGTATGCTTTCTATTTTTTTATTTGAGTATAGTTGACACATAATGTGACATCGGTTTCATTTGTACAACAAATAAAACAATTTTATATATTATGCTGAGCTCAGTTCAAGTGTGGCTACCATCTGTCACCATATAACATGATTACAATGTTATTGAATATATTCCTTTTGCTGTACCTTTTACTCTCATGACTTATTCATTCCATAACTGGAAGCCTGTGTCTCCCATTTCCTTTCACCCATTTTGTCCATCCCCTCTAGCAATCATTAATTTGTTCTCTGTATGTATAAACCTGATTCTTCCTTTTGTTTGTTTATTCATTTTTTGTTTTCCAGATTCCATACATAAGTGAAATTATACAGTATCTGCTTCTCTGTTTATTTCATTTAACATAATACCCTCCAGTTTCAACCATGTTGTTGTAAATGGCAAGAACTCATCCTTTTTATTGAGTCGTATCTTCTTTATCCATTCATCTATTTTTTTTTAAAGATTTTGTTTGTTTATTTATTTATTTGACAGACAGAGATCACAAGTAGGCAGAGAGGCAGGCAGAGAGAGAGGAGGAAGCAGGCTCCTTGCTGAGAAGAGAGCCAGATGCGGGGCTCAATACCAGGACCCTGGGATCATGACCTGAGCCAAAGGCAGAGGCTTTAACCCACTGAGCCACCCAGGCGCCCCTCCATTCATCTATTGATGGACACTTGGGTTGCTTCCATACCTTGATTATTGTAAAAAATGTTGCAGTAAACATGGTGGTACATATATCTTTTCAAGTTAGTATTTTCATTTTCTTTCAAATTAGTATTTTCATTTTCACTTTCATTTTCTTTTATTTTCATTTTCTAAATATCCAGTAGCAGGATTATTGGGTCATATGGTGATTACATTTTCAATTTTTTGGAAAACCTCCATAATTTTTCACAGCCACTGTACCAATCTACATTCCTACCAACAGTGTACAAAGACTCCTTTTTCTCCACCATCTTTGCTGACATGGGGTATAATATTCTAAATATGTCTCTTAAGTCCATGCAGTCTCTAAGGTTGTTCAGTCTGTTTCCTTATTGAATTTATGTCTGGATAGTCTATCTATTATGGACTATCTATTATAGTATCCTGTTATTATTGTATCATTGTCTGTTTCTCCTTTTTGTTCCATCAGTGTTTGTTCATATATTTAAGTGCTTTGATGCTAGGTGCATATATATTTATAATTGCTATGTCTTCTTGGTGAATTGATCCTTTTATCATTATATAATTTCCTCTTTGTCTTTTATGACAGTTCTTGACTTAAAGTCAATTTTGTGTGATATTAGTATAACCACTGCTGATCTTCTTTGGTACCATTTTTATGGAGTATCTTTTTTCTATCTCTTTGCTTTTGGTCTATATGTGTCTTTAAATCTAAAGTTCATCTCCTGTATATATCATATAGTTGGATCTTTTATTTTTAATCTATTCATCCCCTTTGTTTTTTATTGGATAATTTACATTTAAAGTAATTATTGATAGTGAAGAATTTACTAATGCTATTTTTGAATTTTTTTCTGTCTTGTAGGATTCTTTTCTTCTTTAACCTTTTGCAATTACAAATAACTCTTACATTTCATTTCAAGCTTGAGAATTAAAACTCATTTCCTACAAATCATCAGTAGCAGAAGAACCAGCCAGGGTAAAAGAAGACAAATAAACAAATACCCATCTAAATATTATATACTGGAAGCATCAAAGCATCTGGACCTCTGCCTCAATTCTGTCTTCAAGTCAAAACCAAGGAATTAATTGTTTAATTTAACAGCATCTTAGGAAGATATCTGTTATCTTAGAAAGGGGTTTCAGAATAAGTTGCTCTGATTACATTTTTAATTTGAAGTGATATTTGAGGCATTTACAAATAGGAAAGAAAACTAATGCCCAAAGAAATCCAATTACTAATCATTCCATTTTTAATAAGAAAGAGAAAACTAATATAAATATGGAGCACACACACACACACAATTTGTTTTTAATATAGCTCATGATTGTTAGGTTTTATCAGGGCTCTTTCTTCGTGTGTGTGTGTGTGTGTTTGTGTGCTATTATGATGTTGGGTTTGTTATTTCTATTATTTATTTGTTTATTTATGTTCTATTTATTATCTAAGTTTTCTCATTTGGTATAAACAACAAGTTTTTATTTTACAATGACAGAATAAAAAGAATGACAAAAAATAAATAGTGTAAAAGGAAGAAATTTTTTAAATCCTGAAGGAAAATTTATTGTATATTGCAGCAAAATTTCAAATGGTTTAATGAGGAGTACATCTTGATAAAGAAATTTTCCAGGCATATTTCAGTTGATATGAGCCTAAAATGATAAAGAAGTATAAGTAACTATAGAGAGTAATTATTTGATCTGGGGTAGGTTGGTGGTGAAAAATATAGATACCTTTTTGCAGTTCCTGATGTATCTCTTATGTGACAGATATACCCACAAGAAACCTGTCCCAGGACTTGCAACTGTAATCATTGGCAGAAAATTATTTCATCCTGCTTATTGCCAAAAGCAAGAGTTCTGTGAGAAATTGAGTCAACAGTTTACTTTACAGTTTTCTCTCTAGGGGCTATCAGTGTTGACAATCACTGAGCTACCCCCATTTCACTCAGTGAAAAGAGGATATTGGAGTAAGCTTATCCCAAAATATTTTACACCAAAAAGGAAAAGTAATTACTCTTCCTGGTCAATAAAATTCTCATTTTGAAGACTAACCCTTTGAGATTATAAAGTAGATGTGAATATTAAATTCCTGAATGTTGGTTAACCTGGTTTTTTTTTTTTTTTAAGATTTTATTTATTTGACAGAGAAAGAGAGAGAGATCACAAGTAGGCAGAGAAGCAGGCAGAGAGGGGGGGAAGCGGACTCCCCACCAAGAAGAGAGCCAGATGTGGGGCTCGATCCCAGGACCCTGAGATCATGACCCAGGCTGAAGGCAGAGCCACCCAGGCACCCCTGATTAACATGTTTAACCCAAAGAAGTTGTTTTGGCATCGGAAAGAAAATAGATTTAGTGACTATTGGTCTTTTTTTTTAGTTAACATATAATGTATTATTAACCCCAGGGGTACACATCTGTGAATCGCCAGGTTTACACACTTCACAGCAGTCACCATAGTACAACCCCCCCAATGTCCATAATCCAACCACCCTCTCCCTACCCCCCGCACCCCCAGCAACCCTCAGTTTGTTTTGTGAGATTAAGAGTCTCTGATGGTTTGTCTCCCTCCTGATTCCATCTTGTTTCATTTATTCTTTTCCTACCCCTTAAATCCCCCCATGTTGCTTCTCGGCATCTTCATATCAGGGAAATCATATTGTCTTTCTCCGACTGACTTATCTCACTAAGCATAATACCCTCTAGTTCCATCCACATTGTCGCAAATGACAAGATTTCATTTCTTTTGATGGCTGCATAGTATTCCACTGTATTTTTTTTTTTTACCACATCTTCTTTATCCTTTCATCTATTGATGGACATCTAGGTTCTTTCCATAGTTTGGCTATTGTGGACATTGCTGCTATAAACATTCGGGTGCATGTGCCCCTTGACTATTGATCTTAATCAGTATGACATTTATCAATTTTTTTTAATTTTTAATTTTTAATTTTTTTATAAACATATAATATATTTTTATCCCCCGGGGTACAGGTCTGTGAATTGCCAGGTTTACACACTTCACAGCACTCACCATAGCACATACCCTCCCGAATGTCCATAACCCCACCCCCCTTCTCCCAGCCGCCCTCCCCCCAGCAGCCCTCAGTTTGTTTTGTGAGATTAAGAGTCACTTATGGTTTGTCTCCCTCCCAATCTCATCTTGTTTCATTCATTCTTCTCCTACCCTCTTAAACCCCATGTTGCATCACCACTTCCTCATATCAGGGAGATCATATGATAGTTTTCTTTCTCCGCTTGACTTATTTCGCTAAGCATGATACGCTCTAGTTCCATCCACGTTGTCACAAATGGTAAGATTTCATTTCTTTTGATGGCTGCATAGTATTCCATTGTGTATATATACCACATCTTCTTGATCCATTCATCTGTTGATGGACATCTAGGTTCTTTCCATAGTTTGGCTATTGTGAGACATTGCTGCTATAAACATTCGGGTGCACGTGCCCCTTTGGATCACTAAATTTGTATCGTTAGGGTAAATACCCAGTAGTGCAATTGCTGGGTCATAGGGCAGTTCTATTTTCAACATTTTGAGGAACCTCCATGCTGTTTTCCAGAGTGGCTGCACCAGCTTGCATTCCCACCAACAGTGTAGGAGGGTTCCCCTTTCTCCGCATCCTCGCCAGCATCTGTCATTTCCTGACTTGTTGATTTTAGCCATTCTGACTGGTGTGAGGTGATATCTCATTGTGGTTTTGATTTGTATTTCCCTGATGCCGAGTGATATGGAGCACTTTTTCAAGTGTCTGTTGGCCATCTGAATGTCTTCTTTGCAGAAATATCTGTTCATGTTTTCTGCCCATTTCTTAATTGGATTATTTGTTCTTTGGGTGTTGAGTTTGCTAAGTTCTTTATAGATTCTGGACACTAGTCCTTTATATAATATGTCGTTTGCAAATATCTTCTCCCATTCATTCAGTTGTCTTCTGGTTTTGTTAGCTGTTTCCTTTGCTGTGCAAAAGCTTTTGATCTTGATAAAATCCCAATAGTTCATTTTTGCCCTTGCTTCCCTTGCCTTTGGTGATGTTCCTAGGAAGATGTTGCTATGGCTGAGGTCGAGGAGGTTGCTGCCTGTGTTCTCCTCAAGGATTTTGATGGATTCCTTTCTTACATTGAGGTCCTTCATCCATTTGAGTCTATTTTCATGTGTGGTGTAAGGAAATGGTCCAATTTCATTTTTCTGCATGTGGCTATCCAATTTTCCCAACACCTATTGAAGAGGCTGTCTTTTTTCCATTGAACATTCTTTCCTTCTTTGTCAAAGATTAGTTGACCATAAAGTTGAGGGTCTATTTCTGGGCTTTCTATTCTGTTCCATTGATCTATGTGTCTGTTTTTGTGCCAGTACCATGCTGTCTTGATGATGACGGCTTTGAAGAAATGGATGCATTCCTAGAAACATATAAACTACCACAACTGAACCAGGAAGAAATAGAAAGCCTGAACAGACCCATAACAAGTAAGGAGATTGAAACAGTCATCAAAAATCTCCAAACAAACAAAAGCCCAGGGCCAGACGTCTTCCCGGGGGAATTCTACCAAACATTTAAAGAAGAACGAATTCCCATTCTCCTGAAACTGTACCAAAAAATAGAAATGGAAGGAAAACTTCCAAACTCATTTTATGAGGACAGCATCACCTTGATCCCAAAACCAGACACGGATCCCATCAAAAAAGAGAGCTATAGACCAATATCCTTGATGAACACAGATGCGAAAATACTCAACAAAATACTAGCCAATAGGAATCAACAGTACATTAAAAGGATTATTGCCCACGACCAAGTGGGATTTATTCCAGGGCTGCAAGGTTGGTTCAACATCCGCAAATCAGTCAATGTGATACAACACATCAATAAAAGAAAGAACAAGAACCATATGATACTCTCAATAGATGCTGAAAAGGCATTTGACAAAGTACAATATCCCTTCCTGATCAAAACTCTTCAAAGTGTAGGGATAGAGGGCACATACCTCAATAACATCAAAGCCATCTATAAAAAACCCACTGCAAATATCATTCTCAATGGAGAAAAACTGAAAGCTTTTCCGCTAAGGTCAGGAACACGGCAGGGATGTCCATTATCACCACTGCTATTCAACATAGTACTAGAAGTGCTAGCCTCAGCAATCAGACAACAAAAGGAAATTAAGGGCATCCAAATTGGCATAGAAGAAGTCAAACTATCATTCTTCACAGATGATATGATACTATATGTGGAAAACCCAAAAGACTCCACTCCAAAACTGCTAAAACTTGTACAGGAATTCAGTAAAGTGTCAGGATATAAAATCAATGCACAGAAATCAGTTGCATTTCTCTACACCAACAGCAAGACAGAAGAAAGAGATGTTAAGGAGTCAATCCCATTTACAATTGCACCCCAAACCATAAGATACCTAGGAATAAACCTAACCAAAGAGGCAAAGAATCTATACTCAGAAAACTATAAAGTACTCATGAAAGAAATTGAGGAAGACACAAAGATATGGAAAAATGTTCCATGATCCTGGATTGGAAGAATAAACATTGTGAAAATGTCTATGCTCCCTAAAGCAATCTAAACATTTAATGCAATTCCTATCAAAGTACCACTTATCTTTCTCAAAGTAATGGAACAAATAATTCTAAAATTTATATGGAACCAGAAAAGACCTCAAATAGCCAAAGGAATATTGAAAAAGAAAGGCAAAGTTGGTGGCAACACACTTTCGGACTTCAAGCTCTATCAATTTTTTTTTTTATTTCTCTCAGCTCAACAGCAATAACTGCATCACCCAAGAAGTAAAATCAAACATACTCCAGATTAAAAATATGGGTAACTTAAATGCAACTTAAAGTGGAAGCCAAGATCAGAAAAGAGGGAACAGGTTTGAACTCTGAATTAATATAGGGAGTGAAACAATAAACATTTGTTTGTTTTCCATAACAAAAAAAGGGTCATAGGAAGGTGAAAGGAAATGAATTTGAGTACTAAAATAACTTCCAAGAGAACTTACTCGTCTCAACATATTCTTAGACCCAGTATTTACTAGAAATGGGACCAGTGAAATCACAAATATTGTAACCAGACTCAAGTTTGTGAAAGTGGATTCACACTTTAGATGAAGAATCCCCTTCTTTGGAGAGGTAGAGTATATTGCAATTCACAAGTAATGAAATATCCAATTGTACCTATCTTTGGGGCACAATGACCTAGCCTACAACTAGTTAATGCTATCAGTTAATTAATATGACCCAAACCATGAAGCCAAGCAAAACTACTTTCTTTCATAAATGTCACTGACAAAATGTGCAAGCACATACTGTAGTATTTTGAAAATCAGAGGTTCTCATTCTTTCCAGAACATATAGCTGATGAAGATGCTTAATATGATGTGAGTTAATTATTATGTCAAACACTTCTACCACCCATCTGACATGAAATGTATACCCACTGATATCCAGACAGCATCAAAATTTTAAGAGAATTTCTCACAAATGAATCTCAGTTTATGACTACCCATATCCTCCTTTACACCTGCGGTTCTATTTGGTAATAGATAAGTGGTTTTGCTTTTATTTTTTTCTCTTTCAATTTTTTAAAATTTTAGTTAATTAACATATAATGTAATGCAGGTTTCAGGAGTAGAATTTTATGATTCATCACTTTCATATAACTCCCAGTGCTCATCACAAGTGCCCTCCTTAAACCCATCACCCATCAAGCCCATCTACCACCCACCACCCACCACCTTCCATCAACCCACAGTTTGTTCTCTATCATTAAGACTTGTCTTATGGTTTGCTTCCCTCTATCTCTCTTTTTTCTTTTCCTTCCCATATGTCTAGACTGGATATGTGTAGTTTTAATTTTAGGCATAGGAAGTATAATAGTGTACATTTTATGGCCATTATTATTAAATTACTTTCAAACTTAAGGTTTACATGTTAATTTTAACTAATAATTTTACCCCTTTTTTAAGCATTTATAATTATTTACCCATCCCATAATTATTTCTTTAAATTACATATAATTTTTCTCAAAAAAAAAAAAGCACCTTTTGTGGGCAGCTTATGTGGTTTGTTTCAGGAGATGAAAAAGACCTGAGGATCCAAAAAAAAAAAAAAAAGAAGGAGAAGAAGATGAAGAAAAAGGTGAAAGATGTGAGGTTACAAATGGGAAAAAAATAAAATTTTGTAATAAATATGAAAAATATGGAAGGGCTTTTTCTGAATGTGCTTTTGCTTTTTCTTTCAGTTATGGTAGCAAAAGAATTTGGTCCCATGAGTTCTGTCTTCTCTGAATATTATCCACATAATTTATCAAATTATTTTCTTCTTTATGTGCTTCTGGTGGTTGGGAAAGATGTGCACATCCCCAATAAATAAACTTGTCTTTATCTTTGCAAATGAAGCAAATTATCTTTATAATGCAACTTGTACGGTTTTCAATCAATACTACTACTATCTTGGGTAACAAAATTTCTGTCATGGTAAGTATGAAAGAAAAAAAAAAAAACCTGAGGACAAAGAGAAACCTTAGTATACCAATCATTTATTCAAAAGTGAAGAAGCACACAAATACTGTATTTGAGAGAAAGAAATAAGAAGCTACCCAACTTAGAGCTAAACTTAGGATTTAAAAATTTAATTACAAATAACAAAAACAGTAGAAGAGATACTATCAGGTTACTGATCATTTCATTAGCCTTATCTTTAAACTTTTATGTATTATGCCAAAAAAAGTCTTATAGGATTTGGTCCTGAATCATACCAGTTCTTCAATAGGTAAGTAATTCATGTAATTTGCTTTATTTTCTTTTCTATGTCCACTCAGATCATTTTAAGACTCATCAGAACACACACACAAACACTTAATATATATTGCCAAATGATGATAATCAAAAGATTTCTACAATATTAAAGATTTTGTGCTTGTAATCTCAAACAAAGTAGTGGTGAAAGAATGATTTGTTGATTCCAGCTTAGATAAATAACATTGAAATTATTTCCATTTTCCAAAATTCACATGTTAATTCAACTTAAAATATGGGATGATGCTTAATGTTTTTTATGTACTAGATAGTTGCTCTTCCCTAAGATTGAAAAGGTGAGTAGCGTGTCCCTATATTTAAAACTCTGTAGTGATAGAGGTAACAGGGTTGTAAATTTTTAGTATGATATATTTAAGAGCAATAATTTAAAAATGGAAACTTTATCATGAGAGCAAATAGAAAGGTCCACAAAATATACCTAGTAAATTCAGAAAAAGAAAGTAAGTGTACCCATAAAATAGCTAAGGAGCAACCACTGCAAGGAAAAATAAATGGAATTATCTGGTAAATAACATTTGCAAGGTTTAAAGGTCCAGAAACTACAAGATCTTGAAAATAAAAAGTCATAAGAGTGATTAGAAGCATATATGGGAATTTGTTGGGATTATTTTTAAACAATTTGAAGCCCTTACAGTTATAAAATATTACAGTAATATACATAACATTATTTTAATTAAAGCAACTTACGAGGGATTTCTATTTTCTAAATATCTCCTTTTCTGCTTGCTACATTTATTTATCATTCTCACTGAGATGTCATTGTCTGGCCTAGAGCCACAGAAGAAGAGATAAATCAGTGAAGATTTAGCAGAATTAGAGCAAAAGAGATTAATTTGTAGATTATTTCCTTTTAATCACGGAAATTTGAGAAGGTAATCATTTGTTTCTTTGGTGGTCAACAGGGTCGAGGACGATGCATGGTATATGTTAGAAGGGAAGACACAAAATTTTAACTCTTCATTTTGGTGGGAAGCTAAAGTGAAGAATTTCAAGATGTTGTTCTTTGTTTTTCTGTTCTATCAGGCCTACCACATGCGACCTGAATTGTGTTTTAACTTTGTATGGCTCCAAGAGGAACTCCACACAGCTGAGCACATTGCAAAGCATGTTTTCTCCTTACATGGGAATTAGAATAAGGACACGAAATATATTTGGAGTTTATCAGTAGACAAAAGTAGTTAAGGGCGGGGTGAGGAGTGGGCCTGGGTGGCTCAGATGTTAAGCATCTGCCTTATCATGCTCAGGTCATGATCTCAGGGTCCTGAAATTGAGTGCTGCATTAGGCTCCCTATTCAGCAGGAAGCCTGCTTCTCCCTCTCACACTCTGCCTGCCTGTGTTCCCTCTCTCGCTGTTGCTCTCTGTCAAATAAATAAATAAAATCTTTTAAGAAAAAATTAATGGGCCAGGAAAAGTGGTTAACCTGTGCATCACCATCTTCCTTTCTCAACCATGTTCCCCGTGATTTTTTTCATTTTTTTTCACCTGAATTAAATTCTTTAATCATTCACTCATTACCGTGTATATTGTTAAAGGAGGCCAAATGACATTCAGCATAATTGCTTTCTTTGTTGTTGTTGTTGTTGCTGCTGCTGCTGCTGGGTTTTTTTGTTGTTTGTTTGTTTTTATTTTTTATAAACATATATTTTTATCCCCAGGGGTACAGGTCTGTGAATCACCAGGTTTACACACTTCACAGCACTCACCAAAGCACATACCCTCCCCAATGTCCATAATCCCACCCCCTTCTCCCAAACCCCCTCCCCCCAGCAACCCTCAGTTTGTTTTGTGAGATTAAGAGTCACTTATGGTTTGTCACCCTCCCAATCCCATCTTGTTTCATTTATTCTTCTCCTACCCACTTAAGCCCTCATGTTGCATCACCACTTCCTCAATCAGGGAGATCATATGATAGTTGTCTTTCTATGCTTGACTTATTTCGCTAAGCATGATACGCTCTAGTTCCATCCATGTTGTTGCAAATGGCAAGATTTCATTTCTTTTGATGGCTGCATAGTATTCCATTGTGTATATATACCACATCTTCTTGATCCATTCATCTGTTGATGGACATCTAGGTTCTTTCCATAGTTTGGCTATTGTGGACATTGCTGCTATAAACATTCGGGTGCACGTGCCCCTTTGGATCACTACGTTTGTATCTTTAGGGTAAATACCCAATAGTGCAATTGCTGGGTCATAGGGCAGTTCTATTTTCAACACTTTGAGGAACCTCCATGCTGTTTTCCAGAGTGGCTGCACCAGCTTGCATTCCCACCAACAGTGTAGGAGGGTTCCCCTTTCTCCACATCCTCGCCAGCATCTGTCATTTCCTGACTTGTTGATTTTAGCCATTCTGACTGGTGTGAGGTGATATCTCATTGTGGTTTTAATTTGTATTTCCCTGATGCCGAGTGATATGGAGCACTTTTTCAAGTGTCTGTTTGCCATCTGAATGTCTTCTTTGCAGAGATGTCTGTTCATGTCCTCTGCCGATATCTTAATTGGATTATTTGTTCTTTGGGTGTTGAGTTTGCTAAGTTCATTATAGATTCTGGACACTAGTCCTTTTTCTAATATGTCGTTTGCAAATATCTTCTCCCATTCTGTCAGTTGTCTTTTGATTTTGTTAACTGTTTCCTTTGCTGTGCAAAAGCTTTTGATCTTGATGAAATCCCAATAGTTCAGTTTTGCCCTTGCTTCCCTTGCCTTTGGCGTTGTTCCTATGAAGATGTTGCTGCGGCTGAAGTCGAAGAAGTTGCTGCCTGTGTTCTCCTCAAGGATTTGCATGGATTCCTTTCTTACATTGAGGTCCTTCATCCATTCTGAGTCTATTTTTGTGTGTGGTGTAAGGAAATGGTCCAATTTCATTTTTCTGCATGTGGCTGTCCAGTTTTCCCAGCACCATTTATTGAAGAGGCTGTCTTTTTTCCATTGGACATTCTTTCCTGCTTTGTCGAAGATTATTTGACTGTAGAGTTGAGGGTCTATTTCTGGGCTCTCTATTCTGTTCCATTGATCTATGTGTCTGTTTTTGTGCCAGTACCATGCTGTCTTGATGATGACAGCTTTGTAATAGAGCTTGAAGTCCGGAATTGTGATGCCACCAACGTTGGCTTTCTTTTTCAATATCCCTTTGGCTATTCGAAGTCTTTTCTGGTTCCATATAAATTTTAGAATTATTTGTTCCATTTCTTTGAAAAATATGGATGGTACTTTGATAGGAATTGCATTAAATGTGTAGATTGCTTTAGGTAGCATAGACATTGTCACAATATTTATTCTTCCAATCCAGGATCATGGAACATTTTTCCATTTCTTTGTGTCTTCCTCAATTTCTTTCATGAGTACTTTATAGTTTTCTGAGTATAGATTCTTTGCCTCTTTGGTTAGGTTTATTCCTAGGTATCTTATGGTTTGGGGTGCAATTGTAAATGGGATTGACTCCTTAACATCTCTTTCTTCTGTCTTGCTGTTGGTGTAGAGAAATGCAACTGATTTCTGTGCATTGATTTTATATCCTGACACTTTACTGAATTCCTGTACAAGTTCTAGCAGTTTTGGAGTGGAGTCTTTTGGGTTTTCCTCATATAGTATCATATCATCTGCAAAGAGTGATAATTTGACTTCTTCTTTGCTGATTTGGATGCCTTTAATTTCCTTTTGTTGTCTGATTGCTGAGGCTAGGACCTCTAGTACTATGTTGAATAGCAGTGGTGATAATGGACATCCCTGCCGTGTTCCTGACCTTAGCGGAAAAGCTTTCAGTTTTTCTCCATTGAGAATGATATTTGCGGTGGGTTTTTCATAGATGGCTTTGATGATATTGAGGTATGTGCCCTCTATCCCTACACTTTGAAGAGTTTTGATCAGGAAGGGATGCTGTACTTTGTCAAATGCCTTTTCAGCATCTATTGAGAGTATCATATGGTTCTTTTTCTTTCTTTTATTGATGTGTTGTATCACATTGACTGATTTGTGGATGTTGAACCAACCTTGCAGCCCTGGAATAAATCCCACTTGGTCGTGGGCAATAATCCTTTTAATGTACTGTTGATTCCTATTGGCTAGTATTTTGTTGAGTATTTTCGCATCTGTGTTCATCAAGGATATTGGTCTATAGCTCTCTTTTTTGATGGGATCCTTGTCTGGTTTGGGGATCAAGGTGATGCTGGCCTCATAAAATGAGTTTGGAAGTTTTCCTTCCATTTCTATTTTTTGGTACAGTTTCAGGAGAATGGGAATTCGTTCTTCTTTAAATGTTTGGTAGAATTCCCCCGGGAAGACGTCTGGCCCTGGGCTTCTGTTTGTTTGGAGATTTTTAATGACTATTTCAATCTCCTTACTTGTTATGGGTCTGTTCAGGCTTTCTATTTCTTCCTGGTTCAGTTGTGGTAGTTTATATGTTTCTAGGAATGCATCCATTTCTTCCAGATTGTCAAATTTGTTGGCGTAGAGTTGCTCATAGTATGTTCTTATAATAGTTTGTATTTCTTTGGTGTTAGTTGTGATCTCTCCTCTTTCATTCATGATTTTATTTATTTGGGTCCTTTCTCTTTTCTATTTGATAAGTCGGGCCAGGGGTTTATCAATTTTATTAATTCTTTCAAAGAACCAGCTCCTAGTTTTATTGATTTGCTCTATTGTCTTTTTGATTTCTATTTTATTGATTTCTGCTCTGATCTTTATGATTTCTCTTCTCCTGCTGGGCTTAGGGTTTCTATCTTGTTCTTTCTCCAGCTCCTTTAGGTGTAGGGTTAGGTTGTGTACCTGAGACCTTTCTTGTTTCTTGAGAAAGGCTTGTACCCCTATATATTTTCCTCTCAGGACTGCCTTTGTTGTGTCCCACAGATTTGAACCATTGTATTTTCATTATCATTTGTTTCCATGATTTTTTTCAATTCTTCTTTAATTTCCTGGTTGACCCATTCATTCTTTAGAAGGATGCTGTTTAGTCTCCATGTATTTGGGTTCTTTTCAAACTTCCTTTTGTGGTTGAGTTCTAGCTTTAGAGCATTGTGGTCTGAAAATATGCAGGGAATGATCCCAATCTTTTGATACCGGTTGCGTCCTGATTTAGGACCGAGGATGTGATCTATTCTGGAGAATATTCCATGTGCACTAGAGAAGAATGTGTATTCTATTGCTTTGGGATGAAATGTTCTGAATATATCTGTGATGTCCATCTGGTCCCGTTTGTCGTTTAAGGCCTTTATTTCCTTGCTGATCTTTTGCTTGGATGATCTGTCCATTTCAGTTTGGGGAGTGTTAAAGTCCCCTACTATAATTGTATTATTGTTGATGTGTTTCTTTCATTTTGTTATTAATTGATTTATATAGTTGGCTGCTCCCCCATTGGGGCCATAGATATTTAAAATTGTTAGATCTTCTTGTTGGACAGACCCTTTGAGTATGATATAGTGTCCTTCCTCATCTCTTATTATAGTCTTTGGCTTAAAATCTAATTGATCTGATATAAGGATTGCCACTCCTGCTTTCTTCTGATGTCCATTAGCATGGTAAATTCTTTTCCACCCCCTCACTTTAAATCTGGAGGTGTCTTCGGGCTTAAAATGGTTTCTTAGAGGCAACATATAGATGGGTTTTGTTTTTTTATCCATTCTGATACCCTGTGTCTTTTGACAGGGGCATTTAGCCCATTAACATTCAAGGTAACTATTGAGAGATATGAATTTAGGGCCATTGTATTGCCTGTAAGGTGGCTGTTACTGTATATGATCTCTGTTCCTTTCTGATCTACCACTTGTAGGCTCTCTCTTTGCTTAGAGGACCCCTTTCAATATTTCCTGTAGAGCTGGTTTGGTGTTTGCAAATTCTTTCAGTTTTTGTTTGTCCTGGAAGCTTTTAATCTCTCCTTCTATTTTCAATGATAGCCTAGCTGGATATAGTATTCTTGGCTGCATATTTTTCTCGTTTAGTACTCTGAAAATATTATGCCAGCTCTTTCTGGCCTGCCAGGTCTCTGTGGAGAAGTCAGCTGCCAATCTAATATTTTTACCATTGTATGTCACAGACTTCTTTTCCCGGGCTGCTTTCAGGATTTTCTCTTTGTCACTGAGACTTGTAAATTTTACTATTAGGTGACGGGGTGTGGGCCTATTCTTATTGATTTTGAGGGGTGTTCTCTGAACCTCCTGAATTTTGATGCAAATTCCCTTTGCCATATTGAGGAAATTCTCCCCAATAATTCTCTCCAGTATACCATCTGCTCCCCCTCTCTTTCTTCTTCTTCTGGAATCCCAATTATTCCAATGTTGTTTCTTCTTATGGTGTCACTTATCTCTCGAATTCTCCCCTCATGGTCCAGTAGCTGTTTGTCCCTCTTTTGCTCAGCTTCTTTATTCTCTGTCATTTGGTCTTCTATATCATTAATTCTTTCTTCTGCCTCATTTATCCTAGCAGTGAGAGCCTCCATTTTTGATTGTACCTCATTAATAGCTTTTTTGATTTCAACTTGGTTAGATTTTAGTTCTTTTATTTCTCCAGAAAGGGCTTTTATATCTCTCAAGAGGGTTTCTCTAATATCTTCCATGCCTTTTTCGAGCCCGGCTAGAACCTTGAGAATTGTCATTCTGAGCTTTATATCTGACATATTACCAATGTCTGTATTGATTAGGTCCCTAGCCTTCGGTACTGCCTCTTGTTCTTTCTTTGTGTTGAATTTTTCCATCTTGTCATTTTGTCCAGATAAGAGTATATGAAGGAGCAAGTAAAATAGTAAAAGGGTGGCAACAAACCCAAGAAAATATGCTTTAACCAAATTAGAAGAGATCCCAAATCGTGAGTGGGGAGAAAGTGGATAAAAAGTGGTTCAAAAAGGAAGAAAGAAAAAAAAAGAAAAGAATTTTAAAAAAAGAAAACAAATAAAGAAAAATATAAAAAAGAAAAAATATATATATTAGATAAACTAGTTAAAAAACGTTAAAAAAGAAAAAGGTAAAAGTTAAAAAAAATTTTACCAGAAGGCGAGAAAAAAAACAAGAAATGAAAAATAAAAAAATTAAATTAACTGCAAGACTAAAAAAAATCACAGGGAGAAAGCCCTGAGTTCTGTGCTTTGCTTTCTCCTCCTCTGGAATTCTGCTGCTCTCCTTGGTATTGAAACTGCTCTCTTTGGTAGGTGAACTTGGTCTCGGCTGGATTTCTTGTTGATCTTCTGGGGGAGGGGCCTGTTGTAGTGATTCTCAACTGTCTTTGCCCCAGGCGGAATTGCACCGCCCTTACCAGGGGCCAGGCTGAGTAATCCGCTCGGGTTTGCTTTCAGGAGCTTTTGTTCCCTGAGCGCTTTCCGTAGAGTTCTGGAGGTCGGGAATATAAATGGCGGCCTCCTGGTCTCCAGCCCTGAGGAGCCGAGAGCCCAGGGCCCCACTCCTCAGTGCGCCCTCAGAGAACAGTTCCCAGTTACTCCCGTCTGCCTGACCTCCGGCGGCGCTCCGAGCTCACCGAGTCTGTGACCAGTTCAAGGTAACACCGAGCTGTGAGTTTACTGTCGGCTCTGTCTCTGTAGCTGGCTTTCCCGTTCCAATACCCGCAAGCTCTGCAACACTCAGACACCCCTGATCCTTCTGTGACCCTGCGGGACCTGAGGCCACGCTGACCCCGTGTGGGCTCGCCCCGGTTTAGCCTCTGGAGCGATGTCCCTCAGCAGAACAGACTTTTAAAAGTCCTGATTTTGTGCGCCATTGCTCCGCCGCTTGCCGGGAGCCGGCCCCTCCCCCCAGGGTCTATCTTCCCGTCGTTTTGGATTCACTTCTCTGCCGGTCCTACCTTTCAGAAAGTGGTTGTTTTTCTGTTTCCGGAATTGCTGTTGTTCTTCTCTTCGATCTGCCGATGGATTTTCAGGTGTTTGCAATCTTTAGATAAGCTATCTAGCTGATCTCCGGCTAGCTGAAGTAGTCTCAACCTGCTACTTCTCCGCCATCTTGACTCCTCCCCCTTGATTTTTTTCATTTTCAAGCAGTTCATTCTCTCTAGCAGAGATTCAAGAATCAAAAGCCAGTCATGTTGGTGGTAAGATGTTGAGAAGTGTGTTGGGTTCAAAAAGGTTGCTTTTTTGTTGATTTTCATTTCAGATCATGGCTAAGGGGAACATCATCAGATTAGGAACAGATGTTGTGACTATAGAACTAGGAGACAGTGAGTATCCTTAAATATGTCCCTCCATGTCCTTCCCAACATATCTAGCCTCAAACTTCAGTGACAGTTTGCAAATGGGGATATTATTCCCATTATCCCTTTATAATAAGGTCACAAAAGAAAATAAACATTCTCCTATGACTCTAACATTATTTTTGTTCAACACAGTCAACAAATACATTTGATTGCCTCCTGTGTGTCAGGCACTCTGTGAAGACACTTTTTTTTTTCTCACTTTAATGTGTTTCTTCTATCTGACATTTAAATTAGAAACTTCTGAAAATCTAAGCTTCCTTCTGTTTTTTAACCCTAACATAAACGGGAATTGGTCATCTTTAATCTTTGTATTACAGAGAAGAGAGTTAATGGATATCATGGATATCATGGATAATGGGAAGGAAAAAAATGATGGACTGTTTTTTTCCTATGCCAGACTCTGGAGTAGCTTTATTCCTTCTGGAAAGGCTCTCTCCCTTCAATGCTTAATGAAGACGCGTTCTGTGTGTGCTGCAGGCATTAAACGGGGAAACTCACATGTGAATTTGAGTGCACTCCATGAATAAGTTGGGGGAAAGGAAACCAGGATTATTTTCTGTCCCAATTAAATCATGTCAGGATATAAATCACCAGAAAAAGAACCCATGAGCATTCTTGTAATTAAATGAAATTAAGGCCTGAAATATTCTGAAATATTTCACCAAACTCTGCTTCAACTCAAAGCTAAACTTAACAATGGGATTTTTTCCACAGCTGTGTGTGTGTGTTTTCTAAGATTTTACATATTTATTTGAGAAAGAGATTGAGAGAATGAGTGGGAAGAGAGGCAGAGAGAGAAGCAGACTCCCTGTGGAACTTGATCCCAGGACTCTGGGATCATGACCTGAGCCAAAGGCAGATGTTTAACCGACTGAGTCACCCAGGTGCCCTACAGTTTTATTTTGTTTTGCTTTGTTTCTATAGTTCCTTTCTCTATCAAGCTGGAAAAGTAAAATATCAATTATATTTTTTATTTTCCATATTGAAATAATATCAGGAGGGGTTTAATTTAAAAGAAGGAACTAATTAGTACTCTCAACATTTAACAATTGGGGGTGCCTGGGTGGCTCAGTTGGTTAAGGGTCTGCCTTCAGCTCAGGTCAAAATCTCAGGGCCTGGGATTGAGCCCCACTTCTGGCTTCTAGCTCAGTGGGGAGTCTGCTTCTCTGCTTCTCCCCACTGCTCATGCATATCTCAAATGAATAAATATTTTTAAAAATTAACACTTGTTTGAATTAAACATTAAAGAGTGCTGCCAGCTTTGAATATCAATTATCCCAATATTTATATAGGGAGAGTTTGATATAGAGAGTGGACCCCACTGGGTGCCTTTTTTCCCATTAGTGCATTATGTTGCCTATTTTTTCTATTAAAATATAATAGATTATAATAATGGAACATATAACACATTTCTAGAAGTAGATGAGTGTCTTAAAACATTATATGTTTAACTGATTTTTCTTTCCTGATATTTTAATTTGTGCATCATTCAGAAAAGGATCTTTACATAATAATATGAGGAAGAGTTTATTATTTCCTTCATGAAGACATCACAAAAAAGTAATGCAAGTAACTCAGCTAATAATTGAAGGGAATTTCTTTATATACTCAATGAATTCACAAGTATTTATAATATAACTGTTTTAATGACACATTATAATTATGTTATTAATTACTAGTTTGTTCTTCGTAAAGATGTACAGAAATTCCTTGACCCTATTAGTTAAAAGAACCAGGTCTGTTCACAGTCTGTCTAAATTAAACCTTTTCCATTGCTTACTCATATTCTTTTCTTATACTATTCTGCAGTTTTAACATCAAGGTGCAAATTACTAATTTCAGAACTATTTCTGAGTTTGTTTTAAATTCAGAATTCAGAATTCAGATTTTAAATTACAAAGCCTTCACAAAGGTTACTTTCCTTCTAATATTCTCTGAAGAAAAAAATTCTGCCATAACTTCTCTTTCTATTTTTGTGATGTCTCAATCTATTCTTAACTATTGTTAAGTTATTGTTAACACCAGATATGGCAATACAAGGATTTAAATTACCCTCCTGTTAGAGAAAAACTTACTTCCTTTAGGGGTATAAGTTAAAACATGATCCCTTTAATGGGACAAAAATATGAATGCCATGATACTGCCTTGGTCATTAACCAAGGGCAGGGGGAGGGGAAACAGGAGAGTTGTTAAATGAGCATAGTTTCAGATCTGCAACATGAGAAAGCTTTGGAGATCCGTTTCACAACAATGTGAATATACTTAACACTACTGAACTTTACACTTTAAAATGGTTAAGATGGTGAGTTTTATTTTATGTGTGTTTTTACCACAATAGAAAAGACATATATTTGGGAGGAAAAAGTGAGCTCTATGATTATATGTTACAAATTATAGCTCTGTATTTTAATTGAGAATTACCTCTGACCTGTAGTCTAAATGAGATGGTTTCTATTCATCATATAGATTTATATATATCTTTACATATTTATATATATTTATATAAATTTATGTATGTATATACCATTATATATATGACATATATAAGAAGTTCCTTATTCTATAATTTTTAACTAAGTCCAGCAGGCTTTATAAAATATTTTGTACATATATACATATGTAGAATAACTTTGAGCTATTCTTACATAAGTTGGTTACTGTCATAGTTAAGTGGAAAATCAGACACAGACTTGAGTGTAAGGAACTTTTACTTTTTCTACAGTGAAGTTGTAAAGGAACACATTAGCCTATTAATCTCACCAAATAATTAGAATGACATTAAAGAGATCATGCCACTGAATATGTAGGTACAATTCTAAACTGGGTTAAGATCTAGCAACAGTGTTCTGACTCATGACCATCTTGTCTCATTTTCTCCACATCCCCTCAAAAGGCAGTTTTTCCTTACCCTTCCCTGTGGAGTTGGACATACCTTGACTGTTCATCTTTACCATTTTTCCAGATGGCAAAGTTATGGGAGATTCAGAGAGCTTTGAGATTGAAAATTGCCTAGCCAACAAGATGAAGCCAAACACAAATAAATGGTACCATAGGTGTTGTCCATTTACCTCAGAGAAAACAGGTCCAGAAAATTAAATGAGTTGCCTAAGGGTTCTCAGCAAGTTAGTGGCAGAGCCAAATCTCCAGGCACCTAGCAGAGTACTTTTTCAATCATGCCAAATTGCTACCATATCAAACATAATTCAATCTTGTGTCCATGGTGCTTTACTCCACTAGTTCAATTGCTTGACATATGTATGATGCTAAGACTCAGAAGTTCCAAAAACCTGAAGGACAAATACAAATATCTAGAATAGCCTTGTAACAGATCAGAGGTAAAGACAGGCCTCTAAAAGTGAAACAAGCTATCTACCCCTTACCAGTACAAGTATCAGTTGTGCCTGGAAGATAAGACTGAGCTACTGAATAAACCTTTTCAACATTGAAGGGCAGAAGAGAAAAGAGGCTCCCGGCTTGACACATCGGCAGTCCTAGAAAGCTAAGGTAAAGATGACTCGGGACAGGTGGGTGATTGCAGGATTGCAAAGGTAGAAGTCCTGCTGGCTGACTTTTCCTTCTATTCTCACAGGTGAACTTGAGCTTCCGCCCACCACAAAGTCTCCCGGCCTCACACGCCCACCTGAGAGTTTCAGTTTCTCCTCAGTCCCTGTGCGCCCTCCATGGTGTAGACAAAAGTGTGCTGTTCGAAAGGCCCAAGGCTGAGTTGTCCCTGGATTCGGTGAGTTTCCGGCAGCCTTGCGGTCAGGAGGGGCGGTTGGAGGAGCGGCAGGCGACAGGAGGCAGGAGAAGCCCTTCTTGTGAGTAAAATATAAAAATAGTCACCATTGTCTAATTTTTTATAATTTCTTGAGCTTTCTCACATACATTTTCTCATGTAATCCTCCCTAGATCCCAGGAAGTAACAGACACATTTGAAGTTGTAGAAACAAAGAGAACGTTTGAGAGATTTGTGCAAGATTACCCAGAAATAAATGACATAGCTGAGCTTCTGAAACTGCCTAGAAGCTTTGATCTCTTCCCTGAAACATAACTTCTTTTTTTCTCTAGAGAATCAAATCTAAATCTCAACTATTCATGCTTTACAAGGATATTAATGAAAGCTATGTGTTTTATGATTAACCACTTATGTGATGGTCTTATTTTAAAAAGAATTTAAACAAGATGGGATCAGGAGGGAGACAAACCGTAAGAGAGTCTTGATCTCACAAAACAAACTGAGGGTTGCTGGCGGGTGAGGGGGTAGGGATAGGGTGGTTGGGTGATGGACATTGGGGAGGGTATGTGCTATGGTGAATGCTGTGAAATGTGTAAGACTGATGATTCACTGACCTGTACCCCTGGGGCAAGTAATACATTAAATGTTAATAAAAATATATATTTTTTAATTCTTAAAAATTTTTTTTAAATGAAAAAGAATTAAAAATGGGGCATCCAGGGGGGCTCAGTCAGTTAAGCTCCTGCCTTTGGCTCAGATCATGATCCCAGAGTCCTGAAATAGAGCTCAAATCCTGCTCCTTGCTCAGCGGGGAGCCTACTCTGACCCTCTCTCTGTTTGTGCTCTCTCTCTGTCAAATAAATCAACAAAATCTTAAAGAAATAAATAAAAAAGAGAAAAGAATTAATACATTCCCAAAGTATTACATAATGTGGATCATATCTAAAAGAAAATCATTTTTGGTCAATGGAGTAAGTAAGCTTTTTACAAAATTGATATTTACAGGCAAAAGTCCTGTACCTTCCAGCCAATTTAACTATTTCTATCCTTAAAATTCTTGTGGTCTATGAAACTGAAAATGATTCACAAATTATCTTCAACTTAAAAAAAATGACCTACTACAGCTTTGTCAGCAATGATGAGCCACAAGCTAACTAAAATTTTCAGTCTCTTCTCTTTTTTTCTAGAATTATATTAATTCACAGTGATAATATTTGGTGTATCGTGTTGATCTTTAATTTCATCATTACCATCATCTTGCAGGCATACTATGCACTGGGTCTGTTTTAGGAGCTGGAGAAATAGTGGTAAACAATCATAGCCCTTGTCCTCAGAGAGCTGTCATTTTAGAGGGACTATAATAAGAGATCACATATAGCTCAGAAAAATAAAAGATGAAAGATTAGCATTAGGAAAGAGTATTTTCAAACATGGGGTTTTGAAGAAAAAACTATCAGAAGGAAGGGAAATTTCAGAAACAATTTTTCTAACCTATTTAAAACCAGATTACTCATATTTTTAAAATATTCAGTACAATGCAGGAAAAATGGTATGTTATTAGAATTTGATTGTTGTCAAAAAGTAATCACTGGCAAATTCTATAACTTTCATAGGCTTATGCATCAGTATTTTAGCAGATCAACTGACCAACTTGCCTATTTGGGAGTTATTATTACTTATAAATATTGGAGGATAAAAATCAGTAATATTGAAGTTCCTTCTGGTTTTGTTCTAGCTTCTACTTCTCAAAATTCATTTATATGTCTTACGTTTTCTTTAAAGATTTGTTTATTCATTTTGAGAGAGAGAGAGCACATTCACACACAACAGGAAAGGCAGAGGGAGGAGAGAGAAAAATCTCAAGCAGACTCCCTGCTGAGCACAGAGCCCAACACGGGCCTCCATCTCACAATCCTGAGATCATGACCTGAGCCAAATACAAAAGAAGGATGATTAACCAAGAGAATGATGATTAACCAACCACACCACCCAGGCACCCCATATGTATTAAATTTTAAAACCTTAAGATAAATATATCAAGAATCACTATCCTGTTTCTAATTATCAAAATGAACATTCTTCAGAATGGAGGGTATAATCAACATTTTTCTCAACCTTGTCTTTTATTGACAGGTCAAAATATCTCCCTATAGCATAATAATTTTTACATAAAAGACATATTTCTCTGACTATAATTGTCTATTTGAATGAGAAGATGGCATGAGGAAGTTGACCTGAAAAGTAGAGAATTTTCTTCCGTGGTGCTTTCTTTGGAGGAATAGCTTACTTTTTTAAAAAAAGATTATTTATTTGAAAGAGAGAGACAGAGAGAGCAGGGGGAGGAGGAGAGGGAGAGAATTTCAAGTAGACTTAACTGCGCATAGAGCCTCACAGAGGGCTCAATCTCATGACCCTGAGGTCATGACCTAAGCTAAAATCAAGAGTCAGATGCTTAACCAACAGAGCCACCCAGGCATCCAAAGGAACGGCATATATATATATATATATATATATATATATATATATATATACACTCTCTGTATTTATGGTAGCCTGTTCTAAGTGGTTTTTTAGCTTATATTGATGGAATTCGGTCTACTTTTCAATATTTTTATGTCTATCCCATTTTATGTCATTATATAAATTATTAGTTGCTTCAGTTGCATTACACAGCTTTGTACATTATAGAGGTAAGAAAGGGTTATGAACATAACTGGATATTTGGGTTCTTAAAGTTGTGAAAATCTTTAAATCACTTGCTTTCACCCAATATTCATTCACTCAATATAGATGATGCATGCTCATTTATATGACCATTTAGTTCTCCTACTCAAGAACAAAGTAAAAAATAAAGAAGGAGGGTGTTTATGTTTAGTCTTCTACTTACATAGAGCAATCTTTCCCAAACTTAGTGGTTTAAAACAATAAACAGTTATTATTGTGTACACTTTCTGTGGATTAAGAATCCCAAAGTGACTTATTTGAAGGCTTGTGATCTCTCATGTCAGTCCACATGTCAACAGGTTAGCTAGTGCTTCAATCATCATATAATTGTCAGGAGGCCTTAATTCCTCACCACATTGGCTCCTCCACAGGGCTGCCTGGGTGTCCCCACAACATAGCAGTTGATTTCCTCCAGAACAAGCAATCCAAGAGAAAAGCTAAAGTTGCAATATATTTTATGACCCGGCCTTGGAATTTATACACCATCACTCCACAAAATCTTATTAGTTATAGATGTCAACCCCATTCATTCCGGGAGAAACTACATAAGAGCATGAATACCAGGAAGTAGAGATGTTGTGGGGCAATTTTGGAGGCTGTCTTGATGGTCTACCCTTTGACTCCCAATGATTTATGATCCTCCCACAGGTAAAATACACTCACTTTCCTCCCAAATTCCTAGAAGTCTCATTTCCCAATAACAATAGCTCAAAGTTTGAATTTCATCATTTAAATTGGGTCCAGGTACAGATGATGTTTATTGGGTGTAGTTCCTCAACTGCAATTCCTCCTGATATGAAAGCCTTGAACTAAAGTATACTTTAGTTATTTACCTCCACGCATCCAGCATACAGTGGTGGAACTGGCACACTAACACTCCTGTTCAAAAGGGGGGAAAAAGTCACATGGGCATAATTGATCCATGGCGATTCTGAGATCCAGCCAAAGGTTCAAAGTCCTTTGATTAGGACTTGTCTTACTCCAGCTTAGGAAATAAATATCCAGGCCTCCTGGCTCCATTCTATGGATTCTTGGTTCTTTCATTTAAGTCATCCCTATTCAAAAAAAAAAAAAAAAAAAAAGTGGCCCTTATTTACAATTGTATAGACATTGTTCTATTGAATATAGATTATATATAATCATTTATGTACCTATGTGGTTCTTCTATCCAAGAACAAAGCCATATAGAAATGGAAGGTTAATAGATTGCAATAATTCTACCTAAATTTGTCAGGGTATTAAGCATTCACCAAACACAGAGACAATTTAGATCTCCTTCCTATATTTGGTCTAGTTTTACCTATAGAGTGATATTTTCATTGATCCTTGGTAATTTTAGTTTTATTATTCCTTGGAAACATTTTCCCAGGTAGATTTTATATCACTAGAGCAACCAAAAAAAAAAAAAAAAAACCCACTTAAAAATAATCAAACAAAAATTTTAACTTCTCTCTAATGTACCAACAACTTGAAAGTACTCAAGAAAGGATTAGTGAAGGGGGCACCTGGAGGCGCACTCAGTTAAGCATCCAACTCTTGATTTTGCCTCAGGTCATGATCTCAGTGTTGTGAGATCCAGCCCCACGTTGGGCTCTGCACTTAACATGGAGTCTGCTTGGGATTCTCTCTGCCTTTCCCTCTGCCTCTCCTGCAAACTCTCTCTCTCTCAAATAGATAAATCTTTTAAAAAAATAAAAGGAAAGAAAGAAAGGATTGATGATGATTATCATATTTCTCTCAGTTCCCTGGATATTTCAAAATAAAAACAGGTACAAGCACTGTCTTTGATCTCTCCACTGTTACAGATGTATAATCTGCTAACTGTGAAGGATCTTACTGATTTCCCTGAAAATCTGGACCAGCAGGAAGAAGAACAAACAAGTTGTAGCCATCCTTACATCCTTCATAAAGGAGCCATCTATATTCCCTTACCAAGTTATGATGAAGATGATATGTATAGCTAGCTTCCTAAAGGTAAAGTCCTTATTATTTATTAATGTATCAGCTTATGAAAGTTTTAATGTTGATAAAACTATATACATAGTTTAGAAATTGTTTAGCCTAACAGTTGGTAAGTCAGAGCCGGGGCTAGACCTAACTTCTGCCATTTCATTGAAAGATTTTTGTTATATTTAGTTTATTTGCATAAGGCCACAAGTAATAAAAATCTTAATAAGCCATAAAGTCTATAATTCTTCCACTCTATTTATATTTATTGAGTTTATTTATCTCCATGAAGTTAATATAACATTAAGATTATTGGGGTTACATAGGGATATTTCTTTAAAAAAAAAAAAAAGATTTTATTTATTTATTTGAGAGAGAATGAGTGAGAGAGAGCATGAGAGCATGAGAGAGGAGAAGGTCAGAGGGAAAAGCAGACTCCCGAAGGAGCTGGGAGCCCAATGTGAGATTCAATCCTGGAAGTCCGGGATCATGACCTGAGCCCAAGATAGTCGCTCAACCAACTGAGCCACCCAGGTGCCCACATAGTGACATTTCTAAGGAAAATATATTTCATACATTCTAATTAAGTTTATAAATGTATTGAGTCACAATTTTTATAGGTTTGGGATTAAAGGTGTTCACCAACTCTAAAATCCAAAAACCACGGCCATATAACAAATATTGAGAACAAGAATCTTCACCGCTTTGAAGGTTATATCCTAATGGACACAGAAAGAATGTAAACAAAATTAGCAAGTATATTATATAGTCTATTAAAAGATGATAAAGGCTATGGGAAGAATTAAAAGAAAGGATGGAATATCAAGACTAAAGGAGTTGCAAGTTTCAATAAGATGGTCAGTGATTATCCTACCAGGAGAGTGAAATCTGAGCAAAGACTTGAAGGAAGACAAGAAAATAATAGACTATCTGGAAGAAGAATATATCAGTCATAGAAAGCAACATGAATAATAGAAAATACCCGTGGAGTGCTTACTCTGTTTTGGAAGACCAATGAGAGGGAGATAGTAGATGGCTTTATTGAGACATAACTGACATGTAATATATGAGTTTAATATATATATATAAGTTTTGGGGTGTCTGGGTGGTTTAGCGGGTTAAAGCCTCTGCCTTCAGTTCTGGTCATGATCCCAGGGTCCTGGGATCAAGCCCCACAACAGGCTTTCTGCTCAGCAGGCAGCCTTCTTCCCCCACTCCCCACCTGCCTCTGTGCCTACTTGTGATCTCTGCCTGGCAAATAAATAAATAAAATCTTTAAAATATATATATATATATAAGTTTAATACAATGCTTTTATTTTTTAGAGGGGTGGGGCAGAGGAAGAGGAAGAGAGGGAATCTCAAGCAGACTGGCTATTGTACATAGAGCCCCACATAGACTAAATCTCATGACCCTGAGTTCACAGCCTGAGCCAAAGCCGAGAGTCAAACATTAACCACTGATCCACCTACACATCCTATGATGAACTTACATATATTGCAAAATTATTATCACCACAGTATTAACTAAAATTTCCATGGCCTTGTAATTTCCATTTCTTTAAGTTTTTATTTTAATTCCAGTTAGTTAACATACAGTGTTTTGTTAGTTTCAGATGTAGAATTTAGTGATTTCTTTACTTCCATACATCATCTGGTGCTCATCACAAGTGCCTTCCTTGTAACCCATTAGTTTTTTTCTCTAGAGTTAAGAGTCTGTTTCTTGGTTTGTCTGTCTGTCTGTTATTTTTTTCCCTTTGCTTGTTTATTTTGCTCCTTAAATTCCACATATGGGTGAAATCATCTGGTATTTATCTTTCTCTGACTGCCTTAGGAATTTTATTCATCCATTTTAAAAAATGGAATCTTGCCATTTGCAACAACATGGATGGAGCTAGAGAGTGTAGTGCTAAGTGAAATGAGTCAATCCCTTTCTTTTTTATGGTTATCACCACTTTTCAAATGGAAAAGCTGAACCTGGAAAGACTAAGTAACTCAAGCCATTAAGATGCTACAGCCAGTTTAAATATGGAGTGGGGATGGATTCAAATCTGGCTGTCTCCAAGATCCATGTTTTTTAAACTCTACACTATTCTGTCTCTCAAAGACTCTAAGCTGAAAGCTTGTCTGGAACATTCTAAAAGTAAGGGAACCATTGTGGTCAGAATGAAGTGAATCAAGGGAGAGTGAGATCAATGGAATAACCGAGGCCAAATTGTATAGGGCCTTATAGGTCACTGTAAGAACTTAACTTTTTACTCTGCGTGAGATGGAAAGATGTTTCAGAAGGGATGGGTAAAATGATCTAATATGTTCCTTATAAGATCACCTAAATACTACATTTAGAAGAAAATTAAGTTTTGAGTTTTTATACTTTTTTGTTTGAAAGTAGCAAAGGTCAAAAATGAATACAAGTATTACAAAGCTAGACTGAGTGACCCTTTAACAGCAATGAACAGCATGTCCAGGAGAAAGTATTTTGTGATCAGCAGTGAAATAAAATATAAGAGAATGTGTCCAGGAATCAACACATTTTGACTAAATCAGATGGGAAAAGGAAGCAAAATAATAATACTAATAATAATATTTTGTCTTAAAAAATTAATCTAAAGGCATTTCAGTAGCGTTTATGAGTTGTGACATTAAAGAAGAATAAAATGTTAATGTAAACACTGTGGAAGGATCAGTAGAGAGTTAAGTTGACCTTGAGAATGAGACAATAAGGAAAATACAGTCTTCATCCAATAAATGGAGTTAAAATAACACATTAAGCCATTCTTCATTAACTGCAATAGCTGGAGAAGTTGAAGGGTCTTTGACATCTGGAGCAGGAAAGAGAAAATAGTTTATTTAGATGCACCATCCATTTAGATAAACTTGAGTACTAATAATCTGTTTCCATTATTCAACCTAAGAGTAAAGACAGAGATAATAGAGCAACATCAGTGAGAAACCAATGGCAGAGATAGAGATGGCTACCACTTAGAAGGACATGAAGGAAAAAAGATGTATGATATTTATTTAAAGAAATTATGATTGATGCTTTTTACAGTTGAGAGATATTGAGGAGAAATATCTGGTAATGTTTTTCCTTATAAATGTTCTTTCACAAAGGCAATTCTGAAATATCAGATGGAGTACTTGGATGGAGAGCCTCACTCAAATTCAATTAAGCATGATTTCTAACAAAAAAGAACCAGAAAGTCTTCATCTTTAGTTCTCTACCCTCTCACTTAGTAAGTAATTTCTGTCTCTATCATAGAACTGTACCAAATGTAAATGTCTCTTTAGCATCATGAATTTTTCATTTCTCCTTCCCAAGAATAAAGAGAATAAAATCTAATGTTCTAGCCTTGTTATCAAGAGAACAATGGGTTTCCAAGTTTCAATATAGTGCAAAGAGTTGATATTATTAAATTCTTTTCACCCCATTGGTAATTCAAACAACTGACATATGTTGCCGAAAGAGAGTTTGGCATTTCCTGCTCAATTCTTTTCATAGAGGAAACAATACTCTGTGATATTGCCATTTGCAATTTGCTATTTCTCCCACAAACCATAAATGCAACTCCAAGTTATCTTGTCCTATTATCCTGTTATCCAATGAGTCTCCACTCAATATAGAATTATGGTATCTCCAGGAAACATGGCATTTCTATCTTCAACAAAGACTCTTTTCTGCTTAAAGAATAAGGGCTCAACAAGTTATTTCCAGGGGTGCCTGGGTGGCTCAGTGGGTTAAAGCCTCTGCCTTCGGTTCAGGTCATGATCCCAGGGACCTGGGGTCGAGCCCTGCGTTGGGTTCTCTGCTTAGCGGGGAGCCTGCTTCCTCCTCTCTATCTGCCTCTCTGCCTGCTTGTGATCTCTGTCTGTCAAATAAATAAATAAAATCTTAAAAAAAAAAAAAAAAACAAGTTATTTCCAAAGTTCTACAACTCTTGGGAGACAATCTGAGCAGGAATACTAAAAATTTGCTCTTCTGAAATAAGTTAGTCAGAGAAAGACAATTATCATATGATCTCTCTGATATGAGGAATTTGAGAGCCAAGGTGGGGGTGTGGGGAGTAGGGAAGGAAAAAATGAAACAAGATGGGATCGGGAGGGAGACAAACCATAAGAGACTCTTAATCTCATAAAAAAATAATTGAGGGTTGCTAGGGGGTGGGAGGGCTAGGGAGAGGGTGGTTGGGTTAGTGGGGGGGTATGTGCTATGGTGAGTGTTGTGAAATGTGTAAGTCTGATGATTCACAGACCTGTACTCCTGGGACAAATAATATATTATATGTTAATAAAAATAATTTTTAAAAAAGAGAAGAGAAAAATAGATCTGATTTCTCCCCTCTGTTAGTTGACACACATATTAATAGAAACAAAGCAAACAGCATTGTGAGGTTATTTTTTTCACTAACAGCAAGGAATTTATTCATTTTAATTTAAGAGTATGTAAAATGGAAGTTTGCATTTGAATTACAGTTTCAATAAACAGAATCACTATAAAAAAAATTTGCTTTTCTGAATCTCACACTGGCACCATGAAATGAATGGATGCTTTTTCTTCAATTAGATTATAATTTTCCCTTATTTTTATAGCAGGTTTAGCAGCAGGTCCATATATTCCTCAGTTTCACTCATATAATATCATGTCCGCAAATAATATGCAAAATCCAGAGCCAATCTCTGAAACAGTACCGGCTTATTTCCCTGAGACCTAGATCTGGGATTTGGTAGTGGGGGGGTAAGTACCTTCATTCTCCTCCATTTGCTGTGGGTGAGGGAATGTGGGTCCTTCCACATTTTCAACTCTAAGAATAATCTTTCTGAAAAGCTCTAAATAATCGTCTTAACCTCTCATCCTTTCAGGATGGGCCTTAAAAAGTGCTTTTATTATTTAGGTTTATTAGTAAAATTATCTCAGAGATGAGCAATTCTGAAAGAATTATTCCTGAGACTGCCAGGAAACAGATATGGGTACTAAAAGTATCCAGATGCTAGATTGCCTAATGCCATTGGGGAAGACTTCCATAAATAATATTAGAATATACACATAAACACACTAAGCTATATAAATGTAATGGTCTGCTTATTGGATCATGATTCTTAAGTATGCTGGTTTATGAGATCATACAACAGTGAAGGAAGTTTAAGAACCAAACTGAATCACATTCAAATATTTTTCTTTAAAGTATAGACATGTTGATAAGGGAAAGAGGTAGCATTTAGTACCTTTTGTTTTCCCAACTCAGTTTGCCAATACATTACCTAATGGACACATGTGCACATACTGATTTTCACTTGAGAAGAGATGTTTCACCTGTTCACTTTCTGTTCTTCACTTTCTATCTTCCCCCAGCTCATCAGAGGTGGCAGAAGTGGGAGTAAAAGTCCCTGGTACTATCACAGATTGGAAGGCAGGGGCCCTCTGCCTATCCAATGACACTGGACTTGGTCTCTCTCTTCCTGCCTCCTTCTGAGCCTTCCAGCCTTTCTTTGGGGAGCTCACAATGCCCTACTCTGTGATCCACAGAGAGGCCTTCACACTCAAGGCCACTGTCCTCAACCACCTTCCGAAATGCATCCAGGTAAGAAAAATGAGGGTGAAGAGAATCAAAGACTTCTTTCCCTCAGCTCCTGATTCTGTTCCCAAGAATGTAGATAATTCTGAGAATTATACACTAACACTGTCTGTGCTAAGCAAGCAAGACATGATCAGAAAGATAACACAACGACATTTGACCTACAGGTTGAAATTATGGATCTCCATAACACATGCATTTTTTTTTTAAAGATTTTATTTATTTATTTATTTAACAAAGAGAAACACAGCGAGAGAGGAAACACAAGCAGGGGCAGTGGGAGAGGGAGAAGCAAGCTTCCCGCTGAGGAGGGAACCCAATGTGGGGCCCAATCCCAGGACCCTGGGGCCACGACCTGAACCTAAGGCAGATTCTTAACAGCTGAGCCACCCAGGTGCCCCCTCACATGCATTTTTGAAAAATTTTCCTGAATCTTACAACATCCTCTACTGTAGGATAGGCTTTTTGCCAGGAAAATCCTTGATGCTGACACAAAACTCAAAGTTTTCTTAATTCCATGAGTGTCATTCTTCAAGGTCTCCCATCTCTAAACTCCCACAATATGCTTGTAACTTCTCTTACAGCACATATTTCCTTGTAAATTTTGTCACACTTTTGTATATAGATTATCCCCTTCATAACACAGTATCTTCATGGTCAGGAACTTCTTACATACTCTTCATAATTTGCTATGCCTTGCACATAATAGACATGGGGTAACTGTTGTAGCAAGTGGGAAAAGGTAAGAAGGAAGTCAGGGGAAAAATAGACATGAGAGGTAAGAACCAACAAGCAGAAACCAGTAGATGGTGCTCCCAAGGGCAATATACCATTTGTGCTTTTCCCTCCTGCCCACTGCTTCATCTGCAGAGTTCTCCAGTCTACTCTAATGCAAAGGTCAGATCCTCCTAGTAAGTAATCATCCTTGATTTGCATAATTGCCATCCTCATATTTCTCAAAGCATGCATGAGCTTACATGACATCATTTTGTCCAAATCCCAATTTAGTGCCCCACCTCGTTTGTGGCCCCAATTCTGCACATTCATTGTCTCTCTGAACATATTCTGGTAATTTCTCTCCCTCTACCTCCCTTGCAAATGATAGGTCAGTGTGGAACTAAAAACTTCTCCAACCTTCCTACAATCCCAAAATGAGAAGCAAGAAGAATCCTATTGCATCTATGCAAATGAGTGGCAAACCCTGTCTTGGACGATGACTCCTAAAACTCTGGGTAAGGGACATTCCCCCAAAGGTTCTCCAGTGGACAAGGGTGGTGGATATTTGAACACTACTGACATCACATTCACTTTTTTTTTTCCCCCACAAATATAATTCCATAAGGTTAGGTCTTTTCTTCTTTTGATTTCTACCCACAGTGTTTTCCTCCCAGTACTCCCACTGCACCTGGGCCCCACAAGCACTGTACTTGGGCACAGGAACACTCAGTGTCCATTAGCCTTGAGTTTTTTTCAGCTTTATTTCCTATTCCAGCTGGTAATAAGTTTAAAGGGCAGCCCTTCAAGGTGTTTACAGAGCACAGTCATTTTCAGCTGTTAGGGATGGCTCGGACTGTTATCAAGATGGATGCTCATTTTTTTTTCTACATTCTTTGTTTTAAGGAATGTGAATTTCTCAGTGAATGCAGAGGCAATCCCCAGAGCTCTGTGGAAATGAGATTGCTGAGGTCCCTGAAATTGGGAGAAAAGACACAGTCGTCAAAACCCTGTTGGTTGAGGTAAGTCGGTCTGAACCACTTCAATACTTTTCTGAGACTGTAACAATAAAATCAGTGAGAAACAGCATGACCATATTCTTGGACTAACAAAGAATAATTAACACCGTACCCACACAATCCACCTGATAAGACTAAAGGAATGTCCTTCCCTGAAACTATTACAGTAAACTTTTTTGGCTAACTTATCATAAATACTCTTTCTCATGAATTATTTCAGACCTAGTCCCTTTTCCTGACCTCTCCATCCCTTCTAAGATTCATTTATTTCTTATACTTTTTACCTCTGATTATCTTTCCTTATTATTCCTCATTTTATCTTCTGCTGGTCTCCAAGGTTCTTCAGAGTTTAATGGATTTATAGTAATTTGATGATAAGTAGGGTGTTAAGATTGTTTAGTGTAAACCCCACCCTTCAAAGCAATGAACCTGTGGTTATCCTTCAAAAACCTGGACATTTATCCCTTTTCTCCTTTTTTTTTTTTTTCACTTGAGCCTGAAGGTATTGAACAAGAAAAGACTTTCAACTCTATGGCCTGCATTTCAGGCCATCTTCATAATCATAGTGAGAATAATGTTTTCCAGGGATAGGTATGTCAAGTTACAATGCATGTCCATACATGTTATCTCCCCCTTTTCTTTAGAATATTCCCTTAAATTTGACATAGCAATAAGTATTTCTTTATAAGCATTTTACAGAAGAGGACCCTGAGCCCAAGAGAGGAGGTTATTATGACCTAGGGGTGTGGACAAGATTATTAGGACTTGCTGAGTTTTTTTGCCTTTACATTTTGCCTTTACCTCCATAGCCCAGGGACGGCTCATGAACCAATAAGGATATAGTAGCTCAGAGTGTCATAGTCTACGTAGAAAGACAGCAAAGTCACAATAAGGTTGAATGACAGTGATATTCTCCAAAATAGTTAATGATGAAACATACAGCATTTTGTAATCTTCTTACTGAAAAAATGTTTCATGGCCAAAAACAACAACAACAACAACAACAACAATACTTTACATTAGAGATTTATCATTTCATTAAGAAACAGCTGTAGCTTTTAAATTGTATTGCCACATTAGTATTAGTTTTACATCTGTAGTGTATATGACACTGTTCTTGTCTTTTGAGAAGGACCAATTTAAAATATAAAAATCAGAGAACTATAAAATCAGAGGATTAGACAATCAGATCAAAGAACTATATGCCCTATGAGCTCCCACACCTTCTTTTAGAACTACCATGAACAGCTACCAAGAACATAGTAAAATGAGAGCAGAAAGGACTCTGGAAGTCATTCTATGCGAAGAAGAGCTGGACAATTTAAGGTGATCTCACCTGAAGCCAAAGTCCTTATTCCTAGACCTAGGGTTCCTAAAGGAGACACAATAATATGGATAAATATAATAAATAACTACAATAATAACTCTGCTCACCTGTATGGAAACATCATGTGATGCATGGGCTGTTCTAATGCACACATGCTTTACATGCATTCTTCCACTGAATCATCACATGAGCAAGTTAGACTCTAAGAAGGTTAAGTAATGTATCTAAGGTACAGAGGTAGTAAGTGTGGCTCTGAAGCCCCCCTCCCAAACACTACATTGTATTGCTATAAGAGATGTCATACTTTGGTATGGGTTGTCTGTTTCCAAAGGTATTGAAATATCTGAGCAGTTATTCCTGAAGCTCCCACCAAATGTGGTCAAAGAATCTGCCAGAGCCTCTTTCTCAGCTTTGGGTGAGTCACCTTGCACCCGGGAAACTTGGGACAAAAGAGCAGCCATCATACATCTGAATCTATACACCTATATCTATATATTTGTGGGGGGTTTTAAGATTTATTTATTTATTTATTTATTTATTTATTTATTTATTTGAGACAGAGAGAGAGAGAATGGGGAGGGGCAGAGGGAGAGAATCTTCAACCAGACTCCCCACCGAGCATGGAGCCTGATGTGTGGCTCACAACCATGGACCATGACCTGAGCTGAAACCAAGAGTCAGACACTCAACTGACGGAGCCACCCAGGCACCCCAATATTTGTGTTTTAAATTGCAACTTATTAATAGCATCTATTTCTATTAGGATTCTGGAAGTCTTACTCTCTAAATATAAATTCCTCTTGCCTAAATGATAGCGTCTATGACTCTAATTATGAGAACAATTTGTCTTTAATAATGTTGGTCTACTTAAGAGCTGAATTACTCTGATATCTGATCTTTCACGTTCTCTAGGTGACATATTGGGTTCTGCTATGCAAAATATACAGAATCTCCTCCAGATGTCCTGTGGATGTGGAGAATAAAACATGGTCCTGTTTGCTCCTAACATCTATGTCTTGAACTATCTGAATGAAACCCAACATTTGACTCCAGAGATCAAGTCCAAAGTGCTTGGCTATATAATCAGTGGTGAGACAAAAGTTTACTTTGTTAGTCTGAGACTTTTCTCAATTAAACTTGAATTATATTACCAGATATTAAGCTATTGATGGTGACTTTGTGGGAATGACAAATTTCCCACCATATAATAAGATGTTGTATTATAGCATATCCATAATGTTCCCAAAACCATGTCAGGTAGGAGACTGTACAATGTCTGTGGCTTCTGGGTGCATCAGCTTGCACTTTTGGGTGGCCTGCCTTTCTATAACACTTCTTGCGCTTCTTGAACCTTCCATTCCAGGCTACTAGAGACAGCTGAACTACAAACACCTAGATGGTCCCTATAGCACTTTGGGGGAACAATATGGCAGGAACCAAGGTGACACATGGTAAGAAAAGAAAATCTATTCTGACTTTCAACTATGAGTTCACAGCATGTACAAATATTAGGCTATTTAATTCTTAATGCAATCCTGTCAAGTGAGAGCTATTCACTTCTTTTTACAAAGGAGGAAATGGCATTCAGCATGGATAAGTAAATGTCTCTGGTATAAACAACTAATAAGTGGCAGAACAGAGAATGCTTGGAAGTTGATTCTTTTTATATCTAATACACCAAGCATCTTTTCTTTCTCATGTTACTAAGGGACCATTGTAAGTTTGTGATTTTCCTTCTTAAGTTTTTTCTCAGCACTGAGAGATGCTAGAAACAGGTTAGAAAAACTGAGTGTACTTTACTACCTTCTGCTAGATGACTCTGTGTGTGTCTGTCTGTCTGTCTCTCTCTGTTTATTCATCTGTCTTATGTCTCTCCATCCAACTGTCTGTCCATCCATCCATCCCATCTATGTACGTGTCTGTCCACCTGCTGATCTACCTATGTATCTATCTGTCTTGAATAAGTCTGACCACACAGGAAAACAAGTGGAAATCAATGACCCAGAAAGTAGTGGAGGGGCTGGGTGATGTGGAGGGAAATATTTACTGAAGCAACTTTCAAAGTGGTTTGTTCATTAGAGTATTAGCTGCAGAAGAGAAGATAAGAAATTTGTGAAAAAGAAATAAATACAGAAAGCCCAGAAGTGTGAGAGCAAATATCATAACTGCTCAATAACTCTAGGAGACACCTGAATCTCTAAAGTGACACAGAAATGCTTTAGGAAGCAGGGACCAGTTGGTAATGATTTACCAACATGTTGTAGCTAAGCAAAAAGAATATGGAAACTGCCCCCTTAACAGAAAAAGTCTCCAAACTCTTAGTGATTGCTCACGGACTCTCATGAGGGTGCACTGGGGAGAGATGGAGTCTATGTGTGGGAAACAGAGTATTAGGGTGCTACATGGAGAAGACCACTCCACTCTTCCCCACCCTTCAGGATCACGGCCTTTGTACCGAAGACTTTTGCCCAGGCTCGAACCTACACCTTAATCGAGGAAGCATGCAGCACCCAAGCCCTCATCTGGCTCTACCAAAGGCAGAAGGGAAGAAGAACTCTTTCAGGAGTTCCAGGTCTCTGCTCAACAATGCCATTAAGGTGAGGTGTTCTGAGTACTTATCCTGAGCCTCGTGATACACCAAAACTAACATTCCTCCAAAGGTCAAAAGGTGAGGGGAGACGAAAGGCACAGAGACATTGCAAAGATGAAGTCCAGCAGTGTGAGAGGGCATTAGGGAACGAATATTGAACCTGAAAATTCTAGAGGACAAAGAAACAGTGCTTTGCATTCCGGTGCTATTTTGCTTGATAAAGACAACATCCTGAGAAGAGTCTCTATGAAACAGCAGTAGAGAATATACTAATATTTGAGAGTAGAATTAATAAAAATCTGCCCCCTCTCCACAGGGAGGAGAAGAAGGTGAAGTGACCTTCACTGCCTACATTACTATTGCTCTTATGGAATTGCCTCTTCTAATCACTGTAAGGTTCACCTCAATCCCATTTCCCACCATGGAAACTACCAGCCTGATGTCTGGAATACCCCCTACTAAAAGCCAAGTCTCCACTTCCCTTTTGCTCAATGCTGAGGCATTTCTCAGCTAGATGAGCTCTTCGGTGAATCCACTGAAGGGAACTTATGCTTGCCTAGTCATGCCCTTGGACTCTATACCAAAACAAATCTGAAAACCACGGGCTTGCTAGCCTTATTCTTTGAAGACTTAACTATAAAGCTAAGAGATTTTATATATCTTTTCCATTTCAGTCTTGTGGATATCTGGCTGTCTACTTGGCTGGTTGGAAACCACAAATGGCATCTATTGAGCAATATCCAAGTCAGGGCTGTCTCCATCCTCTACTTACCCTAATTTGACATCCTTACCTCTTTGTCTTTGCAGCACCCTGTTATTCGCAATGCCCTGTTCTGCCTGGAGACTGCCTGGAACACAGCAAAGGAAGAGATACGTGGGAGCCACAGCTACACCAAGGGATTGTTGGCCTATGCTTTTGCCCTAGTGGGAAACCAAGAGAAGTGGAGAGAAATATTGAACTCTCTTGATGAGGAAGCCACGAAAGAAGGTGAGAGCAAATGGTAAAAAAAAAAAAAAAATCCCCTTTTGCTTACATTGATACTACGAAAAGAGAAGAGCTATATTCCAAATAAAAGTAACCAGCTCCCATCTGGAATTCCTTAGCCAACTTGTATATTGTGAAATCAGAGCACCTCTTATAAAAATGTCTTCTTGGGTGCCTGGGTGGCTCAGTCAGTTAAGCCTCCAACGTCTTGATTTCGGCTCAGGTTTGTGAAATTGAGCCCCATGCCAGACAACCCGCTCAGCAGGATGTCGGATTGAAAGTCTCCCTCTGCCCCTCCCCCCGTGCTCACTCTAATTTAATTTATACATATTTCACTTCACATGATATCTGTCTCCACACTTGGATGAAAAGAGGCACAACCAAAAACCATATTAAAGGAAATGTAATAGCATTTTCCAAATGTTAATGCACTATGTTAATATCCTATCGATTTGGCTACTCACCGTAAACATCATTCCTCTCTAAAGCTTATGCACATTGGTCATTAGCCACACTCTAGGGTTTTTTGATATCAGTGCTCTTGACATTTTGGGTCAGATGGTTAGTTGTGAGGGGCTGTCCTGGACTCTTCAATGTTTAGCAGCACCCCTGTCCTTTCCCCACTAGACGCCAGTAACACCCTACTCCCAGTTGAGACCAGGTAAAATCACCCCTGGTTAAGAATTCGTGTTGTAGGGGTGCCTGGGTGGCTTAGTCAGTTGAGCCTCTAACTCTTGATCTCAGCTTAGGTCATGATGTCTCTATTTGCCAGAGATTATCACAAAAGTCCTCTGAGATCAATAGGTAGGTTTTATATTCCAGTTTATCTTTCAGTTTCCAGGAAATATCACAAGGAATAAGAGAACTCTCTCTGTCACTATTCTCTTCCTCTGACTCAATTAAAACACTTGAGAAACTGATAAGGATGCTCTGTGCTTCCTCCTCCAACAATAAACTTCAACTTCTCCCCACAGGACTAAACCAACTGTAGCACGGAAATGGGAGTTAGTGAATTTGCAGGGCTAATTACTTCTTCTCTGTACTCTCTTCAGCTCCATATGATACAAATATGTATGTGTTCACATATCATCTACTAGTAATCAGGATTCTCTCATTTTTCTCACCCTTAAGACAACTCAGTCCATTGGGAGCGACCTCAGAAACTCAGGGCACCAGTCGGGCATTTTTATGAACCCCGGCTCCCTCAGCTGAGGTGGAGATGATGTCCTATGTGCTCCTAGCTAACCTCACGGCCCAGCCTGCCCCAACCTCAGAGGAGCTGACTTCCACCTGGCACACCGTGAAGTGGATCACAAAACAACAAAATTCCCACGGGGGCTTCTCCTCCACTCAGGTCTGTGGTTCCCAAATAGTCTTCTTCAGTCTCTAGCTTCACTTGGCACATGGGAAGCTTGAAAATACAACCGTTAATGAGAAAAGAGAAGAGACTGTTACATCTTAGAAGAGTTACTTAGGGATATTTGAGGATAATACGAATATGAAGAGATCTAAGACATTCTCCAAAAACACTTTTCCCTAAGCACTATGTTAATATCCTATCGATTTGGCTACTCACCGTAAACATCATTCCTCTATAAAGCTTACGCACATTAGTCATTGACCACACTCTAGGGTTTTTTGATATCAATGCTCTTGACATTTTGGGTCAGATGGTTAGTTGTGAGGGGCTGTCCTGGACTCTTCAATGTTTAGCAGTACCCCTGTCCTTTCCCCACTAGACGCCAGTAACACCCTACTCCCAGTTGAGACCAGGTAAAATCACCCCTGGTTAAGAATTCGTGTTGTAGGGGTGCTGGGTAGCTTAGTCAGTTGAGCCTCTAACTCTTGATCTCAGCTTAGGTCATGATGTCAGGGTTGTGAGATCGAGCCCCACATCAGGCTCCATCCTTAATGGGGAGTCCACTTATGATTCTCTCTCTTCCTCTCCCTTTGCCAACCCCCCCCAAATAAATAAAATAAATCTTAAAAAAAAAAAAAAAAAAAGAAAGAAGAAGAATCAGTGTTCTAAGCTCCAGACTAAATCTGTAGGATTCTTCCAATAAGAAATTATCTAAGGTGAGCCAGAAAATTGTACGATTTAAATGGAAGTAGACCAAGTAGAGTTCACTTTGATCTTCATAGGATGATTAAGAAGTCCTGTTCAGGCTCTCCACTCCTTTCTACCTACCCTGTGAACTCCCTTCTGACCTTCTCTTTAAACTGAGCTTCCTTTTCAAAGCTGAAGTTCTTGGAATTTTCCTTTCTTGTTAAACATCCAGAGAATCTGAATTTTCACTCCTACAATCTTCTTTCAATATTTAGGATGGACCTAGGGAAACTTCTGTTTTTCAGAGACATTAGGTGTAGAGAATGTAAAATAAGCTGTATAAAAGAAGAAAAGAAGGTTGGGAAAGTTCAGCTGTCTCATATGACTACTCGTAGCCAGTTTCTCTCATTCTTCTATCTACATTAACACCAGTCACTCTGGTGTTAATCAGCTTGCTGATTTTTTGACCCAGTCTTTGAAAGATAAAGCCAAGAGGACTATTGATGAAAAAGAGCAGGCTGCATCTTCTAGAAAGAGAGAATAATCCCTTAAGACAAAAGCAATATACGGGAAAATAAGTGGCGGGGCTAATTCACATCAATAATCTTGTATTTCATTTACAGAAATTATAGCATAAGTTTGATGAGGCCTGAAAGGCAATGAGAAAGGAAAAAAAAATGAGTAGGTGTATACTTCAGGGGGAAAAGCCAGCATCCCATCGTGGTAACCAACACAGACTTTGGGGGGAAATCCCTGCTACCAAAAACTTACTCTGTGGAAGTGGGTTCTGACATTTCCAGGACACAGTGGTGGCTCTCCAGGCTTTATCCAGATATGGAACAGCCACCTGCACCAGGACTGGGAAAGCTGCACAGGTGACCATCCAGAATTCACAGTCATTTGTCACAAATTTCCAAGTGGACGACAACAACCTCCTGTTGCGGCATCAGGTCTCATTGCCAGAGCTGCCTAGAGAATATTCTATAACAGTGACTGGAGACAGATGTGTGTATCTTCAGGTAAGACTCCAGTTATGTGGGAAAGTTTAACCTTACTGAATGAAAGGGGAGCTCTGATCTCTCCTTCCTGGACAAGTAAAGGGCAAATCAGAAAAGTTGAATGATAAAAAAGTGAGGAGTCCCAGGTAAGGAGAGAAGCTGACGGTGTGTCTGGTGTTCCACAGACATCCGTGATATACAATATTCTTCCAGAGAAGGAGGACTCCCCATTTGCCTTGGAGGTGCAGACTATACCCCATACTTGTGATGGACCCAAAGCTCACACCAGCTTCCAGATCTCACTGAATGTCAAGTAAGACTTCTGACTGAATCACATAATCCTGAGTCTAAAAGCTATCTGGAAACTTTAGTAATTAAAAATATATTTGGAAGCTATGCTGCTAGGTGGATATAATTTAAAATTGATATATCTACTAATGAAGTTAGCCTTATATACATTCAAAGTGATCCTTTTCTCTAGCAATTTTTTTTGTCTTAAAGTTTCAGTAACTTTAAAAACATTTAAAAGCAAAGTCTGGTCTTAAGCTGTCAAATAAAAAATGTAGACCATTCAAATGTTCTAATAAATTCCTACTTTTACACAAATTTTTTGTTCAACTCACTGCTGAAGAATGAGTTCCTTTCGGGCACTGGGGCGGCTGAGTCGTCTAAGCAACTGCCTTTGTCTCAGGTCATGATCCCAGGTCCCGGGATTGAGCTCTATACCAGGCTTCCTGCTCAGTGGGGGAGCTGCTTTTCCCTCTCTTCTTGCTCCTACCCCCTGCTCATGCTCTCTCTCTCTCTGTTGAATGAATCAATAAAATCTTTTTTTAAAAAAATTACTTTCCACAAAGATTTGTACTTTATGTTGAAGTAAGTCTTCCTTACCTCTTCTGAATAATTAAATTCTATTTTATTATTTTTCTAATCAAATACATAAATAGCAGATGTTAATATAAATGGTATAAATTAAATGTAAAATACAGAAATTGCCCTATAATAACCCATCAAAAACCTATAGGAATTTGGGGCTCATGGCTAGCTCAATCAGATGAGCATCCAGCTCTTGGTTCAGATCATGATTTTGCTGTTGTGAGATCCAGCCCTGAATTGGACTCCACGCTCCACATGGAGTCTGCTTCAGATTCTCTCTCCCTCTGCCCCTCCCCCTACTCGCATATGCTCTCTCCCTCTCCCTCTCTCTCTCTCAAATAAATAAATAAATCCTTAATTTTAAAAAATCTTATAGGAATCCTAAGAAAACATAACAGCATATAGTACTATGTGTCTACTGCTAATGATATTGATATTGTAAAACAAATTTTATTTCAGACAACCAACCTAATTAGTAAATATGGGTTTATTCAAAGTATAAAGCTTAAGAGTCTATCTGATCCCACAACACTTTGGAACTTCTCTGGAGACATGCTGTATTCAGGTTAACTAAAAATAGAAAAGAAATAGGGGTGCCTGTGGGGCTCAGTAGGTTAAAGCCTCTGACTTTGGCTCAGGTTGCAATCCCAGGGTCCTGGGATTGAGTCCCGCATCAGGCCCTCTGCTCAGCGGGGAGCCTGCTTCCTCCTCTCTCTCTCTGCCTTGTGATCTCTCTCTGTCAAATAAATAAATAAAATCTTTAAAAAAGAAATAGAAAAGAAATACCTACAAAATAAAAACTGTATAGTATAAATGCAGTGTCCAAAAACTGGCGATGCAGATTACCAAGCTTCCGTTCCAAAGATTCTGATTTGATAGTTTGGACTGAGACTTGAACATTTATGATTTTAGTAAGCTATAGATCTGACGTACATTCAGGGTTCCAAACACCAATGTCATACGTGTCCATGGAACAGAGATTTCTAGGAGTTAAAATGTTACAGAAAACTTCATGAAGCTAGGCATGTGTATGGTAGGTCTTAAAGGAGGGACTCTGTCTTTCTTTCACATACAAAGCCCTAATTCCTTTTTCCTTTGACACTACAGTTACACAAGGAGCCATCCTGTTTCTAATATGGTGACTGTTGATGTGAAGACAGTTATCATTCTCGACCCACAAGAACGACACGTAGCCTGGTATCTTGTTCATGTGGCTTCTCCTTTATTATCATACCACACTTGCTTATATGCAGTAGGGCACCCTATCAGAAGACAGAAATTCTCAAGACATCCAATCACAGACCTGCTGCTAAGCTTCCCCTAATTAGTCTATCCAGTGTCTGCTTTTCCTCCCCCACATGGGCCATCGCCGATATCAACTTGTTTACGTGGAGGTTTGTTTTGGCACCTGGCCAGGCGCCATCTTGTAATGGCGGGGACTTCCTTGGCCACAGATGGTCGCCTACATCTCCCCATTTTTTGTTTTATGGCAGGGATCGTGCCTGTCTTAGGTTGTCAACAGTAGAAGACATCCTCACCCGTCATTAGACATGAGATAGCAAAGATCTCTGTCCTGTCTTAGGTTGGTATGTCTCTCTGCTGATCTTACCCGTCCTTGACTACTGACCCAGCATGCTTAACCATATCTGGGGGATGTTCCAGCTTCAATCGCCAGCAGAGCTTGTACTAGGGCTCACTTTTGCTCCCGATGTTGTCATCTCCACTGACATATTTTCTTATTAAGAAGTAGCATGCCAATGAGGAGAAGGACAAGCAGACCAATCGTTCCAGCCCATTGTTTAGTAAAGTTAAAAACATTGCCGAATGCATTTAGTATGTCTGGAAATGATGCAGGCCGTACACGAGTACTATTAACCTTAGTGATCTCAGCAAGAAGGCTCCGTGTAAAATTTTGAAAGTCTTCAGACCAGGTGCCTTGTAAATATCGGGAGAGCAGTCGGGAGGAATTGCTAATCTGACTAAGGTTAGAGAATTTTACAGGGGTCACACAGAGTGCAGAAAAAGGAACAATACAACCAACACTCAGTATTACAGCTAGAATCATCGGATTTATGCACTGTGGGTAAGCCTAGGGTTTGATTGGTAGTGAAGAACGGGGGGAAGATAAAGGAAGAATTAGTTAAAGGTAAAGGATAGGGCCAAGCTTTCAGAATAGCTCATAATTTACGTGTCGCTGTCGGGGGAATTAGGAATATCAGAGTCCCCCACGACAGTAGGAGGACCACGGCTTCCTCTGTCCTCATCTTCGTTCTCAGGGGCCTTCCAGACCAATCTCTCTGGAATCCAAATCAGCACTTCTTTGTCCTGTGGGAAAACACAAACAGAACCTCTGCTCCAGATTAATACAGGATCCGGGCCTTTCCATTGTCCCGTAAGGATATCCTTCCAAAGAACTAAGGGCTTGGGGGAAGAATCCATATGGGCTGAATGTCTTTCAGCTGCTGCTTGACCGTTTTTATCGAGCATCAAAAAATTTAAAATAAATAGAATGGTATTTAGTTTGTCTTTAGGGGACTGGAACGTGTCCCCTATTCCCCCTTTTTGTTTTAAAAGAGTTTGTTTGATGGTTAAGTGGGCACGTTCCACGATGGCTTGTCCTTGAGGATTGTAGGGAATACCATGATTTAGGGTAATGTTTAGTTGAGTAAGGAAACCGTGGAATACTTGTGAGGTGTATGCAGGTCCATTGTCTGTTTTTATTTGTCGAAGTTTACCCCAAGCGGCGAAGGCTTGAAGGCAGTGGGAAATAACATCTTTGGATTTTTCTCCAGCATGGATAGAGGCGAATATATCAGAACATGTGTCCATGGAAACATGCACATATTTTAGTTTGCCAAATTCAGGGATGTGAGTAACATCCATTTGCCATATATGGTTGGGTAACAGGCCTCGTGGGTTGACTCCTAAGGAGGGGGATGGCAAGAGGGTAACACAGTTTTTGCAAGAGACTACAATGTCCCTAGCTTGAGCTTTAGTTATGTTGAATTTAAGTCTGAGAGTAAGAGCATTAACATGAAATAGCTTGTGAAATTGTTTTGCTTGTTGAATATTTTCCATTAAAGTGAAGATAAATTGCTCTTTGGTTAACATGTCTGCAGTGCGATTGCCTTCCGTCAAGGCGCCAGGGAGAGCCCATGTGCCCTGATATGCCCTATATAAAAGGGTACCTTTCTGTCCCATATAATGTGTTGGAGATTCTTTAAAGTTTCTGTAATGGTGGATTTGGTGCTGATGTGACCTACGTTTTCCAGGACGAAGACAGCTTGGACAACATATTTGCTCTCTGATAACAAGTTAAAAGGTGTATCATGAAACAACTGAGGCTTTAATGACTGCAAATAGCTCTGTAATTTGAGGGGATGGGCTTTGAAATAAAAAGGTCCAAGTGTTATCTTGGGTAACCACAGCACCCACCCCATTTTTAGAACCATCAGTAAAAACGAGTTTTGCATTATCCAAAGGTGATTGACGTGTAACCCTTGGATAAATTAATGGGTGAGTAAGACTAAATTGCAGCCATGGGTTTGCTGGATAATGATTGTCAAATTTTGCAGTTGAGATAGTCATGGTAATGGCCCAATCAACATCACATGCTGCTAAGCAAGTTAACTGCTCTTGTGTATAAGGAGTTAGGATGATGTCAGGTTGTTTGCCAAATGCAGTGATGCTAAGTTTTAGTTCTTTCAATATGATTTTATCTATGGCATTGGGATACCATGGCAGAACTTTTCCTGGAGAGTAAGCTAAATTGACCCAGGAGATGGGACCTTCCTGCCAAAAAACATCAGTGGGCGTGTGCTCTACTGCAAGAACACAATAATGTAGGGTTTCAGAGTAATTAATTCTATCAACTTGGGCAGTCTCAAGTCTATTTTGAATCAATTTAACAGCTTCTTGAGCTTGTTCAGATAAAATACGGGGGGAGTTCAAGTCAGAGTCTCCTTTCAATGTCTCAAACAGGGGCTGTAGTTCCTGATTAGTGAGTTTTAGGTATGGCCTGATCCAGTTAATATCTCCCAGGAGTTTTTGAAAATCACTTAATGTCTTTAATGAATCAGTTCGCAAAGTGATTTTCAAGGGCTTGACCTTTGTGCTGTCAAGCTTGGTGCCCAAGTATTCCTTGATAACTGTTTTTTGAATTTTTTCTGGGGCTATATTCAAGTCAAACTGTTTGAAACATTCGAAAAGGGAAACAAGGGCCTTTTCAAGCTGTTCTTCCTGTTTATGGCAAAGTAGTACATCATCCATATAATGGTATGGATGGATACCGAAGGATAGAGCTCCTTGACCTTTTGCAAGGCCTGATCAACATAAAGTTGACACATTGTGGGGCTGTTAGCCATATCCTGAGGAAGAACTGTCCATTCAAATTGCTGATCGGGACCAGAATGATTAATAGTGGGTATGGTAAATGCAAATTGGGGGGTATAATTGGGGTGTAATGGTATAGAAAAAAAGCAATCTTTGATATCTATAACAATTGAAGGCCATCTCGAGGGGAGGGCAGATACCAAGGGTAACCCTAATTGGACTGGTCCCATGATAACCATTTGGGCATTGATTGCTCTCAAATCATGCAATAACCGCCATTTACCTGATTTTTTCTTAATGACAAAGATAGGAGTATTCCATGGTGAAGAGGAAGGCTTTATATGTCCTGCAACAAGTTGTCCCTACACTAATGTGTGGGCTGCTTCATATTTTCCTTTGGGCAGGGGCCACTGAGAAACCCACACAGGCTTGTCATCGTGCCATTGAATTTTCAAAGGCTCAGTGGCCCCTATGAAAAACCCAACCCCAGTCACCAATCCCAGAGGTATAATTACTTAGGGATACTGAATTTGTAATACCCTGATTTTTCCTCCCTAATCCTCCAACTCCTGAATATCCAGCTTTAGTCATGAGGTTTCGAGCTTTCTCACTGTAAAAGGCTTCAGTAGTCAATTTTAGGTCCATTTGAGTAAGAATATCTCTTCCCCAGAGAGATATAGGGATCTTAAGTACATATGGCTGAACCAGGCCGCTATAACCTTCATCATCCTTCCATGGTAATGTAGCAGCACTACACATAGGACTTTGGGCAACCCCTAGGCCTCTAAGGGTTTGATCAGCCCTTTGTAGGGGCCAATCTTTTGGCCAATCAACTTCATTAATGATACTACGATCAGCCCCGGTATCCAGAAGGCCCATAAACTTTTTATTTCTGATCCACAGAGAATAAAGAGGTCTATCCTCCATTCCAAGTGTTAGACATGCGAGGGGTGGGCCAGTGGAGCCAAAACCCCTCTGTCCACGGGATTTTTCTGTGTTGGGGAATAGTTTATGACAGCTTGGTAACACTATAATTTGTGCTATTTTATCACCTGGACTGATAACTATAATGCCACGAGGGGAAGACACTAATATTTTGACTATTCCTGTATAATCAGCATCAATTACTCCAGGGTGTACTATTAATCTGGCAAGGGCTGTGGAGCTACGCCCTAATAATAGGCCTACAGTGTTCACAGGCAGTGGGCCCTTAAAATCCGATTCCACAACCTGGTTTCCCATCTCAGGGGTTAGTACGAATCTGGTGGTAGTGCGGATGTCCAATCCGGCGCTTCCTTTTATAGCCCGTCTTGGTTCGTCAGTGAGTAATGTGTGCGGGCTACCTGTTGAAGCACCTCATACATTTGAGGGCCCTGGGGTGATGGGCCCTATTTCCGGTTTTTTTAATTCCTTGGGGGTAGTGGATTACCTTGAATATCTTTTACTGCGCGACATTCATTCGCCCAGTGTGTACCCTTGCTACACCTAGGACATATGCCAGGTTGCTTTGCTGTTGGGGGACCCTTGCTGTCGGGACATTCTCGCTTAAAGGGCTCCTAAGTTCCACATTTGTAGCATCCCCCAGAATTTTCTTTAGTGCCCTTACGTTGGGGTAGCTGAATGCCCTGAAGGCCTTGAGTAATGGCTGAAGCAAGTACTTGTCCTTGAATAATGCTGTCATTAATATCCCTGCATACCTTGATGTATGTGCTTAAATCTTTAGCTTTCCATGGCCTAATGGCCTCTTTACACCATTTATTGGCTTGCTCATAGGCCAGTTGTTTAATTAGAGGCATGGCTGTGTCAACATCTCCAAATATTCTCCCAGCTGTTTGCATCAATCTTGCAACAAAATCAGCATATGCTTCATTTGGTCCTTGTATCACCTTAGATAGTTGACCCTGCAAGTCCCCACTGCCCTGGAGGGTCTTCCATGCTTTGGTAGCAGCAGCTGCAATCTGAATGTATACGGCAGGGTTGTATTGCAATTGGTCATGTTTACCAGTGTATGGCCCCATGCCCATAAGCATATCCAGATTCCATTGTGGATTGCCTGCTGTGGCATTACGCCATGCAACATCCTGGGAATGCTCTTGCCATGCTGTCTTCCAGACCAAATATTGCCCTCCAGAAAGGGCTGCCCTTGCTAAATTCCCCCAATCTTCGGGGATTAAATTCATGCCTGCTATGGACTCCACTAGAGAAATAGTAAATGCTGCCTGAGAGCCATACTGCATGACCACTTCCTTTAATTGTTTAACTAATTTAAAGTCCAAGAGCTGGTGATATCGTTGATGATTTTGGTCTTCTAGAACTGGGAACATCGAGCTGCTATTGGCCCCCCTCCATGCGGTCTTCCAATCCTCATTGGCAGAGGGATGACATTTACATGTTATCTCCTCCGCCAGGGGGTTGTAGGGAGGCGGAGCATTAGGGGTCACTGCTGAACAGGGAGGGCCTAGTTTTAATTTGAACTTCCACTCTAGCTCCTCCCCCGACATTTCTTCTTCCCCTTTGCTAGAACTACTCCTTTCCGAAGCACGAGATGAGCGTTCTTCTTTTACTTCCTCGAGTGCCTCAGCGCCCTCCTGAATAGCTGAGTCACATTTCGGCTTACATCCTCCCAGGCACCTTCTGACTAGAGTCCATATAACTAACGTTCCCGGCGGCAATGGTTTGTTTTTGTCCCCCTTCTTAAAAGCCTCACCTAAATGGTCCCATTGGGGGATATTTAGCAAGCCCTCGTCCAGAAACCAAGGCACCACTGTCTCAACTGTATTCAAGAAAGTTCTAGCAGTTTTCATTTTTAATGGCGTACCATTGGCCTTTAGAAGGTCCTTTAGGGAACCCTCTAACCTCGACTTTGACAGTCCAGATCCCATAATTAGAATCCCAACCAAATGGTTGTTCAGCGTATACTCGCGGCTAAATCCCGGCTCTAAGGCCGCCCCGCTTCTTATTGCGGACTTGTACAAGTTTCCCACCACCTTTGTCGTGGTTTTACCCCGCTTACCTGCGGACTTCTCCCTTGCAAGGTTTTTCTATTTTTCTTAATATATCCCGGGTTTCAGCACCAATTATCGTTCTCGACCCGCAAGAACGACACGTAGCCTGGTATCTTGTTCATGTGGCTTCTCCTTTATTATCATACCACACTTGCTTATATGCAGTAGGGCACCCTATCAGAAGACAGAAATTCTCAAGACATCCAATCACAGACCTGCTGCTAAGCTTCCCCTAATTAGTCTATCCAATGTCTGCTTTTCCTCCCCAGCATGGGCCCTCGCGGATATCAACTTGTTTACATGGAGGTTTGTTTTGGCACCTGGCCAGGCGCCATCTTGTAATGGCGGGGACTTCCTTGGCCACAGGCGGTCCCCGACAGACAGTGTCCGGTTTTATCCCCTTGAAACCAACAGTAAAAATGGTAGGTGTGTTTTAAGCCTAATAGATCTCATACAAAAGAATACTCTGTATCTTCAAACTAAGACCATATCAATATTAAAGCCTTATTTATAGCATCCTGCCTCAAGAAATATTTTTGAAAATCCAGGAAATTCATTTCAGTAATTGCTTATTTGTCTCTAATTGAGGGACTCTTGTGATACTGGAGAAACCCAAGAGGAGCCCCTCTCCTTGAGCCATACACAGGCTAGTTAGGGATTTAAAGCACATTTCAGTAATTGCTTATTTGTCTCTAACTGAGGGACTCTTGTGATACTGGAGAAACCCAAGAGGAGCCCCTCTCCTTGAGCCATACACAGGCTAGTTAGGGATTTAAAGCACATAGGGATTTATTTTACTGTAACAATGCAAGAAAGACAAACTATGATTAAGTACCAAATTGGCTGAAATGCTCTAAAAAATTCGGCAGTGATAAAGTTAATCTGACTAGATTCATCGCAGATGCCAGAGGGTCTAATTGTTACTTGGATATTGAGGCATGAAGGAAATCCTGATCTGAAAATACCTGGCTTCTGTCTCTTCACAGAAAGCCAGATGGTTTTTTCACACTCAAGACACAATAATGTTGGCCGTATCCAAATCTGATTCCTACCCCTCACCCATCTTTTATGTCTTTAATGTAACCCAGATATTTAATCATGAAAATTATTTATAGGAATCCTTCCCCTGACATCATTTAGACATCTGTCCCGGGGCACCTGGGTGGCTCAGTGGTTAAATCCTCTGCCTTCAGCTCGGGTCGTGATCTCAGGGTCCTGGGATCGAGCCCAGCGGGGAGCCTGCTTCCTCCCCTCTCTCTGCCTGCATCTCTGCCTGCTTGTGATCTCTGCCTGTCAAATAAATAAATAAAATCTTTAAAAAAAAAAATAGACATCTGTCCCTTACTACAATCTGCTTTCATTTTCTAACTTTAAATTTTCTGATTTTCCTCAGCTTAAGAGATCTAGCCATGTGAGCAGGATGGATGTAAGGAATAACCATGTCCTCATTTGTGTGGAACAGGTAAGAGTTCTGACATTTTGGCTGACACTATACATATTGGTGGTTTTTAAGTAGGTCTCTTCACTAGAAAATAAGTAGTATGAGGAAAGCAGTAATTAGTAGCACCCTTCCAAGAAGTTCCTTTATTCTAAGAGAACAGAAATCTCCTTTTAGATCCATGGAGTCTACTGTTCTCTCTAATTATGTTAAAATTGGAAAATGAGTATTTCTATGAAATTTCAAGTAGAAAAGCAATAGAACAAAAGGTTTATTGTGTCTGTTATTTTGAAGACCTCCCCCAAAAGAATAAATATACCACATGGTGACTGATCAATGATAGTGTAAACATTTCTAATAAATCACTATATAAGAGAAAATATAATCTAGACCTCATGAATATCTTCAAATCTGACTATAAAGCAAAAGAAATTACTTATCTGGCACACAAGTAGAATAGTTGAATAATTACAAATGGTACCTCTGCATCTTAGAAACCATTCACATGGGGTCAGAGAGTTAATCTCACACAGAAGATGACAAGAGAATATGGGGTCTCGGGTGTTTAGGAGAAAATCAGGGGAATTTTGCTCATGGTAAAGTGTTTCCAAAGTTGTGTATAAAACCCATCTTGGGGGCATCTAGGTGGATCAGGTCATAGTCTCAGTGTCGTGAGATCAAGCCCCACATCAGACTTCAGGGGGAGTCTGCTTGGAATTCTCCCTCTGCCTCCTCCCTTTGCTTCTACACCTTCTGTCTCTCTCTCTCTCTAACATAAATAAGTAAATATTTTTAAAAATAAGAAAATAAAACTCATCTTGTCACCCATAAATGTTTGGTCATGTAAAAGACACTACTGTATAAGAATCAGAGAACAAAAAATAATATAATTTACTCAGGGAAAAGGGAAGGAAGCTTTCTAGCCTCATCATTACTCCCACTTTTCCTTTTAGGTAACAAGTCAGACACTCAGCTTTTCCTTCATGGTTCTGCAAGACATCCTAGTAAGAGACCTCAAGCCAGTGACTGTTAGTCTATGATTACTATGAGACAGGTAAGTCAAAGGAAACCAAAACAACTACAGAATCTCAACCCAGAGCCAAGAAATGCATCCTGTTGTTACAGCAGACCCTAGTTTTAGTCCATCCAGTCAGTAGTACATCTATTTGTCTCTCTGCTCTGAGATACATAGTGTAGAAACTACTATCAGAACCAATTTATCAATATCTGTTGAGTCAGAAACTTAGAAATTTAAAAAGAAAGATAATATTTGGTCACTACTCTCAAAGAGTTTAGAGACACAGAGTGTAATACACATACGATGATAATACAATGAGGAAAAGCAGTTTATTAAAAATGTGTTAGAATATAGATATTTTAACCATCCTGTTCAACACTTGTATATTTATGCAGTTTTGACAATCCTGATATGATGTACTTTTCCCCACAAGTAAAGTGGACAGACAATATGGGCTCCAGTTTATAGATTTTTTTTTTTGGGGGGGGTCTCCTTTCATCCAACGATTCCTTCAGATGAGTCAGCCATTATTGAGTACATTGCCTCCTGCACCATAGGTAAGAGATCACATGCCAGGACCATAACTCCACAGAAATAGTGCTCCCTAACCTTCCTTTTGAATTTAAAATTCTCTACAAGTCTTTTCCTACACCCTTCATTGGGCACATTCTCACACAAAAAAACTGTGGAGAAAAGCACTTACTCTGTAGGTAGACTCCAACTTCAGTTATTCACACCATTATTAGAAAAGTCAATAAGCATTGTTTGCTCATTTGTTGATAAGATAGCTCTCACTATTAGGCAACATTTTCCATCACAGCTGATTTGTTTCCTTCTGACAAAGTCTAGCCCAATGTCTATCTTTATAAATGAAGTGTTTATTGGAACAGAGCCACACTCATTACATTATTTTTTTATAACTGCTTTCAAAAGTTGAGTAGCTGTGACAGAATCCACATGGCCTATACCATCCAAAATATTTACCATGTGGCCTTTCACAGCCAAAGTGTGCCAACCTCTGTTCTAGTCCCCTCTGCTCCCCAGGCTCAACTGAGGGAGTCTTCCTGAGAAAATCCCACAACCTTCCTATGTTTCTCTTTTTTCCATAGATGCAGAGTATGGCAACGTTTGAAGACCATAAGTAGGCTCTGTATTTTGCTGATTCCCTGTCCTGTACTTCTATTTAAAAGAAATGGAGTTGTTTGTCTCTGTGAAACAGACATCAAAGAAGCTTGTTGAATAAATGTAAGTCTCTGTTCAAGTGATCATTTGTTCTGTTGTTTACTTATCAAATATTAACTACATGTTCACATAAAGAATTATATTATTTTAAATAATGTGAAGAAGACAGATGTGTAATAAATCTACTTAGAGTTCAGCTGTGGATATTACCTATAAAGTCAAACAGGGAATAACTGATAATAGCTGACATTCTGAGAGACCTCAAGAAAAAACTCATCCATTGTTCTAGGAACCCTTTGCTTAGAGAGAGATTTTTTGAGAGGAAACTGGAAATATTTGTCTTTGTCTCTCAGCTAAGACATCAAAAATGGACTTCAGAAGAGACTAAAATAATTGAAATAAGAGAATGTGTTGGAGGGGCACCTGGGTGGCCCAGTGGCTTAAAGCATCTGCCTTTGGCTCGGGTCATGATCCCAGGGTCTCCACTCAGCAAGAAGCTTCCTTCCCTTCCTCTCCCTCTCTCTGCCTGCCTGTCTGCCGACTTGTGATCTCTCTCCTCTGTCAAATAAACAAATAAAATCTGTAAAAAAGAAAAAAAAAAAGAATGTGTTGGAGACAGGCAGTATCGTGCAGTGGTTTAAGTCTAGACACAGGCACCAGATTGCCTAGAGACAAATTCAGACTCCATCCTTTCCTCACCCGCTGAGTGAGAAGGAGAGGTACCTAACCTCTCAGCCTCAGATTCCTCACAAAGAAATGGGAATAACAGATTCTCCCTCAATGTAATGTTATGAGTATAAACTATTCTCGTGGAAGAGGGGAAAGAGAAACAGCTGAATCAAGCAAGGGCTCTTAAAGCTTTGGCTAAAATGAAGAGTATGTAAGTTCCATTTATATTCTATTGGCTAAGGCAAGTCACATGACCAAGCCAAACTTTAATGGGGCACTCATTCAGTAAGTTCTCACTTCCCTTCTTGGGAAAAATACAGGCCATGGGGGTTTCTGCTGGCACCAAACTGTGCCACCTTGGGGGAGAGTGATGAAAGCAAAGTGAAAGTATTCTTCTAACCCTCTTCAGTGCATCTATTCTCAGATCTCCCCCACCCCACACAGTGTGCTGGGACTTCCCCACTGGACTCTCCAACTCCCCCAGGGTACTCTCATCCATAACTGCTAAAATCAATGTTCTGTGGGGGGTGATGGTACAGAACTCTTATTGATGATGTCCCCTCTCATTTTTAGCCCTACTGTGGGTTTCTTCCTATCTCCAAAATTCCTTAATTGGTGATTGGGAAGAGGAAAGGAGGGTAAATGGACCTATATTTGATTCAGAAGCCAAATTATCTTTCAGTTGCTGTCCCCTTGATGAAAGCATTCTCAACTCAAACCATTTTTGAGGAGGAATTTTGTCTATTTACTTTTTATTTTTAATTTATATGGGTCTTCTCCTCACCCTCCTCCTCCTCTTCCTCCTCCTTCCTCTCCCCCACCTCCCCTTCCCCTTGCTCCTCCTTCTCCTCCTTCTTCTCTTCTCCATTCCCCTCCTCCTCCCCTTCTGCTTCCTCTACCTCCTCCTTCTTCTTCAGAAAATCAAATATTGATGAAATTTTATATTTGCATAGTATTTTAAACATCTCAGAGACTTTTCTAAATATCTCATTTTACCTAAACCATTTTGCAACTCACAATGAAATAATGTATCTAGGTCTTGAACACCAACAATTGCTAACATCACAAAGAAAAATAATTAGACATTCTGTGCACCCCAGTGGATGAATATAATGTTTCCTATGAAGTAGTATTGCCAAAAAATTAAATCTAATTCTCTGTTCCTGAGAAAAAGCTAAGAAACTGTATGAAAAAAACATTCTCTTGGCCTCCCTCAGAATCAAAGTCACCATGTTTCAAAATGGAAAGTTTTAAAGTCTTTAAAGATGACCCAAAGGATCTGATGCCAAATGAATGTGGGAATTTTGTAAAAAACAAGAGGTTTCTCAATCACAGGGATTAGATGGGACAACGAGAGGGAGGACAGAAGGGCAGGTCAGCCAGGAGCCTAAGAAATCCTCCCCTTGATCAGACCACTTATTGATTTCACCTTAGGTTTTCCAAAGAGAAAAGAATAAACTCTGCACTAATCCCTTCCTTTCAGTGATGCAGGTAGTGCTATTTATCCCCATGAATTTTATCCCTTTCTTATGAGGTCAAGTATTGCTGATCCATTCTAACATAAAGAATGGAAGAAGTAATAAACAGAGATTAACACATTTTTCCAACATTTCACTACTCCCAGAAAAAGACGTAACTCTCTTGATGCTAGTGCTCTTTATTAAATCCTGGGATTAAAATTCCATATTTCTAGGATCATATTTTTGCTTGCACAAGCAGGAAGAATATGTGTGTGGGCAGTAATGGCATTATCAAATAGAGACCAAAGAAGAAACTGGGGGGAGGGGGAGGGTAATTTTACCCACTCCTGTATAAGAAAATCATAACATGGGAGCCTAGCACCAGAAGTCTTTCTTTAAAAAGAAAAAAAAAAAAAAGTCTTTTAAACAAAAAGTGTTTTAATCCAATAATGTGAGGTTATGGAGATGTATATATAAAATGGAAATTACCAAAATGATAACTAGACTGTTCTCCCTTCCTTTATCTTTTCCTTTCTCTTTTTTCAAAAAGAAAATATATCTATGCACATACCTGAACTGAAACTATATATGTTCATTTTTCTTTCAAAACACTTGAAATATTCCTCAGTTTCCCAGCTTCCTTCCCTGAATAGCATGGAAGGATAACTTACTGAAAATTAACTGGTGTTTTGTTTTCACTTCTAAAAAGGATTTGGTAAGAATGTGATCTGTGCTGATACTAATCCCTTGTTTTTCCCTTCCCTATTTCAAAAGTGTAGCCAGGCCCTTGTGTTCTCTTGCCTTAAGAATTGTTAAGCTTAGAAGCAGAGGTTACTTAAAGATAACCTTGTGAAAGCCCTGCCTACTGAGCAAATTACTTACTCTAGGTGCTCGGGAAGAAGAGGAGAAAGAAGTTTTTGCAGGGAGGAAAGAATAGAAACCCAATTGGCAGGGAGAATCCAAAACCAGGAGTAGGGTGGAGTTTTGTGTGACCCAAGATAGTGGATACCTGTGGTCCCCTCCCTCCCTGCACAGAAGAGGCAAGACAGAGCCTCTCAGTTAAATGAGGCCCACTCTGAGCTACAAAGCTCTTAGTCTCAGCAAACAATCTCACGCCCAAATCTAACATAGAAACACCCAAGCAGCCAGGCTTTAAAGGGGTCTCAGGGATTTGACAATGACACGGCCATATCAGGAGTACCATTTCAAGCAAACACTAAAGCAATCTCCTCATTTTCCTTTGCAAATCGCACTGTGAAAAAAGCTCTAATAGAAACTAAGATTAAGTCTCACCCAGCAATTTGGAAAAATGGAAGCAGAATTGGGTTTAATTCAACAATTTTTTAAAAAAGGAATGTTATAGTTCTTGAATGCCACAATTTGTGGTTTCTAATTCATATCTGCTATGGCAATAAATGTCCTTAAAAATATGCCAACACTTCTATATCCTTACACCTGAAAATTGAAAGTTCTTATTCTTTTTACCATAATTGTGCAACCACTGTGACTAATTCAGGGTGTAGCATAAAGTAGTCAATTTCTTCCTCCCTTCCTCCCTTCCTTCCTATCTTCCTTCCTTACTTCTTTCCTTCCTTTATTTCTAAGTGGTTATTTTTCTTGAGGTATGACTGACATACAAAAAAAGACACACATATATCATGTCTACATCTTGATGAGTTTGAAGGTAAGTATATACTTATGAAACCATCACCATATACAATGCCACATATGTAATCATCATCAGTTTCTTCCCTCCCTCTTCTTTGATAAGAACATTTAACATAAGATCTACTCTTTTTGAGAAACTTTTTATGGATAGCCACATGCAAAAGAATGAAACTGGACATTTCTTTACACCATACACAAAATAGACTCAAAATGGATGAAAGACCTAAATGTGGGACAGGAATCCATCAAAATCCTAGAAGAGAACACAGGCAGCTACATTTGTGGCCCTCACCATAACAAATTATTGCTAGACATGTCTCCAAAGGCAAGGGAAACAAAGGCAAAGATGAACTATTGGGACTTCTCAAGACAAAAAGCTTTTGCACAGCAAAAGAAACAGTCAACAAAACCAAAAGACAACCCACAGAATGGGAGAAGATATTTGCAAATGACATATCAGATAAAGGGCTAGTATCCAAAATCTATAAAGAATTTATCAAACTCAACACTAGAAGAACAAATAATCCAATCAAGAAATGGGCTGAAGGCTTGAACAGACATTTCTGCAAAGAAGACATCCAAATGGCCAACAGACACATGAAAAAATGCTCAACATCACTCGGCACCAGGGAAATACAGATCAAAACCACAGTGAGATACCACCTCACACCAGTCGGAATGACTACAATTAACAAGTTAGGAAATACAGGTGTTGGTGAGGATGCAGAGAAAGGGGAACCCTCCTACACTGTTGGTGGGGATGCAAGTTGGTGCAGCTACTCTTGAAGACAGTATGGAGGTTCCTCAGAAAATTAAAAATAGAGCTCCTCTATGACCCAGCAATTGCACTACTAGGAATTTACACCAAAAGCCACAAATGCAGTGATCCAAAAGGGTACCTGCACACCAATGTTTATAGCAGCAATGTCCACAATAACCAAACTATGGAAAGAGCCCAGATGTCCATCGACAGAAGAATGGATAAAGAAGATGTGATTGATACACACACACACACAATGGAATATTAATCAACCATCAAAAAAATGAAATCTTAGCATTTGCAATGATGTGGATGGAACTAGAGAGTATTATGCTAAGAAAAATAATTCAATCAAAGAAAGGCAATTATCTTGTGATTTCACTGATACATGGCATTTAAGAACCAAAACAGAGGATCATAGAGGAAGGAAGGGAAAAATAAAATAAGATCAAATCAGACAGGAAGACAAAACAATAACAGACTCTTAACTACAGGAAATAAACAGAGAGGTGCTGAAGAGGACATTGGTGGGGGAATGGGGTAAATGAGTGAACAGCATTAAGGTGGGCACATGATGTAATGAGCACTGAGTGTTATATGCAGCTGATAAAGCACTGAACTCTACCTCTGAAACTAATAATACACTATGTATTACTTTATTGAATTTAAATAAAATAAAATAAACTTTTACACATACAATACAATGTTGTTAACTATACATGCTATGCTATACAGATTTCTAAAGCTTAGTCACTATGTGTAGGTAAAACTATATGCCCTTTAACCAACATCTCCCTGATTCTTCTTGCCCTTGGTAACCACCATTCTACCCTCTGCTTTTATGAGTTCCATTGTTTTTGATTTCTGATATAAGACAATAGATTTTTTGTTATTCTGTGTCTGATTTATTTCCTGTAGCATAGTGTCTTTGAAGTTCATCCATGTAGTAGCAAATGGCAGAATTTCCTTCATTTCTATTTTTTTTATTAACATATAATGGAATTTCCTTCCTCTTTAAAGCTAAGTGTATCTACTACCTGTATATACCACAGTTTCTTTATTATATTGTCCATAGATATTTAGGTTGTTTCCATGTCTTTGTTATTATAAATACTGTTTCAATAAACATGAAAGTACAGATATATCTTTAAGATCTGATTCCAGTTCTTTTGGGTAAACACCCAGAAGTGGGACTGCTATATCCTAAGGTAGTTCTATTTTTTTTTTTAATTGTTTGAAGAGCCTCCATACTGTTTCACATAACGGCTTTACCAATTTACATTTCCACTGACAACCTACAAGGAGTACCTCTGATCCACATGTTTCTAAATACTTGTTATCTTTTGACTTTTTGATAATGGTTATCCTGACACTTGGGAGGTGCTATCTCATTGTGGCTTTATTTGCCTTTCCCTGATGATTACTGATGTTGAACAGCATTTCATATACCAATAGGTCATTTGTACGCCTTCTCTGGAGAAATATCTATTTGGAGAAATAGTCTTTTGTCCTTTTTTTAATCATTATTTTTGGTGTAGTTTTGGGGGTTTTGGTGGGGGAGGGTTTTGGGGCGGGGTTTGCTATTGAGTCATGTGAGTTCCTTATATATTTTGGATATTAACCTTTTATCAGATACATGATTTGAAAAATTATTCTCTTCCATTCTGTAGGTTACCTTCTCACTTTGCTAATGATTTCCTTTGCTGTGCAAAAGCATTTTAGTTTGATATAGTCCATTTGTCTATTTTTGCTTTTGTTGCCTATGCATTTAGTGTCTTATACAAGAAAGCATTGCCAAGTCATTTGCTCTCTGTTTTCTTCTAGGAGTTTTACAGTTTTATGCTTAAATCTTTTTTTTTTTTTTCAAAGATTTTATTTATTTATTTGACAGAGAGAGATCACAAGCAGGCAGAGAGGCAGGCAGAGAGAGAGAGGAGGAAGCAGGCTCCCCGCTGAGCAGAGAGCCCGATGCAGGACTCAATCCCAGGATCCTGAGATCGTGACCCGAGCCAAAGGCAGCAGCTTAACCCACTGAGCCACCCAGGCGCCCCTATGCTTAAATCTTAATGCTCGTTGAGTTGATTTTAATGTATGGTGTAAGATAAGGGCACAATTTCTTTTGTATGTAGCTATCCTGTTTTCCCAAAAACATTTATTGAATAGACTATTCGTTCCCCATTGTGATTCTTGTCCCCCTTGTTGAAATTTACTGTAAACATATGGGTTTATTTCTGGGCCTTCTCTTTTGTTCCATTGGCCTAAGTGTCTGTTTTTATACCAGTACTATACTTCTTTGGTTGCTATAGCTCTGTAATACAGTTTGAAATCAGAAAGTGTGATGCCTTCTGCTTTGTTTTTCTTGCTCCAGATTGCTTTGGCTGTTCAGGCTCTATAGCAGTTGGAAAGGTTAATAAGCCTCTATCAGAAATGGAGTTAGAGCAGGCAGAAAATCAGCACCATCTGACAGCTGGCTATAACTGACATCTATAGACTACTTGATCCAAAACCAGCAGAACACACATTCTTCTCAAGCTCACATGAAATATTCATCAAAACAGACCACATTCTGGGCCATAAAATGCACCTTAACAAATTTAAAAGAATGGAAGTCATACAATGTTTGCTCATAGACCACAATAGAATTAAACAAGAAATCAGTAATAAAAAGATACCTTGGAAATAAAATACTTGGAGATTTAATTTCTAAATAACACATTTCAAAGAAGAAATCTCAAGAATATTTTAAAATATAATGAACTGATATTATGAACTGCTAATAAAAATACAACTTATCAAAATTTATGGGGTGCAGCAAAAACAGTGCTTGGAGGGAAATTCACTGTATTGAATGCACATATTAGAAAGAAGTAAACAGGGCGCCTGGGTGGCTCAGTGGGTTAAAGCCTCTGCCTTCAGCTCAGGTCATGATATCAGGGTCCTGGGATCAAGCCCCGCCTGGGGCTCTCTGCTCAGCAGAGAGCCTGCTTCCTCCTCTCTGTCTGCCTGCCTCTCTGCCTACTTGTGATCCCTCTCTCTCTGTCAAATAAATAAATGAAAATTTAAAAAAAAAGAAAGAGAGAAACACTTAAAATCAATAACCTAAGCTTCCATCTTAAGAAAGTAGAAAAAGAAAACAAATTAAATCCAAAGTGATTATTAGAAAAAAAAATTAACAATTAGAGCAGAAATCAATGAAACTGAAAAGAGGAAACAAATAGAGAAAACCAATGAAACCAAAAGCTTCTTCTTTGAAAAGATCAATAAAATTAATAATCCTCTTGAGACTAATTAAGAAACAAAAATAGATGACCCAAATTACTAATATCAGAAATGAAAACAGAGACATACTAGAGACCTCATGGACATCAGAAGGATAATAAAGGATACTATGGATAAGTCTACGCCCATAAATTTAATAATCCAGATGAAACCAATTCCTCAAAAGACACTTCCACAAAAACTCACAAAAGAAGAAACAGACAATTTTCATAGGTCTGTATCTATTAAAGAAATTGAATCAATAATTAATAATCTTCCAAAACAGAAACCACCAGGCCCAGACAGGTTGACTAGTGAATTCTACCAAATATTTAAGGAAGGAATCATACCAATTCTCTATAATTTCTTCTAGAAGATAGAAGCAGGAGAAGTACTTCCTAATTCATTATAAGCCAGTATTAATTTAATACCAAAACAAGACAAAAACATTATAGGAAAACTACAGACCAATAATGTCTCATAAGCATAGGTGTAAAAATCCTCAACAAAATATTACTAAATTAAGTTCAACATTGTATGAAAGAATTATACACAATGATGGGGCACCTGGGTGGCTCAGTGGGTTAAAGCCTCTGCCTTCAGCTCAGGTCATGATCCTGGAGTCCTGGGATCAAGCCCCACATCGGGCTCTCTGCTCAACTGGAAGCCTGCTTCCCCCTCTCTCCCTGCCTATCTGCCTACTTGTGATCTCTGTCTGTCAAATAAATAAATAAAATCTTAAAAAAAATAATAATTATACACAATGACCAAATGGGATTAATCCCAGGTACACAAGGCCAATTCAATATTTGAAAATCAATTATTCATCATATGAACAGGCTAAAGGAGAAAAGTCATATGGTCAAATCAATAGATGCAGAAAAAGCATTTGAAAAAAATCCAAAACACAATCATGTTAAAAACTCAGCAAATTAGGAATGGAGGGGAATTTCCTCAATTTCATAAAAAAAATATTTACTAAAAATTTAGAGCTAACATCACACTGAGCTTTTCCACTAAAATCAGAAGAAAGGGAAGGATATCCCCTCTCACCACTCTTTCCCAATATCATCCTGGAAGTCCTAGCTGATGCAATAAGTGGGAAAAAGGAAATAAAAGTTATATGGAGTGGGAAAGAAGAAAATAAAACTTTCTTTGTTCAAAGAGAACATGATTTCTTGTGCAGATGTCTGAAAGAATCAACAACAACAACCAAAAAAAAACCCTCCTAGAACTAATAAATGATTATAGCAAGGTCACAGTACATAAGGTTAATATAAAAAAGTCAATTGCTTTCTTATATATCAGCAATGAAGAAGTGGAATTTGAAATTAAAAACATAATACCATTTATATCAGCACCCCCCCAGTAAAGTGAAATACTTAAGTTTATATCTAACAAAATATATATAAAACCCAGATGAGGAAAACTATAAAACTCTGATGAAAGAAATCAAAATACTAAATAAATGGGGAGATACTCCATGTTTATGAATAGTAAAACTCAATATTGTCAAGCTGTCAGTCTTTCCAACTTGATCTACACACTTAATGCAATCCCAATCAAGTCCCAGCAAGTTATTTTGTGGATACCAACAAATTAATTTAAAAGTTTATATAAAGAGGCAAAACACCCAGTACAATATTTAAGGAAAAGAAAAAATTTGGAGGATACCCACTACCCAACTTTGGGCCTTTGTAATTAAGATAGTATGGTATTGGTGAAAGAAAAGACAAATAGATCAATGGAACAGAATAGAGAGCCCAGAAATTGACCCACATGATCTTTGATAAAGTAGAAAAGGCAGGGGATCCTGGGTGGCTCAGTGGGTTAAAGCCTCTGCCTTCGACTCAGGTCATGATCCCGGGGTCCTGGGATCGAGCCCCACATTGGGCTCTCTGCTTGGCAGGAAGCCTGCTTCCTCCTCTCTCTCTCTCTGCCTGCCTCTCTGCCTACTTGTGATCTCTGTCAAATAAATAAATAAAATCTTAAAAAAAAAAAAAGAAGTAGAAAAGGCTATTGCCTTTTCAACCAATGGTGAAGAAAGAAGGAAAGAAAAGGAAGAAAGAGGGAAGGGAGAGAGGGAGGGAAAGAAAAGAAAGGGAAGGAAGGAAGGAAGAAGAAGAAGGAGGAGGAGGAGGAGGAGGAGGAGAAAGAAAAGAAGAAAAGAAAAGAAAAGAAAAGAAAAGAAAAGAAAAAGGAAGGAAGGAGGGAAGGAATGAAGGAAGGGTGGGTGGGTCTGGGTCTGAGGGCACGGAAGGAGGTTAAGAGAAGGCGAGGATAGAAAGGAAAAGATCTAGACACAGAACTTATACTCACCACAAAAATAACTGAGGGCATATCATAGACCTAAACGTAAAGCACAAAACTATAAAAACTTGGAAGATAACATAGGAGAAAATCTGGGTAACCTTCGGTATGGTTGGTGACTTTAGATACACAGCAGAGACACTATCTATGAAAGAAACAATTGATAAGCAGGACTTCATTTAAAATTAAAAATCTGCTCTGTAAAAGATGCTGTCAATAGAATGAGAAGACAAGCCAAGGAGTGGGAGAAAATATGTATAAAAGACATGTCTGATAAAGCACTGTTATCCAAAATATTTTTTAAAACTCTTTAAACTCACTAATAAGAAAACAAACAACTTCATTTAAAAAATGGTCAAAAACCCAAACCTATACCTCACCAAAGAAGATATATAAATAGCAAATAAACATATGAAAACGTGCTCCACATCATATGTTATTAGAGAAATGTAAATTAAAACAATAAAATACCACTACACACCTATTAGAATGACACAAATTCAAAACACTGAAAAATACCAAATGCTGGTGAGAATAGGTCAAAGGAATTCTCATCTACTGCTGATGGGCATGCAAAATGATACAGCCACTTTAGTAAACAGTTTGGCAGAGTCTTACAAAACAAAATTTACTCTTGCTGTACAATCCAATGATTACACTCCTTGGTGATTTATCCAAATGAGTTGGAAAATTAAGTCCATACAAAAACCTGCACACAAATGTTTCTAGAAACTATATTCATCATTGCCAAACTTGGAAGCAACCAAGATGTCCTTCAGTGGGCGAATAGATAAATAAACATAATACATCAAGACAACAGAATATTATCTAGTATGAAGAAGAAAAAGCTGTCAAGCCATGAAAAGACATGGAGGAAACTTAAAGGTATATTACTAAGTAAAAGGAACCAATGTGAAAAAGCTGCATACTATATGACTCCCAACTATAGGACATTCTGGAGAAGGCGTAACTGAAGAGAACAAAAGATCAGTAACTGCTAGTGGTTAAGGGAGAGGGTTGGGTGGGTAGGCAGAGCACAGGGAATGTTATGGTGGTGGACCTATTCTGTATACTATAATTTCTACATTGTATAAATGTATTGTCAAAACCCATAGAATGCAGGACAGGAAGAATGAGCCCTAAGGTAAACTGGACTTTGGGTGATAATGATGTGTCAGCGAAGGTCATTATTTTCAAAGGCAGTACCACTCTGGGGAGGATGTTCTTTGTGGAGACTGAATTTGGGGGAGCAGGGCATATAGGAACTTTCTGGGCCTTTGATTTTGCTGTGAATCTAAAACTACTCTGAAAAAGTCAGTTTTATTTTTTAAAAGAAAAATATACATAGCTTTCAACTCCATGTAGATGTTGAAGGCCTCTGTGTTCTTAGCTATATCTCTCTCTCTTTGGACCACAACAATTAGTCCAAACACCCATTTCATCTTTCAAACCCTGTTGGCCACTATTCCTTTCTTACTCTCAGTATATGACCTTGGCCCATATTTTACTGAAAAACAGAGTTTATCACTTGAGAGCACCAGAAATTTCCTTTCTGCCAACCCAAGCAGATCAGAACTTATACTAATCCTGTCTTCCATCCTTTCTGGGTCAGAGAAGATGTGACCTTCTCCTCTCTGAGGATAATCTTACCCATTGTGTTTGGGACACCAGGCTTTTTAAAATTTATGAACTAAATATTTTACTTTATTAAATAAATGAATTAAATTTCTCTCTTTATTGGATCTCCTACCACAACTACTAAATATATTGAAATTGACCCCATTTTATGGGAAAAAAGAACAAATTAAAAAAAAAAAAAAAAAAAAAAAAAAAACACTTTCCTGGAGCTCAATTCACCATACCTACCATCCTGTTTCTCTTTTCTTTTGCAACTATTTCTTGTCTTTTTTTTTTTAAGATTTTATTTATTTATTTGACAGAGAGAATGAGAGCAGGAATATAAGGTGGGGGGAGGGGTGTGGGGGAGGGAGAATCAGGCTTCCTGCCAAGCTGGGAGCCCCATGCAGGGCTTAATCCCAGGATGCTGGGATCAAGACCTGAGCCTAAGGCAGACGCTTAACAACTGAGGCAACCAGGCGCCCCATGTAACTATTTTTTTTTTTATTTTAACTAAATACTAATTAAGTATTCCCTGAAGAAATTAACTTTACATTCTCGTCCCTACAGAATAAATAGCAATTTAACAAGATAAACTTATACAGATACGTTTAAGTTTGTGTCTGTTTCACAGTTAATTTTTTTTTTTTAATTTTGTAAGCAGTACATACCTATTGAAGTATATTTGGAAAATCCAGTAAGTCACAAAAGTAAAAATTAGCTACCTCTTCCCTTCTTCTCCTGAACAATTCAATCCAGTGCCACTAGGTGGAGCCATGTAAACTAGTTGCCAAACTGAATGAAAGACAGTTAACATAGAGTGGGGTGTACTACCCTGACAAGGGTGAGAATGTTGGCTAAGGAATGTGGTCTGGTTAAAGCTGTCAGAGCCAGAATAAGAAGAGGAAGATGTTCTTATGGATGGGATAGGCATTCTGTGGAGTATAGAAGGTATCAGGTTACGAAACCAGATTATGTATGTGCATATGTATGTATGTCTAAATATGCATATATTCCCTAGCTCTGTTTGCTGAGAGAGCCTGGTATACCTACAGCCCAGTTTGTGATTTTTAATATTATCCTCTAAAATCAGCAAGAAAACCTAAGTCCTTAGAGAAATGATGATCCCGGGTTTGGAGAAGGGAAATTAGAAAATGAGCTTAAAATATTTTAGACCTGAAAATAAAGAATTGTTTAAAGAATGATGAGGGCCTGTCGAAAGGACTCAGAAAGGAGCTTAAAAAGTGGCCAAATGGGGGCCAATTTAGTATCCAAATAATGACAGTAAAAGACTACAACCATTAAATGAAACAGAAGCCTTTACTCCATATTGGCATAAACAAATAAATGAATGCATTGATATTTTGATGAGAAGCAAGACATTTACATAGCCTGATAGTACATAAAATATTTATTAATTATAAAGGAAAAAATAACTTTGTAGGCCAGAAGCCTGGCACATATCACCTTAATCAAGTGATCAAATTTAATATTACCCAAAATGGAAGAAATAGAAACTTATGCCGCCTACCATAAGAACACAGTGTGGGATGTTCCTACTAAAGATGTAAATGTCTTCTACACATTTCTACTTGAATGTCTTACAAACATGTCAACTCTCCTCCTTCCTTTTCCTCTCCTCCTATGTGAACTGTCTTGGTAATGACAGGATCATGACTTAATCAGCTAAATTTACTCTTTCTCCCTCCATTCTAGATCCTTACCTGAAACACCATTATCTCTCACCCTGTAAGAACCTCCTTTCTGATCTCTTTGCTCATTTTCTTGCTCTCTTAAATCCATTTCCTACATAGCAATCATGTTTTTTTTTAATGTCCACAAGAGTACACCACTCTTGCTTAAATGCTTTTACTGGCTACTCCTTACAACTGGAGTAATATCCAACACCCTTGCATGATCCAGACTTTCCTTTTCAAACTCGTGTCACTATCCTCCCTATGCACTGTGCTCCCTTCACACTGGCTCCCTGCCAGAGTCTTAAGTGCTCCAAGGCCTTTTGTCATTCAGAGGGACTAACCCATTTGCCTCGAAACCTCCTTTTCTCTAATTTTTCCTGTCTAGTTCTTACTCAGGGATCAGCCAAATGTCCTTTCCTTTTCTGGATACCTGCCAATCTGTCTTCCACATTGCTATCAGGATGCTAGTTCTGGAGCACATAACTGATTGTGTCACTTCTCTGTTTTAGACTCTTTTGGTGAAGACTTTTAGCTTAGCCCCAGATCCCCACGTTCTGGCCCCTACCTCCTTCTCGGCTCTCAGCTCCCCTCACCTTTGCTCCTCACAGGTAGCCTTGACTATGTGCAGGGCATCAGGGAGACCATGCCCTTCATATCCCCATGTGTTGTCTCCTCTTCCTACTCTATCATCTGAAGAACTTCTGCTCTTCCTTCTAAACTCAGGTCCATGAGAATTATCCCCAGGAGCTTTTTCTTTGCCAGATTTAGGTGTCCCCCTACCACCTCCCCAACACACTAACTAGATTTAAGTCTTCTAGGACACTTGATACACAACAGTGTCATCATTTATTTATTCATCTGTCACTCAATAGATGAAGTACTCTCAGGGCTTTTCAGCTTAAGGAATCACAGCACTCCCCATACAGAGTAAGTAAGTGGGCAAACAAATGATGGTGAAATGAGTGACCTGTTTACACGAAGTGCCATCATCAATCTGCACAAATCAGTTTGTTTTTGTTGTGGGTCTATAAATTGTGCTACTAAAGATATTTCTCAGATAATCCAAATGAAAATTTTCAAAGTTCAGCCAACTTTTCAAAAGCCACTCAGCTTGTTTGCCTTAAAATGTTTACAGTCTGGTTTTTTTTGCTTGTTTGTTTTTTTGTTTTTTTCTTTTAAATGGGTAGCCGTCACATAGCTCAAACACAAGAACATATAAAAAGCTATGCAGTGGGGGTGCCTGGTTGACTCAGTTGGCTGAGCTTCCAACTCTTGATTTCAGCTCAAGTCATGATCTCAGGGTTGTGGGATCCCATGTTGTGGGATGGAGCCCTGCATCAGGCTCTGTGCTTAGCAGCGAACTGCTTGAGATTCTCTTTCTCCCTCCCCCCAACCTGCATATACTCTCTCTTTCTCTCAAATAAATAAATAAATCTTAAAAAAAAAAAAAAAGTTTTTATACAGTGAAAAGCTGGTTTCTCACCCTTGCTTTAGATTTACCTGCTTCTCACTCACTCCCACCTTTAGGCAATCCCTTTTCTTAGTGTTTTATGTAACTTTCCAAACTCTCAATACCCAAACAAATATGATTATTCACTCTTCTTTCCACCTTGTTAACATAAAAGGTAACATAAACTCACTTTTTATTTTCACATAATATATCTTAAGTGTATTTCCATATCAGTGAAGATTTTTTTCACAGCTTCAGGCATTATATTGTGTGCATGTCCCAAATCTTATTAACCTGCTGCCTACTGATGTAAATTTGGGCTGTTTCCAGTCTTTTACTACTACAAACAAGACAGCAATGAATAATCTTGAACATACACCATTTTGCAAGAGTGTTAATAAAGCAATAGACGGAATTCCTAGAAATTTGACTCAGCAGTCAAATAATTTGTGCACTTATAGGGGTTATTTGTGATTTATTTTTGATAGTTAGATGTTTTCTATAATGACAAATATTGCTGCATATTAATTTTATGTCCAGCTAACTTACTGATTCTCCTACTCTTTAATGTAGTTTCTTAGTTGGTTCTCTTATATTTTCCAGATATAAATCATCTCATATTCAGATAATCATCGTTTCATCTTTTCTTTTTGTACTTAATACCTCTATACTGGGACGCCTGGGTGGCTCAGTGGGTTAAAGCCTCTGCCTTCAGCTCAGGTCATGATCCCAGGATCCTGGGATTGAACCCCACATTAGGCTCTCTGCTCAGCAGGGAGCCTGCTTCCTCCTCTCGCTCTGCCTGCCTCTCTGCCTCCTTGTGATCTCTGTCTGCCAAATAAATAAATAAAATATATTTTTTAAATATCTCTATTTTACTTTATTTGTATTTGCTGAAATGTGTAGAACAAACTTAGAATAGTAGAAATAACCTTTTTGTCTTCAGTCTTCCTGTTGGAAATACTTTAATATTTTCATCTTAAGCATGGTCCTGGCTTTCAAGAAAAGATAATACATATGTATAATTATGAAATTAACCATTCATTACTCTTTTACTGAGTTTTTATAAAGAGTGGATTTAAATCTCTTCCTACATCTGTGGAAATGAATTCAACTTGGCCATGATGTAAAATCAGTTCTTCTTTGATGTGCTGTGGGATCATGCTTACAAATTTTTCATTTAAGACATGTTGCCGATGTTCCTGAGTGAGATTAGTCTCTATGTTATCTTTGCCAGGTCTGGTATCAATGTTTAACCCAGCTCATAAAAAGAAGTTGGAGTTTTTTGTTTTTCTGTACTGAGAAACAATTCACAAATTTTTGAGCATATTAAGTGAAATAATTAAAGCAAGATTCTCAGCACAATGCCTGGCACAAAGCACTTACAAATATTAGCTATTACCAACTTTCAGTGATTCTAAGATACAAATCTTTTCACATATCTGAAACCAGAATGTGTTTTACAATCAGTGGTGTATTCTAATTCAATTAGATGAGATTCTTTTCTTTAAATAGTGCCTTGGATGATGGTATCCTTTATATCAATGATATCTTAGAGGTGATAAAATGCAGTAATATAACTTTCTCCACTGTGCCTGTCGATATTAAACTAGTAATTAAGTCATGTTCAGTATACTTCAAATCCATATTTTCCCCCTCTGCCCACCGTTTCAACCTTACTTCAGGCCTTTCCTTTCTCTCACTGCAACACTGAAATAGTCTCCTGATTGGTCTTCTTGTCTCCTACAAGCTCTGCTCCAACATGTGTACCACCTTCCTACCAGAGTGATGATCATGCTTCTCCCATGTCTAACTCATTTCTACACAGTTGTCTACAGAATGAAATCCAAATTCTTCCCAATGGCACAAAAGCTCTAACTCCGTGTCTCTCTCTCTCTCTGGTCTTATCCCTAAGCCCCAGCCAAGCTGAACTCCTTTCTGTACTTGCAGATTACCTAATACCTGTGTTGTTTCAAAACCCATGTTTTTCATCACACTGACCTATCTACTTAGAATATATTTTGCATCTGTCTCTGTGTGAGCTAGGAATCCCTCTGGCAATAAATAACAGAAAAGCAACTAGTAGTTGTTTAAACAAATAAGGAAGAGGTCCATAGGTTGACATTTCAAGGTTGATACAATTGCCCAATAATGCCATCAGAGACCAAGGCCCTTTCTCTCTTATTTAGTGTGCAGACCTTCATCCTCCTCTTGTTGGTTCGTCTCAAGATGGTCACTGAATTCTCAGTCGTCACATTTCCATACAGGAAGAATGAGGAAAAACATTCAATGTGTGACTACTGAAATTTTTTCTTTTTATTAAGAAAGCAAAAGTTTTCCATAAACCCACTCTGCAGCACTTTTGCACTTACATGTCATTGGTCAGAATACCAAGCTAGACCCATGGCTTGAAGATGACTAGGGAGAAGGATGTTGCATAAGTAGTTAAGCCAATGAGCAGTGTCTGCAATGGTCTGCTTGGTAAATATCTTCTCAATTTTTGAGACTGAACCCAAGAACTATATCCTAGGAATTTAGAATATGTATCATCATTAAATGAATATTCATTAAACACCCAATACATACCAGGTACTGTTCTGTTCTAGGCTCTGGGAATATAGCAATAAACAAAATCCTTCCCCTTGTGAAACTTCTATCCTAGTATTAACCCTTTGATCCAATATGTCTACTTCTAGTAATTAACCTTTCAGACTACTCTTCAAAAACCCAGGTACTCCAAAACCAGACACATAGATCAATGGAACAGAATAGAGATCCCAGAAATGGAACCTCAACTCTATAGTCAACTAATCTTTGACAAAGCAAGAAAGAATGTCCAATGGAAAAAAGACAGTCTCTTCAACAAGTGTTGGAAAAACTGGACAGCCACATGCAGAAAAATGAAACTGGACCATTTCCCTACACTATACACAAAAATAAACTCAAAAGAGTTGGTGAGGATGCAAGCTGGCATAACCACTCTGGGAAACAGAGTTATCTTCCATGTATGTTCATTTTATTTAAGATTTTATTTATTTATTTTACAGATATCACAAGTAGGCAGAGAGGCGGGCAGAGAGAGAGGAGGGGAAGCAGGCTCCCCACTGAGCAGAGAGCCCAAAGCGGGGCTCGAACCCAGGACCCTGTGATCATGACCTGAGCCAAAAGCAGAGGCTTTAACCCACTGAGCCACCCAGGTGCCCCTTCCATGTATGTTTTAATGAGAATAAAATGTAAAGTAAAATGTATAGTATAGTAAAATCACACTTTTAAAAGAAAATCCATAACAAATTCATGTGGAATCTCAAGGGACCCTAAATACACGAAATGGCTTTGAGAAGAAGAATAAATTTAGAGGACTCACACTCCTTGATTTCAAAAATATTACAAAACTATAGTAATCAAAACAGAGTGGTACTGGCATAAAGTTAGATACAGAGATCAATGAAAGAGAATAGAGAGCCCCAAAATAAATCCTTCCATGGATGATCGAATGGTCTTCAACAACGGCGCCAAGACCACGCAAGAGGGTAAAAACAGTCTTTTCAACAAAAGATGTTGGGAAAACTGGATACCACATACAAAAGAATGAAGCTGGACCCTTATCTTATAAAATATACAAAAATTAACACAAATTATTATATTCCATTATTTATTTCTTACACAGTGCTATAGTACTACTATAAATTGTGGGTTATTTAATAACCCACAATTCAACTAATGGTTAAATAACCTTTAGGCATGACCAAAAAAACAAATAAATTAGAACATTTAAAGCTCTTAGAACATTGTTCAGTGTGTCTGTATAATATGTAGTATGTAATTACTAGCTATCATCTCTATTGTTGTTGTTAGGATTGTCTTTAACATCTGAGTAATTAAAGCTTGACATGTAATTTCAGCTTTTCCTGTTCTTAAAATCTGACTCTACTGTTTCTCCTGGACTAAATATAACTCTCTAAAATGAAGGTTCTGGGCCACCTGGATGGCTCAGTTTTAAGAATCCAGCTCTTTATTTCGGCTCAGGTGGTGATCTCAGGGTAGTGAGATTGAGCCCTGCATCGGTTTCTGCACTGGGCATGGAGTCTGCTTGAGATTCTCTCTTCCTCTGCCCCTAACCTGTATCACAATGTAGAATCCCATAAAAGACTATTTTTGGTTATCAGTACTCTTTAGAAATACAAAGAAGCAAATGGACTTTAACTTAAAAGATAAAACACTGAGGGGTGCCTGGGAGGGTCAGTTGCTTTAAGTGTCTGCCTGCAGATGAGGTCATGATCCCAGGCTCCTGGGATTGAGGCCCAAGTCTGGCTCCTTGCTCAGCAGGAAGTCTGTTTCTCCCTCTCGCTCTTCTTGCCAGGTCCCTGCTTGTGCTTTCTGTCAAATAAACAGTCTTAAAAAATAATAATAATAAACATAAAACATTGAGCTTTTTGATAATTTTGAGAAACTATATTAAGCATATTGTCTGAGTAGAAACAATCTGAGGGTTTGTTAGGCTTTTTATTTTTGTACATTCAAATATGTTTCCCACCAAAAATTAAATAAGCTTAATGAGATAGCACAAAGTTGAAACACTGATCTTTGAGACTGTCTCTGGAGATACAGAGTGTCCGAACTCCCAAGTTTTCCTCAAGCTACTTGTGCCAAGATAAAGCAAATGCACTCTCTGCTAGAATGAATATAATAGGCCATTCATTAAACTTTCTGGCTTTGAAGGAGGTTAACATGTAATCAGCTGAAATGTGCTTGATTTCACTGTGAGAAGCTGCACTATCCTGATGGTTCTCTTCACCCACACAAAGTAAACTGAGTATAACAGTTGTTACCACTAGACAAGCTATATTCAGTCCCTGGCAAGCACTATACCAATACAACGGAAACATTTTTTTTCTATGCATTTCTGTTAAGACCCATATAGGCCCTAATCCTATTTTCTCTCAATTCCAAAATAATCCTCCCTTGTTCTTAACGGCATGGGTTTTCCTGAATTTCCCTCCCTTGCTTTCTTTTCCAGGAACTGACTTTTTTCTTTCTCCTACTTTCCCTCCTATCTTATCCTTTTAACTCAGTAAATACAGTAAGTATTTGCAAAATACTTCAAACTTGTGTGGAACCTGTTCTCTTCTCTGTCAAGAACTTGTTACTCAGGTACCCTAACTTTCCTTATTTGGATGCCATTCTAGACCAAAGCCCAAAGCCCTTCTTCAGTCATTAAGATTCAAAAGATAAATATTCATTTTCATGGTTTCACGAAGGTTAACAGTTTAAAAAAAAACTTTCTTCCACATAACGTTATGTGTAAAACTACCCCAGGAAGCTGATAGCACAGAAATCACCAACCACATATTTTTTGGTGTGGAAGTTGAAGCTCAGGACAGTCAACTCAGTTATCCAGGACCTTATAACTGGGTCAGGGCTAGGACTCAGTGTCCTGACAACCAATCCAGTCACTTTTTCCTCTATACTCGCTTTTCCCTTTCCCAAGAAGAGAAACTCCATTTTGGGTGAAAGGAGCATTTTTGATAAAACTTACTTTCTACTGTTATACTGAAGTGATGTTATTTCTCCTGAAGATAATCTCTCTGTCCACTCACTTAGCATCCTCCTGACACATCCTCAGCCTTCTCTTGGTATAATCACTTCTCACAGCACAATATTCAGCCTCTCCCTTTTCATTCGACCCTCCCACTCAGCATTTATAGAAGCAACATTTCATTTAAACTTGTTCAAATTCCTTTCCTCTTAAAGAAACTCCTTGTCACCCAACATGGCTCCAAAGACTGCCCTATCATTCTCCTTCCCTTCAGATGAACTCAGCAAAATTGGCTCTGGTTCTCAGTTTTCTTCTCACTCCACAAGCTGTCATCAGGCTTCTGCCCAACATAGACACCAAAAATGCTGGGTCCCAGTGTTCTCCTCCCTATAACTAGGGAGGAAAAAAAAAAAGATAATTCAATCTATTATTTGATTTCTCTGTGGCATTTGACATGGATAGCCAGGGGTTTAACAATAAAAATCTTTATAGATCATCTTTGTAATTTATAAGGCAACAAATTAATGCTTTTAATGTTAATAATCCCTTATCCTTTAAGTAATTAATCTTGCGAATAAGTATTTCTTTGTTTCTAGTTTCTTCTTTTTTATTTATTTTTTATTTTTTTTAAATTTCTTTTCAGTGTACCAGAATTCATTGTTTATGCACCACACCCAGTGCTCCATACAATGCGTGCCCTCCATACTACCCACCACCAGGCTCACCCAACCTCCCACCCCCCACCCCTTCAAAACCCTCAGATTGTTTTTCAGAGTCCATAGTCTCTCGTGGTTCATTTCCCCCTCCAATCTCCCCCAACTCCCTTCTCCTCTCCATCTCCCCATGTCCTCCATGTTATTTCTCCACAAATTGCTCCGTGTTATTGCTCCACAAATAAGTGAAACCATATGATATTTGACTCTCTCTGCTTGACTTACTTCACTCAGCATAATCTCTTCCAGTCCCGTCCATGTTGCTACAAAAGTTGGGTATTCATCCTTTCTGATGGAGGCATAATACTCCGTAGTGTATATGGACTCCATCTTCCTTATCCATTCATCTGTTGAAGGGCATCTTGGTTCTTTCCACAGTTTGGTGACCATGACCATTGCTGCTATAAACATTGGGGTACAGATGGCCTTTCTTTTCAGTACATCTGTATCTTTGGGGTAAATACCTAGTAGTGCAATTGCAGGGTCATAGGGAAGCTCTATTTTTAATTTCTTAAGGAATCTCCACACTGTTTTCCAAAGTGGCTGCACCAACTTGCATTCCCACCAACAGTGTAAGAGGGTTCCCCTTTCTCCACATCCTCTCCAATACACGTTGTTTATTGTATTGTTAATTTTGACCATTCTAATTGATGTAAGGTGGTATCTCAATGTGGTTTCTATTTGAATCTCCCTGATGGCTAGTGATGATGAACATTTTTTCATGTGTCTGATAGCCATTTGTATGTCTTCATTGGAGAAGTGTCTGTTCATTAGCAACAAGCCCTAATAACTCCAAATAGGAAAAATCTTCTTTTGACTCTTCCTTTCTTAAAAATGTCCTTTTGTCAGGGAGGGCTTAGAGATCCTACACACTCCTATGTTTCTCTCTCTGCTGAGCCTTTCTTATTCCATTGGCTTCCCCTCCCTATCAAGTAGACCCTGGGGTTCCTTGGGGCTCTGTTCTGGGCTCTTTTCTCTTTTCACCAACATATCCTATCTGGGTATTCTCATCCATTCCCATGGCATCAGCTTTCCCAACAAACTGAGAAATCTCTAATCAGTATAAGTAGTCCATCTCAGTAAACTGGCAGTGTCCCGATTGTTTCAACTTTAACCTACAATAATAAATTCTGTACATCCTCATTGGACAGCTCACAATGAAACACTATAATCACATTTTCACATGTATGAGTACATTCATAGTTAAGAATAGAGATTATGAGAGACAGAGAGAGCGATAAAGAAATGACTTAGTTAGAATATAAGCTTTACTGCTCAGTGAGGAGATCTCAAAATGCAATGACTTAAATAAAAGAAAGTATTTTTCAATTATATGAAAGTCTAGGCTATAGTGGCCTTTGGCCTTTGGATGACTCAGGAACTCAGATGGTGTCTTGCTTGTTGCTCTGCCTTCTTTGACATGTGGCTTCCATCTTAAGGCCTACAACAGAAGCTATGAGTATAGCCATCATGCCCACATTCCAGCCAATGGTGAGGAAGGAAGGGGGAGCACAAAACCCAACTCGTCCTTTTGAAGTCATGAAAAGCTACAACCATCATTTTCACTCATAGTCCAATCACCAGAACATAGTCATATGCCACACTCAGCTTCAAGGGAGGAGGCTAGAAAATGAAAGTTTTCAGCTATGCAGCTTGTGTGCAGCTAAAACTCGGGAGTTCTGTTATTTTTTTAATGCTTTTATTTATTTATTTGAGAAAGAGAGCATGAGCCAGGGGGAGAGGCAAAGGGAGAGGAAAAGCAGGGAGCATGACCTGGGGTTCGATCCCAGGACCTTGGGATCATGACTTGAACCAAAGTCTAACACTGACTGAGCCACCCAGGCACCCCCTCAGGAGTTCTATTATTTAAGATTATAAAGATAGAATTGGAGAAGAGGATCATAGGATACCACCAACAGTTTCTGCTGCATGGATGTGAAATGAATGTTTCTGAAATCAATATCTCTTACTCATTCTGTTCATTACAATATTTCCTATTTTACTATATTCTAGATCACATTTTTTAAATCATACCATAGTTCATTGTGGATAATGACCCAAAATTTGAAAAATTTTGCTCTAAGCCTTTTGTGTCAAACATGGTAACAAGTAGCCACATGGCCTTTTGAGCACTCAACATGTGGCTAGTCTAAATTGATATGTGCTGTTAGTATAGAATCCCACACCAGATTTCAAAGACTTAGTACAAAAAAGAACGTGAAGTATCTTAGCAATTTTTATATTGATTAAATGTTTAAATGATAATATTTTAGCTATATTAAGTAAGATAGATAATCAAAATTAATTTAATTGTCGTATTTTTGTTTTTTAATGTGGCTACCAAAAAATGTAAAATTACATAGGAGGTTCATGTTGTATTTCTATTAAGCCATACTACTCTAAACTCTGGATGCAGACGTCAAACTCCCTTTGAAAATTAATACTTGAATATTCCATGAGCGCTCTCTTTTTTTTCTTTTTTCTTTTTTTCTTTTTAGAGAGAGTGTGTGCACACAGGCAGGGAGGGGCGAGGGGGAGAGAGAGAGAGAGAGAGAATCCCAAACAGACTTGTGCCCAGTGCAGAGTCTGATGTGGGGCTCCATCTCATGACCCTGAAACCATGACCCGAGCTGAAATCAAGAGTGGGACACTTAACCAGCTGAGCTACAAGGGTGCCCCTACAAGCACTTTCTAAAACCAGACTCCTTATCTTCCCAGCCCTCAGCCCTTCTTCTGTCCTTCGTTCCCACTCTGTATTCCCTCTGTTCCATTCAGTCAATTAAAGGCAACACAATTCACTCCATGACCAGCCAGGAAAACTGAAGGGCACATTTCATCACATACATATATTTGCTGTGTACTATAATTTTACCTCTTAAATAGGATATAAATGTATCAGTCTTTTTCTAATGTGATTATAAATGCCCTAGTTCGAAGATACCATCATTTCTCACCTACAATAATTGTATCAATTCCCAAACTGGCCCCTCTGCCTCGGGATTGTGTCCTTCCCATCAGTCTTCCAAATTTCAGTAAAAGCCGGAGAAGTGACTCCACTTATTACTCCCCACATACCTTACTACTGCCAACAAGATCCTTTTTGATTTGAGGTCAGCTTGTTTCACCACTTTCCTCAACACATGGGCATTTTTTTCTATACCAAGTACTTTTCATTCCACTAAATGGGTCTTGATTTATTCTCATCTCCTGAGCCTTTGTATAAGTCATTCCTTATGTGCTTAGAATGCATTTTTCATCTCCTTCTTTCCTCTGGCTAAACACTACTCATACTTTAGAGCTTAATTAAAATTTTGCTTTGCCATAGATTTCCTTTCCAAAGTCCAAGAGAGGATTATGTGCCCCTCTTACGTGCTCCCACAGTATCCTGGACGTCAATAATAATTTTTGGCTACCAAAAGGATGAGATCATGCCATTTGAGACAGCATGAATGGACCTTGAGGGTATTGTGCTAAGTGAAATAAGTCAGACTGAGAAAGACAAATACCATATTATTTTACTCATAAGTGGAATCTTTTAAAAATGTGTAAAAAAACAAAAAGAAGAATGGGAACTATAAATTCAGAGAATAAACTGTATTCCCTACCTCCAGTGGGAGCTAGAGAAGGCATGACGGGCAAAATTGGTGAAGGGGAATGGGAGGTCCAGACTTCCAGCTATAAAATGAGTAAGTCATAGGAATAAAAGGCACAGCATAAGGCGTATCATCACTGATACTGTGTAGCAGTGTATAGGGACAGATAGGGACACTTGTAGTGGACATAGCATATTGTATAATGTATAAATTTGTCACTATGTTGTACACCTGAAACCAATGTAACAGGGTGTGTCAACTATACTCAAAAAGTAAATAGATAAGTATCCTTCCATAAAAGCCTATGTATAAAAGATATTTGTAGGAGCGCTAGATGCTTGAAAGAATCAGGAGAATGCTGTCTCGGTGGACACATTGCTCAGCAGTATGGGCAGCATGTGACACACTCCTAAAAGAAACATGCACAACAATTTTTGGTAACAGTGGTATCTGAGTGAACTAAACCATACCACTGATTTTAGTAAAACACCGTATTTAGCGCTCTGTGCTGCGTGTTATACACTCCATATAGGAACATGTCCACAAGGTGATCCTGGCAATCAACGCTGGCTTCATGAATGATTCATTGCACTGCTATTCCCAAATAAAAAGACACAAAATATGAAAAGGAATCAATCACAGTTGAAGAATATAATAACCAATGAAACTATACTAGAGGAAATCAAGAGAAGATTAGGAGATGCCAAAAAATATACCAGAGATCTGGAAGACAAGGTAAAAATAGAAAGCACCCAAGCTGAAGAGAAAAAAAGAAAAAAAAATTTAAAAAGAGGAAACATTAAGGAATCTTTTGTACAGGATCAAGTAAATAAACATTCATATTTCAGGGATCCAAATAAATAATAATGTTTGCCTCCTATATTTTTATTGCTTGCTTATTTGTCTGGTTTCACACCCATAGAACATAAGATCTTTGGGGGCATATCTGTTTCTACATAATTGACCACACCATCTCCATAATTTTGCATGATACCTAGCCCTACTAGGCTCAATGAATATTTATAAAACAACCAGATGGATGGATGGATGAAATAGTTTACTTAATTAGAGATTGTTAGGTAGTAGCATATTTAGAAGGCTGTAACAAAATTTGTTTGTATAGTAGATTATAAATTGGGTTCTTTGTTATAAACAATAGGTCAAAGCTTTGCATTTTTTATTTATTTTTTATTTTATTTTTTTATAATTTTTTTTTGAGGTTCTGCTGCTTCTCTTTTCATCATTTCACTTTCTTAATACAGGAAAAATATTTCCCTATTATCATTCTTCCAGGGTCTGGCTCATCATCCACATTCAGGTACTATCCCTAAAGTCAAAAACTTATTACTGTAATCCAATACCATTTCCATAGGGAACTACTGAATTCTGAAAGTGCTTCAACATTGGAGTAGGCATATCTAATGGAGGACTCGCTCTGACTTGAAGTGAAATAGCTATTTTGAGCCTGTCCAGTGTTGCTTAAATTGTAGCTTCCCTTGCCAACTATTTAGGCAAGGGACGTGAGGAAAGCCTTAAAAGGAGCAGTGGGGAAATGGATGGAGGGAGAAGAGAGAGAAGGGGTTGAAGAGCCGCTTAGCTGCTTTACAGTAAAACCCAGAGAAAGGGAGCACTTAAGGGGAATGTGGATTTTATCCTTCCAGGAATTCTATTCACCCCACCCGGAAATAACCTTGACTGTAATTAGGCTGCGTAGAGCCATGACCCTTTCACAGAACATTCAGAAACCTCTACTTTGTTTAGACACCATGTGTGGGTGGAACTTCCTGTTTGCACCGGGAGCAGCATAAAGCCTCCTTGCTCTGAGGAATGTTTGGGACCAGCCCAGTTGCAGGGAGCAGGGCACAATACAGCCTGGTCTCCTCAGGGCCCTTCTCCCTGCAGCATGGGGAAGAACACACTCGTTCATCCAAATCTTATTCTCCTCCTTCTGGTCTTCCTGCCTGCAGATGCCTCAGTCTCTGGAAAACCGTGAGTTTCACAGAGGATGTGAAGAATCTTTTCCTTAGAGGAGAATTCTTTGATTCTCATTTAGACTATTCATATGTCTTTCCCACGAAACTGTCATCTTCTTATCTCCAAGGTTTCCTCCAATGATGAGATTGCATAAATCTGGTTTATTCATTCTTTACTTACTCTTAATTATTTTTCTCCAACTCTGAATCTCTGACTTTATAAATTTTCTAGGGTTATACAAAGTTTTCTGAGGGGCATTGGCAGTTGATACTTTTAAAGGAATCAATTTTCAGATCCTCACATTCAGATTGATTTGCTCGAGACCAGGCTATTTATCCTTCCTTATTTCTTTCTTAATTGCCCATCTTCCACTTTATAAAAGAAAGACAAATCTTTCCCTCAATCAGATGTCACTGTGGAGCATTGTCCTAGAGTATAAAAATCTATAGGGTGGAATAATTTGAAACAACTGATGCTGACGTTGAGAAAGCAAAGGATTCTAACAATGAGGGAGAAAATTCTTTTGCTTCAACCAAGTTGAAGGGGGATCTAAAGGAAACACCAGCTGATAGGTGATTAGGAGCAATAGGTACTGGGTGATTTTTGGTACCTAATGCGGAAGGAGTTCTAAGAACTGGTAACAATGATATAATTGTTTTATCTGTATTTTATTTACTTTATGTAAATAATTTTTTGTGGCACTCATGTCCATAAAAACTAAAAATACCAACAGAATTAATGTTACGCCTCCTTTAATTCTCACAATTAAGGAATATCCATCCATGGATACAGAAAAAAAGCTCATTGTTCTTATTAAAGATGTGTTTCAAAAATATTTTTATTTTATATCTAATATGTATGAATATTATAATACATGTATTTTGTTTTGATCAGTTATAGACTAGTAAGACTTGAAAATAATTCAATCCAGAAGAAAATGTTTAACAGTTTTATGATTATATAAAGAGTTGAATTTAAATTAAGCATCCATATATAACATTACATATATATGAGTATATGTCTCTCTCTATATATACATATATAGTTAATAAAGAAGCAAGAGCTATCCATAAATATATTTTGAAGCATAAAAATCTTAGGATAAACTTTTATGTAGTAAGTGGCATGGTAATTCAAGTTTACGAGGAAAAAAAAGGAAAGATGTTAAATTTCTGATCAAAAATAACCTTTTGGTGTACTTTTTAAGTAGGTCATACTGGGTATTTTATCACTAATATTTAAGAATCCATCGAAAACTTATAGAAGACTAAGTTTTAACTTAAAATTTCATCAAAAATATTGTCTTTTGTTATTGTTTGTGATAAAAATGTAGACGTTTACTTGAAAATATGTAAGGAATGCATAGTGTCTAAAAATTATTTTAGGAATTCTGTAAGCAAAAAAGTTTGAAAACTACGTAGTCAAAATTATATATGAGGATATTGGCAAAGCTTCTGTTCTAGTTGATGGGTTACCAAAACCCAAAATTCCATCACTAGAAGGCCATTTTTGGGTGGAGCCATTGTCTAGCCATGAGTTGAATGCCAAATATTTAAAATGCGAACAGCCAGGGTTAGATAACATGAAGATTTCATTAGTTACTTATAACTGAGACTTTAAACTAATGACTCATTTTCTTTGAGACTCGGATTCCACATCTGTAACGTGGAAGCAAGTATTTGCCTTATCATTTTCACAGGGTTGTTGAATATATATATCCAATGAAAATACTGTTTATTGATCGATTTTTGTAGTGTCTCTCCTGAGACTTTGCTTGCTTTTTATAGCAATCCTCGTGTAAAATAGATTTACAACATGAATAAACATAATTAGCATATTTTTATTTGAATTCAGATGCTTGCATATTGTGTTCCTTAAAGTGAAGTATCCTAGCAAATTTTAATCTATTTAAAGCTCACTTCCAGCAAAATGTTCACTGCCATGGCACTGGTGATGAACAGGGAATAATTCTCACGCATGCCATTCAACAGCAGAGACCAATGTCATGTTCATCAATATATCCTCTCTTGGTATCAAACTAATGGTAGTAACAATCATCGTGTTGGAAAATAGTGCTGGTCACAGCAATACCTGTCCTCCTGCACTTTCCGCTAACTGGACTCCCCCATTGCAGGCAGTACATGGTCCTGGTCCCCTCCCTGCTCCACTCTGAAACTCCTGAGAAGGGCTGCCTCCTTCTGAGCTACCTGAATGAGACAGTGACTGTGAGTGCTTCCTTGGAGTCTGTCAGGGAGAACAAGAGCCTCTTCACTGACCTGGTGGTAGAGAAGGACTTATTCCACTGTGTCTCCTTCACTGTGAGTATGCCTGTTTGACTTCATATACTTGATTCTACTGGTTAGGATAATAGGCATCTAGAATTCAGTCAAGATAAAGCTTGGAGAGCCTGGCAAAGACTTCAGAAGGAAATGTAAGTGTGGCAGCTGTGTGTAGAAATTAAGAAGCAATGCATGAATTTCCAATGGGGGACAAATACTTAGAGGCATATTAAAAAGCAACTTGATGATCGAAGAAAATTTCTTTTGGCCAGGAGGAAAAAGCAGTATGCACTAGACAAAAGGAAAATGTGACTTCTTAACATTAAAATGGAAAAAATATTAATAAAGCAAGCCGGATTAACCCATGACTTAAGCCTCCAGTGGGGGTCTGGCAGGAACACATCAGCCCATATTAAACAGGGAAAATTGTAGAAATTACCATAAGCCAATATCCACTATCTCTTCAGAGTTGCCCATATGTAAAATGCTTACAGCCTACGGCCAATAAAGTATGGTAGCTTCATTTCCCATAGACTTAAATATGCTTCTGCCATGCCCTTTTAACACAGAACATCAACTTGGTAAAGTTCATCATATAATTGAATCAAGACATATTGGCTGATCTATAAGGAGATGTAAGTCTCAATTACAAACTCTTTTATGATGTATTTTCCCCCACCTTCTGTTCTGTCTCCCCATTTGTAAAATAACAGAAGTAATTCCTGTCCATGCCAACTTCCCCTGATGAAAACGGGGGTGTAGTAAAAGGACCAGATCTCCAGGGAGGAGAGGAACAAAGAGTGGAGGAGGAAACTTGCAAGACTGAATGGGTTCTTATGGCCTGTCCTATATTTCAGGTCCCAAGATCTCCATCCAATGAAGAGGTCATGTTCCTCACTATCCAAGTGAAAGGACCAACCCAAGAATTCAAAAGGCGGACCACAGTGGTGGTTAAAAATGAAGAGAATTTGGTCTTTGTCCAGACAGACAAGCCCATCTACAAACCAGGGCAGACAGGTACAAAAAGGCCCTATAGTCAAAACAACTCCCAAAAGGAAAGACCTTCCTTCCCCGCATCTTCCCCAGTTAATGGCTCTATAGCCCTGGTTCTTTAAGAGTTTTTTTTTTTTTTTTTTCTATCAACTGCTAAGCCTGATTTAAGGTTTCTGGGACTCATGGAAAATATTTCTGTTTCAGTGAAGTTCCGTGTTGTTGCGTTGGATGAAAACTTTCACCCCTTGAATGAGCTGGTAAGTCTCCGAATACCTATCTAAAATCATTATTATCTGTGTAAACAATCTGGATGGTGGGGGAAGATACGGTGAGAAAGAAACCGGTATCATTAGCAGTGGTTTATGCCATTACAATAGTGCATGATCCTCGTTTAAACCAGAATCTCAGGTCAAGGAAGTAGCTAGTTCTTTCCACCTTGGTACTGGTACTTAGTTGTCACACAATCAAACTTACTCTTTATAAAGTTCTCCAGTAGGCAAATTAGAAAGATATATTAAGTAATAGACATGGCCTACACCATGAAATAAGTTAAATTCAAATAACTTCTCAAAGTTTTAGAATTTTTCTAAACACACCTACCAGAACCTCTTCTGTCAAGGAAGAGTATAATCAGTGTTTGTTCTTTGAGACTAACACCTGATTCTTATAAGAAACAACTCTTTCAATTTTAATGCAGACATCAAAGCAGAAAGTCTTCATTTTTCTCTCCCAAATGCACTGCTTCACTACATCTTCTTATCTCAGAGGCAATTCTTTTCTTCTAATCCTAAAACAAAAGCTTATCTTGGGGCACTTGGGTGGCTCAGTTGGTTAAGTAACCCACTCTTGATTTTGGTTCAGGTCGTGATCTCAAGGGTCCTGAGATCAAGCCCAGTGTCAGGCTGTGTTTAGTGAGGAGTTCGCTTGAGGATTCTCCCTCTCCCTCTCTCTCTGGCCCTCCTCCCACTCCCACTCACTCCCTCTAAAATAAATAAATAAATCTCTAAAAAAAAAAAAAGATTATTGCATAATCCCTATTTCCTCTCTTTCTCTCATACCTACATCCACTTTGTCAGAAAATCATGCTAGCTTGAAATATATCCATACTATTTCTATTTCCAACAACCTGAATTGCCACAATCTTCATCCTGGCCAATATCACCTCTAAACAAAGCTGTTGCAGTAACCTTGAAGCTGATCTAGTTTCTACTTCCATTCCTCTATCTAAAATAAACACCTCATCCATCATTCTGGCAGCCTTACCCTGCTTCATTTTGCTTCTCAATGTTTCAATACCTAATATAAAGTGTGTGTGTGTGTGTGTGTGTACACATATATATGTTTATCGTACATTTTTTTATCTTTGAGATATAGGATTGATACCATATCATTGATATATATGTCAAATAAATATCAATATCAAATTATATATATAAAATATTAAGTATATATAAAATCTATATCTCTCAGACATGTGTATGTGTGTATATATATGTGTATGTGTGTGTGTTTCTTATATATCGATCCCTATTAGAATACAAGCTCCATGAGAGCAAATATATCATTCTTTTGTGTATTGCTATACTTCTAGCACCTAGAATGACGTACAGTGCATGGTAACACTTAATAAATATTAGTTTTTTTTAAATGACTAACCACTGATAGTAAAGGAGCTATTCTTCCTCTTTAGTCTTAGAACTAAGAATTCCATGACCATCTCAGTATTTGGGACTAAGTACAAGTCTCATAGTTCCATTAGTTTATTTCTTAATCCATAAAATTTCATAACAAAGGAGTGTTCCTCACAGGATCCTTTAAGTATTTAAGTTATATTAGTAAATCCCATTCTAAATGAGTGGCTATGCATATGGATATTTGTTGCTCATAGCTTAATAAGTTCTTAACATTATTTATTAATTGCTTAAAATAGATTAATTGAAAGTTTGGTAAAATTTTTTAAATTTAATGTTAATTTAATTTTTTAAATTTAATGTTATTTTTTCAGTGTTCCAAGATTCATTGTTTATGCACCACACCCAGTGCTCCATGTAATACGTGCCCTCCTTAATACCCACCACCAGGTTCACCCATCCCCTCCCCTCCAAAACCCTCAGTTTGTTTCTCAGAGTCCACAGTCTCTATGGTTCGTCTCCCCCTAAGTTTTGTAAAATTTAACCCAGACTCTTTTTTCTGTTTTACTACAAAAGCTGTCTTGTTTATAAACCAGAACTGAGAATATTTGAGAATAATTCTGCATTCCTTTATTTCTCTTTTGTCTTTCAGATTCCACTAGTATACATTCAGGTAAGCAACATGAAACATTCCATAAACAGAATTAAATAAATTTAGAGAAAATGCTCATATTTGAGAGGTTCTTACAGCATACCAGAAACTTGTCATTAAGGGAGAAATGATTGAGTTCACATAGCGCTAGATAGTTCTAACATTTTTCCTCCCCACCCCTCACCACCACCCCATTGGTTCTCTTTGTGGATAACATAGGAGTTTCCATAGATTGCTTTTATTGTCTCTAATGCTCTAAGCTTTGTAAGTTACAATTACTGTATCCATAGGACCCGAAAGGAAATCGCATCGCACAATGGCAGAAACTCCTATTAGAGAATGGTCTCAAGCAATTGAGCTTTCCCCTCTCGTCAGAGCCCTTTCAGGGCTCTTATGAGGTGGTGGTACAGAAGGAATCAGGTGGAGTGACAACACACGCCTTCACTGTGGAGGAATTTGGTATGGATTATGAAAAGTCGTGGAGCATTTTCTTCATATCTAAACTTCTAGAGCCTAGTGTTGGTGCTTATTTAGAGTCCTTCTGTTTTCTATGTGTGAGGTTGAGCTTTGAGGAGAATCAATTATATTTAACTCCAATGAGACTGTCAGTGATCGGTGCATAGAACTTCTCATAGCTTGGTTATTTTTTGTAATAATTTTTAATCTCAAAAAATATGTAGAACATCCTTGTTTTAGATAAGTCTTCCATAATTCATTAAGGATACAGTCCTTCTATCAGAATATCCATTTTAGGGGTACCTAAATGGTGAGGGGTGGCCCAGTCAGTTAAGCATCTGTCTTGGGCTCAGTTCATGATCCCAGGGATCCCTGCCCAGTAGGGCGTCTGCTTATTCCTCTCCCTCTGCCCCTACCCCTGCTTTTGCTCACTTTCTTTCAAATAATTAATTAAAATCTTAAAAAAAAAATATATCCATTGATAGTAAGGTGGTTGTATTGGAAAGTATAGCTACCTTTTCAGAGCCCTAAAATATTATTAGGGAGTTTTACTGAAAATACTAAATCCCCCAAAATTGAAAAATAATCACTAACTTCCTTTTTCTCCAATAAACAGTGCTTCCCAAGTTTGAAGTGCAAATAACAATGCCAAAGATAATCACTATCTTGGAAGAAGATGTGAATGTGTCAGTATGTGGCCTGTGAGTTTATATATTTTTTAATCTTTTGAGAGCATTATATAAAGGAGACTCACCATTTGGGATATTTTGACTCATTTTTTTTAGGAGCAGTGAGAGTACAAATACTTTAAGTACTTGGGATCATCCTATCTCTGGAATGTTCCTCACCTGTTGTTTTTCTATTTTTCCTTCTTTTTCCTTTCATGGCCTTATCAGTATTATTATAACTATCATGGGGCAAACAACTGTTCTTAGAGAAGCTATCTACAGTGGTTGATTCTGAAAGTGACAAAGCTATACACACACATACACACACACAAATGGAACAATGTTGAAGAGTATAGTGACTTTTCCTTCTGTAGAGGAAATTCTGTCATCAACAGATCATTTACCTGACCTTGCATACATAGTGGAAAAACAGCTTAGATTCAGAATTTGTAGTGATAGACATATTACCAAAATCTCAGCTGAGTCATCGGTCTACCAAAGGCATGTCACACACCTCTCAGCACTGCCATTTTTACTGATGGGACTGGACACAATCTCTCAGCTTGGTCCTTTCCAACCTTGAAAATTCATGTTTCTAAAAATCTCATACCCTTCTCCAGTAGTCCAGGGGTAACACTAGCAGAAAACACTAGCAGAAAGCAGCACTAGCACTGAAGAAACCAGCTCTGCCTAAAGACCACACATGTAATGCGCCCACAGTTCACCTGGGTCCCTGCACTGTCTCAGAGCAATTGCCACCAAGTTCCTGATCCTATATAACGGGTGAGCCCATACTCTTGCAAATAAAGATAGGTAGGGACGGAAACAAATACCCTCGAAAACACACTAACCATCAATGACTTACATGTATATATGCCACAACCCCATTTTTATAAAAAGTAGACAAGTTAAACTCCATATAAATAGAGAGCTACACATTGGACGAGGATAATGGAAGGAAACACCATCATAGTCACAGTTTGTATTCCTAGGTAGAATTGAGGTCCTCTTCTCTCTCTCATTTTCATTTTGTTGATACTGCTTTTTTTTTCTTTTAAGAACAGGTGTAGCTTTAGTAATAAATACATCTTTTTAAAGATGAAATTAAAAATAAAAAATTAAGGGGAAAAAGATATGATCAAAGACTGTAGTCAATTTTAGCATGTGGCACTGGATATTTTTTTTTCAGTGTAACAGTATTCATTGTTTGTGCACCACACCCAGTGCTCCATGCAATACGTGCCCTCTCTAATACCCACCACCTGATTCCCCCAAACTCCCACCCCCCGCCCCTTCATAACCCTCAGATTGTTTTTCAGAGTCCATAGTCTCTCATGGTTTACCTCCCCTTCCAATTACCCTCAACTCCCTTCTCCTCTCCATCTCCCCTTGTCCTCCATGCTGAGTGAAATAAGTCAGGCACTGGAGATTTTTTTAAAAAGAGTCATAACTTAGCGTACTTGCTCTCAACACTGTGCTCTCAGCCTGCAGAGATTAGAAGTACAGAGGGTAAAAACATACTATTGCTAAGAGGGGAATGGAAATAAGTAGAAAATGGAGATTTTCAATGTCTGCTTTGACTCATTTGGCAATGTTCTTATGACAGATACACATATGGGAAGCCCGTCCCGGGACATATGACTATGAGAGTGTGCAGAAAGTACAGTAACCCTTCTCACTGCTATAGTGGAGAGTCACAGGCTGTCTGTGAGAAATTCAGTCACCAGGTAGGTGAAAAACTGTTCTTTCCAGGGACTAACAATGGAGACATTGTTAATAAGCAATGAATTACAACATGGTCCTAACTCAGGAAGAGAGCAATCTGTAAGGGAATTCTATGTTGGCTACAGTGATTTTTAAATATCAGTGATTCAGCACAATAGGAATTATTTATTTCTTGTAATTTTCCACTGTGGGTGTTCCTGGCTCACCATGCTCCCAGGATAATGAAAGTTGAGCAACCTCCAATACTTGGCATCCAGAGCTGCCTTGGGCATCTACTTGTATGAAGGAAGAAGAAAAAGCATTACACCTGTTAATCACTTTGGCTGGGAAGGGTATATGTTTTGCTTTTTTTCCATGAGCAAGAACTTGTCAGATAGCCCTTCCGAGGGCTCACAAAGATAGGAAACTGAGTCTCCAGATGGGCAGCCCCTTCCCAGCAACAGTTGGATACTATGGAAGGGGAGCTCAACTTGTGAAAAATTAGCTCCCTGCTATAGTAGGATTACCCACAAATTTTTAAGACATTTTCTATCACATTAACTCTAGGGAATATCAGATGCTAAGAAATATATCCATTATAAACCAGATACTATTATGAAATGCAATCATAATTAATCTCTAGAGAATATGTATTGTATTCTTGTCATAGAAGATCCCAGGTTATATTGTCCCCAAAAAATCCCACTGGATTAATCAACGACTGATCTGTCCAGTATTGTGTTTTTGTATTTTATCCCCACCTAGCTAAACAGCCAGGGTTGTGTCTCTCAGCAAGTAAAAACCAGGATCTTCCAGATGAAGAGACAAGGGTATGAAATGAAACTTGAAGTGGAGGCCAAGATCCAAGAAGAAGGAACAGGTTTGCATACCACGTGGGTATGGGAGAAAAAAAATGAACATGGATTTATTTCCTTTGCTGAACTATAAACTGCAATGGAAGTAATGTAAGAAGTTCAGGGAGATCATCCTTCCAGAAAAACTTATTTTTTTCTTTTCTTTTTTTCCAGGGGTAGAATTAACTGGAAAAAGATCCATTGAAATAACAACAACCATAACCAAACTTTCATTCATAAAAGTGGACCCATACTTTAGACGAGGGATCCCCTTCTTTGGACAGGTGAAGTATTTTCTAAGTCACAAATCAAATTGTGACTTAATAAGCATATTATATTCTGCTTAATCACTTAATAAGCATATTATGTTCTGCTAAAACCAGACCTGGTTTATTATCTATTGATTAGCATAACCAAAAGTGTAAAACCACATAAAAATAAATCTGTTCCTCTGAAATTAGTATATGAAATCTACAAAATTATTCTAAAACACCATCAAAATTTTTTTCACCTTTAGAACAACATTGTTAGATATCACTCAGTCTTTCCTTGGTTTACCAGTAGTCTCGGATTTTTATATTTTGTCACAAGAAAATATTTTCTCAGAAATTATGGTGGCCTTTTAAATCATCATGCTGTTACTAACTTTGTATGGAAATGAGTGGGTAGGCGGCTTTTTTATTTTGAAGTATAAAATATTCTACTGTACCTGGTGTTTCTTTCATGGATATTATATTTACATTATTTTCTCTATAATTTTCTCTATAAAGCAGGAACACATTTTTAAAAAACTGTACACAAAAGGATAAAATATTTCTATTTAAGGCTTCCAGATTTTATAAATATAAATTTTCTCATGTATCTACAAAATATCTGGTATTGTTATTTTTTGTATTATAAGCAGATGTGCAGATGGATCTTTCTGACTCCAGAAGTCTGAGATGGCAGATTTATGCCATCCCAGGACCCTGGGATCCTGACCTGAGCAGAAAGCAGAGGCTTTAACCCACTGAGCCATCCAGGCGCCCCTGTGTGTCATATTCTTAATGGAAATGTTATGAGGTTGTAGGTGTGGAGACCAAAGCAGAGAGGGATGAGACCCCACTACAGAGGGGCGGAGTATGTTTTAGAATGTTTTGATTATGTTATGACAGCAAAAGATTTGAGAAATTTTTGTCACTTCCCAAAATGAACAGTCCATTTATTTTAAATTTCTGAGAGGTATAGTGTATTTTTTGATACTTCATTCCTGCTAAATAACTACCCCATTAGTCATAAGACTCTTTCATCAAAAGAGAATCAGAATTTTGTACCTATCCTTGAATTTGTACGTGCAGCTAATATTTCATTGGCAAACTGAGATTTTATTAATCAATTACAAATATGGATCCAAGTCTCCCAATTGTGCTTCCTTCTACCAAAAGTAGCTTTAATGAAAAAGAATCATCATCTTTACAATCTGAATCAGATCATTTCATCTACTGAGTTCAATAATAGCAATAATTTGACTTTACGCCCTTATGTAATACTGTATGATTCTATTCAACTTTGCATTTCTCACATGGAAAGTCCCTCATAATATCTGCCTACCTTCCAAAAGTTTGAAAGTCTGGATTGAGAAGCAGATGTATAAAAAAACAACTAGAAAAGTATACAAAGTAATGTATTAGCAATTGCTATCTTTTGCACTTATATTTTAGAACACTAATCCACAGAAAGTTAAGGGTCGGTCATAAAAAATAAGTGTTTGGAGCTCAGTTAAATTTGGCTAAGGAGTTAAAAATTTTCATTACTATCTGGCACTTGTTGCTCTGTAACTCTCCAAGAGTTCTATATAGTACATGGCATTTCCAAAATATCCACCGAATCCTTTTTTCAGGTCACCCCTATCATCAGCTCCATAATTCTTAATCTTTTCACACTGCTTTATTTTATTTTATTTTATTTGGAGGGGAGAAGGAGCAGGGGAGAGGAAGAGAGAGAATCATAAGCAGGCTCTGCACCCAGTGCAGAGCCCAGTGTGGAGCTCAATCCCACAAATCTGAGATCAACCTGAGCTGAAATCAAGAAGCAATTGATTAACTGACTGAGCCACCCAGGCATCCCCACAATGCTTTATTTTTTGTCTTAGGGCTGATTACTACTAAATAAATATATATCATCTATGTGTTTATTTAACATATATCTCTTTTCTATGGCAGCAGGAACCTTGCTTTGTTCACCACTGTTAGCCTCAATGCCTGGAACCACGTGCAGTATATAGGACATAATAAATATTTGTGATAAAATGAATGTTTGGTGAATACTGGGTATTAATCATATAACTGATCCACAGATTTTAATCTTCAGGTGCAACTAGTGGATGGGAAAGGTGTCCCCATGCCAGATGAACTTGTCTTCATCACAGCAAATGAAGCTAACTATAACTCCAATGCCACCACTGATGAGCATGGCCTCGTTCAGTTCTCTATCAACACCACCAACATTACGGGTACCTCTCTCACTGTCAGGGTAAGTTTGAGGAGAAGTTACCAATGACATGAAGTAGTCTTGGAAATAAGGTTGCAGCCTAAAGGTGATGATACTTCCAAGTTGTGTTTAGTCCTATGGAAACAATCAATAAATAAATAAACAAACAAACATAACACCCTTCAGTTTTCAGGGTGGTGGGATTAAATGCGATGTTTAATTTCTTTTTTAACAGTTGATGTGTTTTTTTGAAATAAAAATAAATAAAAATTTACATATAAGAAATGATAACACAAGCTCCCTTTACCTTGGCTTTCATTGTAAAAGTCCAGTTCAACATCACTAGCATTTGCTTTCGAGCATATATACTCTCAATTGTTTTTTCTACTTTATTTTTGTCCTGCTATTCTAGTGTTTCTCCAGATTTTTTTTAATCCCCATATAATTTACTTTGTATAGCATAGAAATGTAGATATACAGTAAGAGATATATGGCTATACAATAGATATTACATAATAATGATAAATAAACAGGATAAATAGTATATTATATTGACTGCACTTAAAATAGATGGCATGAAAGCCCATATCTTCTTTTTTTTTAATCTTTTGTATTTAATTTTTTAACTTTATTTTTCCACTGTTTTAAAATTCATTGTTTATGCATCACACCCAGTGCTCCATGCAAAACGTGTCCTCCTTAATACCCACGAGCAGCTAGTTTTTTTTGTTTTTTTGTTTTGTTTTATTTCTTTTCAGCATAACAGAATTCATTGCTTATGCACCACACCCAATGCTCCATGCAATACATGCCCTCCATAATACCCACCACCTCGCTCCCCCAACCTCCAACCCCCCAGACCTTCAAAACCCTCAGATATCTTCTAATAATTAAAAATTGAGCATTCATTCATTTATTCGATCAAGAAGTGTCTTGGATATTTTCTATGTGCTAGGCAGTGTTCTCAACCTGAAAATAAAAATATTATTTTTAGGGGCACCGGTGGCTCAGTGGGTTAAGCCTCTGCCTTTGGCTTAGGTCATGATCTCAGGTCCTGGGATCGAGCTCACATCTGGGCTCTCTGCTCAGTGGGGAACCTGCTTCCCTCCCACCCCACACCCCACCTGCCTCTATGCCTTCTTGTGATCTTTCTCTCTGTCAAATAAATAAATTAAATCTTTTTCAAAAAATTATTTTTAAATGCTCCCTCTTTTTGATAATCATTTACTGTTATCACTAGAACATATATTAAAATATAAATGAAAGTGTTTTGCTGACACAAGGATTCATTCAATCGCTTGGGAGGCGAGGATAAGAATAAGGAATAAGGAATAACTTCTACATAGAGAAAAGTTGCACTGCAACTCAAATAGCGCCTATAAACCTTGAGAGTCCAGAACCACAGAAAGCTTTAAAAATAACCAGCCCTAGGACAGCCCAAGAGAGAGCGATGTCAGTTAATTCATCAACTCAACTCATGAACCAAAGCCATTGACAGAAAGTGTTCTCAGACCCCTATGGCTGCAGTATCACATTTATTCATAGTACCTATTTGAAACCCATCATAAATAGGTTTCTGGAATGTTGTTCTTCAGTTTCTGGAGAGTATTTAATCTCCTCAATGAGGCTTTATATTTCCAGCCTCTCTGTCGGCATAGGTAAAGTGGCCCCAAAAATGTCGAGCACATTAAGCAGAGCAAAAAAAAATGCCTCCATGTATGCACTTCAGAAATTTAAACACCAACCCAAGGAGCCTCTGCAGGGTTAAGGTCTGCAATACAGATAAACACTCTCTCACTTTTTACTGTGGAGCAAAAGCTTTCTAAGTACTAGTTAAGGGAGGACAGTGAACTAATGTAGTTTTGTGACAATGCTGATTCTCTATGACATACAATCTAGAAAATAATATTGTTTTTTAAATTCATTAGGTCAGACACAAGGATCCTAGTCCCTGTTACATCTACCAGTGGCTGTCGGCAGAGTACGAAGAAGCTGATCACACTGCTGATCTTGTATTTTCCCCAAGCAAGAGTTTTGTCCACCTAGAGCCCATGCCTGTTGAACTGCCCTGCGGCCAAACTCAGACAGTTCGAGCACATTATATTCTGAGTGGACAGGTCCTGCAGGAGCTGAAGGAACTCGTGTTCTATTATCTGGTAAGAAGGAAGGCCACTTCATTGACTCACCCATAAGCAAAAGTCCTCTGTGAGGCAAGGAATTAGGAAATTCTTTTAGCCATCACTACTTTGACTTATTATCCAAGTTCCTGTTGAAAGTTCGACTTCTCTTAGGGCTAATTATTGCCAGCTGGAGCTCAGTACAACAAACATAACGCATGAAGGGCAGGACGTGGGGTACAAGATTTCTGCCAGGCAAACAAAATTTCTTTTCCTTTCGTTTTTTGCAGATCATGGCAAAGGGAGGCATTGTCCGAAATGGGATGCACGTGCTGCCTGTGGAACAGGGAAATAGTGAGTATTTCCACAATTGTACGTCTCTGCCCCACTTTGACATAGTCAGCGTTAAGTTGCAGAAATACCAGAAAAAGTTTCAAATAAACGGTGGTGATTTCCATCAAACTCCAATAAATGAGAAGTTGAGAGGAGAAAAAAAGAATGGGTGTTTGTTTGTTCGTCTATTTTGCCCTTTATGAAATATTTTTCTTTTCCTTCAGCTTCTTCTGTTCAGATTACTTAAAATGTTGAGGTTGTTGTTTTAGAATCTATGCTTATTCCAGATTTTCAAACCATAAATTTTCATGGAGCTTCTTCTCAAAATGACATTTTAGAACTATTTCAGAAGACAGAGAGAATGCTTGGAATGCTTGGAATGCTTCCTAGGCACTAGGTCTTTGGCTGAGTCATTTCTATCTTTGTATCATATTTCCTTTTTGAAGATAGTTCTGATTTATGGAAAGTTGCATTAGATACTTCCACCATTGAATTGGACTCTCGCCATGAACAAATATGCAGCAATATAAACCTGTGACGTCTTCTGCTCTTCTAAAGAAGTTTGAAAACCACTTATAAGAAAACTATCTGTGAGCTACTCTCTTAACTATCAGTGAGCTACTATTTTGATGCATCTTCATAGCAACAGAAAAGCACCATTGTAGCCTTATTTACAGAACTTTAATATGACTATGTAGGCATCAAAAAACAACTATCAAAGGAGCACAGTATTCCCCTTAAGAAAAAAAAGTAGAATATTTTGTTCATAGAAAGTTAAAGAAGATAGAAGGATAAATACAATGTGCTGAACTCTGACGATTACATCACACAGCTTCATGTTCTAGTTCCCTCCTCTCGTGTGAAGTCTAGATCAAATAGTAGCCAAGTGGATGTCTCCATATCCTCAGATAGCATCAGAACTTTACAGAGATGAGCTAAAGCTGAAAATTGGTGTGAAATCATTATATGATTTATGAGAGAACACTTCAATAAAATTTTCTCTAAAGCTAGAGTTCTTAGCGGTAGAGAATTCTTAGACATAAATATTCATTTATCACATCTACTTTTTCTTTTATCTGTTATACCAACTAATAGAAACAGTCATTCACTGGCCCAGGCTCCTAAAAATGGCTCTGTGCAACAGAAAAATTTCATTTCAGCCCCGGGGAGTTGTCTAAGCCATAATCACCTCCTCGTTCTCTCTGTGCTCCAGTGAATGGCCATTTTTCCGTGTCCGTCCCTGTGGAGACAGACATTGCTCCCATCGCTCGATTGCTCCTCTTCACCATTTTACCTGATGGGGAAGTGGTCGGGGATTCTGCAAAATACGAGGTTGAAAACTGTCTAGCCAACAAGGTGGGTTTCTTTATCATGAAATTTTCAACATTTAAAACCAAAAGTTGCTGTTATTATCAATTACGTTCTGCATGTGGACACTGGGGCCAAAGGAATTAAATGAATTTTCCAGAGATTCCCGGCAGGGTAATGGCAGAGTCACACTAAGAAGACATGTCATTTGACTCTTGGTTCAAAATTCTCATGCATTGTCTCTTACTATATGATACAGTTCAGAATACCTTGCTCCTTTCCATGATGAAGTGTTGGAAAATATGTAAGTGAGTTTTTAAGGCTACTAAAGAGCCAAAAGAAAAATACAAGAGCATCTAGAACCATTTGCGTTCCACCCACACTTGATAAACACCTTACCATGTGCCAAAGGTAAAAAATGACGTCTCAAATTTAACAATTTATAAGAATAATTAGATATCATTATAATGGCTCAACTGACTCTTGAGCATCAGAATGATGTGTAAGGGACAAAAAGCCCCAAGACTCACATGGTGCCAACCATCACCAAGTCAGAGTGAGCGTATATTGAACGTGAGGAACCCTCGGGAAATGCTTGTGAATGCACAGTTAAATCAGGACATTTGTTTTTTCGACTGTTCTCCCCAATTCCATAGGTGGACCTGAGCTTCCGCCCAGCGCAAAGTCTTCCGGCTTCACATGCCCACCTGCGAGTTTCAGCTTCTCCTCAATCCCTGTGCGCCCTCCGTGCGGTGGACCAAAGTGTGCTGCTCATGAAGCCTGAAGCAGAGCTGTCAGCAGCCTCGGTGAGTTCCCAGCAGCCTTGGTGGTCAGGAAAGGCCACACAAGGGGCTCAGAGCAAGGAGAAATGCCTACCTGAGTAAGATCGGATCTATTAAAATTTTATTTATCTAGGAGTTCATAGTTTTTATCTCCTTCATGGGCACTTTTTTGATAAGAAATATATTACATTTGAATACATATATATTTATTTACATAATTTTATATACATGCTTATACAAACATATGTATGTATATGTTTTATATACATATTAATAAAATCAAGCACCATTCAAAGTTCCTGAAATCCTGGAGCTTGATGAAACCAGTAATAGTCATTTTCAAGCTAGTTGTAATGTTTGAAAAAGCCTAACAAAAGTGGTGCACTGACCTGCACTAAAACTGATATTAAATATCAGATTTCTGTTTTTATAAGAATTATAGCAAACAGTGTATGTCCCAAGATGAACACCATTTCTAAAGGAAGAAACAATATCTCTGATGAATAAAAATTTGGAAAAATGAATTACTTTCATTTACCAATTATGTTGGTAAATGAAATCCTTTAAAATGTTGGGTGAAGAGAAGAAATAGCACAAGCGTGTGGCTGGAGTAGAACAATGAGAAACAACCACACGAACTAACATTAGTCCGCTTACATCTTCCAATTTTCAATAGAAAGTCAGTTGAAATAACCTCGGTATTTTTTTTTTCTTACTATCAAAATTTTACAAAAGGAAATTAATATTTTACTCCCTGAAAAAGAAAGTTATAAGAAAAGACATTTAACATTTTGGTCCTTCCAAATGAAATTTAATCGAAAATATTAGAATTCTTCTAAAGGAAGTATTAAGTACATTTCAATGGGAACAAGAGGATATGTGGGAAAATAATGATGTTTTATGTTTATATAACATAATTTTATAGTTCTCAGGGGGGTTTTCTAAATTATAACAGTGTTGGCAGATAGAGAAGGCAGAATGTCCTTCCCATTGATTTTCTTAATTAAAAAAAAGCAGAAACTTTTAGGTAGTTAACAATAGACTTGGGGTAGAACACTAGCCCAATCCTCCACAGCCTTGATAACATTTTACTAATGAAACACTTCACTCCCAACAGCATAAGCCATCCATTCAACACATATTTATTTAGTGTCTGCTGCGTTCTAGGTGTGCCCACTGTTTGCTGAAGTGCTGCGGATCTAGTAGTGACCTATTCAAAAGACAAAAAGCCATGCTTTCTTGGGACTTGTGTTTCCAAAGATGAGATAGATAGTAACACATGATACGCTTTGGAGAAAATAGCAGAGCAGGGAGGTGGGGAATAGTAAGACAGAGCTACCTTTGAGAGAGCATTTAATTTCATTACCCTACTTACTTGGCCAAGCAGTTTTAAACCCCTCTGAACATAACACAGTGCACTATCAACATTTTTACATCTCTCTTCCCCTTCCCTTTCAAATGAATTTGGAAACATCATTTCCAGTACTTTATGTGCTGTGTGAAGGTCTGGAGCATTTTGTTCCCATGAATAATACCTAAGAAAATCTATCCTGTCCTACTTAGAGGACATAGGCTTATTCATGTGCCAGTTTAGAACATAAGTTCATTAACTTTGTTACACACTAGGTCAGTTGCAAACCACAAGGAGAGACAAAGCCATCATTTCATTCTATCATCCTGAAATTTTATGCTATGTCTCAAATACAGCAGACATCAATTTATCTCAAAGTTTTATTCCATTCTAGTATGGAGTCTAGTGTTTGCCTCTGAACTTTGTAACAAATTATTGTGGTCTTTGAGTACTCAGATGGGAATGTTTAGGCTTTTTTTCTCTCTCTCTCTTAAAAACAGCTTTGAAATCATCTCTGCAAATTACTGAAGCAACACGGGCACTCAAAGACTGATGGTGATTATACTTTTCTCTTTGCATTTAAAAAGAATAAGCCACAAGTAAGTTTGTCCTTTTGTCCTTTGCATTTGTACAGGTTTATAACCTGCTACCCATGAAGGACCTCACTGGTTTCCCTGGAAGCTTGCATCAGCAGGAGGAAGATGAGAGAGACTGTGTCAATCACCATAATGTCTATATCAACGGGGTCATGTATTCCCCTGTGTCAAATACAAATGAAAAAGATATGTATAGCTTCCTACAGGTAAATTCCTTATACAATAGATGATCCCTTCTAAAGATTTACAAAATATTATATATGAAAAAATTATTTATTATAATTTCTTCATATCATAATTGAAGGTACTAGGACACAGAGAGGTCAAGTGACTTCTCCAAGGTCACTGATAGTTGCAGATCTGCTAATAGCAACAGAGTCAAGGCTAGAATTTTTTGGACTAGTAATCAAGTATTTTTTTAAATTTAAATTTTAATTTTTTTAATTTAATTTTCCTGAAATTCATTGCCTTGTGCTATTTATAAAAATCATATATATAAAATATTACTGTTAAAAGAATCTTAACAACAGAATAAAATTACCTCCATATGTATACCAATATCCCTTCTACAGATGTGAACATTGAAAGTTTAGTATTAAGTTAATTGAATTATTTGTGAAATGCAATGAAATGTGTGCCCATATATATTTTAGAATACTTAGATACTGATTAGGTGATAATCTCGTTCACAGGATATGGGCTTAAAGGTGTTCACCAACACAAAGATTCACAAACCCAAAGTATGTTCACAACCTGAACACAAAGCAATATACTCATCTCGAAGACTATTCGCTTCTCCAGGTAAAGAACTAATAAAAGTTAATATCCTTAGTCAAATAAAAGAATATTTTAAAAGATCAAATGTGATAAAATTAACCAAAAAGTCCCTGTGATTCAGATATATTAAAGTTCTTGCTCAAGATCACATAGTGATACAAACCCCAAATTTCTGACTGTGTCAAACCCCCACATGCTGAAGAGAATACAAAGCAGACTGAGATGTTTTCTGAGAGGTACAGTAACATCGTGTGTCGACTTTTAAAAAAAGAAAGAGAGAGAGAGGCAGATAAGCAAAATAAAAGAAAGGGTTAATTCTCACTGAGCAATTGGGAAAGTCATTCCTAAAAGAATCTGCCTCTAGTAAATGGAGATGTGGGAATGGGTGATGTTGAGAAGAAAAGATAATTTCCAGAGGATTGGTATAAACTGAAACAGAAATGTTCACAAGTTGGGACTACATTCTCACTGGTTAGATAAGGAAGCTCTAACTTACCAAAATTAACAGCCAATATTCATGTTGAAGTCACATTCATTTGTCAATGAAATGGATTACTTTACTGATGAATCAGATAGTAACCAACCACTTATTTCTAGTCTGATTTTGTCAAATCATGGAATGTGTCAAAAATCAAGGAAAGCGTTTGGTGAAAATTAACTGGTTATGTGGAATTTAAGTAAATATTATATATTTTTATTACTTATAAATAAAAGTCTACCATCCTTTACAGTAGAATTTATAGTAAACTTATGTATGTACGAGGTATATATATATATGTACAAACTTTTTTCAGAGAACTGATTGTTGACTATTTACCAGTACACCATTAACAGAAGGTAAATAGGTGAAAAGACCTGACTGACTTTCTGGCACATGTCGAAATAAAGAATTTTTTTAATCCTTGATCCCTCACTCCTATAAACTTTCTCAGAGCCATTGTCTTCATGTTTGGGTATGATGTTTCTTTGATCCCAAAGAGGAACACACTAAATGGAAACTGAGTCTTCTCCTCCTCCTAACACACTTCCTATCATTTTCCTCTTGAGACAGAGCGTAGTGACCACAGAGGACTCTTTTTCTGCTCCATAGGCCATCCCAAGCTCCTTCTGCCTCTAGGCCTCTGCCCTCTGCTTGTGACTCTTTTCTTCCAGCTCACTTAGAACTCATCTAAGACTCCAGGAGTCAGCAAAAATATCACCTCCTCAAGGAAGCTTTCCATTATCACCCAAGCATCCTCTCTTGGTTTTTGTCTATTCTATCACCCTATTTATTTCTTCTGTAGAATGTATTATAATCTCTTTATCTGTGTATTTATTATTTCTGTCTCCCCCCCACCCACCATAGTTGTATCTGAATTGCAAAAAGGCAATGAATTTACGGAGATGGCCCTTGTTTCCGAGGCTCCCCCAGAGACTGTGCGAAAGTACTTCCCTGAGACGTGGATCTGGGACTTGCTGGTGTTAGAGTAAGTAACTTTCTTTATATAAAAAGGCAATGATATAGACTTCTCACAATTTTCCATTTTTAGCCAATTTTTCAATATCCAAGTATCTCTTAGACACATTGCATCAGAGCTAAGAAATTTTGCACACGGTTAATTCTAAGACTTCCAGAAAATGGGAATAAGGAGTAAATATGACCAGGCCCTGCAGAGACTAACACCTATATGAGATTCTTCACTGGCCAACAATCTTGAGTTAAAAACAGAATCAGTCAGGCCAACTACACACCGTAGTAGTAGAATTAAAACTTTAAAAAGCCTGCCTTCATTAGAACAGCATTTTAAAGAGTAAAATTTAAAAGCAATCTCAAAATACATATTTATTTCATAACAATAGTGTCTATACTAGAAAATGCTATAATTCTGTGTCTATAGGAAATTCTGATAAAGGCTAGAATTGAAAACAGAATTGGAAGTAAAGGACTTCTTACATTTTCCCACTTTGAGTCTTGATGATACTCTCCTTTATTGACATTTCTACTGGGTGCATAAGTCATGACAATAGAATTATTTATAGGGATTCTCTTCCTAGAAAGGATTTCTTTAACTGCTCACTTTCTGTTCTTCACATTGCCATCCTCCCCAGCTCATCAGGAGTGGCCGAAGTAGGAGTAAGAGTCCCTGATACCATCACGGAGTGGAAGGCAGGGGCCTTCTGCCTGTCCAATGTCACTGGACTTGGTCTCTCTCTTCCTGCCTCCTTCCAAGCCTTCCAGCCCTTCTTTGTGGAACTCACAATGCCCTACTCTGTGATCCGTGGAGAGGCCTTCACACTCAAGGCCACTGTCCTCAACTACCTTCCCAAATGCATCCAGGTAAAGACCTTTCTTTTCTAAATTGAATACAGGTATGGCAGTCAAGTAAATTAAAAATTCTATTCTTTGAAATACTGACAAGCTTCTGTGTATAAAGGGCTCTTACCCGAGGAGGAATACTCTCAGAGATATTCAGATGTGACAGAAGCTATGGTTGCTGATATTTCCATATACTTGCAACTTCAAACAAGCTTCTGACCCTTGCCCATAAGATTAGGAAGTTTTCACAATATGAAGATTCCTGACATAGCAAACAAAAATCAGTAGACTTCATTCTCATGTCCTAGATCCAAGTTTTTGACTTGTATGTTCCATATATTTAACTTTTGTATATCATCATAAAGCATTAATTAGATTAAGCCTTACTTTGAAAGTTATTTGTGAGCATCTTACCTCTGCTGAACCCATAACAGTTTATAAATCTTGAACACTCTGCTGGGAGAGCTGAGAGAATGGTCAAGATTCCAGGCCAAAGAAGTAGAAGTTCTGCAGGCAGGGGTGTTCTACTTTTCCTGACCTCTTGTGTCACCCCACAAAAGAGCAGATTAAAATACAAAGATTTCAATGTCAGATCCACTGTTAGGTAGTCAGTCTATGTTTAGATCAGCTTCAGTAGTAGGCAACTTAATATCTAAGCAGTCCCCCAATATGCTTTTTTTCAAACCATTCTACCTTTGGTTCCCTTCTCCCTCTAATCTTTCTTTTTGTCTCACCTGGGGTTTCAGGTTAGTGTGCAGCTAGAACTGAATCCTGCATTCCTAGTCCAGGAGAAGGAACAAGAGTCTCACTGCATCTGTGGGAACGGCCGACAAACCGTGTCCTGGGCAGTAAGGCCAAAGGCATTAGGTGAGGAACAGTCTCCTAGAGACAATTCTCTACTCAAGGATTGTATATATCAGTTGGATCCTTACATCTAGTGCTACTTCCCTCAGGCAAAGACCATGCCCCCCCCCCATACACACACCCCATCCCTGCTGCCACTGCCTTGTAGATACTTTTTCCTTTGTCTTTTATTCTAGGATGTCTAGAAGACTATCCCCTCCCTTCGCTTGCCTCCATCTATCTCTGCCTTGGATTCTCAGGGTCACTAGCCTCTAGTTGCTGCTGCTTCCATTCCTGCTCCTGTGTTTTCATAAAACAACAACAAAAAAAAAGGTTACAAAGTATTGAACACTTAACAAATCTTGAGGTTTGGAGACATGGAGAAAGAAGGAGATGGTGCTCATCTGTATTGCCCCTTTTTTAGGAAATGTGAATTTCACCGTGAGTGCAGAGGCACTGGAGTCTCAAGAGCTATGTGGGACTGAGGTGGTGGTGGTCCCTGAATATGGCAAGAAGGACACCATTATTAAGTCCCTGCTGGTTGAAGTAAGTAAGCCTACCTATTTGGTAGGTCACCATGAGCCAATAAAAACAATGGTGCATTGAAGGTTCCAAGTTTTAGATAAGAAGGGTGAAATAATACATAAGCACATAAGATTATAAATAATACTTAAGTACATAAGAATATTTCACAATAGTCTCTCTTCTCTCTCTTTATCTCTCAATCTCTATCTTTCTCTCTTGATATTTACATAATTTTTCCTCATTTTCTCCTCTCTGTTCTTCATATTGCTTATACTTAACAATTCTTTATGTGATACAATTGGAAGTCAGCTCCAATTCTTCTCTTCCTGATCAGGAAATTGGTGGTTCCACTATCAGCATAATTGTCCATTCTCACCTCTACCTTTCTTTCTTGCCACCTACAGCCTGAAGGACTAGAGAAGGAAGCAACATTTAATTCCCTGCTCTGCCCATCAGGTAAGAGTCATTCATCACAATTAGAATAGCACTGACTAAAGTTTCTATAATATTTAAAGTTGAGAGAATCCTATATCTTATTCCTACACCTCCCTATGAGCTTGACCCATTTGATAAATGAGGCAACTAGTTCCTAGAGAAGCCACATAATTTGATCAGGAGACTATCCCTAGCCCATGCTTTCCAAATTTTTACGTGTTATAGCACTTTTACAAACACCCAGATGTCCTTCTATGTATGACATGGTTACATAGGCAATGGTTACATAGGCAATGACTATTGTCAAAAGCAATGTTTCCTTGAATATTTGGTTACATACCATATGGGTAGCCAAATTCAAGCCACCTCATCATTGAGTTTTGCATAGGCAAGAGCATTTGATAATGGGACCATGCTGTGTCCTAAAGAAAGAATAGTCTCAGCCTATACCATTATTGTCATATCATTATTTGTTTGATGCCAATCTTGTACCTAATGTTCTATCAGTCATTTGAGAAGATACTAAAGAAACTCACAGTAGAAGATATAACTTTATTTTGGTGGAGAGTGTTCTAGTCTAAACAAAAACACAGAATGTTAATACACTAAGAAAGTTATCAGCACAGTATGTTCTCACCTCAAACAATGTCAAATCAATATCATACATGTCTTTTTGCCTTTCTCTTCAGTTTATATAATATTCAGTTTATATAATATTATATATATATTTCTTTTCTCTTTGTATAATAAGCAGTTCTGTTTATTATGCTTATTATACTCTCAAGACTTCAAATATATAAAATGTGTTCTAAAAACATAATTGCCTGGTTGTTTAGCCTTATTTTAAAATTTAAGTAAGTTTGCCACCAAATCCTTTAATCTTGGTATGTCTTCCATTACTGAGTTCTTCATTTTTTATTTATTTCTTATGTATCTAGGGCTAATCATCAAGTAGTTCTATTAAAATTAACTTAATTTCCCATGTAATACAAAAATATATTCTCCTTTACAAAATAAAACTTCATATTAAAGGGAAACTTTTTCAATACTTCAATGATCATCCATATATGTTTAGAAATACTGTGCACATGAATGTTTACATATGTGATTTATATAACTGGTATATGTTTCATTCTGTAACTAACATTTATAACTTTTTACTGAGCAACCTATTTTAGAAATCTAGCCATATTAAATTATAGAAGTAGGTAATCTTTTTCAGTCCCTTTTAATTCCATACTATCAATATATCATGGTTCTGATTGTTTTTTAGCTATTGATCAATTTTTTTAAACTATTTGCCAGAATGAATGAATGAATGAATGAATGCCTCCTTATATATACATGCAAGTATATTTAAGGTAGATAACAAAATGTGAAATTTCTAACAGGGAACATGTATATTCTTAAATTTTAATAGAACTTAAAAACCTTTCTTTTATTACCTAAATGTGTTAATAGTCTCACCAGTTTATATTGTGCTGCACAATCACCATCATCTTTAACCATCAGAGTTTTCAATTTTCATGAAAAATTTGCATGAAAAATAGTGTTGTTTCTATCTTAATTTCTATACTCACAAGTGAATATGAGCTTATTTTTACATATTCATGAATGACTTCATATCCTTTGACCATTCAGGTTCTAGTGGTTTGTCTTTTTTTCTGCTTCATCTGTATGACACTGATTTTTTATCAAATAAGTTGCAATTTTTTTCGCTTGGCAATTTGTCTTTTACCTTTGTTTATGGCATCTGTTTTCTTATTTTTTTGAATGAAGGTAAGAGAGGTTTCTTTAACATATAAATAATATATACGCAAGTATGTCTTACAGATATATCTCTTATTATAGTTTTATGTGATAAGAACACTTAATGTGAGATCTATCTTATTAACAAGTTTTTAAGTGTAAAGTATGATACTGTTAATAGTAGGCACTGTTCTAGAATGTATGTTGGTACAGCCACTCTGGAAAACAAAATGGAAACTCCTCAAAAAATTAAAAATGAGCTACCCTATGACCTAGCAATTGCACTACTGGGTATTTACCCCAAAGATATAAATGACATGATCCAAAGGGATACTTGCCCCCCAATGTTTAGAGCAGCAGTGTCCACAATAGCCAAACTATGGAGCGAGCCCAGATGTCCATCGACAGATTAATGGATAAAAAAAGACATGGTGTATATATATTTATATAATGCAATATTACTTGGCCATCAAAAAATTAAATCTTACATTTGCAACAATGTAGATGGAACTAAAAGGTAGTATGCTAAGCAAAATAAGTCAGTCAGAGAAAAGCAATTATCATGGGATCTCACTGATATGTAGAATTTAAGAAACAAAAGAGAGGATCATAGAGGAAGGGAGGGAAAAATAAAATAAGACAAAATGGGATAGGGAGACAAACCATAAGAGACTCTTAACTAGGGGAAACATGGGTGGCTGGGTGGTTTAGTGAGTTAAGCGTCTACCTTCAGCTCAGGTCATGGTCCCAGGTCCTGAAATCAAACCCCACATCACAGTCCCTGCTCAGTGGGGAGTCTGCTTCTCTCTCTCTCTTTGCCCCTCTCCCCTGCTTATGCTGTCTTAAAATCTTAAAGGAAAAAAAAAAAAAAAAACTGCAGGAAGCCAACTTAGGGTTCCTGGAAGGGAGGGGGATGGGAGGATGGGAGAATTGGGTGATGGGCATTAAGGAGGGCACGTGGTGGAATGAGCCCTGGGTGTTATATAAATATGACTGATGAAACTGAGCTCTGCTTCTGAAACTAATAATGCACTATATGTTAATCAATTGAATTTAAATTAAATAGTAGGCACTGTTCTCTACAACATAATCCTCTTGCATAACTGAAATTTTGTACCCTTTGACAAAAATTTCAATATTAATTTCATGAGGAAAGGCGGGCAGCATGAAAATAAATACATTTCTCTTTCATCATCCTGAAATTTACCAGGACTAAAACGGCGGTACATATATGCCTGTCACCAGCAATTATTTTATTTTTAGTGAGTCAAACGTCGTTCTTCTTCACCCCCAACTTCCACATCTTCCATGAAAATACTATCTTCATATCTGGTGAAATTTGATGGCAGTGAGGACAGAGCATTATTATAGAATTCAGAAACTTTCAGAGATTTTTTTCTTTGCTTATGTATACATTAGGGTTTTTTTCATTACACTGTTGAATAAAGAGGTTAGAGATGAACACTAAAGAGATCATCTTGTGATAACCATCTCATGCTAGCCACAGGATGACCACAACAGAGTCACAACATCATGGACACTTCTCAATCTGTAGCCTTCTTTTGGAATATACTCTACATATGGGGGAAAAAAAGGGATGAGGAAGGAGAATTTCTGGAAATCTCAGTTTCCCATTCGTACACATTTAAGATAAATACACACACACACATAAAACAAGCATATTAAAATAGTGACAACTTTTCAGAAGTTTAAGTGTAAGGCACAGTTCTGGCTTCTGGGTTTGGAGCTCTTCAAGAAGTTACATGGCAGAAGTAATTTCCATTATTTCTCTAGGTGCTGAGGTATCTGAACAATTATCTTTGAAGTTGCCAGAGAATGTAGTAGAAGAATCTGCCCGAGCCTCCACCTTCGTAGTGGGTAAGCTCCAGCCCTAGTGAATTATTCTCCTGTATTGATTGTTTTTCCTTTATTCTTTTCCATAAATACTCAAAATCACCATTGTAATATTAACTTGATTCTTCCCTCTTTCTTTGGGCTTTTGTATTATTCCCAATCATACTTCTGTCCCTGGACAGCTCACCCTTACTAAAAATATTTATTTTTCAATCTTCCTAAAATTATTCATTTCTTCTTAATGATTCACATAGATTATAATCTATAAGCTTTATCACATCCCATCTCTCTCACTCTCTAGGAGACATACTGGGCTCTGCCATGAAAAACATACAAAATCTCCTCCAAATGCCGTATGGCTGCGGAGAACAGAATATGGTCCTCTTCGCTCCCAACATCCATGTTCTGGATTATCTAAATAAAACACAACAGCTGACTCCAGAAGTAATGTCCAAGGCCATTGGCTACCTCAATACTGGTGAGTGATTAAATGAGTGAAGACTTCACAGTGTCATTTTAACAATAGATTGGATTTCCTAATAGGCTTGAGTTACTTATCAAGTCTATGATATGTTAGCGAATCATAGTATCATAGTTACTATGATAGGAAGGACAGTTAATTTTAAGATTATCCAGGGTCCAGCCTCTAATAAATGTTTAAAATGAAGAACCTTGTAACATAGGACAGCAAAATTTAGGAAATATCACAAGAGAAACTGAAGCATTTTAGTAATTTCTCTGGCCGCAACATACACAGTCGATCAAATTGTTTCATTAACCTTCCGTTTCAGGTTACCAGAGGCAGCTGAATTACAGGCACCATGATGGCTCCTATAGCACCTTTGGGGAGAAATATGGCAGGAATGAGGGCAATACCTGGTAAGTGATTGACAGTTCTTTGAGGTCCTATTTTTTTTACCAGCTCTTTACATATATTATCACAATTACATTCACAGTAACCTTATCAGATATGTATTATTAAACCTCTAGTTGGTTATACTTGACAAATATAGCAAGGTAACAAGCGGAAAAGCTGACATTCAAATATATGTTAGATTTGTTCCCTAAATTCATCCTGTTAGTAATAACCAAGGTATTCTTTCTAAAACAGCTAGTTTTTTGAGAGGAAGAGCGCACGAGCAGGGGGAGGGACAAAGGGAGAGAATCTTAAGCAGCCTCTGTACTCAGCACAGACTCCGACGTGGGGCTCGATCTCATGATTCTGAGATCATGACTTGAGCCAAAAATCAAGAGTCAGACAGTTAATTTCAGGTGGTTATCTGACTGAGCCACCCAGACACCCAGAAACAGCTCTTTTTTTTTTAATGGTTACTTTTTTTTCTAGAATAGTTCCCATAGCCATGAGTTTTTTAATACATTACCAGTGAACATATCATCTAATTTCTAGATAAACATCTAATTTCTAGATGTTCACTTCAGCTTTTAATATGTTTTTATATCATGGTCATCCTGACTGTGAATACATTCACTCATAGGAAGAAAGAAAAGAGGAGAACCCAGTGACAAGCAACATTGTTTTAAAATCCTTAAGGTGTGGGGCTCAGTCAGATAAGCACCTGACTCTTCATCTCAGCTCAGGTCTTGATCTCAGGGTCACAAGTTCAAGCCCTGTGCTAGGCAACAAGGTGGATGTACAGCCTACTTAAAAATAAATGGATAAATAAAATCCCAAAGGCAAACCAAAGCAGTGTGAAGTTATTCAATCTTCTTTTTTTTATTATTCTTTTTTTATTCAACCTTCTAAGTAAGGAGATTCTGCCATCTACAGAAGGAAATCTCTAATGAGAAGAAAGCCTTACTCAAATAAGTAAAAACAAGTAACATCAGAAGTTCTTATGGGGTGCCTGAGTGGCTCAGTGGGTTAAAGCCTCTGCCTTCGGCTCAGGTCATGATCCCAGGGTCCGGAAATCAAGCCCTGCATCAGGCTCTCTTCTTATCAGGGAGCCTGCTTCCCCCTCTCGCCCTCTGCGTGCCTCTCTGCCTACTTGTGATCTGTCTGTCAAATAAATAAATAAATAGAATATTTAAAAAAAAAAAAAGGAAAAGAAAAAGAAGTTCTTAGACTCTCTGTAGCAATGAGAAAATGAGTCAGCAAGGAAATACTAGATGTAGCCAACAAATCAAGCAGTCTAAAGACAATGGGAATTCTAAATACACAGGAATAGTTGTCAGGTGACTCACATAAATGTAAGCAGTGTCATAGGAAGCTTTTTCTGTGCCACAGTTATAAAACTATTGTAACAACATAAATATCATCTCTTCCGCCCTGCTCAGGCTCACCGCTTTTGTAATAAAGACTTTTGCCCAGGCTCAAAACTACATCTTTATCGAGAAATCACACATCACCCAAGCCCTCATCTGGCTCTCCCAAAGGCAGAAGGACAATGGTTGTTTCAGGAGTTCCGGGTCTCTGCTCAACAATGCCATTAAGGTGAGGTGTTCTCACATTCGTTTTGGTTTTTTGTTTTTTTTTCTAATAAGATTTTATTTATTTATTTGGGAGAGAGAGCGAGAGAGCACGAGCAGGGGGAGCAGCATAGGGAGAGGGAGAAGCAGTCTTTCTTGTGAGCAGGGAGTCCGATGTGATACTCCATCCCAGGACCCTGAGATCATGACCTGAACCGAAGGCAGGCACAACAGATTGGGCCACTCAGGCGCCCTTGGAATTAGTTTTGATTTGTCCATTTATGATGTCCACAAGGATGAGAAGAGGTAATAATATAGGAATATTTTAGCAAAGGTAACTAACTAACTAAAAAATAAATAAATGAAACCTGGATAGTACCAAGAAAGAGGGGATGGGACTTAGCTTGATTGTGGTAACTGGCCCCATGGGGAGGAATCTGAATCGGGATAAATTCCAGGACACAGCAGAAGGCAAAGAGCTGGTGAAGAGCGTGCTCAGAAGTTAAATTACTCTGATCTCTCCCTCTGACTCTCACTTACAGGGTGGAGTGGAAGACGAAGTGACCCTCTCTGCCTACATCACCATTGCCCTTCTGGAGATTCCTCTCCCTGCCACTGTAGGTACCACCCCCTCCCCTGTGTAGTTCTAGATGCAGTGACATCACTGCCCTGCTGTCAGAACCAGCCCTCTGCTCAAAGTCTGGTGTCAGCTCTCCCTTTATGCCTGGGATGGTGCTTCCCAGATCAGCAGAAAATTTGGACAATCCACTAAGAAAGATTGACACCATCCCAGGGTATGGACCTCCCACTGCTGCCATGTACACACCCAAAATGAATTCTAAAAATATGGCCTGTGTTCCTGACTTATGAATGTCATGATAACACGAAGATACTTTTCTCTCCATCCACAAGAATGAGAATAGATGAACACATGCCTTTGAAAATTGACCTGTGCTTTCTTGGTTCCCTCCTTGTTCCCCACCCCAGCACCCCGTTGTCCGCAATGCCCTGTTCTGCCTGGAGTCAGCCTGGAAGTCAGCAAAGGAAGGACCCCATGGAAAGCATGTCTACACCAAGGCACTGTTGGCCTACGCTTTCGCCCTGGCAGGTAACCAGGAGAAGAGGAGAGACGTACTCAGCTCCCTTCATCAGGAAGCCGTGAAGGAAGGTGAGCGCACATCTGCGGTCCTCTCCCTGCCCCCATTCTCTGTGTCAAGAACCGTACAGCAGAACCCCCACACCTACATTCTGTGACCCCTTTCCCCTGGCTTCTTTTGTCTATATCACTATAAAATCTGGGTTCTCTTAAGCAAGTCACACATCAAAAGATAAGAGGCAGTGTAGTGTAGTAGTGAGACACCCAGCCTCTAGAGACTAGCTCCAAAGCCTCTTAACCTACGAGGCCTTGGACAACTCACTTACCATGTCTGTGTTTCAGTTCCTGCAATGATAAAATGTGGATAATAGTCTTTACCTCATAGGGTTCTGTCAATATTAAATGAATGAATACAAGCAAAGCACTTAGTAAATAATATGGTACAAGTAAGTGCTGTGACAGGATTACCTATCGTGATTTTAATAGTCATTCTTTTTTTTTTTTTTTTAAGTTTTTACTTACTATTTGACAGACAGAGATCACAAGTAGGCAGAGAGGCAGGCAGAGAGAGAGGAGGAAGCAGGCCCCCTGCTGAGCAGAGAGCAGATGCGGGGCTTGATCCCAGGACCGCGTGATCATGACCTGAGCTGAAGGCAGAGGCTTTAACCCACTGAGCCACCCAGGTGCCCCTTTAATAGCCATTCTTAAGATATACCCAGTCCTTTCCTGGTGCATCATACCTTCTTAAACATAAGAAAAGAGTGAAGGAAGTCACCTCACAAATAAATTATGGTATTTTATGCTCATATCAAAAGTCTGATAATGTTGACAAATCTATTCATATTCACACGATATTTCTATGTGTGCTGTGGTCTATATGAGGGGTCAAAGAAATAGAAAATGCAAATGCAAATAATACTTTATCCAGTAAAACATATTTTACCTTTCACCCTTGACAGTGCCATTAATTGCTTATCCTTAAAATGTATTGGGAATATTTCAGATATGTAAACCACTTTATACTTTCCTCCCAGTTTAAGAAACACGAAATGACCAGTGCAGGAAAAATTCCCTGTGTACTACTCCCACCCCAAAAGGTAGCCATTATCCTGAATTTGTCCTTATAATTTCCCTGGGTTTCTTTATTTTTCCTACATACCTATTTCTAAACAATATTTGGAATTTTTACGTGTTCCTCATCTTTACATAAAGGTATCACACTTTTGAGTATTTCTGCATCTTGTTTTCTTGCCTGTTTGTCTGCCTTTTGTTTTTGATATTGAACCCTGGGGGAAGAGGAGGCCCCATATGAGTGCCTGTGGCTCTAATGCATTGTTTTCACTGCCACATAATATCTCACGATATATACATAGGTCATGATTTATAGTAAGGAGTCTCTCCCTCATGGACGTTTTCTTGTTTCTTATTTGTGGCTATTGCAAACCACGCTGCAATGAACACTCACAAACATGCCTCCTTGTACCTGTGTGAGTTTCTCTGAGCTACACTTCCAAGAAGTGAATTGCTGATTAGCAGGCTAAGCACATCTTCCTCTTTGCTGGATATACCCGAATTGCTTTCCAAAGAGCAGCTTCCTTCCCTCGGCAGCGTAAATTCCTATTATTTCCCATCTTCGTTAGCCTTTGGTATTTTAAGATTATGTACTTTTTCTGGCCTAAGGAGTATGAACTCCATTATCTCATGTCATCTGTGATCCTCACAAGAAACTTCTATAGAAAAAGGCTCAGTGGGTTAAGCCTTTGCCTTCGGCTCAGGTCATGGTCTCAGAGTTCTAGGATCGAGCCCCGCATCGAGCTCTCTGCTCAGTGAGGAGCCTGCTTCCTCCTCTCTGTCTGCCTGCCTCTGCCTACCTGTGACCTCTCTCTGTCAAAAAAATTAATATAATCTTTTAAAAAAAAATTTTTTTTAAAGAAAAATTTGTAGAAAATTTAACAAAGCCTAGATAAGGTCTGATTAACATCAAAAAGAGGAAATTCCCACAGCTGGTGAGGGATCTTGCTCTGCTCTGTCTCCCCAACAACCCAACCACAGCAACTTTTTGGAAACTTTGATGGCTGTGGGCTTCTGACTCCAGCAACATGTCTGCCTTCACCTAACTGAAACAAACAAGTTCAGATTTACACAGAAGGAAAAGCATCTAGATAAGGTTAAAGAGTGTACTCCACTTCAGCTCTGGCTTAGGCACTTTCACTTCACTTAAATAAGAATAGGTAGTCACTCATAAATCTCTTTTTCTCATCTCCAGAGAGTTCTGTCCATTGGGAGCGACCTCAGAAACCCAGGGAACCAGTGGGGCATTTTTACAAACCTCCGGCTCCCTCAGCTGAGGTGGAGATGACATCCTATGTGCTCCTGGCTTACCTCACAGCCCAGCCTGCCCCAGCCTCAGAGGAGCTGACTTCTGCCTCGCACATCGTGAAGTGGATCACAAAGCAACAGAATTCCCACGGGGGCTTCTCCTCCACCCAGGTCTGTGTTTCCCAGAACCTTTCACTTCACCTTTAGGTAGCAAAAGTTTTGGGATGGGCACCTGGATGGCTCAGTGGGTTAAAGCCTCTGCCTTCAGCTCAGGTCGTGATCCCAGGGTCCTGGGATCGAGCCCCACATCAGGCTCTCTGCTCAGTGGGGAGCCTGCTTCCCTTCCTCTCTCTCTGCCTGCCTCTCTGCCTGCTTGTGATCTCTGTCTGTCAAATAAATAAATATTTTTTTAAAAGGTTTTGGGGACATCTGGGTGGCTCAGTTGGTTAATCTGCTGCCTTCGGCTTGGGTCATGATCCCAGTATCCTTGCTCAGCAAGAAGCCTGCTTCTCTCTCTGCCTCTGCCTGCCACTCTGCCTGCTTGCGCATTCTCTCTCTCTGGCAAGTAAATAAATAAATAAAATCTTTAAAAAAATAGTTTTGAACAAGCTATAAAGACACACAAGAAGAAAAACTGAAGTTGAAAATAACTTGAATGAGGTAAATATTACTAGTATTCAGGGATAGTGAGGAAATAAGGAAAAATGAAAGTCAAAGAGGGCTAAAAAGAAAATGTCTGCAATCCTGGGATTCCATCCTTGTTACCATCATGGACTTCTCCTCCCGACAAAAATTCTACCTCCCTAAAGAAATGGGACCTGGTATGCAATGGCCACAGCAGAATGAATTTAAAAAAAAAAAAAAAAAAAAAAAAAAAAAAACAACCAACAAAAAAACTTACCTTCTGGAATCTTCTGGAAGTTCTAAGAGTGCCTTTCAAAAGTACCTTTCAAACTGTTCCCAGGAATGCTGCTCAAAACCCAATAACCTCTCCTTGCAAATCTCTCCATTCGTAGGTCCCCTTTAACTGGCTTATTTTAAAGTGGACACATTTTATACTTCTACTATTCACCTCTTACTATACAAACATCTGTTCACCAGGAACATGAAGAAATTTTTTTACTGAGCCAACATTCATCAATATGTACACAGCAGGTCATTTCCTTTTCAGAGAATTGAGAGGTTATCCTAAAGGCTAAACCTAAAAGAGAAAGAGAAAGTGACAACATGGCATCCCATCTTTTTTCCATTGTAATTTATCTCTTACTTTTCCATATGAATGGAAAAAAACTGAATACTTTTTACTACAAGCCATTCTTTCTCAGTAATCTATTATTTAATGGTGAGTGCTGTGAAGTGTGTAAGCCTGATGATTCACAGACCTGTACCCCTGGGGCCAATAATACATTATATGTTAATAAAAATAATTTTTTAAAAAAATCTGGAAAAAAAGAAATTTATTCTTTAAAGACTCATTCAGGTTCAGGTTCAGTGCTGATGAGAATGGAGAATATGACATGTAGGGATGGGAGGAATCCAGACTTCCAATAAAAAAGGGAGAGCCATAAATAATTATAATTAAGCATGACCCTAATCATGGTGGCAAAGGACCTAGGGCTTCCTCAGGGCGCTGACCTCACCCTAGAGCAGAGTTTCATCTGGGGTGAGAGCTGGACTGAATTTTGGCTGAATGGTGGCGGGTATGACCATAGTTATTAAGCAGGACCTCTGAGCAAACAACTAATGCCATTAACTGATTCCAATTCATGTATATTTTCCACATTCCATATCCCACAAGTATTTATAGAGAAAGATCCATTTTCTGAGAAATAAAATGCACTCCTAAAGCAGATATGTGACTGTTATGGTTCGATCTAAGGATTAGAATCAATCTTGAAATTAGAGCTCCAGTATTTAAGTAGTGAGGGGAGCCGGAGAGAGTGAATCAAGGCCCCCGTTGTGGCGGCTGACGTGGGCCTTTGGGCTTCAGAAGGTTACCAAGCCTACGCAGGTTCTCTCACTCCTGTCTTCCAGGACACAGTGGTGGCTCTCCAGGCCTTGTCCAGATACGGAGCAGCCACCTTCACCAGGACTGGGAAGCCCACACAAGTGACCATCCAACATTCGGGAACACTTGTCGCCAAATTCCAAGTGGATGACGACAACCGCCTGTTACTACAGCAGACCTCACTGCCAAAGGTGCCTGAGGAATATACCATGACGGTGACAGGAGGAGGTTGTGTCTACCTCCAGGTGAGATTCTTGGTCCACATTAGCCATTAATCTCTGACTCGGCAGAGGAGAAGGCAAGTCAGAGAAAGAGTTGAGGAAATTGGGAGAAGGAGAAACACAGATTTTTGTCTTTGATATTCCACAGACATCCCTGAAATACAATATTCTGCCAGAAAAGGCAGAGTTCCCATTTGCTTTGGAGGTACAGACTCTGCCCCAAAGTTGTGATGGACCCAAAGCCCACACCAGCTTCCAGATCTCACTGAAGGTCAGGTAAGACCTCTGCCTGAATCATCTAATTCTGTTTATAACAACTAGTCCTCTTACTGGAGTTTGTCATTAAGCTGAGCAACATGTCCATAAATATCTGCACTACGTTTATTGAAAAAGCAGTGTGTCCTCGGGTTCATACAGAATTTCTCTGTGGTGGGGAATTTATTCATGGTATGTCCTGTCTCCAGGATCTATGCTTGTTGAACCTCGTTATTTAAAGGTTAATTCCCCTCAATAACAGCTAAAAACAGAGAACATTCATCCTTGCCTCTGACCTGAATTCCTGATTTAATACTAATGTCATAGATCCATTCTTGGATTTCATTCTATTACAGAATATAAAATGTATATTCCATGTATAATGTACATGTATGTATATGTACATGTAATATAGAATATTGTAATATTGTAATAGAATATAAATACTGACCATTTCAGCAAGGATGCACCATAAAATGATAAGATCAGTCGACCAATAAGCCAATCTCATTTTATAGTTCTGTGTTCTAACATAATTTATTAGGTCTTACATTTGTGGACTTTATATTTTACAAGTTTTATGCACTTTTAATAAGGCTATAATGGTAGACCTTTTGATATTTGATATCATCCTTGCTCTATCCAGGGCAGATATGGAGAATTCCTGAAAAGCATGAATAGAAGGAAGTAGTGACTCTCTAATTAGAATTCCTACTGGCAATAAATAAATCTCAGATTCTATACAAAATAATCAATTTGGGAGAAAAATAGATATATATATACAGCACTATTCAGATGGCTCTAGGGCTAACAAAAAATGTATCTGTCCACAAGAATATTCTAACCTGGGTGGGGATACTATTCAGGAAAAAAAGTTAAAGTACATGTCACAAATAACTGGCAGAGATTAGAGGTCTCAGACCCAGCTCTGCATCACATGCTTTCTCAAACTGCAGTGCCTCGAGTCCACACATGTGAAGTCCTGACTCATCAGGTCTTGGGTACAGCCTGGTCTTTGTGGTTTCAACACATTCCCTGGAGATTGTAATGCATCCACTTGGGGAGGACATTTAGGAAGCCCTCCATGTACCTTTGAGGGCAGTGAGGGCTTGCTCTGGGCATAGAAAAGGAGAATACTTAGTAACACAGAAAATTTTAACTCCTTTCTTCCCTGAATCTTCAGTTACACCGGGAGTCGTCCCGCCTCCAACATGGTGATTATTGACGTGAAGATGGTGTCCGGCTTCATTCCCCTGAAACCAACAGTGAGAATGGTAGGTCTAGCGTATGTCCAGGAGGCTCTATTTTATTTAATGTTTTAGGTGTCTCCGGACTAAGAAAATATTAGAATCTTTTCAGTCACTTCTATGAAACGTCAAAAAATTACTTTCTCCAAAGTCAGAAATAGAATTTAACATGTTTGTATACAGGTTTTTTGGTGTGTGTGGACTTGCTCATTAAGCTTTGTTTTAGGGGGTCTCAAAATTCTCTGACAAATTTTTTGGTCAAGTTTCTCCCATTAAAAAGTACTTGTTTTTAAAACTAATAAGTTAAAACTCACACACACACACACACACACACACACACACACACGCACATACGCATATATACACAAATGAATGATCCACAAAACATTCTCTCTTCCCTCCAAAGGTTTTCTGGGGCATTTTTATCATTAGCCAGTCTTCCTTTTAAACTTAAGTGGCCAATTAAGACACACATTACTGTAACCATTCTTCTACAGCTGGTTAGGACTGGGGTGGAGGGCATTAGGGATAATATTCATTGAGCCTCCTGAACTTTCCGTGCAGACTTGGTGACCTTGCCAGCTCCAGCAGGCTTCCCGTCACTGCTTTGGTGACACCCACAGAGACTATCTGTTTCATGTTACAAACAGCTCCCTTCCAAGAGCCACATCTACTAGAAGAATGTCAGCAAGCTCCTGCTTTCATGGAGCTTAGACACTTAAGAAGATAAAGCTTGGGCTCCTGGCTGGCTCAGTCAGAAGAGCATGAAACTCTGGAACCTCAGGGTCGTGAGCTTAAGCCACATTTTGGGTGTAGAGGGTTACTTAAATAAATAAAACTTTAAAAAAAAAAAAGAAGAAGAAGATAAAGCTTATGCACCAGTGGAAAAAAATACAAAAATGACCAATAGATAAAAATGACCAATAAATATAAACTCTAATTATTACAGAAGTTCAGAGAAAAATGAGATTGCTATAAGAGCAAGCAAAAAGAAAAGTTTTAAGAGAAACCCTCCTTGGGCGCCTGGGTGGCTCAGTGGGTTAAGCCGCTGCCTTCGGCTCAGGTCATGATCTCAGGGTCCTGGGATCGAGTCCCGTATCGGGCTCTCTGCTCAGCAGGGAGCCTGCTTCCTCCTCTCTCTGCCTGCCTCTCTGCTTACTTGTAATTTCTCTCTGTCAAATAAATAAATAAAATCTTTAAAAAAAAAAAAAAAAAGAGAAACCCTCCTCTTGAAGGAATAGAATATACATTGAACATCGAAATACAGAAAGTTCCCAAGTTTAGGATACTTATTTCACTTCTCTTCAGATATATCAACTTTACACATAGGTCATGTGTCCTAATATCAAACCCTGCATCCCAATTATCTCTCATTTTTAATTTAAAAACATTATCATCTTCACTTACAAAAATCCCTTGAAGAAACTTTACCCTCAGGCTTAATTTGGTAATAAAAATTCTTCGTTTCTCTGGTTTTCGCAGAGGCTTCACCTGTTTATTAACATTTGTGATGTATTAATTTTCTTCAGCTTGAAAGATCAAACTATGTGAGCCGAACAGAAGTCAACAATAACCATGTTTTGATTTATCTGGATAAGGTGAGAGTCCTGCCAATCTAATTGCAAAAAATATATAGGCAATAATCTCTCGAAGGGAGATATACTAATCCTATCCTAAGGAAAGTGAATGAAGGCATTTTGGAGACATCGCCTCCATGGCAAAAGTTTGAGCATTCTAATATTAATTCCAGTAAATACTCTCCTCTTCTTTATTTGCAATTCATGTAAGACTGTGAGAAAAAATGACTATTATAATATGAGGATATGAATACTTCTTGACCTCATAAACAAAAAATTTCTCTGCACAATGTGTTTATGTCCATAACCTGTTTGGAAGATATCAAGTAATGTAAGAAAGAAACCCATTGGTTTCTTCCTTATATTATTGTATCAACATCAACATAATTGATGTTATACATTACATATTACATATATCATACCTCAGATATATCAATTATATAATTCACATCTCAATTATTATGTCGACAGTATAAAACGAGGAAATACTGACCATTTTAGCAAGGATACACCATAAAATGATAAGATCAGTCAACCAATAAGCCAATCTCATTTTCTAGTTCTGTGTTCTAACATAATTTATTCATTCTTATATTTACGGACATTATATTTTACAAGTTTTGTGAAATTGTAATAAGGCTGTAATGATAGATCTTTTATATGACTTGTTAAGCCAACACAGTATTTCTACAAGACAGAGAAGTAAAACTATACCAAATCTCTGGATATGGAAAAATGAATGTCGTCATTCACCCAACAAAATCATGTATCATTCACCCTTTACAAAGAGCCCATGGACCAGTATTGATCAGAGTATATGAATTGTTTGGGTTATTTAAGCAAAATTTAGGGATATTTTCATTCACCCTGGGAGCTTTCTGTGCCACTTAAGGACACTGTTAGTCGATAAAAAGTTTTTCTCTCCAAAAGTAGATGACTAATTAAACTCATTCAAAGAAGAGAGAAGAAAGCTTGTAATTCCCTTTTGCTTTCTAGGTGACAAATCAGACACTCAGCATGTCCTTCACGGTTCTACAAGATGTCCCAGTAATAGAGCTGAAGCCAGCCATAGTGAAAGTCTATGATTACTATGAGACAGGTGAGTGTGAAAAACTTTGACTTAGAAACTAAATTTCTGGTCACAAAAATTTAGATTTGAGAAATGTGGGGGGGCAACTTATTACACTGTTCTTTAATTTTGTCCCCATCAAATCTGACTCTTCTCTGTCTTCTATACATGTTATAGAAACTATCTATCATACAAATACATCAACTACTAACACAGACCACCTGTAGGATATTTAGTTCCCTTTTCTTCAGATAAATCAACTGCAAAACAATGTGAGACTTAAATACATAGAACAACTGAACTGTCTTTCAGACGTTTAGGGGAAAGAAATATACTGTATTTGAAGAGTTAACATATAAAACAGCAAGCAATGTATGAAATGGATGATGCTGATGTTTCTGATACAATTCTTCCCATAATAAAATATTTTTAACTGACCTGTATTCCATAAATCTTTCCCTCTCACTTCACCTAATGGTTTTGTTTTCATTCAGATGAGTTTGCAATTGCTGAGTATGATGCTCCTTGCAGCAAAGGTAAGTAATGCACTTTCTTTCCAAATGCAGTCAGAACCCCTTGGCTTGTCTCTTACATCCCTCCATAAAATTCTGGCTAACTATTTTTCATAGACATCATCTTGCTCACAGTGCAACTTATTAAAGAAAAATGCATTTATTGGGAAAGGGCCACTGATAGTCAAACTTCACATAGTTCATAGGATTATTTGTTGGATACATATAAGTAATAAATCTCACTTCCCACTATGCCAATCAGGCCTCCTTAGACAGAATGCTACCCAGATCTGAGGGATGGAAGAGTCACTACTCAGGAAGCCTGAGTCCATCTTGATTCTCTCTTCTTTCCACTATCACAGATCATGGAAATGCCTGAAGATCACCAACGACAAGGAAAACCGCTTTGCTGGGGTCCCTGTTCCATGGACTGAGGTCTCTGTAGATGAAAAGAATTTTTGTGATCTATGAAGATTTGAAATAAACCTTTTTACCTGGTCAATCTTTATCACTGTTTCCTCATTCTTTCAATAAACATTTATTACATTTCCATACAATTCCCGGTAGATTCCTGGGGTTAAAAATTCATAGCAATCAGGGGTTGAGGGACTTCAGCAAATGAGAACTATTACAGCAATGTTGGTCTGAACAGCCTTCATTAGGGGTTGCAGAGAAAGTATTGGATTATGCCCTAGGACAGTGTGAAGGGTGTTTAGCTACAGGAATACCCTAAGAAAAAGTCAGCATGCATTTTATGACTAGAAAAGAATTTTCACATTAAAGGGAAATAATGAAATACAATGTTGGGTAAGTTACATTGGGAGACATCATCATTAGTTGGAAATTTACCTGAACAGGGATTACATCTCCTCAGAACCAAATCTGCCATTGACTGATACAAGTGATTTGTCAGTTAACTGTGGGTCTCAGGTTCAATAAAGGATGACAGATGGAAAATGCTGAAAGGGTGACATGTTAGAAGCAAGCTCTCTTAGGAGTGCCTGAGTGGCTCAGACAGTTGAGTGCGGGACTCTTGATTTTGGCTCAGATCATGATCTTAGTGTCATGGGATCGAGCCCCTCTCTCCCTCTCCCACAGCCCCTCCCCCCGACTCTCTCTCTCTCAAAAGAAAGTGAGCTCTCTTAGAAGAAAGGGTATATAGGACTCAAAAGCCCGAATAAGTATGTTATATTGGAGTATTTTTTTTTTCCCAGAACATCAAACCAGGATCAAAGGATAGGTGTAAACTCAAGGAGGAGTTCAGAGGCAGAAATCACTGGCCAGGGGCGCCTGGATGGCTCAGCGGGTTAGGGCCTCTGCCCTCAGCTCAGGTCATGATCTCAGGGTCCTGGGATCGAGCTCCGCATTGGGCTCTCTGCTTAGCAGGGAGCCTGCTTCCTCCTCTCGCTCTGCCTGCTTCTCTGCCTACTTGTGATCTCCCTCTGTCAAATAAATAAAATCTTGAAAAAAAAAAAAAAAAAAAAAAAAGAGGGACGCCTGGGTGGCTCAGCAGGTTAAGCCGCTGCCTTTGGCTCAGGTCATGGGATCGAGTCCTGCATTGGGCTCCTTGCTCCTGCCTCTGCCTGCCTCTCTGCCTACTTGGGCGTACTCGCTTGCTCTTTTTCTCTCTCTCTCTGGTAAATAAATAAAATCTTTTAAAAAAAAGAAAGAAAGAAATCAGTGTCCCCAGAATACCCAGTCTCTACATTTTCTTTGTGGTAAGTATTGAAAGCATTTATTTATGGGTGGAGGGACAGAAGCCTCAGGAGTTCACCGAGATCTCTGGAGTTGTCCTAGGAGTCCATGTCTTCATTGGGGTTAGTTTGACTGAAGCTTGGATGGTATCAGCTAAGAACTCTCAAGGACTTTGAAGTTCAAGCATTATTAGCTCTATCCCTGGACTGGGCAAAAGTAAAAGATAAAAGCTATCACTGAATTCCACACATTCAGGCACCCCCCCTACTTGAATCCCAGATCACTTGCCCAGCTGCAGTAGCACAGCCGAGACCCCACACAGAAAAATTCACAGCGATGATGAGGCATAAGATTTATTCAGCACAAACTCGATAACCAGGGCCAAGCTATGATTATCCTAATGGTAAAGTGGTCAGGGACTGGGTTTCCCTCTTCTGCGAATCCTCTTCCTTCCACATTTTACATTATTTGCAGTGTCATATGGTAGGGGAAAAGCACATGTTTTCACAGATGTGGAAAATGGAATGGACTCAAAATTCAACTCTGCTACTTAGCACCTATGGAATCTTACCCACACTTAACTCCTCTCAAAACTCAGTTTTCTCATCCGTAAAGAAGGAAATCATTATCACCCTCCACAGGTGTGTGTGTGAGGGTGCAAAGACATCCACTGGAAGATGTTATTTATCTGACAGAGACACAGAGAGAGAGGGAACACTGTCGAGGCAAAGAAAAACAAGGCTGTACCCACCTCGAGTCTAGCCCTGACATAAGTACAGCCATCTTGACAAAACAAAAGCTGGCACTTTGTACCCCCTTTCCACCCACTCCCCTCCCCTTGGTAGTATGTGTGACATCCTCAGCCACCCGGGGCTGCCCTAAAAGAAAAACAAATAGCTAACTTGCTGAGATCACAATCCTGCAAGACAGGAGTCTCCCTTGGTTTACAAATGTCCTGGAGATTTACAACAAAGAAGCTATCTTAACAATAGCCCAATTTCCAAAGGTAAGTAACGCAGTTCCCCAAGCCCTAACGTCGCCCTCCCCACCATAAAACTAAAGAAGGCTGAGGCAGAAGGAAATGGAAATAAAGTTAAATTTCTCCTAAGCCCAAATCTCACTAACAAGGACACTTGATAGGAGAAATGTGAAACTTTATCTCTAAACCTCCAAGATAGTGTCGAGAATCATTCCCAAGTATATGGCCCACTGGTATACATCTAAAGGGTTTCACGAGAAGATTTTCAGTAATAAATAACCTTTCTCCCAACAATAGCTAGCCCTGCAAGGTCCTGGAGACCTTGCTTCCAAAATTCCTTAGAGACTTACAACAGCCCCTTTGTCCTCACCCACTGCCGAGTCCACCCCTACTCTGCCTTTAAAAACTTTGACTGTAATCTGGTTTGGGGTCCAAGTCCCTACTCCATTGTGTTAGGTATACTTGGGCCCAAGCTTAAGCTTGCTGAATAAACCCTCATATGTTTACATCGGTGTTGGCTCCTTGATGGTCTCTCGGACGCGAAAACTCAGGCACAACAAACACAAGCAGGAGGAAAGGGAGAGGGAGAAGCAGGCTTCCCGCCTAGCAAAGAGCCGATTCGGAACTCTATGGCAGGAGCTAAGCACAAGGCAGATGCACAACTAACTCAGTCATCCAGGCGCCCCAATTAAATAATGTTTTAAAGCCTGCCAGTAATAACATGATCTGTCCAAGGGAAATCCATTCAGAAATAGGAATGCTCAAGGTTGTTTCTGAACAATAATAACAATGCACTGGAAAGCAATTAACCACAAAAAAGCAAATGTGAAATGGCTTACCATTTTAAAAATTACATTTTATATCCAATCATTTTCTCCAATTTCCTGTGCACAGAGTTAATAGAAATCTGAGGCTTTAAAAATATATTGGAAAATGCAAGTAATTGGGTCCATGCCCTTGTATTCATTGTGCTGGCAGAGAAGGGAATGGGGAGATGACAAGGCAGAAGGGCCTGAGCCTGAGGGGCTCCTGCAATGGTTAATGAAATATGACACCAAAGACACAGATAGTAAGAGAAAATATAAGTAAACAGAACTTCGTTAAAATTAGAAACTTCATGCATCAACGGACACTTTCATTTTTTTATTTTTTTTAAGATTTTATGTATTTATTTGACAGAGATCACAAGTAGGCAGAGAGGCAGGCAGAGAGAGAGAAAGGGGGAAGCAGGCTCCCCCAATGGATACTTTCAAAGAGTGAAGAACGACCCACACAATGGAGGACAATATTTGCAAATCACTTATCTGATAGAAGTATGACATTCAGAATACAGAGAGAACTATAAATCAACAACAAAAACAGAACCCAGTTTAAAAACCTCCAATTTGGGACACCTGGGTGGCTCAGTCAGTTAAGCGGCTGCCTTTGGCTCGGGTCATAATCCCAGTGTCCTGGGATCGAGTCCTACATCGGGCTCCTTGATGGGCGGGGAGCCTGCTTCTCCCTCTGCCTCTGCCTGCCACTCTGCTTGCCTGTGCTTGCTCTCTCTCTCTGACAAATAAATAAACATAAAATCTTTATAAATAAATAAATAAAAATGTCAAAGCACTTGAATAGAGATTTCTCCAAAGAACATACAAAAATGGCAAATACGTACACAACAGACACTCAATACCATTAGTCATCAGGGAAATGTAAATCAAAACTACAATGAGATACCTCCTTAAGCCTACTAGGATGAGTAATTAAAAAAAAAAAAAAAAAAGGCAAGTAACAGTCGTTGCCCAGGATGTAGAGAAATTTTAACCCTTATATATTGCTCCTAAGAAGGTAAAATCCATAGCCACTAGGAAAACACTTAGTGATTCCTCAAAAGATTAAACACTGAATTACTGTATGGTTCAACAACTCCACTCCTAAGGACCAACTCACCCCAAAGATCTGAAAACAGCAGCTCATACACCACTGTTCACAGCAACATTATTCCCAATAAGGTAGAAGTCAAGCGTCCAACAGCAGATGAATGGAAAAATAAAATGTGCTGTATACTTGGGCTGGAATATTATTCAGCCATAAAAAGAATGAAGTTCTGGTACACACTGCAACTGCAGGAAACTTAAAGACATTATGCCAAGAGAAGTGAGCCAGACACACAAGGACAAAAACACTGTCTGATTCCACTTGTATGAAGTTATCTAGAATAGGCAAATTCATAGACAAGAGGTAGATTAGGAGCTACTGGAGGCAGGTGGAAGATGGGGGGCCAGCTATTGTGTAGTGAGTAGAGAGTTTGTCTTGTGTCTTAGGAATGATGAAAAGGCTTCTTTAGGGGCACCTGGGTAGCTCAGTCTTGTTAAGCATCTGCCTTCGGCTCAGGTCATGATCCCAGGGTCCTGGGATCAAGCCCTGAATCAGGCTCCCTGCTCAGCGGGAAGCCTGCTTCTCTCTTTCCCACTCCCCCTGCTTGTGTTCCCTCTCTGGCTGTCTGTCTCTGTCAAATAAATAAATAAAATCTTTAAAGGAAAAAAAGAAAAGAAAAGGCTTCTTCAGAACTAGTAGGGATGGTTCTACAACATTGCGTATGTAATTAATGCCACTGGACTGTACATTTAAACAATGGTTAAAATGGCTAATTTTATACTAAGATTTTTTCCACCAATTTTTGAAAAACAAAAAAATAGAAACCACAATTTGGATATTGAAATGTAATAAAATGTAGTATTGCACAATAGAACACTATAGGGCAGCTAAAATGAATTATCTGTCTCTTTATACATAGCAACATGGCTTGTGAAACACTATAACTGGGAGAACATAGCAAATTTTAGACTGACTATTTGCATACTGCTACCGTTATAGAGAAAAAACACTCAGCCGTGAGTTTTTTTCTATTGAGATACATAGATGGATGTAAAATAGTGATTTTTTTTTAAAAAGATTTTACTTATTTATTTGACAGAGAGAGAAATCACAAGTAGGCGGGGCGGGGGGGGCAGGCTCCCCGCTGAGCAGAGAGCCCAATGCGGAGCTCGATCCCAGGACCCTGGGATCATGACCTGAGCTGAAGGCAGAGGCCTAACCTACCGAGCCACCCAGGTGCCCCGTGATTGTTTTGTTTTTTTTTTTTTAATTCTAAATATCTCTTTGGAGAGTGTGGAAGACAGCAAATGAAGGGTAGTCACAGAGAACTTTCTCTTCATTTGTAATCATCTTTTTTTTTTCTAAGTATGCTTTCCATGCTTTTAAAAGAATGGAAAGAAAACTTCCCTGGAGAGAAACAAAATAAATGAACAGTGGATATTTCTAAAACAGGAAGTAGAAGAGTAGGGCTGATGAATGGAAGCCTTTTTTATTTTTTCTTTTTAATCTTCTGCATTTTTACCCAGTGTGTATTTTACTTTTGTCAGTTTTTAAATGCTGAATGGCTTCCCTATGTTATAAGCAATATTTAAGGCTGAGACATTGTTATTACTCCACCTGTGAAATGTGATTATGAATTTATCTCTGATTTTTTTTATTAGAACATTCAGAAACTCTTCTTCTATTAGATGAAATTCTTAATTCTTTACACATAAATGGCAGATTTTACCCACCTGGGGCAAGGAAAGAGAGAACTCAGCAAAATCCATGGGAAGTTTATGGGATCCCATAGGGAAAAAAGTAAATACGATTGATTTGCATTTAAAATGTCCAGTGAGGGGCTCCTCTGCTCAGCAGGGAGCCTGCTTCCTCCTCTCTCTCTGCCTGCCTCTCTGCCTGCTTGTCATCTCTCTCTGTCAAATAAATAAATAAAATCTTTAAAAAAATAAATAAAAAATAAAATGTCCAGTGAGTCAGTTTGTTTAATTTGCCTTACAACCCAGAAAAAAAGTTGAAAACAATAATAAAGCCTGGGTTTGCATTCCAGGCGTTGTCTGTTTTTGTTTGCAGCCCTCTATAACTGACCAGATGCTTGTGGACTATCATAAAAGATGTCTTTCATGCATCCTTTAAAAAAAAAAAAAAAAGGCAAGATGGAGAGATATTAAAACTCCCCTAGACAAAAATTTTGCAGGGGATTAAAGGAGCCATTGTTCTCACTGGACAATGGACTTGGGTCATTTGGGGGAGTAACCTTAAAGAAACAAGATCTTAATACTCAGAGACTGACACTGTTACCAAAGTATTGTATTTTTATAGCTTTTAGAAATGAATGAAATTGCCTAAATTACCAAATTCATTTTTAAAATGAAAGAATTATCATCTGATGAATAGCAATCATCTGAAAAACGTTTATTAGGTTTTTCACATAGTGTATTCTCATTAGCTTCCCATAAAAACAAGTATAGAGAATTAATATCATAGCATACATAGTTGGGCTGGCATTTTGAGAACAAAAAATTGGTCATGTCCAGTTATTGGGCTTTTTGCATTTGAAAGCAGTTAATATTTAACTAGACAAAATGTCCCTCAGCCACCGTAGGACTCAGGCAAAGTGCAGCTAATGTACTCTTACGTCATTTATTCTGATAAAGTTCAAATACAAGACAGAGACTCCTAGAATGCAGGAAGACAGGAGAGTTAATCCAGCCACACTGTAATTGTTATGGGAAACAAACATTTCATACAGCTTTCCTGTGCGTCTAGCCTCATAATCCCTATCTGCGTCAACTCTCAAATATTTTGCTTTCTGTTTCATGTTAAGGAACCACGCGTTCATTCAACAGTCATTCATTGAGCAGCCACACTGTGGACCAACAGGAAACAGAACAGAAGGCAAAATCTCTGCCTTCAGAGAACTTAATATTCTAGAGGATGTAGAAAGATTTAAAAAAATATATATATATAATATATATTTTTTATATATAAATTTTTATAAATTATATATATTTATATATAATATATATAATTTTTATCTATATATTTATATATAAGTTTTATATATAAATATAAATATATAAATATATATATATATAAACAAGAAATTTAAATTGCAAATAAGAAATGTTTCCTGCTATGGAGGGGGAAAAGGGGAGCACTGAAGTAGGGATGGGGCATGGTTACAGCTCCACTCTGCGTGGGGGTGCAGGAAAGACCTCTGTAAGAAAGTGTTGGGAGAAGAGACTTGTAAAAGGTGAAAAAATACTGCTCAGGGAAATGCTAATCACTTCTCAACTACATTTATGTGCTGCAAAAAGAATCAAGGTGTGTCCCAAATATTGAACCCTCAGCCCTCAAAGCAGTCACCTTTAGCTGCAACAAAACCTTTGACTTACTACTATCCTGAGCAAATATTCTCATTTTCCACGTGTGCCGTGATGTGGTAAAGTCTGGGGAACACTATTTTTTTTTAAGATTTTTTAATTAGTTAACTAATTTGACAGACGGAAATCACAAGTGGGCAGAGAAGCAGGCAGAGAGAGGAGAGGGAAGCAGCCTCCCTGCAGAGCAGAGAGCTGAGCAGGACCCTGGGATCATGACTTGAGCCCCAGGCAGAGGCTTTAACCCACTGAGCCACCCAGGCGCTCCCAGGAACACTATTCTGCTGAAGAAACTGCAGGCAATGACATGTCACTGGTAATAAGGTCTGAATCTTCCCAGCGTCCACAAACTGGGAGAGCTGAAAATCTCTTATCAGGACTTCATAAGCTAGTCGTTCTCGACAGAGGAGACCGGAGACGTCTTTGGTTGTCACACTGGGCAAATGCTACTGACATCTAATGGGTAAAGGCGGGGAGGCGGCAAAACACACTACAATCACAGCTCAGCACCCCAGAATAAACCCTCATCTGACCCTAAATGTCCACAGTGCTGAGGCTGCGAGGCTGTTCTAAGATGAGGAACATCTAAGATGTGGGTTCTGGCTATAGGATTTCCATTCCCTGGACTCTTTACTACCAGCATCTGCTTTGACCCACTTCTGGACACCGCTGAGAGCCATGACCCCTATCAGGGAGTTCTTGCCAAATGCCACACACCCTGCTTGGAAGCCTTGGAGTGGGACATTCTGTTTGCACAGAGCGCTCTCAGAAATAAATTCCTGTGAAGTGGGGGGGTTTCTGAGACCAGACAGAGTGCAAGGAGGGAGACACCATGTTTCTGATCTCTTGCACCATGGGGACAAGAAGATACGCTCTGGCACGTCTAGTTCTAATTCTTCTTGCCCTCAGTGCATGGAAGACCATGAGTACCACCCATAGCCCTATTTTATATTGTCCCCTTTCCTTCCAGGCTCTCTTCTGCTACCTCTTTCTATTGCTGTTTTCCACACCAAATCTCCAACTGTATGCTTGAATGCCACCTCCTACTCTAATACTACATAATTCTTTATCCTCTTTTTTGCTAAAGTAACTAACGTGACTAAACTTATATGCGATTTTATTGAGGAGAATTCCCTTCCTATGAGTCTGTCGCTGTTGGTTCATACCCTCCTCAGGAACTTCCCAGGTGAAATTTGAAACCAGCCCCTGGACATTGAGGGCAGAGAGAGACCAAATAAGCAAAGAGAACTTACACAGGGGCTGTGTTCAACAGCTGCAAAATGAGTAGCTCTCCACAGCCACGCGCCAAAACTTAACCTGGGTTCAGTATACCATGCAGGTGTTCCCAGGGCAGCTTCTGGGAGTAGGAAAGACAAGCTGAATATGTTCCAAGGCAAGAATGGGTAAGGAGCCTCCCAGTGCCAAGGTCAAGCCCATGGGTCAACCCACAGTCATGTCCTCTTAACAATGGCCTCCAACATTCCACTGGCTCTTATAATTTCTTCCCCAGTGTGGTCGGAGAAGTCAGCAAGGGGGTTCATGAGGATGGAGGTGGCTCATTTTCTGGTTCTCTGGCTGAGCTGGCCAAAAATGCCACTGGAAGAATGCAGATACAAGGAAGTGGAAAACACAGACTGAGACAAATATTCCCAAAATCCGTGACAATGTTTTCCAGCCAACGCCCTATGATCCAAAGCACTGATTTCTTCAAACCTGTAGCCTGGGGATCAGATGTTTCCGGCTGTTTACTTGTATCCTTACGTGACTTAATAAGGATGATATATTAGCAGACTGACTCACTGAGTGTGAACACACAACATTCTGTTTGGAAAATGGTACAAGTACTTCCTTGTGAGACATAATGACGTCTAAGGCCAGCCTGTTTGGAGGACAATCTTTCTCTTTAGAGCCACTGTGGTACTCAGTAAGGGCAGGCTTTGTTGCTATCATTTGAGGCTTGCTGCATGAGTTTAGGAAAGGTTTCTCTCTGTGCCATAATGCTCTCCAGGTCAATGGAGGGGACACAGGATCGTACCAGTGGAAAACAGAATGTGTCCACCTACGCTTGAGGAGAAGGAGATTGGCAGTTCAAGAGCTAGACCTGGTTGTACGTACCACAAATGCCGGTCAGGGAGACAGCACTGCCAGGCAGGAGGAGACAGGCCAAGGGAGAGAGATGCCAGACCAGGACTCCCATCTTTTCTTCAACACCAGGGTACAGATGGCCCGTTTCCAACTCCCTAAGGATTTGTTGTGACTCCCCTCCAGATGTCCAGGGTCTCACGTGCCCAGCGAGATCCCTGCAGGCTGGAGTAATCCAATCTATACAGGAGAGTCTGGATCCCACAGGGGACCATGAAGGACCGGGTGTGTGTGATGTGGCTCATTTTCTCTGCCTCCTTCTGGGTCAGAGCAACGCTGTGGCTCCTGTATTCTACAGCTGCGCAAACCACACCTGGAAACTTCCTGGGTCTTTTGTGGGAAGCTGGCAGCTCCTCAGTAAGCTCAGCGAGCCTGTATTCTCTGTCATAAGCATTTCCTGACTTGGGGGCTCCCCGCTAGCTGGGGGTGTTGTTGCTGTGTTTTTCTTTTTCAGTTTTCTTTTTCAGTTTTCCTTTGCATTACGAGCTGGAAGCCATGGAACTTGTTATCTGTTTCCCCGTCAAACCACACGACACCTCCCATCCCTTCTCCTCACTTTCCCAGGGATCCTCTTGGCTGCAGTGCACTGTGCACAGTTCTCAAACCAGCACATCAAAGCAGCAAGCGTATCCATGCCAAGGTCCACAAGCATCTGACATCTGGGCCACCCCTCCCCACACAGACGGCGGTGGTCAACGTGGGATCCCCCCCAACAGTCACTGAGACATAAAGTTCCAATAATGTTAAAGAGCCATTCCTTTGTGTTTTGAAGCCATTTAAACGCGACGGTCTAAAACACAAATACTTAAATTGTGGACACTCATGATTAGATGAAACGTTAAGACTGGAGCCGTACACTTGGGCCCCATGTGAGATGTGAACTAATCTCCTCTTTTTTGTTGTTATTATTTAAACTATTGTTTTTAATATTTTATTTATTTATTTATTTGACAGACAGAGATCACAAGTAGGCAGAGAGGTGGGCAGAGAGAGAGGGGGAAGCAGGCTCCCCGCTGAGCAGAGAGCCTGATATGGGGCTCAATCCCAGGACCCTGAGATCATGACCTGAGCCAAAGGCATAGGCTTAACCCACTGAGCCACCCAGGTGCCCCACTAATCACCTCTTGAGTCTAGATCAGTGTCTATAAAATGACCCTCACTGCTATACAGGGCTCTTGTGAGGATCAAAATGCCTTGGAAATCATCAGGTGTGCTATCAACAGAAAGTATTAAACACGCTATCAGGAGTCGTGTTGTCACATTGCTTTTCAAGCTCCGAGTCAGTCTCCCAGCTCAGCCTTCTTCTCCCTCTCCCACTCCCCTTGGTTGTGATCCCTCTCTTGCTGTCTCTCTCTTTCTGTGTGTGTCAAAAAATAAATAAATAATCTAAAAAAAAAAAAAAAAAGAAGAAGGAATAAGTATGGTGGTGGCAAAGTTCCGAGGAGATAAGAAAGTACAGAAGCAAATGAAATAGATACAGGGTTAACTTAATTTTTTAAAAAAGCCAATACTGTCTACTACCTGCTAGGCACTGTTCTCAGCATCGTGTTTGATATGTAATTCCAACTTCAGAATCACTCTCTGATTACCCAGTACGGTTAATACCATTTTTTTTACAATGAGGAGACAGAGGTGTGGAGAAGTTCAGAAACTTCCCAAGGTCAGCTGATGAGGAGGCAAAATTTGAAGCCCAGCATTCTAGCCTCAATCTCTACCTAACTTCCCTCTGTTACTTAGCTATGGGAAAGAAAGCGTCTCCTTTGGAGACTTTAGATAGTGGTAAGAGGCTGGATGCAGAAAGAGAGAGGTGTTTAAAAGAAGAACAATGTATGTGAGAGCAGAGAACGGGTAAGAAAAATGGGGCAGAGAAAGCAGGAAAGGCCGAAGTTAGGGGTTTGGCGGAGACCCTCAGGCAAATTCACCTCTAAGACCTGTGGGCATCACCAGGTAGTAATTGTCCCTTTCTTGCGGGAAGCAGAGGGGATTGACAGACTCTGGCCAGTGCTGCTAACACGGCAATAGGCCTTTCCCAAAATTCAAACCACACTGGAGAAGGAGGAAAGGTAACATCTACAAAATTTCGTGCTTAAAGCTTCTTTGAAGATGATGTTGCCTTATTTCCTTCCTAGAGTATACAGAAAGAAAAGAGCCCTTCAGTATTCCAAAAGAGCTAACAGACTTATGATTGGATAGTATCATAAGAGCCAAGAATCTTCTCTACGTGATCACAATGAAAGGGTCGGAGAACCTCTACCCTCAGCCTCAATCTGGCCATGCCCACAGGCTCTCTCTCATAAAAGGCAAATACTCTCTCTCTGTTAGATGCCCCAATCACAAGAGAGGCTACAAGGAGCTTAGAGCCCAGATTTGTGGAGCTCCTCCCAGAAATGGGCACAGTGAAGAATCCCAACTTCATGCAGTGAATTAGGAGTATTGTAAACCAGTAACCAAATACTGTTCGCATGGTACTTAGTGACAAAGAAACAGGGAAATCCTGCTGACAAGCCTCAGACTCTTGGAGCCCTGATATTTTTGTCTAATTGCAATAAAAGAAATATAAGACCGAGGATAGAAAGTGGAAGCAGCTTTCAGTTTTAGTCTGTGTTAGGAGAATCAGACCAGGTTGAATGTTAAAAAGGCATAACAGTGTTTATGGGAATGATAAAAGCTAAAGCCACAGGGTAGCCCAGGTGCCTCAGTCTGTTAAGCGTCTGCTTTTGGCTCAGGTCATAATCCCAGGGTCCTGAGTTTGAGCCGAGCCCCACGTTGGGCTCCCTGTTCAGTGGAAAGCTTGCTTCTCCCCCCCCCTCTGTCTTTCCCTCTTCTTGTTCTCTCTCTCTTGTATAAAAAGAATCTTAAAAAAAAAAAAAAAAAAAAAAAAACCTGAAGCTACAGAAGCTACAGAGATCAGGTGAGACTGATTCCTCAAGCATCTTCAAAGAAGTCTATATTTTATCCTACAATAGGGAGTGAATGGAATCTTTTAAAAACAGGTCAGTGCACAATGGATTTTGGTTTAGGACGGTAACAAGTGACAGGAAGGGGCTAGGTGGCAAGGAGATTATTACAAGAGTACTTATTTCTCATGAAAAATGTGCCTGGAAAATATGCTGTGAGTATACTCTACTTCTTAAAACTGTATTCCTTAATTTTCTACAATTTAGGGAAAGCCAGATGCTGTGTATCAATATGATCAGTTCTAGACCAAAATAAACGTCTACAAAAAAAAAAAAAAAATTAAGAATTGGGCCTATGGTGGATAGGTTCAGCTTCCTATGCTGTTTTTTTTTTTTTTTAAATTCCTGTACTCATAAAAAGGCACAATTGGTACTACATGGCAAATCAAGGTCAACAACTAATGTGTTTCCGTAGTAATTATACTTCTGGGTTAGAGGATGAGGAATGGGAAACTAAGAAAATAAGGTAATATTCAAGCTAACAAGATTTTAAAGGACAAATACTATAAGAAGATACAGATAGCATCTACGAGATTCATGGCTAAGATCCTGAGCATTCTGGCGAAAGATCATCTTGGATGTTCTGCTTTTTTTTTTTTTTTTTTTTTTTTTTCTCTTTAACGTGTCTCCTGCACACTTGCCTCTCCTCTAACAGCTTAGCATCAGTGGTGCCATGCCCCCTTTTCACGTACAGTAACGACAATCAGCCACAGGGTGGCAGCAAAGTTTAAAGAGTGAGTACCGCTTCTGCATTATTTAAAAAAAATTTTTTTTTTTTTTAAGTTAGGCATAAGGAAAAGAGAAAAAGAGGAATAAATAATTTTGGAAACTTAAAACAAGAAGATACCAAACTGAGGTATCTAGAACACACGATCCTTATCTGTGGGCAGAATTACATTCACAGTGCAGGACAGCGTGGGCTGGTGGGCAGGGAGCAGTTCTTGGAATCCGTGCATTCTACAAGAAAGATTACAATTTTTGTTTTCTGTCAGTGAAATGTGACTTTAAGCCTTAGCGCCATTGGACTACAGGAAATTCATCCCAGATATCCTGGGAAACGAATGCAGGATGGAGGTGTTGGGTCTTCAGGGGCTGCCGTCACCTATTGATTCACTACTCTGTGGCCTCCTTGTCCTTCGTAGGGATCCGACTCTTTGACGAAGATCTGTAATGTCTTTCTCTGGTTTTGGTGTTAGGGGAATGCTGGCCTCATAGAATGGGTCAGGAAGTGTTCCTCCTGTTTCTACCTCCGGAAAGAGAGTAGAGAATTGTATAAATGTTGGGTAGGATTCACCAACAAAACCATTTGGTTCTCGTGCTTTCTGTTTCGGAAGGTTAAAAATTGCTGCTTCAAATTCTTTAATAGATATAGACCTATTCAGATGATCAAGTTCTTCATATTAGAGTTTTGGTAGATTGTATCTTTCAAAGAACTAGTCCATTTTAGGTAAGTTATTAAATTTATGGGCATGAAGTTGTTCATAGTATTCCTTTAATTACCATTCTAGTTCCCAGCTTTGCGCAGTGGCAGTATCGTAGCCAATGAGGTTTATGCGAGGCGCTATTATTGCTAACTGAAAACCCTTCTAGTTCCCATAAAATCGGCTGTAATGTTGCTCTTTCATTTCTGATATTAGTAACTTGGTTCTACTTTTTTTCCCCCGTGATTAACCTGGTTCAAAATTTTATCAATTTTATTGATCTTTTGATTTTTTTCTATTGATTTCTTGCTTTTAATTACATTTATTTCTGCTCTAATTTTTATCGTTTCCTTCCTTCTACTTACTTTGGATTTAATTTGCTTTTCTTCTTTTTTCTTTTTTTTTTTTTTTTTGAGTTTCATTGGATTTTTTTTTTAATTTTTTATTTTTTATAAACATATATTTTTATCCCCAGGGGTACAGGTCTGTGAATCACCAGGTTTACACACTTCACAGCACTCACCAAAGCACATACCCTCCCTAATGTCCATAATACCACCCCCTTCTCCCAAACCCCCTCCCCCCAGCAACACTCAGTTTGTTTTGTGAGATTAAGAGTCACTTATGGTTTTTCTCCCTCCCAATCCCATCTTGTTTCATTTATTCTTCTCCTACCCACTTAAGCCCCCATGTTGCATCACCACTTCCTCATATCAGGGAGATCATATGATAGTTGTCTTTCTCTGCTTGACTTATTTCACTAAGCATGATACGCTCTAGTTCCATCAGTGTTGTCGCACATGGCAAGATTTCATTTCTTTTGATGGCTGCATAGTATTCCATTGTGTATATATACCACATCTACTTGATCCATTCTTCTGTTGATGGACATCTAGGTTCTTTCCACAGTTTAGCTATTGTGGACATTGCTGCTATAAACATTCGGGTGCATGTGCCCCTTTGGATCACTACGTTTGTATCTTTAGGGTAAATACCCAATAGTGCAATTGCTGGGTCATAGGGCAGTTCTATTTTCAACATTTTGAGGAACCTCCATGCTGTTTTCCAGAGTGGCTGCACCAGCTTGCATTCCCACCAACAGGTAAGAGGGTTCCCCTTTCTCCGCATCCTCGCCAGCATCTGTCATTTCCTGACTTGTTTATTTTAGCCATTCTGACTGGTGTGAGGTGATATCTCACTGTGGTTTTGATTTGTATTTCCTGATGCCGAGTGATATGGAGCACTTTTTCATGTGTCTGTTGGCCATCTGGATGTCTTCTTTGCAGAAATGTCTGTTCATGTCCTCTGCCCATTTCTTGATTGGATTATTTGTTCTTTGGGTGTTGAGTTTGCTAAGTTCTTTATAGATTCTGGACACTAGTCCTTTATCTGATATGTCGTTTGCAAATATCTTCTCCCATTCTGTCAGTTGTCTTTTGATTTTGTTAACTGTTTCCTTTGCTGTGCAAAAGCTTTTGATCTTGATGAAATCCCAATAGTTCATTTTTGCCCTTGCTTCCCTTGCCTTTGGCATTGTTCCTAGGAAGATGTTGCTGCGGCTGAGGTCGAAGAGGTTGCTGCCTGTGTTCTCCTCAAGGATTTGCATGGATTCCTTTCGCACATTGAGGTCCTTCATCCATTTTGAGTCTATTTTTGTGTGTGGTGTAAGGAAATGGTCCAATTTCATTGTTCTGCATGTGGCTGTCCAATTTTCCCAGCACCATTTATTGAAGAGGCTGTCTTTTTTCCATTGGACATTCTTTCCTGCTTTGTCAAAGATTAGTTGACTGTAGAGTTGAGAGTCTATTTCTGGGCTCTCTATTCTGTTCCATTGATCTATGTGTCTGTTTTTGTGCCAGTACCATGCTGTCTTGATGATGACAGCTTTGTAATAGAGCCTGAAGTCCGGAATTGTGATGCCACCAACGTTGGCTTTCTTTTTCAATATTCCTTTGGCTATTCGAGGTCTTTTCTGGTTCCATATAAATTTTAGAATTATTTGTTCCATTTCTTTGAAAAAGATGGATGGTACTTTGATAGGAATTGCATTAAATGTGTAGATTGCATTAGGTAGCATAGACATTTTCACAATATTTATTCTTCCAAAACAGGAGCATGGAACATTTTTCCATTTCTTTGTATCTTCCTCAATTTCTTTCATGAGTACTTTATAGTTTTCTGAGTATAGATTCTGTGCCTCTTTGGTTAGGTTTATTCCTAGGTATCTTATGGTTTGGGGTGCAATTGTAAATGGGATTGACTCCTTAATTTCTCTTTCTTCTGTCTTGCTGTTGGTGTAGAGAAATGCAACTGATTTCTGTGCATTGATTTTATATCCTGACACTTTACTGAATTCCTGTACCAGTTCTAGCAGTTTTGGAATGGAGTCTTTTGGGTTTTCCACATATAGTATCATATCATCTGCGAAGAGTGATAATTTGACTTCTTCTTTGCCGATTTGGATGCCTTTAATTTCATTTTGTTGTCTGATTGCTGAGGCTAGGACCTCTAGTACGATGTTGAATAGCAGTGGTGATAATGGACATCCCTGCCGTGTTCCTGACCTTAGCGGAAAAGCTTTCAGTTTTTCTACATTGAGAATTATATTTGCGGTGGGTTTTTCATAGATGGCTTTGATGATATTGAGGTATGTGCCCTCTATCCCTACACTTTGAAGAGTTTTGATCAGGAAGGGATGCTGTACTTTGTCAAATGCTTTTTTAGCATCTATTGAGAGTATCATATGGTTCTTGTTCTTTCTTTTATTGATGTGTTGTATCACATTGACTGATTTGCGGATGTTGAACCAAACTTGCAGCCCTGGAATAAGTCCCACTTGGTCGTGGTGAATAATCCTTTTAATGTACTGTTGAAGCCTATTGGCTAGTATTTTGGTGAGAATTTTCGCATCTGTGTTCATCAAGGATATTGGTCTATAGCTCTCATTTTGATGGGATCCTTGTCTGGTTTGGGGATCAAGGTGATGCTGGCCTCATAAAATGAGTTTGGAAGTTATCCGTCCATTTCTATTTTTTGGAACAGTTTCAGGAGAATAGGAATTAGTTCTTCTTTAAATGTTTGGTAGAATTCCCCCGGGAAGCCGTCTGGCCCTGGGCTTTTGTTTGTTTGGAGATTTTTAATGACTGTTTCAATCTCCTTACTGGTTATGGGTCTGTTCAAGCTTTCTACTTCTTCCTGGTTCAGTTGTGGTAGTTCATATGTTTCTAGGAATGCATCCATTTCTTCCAGATTGTCAAATTTGTTGGCGTAGAGTTGCTCATAGTATGTTCTTATAATAGTTTGTATTTCTTTGGTGTTAGTTGTAATCTCTCCTCTTTCATTCGTGATTTTATTTATTTGGGTCCTTTTTCTTTTCTTTTTGATAAGTCTGGCCAGGGGTTTATCAATTTTATTAATTCTTTCAAAGAACCAGCTCCTACTTTCGTTGATTTGCTCTATTTTCTTTTTGGTTTCTATTTCATTGATTTCTGCTCTGATCTTTATGATTTCTCTTCTCCTGCTTGGCTTAGGGTTTCTTTCTTGTTCTTTCTCCAGCTCCTTTAGATGTAGGGTTAGGTTATGTACCTTAGACCTTTCTTGTTTCTTGAGAAAGGCTTGTACCGCTATATATTTTTCTCTCAGGACTGCCTTTGTTGTGTCCCACAGATTTTGAACCATTGTATTTTCATTATCATTTGTTTCCATGATTTTTTTCAATTATTCTTTAATTTCCCGGTTGACCCATTCATTCTTTAGCAGGATGCTGTTTAGTCTCCATGTATTTGGGTTCTTTTCAAACTTCCTTTTGTGGTTGAGTTCTAGCTTTAGGGCATTGTGGTCTGAAAATATGCAGGGAATGATCCCAGTCTTTTGATACCGGTTGCGTCCTGATTTAGGACCGAGGATGTGATCTATTCTGGAGAATGTTCCATGTGCACTAGAAAAGAATGTGTGTTCTGTTGCTTGGGATGAAATGTTCTGAATATATCTGTGATGTCCATCTGGTCCAGTGTGTCGTTTAAGGCCTTTATTTGCTTGCTGATCTTTTGCTTGGATGATCTGTCCATTTCAGTGAGGGGAGTGTTAAAGTCCCCTACTATAATTGTATTATTGTTGATGTGTTTCTTTGCTTTTGTTATTAATTGGTTTATATAGTTGTCTGCTCCCACGTTGGGGGCATAGATATTTAAAATTGTTAAATCTTCTTGTTGGACAGACCCTTTGAGTATGATATAGTGTCCTTCCTCATCTCTTATTATAGTCTTTGGCTTAAAATCTAATTGATCTGATATAAGGATTGCCACTCCTGCTTTCTTCTGATGTCCATTAGCATAGTAAATTCTTTTCCACCCCCTCACTTTAAATCTGGAGGTGTCTTCGGGCTTAAAATGAGTTTCTTGGAGGCAACATATAGATGGGTATTGTTTTTTTATCCATTCTGATACCCTGTGTCTTTTGACAGGGGCATTTAGCCCATTAATATTCAGGGTAACTATTGAGAGATATGAATTTAGTGCCATTGTATTGCCTGTAAGGTGACTGTTACTGTATATGGTCTCTTTCCTTTCTGATCTACCACTTGTAGGCTCTCTCTTTGCTTAGAGGACCCCTTTCAATATTTCCTGTAGAGCTGGTTTGGTGTTTGCAAATTCTTTCAGTTTTTGTTTGTCCTGGAAGCTTTTAATCTCTCCTTCTATTTTCAATGATAGCCTAGCTGGATATAGTATTCTTGGCTGCATGTTTTTCTCGTTTAGTGCTCTCAAAATATCAGGCCAGCTCTTTCTGGCCGGCCAGGTCTCTGTGGATAAGTCAGCTGCCAATCTAATATTTTTACCATTGTATGTTACAGACTTCTTTTCCCGGGCTGCTTTCAGAATTTTCTCTTTGTCACTGAGACTTGTAAATTTTACTATTAGGTGATGGGGTGTGGGCCTATTCTTATTGATTTTGAGGGGCATTCTCTGAACCTCCTGAATTTTGATGCTCGTTCCCTTTGCCATATTGGGGAAATTTTCCCCAATAATTCTCTCCAGTATACCTTCTGCTCCCCTCTCTCTTTCTTCTTCTGGAATACCAATTATTCTAATGTTTCGTCTTATGGTGTCACTTATCTCTCAAATTCTCCCCTTGTGGTCCAGTAGCTGTTTGTCCCTCTTTTGTTCAGCTTCTTTATTCTCTGTCATTTGGTCTTCTATATCACTAATTCTTTCTCCTGCCTCATTTATCCTAGCAGTGAGAGCCTCCATTTTTGATTGCACCTCATTAATAGCTTTTTTGATTTCAACTTGGTTAGATTTTAGTTCTTTTATTTCTCCAGAAAGGGCTTTTATATCTCTCAAGAGGGTTTCTCTAATATCTTCCATGCCTTTTTCGAGCCCGGCTAGAACCTTGATAATTGACATTCTGAACTCTAGATCTGGCATATTACCAATGTCTGTATTGATTAGGTCCCTAGCCTTCGGTACTGCCTCTTGTTCTTTTTTTTGTGTTGAATTTTTCCATCTTGTCATTTTGTCCAGATAAGAGTATATGAAGGAGCAAGTAAAATACTAAAAGGGTGGCAACAACCCCAGGAAAATATGCTTTAACCAAATTAGAAGAGATCCCAAATCGTGAGGGGGAAGAAAGGGGATAAAAAGAGGTTCAAAAAGGAAGAAAGAAAAAAAAAGAAAAGAAAATAATTTAAAAAAAGAAAACAAATAAGAAAAATATAAAAAAAAATATATTTATATTGGATAAACTAGTTAAAAAACGTTAAAAAAGAAAAAGGTAAAAATTAAAAAAAATATTTACCAGAAGGCGAGAAAAAAAACAAAAAATGAAAAAGAAAAAAAATAAATAAACTGCAAGACTAAAAAAAAATCACAGGGTAAAAGCCATGAGTTCCGTGCTTTGCTTTCTCCTCCTCTGGAATTCTGCTGCTCTCCTTGGTATTGAAACCGCACTCCTTGGTAGGTGAACTTGGTTTCGGCTGGATTTCTTGTTGATCTTCTGGGGGAGGGGCCTGTTGTAGTGATTCTCATGTGTCTTTGCCCCAGGCGGAATTGCACCGCCCTTACCAGGGGCCGGGGTGAGTAATCCGCTCGGGTTTGCTTTCAGGAGCTTTTGTTCCCTGAGTGCTTTCCATAGAGTTCCGGAGGACGGGAATTCAAATGTTGGCCTCCTGGTCTCTGGCCCGGAGGAGCCGAGAGCCCAGTGCCGCACTCCTCAGTGCGCCCTCAGAGAACAGCGCCCAGTTACTCCCATCTGCCTGACCTCTGGCCGCGCTCCGAGCTCACCGAGCCTGCGACCGGTTCAAGGTTACACTAAGCTGTGAGCTTACTGTCGGCTCTGTCTCTGTAGCCGACTTTCCCGTTCCAATACCTGCAAGCTCTGCGACACTCAGACACCCCCGATCCTTCTGTGACCCTGCGGGACCTGAGGCCACGCTGACCCCGTGTGGGCTTCGCCCCAGTTTAGCCTCTGGAGCGATGTCCCTCCATGGAACAGACTTTTAAAAGTCCTGATTTTGTGTGCCGTTGCTCCGCCGCTTGCGGGGAGCCGGCCCCTCCCCCTGGGTCTATCTTCCCGTCGCTTTGGATTCACTTCTCCGCCGGTCCTACCTTTCAGAAAGTGGTTGTTTTTCTGTTTCCAGAATTGCTGTTGTTCTTCTCTTCGATCTGCCTATGGATTTTCAGGTGTTTGCAATCTTTAGATAAGCTATCTAGCTGATCTCCTGCTAGCTGAAGTAGTCTCAGCCTGCTACTTCTCCGCCATCTTGACTCCTCCTCCTAATTTGCTTTTCTTTTTCAAGTTTCCTAAGGTGGAAGCATACATTATCAATATTAGATGTTTCTTTTTTTTCTAACACACACGTTCAGTGCTATAAAATTCTGTCAAAGCACTGCAAGGACAGAAAAGGTCTGGGGAGTTAGCACTGTGTCTGTGACAGTGAGGGTTTTGTGCTAGATATTGAAATTACATAATTTCAATATAGGATTATAAGCCATTCTAAAAGATAACAAGAGGGGCGCCTGGTTGGCTAAGTGGTTTGGGCCTCTGCCTTTGGCTCGGGTCATGATCCCGGGGTCCTGGGATCAAACCCCGCATCAGGCTCTCTGCTCACCGGGCAGCCTGCTTCCTCCCCTCTCTCTGCCTGCCTCTCTGCCTACTTGTGATCTCTCTGTCAAATAAATAAATAAAATCTTTAAAAAAAAAAAAGATAACAAGATTTAGCTCTTTATTCTACCACACTGCTTTTTCTCCTACCTTACTGAAAGTTTAATTTCGTATAATTCAGTGTCACCTTTTATTAAGCATATGACGTGTCTCTGTTTTAGTCTCCTATGTTCTTTTTTCATTATAGAAACTTCTACTCCTGAAATTTCCAAGTTTCCTTGCTACTGAATGCTAGCATTTTTTTCTTTCTTACTAACTTGCTATCACTTTTGGACTAGTGTTCAAAACTAGCAACAACCTGAATACAATGTACATGCAGTCTTGCTAATCAAATGATCCTAGATCTTGATCTTGAAAATGTACAGGAACAATGGGAATGCCTGGCCACAAATAAACTATTCGTATCTGAGATCTGTCTAGAATCAAGGTAATAAGAAAATATTTTTTCCACAAGTGATTGAAAATATTCTACCCTTGACTGGCCACCAAAAACAGACAAACAAGATACGTGAAGGGGTATCTTTAATTATGTATCTTCTTTTTTGTTTGTTTGTTTTTTAATTTTTTTATTTTTTTAATAAACATATAATGTATTTTTATCCCCAGGGGTACAGTAATTAAGTATCTTCTCAGATGACCTTGGGCTAAGTGCTTTAGCAACTATCATTATCACTGCCATCCTTGGCTTTGACAGCAAGAGGGTTTAATTGCCCATTGTGTAATGAGATGATTACATATCAGTTTTTTAAAGTAAAGAAACAGAGGAAAAAGGTAGTAGAATAGGAAAAAGTGTTCTAATGTTTAAAAGCATGGGGTGCCTGGGTGGCTCAGTGGGTTAAACCTCTGCATTTGGCTCAGGGTCCTGGGATCAAACCCCACATCAGACTCTCTTCTCAACAGGGAGCCTGTTTCTCCCTCTCTCTCTCTGCCTGCCTCTCTGCCTACCTGTAATCTCTGTCTGTCAAATAAATAAATAAAATCTTGAAAAAAAAAGAATTTAAGAATTTAAAAGCAAAAGCATAATATTACACATGTGCAGAAGTAAGACTGTGTTGTCAGTTCTCTGTTTCTATGCCCACAAATCTAAATCAAAATGTCAGTCTTATAACCAATTCAAAAATTTCCCCTGCTGTTCTCTTGGTTCTGATCCTTGTTTCCGCAGACCAGCAGTGCAGTGGTGAGGCAGTCCTCCAGTCTCAGGACTGGAGGGGACTGGAAGAAAAAGCAAAGTCCTTCTCGTTAGTACTGAGGTTACCGGGTGGTGATTCTGTATGGAAGTTATCTGTGATGGTTAGCTGATGTGTCAGCCTGACTAGGCAACAGTCCCCAGTTATTTAATTAAAACATTAATCTTAGATGTTGCTATAGGGTATTTTAGAGAGATAATTAAAGTTTATAACCAATTGACTTTAAGTAAGAGAGGTGGTAGATAATCCTGGTGGGCTTGATTCAATCAGTTCAAAGGCCTGAAGAGCAGACTGGACACTTCTCAGATGAAGAAACCGCCCCAGTGCACCCCAGCTTCAGCCCTGCTGAGAAGTTCTAGCCTGCCTTTCCCCGCAGCCTGCCCTATGGATTTTGGACTTGTGAAGTCAGCTGCACGGTTGCACAAACCAATTCCTTGCAATAATTTCTTCATGTAAACCTAATGGTTCTGTTTCTCTTGTCGGATTGGATATAATACCAATACTAGTTATCTTTCACAGGACCTTCTATAGGTTTTAGCAATTCCTATATGCAGAGAGATACACTCCTGAGGAATTTCTGCCCGGCATCATTCCATGATACAGGTGATATGCTCTCTAGAAGGCCTCTTAGAGCCTCTTATGGCTTTATCTTAGCTCTCAACTTATGGTGAAACATTCCACAAGACTTCTTCCTTCTGGAGTCCCTTTGGCTGGCAGGACATCCTGTTGGATAAAGCCCTTTGTAGGTGACTCAAATCCCATTACCTTCTTCCACTTCCTCTGTGCTCAGGGAGCTCATATATGCACTCAACAAACAGTGAAACTGCAGCTTGTGTCCCTGCCAGCTCTTCTTCCTTACCTCATCTTTAGGGGCAATCTCTACAAATTTTTCTACAACCATCAGACCTCTTGAAAGCAGCATTCAGAGAGAAGTTTCTATGCCCTCCAAAGTAGGGAACTTGGGTCAAGTTCTTCTAAGCCCTCTCTTGTTCTCCAGGCAGTCTCAAATCTACAAGTTTCCAGGGCTGAGCAACACAGAACCAGGGAGTTCGACTCTGTTTCCACCTCCAGGAAGAAGCCCCGCTCTGTCTCAGCTGCCCTCTAGTTTTTCCTCTCACTTGGCTTGGTTGTGGGAGCACAGATACCCCAGCCATCTCTCCATCTACAAACTCCTGCAAAGGGCTTACCTGAAATCAGTCTTTAATTTCCCCTAATGAACTCTTAGTAATTGTCCTTAAACCCAGTACGGGGTTGGTCTAAGGACTCCCTTTAGAACATAGGACTTCTTGTCACCTACTACTCCCAGCGTTAGCTTTCAGCCAAAATTTCAAGATCATAGGATGAGATCTTTCTCTAATCTTCTACGGCTCTCATCACTAAGCGTTTGCACTCTCAGGAAAAGCTATTATTCATAGGTAAGCTTCTATGTAGAATTTTGTATCTTTATAGAGTATCTCAGGCTTTTCCAGACTTTCAACAATGTTTTCCACTTGCAGCTGTTTCTGAGTCTATGGATATTTGATGAGCTCATGAGTCAGTGACTATCTGTCCCACCATACAGTGCTTCTTAAAGCCTCCTGGATGAATCTTCAAACACATAATCGTTGACTCATCCATGTCTCACTGGCAGATGCACCAATTTTCCACGCTTCTTGTCACAACCATGCCGATCAGTTAGTTCTGATCCTTCCGTAATTCTGCATTTCATTAGAAGTCAATTGTCTAACTAATTAAGTTGTCTAACTAATTTGATCTTAGAATGGAGAATGAAAGAATTCAAATGCTATGAAACCCAGAACTGATTAAAAAACTATAAATTTGTGGGGCACCTGGGTGGCTCAGTGGGTTAAAGCGTCTGCCTTTGGCTCAGGTCATGATCTCATGGTCCTGGGATTGAGCCCCAAATCGGGTTCTCTGCTCAGCAGGGAGCCTGCTTCCCCCTTCTCTCTCTCTCTCTCTGCCTGCCTCTCTGCCTACTTTTGATCTCAGTCTGTAAAATAAATAAATAAATCTAAAAAAATAAGTAAATAAAAAATTAAAAACTATAAATTTGAGACATAAAAATCGCAAGTTTCTAACCAGGAAAAAAATCCCATCATATATAAGAAAAAAAGTGACCAACTAAGACAAAATATTTTCAATTTTTATCACACTCAAAAGGCTAATTTATTTAGTATATAAAGAACATTTTTTCTTACCAATTATTGAGGAAAAGCTCGCTCATCCAAAGTTTTTTTAAAGACTTTATTTTTTAATTTTAGAACACATGAGGGGGAGGGAGAGGTACAGGTAGAGGGAGAAGCAGACTCCCCACTGAGCAGGGAGCCCGATGTAGGACTCAATCTGTGACTCGATCCCAGAACCCCAAGATAATGACCTGAGCCTAAGGGAGACACTTAACCAACTGAGCCACCCAGGTATCCCCCTCATCCATTTTCTTTTTAAAGGATAAAGGTTGTGTCAGTTCACAGAAAAGCAAATGGCCCTTAGGCATGTGAAAAGATGCTCTCTATAGTTCCTAATAAGAGAAATACAAATTAAAGCCATAATGGGAAAATATTTTTTACCTATCTAATTAGCAAAGATCAAAACGTTTGATGAGAAAATGCATTGGTGAAGAAATTCTTATACATTGCTGGTGGAAAGACAAATCTGCAGATTTAAACAGAGCAATTTGGCAGGTCTACAAACACTCAAAAAGCATGTAGTTATGCCTATATGAAATATAATCATTGCAGCATTGTTTCTAAAGACAAAAAAGAGGAAATGATCTAAAACTTCCATTAATAGAAGACTAGGTTAGAGGTGCTTAGAAGACTAGCTTGCGGATGCCTTCAGCTCAAGTCATGATCCCAGGGTCCTGGGGGCAGGCTCCCTGCTGAGCAGGGATCCTGCTTCTCCCTCTCCCTCTGCCACTCCTCCTGCTTGTGCTCTCTTGCTCTCTCCCTCAAATAAATAAAACATTTTTAAAAAATAGAAGACTAGCTAAATAGTTATATCCATAAAATAGAATTCTATCCAACCATTAAAAAGAAAGAAGCAGCTCTTATGAGTATAATCATAAAAAGATACGAGATAGGGGTGCCTGGTTGGCTCAGTGGGTTAAAACCTCTGGCTTCAGCTCTGCTCATGGTCTCAGGGTCCTGGGATGGAGCCCTGCATCGTATTCTCTGCTCCTCAGGGAGCCTGCTTCCCCCTCTCTTTCTCTGCCTGCCTCTCTGTCCTACTTGTGATCTCTCCCAATCTGTCAAATAAATAAATAAATAAAGTCTTTTTAAAGAAAGATATGAGATAGATTGTTAATGGGTAAATGAGTTAATGAGTAAACTTCAGAGCAGCACGTGTACTAAGCTATAGTTCAGGTGTGTGTGTGTGTGTGTGTGCACACTCCTGTAAGTAAATGCTGTGTATGAAAAGATTATATCTGGAAAGGAACACGAAAAGGAATAAAACTGAGTGAGTCAGCAATCAGAGGTGGGAACAGACTGTTTTCACAGACACATCCCTTTGTCGCTTTTGCATTTTAAACTGTGAACATACACATTGGCAAAACATAGTAAGTAATAATTTCAAAGTAACACATAAAGAGAATCACAGACTTGACAGGAGTTTTGAAGGAACTACACAGTGGATGTCATAGAGACCAAGAGATTGGCTATTTCAGATGGAATGATCTTATAGGATGGATAAACCTACGCTGGGAGAAGTTAAGCATTTTGCCTCAAGTCGCACAGTAATTATTTTAAAACGGATTCAAATACAGGTTTGTCTTATTAACTCCAGCACTGGTGTTCTTCCCAATATGTTCCCACAGCTCCCAGGTAGGGACAAAGTATTGTCTAAAAATATACATATAACATACGGCCATACAAAGAGCTAGTGTAACTAATAGGTTTCAGGAGAGTGTTTGAGCATTGTATACCAATCACAGTAAGCAGCAATTAGATGTTATTAGTCACATAGGGTCTCGCAGTAAGGAATACCTAAGGAAAAAAACAGAAAAAACTGGGTGCCTGGGTGGCTTAGTTGGGTAGGCGCCTGCCTTCAGCTCAGGTCATGATCCTGGGGTCCCAGAATGGAGTCCTGCACTGGGCTCTCTGCTCAGCAGGGAGTCTGCTTCTCCCTCTGGCCCTCCACCATCTCATGCTCTTTCTCTCTCTCTCTCTTAAATAAACAAATACTTAAGAAAAATAAAAATAAAATAATATTAAAAAAAAAAAAAAACAGAAAGAACTAAGGGGAAAAACAAAAAAACAAAAAAACCTTCTCCTGGTTTTGACCAGGGAATCTACAGAACACATTCTACCAGCCTGTGGAGAGACAGCACATACATAACAGCTGTTTTGGGGCCACGCTGGTAAGAGCAGAACAGGCCACAACAGAACTTTTAGCCCAGAAAGGCCACCACCTTCGTCTCGGCATCCATTAGGAATCTGGAGGGAAGTCACTAACTCTGTAGTCATGTGACGAAGTGCGTCGCAATTTTAAAATGAGGGAGGATCTGTTCTGAGGGGGTGGGCGGGGAGAAGAAGAAAATGCAACATTTGATAGTGGATTCTTAAAACAGGGAGTGGTGGGGGTAGAGGGGAGAGGAAAAGGTACACTAAGCAATCTCAAGCACCACAAGGCAGCGGGACCACCCTCTAAACTTGCATTCCCACCGGAGCCAAACCAAACTAAGCCTCCAGCTGGGAAGAGCTGTGCAGAAACCCGGAGTCTGGGTGAACAAGAGCACCATGGAGCCCGAGGACCTCTTCACCCCTCATGGGCATTCGAGCTTGACGATTTTGTTGGAGGATAAAGACTGGTGGCTTTTTGTCCATTATTTTTGTTGTTTGGGCAAAAGATAAAAACATTCTCATTTTATAAGGTCTATTCTACAGAAAGAAAGCAAAGGTAAGGTGATACATTTAATCATTTCAATACCAATAGATATTTGAGTCGTTTGTAATTTTTCCCATTGGAGAAATGTAAAAACGTTCTTTGTACATAAATCTTGGCGCAGGCATACAAACATCCCTTTCGAATCCATTGCGGGCATTACCAGCTTACTGACCAGGTTGGAAGCAGGAAGACTGATCTGGTGTGAGGCACCATCAGTGTCCTGTCTGAGTCGGCAGGAAATGCTCACGCCTATCCTGGGTACCTGTGCCCACTCTTGTCCCAGTCCTGATCTGGGCCTCCCTGATCAGCCACCCTCTTGTTGCTCCTGCAGGCAAATCCCCTACCACTCGGGTGTGCCCACTGAACTCCAGTCACACTGAAAACAGGTTACATTATACTATTCACCTGTGTGCAGAATGTTCCCAAATTTCTTTATCTTAACTGGCCACAACAGTTTTGTTTTTTTTTTTTTCATTTTGTTTTTAAAGATTTTATTTATTTATTTGAGATACACAGAGTGAGAGGAGAAAAAGAGAGAGAGCACGAACAGAGTGAGAAGGACAAGCAGACGCCCTGCTGAACAAGGAGCTCGATGTGGGACTCGATCCCAGGACCCTGGGATCATAACCTGAGCTAAAGGCAGATACTTAAAGACTGAGCCACCCAGGTGTCCCATTAGGAAAAAATTTGGAAAATGTATGCATAATCCCAGGTAAAGTAGAAAACCAGACTCCGTAACTTGGGGGAGGGGTGGTAGTAGAGAATGAGAGATTTGACCTTATTAAAACTTAAAATACATGAATGGAAAAAAATCTCCATGACATTAAAAAAACACACAAATAATAGAAAGAAAACATCTGTAACACATATAACTAACAAAAATTTATTCCAAGTATACACAGTGCCTACAGATCAGTAAGAAAGGAAAAAACCAAAAACGCTGAGAGAATAAATAGTCAAGAAATATGTATGAAAAGGTAATTCAAAGGAAATACAAATTACAAATAAACTTGAGAAGATGCTCAAAGATATTAGCAGCTAGAAAAACCCAAACTATAACGGCGATGTAACATTCCTCCTCCTCCCCTCATACACAACACAAGAAAAAGAGTAAGACTGATGATAATAAGCCAAATTTAAAACTTTGAAAACATCTGGAGCTGAGAAGAAGGGAGGACCAGTGTTCTTATCCACTGCTAGTGGAAGTAAAATGGTTTCAGTCTTACAATCTTTTAGTATCATTTAAATTTTTAATTTGGCATACATTTTGGCCCAGGACTCTCACTTTTAGGAATCTGTTATAGAGAAATAGGATATATGTACAACAATGTTCACTGCAGTATTTCTGTCATCTCCTGTACTATTGATGAGGGAGCAGAAGGCAAGTTGAGAACAAAGCACAAGCTGACACCCCGCAAACCCTCCACAACTCCTCAGGCACTCCTGGCTGCTCTAAACCTAAGGGAAGGAGGGGGATGCTGGGGGGATGGTTAACTAACAGAGATCACAGTCCAACAAGACAGGAGTCTCCCTCAATTTACAAATGTCTTAGTGTTTACAAGAAAAAAAGCATTCTTATCAATAACATAACTTCCAGACGGAAACTGTTTTTTTGTTTTGTTTTGTTTTGTTTTTTTAGATTTTATGTATTTGACAGAGAGAGAGAGAGACATCACAAGCAGGCAGAGAGGAGGGGATGGGAGGGGGGCAGGCTCCCTGCTGAGCAGAGAGCCTGATGTGGTGGCTCCATCCCCGGAACCTGAGATCATGACCTGAGCTGAAGGCAGAGGCTTAACCCACTGAGCCATCCAGGCGCCCCGGAAGGAAACTGTCTTAATGTTAATGCTTAACTAGAGGGAAAAACTACCTTAACTGTGCAGTGACAAGGGCCCCAGTATCTTGTAGGTCCTCCTTAGCAAATAAAAGTTATTTTGATAACCTCCCTTTTCCTAAATCCCCCACCTACCAAGTATATAACCAGTCACGCCTCAGAGCCCCAGGGCAGCAGCTTTTTCTGCCCATGAGTCCTGTCCCCATGCTTTAATGAAATCACCTTTTTGCACCAAAGATGGCTCAAGAATTCTTTTTTGGTCGTCTCCTCTGGACCTCACCTACATTCCTAAAGTACATCCCTGTCACTCCCAAATCTTTTCCCATCCAGTACGTTCCTCACTCCAGGATTCCCTATTCTTTGGGTTTCTTATCTTCTTCTGGCTACTTCTATTTCCTTGAAAACTCCCTGCAAAATCCCCACCCCCCATCATTCCCACCACTTGACTTCTCTGTTATTACAACTAGTCTGACGGGGGCTGCAGCCAATAATCAGGCAGTAGTGCAGGCTGAAATCACCAAACATGTGTGGCCTCCTGCCTCACCTGAGCTCTCAGTGCTGGCCTGCAGTGCTGGGTCTCTAGGCAGAGATCTGTTTTCCCTGTGCAGAAATTCCACAATTCTGCCTTCTGTAGATCCCAAACCTATCACTTTCTCCTTCATTCTTAGCATATAAACTTGTCCTTTATTTCACTGAAAAAAATAGAGTTCGCCAGGCAAGAACAGTACATTTTCTTTTCTATCACTTAAACAAACAAATCAGAATCTTCCCCCATCATTCCCCCTTCCATAGGAAAAGAGACACTCTTTCCACACAAAATTATTTCTTCCATTTGAGCATTGGGTCACCCAGTCATCCACTGCCCCAAGGATCCTGGTCTTGCATAAATATATTTTTTAAAGATTTTATTTATTTATTTGACAGACAGATCACAAGTAGGCAGAGAGGCAGGCAGGCAGAGAGGAGAGAGGAGGAAGCAGGCTCCCTAGCTGAACAGAGAGCCCTATGTGGGGCTCGATCCTAGGATCCTGGGATCATGACCTGAGCTGAAGGCAGAGGCTTTAACCCACTGAGCCACCCATGCGCCCCATGGTCTTGCATAAATTTTTAATCTCTCTCTTTCAACTAAGTTGAAAGCTATAAACTCGAGCTACTCTTTCTTCTCTATATGTAAAAATGTATTGGTACAACATACAGCCTTTATTTAGATGTTATCATTTTCCTTTCTGCTGTAAGAAAAGTTCTTAAAAATTTCTTAAAAGATATATCTAAACTCATTTTTTTCCATTCCCTTACCCCCGTTTCACATCTTTCACATGCTAATAAAGCATGATGAACAATGACCTCCATATTGTCAATTTCATTGAATATTCTTCTGTCATTATGCTACTTTACATCTCTTTAGCATGTTATATTGATGAATGCTCCCTCCACCTTGAAAGCTTCCCTTAGCTTTTATCACATTTCTTTCGTATTTTCTGCTATGTGCTAAGAGCTTTCTCCCCTACCCTTTATTTCCTTCCTCATCTCATTACTAATATGGAAACAAAGACTTTATTATCATCAAGATTTTGCTTTGAGAGAGAATTATTAGCAAAGATCATTGCGAACTTTGCCTTATAGATTTCTTCCAATGTGAAGAACTTTCTTAAAAAAAAAAAAAACTCATAAGAGGGTAGAGCCAGGCGTGAAAATTCATGATCATAAGGAGCAAGTGGCTCACTTCAGCCTTACCAGAGGAGAGGAGGGTAGAGAGCAACAGGTACTTAACCTCATACATTGCTGGAGAGTTTAAATTAGTAGGCTCATTTGGACAAAGTATCCATTGACCCAGTAATTCATCCTGATATATTCATACATTTACAAAATAACACAGGAATAGAATATTTATCTAAAATATACAGTAAAATATCATAGGACTTAGAACAACTAAAACAATTTTGAAAAAGAAAAACAAAGTTGGAGGATCACACCACTTGATTTCAAGACATATGATAAAATTACAGTGGTATAGAAATGAACTGACAGACACATTAATAAATGGCACAAAAGATAAAATGCAGAAATAGGCCAATATAATCATTGATCTTCAACAAAGGTATCAAAGGAGCTTAATGACAAATGGTAGTTATTTCAATAAAAAGCGCTGGCACAATTAGGTTTAGATAAAAAGAAGAAAAAAGAGACCTCCACCCATACCTCACACCATATGTAAAAGTTGGATCAAAACAGATCACAGGCCTCAATGCAAAAGCTAAAACTGTAAAATTTCTGGAAGAAACATAAAGGCAATCTTTGAGAACATGGACTAGGCAAAGATTTCTTAGGTAACATACAAACACCACAAACTATAATACAAAGATTGATAACACAGACTTCATAAAAATTTTAAAATTCTATTCTTTGAAACTCATTATTAAGAGGATGAAAAGACAAACCACAGCCTGGGAGAAAATATTTACAAAGTGTATATCTGGTAAGAACTTGTATCCAGAATATTAAGCACTCTGAAAACTCAGCAGCAAGAAAACAAATAAAGAAGCAAAATATTTGAACAATTATTTCACTAAAGAAAAATATGTGGATGGCAATTAACCTTATGAAAAGTTGCTCAACACCACTAATCTTTAAGGAAATGGTCATTAAAACCACAACTAAATACCACTGAGTACCTACTAGAATGGCTAAAAACGAAAAGACTGCTGATACCCAGGATCACCGAGGATGTGAAGGAACTAGAATTCCCATACACTGCTGGCTGGAATATAAAATGGTACAAAGACTTTGAAAATAAGGTTTACAGGTTCTTAAAAAGTTCAACGTATACCTACCATATGATCCAGCCATTCCACCTCCTACATATTGTATCAAGAGAAAAGGAAGACTACGTCCATACTAAGATTTGTACCCAAATGTTCAGAACAGCTTTATTTTTAATAGCTCCAAACTGAAACTTCCAAAATGTCAATCAGCAAGTGAATGAAGAAACAAATTATGACACATCCATATTGTCGGAGGCAGGCCCCTGGCCAGGGTGGCCTCCGCCATTAAAAGATGGCGCCTGGCGAGTTGCCAGGTTAGGGTTGCCTCCTGCGACTAAGCGGAATGCCCAAAGAGGAAGTAAACAGCATTGGTTGCTAGCGAAGTTGTTCGTTTAGGTGCGCAGCCTGATTCGCTCCCTCCTGTACCCTGCTCACTGATTGGTCATGTAAGCATATATAAGTGTGTAGACTTGCAGAAATAAAAAGAGGAAGATGCATCTGAACTGGGGCTTCTTGTCATCCTTGCGGGTCGAGGGTGATAAATGGCGCCGGCACCCGGGAACTAAATAAAGGAATCTTGCAAGGTAATCCGCAGGAAAGCGGGGAGTAAAGGTCCGCAGGTAAGCGGGGACATTAGCCACGTTCAAAAGTGGGAATTCCGCGGTAAAGCAGGGAGTAATGGTCGACTGAAGTACATGCGTGTAAAAGGTTAATGTGTGTGTTAGTGTCGTTAACATCCGCGTCTATTGTCTGTGTGTTCATAATGGGATCTGAAGTATCTAAAGTGCGGTTGGAAGGGTCTTTAAAAGACCTGCTGAAAGCCAATGGAACTTCACTAAAAGCAAAAACTGCTCAGGCCTTTTTGAATACAGTGGAAAAGGCGGCTCCATGGTTCCTAGATGAAGGCTTGCTAAACATACCTCAATGGGACCGCTTAGGGGAGGATTTGAAGAAACAGGACAATAAAACGCCTTTGCCACCCGGGACCCTGGCAATATGGACCTTAGTCTGGGGATGCCTGGTGGGGCCTAAACCCAGATGTGAATCAGCTCTACAAGAGGGAGAAGAGGCATTGGAGGAAGTGAAAGAGGAGCGGTCTTCTCGTGCCTTAGAGGGAGTAGTTCTAGTGAAGACTTAGAAGAAATGTCAGGGGAGGAGTTAGACCATAAAATGCACTCCAAGTTTGAACAGTTGAAACTGTCGACTCCAGCGACACCTAGTGCCCCTCCGCAGTATAATCCTATGGCATGCCAAGGAGCTTGTAGCTGCTGCGCCACATGTGGTAGTGGCAGGTTTTCAAGCTGGAGAGATCATGACCTGACCTCTGCCTTTCCGGTTTTAGAGGACCAAAACAACCAGCGGTATCATCAGCCTCTTGATTTTAAACTAGTTAAGCAATTAAAGGAAGCAGTCATGCAGTATGGCCCTCAGGCAGCCTTTACGGTCTCTTTGTTGGAGACCATAGCGGGAATGAAATTAGTCCCTGAAGATTGGGGTAACCTAGCCTGTGCAACCTTGTCAGGAGGGCAATATCTAGTATGGAAAACAGCCTGGCAAGAATACTACAGGACACTGCCCGCCGTAATGCAGCAGCTGGAAATCCTCAGTGGGACCTAGAAATGTTAATGGGAATGGGACCGGACATGGGAAAGCAGGCCCAAATACAATACAACCCTGCAGTGTATCTGCAAATAGCCGCGGCGGCCACTAAAGCATGAAGAACAATTCAAGGCAGTGGGGATTTACAGGGTCAGCTGTCTAAGGTAATACAAGGACCAAATGAAGCATATGCTGATTTTGTAGCGAGGCTGATGCAAACAGCTGGTCGAATATTTGGGGAGGTAGAGGCAGCCATGCCATTGATAAAACAGCTGGCGTATGAGCAAGCTAATAAATGGTGTAAAGAAGCCAAAGACTTGAGTGCATATATTAAAGTTTGCAGGGATATAAATGACAGTGTTATTCAAGGGCAGGTTACGGCTGCACCAATCACTCAAGGTTTACAGGGATTACAGGGAGCTCAACAATATAAACATAGGGGTACTCCTGGAGTTTGCTATTACTGCAAGAAGCCAGGACACCTGTAGGAGCTATGGTTACCAAAGAAGAGAGTTGGACCTTCCTATTTCAAAGCTCCTCTCCCCAAGAAACCGAGCTGCTCACAGTGATAAAACATTCAAACATTTCAAATGTTTCATCAAGAACCCTTCAACCTTTTATCAGATAGTAGATAATGTGGTGCAAGCTGTCTCTATCATTGAAAGTGTGGGTTCTATTAATGCCAGGTCTACTATCTCTGAGGCATTACAAGAAATCCAAACATTAGTTTGGGACAGGAAGGCTCCATTTTTTAATGGCCACATACAAGCTCATACAACCTTACCAGGCCCCCTGATAAAAGGTAATTAATTGGTTGGCAGACTCCTTAACCAGAGGAGAATTTGTCTTTGCCATTGAGGACCCTGTGCAACAGGCGAGACATTATCATAAGCTGTTCCATGTGAATGCTTTAACCCTTCACCTCACATTTAACATAACAAAAGCACAGGCAAGGGACATAGTAGTCTCCTGCAGAAATAGCGTGACCTTACTACCTGCACCATCCTTGGGGGTTAATCCTAAGGGTTTGTTACCTAATCATATATGGCAAATGGATGTCACACATGTTTCAGAATTTGAAAAGTTAAAATATGTTCATGTCTCTGTAGATACCTGCTCTGGAATAATTTTCGCCTCAGTGCATACGGGGGGCGGGGGGGGGATCCAGAGATATTATCGTCCATTGCCTACAGGCTTTCGCAGCATGGGGAAAGCCACGCCAGTTAAAGACAGATAATGGCCCAGCCTACACCTCACAACCCTTTAAAGCCTTCCTACAACAACTTGACATTCACTTGATACATGGAATACCCTATAACCCACAAGGACAGAGTGTTATGGAGCGCGCGCATCTTACAATAAAAAATGTGCTTTATAAACAAAAAGGGGGGATAGGGGACACCTTCCCGCCCCCTAAAGATAAGCTCAACACCATTCTCTTTATTTTGAATTTTTTAACATTGGACAAAATGGGTAAATCAGCTGCAGACAGACATGCAAATAATGCTGCTGCTCCCCCTAAGCCTTTAGTACTTTGGAAGGACATCCTCACAGGAAAGTGGAATGGACCAGATCCAGTGTTAGTATGGAGTAGGGGGTCTGTATGTGTTTTTCCACAGGAAAAGGAGGCTACAATTTGGATCCCAGAGCGGCTGGTGCGTGCAGCCTTGCCTCTGAACACCAGTCATGATGCTGAAGATGCTGATGATAACTCTGGGGATGCTACACCTCCTGAAGCGGACTCAAGCCAGAGAACTGTGAGCAGTGGTTAAAGCATGGCCATATCCTTTACCAGTGACTAACTCTTCTCTCATATTCCCTCCTCTCTTTACTACCAACTCTCCTATAGGGCTACCCACTGTTCACATATCTACAGACATTGCAGAGGTGACTAATATTACTGTCTCTCTGTCCAGCACTCTCTGCTTTGTGTTGTATCTCAATACATCAGTCCGCACCCTGGACTGTATTCGCCTGAGCAATCAGACCCTGGGGCAATTTCAACCTTTTCACCATTCCTCAAACATAGGTAACGTTACTGTGATCCAGGGTTTGGCCCCTGTGAAACCTATTAATGCCTCGGGGCCATATCAACCTTTTAAGTTGCCCCGGTGCACCAATAATAGGGTATGGCCACCGGAGTGGTCTGGATGTCAGAGTACCTCGTGCTCAGTCTACCCATGTTCCTATCCCAGTTTCCATTCCAGAGGACAAGTTACCGGTGGTGCTATCCAGAAAGAAGAGAGACTTTGGTATCACAGCTGCCATTGTGACAGCATTGGCTGTATCTACAGCAGCTGCCACGGCAGCAGCAGTCTCACTTGCTACAACTATACCCACTGCGGAAGCTGTGAACACCCTTGCAGAAGGAACGGTGGCTGCCTTTCAAACACAGACTCAGATCAATGCACATTTGCAAGCAGGAATCCTGATAGTCAACCAGAGAGTGGATTTGGTTCAAGAACAAGTGGACATATTGGGGGCCCTATTGGGACTGGGATATATAGCACCCTTCCTGGCAATTTGTGTAACTCCCATAGCCTATACTAATATGAGTGACTTACAGAATGTCTCCTGACAGCTCTCCCAATACTTGCAGGGGAATTGGTTCGCAGAATTCCAAAACTATACTCAGCACCTGCTACTAGGCATAACAAGGATAAATACCAGAGTTGAGTTTGCAAACCTCCCAGAGATAATCAAAACATTGCAAGATGTGTTAACCTTCATGAAACAATGGGCTAGCGTAATTGGTCTGCTGATAATCCTTGTAGTGGGCTTGATTCTGCTAGTAAGGAAACTGCAAATTTGGAGGTGATAGCAACATAGGCAACAGCAAGCCATGGTGCGTGCCTTGTTAGCCATCGAGGCTGGTACATCCCCCCAAGTGTGGCTAAGTATGCTGGATCAGTAGTCAACAATGGGTAAGATTGGTGGGGGAAATATACCAACCTAAGACAGGACGCAGATCATTGATATCTGCCGTCTGGTGACAGGTAAGGATATTCCCCGCCACTGACAACCTAAGACAGGCATGATCCCTGCCATAAAAGAAAAAAGGGGAAGATATTGGAGGCAGGCCCCTGGCCAGGGCGGCCTCCACCATTAAAAGATGGCGCCTGGGTAGTTGCCAGGTTAGGGTTGCCTCATGAGACTAAGTGGAACACCCAAAGAGGAAGTAAACAGCATTGGTTGCTAGCGAAGTTGTTCATTTAGGTGCGCAGCCTGATTCGCTCCCTCCTGTACCCTGCTCGCTGATTGGTCATGTAAGCGTATATAAGTGTGTAGACTTGCGGAAATAAAAGGAGAAAAGATACATCTGAACTGGGGCTTCTTGTCGTCCTTGCGGGTCGAGGGCGATATCATATAATGGAATATTAGCAATAAAAAAGGGTAAACCATTGATACAATACCAGGAATGAATCTCAAAATAATTATTCTGAGTGAAAGAACACTGAAAAAGAAGAGTGCATATTTAATGACTCTGTAAAACTCTATGTACTGTAAAACTCTAGAAGACATAATCTAATCTATAGTGACATAAAGTAGATCAGGGTTTCCTGAGGACAGGAGAGTGTTGGGTGACAGGGACAAGAGAGAAGGAGGAATTACAAAATGCATGAGGAAGCTTTTCGGGATAGTTGCTGTTTTCACCATCTTGATTATGGTGACATTTTCATGGAGATAGATAAATAGAGATAGATATACGTCAAAACTTACCAAATTTTACTCTTGAAATATATTCAGATTATTGTGTGTCAACTATATCTCAATAAAACTATTTTTTTAAGATTCTATTTATTTGGACAGTGCACAGACATGAACAGGGGAAGAGGCAGAAGGAGAGAGAGAATCCTAAGCAGATTCCCTGCTCAGCACAGAGCTGCCTTCACACTCCATCCCATGACCTGAGATCATGAGCCACAACCAGGAGCTGGACACAACCACCTGAGCCAACCATGCACCCCCTTACTGAAACTATTTTTAAAGTTCATAACAAAAGACACTGTCACAGTAATCCAGGTGAACAACAACAGAGGTTTGGAATGGAATTAAAAGTGGAAATGGAGGAGCACCTTAGTGGCTGCTAGGTATCTCAACTGACAATTTTGGTTGAGGTCATGATCTCATGGGTCATGAGATGGAGCCCAGGTTGCTCAGCGGGAGTCTGCTTAAAAGTCTCTCCCTCTGCCCCTTTTCCAACTCAAACTAGTGTGCATGCTTTCTCACTCCCTAATAAATTAATAAATCTTTTTTTAAAAGGTAGAAATGGAGGGGCACCTGGGTGGTTCAGTAAAGCCTCTGCCTTCGGCTCAAGTCATGATCTCAGGGTCCTGGGATCAAGTCCCCCATCGGGCTCTCTGCTCAGCGGGGAGCCTGTTTCCCCTTCTCTCTTTCTGCCTGCCTTTCTGCCTACTTGTGATCTCTCGCTTGCTCGCTCGCTCTTTGTCAAATAAATAAATAAAATCTTTTTTTCAAAAGTAGAAATGGAAAGAAGAGATGAGATTTAGAATATACTTCGCTGGTGGCAATGATAAAATTTGTTGATGTAGAAAAATGAAATCAGGAAGCTCTTCAGTTTGGAATCTGAACAACTTAAGGTCATTTCCTAAGATGGGGAAGACTTTGGAGTAGGGATATAGAAGAGAATATCTACCCCATCACTGTTTGGGCTAGTGGGGAAACGGGGGTAACTAGGTGTCCATCATCAAGAGAATGAATACATGAAATGGAGATAATGCAGCAGCTAGAAGGATGAATTACATGTACCTCGTGCAACATGAATAGAACTCAAAAACATGTTCATGGAAAAAGTAAAATAATAAAATATATAGAATAATTTAACTAAATATGAAACAAATAAAGAATAGTACATATTTTATAAAGATACAAACAAGCTCAAGGACTATATCAAACATCAAAGTATGTTTGTGAAAGTGGGGATATGGGGGCAAGGGGAAAGGTAAATGGACTGCAAGAGAGGCATATATGACTGATGAAGATGGTGACCCATGACCTTAGGAATCTGATTAACTCTAATCACTATAAACTTTAAAACATGGATGAAAGAAATTGCAAACAACACAAACCAATGGAAAGATATCCCACGCTCACGGATTGGAAAAATAAATATTGGGGGCTTCTGGCTGGCATCGTCAGTACAGCATGTGACTCTTGATCTCAGGAATGGTAAGTTTGAACCCCACACTGGATATAGAGATTACTTAAAAATAATAAAAAATCTTTTAAAAAAAGAATATTATTAAAAATGTCTACACTACCCAAAGCAGTATATAAATTTAATGCAATCCCTTTCAAAACACCAACAGATTTTTCAAAGAACTAGAACAAACAATCCTAAAATTTGTATGGAACCACAAAAGACCCCAACTAGCCAAAGCAGTCTTGAAAAAAAAAAAAAAAAAAACAACTGGAGGTATCACAATTCGAGATTTCAAGAATCCCTACAAAGCTGTAGTAATCCAAACAGTACAGTACTAGCACAAAACAGACATATGAATCAATGGAATGGAAATGAACATCCAGAAATAAGCCCACAGTTATATGGTCAACAAATCTTTGACAAAGGAGGCAGGAATATGCAAGAGAGAAAGACAATGGTAGTCGAGCTAGGGCTAAGCATTTATTTCCTTCCAGGACTTTCTAGTTCTTAAGTTTTATGCTTGTATTTGATTATAGATGTCAGTGACATTTCATGGTTTCAAAGTCCTTGATGCTCTGAGAAGTGTAGAGTCTAGTGAAAATTACACTGCCATAAAAGAAATGTGTTTTGGGGGCACCTGGGTGGCTCAGTGGGTTAAAGTCTCTGCCTTCAGCTCAGGTCCTGATCTCAGGGTCCTAGGATCAAGCCCCGCATCAGGCTCTCTGCTCAGCAGGGAGCCTGCTTCCCCGCCATTCTGCCTGCCTCTCTGCCTACTTGTGATCCCTCTCTGTCAAATAAATAAATAAAATCTTTTAAAAAAATGTGTTTTGTTTTTGTTTCTTTTTTAAAAGTTGTGCTCTTATTGGTTCTACACTACCTAGAATACTGCTGCTTTGTGACAGTCCAACTGGATGCAGCGCCCTCCTTGTATTTAGCAAGGGTAAGCCTGGGTCTCTTACTACTTGATATGTTTGCATTAGTTAAGAGAGAAACTTGGTAGCTTGGTAGCTCAGTTAGAGGGGAGGGGAAATCTGCTGCTAGATGGGTCTGAACTGAGCCATACTCGTCTGGGTAAGAGCTGAGAAACAACCTCTGTACATTAAAAAAAAAAAAAAAAAAAAAATTAGTCAAACATCACATAGTAGGCAGCCATTAAATTATTTAAAAAGTTAATTTATGGGGGTGCTTGGGTGGCTCAGTGGGTTAAAGCCACTGCCTTCAGCTTGGGCCATGATCTCGGGTCCTGGGATTGAGCCCCACATCAGGCTCTCTGCTTAGCAGGGAGCCTGCTTCCTCCTTTCTCTCTCTCTATCTCTCTCTGCCTGCCTCCCCGTCTACTTGTGATCTCTCTCTATCAAATAAATAAATAAAATCTTTAAAAAAAAAAAAAGAAATTGTAATCTAGCATCATCAACAGTACAGTACAGAATGATGGTCCCCTCAGTATTCCTGCCCACGTCTTTTTTTTTTTTAAAAAAAGATTTTATTTATTTATTTGAGAGAGAGAGCATGAGTGAGGAGAAGGGCAGAGAGAGAAGCAGACTCCCCGTGGAGCTGGGAGCCCGATGCGGGACTTGATCCCCAGACTCCGAGATCATGAACTGAGCCGAAGGCAGTTGTCCAACCAACTGAGCCACCCAGGCGTCCCAACTGCCCACGTCTTTTAAACAGCACCTTCCCTCCCTATCTATCTCCAAACCCTACTTTTTTAAAAATATTTTATTTATTTATCAGAGAGAGAGTGAGAGTGAGAGTGAGTGAGCACAAGCAAGGGAGCAGCAGGCAGAGGGAGAAGCAGGCTGCACACCGAGCAGGGAGCCCGATGTGGGACTCCATCCCAGGACCCTGGGATCATGACCTGAGCCGAAGGCAGTCACTTAACCGACTGAGCCACCCAGGCGTCCCTCTCCAAACCCTACTTAAGAGAAATAACCAAGTTTTTCTCATTGTTGAGGCATTCATGCCTAAAATAATTTGGGAATCAAGCATATAAATGGCTTCTGTAAACTTTCCTCAGATTGACCACTATGTGAAATTAACCTGCAAATCACACATCCACAACATGGAAAAGATATGGTCATATATCAGTTTATTCAACCACATCTATGCACGCCTATAAAAATTAAATTCAGCCAAGGCCATGTCTTTAAGTGGTGAAGAGCTGAGAAGCAGAAAGCACCACCCTGTTCTCATCCTCTTTCTACAACTTAGGTTCTCACTATTAGCATTATCCTTTAGAATATAGCTTTCTCCGTGAAGGGCCACCATTAGGATAAAAATATATTATGAGGAATCAGTAACATGCCAACTTCCTAGCACTCATCAAAAACACCTACAACACATGAGCAATAGTATATACCTGCGCAGAGTTCATCAGTTCAGACCATAACATTGAGACATTGAGGAAAGGCACACTTTTTTTTTTTTTTTTTTTTTTTTTTTTTTTTTTTTTTATGACGGACAGAGATCACAGTAGGCAGAGAAGCAGGCAGATAGAGAGGAAGTGAAGCAAGCCCCCTGCTGAGCAGAGAGCCCAATGTGGGACTCGATCCCAGGACCCTGAGATCATGACTCGAGCTGAAGGCAGCACCTTAAGCCACTGAAGCAACCAGGTGCCTCAAAGGTACACTTTTGACAGAAATGGTGGGAATGGGGGTGAAGGAGGCAGCATCAGTCACTACAGTGAGAAGTACTACAAAAAACTTATATTTCCCAAATGATCCTAGATCTGATCTTTAAATTGTTAGGATAATATCTAAATGTTCTCAAGGAGAGTCCAGCAACAAACCTTCAGTTCCCAGGGAAGCTGCACTAATCTTACATCAAATGCTATGTCCTAGAAGGTTCATCATTCACCAAATAAATGCTCAGGGTCATCTGAGCACCCAGAGGCCTGCTCCCTCGTGTGAGGGAGCCTTACCACAGATCTGACCCCCTCAAAGTCTGACCTTCTTACAGATCCACGGTAAAAGAGCTTCACAGCTAGCAGCTTGGAGATGGTGTTGGTTGATGGCTCCACACTTCTGGATCAAGCTGTTTGAAACAATGCTGTAAGAAATCAGGAAAGTCAATCATTTAAGGTAACATGAGAGCAAAGGAGCTGCAGGCATGGAAGAGATAAAAACTGAGCAGTTCTTTCTCCCTATTCAGGCCCCACTTCTCTCAGCATCCAGAACATTAGCCTCTCTTTTTTTAGTTGTTGTTGGGGTTTTTTGTTTTTTGGGGTTTTGGGTTTTGTTTTTGTTTTTTGGGGTTTTTTTTGGCTCTTATCCACCATTCATTTCCTCTCCTGTTCTCGAGTTCCTTTCCTTACCCTTTCCTCTCCCCACCATCTATTGACCTTGACCTATTTCCCCATCACATACTTTCTCTTCTCCTTTTCTCTTTTTTCCCCATTTTTTTGAACCCCCTTACCTTGAGATTTTTAGGGGTGACCCATCTTCCCACCTCCAGCCAGATTTGTTCCTCAGACCAATCCAATAAAAATCATTTTTGAGGAACCGTAGAAGCAGGCTCTAGGGAGAGATTGAAGATGATGGAAAAAGGTAAGAAACTGTAGAAAACTAAAGAAGAGATTCAGTGTCATGATCGATAATTATTCTTTACACCCCCTCTCGTTACCATTATTATGGACTGAATATTTCTCCCCAAAATTCATATATTGAAGCTCTAATTAATAACATGATGGTACCTAGGCATATGGCCTTTGGAAGGTTATTAGTTTTAGACAAGGTCATGAGGCCCTCACTAATGATGAGATTAGTGTCCTTGTAAGAAGAAGAGTTCCCAGCGCACTCTCCCTCTGTCAGGAAAGGACACAATTATAGGGCAACTGTCTGCAAGCCACAAACAAGATCCTCACCAGAGACGGAACCCATCAACATTTTGATCTTAGACTTCTCAGCCTCCAGAACTGTGAGACATCAATGTCTATGGCTTAAGCCACCCAGTGATACTCTGGTTAGCAGTTCAAGCTGATTAAAACCACCACCTAGTCCAAATAACTAATCTCTCTTTTAAACTTTAATTCTAGAGTTACACGGCAGAGTGCAACATTTCCTATAATTCAACTTTATGTGTATAATTGCATTCTATAGCATGAAAGACAAGATAAATATTATACTCTGCCTTCCACTGTAACTTCCTCCTTGGTTAGATGAAGTACTTAATCGGTATTCAAATAACTTTTACAGAAGAAAAGCTTAATACCACTACGGAAGCAGTAATCTTTCTTATTATCATTTAATACATAAGTTATTATTAAGCTTTCAGCAATATACTTGCTTTTTTCCCACTACACTCTTATTTTTAAAGTTCTCATCAATCTTGCATATGACAAGTAAAATAAAAACAGTTCTTAAGGAAACAAGCATAAGACAAAGTTAAGTTGGTCCCATGCTACCACTAGAACAGAGATAACAGATTCTTTGCTCTGTAGAGTCTGACATTCAAATGAAGGAGTTATACTCTAAGGTAATTGCCTCAATAAGTGGAATAAAATAAAGGATAAATCCCAGAAGATTAATTCTATTGTACGATTTGGCATTAGTGTAATGAATAGACTTTGCAATAAACATCCTCAGCTTTGAAAATTGCTTTTGTTACAGAGACTTTTCTTGTGATGCTGAATTTTCAATGTGATGTTAATGTTAACAAGTAATGTGTTTCTTCATGAGCAAAATGGATAAAATTGTAAGTTTGAAGACCAATCTATTCATGGGAGACAGTTACATATAACATAAGTAGCTCAGTTTGTGTGTGTTTTAGAGCATGAGTGAATATTTAAAGGTATTCACATGTATTTTAACAGATACTCAACCCCCTGGGTTACAGGTGGTGGGCAAGCAAATATGTGTGCAGGAGCATTTGTAGACATTTGATAACTGATGTCCCTGTGTATTCAGCAAATACTGTATGTATACTTAATGAGATAATTTCCTGCATCTTCTCAACACTCTACTTCTTATTCTTAATCCTTGACGTCACTGCAATTCCCTTGCGAAAAAAAATAAAAACTAAAACTAATAAGAAAGCATCCAAGTTATATCTCCAGTCCTTCGATTTTGCTACCAGGAATCTTGTGTGTTAATGGTTTTGTTTGGTTGCTTGGTTGGTTTGGTTTTCTCTGAGTTAGAGTTTGACCTGATAGATGTTAAATGAAAAGGCCATAACTTGTTCCTGTGATCATGTACTTCCTGACTATTTGTCTTAAGCTTCCTTCCTACATTAATGCTCTGAGATAACCGTGACATCTTCTGGCAGTGGCCATCACAAAAGCACCATATTCTCAAATTCAGTGAACTTGCTTTGCTCTCTCTCCTCACTCCATAGACTTCTTCTGCTTGAAGGAATAGAAACTCAAAAAAGAGCAATTATTCCACAGCAACTTAGTGATAGTACTTGGACTAGAACCCAAGGTCTTGACCTAGTATGCAACACCTTGGCATGTCCTGTACTGAGATAGTCCATCTCTCTGCAACATCTCTCTCTCCTAAACTATGCTTTCTCGGAGTACCTGCCTGGCTCAGTTGGTATAGCATGAGACTCTTGATCTTGGGGTTGTAAGTTGGAGTCCCATGTTTGGTGTACATATTACTTAAAAAATAAAATAAAATGATGCTTTACCAGCCCTGAAAAAGATCATGAGACTAATAGGATGTGTCAAGAAACGTGCACATTTGGCTAAGAGACCACATTCTCTTTGATGAAACACACCAAGAAGACAACTTAAGCTTATAACATTAGATTTCAGTATTATTTACTGGGTCCCAGTGTTGCCACAGAACAGGCTGATGTATGGATAAGGAGGTCTACTAAAGTGAACACATCACGTTTGTTTCTCATTACAACCAAGGTCAGATATCCTAAAACTTGGGCTGGGTGAGGAAGACCTCACATGGTAAAGTACAAACTGCAGAACTAGAGGGTGAAAAGAAGCCACATCAGGGAAGAGAGGAAGTGTGAGGACATAATTCTGTGGAGAAAAGAAATGCAGGTGCACTCATGCACACTCTCTCTCAAATAAATAAATAAATAAAATTTTTAAAAGAAACTCATTGATAATAACACAATCATAGAAGGGGACTTTAACACCCCACTTACAGCAATAGACAGATCATCTAAGCAGGAAATTAAAAAGGAAATAATGGCTTTGAATGACACAATGGACCAGACAGATTTAACAGACATATTCAGAACACTTTATCCTAAAGCAGCAGAATACACTTTTTTTCCCTAATGCATATTGAACATTCTCCAGAAAAGATCACATACTAGGTCCCAAATCAGCCCTCAACAAGTACAAAAACACTGAGATCATACTATGTGTATTTTCAGGCCACAAAACTCTAAAACCTGAATTGGAAAGACCACAAATACATAGAGATTAAAGAACATCTTGGGGCGCCTGGGTGGCTCAGTGGGTTGAGCCGCTGCATTCGGCTCAGGTCATGATCTCAGGGTCCGGGGATCGAGTCCCGTGTCGGGCTCTCTGCTCGGCAGGGAGTCTGCTTCCTCCTCTCTCTCTCTCTCTGCCCACTTGTGATCTCTCTCTGTCAAATAAATAAAATCTTTAAAAAAAAAAATAAAGAACATCTTACTAAAGAATGAATGGGTTAACCAGGAAATTAAGGAAGAACTTTAAAAATGCATGGAAACAAATGAAAATGAAAACACAACAGTCCAAAACCTCTGGGATGCAGCAAAGGTGGTTATAAAAGGAAAATATGTAGCAATACAGGCCTACCTCAAGAAGCAAGAAAAGTCTCAAATACACAACCTAACCTATACCGAAAGGAGATAGAAAAGGAACAGCAAATAAAGCCTAACACCAGCAGAAGTAAAATTTTAATAAAGGTTAGAGCAGAAATAAACAATATAGAAACAAACAACAAAAACAAAAACAGCAGAACAGATAAACAAAAAGAGCTGGTTCTTTGAAAGAATTAATCAAGTTGATAAACCCCTAATCAGACATATGATAAAGAAAAAGAGGGTGCCTGGGTGGCTCAGCCGGTTAAGCATCTGTATTTGGCTCAGGTCACCAACTCAGGGTCCTGGGATCAAGTCCATCATCAGTCTCCCTGCTCAGTGGGGAGCCTGCTTCTCCTTCTGCCTGGTCTTCCTGCTGCTCCTCCTGCTTGTACTCTCTCTCTCTCTCTGATAAATAAATAAAAACCTTTAAAAAAAAACAGATTTTTATTTTAAAAAAGAGAGCAAGATAGAAAGGATCCAAATAAATAAAACCACCAGTGAAAGAAGAGAGATCACAACCAACACCACAGAACTATAAACAATTACAAGAAGTTATTATGAAAAATTATATGGCAACAAAAGGGGCAGTCTGGAAGAAATGGATAAATTCCTAGAAACATACAAACTACCAATAGAAAACTGAAACAGTAAGAAATTGCAAATTTGAATAGACCCATAACCATCAAGGAAATTGAATCTGTAATCAAAAATCTCACAACAGATAAAAGTCCAGGGCCAGATGGCTTCCCAGGGGAATTCTACCATACATTTAGAGAAGAGCTAATACCTATTCTTCTCAAACTGTTCCAAAAAATAGAAATGGAAGGAAAACTTCTGAACTCCTTCTAGGAGGCCAGCATCACCTTAATTCCAAAACAAAAGACCTCACTAAAAAGGAGAATTACAAGCCAATAAGCCTGATTAACATGGATGCAAAAAATCCTCAACAAGATACTAGCAAATGGAATCAAACAGTACCTTAAAAGAATTATTCACCATGATCAAGTGGGATTTGTTCCTGGGTTGCAGGGGTGGTTCAGTACTTGCAAATCAATCAACATGACATATCACATTAATAAAAGAAAGGATAAGAACCATATGATCCTCTCAATAGATGCAGAAAAATCATTTGACAAAATACACCATCAATTCTTGACAGAAACCCTCAACAAAATAGAGATAGAGGGAATACATCTTAACATCATAAAGGCCATTATAAAAGGCCCACAGTGAATACCATCCAGAACGGGAGAAACTGAGAGCTTTTCCTCTACAGTCAGGAACAAGACAGAGAAACAAGACATATATATATATATATAACAGATAAGTCTTGTGCCACAAGAATTTAAAACCTTTTGAACACAAATGCTCTGCCCTTTTTACTTTACCCCCATGGAGTACTTACTTATATATGTCGGGGGTAGGGAGGTAAACTGAAGAGTCAGGGAAGGGTAAGAGAGATGAAATGATGTCTTAATTTCCAGAATAGCTTGAAACTTTTCATGCAGTTTTTAACCAAGTTGATTTAAAGGAAAAAATGAGCTTGTTCTCATTCCTCTGGACATGGCAAGAAAAAGTCCGTTTCTTTCTTCCCTTTATTTCAAGGGTAGAGGGATGGCTGATAAAGCACAGAAATGAACAAAGACTTGCTCAAAAACCTCAGGTAGAGGGGTGCCTGGGTGGCTCAGTGGGTTAAAGCCTCTGCCTTCTGCTCAGGTCATGATCCCAGGGTCCTGGGATCGAGCCCCACGTCGGGCTCTCTGCTCTCTCTCTCTCTGCCTGCCTCTCTGCCTACTTCTGATCTCTGTCTGTCAAATAAATAAAAATCCTTAAAAAAACAAAAAACAAAAACCTGAGGTAGAGTCTGAGGAGCTGGGATTAGATAGTGCCAGCATACAAATGCCAACCCTGCACTAATTTACTACTCTCTCAACCCGCACAATTTTAAGTCACATGATCAGACCAGTTTACCACTTCTCACTGGTGAGGCTGGAGAGTGAAAGTTTTATTACCCCACTCAGAATAAACCTCAAAACCAGACTGTAATGATCAGTGCTCTGTGTACTCATGGACTGCGTGCGTGTGCATGTGCGTGTGCGCGTGTGTGTGGGTAGAAGCAGCACAGAAGCATAACCAAGGGCGTTGACTCAGAATCCTCGTCCTCCAGAGAGGGTATAAACGAAAGGACTCAGGTTTGTTGTATTTACTTTAGAGTTTGTGATATTTGGTCTTATTTTACAGAGAAAAAAATGTAAAACCTAAAAGCAAAATGAAGACAAAGCTCAAACAGATAAAATCAGATTATTTTTCTTTCTTTTTTTTTTAGATCAGTATTTATGCTTATATACCCACATACCTTTGCAAGTAATATTTTTAAATTATAACTTAAGTATTATTAAGGCATAGAACATACTCCTTAATCTACCAAACTAACATGGCTTATAGGATATAACTAAATTATTTCAATCTGTATGGAAATAAACTAATAATATGTCAAAGTTACTTGGTCATAACTTCAATTGGCTCATCTAATCTTAGGAACTATATCCTTAAAAAATGACTTCAAGAGAAATAATTCATATACATATGTTTTAAATGAATAAAAATTAGAAATAAGAAAAATGTTGTCTAAGATAAGAAAAATAGATAAACAATAATAGAATAAAACAGAACCATAAAAAATAAGTACCTACAATAATTTTTAAATGTTTGGAAAAAACAGTAAGGAAACAATGTTATATGATGAAAGCAGAACATAAATATAAGGTGTCCAAAAAACCTGGAAACATAGGATAAATATATTTTTAAATATATATATATATATGTTATAAATGTATATGTTATGTTTCTAAATAATATCATTAATTTATTTTTCTTCAATCTCTGGAAACCTTTTCATGTAAGGTATTTAAAGCAATGGATGTAGTTACTAATTTGGAAAAAAAAGTACAATACAGATCACCCATATCTAAAATCAACTGGGATCTATTGTTTTAAATTTAAAGGAGTTTTGCCTAAAAACATATCTAGAGATATATGGAGCATATTACTTGAAAATGTAACTAATATACTATTTAAAAATAAGTTTATCCTATGTTTCCAGACTTTCAGATACCTTATAGTTTACAGACAGCAATTAGTATCATATAAAAACATGCAGATACATTAAAACATATCAAAGGAAAATTTGACAGACTACAAATTACTAGAGTTTAATATTGATATGAATGTTCCCTATAATTTTGTCAAGTGCACAATAATAAAAATAAATTAAGACTTGCTATGTAAACCAGAGCACTCTCTTTAAAAGACAGTGAGACTGTCCATTAACAAATGAATGGATAAACACAATGTGATATATCCATGTAATTGACTATTATTCAGCCATAGAAAGTATTGCCCTCGATGCGCAAGGAAGACAAGCCGCCCCAGTTCAGATGCATCTTCTCTCTCTTTATTTCTGCAAGTCTACACATTTATATACGCTTACATGACCAATCAGTGAGCAGGGTACAAGAGGGAGTGAATCAGGCTGCACACCTAAACAAACAACTTTTGCTAGCAACCAATGCTGTTTACCTCCTCTTTGGGCATTCCGCTTAGTCTCATGAGGCAACTTTTCTTGGCAAATCGCCAGGTGCCATCTTTTAATGGCGGAGGCCACCCTGGCCAGGGGCCTGCCTCCGACATCTCCCCCTTTTTTCTTTTATGGCAGGGATCGTGCCTGTCTTAGGTTGTCAGTGGCGGGGAATATCCTTACCCGTCATCAGACGGCAGATATCAATGATCTGCGTCCTGTCTTAGGTTGGTATATTTCCCCCACCAATCTTACCCATCATTGACTACCGATCCAGCATACTTAGCCACACTTGGGGGGATGTTTCAACCTCGATGGCTAACAAGGCCTGCACCAGGGCTTGCTGTTGCCTAGGTTGCTGTCACCTCCAAATTTGCAGTTTCCTTACTAGTAGAATCAAGCCCACTACAAGGATTGTCATCAGATCAATTACGCTAGCCCATTGTTTCCTAAATGTTAACACATCTTGCAATGTTTTGATTATCTCTGGGAGGGTTGCAAGCTCAACTCTGGTGTTATTTATCCTTGTTATGCCTAGTAGCAGGTGCTGAGTGTAGTTTTGGAATTCTGCGGACTAATTCCCCCGCAAGTATCGGGAGAGCTGTCGGGAGACATTCTGTAAGTCACTCATATTAGTATAGGCTATGGGAATTACACAAATTGCCAGGAAGGGTGCTATACATCCCAGTCCCAATAAGACCCCCAATATGTCCACTTGTTCTTGAACCAAATCCACTCTCTGGTTGACTAACAGGATTCCTGCTTGCAGATGTGCATTGATCTGAGTCTGTGTTTGAAGGGAAGCCGCCGTTCCTTCTGCAAGGGTGTTCACAGCTTCCGCAGTGGGTATAGTTGTAGCAAGTGAGACTGCTGCTGCCGTGGCAGCTGCTGTAGATATAGCCAATGCTGTCACAATGGCGGCTGTGATACCAAAATCTCTCTTCTTTCTGGATATCACCACCGGTAACTTGTCCTCTGGAATGGAAACTGGGATAGGAACATGGGTAGGGATATGCATAATCACAGCCAGCTTGAAGGCTGTGACATTCCAGCACTGGGAAAGATAGCAATTCTTAGTGCAATTTAATGTATCATTCAGCTCGCTAGCATTTGCTACGAGGAAAAGGAATGGTGGCAAGATGCATATGGGAGCGGGCTGATAAGTAATATTATTGGGACAAGACATATTAACTGTTGTCTCAAAGGTACTAGAGTCATTTTGCTTATAAGAACAGTTGAGGTATTTGCCACCATTTAACATGGACACTGCTGAGATATCAGTACATGCTCCTAGCAAGTTACAGACCTGCCATGCATCAAAGGGAGAGGAGGGAATATGAGAGAAGAGTTAGTCACTGGTAAAGGATATGGCCATGCTTTAACCACTGCCCACAGCTCTCTGGCTTGAGTCTGCCGCAGGAGGTGTAGCATCCCCAGAGTTATCATCAGCATCTTCAGCATCATGACTGGTGTTCGGAGGCAAGGCTGCACGCACCAGCCACTCTGGGATCCAAATTGGAGTCTCCTTTGCCTGTGGAAAAACACATACAGACCCCCTACTCCATACTAACACTGGATCTGGTCCATTCCACTTTCCTGTGAGTATGTCCTTCCAAAGTACTAAAGGCTTAGGGGGAGCAGCAGCATTACTTGCCTGTCTGTCTGCAGCTGATTTACCCGTTTTGTCCAACGTTAAAATATTCAAAATAAAGAGAATGGTATTGAGCTTATCTTTAGGGGACCTGAAGGTGTTCCGTATTCCCCCGTTTTGTTTATAAAGTGCATTTTTTATAGTAAGATGTGCGCTCCACAACACTCTGTCCTTGTGGGTTATAGGGTATTCCATGTATCAAGTGAATGTCAAGTTGTTGTAGGAAGGCTTTAAAGGGTTGTGAGGTGTAGGCTGGACCATTATCTGTCTTTAGCTAGCGTGGCTTTCCCCATGCCGCAAAAGCCTGTAGGCAATGGGCGATAATATCTCTGGATTTTTCCCCCGTATGCCCTGAGGCGAAAATTATTCCAGAGCAGGTACCGACAGAGAAATGAACATATCTTAACTTTCCAAATTCTGAAACATGTGTGACATCCATTTGCCATATATGATTAGGTAACAAACTCTTAGGATTAACCCCCAAGGACGGTGCAGGTAGTAAGGTCACGCAATTTCTGCAGGAGACTAGTATGTCCAGTGCCTGTGCTTTTGTTATGTTAAATTTGAGGTGAAGAGTTAAAGCATTCACATGGAGCAGCCTATGATAATGTCTCGCCTGTTGCACTGGGTCCTCAATGGCAAAGACAAATTCTCCTCTGGTTAAGGAGTCTGCTAACTGATTTCCTTTTGTCAGAGGGCCTGGTAAGGTTGTATGAGCTCATATGTGGCCAATATGAAATGGAGCTTTCCCATCCCAAACTAATGTTTGGATTTCTTGTAATGCCTTAGAGATAGTAGACCTGTCATTAATAGAACCCATATTTTCAATGATAGAGACAGCTTGCACCACATTATCTACTATCTGATAAAAGGTTGAAGGGTTCTTGATGAAACATTTGAAATGTTTGAATGTTTTATCACTGTGAGCAGCTCGGTTTCTTGGGGAGAGGAGCTTTGAAATAGGAAGGTCCAACTCTCTTCTTTGGTAACCATAGCTCCTACAGGTGTCCTGGCTTCTTGCAGTAATAGCAAACTCCAGCAGTACCTCTATGTTTATATTGTTGAGCTCCCTGTAATCCCTGTAAACCTTGAGTGATTGGTGCAGCCGTAACCTGCCCTTGAATAACACTGTTATTTATATCCCTGCAAACTTTAATATATGCACTCAAGTCTTTGCTTTTCCAAGGTCTGATGGCTTCTTTACACCATTTATTAGCTTGCTCATACGCCAGCTGTTTTATCAATGGCATGGCTGCCTCTACCTCCCCAAATATTCGACCAGCTGTTTGCATCAGCCTCGCTACAAAATCAGCATATGCTTCATTTGGTCCTTGTATTACCTTAGACAGCTGACCCTGTAAATCCCCACTGCCTTGAATTGTTCTTCATGCTTTAGTGGCCGCCGCGGCTATTTGCAGATACACTGCAGGGTTGTATTGTATTTGGGCCTGCTTTCCCATGTCCGGTCCCATTCCCATTAACATTTCTAGGTCCCACTGAGGATTTCCAGCTGCTGCATTACGGCGGGCAGTGTCCTGTAGTATTCTTGCCAGGCTGTTTTCCATACTAGATATTGCCCTCCTGACAAGGTTGCACAGGCTAGGTTACCCCAATCTTCAGGGACTAATTTCATTCCCGCTATGGTCTCCAACAAAGAGACCGTAAAGGCTGCCTGAGGGCCATACTGCATGACTGCTTCCTTTAATTGCTTAACTAGTTTAAAATCAAGAGGCTGATGATACCGCTGGTTGTTTTGGTCCTCTAAAACTGGAAAGGCAGAGGTCAGGTCATGATCTCTCCAGCTTGAAAACCTGCCACCACCACATGTGGTGCAGCAGCTACAAGCTCCTTGGCAGGCCATAGGATTATACAGCGGAGAGGCACTAGGTGTCGCTGGAGTTGACAGTTTCAACTGTTCAAACTTGGGAGTGCATTTTAAGGTCTAACTCCTCCCCTGACATTTCTTCTAAGTCTTCACTAGAACTACCCCCTCTAAAGCACGAGAAGACCGCTCCTCTTTCACTTCCTCCAATGCCTCTTCTCCCTCTTGTAGAGCTGATTCACATCTGGGTTTAGGCCCCACCAGGCATCCCCAGACTAAGGTCCATATTGCCAGGGTCCTGGGTGGCAAAGGCGTTTTATTGTCCTGTTTCTTCAAATCCTCCCCTAAGCGGTCCCATTGAGGTATGTTTAGCAAGCCTTCATCTAGGAACCATGGAGCCGCCTTTTCCACTGTATTCAAAAAGGCCTGAGCAGTTTTTGCTTTTAGTGAAGTTCCATTGGCTTTCAGCAGGTCTTTTAAAGACCCTTCCAACCGCACTTTAGATACTTCAGATCCCATTATGAACGCACAGACAACAGACGCGGACATTAACGACACTAACACACACATTAACCTTTTACACGCATGTACTTCAGTCGACCATTACTCCCTGCTTTACCGCGGAATTCCCACTTTTGAACGTGGCTAATGTCCCCGCTTACCTGCGGGCCTTTACTCCCTGCCTTACCACGGATTACCTTGCAAGATTCCTTTATTTAGTTCCCGGGTCCCAGCGCCATTTATTGCCCTCCACGCGCAAGGATGACAAGAAGCCCCAGTTCAGATGCATCATCTCTCTATTTCTGCAAGTCTACACACTTATATACGCTTACATGACCAATCAGCAAGCAGGGTACAGGAGGGAGCGAATCAGGCTGCACACCTACACAAACAACTTTTGCTAGCAACCAATGCTGTTTACCTCCTCTTTGGGCGTTCCGCTTAGTCTCCTGAGGCAACTTTTCTTGGCAACTCGCCAGGCGCCATCTTTTAATGGCGGAGGCTGCCCTGGCCAGGGGCCTGCCTCTGACAAGAAAGGAATGAAATTCTGATACGTATTACAGCATGAATGGACCTTGAAAACATGGTCCGTGAGATAAGCCAGATACAAAAGTACGTAAGAGGCAAATTCAGAGACACAAGAAGTAGAACAGTGGTTACCAGGGGTTGGGGGAAGGGGGAATGGGAGTTAAGTGTTTAATGGATACAGAGTTTTGGTTTGGGATGAAGAAAAAGTTCTGGAGAGGAACAGTGGTGACAGTTGAAAAACAATGTAACTATACTTAATGCCACTTAATTGTACAATTGAAAATTGTTAAAACTGTATGTTTTATGTTTTGCATATATTTTACCACAATTCTGTAAAATGTTAACCAAAAAAAAAGATACTGAGAGATATCTTAACCTATTTACCACACCTACAATTTTTGTGTGAAGGTCACAGCTGCTGCTCGTTCTGTTTATGAGGGAAGGGTGACAAAAACATAGACATTATCAGAGTTCAACAGTTCTACCATCACCCAAATGCCTGTGTTTCCAGGCATTTCTTTGAATCTTCTAACATATTTCAGATATCCTCATAACAAAAATGCTTAGCTCGACAAGTCGTAATTTATTTTGTGATACATATTTATTGAAATTTCACATCTTGGGAGACATAAGAGAAAAGCAAGTTATTTTGACTCTAGGCTTCATTTTGAGTGACAAGGAAAATTAAAGTGGAAAAGAAGAAAAACTAAAATTAAGTGATTCCTATATGTTAAAGGAAATTCCACACAGATTTTCTCATTTAATATCATAATAATTCTGAAAAGAACTTTCTCTACTTCATACCTGAGGAAACTGAGAGTCACAGAAGGTAAGAAAATTTCTCGAGTTCACGTAGCTAGTAAAGCAAGTAGTAAAAACCAACTTGTGACTGTCTCAATGACACCAAAAAAAAGCCCTTTCTGTTACTTAAAATATGGGGGAAAGTGACCACCTTACCATAGTGTTTGTATTGTACTATCCAAAGAAGGAAGCCCTGATTATGTTTAGATGTAAATCCTAAACACAAAGAAAAGCCAATATCAAAAGTTCAGGAGGAAGATAGGGACAATCCCGAAGTCATAAACTCTGACAGGGAAGAGGGTTAAGGCTGAATGAGAAGTTGTTAAAACAAGAGCCTGGTGATAGAATGATTATGATAATAAGGAAGAAAGATGTCACAGGGTGAGGAGCATTGGAATAGCTTTAAAGAAACCAAAGTATTTCCACGGGGAACTTTCTGATCAACAAGGGTGTATTTTACGATAACTTACCAACAACTATAACAAAGGTTAAGAGAAGGGCAGAGCCACAAGGGGCTGGTTCTTGTGAGCTGGTGGAGGGTGCGGCTAAAAACAAACCCAAAACAACAACAAAAAACCCTAAAAGCAAATGCTAACATCCTAAATGAACTGAGCCTAACGGAAAAACATGGCAGCAAAAATCAAGAACTTGAATATACCTAAAGATCTAAAGATAAATTCAAAAGAGCAAGAAAAACAACAGAGTCAATGCCATCATGTAAACAGAAAAGTGAAGAAATAATGGAGTGATTCAATTTCCATTTCATTATTTTCTCAAAAATAAAATAAATATTTAAGTCCAAGATAGAAAAAAAGATAATAAGTGAGAATCTCACTACCTTAAATAGATTTAAATCCTTTAAGGTACATTCCAGATTTCAACTTCAAATAATTTTTTAAACATGAATAAGAAAAGCACAGCAGACAATTAATGGGAAAAGTCATCTCAGTTTTCAGCATGTGCAAGATGTATCTGGAAGCCATCAAGTACAATATTTCTGAGAGAGACTTTAAAAGGTTGACCTTTGCATATAGCGAACTAATTCTCTAGATGTGTTCTCCACCAGTGGAATCCCAGTTTGAAAACTTTCCTCCTTAATAGGCCCGTATGCTCTTCTAGCAGCTGTTTAGTCCGAAGTATGACACTAGGAATATCAGGCATACCTTAAAATAGAATATAAATCTTGCCTTGAGAACAAAAGAATAATGTCGCTAGTACAGGAGGCTCAGCAGATCAGACAGAAGTCAAGCCAGTGCTATAGAATCTGACAAAAGCTGGGGGCAAGACAAAGAATTAGACCCAAGAATCGAGCAAGGCTCCCTGGAGGGTCAGAAGCGAAACCCATCTGACTGCTATTAAATCTCTCAGGGGCATTCTACCCTCTCCGGCATCACCTTGAACCAAGGGGCCTTATGAGAAAATAAACAGGTTTTGGAAATGCAGCCAAACTAACTCTGTTCAGCTTACTTGACAGCAGAGGCAAGACTCAGGGAAAGTAAAGAAAGACAGACAAAAATCCTCTAATACCGCTCCATTCCTTTGGGAAGTGCTGAGAATCAGAAATATCCCACGCCCCAGATATTCTGAGCATTAGCCCCGGTCCCCCTCCCTTCTTATTAGCACACTGCCTCATTTGCAATAATAGCTGCTACACCACACTGCCTCTGGCATTGTTTCGCATTACGACTCACTACTCTATCAGCATGGTTCCTGCAATGTTTCAAGCTCTTTGCTCACTTCTATTGACGTTGGTCAGCTCAAGTCTTCAGATGCGGATATATCAGAGTGAGAACAGAAGTTGCTGCAAAAGGTGCAGAAAGTAAGGCTATTATGATAAGATGCCACAAAACCAAGATCTCACATATCGAACGAATAGATCCCAATGCATCCTATCATCTAGTTTAGGGAAGGCATATAAGAAAAGGGAGTAACAGGGACAGATTGATTTGAAATTAGATTCTATGTAGAATTTCAAAGGAATGGGGGCACATGAGTGCGTTAGTCAAGTGTCTGCCTTCGGCTCAGGTCATGATTCCAGGGTTCTGGGATTGAGCCCTGCATTGGGCTCCCTGCTCAGCTGGAAGCCTGCTTCTCTCTCTCTCCCATTCCCCCTACTTGTGTTCCCTTTTGCTGTGTCTCTGTCAAATAAATAAATAAATCTTTAGGGGGAAAAAAAGAATTTCTTTTTTTTTTTTAAGATTTTATTTATTTATTTGACAGACAGAGATCACAAGTAGGCAGAGACGCAGGCAGAGAGAGACGGGGAAGCAGGCTCCCCGCTGAGCAGAGAGCCCGATGCGGGGCTCAATCCCAGGACCCTGGGATCATGACCCGAGCTGAAGGCAGAGGCTTAACCCGCTGAGCCACCCAGATGCCCCAAAAAAAGAATTTCAAAGGAATGACTATTCCTCTTTCAACAGAAAACAAGACATCTAGATACTTTAATCTTTTCTTAAAATAAAAGTTATACAATTTAGGGACTGTATGTTCTCCTCATCAGCTTTAGAGTAGTTACTTCTCTGAATTTCCCCAAAGAATGTTAATATAATTGAGTTCTTTTTTTTTTTTTAATTGAAGTATAGTTGACACACAATGTTACATCAGTTTCAGATGTAGAATATAGTGTGGACAACTCTGGGTAAACAATGCTACAAAAGTATTTAACATCCATCACCATACAATGTTGTTATAATCATTATAGTTTCTTTTTTTTCTTCCTGATCCTTCTCTTTTTTATTATTATTATTAACATATAATGTATTATTTGTTTCAGGGGTACAGGTCTGTGATTCATCAGTCTTACACAATTCACAGAGCTCACCATAGCACATACCCTCCCCAATGTCCATCACCCAGCCACCCCAACCTCCTGCCTCCCTTCCAGAAACCCTCAGTTTGTTTCCTGGGATTAAGAGTCTCTTATGATTTGTCTCCCTTTCTGGTTTCCTCTTGTTATATTTTTTCCTCTCTCCCCCTATGATCCTCTGCCTTGTTTCTCAAATTCCACGTATGAGTGAGACCATAGGATAATTGTCTCTGATTGACTTATTTTGCTTAGTATAATACCCTTTAGTTCCAACCACGTCATTGCAAATAACAAGTTATAGTTTAATTCTTTTTTTTTAAGATTTTATTTATTTATTTATTTATTTATTTGACAGAGAGATCACAAGCAGGCAGAGAGGCAGGCAGAGAGAGAGAGAGGGGAAAGCATGCTCCCTGCTGAGCAGAGAGCCAGATGTGGGGCTCCATCCCAGGACCCTGGGATCATGACCTGAGCCGAAGGCAGAGGCCCAACCCACTGAGCCACCCAGGCGCCTCTATAGTTTAATTCTTAATAAACTGTTCTCTATGACTTAATTCTACCCAAAAGAGAACACGTAAAACAATATCAACACACAAAAAATCAACATGAAATTAGCACTAAAAACCTAACTAGGATTTATTTTCTTTGTATACTTTATTTACACTGACAAGTTAGAATTTGATTTTTGTACCAGGTTATCTCAGGATATCAATTCCTTGAGATGCTCTAGAATTAATAAAGAGCTCTCCTCCAGAAGACTGCTGGATGGACAGGAAGGATCTGAGGGTCATATAGGAAGTGGAGCCCACCAGATTAGCCCTGCAAGAAGAGTACGATCTCTCCCTCTCTCTCTCTGTCTCTCACACACACCTTTCCTTTCTTCTTTTCCAGCTCTCTGGAACTGCTTCCTCTTCATGCCCTACTCCTCAACCCAAGTGTTTCCTAGCCTAGAACTTACTGGATTCTAATAAATGAAGGTAAATCACTGAAAAAGGCACTGAAGCCCTTGCTACAGTCTCTTTGTTCCCATGATCTCTCTCTCTTCTGCTCCCTCCCAAATTCCACCAGCTGTTGCACAGGAATCTGCTATCTCCTTGTTGTTGGACCCGTATATTTCTGGCTCTAATGCTTTCTTTTCATTAGACTTGTATTTCAGGCCTAATTCAAATCTGTAATAGTCACCATCCTTCCACCTCCAGCACACACACAGACACACATACAGGAGTACACAAACATCTTCACTTAATAAACTTTCACATCGCTTCCCACCTTTGTGTCCACAAGATTTATTCTTTGACTCCATGAGACAAGAACCTTGCAATCCTACAACACTTTGATCCTTTTTTCTATTGTATTATGATCAGAGACTATGGACAGTAAAATCAATACTTAATAAAATCTGTTAAAATTTTATTTGTGGCAACATAAATGACCATGTTTTACTAATATAGACTCTTGAAAGCAGATGAGTCTTTAAACTTGCTTTAAATAAAGTGTGTTGCTCATATTGTTGACTGCTCTGTGCTTACTCAATGCTGTTACTATTTTTAGCAACTCGCTGTGTTTCTAATGCTCATCTAATGTTTATAGATTTATGTTCTCTGATTTAGTATCTTCTTGGTAAATTATCTTTTATTGCTGTCTATTATGTAATGCTGGTCATTAACCAATTTACTATTTTCAACCTTAAATAACATCTTGCATGCTGATGATATACGAACTCCTGATTTGGGTACATCTTCCATTCTCCCATTTCTTTACTTTAGAGTTTCTATAATATTCTTGTTTTAAATGTTTTTGTAAATTGTTTTAAGTTGAAAGTTCCTTTTTTTTTTTTTTTTCAGCTCAATCTGGTAGTCTGTGTTTTAATGAGAGAATTCAGTCCATTCATGTTGTGTGGTAATTATATTTGATATTGTTTCTGATTTACTTCCTGTGAATTATTTAATTACTTCATTGTAGAAGCATTATAGTACAGTAGTAAAAACATAGACACAGGAAGCACACTACCTTGGCTAAAATGTCAACCTTACCACTTGCAATCTGGGCACATTTTGTAACATTTTTTGCTTCAGTTTTCTCAACTGTGAAATATGTAGTACCGCAAGTGGGTCCTTTGAATTGAGGGAGAAAGGTGGGGACAATCTCTGGTAAGGTAAGTCAAGCTCAGCCTCTTGCAAGAACATATGTGGAAGAAGATTCCAAAGTGAAGTAAACGTGGCTAGAAGAGTCCGGCAGAATAGGGTCATGGGATATTAAGGAAGCAGGACTTATGCATGTCTCCTGTTTCAATTTCTGGAGCACCATGAACTTCAGGCTTCTGTCAATTGCAACCTGTCATTTGCACCTGCACCATCTTATGGATTACATCTTACTACTTTGCAGTGAAATAGAATTAATGTAGCATCTGTTAACTGAATAGCAATTGTCTATTAGATAGTCTTTTTAACTCTATCAGCACCCATTTTTTCTAAACAGATTATGTAACCTTGTGGTTTTTGCCTTTACAAGCCTATACTACTCACTTTTGATTTTGGTCCACTCTGTCTCCAGAATTCCAATCCATTGACTCTAATGGATTTGGTTACTTTACTATTTCTTTTTCTTGGTCAACACCTCCTGCCAGATCTGAATTCTCCAGGTACCGGCCCCTGCTCCTTGGACTTCCAAGGAGGCTTTGGCTGCCCAGATGTGAATCTCAGCACTCTGTTATTTTTTTTTTAATATTTTATTTATTCATCTTGACAGAGAAAGAGAGTGGGAGAGGGAGAGAGGGAATATAAGCAGGGGGAATGGGAAAGAAGGCTTCCTGCTGACCAGAGAGCCTGATGCAGGGCTCGATCTCAGGATCCTGTGATCATGACCTGAGCTGAAGGCAAATGCTTAATGACTGAATGACCCAGGCACCCCCATCTCAGCACTCTTGATGCACTATGTAATATAATATAATATAATATCACATAATTTTGAGGGGCTGTCTACAAGTAATCCTATAGTAGATAGAAAGGGTTTGAACATGTTTTCTCCAGAGACTTTTGCTTCGATTTCAGTAGCAGACCTTGAAAAGAAAATCTGCAGTCTTTTGTTTACCACTTTCAATGCGGCTGACTGAGCTTTTGAATATCCACAAGCCCAAATAGGTAGCCTTAAAAGAATAGTGCTAGAAAACTGCTGAGCCTTAAATCTGCTTACTGCTTAGCAGGGGTCACCTGGGCCCAACTTGGAAAAAAAAAAATGTTTTTATGTGAGTAATTTGAGAAAAATAACACGAGAACTAAACATAATGAAAGACAGTAGCAAGTAGCTAAGAGAAGTTCACCAAACCCCTGGAACTTGGGACAGTTTTGATCTATTAAAAATGAGCAATTGGGGAAATTGGCTGAGAAGTGTTATAACAAATAGCAACCATTGGGCTTTGGGTCATCAGATTAATTGTTTTATTACATTTCTAATGTCCCGAATTAGGAAGCAAATGTCTTCTTCCCAAATGTAGGTTCTCTGAGGTCGGCGGCTCTGGGAATGCAGGAGGAACAATAAAAATGGCCGCCAGGCCGTCATCTTCCAGGCTGCCCTCTTCCTTAACCCATGACTCTCCCACCAGAAGAACGTATGCTGAGGACACGAGGACACGTCACCAAAATTAACCCAATACCTATGCAGGAAATAGGAGCATCAAGAGTCCCCCAACCCTCCAATCACCGAATACCTTACCTTGTATGGCTGTGAACCTATGTCCTGTCTAAACCCAGATAAGAGACCCACTGGACCCATCCCGTGTGCGACTTCCCTGACTCAGGACTCTCTTCTCAGTCAGGGAACCTCGCCCGAGGGCACCTTTAATAAACATTTCCTTGTGCCTATCTCGCCTGGTGTCATGTTTATCTCACCTGTAAAGCCTTTCAGGTTCAAAATAAAATTCTTTTCCTTTCAAAGGATTTTCCTAAAACTCAACTGACCACGGATACTAAACCAACCCTCTTAAAAGGACATAACTGAGATGCTTGAATTTCAACCCTCTTGAAGGCCAGTGATATTCCATACCATGTCCCTCCTCTGCGGAACAAAACACATGAGATGGCCCCCCAGCTTCATGGAAAAACCCACTTGAGGACAACCTTTCTCTGCTCTACACTATATGATACAATCTTTAAAGAACTATGACTTTGACAAAAATTAACAACATCTGAATGACAGAATTGACCAGCATTGTTTTCTTTGAAGCATCTTGATCAAAGGGGGAAATGTGAAAAAAGGGGAAGCATGTAAAAGAATTTCAATCTAAAATGGAAAATCTCAGGCAAAAGTCAACAAGGGAAAAGGGAGGAAAAACATAAGAAAACATGAGAAAGAGACTGATTTCCCATCAATGCCTTATTTAGAGAAAACTGAATTTTCTTAAATGATAGGGAATTGGTCAGGGGTTCCCTGACCCCTGGTCAGGGGTGAGGGGTTCCCTCACATAAACCTTGGGGAATTTTTGCTGTGGATTCCAGAGATGTGAACAATGACCTCATCAGGTTAACCTCACAAAAAGCTGACTTGAGGGACACCTGGGTGGTTCAGTTGGTTAAGTGTCTGCCCTCGGAACAGATCAAGTGCCGGACCCTTGGCCAGGGTCCAGGGATCAAGTCCGGGCATCAGGCTCACTGCTCATCAGGGAACCAGCTTCTCCCTCTGCCTCTGCATACCACTCCCCCTACTTGCTCTCTTTACCTCGCTCTGACAAATAGATATATTTATTAAAAAAAAAAAAATGCTGACCTGAGCTTTATATGTATGATTGGACTGGTTTAGTCTGCTCAGGGAATTTTCAAAGCTGTTTTCTGTGTTTCATTTTCACAGTCTCTAAGTGGACTCTCCCCTCTTCACAGTCCCTGCCCAAAAAAACAGCCCACCTCAAACCCTCAACACACCCACCTGCAGCCTCTTACACTTTCTATGCCCCTAATGGCAACTCCTTTCTATTCCCAAATGAATTCATCTTTTTTGGACAATTTTGAGCTTGCCCCAGTTTAACTCTTTATTCAGTTGGCAACTTCTTTCTTCTTTTTACTACTTCATCTTATATTTCATAATTGACATTCTTCTTAACATGCATTTATTTTTATATTTTCAGTTTCCATTTTTAGCTTATTTTATTTTTTTCATGATTGATTTGAGAGAGAGAGAGAGAGAGAGAACTCTCTGCAGAGGGAGAGGGAGAAAGGAGTCCCAAACAGACTCCCTGCTGGGCTCCATCTCAGGACCCTGAGATCACCACCTGAGCCAAAACCGGAAGCCAGACCCTCAGCCAACTGCCACCTAGTCACCCTAATTTGTTCACTATTTTCATAGTTTATTACAGCATTTCAACCATATCTTTTATGTACTTCACCTTGTCATGGAATTACCTATGTTTTATATTAGAAAGCATTATTCCAAAGATACAATTGTTTCCGTTTCTGGACTTTTCTCGCAGCCTTGAGGAAGTTCTAATTTCCTAAATAACCACTCTGTTATTTCACTTATAGCTTCCCCTTCGCAATCCCAATGCTAAAAATTTGAAATGAGTCATTCTAAAGGTGTATAACTCCAAATCTCCACCACCATCCCGTAACACTTACACAGCAGTGATCACTCCATAGATAGTCCAATTCTTCCAAGGAAAAAATAAAATATAAAATACATAATATTTAACATACAGTCAGTGATGACTACATCCTGAAGAGGTATTACTGCATAATTGGAAAGAGAGATTGCAATTTACAGAGACATCTTAAATATGCAATTACCTCTAATTCTCTGTAATTATCAATTACAGAGAAATCTTAAATATAAGCTCAACATCTATTTGTTAATAGTAACCAGCTTGCTTCCAGTAGCGTCTCAAGGACTGTTCTCCCCTGCTTCTTGTAATAAATTCATCAGCTGATTTGCCAACAGGTAATTAAGAGAAACTTCTATTACTTCTGTTACTCCACATTTTCAACAAATAGAAGTCCTTCTTTCTGCATTTGATTTGATGAGAAATAATAACAATAACAATAATGATAATGTTTGATTGATTACTTGGGCAAGATGTGAAATGAAATGCATAAAAAAGTCAGGCATTTATTTCAAGCTTAAAACTTTGCGACATTATTTTGTCTCAATATCTGGAGTCCAGTTTTATTCTACAACTGGCAATACTTATAACTCTACCTCCCATTCTACACACACTAACATGGCAAGGACACTCATTCTCACCCACTCACAGTTGCTCAATGTACTGTAAAAATATCGTTCTTCATATAATTAACACATCAGATTATCAATGACACAAAGTCAACTCTTTTCATGGTTACTTACTCTCCTCTAGTCCTTGTTTATGTAAATATTTAATGCTGCTATTAGAACCATCCCTTAGCTTTGTGATGATTTACCTATGTTAATTAATGTAATACAGTCATACAGGAGTTATTATTATTAATCCAATGTTACAGCTGAAGAAGCAGAAGCACTGAGAAGTTGTGTAATTGGCCCAAGACGGCAGAATACCTGAGTGAGTCTATTCCGTTAACCCCTGTGTTGTCCAAACTTAAGTCCAGTTGAAATATTCCCAGGGTCACCTGGGTGGCAGTCGGTTGTGTCCAACTCTTGATTTCCACTAAGCAGGGTCTGCTCAGGGTCGTGAGATTGAGCCCTGCATACAGTTCTCTGCTCAGCGTGAAGTCTGCTTGTCCCTCTGCCTTTGCTCCTCTCCCTGCTTTCTCTCTCTCTCTCTCTAATAAACAAATAAATGACTTTTTAAAGATTTTTTCTTATTTATTTGAGACAGTGTGAGAAAAAGAGAGAGAGTGCGTGCATGAGCCAGAGAAGGGGCAGAGGGAGGAGGAGAAGCAGCCTCCCTGCTGAGCAGAGAGGCCTCCGCAGGACTTCATCCCAGGACCCCAGGAGTATGACCTGATTCAAATGCAGATGCTTAACTGACTGAGACCCAGGTGGCCCATATAAAATCTTAAAAATATATATTCTCACTCTGTATTTCAGATTTCTTCTTTTCCAGATACTTTTATTGCTTATATGAACATTATTTTAGCCAGGAAATGATATCAAATTATTTTATTTATTACTTCATTCCACAAATATTTATTGAGTGTCTATTTAACAGATGACTGGAATTTCATTAAATTTTCATTACTATTAAAAATTGGAATGCTGTGACTTTGACCTCTGACTTTGACATTTGGCTCAAATCTACCATTCATGTTCATCTTTGGCCTCAACCTATTTCAACATCATTTCTGGATCCCCCATTTTGTGTATAATCAATAATCCTATCATCTTTGTAGGTAATAATTATATAAAATCACTATCATAATGTTACTAATATAATTTAGATATAATTTGAAGATATATTTTAATATATGAATATTCACTTAGAGTTATATGTATTTTGGATCTATCTTGGAGTAGGAAACTACTTTCAGCCCCTTCCAAAAAGAAAATTCAAAAAATTGATATTTTCGGGACACCTAGGTGGCTCAGTCAGTTAAGCATCTGCCTTTGGCTCAGGTCATGATCCCAAGATCCTGGAATCAAGTCCCGCATAGGGGTTCTTGCTCAGTGGGGAGCCTGCTTCTCCTTCTGCCCACAGTTCCCTCTACCTGTGCTCACTCTCACCCTCTCTCTCTCTCTCTCTCTCTGAAATAAATGAACAGAATCTTTTTAAAAATGTGACATTTGCAAAAACTCCCTTAAGACATCAGAGCCCACTATTGGCCTTATACATCCAACTGTCCCAAACATATTCCTGGAATAAAAAAAGATACAACATTATAAGTGGGTAATTGGGGCTCATTTTGAAATTTTCTGTACTTATACATATTGTAGCAGTGGGTGGCAGAAATGATGACAACTTTCATTTAAAGTGCCCCCTCTTTTCCCCAGCCATTGTCAATGTCTATTTCCTCTGAGAGTTCCATAACAATAAAGCAGAGAGTGTGGGAAGAAATACTGAAGGGGGCATCTGTACTTCAATGTCCATAGCAGCAATGGTCACAATCACCAAACTGTGGAAAAAGCCAAGATGCCCTACAACAGACGAAGGGATAAAGAAGATATGGTCCATATATACAATGGAATATTATGCAGCCATCAGAAGGGTCAACATGGACAGGCCTGGAGGAGAGGATGCTGAGTGAAAGAAGTCAAGCAGGGAAAGTCAATTATCCTATGGTTTCACTTACTTGTGGACCACAAGGAATGACATGGAGGACATTAGGAAAAGGAAAGGAAAATGAATTGGGGTAAAGCTGAGGGGGAGATGGAGCATTAGAGACTGTGGGCTCCGATAAACAAACTGAGGGTTTTCAGGGGCAGGGGGTAGGGGATGGGTGAGTCTGGTGGTGGGTATTAAGGAGGGCATGTATTGCATGGAGCACTGCATGTGGTGCATAAACAATGCATCTTGGAACACTGAAAAAATAAAATAAAATTTAAAAGAAAAAAGAAATTCTTAAGTGGCAATGTCCTCCTGCCTCTGGGTAACAAGTACCCAGCAAGACTCTACCTTACCCTAGAATTTAGAAGTCAAACAATGATCATAAGGATGTGTATTTATGGGTTTATTAGGATACAAAAATGAAGCATTACTTGTCCTATCAGAAATGTTTTATCTGACCAATTATTTTGACTATGAGAACTGGCTTTGCAAAATTAGGTTAGTGGTGAACATTTACTAGAAATTTAATCAGCTAAATGTGTGAGTCATGATTTAGTAAATAAGTAAAGAATTTTATGAGGTTTTTGTTTACAAAACCATAATTGATTTAGAAATTATTTAATTTTCCAAATTTTTAAAAGTATATTAGCTGTCAGTAGGTAAGAAAGTAACAATCAGTAACACCTTATAAGTACTGGTAAGTCTATTTCATGCATTTCCTAGAAACTGAGAATGAGATGGATTCTAATGACTGAGTTCCAAACTCTTGTGCAATTGACCTAGTTACCAGTGATTTGTTTTCAACGAAATTAAGGAGGCTATATTTTTAGCTGAGAATTATAATTATATAACTACAACTATATTTAATGATAATTATAATGTGACCTTTGGCTTATACCTGAGACACCTAAATACTTAAATGATATTGTTCTAATTGAACCTCTCTCATTTCTCTCTTCTCTGTGTGAACAAGATTGCTTGGTGCTCAGACCTACATGATAGGAAACAAAACAGGAAAATTCTATAAAAGAAAAAGAATAGAACAGAAAAACTAGGAGGTAAATAGATAGTGGAAACTTGCCTTAATAGAGCATAAGTAATATTCATTCAAGGATACAAAATCTGACTGCAGAAACCAGATCGATGAAATGTACAATTTATTTCACTAAGAAATTATTTTCCAATAAAATTATCTCTTGTGCTTCATATTCAATAAGACCGTAGTAGATATAGATGGTCTTGATAGGTAATATACTGACAACACTTGTAATGAGAATTCAATCCAGAAAAATTGCATTACTACTCAGAACCTTATAGGTACAAAAACTTTTAGTGATTTTGATTACCTTAGTTACAGAAATGAATGATAAGGTGTTCATTAAAATATATTGAAGAGTACAGGAACCTGGGTGGCTCATTTGGTTGAGCGTCTGCCTTCGGCTCTGGTCACGGTCCCGATATCCTGGGATCAAGCCCCACATCCAGCTCCTTCCTCCGCAGGGAGCCTGCTTCTCCCTCTCCTTCTGCCTGCAGCTCTCCCTGCTTGTGTGCTTTCTCTCTCTCTCTTTCTCTCTGTCACATAAATAAATAAAAATCTTTTTAAAATTTTAAATAAATAAATAATATTGAAGAATAAAACACCAGGATGAAATTATGTGGGGAATTACAATGGAAATATAAGATTAAGAAGAAGCAAGAATGATGTAAAATTTCCAACTAGCAACAAAAGAATGCAACAAATGGATGATGGTAGACATAAATTACTGACAGTATGTACAATTCATTGGATATGTTTTAAAAGTGGAATTATAGTTTTATTTTTAAAATAGCAGTATTTATAATACACTTTTTTATCACCTTGCACATGACAAAAAAATTTAAGTTAAGGAAGTGTGACGAGTTACACGTTCAATAAAATTTTTCAGGGAATATAACTAAAAATATTGAAGACCAAAGAACGTAGAAGTTTTAGTTGAGAATGCTGAGAAAAGTATCATTTATGCCACGTAATATATATATTAAATATACCTAATAAAATTTACAATTAAAAATCAATATGGAGAAGATGGCAGAGAAGTAGCAGGCTGAGACTACTTCATCTAGCCGAGATCAGCTAGATAGCTTATCTAAAGATTGCAAACACCTGCAAATCCATCAGCAGATCGAAGAGAAGAAGAACAGCAATTCTGGAAACAGAAAAACAACCACTTTCTGAAAGGTAGGATTGGCGGAGACGTGAATCCAAAGCGACAGGAAGATAGACCCCGGGGGGAGGGGCCGGCTCCCGACAAGTGGCGGAGCAACGGAGCACAAAATCAGGACTTTTTAAAGTCTGTTCCGCTGAGGGACATCACTCCAGAGGCTAAACCGGGGCGAAGCCCACGCAGGGTCAGCGGGGCCTCAGGTCCTGCAGGGTCACAGAAGGATCGGGGGTGTGTGAGTGTCGCAGAGCCTGCGGGTATTGGAACAGGAAAGCCGGCTACAGAGACAGAGCCGACAGTAAGCTCCCAGCTCAGTGTTACCTTGAACCAGTTGCAGGCTCGGTGAGCTCGGAGCGCGGCCGGAGGTCAGGCAGATAGGAGTAACTGGGCGCTGTTCTCTGAGTGCGCACTGAGGAGTGGGGCCCCGGACTCTCGGCTCCACCAGGCCAGAGACCAGGAGGCCGCCATTTGTATTCCTGTCCCCCGGAACTCTACGGAAAGCGGAAAGCGCTCAGGGAACAAAAGCTCCTGAAAGCAAACCTGAGCGGATTACTCAGCCCGGCCCCTGGTAAGGGCTGTGCAATTCTGCCTGGGGCAAAGACACTTGAGAATCACTACACTAGGCCCCTCCCCCAGAAGATGAACAATAAATCCAGTGGAGACCAAGTTCACCTACCAAGGAGTGCGGTTTCAATACCAAGGAGAGCAGCAGAATTCCAGAGGAGGAGAAAGCAAAGCACGGAACTCATGGCTTTCTCCCTGTGATTTTTTTTAGTCTTGCAGTTCATTTAATTTTTTTCTTTTTCATTTTTTGTTTTTTTTTTTTCTTGCCTTCTGGTAAAATTTTTTTTAACTTTTACCCTTTTCTTTTTTAACGTTTTTTAACTAGTTTATCTTATACATATATTTTTTCTTTTTTATATTTTATCTTTTACGTTTTCTTTTTTTAAAATTCTTTTCTTCTTTCTTTCTTTTTTCTTTCTTTCTTTTTTTCTTTCTTCCTTTTTGAACCTCTTTTTATCCCCTTTCTCCCCCCTCACGATTTGGGATCTCTTCTAATTTGGTTAAAGCATATTTTCCTGGGGTTTTTGCCACCCTTTTAGTATTTTACTTGCTCCTTCATATAATCTTATCTGGACAAAATGACAAGGCGGAAAAACTCTCCACAAAAAAAAAAGAACAAGAGGCAGTACCGAAGGCTAGGGACCTAATCAATACAGACATTAGTAATATGTCAGATCTAGAGTTTAGAATGACAATTCTCAAGGTTCTAGCCGGGCTCAAAAAAGGCATGGAAGATATTAGAGAAACCCTCTCAGGAGATATAAAAGCCCTTTCTGGAGAAATAAAAGAACTAAAATCTAACCAAGTTGAAATCAAAAAAGCTATTAATGAGGTGCAATCAAAAATGGAGGCTCTCACTGCTAGGATAAATGAGGCAGAAGAAAGAATTAGTGATATAGAAGACCAAGTGACAGAGAATAAAGAAGCTGAGCAAAAGAGGGACAAACAGCTACTGGACCACGAGGCGAGAATTCGAGAGATAAGTGACACCATAAGACGAAACAACATTAGAATAATTGGGATTCCAGAAGAAGAAGAAAGAGAGAGGGGAGCAGAAGGTATACTGGAGAGAATTATTGAGGAAAATTTCCCCAATATGGCAAAGGGAACGAGCATCAAAATTCAGGAGGTTCAGAGAACGCCCCTCAAAATCAATAAGAATAGGCCCACACCCCGTCACCTAATAGTAAAATTTACAAGTCTCAGTGACAAAGAGAAAATCCTGAAAGCAGCCCGGGAAAAGAAGTCTGTAACATACAATGGTAAAAATAGTAGATTGGCAGCTGACTTATCCACAGAGACCTGGAAGGCCAGAAAGAGCTGGCCTGATGTTTTCAGAGCACTAAACGAGAAAAACATGCAGCCAAGAATACTATATCCAGCTAGGCTATCATTGAAAATAGAAGGAGAGATTAAAAGCTTCCAGGACAAACAACAACTGAAAGAATTTGCAAACACCAAATCAGCTCTACAGGAAATATTGAAAGGGGTCCTCTAAGCAAAGAGAGAGTCTACAAGTGGTAGATCAGAAAGGAACAGAGACCATATTCAGTAACAGTCACCTTACAGGCAATACAATGGCACTAAATTCATATCTCTCAATAGTTACCCTGAATGTTAATGGGCTAAATGCCCCTGTCAAAAGACACAGGGTATCAGAATGGATAAAAAAACAAAACCCATCTATATGTTGCCTCCAAGAAACTCATTTTAAGCCCGAAGACACCTCCAGATTTAAAGTGAGGGGGTGGAAAAGAATTTACCATCCTAATGGACATCAGAAGAAAGCAGGAGTGGCAATCCTTATATCAGATCAATTAGATTTAAAGCCAAAGACTATAATAAGAGATGAGGAAGGACACTATATCATACTCAAAGGGTCTGTCCAACAAGAAGATTTAACAATTTTAAATATCTATGCCCCCAACGTGGAAGCAGAAAACTATATAAACCAATTAATAACAAAAGCAAAGAAACACATCAACAATAATACAATAATAGTAGGGGATGTTAACACTCCCCTCACTGAAATGGACAGATCATCCAAGCAAAAGATCAGCAAGCAAATAAAGGCCTTAAACGACACACTGGACCAGATGGACATCACAGATATATTCAGAACATTTCATCCCAAAGCAACAGAATACACATGCTTCTCTAGTGCACATGGAACATTCTCCAGAATAGATCACATCCTCGGTCCTAAATCGGGACTCCACCGGTATCAGAAGACTGGGATCATTCCCTGCATATTTTCAGACCATAATGCTCTAAAGCTAGAACTCAACCACAAAAGGAAGTTTGGAAAGAATCCAAATACATGGAGACTAAACAGCATCCTTCTAAAGAATGAATGGGTCAACCGGGAAATTAAAGAAGAATTGAAAAAAATCATGGAAACAAATGATAATGAAAATACAACGGTTCAAAATCTGTGGGACACAACAAAGGCAGTCATGAAAGGAAAAAATATAGCTGTACAAGCCTTTCTCAAGAAACAAGAAAGGTCTCAGGTACACAACCTAACCCTACACCTAAAGGAGCTGGAGAAAGAACAAGAAAGAAACCCTAAGCCCAGCAGGAGAAGAGAAATCATAACGATCAGAGCAGAAATCAATGAAATAGAAACCAAAAAGACAATAGAACAAATCCACGAAACTAGGAGCTGGTTCTTTGAAAGAATTAATAAAATTGATAAACCCCTGACCCGACTTATCAAAAAGAAAAGAGAAAGGACCCAAATAAATAAAATCATGAATGAAAGAGGAGAGATCACAACTAACACCAAAGAAATACAAACTATTATAAGAACATACTATGAGCAACTCTACGCCAACAAATTTGACAATCTGGAAGAAATGGATGCATTCCTAGAAACATATAAACTACCACAACTGAACCAGGAAGAAGTAGAAAGCTTGAACAGACCCATAACCAGTAAGGAGATTGAAACAGTCATTAAAAATCTCCAAACAAACAAAAGCCCAGGGCCAGACGGCTTCCCGGGGGAATTCTACCAAACATTTAAAGAAGAACTAATTCCTATTCTCCTGAAACTGTTCCAAAAAATAGAAATGGACGGATAACTTCCAAACTCATTTTATGAGGCCAGCATCACCTTGATCCCAAAACCAGACAAGGATCCCATCAAAAAAGAGAGCTATAGACCAATATCCTTGATGAACACAGATGCAAAAATTCCCACCAAAATACTAGCCAATAGGCTTCAACAGTACATTAAAAGGATTATTCACCACGACCAAGTGGGCTTTATTCCAGGGCTGCAAGGTTGGTTCAACATCCGCAAATCAGTCAATGTGATACAACACATCAGTAAAAGAAAGAACAAGAACCATATGATACTCTCAATAGATGCTGAAAAAGCATTTGACAAAGTACAGCATCCCTTCCTGATCAAAACTCTTCAAAGTGTAGGGATAGAGGGCACATACCTCAATATCATCAAAGCCATCTATGAAAAACCCACCGCAAATATCATTCTCAATGGAGAAAAACTGAAAGCTTTTCCGCTAAGGTCAGGAACACGGCAGGGATGTCCATTATCACCACTGCTATTCAACATAGTACTAGAGGTCCTAGCCTCAGCAATCAGGCAACAAAAGGAAATTAAAGAGTCAAATTATCACTCTTCGCAGATGATATAATACTATATGTGGAAAATCCAAAAGACTCCACTCCAAAACTGCTAGAACTTATACAGGAATTCAGTAAAGTGTCAGGATATAAAATCAATGCACAGAAATCAGTTGCATTTCTCTACACCAACAACAAGACAGAAGGAAGAGAAATTAAGGGGTCAATCCCATTTACAATTGCAACCAAAACCATAAGATACCTAGGAATAAACCTAACCAAAGAGACACAGAATCTATACTCAGAAAACTATAAAGTACTCATGAAAGAAATTGAGGAAGACACAAAGAAATGGAAAAATGTTCCATGCTCCTGTTTTGGAAGAATAAATATTGTGATAATGTCTATGCTACCTAATGCAATCTACACATTTAATGCAATTCCTATCAAAGTACCATCCATCTTTTTCAAAGAAATGGAACAAATAATTCTAAAATTTATATGGAACCAGAAAAGACCTCAAATAGCCAAAGGGATATTGAAAAAGAAAGCCAACGTTGGTGGCATCACAAATCCGGACTTCAAGCTCTATTACAAAGCTGTCATCATCAAGACAGCATGGTACTGGCACAAAAACAGACACATAGATCAATGGAACAGAATAGAGAGCCCAGAAATAGACCCTCAACTCTACAGTCAACTAATCTTCGACAAAGCAGGAAAGAATGTCCAATGGAAAAAAGACAGCCTCTTCAATAAATGGTGCTGGGAAAATTGAACAGCTACATGCAGAAAAATGAAATTGGACCATTTCCTTACACCACACACACAAAAATAGACTCAAAATGGATGAAGGACCTCAATGTGAGAAAGAAATCCATCCAAATCCTTGAGGAGAACACAGGCAGCAACCTCTTCGACCTCAGCCGCAGCAACAGGAACAAAGCCAAAGGCAAGGGAAGCAAGGGCAAAAATGAACTATTGGGATTTCATCAAGATCAAAAGCTTTTGCACAGCAAAGGAAACAGTTAACAAAATCAAAAGACAACTGAAAGAATGGGAGAAGATATTTGCAAACGACATATCAGATAAAGGACTAGTGTCCAAAATCTATAAAGAACTTAGCAAACTCAACACCCAAAGAACAAATAATCCAATCAAGAAATGGGCAGAGGACATGAACAGACATTTCTGCAAAGAAGACATCCAGATGGCCAACAGACACATGAAAAAGTGCTCCATATCACTCGGCATCAGGGAAATACAAATCAAAACCACAATGAGATATCACTTCACACCAGTCAGAATGGCTAAAATCAACAAGTCAGGAAATGACAGATGCTGGCGAGGATGCGGAGAAAGGGGAACCCTCCTACCTGTTGGTGGGAATGCAAGCTGGTGCAGCCACTCTGGAAAACAGCATGGAGGTTCCTCAAAATGTTGAAAATAGAACTGCCCTATGACCCAGCAATTGCACTACTGGGTATTTACCCTAAAGATACAAACGTTGTGATCCAAAGGGTCATGTGCACCCGAATGTTTATAGCAGCAATGTCCACAATGGCCAAACTATGGAAAGAACCTAGATGTCCATCAACAGATGAATGGATCAAGAAGATGTGGTGTATATACCCAATGGAATACTATGCAGCCATCAAAAGAAATGAAATCTTGCCATTTGTGACAACATGGATGGGACTAGAGCGTATCATGCTTAGTTAAGTAAGTCAAGCAGAGAAAAACAACTATCATATGATCTCCCTGATATGAGGAAGTGGTGATGCAACATGGGGGCTTAAGTGGGTAGGAGAAGAATCAATGAAACAAGATGGAATTGGGAGGGAGACAAACCATAAGTGACTCTCAATATAACAAAACAAACTGAGGGTTGCTGGTGGGAGGAGGGTGGGAGAAGGGGGTGGGATTATGGACATTGGGTAGGGTATATGCTTTGGTGAGTGCTATGAAGTGTGTAAACCTCTTGATTCACAGACCTGTATCCCTGGGGATAAAAATCTATGTTTATAAAAAAATAAAAAATTAAAAAAAATCAATATGCAAACGTTTTGAAGACACCCCATTTATTCTTGTGTGCCTGAAGTTCAAGCTACAGTGATGATTTTTGCTTCATCCAAATATGGATTTTTCATTTTAGTCTTTAGACATTTGGCCAAAATACAGGTTTCTTTGTACATTCAATAAGTTTTTTTTTGCCTGGGAAAAGTAATATAGGACCTCTCATAAGTCATATATTACTTATTATACATTAATTCATCCTACATTAAGGAGGTGGAAAGTGTGTTATTTATGAAAGTTCAGGAGTGGAGAGGGAGAGTACAAGAGACCTTACTGTAGTGGAGGGAAGGACCCAAAATAAGATAGAAGATATTTATATTCTTTGAGCAAACATTTGCCACCTACTAAGGGCTGTGACAATGCTTTCTCACAGTTTATTCTGTTTGACTTTGCTTTATGTCACCCATAGTTTATTATCCTCCCAGGAATTGAAATATCTTACATACCTATAGTTTTACAGTTCCCCAGGAGTGCCACATACACTAGCATCACTTCTCACTCTCTCAGATCATTTACCAAATGTAGACAAAGCGGCACCAGGGTGGCTCAGTCTCTTAAGCATGCGACTCTTCATTTCATTCAGGTCGTGATCTCAGGGTAGTGACATTGAGCCTCGCCTCTAGCTCCCCACTGGGCGTGGAGCCTGATTCAAATTCTCTCTTTCTCTCTCCCTCTGCTCCCCCCTTCACTCATGCTCTCTCTCATTCTCAAATAAATAAATAGATTTTTTTTTAAGTACATCAAAAACAAAATGTACTTCATCTACGGAAATGCCTGTCTCTCACCACATCTTATTTTAAAGTGGTTCTCTACTAAAAATATGTCCACTTCTTTTTCTGGGGTCCCAGTTAAATTCGTGTAACAGTGTGGATCTTTCTTATTTTCAGGATTCCATGAATATAGATTCTAACACCCCAATCTCCCTTGGAAAGAAAACAGGATGATGAATCACAATTGATAACATCTTTTAAAAGATAAAATCTTTTAAAAGATTTTATTTATTTATTTATTTATTTATTTATTTATTTATTTGACAAAGAGAGAGAGAACACAAGCAGGTGGAGCAGCAGGCAGAGGGAGAAGGAGAAGCACACTCCCTACTGAGCAAGGACCCACAACGTGGGACTTGATCCCAGGATCCCAAGATCCTGACTTGAACTGAAGGCAGATGCTTAACTGTCTGAGCCACCCAGGCACCCTGATAAAACATTTTTATATTGCTCAAAATAGAATTATATAAGAATGTTCATCCAATAAAGGTCATTCCTTTAGGGAATAAAATGAGTGAATTGGCTTTAATTCTAGATGTTCAATGAACTTAGAAATAATAAGTATGCATTCCATTGGTTGTATCCATATGAACTTGCATTTTCTTTACAAACAAACATAAAGAGAGCTATGAATTGCACACGGTAAGCTGCTAACCAAAGGAGAGATTGTCTTCATATTTATTTTCTTTAAAATACTCTGATAATACATTATATGTTTATTTAAAATAAATGAAATCCTGTGATAAATTTCACTTCTTTGTTTCATTAAAGAACCAAATAGGATGAAGCCAAGGGGAATATGTGATGTTCCCTAGACTATTAAAAACTGATATGGGAGATGTACATTAATACTTCTTTTAAAAAAGAAATTGAAGCAGAGAGAGTCAATTATCATATGGTTTCACTTATTTCTAGAGCATAACAAATAGCATGGAGGACAAGGAGAGATGGAGAGGAGAAGGGAGTTGGGGGAAATTGGAGGGGGAAGTGAGCCATGAGAGACTATGGACTCTGAAAAACAATCTGAGGGTTTTGAAGGGGCGGGGGCTGGGAGGTTGGGGGAACCAGGTGGTGGGTATTAGAGAGAACATGGATTGCATGGAGCACTGGGTGTGGTGCAAAAACAATGAATACTGTTACATTGAAAAGAAATAAAATGTTGAATATAAATAAATAAATAAATAAAAATAAAGAAGAAATTGAAAGTCAAAAATATTGATTGATTTCATCAAGTCATATAATTTATTTTGTTTCTTCTTTAAAATATTTAAGGTACTGATTAATAACCAGAGCCAGTGTAGCCTTCAAGTCCTATTTCTCAAAGACTTAGAAAATTTGATAAAGTGGATTAAAGAATACTGATAGTTGTAGAAATAATCTGGAATTGATTTCTTTATACGGGAAGTAGTTAATGTGTTACAAAAGTCAACGGTTATCAGTTTCCTTTCACTGCCCATCAGGTAAAATAAAAACCGGAGATTGCAAGAACAGAGTTCAAGGAATCAAGGACTCAGCTTCCTATTATTTCCTCTTTGTCTCCCCACCATGAGGGGAAATCAACTGCCCAATCCAGTCTTGATTCTGTTTCTCCTGCTCCTTCCCAGAGATGCTTCCACTGCTTCAAAACCGTAAGCAACATTTCCAGAAAATTCTATGTCCTTCTCTATCTCATTGTGCTATCTGCCTCTTGCTATGTTTCTCTCACTTATTTTCTGATTTCCTCTGAAGTTATCGGCTGTTGAGGGGGTTGGAAAGGGCAATAAATTGTTATGGCTCATTTGGAAAGGGGCATACTCCAGTTCTAGAAAACAGAGATGTAGGGCAGTAACATTTATGAAACATTCACCAAATAAGAATACAGCATTATACAATATTCAGTTAATAATAACATAAAATCCCCGCCAAAAGGGGGGGGGGTCATACTTTTATAATTGTCTCATGAAAAGGGCTGCTGTGTCTCGTCCACTGTGAAATGGCTCAGTGGCCCTATTTTCCCCCAGTCAGGGATCACCAGGACAGATGCATGACTTTTCACACAAGCCAGGCTTTGTGTGTCAGATCACCCAATGTGTCAACAAAGCTGTAGAGGCTGGCATTAGATCTTGGGAATATACAGATTAACAAAATGTGGGCTCTGCCTTCAATACCTCACAGTATAGAAAATAGGAGGAGACAGTGCACAAAGGAATACAGTGCAAAACCAGAAGCAAGCACTACAGGATTTTGTGAGAATACCCACAGAGAAAACCTCCCTCCTCCTGGAAACTAAGTGATATAAGAGAAGGGTGTCACCTAAGTGTGCCGAGAGAAAGCTGTTCTTGACCAAAGTCCTATGAAATAAATAGTATGTATCGAGATAGACAAGGACACTTCAGAAGGAGAGACAGGCCTGGGCAAACCAGAGCATTGCAAATACGGCGCGTTTGAGTGGTTGCAAAGGATGGGCAAAGAACAGCAGGAAAGTGGTATTTTCTTCTGGGTGGACATGGTAATATATTTGGTGATTAGCCTTGCCTAGCTTGGCTTGTCTTCCAACATCAGAGAGCGTGAGAGAGAAAAGAGCTAAAATTGTTCCTGGAAAAATACTGCAAAGCAATTCAATTCCTCCTTACCTATTAACTGGTACCACTTTAGCGTCCTGAAATAAGCACATTCATGTCCTCCACATGAAACGCAAGACCATCAGTAGGTAGGTTCTTAAGGCTTTCATGATAATCAATGGGCTCATTACATTTTGTTGTTGCTAAAAAATTTTTTTTAAGTTTTTTCATCTTTATATACATATAATTGACAAATAAAATTGAAAAATATTTCAACTGTACCACCTGATGATTTCATATACACATATATGGAAGGATTTCTCTCTGGGTGAATTAACACATCCATCTCATGCATATTTACTCTACTTTTATTTTTCTAAGAACATATAAATTCTACTTCCAGCAAATTTCATTTATACAATGCAGAGTTGTCAACTATAGTCACCATGTTTTACATTATATCCTCAGACTTCATTCATCTTATTATAACTGAAAGTTTGTACCCTTTTACCAACCTTTCCATACTTCCATCAATACCCCTCCACCCCAGGCCCTGGTAGCCACCTTTCTATTCTCTGTCTCTATGAATTTGACTTTTTTTTTAAAAAAGATTCTATGTATAAGTGACAGCATGCAATATTATCTTTCTCTGGCACATTTCACTAATAATGATATCAAAGCCCATCATGTTGTTGCAAATGATAAGATTTCCTTTTGTTAAAGCTGAATAGTATCCCATTTCTAAATTTGAAAATGACTTCTTTTTTTTTTTTTAATAAAAAAAATTGTATTTACTTAGAAGCATTCAGAATGTCAACAAAACAGCTGCAATTTTTTTTTTTTTTTTTTTTTTGCAATTACAGAGTGGTATTCAGTTAACAGAACAACAATTATTTCGTAGAAGCTGCATCAGAGACAACTGAAGATGAAAAACTACCATCCCCATATATAACTAATTTGTGCTGTGCACCAACAAGAACTTGCTTTAAGTTTCCATGCCAATTTACAACCCCCATACTGTACCAGGCAAGGTTAGTGGCTATTGAAAATACCACCAGGACAGGGCTATCTAAAGACACATTCGGTAGTGTGTTAACTATACAAAAAAAGACACTGTACAGTTTAAAAACAAATCTTACACAGCCTTACATTTCAATTTTTTTCTTTAAAAGGAGTGAGTTGTGTACAGGGGGGTTAAATGCTTTATAGACAAGAAAAAAAAAACTGCGCTAGAACCAACTTATTCATCATCATCATCTTCTTCTTCATCTTCATCTTCTTCATCTTCCTCCTCCTCCTCATCCTCTTCATCTTCCTCATCCTCCTCCTCTTCCTTCTTTTTCTTGCTCTTTTCAGCCTTGACGACTCCCTTTTTTGCCGCATCAGGCTTTCCTTTAGCTCGGTATGCAGCAATATCCTTTTCATATTTTTCCTTCAGCTTAGCAGCCTTCTTTTCGTAAGGCTGCTTGTCATCTGCAGCAGTGTTATTCCACATTTCTCCCAGTTTCTTTGCAACATCACCAATGGATAGGCCTGGATGTTCTCCTTTGATTTGGGGGCGATACTCAGAACAAAACAAGAAAAAGGCCGAAGGAGGCCTCTTGGGTGCATTGGGATCCTTGAACTTCTTTTTGTTTCCCCTTTAGGGGGAATATAAGTTTTCATTTCTCTTTCATAAAGGGCCTTGTCAGCCTTTGCCATGTCTTCAAATTTTCCTTTCTCTTTAGCAGACATGGTCTTCCACCTTTCTGAGCACTTCTTAGAAAACTCTGAGAAGTTGACTGAAGCATCTGGGTGCTTCTTCTTGTGCTCCTCCCGGCAAGTTTGCACAAAGAATGCATATGATGACATTTTGCCTCTTGGCTTCTTAGGATCTCCTTTGCCCATGGTTAATTATTTTCCTCAGCGAGGCACAGAGTCACCCAGTGCCCGTCTGGCTCTCACTTGCCCCGGCGCTGTCTCTATGGAGCTCAATGTACTGCAATGGCTGTGAGAGCGGGAGCCAGACGCAGCCTCCTCACTCTCTCCGCTCTGTAACATTACTCTCCAGCCAGCGCGGCTCCTATTGGCTCGAAAATGACTTCTTTTTTTAAAAAGATATTATTTATTTGAGAGAGAGAGAGAGCACAAGCAAAGGGGCAGGGCAGAGGGGAAGCGAGAAGCAGACTTTCTGCTGAACAGGGAGCCCAACGTGGGTCTTTATCTCAGGACCGCAAGACCTGACCTGAGCTGAAGGCAGACACTTAACTGAAGCCGCCACCCAGGCGCCCCTGAAAATAATTTCTATCCAAAATTCAAAATGACTCCTTGATTGCTTATCCATAGCTTATGAATAGTTCTACAAATATTGTGAGGGTGAATATCTCCACAGCACAACAGCGGCTTATCAGTGCTTAACTGGTTGGAGGTTTCTGAGTTTCTAAGGTCTTTTGGATTGGCCTTTGAAGAATACATTCCTCTACCTTCTTGACGAAATCTGGCTCTGTTCTATGATTGGTGATTCCAGAAAAGGCGATCTAGAATACTGCCACAATAATGATGTCTTTCTAACTCTCCATGATTGATCCAGATGCCTCTTCTCCACAGGCAGTATCTGGTGCTGGTCCCATCACAGCTGTATGTGGGGGTTCCCGAGAAAGCTTGTGTCATGCTTAATCACCTGAATGAGACGGTGACACTGAACATAATTCTGGAATATGGAATGCAGACCAGAAACCTCCTTGCAGACGTGGTGACAGAGAAGAACTCCTTCTACTGCAGCCCATTCACTGTCAGTAGGACTCCTTGGGATACAGAAGCCTGTTAGAGGAAGACCATATTAGCTGATGCCTTGAGTCCTGACCCCTGACAATAAAAAAACATAATGAAAACACTGAGAAGTACAAAGTGGCTTTCAAATTAGATTCAAATTAGATTCTATTTGAACATATTTTCATAATATTTACAAACAACCCCAGTGCGATAGGCAAAATATAATAGTAGTGGTAGGAAAAGTTTCATTTGCCCTTAAACTTGTGATGGAAATAAAGTTCACGCCATTACCATAAAAACACTAAAAGTCATAAATCTAAGTGACTTACTTAAGATCTCACAAGTGGTCACTGATTAATGTCTTGTCCTTGTAGCCGTTTATTACATGAGGAATTAAATAGTTAAATGATACTGGCTTATTACCAATGATATAACACATAGTGTTGATGTTGACCAATGGAAAATAACATTTGATAATCATTTTAATGCCATCGTATTGCTGTGGAAATGAGAGCATGTTATTTCCTTCATGCCCATGACTGTTTGAAAAACTAGTTCCTTTCATTGCAGTGACATTTTCCCTTTAAATCAACAAAGTGTTACTGTTATGTTACATTAAACCTAAGAATCAATAAACCCAGGGACATAATTTTTGATTTATTCTTCCCTCGTTCTCTGGAACTGACCAGAGAAATAAGAAAGTCATGAAGGCTGAGACATTCAGAAGTGGGTCTACACAGATTTTTAGTTCTTTTCTACCTTCCAGCTTCCGGAGTTCCCGTCTTCCTCAGGGTTGATTACTGTGGAGGTGAAGGGGCCAACCCAGCAGTTCATAAAGAGGAAGACAGTGCACATCATGAAAGTAAACAGCCTTGTCTTTGTCCAAACAGACAAACCCATCTATAAACCGGGACAAACAGGTATCAGGAACCAAATCAGCAAGGGCCACTTTATGGGGCAGGTGTGTGGTTCCCTATTACCTTATTCTATAGTCATGAAAATCCAGGCACGTCGTTATCTGTGTTATTTACCCTCGATTCCCACTGGGTAGTTTAATGGGGAAAATCTCTATGTTTCAGTGAGATTCCGCATTGTCTCTGTGGATGTTAGTTTTCGCCCTTTGAATGACACGGTAAGTCTCATTACAGTGGATGCGTTTGGGGGAAATGGGAAATAATGTCAAGCCCATTTTTTTGCAGAACATGAGACCAATACAATCTCCTAAGAGTAACACTGCTGGCGAATAGTTCACCAACTGCATTGTTAAACTATTCAGTTGAAATTATCCTTTTTTTTAAAGATTTTATTTATTTATTTGACAGAGGGAGAGAGAGAGAGATCACAAGTAGGCAGAGAGGGGGCAACAGGCTCCCTGCTGAGCAGGGAGCCCGATACGGGGCTCGATCCCAGGACCCTGAGATCATGATCTGAGCTGAAGGCAGAGGCTTAACCCACTGAGCCACCCAGGCGCCCCAGTTGAAATTATCCTTTTAAAGATCCCAGTAATTTTTATTGAACAAAAGAAAGTAAGTGTGCTTGATTTCTTCCTTAGAGAAATGGAAACTTTCTCGGAGATAAATTTCATCTGCAAAATAATTTTATTTGGACATTTTTACCATAGCATAACTTTCCTCAATTGTACAATATTTCATAAAGGTAAAGTCATGACTTCTCAAGAGCTCTATGTCCCAAACTAAACATGTAAACCAAACTGAGGCACATTTCCTTGATTGGACAAGAAATAGACAGACTCACTCCTCTCATCTAGACAACATATCAGTGCGGATGAAATGGCTCTCTTGTTCTGACGTCTATCCCACACTCATACTATTTTTTTTTCTTTCCAGTTCCCAGTGGTTTATATTGAGGTAGGTAATATCTTATGCATCTCAGTTGGGATGAAGACTTACTACAAGTTATGTTCCATTGCCCCTTGCCACCCGTCTCCTCCCTTCCCACTAGCACTTCACCAAAACTAAACAGATTTCTCTATCTATCTTCAATCCTTTGGAGAGTGGAAAAGATGTAAATGAAGGGGAAAAAAATCCCCTGAAGACTATACAAGTTCATGACCTTCCAATATTTCTGACCAAATTGGATATGCATAATTTCACAAAGAGATATTGCGATCTGGAATATCTCAGAGCTGGTAAACTTGCTGCCCTTTGCTCAGTGTGGAATTCCTAGAAAACTTGGCTCAGTACGTTTGGTATCAACTTCACAACCATCTCTTACCCAACTCCCAATGTGTCCTCCCTAAAAAGCTTTTCCCCTACTCAGATTATGTATTTCAGTTGTTTCTATGAACTCATAGTATTTTTATCTATAGAATCCCAAGAGGAACCGAATTTTCCAATGGCAAAGTCTCAGACTACAAGGAGGACTCAGCCAGCTGTCCTTCCCACTCTCAGTGGAGCCCACGCTGGGTGCTTATAAGGTCAAGCTTCAGAGGGAGTCAGGGGAAGAAATAGAGCACCCCTTCGAAGTGAATGAATATGGTAAGAATTCTGCCTTTCTCCAAGACATTTATGACATTACTTAAGAGTTTAGGAGTTTTGACACATAGGTATAGGCAAAAATCTAACAGATAATAGTTGGAAATTAGCAAGTTTTTTTTTTTACTTTTTCCAAATATTCACTAAGAATCTTTCATCTACTATCTTATTTAATCCTTGTATCAACCATCTGAGGCAGATACTCTATGGTCTCCATTTTACAAATGAGTACATACTAGAACAGTTAGGAATTTACCGAAATTAGAGAGCCAGTTAGAGGTAAGAGAGATTTTAATAGGTCTATTACCTTATTCAAACCAAAATAGTTAACCAATGTAACATAGATCTGCATCATCTGTTGATCTGTATCTTATACCTCTATGATCTACACCTAGACTACTCTAATCAAAATGGTGAGACATTCAAGCCATCTTATTAGTTATCAGCCATGTGGATTTTCTCATGAAAATGAAGTATTTCATGCCATGGATGAAGAGATTGCTCACAAAAACATCATTCCCCAAATTCACCGGAACTGCTATGAGGATTATAGAACAGGGATATATTACAGGAACAGCGAGCCTTACACACCTGTGAGAGAGGATGGGAAAGTAAGGGTCCAGGAGGAGGAGCTAGATCATAGGAAATGAATAACTAGTTCTCCTGAACCATGGGTGAGGAGGAATAAATTAGCACCTTCCAGGGTACCTTCAGATTCCAAAGTGGACCACCAAGGGAAACCAACAGAAGAATCTATGGAACACTGGATGTATCTGTTCTTCGTATCTACCACTTCTTTATTTCTGTAATAAGTGTCTGGTGGTGGGTCTGGGGACTCTTTTAGTCAGCAGGACAAGCAGCTGGGAAGAACTGGACACAGAGGGAAAGAATAAAGACAAATTGGAATTTCCTCACCTCTCTGTACCTGCCACCACATCGAACTAATCATCATGATCTTCAGAGACTAACAATGCTGCTTTCTTTCCATCTTTAAGTCTCAACCAAGTTCAAAGGGGATTTTAGGAAATGTAGTGCCAGCGTATAGATAAACATGGTACAAGGACCCACGACCATAATTACATTTCTGTGGTCAGTAGAGGCCTTGCAGCTTCGTAATGTAATTGAAATCAGTTCACGTGCTTCGATGTTATAAGGTTCTGTAATAAAATCATTTGAAATACTCACAAGATATCCTGCCCACCCACATTCACCTCTTTCTTCCTTCTGTTGACAACAGTTTTGCCCAAGTTCGAGGTCCAAGTGAAAATGCCCAAGACTATCAGTTTTCTAGATGAAGAATTTACAGTATCTGCCTGTGGCATGTGAGTTACATTTTTTCATCCATTTTGATCTCCCTACTCTATGTTCATTGCAATTAATCGTTACCGGACTTCCAAGTATTTTAATTAGAGAATGACTTTCTCTCCAGGATACCTGAGCTCCAGTTAGAGAGCAGGGATGGCAGCATAAGACACTCTTACTACTACAAACAAAAGCATTTACAGAACACCTAAAATGTGCCAGAAAATGTTTTAAGTGCCTTGTGAGATGGGGGTAGTTCTCCCTAATTTGCAAATAAGGAGCTATAACACATGGGGGATAGAAAACTTGTTCAAGTCAATGGAGGACTAGAATTTAACTCCAGCAGTCTGGTTCCAGACCCTCAACTCTTCACCCTACAATTGCCTCTGCAGTTAAAAAAAGAAAATCTAGTTTCATGAAACATTCTACATGCCAAACACTGTTCCAAACTGAACACAGGACATCCAGCTCAAGCTCATGCTCATGTTCATAACCTCTGTGTTATTCTGTCTCCTATGATCCCCATTTTCCTATTGCTCACAATTTCATAAACTATGGAAAATTAGGGGGGGAAACGAAGCAGACCTTCTTAAATAGATATACAGATATATAATGTAGAATTTAAAAGACGTGTCATAATTATTTCCCTGATTGCATTTTAGTTCAATAGAATATTCTCCATTTGCACACCTCATCTCTTGCTTTTGAAAACAGTGTGGGGATCATATTTTCATCTTTCTTACCAGTTTTGATGCTTCAGATTTTTCCAACAGAAGGGAAAGCCCTTTGAGTGACACTTAAAGGTAACATTCAAACAAAGTGAGATACAGTAAGTGACTTACTGCTTTATCAGCCCTCCTAGAAATTAGCGGGGAAGAAACCTTAAAAAGGGGAGGATCAGGGTCATCGAAGCCAAAACTCATCTACCTCACAGTTTGGACCAAAGCAATAGGTCTCAAACTTAGGTGGACATCAAAATCTATGGAGGTAATTGGTTAAAATGTAGATTGCTTGACCCCCATATCTAAAGATTCCAACATAAATCTGAGGAAGGATTCTGGACTCTGAATCTCAATATATACATCAGGTAATCTCAATGTAGGTGGTCCGTTAAGCATAGACTGAGAAACAATGGATGAAGTTTGGCTTCCCATCATGTCTTACTTCACTCAGCCTGCTATGACAAAATACCACAGAATGGGTAGTTTATAAACAACAGAAATTTATTAGTCTTAGTTCTAGAGGTTGAGACATCTAAGATCAAGGTGCCAGCGTGGTCACGTTCTGGTGAAGGTTCTCTCTAATTCATAGCTGGTGCCCTCTTGGCATGTTCTCTTAGAGCAGAAGGGGCCATAAAAGAACATAAAAGGAGCTTCTTTTATAAAGGGACCAATCACATTCATGAAGGCTCCAGCCTCACTATCTAAGCACCTCTTAAAGAACTCATCCCCTAAAACTATCATCCTTGGCGTTTAAGACTTCCACATATACATGTAGGGGGGATGCAAACATTCAGACCAGACCATAGCATATCCTTCCATTAGATGTAGCAGAATCAGACTAAGTCATTGTGATTCTCTTCATTTATAACAGATATATATGTAAGTAATGCTTTTGAATATTTAAATTCCCATTTCACTTCTCATTTATCCTCTTAAAATACATACGAATTAGGGAAGATTTAGAAATACCCTGTCTACATATCCTTACATTTTCCCCTAAAACAACTTGGTTCTTGTCAAAGCTGGAATTATAACCTAGATCATCTGATGGCAGGGAAAGAAGGAAATAAGATAGTCTTATAGTAAAACCTCAACTGAAAGGGAGGAAAGATCTGAGAAACACTACATTGTTAATTTCCCCTTTAGAGGTGTTTCAAAGAAGATTCAGTAAGTATTTTCTCTTGGAGTTGTAGACGTAGGTCAACTTAGATAATTAAGACCTAGTCTCAGAATAAGTGCTCCTGAAGTACAAATGATACGTAAGGAAATATAATTGTTATATGACCGAGATGGATGTATGAGGGGATCAAATCACGTGAAAAAATATAGGAGTTGTTTATATCAAATATTCTTTTGTGTAACTGCTTTACTGTTATAGATACACATATGGAAAGCCTGTCTCTGGTCTGGTGACAATTAATGTATGCAGAAAACACTCACAATTCCATTCGACCTGCCATGGAAGACATTCACAAAGTATCTGTGAAGAATTTGGTCAACAGGTATGTGGAAACCATCCTCCCCAGACGCTAACACCAGATCTTGTTTTCTCATGGATTATAATGCAAGAAAGAATATCATACAAAAAAATATATAATATTGTATGGTGAAAACAGTACAACAGAAAGTAGTGTGGAGTAATGGAAACATTGTAAGATTGTCTGGTAATGCTTGGAGCCCACTGGAGAGTTGAGTTCATGAATTTATACTTTTATTTATTTGGTCAGTTTTGTAACTTCCTTCTGAGAGCAATCAGCATGCCAGGTGTAAAGGCATAAAATAATATGGAAGTATCCAAAGTTTGCCTTTCTCAAGCAGATAATAGAAAAAGAATGTGACTGATGTTAAGAATTTGGTTAGTGGGAGGGGGCAACTGATTGCTCAGCTGGAAGAGCCTACTACTCTTGAATGCAGGTTCATGAGTTCCAGCCCCCTGTTGGGTGAAGAGCTTACTTAAAAATTTTTTTTTTGGTTAGTGGAAGAATCAAATGACATGCTATGGAATCTAAACTTCATATGGAAGAATAAAAAGATAACATAAAAGTCCAGGGAGTGGCAGTGAGTGGGAACTCTAAAGGTATGGAAAAGAAAGTGACCAAAGCTTCAGAGAGGGTCGCCTGGGTGGCTCAGTCAGTTTAGCACCCAACTCCTGCTTTCAGCTTGGGGAATCATCTTGGGATGGTGGAATCGAGCCCCACTTTGGGCACCATGCTGGGTGGGGAGCCTGCATAAGATTCTCTCTCCTTCTCCTCTGCCTCTTCCCCAACCCACCATACTCCTCCTCCTAGACTCATGCGTGCTTGCCCTATTTCTCTTAAAACAAACAAACAAACAAAAAACATGCAGAGAGCAAATGAATGAAACGCTTATTTTGACAAATAAACATCAGTAAGAAAGATAAACATGAGAGAAAGTAGTTGCCAAAACTCTAATATATCAAGGACGCAGGAATTAATTTTTACTTTCAAGTGAATACATTAAAAAATGATTAAGTAAATTATAAGTAAATATAGGTACATTAAATATGCTTAAGCTTTATTATGCAATGCATATTTTCATGTAAATAAGTAAAAAAAAATGAAAACAAATCTTTCTTAAGATGTGGTTCCCAATGTTTAGTTTGGAAATCTAATGACCGTAATGATTCATCTATTCAGAGAATATATATGTTTTTAGTAATGTCCTAGGCATAGAGAAATACAGCCAAGAAAATGTAATCCTTAGTTGAGGTGTAGATGAAGACGAAGATGATCGCAGAGGAAGTGTTGTGTCTGAGCTGTGTTTAGAAGAGCAGTAACTGTTAGGCATGATAAGAATGGAAGAAAAAGAATGTTATCACTTGGGGAACTATGTATGCAGAGAGATTTCGATGGCACATTTGGAAACCAGTTAGTTTATTTGGAAGAGACAGGATAGACTTTCAGAAGAGAAGGAGGAAGGGAAAGGTGGGCAATGAGTAACTCAACGGTTAATGAAGACATCTGATGCCATTTTTGGCTTGGGAAAGGATCAGCACCTACAAGATGGTGAGAACTTTTGTAAAATTTCCTTTGCCAATGAAAAACATTCACAGGTTGGTAAATGACTTTTTTTGACGGCAAACCAGAGGACCCAGAAACTCTCTTTCTTCCTCTTCAGGCAGACAGTGAAGGCTGTTTCACACAACTCGTGAAGACTAAAGTATTCCAGCTGAGACAGAAGGGGTATGACATGAGCATACAAGTGGAAGCCAAAGTCAAAGAAGACGGAACAGGTTCATGTGATTTTGAAATATTTATTATTTCATTAATCCACCGATATATTAAGCATTTTTCAAATGCCCATTCCATGTGAAACACTTTGTAGTTTCTGGGGACTATAAAATAACACAGTCCTTCCTGTTAGGGATCTAGAAATCTAAAAAGAAATTACTTAGAGGTATGCATATGTGTATATGTATATACGCTTATATGAATATATTTATAACCATAACAAAATTTCCATGAGCAATGGAAAAACTAAAGCCCAAATGAATATGAAAAGAGAGAATTAATTCTTCTATAGAGATAAAGAAAGTTTATAAAGTACCACATGAGCTGATTTATGTAAAATGGCTAAAATTTTGAAAGCTCGTGAGGGACTGAGAACACATGATTCACATAAAGCAAATGTGTTTGGTCTCAGAAGAATCTGAAAACATAAGTTGGAGCTAAGGTGTGTAAAAAAGTAAATCGTGTGCTACAAAGATTAGACTGTATTATGAAAAACCTTGGATATTGGCAGATAAATTCAAAGAGATGTTCTAAATAAACTGATTTTTGAAAATATAATTCCAAAAGACACAAAGAGGACAGGCTAGAGGAAGCGATTTGAAGAGGTTACAATGGGATACATCAGATTCCTGTCCTAAATTCTTTCAAAGATGACGAATCTGGGACCTGGGAAATGGAAATGCCACTCACTAAGATTAGGAGTAGATGAGAATGTGTCAAAGATAATCAATTATAATCTGGAATATCCAGATAGAAGTTGACTCATTCTGCTTTAAAAATAATTTTAAAGGAAAACCAGAGCAAAATCAAGACCAGAAATGTAAATCTGAAACAAGTCCCATTGTATCTATTTCCTCCTAAGAGTAAGTGCATTTATTCTGAAAGTGAACTCACTTAACATTGCCAAATAGGAGCCAGAGACAAACAAAGAGAGAGTCTCCAAGGACAGAAACAACTACATTGAGGACATAGTGTCAAATAAACCAGCTATAATAAAAATAGAAGTCATAGAGATGGGGGGAAACAATAAAGCTTTAGATGATGAAGCCCAAACACAGACTACACTTCACTTATGGAAAGACACTCATGGAAAGACACCAGGTGTTGGCTATACGGGAAGAGCCATACAGTGACAAGAAGGGTCTTGCTGGGGAAGTAGTTTGTGATAGACATTTAAGTATATTTTGAAGCCAATGTGAAAACTCATGTTGCATGCAAAAAGTCATGGGGAGAGGGGAGGGATCTGGGAGACACAGAAACGAAAATGGAGCAAGCTCATGGAGGACATGGGAAGAACCTAAGAACATGGATGCAACAGGTAAGATACCTGTGAAACCAGAGGAACTGGGAAATTAGATATAAACTTTTGTATGAAAGTGAAGCTACTGTCAAGTCGATTGTATTTTCTAGGTGTGAAAAATTCTGGAAAGGGTAAGAAATAGAATAGAGATAGTACTTTGCTGTGATGAAGTGAGGCTGGGGTGGGTGTGAGAGGCGAGTGGAATCTAAAGAACAATTAAACTTCACTTTTTTCTTTTTCAGAGTTGGAATTAACTGGACATGGATCGTGTGAAATCACAAATACTTTAAGCAAACTGAAATTTACAAAAGCGGATACACATTACAGGCATGGGCTCCCTTTTTGGGGGCAGGTAAAATAATTTCTCAAGGGAATCATAACTTCTATAATTTGGGGGATGTGGACTTTAAGAAAACAAATTTTTAGGGTGCCTGGGTGCCTCAGTGGGTTAAGCCGCTGCCTTCGGTTCAGGTCATGATCTCAGGGTCCTGGGATCAAGTCCCGCATCGGGCTCTCTGCTCAGCAGGGAACCTGATTCCCCCTCTCTCTCTCTCTGCCTGCCTCTCCATCTACTTGTGATTTCTCTCTGTCAAATAAATAAATAAAATCTTTAAAAAAAAAGAAAACAAATTTTTATACCACAAAAGTAAAATTGATTATAAAAATATTTATTTAGAATGAGGAAAGAAATTATAGCCAATGACAAACTTAAAAGGCGAATACCATCACATCCAGAAAAACAAAGCACGCTTTTACTAGTTTACTTCCTAACACACCTCTATAATCCATTTCTCCTGTGTAGTTTGGCTGCATACTTTTTGATTGCCTCTTTATAAACAATGATTTTGTAATATAATCTTTAAAGATATTTCCTCATCTAGATTTTTTCTATTGCTAGTTTTTAAAAGTTTTTCTTAGCTTCAAAGCTCAATATTGGTAACTATTGATAAGTTTCCAGACTGATATCCAACCTAGTGAACTCCCAGTTTTCTGTTGTATAAGAGATATAGGTTACTAGCCATTGTAAATTTCCTTTTTTAGTATCTTGGAATGGACAGTTGATAGGCGATTGACAGTTGATAAGCAATTGGGAGATGATAGGCAAAATCTCTTTGTCAACTGGGACATTCCTAAGTATGTCACAGTTAATAACATTATGAATTTTCTATTTTCTTCATTTATTGCAGCATTTTGTATCAAATAGACAAGAGATTAATAAATGTATAGATAGATATGTTGGGGCAGGGCCATTTTGGATCAAGAGAAGAACGTGAGGAAACCGAGGACTTAAAATGAATATGACTTGGCCAGAAATTTAAGAGAGGGGAGAACGACCAGGGCTCTAGGTATTAAACAGCTTTTAAAAAGCAGAGAACTAGGAGTGTGACTGACTGAGGTAGAAGACAGACTAACTGGATTGGCTGGATAGCTGTAGGTAAGCCAGAGCAGATCTTGAGGGCCTTTTAGGTTACGTTCAGAATTTTGGACTGAGAAGTTACTGAAGGATTGAAGGAGAATAACATGAACGTTTACTCAGGCTGTAGGAAGAATGGTTTGAAGTAAGCCTGAAGCAGCAAGAGGGTGAACTGTATAAGGTTAAATAAAAAGCTATTGGAAATTGGGTAGGGAAAAAAGATTGTGTTTTGTTGGCTGAGAAAAGAGGTAGAGCTAAGATAAAAACAAAGCCTTTATTTGGGGCCTAAGACTTGCAATGCAGAAAACATGGATTTCGGCTGCAGCTCAAATAGCGGCTCCCTGTCCCCAAGAACCAATAACAAGGGTTTTTGAAGACAAGAGAATTCTTGGACACGTAATTCAAATGGAGTTTTGATTGGTGCTGTTGGCAGAAAAATAATCTCGACTGACTACAATTGGTTGCTAAGGCTACCACCGAGTAAAAGCTTCTGCAGCAGGTTGCAGGTGTTTCTGTGAGTTTGGGCCCAGTTCAAAAGTTCATGGGTCCTCTGGTGAGGATGTCAGAAGGCCCATCTCCTTAATGGCCTCCCAGCTCCATTGGAAACCCCTTGATAAGTGATCTCATTTTATTTCACCTGAAACAGGTTTAACTGAGATAGAAATCAATGAAGTGTGTTTAACAGAGTAAGAGATAGCACTTGGCCATGGGTTAGCATGAGTCAGTGAAGGAGAGAAAATGATTTTTTAAAAGGCCCTTGATATTGCTGCATAACCTATGGGATGGATAAAAGCACCACATACCGAGACAGAGAACCCTGGGAATGAAGAAAATAGGGAAGGGTGATACCCTGAGTCCATTTTTTGGATATTATCAATTGTTTTGTGCTCACAGAATACTTATATAGGAATGTTGAAAAGAAAAATAGTTTATAGCCCAGAAAACAAATCTTATTTTCAGACTGATTCTAAGATCTTCAGTCAATGACAGCGGCCACGGGGTCAAGAGGTGAACGCAACTGAAAGGGTAAGATGTCATTGCTATGTAACACCAGCTATCATTTCCACACTTCTAGGTTCTTCTTGTGGATGAGAAGGATCAACCAATCCCCAATAAAGCTGTAAGCGTCAATGTGGATGTGACTGCGTACCATTCCATCCTTACCACAGATGAGCACGGTCTGGTGAACATTTCCATTGATACCACCAACTTCATATCTTCTTCCTTTACAATTAGGGTAAGTGGGAAGGGGCATCCAGGACTACAGAGAGATTGCTGAGGTCACATGATTTAAGGATATATGGGGAGCATGTAAATTCTAGGGAGAAAAGAAATGGCAGTAAAGAGTAAAATAGAAATTAAGCAATTTGGAGACCTAAATTATAAGAAATCACTATTTGTCAAAAAACTTTGGCTTTAGAGAGACTCCGTTTGTGGAATGGTCTAGCTTCAGAAAACACATATTAGATCATCTTGATTGATCTTTGACTCCTTGATTCTTGATTCCCTTGTAAAATTCTATATTTTTACAATTTTATTACAGATTAGATTTTGTTTGGTTTCTTTGGCGTACTGCCATTTTTTGCTTCCTGTAAAAAATTTAAATATCTTTATGTAGTTTATAGGCATAAGGGTATTAAGGAAAATAACTGATCTTGATTGTGAGTGAATATGATCTACCAAAATGGTATAGAACAACCTTATATAAATTTACGGAAAAGGCACTCACAGATTATGCTTTATTTGGGAAAGCAGATTATGACGGAACCAAATAAGCACGGTTCACATAAAATCTTCAGTAAACGACTCTTCAGAGTGACGAATATATACATAATGTACATTAACCAATAGCCTTTCTAAGACCTTTATTCTTTCCACCAGGTCACTTACAAACAAAGTAACCGCTGTTTTGATAACTGGTGGCTTGAAGAAGTTCATACAGAAGCACAGCACACTGTAAAGCATATTTTCTCCGCAAGCAATAGCTATGTTCACCTTGAACTTTTCACTGGTACCATGGCCTGTGGACAAATCCAGGATATACGGGCACACTACATCCTGAATGGACAGATCCTGAAGGATGAAAAACAATTAACCTTCTACTATTTGGTAAGAGTGGAAACCACTGTAGCTCTTCCTAAATGTGTAAACGCCAAAATGATTGAATTCCTATCTAAGTAATGCTTTTGTAAGATATCAGAATAAACCCTTTTTTGAAGAAAAGCTGCTTCCTAATAAAATTCTTAATGCTTTAATTGCTTATTTATGTTCTGGTCTCTACAGAAACATTTAGTTTTTATGAGTTCCAATGGAAAACTATTGAATGAGAGGAAAAATCAGAAACTTAATCAAGAGGAAGTAAAAATTATAAACTTTGAGACACTTGTTTGGATTAGTTGGTGGTTAAGCACCCAAGTTGCAATTGGTCTCAGCTCAGGTCTTGATCTCAGGGTTTCAAGTTCATGCCTCATGCTGGGCTTGCATTGCACAAAGAGCCTACTTTCTTTTTTCTTTTTTTTTTCAGTGTTCCAAGATTCATTGTTTATGCACCACATTCAGATTTTTAGGATCCTACTTCAAAAAAAAAAATACTTCTGGAAAATACTCAATTTTGACAATAATTGGGGAAGTGGGAAAAAGAACAATAAAGCAGTAACATTTTACACACATAAAGCTTCTAAATAGACTACAAAGTTCATGACTAGTGCCATCGCAGGGGGAAAAGGGCATTGACAGGCATATTATAAATTGGGATGATGCTTCTGAGAGCGATAAACCTATTTGTATCCCAAGACATAAAATAAGATCTAAAGTTGGTAGTTATTCAAATAAGTCATTCTAAGAAAAAAAGTTAATGTGTGGGAAATTCTATATAGGAACATTAACTATAAATAATATTTTTTAAAATTCTGTGAAAAAGTAAAAAAAAAAGACAATAAAAATCTTAGTTTTATTTCTTCCTAGTTCTGTGATCCTGGGCACTTTATATAATCCTTATTTGTACAGACAAATGTCAATCATCTTCCCTGAATACTAGGGATGAAATTTAAATCTATTTCATGGGAATATTGTGCACACTAAATAAAATCCGAAAACCAAATTATTTTGTTCAATGCCTGGCACATAGAAATTATCATATATTTAGTTTTTTAACAATACAGAATACCAACATTTATTTTATATCTGCCTTTACTGTATATTACTTTGTGTATTTCTAAAATATTTGTTGAAAGGACATGTAAACTTGAAGTACTGATATTCAAGATAAATAGCAAACATTAAGTAAAGTACTAAAACATTACAAATGTTATTTATGGTGTTACCGTTATTCATGGTGTATAACTATACATATAGAAAAATGCTGAAAGAGAACTTGAGTATTTGAAACTTCAGGGTTGGAGTTGTGAAATAATTTACTTCTCTCTTTTGAATACACTTATGTAAGTTTAATATGTGTGTGCCCTTTAGAATGATAATGGATATATTTCTCTACTCAGATCAAAGCAAGAGGAAGCATCTCTCAATCGGGAACCCACGTGTTATCCATTGAACAAGGAGACAGTAAGTACTTCCAGGGTTTCCGGGGTTTTTTTCTCGCATATACTCAATCCTGAACATTGTAGCAAGATGGAGTTATTTTCACATCTTATATTTTACATGTACAGTTTATGGAGATTATGGTGACCAACCTTCTTCCATCAACCAAAGATGAAGAAGTTAATATAAAAAGATAGTGTACTAGGTTCATTTTAGTCTGTTTAGTATTTTCTTCATTTTATAGCATTTCTATATTTTAAATTTTATTCCTAAAGTAAAATATACTCATTTTATAAGTAAATGTCTCAAAACACATAAAATAATTTGAAAGCACAGAAAATCACCAAAGAAAAATCTTACTGTGTAGGTCTTTGTGTATTCATTTCCTATTGTTACTGTATTAGATTGCCACCCACTCTCTGGCTTAAAACCACGCAAATTTATCAGCTTACGTCTTTGGTCAGACATCTCCCTAGGCTAATATCAGGGTGTCGGTAGGATTGCATGCCTTCTGGAGCTCTAAGGAATTAATTATCTGTTTCCTTGCCCAAGGACCTCTTGCTTCCCTTGGTTTCTGTCTCCAATGCCAGAAGTACATCATCTTCAAACTCTCTCTTGCTTTTCTGCCCCCTCTTTAAAGGTCTCTGTGATGACATTGGGCTCACTTCGTTAACCCAGGATCATCTTCGCATCTCAAGGTCCTTAAATTATTCACATTTGCCAAGTCCCTTTTGCTAATAACATAGCACATAGATGTTTTTGAGATTATGCTGTCTTTTGGAGACATTAGTCTACATATCCAAACTGCCCTCTGGCCCCAAAGAGTCGCATCCATCCCGTATACAAAATCCATTCATCCAATTCCACCAACCCTAAAAGACTCAATCTCTTATAGCATTTACTCAAGTCCAAAAGTCTCATATAAGTTTCATCAGCTCAAAAGGCCCAAAGAACATCATCTCAATTATCTAAATTAGGTACTGGTGAGGCCTTGGGTATAATCCTTCCCAGGATGACAAAGAAATTTTGAAAGGAGCTGGGAAAATAACATTAGGTTTCAAGATACTGCTTTTTCTGCATCTTACCGGTATCTGCACAACATCTTCATTTATGCTTGGTTCAAAACCTTTTCAGGGGTATCTGGGTGGCTCAGTGGGTAAGCTCCCACCTTCAGCTCAGGTCATGATCTCAGGGTCCTAGGATTGAGGCCCATACAGGGCTCTCTGCTCATCAGGGAGCCTGCTTTCCCCTCTTTTTCTGCCTGCCTCTCTGCTTACTCTCTCTCTCCCTGTTTCAAATAAATAAATAAAATCTTAAAAAAAAAAACATGATTTTTTTTCAAATTTCCCTATGAATGTCTACTTTGGACTATGGGAGATTCATAAAATAAATATGTTATTTAGTTTCTAAATATTGAGATTTTTTTCAGAATTTTTCTTATTGATTTCTCATTTAATGCCATTATGATCATTTCTTTTAAATTTACTGAGACGTGGGGAGCCTGGGTTGCTCAGTCAGTTAAGTTTCTGATACTTGATTTCAGGTCAAGTCATGATCTCATGGTCATGAGATCAAGCCCCATGTCAGCTCTGCACTCAGTGCAAAGTCTGTTTAGGATTCTCTCCCCCAATTCCCCTGTTCAGGCATGCTCTAAACAAACAAGCAAATAAATAAATAAATAAATAAATAAATAAATGCCGTCCTTTAAAAATTAAAAAAGATAAATTTACTGAGACACATTTTATGGCCCCAAATATGATCTCCCTTGGTAAATGTTAACATTTCTATTCTTTTGCTCAGAAGTAGAGTGTGTTCTAAATGTCATTTAAGTCAAGTTGGTTCAGAGCATTTCTATATCTTAGACCATACTTTCCTTCTGGATTTTCTTGAATCATCTCCATCTCTTGATGAAAGAAAAATTAACTTTCTAAAAAGGGTCTGTTACAAAAAGATGAGTACATTTGGTCTATTTATTGGTTACATGTCCCGAGTCTAAATCTCATAAGTAGCTTCCCTTTTTTCTATTCATTTGAATAATGACAAGCTATCATTTTACTAAGAGAAAATAAAAATAAAATAAAAACTTTTTATTGACAGAGCATATTTAGAGAGATCAAAAACCTCATTTACCCAAAATGGGTCAGAATATCCAGGATAAATTGAAGAATACATGTTACAAAGGTTAAAAAGTGTTTGTCTTTTGTCTTTGAACTCCCATTTATTCTACTAGTCCTTGGCACACACTGGGTATGAACTAAATATTTTTAAACTAATTCATTAATGAAGGCTGGATATCTCTTTGTTTATAATTTGTGATAGCTAAACTTCATTTGAGGTTTATATATTTGAACTATCCTTGATGAAAACTGAATTGGAAGGTAATATATTTTCCTATTTTCATAGAGTTCAATATTAAGACTTTTGGATAAAAACATTCATAAAATATGGCCCATGCTCTCAAGATGCTACGTTACTTATGAGCTCCTTGTATGGTTTTAGTACTATCGTTTCAAATTATTTTATTGAAGTATAATTAACACAATGTTATATTAGTTTCAGGTGTACAATATATTGAGATGACAATTCTATACATTACTCAGTGCTCACCTTGAGAAATATAGTCACCACCTATCACCATGCAATGTTATTACAGTATTATTGACTGTATTCCCTGCCTGGTACTACTCAGCCATAAAGGAAAAAAGCATGAGATCATGGCACGTGAGACAACATGGGTGGACCTAAGTCAGAAGTTTCAAATTTATTTTGACCCTGTGGTTTCTGCGTATTTTCACCACAAACTGTCCTCAAATTTTCTATAGATAGAGGACAGCTACAATTTTTAAAGCATTTTATGCTACACAGAATTTAGGACATTTATGAAAGAATTAAGTGGGTATGTCCTATAAGCACTATGTCCACACACAGAAAGAAAGCACCGAGATAAATACAGGGACCTCTCTGATAAAAATCAGAGACACAGCTGGTTTTGTATGGTACTATTTGTACTTGTATCTCTGCAGTATTGAGAACGGCCTGAAGGTAAACCCTGGGCTGCATTCTTTGAATTATCCTCATGCCTATGACAGGAATTGTGTTGATCTGGATCATAAATAGAGATAATTAAATGTCTAGACGTTCTTCTCTCTTGACTTCTTTATTAAACAATCTTTTTATTTTTTAAATTTTAAAACAAAATTGTGCATTAAATGTTTTTCTCTACTTAAGCAAAGGAAATGAACAATTTATCCTACATCCTTAAGAAAAACTGTTATTGGTGCAGCATGTCAGCATATGTGCACAATGGTACACATGCACGTCTTCTCTTACTTTAGTGTGCTCCAAATGTGAGTAAGTTAAATAATTGGAGAGCCTCCTCTTCCTCAAGTTGAGAACTCTTCCCTCTTCCTAACCAATTATCCTGGACTTTCTTTATTCTCCAGGGAAAGGGGTATTTTCCTTCTCGTTTCGAGTGGACTCAGACATTGCTCCTGCCGCCCAGTTGCTGGTTTATGCCATTTTACCCAATGGAGAAATTATTGCCGATACTGAGAAACTCGAGATTGAAAACTGTTTTGCCAATAAGGTGGGTCTTTTGTGCAAGCAGTTTTTTATTCACCTCCCTTTTTGAAGTATGGAAAAGAAGGAAATTGTGTCTGCTTTTAAAACTACTGTGTAGGGTTCCTAAAACATCCTCTGATGGACCTCCAAAGGCCAACAGTGATGTCATACCGTGCCTGAGAGGGTTAGTGAAGACATCCAAAGCAGGTGGTCATAAACACGATGTTGTAAAAATTTCTTGTTTTATCTTGAAATGCATGTGGAATCCAAAATATGTTCTCTTATAAAGCTTATTTTTGCAGTGTTTTGTGCCCTAAATTTTCAATTAGAAATGATGCTTCCCAAGGATGTGTCAATTTACCCCACCATACCCCCACCAAGTACACATTCATGTACTATCACAGAAGCCAGTAACTCACTGTGAGTTAAATTCTGATATTACAGAACAGAGGTGTATGTATGTGGTCCATGTTGAGAAAAATAGCCTGGGCTCTCTAAAAAGGACCACAGCAGTAAAATCAAACATATTTTCAAATGGGATCTTATATTTCCAAAGAATACACTGTTGTAATAAGAAGCCCACTGAAATATAAATAAGATTTATCCCAAGAGAATTTCATGCTGTAACTGTAACATTAACAATCAGATAACATTCACTGACTTCACATATATTTTTTATAGTATACCTAGATGGGCACCTGGGTGGAAGCAAGCCCCGCATCGGGCTCTCTGCTCAGCAGAGAGCCTGCTTCCCCATCTTTCTCTGCCTACCTCTCTCCCTACTTGTGATTTCTCTCTGTGTCAAATAAATAACTAAATCTTTTTTTTAAAGAAAAAAAAAAAAAAAATATATATATATATATATATATATATATATAAACTCTTTAACATGAGGTTTTTGGAGATTGAAACTGCATTATAGCAACTGAACATTTCTGCAAGGAAAACTGTATTAGAGTAACCTTTTTAAATATTTAATGATCCACATAAACAATGATCCAAAAAAATACTCAATGGATATTGATTTACTATTCATCCATCTTAGTAAAGAATGCTATTAAATCTGGACAGGTATCCAAGAGCATAGTTTCTGTTCTGTTTGAATGTTCTGTGTGTTAGATGGGAACCTGGGAGACATTCCTGTCTTGAACTTCCATGCCCTCCCTGCTAATCGTGGGTAGTTAGTGTGTTAAACCATTTTCCATTCTAAATTCATATCCCTCTTTCTAAATTTAAAAATAACAGATTTATATGGACATTGGGGAAGCTGTGTGCTATGGTGAGTGCTGTGAAGTGTGTAAACATGGCGATTCACTGACCTGTACAGTGCGGCTAATACATTATATGTTAATGTATTAACATATATATTAATGCGGCTAATACATTATCTGTTAATAAAAATTATAAATTTTTTTTAAAATAACAGATTTAGTATACATGTTAAATACAAGATAAGGGTTTGAATTGCCTGTACTTCTTGACCAGATATGATTATTTGTTAAGGATAACATTGATTAATATGAGTAAACAAAGACTCTCAAAGTATGTCTTCAAATTCTCTTTTGTTCTCATATCAATAAAACATTTTACACTTTCTAGCACAGCCACTTCTTGATTAACAGTATTTTCAGTTGATCATAATCCCCAATAATTCATGTGTTCATTTGAAATAGGCACTCACAAACATATTTTAAGAAACTTAAATTTTCTAAAAATAAAAACAAACATGCTTAAAGCAGAATTTTTCATAAGCAGTTTTCATAATTTATTGAACTCTAGAGATGAATATTACTTCTTTGTTTTGAAGATTCATTTATGTATTTTGAGAGAGAAAGAGAGCGGCACGACTGAAGGGAGGGTAGAGGGAGAGAATCTTTAAACAGACTCCCTGCTGAGCACAGGGGTCACTCTCATGACCTGTGAAATCATGATCTGAGCTGACACCAAGCATCAGATGCTTAACTGACTGAGCCACCTAGGAGCCCCTAGAGATGAATATTCTTTCACTTCGACAGTAAATCAATTAATATTTTTCATATAGGTCTCATGATACATGAATCCAACTGTTACATTAACTCACAGATCTCACAGCAGGATTATCATAGTTGAATTCACCAATCCAAGTCAAATATTATTTAACTAAACATACTGACGTTTCATTCCAATCCAAATCAACTTGCAATTCAAGAACCTAGGAAGTTACCTGACGCTACTTCAGTATCTAAAGCCTAAATGATTTGATTTTATATAGGTCAACTACAGCAAGGTATGTAACTTCCTTAGCATGCGTGTTCTTATTCCCATTCAGGTTTCTGTTTCAGTGTGACCAAAACCAATTTACATTTCACCAGATATACAAGGAGCAGGAAACCTGAGTCAACTGGAACCACGTTTCCAGTTTATTCCAGAGAGAGTTAACCAGTAGTCCCAAAATGTAAGAACCACTTGAACCTGGCCTAAAATGGATGAAGAGAAGCTGAGTGTAGAAAGAAAGAGTCCTAGCCTGGGGTAGAAGAGAGTGTTTGAGGTTGCAATACTTTGAAAATTTGCTGCCATAATCATATCCTCTTTACAGGTGAATTTGAGCTTCTCCTCAGTCCAGAGCCTGCCAGCCTCACACAACAATCTGGAGGTCACAGCCAGTCCTCACTCCCTCTGTGCCCTCCGTGCAGTAGACAAGAGTATTCTGCTGATGAAGCCTGAAGCTGAGCTCTCCTCTCAGTCGGTGAGTCCCCTTTCAGTCTCGCATGTCAGAAAATGCACACGTGAGAGGACCAATTTGAGAAAATGGAGGTTGTGACTGAGAAGACATGCTCTTCTGAGTGTCAGGCACAGTGTACTAAGTTATGTATGAGATGAAATTAAATTCATTTCCACAGAAGACATTGCACAGACAGCTTCATGTGTCTCACCTTGCTTCGTGCTCCGTTATAATATGTTCTCAGTGAGGGAGCAACATGGTTCCCCTCCGCATTCCCTGCCTAGCCCAGTACCTCATGTATAAAAGATGCTCAACACATCATCCATGAATGAATACAAGAAGAATAATTCTTGAAGGTGGGTATTATTAACTTCATTTTAAGAATGAAGAAAACATAACGCAGATACATCAAGCCCCTACAGAAAGAGCAGGCCAAAAATATAACTGGAGGGTGGAATTGGAGTCAGATTTCTCGTTCGGTGCCACCTTCAATGCACCACATTTCAAGACAGTCTGTGAAATGCCTGAGTTTTAAGCTTTCCTTAAAATCTAAGCCCTTACTCACTGGTTTGAAGTATGGACAAAAATGTTCTCATTCCAACTTGTCTTTGAGAGCTGCCTCTTATACCAAAGCACTTTCCAAAACGCCCTGTAGTTTACTTTCATCATCCCTTTACTCATTTAACAAATGTTCACTGCACCTTTTTTTATATTTTTGATTTATTTATATATTTGACAGGCAGAGATCACAAGTAGGCAGAGAGGCAGGAAGAGAGAGAGAGAGAGAGAGGAGGAAACAGTCTCCCTGTAGAGCAGAGAGCCTGACATGGGGTTCTATCCCAGGACCCTGGAATCATGACCTAAGCTGAAGGCAGAGGCTTTAACCCGCTAAGCCACCCAGGCATCTTGACTAGATGCCACTGCATCTTGACTAGAGACTGGAGCCTCCTCTGGGAACAGGAGTTCTATTGGTGAATAATCAGATGTGGTTCTTTGACCATCTTGGACTTACAGCCTTGTGAAGTATTAGAATAAACAAACAAGCAACAGAAACATATAAACATGGAATCGTTCCAAATTTTGCTGAATATAATGAAAAGAACAAAAACTGATGACATATAGAAAAAAGGAGTTGGACATTTTTTGAAATCGTGATTAGGAGTGTCTTCTTAGATGGTCGGAGAATGAAGGGGTAAGGGCAGGTATGTCAAAGAATGAGAGCAGCATCCCCGAATGTCTTGGGTTCAGGCTAAGACTGGAGCGCTCTAAAAGGAAAAGGTAATGACCTAATATGTAGTGGGTAGGGAAAAGGATGGTAGAGGCCATAAGCAAAATGGAAAGTAAGGAAAATTGTGACTAGCTCTGTTAGACTGGAATGGAATTTGGAGTTGACAGCAGATGCGGAGTTGACAGCAGATGCTATGGTAAATCTCAAGAGTTTGTTTGTTTTTAAGATTTTATTTATTTATTTAACAGAGAGAGAGAGAGAGAGAGAGCTCACAAGCATGGTAGAAGAGGCAGAGGAAGAATCACACTCCCCACTGAGCAGAGAGCCCAATGTGGGACTCGATCCCAGCACCCTGGGATCATGACCTGAGCCCAGGGCAGATGCTTAATCAACTGAGCCATCGAGGAGCCCCAAAGCTCAAGTATTTTAAACAGCAGAATGACCATTCAGATTCATCAGTTAGGGAGCTGCTGTTTGCTGCTGAGAGGATGAGAGCAAGAAAGAAAGATGAAAATGGTTAGTAGATTATTGTAGTAGCGTACATAAGAGATTAATGTAGCCAGATGAGGAGGTCCACACAGAGGCCAGTGTTTGCTTAATGGCCCCGGGTGCTATGTGACCCAGCAGGTGGCCCCACACTAGGCTCTGAGCAAAAAACTAACTGCAGCTGATTTCCAGGATGACTGTGCACCTATTTTTCCCTCAAGCTAAAGCTGGTCCTAACACAGTAGACTAAAACAAACAAACACAACACTTGGTAAGAGTTAAAAACAACTTAATCATTTTATAAAGTGGAAAAAGGAACAAGGGGAACCTGGGTGGCTCAGTGGGTTAAGCCTCGAGGCCGAGGCTTAACCCACTTAAGCCTCAGCTCAGGTCATGATCTCAGGGTCCTGCGATGGAACCCCACCATCAGGCTCTCTGATCAGCGGAAAGTCTGATTCCCATGCCCCCCCCCGACTCCACCTGCCTCTCTCCCTACTTGTGATCTCTCTCTGTAAAATAAATAAATCAAATCTCTTTAAAAAAGGAACGAATCAAGAATTTACAGTGATTATTTCTGAGTGATGGCATTATGAGTGCTTTTGTTCTTTCATCACACTTCTCCATACTGTTCGCATTTTCTGCTTCCTGTCTTCCTTAAGACTTATTTACTTGTCTAGGAAAGAAAAAGTGCATGTGCAAGTAGGGGAGGAGAGCAGAGGGAAAGGGAGAATCTCAAGCAGACTAATGAACCTGACAGGATCATGACCTGAGCAACCCAGGAGCCCCTTGGTTTCCTTTTGAAAGAATGCATTTGGGCTGGGAAACAGGAAACTTGAGTTTTATTCTTACTCAACGAAAATGGAATCTGAGACTTGGATCAATTAATTTGATTTTTGTATGTATTAATTTCTCTTGTATAACAGGAGGATTCGGAAACAAAACTTTCATGGTCTTCCCATGATTGTGTTCCTTTTAATAGTATTGGCATGGGAGTATTAAAGAAACACCATGATCTTTAAATCCCAGACTGAATATTTTCACACAAAAAATAAAATTAAGGACAACATCATCAGAAAGGATGAATACCCAACTCTTGTAGCAACATGGACAGGACTGGAAGAGATTATGCTGAGTGAAATCAGTCAAGCAGAGAGAGTCAATTATCATATGGTTTCCCTTATTTGTGGAGCATAACAAATAGCATGGAGGACATGGGGAGGTAGAGAGGAGAAGGGAGTTGGGGGAAATTGGAAGGGGAGGTGAATCATGAGAGACTATGGACTCTAAAAAACAATCTGAGGGGTTTGAAGTGGTGAGGGGGTGGAATGTTAGGGTACCAGGTGGTGGGCATTATAGAGGGCATGATTGCATGGAGCACTGGGTGTGGTGAAAAAATAATGAACACTGTTATGCTGAAAATAAATTTTAAAATAAATTAAATTAAATTAAATTAAGAAACAAAACAAGAGTTTTTCCCTTTGTTGTCTTGATTTTTCAGGTCTATAATTTGCTGCCAGTAAAGAGTGTCTTTAGCCCTGAATATGGCTACCCCCTGAATGAAGATGGTGAGCCCTGTATCAATGCAGAGGACATCATGCTGCATGGAATCATGTACACACCAAGGCGGATCCTGGATGACGATGACATTTACAGTGTTTTTGAGGTAATTCATCTTCCCAAATATATAACCAAAATCGAGTTTTAAGTCTTTGTTAAAATGGAGAACAAGCGACTTCTCAGCTCTAGAATCTGATCCTGTGTCCCATAAAGCAAAACGAAGATGAACAGAGAAATGCTGAGCCCTCGGAGGCATGGAGGACTTGTAGACATGTAGATGTTCAATCACCAATTTATCTGGCCCTTTAAAGAGCAAGAGGTATAACTTTAGGAACCCCAGCCTTAACCAAGTTAATCCCAAAGCTATTTATTACTGTCATATCCCCCTCTCAGCCTCTGCCAGAGATTCTAGTAAGTGAGAATAACCTAACATTTTCCGTCATGCCTCTGACACATTGGAAAGGGGAGTGAGTACATTATGGACAGCCATTTTAGCAGCCTTTGGCACAATAAATACGTATTGAATGAATAAATGACTGAAAACGAAAAGTCTGATACTTTCATCATCTTCAGGGCAGCAGAACTTCAGGAAAACTTGAAAGCAGCCTTTCAGGAAGAAAAGATTGACAAAACTAGGGTAATCATGCTCACTTTCTGGGTCTGTTAGATAAACTGCTTCTCTTAGAGATTAACTTTAAGGAGGCAGTGTTATGTAAGGAGAGTACATCCAGCTTGTGAGATTAAATCTTATCACCACCAAGAGGACTAACAACTCTCTTTAAACTTGAAGGAAAAACAGGTCATTCTTCTGCAGCCAGGCAGACAGCAATTTGAATCTCCCTGTTCTGGAGCCTCCAGAATCATACTCCATTGGTGGCAGCGATAGAGGACTTTTTAGGTCTACTAGAAGATTGTTTCATCTTTTATCGCCCTCGACCCGCAAGGACAACAAGAAGCCCCAGTTCAGATGTATCATCTCTCTTTTTATTTCCGCAATCTACATACTTATATATGTTTACATGACCAATCAGCGAGCAGGGTACAGGAGGGAACGAATCAGGCTGTGCACCTAAACGAACAACTTCGCTAGCAACCAATGCTGTTTACATCCTCTTTGGGCATTCCGCTTAGTCTCATGAGGCAACCCTAACCTGGCAACTAGCCAGGCGCCATCTTTTAATGGCGGAGGCCGCCCTAACCAGGGGCCTGCCTCTGACATCTCCCCCTTTTTTCTTTTATGGCAGGGATCGTGCCTGTCTTAGGTTGTCAGTGGTGGGGAATATCCTTACCCATCATCAGACGGCAGATATCAATGATCTGCGTCCTGTCTTAGGTTGGTATATTTCCCCCACCAATCTTACCCATCGTTGACTACCGATCCAGCATACTTAGCCACACTTGGGGGGATGTTCCAGCCTCTATGGCTAACAAGGCCTGCACCATGGCTTGCTGTTGCCTATGTTGCTGTCGCCTCCAAATCTGCAGTTTCCTTACTAGCAGAATCAAGCCCACTACGAGGATTGTCATCAGACCAATTATGCTAGCCCATTGTTTCCTAAAGGTTAACACATCTTGCAATGTTTTGATTATCTCTGGGAGGGTGGCAAGCTCAACTCTGGTGTTATTTATCCTTGTTATGCCTAGTAGCAGTGCTGAGTATAGTTTGGGAATTCTGAGGACCAATTCCCCCGCAAGTATTGGGAGAGCTGTTAGGAGACATTCTGTAAGTCAATCATATTAGTATAGGCTATGGGAGTTACACAAATTTCCAGGAAGGGTGCTATACATCCCAGTCCCAATAAGGCCCCCAATATGTCCACTTGTTCTTGAACCAAATCCACTCTCTGGTTGACTATCAGGATTCCTGCTTGCAGATGTGCATTGATCTGAGTGTGTTGGAAGGGCAGCCACCTTTCCTTCTGCAAGGGTGTTCACAGCTTCCGCAGTGGTTATAGTTGGAGCAAGCGAGACTGCTGCTGCCGTGGCAGCTGCTGTAGATATAGCCAATGCTGTCACAATGGCAGCTGTGATACCAAAATCTCTCTTCTTTCTGGATAGCACCACCGGTAACTTGTCCTCTGGAATGGAAACTGGGATAGGAACATGGGTAGGGATACGCATAATCACAGCCAGCTTGAAGGCCGTGACATTCCAGCCCTGGGAAAGATAGCAATTCTTAATGCAATTCAACGTATCATTCAGCTCGCTAGCATTTGCTACAAGGAAAAGGAACGGTGGCGAGACGCATATGGGAGTGGGCTGATAAGTAATATTATTGGGACTAGACACATCAACTGTTTTGTTTATAGAACAGTTGAGGAACTTGCCACCCTTTAACATGGACACTGCTGAGATATCAGTACATGCTCCTAGCAAGTTACAGACCTGCCATGTATCAAAAGGAGAGGAGGGAATATGAGAGAAGAGTTAGTCACTGGTAAAGGATATGGCCATGCTTTAACCACTGCCCACAGCTCTCTGGCGTGAGTCGGCCACAGGAGGTGTAGCATCCCCCAGAGTTATCATCAGTATCTTCAGCATCATGACTGGTGTTCGGAGGCAAGGCTGCATGCACCAGCCACTCTGGGATCCAAATTGGAGTTTCCTTTTCCTGTGGAAAAACACATACAGACCCCCTACTCCATAATAACACTGGATCTGGTCCATTCCACTTTCTGTGAGGATGTCCTTCCAAAGTACTAAAGCTTAGGGGGAGCAGCAGCATTACTTGCATGTCTGTCTGCAGCTGATTTACCCATTTTGTCCAATGTTAAAAAATTCAAAATAAAGAGAATGGTGTTCAGTTTATCTTTAGGGGACCTGAAGGTGTCCCCTATCCCCCCTTTTTGTTTATAAAGCGCATTTTTTATTGTAAGATGCGCGCGTTCCACAACACCCAGTCCTTGTGGGTTATAGGGTATTCCATGTATCAAGTGAATGTCAAGTTGTTGTAGGAAGGCTTTAAAGGGTTGTGAGGTGTAGGCTGGGCCATTATCTGTCTTTAACTGGCGTGGCTTTCCCCATACCATGAAAGCCTGTAGGCAATGGGCGATAACATCTCTGGATTCCGCCCCCCCCCCCATATGCACTGAGGCGAAAATTATTCCAGAGCAGGTATCTACAGAGACATGAACATATCTTAACTTTCCAAATTCTGGAACATGTGTGACATCCATTTGCCATATATGATTAGGTAACAAGCCTTTAGGATTAACCCCCAAGGACAGTGCAGGTAGTAAGGTCACACAATTTCTGCAGGAGACTACTATGTCCCGTGCCTGTGCTTTTGTTATGTTAAATTTGAGGCAAAGAGTTAAAGCATTCACATGGAACAGCTTATGATAATGTCTTGCCTGTTGCACCGGGTCCTCAATGGCAAAGACAAATTCTCCTCTGGTTAAGCAGTCTGCTAACAGATTACCTTTTGTCATGGGGCCTGGTAAGGTTGTATGAGCTTGTATGTGGCCAATATAAAATGGAGCCTTCCTGTCCCAGCACCACATATCTACTATCTGATAAAAGGTTGAAGGGTTCTTGATGAAACATTTGAAATGCTTTTATCACTGTGAGCTCGGTTTCTTGTGGAGAGGAGCTTTGAAATAGGAAGGTCCAACTCTCTTCTTTGGTAACTATAGCTCCTACTCCTTGCTTTGATCCATCAGTGAATAAAAGCCTTACATTACTGAAGGGTTTATGGTGAGTGATCCTAGGGTATATGATTCACTAGAACTACTCCCCTCTGAGGCACGAGAAGACCATTCCTCTTTCACTTCCTCCAATGCCTCTGCTCCCTCTTGTAGAGCTGATTCACATTTGGGTTTAGGCCGCACCAGACATCCCCGGACTAAGGTCCATATTGCCAGGGTCCCGGGTGGCAAAGGCGTTTTATTGTCCTGTTTCTTCAAATCCTCCCCTACGTGGTCCCATTGAGGTATGTTTAGCAAGCCTTCATCTAGGAACCATGGAGCCGCCTTTTCCACTGTATTCAAAAAGGCCTGAGCAGTTTTTGCTTTTAGTGAAGTTCCACTGGCTTTCAGCAGGTCTTTTAAAGACCCTTCCAACCGCACTTTAGATACTTCAGATCCCATTATGAACACACAGACAACAGATGCGGACGTTAAAGACACTAACTAACACATTAACATTTTACACGCATATACTTCAGTCGACATTAACTCCCCGCTTTACCGCGGATTACCTTGCAAGATTCCTTTATTTAGTTCCCGGGTGCCGGCGGCATTTATCGCCCTCGACCCGCAAGGACGACAAGAAGCCCCAGTTCAGATGTATCTTCTCTGCTTTTATTTCCACAAGTCTACACACTTATATACGCTTACATGACCAATCAGCGAGCAGGGTACAGGAGGGAGCGAATCAGGCTGCGCACCTACACGAACAACTTCGCTAGCAACCAATGCTGTTTACATCCTCTTTGGGCGTTCCGCTTAGTCTCATGAGGCAACCCTAACCTGGCATCTAGCCAGGCGCCATCTTTCAATGTCGGAGGCTGCCCTGGCCAGGGGCCTGCCTCCGACAGTCTTTAAACACGTATTTCTGACATCTTTCTCCGTGTTCCATGTGGCCGCCACCATGGACAGCTGTGCCTCAGTGTCCCACAATTTGCCGGTACTCTGAGCAAAGACAGCAAGTAGTATTTGCCTGTGACTAGTATTGAAGAGAAAGATGACTGGGACCAGGTGGACTGTAGGGGTCAGGCTATCCTATAGCCATCTGCCTACCTTATATTTGTTTGGGGCCAGAAAAGAAAGGGAAGATAAACATCCAAGCGTGTTTATTTAGCTTCTTGGATGCAAAAGATAGTTAAAGGGGCATCAGTTTACAACACACAAAATTCGGAAATAGGAATCAGGAGTCATGGGTTCTGAACCCAACTTCTCTTTGCTAACTGGATGCACTCGACTTTCCATGACTCTGTTTCCCTATTTGTAAAATAGCTCTGTTCCCTATTGTGTAGAATTTTCATGAGGATGAGCTCCGTGCATAAAATAATGAAAGTGTCATAGTGTAGGGAAAGAAAAATTCTTCCTCTACCCTCCTTCAGAGTCTTCCTTCTGAACTAAGAATTACATTTACATGCGACAGATTAACTGGAGATTAAAAAAAGACAAAAAACAGTGTCATTATGTGTTCATGAAGGTCCAATAACAAAACCAAGGCCTAAAGAAATGAAGAAGCCCCCGGCTTTTACACTTTTTACACAAAGACACAATCCATTTGTGAGAAATTGGCAGGGTAAGGAAAACAGAGGATTGAGAGCTTTAGGATTCTAAGTGGAATTTGGCTTGAGGTCATGGATTAGAAAACAAAACTAACAGGGCTTTTTTGGCTTTAAAGTTTCTATCTCTGGTGATAAGGATTTTTTTTTTATTATTCCTAGTACAGGGCGTGCACCTCTCACGGGAGATGTGTTTCCTGCTGTGAGAGGGACAGAGAAGGGACTAAGAGTCCTTGTACCAGCTGTCCCCCAAATAACTTTAACTCAAAATAATCAAACGCCATGTGGGATATCTTGGGGCACACTGCCCTTGGCCCCTACAGTCCAAACGTAAGATAATATTCCACTCTCAAGATTGGTTTGCCAATGTGCTCTCATAATTAATTTTAGTCCAGTCCGCAGGATTAAATGTTTTTACCAACTCAAGAATCCGCAAGCTGCATTTCTGTCCATCGTTCTTGCCGTATCCAGGAATGCCTATGACCTATCCAGAAGGTAAGGATGAGATTTACTTACCTGCTAGGATAATCAGCGGGGGGTGGGGGGATAATGTTTTTCTGAATATAAATGTTGTGACTCTAGACCAACTTCTTGGTAAGTTTCCCCCAAATCACATGCCCTCCCACCAAAAAATCTGATTTTTAAAGCAATTATTGTTCTCTCTCTCTCTCTCTGAAATCTCAAAATTGACTGTCTTTTTGTCCCAGCCTTCAGCAATCTTTCTATTTCGAATCCTTCTTATCCAGGGTGGTTTCAACACCTACATGGTCAGGGTAAGACAGACTGTACTGCAGTAAAACAAACCCCCACATCTCAGTGTCCAAGCATATAACAGTTTTATTTTCTGCTCATACAAAACTGCTTTTTGAGTCCAGTGGCTGTCCGGAGCAGCTCATTACCAATCAATGAGTCTGGGATACCCATTCTTGTTTCACCTATGACTCCATCTCCAATGTGACATTTAAGGTCATTACCACGGGAAAGGAGTGGTTTCCACATGACCTTTTGTGGCCAGCTGTGGAAGTGGCATATATCACGTCTTCCCTTATGGCAAGGGAGACTGAAAAATGAGAAGGATCCTACAGACATTTATTGTCTGTGTGACATTCTTTTATAAAAACCAAAGAGATGGGGCGCCTGGGTGGCTCGGTGGGTTAAAGCCTCTGCTTTCAGCTCAGGTCATGGTCTCAGGGTCCTGGGATTGAGCCCTGCATAGGGCTCTCTGCTCAGCGGGGAGCCTGCTTCCTCCTTTCTCTCTGCCTGCCTCTTTGCCTACTTGTGATCCCTGTCTGTCAAATAAATAAATAAAATCTTTAAAAAACAAAAACATGATACGCTCTAGTTCCATCCATGTTGTCGCAAATAGCAAGATTTCATTTCTTTTGATGGCTGCATAGTATTCCATTGTGTATGTATACCACATCTTCTTGAAAAAACAAAAAACAAAACAAAGAGGTTTTGATGTATTGGACAAAACAGAATAATCCAACTTTCAGCAGAAATACCACAAGTCTCCTTGTGGGTTTCAAGTATATCTGCAAATGAGGGAAAGTTGAAAAGATTCTCAGTAATCTTTTTGATGGCTGTCAGGCCTAGAGAAATTTCTCATTGCATGTTTGGATATCTACTAATCTTACTTTTTAATGGGAAATGGGCTGGGGTAAAGCATTTCTTAAAAATAAACACATACTGTAGTACAGTAGAAATACTTTAATAGAGTAGGAATTATTTACCTAAGAAGACAAAGAATAATGTTCTAATTGACAACAGGGGAGTAACTAAGAATACTCCCTCAACAGAAAGAAAATTCTGCATACAAAAAAAAAAAAAAAAAAGAAAGAAAGAAAGAAAAAGAAAATTCTGTGTACAGAAAAAAGAGCACTGTGCTGAGAGCAATGGGACACGTTCTCGTCATACTCCTGCGTGGTAGGGCATATGGAACTTTGAAAATTCACAGGCTCATTTAAACTTCCAAAGGCTCAGTTTCTTCCAATCTAAAACCAGAGTGACAACCTCAAAGTTACTGAGCATATGTGCGAACATAAAAGAAGAAAATAGAATTATGATTCCATGAATAGTATGTTTTTTAAAAAAATAATTTGAAAGCACTATTATTTTCATATCCCTCTTAATACCAAGGGTGTATTTTCTTTCCAGTCCTAAGAGAAAATGTATTCGTACAATGATCCTGAAAACAGAGTACCATCATTACATTCCTTTATATATATATATATATAAAAAAAAAAGTTCTATTTATTTGCAAGACAGAGAGAGAGGGAAAGGTCTCACTGGAACAGGGGGAGGGGCTCTGAGGGAGGGAGTAGCAGACTCCCCGCTGAGCTTGGAGCCCAGCACAGCTGGATCTCACAACCCTGAGATCACAGTCTGAGCAGAATGAAAACCAAGAGTTGAATGCTTAACCAATTCTTCGCCACCACCAGAGGCCCAGTCCTTGCATGCTTCTCCCACATATTCTCTAAGGCTCTATGCAAACTCTGCATTTGTATCTGTCACCTATCCATCATTTCTTTTTCATTTCCACCTTAGTCTTGTGCCTCCTTATTTAGGAAGGAAATGACTTAAAAACCATCCTAAATTACCTTCTTGCCTCCAGTCCTTCTCTATTTCAATCTGTCCTGGACACTGCAAAAAGCATTATCACCCTTAAATATTACTTTTATCATGTCACTTAGTTCTCATAAACGTTTACTATTTTCAGAATTTGTAGAATTACTGCTTTAATGTTCTAAAAAAGCATATCCCATGATATTATTTTATATATGTAATATATGTATCACATTTCTATTTATATATTTATACCTGTGATCTCTATCTTCTGATCTCTAGAGTATCACCTTTTTTTAATTAAATTTTTTTAAAGATTTTATTTATTTATTTGACAGAGATCACAAGTAGGCAGAGACGCAGTCAGAGAGACAGAGGAAGCAGGCACCCTGCAGAGCAGAGAACCTGATGCAGGGCTCCATCCCAGGACCCTGGGATCATGACCTGAGCCAAAGGCAGAGGCTTTAACCCATGAGCCACCAGGCGCACCATATCACTTTTTTTTTTTTAAATCAACCTAACTCCTACCTTCACAGATCTAATTTTTTGTCCCAATCTTCATGGTGTTTCATTATATACATCAACTATTTACTCAACACAGCCCTAAATTAGACAGCTTCCTCCATTTTCCCTGCAGGGAAAATTCTGACCTCTGCATGTGTGTTCATAGAGCCATTTCCATCAAATACCTCCTCCATTCTCCTTTGTTTCTCTTTCTCCAGGGATCATCTAAAAGTCTACTTCAGTGAAGTCTTCTCTAGCCAATCTGAAGTTCATTTTCTGTTCTTTATTGAGTCTCTGCTGTCTGTAATACATACTTTACTGTATCCTAGAGTTTCTGTCCATATCTCAACCACTGTAAAAAAACAAGAACAACAAAAAACATTTCTGAAATCCTCTTGCTGTAGCTACTATTCACTCTTCTTTTTTCAATTAGCAATAATCGTGCCTCGGATAAACCTCATTGGCTACGATACTGCCACTGCGCAAAGCTTCACTCTTCTTTTTTGATTCTCCCTGCCAATGGAGAACATGTGATTATCCTTTCAGCATCAAAACAGTATTTGGTGTGTTAAATTACTCTTTAGTCTTCCCTTTGCCCCTTGAATAATCAGCTTCTAGAGAGCTACATTTGCTTTCATGTCCAGAGAAAAATACATTTACCTCCAGTCTCTTTGAAGAAGCGATAGGATTCACTTGCCTAGAAGACAAATAGATGAATGAACAAAGTCACAAGCTGGTAGATTAGGCCATTCCAATAATAAACATTCCCTGAGCAAATGACCTCATTTTACTTGAGAAACTAGGCAACTCTAAGGAATTCATGATAAAAATGAGGTTTACACGGGGACCCTCATATTGTCCTGCCACAGTCCTTCCTCTAGCAAGTGGTGCTGGAGGACCAGTGCTCCCGAGAGAGAACTCTCCCGTTGTGGAAGTGAAAGAGACAGTCCGGACGTATTTCCCTGAGACCTGGATCTGGGACTTGGTTCCACTCAGGTAAGTAGGGTGTTGCCCAGAATTTCGTTGAGGAAAAGATGTGGCTCACCCTCTGTGATTCTGGTGTTCCTGTGCCTTGCAGTTCTGTTCCACTTCTTCCTGGTAAACTTTTAGGTTCATAGTTCATTGATCTCATAGCTCAACGATGCAATTTTTTTTAAATTTTTAAACTTTATTTAAAATTTTTTATAAACATATAATATATTTTTATCCTCAGGGTACAGGTCTGTGAATCGCCAGGTTTGCACAGTTCACAGCACTCACCAAAGCACATACCCTCCCCAATGTCCATAACCCCACCCCCCTTTGCCCAATCCCCTTCCCCTCAGCAACCCTCAGTTTGTTTTGTGAGATTAAGAGTCACTTATGGTTTGTCTCCCTCCCAATCCCATCTTGTTTCATTTATTCTTCTCCTACCTCCTTAACCCCCCATGTAACATGCAATATTTTTTTTAATTTGGCCCTGAGATATCTAAAATCATGATAAGTAGGAAAATACCCTTGTCTCTAAAAGGAAAGGAAAACTTTTCAGAGACCTCGCTAGCAGTGCCAAACTAGTAATCAGGTTTAGCGTTAACCATACTGGGTTACTAGGTTAGCACACTATCAGCTAGTATTTGTGCTAAAAAAAAAATAAAAATAAAAAAAAATAAAAGATTGTTTCCCAAGACTTCCTCTTATTCCCTTCTCTAGTTTATCAGGTAGAAGTGAGTTGGCCGTGAAGGTCCCTGACACCATCACGGAGTGGAAGGCCAGCGCACTCTGCTTGTCTGGAACCACAGGGCTGGGCCTCTCCCCCATCATCTCTCTTCAAGTGTTCCAGCCCTTCTTCCTGGAACTCACTCTCCCCTACTCTGTGGTGCGAGGAGAAGCCTTTACGCTGAAAGCCACCGTGTTCAACTATTTGGCCCATTGCATTCGGGTAAGGACACTTCTCTGGAGGAGAGCAAAAGTGGAAGGGAGACACCCAGTTGCCATTTAATATCCAGGTCTCCTAGGTAATGTGCCAGCAAATCATAGCTGAAGAATGGTGTAACCTCATTTGGCAATGGAATAGTTGCTAAGGGCAAAGCTCACTGGTTGAGGTGAGGTTATATTCACTTGGGACTTTATATTTCCTGTGTATTCCTAAATTCAGACCTCATTTCCACCTGATTTTTTTTTTCCACTCAGACTAAAGCAAACACCTCTTCGCTGTGCTGGCACAATCCTAAATCCTGGGAATTATCTCAGTTCTTGTCAGTTTTTTAGCTCCCTATTGGCAACATCTAAACTACAAAGTGCTGGACAGGATTTACCTTGTTTGAACAATTTCCCAAAGCCTCTCAGTTCCCATTGTCCCTTGAAGCTCCTTGCACCTGTTATTGTCCCTCTACTTGTGTTCTTTCTCAAACTTGTGCATGGTTATGGGGATAGGTCAGTGTGCAGCTGGAAGCCTTCCCTGACAAGTCAGCCGACTTAGTGAAAAAGAATGAAGACACTCCCTGTATCTGTGGAAATAAGCAGGAAACCATGTCCTGGGCTGTGACCCCAAAGTCACTGGGTAAGTGGTAAATCTGTTGACAGATCCTACTTCTTATGTTGTAATGATTTGCTTTCCACACTCTGAACCAGGTACATGTCTTTTTCTCCTCCTTCAACAGTGATGCCTTGAAAGAAAAAAAAAAAATATATATATATATATATATATATATATATATATATAGTGCAATATATGTAGTGTAGGAGAAACTTAAAGACAAACCATGCAATATAGAATCACTGTTTAACTCCGTAAGACTCTTACTCCTCAGGAAAGGTGAATTTCACAGCTACTGTGGAAGCCCTACAGTCTCAGGAGTTGTGCGGCAAGGAGGTGCCAAGAGTTCCAGAACTTGGACAGAAGGATACCGTAATCAAGCCCTTATTAGTTGAGGTATGCCGATAAACTTTCTCTGTGTCTCAGAGGCCTTATTATATTATACAGCATGGTCTAATATGTCTGTCATGGTGACATTTCACTCCCAAAAATATGGATGTATCTACAACTCAGTTTCTTACTAATGTTTCCTCCTCTACTTTAAAGTGATTGATTTTTTTCCTATACACTCAGTATGACCTTCTTTTTCACCTTTTTTCCCAATATAAAGCCCGAAGGAATAGAACAGGAAGAAACTTTCAACACACTCCTCTGTGCAGGTAAAAAAGAGACAAAATTTCCGTGTTAAGCCACTTGCCAAAGTATATAGTTTTAGAATGCTCTTCGGGGTAGGTTTTCCTCTGGGGAAACAAAAAAATTAGTGTAATCTCCTGTGTGAAAATCTAAGGATATTTGATTCAGAAGTCTCTTCTGCTGACGGCTTAAAGAAATTAAAAGACCTAGAAGATCCTGGCTGATAAGGAGAACTAAAGTCAAAGACCATAGAACAGGATTCTTTCCCATACTTTCAAACTACATTTTAAACAATTTTCAAAGTATTAAAATATCTACATGCAAAATATCTAATAAATAGTAATATTTTTATTCCATTAATAGTTTAAAGGTACTCAAGGTTAATTTTCTTGTGTCAGTTATTGAAGAAGAACTTCAGGTCACTAACGTATGTAGAAAATCCATAAAAATTACCTTTAAAATATTCAACTCTGTACCATCTAGTCTCATCTTGAGGACAATGCTCAGGGTGAGATCTCCCCTCTCTAGAAGCATCCCTTGATAATCTCATTTAGTCACAGAACTTAAATAACAACTTTGTAATGGAGACCACAAAATAAACAACTTGGTCCACACAGCTTTCCTCACTCAAACTTGTGTATTCAGTTGCCCACTAATCATCTCCACTTACAGGCCTGTAAACAAATAGACATCTCAAACCTAGCATGTTCAAAACTGCTCTTCTGTTGGTCTCCACAAACCCACACCTCCTACAATTTTCTCCATCTCAGAGAATGGAAATTCCATTATTCTACCTGCTTGAAATAAAACTTTGGAGTCATCCTTTAGTATGTTCTTTCTCTTTCTCTCCACACCCAATCTACTTTCAAATCTAGTTGGCTCCACCTTCACATTATGTCCAGAATCTTCCCACTTCTCACCATGTCTACTTCTATTCTAGCCTTTTCTCTCTCAGATCATCTCAATAACCTCCTACCTGGTCGCCTGGTCATCTTTCCTTACATCCCTGCAACAAAAGGGATCATTTAAAGCACGTTTCAGATCATGTGCCTCTCTGTCCAAGCCTTCCAAGAGTTTCCCATGTCCCTGAAAGTTAAGGGCTATGTCTCCAATGTCCCCTCCAACCCTTGCTAACCAAGACTTCATATCCTATTACTCTCTCCCTCACTCACCCTCCCCCGGCCACACAGGACTCCTAGTCTGCTCTTGTAACACAGCTAGCATGCTCTCATCTCTGGATTCTATTTGCTTTTGTTCCTTCTTTCTGGAGATCTCTTTTCCCAGATACCTATAAATCTTACACCTTGGCATACTTAAAGTCTCCAGTCACCTATGATTTTGTTTTATCAAAGAGGAGAACCCGCTTCCCTCACCCTACACTTTCTGATTGGCGCTGTCTTACTAGCTCACCCGTACAAACACTTTGCTTTAATTTTCTCTAAGAACTTACTAGCATCTATCATACTAAATATTTATTTGGTATCTTATTATTCCCATTATTATGAAAACTCTGGGACATCAGGGAATTTTTTTTTAAATTGTTTTATCACTGCACTTAAAACAGAACCCATCACATAGCATGCACTTAACACATATTTATGACATGAGTGTTACTTTCAAAAAAACAGTAATAATAAATACTAACAAAAACAATGAAGGGCAAGAAAGAAGTATAACATAAGGTATGTGCCTATAAGGAAATCTGTAAAAATTTAGCACATAATATGAATTTCACTGCGAAATGAATCACGACTTTAGGAGAAACTCAGATTGCATCGAAGAAAGTATAGAATGATCAAAAGACATGACAGGCTGAAATTTGATCCAAAGAGGAAAAATTTCAAAGAAAAACTTGAATATTTCTCTCATTTTTTCCCTTCCCATATATATATATATATATATATATATATATATATATATATATATATATTTGTCTTCTTTCCTTAGAAACTGGTGTATCTGAAAAGTTGTCACTGAAAGTTCCTTCAGATGTGGTTGAAGGATCTGCCAGGGAGACGTTTTCTGTTTTGGGTGAGTCTCCCAGCCCAAGGCAAGCCACTGTCCATCTCATTACTCTAGTGCATGCAGCCTCAACATCCACGGTTAGTGAAGACTTTGGCTGTAAGCACTGGGTTGAGAGAAAGAGCGCTAAGCTAAGAATTACACTGTATCTTCATCAGGAAGGGGGTTAAAGAGATGTTGTGCTTATTTCTATACCTTGACATACTCAAAAGTGTCATCTCTCTGTGCCCTTATCTTCAGAGACTGACTAGGTGGTGAGGCTTCCTAATAGATTTGAAAACAGTTGGTTTTTACCAGGCATGTGGTTCTTCAGAAAAGATATGCCCAGCCATTGTTTTTTCCATCCTGGAATCATCAACTTTTTTTTACCACTTTTGTCTGTCCTTTCTGTTCGTTGTTTTTCTTCACCTCTTATGCTTTCTTGTATTACTCTCCATACATGATTTGACCTCTTGTTTAGCAAGTAATCTATCTTCTTATCCCAGTAGAAACCAGCCCTGAGTTCCTCTGGGTTTTTTTAAAGGTTTATTTCTTCATCTGAGAGAGAGAGAGAGCCACCACGGAAGCCAGTGGAGGAACAGAGGCAGAGGAAGAGAAGACTCCTCCCTAAGCACAGAGCCCAAGGCGGGGCTCAATCCCACCACCCTTGAGATAGATCAGGACCTAAGCAGAAACTAAGAGTTGGACACTTAACTGACTGAGCCACCCAGGCACCCTTCCTCTAATTTTTTGAATGCCTTTCATTCCCCAGGTGACATATTGGGCTCTGCAATGAAAAATCTTCAGAATCTTCTCCGGATGCCGTATGGTTGTGGAGAGCAAAATATGGTCCTTTTTGTCCCTAACATCTATGTTCTGAACTATCTGAATGAGACCCGACAGCTGACAGAGACCATCAAGTCCAAAGCCATCGGTTACCTCATCAGGGGTAAGCAATAATCCCAAAAGGAGAAATCTTGATTCCCTAAATATGTCTCTCAGGGAACTCAAATCAGCATCCCTTTGGTTAAGATTTAATAATCACTGTTGCTGTGACAACCAATAAAATGTCCCACTCTAATACCAGGAAATTCAATGGCATATCAAGCCTTGGAGACATCTTAACAAAATAGGCGTTTTCCTATGATTCCCAACCACATTCTGAAGAAAAAATCTAATTACTTCTCCAATGTCTCTGCTATTTCATAAATCGATGAAAACTTCCTCTTCAGGGTACCAAAGGCAGTTGAATTATAAGCACAGTGATGGTTCATACAGCACCTTTGGGGATCATTATGGTAGAAGTCAAGGAAATACATGGTAAGATCATTATTTTCATATGCTTGCTATAGATCCATTCTATTCTCAAATTCTAAAAATAATTATTCTCTGATACCTGGAGTTCTTTCATGGAAATGGGTTATCCTTTAAAAATCCATATGTCTTCCAATTACCCCCAACTCCCTTCTCCTCTCTTTCTCTAAGAGAGGAGAAGGGAATTGGGGGAAATTGGAGGGGAGGTGAACCATGAGAGACTATGGACTCTGAAAAACAATCTGAGGGGTTCAAAGTGGCGGGGGGTGGGAAGTAGGGGAACCAGGTGGTGGGTATTAGAGAGGGCACAGTTTGCATGGAGCACTGGGTGTGGTGCAAAAATAATGAATACTGTTATGCTGAAAATAAATAAAAAATAAATTTAAAAGAAGTCCAAAAAAATCCTTCTGTCTGTCATCACTACTATGTGATTGCATCATTTCGTGTATGAAGGCATGCCAGCTGTGATAGCACAGTAAATAGCAGTAAAATGAAGATTCCCCCGAAATGGAAATAGAAGGCAGAAGGTGTTATAAAGTGAAATGGTAGTAGAAGAAGTTCTATACTGTGCATTAAGGGAAAGGCAGAGGGAAAAGAGAGAAAGAGGCTGTGATGTTATTCAAATCATTCAGGAAATGGCAACATGGGGGATAGAAAAGATTGGGATCTCCAGCAAACATTTTGTGAGAGGAAAAAAAAGAAAAAAGTGAAAAGCATCAATTTGGAGGAAAACAATAAAGTAGAGATTGTAAAAGGAATCCAGATACTTGCTGAACAAACAAGAGTATTTAGTGCACAAGTGTCGCTTCTCCCAACCAATTCTCCCCAACAATTTCCTCCCGTGGATGGCAAAGACCAATGTCTAAATGCAGTTGCCAAAGTGGGCTTTAAATGTGAGATTGTCCTCATGTCTGTCTCTCCTGTACTGGACAGGCTCACAGCATTTGTGCTCAAGTCCTTTGCTCAAGCCCAGTCACACATTTTTGTGGAGATATCACACATCACGAGTGCCCTCACCTGGATCTCACAGAGACAAAAAGAAAATGGTTGTTTCCAACGCTCTGGATCGCTTCTAAACAACGCCATTAAGGTGGATGCTGTTCATTTTGTTCTAGTCCCTGAAAACAGAGACAGGGAGGGGCAAAGACACTCCTGTTCATTCCTCTTGTCCTGGTGACATATCTTTAAGGAAGGATGGTACTCTCTAAAGCTTCTGAAATCTGACAATAAAATAGTCATTTTTTACTGAATAATAAAATAGGGTGCATAAAAACCTCAATGTATTACTAAAAGTGAGGGAAAAAATTTGAGGTTGATTCAAGAATTTAAGAGTGGAGGGGAATGGGGAAAAATCAACAAGATTGTGCAAGAAAAGATGCTTTCTAGTGAAGAGTGTGTGGAGTAGAGAGGGTGGGGGAATAGAATGATCCAGCCCTGCCTAATGACTATTGGAGTGTTTGAGTGTCTCTGCTTCTGCTCTCTACAGGGTGGGGTAGATGATGAACTGACGCTCTCTGCCTACATCACCATTGCTCTGCTAGAGATGCCACTGCCTGTCACTGTATGTACCAGCACCTCTACCTCTCTCACAGATACAAGGAATACCAATCATGAAGCTGTGACTCTGTGAGGAAAATAAGTTGTGGTTGTCCTGTTATTTAATTTTGGTATATTTCACTAGACCATAAAAGGCTAAATGCCTTTGGAAGCTGCCAAGGAAATTATTCTCTGGTCAGAACCATGAGTAACCTGACACATTGGGCCTTTTGATCTGGTGTTAGCCTGTGGACAATTCATTAGCCTGCTTCCACTATCGAAAGATTTTTTTATCTGCCTTATAGCACCCTGTTGTTCGCAGTGCTCTATTCTGCCTGGAAAATGCCTGGAGATCCATCTCAGAGGACCAGGGAAATCCTGTCTACACCAAGGCATTACTGGCCTATGCCTTTGCCCTAGCAGGAAACCAGGCCAAGCGAAGTGAGCTTCTTGATTCGCTGGACAAAGATGCCATAAAAGAAGGTAAGGGCTGCTACTGCAAAATTTACCTCCAGAATCAACAGTGATTGATGGGTGCCTGGGTGGCTCAGTTGTTAAATGTCTGCCTTCAGCTCAGGTCATGATGCCCAGGTGCTGGAATCGAGTCCCACATCAGGCTCTCTGTTCAGTGGGGAGTCTGCTTCTCCCTCTACCAATTCCCCCTGCTCATGATCTCTCGCTCTCTCTCTCTCTCAAATAAAAAAATAAAATCTTCAACAACTAATTAAATAAGATCACTCTTTAAGTCTAAGATCATATCCTTTTCCATTTCAAAGAGGACTCAATCCACTGGCAGCGTCCTGGAAAATTTGAAGAACTTACGACACTTTATTATCAACCTCGGGCTCCTTCTGTTGAAGTGGAGATGACCTCATACTTGCTCCTTGCCTATCTGACTGCTTGGCCTGCCCCATCTTCAGAAGACCTGTCTGTGGCTTCACGGATTGTGAAATGGATCATGAAGCAACAAAACCCCAATGGGGGCTTCTCCTCTACTCAGGTCTGTGGAGAGCCTCTAGGAAGAAAAATACATATGTCAATACATATGTAGACACAAGCATATTCTAGGAGTTGACTAATCAGATAGTATTTCTAATTCATGCTTTCCCCATTTCTCCATCACCAGAAAGGTTCCAGACTCATTATTTAATATATTCATTATTGTTCTGTCCTCTGTCCAATCTCTCATCTCTTCTCTCCTTCGTCAACCCATAAATGTAATATGGATCAATCTTCCTAAAGCAATACTTCATAAAATGACTTCCCTGGTAAAGGAAACCTTTTTTTTTTCTCATACAAAAGAAGACTGAAACAATCTACTAATGTTATTCAAAGTATTTACTCTTCCCCACTAAACACAAATACTCCCTTCTAATTAATTTCTGGAATTGGCCATCTCTTTTTTCAATGTCTCCACATATCCCACTCTGGTAGCCCCTGATGCCTCTCTTTCTGTCTGTATAAATCCTTCTCAAGATTCACACATGATTTTATTTCTTCTTCACAGTACCTTCTTCAAGTAAGTCTTCTTACTTACCTTCTTTAGGAAGGGTTCTCTTACTAATCTAGCTCTGCTTTCTTCCCCCTTCCCTGAATGTTTACAACAAATATATATTATATAAATTTCTATTATTATTATATATTATTACATAAATTTCTAATTTATTGAAGTAGCCTCTGCTCTATGTCAATGTTTGGGTCTAATTTCCACATGTATAGTGTAAACTACTTGAATGGGGAAACTTTTTCATGTCCCCCTAAAGTACACAGAATAGTTCGGGGTTAATAATGGGTCTGGGTTTAACATGAAATCACTCTGAGAGAGAGTAGTATTGATGTGATCTACATCCAGTATGATTCTGTTACCTTCACTCCTGTGACTTCTGCCCCATCTTTTTTTAGGACACGGTGGTAGCTCTCCAAGCCCTGTCCAAATATGGAGCGGCAACTTTCAGTAAAAGGGAGAAAGCATCTGTAGTCACGGTCAAGTCTTCAGAGACGTTCTCTGAAGAATTCCAAGTCCACGATGCCAATCGCCTGTTGCTGCAGGAGGTCGGGCTGCCGGAGATTCCAGGGGAGTACAGCACGACCGTGTCAGGGTCCGGATGTGTGTACCTCCAGGTGAGTCTTCCAGGGTTGAGGGGATGCTACAGATGCAGGGGGAAAGCTTCAAGAACTGGATATGAATCTCCAAATGGAAAAAGATGTGTGAGCTAAGGAAAACAGACTATTTGAGGGCAATGATAAAGGATTTTTTTCCATTTGTTTTAGACATCCTTGAGATATAACATCCTGCCCAAGAAGGAAGGAACAGTCCCCTTCACTCTGAAGGTTGATACTCTCCCCAAGAATTGTGATGGAGTACATGCTCACAGGAAATTCCAGATTAGCATCAACATTAGGTAAATCCTTTTGTTGGTAAGACTTTTTGTAGAACATGGAGAGAGTGGTTTTCTTTTGCAGGGGAGTAAGCCACAAACTATGAATATGGCATTCTTGCAATATTTACTAACAAGAAAATTTCCTTCACCCAAACTGAAAAACCTTGACACTGAGCATATGGTGTTGCCATACCTGCAGAGTGTGACTCATACTGCTCGGTTCTCCAAAAGCAGAGCAGACACAAATAGAATAGATGGGGAAGCTGAGCGGTAGTTCAAGATAGGGAACAGCACAAATGAAAGAGAGGGGGAGTTTATGTCTTCAATGAACTCTAAAGAATTTTGTTTGAATGCCTTGTCCCTGTGCCTTGTCTTCATAGTTACACTGGGGAGCGACCTAGCTCCAACATGGTCATCGTTGACGTGAAGATGGTATCAGGCTTCATACCTGTGAAATCATCTGTGAAAAAGGTAAACCCTAAGTCCCTTACAGAGAGCAAAATTATGATAAATGCTGACATTAATGCTTGTCCGTTTTATTGGGTTTTCAAGAGGTTTACTCCCTCACAAGTCTTCTCTGGAGTGTTTAAGTCATTTCAATAGTGGGTGTAGCTGTTTTGCAGTAGGCAGTGTAAGACATAAGTCATCGACATGGTTAATAATGCTCCAGCATCCCTTGAGACATTAGGTATATGGAGAGGTATTGAATTATCCTATATTTTAAAGAAGAGAAAATGTATATAGACATATGTATGATATAAAAATATACTCACATATACACATATGTATGATATATGTGATTGTCTTCCTTTCTTCTTTTTTTATGGAAAAGATGAGTCTCATATATCACGAAAATGTGGGGGGTGCCTGGATGGCTCAGTGGGTTAAGGCCTCTGCCTTCATCTCGGTCATGATCCCAGGGCCATGGGATCAAGCTCCACATCAGGCTGTCTGCTCATTGGGGAGCCTGCTTCTCTCTCTTGTCTCTGCCTACTTGTGATCTCTGTCTATAAAATAAATAAATAAAATCCTTCGAAAAAAAAGAAAATAAAATGTGTATGATAGAGATAGTTTAGATAGATGATAGACAGATGGACAGATAGATACAGATATATATATATATATACAGGTATAAATGGATGATGGAGATGATAGTTAATAGGAAAGTGTTTGATAAATATTACTGTAATTCTCAAAGAAATCAAAATTAGCCATTTGGATGTTTCTGAACAGCCAGTTAGATCCTAAATACCTGAAAAGTGCTCTTAGCCTGGAATTTCCTGATCCCCTATGTCTGGTTTATACTCTTGGTCAACAGCTCCAACAGAAGCCTCAGATTCAAAGGACTGAAGTGAGCACCAACCATGTCCTGATTTACTTTGAAGAGGTAAGATTCTGTGACTCTGCTAGATCTGGGGGAACTACTAGAGGTTCCAACACACCAATCCAGATTCTGGAGAAAGTTTTGCACACACATACAAGTGAGGGAGAAGAAAATCGCGATAGAGGGAAATGAAACCTGTATTGATCAACAAGGCTCACTTTACTACATTTGTCTCTCCATAGAATCATCTCATTTGTCCTCCTTATATCTGCCATTGAGTGTATTCTGCAAGTCTCAAAATGTCCCATTCTTTCCATAGGTTTTGATACAGTTGAATAGCATAACCATAAGGTTGGATAATACCATAGGAAGAGAAAATGGTAACTAGAAACAAGTTAATCTTTGATTCCAATTCAGTTTTCCTGTCTCTCCAGCTAACCAATCAAACCCTGAGTTTCTCCTTCTCAGTGGAACAAGACATCCAAGTTGATCATTTAAAACCAGCCACCATAAAAGCCTATGATTATTACGAGACAGGTGAGTGAGATTCAGACATGCTGAGCTTTGAAAGGGAAGAACTGAGGAGCCTGATAAAGAGTGACCCTGCCTCAAACAAAATTCCACAATCTTTCACCAGAAGAAAGAAGGAGTTTGTGGTCTTTGCATAACCATGTGCCCCCTAAATGAGTCTTGAATCGTTCGTATAAAGTAATAAGAGGATCAGTTCTTTCTAAATCCTCTTATAAAGTTGTTTGTCCTGGAGTGAAATATTCCAGAAATATAAGTAGAGTAGCAATAACTAAAAAAAAAAAAAAAAAATCAGTACTGATATATGATATGAGATCTAAAATTTGATCTGTTTAAAAAATATTTTATTTACTTATTTGAGAGAGAGAGTATGCACAAAAGAGAGAGCATGATCTGGGAGGAGGGATGGAGGGAATGGGTGAAGCAGACCTCCCCTGAACAAGGAGTTTGATGGTAGGAAACTGGGAAAGAAAGTATAAAGATCCCAGGACCTGAGCACAAGGCAGATACTTCAATTACTGAGCCACCCTAGTACCCCAAATTTGATCCATTGTTGACTCATGCCTTGAGTAGTCTCACAAAGTTTGGGAAACTCTGGAATACAGCAGGAAATTCTTCCATTTGCTCATGACTTTGAACTAGAAATTTGCAAGCATCCTAAGATGCTGGTAACGTAATACTTTACTCCTTCCTGGAGTGAGAAAGAGTTCAGAGAGGAAGTTAAATTCCTATGAAGAAAACACAGCTGTGAAGAGGGCCATAGAGTATCCCATCGACAGACAACCTTCCATCTTTGAAACCTGCCCTTGACTTCTGTATCCAAGCCCAGTTTTCTCTCACTGCCTCCTCCGGTAGTCCCGGATGGGTTAGTACAGAAGTCATTCATTTCCATTGGCTCCATAACTGTCTTTATACTTTCTCTCCTAGTTTACACAGTTTATTTACAGTTAACTTCCCATATGCCTATTACTGAATGTCTTCACTCTTTCTGTCTTATATATTCTCTTTCAGAGGAATTCGCTGTGGAAGAATACAGGGATCCCTGCAGTGCTGGTAAAGTATAAACAGCAAAGTCTAATGCCAACATAAAGAAAATAAATAAACATCAGTTGTCCGTATAAGGCTGTTTCTCGAGTATATCCTGATCATATTATAAAGCCCATGATGTATCATTTAGGAACTTCAACTATTTCAAATATATCCTAGAATTTCTCAGTTAAAAAATGCATGTAAATTATAATTACTGGGTCTGAGGTGACTTGTTTGCAGATGAGTCCAGGAATTTGCAACATATAAAAACTAAATCCTCTAATATTTAGTTTATATTCGGTACCCAGTCGTGATCTGTTTATCGCCTATCACCTTTTCAGGATACTTCTAAACTTACACTAGTTAAGGTCAGGAAATTTTTCCCTGTAGTTTCCTATATAACACAGCATGAGAGATGTGATCTACAAGATTTTCCTTTAGGCCAGTCAACAATGTTCATTTCGGCAATAGAACACTCACTGTGACACCTTCAGTTCTCCATTCTAAAAGAGGAAACAAAAAACAAAAACAGCCCTATCATTAAAAATAATTAAAATTTATTAAGGTCAAATATTTATGATTGAGGTATGAAAAGTTATTCCTTCAGTGGATGACAGGATTTCCCTAACTTTCCTGTCATTTATTCTACTGTTTAGAATCTGAACACAGAAATGCTTGAAAATGGAAACTTATGGACCTCATCAGATGCTCTTCTCCAGAAACGAAAGACAAAGCCTTATCAGAAGAGAGAAAATAGTAGGAGAAATAGGGGACAGGAATTGGAAATATATGAAATTTGTATGTTGAATAAATTTATGACATATACACTTCTACCATTTCTTTTCTTCTTTATCAATATTAGATTTCCCTTCTGAAGTATGTGTCTATTCTCTGCAGCATTCTTACAAACACTATAGAAATTATCTGAAAAACTAAGCTAAATGCACTTCAGAGAAATCAAAATGGAATTCCAAAAAGTGTTCAAGTAATCCACAGAAAAGTAGGCGAAAGAAAACAATGTTTCCAAATATTGGAAACAACCAAAATGTCCATGTCAGGTGAATGATTATACTAACTGTGGCTCATTCATGCTGTGGAATACTACTCAGCAGTAAAAAGAAACAAACTATTAATCTATACAACAATTTGAATGGATCTCAAGAACATGATGCTTGGTTAAAAATAAAGCCACTTTCAAAAGGTCACATGGTATGATTCCTTTTATCTAACAGTCTGGAAATGAAAGAATCATAGAAATGGGGAAAAATCAGTGGTTTCCAGGGATTAGTGAAGGTAGGCCAAGAGGGTTGGGATTGGCATGCCTGTAAAGGGACAGCTTTAGAGAGATCTTTGGGGTGATAAAATCCGGCATGCCTTTCTTTACAATTAAAATACTTGCATTTCCGTGGCTTAATAAAATGTTTTAATAATGACTATGTGTTAATTAAATGGCTGTCTTCTGCTCAGTTCATGATCCTGGGGTCCTGGGATGGAGCCCCAGGCTGGGCACCCTGCTCAGTGGGGAGTCAGCTTCGCCCTCTCCTTCTGCCCCTCCCCAACCCCCACTCATGCTCACTTTCTCTTTCTCTCTCTCAAATTAATAAATAAAGTCTTTTAAAAATATAACTGCTATGGTTGGTTCCTCTCATTTCTCTTTTCATCTTTTTTTTAAAAATAATACTGTTTATTATTTTCCCCAGGTAAAACTTTGAAATCCTTTGTCGAGTTAATTGCCCCGATAATCACACTGGGTACTGTGTAGTGCTGCATTGAATATTTCTCAATTTATAATGATTATGTATGTCAACATCCTTATAATATTTAGCCTTCCCTAGTCAGACACAGTTTATCTTCCTTTATTCAATGCGCATGAAGTGAATTCTACGTTTGATTTGCTTTCTCCATTTGAACTGAACTTCAAAGTTAAAATTGAAGATTAACTTCATGAATATATATAACATGATAAGATGAAAGCATGAAACAATGTATACATGGAGACAAAAGATATATGCTAGAATCAGATTACAAGATAATGACATTGTTGTATGAGTTCCAGTAGTTCGGGGGTGGAGTCTTTGGATTTTCCATATAAACAATCAGGTCATCTGCGAAGAGAGAGAGTTTGACTTCTTCCTTGCCAATTTGGATACCTTTTATTTCTCTTTGTTGTCTGATTGCTGTTGCTAGGATTTCTAATACTATGTTGAACAAGAGTGGTGAGAGTGGGCATCCTTGTCGTGTTCCTGTAGTCAATGGGAAGGCTGCAAGCTTTGTCCCATTGAGGATGATATTTGTTGTGGGTCTTTCATAGATTTGATGAAGTTCAGGAATGTTCCCTCTATCCCTATACTTTGAAGCGTTTTAATCAGGAACGGATGCTGGATTTTGTCAAATGCTTTTTCTGCATCGATTGAGAGGACCATGTGGTTCTTCTCTCTTCTCATATTAATTTGTTCTATCACATTGATTGATTTGTGAATGTTGAACCATCCTTGTAGCGCAGGGATGAGTCCCACCTGGTCATGGTGGATAATCTTTTTAAAGTGCTGTTGGATCCTGTTTGCTAGGATCTTGTTGAGAATCTTAGCACCCATATTCATAAGTGACATTGTTCTGAAATTCTCCTTTTTGGTAAGGTCTTTGCCTGGTTTGGGGATCAGGGTAATGCTGACTTCATAGAAAGACTCTGGAAGTTTTCCTTCTGCTTCAATTTTTTGAAACAGCTTCAGAAGAATAGGTGTTATATCTTCTTTGAAAGTTTGGTAGAATTCCCCAGGGAATCCGTCAGGTCCTGGGCTCTTGTGTTTTGGGAGGTTTTTGATCACTGCTTCAATCTCGTCACTAGATATAGGTCTATTCAGGTTGTCAATATCTTCCTGGTTCAATTTTGGGAGTTTATAGTTTTCCAGGAATGCATCCATTTCATCTAGGTTGCTTAGCTTATTGGCATATAACTGTTGATAATAACTTCTGATGATTGTTTCTACTTCCTTGGTGTTAGTTGTGATCTCTCCCTTTTCATTCATAATTTTATGAGTTTGGGCTTTCTCTTTTCTTTTGGATTAGTGTGGCCAATGGTTTATTGATCTTATTGATTCTTTCAAAAAATCAGCTTCTGGTTTCATTGATATGTTCTACTGTATCTCTGGTTTCTACCTCATTGATCTCAGCTCTAATCTTGATGATTTCCCTTCTTATGTGTGGAGTTGGTTTGATTTGTTGTTGATTCTCCAGTTCTTCAAGGTGTAGAGACAGCTGCTGTGTTCTGGATTTTTCAATTTTTTTGAGAGAGGCTTGGATGGCTATGTATTTCCCCCTTAGGACAGCCTTTGCTGTATCCCATAGATTTTGGAACGAAGTGTCTTCCTTCTCATTGGTTTCCATGAATTGTTATAGTTCTTCTTTGATCTCAACGACAGACTACAACAATATTTTTCATTTGTTGATAGAAACCATTGCAACATTGGAAGCAAGAGACTATTTCAGATTTGCATTTTAAGAGTTTGTCTTCTAAGTGGAGGCAAGAAGGAAGTTTTTGCTGATCTCCAAATACACAGGCCATTTCTGCAAAGCTCAGCTCCATTCTTTATGCTTCATCAAATGGGTTAGCACACTTGTGTCTATTCACTCTTATACAATTCTACACTTTAAAAAATTATTCTCCTTTGACCTATGACTCAGACCTCTTTGAAAACCAAACCTGTATCTTGTCTGCAGCGTGTTCACTCAATGTGCCATGACTATCGCAGGCACTCAGTGAAACAAAGGAGTGACTGAATGGGTCACTGCCCAAATGAGCATATTCCCATATGTAGGTGAAGGAGAAACAGAAGAACACAGAGGTGTTGGAATAACCTGTAAGGAAACTGAGATAGAAGAATTTCTAGAGGGAAGGTGAAGGGGTTGGGCATTAAGGAGGACATTTGAATTAATGAGCACTGGGTGTTATATGGAACAGATGAACCCGTAAATTCTACCTCTGAAAACTAAAAAAAAAAAAAAAAAAAAAAAAAGAGGAAAAAAGGCTATATTTTAAAAAGAAGAAAGAAATAAAGAAAATGAGCCAGGAAGACCATTTTACTTAAACCTGAGCTGAATCACTTAATGCTTCACAAATGTATTATGGAAAAGATTTTTGTTCTTTTCCAAAGTCAAATAAATGAGAAGGAAAAGGATATTTCATTATTTATTAACACGTTAAGCAGAACTTGTTTAAAAGTACCTTTTATACATTCACTGAGCTCTAAGAGGAAAATTATTGCCTCTGTCTTGTAAAACTGGCTGTCAGCAATCATCAAAAGGGTCTATATGTATTTTCTCTGTTGTGGGTTGAATTGTGCCCCCCAAAAGATATACTGAAGTCCCAATCCCTGGCACCTGCGAATGTGACCTTATCTGGAAATAGGGTCTTTGCAGATGTACTTGAGATGTAAGTTAAGATGAGATCATCCTGGAGTGGGATGGGCCCTTTATCCAATACTACTGTTTTTCCATAAGAAAAGGTGAAGATATACAGAGACAAGCATGCATAGGGAAGACAGCATCAGACACACAGAGAAAAGGTCATGTGGTGATGGAAGCAGAGACAGAAACCCCAAGGGCTGCTGGCAACAGGTGAAGCGAAGAGAAAGGCAAGCAAGAGTTTGCCCTGTAGAGCACTTGGAAGCTGTGTGATGCTTTTCTCACCTTGATTTGTGACATTTTGCCTTCAAAACTAGGAGCGAATAAATTTCCATTCTTTTAAACCACCCAGCTATAGGAAACTACTGTATTACCCAATAGAAATAATATATTTTCATTACTGGCTCAGTGTACTTGGTTCATTCATATCTGTCTTTTAAATCAGAGCAAATGGAATGCTTGTGTGGTTCACTCAGTTAAGCATCTGACTTTGGTTCAGATCATGATGTCAGGGTCCTGGGATGGAGCCATGTATCAGGCTCCACCATCAATGCTGAGTCTCCTTGAGTCTCTCTCCCTCTACCCCTCGCCTGACTCATGCTCTCTCTTCCTCCCCCTCTCCCTCAAATAAATGAACAGTAAAAATCTTTAAAAGAAAATTAAATAAATCAGAGCAAATGAGCCTGTTCCAAATGATTGAGTGGTGGAAGGAAAAACCAAGAAATTTTCTTCTTGTTTTATATATTCCTGCACAGCTTAATAATAAGATATCTTGTTCCATAACATAAAACAAACAAAAACTAAAATGAGATATGGGGTCTATTTTCGCACATCTAGCCTTCTAACATGTTTATAGCTTATCTCAAAAAAGATGAATCTCTTCTTGCTCTTAAAGTTCTCCAGGAGGATTTTCTTGTTTATTTCTCCCATGGATCATAAAGAAAATAAAACGGTTCATAATACAAATAAATAAACCCGTGAGCCATTAAGATTGCTGGACTTCAAGACACATTTGGGTGAAAATGCTGATTCGTAGATTTTAATCTCTGCTCATATGCTCCCTCAAGGAATATTTGATTAGTACTTAAAACAAAGTACAAGTTACAGACCCTTCTTCTTAGAGATTTTATAAATATAAAGGAGTCACTATTATTTAAATGACAATAGTGCACAAAATATCTCTATATGCTTTTCACTTGATTTTCTCAGGCACTCTTCTTATAAAATTTAGGAATCAGAATTAATGAGATAATATTAAAATTAAGAATACTCAAGCTACTAACTGCAAAAGGTCTGCAAGGATTGAAATTATTGTCAAACAAAGTTTGGCCTGAGAAAATCTGTGCCAAGATCCAATGTGTACTTAATCTGACAAAATGAAACTTGTTATGTCCAGTAAATGATCTTTGATTACCCAAATTCTGTTCATATATAAGCCACACAAAGACATTCATCCTCAGTACACTTGGATATCACCTGGCCCAAAAATTCTCTCCCAAAGACACTAAGCAGCTGAATATAAAATTAAATTGCTTCTTGATACCAGGCATACAAAAAGAAATGGTTGAAAATAAAAGAGCACTACATGTGGTGCATACACAATGAATCTTGGAACACTGAAAGAAATTATATAAATAAATAAATACAGGGGAAAAAAGAAGTCCTTTGCCAATTCGTGTAAACTAAAACAACACCTTTTCTATGAATTTTTTCATAATCTGTACCCAGACTCATAGATAAATATTATTAACTATGGGATCTTCTTATTTTAACTAGTTATTCATCAAAGTATAATTTTCAAAAAGAAACTATGTATTCACATATACAAAAGTTATATTCTCAAGAAAACATAAACACATGTCAAAGATTTTATTTGACCTATTGATTAAGTAGTCAGTAAGATGTTATAACCACTTCAAAGAACATCCAAAAGCTAGGATATTTACAGACAATTTAGCAAAACTGTTAAGATAAGAAGGATGAGTTGTGTCTAAAACTAAATAATGTAAAATATGCCATAAAATCCTTGGGGTTATCTTTTCCATTGGACAGAAATTATTTGCATTTTTATCAGACAAAAATGCACAAGTAACTTCACTGAGCCTGGGGCCTTTCAGTTGTAGTAAGTTATGATGAACTAAGTATATTCCCCTTGATAAACTTTAAGTGGCCCTTGCCCGCAAGTTGTATTGAAAGAATGTGTTACTCCATATTTTTGCCTTATTGCTGAGTTTCTGGTCATTTTTCTGGCAGTCTCCCCTCTGCAAATATTATTCTTAATTTTAAAAAAGAGAAGTGACAGTCTCCTGAGTGAGGTCTGCACAAATCGTTTTCATAAGTGGTAGGATGGTTAGTTAGTCATATAGGCCTCCTTGATTTTGTCTACAAATCTTGAGCCTTCAGCATTAAGCAACATAATTAACTTCTGTCCAGCAGCTTTCATAAGCCTGAATTTTGGTTCAGGCTTTTAAGATCCTCTATGACACCATTTCACCCACAGTACCACAAAGATAGATGAATGCTTCTTATCTAAAAGTCCCTGAAATTCTGGGGACCTTGGCTTGCACGAAAGTGGCCTGATTTATACTTAAGAGACAGAGGCCCTGTAAGTCAGGCACCAGGTCAGTTTCATGAGAGAACTTTGTAGGCATTGACTCCACTGATATTTCTCAATAGTGACCTTAACATGCTCGATGATAAATAAGAATTATCTTCAAATAATTGTAGGCCTTGATTACACAATCAACCTGTCCAATTATCTCCATGTTAAAACCAAACAACAGATTCTTATTAACCATGCAATATTTGCCAAGCAAAGTGTAAAAATTCAGTGACAGTATGTATTTGAACTACAAGGGAATCAGTGGGAATCAGATATAATTTTTAAATGTTTTGTTTTCATCCACAGAAACAAAATCTACTAAATTAGGGGTTAGATACAATGTAAAAAGAAAGAAAAATACTTGTCCCATTTTTGTTAAAAACACAAAATTTAAAATAATACTTAACCATATTCCAAAGAGAGAACCACATTTTAATTTCCCTCCTTGGTTTATTCAATCCTCGTGATTCTTGTTCTGTTTGATCTTGAACCAAGCATTCTTGCTCTATTTGCTTTTAAACTAAAAAGAGTCCTGGATACCTTGACTGATCCATTAGCACAGCCTGAAAGTTGTCTAAGGAAGAACGGCTCAGAAACCTGAATTCAAGAGTCTGCTCTTTGAAATACTGATGTTCATAGTATCTAATACAGGACTTTCCAGAAGCATTCAGCAAAAATCCAGAAGTAAACACCTATGGCACCTGGTGGCTCAGTCAGTTGGGCGTCCCAGTTCTTGATTTCAGCTCAAGGCATGATCTCAGGGTTGTGAGATCCAGCCACACTTGTGGCTTGCATGGAGCATGGAGCCTGCTTGAGAGTCTCTCTCCCTTTCCCTCTGCACCCCCAGATTCTAAAACAAAAAGAAAAAAGGAGACACCTCCATGATAGTGAAATTAGTTAATTTATAACAATAACCAATAACATTACAGTGAAGGAGGACAAATTTCTCTATAGGCATACCGCGCATAGCTATTCTACAACGGTTTGATCACTGTTTTCCTAGAAGTGACAATAGGGCTGCCTGGGTGGCCCAGTCAGTTAGGCATTCAATTCCTGGTTTCAGCTCAGGTTGTGATCTCAGAGTCGTGATAGTGAGCCCTGCATCAGGCTCCGCACTCAACTGAGAGTCTGCTTGAGATCCCTTCTGCCTCTCCTGTTGTGTTCTCTCTCCTTCTCTCTCTCCAATGAGTAAATAAATATTTTTTTAAAGTGAAACTATGCTATGAACAGTGAAGACATTGACAAATCTCCAGTGTCTTCACATAAAAGGTATAATTTCTGAAATATTTATACTGATATTTTGCCTGTTCAGATTTAAACTAGGGTAGGCTAACTCTATCTTCTAATTTGATCATTCTAACCAACTAGGTCTTACAACACTGATAAGCTAAATATAAATGCAATGAAAAAATCCTGAATTTATTTTTTTTTTTTTAATTTAGAATTCCACCCAAGGGAAGCAAAAGAAAGTAGTTCAATTGTACCTGGTAACTAGGTTAAAAGGGGAAAATGATACTTTGTTACCTATTACTTAATCAAAGTATTAGGTAATACTTTGTTACTTATTACTTAATCAAAGTGAAAATATTTTAAAGCTAATGTAAGGGAAGAAAAATAACATGATTGTGAAGTCAACACAAAGCTAAGAAAAATATTCTGGTGCAACACTGAATAGTTGTTATCTGGACACATTACAAAAGAAAATAAGTAAAATTCTCAACCACTGTTGAGAACAAAACCTACTAAATTGAGCATTAGATATAGCACATAAAGAAATGAAAAGAACTTCTTATATTCTTTTTTTTAAGATTTTTATTTATTTATTTGACAGAGAAAGACACAGAGACAGAGGGAACACAAGAAGAGGGAGTGAAGGAGGCTTTCCACTGAGCAGAGAGCCCAATGCAAGGCTCAACACCAGGATCCTGGGATCATGAACTCAGCTGAAGGCAGATGCTTAAGGACTGAGCCACCCAGGTGCCCCTCTTATATTCTTTAGAAATACAATCTTTATAATCATACCTACTATATTCCAAGTAAATAAACACAATTTAATTTCTAAGAACAATATATCATTAATACCAAAAGTCCAATCTTAGTTTTACATTAATATAAATTCTGCAGTAAAAGTTTTATAAGTTTTTAAAAATTAATAAACCCATCAAAATTGACCCAAAAAGGAACATCAACAAAAATGGTAGAGTAAGGAACTTCAAAATATCAAATACTCATGAACTGAAAGACATATATTAATATAAAATATATTACACAGAGTAATGAAATATATATAAATTTTACTATACTAATATATTGATATTATTAAGATGGCAATATATCCCAAAGTGATCAGTGCAATAGATTCAGTGTAATCTCAACCAAAATTACAAGTACTTTTCTTTCACAATGAGCAAGTTGATCCTGAAATTCATTTGGAGATGCAAGGAACCCAAATTAGCCAAAACCATATTGAAAAGGAACAAAGAAGACTCACATTACCCTATTTTTAAACTATTTTCAGAATTTGATCTGGGATCCAGAACACATAAAATCCTCTAAAAACTCAACCATAAGAAAACAATCAAATTAAAATGTGGTAAAGGAATTGCATAGAAATGTCTCTAAAAAAGATATGCAAATAATAAACTCATGAAAATATGCTTAACATTATTCATTTTTAGGGAAATGCAAATCAAACCCACAATGAGACATCTCTTCACACCCAGTAGGATAGGGATAATAAAACAACAACAACAAAACAGAGAACTACAGGTGTTTGTGAGGATGTGGAGAAAAGAGAAGACTCATTTATGGAATGCAGCAATGTGAAAAGCTGCAGCTGTTTGGAAAACAGTCTGGCAGTTCCCCCAAAATGCTGGACAGAGAGTTCCAGTGTGAACCAGCAATTCTACTCCAGCGTACACCCTGAAGAGACTTGAAAACATATATTCACACAGAAACTTTTACACAACTCTTCATGCCAGCATTATTCATAGTAGCCAAACAGTGGCAATAGCCCAAATATCTTATCAACTGAACAATAAATAAAATATGGTTTGTCCTTATAATGGAATATCTTTCATCCATATAAAAAAGTAAAGTACTGAGGGGCCCAGGTGCCTCAGTCGGTTAAGTGTCTGCCTTTGGCTCAAGTAATGATCCCAGGGGCCTGGGACCCAGCCCCCTGTCAGGCTCCCTGCTCCTCAGTAAAGCCTGGGACCCAGCCCCCTGTCAGGCTCCCTGCTCCTCAGTAAAGCACTGATACAGAACAGCAGGAATGAACCTTGAAAATATGGTGCTAAATGAAAGAAGCCAGACGCAAATGGTCACATAAGGAATTATTCCAGTTATTTACATGAAATGTCTAACCAGACAAATCCATAGAGAAAGAAAATAGATTAAAAGTTGTCAGAAACTGAGGAGGAAAAAATTGGGAGCAGGTACAACATTTCTTTGAGGAGTAATGGAATATTTAACAATTAGACCCTAAAGATACAAACGTAGTGATCCAAAGGGGCACGTGCACCCGAATGTTTATAGCAGCAAAGTCCACAATAGCCAAACTATGGAAAGAACCTAGATGTCCATCAACAGATGAATGGATCAAGAAGATGTGGTATATATATACAATGGAATACTACGCAGCCATCAAAAGAAATGAAATCTTGCCATTTGCAACAACATGGATGGAACTAGAGCGTATCATGCTTAGCGAAATAAGTCAAGCAGAGAAAGACAACTATCATATGATCTCCCTGATATGAGGAAGTGGCGATGCAACATGGGGGCTTAAGTGGGTACGAGAAGAATAAATGAAACAAGATGGGATTGGGAGGGAGACAAACCATAAGTGACTCTTAATCTCACAAAACAAACTGAGGGTTGCTGGGGGGGAGGGGGTTTGGGAGAAGGGGGTGGGATTATGGACATTGGGGAGGGTATGTGCTTTGGTGAGTGCTGTGAAGTGTATAAACCTGATGATTCACAGACCTGTACCCCTGGGGATAAAAATATATGTTTATAAAAAATAAAAAATTTAAAAAAAAAAAACAATTAGACAATGGTAATGATTGCCTAACACCATGAATATACTGAAGTCATTTAACTGGACACTTGAAAAGGAACTCTAGCATTATGTGACTTACATCTAAGTAAAAAATTACCCCAAAAATGTGCTATCTATGGGAAAAGGTGTAATGCTTCTTTCCAGATTCAGTGCTACAAATGAAGCGGGGGGGATCCTTTCCTGCAGACCTTGTTCTACATTCATTCTGGTTTTCTCTTTCACTGTTCTATTTCATATTTTGAAATAATATTTTATTTTTTATGTTAATAAAGTCATTTCAGAGCAAAAGTATTCTCTTTTTTCCCTTGGAAAAAGAAACATTCAACTCATTACTTTGCACAATTGTGTTTTTCGGTTTCCAATATGGTCTCCCCTTATTCATAATTACAACTTGTAGCCCTATATACAGAAAAACAACTGGAAAAGAGATCAGTGAGCAGTGTCAGCTCCCAAGAATACACATATTATAATTTTCTGCAGCCACCCATATCCCTTTTACAACTTTTCAAAGGTTGGAGTTGTAAAAACAAGGACCAGAAAATATAAGGCAAGGAAAATGTGGTTAGTACGAAAAAAATTACAAATCATGCAAGAAATAAAAAATTACTTCATTGAAATAAAAAAGAAATCAGGGGAACCTGGTTGGCTCAATCAATTAAGCAACTGACTCTTGATTTCAGCTCGGGTCTTAACCTCAGGGTTCTGAGTTCAGGCCCCAAGTTGGTCATTGGGCTGAGCATGGAGCCTACTGAAAGAAAGAAAGAAAGAAAGAAAGAAAGAAAGAAAGAAAGAAAGAAAGAAAGAAATCAACTAATCCTTTAAGCAGTAGTTCTAACAGAGATAAAATGAAAATCAAAAAATTTGTATTTACCCCAAAGATACAGATGGAGTGAAAAGAAGGGCCATCTGTACCCCAATTGTTCATAGCAGCAATGGCCATGGTCACCAAACTGTGGAAAGAACCAAGATGCCCTTCAACAGAGGAATGGATAAGGAAGATGTGGTCCCTATACACTATGGAGTATTATGCCTCCATAAGAAAGGATGAATACACAACTTTTGTAGCAACATGGACGGGACTGCAAGAGATTATGCTGAGTGAAATAAGTCTAGCAGAGAGAGTCAATTATCATATGGTTTCACTTATTTGTGGAGCATAACAAATAGCATGGAGGACATGCGGAGTTAGAAAGGAGAAGGGATTTGGGGGAAATTGGAAGGGGAGGTGAACCATGAGAGACTATGGACTCTGAAAAATAATCTGAGGGTTTGAAGTGGCAGGGGGGGTAGGAGGTTGGGGGAACCAGGTGGTGGGTATTATAGAGGGCACGGATTGCATGGAGTACTGGGTGTGGTGCAAAAATAATGAATACTGTTATGCAGAAAATAAATAAAACATAAATTTTAAAAAATTGTACTAAGATCTGAAGAAATTACTCATGATGCAAAAGAGAAAAAAAGTTATACAAAATATCAAAAACCAGTTTTAGAGTCAACAATTATTTCCGACAAAATGGAAAATTAAATTTTTTTAAAAATGGAAAATCAGCACAGACTGTTTCTTCCTTCTTTCAGATAACCCTTGAGAAACAATATAAGCAAGAGAGAAACAGAGGTTGTAGGAACCAACAAAATATTAGATAAAAAAGCTGAAGAAAATGAAAGCAATCTGGAGCTGATGAAGAAGTGGCAGGGGAGTTGGCAGTCAAAGAGAAAGGAATTTGGGAAATGACTGACTTGGTAAATTAAAAAAAGATTATTTAAGTTCTGCTGCTAGTTTTCTTTGAAGCCAGTTTGGGACCATCTAAATTCCTTCACCACAGAAATCAGCAGCAAAAGCCTAGAGTAAAATTCCGTTAACCAAACCAAACCAAATCCAATGTGGAACAACCAGTGCTTGGTTATTTTTCCAGTCTCTCCCCCTATCATTCCTCGAAGCACTGGATTCAATTTCTTTTCACTGCTGTCACCTAAAGATATAAAAATGTACCAAGTAAGAGTGGTCACCACTGGCCCTTGGTGACTGGGGATTCCCTCCCTGGACTCTACCTCCCCATAATTTTAAGTCACTGGCAAGATCACAGGCAAGGGTCTGATCTTTGGCTCTTCCCCTACAAATATATGGACAAAGTAGCCCATTAATAATGGACTCATAGGCCAAAATAACTAAACACATGTAAGCTGTTCAAGTCCTATAAAAGAAACACAGTATACTGTGTTTGTTCAATACATATGTTCAACATATAATACCTAGAGAATTACATTCTTAATATAAACAATCTTAATATTTTACAATCTTAATATAATATAATCTTAATATTTTAATATAAAACAATCTTAATATTTTAAAGTAGTTAATAAAAGGTATACAAAATATAAATTAAAAACTAGAAACCATAACACAAAAAGAGTAATATTAGATATGGATACATTATTTGATATTTGTGAGATTAATATTCTGATGTATAAGCTGAAGAACAAAATAATGAGCTTGAAGATGAAGTTGAGGAACTTTGCAAAACAGCAGCAGAAAAGTTGAAATAAATATGTAGACAATGTAAATGGAAAGCTAAGTAATATGAAAGACTGAAGTAAAAGAATGAACATCTACATCTTAGATTTCCCAGGTGAGATACAAGTAAAAGTGAAAAGGAAAAAAATAGGAAACAATAATGGAAATAAATTTCCCGGAATCAAAAAAGTATAAATAACTACAAAAGAGAAATTTAAAAAAAACACAAACCTGGACACATGCTAAACTTTTTTTAAATGTATAAGATAAAGAAAAATTCTGGGACACCTGGGTGGCTCAGTTGGTTAAGCAACTGCTTTCAGCTCAGGTCAAGATCCTGGAGTCCTAGGATGGAGTTCCACATCGGGCTCCCAGCTCTGTGGAGAGCCTGCTTCTCCCTCTGAACTTCTCCCTCTCATGCTCACAACCTCAGAAGTTTTGCTAGACAAGAGCCCTACACTGAAACTATTCAAGAGAAAGTTTGCAAATAAAAAAAATGACATAAACTAGGGTATATAAAAGATGTGAAAGCAAGAATGCTTTAAAGCATTAGTGCTAATTATGGATTTCTTTGAATACAATGTGCAAAATCAAAGAAACAGAGAAAGTATACATTTCTATCAGGCAAGGTACACTCAGGGGATCAAAACATTATAATTTGAAGAGGGAAAGTTTAATATAAAGTATTATACACAAACACAGGAGATTAGGATAATGAGATATTGTTTATTTATTTATTTTCGAAAGTTTTTTTAAAATATGATTTATTTATTTGAGAGAGAGTGACCACGCACAAGCAGGGGGAGAGGCAGTGGGAGTGGCAGAGGGAAAACCAGGCTCCCCGCTGAGCAAGGAGCCTGATGCAGGGCTCCACCCCAGGACCCTAGGATCATGACCTAAGCCAAAGGCAGACACTTAAACGACTGAGCCATCCAGGCTCCCAAGTGAGATTAGTTAATACAGAATAAAAAGAACTCTTAAAAAAATGTAAGAGTAACAGGACTATGGAGCAGACACCACCCACGGGCTGAAATAGTGCACCAAGGAAACGACAGATCAGAAGTACATCCAAAGAAGGAAGAAAGAATACTGAGTACTGAATTTTGTTGGCGAGGGAGCAGCCCTGGCCCACTGGATGATAGAGAAGTTCACTAAGGCTTTGAAGCCAGGTGATAAGAAAAGGTACTGGGCTGGTGGCACTCTTGCTGGAAAGCACCTCAGAAGGTGTTGGGGAAAATCATACACAGGAAGTCACCCATTGCTGCTAGCTATGGGACACCATAGAAGCCTAGCGTGTGGAAGCCACACACACACTGCTGAAGATCGGTGCTGAACAGATCATGCAAACTGCAGGAAGCAGGCACCAGAGGAGGTTGGGACTGTGGAAACCACATCTGCTGAAGGAGACTACATAGAGGAGCACCTTAGAACCAAGAAGAGAAATTTGTTCCTACTCCGATGTTCCTCTAGAACTCTTTATTAGAAGAGCTTAACATCCTGGCAAAGGAAAAAAATTCATAGGCACCAGCTCCAGAAGGCAAAGTCGGCAATGAAGTATAGATTTGGAATATATTGAATTGGTAACTGGCACAAAACTCTGTAACTCATTACTTTAAAAAAAATAAAAAGTATATGGGAAAAAGGATAGATGTAGGAGAGTCTAAACATACATAAGAAGTTTCTAAAATATCTGCGTTATTACACTGAAGATGTGGAAAGTCTAAACTATCACAAGAATAAATAAACACAAGTATATCTTAGGTTAAAGCAACAATCATAAGACAAAACAGAATGTATATATTTTAAATCAGATGAATAAAAATTTCAAAAATTACAATAACTAAATGCATTAAACTTAAAAATTAAATGAGAGGAACTATTAAACTAGCTGATTTTTAAAAAGGGAAAAATCTAGTAATGTGTTGCCTACACTTAAATAAAAAGTTTGAAAAAAGAAAATTTGAAATGAGATATAGCTTGAGATGAGATAAAGCAATCAATTCGAATCGAAGAAAAGCTCCCCAGGTAACAATCTAATATCTACCAAAATTATACTTAAGGAAAAATAAATCAGAAGGGACTGTGAGGGACATTATATATTTTAAAAGAAATATAAAGCAGGAAGATATGTCCATTGTCAATATAGAGTCATTAAAAGTATACAAACAGAAGTGGAAATAAATTGCAATGCAAAATAAATATTAACTGACAGTGGCTGTAGAGGGAAAAAAACAAGAATATCAAACACTTGTGCAGTGAAATGAATAAGCTCAAATCACATGTATGCAGGGGAGAAGGATACTAGTACAAGAATGAACAAAAAGACCACTGGTAGGAAATTAAGAGTTCAGATATGGATCGATGTATATATGAGACTTTAACAGACCATCTAAGCAGCACAACAAATCAAGGGGATTAATAAGATTGTTAGTAGAAGGGGCTAGGAAAAGTAAAGTTTAAAAAAACACACAAAACTTGGATCTGTATAGAAAACTACATGCAAAGTTAGAATAGAGATAGTTTTCCTGGGGATAAAAATATATGTTTAAAAAAATAAAAAATTTTAAAAAAAAGAATACAGATAGTTTGCTGATACACTTGTACAGTCCTCTACCAACTGAGCTATCGAAAACTCCGCCACTGATACACTTGTAAAAGGTCAAACTATAAAATTAACAGAAGAATCAAATTTGGGCTGGGAAAAAATATCTTTTTTTTTTTTTTTTTTTTTACTTTGAATTCCAGTAACTTTTTTTTTATTTTTTTCTATTTTTTATTTTTTATAAACATATAATTTTATCCCCAGGGGTACAGGTCTGTGAATCACCAGGTTTACACACTTCACAGCACTCACCAAATCACATACCCTCCCCAATGTCCATAATCCCACCCCCTTCTCCCAAACCCCCTCCCCCCGGCAACCCTCAGTTTGTTTTGTGAGATTAAGAGTCACTTATGGTTTGTCTCCCTCCCAATCCCATCTTGTTTCATTTATTCTTCTTCTACCCACTTAAGCCTCCATGTTGTATCACCGCTTCCTCATATCAGGGAGATCATATGATAGTTGTCTTTCTCTGCTTGACTTATTTCGCTAAGCATGATACGCTCTAGTTCCATCCATGTTGTCACAAATGGCAAGATTTCATTTCTTTTGATGGCTGCATAGTATTCCATTGTGTATATATACCACATCTTCTTGATCCATTCATCTGTTGATGGACATCTAGGTTCTTTCCATAGTTTGGCTATTGTGGACATTGCTGCTATAAACATTCGGGTGCATGTGCCCCTTTGGATCACTACATTTGTATCTTTAGGGTAAATACCCAATAGTGCAATTGCTGGGTCATAGGGCAGTTCTATTTTCAACATTTTGAGGAACCTCCATGCTGTTTTCCAGAGTGGCTGCACCAGCTTGCATTCCCACCAACAGTGTAGGAGGGTTCCCCTTTCCCCGCATCCTCGCCAGCATCTGTCATTTCCTGACTTGTTGATTTTAGCCATTCTGACTGGTGTGAGGTGATATTTCATTGTGGTTTTGATTTGTACTTCCCTGATGCCGAGTGATATGGAGCACTTTTTCATGTGACTGTTCGCCATCTCGATGTCTTCTTTGCAGAAATGTCTGTTCATGTCCTCTGCCCATTTCTTGATTGGATTATTTGTTCTTTGGGTGTTGAGTTTGCTAAGTTCTTTATAGATTCTGGACACTAGTCCTTTATCTGATATGTCGTTTGCAAATATCTTCTCCCATTCTGTCAGTTGTCTTTTGATTTTGTTAACTGTTTCCTTTGCTGTGCAAAAGCTTTTGATCTTGATGAAATCCCAGTAGTTCATTTTTTCCCTTGCTTCCCTTGCCTTTTGCGTTGTTCCTAGGAAGATGTTGCTGCGGCAGAGGTCGAAGAGGTTGCTGCCCGTGTTCTCCTCAAGGATTTTGATGGATTCCTTTCGTACATTGAGGTCCTTCATCCATTTTGAGTCTATTTTTGTGTGTGGTGTAAGGGAATGGTCCAATTTCATTTTTCTGCATGTGGCTGTCCAATTTTCCCAGCACCATTTATTGAAAAGGCTGTCTTTTTTCCATTGGACATTCTTTCCTGCTTTGTCGAAGATTAGTTGACCATAGATTTGAGGGTCTATTTCTGGGCTCTCTGTTCTGTTCCATTGATCTATGTGTCTGTTTTTGTGCCAGTACCATGCTGTCTTGATGATGACAGCTTTGTAATAGAGCCTGAAGTCCGGAATTGTGATGCCACCAACGTTGGCTTTCTTTTTCAATATCCCTTTGGCTATTCGAGGTCTTTTCTGGTTCCATATAAATTTTAGCATTATTTGTTCCATTTCTTTGAAAAAGATGGATGGTACTTTGATAGGAATTGCATTAAATGTGTAGATTGCTTTAGGAAGCATAGACATTTTCACAATATTTATTCTTCCAATCCAGGAGCATGGAACATTTTTCCATTTCTTTGTGTCTTCCTCAATTTCTTTCATGAGTACTTTATAGTTTTCTGAGTATAGATTCTGTGTCTCCTTGGTTAGGTTTATTCCTAGGTATCTTATGGTTTTGGATGCAATTGTAAATGGGATTGACTCCTTAATATCTCTTTCTTCTGTCTTGCTGTTGGTGTAGAGAAATGCAACTGATTTCTGTGCATTGATTTTATATCCTGACACTTTACTGAATTGCTGTACAAGTTCTAGCAGTTTTGGAGTGGAGTCTTTTGGGTTTTCCACATATAGTATCATATCATCTGCGAAGAGTGATAATTTGACTTCTTCTTTGCCGATTTGGATGCCTTTATTTCCTTTTGTTGTCTGATTGCTGAGGCTAGGACCTCTAGTACGATGTTGAATAGCAGTGGTGATAATGGACATCCCTGCCGTGTTCCTGACCTTAGCGGAAAAGCTTTCAGTTATTCTCCATTGAGAATGATATTTGCGGTGGGTTTTTCATAGATGGCTTTGATGATATTGAGGTATGTGCCCTCTATCCCTACACTTTGAAGAGTTTTGATCAGGAAGGGATGTTGTACTTTGTCAAATGCTTTTTCAGCATCTATTGAGAGTATCATATGGTTCTTGTTCTTTCTTTTACTGATGTGTTGTATCACATTGACTGATTTGCGGATGTTGAACCAACCTTGCAGCCCTGGAATAAATCCCACTTGGTCGTGGTGAATAATCTTTTTAATGTACTGTTGAATCCTATTGGCTAGTATTTTGTTGAGTATTTTCGCATCTGTGTTCATCAAGGATATCGGTCTATAGCTCTCTTTTTTGGTGGGATCCTTGTCTGGTTTTGGGATCAAGGTGATGCTGGCCTCATAAAATGAGTTTGGAAGTTTTCCTTCCATTTCTATTTTTTGGAACAGTTTCAGGAGAATAGGAATTAGTTCTTCTTTAAATGTTTGGTAGAATTCCCCCGGGAAGCCGTCTGGCCCTGGGCTTTTGTTTGTTTGGAGATTTTTAATGACTGTTTCAATCTCCTTACTGGTTATGGGTCTTTTCAGGCTTTCTATTTCTTCCTGGTTCAGTTCTGGTAGTTTATATGTTTCTAGGAATGCATCCATTTCTTCCAGATTGTCAAATTTATTGCCGTAGAGTTGCTCATAGTATGTTCTTATAATAGTTTGTATTTCTTTGGTGTTAGTTGTGATCTCTCCTCTTTCATTCATGATTTTATTTATTTGGGTCCTTTCTCTTTTCTTTTTGATAAGTCGGGCCAGGGGTTTATCAATTGTATTAATTCTTTCAAAGAACCAGCTCCTACTTTCGTTGATTTGTTCTATTGTTTTTTTTTTGGTTTCTATTTCATTGATTTCTGCTCTGATCTTTATGATTTCTCTTCTCCTGCTGGGCTTAGGGTTTCTTTCTTGTTCTTTCTCCAGCTCCTTTAGGTGTAGGGTTAGGTTGTGTACCTGAGACCTTTCTTGTTTCTTGAGAAAGGCTTGTACCGCTATATATTTTCCTCTCAGGACTGCCTTTGTTGTGTCCCACAGATTTTGAACCGTTGTATTTTCATTATCATTTGTTTCCATGATTTTTTTTCAATTCTTCTTTAATTTCCCGGTTGACCCATTCATTCTTTAGAAGGATGCTGTTTAGTCTCCATGTATTTGGGTTCTTTCCAAACTTCCTTTTGTGGTTGAGTTCTAGCTTTAGAGCATTGTGGTCTGAAAATATGCAGGGAATGATCCCAATCTTTTGATACCGGTTGAGTCCTGATTTAGGACCGAGGATGTGATCTATTCTGGAGAATGTTCCATGTGCACTAGAGAAGAATGTGTATTCTGTTGCTTTGGGATGAAATATTCTGAATATATCTGTGATGTCCATCTGGTCCAGTGTGTCGTTTAAGGCCTTTATTTCCTTGCTGATCTTTTGCTTGGATGACCTGTCCATTTCAGTGAGGGGAGTGTTAAAGTCCCCTACTATTATTGTATTATTGTTGATGTGTTTCTTTGATTTTGTTATTAATTGGTTTATATAGTTGGCTGCTCCCACATTGGGGGCATAGATATTTAAAATTGTTAAATCTTCTTGTTGGACAGACCCTTTGAGTATGATATAGTGTCCTTCCTCATCTCTTATTATAGTCTTTGGCTTAAAATCTAATTGATCTGATATAAGGATTGCCACTCCTGCTTTCTTCTGATGTCCATTAGCATGGGAAATTCTTTTCCACCCCCTCACTTTAAATCTGGAGGTGTCTTCGGGCTTAAAATGTGTTTCTTGGAGGCAACATATAGATGGGTTTTGTTTTTTTATCCATTCTGATACCCTGTGTCTTTTGACAGGGGCATTTAGCCCATTCACATTCAGGGTAACTATTGAGAGATATGAATTTAGTGCCATTGTATTGCCTGTAAGGTGACTGTTACTGTATATGGTCTCTGTTCCTTTCTGATCTACCACTTGTAGGCTCTCTCTTTGCTTAGAGGACGCCTTTCAATATTTCCTGTAGAGCTGGTTTGGTATTTGCAAATTCTTTCAGTTGTTGTTTGTCCTGGAAGCTTTTAATCTCTCCTATTTTCAATGATAGCCTAGCTGGATATAGTATTCTTGGCTGCATGTTTTTCTCGTTTAGTGCTCTGAAAATATCATGCCCGCTGTTTCTGGCCTGCCAGGTCTCTGTGGATAAGTCAGCTGCCAATCTACTATTTTTACCATTGTATGTTACAGACTTTTTTTCCCGGGCTGCTTTCAGGATTTTCTCTTTGTCATTGAGACTTGTAAATTTTACTATTAGGTAACGGGGTGTGGGCCTATTCTTATTGATTTTGAGGGGCGTTCTCTGAACCTCCTGAATTTTGATGCTCGTTCCCTTTGCCATATTGGGGAAATTCTCCCCAATAATTCTCTCCAGTATACCTCTGCTCCCCTCTCACTTTCTTCTTCTTGTGGAATCCCAATTATTCTAATGTTGTTTCGTCTTATGGTGTCACTTATCTCTCGAATTCTCCCCTCGTGGTCCAGTAGCTGTTTGTCCCTCTTTTGCTCAGCTTCTTTATTCTCTGTCATTTGGTCTTCTATATCACTAATTCTTTCTTCTGCCTCATTTATCCTAGCAGTTAGAGCCTCCATTTTGATTGCACCTCATTAATAGCTTTTTTGATTTCACCTTGGTTAGATTTTAGTTCTTTTATTTCTCCAGAAAGGGCTTTTATATCTCTCGAGAGGCTTTCTCTAATATCTTCCATGCCTTTTTCGAGCCCGGCTAGAACCTTGAGAATTGTCATTCTGAACTCTAGATTTGACATATTACCGATGTCTGTATTGATTAGGTCCCTAGCCTTCGGTACTGCCTCTTGTTCTTTTTTTTGTGTTGAATTTTTATGTCTTGTCATTTTGTCCAGATAAGAGTAAATGAAGGGGCAAGTAAAATACTAAAAGGGTGGCAACAACCCCAGGAAAATATGCTTTAACCAAATTAGAAGAGATCCAAAATCGTGAGTGGGGAGAAAGGGGATAAAAAGAGGTTCAAAAAGGAAGAAAGAAAAAGAAAAGAAAAGAAAAGAATTTTTAACAAAAAGAAAACACCTTTCAGAAAGTGGTTGTTTTTCTGTTTCCAGAATTGCTGTTCTTCTTCTCTTCGATCTGCCGATGGATTTTCAGGTGTTTGCAATCTTTAGATAAGCTATCTAGCTGATCTCCGGCTAGCTGAAGCAGTCTCCGCTTGCTACTTCTCCGCCATCTTGACCTGGGCTGGGAAAAAATATCTTAAAGCAAACCACAAAAGCCTAAATCACAAGGAAAAGAAGTTGGAGATTATCAGTGCAACATTAAGAAATAAAGGATAATATGGACAGTTACAGATGAGAAAATGAAAGAAAATATCTATAATATCTAAAAATGATGATGAGTTGTATCTAGATTTATACAAAAAAAATTTCAGGAAATCAACAAGACTAAGATAGCAACTGTAATTTTTAAAAATGAGAAAAGGAAATGAACGAGCAATTTACAAACTAAAGGCATACTAAAAACAAACAAACAAACAAAAAAACCCCAAAGTCATTGATAGTGAGATAGATACAAATTGAAACAATGATACAATATCACTTCACACCTTTTTGTTTGGCAAAATGTAAAGACCACCTGCCATTAGAAATGTGAGGATATGAAAATCCTCCTGCACTATTTGGTGGAATCATAGTGTGTTACAGCCATCCTGGGAGAGTAACATGCCTCAGATCCAGAAAACCCACCTCTGTGTATGTGCCCTCCAAAGAATTTTGTCTAAGGGTCCAATGAAACATGTTAAAAAGATATTTATCAAGGCATTATTTGTGGTATCAGGAAGAAGGAGGTAATCTTGATTCTATCACTGGGAGAGTGGACACATAATGAGTGGTTGATGATGACCTAGCAGTGTGATACTGTAACAAAATACAACTGGTTCAATATCTACAAAATAACATGGATGAATCTCTTATATGGAGCTGTCCATCAGGAGCTTTGCTGTCAAAATAAAAGAAAGTTCATTCTAAATAAAATATGAATTTTATCCTCTGGAAATGCCTCAGAGCCTGTCAGAGGTTAGACTTGAGGATAATGAGGCAATCACTGAGAGCATTGACTTTTTTCTAGGAAGCTCTGCCCAATTCTGAGCTCCATTTGGAGGCCTTGCGGAGTTGGGCACAATACAGTGGCTGAGATCTATCCCTCACTATGGAGAAAGGCAGACTTCCTCATTCATGTTTTATGCTACTTCTCCTTGCCCTGCTTTCCACCAGTGCTTCAGACCCTGCAGAACCTAAGTCTCGCTTGAAGCCCCCTCCTCCCTTTTCTGTAACTTATCTTCCTCTCCTCTTTATATCTTTGCCTTGACTTTCCCATTAAATGCTACCCTTCCAATTCTTTTCTTTTTTTTTTAAGATTTTATTTATGTGGTTGTCAGAGAGAGTGAGCACAGGCAGACAGAGTGGCAGGCAGAGGCAGAGGGAGAAGCAGACTCCCTGCTGAACAAGGAGCCCAATGTGGGACTTGATCCCAGGATGCTGGGATCATGACCTATGACCTGAGCTGAAGGCAGCTACTTAACCAACTGAGCCACCCAGGCATCCCATACCCTTCCAATTCTTAACATACCTTGCAATCATAAGAGATGAATCATAAGTGTTCCTTCTTTCACTTTTCTCTACACTTTTTTTTTCCATTGGGTCATCATAATCATAAAAAGAATAAGTAGTCCCTAGAAGGCGTGATTTTACTAGAAGACACTGAAACCTCAGATCCCACCTTCACAGAATCATCCTTTAGGGAGGAAAGCATTGACTATAAAAATAGTTACAGTACATATTGTTTAATCCATACTGTAGATCACACATGTAGAAGTAGAACTCCTTTGTTTTTTGATAACTTACTGAATCTTTAGCAAGAGACCCCGGTAACTGGCCAGTCTGGTAGGGAGGCAGGGAGTAATGAAAAACTATTCAGTTATGAAGTTGGTGAAATCTAGTAATAGTAAGAATTCTCTTCTACCTCTCCCCAGTTCCTCCCCAAGACAAGATCTAGAAGGTTGTGATCTCCATTCCTTCCTGGTGGAGTAAAAGACTCAGAATCTTTGGTCTGAGAGTTCTTGGACTTCCTTGGCCATTGTTAATCTGGCTTCTCACCCACCAGCCTTCATCATCTGAATCTTCAGCCATCTGGTTTGTCTCAGCTCTGCCCCTTGACCAACAGTCCCAGAAGACCTCTCTGACTGACTCCCATTCACCTCAGCTCTTTTTTATCCTATAGAGCCCCCAACTTGCCACAGCATCCTGCTTCCAATTCTGCGACTATTCCAATACAACCTGTACTATAGTCACCTATCGCCTTTGAAGTTCAGACCCCTACCCACTGTGCACTCCTGCCTTGAATGGAGCTACATTCCGGATGGATACAGGCAGCCTCCAGAGTCCTAAACGTGCAGAGGGATCAAATGATCCTTTTCTCTTGGTGTTGGCTTAATCCACTTAAATACAATTGGCCCTCTTCAGGCCAGAGCCCAGGAAGCAGAAGTCAGAACTCTGACCAACTCACTTTCCTTTCTTCTTCAAAATTCTTCAGTGCACAATTTCCCAGTAATCAGTAGGGGTACATTTTTCTGCCACCATCCCTCTACCTCACATACAGCTGTGAATGGTAACACCTCCCACTAAATTCCACCCAGAAAGCATCTGGGAATATGTGGGGGCTGTCAGATTTCTTAGTAAAGGCTGAATGGATGAAGCAAGTGGCATTTATCAGGGTTAGATATGGTAAGCAGTCTGTTTTCAGTCCAGCACAACATACGATCATCCTGCCCACTGAAAACTTATTACTTTACATAACATCCAACATTTGATAAAGAACAACACACTTCACAGCCTAGTTGTCATGAACAGAAGAGGTATCTTCTCACTATGCAGAAAACATCCCATATCCCTCCAGCATTATTAGCCTTCCAGGCGATCAATGAGAACCATTGCCCGAAAGACCCAGTAACTACTCCTTTGCCTTCAGAGAGGTGAAGGTGGCAGGGGAACACGAAAAAGAGAAAATTAAAGGTCATGTTTAGTATTTGCAAAATTTAGTCACTCCTACAAAGGCAAATATTTAAAATGCAAACATTCATGGTTAAGTAATACTTTAGTGGTTTAATTGCTCACTTACAGATGAAACCTTGGGTAAATTACTCAACTTGATGGGTTCCAATTTTAATATCTATTAAATGATACTAACCAAACCTTTATGAAATAGTGAAATATCTAATATATGTGGAATTAATTTTTAAATTAAGACATCAATTAGGCTTATAACAAATAAGAATAAAAATAGTATATTGAATAAAATTATAATACAATGATCCCTTCTTTCATCTGAAGATCAAAGAAATAGAGGGGCAAAATGTAAAGGTGGGGAGGATTTAAAAAATAACTTATATCATGTACCATATCTTTGAAACAGTAGATGATTCACATAAAAAATATCCAGATGCCAGAAAGAGATTAAATGAGCAGTTCTATCTGAATGATTATGGGTAGGTTATTTTTTTTTAAGATTTTTACTTATTTATTTGACAGACAGAGATCTCAAGTAGGCAGAGAGGGAGGCAGAGAGAGGGGAGGAAACAGGATCCCTGCTGAGCAGAGAACCCAACAGGGGACTCTGCCCCAGGACCCTGGGATCATGACCTGAGCCAAAGGCTGAGGCTTTAACTCACGGAGCCACCCAGGCAACGCTATGGGTAGGTTATTTAACTGTTCTGAGATTCTCTGCTTTAGAACAAAACCTTAGCATTTATGCAATTTAAAAATCTTGAGATTTTGGGGCACCTGAGTGGCTCAGTGGGTTAAGCCGCTGCCTTTGGCTCAAGTCATTATCTCAGGGTCCTGGGATCGAGTCCCGCGTCGGGCTCTCTGCTCAGCAGGGAGCCTGCTTCCTTCTCTCTCTCTCTCTGCCTGCCTCTCAGTGTACTTGTAATTTCTCTCTGTCAAATAAATAAATAAAATCTTTAAAAAAAAAATCTTGAGGGCGCCTGGGTGGCTCAGTGGGTTAAGCTGCTGCCTTCGGCTCAGGTCATGATCTCAGGGTCCTGGGATCGAGTCCCGCATCGGGCTCTCTGCTCAGCAGGGAGCCTGCTTCCCTCTCTCTCTCTCTGCCTGCCTCTCCATCTACTTGTGATTTCTCTCTGTCAAATATAAATAAATAAAATCTTTAAAAAAAAAAAAATCTTGAGATTTTTCATTTCTGAAGACTGGATCTAAAGATACATGGCATATACTTTTGCTGAGGAATAACTTAAAATACATACAACATGATGACTGGGCTAGAGCAGACCACTTGGAGAGAGAACCAAACTTGACTTCCAGATGCCACAACTAAACTGTCTCTGTTACTCTCTGCTCCTAGTTTCACACCTATTAACTTTGAAAAGCAGTAAAATAGTTTTCCATGTGTCAGATTGCCTGGTTTGGGGGGTTTTACGGGGTTTTTTTTGTTGTTGTTGTTGTTTTTGTTTGGTTTTTAGTGTAAGAGTCCATGTTGGAAGTAGAAAGGAAAGGATAGTAAAACAATATAAGAAAATAATACCTCTCTTTTGCTTAATTGTAAATCAACTCTATACATAATGACTTAAACCTGCAGCTATTGAATCATTAAAGTCTTGAGGAGTCACATTTTATGCACGATTTACTGATTAGTGAGTAGGCAGGGATTTTATCTTACTGTTATATATTCAAATTTGGGGACTGGCAAGGATCTCATGTTTTAGTTTTCATGAATATGAAGAACATGAGGTATGCATCATACAAGGAGGATTAATACAGACACTGCTTAACACAATTCCTTGCAAGTAGTAAATATGTAGGAAACACACATTCTCTTTCAGCTCATAGGGATTCAGAGTATGGAGAGATTATACTGAGCTGACGGCTTCAGGAAGTTTTTGTATCAAATGTGTCACTTGGGATAATTCCCAAAGAATGGATATAATTGTGCCTGGAAATATGAGGGGACGAGTGGGTGGGGGGAAGTAGGATATGGGAGGATATAACAGATAATGGAAACTTAACGATGAAGTCAAGAGAGTAAACACCTGGGGACACCTGACTGGCTCAGTTGGTAGAGCATGCAAGTCTTGATCTTGGGACTATAAGTTCAAGCCCCACATTTTTTGTAAAGATTACGTAAAAATAAAATTTTAAAGAAAAGAAAGAAAAAGGAAATGAAAGATTGCATGTACATCTGAGTAATTATATTCAATATTTAGAACTAAAAAGTCTGCAGTATAACACATTTTATATGAACTTGTTTTTTTGTTAAGTAAAGATAAATTATCTACCTGTATAGGTATGACATAAGCATATATTCTTGGACTTTGAAGGATTAAAATTAATATATTAATATTGATTACCTCAACAGGGTGAGAATGAAGGAGAATGTTAAACAAATGCACTGTGTACTTGTGTGTGCTTACACATTATTGACAGAAATAAAAATTTGTTGATGAAAAAATTACTGATTTTGGCTAATATCTGAGGAACCATAGAAAATAGGAAGTATACTGTGTTTTCAGTTTTGCTGTGATATAGAAAATAATTTTACAATATAGATATGAGTTATTTTATGTAATGGATATATGTTTATGTAAATTTTTCAGTTGAATTTATATAAATTCAGTCATGGTGTTCATGTGTTAGGATGTTTATTAAGCAAATTTTAATGTAAATCTTTTTTTAAACATAGAATGTATTATTTCTTTCAGGGGTACAGTCTGTGATGCATCAGTCTTACACAATACACTAGATTTAGGGTATATTTTGGTCTGTTAGTCCAAAATTTTAAAGAAGGAAATTTTTAATAATTTAACTTTGGAAGACTAAAGAGTCATGGGGGAAAAGCCATGAATTCTATGTGCTGTATCCCCTAGCTCTTGACTTTCTCAGTTCTCATTGATCAGTAACCTTGGTCTCAGCTGGATGTTCTTGCTAATCTTCTGGGGGAGGGGCCTATTGCTGTGATTCTCAAATGTCTTTGCCGGAGGTGGAATTGCACCGCCCTTGCCAGGGGCCAGGCTAAGCAATCCGCTCGGTTCGCTCGTTCTCAGAAGCCTTTGTTCCCTGAACGTTTTCCATACCACTTTGGAGGATGGGAATGAAGATAGCAGTCTGCCAGTCTCGGACCTTGAGGAGCCCAGAGCTCTGGCCGCACCCCTCAGTGCGCCCTCAGAGAAAAGCAGTCAATCCCTCCCATCTCCCTGATGTCCAGCCGCACTCTGAGCTCATGAGGCCTGTGACCAAGGGTTTCTGTCTCTGGCGCATGGCTCCGTTTTTAGTCTCCAAACCCAGCCGATTCCTGTAGTGGGATCCCGTGCCACGCCCTCCAGAGGAGGAAAGAGGAGGTCTCCCCAGATCTGCCTCCTGTGCCTTGGATCACAATTTAAGGTAACCCTGAGCAGAAAGCTCACTCCTCGCCTCTATCTCTGTCTCTGTAACCGGCTTCCCCACTCCGATATCAGGAGCTCTGCCTGGTCTTTTTGTGACCTCACTGGTCCTGAAACCACACGGTCCCAATCAGTGGCCCAGACTTCTGAAAGTTCTGACCCTGTGCTCCACTGCTCTCTCATTTGCTGGACCCAGCTGATGGAGGTTCCCTCCCCCACCTGCGGTCTTGCTTCCATTATGTCACCTCAGACTCACTCTTCTGCATGTTCTACCTTCCAGAAAATAGTCACTCTTCTGTTCATAGAATTGTTACTATTTTTTTCTTTGATGGCCTGTTAAGTTTGTAGGTGTTCAGAATGCTTTGATAACTATCTAGCTGAATTCCTGGGACCAGATGAAATTTAGGTCTCCTACTCTTCCTACCATCTTGATCTTCCTTAATGTAAATCTTGTTATACAATGAATAATCACCAGCAATTCATTATATATGTGTACTTTTATGGCTATATATTCTGGAATTCATATATTAATGCTCTATAACACAAAGAATTCCTATAAAACTTAACATCCTTGAGGCAACTTCCAGCAGACTGTGTGGGTGAGGCACTACTAAGGAGTAAAAAATATAATTCTTACACCAGGCAGTGATACAATGTCCATCTTTTTTTTTAAGATTTTATTTATTTTTATTTATTCATCAGAAAGAGAGACAAAGAAATCACACAAGCAGGCAGAGAGGTAGGCAGAGGCGGAGAGAGAGGTGGGCTCCCCACCAAGCAAGGAGCCCACTGTGGTACTCCATCCCAGGACCCTGGGATCATGAACTGAGCCGAAGGCAGTGGCTTAACCCACTGAGCTACCCAGGCATTCCTAGAACGTCCATCTTAATGCTTTTAGTCCATTGACATTTGCTATACAACCAAATGTAGCAAGATAAATATATTGTTATAGAAAACACATACATAGTTGAAAATGCTTCCTATCCTCCATTTTTCCCTGATTTCAGTCTTCTTCTCTTCCCAGACAGTATGTGGTCCTGGAGCCTCCCTGCTCCACACAGGGACCCCTGAGAAGGGCTATCTGAATGAGACAGTGTCTGTAAGTGCTTCCTTGGAGTCCATCGGGGGCAACCAGAGCCTCTTCATTGACCCAGTGGTAGAGAAGGACTTAAATCACTGCATTTTCCTCACTGTGAGTACGATCTCCCTGTCCTTGTTTGATACAGTATATTGAGTCATGGTGATGAGGAAATGGTGCTGAATCCCAAAGAATGACTTTACTGTTAGTGAGGACTTCATCAAGGACGAAAGGGAGTAGGTTTTAAGCTACCAAGGAACAAAGTACAGATCTTACACCAACTTAGGAGAGAAATATTTTTTATGGTTTAAAATCCAATTTAAGTTCTTAAAGAAAATCCTATTAACCATAGAAAACATATGACTTTGTCAGAGAGATTTTTCAGCTTAGATATATAACCATCTCTTTAAGGCCAGAGTATGATAGTGCCTAGAAAGAAGTTATACAAAATCTCAAGATAGGACAGCATGTAGCAGAATGTTTCCCCTGGGTGAGACGTTAGACATCTCTGTCCTCTGAATGTGTAAATGGTGCAAGATACTCAAAGGAAACCTCCAGTACCTCTTCGAGGTTGCCCAGTTTGGGATACTCAGCTACCATATTCTCCCACGTTTTTTTTTTTTTTTTAAATTTTTAATTTTTTATAAACATATATTTTTAGTCCCCAGGGGTACAGGTCTGTGAATCACCAGGTTTACACACTTCAAAGCACTCACCAAAGCACATACCCTCCCCAATGTCCATAATTCCACCCCCTTCTCCCAAACCCCCTCCCCCCAGCAACCCTCAGTTTGTTTTGTGAGATTAAGAGTCACTTATGGTTTGTCTCCCTCCCATTCCCATCTTGTTTCATTTATTCTTCTCGTACCCACTTAAGCCCCCATGTTGCATCACCACTTCCTCATATCAGGGAGATCAGATGATAGTTGTCTTTCTCTGCTTGACTTATTTCACTAAGCATGATACGCTCTAGTTCCATCCATGTTGTCGCAAATGGCAAGATTTCATTTCTTTTGATGGCTGCATAGTATTCCATTGTGTATATATACCACATCTTCTTGATCCATTCATCTGTTGATGGATATCTAGGTTCCTTCCATAGTTTGGCTATTGTGGACATTGCTGCTATAAACATTCGGGTGCACGTGCCCCTTTGGATCACCACATTTGTATCTTTAGGGTAAATACCCAATAGTGCAATTGCTGGGTCATAGGCCAGTTCTATTTTCAACATTTTGAGGAACCTCCATGCTGTTTTCCAGAGTGGCTGCACCAGCTTCCATTCCCACCAACAGGTAGGAGGGTTCCCCTTTCTCCGCATCCTCGCCAACATCTGTCATTTCCTGACTTGTTGATTTTAGCCATTCTGACTGGTGTGAGGTGATATCTCATTGTGGTTTTGATTTGTACTTCCCTGATGCCGAGTGATATGGAGCACTTTTTCATGTGTCTGTTGGCCAGCTGGATGTCTTCTTTGCAGAAATGTCTGTTCATGTCCTCTGCCTATTTCTTGATTGGATTATTTGTTCTTTGGGTGTTGAGTTTGCTAAGTTCTTTATAGATTCTGGACACTAGTCCTTTATCTGATATGTCGTTTGCAAATATCTTCTCCCATTCTGTCAGTTGTCTTTTGATTTTGTTAACTGTTTCCTTTGCTGTGCAAAAGCTTTTGATCTTGATGAAATCCCAATAGTTCATTTTTGCCCTTGCTTCCCTTGCCTTCGGCATTGTTCCTAGGAAGATGTTGCTGCGGCTGAGGTCGAAGAGGTTGCTGCCTGTGTTCTCCTCAAAGATTTTGATGGATTCCTTTCTAACATTGAGGTCCTTCATCCATTTTGAGTCTACTTTTGTGTGTGGTGTAAGGAAATGGTCCAATTTCATTTTTCTGCATGTGGCTGTCCAATTATCCCAGCACCATTTATTGAAGAGGCTGTCTTTTTTCCATTGGACATTCTTTCCTGCTTTGTCGAAGATTAGTTGACTGTAGAGTTGAGGGTCTATTTCTGGGCTCTCTATTCTGTTCCATTGATCTATGTGTCTGTTTTTGTGCCAGTACCATGCTGTCTTGATGATGACAGCTTTGTAATAGAGCTTGAAGTCCGGAATTGTGATGCCACCAACGTTGGCTTTCTTTTTCAATATCCCTTTGGCTATTCGAGGTCTTTTCTGGTTCCATATAAATTTTAGCATTATTTGTTCCATTTCTTTGAAAAAGGTGGATGGTACTTTGATAGGAATTGCATTAAATGTGTAGATTGCTTTAGGAAGCATAGACATTTTCACAATATTTATTCTTCCAATCCAGGAGCATGGATCATTTTTCCATTTCTTTGTGTCTTCCTCAATTTCTTTCATGAGTACTTTATAGTTTTCTGAGTATAGATTCTGTGCCTCTTTGGTTAGGTTTATTCCTAGGTATCTTATGGTTTTGGGTGCAATTGTAAAGGGGATTGACTCCTTAATTTCTCTTCCTTCTGTCTTGCTGTTGGTGTAGAGAAATGCAACTGATTTCTGTGCATTGATTTTATATCCTGACACTTTACTGAATTGCTGTACAAGTTCTAGCAGTTTTGGAGTGGAGTCTTTTGGGTTTTCCACATATAGTATCATATCATCTGCGAAGAGTGATAATTTGACTTCTTCTTTGCTGATTTGGATGCCTTTAATTTCCTTTTGTTGTCTGATTGCTGAGGTTAGGACCTCTAGTACTATGTTGAATAGCAGTGGTGATAATGGACATCCCTGCCGTGTTCCTGACCTTAGCGGAAAAGCTTTCAGTTATTCTCCATTGAGAATGATATTTGCGGTGGGTTTTTCATAGATGGCTTTGATGATATTGAGGTATGTGCCCTCTATCCCTACACTTTGAAGAGTTTTGATCAGGAAGGGGTGTTGTACTTTGTCAAATGCTTTTTCAGCATCTATTGAGAGTATCATATGGTTCTTGTTCTTTCTTTTACTGATGTGTTGTATCACATTGACTGATTTGTGGATGTTGAACCAATCTTGCAGCCCTGGAATAAATCCCACTTGGTCGTGGTGAATAATCCTTTTAATGTATTGTTGAATCCTATTGGCTAGTATTTTGTTGAGTATTTTCGCATCTGTGTTCCTCAAGGATATTGGTCTATAGCTCTCTTTTTTGATGGGATCCTTGTCTGGTTTTGGGATCAAGGTGATGCTGGCCTCATAAAATGAGTTTGGAAGTTTTCCTTCCATTTCTATTTTTTGGAACAGTTTCAGGAGAATAGGAATTAGTTCTTCTTTAAATGTTTGGTAGAATTCCCCCGGGAAGCCGTCTGGCCCTGGGCTTTTGTTTGTTTGGAGATTTTTTAATGACTGTTTCAATCTTCTTACTGGTTATGGGTCTGTTCAGGCTTTCTATTTCTTCCTGGTTCAGTTCTGGTAGTTTATATGTTTCTAGGAATGCATCCATTTCTTCCAGATTGTCAAATTTATTGCCGTAGAGTTGCTCATAGTATGTTCTTATAATAGTTTGTATTTCTTTGGTGTTAGTTGTGATCTCTCCTCTTTCATTCATGATTTTATTTGGGTCATTTCTCTTTTCTTTTTGATAAGTTGGGCCAGGGGTTTATCAATTTTATTAATTCTTTCAAAGAACCAGCTCCTACTTTCGTTGATTTGTTCTATTACTTTTTGGTTTCTATTTCATTGATTTCTGCTCTGATCATTATGATTTCTCTTCTCCTGCTGGGCTTAGGGTTTCTTTCTTGTTCTTTCTCCAGCTCCTTTAGATGTAGGCTTAGGTTGTGTACCTGAGACCTTTCTTGTTTCTTGAGAAAGGCTTGTACCGCTATATATTTTCCTCTCAGGACTGCCTTTGTTGTGTCCCACAGATTTTGAACCGTTGTATTTTCATTATCATTTGTTTCCATGATTTTTTTCAATTCTTCTTTAATTTCCCGGTTGACCCATTCATTCTTTAGAAGGATGCTGTTTAGTCTCCATGTATTTGGGCTCTTTCCAAACTTCCTTTTGTGGTTGAGTTCTAGCTTTAGGGCATTGTGGTCTGAAAATATGCAGGGAATGATCCCAATCTTTTGATACCGGTTGAGTCCTGATTTAGGACCGAGGATGTGATCTATTCTGGAGAATGTTCCATGTGCACTAGAAAAGCATGTGTATTCTGTTGCTTGGGATGAAATGTTCTGAATATATCTGTGATGTCCATCTGGTCGAGTGTGTCATTTAAGGCCTTTATTTCCTTGTTGATCTTTTGCTTGGATGACCTGTCCATTTCAGTGAGGGGAGTGTTAAAGTCCCCTACTATTATTGTATTATTGTTGATGTGTTTCTTTGATTTTGTTATTAATTGGTTTATATAGTTGGCTGCTCCCACGTTGGGGGCATAGGTATTTAAAATTGTTAGATCTTCTTGTTGGACAGACCCTTTGAGTATGACATAGTATCCTTCCTCATCTCTTATTATAGTCTTTGGCTTAAAATCTAATTGATCTGATATAAGGATTGCCACTCCTGCTTTCTTCTGATGTCCGTTAGCATGGTAAATTCTTTTCCACCCCGTCACTTTAAATCTGGAGGTGTCTTCGGGCTTAAAATGAGTTTCTTGGAGGCAACATATAGATGGGTTTTTTTTTTTTTTTATCCATTCTGATACCCTGTGTCTTTGGACAGGGGCATTTAGCCCATTAACATTCAGGGTAACTATTGAGAGATATGAATTTAGTGCCATTGTATTGCCTGTAAGGTGACTGTTACTGTATATGGTCTCTGTTCCTATCCGATCTACCACTTGTAGGCTCTCTCTTTGCTTAGAGGACGCCTTTCAATATTTCCTGTAGAGCTGGTTTGGTGTTTGCAAATTCTTTTAGTTTTTGTTTGTCCTGGAAGCTTTTAATCTCTCCTTCTATTTTCAATGATAGCCTAGCTGGATATAGTATTCTTGACTGCATGTTTTTCTCATTTAGTGCTCTGAAAATATCATGCCCGCTGTTTCTGGCCTGCCAGGTCTCTGTGGATAAGTCAGCTGCCAATCTAATATTTTTACCATTGTATGTTACAGACTTCTTTTCCCGGGCTGCTTTCAGGATTTTCTCTTTGTCACTGAGACTTGTAAATTTTACTATTAGGTGACGGGGTGTGGGCCTATTCTTATTGATTTTGAGGGGCGTTCTCTAAACCTCCTGAATTTTGATGCTCATTCCCTTTGCCATATTGGGGAAATTCTCCCCAATGATTCTCTCCAGTATACCTTCTGCTCCCCTCTCTCTTTCTTCTTCTTCTGGAATCCCAATTATTCTAATGTTGTTTCGTCTTATGGTGTCACTTATCTCTCGAATTCTCGCCTCGTGGTCCAGTAGCTGTTTGTCCCTCTTTTGCTCAGCTTCTTTATTCTCTGCCATTTGGTCTTCTATATCACTAATTCTTTCTTCTGCCTCATTTATCCTAGCAGTGAGAGCCTCCATTTTTGATTGCACCTCATTAATAGCTTTTTTGATTTCAACTTGGTTAGATTTTAGTTCTTTTATTTCTCCAGAAAGGGCTTTTATATCTCTCGAGAGGGTTTCTCTCATATCTTCCATGCCTTTTTCGAGCCCGGCTAGAACCTTGAGAATTGTCATTCTGAACTCTAGATTTGACATATTACCAATGTCTGTATTGATTAGGTCCCTAGCCTTCGGTACTGCCTCTTGTTCTTCTTTTTGTGTTGAATTTTTCCGTCTTGTCATTTTGTCCAGATAAGAGTATATGAAGGAGCAAGGAAAATACTAAAAGGGTGGCAACAACCCCAGGAAAATATGCTTTAACCAAATTAGAAGAGATCCCAAATCGTGAGGGGGGAGAAAGGGGATAAAAAGAGGTTTAAAAAGGAATAAAGAAAGAAAAAAGAAAAGAATTTTAAAAAAGGAAACAAATAAGAAAAAAATATATATTAGATAAACTAGTTAAAAAAGAAAAAGGTAAAAGTTAAAAAAAAAATTTTTCCAGAAGGTGAGAAAAAAAAAACAAAAAATGATAAAGAAAAAAATTAAATTAAGTGCAATACTAAAAAAAATCACAGGGAAAAAGCCATGAGTTCCGTTCTTTGCTTTCTCCTCCTCTGGAATTCTGCTGCTCTCCTTGGTATTGATACCGCACTCCTTGTTAGGTGAGCTTGGTCTCGGTTGGATTTCTTGTTGATCTTCTGGGGGAGGGACCTGTTGTAGTGATTCTCAAGTGTCTTTGCCCCAGGCGGAATTGCACCCCCCTTAACAGGGGCCGTGGTGAGTAATCCCCTCGGGTTTGCTTTCAGGAGCTTCTGTTCCCTGAGCGCTTTCCGTAGAGTTCCAGAGAACGGGAATACAAATGGCGGCCTCCCAGTCTCCGGCCCGGAGGAGCCGAGAGCCCAGGGCCCTACTCCTCAGTGTGCCCTCAGAGAACAGTGCCCAGTTACTCCCATCTGCCTGACCTCTGGCCGCGCTCCGAGCTCACCGATCCTGCGACCGGTTCAAGGGAACACCAAGCTGTGAGCTTACTGTCGGCTCTGTCTCTGTAGCCGGCTTTCCTGTTCCAATACCCGCAAGCTCTGCAACACTCAGACACCCCTGATCCTCTGTGACCCTGCGGGACCTGAGGCCACGCTGACCCTGCGTGGGCTTCGCCCCGGTTTAGCCTCTGGAGCGATGTCCCTCAGCGGAACAGACTTTTAAAAGTCCTGATTTTGTGCACCGTTGCTCCACTGCTTGCCGGGAGCCGGCCCTTCCTCCCGGGGTCTATCTTCCTGTCGCTTTGGATTCACTTCTCCGCTGGTCCTACCTTTCAGTAAGTGGTTGTTTTTCTCTTTCCAGAATTGCTGTTCTTCTTCTCTTCGATCTGCCGATGGATTTTCAGGTGTTTGCAATCTTTAGATAAGCTATCTAGCTGATCTCGGCTAGCTGAAGTAGTCTCAGCCTGCTACTTCTCCGCCATCTTGACTCCTCCCTGCCACACATCTTCTCCCACGTTTTTACAGAGAGACTTCTTTCCATTCCTCCACAACGTATATACTCTGTTAATAGGAGAATGATTTTAGAACAAGAGTTCCTAGTAAGCTGTATGGAGATTTGGGTCCCACTGATGTGTGCTCTCACTGATCTCTTTCCCCTATATCTTATATTATTATCTCCAAACATTTCTACAGAAATATTCTACTTACTTAGCACTTTGTGAGGCTGAAAGAGAGACAGAAAACAGTCATGGATGAAGGATTGGGAGGGAGAAGATTGTGTGGCTCCTCAGCAGTGTTCTTTGTTCCGTAGCTCCCAAGGATCTCATCCTCCTTACCGGTGGTATCCCTCACTGTACAAATAAAGGGACCAACATAAGACTTTAGGAAGAGGAACACAGTGCTGGTAAAGAATGCTCAAAGTCTGGTCTTTTCCCAGACAGACAAACCCATCTATAAACCGGGACAGACAGGTATGTCGGGAAATTCCTCTATTTCTCTCAGTCGTGGGCAGTGCTGACAAGGAGAGGACTCCCCTCAGCAGGTTTTGCAGAGTAAACTTGCAAAATCCCCGTGTCTTAGCTTCCTGCCTTATCACTCACGTTCCCTGCTTTATCATGCCTGAGTCTTAGCAGAGAATTTCTTTTTCAGTAAAATTCCATATTGCCTCTGTGGATGAGAAATTTCACCCCCTGGATGAACTGGTAAGTATCTCAAGAGTTATGGTTTTGGTGAGGGGTTGGGTGGGAGTGGTCATCCAAGTGGGAGCAGGAAGGCCCAGGACAAGCAAGAAGACAAAAAACATTCCTTTTGGAACCTGGGCTCCAGCTGCACCACAGATCTAAACCCTTGTGGAAGGCCTAACTGAAGGGTGAGAGATGAGGAAGCTATTTCTCTTGGACAGTAATTAATCATTTGACCATAGATGGATTTATTGCTCTAAACACAATACATTAAACACAATGAAGAGACAAAATTAAAAAGTTAGGCGCTATCCATAGCCATACTCTCAAGGAGCTTATGATTATTTAAAGCATGAAAAGTTTCATTGATTCTGAATATATTTCTCCATCTATCTGTAGTAGACAATATTGTAATATAGTAGTAAATATGTATATTTTATATATTTTTTCAATAATATATATTAATACATAATGTAGCATAGATATAATATAGAACATACATTATACACAAAGATCTTTTTTTGCTAATCAGGTGTCCCTTCTTCTAACTAGCTTTCAACAAGGCAAAGGAATAAAGCTACTATGAAAACACTGAAAAAATAAAATAAACAACAATTTTTAAATTAGAAAAAATACTCTTGGTTAACTGTTAACCAAATCATTCTAAGAACTCTATTCCTATTTTGTCATAATTATAATAACATATCACTCTATTAATATCCATTTCCTAATTTATACAACTAAACAGTATAATCATATTCTTTACCTCAGTACCTAATTACTAGTAAATAATATTAATAAATTAGTAAATATTAAGAAAACTTATTCACCAATATTAAATTAGTAAATATTAAGAAAACTTATTCACCAATAATATTTTTCAAGGAAATGGCAACACAATGATTGTTGTGGAGTCCTTATGCTTTTCTTAGAACTATTTATTGTTGTGGATACTTATGCTTTTCTTAGAACTATTTCCTGGTTTCCCTAAGTAATTCTAGTTCTCTAATGTTTCAGGTTAAATATTATTATATCTTACTATTTTTCCTAAGTACGCTATTGAATCATGAGTCTGAAATCACAGCCTTTGGTGAAATTCCAATCACATCACATCAATTCTTTCCTTTTCTCATATAGATTTCACTGGTATACCTTGAAGTAAGCAACAGAAATAGTCTCATATAAAGAAATCAACACATTTAAAATTAGAAGTTCTGATATTCCTTACAGATGAATTACTATTTAAAAAATCCTTTTAGGGCGCCTGGGTGGCTCAGTGGGTTAGGCCGCTGCCTTCGGCTCAGGTCATGATCTCGGGGTCCTGGGATCGAGTCCCGCATCGGGCTCTCTGCTCAGCGGGGAGCCTGCTTCCTCCTCTCTCTCTCTGCCTGCCTCTCTGCCTACTTGTGATTTCTCTCTGTCAAATAAATAAATAAAATCTTTAAAAAAAAAAAATAAAAATAAAAATAAAAAATCCTTTTATATCTAAAATTTCCTATTCCCAAATGTCAGGTTTATTCTATCTTTCTTCTGTATTTATCTCTTCTGAAGGCAAAGCCAGTTACCAACCCAGAGTCATTTGTTTGGTTCAAAGACTGTCATGGTTACATAATTACTCCACTAGCTCCTTGTTTATCCCTAGGACCCCAAAAGAAATTGAATTCGACAATGGCAGAGTCTCAGGTTGAAGAGTAGCTTCCAACAGCTGGCTCTCGTCTGAGCCCATTCAGGGTTCTTACAAGCTGGTGGTATAGAAGAAATCAAGTGAAAGGATAGAGCACCCCTTCACTGTACAAGAATTTGGTATGCATTCTGAAAACTGAAAAAGACATAACTTTTGGGTTCATACCATGCATTCACTTGGACTTTCTGAATCTCCCAAAGGTATGTTGAACTTGGGTTAGAATCAACTTGAGCAGTCTCTAAAGCCATCATAATTCTGTGCACCAGAAACTCACAAGAGCTTGATTGTCAGTAGCAAGTTATACTTTGCCGAGTATCAAAATTCTTATTGCGGTGGAGCCAACATCCCTTGACAGTGTCATTGAGATCTGCTGTGATTATAAAGTCATTTAAATTTTACATGAATTGTTAAAACCTATCATCTTAAAGTTGGCACCTGAAAAATGGATCTAGGGCACCAAGGTGTCTCAATGTGTTAAGCCTCTGCCTTCAGCTCAGGTCATGATCTCAGCGTCTTGGGATCGAGTCCCACATTGGCTCTCTGCTCAGCAGGGAGCCTGCTTCCCTCTCTCCCTCTCTCTCTCTCTCTCTCTCTCTCTGCCTGCCTCTCTGCCCACTTGTGATCTCTGTCTGTCAAATAAATAAAATCTTTTAAAAAGAAAGAAAGAAGAAAGGAGAAAGGAAGGAAGGAAGGAAGGAAGGAAGGAAGGAAGGAAGGAAGGAAAGAAGGAAGGAAGATGGATCTAGCATTTCAGGGTATTATTTTGGGAAACATTGTAGACTTGAAATATTTGTATTTCCATTAAATGTTCACCCGTCTCCCTAGTTCCATTATCTCTATCAACAGTGCTTTCCAAGTTCGAGGTCAAAGTTCCAGGTGCCAAAGATAATCAGTATCCTGGATGAAAAGTGAACATATCAGTATGTGGGATGTGAGTTAAATTGCTTTTGTCTGAAATTTCATATTTTGCCTCAATTTTGAGTCATTATATATATAATTAGAAGTTAACTTTCTGCAGAATTAAAAATTATTTCAATGACTTATTTCAACTGCTTAATTACTAAGTTTTTCAAATATACAAAGGAATAGAAGACACCCCCCTTCATAATTTTAACAATTGGCATCATTCTATATTTGCTACACTATTTTCTTTGCTTTAATATTTCAGGATAATTTACAAAGATCATGACATTATGCCCTAGATATAGTACTATGTACCTCTAAAAATTACTGACATTTTTCGGGACATGGTCATGATGCCATTATGACACTTTACAACATTAAAAGTAATTTTCCAAAATTAGATTTTATTTTACAATTAAGTTTCCTCAATCTTTCTAAAAATGTGGTTTACCCATTGCTTTCAGTTATTATGACTCAAGTGTACCCTTTTGTTCCAACTCTCTACAATAGAAATTTTCAACAGAATGCAAAAGTTAACAAAATAGTAAAATGAAAATCCACATACCCATCAACCATGATAAAAACTATGAAATTTTGTCAATTTTGGTCCATTTATTCTCCCCCATTCCAATTTTTTTCTCCAATATTTTTTAACAAGCCATGGGAATCTGTAAATATATTAAAGCTTTAAAGGCCCTTACCCTCAGGGTGCCTGGGTGGCTCGGTCCATTAAGCATCTGTCTTCAGCTCAGGTTATGATTCCAGGGACCTGGGATTAAGCCCTGACATGGGCTCCCTACTCATAGGGAGCCTGCTTCTCCCTTTCCCTCTATCTCCTGCTCTGCCTACTTGTATTTCTCTCTCTCTCTCTCTGTCAAACAAATAAATAAGTAAAAACAAAAATCTTTAACCTCCTTTTATCCCCATGATGTTAATTTATTGAAAAGCATAGGTCAGTTGGGCTGCAAAAGCCCCACTTGCTGGATTTGCCTGATTGCCTCCTCATGGTACATTAAATTGATTAATTTTCATTTCTCCTCTGGCCAACTTCAAGAGTAGTATTTTGGAGTATTTTGCATAGATAGGTCATAGATCCTCTTGGTGCAGCATAAAAGAACAGATTTTTTTTTTCAAAGACTCCATTCATTTGACAGAGAGAGAGAAATCACAAGTAGGCAGAGAGGCAAGCAGAGAAAGAGAGAGGAGGAAGCAGGCTCCCCGCCAAGCAGAGAGCCCAATGCAGGGCTGGATCCCAGGACCCTGGGATCATGACCTGAGCAGAAGGCAGAGACTTTTACACTGAGCCACCCAGATGCCCCAAGAACAGATTTTTTAAATCTGAAATAATCTCCGTTTTTAATTTTTTGAGAAACCTCCATGCTTTTTTTCATTGTTACTGCACCATTTTACATTTCCATCAACAATGTACATAATGACCAGTATCATAAAGCTTCTCCCTATATTTTTGATAGAAATTTTATAATTTCAAGTCTTACATTTAAGTCTTTAATCTATTTTGAATCAATAATTGTGTATGGTATAATATAAGGGTTTAATTTCATTCTTTTGCTTGTGGGTATCCAGTTTTCCTGACCATTCTGTTGAAGACACTATCCTCACTATTTATTTTTGGCACCCTTTTCAAAGACCAACAGAACATATATATAAATGAATTTATTTCTGTGCTTTGATCCATAAAAAAAGAAAAAGCTTTTCCTTTTTTCTTAAGACTGTTTTGAGGTCCTTTATTATTCTATATGAATTTTAAGATTTTTTTCTCTTCCTGGAAAGAATGCCATTACAATTTTGACCGGGACTGCATTGAATCTGGAGATTGCCTTGGGCAGAATGGATACCTTAATGTTGTCTTCCAATCCATGAACATAGGATGCCTTTCCATTTATTTGTGACTACTTTCTTTCATTGATGTTTTGTAAGTGTACAAGTCTTTCATCTTCTTGGGTAAGTGTATTACTAAGTTTTTTACTCTTTTTGTTGCTATTATAAATAGGATTGTTTTCTTCATTTCTTTTTCATACAGTCCATTGTTAGTGTACAGAAACATAGCTGGGTTTGTATGTTGATTTTGTATCCTGCAACTTTATTGTATTGGTTTATTAGTTCTAACAGTTTTTGTGTAGTATGATGTCATTAGAAAGGTTTCTGTATATTATATTATGTCCTCAGCAAATAGTGATAATTTTACTTCTTTTCTGATTTGGGTGACTTATTTTTTTGGTATGCTTTCTATTTTTTTATCTGAGTATCGGTGACACATAATGTGACATTGGTTTCATTTGTACAACATAGGGATCTGACAATTTTATATGTTGTATGCATATATTTTACATTTTATATGTTTTATATGTTATATACTGAGCTCAGTCCAAGTGCAGCTACCATCTGTCACCATATAACATCAATAAAATGTCATTGAATATATTCCTTTTGCTGTGCATTTTACTCCCATGACTTATTCATTCCATAACTGGAAACCTGTGTCGCCCATTTCCTTTCACCCACTTTGTCCATCCCCTCTAGCAATCATCAGTTTGTTCTCTGCATGAAGAAATCTGATTCTGCCTTTTGTTTGTTTATTCATTTTTTGTTTTCCAGATTCCATATATAAGTGAAATTATACAGTAATTTTCTCTGTTTATTTCATTTAGCATAATACCCTCCAGATTCAAACATGTTGTTGTAAATGGCAAGACCTCATCCTTTTTTTTTTATTTCTTTTCAGTATAACAGAACTCATTGTTTATGCACCACACCCTGTGCACCATGCTATACATGCCCTCCTTAACACCCACCACCTGGCTCCCCCAACCTCCCACCCCTCACCCCTTCAAAACCCTCAGTTTGTTTTTCAGAGTCCATAGTCTCTCATGGTTCATCTCCAATTTCATGGTTCATCTTCCAATTTCCCTCAACTCCCTTCTCCTCTCCATCTCCCCATGTCCTCCATGTTATTTGTTATGCTACATAAATAAGTGAAACCATATGATAATTGACTCTCTCTGCTTGACTTATTTCACTCAGCATAATCTCTTCCTGTCCCATCCATTTTGAGACAAAAGTTGAGTATTCATCCTTTCTGATGGAAACATAATACTCCATAGTGTATATGGACCACATCTTCCTTATCCATTCGTCTGTTGAGGGGCATCTTGGTTCTTTCCACAGTTTGGTGACCATGGCCATTGCTGCTATAAACATTGGGGTACAGATGGCCCTTCTTTTCACTTCATCTGCATCTTTGGGGTGAATACCCAGTAGTTCAATTGCAGGGTCATAGAGAAGCTCTATTTTTAATTTCTTAAGGAATCTCCACACTGTCACACTGTTCTCCAAAGTGGCTGCACCAACTTGCATTCCCTCCAACAGTGTAAGAGGGTTCCCCTTTCTCCACATCCTCTCCAACACATGTTGTTTCCTGTCTTGCTAATTTTGGCCATTCTAACTGGTGTAAGGTGGTATCTCAATGTGATTTTAATTTGAATCTCCCTCATGGCTCATGATGATGAACATTTTTTCATGTGTCTGATAGCCATTTGTATGTCTTCATTGGAGGAGTAAGACCTCATCCTTTTTATGCTTGAGTAGATATATATATATATATAGATAGATAGATAGATAGATAGATATAGATATAGATATAGATATATATCACATCTTCTTTGTCCATTCATCAATTTATGGACACTTGTGTTGCTTCCATACCCCATACCTTGATTATTGTAAAAAAATGTTGCAGTAAACACAGTGGTGCATATATCTTTTCAAATTAGTATTTTCATTTTTCTTGGATAAATATCCAGTAGCAGAATTATTGAGTCATATGGTGATTCCATGTTTAATCTTTTGAAAAACCTCCATAATTTTTCACAGTGCTGTACCAATTTACATTCCTACCAATAGTGTACTAGGATTCCTTTTTGTCCACCATCTTTGCTGACATGGGGTATAATATGCTAAATATGTCTCTTAAGTACATGCAGTCTCTAAGGTTGTTCAGTATGTTTCCTTATTGAACTTATGTCTGGATAGTCTATCTATTATTGAAAGTGTGGTACTGAAGTCTCCTGCAATAATTGTATCATTGTCTGTTTCTCCTTTTTGTTCATCATCAACACAGTCAGCAGATACATTGGATTGCCTCCTGTGTGTCAGGCACTCTTCAAAGGCACTTTTTTTTTTTTCACTTTAATGTGTTTCTTCTATCTGACATTTAAATTAGAAACTTTGAAAATCTAAGCTTCTTTCTGTTTTTTTAACCCTAACAACAAACGTGAATTGGCCATCTTTAATCTTTGTATTGCAGAGAAGAGAGTTAAGTATCATTGAGAATGGGGAGGAAAAAGATGATGGACTGGTTTTTTCCTATGCTAGACACTGGGGTAGGCTTTCTTCCCTCTGTAAAGGCTCTCTCCCCTCAACACTTAATGAAGACACATACTGTATGTGCTGCAGGCATGAAACTGGGAAACTCACATGTGAATTTGAGTGCACTCCATGAATAAGTTGGGGGAAAGGAAACCAGGATTATTTTCTATCCCAATTAAATCATGTCAGGATTTAAATCACCAGAAGAACCCGTGAGCATTCTTGTAATTAACTGAAATTAAGGCCTGAAATATTCTGAAATATTTTACCAAATTCCACTTCAACCCAGAGCTAAACTTAACCATGGTTGGGATTTTTTCCATAGCCATGTGTGTGTGTTTTTTCTAAGATTTTATATATTTATTTGAAAGAGAGAGAAATTGAGAGAATGAGTGGGAGGAGGGGCAGAGGGAGAAGCAGACTCCCTGTGGAAATTGATCCCAGGACACTGGGATCATGACCTGAGCCACAGGCAGATGTTTAACCAACTGAGCCACCCAGGTGCCCTATAATTTTTTTTTTTATAATTCCTTTCTCTATCAAGCTGGAAAGTAAAACATCAATTATATTTTTGATTTTCCATATTGAAACAATACCAGGAGAGGTTAAATTTAAAAGAAGGTACTAATTAATACTCTCAACAATTAACAATTGTGGGGCACCTGGATGGCTCAGTTGGCTAAGGGTCTGCCTTCAGTTCGGGTCATGATCTCAGGGTCCTGGGATTGAGCCCCACTTCTGGCTTCTAGCTCAGTGGGGATTCTGCTTCTCCCTCTGCTTCTCCCCACTGCTCGTGCTCTCTCTTTATCTCAAATTAATAAATAAAATATTTTTTAAAATTAATACCTGTTTGAATTAAACATTAAAGAGTGCTGCCAGCTTTGAATATCAATTATCCCAATATTTATATAGGAAGAGTTTGATATAGAGAATGGACCCCACTATATGCCTTGTTTCCATTCAATACATTAATGTTACCTGTTTTTTCTATTTTCTTTTAATAATGGAATATATAACACATTTCTAGAAGTAGATGAGTGTCTTAAAACATTATAAGTTTATCTGATTTTTCTTTCCTGATATTTTAATTTGTGCATCATTCAGAAAAAGATCTCTACATAATAATATGAGGAAGAGTTTATTATTTACTTCATGAAGACATCACAAAAAAGTAATGCAAGTAACTCAGCCAATAATTAAAAGGAATTTCTTTATAAACTCAATGAATTCATAATTATTTATAATAAAACTATTTAATCACACATTGTAATTATGTTATTAATTACCAGTTTGTTCTTCATAAGATGTACAGAAAATCCTTGACTCTCTAAGTTAAAAGAACCAAGTCTGTTTACAACTTGTCTAAATTCAACCTTTTCCATTGCTTACTCACATTCTTTTCTAATACTACTCTGCAGGATTTTTTTTGTTTTTTGTTTGTTTGTTTGTTTTTGTTTTTTTTAAAGATTTTATTTATTTATTTGACAGAGAGAGATCACAAGTAGGCAGAGAGGCAGGCAGAGAGAGAGGAGGAAGCAGGCTCCCTGCGGAGCAGAGAGCCTTATGCGGGACTCAAACCCAGGACCCTGAGATCATGACCTGAGCCGAAGGCAGCGGCTTAACCCACTGAGCCACCCAGGTGCCCCACTACACTGCAGTTTTAACATCAGGGTGCAAATTACTAATTTCAGAACTATTTCTGAGTCTGTTTTAAATTCAGAATTCAGATTTTAATGACAAAGCCTTCACCATTTTCATTACTAAAAGGTTACTTTCCTTCCAATATTCTCTGGGGAAAAAAATCTTCCATAACTTCTCTTTCTATTTCTGTGATGCTTTAATAAATTCTTAACTATTGTTGATCACACCAGACATGGAAATACAAGGATTTATATTACCCTCCTGTGAGGGGCCGCTAGGTGGTTCAGTTGTTAAGCATCTGCCTTCAGCTCAGGTCACGATCCTGGGATCCCGGGATCCTGGGATCGAGTCCCATATCTGGCTCTCTGCTCAGTGCTTCTTCCTCTCCCACTCCCCCTGCTTGTGTTCTCTCTCTGTGTGTGTCAAATAAATACATAAAATCTTTTTTTTTTTTTAATTACCCTCCTGTTAGAGAAAAACTTATTTCCTTTTAAGGGGTCTAAGTTAAAACTTGATCCCTCCAATGGGACAAAAATATGAATGCCATGACACTTCCTTGGTTGTTCTAAGGGCAGGGGGATGGGAAACAGGAGAATTGTTGTTAAATGAGCATAGATTCAGATCTGCAACATGAGAAAGCTTTGGAGATCTATTCCACAGCAATGTGAATATACTTAACACTACTGAACTGTACACTTTTAAATGGTTAAGTTGATGAATTTTATGTTATATGTGTTTTTACCACCATAGAAAAGACATGTATTTGGGGGGAAAAAGTGAGCTCTATGATTATATCTTACAAATTATAGCTCTGTATTTTAATTGAGAATCACCTCTGGCCTGCAGTCTAAATGAAATGGTTTCCATTCATCATATAGATTTTTATATATCTTTACATATTTATAATATATTTATATAAATTTATATTTTTATGTATCATTACATAAATGACATATATAAGAAGTTCCTTATTCTATAATTTTTAACTGAGTACAGCGGGCTTTATAAAATATTTTGTACATATATACATATGTACAATAACTTTGAGCTCTTCTTACATAAGTTGGTTACCATCTTAGTTAAGTGGAAAATCAGACACAGCCTTGAGTGTAAGGAACTTTTACTTATTCTACAACTGAAGTTGTAAAGGGACACATTAGCCTATTAATGTCACCAAATAATGAGAATGACATTAAAGAGACCATGCATTGAATATGTCGGTACAGTTCTAAACTGGGTTAAGATCTAGCAACAGTGTTCTGACTCATGACCATCTTGTCTTATTTTCTCCACATCCCCTCAAAAGGCAGTTTTTCCTTATCCTTCCCTGTGGAGTTGGACATGGCTCCCGTTGCCCTATTGTTCATCTGTACCGTTTTCCCAGATGGCAAAGTTATTGGAGATTCAGAGAGCTTTGAGATTGAAAATTGCCTAGCCAACAAGGTGAGGCCAATCACAAGTAAATAGTACCATAGGTGTTGTCCATTTACCTCAGAGAAAACGGGTCCAGAAAATTAAATGAGTTGCCTAAGGGTTCTCAGCAAGTTAGTGGCAGAGCCAAATTTCCAGGCACCTAGCAGAGTACTTTTTCAATTATGCCAAATTGCTACAACATCAAACATAATTCAATCTTGTGTCCATGGTGCACTACTCCACTAATTCTATTGCTTGATGTATGTATGATGCTAACACTCAGAAGTTCCAAAAACCTGAAGGACAAATACAAATACCTGGAATCACCTTATAACGAATCAGAGGTAAAGACAGGCCTCTAAAAGTCAAACAAGCTATTTACCCCTTATGAGTATCAGTTGTGCCTGGAGGATAAGACTGAGCTATTGAATAAACTTTTTCAACAGTGAAGGGCAGAAGGGAAAAGAGGTTCCTGACTTGACACATCAGCAGTCCTAGAAGGCTAAGGTAAAGATGACTCGGGACAGGTGGGTGACTGCAGGATTGTAAAGGTAGAGGTCATGCTGACTGACTTTTCCTTCTATTCTCACAGGTGGACTTGAGCTTCCGCCCACCATAGTTTCCCGGCCTCACACGCCCACCTGAGAGTTTGAGCTTCTCCTCAGTCCCTGTGCGCCCTCCATGGTGTGGACAAAAGTGTGCTGTTCGTAAGGCCAGAGGCTGAGTTTCCCTGGATTTGGTGAGTTCCTGGCAGTCTTGGCGTCAGGAGGGGCCACTGGAGGGGCGGCAGGTGACAGGAGGCAAAAGTCCCTCTTGGGAGTAAAATATAAAAATAGTCACCATTGTCTAATTTTTTATAATTTCTTGAGTTTTCTCACATACATTTTCTCATGCAATCCTCCCTAGATCCTAGGGAGTAACAGACACATTTTAAGATGTGGAAACAAAGAGAATATTTGAGAGATTTGTGCAAGATTACCCAGAAATAAATGACATAGCTGAGCTTCTGAAACTGCCCAGAAGCTTTGATCTCTTCCCTGACATAACTTCTTTTTTCTCTAGAGAATCAAATCTAAATCTCAATTACTCATGCTTTACAATGATATTAATTAAAAGCGATGTGTTTTACAATTAACCACTTATGGGATTGTCTTATTTATAAAAGAATTAATACAAGATGGGATCGGGAGGGAGACAAACCATAAGAGATTCTTTTTTTTTTTTTTAAGATTTTTATTTATTTATTTGACAGACAAATCACAAGTAGGCAGAGAGGCAGGCAGAGAGAGAGGAGGAATCAGGCTCCCCGCTGAGCAGAGAGCCCAATGCGGGCCTTGATCCCAGGACCCTGTGATCATGACCTGAGCTGAAGGCAGAGGCTTTAACCCCCTGAGCCACCCAGGTTCCCCCATAAGAGATTCTTAATCTCACAAAACAAACTGAGGGTTGTGGGTGGGGGGGTGTGAAGAGGTAGGGATAGGGTGGTTGGGTGATGGACATTGGGGAGGGTATATGCTCTAGTGAGTGCTGTGAAATGTGTAAGACTGATGATTCACAGACCTGTACCCCTGGGGCAAGTAATACATTAAATGTTTATAAAAATATTTTTTAATTATTAAAAATTTTTTTAAAACAAAAAGGAATTAAAAATGGGACATCTGGGGGACTCCATCAGTTAAGCTCCTGCCTTTGGCTCAGATCATGATCCCAGAGTCCTGGGATGGAGCTCGAATCCTGCTCCTTGCTCAGTGGGGAGCCTGCTTCTCCCTCTTCTTCTGGCTGACCCCCTGTTTGTGCTCTTTCTTGCTCTCTCTCTCTGTCAAATACATCAACAAAAGCTTAAAGAAATAAATAAAAAGGAGAAAAGAATTAATAAGTTCCCAAAGTATTAGATAATATGGATCATATCTAAAAGAAAATCATTTTTGGTCAATGGAGTAAGTAAATTTTTTATAAAATTGATATTTACAGGCAAAAGTCCTGTACCGCCCAGCCAGTCTAATTATTTCTATCCCTAAAATTCTTGTGGTCTATGAAATTGAAAGTGATTCACAAATTATCTTCAACTTAAAAAAAAAATGACCTACTACATCTTTGTCAACAATGATGAGTCACAGCCTAACTAAAATTTTCAGTCTCTTCCTTTTTTTTTTTCCTAGAACTGTATTAATTCATAGTGATAATATTTGGTGTATCATGCTGATCTTTATTTTCTTCTTCTTCTTCATCATCATCATCATCATCTTGCAGACACACTATGTACTGGGTCTGTTTTAGGAGCTAGGGAAATAGTGGTAAACAATCATAGTCCTTGTCCTTAGAGAGCTGTCATTTTAGAGAAACTGTAATAAGAGATTACATGTGGCTCAGAAAAATAAAAGATGAAAATTAATATTAGGAGAGAGTACTTTCAAACATGAGGCTTTTGAAGAAAAAGCTATTGGCAGGAAGGGAAACTTCAGAAACAACTTCTCTAGCCTAGTCAGAACTAGATTACTCATATTTTGAAAATATTTAGTATGATGCAGGAAAAATGATATGTTATTAGAATTTGATCATTGTCAAAAAGTTATCCCTGGAAAATTCTATAGCTCTCATAGGCTTATGCATCAATATTTAAGCAGATCAGCTACCTAACCTGCCCATTTGGGAGTTATTACTTATCAATATTGGAGGATAAGTTGATAATATAGAAGTTCCTTCTGGTTTTGTTCTAGTTTCTACTTCTCAAAATTCATTTATATGTCTCACATTTTCTTTAAATATTTGTTTATTCATTTTGAGAGAGAGAGAGCACTCACATACAACAGGAGGGGCAAAGGGAGAAGGAGAGAGAAAATCTCAAGCAGACTCACTGCTGACACGGAGCCCAACACAGGACTCCATCTCACAATCCTGAGATCATGACCTGAGCCAAATCCAAGAGAAGGATGATTAATCAACCACACCACCCAGGTGCCCCATATGTATTAAATTTTAAGACTGTAAGATAAACATATCAAGAATCACTATCCTGTTTCTAGTTATCAAACTGAACATTCTTCAGAATGGAGTATATAATCAAAATTTTTCTCAACCTTGTCTTTTATTGACATGTCAAAATATCTCCCTATAGCATAATAATTTTTACATAAAAGACATGTTTCTCTGACTAGAGTTCTCTATTTGAATTAGAAGGTAGCATAGGAAGTTGACCTGAAAAGTAGAGAATTTTCTTCCCCGGTGCTTAATAGCTTACTTTTTAAAAAAGATTATTTATTTGAAAGAGAGAGAGAGAGCATGGGGAGGAGCAGAGGGAGAGAATTCAAGTGGACTTCACACTGCACACAGCACCCCACAGAGGGCTCAATCTCACAACTTTGAGGTCATGACCTGAGCTGAAATCAAGAGTCTGATGCTTAACCAACAGAGCCACCCAGGCATCCAAAGGAATGGCTTGTTTTTTTTTTATACTCCATATTTATGGTAGCCTGTTCTAAGCAGTTTTTCAGCTTATGTTGATGGAATTCAGTCTACTTTTCAGTATTTTTATGTCTGTCCCATTTTATGTCATTATATAAATTTAATAGTTGCTTCAGTTGCATTACACAGCTTTGTACATTATAGAGGTAAGAAAGGGTTTTGAACTAACTGGAGATTTGGGTTCTTAAAGTTGTGAAAATCCTTAAGTCACCTGCTTTCACCCTATATAGATAATGCATGCTCATTTATGTGACCATTTAGTTCTTCTACTCAAAAACAAAGTAAATAGATAAAGAAGTTTGAAGGGTGTTTATGGTTAGTTTTCTACTGATACAGAGCAACCTTTCCCAAACTTAGTGGTTTAAAACAATAAACAGCTATTATTGTATGCACTTTCTGTGGATTAAGAATCCCAAAGTGACTTATCTGGATGGTACTGCCTTGTGATCTTTCATGTCAGTCCATATGTCAACATGTTAGCTAGTGATTCAATCATCTGAAGGCTTGACTGAGGTTGAAAGTCCACTTCTGAGATGTGTTACTCATATAATTGTCAGGAGGCCTTAATTCCTCACCACACTGGCTCCTCCATAGGGCTGCCTGGGTGTCCCTACACATGGCAGGTGATTTCCTCCAGAACAAGCGATCCAAGAGAAAAGCTAAAGCTGTGATATATTTTATGACACAGCCTTGGAATTTATACACTATCACTTCCACAAAATCTTATTAGTTATAGATGTCAACCCTATTCGTAATGGGAGAAACTACATAAAAGCATGAATACCGTGAAGTAGAGATTTTGGGGGGCAATTTTGGAGGCTGTCTTCATGGTCTGCCCTTTGACTCCCAGTGATTTATGACCCTTCCACAGGTAAAATACACTCACTTTCCTCCCAAATTCCTAGAAGTGTCATTTCTCAATAGCAATAGCTCAAAGTTTGAATTTCATCATTTAAATTAGGTCCAGGTACAGATGACGTTTCTTGGATGTAGTTCCTCAACTGCAATTCCTCCTGATATGAAGACCTTGAACCAAAGTGAACTTAAGTTATTTACCCCCTTGTATGCATCCAGCATACAGTGGTGGAACTGGCACACTAACATTTCTGTTCAAAGGGGGGAAAAAGTCGCATGGGCATAATTGGTCCAAGGCAATTCTAAGATCCAGCCAAAGGTTCAAAGTACTTTGATTAGGATTTGTCTTACTCCAGCTTAGGAAATAAATACCCAGGCCTTTTGGTTCCACTCTACGGATTCTTGGTTCTTTCATTTAAGTCATCCCTATTCAAAAAAAAAGTGGCCCATATTTGTAATTGTGTAGACATTGTTTTATTGAATATAGATCATATATATTAATTTATGTACCTATGTGGTTCTTCTATCCAAGAACAAAGCCATATAGAAATGGAAGGTTAATAGATTGCAATAATTCTACCTAAATTTGTCAGGGTATTAAGTATTCATCAAACACAGAGACAATTTAGATCTCCTTTCTATATTTGATCTAGTTTTACCTATAGATATTATTTCTTTGAAACATTTTCCCAGGTAGGTTTTATATCATTAGAACAACAACAAAAAAAAAAAAAAAAAAAAAAAAAAAAACACTTAAAAATAAACAAACAAAAATTTTAACTTCTCTCTAAGGTACCAACTACTTGAAGGTACTCAAGAAAGGATTAGTGATGGGGGCATCTGAGGGGCACACTCAGTTAAGCATCCAACTCTTGATTTTGCCTTAGGTCATGAGATCCAGTCCCATGTTGGGCTCTGCACTTAGCATAGAATCTGCTTGGGATTTTCTCTGCTTCTCCCTCTGCCTCTCCTGCATACTCTCTCTCTCTCAAATAAATCAATCTTTTTTAAGAAACAAAAAAGGAAAGAAAGAAAGGATTGATGATGAATCTATTTCTCTCAGTTCCCTGGATATTTCAAGAGAAAAACAGGTACAAGCACTGTCTTTGATCTCTCCACTGTTACAGGTGTATAATCTGCTAAGTGTGAAAGATCTTACTGATTTCCCTAAAAATCTGGACCAGCAGGAAGAAGAACAAGCAAGTCATAGCCATCCTTATGTCCTTCATAAAGGAGCCATCTATATTCGCTTACCAAGTTATGATGAATGATAGCTTCCTAAAGGTAAAGTCCCTATTATTTATTAATGTACCATCTTATGAAAGTTTTAGTGTTGATAAAACTAAATATATATAGTTTAGAAATTGTTTAGCCTAACAGTTGGTAAGTCAGAGGTCCAGGTACCTCTGACTAGACCTAACCTCTGTCATTTCATTGAAAGATTTTTGTTATATTTAATTTATTTGCAAAAGGCCACATGTAATAAAATCTTAATAAGCCATAAAATTTATAATTTTACCACTCTCTATATATTTATTGAGTTTGTGTATCTCCATGAAATTAATATAACATTAAGGCTATTAGAGTTACATAGGGACATTTCTAAGGAAAATATATTTCATATATTCTAATCAAGTTTACAAATGTATTGAATCACAATTTTTACAGGTATGGGATTAAAGGTGTTCACTAACTCTAAAATCTGAAAACCACGGCCATGTTCAATGATTTACCCACATGTAGGAAGAGAAGGGCAACCACTGATGGCAGGTACAATAACAAGTTGCTTTCAGTTTTTTATTACATCCAACAATATTACTTAGCAAAAAAAAAAAAAAAAAAAAAGGTAAAATGAGATAGATAGTGTAACCATTTTATACATAGAGCAACCAAGGTTCAGATAACATGTTTCTTGCTGAGATCACTTAGCTGGGAAATGGCATATCCAGAACTGACCAGAGTGCTTTAAAGTTGATTCAGATACTTTAGGGCACAAAATCAGATGAAACACAAGATTCTACTATAAGATAAGGAAGGAAAAAATTTACAGAGTAAGGGGAGAATAATTTTAATTATGGAATCAAGAAACATTCTGTTCTGTATCTTAAAGAACAGAAAGGAAGAGAAAAAGGCACCTGGGTAGCTCAGTCTTTCAAGCATCTGACTTCAGTTTAGGTCATGATCCCAGGGTTGTGGGATGGAGTCCCGCATCAGGTTCCTTGTTCAGCGGGGAGCCTGCTTCTCCTTCTTTCTCTGCTCTTTCACCTGCTCATGTTATGTCTATATCTCAAATAAGTAAATCAAGTCTTTTTGAAGAAAAAAAGAAGGAGAAAAGGCCTCACTAGTGAAAAGAAGTAGTGTGAAGATGGCAGAAAAATCTCCTAATCCAAGGCCATAAATAAATAAATAAATAAATAAATAAACAAACAAACATCAAATGAAGCCACCTCTTACTACACCCCTCAATTTTCCATTAAAACTTACGTTCCAATCCCCAGGTCTATTTATACTTGGCAGCAATTAACCAATCCTTTTTCCTCCCTTTCTCCCATGATTCTGACTGTCCATGTGTCCAAGATATTCTTGAGGTCTACTATTTTTGAATATTAACATCTTTTGAGTTTGGGTTACAAATCAGGGGTTTTATGTGTTAGGTGCATATGTGATGCCTCTTCTCTATGCATCAAATCCTTCATCAATAAATTGAAGGAATTTGACTAAAGGCTCTTCAAGGCCTTTCAAAATACCCAATAAAAATAACAAAATATGATGTACCAGAACAAATTAAGAATTTTGACTGCTTAAAAATTGTTCTGAGACATTGGTAAGGTTAACTATACATCTATAAACCAGCCCTGTAATGAAGAAAAAAATGCTATCAGCTTACTTTTAAAAGACCATAGACTATTTTTCTCAATAATAACACAAATAAATTCCAAAGAGTTTCTCAGTGATGGTAAATACGATTTTGTCAAGTAACTAACATGTTATATAAATGATAGAGAATAAGGAAAAGGAAAATAATCATGAAAGTTACAAAGGAATAAGTCTGAGTTTAAACCATGGAAGTTTGAGGGAGAAGGAAATTTTCTAGAATTTAATAAGGATAGAATTGTAACCATATAATATAACTCAAAAAAAAAAAAAAAAACTTACGAAGTATATAGATATAAATAGCTGAGAATTGAAATAGGCAGATATATTGAATGATAAACAGGTAGATTTAAATGAATCAAGTATATGATGCAATGAAAGAGCTACAAAACTAGAATATTTTGTGGAAGTTCTTAAAAATAATTTGAAGAACATAAAATCCATTCCCATGTCTGTTTGGGAAGGTATCATACAACCTCCAAGGGCTTGATGACATGGAACAATATACCTGGAAAATAAAACTTTAATATTGTCCCTAGCATGAGAGAGAGAAAAGTGGTTCATCCAAAAAAGGGATTAAAATCATGTTAGACAATGATAAAAATAATTAGGGCCTGAAACTACAAAAATTAAGAAGTCATATGAATAGTCATTGAACACTTACAGACCTACTTTCTAGACATATAACAAATGTTGAGAACAAAAATCTTCACTGTTTTGAAGGTCATGTCCTAATGGACACAGGAAGGATGTAAACAAAATTAGCAAGTATATTATATAGTCTATTAACTGATGATAAAGGCTATGGGAAGAATTAAAAGAAAGAATGTAATATCAAGACTAAAGGATGTCAGGGACCGCCTCTGGCCAGGAAAGTCCCCGCCATTACAAGATGGCACTTGGCTCACTGTCAGCAAAATACGCTGCAAGTAAACAACAAACGTTCTGGTGAAGCCCACCTAAAGGAGGACATAGTCATTGGCTGTTTCAAATTTAATCAGCATAGTAACAGGACTCTCATTGGCTCTCCCCATTGCTTGGCCCCTTATTGGTCACCCAGCCGCATATAAGCTAAGGAAGTTGATGAAATAAACGAATGAAGCATTAACACCATACCAGGCTCATTGTCGTTCTTGTGGGCTGAGGGCGACAAATGGTGCCGAAACCTGGGAATTGTTAACGAGTAGTAAACCTTGCAAGGAGTAAAACCGCAGGTAAGAGGGAAGGGACCACGATCAAAGTGGTGGGAATCTTGTTTAAGACCACAAGAAGAAGTGGGGCGGCCATAGAGCCAGAATTTTCTTATCGCTTGTGAAATTAACCTAAGCGCCAGATGGGTTCTGAATTATCAAAATCTAGATTGGAGGGTTCTTTAAAGGACCTTCTCAAAGCCAACAGTGCACCTCTGAAATCAAAAACTGCTAGAGCATTTCTAACTACAGTGGAAACCGTTGCACCTTGGTTTTTGGATGAGGGTTTGTTAAATATTCCGCAATGGGACCATTTAGGAGAGGATCTTAAGAAAAGAGATAAAAGCCAACCATTTTCGCCTGGAACATTAGCTATATGGACTCTGGTTAGAGGATGCCTTGGGGGACATAAGCCAAGATGTGAGTCAGCTATTCAGGAGAGAGCTGAGGCCCTTGAGAGTTACACATAGCACCAGAAAAAATTCAAAAAACATCTATCAATGACTATCTGGGCACTAGACTTGATGATACTAAAGTTAAACCTTAAAAGGTAACCCTACAAACAGATAATTTAAAAACATTAAATGACTTCCAAAAGCTACTAGGAGACATTAATTGGATTAGGCCTTATTTAAAGCTTACAAACCAAGAATTACAACCTTTATTTGAAACACTCAAAGGAAATGCTGATCTCAATTCACCCCGTCATATGTCCAGATAAGCCCAAGCAGCTATGAAGTTAATTCAAAAAAGACTGGAAGCTGCTCATGTTGACAGAATTGATTATTCAAAAATGCTATATTATTGTATTCTCGCTGTGGAACAAGCCCCCACTGCGGTCTTCTGGCAGGAAGGACCCATATCATGGGTCAACCTAGCCTACTCTCCAGGAAAAATTCTGCCATGGTATCCAAACACCATTGCAAAAATTATACTGAAAGGTGTAAAACTCAGTGTCTCAGCATTTGGCAGACAACCTGACATCATCATCACTCCCTATACACAAGACCAATTAACCTGCTTAGCAGCATGTGATGACGATTGGGCTATAACCTTGACCATTAGCAAAGTTCGACAATCATTATCCTACAAGCCCATGGCTTCAATTTAGCTTAACCCATCCACTCATTTACCCTAGGGCAACTCACCACAAACCACTCAATGGTGCTAAATTGGTTTTCACTGATGGATCCAAACATGGGGTGGGTGCTATAGTCACAAAGGAAAAAAAATAAAAAATTGGACCTTCTGATTCAGAGCTCTTCCCCACAGGTCACAGAGCTACTTACTGTTACAAAAGCATTTCAAATGTTTCATCAAGAACCCTTCAACCTTTTATCAGATAGTAGATATGTGGTGCAAGCTGTCTCAATCATTGAAAATGTGGGTTCTATTAATGCCAGGTCTACTATCTCTAAGGCATTACAAGAAATCCAAACATTAGTTTGGGACAGGAAGGCTCCATTTTATAATGGCCACATACAAGCTCATACAACCTTACCAGGCCCCTGACAGAAGGTAATCGGTTAGCAGACTCCTTAACCAGAGGAGAATTTGTCTTTGCCATTGAGGACCCGGTGCAACAGGTGAGACATTATCATAAGCTGTTCCATGTGAATGCTTTAACTCTTTGCCTCAAATTTAACATAACAAAAGCACAGGCACAGGACATAGTAGTCTCCTACAGAAATTGCCTGACCTTACTACCTGCACTTAGGGGTTAATCCTAAGGGTTTGTTACCTAATCATATATGGCAAATGGATGTCACACATGTTTCAGAATTTGGAAAGTTAAGATATGTTCATGTCTCTGTAGATACCCGCTCTGGAATAATTTTCGCCTCAGTGTATATGGGGGGCGGGGAAATCCAGAGATGTTATCGCCCATTGCCTACAGGCTTTCACAGCGTGGGGAAAGCCACACCAGTTAAAGACAGATAATGGTCCAGCCTACACCTCACAACCCTTTAAAGCCTTCCTACAGCAACTTGACATTCACTTGATACATGGAATACCCTATAACCCACAAGGACAGTGTTGTGGAGCGCACACATCTTACAATAAAAAATGCGCTTTATAAACAAAAAGGGGGGATAGGGGACACCTTCAGATTTCCTAAAGATAAGCTCAACACCATTCTCTTTATTTTGAATTTTTTAACATTGGACAAAATGGGTAAATCAGCTGCAGACAGACATGCAAGTGATGCTGCTGCTCCCCCCAAGCCTTTAATCCTTTGGAAGGATATTCTTACAGGACAGTGGAAGGGTCCAGACCCTGTACTAATCTGGAGCAGAGGTTCTGTTTGTGTTTTTCCACAGGACAAGGAAGTACTTATTTGGATTCCTGAGCAGTTAACCCGACAAGCCTCAGACCCTGAAGACAGCGCTAAAGAAGATGCCACTGATACTACTGATATGGGGAGCATTAACACTCCACATCCCACTGATAGTGACCCGTGAATTGTGAGCAATCCTTAAAGCCTGGCCCTACCCTTTGCCAGTTACTAACTCCTCATTAATATTCCCTCTATTTTTCACAACTAATCAAACATTAGAACTGCCTACTGTACACAATTCACCTGACGTCGCATCTTTACAGAATCATACCTTCTATCTGCCAGGAACTTTACTATTACCTTAGACATGAACCAAACATCACCCCCATGTATCCAATTGAGTATAATCACACTGCCGTTAAAGGTTATGTTCCCGTCTTATAGGGTCTTACCCCCAGCCCTTTGTGTTACCCCTATAAAATTCTCTCAATTTAATAAGGCCAGGAATTCCTCCCAACAGCTCTCCCAGTATTTGCAGGGTGCTTGGCCTGACGATTTTCAAAATTTCACACGAATCCCTCTGGCTGAGATAACTCAACTAAATAGTATGCGTGTGCAACCAGCTTCCCTCCCAGAGCTATTTCAAACATTCAGCAATATATTCCAGTTCACCAAACAATGGGCTGGCACAATTGGTCTTCTTGTCCTCCTTCTTATTGGCATTCTGCTTTTATTCAGAAAAGTTCGCCAATGGAGAACACAGCAGCGAGAGCAGAGCCGAGCTATAGTACAAGCCCTTAGGTCAATAGAGGCTGGGACATCTCCCCAGATATGGCTAAGCATGCTAGATCGGTAATCAAAGACGGGTAAGATCAGTAGAGAAGCATACCAACCTAAGACAGGACAGAGATCATCGATATCTTGTGTCTGATGATGGGTAAGGATGTTTTCTGCTACTGACGACCTAAGACAGGGGGAGATGTCGGGGACCGCCTCTGGCCAGGAAAGTCCCCGCCATTACAAGATGGCACTTGGCTCACTGTCAGCAAAATACGCTGCAAGTAAACAACAAACGTTCTGGTGAAGCCCGCCTAAAGGAGGACATAGTCATTGGCTGTTTCAAATTTAATCAGCATAGTAACAGGACTCTCATTGGCTCTCCCCATTGCTTGGCCCCTTATTGGTCACCCAGCCACATATAAGCTAAGGAAGTTGATGAAATAAACGAATGAAGCATTAACACCATACCAGGCTCATTGTCGTTCTTGTGGGCCGAGGGCGACAAAAGGAGTTGCAACTTTCAATAAGGTGCTCAGTGACTATCCTATCAAGAGAGTGAAATCTGAGCAAAGACTTGAGGGAAGACGATAAAATAAGAGACTATCTGGAAGAAGAGTATATCAGTCATAGAAAGCAACATGAATAATAGAAAATAGAAAATACCTGTGGAGTGCTTACTTTGTTTTGGAATACCGATGAGAGGGAGATAGAAGATAGATGGCTTTATTGAGATGTAACTGACATGTAATATATGTTTAATATATATATATATATGTTTAATATAATGCTCTTATTTTTTAGAGGGTTGGAGCAGAGGAAGAGGAAGAGAGAGAATCTCAAGCAGACTGCCCATTGCACATAGAGCCCCACATAGGGCTCAATCTCATGACCCTTAGATCACGGCCTGAGCCAAAGCCAAGAGTCAGACACTTAACCACTAAGCCACCTAGATGTCCCATGATGCACTTATATATATTGCAAAATGATTATCACCACAGCATTAACTAAAATTTCCTTGGCCTTGTAATTTCCATTTCTTTAAGTTTTTGTTTTAATTCCAGTTAGTTAACATACAGTGTTTTATTAGTTTCAGGTGTAGAATTTAGTGATTTCTTTACTTCCATACATCATCTGGTGCTCATCACAAGTGCCTTCCTTGTAACCCATCGCTTACTTCACCCATCTCCTCAACCACCTCCCCTCTGGTAACCCATTAATTTGTTCTCTAGAGTTAAGAGTCTGTTTCTTGGTTTGTCTGTCTGTCTCCTTTTTCCCCTCCTTTGCTTGTTTGTTTTGCTCCTTAAATTCCACATATGAGTGAAATCATCTGGTAGTTGTCTTTCTCTGACTGCCTTAGGAATTTTATTCATCCATTTAAAAAAATGAAATCTTGCCATTTGCAACAACATGGATGGAGATAGAGACTGTAGAGCTAAGTGAAATGAGTCAGCCTATTTCTTTTTTATGTTTATCACCACTTTTCAAATGGAAAAGTAACTCAAGCCATTAAGATGCCACAGCCAGTTTAGATATGGAATGGGGATGGATTCAAATCTGGATGTTTGACTCCAAGATCCATGTTTTTTAACCTCTATACTATTCTGTCTCTCAAAGACTCTAAGGTGAGAGCTTGTCTAGAGCATTCTAAAGGTAAGGGAACCATTGTGGTCAGAACGGAGTGAATCAAGGGAGAGTGAAATCAATGGAATAACTGAGGCCAAATTGTATAGGGCTTTGTAGGTCATTAAAAGAACTTAACTTTTTACTCTGCGTGAGATGGAAAGATGTTTCAGAAGGGATGGGTAAAATGATCTAATATGTTCCTTATAAGATCACCTAAATACTACATTTAGAAGAAAATTAAGTTTTGAGTTTTTATACTTTTTTGCTTGAAATAGCAAAGGTCAAAAATGAATACAAGTATTACAAAGCTAGACTAAGTGGCCCTTTAACAGCCATGAACAGAATGTCCAGGAGAAAGTATTTTGTGATCAGCAGTGAAATAAAATATAAGAGGATATGTTCAGGGATCAACACATTTTGATGAAATCAGATGGGGAAAAGAAACAAAATAATAATAATAATATTTTGTCTTGGGAAATTAAAGGCATTTCAGTAGAGTTTATGAGTTGTGAAATAAAGAAGAATAAAATTTTAATGTAAACACTGTGGAAGGATCAGTAGAGAGTTATGGTGACCTTGAGAATAAGACAATAAGGAAAATATAGTCTTCATCCAATAAATGGAGTTAAAATAACACATTAAGCCATTCTTCATTAACTACAATAGCTGGAGAAGTTGAAGGGTCTTTGACATATGGAGCAGGAAAGAGAAAATAATTTATTTAGATGCACCATCCATTAAGATAAACTTGAATACTAATAATCTGTTTCCATATTCAACCTAAGAGTAAAGACATAATAGAGCAACATCAGTGAGAAACCAAAGGCAATAATAGAGATGACTGCCACTTAGAAGGACATGAGGGAAAGAAGATGTATGATATTTAAAGCAATTACTATTGATGCTTTTTATAGTTGAGAGATATTGAGGAGAAATTCCTGGTAATGGTTTTCCTTATAAATGTTCTTTCACAAAGGCAATTCTGAAATATCAGATGGAGTACTTGGATGGAGAGCCTCAATCAAATTCAATTAAGGATGATTTCTAACAAAAAAGAACCAGAAAGGCTTCATGTTTAGTTCTCTACTCCTTCACTTTGTAAATAATTTCTGTCTCCATCATAGAGCTATACCAAATGGAAATGTCTCTTTGGCATCTTGAATTTTTCATTTCTCCTTCCCAAGAAATAAAGAGAATGAATTCTAATGCTCTAGTCTTGTAATGAGTTTCCAAGCTTCAGTATAGTGCAAAGAGTTGATATTATTAAAATTCTGTTCACCCCATTGGTAATTCAAACAAATGAATACATGTTGCCTAAAGAGAATTTGGCATTTTCTGCTCAATCCTTTTTATGGAGAAAACAATACTCTGATCTTGAGAAGTCACTATTTCTCCCACAAACCATAAATGGATCTCCAAGTTATCTTGTCCTATTATCCATTATCTTGTCTTAGTATCCTGTTATCCATTGAGTCTCCACTCAACATAGAATTATGGTATCTCCAGGAAACATGGAGTTTCTACCTTCAACAAAGACTTCTCTCTGCTCAAAGAATAAGGACTCAACAAGTTATTTCCAAAGTTCTACAACTCTCAGGAGGACAATCTGAGTGGGAATACTAAAAATTTGCTCTTCTGAAGTAAGTCAATCAGAGAAAGACATTTATCATATGATCTCTCTGATATAAGGAATTTGAGAGCCAGGGTGGGGGGTTTGGGGAGTAGGGAAGGAAAAAATGAAACAAGATGGGATCAGGAGGGAGACAAACCATAGAGGACTCTTAATCTCATAAACAAACAGTGTTGCTGGGGCGTGGGGGGTAGGGAGAAGGTGGTTGGGTTATGGACATTGGGGAGGGTATGTGTTATGGTGACTGCTGTGAAACATGTAAGCCTGATGATTCACAGACCTGTACTCCTGGGGCAAATAATACATTATATGTTAATAAAAATAATTTTTTTAAAAAAGAAGAGACTAATAGATCTGATTCTTCCCCTCTGCATAGAAGCAAAGCACACAGCATTGTGAGGTTATTTTTTTTCACTAGCAGCAAGAAATTTGCTTATTTTAATGCAAGAGTATGTAAAATGGAAGTTTGCATTTGAATTACAGTTTCAATAAACAGAATCACTATAAAAAAATTTGCTCTTCTAAATTTTACATTGGCACCATGAAATGAATGGATGCTTTTTCTTTAACTTGATTGTAATTTTCCCTTAATTTTATAGCAGGTTTAGCAGCAGGTCCTCAATTTCACTCATATAATATGTCCGCAAATAATATGCAAAGTTCAGAGGCAATCTCTGAAACAGTATGGGTTTATTTCCCTGAGACCTGGATCTGGTATTGGGTGATGGTAGGGTAAGTACCTTCATTCTCCTCCATTTGCTGTGGGTGAGGGAATGTGGGTTCTTCAGCATTTTCAACTCTAAGAATAATCTTTCTGAAAAGTTCTAAATAATCATCTTAACATCTCATCCTTTCAGGATGAGCCTTTAAAAATGCTTTTATTATTTGGTTTTTATTTATTTGTTTGTTTGTTTATTATTTTATTAGTTATTTTTATGATTGATTTTAGTATTTTTATTAATATTTATATTTAATTGATAAATTTATTGTTTTATTTATTTATTTTTATATAAATCATTTTATTTATTTATTTTATTATTTGGGTTCATTAGTAAAATTGTCTCAGAGATAAGCAATTCTGAAAGAATTATTCCTGAGACTGCCAGAAAACAGATATGGGTACTAAAAGTATCCAAATGCTAGATTGCCTAATGCCATTGGGGGAGACTTCCATAAACAATATTAGAACATGCACATAAACACCCTAAGCTATATAAATTTATTGGTCTGCTTATTAGATCATGATCCTTAAGTATGCTGGTTTATGAGATCACACAACAGTGAGGGAAGTTTAATAACCAAACTGAATCACATTAAAATATTTTTCTTTAAAGTATAGACATGTTGATAAGGGAAAGAGGCAGCATTTAGTGCCTTTTGTATTCCCAACTCAGTTTGCCTATACATTACCTAGTGGACACATGTGCACATACTGATTCTCACTTGAGAAGAGATGTTTCACCTGTTCACTTTCTGTTCTTCACATTTCTATCTTCCCCCAGCTCATCAGGGGTGGCCAAAGTGGGAGTAACAGGCCCTGGTACTATCACAGAGTGGAAGGCAGGGGCCTTCTGCCTATCCAATGACACTGGACTTGGTCTCATTCTTCCTGCCTCCTGCTGAACCTTCCAGCCCTTCTTTGGGGAGCTCACAGTGCCCTACTCTGTGATCCACGGAGAGGTCTTCACACTCAAGACCACTGTCCTCAACTACCTTCCCAAATGCATCTGGGTAAGAAAAATAGGGTGAAGAGAATCAAAAATTTCTTTCCCTCAGCTCCTGATTCAGTTTAAACCTGACAAGCAGAAACCAGTAGGTCCTGCTCCCAAGGGCAATTATACCATTGCTTCTTTTCCCTACTGCCCACTGCTTCATCTGCAGAGTTCTCCAGTCTACCCTAATGCAAAGGCCAGATCCTCCTAGTAAGTGATCATCCTTGATTTGCATAATTGCATCCTCATACTTCTCAAAGCATACATGAGCTTATACGACATCATTTTGTCCAAATCCCAATTTAGTCCCCCACCTCATTTGTGGCCCCAATTCTGCACATTCATTGTCTCTCTGAACATATTCTGGTAATTTCTCTCCCTCTACTTCCCTTGCAAGTGATAGGTCAGTGTGGAACTGAAAGCTTCTCCAGCCTTCCTACAATCCCAAAATGAGAAGTGAGAAGAAACCTATCACATCTGTGCAAATGAGCAGCAAACCCTGGTTTGGATGATGACTCCTAAAACTCTGGGTAAGTGACATTCCACCAAAGGTTCTCAGGTGGACAAGGGTGGTGGATATCTGAACACTACTGATACCACATTTGCTTTTTTGTTTCCCATAAATATAATTCCATAAAGTTAGGTCTTTTCTTCTTTTGATTTCACCCACAGTGTTTTCCTCCCAGTACTCCCACTGCACCTGGGCCCCATAATCACTGTACTTGGGCACGGGAATGCTCCGTGTCCATTAGCCTTGAGGTTTTTTTCAGCTTTATTTCCTATTCCAGCTGGTAGTAAGTCTAAAGGGCAGCCCTTCAAGACGATTACAGAGCAAAAGTCATTTTCAGCTATTAGGAATGGCTTGGACTGCTATCAAGATGGTTGCTCATTTTTTTCCCACATTCTCTGTTTTAGGGAATGTGAATTTCTCAGTGAGTGCAGAGGCAGTGCAGTCCCCAGAGCTGTGTGGAAATGAAATTGCTGAGGTCCCTGAAATCAGGAGCAAAGATACGGTGGTCAAAACCTTGTTGGTGGAGGTAAGTTGGTCTGAACCACTTCAAAATTTTCCTGAGACTGTAACAATAGGAACAGTGAGAAACAGCATGACCATATTCTTGGACTAACAAAGAATAATTAACACTGTACCCACACAATCCACCTGATAATAAGACTAATGGAATTTCCTGCCCTAAAAGTATTATAGCAAACTTTTTTAGCTAACTTTTTTTTGTGTGGATATATTTCTTTATTAGCATAAATGAGAAATTTCCTTTTTTTTTTTTAATTTCTTTTCAGCGTAACAGTATTCATTGTTTTGCACCACACCCAGTGCTCCATGCAATACGTGCCCTCCTTAATACCCACCACCTGGCTCCCCCAACCTCCCACCCCCAGCCCCTTCAAAACCCTCAGGTTGTTTTTCAGAGTCCATAGTCTCTATCATAAATACTCTTTCTTACGAATTATTTCAGACCTAGTCCCTTTTCCTGACCTCTCCATCTCTTCTAAGATTCATTTATTTCTCACACTTTTTACCTTTGATTATCTTTCCTTATTATCCCTCATTTTCTCTTCTGCTGGTCTCCATGGTTCTTCAGAGTTTAATGGATTTATCATAATTTGATGATAAGTAGGGTGTTAAGATGAACCCCACCCTTCAAAGCAATGAACCTGTGGTTATCCTTCAAAAACCTGGACATTTATCCTTTTTCTCCTCCCCCCCCCCAACTTGAGCCTGAAGGTATTGAGCAAAGACTTTCAACTCTATAATTTGCACTTCAGGTAAGAGTCGATCTTCAGAGGGCTCCTGGATGTCTCAGTGGATTAAAGCCTCTGCCTTCAGCTCAGGTCGTGATCCCAGGATCCTGGGATCGAACCCCACATCAGGCTCTCTGCTCAGCGGCGAGCCTGCTTTCCCCCTCTCACTCTGCCTGCCTCTCTGCCTACTTGTGATCTCTCTGTGTCAAATAAATAAATAAATAAAATCTTTAAGAAAAAAAAAAAAGAGTCCATCTTCATAATCAGAGTGAGAATAATGCCTCCCAGGGACATGTATGTCAAGTTACAATGGATGTCCATACATGTTATCTCCCCTTATCTTTAGAACATTCTCTTAAATTTGACATAGCAATAAGTATTTCTTTATATGCATTTTACAGAAGAGGACACTGAGCCCAAGAGAGGGGGTTATTATGTCCTTGGGGTATGGACAAGACCAACACTGGGGCTTGCTCAGTTCACATTTAACCTTTACCTCCATAGTCCAGGAACTGCTCATGAACCAATAAGGACATAGTAGCTCAGAATGTCATAGTCTAGGTAGAAAGACAGCAAAGTCTTAATAAGGTTGAATGATGGTGATATTCTCCAAAATAGTTAATGATGAAACATACAGCATTTTGTACTCATCTTACTGAAAAATTGTTTCACGGCCAAAAAACAAACAAACAAACAAAAAAACACTTTACATTAGGGATTTATCATTTCATTAAGGAACAGCTGTAGCAGGGCACACCTGGGTGGCTCAGTGGGTTAAGCCTCTGCCTTCAGCTCAGGTCATGATTCCAGGGTCCTGGGATGGAGCCCCGCACTGGGCTCTCTGCTTAGCAGGGAGCCTGCTTCCTCCTCTCTCTCTGCCTGCCTTTCTACTTGTGATCTCTGTCTGTCAAATAAATAAATAAAATCTTTAAAAAAAAACAAAAAAAAGGAAACAGCTGTAGCCTTTAAATTACATTACCATATTAGTATTAGTTCTACATCCATAGTATATCTGACACTGTTCTTGTCTTTTGAGAAGGACCAATTTAAAACATAAAAAGCAGAGAACAATACAATCAGAGGATTAGACAATGAGATCAAAGAACTACACATCCTATCAGCTCCCACACCTTCTTTTAGAGAGAACCACCATGCAGAGCTACCCAGAACATAGTAAAATGAGAGGGGAAAGGACTCTGGAAGTCATTTTGTGCCAAGAAGAGCTGTACAATTAAAGGTAATTTCACCTTAAGTCAAAGTCCTTATTCCTCAGACCCAGGGTTCCTAAAGGAGACACAATAATATGACTAAATATAATAATAACCACAACAGTAACTGCCCACCTGTTTGGAGACATCAAGTGTTGCATGGGCTGTTCTAATGCACGTGTGTTTTACATGCATTCTTCCACTGAATCATCACATGGGCAAGTTTGACTATGAGGAGGTTGAGTAATGCACCCATGGTACAGAGGTAGTAAGTATGGATCTGAAGCCCCTCTCGAACCACTACATTCTATTACAATAAGAGATGTCATACGCTGGTGTGGGTTATCTGTTTCCAAAGGTACTGCATTATCTGAGCAGCTATCCCTGAAGCTCCCACCAAATGTGGGTCAAAGAATCTGCCAGAGCCTCTTTCTCACTTTTGGGTGAGTCATCTTGCACCTGGAAAACTTGGGACAAAAGAACAGCTATCATACATCTGAATCTATAAACCTATATCTATATATTTGTGGGGGATTTTAAGATTTGTTTATTTATTTGAGACAGAGAGAAAGAGAATAAGGGGAGGGGCAGAGGGAGAGAATCTTCAACCAGACTCCTCACTGAACATGGTGTCTGATGTGTGGCTCACAACTGTGGACCATGACCTGAGCTGAAACCAAGAGTCAGACACTCAACGGTTTGAGCCACCAAGGCACTCCAATATTTATATTTTAAATTGCAACTTATTGGGCACCTGGGTGGCTCAGTGGGTTAGACCTCTGCCTTCAGCTCAGGTCATGATCTCAGAGTTCTGGGAACAAGTCCCGCATTGGGCTCTCTGCTCAGCAGGGAGTCTGCTTCCCCTCTCTCTGCCTGTCTCTCTGCCCACTTGTGATCTCTCTCTCTGTGTCAAATAAATAAATAAAATCTTTATAAATAAATAAATAAATAAATTGCGACTTATTAATAGCATCTATCTCTCTTAGGATTCTGGAAGTCTTACTCTCTAAATATAAATTTCCTCTTACCTAAATGATGGTGTCTATGACTCTAAATATGAAAACAATTTGTCTTTAATAATGTTGGTCTAAGGGTGCCTGAGTGGCTCAGTGGGTTAAGCCTCTGCCTTTGGCTCAGGTCATGATCTCAGGATCCTGGGATCAAGCCCTGCATCGGGCTCTCTGCACAGCAGGGAGCCTGCTTCTCCCTTTTTCTCTGCCTGCCTCTCTGTCTGCTTGTGATCTCTCTCTCTGACAAATAAATAAAATATTTTAAAAAATAATTTTGGTCTTCTTAAGAGCTGAAATTACTCTGATATCTAATTTTTCACATTCCCTAGGTGACATATTATGTTCTGCTATGCAAAATATACAGTCTTCTCCATATGCCCTATGGCTAGGGAGAACAAAACATGGTCCTGTTTGCTCCTAATATCTATGTCTTGAACTATCTGAATGAAACCCAACAGTTGACTCCAGAGATCAAGTCCAAGGCCCTTGGCTATATAATCAGTGGTGAGACAAAAGTTTACTTTGTTATTCTGAGACTTTTCCCGATTAAACTTGAATTATATAACCAGATATTAAGCTAATGATGGTGACTTTGTGGAAATGATGATTTTCCCTCTATTTAATAAAATGTAGTATTATGGCATATCCATAATATTCTTAAAACCATGTCAGATAGGACATGTCTGTGGCTTCTGGCTGCATCAGCCTGCACTTATGGGTGGTCTGCCTTTCTATAACACTTCTTGTGCTTCTTGAACCTTCCATTCCAGGCTACCAGAGACAGCTGAACTACAAACACCAAGATGGTTCCTATAACACCTTTGGGGAACAATATGGCAGGAACCATGGTGACACTTGATAAGAAAAGAAAATCTATTCTGACTTTCAACTATGAGTTCACAGCATGTACATAAATTAGCCAATTTAATTCTTAACACAATCCTGTCAAATGAAAGCTATTCATTTCTTTTTACAAAGGAGGAAATGACATTCAGCATGGATAAATAAACATCTCTGGTACAAACAACTAATAAGTGGCAGAACGGAGAACACTTGGAAATTGATTTTTTTTTTTATATATCTGATACACCAAGCATCTTTTTCTCTCTCGTGTTGCTAAGGGACCATTGTAAGTTTGTAATTTTCCTTCTTAAGTTTTTTTCTCAGTACTGAGAGATACTAGAAACAGATTAGAAAAACTGAATGTATATTACCTTCTACTAGATGACTCTGTGTGTGTGTGCCTTTCTCTCTCTCTCTCTCTCTCTCTGTTTATATCTGTCTTCTGTCTCTCCATCCAACTGTCTGTCCATCCATCCATCCCATCTATGTACCTGTCTGTCCATCTGCTGATATACCTCTCTATGTATCTATCTGTCTTGAATAAGTCTGACCACACAGGAAAACAAGTGGAAATCAATGACCCAGAAAGTGGTGGAGGGGCTGGGTGATGTGGAGGGAAATATTTACTGAAGCAAGACCTTCAAAGTAGTTAGTTCATTAAAGTATTAGCTGCAGAAAAGACTATAAGAAATTTGTGAAAAAGAAATAAATACAGAAATCCCAGAAGTGTGAGAGCAAATATCATAACTACCCAAGAACCCTAGGAGATACCTGAATCTCTAAAGTGACACAGAAATGCTTTAGGAAGCAGGGATGGGTTGGTATGTGTTCACGTATCATCTACTAGTAATCAGGATTCTCTCATTTTTCTCACCCTTAAGACAACTCAGTCCACTGGGAGCAACCTCAGAAACTCAGGGCACCAGTGGGGCATTTTTACAAACCCCCGGCTCCCTCATCTGAGGTGGAGATGATGTCCTATGTGCTCCTAGCTAACCTCACGGCCCAGCCCGCCCCAACCTCAGAGGAGCTGACTTCTGCCTCGTGCATCATGAAGTGGATCACAAAGCAACAAAATTCCCACGGGGGTTTCTCCTCCACCCAGGTCCGTGGTTCCCAAATAGTCTTCTTCAGTCTCTAGATTCACTTGGCACATGGGAAGCTTGAAAATACAGCAGTTAATGAGGAAAGATAAGAGACTGTTACATCTTAGGGATATTTGAGGATAGTGAGAATATGAAGAGAAAGATCTAAGACATTCTCAAAAAACACTTTTCCCTAAGTACTATGTTAATATCCTGTCGATTTGGCTACTCACTGTAAACATCATTCCTCTCTAAAGCTTACGCACATTGGTCATTGACCACACTCTAGGGTTTTTTAATATCAATGCTCTTGACATTTTGGGTCAGATGGTTAGTTGTGAGGGGCTGTCTTGGACTCTTCAATGTTTAGCAGCACCCCTGTCCTTTCCCCACTAGACGCCAGTAACACCCTACTCCCAGTTGAGACCAGGTAAAATCACCCCTGGTTAAGAATCCGTGTTGTAGGGGTGCTGGGTGGCTTAGTCAGTTGAGCCTCTAACTCTTGATTTCAATTTAGGTCATGATGTCAGCATTGTGAGATGGAGCCCCACATCAGGCTCCATCGTTAATGGGGAGTCCGCTTATGATTCTCTCTCTTCCTCTCCCTTTGCCAACCCCCTCAAATAAATAAAATGAATCTTTAAAAAAAGTGGAAAATAGTGTTCTAGGCTCCAGACTAAATCTGTAGGATTCTTCCAACAAGAAATTATCTAAAGTGAGCCAGAAAATTGTATGATTTAAATGAAAGTAGACCAAGTGGAGTTCACTTTGATCTTCTTAGAATGATTAAGAAGTCCTGTTCAGGCTCTCCACTCCTTTCTACCTACCCTGTGAACTCCCTTCTGACCTTCTCTTTAAACTGAGCTTCCTTTTCAAAGCTGAAGTTCTTGGAATTTTCCTTTCTTGTTAAACATCCAGAGAATCTGAATTTTCACTCCTACAATCTTCTTTCAATATTTAGGATGGACCTAGGGAAACTTCTGTTTTTCAGAGACATTAGGTGTGGAGAATGTAAAATAAGCTGTATAAAAGAAGAAAAGAAGGTTGGGAAAGTTCAGCTGTCTCATATGACTACTCGCAGCCAGTTTCTCTCATTCTTCTATCTACATTAACACCAGTCACTCTTTTTCCTAGCTTGCTGATTTTTTGACCCAGTCTTTGAAAGATAAAGCCAAGAGGACTATTGATGAAAAAGAGCAGGCTGCATCTTCTAGAAAGAGAGAATAATCCCTTAGGACAAAACCAATATAAGGGAAAATAAGTGGCGGGGCTAATTCAAATCAATAATCTTGTATTTCATTTACAGAAACTATAGCATAAGTTTGATGAGGCCTGAAAGGCAGTGAGAAAGGAAAAACAATGAGTAGGTGTATACTTCAAGGGGAAAGCCAGCATCCCATCGTGGTAACCAACACAGACTTTGGGGGGAAATCCCTGCTACCAAAAACTTACTCTGTGGAAGTGGGTTCTGACATTTCCAGGACACAGTGGTGGCTCTCCAGGCTTTATCCAGATATGGAACAGCCACCTGCACCAGGACTGGGAAAGCTGCCCAGGTGACCATCCAGAACTCACAGGCATTTGTCACAAATTTCCAAGTGGACAACAACAACCTCCTGTTGCAGCATCAGGTCTCATTGCCAGAGCTGCCTAGTGAATATTCTATAACAGTGACTGGAGACAGATGTGTGTATCTTCAAGTAAGACTCCAGTTACGTGGGAAAGTTTAACCTTACTGAATGAAAGGGGAGCTCTGATCTCTCCTTCCTGGACAAGTAAAGGGCAAATAAGAAAAGTTGAATGATGAAAAAATGAGGAGTCCCAGGTAAGGAGAGAAGCTGACAGTGTGTTTGGTGTTCCACAGACATCCGTGATATACAATATTCTTCCAGAGAAGGAGGACTCTTCATTTGCCTTGGAGGTGCAGACTGTACCCCATACTTGTGATGGACCCAAAGCTCACATCAGCTTCCAGTTCTCACTGAATGTCAAGTAAGACTTCTGACTGAATTACATAATCCTGAGTCTAAAAGCTATCTGGAAACTTTAGTAATTAAAAATATATTTGGAAGCTATGCTGTTAGGTGGATATAATTTAAAATTGATATATCTACTAATGAAGTTAGCCTTGTATACATTACAAAGTGATCCTTTTCTCTAGCAATTTTTTTGTCTTAAAGTTTCAGTAACTTTAAGAACATTTAAAAGCAAAGTCTGGTCTTAAACTGTCAAATAAAAAATGTAGACCATTCAAATGTTCTAATAAATTCCTACTTTTGCACAAATTTTTGTTCAACTCATTGCTGAAGAATAAGTTACTTTCGGGTGCCAGGGCGGCTTAGTCGGCTAAGCAACTGCCTTCAGCTCAGGTCATGATCCCAGGTCCTGGGATTGAGCTCTACACCAGGCATGCTGCTCAGTGGGGAACCTGCTTCTCCCTCTCTCTTTGCTCCTACACCCTGCTCATGCTCTCTCTCTCTGTTGAATAAATTAATAAAATATTTTTTAATTACTTTCCACAAAGATTTGTACTTTAGGTTGAAGTAAGTCTTCCTTACCTCTTCTGAATAATTAAATTCTATTTTATTATTTTTCTAATCAAATACATAAATAGCAGATGTTAATATTAAATAGTATAAATTAAATGTAAAATATAGAAATTGCCCTGTAATAACCCATCAAAAACCTATAAAAATTTGGGGCTCTTGGGTGGCTCAGCCAGATGAGCATCTAGATCTTGGTTCAGGTCATGATTTCGCTATTGTGAGATCCAGCCCTGCAATGGACTCCATGCGCCACATGGAGTCTGCTTCAGATTCTCTCTCCCTCTGCCCCTCCCCCTGCTCGCACATGCTCTCTCTCTATTTCTCTCTCTCTCTAAAATAAATAAATAAATAAAATCCTTAAGTAAAAAATAACTTACAGGAATCCTAAGAAAACATAACAGCATATAATACTATGTGTCCACTGCTAATGATATTGATATCGTAAAATGAATTGTATTTCAGACAACCAACCTAATTAGTAAATATGGGTTTATGCAAAGTATAAAGCATAAGAGTCTATCTGATCCCACAACACTTTGGAACTTCTCAGGAGACATGCTGCATTCAGGTTAACTAAAAATAAAAAAGAAATAGGGCGCCTGTGTGGCTCAGTGGGTTAAAGCCTCTGACTTCAGCTTAGGTCACAGGGTCCTGGGATTGAGCCCCACATGGAGCCCTCTGCTCAGCAGGGAGCCTGATTCCTCCTCCTCTCTCTCTGCCTCTCTGCCTAGTTGTGACCTCTCTCTGTCAAATAAATAAATAAAATCTTTAAAAAAAAATAGAAAAGAAATACCTACAAAATAAAAACTGTATAGTATAAATGGAGTGTCCAAAAACTGGCAATGCAGATTACCAAGCTTCCGTTCCAAAGATTCTAATTTGATAGTTTTGGACTGAGACTTGAACATTTATTATTTTAGTAAGCTATAGATCTGATGTACATTCAGGTTTCCAAATATCAATGTCATACGTGTCCATGGAACAGAGATTTCTAGTAATTAAAATGTTACAGAAAATTTCAAGAAGCTAGGCATGTGTATGGTAGGTCTTGAAGGAGGGGGAGGGACTCTGGCTTTCTTTCACATACAAAGCCCTAATTCCTTTTTCCTTTGACACTACAGTTACACAGGGAGCCATCCTGTTTCCAATATGGTGACTGTTGATATGAAGACAGTGTCCGGTTTTATCCCCTTGAAACCAACAGTAAAAATGGTAGGTGTGTTTTAAGCCTAATAGATATCATACAAAAGGATACTCTGTATCTTCAAACTAAGACCATATCAATATCAAAGCCTTATTTATAGCGTCCTGCCTCAAGAGTATTTTTCCAAAACCCAGCAAATTCATTTCAGTAATTGCTTATTTGTCTCTAATTAAGGGACTCTTGTGGTACTGGAGAAACCCAAGAGAAGCCCCTGTCCTTGAGCTGTGCATTGGCTAGTTAGGGATTTAAAGCACATAGGCATGAAACTTTATTTTACTGTAACAATGCAAGAAAGACAGACGATGATTAAGTACCAAATTGGCTGAGATGCTCTAAAAATTTTGGCAGTGATAAAGTTAATCTGAACTAGATTCATCACATGCCAGAGTGTCTAATTGTTACTTGGATATTGAAGCATGATGGAAATCTTGATCTGAAAATACCTGGCTTCTGTCTCTTCACAGAAAGCCAGATGGTTTTTCCACAGTCAAGACACAATAATGTTGCCCATATCCAAATCTGATTCCTCCCCCTCACCCATCTTTTATGTCTTTAATGTGACCCAGTTATTTTATCATGGAAATGATTTATAGGAATCCTTCCCCTGACATCATTAGACATTTATCCCTTACTACAATCTGTTCTCATTTTCTAACTTTTTAAATTTTCTGAATTTCCTCAGCTTGAGAGATCTTGCCATGTGAGCAGGATGGAAGTAAGGAATAACCATGTCCTCATTTATGTGGAACAGGTAAGAGTTCTGACATTTGGCTGACACTATACATATTGGTGGTCTTTTTAAGTGGGTCTCTTCACTAGAAAATAAGTAGTATGAGGAAAGCAGTAATTAGTAGCACCCTTCCAGGAAGTTCCTTTGATTTAAGAGAAGAGAAATATCCCTTTAGATCCATGGAGTCTACTGCTCTCTTTAATTATGTTAAAATTGGAAAATGAGTATTTCTATGAAATTTCAAGTAGAAAACCAATAGAACAGAAGGTTTATTTTGAAGACCTCCCCCAAAAGAATAAATATGTCACATGGTGATTGATCAATGATAGTGTAAACATTTCTAATATATCACTATATTATAAGAGAAACTAAAATCTAAACCTCATGAATATCTTCAAATCTGACTATAAAGCAAAAAAAAAATTATTTATCTGGCACACAAGTAGAATAATTCAATAATTACAAATGGTACCTCTGCATCTTAGAAACCATTCACATGGGCTCAGAGAGTTAATCTCATACAGAAGACTACAGGAGAATATGGATTGTCTCAGGTGTTTAGGAGAAAATCAGGGGAATTTTGTTCATGGTAAAGTGTTTCCAAAATTGTGTATAAAACTCATCTTGGGGGCATCTAGGTGGATCAGGTCATGGTCTCAGTGTGGTGAGATCAAGCCCCACATCACACTTCAGGCTCAGTGGGGAGTCTGCTTGGGATTCTCCCTCTTCCTCTGCCCCCTCCCCTTGATTCTGCACTTTCTCTCTCTGTGTGTGTCTCTCTCTCTAACATAAATGAGTAAATATTTTTTTAAAAATAAGAAAATAAAACTCATCTTGTCACCCATAAATGTTTGCTCATGTAAAAGACCCTAATGTATAAGAATCAGAGAACAAAAAATAATATAATTTACTCAGGGAAAAGGGAAGGAAGATTTCTAGCCTCATCATTACTCCCACTTTTCCTTTCAGGTAACAAATCAGACACTCAGCTTTTCCTTCATGGTTCTGCAAGACATCCTGTAAGAGACCTCAAGCCAGCGACTGTTAGTCTATGACTACTTTGAGACATGTAAGTCAAAGGAAACCAAAACAACTACAGAATCTCAACCCAGAGCCAACAAATGCATCCTGTTGTTACAGTAGACCCTGGTTTTAGTCCATCCAGTCAGTAGTACATCTATTTGTCTCTCTGCTCTGAGATACATAGTGTAGAAACTATTATCAGAACCAATTTATCAATATCTGTTGAGTCAGAAACTTAGAAATTTAAAAAGAAGGATAATATTTGGTCACTGCTCTCAAAGAGTTTAGAGACATAGAGAGTGTAATACACATACAATGATAATACAATAAGGAAAAGCAGTTTATGAAAAATAAGTGTTAGAATATAGATAATTTAACCATCCTGTTCAACACTTGTATATTTGACAATCCTGATATGATGTACTTTTCCCCATAAGTAAAGTGGACAGACTTAATATGGGCTCCAGTTTATAGATTTTTTTTGGGGGGGGGTCTCTTTTCATCCAACAGTTCCTTCAGATGAGTCAGCCATTGTTGAGTACATTGCCTCCTGCAGCGTAGGTAAGAGGTCACAGGCCAGGACCATCATTCCACAGGAATCGTGCTCCCTAAACTTCCTTTTAAATTTAAAATTCTCTACAAGTTTTTTCCTACACCCAAGTCTGTTCACTGGGCACATTCTCACACAGAAAACTGTGGAGAAAAGCACTTACTCTGTAGGTAGACTCCAACTTCAGTTATTCACACCATTATCAGTAAAATCAATAAGCATTGTTTGCTCACATGTTGCTATTCATTTGTTGATAAGATAGCTCTTTCTATTAGGCAACATTTTCCATCACAGCTGATTTGTTTCCTTCTGACAAAGTCTAGCCCAATGTCTATCTTTATAAAATGAAGTGTTTATTGGAACAGAGTCACACTCATTACATTATTTTTTATAACTGCTTTCAAAAGTTGAGCAGCTATGACAGAATCCACATGGCCTGTAATATCCAAAATATTTAGCATGTGGCCTTTCACAGCCAAAGTGTGCCAACCTCTGTTCTAGTCCCCTCTGCTCCCCAGGCTCAAGTGAGGGAGTCTTCCTGAGAAAAATCCCACAACCTTCCTATGTTTCTCTTTTTTCTATAGATGCAGAATATGGCAATGTTTGAAGTCATAAGTAGGCTCTGTATTTTGCTGATTCCCTGTCCTGTACTACTATTTAAAAGAAATGGAGTTGTTTGTCTCTGTGAAACAGACATCAAAGAAGCTTGTTGAATAAATGTAAGACTCTATTCAAGCTATCATTTGTTCTGTTGTTTATTATCAAATATTAACTACATGTTCACATAAAGAATTATATTATTTTAAATAATGTGAAGAACACAGATGTGTAACAAATCTACTTAGAGTTCAGCTGTGGATATTACCTGTAAAGTCAAACAGGGAATAACTGATAATAGCTTACATTCTGAGAGACCCCAAGAAAAAACTCATCCATTGGTCTAGGAACCCTTTGTTTAGAGAGAGATTTTTTGAGAGGAAACCGGAAATATTTGTCTTTGTCTCTCAGCTAAGACATCAAAAATGGACTTCAGAAGAGACTAAAATAATTGAAATAAAAGAATGTGTTGAGGGGTGCCTGGGTGACTCAGTGGGTTAAAGCCTCTGCCTTAGGCTCAGGTCATGATCCTAGGGTCTCCACTCAGCAAGAAGCTTGCTTCCCTTCCTCTCCCTCTCTCTGCCTGCCTGTCTGCCTACTTGTGATCTCTCTCCCCTGTCAAATAAATATATAAAATCTTTAAAATAAATAAATAAATAAAAGAATGTGTTGGAGACAGGCAGTATCGTGCAGTGGTTTAAGTCTAGACACAGGCACCAGATTGCCTAGAGACAAATTCAGACTCCATCCTTTCCTCACCCGCTGAGTGAGAAGGAGAGGTACCTAACCTCTCAGCCTCAGATTCCTCCCAAAGAAATGGGAATAACAGATTCTCCCTCAATGTAAGTTATGAGTATAAACTATTCTCGTGGAAGAGGGGAAAGAGAAACAGCTGAATCAAGCAAGGGCTCTTAAAGCTTTGGCTAAAATGAAGAGTATGTAAGTTCCATTTGTATTCTATTGGCTAAAGCAAGTCACATGACCAAGCCAAACTTTAATGGGGCACTCATTCAGTAAGTTCTCACTTCCCTTCACGGGAAAAATCACAGGCCATGGGGGTTTCCCCGGCACCAAACTGTGCCATCTTGGGGGAAGGTGTTGAAAGCAAAGTGAAAATATTCTTCTTACCCTCTTCAGTGCATCTATTCTCAGATCTCCCCCACCCCACACAGTGTGCTGGGACTTCCCCACTGGACTCTCCAACTCCCCCAGGGTACTCTCATCCATAACTGCTAAAATCAATGTTCTGTGGGGGGTGATGGTACAGAACTCTTATTGATGATGTCCCCTCTCATTTTTAGCCCTACTGTGGGTTTCTTCTTGTCTCCAAAATTCCTTAAATGGTGATTGGGAAGAGGAAAGGAGGGTAAATGGACCTATATTTGATTCAGAAGCCAAATTATCTTTCAGTTGCTGTCCCCTTGATGAAAGCATTCTCAACTCAAACCATTTTTGAGGAGGAATTTTGTCTATTTACTTTTTATTTTTAATTTATATGGGTCTTCTCCTCACCCTCCTCCTCCTCTTCCTCCTCCTTCTTCTCCCCCACATCCCCTTCCCCTTGCTCCTCCTTCTCCTCCTTCTTCTCTTCTCCATTCCCCTCCTCCTCCCCTTCTTCTTCCTCTACCTCCTCCTTCTTCTTCAGAAAATCAAATATTGATGAAATTTTATATTTGCATAGTATTTTAAACATCTCAGAGACTTTTCTAAATATCTCATTTTACCTAAACCATTATGCAACTCATAATGAAAAATGTATCTAGGTCTTGAACACCAACAATTGCTAACATCACAAAGAAAAATAATTAGACATTCTGTGCACCCCAGTGGATGAATATAATGTTTCCTATGAAGTAGTATTGCCAAAAAATTAAATCTAATTCTCTGTTCCTGAGAAAAAGCTAAGAAACAGTATGAAAAACCGTTCTCTTGGCCTCCCTCAGAATCAAAGTCACCATGTTTCAAAATGGAAAGTTTAGAAGTCTTTAAAGATGACCCAAAGGATCTGATGCCAAATGAATGTGGGAATTTTGTAAAAAACAAGAGGTTTCTCAATCACAGGGATTAGATGGGACAACGAGAGGGAGGACAGAAGGGCAGGTCAGCCAGGAGCCTAAGAAATCCTCCCCTTGATCAGACCACTTATTGATTTCACCTTAGGTTTTCCAAAGAGAAAAGAATAAACTCTGCACTAATCCCTTCCTTCCTGTGATGCAGGTAGTGCTATTTATCCCCATGAATTTTATCCCTGTCTTATAAGGTCAAGTATTGCTGATCCATTCTTACATAAAGAATGGAAGAAGTAATAAACAGAGATTAACACATTTTTCCAACATTTCACTACTCCCAGAAAAAAGATGTAACTCTATTGAAGCTACTGCTCTTTATTAAATCCTGGGATTAAAAATTCCATATTTCTAGGATCATATTTTTGCTTGCACAAGCAGGAAGAATATGTGTGTGGGCAGTAATGGCATTATCAAATAGAGAACAAAGAAGAAATGGGGGGGGTAATTTTACCCACTCCTGTATAAGAAAATCATAACATGGGAGTCTAATACCAGAAGTCTTTCTTTAAAAAGAAAAAAAAAAAGTCTTTTAAACAAAAAGTGTTTTTATCCAATAATGTGAGGTTATGGAGATGTATATGTAAAATGGAAATTACCAAAATGATAACTAGACTGTTCTCCCTTTATCTTTTCCTTTCTCTATTTTCAAAAAGAAAATATATCTATGCACATACCTGAACTGAAACCATACATGTTTATTTTTCTTTCAAAACATGTGAAATATTCCTCAGTTTCCCAGCTTCCTTCCCTGAATAGATAACTTACTGAAAATTAACTGGTGTTTTGTTTTCACTTCTAAAAAGGATTTGGTAAGAATGTGATCTGTGCTGATCCTAATCCCTTGTTCTTCCCTTCCCTATTTCAAAAGTGTAGCCAGGCCCTTGTGTTCTCTTGCCGTGAGAATTCTTAAGGTTAGAAGCAGAGGTTACTTAAAGATAACTTTGTGAAAGCCCTGCCTACTGAGCAAATTACTTACTCTAGGTGCTCCCTAAGAAGAGGAGAAAGAAGTTTTTGCAGGGAGGAAAGAATAGAAACCCAATTGGCAGGGAGAATCCAAAACCAGGAGTAGGGTGGAGTTTTGTGTGACCCAAGATAGTGGATATCTGTGGTCCCCTCCCTCACTGCACCTAAGAGGCAAGACAGAGCCTCTCAGTTAAATGAGGCCCACTCTGAACTACAGAGCTCTTAGTCTCAGCAAACAATCTCATGCCCAAATCTAACATAGAAATGCCCAAGCAGCCAAAGGGGGTCAAAGGGGTCTCAGGGATTTGACAATGACACGGCCATATCAGGAGTACCATTTCAAGCAAACACGAAAGCAATCTCCTCATTTTCCTTTGCAAATCTCACTGTGAAAAAAGCTCTAATAGAAACTAAGATTAAGTCTCACCCAGCAATTTGGAAAAATGGAAGCAGAATTGGGTTTATTTTTTTTTATTTTTTTTAAAGATTTTATTTATTTATTTGACAGAGATCACAGTAGGAGAGAGGAAGGAAAGAGATCACAGAGAGAGAGGAAGGGAAGCAGGCCCCCCGCCGAGCAGAGAGCCCGATGTGGGACTCGATCCCAGGACCCTGAGATCATGACCTGAGCTGAAGGCAGCAGCTTAACCCACTGAGCCACCCACGCGCCCCAGAATTGGGTTTAATTCAACATTTTAAAAAAAGGAATGTTATATTTCTTGAATGCCACAGTTTGTGGTTTCTAATTCATATCTGCTATGACAATAAATGTCCTTAAAAATATGCCAACACTTCTATTTCCTTACACCTGAAAATTGAAAGCTCTTATTCTTTTTACCATAATTGTGCAACCACTGTGACTAATTCAGGGTGTAGCATAAAGTAGTCAATTTCTTCCTCCCTTCCTCCCTTCCTTCCTATCTTCCTTCCTTACTTCTTTCCTTCCTTTATTTCTAAGTGGTTATTTTTCTTGAGGTATGACTGACATACAAAAAAAGACACACATATATCATGTCTACATCTTGATGAGTTTGAAGATAAGTATATACTTATGAAACCATCACCATATACAATGCCACAAATGTAATCATCGTCAGTTTCTTCCCTCCCTGTTCTTTGATAAGAACATTTAACATAAGATCTACTCTTTTTAGAAAACTTTTATGGATAACCACATGCAAAAGAATGAAACTGGACATTTCCTTACACCATACACAAAATAGACTCAAAATGGATGAAAGTCCTAAATGTGAGACAGGAATCCATCAAAATCTTAGAAGAGAACACAGGCAGCTACCTTTGTGGCCCTCGCCATAGCAACTTCTTGCTAGACACATCTCCAAAGGCAAAGATGAACAATTGGGACTTCGTCAAGATAAAAAGCTTTTGCACAGCAAAAGAAACAGTCGACAAAACCAAAAGACAACCCACAGAATGGAAGATATTTGCAAATGACATATCAGATAAAGGGCTAGTATCCAAAATCTATAAAGAATTTATCAAACTCAACAACTGAAGAACAAATAATCCAATTAAGAAATGGGCAGAAGGCTTGAACAGACATTTCTGCAAAGAAGACATCCAAATGGCCAACAGACACATGAAAAAATGCTCGACATCAATCGGCACCAGGGAAATACAGATCAAAACCACAGTGAGATACCACCTCACACCAGTCAGAATGACTACAATTAACAAGTCAGGAAATACAGGTGTTGGTGAGGATTCAGAGAAATGGGAACCCTCTTACACTGTTGGTGGGGATGCAAGTTGGTGCAGCTACTCTTGAAGACAGTATGAATTTTTTCCTCAAAAAACTAAAAATAGAGCTACTCTATGACCCAGGAATTGCACTACTAGGAATTTACCAGAAAGACACAAATGCAGTGATCTAGAAGGGCACCTGCACACCAATGTTTATAGCAGCAATGTCCACAATAACCAAACTATGAAAAGAGCCCAGATGTCCATCAACAGATGAATGGATAAAGAAGATGTGATTGATATAGATACACACACACACACACACACACATACACGCACAATGGAATATTAATCAACCATGAAAAAAATGAAATCTTAGCATTTTCAATGATGTGGTTGGAACTAGAGGGTATTATGCTAAGAAAAATAATTCAATCAGAGAAAGGCAATTATCTTATGATCTCACTGATATGTGGCATTTAAGAACCAAAACAGAGGATCATAGAGGAAGGGAGGGAAAAATAAAATAAGATGAAATCAGACAGGGAGACAAAACAATAATACACAATTAACTACAGGAAATAGAGAGTTGCTGAAGAGGACATTGGTGGGGGAATGGGGTAAATGAGTGAATGGCATTAAGGTGGGCACATGATGTAATGAGCACTGAGTGTTATATGCAACTGATAAAGCACTGAACTCTACCTCTGAAACTAATAATATACTGTGTTAATTTATTGAATTTAAATAAAAGAAAATAAAATAAACTTTTACGCATACAATACAATGTTGTTAACTATACATGCTATGCTATACAGATTTCTAAAGCTTATTCACTATGTGTAGGTAAAACTATATGCCCTTTAACCAACATCTCCATGATTCTTCTTGCCCTTGGTAACCACCATTCTATCCTCTGCCTCTATGAGTTCCATTGTTTTTGATTTTTGATATAAGACAATAGATTTTTTGTTCTTCTGGGTCTGGTTTATTTCCTTTAGCATAGTGTCTTCGAAGTTCATCCATGGAGCATCAAATGGCAGAATTTCCTTCATTTCTATTTTTTTTATTACCATATAATGGAATATCCTTCTTTTTTAAAGCTAAGTATATCCACTACCTGTATATACCACATTTTCTTTATTATATTGTCCATAGACATTTAGGTTGCTTCCATGTATTTGTTATTATAAATACTGTTTCAATAAACATGAAAGTACAGATATCTCTTTGAGATCATAATTCCAATTCTTTTGGGTAAACACCCAGAAGTGGGACTGCTGTATTCTAAGGTAGTTCTATTTTTATTTTTAATTGTTTGAAGAGCCTCCATACTGTTTCCCATAATGGCTTTACCAATTTACATTTCCACTGACAATGTACAAGGAGTACCTCTGATCCACACGTTTCTAAATACTTTTTATCTTTTGACTTTTTGATAATGGTTATCCTAACATTTGGGAGGTGCTATCTCATTGTGGCTTTATTTGCCATTTCCCTGATGATTACTGATGTTGAACAGCATTTCATATACCAATAGGTCATTTATACGCCTTCTCTGGAGAAATATCTATTTGGAGAAATGGTCTTTTGTCCTTTTTTTAATCATTATTTTTAGTGCAGTTTGGGGGTTTTGGTGGGGAGGTTGCTATTGAGTCATGTGAGTTCCTTATATACTTTGGATATTAACCTTTGATCAGATACATGATTTGAAAAATTATTCTCTTCCATTCTGTAGGTTACCTTTTCACTTTGCTAATGATTTCCTTTGCTGTACAGAAGCATTGTAGTTTGATATAGTCCATTTGTCTATTTTTGCTTTTGTTGCCTAAGCATTTAGTGTCTTATACAAGAAAACACTGCCAAGTCATTTGCTCTCTATGTTTTCTTCTAGGAGTATTACAGTCTTATGCTTAAGTCTTAATGCATTTTGAGTTGATTTTAATGTATGATATAAGATAAGGGCACAATTTCTTTTGTATGTAGCTATCCTCTTTTCCCAAAAACATTTATGGAAGAGAGACTATTTTTTCCCCATTGTGATTTTTGTACCCCTTGTTGAAAATCAATTTACTGTAAACATATGGGTTTATTTCTGGGCCTTCTCTTTTGTTCCATTGGCCTACGTGTCTGTTTTTATACCAGTACTATACTTCTTTGGTTGCTATAGCTCTGTAATACAGTTTGAAATCAGAAAGTGTGATGCCTTCTGCTTTGTTCTTCTTGCTCCAGATTGCTTTGGCTATTCAGGCTCTACAGCAGTTGGAAAGGTTAACAATCCTCTATCAGAAATGGAGTTACAGCAGGCAGAAAATCAGCACCATCTGACAGCTGGCTATAACTGACATCTATAGACTACTTGATCCAAAACCAGCAGAACACACATTCTTCTCAAGCTCACACGAAATATTCATCAAAACAGACCACATTCTTGGCCATAAAATGCACCTTAACAAACTTAAAAGAATAGAAGTCATATAATGTTTGCTCATAGACCACAATAGAATTAAACAAGAAATCAGTAGTAAAAAGATCCCTTGGAAATAAAATACTGGAGATTTAAGAACATATTTCTAAATAACACATGAGTCAAAGAAGAAATCTCAAGAAAATTTTAAAATATAATGAACTTATTATGAAATGCTAATAAAAATAGAACTTATCAAAATTTCTGGGGTGCAGCAAAAACAGTGCTTAGAGGGAAATTCATTGTATTGAATGCATATATTAGAAAGAAAGAAACAGGGCGCCTGGGTGACTCAGTGGGTTAAAGCCTCTGCCTTCAACTCAGGTGATGATCTCAGGGTTCTGGGATCAAGCCCCGCCTGGGGCTCTCTGCTCAGCAGGGAGCCTGCTTCCTCCTCTCTGTCTGCCTGCCTCTCTGCCTACTTGTGATCTCTCTCTCTGTGTCAAATAAATAAATAAAAATTTTAAAAAAGAAAGAAAGAAACACTTAAAATCAATAACCTAAGCTTCCATCTTAAGAAATTAGAAAAAGAAAACAAATTAAATCCAAAGTGATTATTAGAAAAAAAATTAACAATTAGAGCAGAAATCAGTGAAACTGAAAAAGGAAATCAATAGAGAAAACCAATGAAACCAAAAGCTTCTTCTTTGAAAAGATCAATAAAATTAATAATCCTCTTGAGGCTAATTAAGAAACAAAAATAGATGACCCAAATTACTAATATCAGAAATGAAAACAGAGACATTACTAGAGACCTCATGGACATCAGAAGGATAATAAAGGATACTATGGATAAGTCTACGCCCATAAATTTAATAATCCAGATGAAACCGATTCCTGAAAAGACACTTCCACAAAAAAAGAAACAGACAATTTGCATAGGTCTGTATCTATTAAAGAAATTGAATCAATAATTAATAATCTTCCAAAACAGAAACCACCAGGCCCAGACAGGTTGACTAGTGAATTCTACCAAATATTTAAGGAAGGAATCATACTAATTCTCTATAATTTCTTCTAGAAGATAGAAGCAGGAGAAGTACTTCCTAATTCATTATGAGCCCATTATTAATTTAATACCAAAACAAGACAAAAACATTATAGGAAAACTATAGACCAATAATGTCTCATAAGCATAGGTGTAAAAGTCCTCAACAAAATATTACTAAATTAAGTTCAACATTGTATGAAAGAATTATACACAATAACCAAATGGGATTAATGCCAGGTAGGCAAGGCCAGTTCAATATTTGAAAATCAATTATTCATCATATGAAGAGGCTAAAGGAGAAAAGTCATATGGTCAAATCAATAGATTCAGAAAAAGCATTTGAAAAAATCTCAAACACAATCATGTTAAAAACTCAGCAAATTAGGAATGGAGGGGAATTTCCTCAATTTCATTAAAAAAATATTTACTAAAAACTTAGAGCTAACATCACACTGAGATTTTCCACTAAGATCAGAGGAAAGGGAAGGATATCCCCTCCCACCACTCCCTCCCAATATCATCCTGGAAGTCCTAGCTAATGTAATAGGGGAAAAAAGGAAATAAAAGTTATATGGAGTGGGAAAGAAGAAAATAAAACTTTCTTTGTTCAAAGAGAACATGATTTCTTGTGCAGATGTCTGAAAGAATCAACAACAACAACAACAACAAAAACCCTCCTAGAAGTAATAAATGATTATAGCAAGGTCACAGTATACAAGGTTAATATAAAAAAGTCAATTGCTTTCTTATATATCAGCAGTGAAGAAGTGGAATTTGAAATTAAAAACATAATACCATTTATATTAGCACCCCCCGGTAAAGTGAAATACTTAAGTTTATATCTAACAAAATATTTATAAAACCCAGATGAGGAAAACTATAAAACTCTGACGAAAGAAATCAAAATACTAAATAAATGGGGAGATACTCCATGTTCATGGATAGTAAGACTCAATATAGTCAAGCTGTCAGTCTTTCCAACTTGACCTACACATTTAATGCAATCCCAATCAAGTTCTAGCAAGTTATTTTGTGGATACTAGCAAATTAATTCAAAAGTTTATATAAAGAGGCAAAACACCCACTACAATATTTAAGGAAAAGAAAAAATTTGGAGGATACCTACTACCCAACTTTGAGCCTTTGTAATTAAGATAGTATGGTATTGGTGAAAGAAAAGACAAATAGATCAATGGAATAGAATAGAGAGCCCAGAAATTGACCCACATGATCTTTGATAAAGTAGGAAAGGCAGAGGTGCCTGGATGGCTCAGTGGGTTAAAGCCTCTGCCTTCGGCTCAGGTCATGATCCTGGGATCCTGGGATCAAGCCCCACATCGGGCTCTCTGCTCAGCAAGGAGCCTGCTTCCTCCTCCCTATCTCTCTGCCTGCCTCTCTGCCTACTTGTGATCTCTGTCATAAATAAAATCTTTGAGGAAAAAAAAAGTAGAAAAGGCAATACAATAGAGTGGGCTGCCTTTTCAACCAATGGTGAAGAAAGAAAGAAGGAAAGAAAGGAAGAAAAAAAGGAGGGAGGGAGGGAAAGAAAAGAAAGGAAAGGGAAGGAATGAAGAAGAAGAAAGAAAGAAAGAAAAGAAAAAGGAAGGAAGGAGGGAAGGAATGAAGGAAGGGTGGGTGGGTCTGGGTCTAAAGGCACGGAAGGAGGTTAAGAGAAGGGGAGGATACAAAGGAAAGGATTTAGACACAGAAATTACACTCGTCACAAAAATCAATTGAAGGCATAGCATAGACCTAAATGTAAAGCACAAAACTATCAAAACCTAGAAGATAACATAGGAGAAAATCTGGGTAACCTTCGGTATGGTTGGTGACTTTAGATACACAGCAGAGACACTATCTATGAAAGAAACAATTGATAAGCAGGACTTCATTAAAATTAAAAATCTGCTCTGTAAAAGATGCTGTCAATAGAATGAGAAGACAAGCCAAGGAGTGGGAGAAAATATGTATAAAAGACATGTCTGATAAAGCACTGTTATCCAAAATATTTTTTAAAACTCTTAAAACTCACTAATAAGAAAACAAACAACTTCATTAAAAAGTGGTCAAAACCCAAACCTATACCTCACCAAAGAAGATATATAGATAGCAAATAAACATATGAAAACATGCTCCACATCATATGTTATTAGAGAAATGTAAATTAAAACAACAAAATACCACTACACACCTATTAGAATGACACAAATTCAAAACACTGAAAAATACCAAATGCTGGTGAGAATAGGTCAAAGGAATTCTCATCTACTGCTGATGGGCATGCAAAATGATACAGCCACTTTGGAAGACAGTTTGACAGAGTCTTACAAAACTAAATTTACTCTTGCTGTACAATCCAATGATTGCACTCCTTGGTATTTATCCATCCAAATGAGTTGGAAAATTAAGTCCATACAAAACCCTGGACACAAATGTTTCTAGAAGCTTTATTCATCATTGCCAAACTTGGAAGCAACCAAGATGTCCTTCAGTAGGTGAATAGATAAATAAACGTGATACATCAAGACAACAGAAAATTATCTAGTATGAAGAAGAAAAAGCTATCAAGCCATGAAAAGACATGGAGGGAAATTAAAGGTATATTACTAAGTAAAAGGAACCAATGTGAAAAGGCTGCACACTGTATGACTCCCAACTATAGGACATTCTGGAGAAGGCGTAACTGGAGAGAGCAAAAGATCAGTAACTGCTAGTGGTTAAGGGAGAGGGTTGGGTGGGTAGGCAGAGCATAGAGAATTTTATGGCAGTGGACCTATTCTGTATACTATAATTTATACATTGTATATATGTATACATTGTATAAATGTGTAAATTATACATTTGTCAAAATCCACAGAATACAGGACCGGAAGAATGAGCCCTAAGGTAAACTATGGACTTTGGGTGATAATGATGTGTCAGCGAAGGTCATTATTTTCAAAGGCAGTACCACTCTGGGGAGGATGTTCTTTGTGGAACCTGAATTTGGGGGAGCAGGGCATATAGGAACTTTCTGGGCCTTTGATTTTGCTGTGAATCTAAAACTACTCTGAAAAAGTCAGTTTTATTTTTTAAAAGAAAAATATACATAACTTTCAACTCCATGTAGATGTCGAAGGCCTCTGTGTTCTTAGCTATATCTCTCTCTCTTTGGACCACAACAATTAGTCCAAACACCCATTTCAACTTTCAAACCCTGTTGGCCACTATTCCTTTCTTACTCTCAATATATGACCTTGGCCCATATTTTACTGAAAAACAGTTTATCACTTGAGAGCACCAGAACTTTCCTTTCTGCCAACCCAAGCAGATCAGAACTTATACTAATCCTGTCTTCCATCCTTTCTGGGTCAGAAAAGATGTGACCTTCTCCTCTCTGAGGATAATCTTACCCATTGTGTTTGGGATACCAGGCTTTTTAAAATTTATTAACTAAATATTTTACTTTATTAAATAAATATATTAAATTTCACTCTCTATTGGATCTCCTACCACAACTAATAAATATGTTGAAATTAACCCCATTTTATTGAAAAAAAGAGCAGATTAAAAAAAAATACACTGGGGCTCACGTCACCATACCTACCATCCTGTTTCTCTCTTTTCTTTTGTAACTATTTATTTTCTTTTTTTTTTAAGATTTTATTTATTTATTTGACAGAGAGAGAGTGAGAGCAGGAACACGAGTGGTGGGGATGGAGAGGGGAGAAGCAGGCTTCCTGCCAAGCCGGGAGCCCCATGCGGGCCTCAATCCCAGGACTCTGGGATCATGACCTGAGCAGAAGGCAGACGCTTAATGACTGAGCCACCCAGACGCCCCATGTAACTATTTCTTTACTATTTTAACTGGATACTAACTAAGCATTCCCTGAAGAAATTAAATTTACAGAATAAATAGCCCCTACAGAATAAATAGCAACTTACCAAAATAATTTATATAGATATGTCTAGGCTTGTGTCTGTTTCACAGTTAATTTTTTTTTAATTTTGTAAGCAAATTTTGCTTACAAATTTTGTAGATATCTACAAAATATCTATTTTTAAATTTTGTAAGCAAAATATCTGCATATCTACTGAAGTATATTTGGAAAATTCACTAAGTCACAAAAGTAAGAATTAACTACCTCTTCCCTTCTTCTCCTGAACAATTCAGTCCAGTGCCACTAGGTGGAGCCAGGCAAGCTGGCTGCCACACTGAATGAAAGAGAGGTAACAGTAGAGTGGGGTGTACTATCCTGACAAGGGTAAGAATGTTGGCCAAGGAAGGTGGTCTGGTTCAAGCTGTCAGAGCCAGAATAAGAAGAGGAAGATGTTCTTATAGATGGGATAGTCTATCTGTGGAGTATAGAAGGCATCAGGGTGGGAAGCCAATCAGATTGTGTATGTACATATATACGTATGTCTAAGCATACATACATTCCCTAGCTCTGTTTGCTGAGATAGCCTGGTATACCTCCAGCCCAGTTTGTGATTTTTAATATTACCCTCTAAAAACAACAAGAAAACCTAAGTCCTTAGAGAAATGATGATCCCGGTTTTGGAGAAGGGAAATTTAAAAGTGAGCTTGAAATATTATAGACCTGAAAATAAAGAATTGTTCAAAGAATGGTGAGGACCTGTCAAAAGGACTTGGAAACCAGCTTAAAAAGTGACCAAATGGGGCGCCTGGGTGGCTCAGTGGGTTGGGCCGCTGCCTTCGGCTCAGGTCATGATCTCAGGGTCCTGGGATTGAGTCCTGCATCGGGCTCTCTGCTCAGCGGGGAGCCTGCTTCCTCCTCTCTCTCTCTCTGCCTGCCTCTCTGCCTACTTGTAATCTCTGTCAAATAAATAAATAAATCTTAAAAAAAAAAAAGTGACCAAATGGGGGCCAATTTAGCATCCAAATAATGACAGTAAGAGATTATAACCCATTAAATAAAACAGGACGCCATTACTCTATATTGGCATAAATAAATAAATGAATGCATTGAAATATTGATGAGAAGTAAAACATTTCTTTTACTCTTTTTTTTAATTTTTTAATTTTTTTTTCTTTTCAGCATAACAGTATTCATTGTTTTTAAAACCCTGAGAAGCAAGACATTTACATAGCCTGAAAGTACATAAAATATTTTTTAATTATAAAGGAAAAAAATAATTTTATAGGCCAGAAGCCTGGCACATATCACCTTAATCAAGTGATCAAATTTAATATTGCCCAAAATAGAAGAAATTGAAACTTACGCTACCTACAGTAAGAACACAGTGTGGGATGTTCCTACTAAAGATGTAAATGTCTTCTACACATTTCCACTTGAATGTCTTACAAACTCGTCAACTCTTGCCGCTCCTCCTTCCTTTTCCTCTCCTCCTACGTGCACTGTCTTGGTAATGACAGGATCGTGACTTAATCAGCTAAATTTACTCTTTCTCCCTCCTTTCTAGATCCTTACCTGAAGCATCATTATCTCTCACCCTGTAAGAACCTCCTTTCTGATCTCTTTGCTCATTTTCTTGCTCTCTTAAATCCATTTCCTACATAGCAATCATGGTTTTTTTTTATGTCCATAAGAGTACACCACTCTTGCTTAAATGCTTTTACTGGCTACTCATTACAACTGGAGTAATATCCAACACCCTTGCAAGATCCAGACCTTCCTTTTCAAACTCGTGTCACTATCCTCCCTATGCACTGTGCTCGATTGACACTGGCTCCCTGCCAGTGTCTTAAGAGCTCCAAGGCCTATTGTCATTCAGAGGTACTAGACCATTTGCTGCCTTGAAACCTTCTTTTCTCTAATCTTTTCCTGGCTAGTTCTTACTCAAGGATCAGCCAAATGTCCTTTCCTTTTGTCTGTCTTCCACATTGCTACCAGGATCCTAGTTCTGGAGCACACAACTGATCATGTCACTTCTTGTTTTAGAATCTATTGGTGAAGACCTTTAGCTTAGCCCCAGATCCCCACGTTCTGGCACCTGACTCCTTCTCTGTTCCCAGCTCCCCCCACCTGTGCTCCTCACAAGTGGCCTTGACTGTGTGCAGGGCATCAGGGAGACCATGCCCTTCACATCCCCATGTGTTGTCTCCTCTTCCTTCTCTATCATCTGAAGAACTTCTGCTCTTCCTTCTAAAGTCAGATCCATGAGAATTATCCCCAGGAGCTTTTTCTCTGTCAGACTTAGGTGTCCCCCTTACCACTTCCCCAACACACTAGATTTAAGTCTTCTAGGACACTTGATACACAACAGTGTCATCATTTACTTATTCATCTGTTACTCAATAGGTGAAGTACTCTCAGGGCTTTTCAGCTTCAGGAATCACAGCGCTCCCCATATAGAGTAGGTGCGCAAACAAATGATGGTGAAATGAGTGACCTGTTTACACAAAGTGCCGTCATCAATCTGCACAAATCAGGGGCTTTTTTGTTGTTGTGGGTCTATAAATTGTGCAACTAAAGATATTTTTCAGATAATCCAAATGAAAATTTTCAAGGTTCAGCCAACTTTTCAAAAGTCACTCAGCTTGTTTTCCTTAAAATGTTTACAGTATGGGTTTTTTTTTTTTCTTTTAAAATGGATAGCCGTCACATAACTCAAACACAAGAACATATAAAAAGCTATACAGTGGGGAAGCCTGGGTGGCTCAGCTGGTTGAGCTTCCTGCTCTTGATTTCAGCTCAAGTTATGATCTCAGGGTTGTGGGATCCCATGTTGTAGTGTTGTGCCCAAATTCCAAGACCCCCCAAAGACGACCACCAGAGTCCAGAATCAAAGCCAAACAGCAGGGGTCCTTTATTATGAGTTCGAACCCGGACCTCCGCGCACTCGTGCCGGTGATGCTAAGAGGTCCCGAGCTTGGGATCACAACACCTTTTATACACTATTTTTGGGGAGGCAGGGACTTAGCATACATCATAGTGTCTTGTAACAAATCGCCACATACCGCGGGAAAATCAAAAAGGAACTCTATAATATGACTGGAGCGCTACAGAGCAGGAAAAGGCTGGGAACGGATTATTGGTTAGGTCAAAGGGCTGTCATTCTTCAAACTGCTGAGTTGGCGCCACTAGTGTATGTGTCACCTCAGGATTGGCCAGGGTCTCTCTGTCAAGCCGCAGGGTGCCAGATGGTTGTTATCTCTTGGCCCAGAGCCGGATGGGGGGTCCAGGAGCTGTCATTCTGTCATGCCCAATTCCGGGTGGGGATTTCTCTGGCGTCAGATGGCTGTTATCTCTTGGCCCAGAGCCGGATGGGGGGCCCCGGGAGCAGCCATTCTATCACGTTCAATCCTTGGCGGGGGATGTGTGGTTACAGAGTGTCTATAGAAAGTCTGCTGGTATTTTTCCACCTTCTCATAGGATAGCAAGCGAAGGTACAGAAGCAGAAATAGCGGTAATGGTTATAATTTAGGCATCTCAGTAGGACAGAGCCCTGCTCTGTCTGTGCTCAGCAGGAAACCTGCTTGAGATTCTCTTTCTCCCTCCCTCCTTTCCCCCCAACTTGCACATACTCTCTCTCTCTCTCTCTCTCTCTCTCAAATAAATAAATAAATCCTAAAAAAAAAAAAAAATAGCTTTTATAAAGTGAAAAGCTGGCTTCCCACCTTTGCTCCAGATTTACCTGCTTCTCACTCACTCCCTGCTTTAGGCAGTCCTTTTTTTAGTGTTTTATGTAACTTTCTAAACTCTCCATACCCAAACAAATAAGATTATTCACTCTTGTTTCCACCTTGTTAACATAAAAGGTAACATAAACTCACTTTTTATTTTCACATAATATACCTTAAGTGTATTTCAATATCAGTGGAAATTTTTTTCATAGCTTCATGGCATTATATTGTGTGCGTGTCCCATATCTTATTAACCAGCTGCCTACTGATGTAACTTGGGCTGTTTCCAGTCTTTTACTACCACAAACAATACAGCAATGAATGATCTTGAACATAAAACACCATTTTGCAAAAGTGTTAATAAAGCCATAGACTGAATTCTTAGAAATGTAACTGCTGAGTCAATTTGTGCACTTATAGGGGTTTTTTGTGATTTATTTTTGATAGATGTTGTCTATAATGATGAATATGGCTGCATGTTAATTTTATGTCCAGCTAACTTACTGATTCTCTTACTCTTTAATGTATTTTCTTAGTTGGTTCTCTTATATTTTCCAGGTATAAATTATCTCATATTCAGATAATCATCATTTCATCTTTTCTTTTTACACTTAATACCTCTATTTTACTTTATTTATATTTGCTGAAGTGTGTAGAACAAACTTAGAACTTAGAATAGTAGAAATAGCCTTTTTGTCTTCTGTCTTCCCTATTGTAAATACTTCGATGTTTTCATATTAAGCATGGTCCTGGCTTTCAAGAAAAGACAACACATACATGTAATTACAGAATTAACCATTCATTACTCTTTTACTGAGCCTTTATAAAGTGTGGATTTAAATCTCTTCCTACACCTACAGAAATGAAATCAACTTGACCATGATGTAAAAATCAGTTCTTTGATGTGCTGTTGGATCATGTTTACAAGTTTTTCATTTAAGACGTGTTGTCAATGTTCCTGACTGAGATTAGTCTCTATGTTATCTTTGCCAGGTCTGGTATCAATGTTATACCCAGCTCATAAAAAGAAGTTGGAGTTTTTGTTTTTCTAACTCAGAAACAATTCACAAACTTTTGAGGCTATTAAGTGAAATAATCAAAGCAAGATTCTCAGCACAATGCCTGGCACAAAGAACTTACAAATAGTAGCTATTACCAACTTTCAGTGATTCTAAGATAAAAATCTTTTCACATCTCTGAAACCAGAATGTGTTTGACAATCAGTGGTGTATCCTAATTCAATTAGATGAAATTCTTTTCTTTAAATAGTGCCTTAGATGCTGGTGTCCTTTATATCAATGATATCTTAGAGGTGATAAAATGCAGTAATATAACTTTCTCCACTGTGCCTGTCGATATTAAACTAGTAATTAAGTCATGTTCAGTATACTTCAAATCCATATTTTCCCCCTCTGCCCACCGTATCAACCTTACTTTAGGCCTTTCCTTTCTCTCACTGCAACACTGAAATAGTCTCCTGATTGGTCTTCTTGTCTCCTACAAGCTCTGCTCCAACATGTGTACCACCTTCCTACCAGAGTGATGATCATGCTTCTCCCATGTCTAACTCATTTCTACACAGTTGTCTACAGAATGAAATCCAAATTCTTCCCTATGGCACAAAAGGCTCTAACTCTCTCTCTCTCTGGTCTTATCCCTATGCCCCAGCCAAGCTAAACTCCTTTCTGTACTTGCAGATTACCTAACACCCGTGTTGTTTCAAAACCCCTGTTTTTCATCACACTGACCTATCTACTTAGAATATATTTGGCATCTGTCTCATTTGAGCTAGGAATCCCTCTAGCAATAAATAACAGAAAAGCAACTAGTAGCTGTTTAAACAAATAAGAAAGAGGTACAGAGGTTGACATCTCATGGTTGATACAATTGCCCAATGACGCTGGCAGACCAAGGTCCTTGCTATCTTATTTAGCATGCAGACCTTCACCCTCCTCCTGATTCATCTGAAAATGGTCACTGAATTCTCAAGCATCACATCCATTTTCCATACAGGAAGAATGAGCTAAAATATTCATTGTGTGACTACTGAAATTTTTTCTTTTTATTAAGAGAGCAAAAGTTTTCCATAAACCCACCCTTCAGCACTTTTCCACTTATAAGTCATTGGTCAGAATACCCATAGCTTGAAGATGGCTAGGGAGAAGGATGTTGCATGAGTAGTTAAGCCAATGAGCAGCGTCTGCAATGATCTGCTTGGCAAATATCTTCTCAATTTTTGAGACTGAGCCCAAGAACTATATTCTAGGAATTTCGTATATATATCATCATTAAATGAATATTTATTAAACACCTAATACATACCAGGTACTGTTCTGTTCTAGGCTCTGAGGATATAGCAATGAACAAAATCCTTCCCCTTGTGAAACTTCTATCCTATTAACCTTTTGATCCAATATGTCTACTTCTAGTAATTAACCTTTCAGACTATTCTTCAAAAACACAGATGTTCCAAAAACAGACACATAGAACAATGGAACAGAATAGAGATCCCAGAAACGGACCTCAATTCTATAGTCAACTAATCTTTGACAAAGCAGGAAAGAATGTCCAATGGAAAAAAAGACAGTCTCTTCAACAAGTTTTGGGGAAACTGGACAGCCACATTGAGAAGAATGAAACTGAATCATTTCCTTACACTATACACAAAAATAACCTCAAAAGAGTTGGTGAGGATGCAAGCTGGCATAGCCATTCTGCGAAACAAAGTTATCTTCAATATATATTTTAATGAGAAAAAATGTAAAGTAAAATGTACAGTATAGTAAAATTACACTTTCAAAAGAAAATCCATAACAAATTCATATGGAATCTCAAGGGACCCTAAATATACAAGAAGAGTAAATTTGAAAAGAAGAGTAAATTTAGAGGATACACACTTCTTGATTTCAAAAATATAACAAAACTATAGTAATCAAAACAGAGTGTTACTGGTATAAAGTTAGATACAGAGATCAATGAAAGAGAATAGAGAGCCCCAAAATAAGGATGAGCAAATAGTCTTCGACAACAGTGCCAAGACCACTCAAGAGGGAAAAGACAGTCTCTTCAACAAAAGATGTTGGGAAAACTGGATACCCACATGCAAAAGAATGAAGCTTGGGCACCTGAGTGGCTCAGTGGGTTAAACTGCTGCCTTTGGCTCAAGTCATGATCTCAGGGTCCTGGGATCGAGTCTCGCATCAGGCTCTCTGCTCAGCAGGGAGCCTGCTTCCCTTCCTCTTTCTCTGCCAACTGGTGATCTCTCTCTGTCAAATAAATAAATAAAATCTTTAAAAAAAAATGAAGCTGGACCCTAATCTTATATAATATACAAAAATTAACATGAATTATTATATTCCATTATTTATTTCTTACACATTGCTATAGTACTACTATAAATTGTGGGTTATATAATAACCCACTAATAATAACCAACCCACTATAATAACCAACTAATGGTTAAATAACCTTTAGGCATGACCAAAAAAAAAAAAAACACAAACAAACAAATAAATTAGAACATTTAAAGCTCTTAGAGGGGTACCTGGATGGCTCAGTGGGTTAAGCCACTACCTTCGGCTCAGGTCATGATCCCAGGGTCTTGGGATCAAGCCCCACATTGGGCTTTCTGCTTCCCCCCTCTCTCTGTCTGCCTCTCTGCCTACTTGTGATCTGTCTGTCAAATAAATAAATAAAATCTCAAAAAAAATAAATAAATAAAGCTCTTAGAACATTATTCAGTGTATCCATATAATATGTAGTATATAATTACTAGCTATCATCTCTATTGTTGTTGTTAGTATTGTCTTTAACATCTGAGTAATTAAAGCTTGACATGTAATTTCAGCTTTTCCTATTGTTAAAATCTGACTCTATTGTTTTCTTCTAGACTAAGTGTAACTCTCTAAAATGAAGGTTCTGGGACGCCTGGGTGGCTCAGTTGTTAAGCATCCAGCTCTTGATTTCAGCTCAGGTGGGGATCTCAGGGTAGTGAGATCGAGCCCTGCATTGGGTTCCACTCTGGGCATGAAGCCTGCTTGAGATTCTCTCTCCCTCTGCCCCTAACCTGTATCACAAGGTAGAATCCCAGAAAATAGACTATTTTCGGATATCAGTATTCTTTAGAAATACAAAGAAGCAAATGGACTTTAACTTAAAAGATAAAACACTGAGGGGTGCCTGGAGGGTTCAGTTGCTTAAGTGTCTGCCTTCAGATCAGATCATGATCCCAGACATCTGGGATGGAGGACCATGTCAGGCTCCTTGCTCAGCAGGAAGTCTGTTTCTCCCTCTCCCTCTGCCTGCCGCTCCCCCTGTTTGTGCTTTCTGTCAAATAAACAAAACCTTTAAAAAAAAAAAAAGATAAAACACTGAGCTTTTTTATCTTGAGAAACTATATTAAATGTATAGTCTGAGTAGAAACAATCTGAGGGTTTGTTATGCTTTTTATTTTTGTACATTCAAATATTTTTCCCACCAAAAGTTAAAGAAGCTTAATGAGATAGCACAAAATTGAAACACTGATCTTTGAGGTCATCTCTGGAGATAGAGTGTGGGAACTCCCAACTGTTCCTCAAGCTACTCACACCGAGACAAAGCAAATGTACACCCTGCTAGAGTGAATATAGTAGGCCATTCATTAAGCTTTCTGCCTTTGAAGGTGGTTAACATGTAATCAGCTGAAATGTCCTTGATTTCACTGTGAGAAGCTGCACTATCCTGAACAGTCTCTTCACCCACACAAAGTAAACCAAGTAACAGTTGTTACCACTAGATGAGCTATATTCAGTCCCTGGAAAGCACTATACCAATAAAATGGAAACGTGTTTTTCTATGCATTTCCGTTAAGACCCATATAGGCCCTAATCCTATTTTCTATCAATTCCAAAATAATCCTCTCTTGTTCTTAATGGCTTGAGTTTTCCTGCATTTTACTTCCTTGCTTTCTTTTCTAAGAACTGACTTTTTTCTTTCTCCTACTTTCCCTCCTATCTTATCCTTTTACCTCATTAAATACAGTAAGTATTTGCAAAATACTTCAAACTTGTGTAGAACCTGTTCTCTTTTCTGTCAAGAACTTGATACTCGGGTACCCTAACTTTCCTTATTTGGATGACATTCCAGACCAAAGCCCAGAGCCCTTCTTCAGTCATTAAGATTCAAAAGATAAATATTCATTTTCATGGGCTCACTAAGGTTAACAGTTTAAAAAAAAAAAAAAAAAACACCTTCTTCTACATAACATCATGTATAAAACTATCCCAGAAAGCTGATAGTACAGACATCACCTACCACCTATTTTTTGGTGAGGAAGTTGAAACTCAGGACAGTCAACTCAGTTATCTAAAACCTTATAGCTGGGTCAGAGCTAGGATTCAGTATCCTAACAACTGATCCAGGGACTTTTTCCTCTATACTCATTTTTCCTTTTCCCAAGAAGAGAAAGCTCCATTTTGGGTGAAGGGAGAGTTTTTGATAAAACTTACCTTCTATGATTATACTGAAGTGATGCCATTTCTCCTGAGGTAATCTCTCTGTCCACTCACTTAGCATCCTCCTGACACATCCTCAGCCTTCTCTTGGTATAATCACTTCTCACTGCACAATATTCAGCCTCTCCCTTTTCATTTGACTCTCCCACTCAGCATTTATAGAAGCAACATTTCATTTAAACTTGTTCAAGTTTCTTTACTCTTAAGGAAACTCCCTGTCACCCAACATGTCTCCAAGGACTACCTTATGATTCTCCTTCCCTTCAGATGAACTCAGCAAAATTGGCTCTGGTTCTCAGTTTTCTTCTCACTCCACAAGCGGCCACCAGGCTTCTGCCCAAAATAGACACCAAAAATGCTGGGTCCCAGTGTTCTCCTTGTGCCTAAAACTAGGGAGAAGAAAAAGAAAAAAAAAAAGATCATTTAATCTATTACTTGATTTCACTGTGGCATTTGACATAGATAGCCAGGGATCTAACAATAACAATCTTTATAGATCATCTTCGTAATTTATAAAGCAACAAATTCATGCTTGTAATGTTATTAATCCCTTCTTTAAGGAATTAATCTAGCAAGTAAGTATTTCTTTATTTCTAGTTTCTTAAAAACAACTTAAGTTCTGTTGTATTTTGAATCAACACATTATAAAAATCATGTAAAATTTTTTCTAATTCTGTATGCCATTAATAGATGCCTTAGCATCAAGCCCTAATAACTCCAACTAAGAAAAATCTTCTCTTGACTCTTCCTTTCTTAAAAATGTCCTTTTGTCGGGGAGGGCTTAGAGATCCTACACACTCCTATGTTGCTCTCTCTCGACAACAGTGCCAAGACCACTCTTATTCCATTGGGGTGCCCTTGCCCATCACGTAGATGCTGGGGTTCCTTGGGGCTCTATCCTGGGCTCTTTTCTCTTTTCACCAACATATCCTGTCTGGGTTTTCTCATCCATTCCCATGGCATCAGCTTTCGCAACAAGCTGAGAAAACTCTAATCAGTATAAGTAGTCTAGGTCTCAGTAAACTGGCAGTGTTCTAGTCATTTCAACTTTAATCTGCAATAACAAATTCCATACATCCTCATTGGACAGCTCACAAGGGAACACTATAATCACATCTTCACATGTATGAGTATACTCATAGTTAAGAATAGAGATTATGAGAGACAGAGAGAGCGATAAAGAAATGACTTAGTTAGAATATAAGCTTTGCTGCTCCAGTGAAGAGATCTCAAAATGCAATGACTTAAATAAGAGAAAGTATTTTTGAATTACATGAAAGTCTAGGCTACATCGGCCTTTGGATGACTCAGGAACACAGACTATTTCTTGCTTGTTGCTCTGCCTTCTTTAACACATGGCTTCCATCTTAATGTCTACAACAGAAGCTATGAGAATAGTCATCATGCCCACATTCCAGCCAGTGGTGAGGAAGGAAGGGGAAGCACAAAACCCAACTCATCCTTTTGAAGTCATGAAAAGCTGCAACCATCACTTCCACTCATAGTCCAATCACCAGAACATAGTCATATGCCACACTCAGCTTCAAGGGAGAAGACTAGAAAATGAAAGTTTTCAGCTATGCAGCTTGTGTGCAGCTAAAACTCAGGAGTTCTGTCATTTTTTAAATACCTTTATTTATTTATTTGAGAGAGAGAGCATGAGCCATTGGGAGAGGCAAAGGGAGAGGGAAAAGCAGGCTCCCCCTGAGCAGGGAGCATGACCTGGGGTTCCACCCCAGGACCTTGGGATCATGACCTGAGCCAAAGTCTGAAGTTTAACCAACTGAGCCATGCAGGCGCCCCCTCAAGAGTTCTATTATTTAAGATTATAAAGATAGAATTGGAGAAGGGATCATAGGATACAACCAACAGTTTCTGCTGCATGGATGTGAAATGAATGTTTCTGAAATCAATATCTTTACTTATTCTGTTCATTACGATATTTTCTATTTTACTATACTCTAGCTCAGATTTTTTAAATCTTGGTCATAACTCACTGAATATATAATAGCTCATTGTAGATAATGACCCACAATTTGAAAATTATTGCTCTAAGCCTACTGTGTAACCAGTAGCCACATGGCCTATTGAACACGCAAGATGTGGCCAGTCTAAATTGATATGTGTTGTAAGTATAGAATCCAACACCAGATTTCAAAGACTTAGTACAAAAAAAGAAATGAAGTATCTTAGCAATTTTTACATTGATTAAATGTTGAAATGATAATATTTTGGCTATATTAAGTAAAATAGATAATCAAAATTAGTTTGTCTTATATTTTTTTTAAGATTTCATTTATTCGTTTAACAGAGAGGGAGAGTACAAGCAGGGAGAGCAGCAGGCAGAGTGGGAGGGAGAAGCAGGCTCCCTGCTGAGACAGAAGCTGGATGTGAGACTTGATCCCAGGACCCTGGGAAAATGACCTGAGCAGAAGGCAGCCGCTTAACGAACTGAGCCACCCAGGCGTCCCTTATCTTTGTTTTTTAATATGGCTACTAAAAAATATAAAATTACATAAGAAGTTCACATTATATTTCTATATTATATTTCTATATTTCTATTTCTATTTCTACTCTAAACTCTAGATGCAAATGTCAAAATCCGTTGAATATTAATACTTGAAGATTCCATGACACTTTCTTTTTTTTTTTTCTTTTTTCTTTTTTTTCTTTTTGGAGAGAGAGTGTGTGTGCACAGGCAGGGGGGAGGGACAGAGGAAGAGAGAGAATCCCAAGCAGACTCCATGTCCAGTGCAGAGTCCGACATGGGGATCTATCTCATGACCCTATGGTACTATGCAGGTGCCCCTACAAGCACTTTCTAAAACCAGACTCCTTACCTTCCCAGCCCTCAGCCCTTCTTCCATCCTTCGTTCCCACTCTGTATTCCCTCTGTTCCATCCAGTCAATTAAAGGCAACACAATTCACTCCATGACCAGCCAGGAAAATTGAAAGGCACATTTCATCACATACATATATTTGCTGTGTACTATATTTTACCTCTTAAATATGGTATAAATGTATCAATCTTTTTCCAGTGTGATTATGAATGCCCTAATTCAAAGATACCATCATCTCTCACTTATATAATTGTATCAATTCCCAAATTGGCCCCTCTGCCTCTTGGATTGTCTCCTTCCTGTCAGTCTTCCGAATTTCAGTAAAAGCCAGAGAAGTGACCACTGATCACTCCCCACATACCCTAATACTGCCAACAAGATCCTTTTTGATTTGAGGCTAGTTTGCTTCATCACTTTCCTGAACACATGGGCATTTTTTTCTATACCAAGTACTTTTTCATTTCACTAAATGTGTCTTGATTATTCTCAACTCCTGAGCCTTTGTATAAGTCATTGCTTATGTGCTTAGAATGTGTTTTTCATCTCCTTCTTTCCTCTGGCTGAACACTACTCATACTTCAGAGCTTAATTAAAATTTTGCTTTGCCATAGATTTCCTTTCTAAAGCCCAAGAGTGGATTATGTGCCCCTCTTACATGCTCCCATAGCATCCTGGACTTCAATAATAATTTTTGACTACCGAAAGGATGAGATCATGCCAGTTGAGACAGCGTGAATGGAACTTGAGGGTATTCTGCTAAGTGAAATAAGTCAGACTGAGAACGACAAATACCATATGATCTTACTTATAAGTGGAATCATTAAAAAATGTATAAAAAAACAAAAGAATGGGAGCTATAAACTCAGAGAATAAACTGTATTCCCTACCTCCAGTGGGAGCTAGAGAAGGCGTGATAGGCAAAATGGGTGATGGGGAATGGGCGGTACAGACTTCCAGTTACAGAATGAGTAAATCACAGGAATAAAAGGCACAGCATAAGGAGTCAATGATACCATGTAGCAATGTATAGGGACAGCTGGAAACACTTGTAGTGGAATAGCATATTGTATAAGGTATAAATTTATCACCATGTTGTACACCTGAAACCAATGTAACAGGGTGTGTCAACTATACTCAAAAAGTAAATAGATAAGTAACATTCCATAAAAGCCCATGTATAAAAGATATTTGTAGGAGTGCTAGATGCTTGAAAGAATCAGTAGAGTGTTATCTCAGTGGACACATTACTCAGCAGTAGGGGCAGCATGTGACACACTCCTTAAAGAAATATGCACAGCAATTGTTGGTAAAAGGATCTGAGTGAATTAAACCATACCATTGATTTAAGTAAAACGCCATATTTAGCGCTCTGTGCTGCATGTTATACACTCCATACAGGAACATGTCCAAAAGGTGATCCTGGCAACACTGGCTTCATGAATGATTCATTGCAGTGCTGTTCCCAAATAAAAAGACACAAAATATAAACAGGAACCAATCACAGTTGAAGAAAATAATACCAATAAAACTACACTAGAGGAAATCAAGAGTAGATTAGGAGATGCAGAAAAATATATCAGAGATCTGGAAGACAAGGTAAAAATAGAAAGCACCCAAGCTGAAGAGCAAAAAAAGAAAAAAAAAATTTAAAAAGAGGGTAAGTTAAGGAATCTTTTGTACAGGATCAAGTGAAGAAACATTTGTATTTCAGGGGTCCAAATAAGTAATAATGCTTGCCTCCTGTATTTTTATTTCTTGCTTATTCGCCTGGTTTCATAACCATAGAACATAAGACCTTTCAGTGCATATCTGTTTCTACATATTAGACCACAACATCTCCATAATTTTGCATGATACTTAGCCCTACTGGGCTCAATAAATACTTACAAAACAACCAGAGGGATGGATGGATGGATGAAATAGTTTATTTGATTAGAGATTGTTAGGGAGTAGCATATTTAGAAGACCATAACAAAATTTGTTTGTATAGTAGATGATAAATTGGGTTCTTTGTTATAAACAGTAGGTCAAAGCTTTGCTTTTTTTTTTTTTTTTTTTTTTTTTTTTTTTTTTTTTTTTTTTTGAGGTCCTGCTGCTTCTCTTTTCACTTTCTTAATACAGGAAAAATATTTCCTATTATCATTCTTCCAGGGTCTGGCTCATCTTCCACAATCAGGCACTATCCCTAAGGTCAAAAAATTATTGCTGTAATCCAATACCATTTCCATAGGGAATATTGAATCTGAAAGTGCTTCAGCATTGGAGTAGGCATATCTAATGGAGGACTCCCAGGCACTCTGACTTGAAGTGAAGTAGCTATTTTGAACCTGTCCAGTGTTGCTTAAATTGTAGCTTCCCTAGCAAACTATTTAGGCAAGAGAGGATGAGGAAAGCCTTAAAAGGAGCAGTGGGGAAGTGGACCTAGGGAGAAAAGAGAGAAGGGGTTGAAAAGCCGATTAGCTGCTTTACAATAAAACCCAGAGAAAGTGAGCACTTAACGGGAATGTGGATTTTCATCCCTACAGGAATTCTATTCACCCCACCCAGAAATAATCTTGACTGTAAGTGGGCCCTGAGAGCAATGACCCTTTCACAGAACGTTCAGAAACCTCTACTTTGTTTAGACACCATGTGTGGGTGGAACTTCCTGTTTGCACAGGAGCAGCATAAAACCTAGCTCCTCTAAGGAATGTTTGGGATGAGACGAGTTGCAGGGAGCCGGGCACAATACAGTCTGGTCTCCTCAGGGCCCTTCTCCCTGCAGCATGGGGAAGGACACACTCATTCATCCAAAGCTTATTCTCCTCCTTCTGGTCTTCCTGCCTGTGGATGTCTCAGTCTCTGGAAAACCGTGAGTTTCGCAGAGGATGTGAAGAATCTTTTCCTTAGAAGAGAATTCTTTGATTCTCATTTAGACTGGTCATTTGTCTTTCCCACAAAACTGTCACCTTCTTATCTCTAAAGGCTCCTCCAATGATGAGATTTCATAAATCTAGTATATTCATTCTTTATTTACTCAATTCTTTTTCTCCAACTCTGAATCTCTGACTTTCTAAATTTTCTAAGGATATACAAAGATTTTCTGAGGGGCATTGGCAATGATACTTTTAAAGGAATCAATTTTCAGATCCTCACATTCAGATTGATTTGCTCGAGACCAGGCTATTTATCCTTCCTTATTTCTTTCTTAATTACAGATCTTCCACTTTATAAAAGAAAGACAAATCTTTCCCTCAATCAGATGTCACCATTTAGCATTGTCCTTGAGCACAGAAATCTGTACAGTGGAATAATTTGAAATACTGATAAAGGAATAATTTGAAATACTGATGCTGATGTTGAAAAAGCAAAGGATTCTAACAATGAGGGAGAAAGTTCTTTTGCAGATTATGTGGTGATGAATTCTTTATTTCAACAAAGTTGAAGGGAGATCTAAAGAAAACACGAGCTGATAGATGATTAGAAACAATTCTTGATAATAGGCACTGGGTGATTTTTGGTACCTAATGCAGAAGGAGTTCTAAGAACTGGAAACAGTGATACAGTTGTTTTTTCTGCATTTTATTTATTTTATGTAAACAATTTTTTGTGGCACTCATGTCCATACAAACTAAAAATAGCAACAGAATTAATGCTAAGCCTCCTTTAATTCTCACAATTAAGGCATATCCATCCATGGATACAGAAAAAAAGCTCATTGTTCTTATTAAAGATGTGTCTCAAAAATATTTTTATTTTATATCTAATATGTATGAATATTATAATACACTTATTTTGTTTTGATCAGTTATATACAAGTAAGACTTGAAAATAATTCAATCCAGAAGAAAATGTTTGTTTCATGATCACATAAAGAATTAAATTTAAATTAAGCATCCATAAATAACATTACATATATATGAGTATATGTGTGTATTTATACACATATATGTACATATACACACATATACATATGTATATGTACTCATATATATGTAATGTTATTTATGGATGTATAAATGTATAATGTTATTTATGGATGTGTATGTGTATACATACATATATACTTATGTATATATGTATGTATACACACATATACTCATATATATGTAATGTTATTTATGGATGCCTAATTTAAATTTAATTCTTTATGTGATCATGAAACAAACATTTTCTTCTGGATTGAATTATTTTCAAGTCTTATATATATGTATATATATACACAGGTATATATGCACACACATGTATATATACACACATATATAGTTAATAAAGAAACTAGTTAATAAAGAAGTAAGAGTTATCCATAAATATATTTTGAAGCATAAAAATCTTAGGTTAAACTTCTCTGTAGTAAGTGGCATGGTAATTCAAGTTTAAGGAGGGAAATAAAAGGAAAGATGTAAATTTCTGATCATTACAAAAAGAACCTTTTGGTGTACTTTTTAAGTAGGTCATACTGGGTATCTTATCACTGATATTTAAGAATCCATCGAAAACTTATAGAAGACTAAGTTTTAACTTAAAATTTCATTAAAAATAATATATTTTGTTATTATTTGTGTAAAAATGTACATGTTTGCTTGAAAATATGTAAGAAATGCATGGCATCTAAAAATTATTTTAGGAATCCTGTAAGCAAAAATGTTTGAAAACTACATAGTCAAAATGATATATGAGGGAATTGGCAAAGTTTCTGTTCTGCTCATGAGTTACCAAGACCCAAAATTCCATCACTAGAAGGCCGTTTTGGGGTGGAACCATTGTCTAGCCATGAGTTGAATGGCAAATATTTAAGATGCAAACAGCCAGGGTTAGGTAACATGAAGATTTCATTAGTTACTTACAACTGAGACTTTCAACTAGGTTTTTAGTTTGGGACTAAAAAACTAAGTTTTTTCTTTGGCACTCAGATTCCATATCTGTAAAGTGGAAGCAAGTATTTGCATTATCATTTTCACAGGGTTGTTGAATATATATACCCAATGAAAATAGTGTTTATTGATTGGTTTTTGTAGTGTCTCTCCTGAGACTTTGCTTACTTTTTTACAGCAATCCTCATGTAAAATAGATGTACAACATAATTAGCATATTTTTATTCGAATTCAGATGCTCTCATATTGTGTTCCTTAAAGTGAAGTATCCTAGCAAATTTTAATCTATTTAAAGCTCACTTCCAGCAAAATGTTCACTGCCATGGCACTGGTGATGGAACAGGGAATAATTCTCACGCATGCCATTCAACAGCAGAGACCAATGTCATGTTCATCAATATGTCCTCTCTTGGTATCAAACTAATGTTAGTAACAATCATTGAGATAGAAAATAGTGCTGGTCACAGCAATACCTGTCCTCCTGCACTTTCCGCTAACTGGACTCCCCCATTGCAGGCAGTACATGGTCCTGGTCCCCTCCCTGCTCCACTCTGAAACCCCTGAGAAGGGCTGCCTCCTTCTGAGCTACCTGAATGAGACAGTGACTGTGAGTGCTTCCTTGGAGTCTGTCAGGGAGAACAAGAGCCTCTTCACTGACCTGGTGGTAGAGAAGGACTTATTCCACTGTGTCTCCTTCACTGTGAGTATGCCTGTTTGACTTCATATACTTGATTCTACTGGTTAGGATAATAGGCATCAAAGATTTAGTCAAGATAAAGCTTGGAGAGCCTGGCAAAGACTTCAGAAAGAAATCTAAGTGGGGCAAAAAAATGTGTGCAGAAATTAAGAAACAATGCATGAATTTCCAATGGGAGACAAATACTTAGAAGCATATTAAAAATCAACTTAATGATCAAAGAAAATTTCTATTAGCCAGGAGGAAAAAGCAGTATATACTAGACAAAAGGAAAATGTGACTTCTTAACATTAAAATGGAAAAAATGGAAAAAATATTAATAAGGCAAGCCGGATTAATCCATGACATAAGCCTCCAGTGGTGGTCTGGCAAACACACATCAGCCCGTATTGAACACGGAAAACTGTAGAAATTACCATAAGCAAATATCCACTATCTCTTCAGAGTTGCCCATATGTAAAATGCTTACAGCCTATAGTCAATAAAATATGGTAATTTCATTTCCCATAGCCTTAAATATGCTCTGCCATGCCCTTTTAACACACAACATCAACTTGGTAAAGTTCATCATACAATTGAATCAAGATGTATTGGCTGATCTATAAGGAGACATAAGTCTCAATTATGACCTCTTTTTTCCTGTATTTTCTTCCATCTTCTGTTCTGTCTCCTCCCCATTGTAAAATAACAGAAGTAATTCCTGTCCATGCCAACTTCCCCTGATGAAAATGAGGGGGTGCAGTGAAGTAAAGGGGCCAGATCTCCAGGGAGGAGAGGAACAAGGACTGGAGGAGGAAACTTGCAAGACTGAATGGGTTCTTATGGTCTGTCCTATATTTCAGGTCCCAAGATCTCTAACCAATGAAGAGGTCATGTTCCTCACTATCCAAGTGAAAGGACCAACCCAAGAATTCAAAAGGCGGACCACAGTGGTAGTTAAAAACCAAGACAGTCTGATCTTTGTCCAGACAGACAAGCCCATCTACAAACCAGGGCAGACAGGTATGAAAAGGCCATATAGTCGGAACAACTCCCAAAAGGAAAGACATTCCTCCCCCACATCTTCCCCAGGGCTCTATAGCCCTGGTTCTTTAACAGTTGTTTTTTTTTTTTAATCAGCCGCTAAGCCTGATTTAAGGTTTCTGGGACTCATGGAAAATATTTCTGTTTCAGTGAAGTTTCGTGTTGTTGCGTTGGATGAAAATTTTCACCCCTTGAATGAGTTGGTGAGTCTCCAAATACCTATCATTATTATCTGCGTAAACAATCTGGATGCCTGTTTTTGGTGCTGGGGGCAGACAGGGAGAGAAAGAATCTGGTATCACTAGCATGATTTCTGGCATTAAAATAGTGCATGATCCTTGTTTAAACCAGAATCTCAGGTCAAGGAAGTATCTAGTTCTTTCCAGCTTGGTACTGGTACTTAGTTGTCACACAATCAAACTTACTCTTTATAAATTTCTCCACTAGGCAAATTAGAAAGATATATTAAATAATAGACATGCCTACACCATGAAATAAGTTAAATTCAAATAACCTCTTAAAGATTTAAAATTTTTCTAAACATGCCTACCAGAACCTCTTCTGTCAAGGAAGAGTATAATCAGTGTTTGTTCTTTGAGACTAACACCTGATACTTATAAGAAACAACTGTTTCAATTTTAATGCAGACATCAAAGCAGAAAGTCTTAATTTTTTTCTCCCAAATGTACTGCTTCACTACATCTTCTTATCTCAGAGGCAATTCTTTTTTTCTAACTCCTAAAACAAAAGTTTATCTTGGGGCACCTGGATGGCTCAGTTGGTTAAGCAACCCAGTCTTGATTTTGGCTCAGGTCACCATCTCAGGGTCCTGGGATCAAGCCCAGTGTCGGGCTCTGTGTTCGGTGAGGAGGTGGCTTGAGGATTCTCTCTCTCTCTCTCCCTCTGCCCCTCCTCCCACTCCCACTCTTGCTCCCTCTAAAATAAATAAATAAATCTTTAAAAAATTATTGCATAATCCCTATTTCCCCTCTTTCTTTCATACCTACATCCACTTTATCAGAAAATCATGCTAGCTTGAAATATATCCAGACTATTTCTATTTCTAACAACCTGAATTGCCACAATCTCATCCTGGCCAATATCACCTCTAAACAAGGCTGTTGCAGTAACTTTGAGCTGATCTTCTAGTTTCTACTTCCATTCCGCTATCTAAAATAAGCACCTCGGGGTGCCTGGTTGGCTCAGTGGGTTAAAGCCTCTGCCTTCAGCTCAGGTCATGATCCCAGGGTCCTGGGATCAAGCCCCTCATCAGGCTCTCAGCTCCGAAGGGAGCCTGCTTCCTCCTCTCTCTCTGCCTTGCCTCTCTGCCTACTTGTGATCTCTGTCTGTCAAATAAATAAATAAAATCTTTAAAAAAAAAAAAAAAAGAACAGCTTTAAAAAAAATTTTTTTAATAAATAAATAAATAATAAAATAAAATAAGCACCTCATCCATCACTCTGGAAGCCTTACCCTGCTCCATTTTGCTTCTCAACATTTCACTACCTAATATAAATCAGGTGTGTCCATATGTGTGTCTATGTGTGTGTGTGTATGTATATACACACATATATATGTTTATCATCATTTTTTATCTTTGAGATATAGGCTCCCTATCGCTCATTGATACATATGTCAAATAAATACTGAATATCAAATAAACACCAATATGAAATTAGATGATATAGTAATTTATAAATATATAATATTTTATATGTACTTAATATACTATATATTAAGTACATATAAAATATATATCTCTCAGATATATGTATCTGTGTGTATATATATATATGTGTGTGTATGTGTGTGTTTCTTATATATCCATCCTTCTTAGAATATAAGCTCTTTTGTGCATTGCTATACAATGCACATGGTAAGCACTTAATAAATATTAATTTTTTTAAAATGACTAACTACTGATAGTAAAGGAGCTATTTTCCCTCTTTATTCTTAGAACTAAGAATTCCATGACCATCTCAATATTTGGGACTGAGTACAGTTCTCATAGTTCCATTAGTTTATTTCTTAATCCATAAAGTTTCATAACAAAGGAGTGTTCCTCACTAGGATCCTATAAGTATTCAAGTAATGTTAGTAAATCCCATTCTAAATGAGTGGCTATGTACATGGATATTTGTTGCCCATAGGTCTAATAAGTTCTTAACATTATTTATTAATTGCTTAAAGTAGATTAATTAAATGTTTTATAAATTTTAATTTAATGTTATTTTTTCAGTGTTCCAAGATTCATTGTTTATGCACCACACCCAGTGCTCCATGCAATATGTGCCCTCCTTAATACCCACCACCAGGCTTACCCAACCCCCCAAAGCCCTCAGTTTACTTCTCAGAGTCCACAGTCTCTCATGGTTCATCTCCCCCTAAGTTTTGTAAAATTTAACTCAGATTTTTTTTTCCGTTTTACCACAGATAGAGTTATTCTACATAAAACTGTCTTGTTTATAAATCAGAATTTGAGAATAATTCTGCATTCCTTTATTTCTCTTGTCTTTCAGATTTCACAAGTATACATTCAGGTAAGCAAATAAACAGAATTAAATAAATTTAGAGAAAATGTTTATATTTGAGAGGTTCTGACAATGTACCAGAAACTTGTCATTAAGGGAGAAACCTTTGAGCTCACACAGCACTAGATGGTTCTAACATCTATCCTCCCCACCCCTCACCACCACCTCATTGGTTCTCTTTGTGGATAACTTAGGAGTTTCCATAGATTGTTTTTATTGTGTCTAATGCTCTAAGCTTTGTAAATTACAATTACTGTATCCATAGGACCCGAAAGGAAATCGCATCGCACGATGGCAGAAGCTCCTGTTAGAGAATGGTCTCAAGCAATTGAGCTTTCCCCTCTCGTCAGAGCCCTTTCAGGGCTCCTATAAGGTGGTGGTACAGAAGGAATCAGGTGGAGTGACAACACACGCCTTCACTGTGGAGGAATTTGGTATGGACTATGAAAAGTCGTGGAGCATTTTCTTCATATCTAAACTTCTAGGACCTAGAATTGGCATTTTAATTTAGAGTCCTTCTCTTTTCTATGTAGTGAGGTTAAGCTTTGAGTAGAATCAGTTATATCTAACTCCAATGAGACGATCAGTGATCTGTGCATAGAACTTCATATAGCTTGGTTATTTTTTGTAATAACTTTTAATCTCAAAAAATATGTAAAACATCCTTGTTTTAGACAAGTCTTCCATAATTCATTAAGGTTACAGTCCTTCAATCAGAATATCCATTTTAGGGGCACCTGGGTGGCTCAGTCAGTTAAGCACCTGCCTTGGGCTCAGGTCATGATCCCAGGGATCCCTGCCCAGCCGGGTGTCTGCTTATCCCTCTCCCTCTGCCCCTACCCCTGCTTGTGCTCTCTCTCTTTCAAATAATTAAATAAAATCTTTTAAAAATATATCCATTGATAGTAAGGTAGTCGTATTGGAGAGTATAGCTACCTTTTCAGAAACCTAAAATGTTATTAGGGAATTTTACTGAAAATACTAAGTCCCCAAAAGATGAAAAACAATCACTAACTTCCTTTATCTCCAATAAACAGTGCTTCCCAAGTTTGAAGTGCAAATAACAATGCCAAGGATAATCACTATCTTGGAAGAAGACGTGAATGTGTCAGTGTGTGGCCTGTGAGTTTATATATTTTTTAATATTTGGATATTTGGGATATTTTGACTCATTTTTTTAGGAGCAGTGAGAGTACAAATACTTTTAGTGCATGAGATCATCCCATCTCTGGAATGTTCCTCACCTGTTGTTGTTTTTTTTCCTTCTTTTTTCTTTCATGGCCTTAGTAGTATTATTGTAACTATCATGGGGCAAACAACTGTTCTAAGAGAAGCTATCTACAGTAGTTGATTCTGAAAGTGACAAAGCTACACACACACACATATACACACACAAATGGGATAGTGTTGAAGGGTATAGTGGCTTTCCCTTCCTTAGGCTGTAGAGGAAATTCTATCATCAACAGATCATTTACCTGACCTTGCATGCATAGTGGAAAAACAGCTTAGATTCAGAATTTGCAGAGATAGGCATATTACCAAAATCTCAGCTGAGTCACTGGTCTACTGAAGGCATATCACCTACCTCTCAGCACTGCCACTTTTACAGATGAGACTGGACATGATCTCTTAGCTTGGTCCTTTCCAACCTTGCAAATTCATGTTTCTAAAATCTCATGCCCATCTCTAGTAGTCCAGGGGTAGCACTAGCAGAAAACACTAGCAGAAAGCAGCACTAGCACTGAAGAAACCAGCTCTGCCTAAAGACCACACATGTAATGCACCCACGGTTCAGCTGGGTCCCTGCACCACCTCAGAGTAATTGCCACCAAGTTCCTGATCCGATATAACAGGTGAGCCAATACTCTTGCAAATAAAGATAGGTAGGGACGGAAACAAATACCCTTGAAAACACATCAACCATCAATGACATACATGTATATATGCCACAACCCCATTTTTATAAAAAGTAGAGAAGTTAAACTCCATATAGAGAGAGAGAGCTACACATTGGACGAGGATAATGGAAGGAAACACCATCATATTCACAGTTTGTATTCCTAGGTAGAATTGAGGTCCTCTTCTCTCTCTCATTTTCATTTTGTTGATACTGTTTTTTTTTTCTTTTAAGAACAGGTGTAGCTTTGGTAATAAATAAATAAATATATATATATATTTTTTTTAAGATGAAATTTAAAAAAATTAAGGGAAAAAAGACATGATCAAAGACTGTAGTCAATTTCAGCATTGGCACTGGAGATTTTTTTTAAAAGAGTCATAACTTAGTACTTGCTCTCAACACTGTGAGAGCCCTGCAAAGATTAGAGAGAAGTACAGAGGGTAAAAACATACTATTGCTAAGAGGAGAATGGAAGTAAGTAGAAAATGGAGATGTTCAATGTCTGATTTGATTCATTTGGCAATGTTCTTATGACAGATACACATATGGGAAGCCTGTCCCGGGACATATGACTATGAGAGTATGCAGAAAGTATAGTAACCCTTCTTACTGCTATAGTGGAGAGTCACAGGCTGTCTGTGAGAAATTCAGTCACCAGGTAGGTGAAAAACTGTTCTTTCCAGGGACTAACAATGGAGACATTGTTAAATAGCAATGAATTACAACATGGTACTAACTCAGGAAGAGAGCAATCTGTAAGGAATTCTATGTTAGGTACAATGATTTTTAAGTATCAGTGATTTAGCACAATAGGAATTATTTATTTCTTGTAATTTTCCACTGTGGGTGTTCCTGGCTCACCAAGCTCCCAGAATAATGAAAGTTGAGCAATCTCCAATACTTGGCATCCAGAGCTGCCTTGGGCATCTACTTGCATGAAGGAAGAAGAAAAAGCATTACACCTGTTAATCACTTTGGCTGGAAAGGGTATATGTTTTTCCTTCTTTCCATGAGCAAGAACTTGTCACCTGGTCCCTCCTAGGGATCAGGGAGACAGGAAACATAGTCTCCAGATGCGCAGCCCCTTTCCAGCAACAGTTGCATACTATGGAAGGGGAGCTAGACTTGTGAAAACTTAGTTCCCTGCTACAGTAGGATTACCCACAAATTTTTAAGACATTTTCTATTGCATTAACTCTAGGGACTATCAGATACTAAGAAATATATCCATTATAAACCAGATACTATTATGAAATGCAATCATAATTAATCTCTAGAGGATATGTGTTGTGTTCTTGTCATAAAAAATCCCTAGGTTATATTGTCTCCCCAAAAGTCCCACCAGATTAATCAACATCTGATCTGTCCAGTGTTATGTTTTTGTATTTTATCCCCACCTAGCTAAACAGCCAGGGTTGCATCTCTCAGCAAGTAAAAACCAGGATCTTCCAGATGAAGAGACAAGGGTATGAAATGAAACTTGAAGCGGAGGCCAAGATCCAAGAAGAAGGAACAGGTTTGCATACCACATGGTTATGGGAGAAAAAAAAATGGACATGGATTTATTTCCTTTGCTGAACTATGAACTGCAATGAAAGTAATGTAAGAAGTTCAGAGAGATCATCCTTCCAGGAAAACTTATTTTTTTCTTTTTCTTTTTTCCAGAGGTAGAATTAACTGGAAAAGGATCCACTGAAATAACAAGAACCATATCCAAACTCTCATTTACAAAAGTGGACCCATACTTTAGACAAGGGATCCCCTTCTTTGGGCAGGTGAAGTATTTTCTAAGTCACAAATCAAATTTTGTACTATCACTTAATAAGCATATTATGTTCTGCTAAAACCAGACCTGGTTTATTATCTATTGATTAACCTAACCAAAAGTGTAAAACCACATAAAAATAAATCTGTTCCTCTGTAAATTAGTGTATGAAATCTACAAATTATTCTAAAGCATCATCAAAATTTTTTTCACCTTTAGAACAGCATTGTGTGATATCACTCAGTCTTTCCTTGGTTTACCAGTAGTCTCAGATTTTTATATTTTCTCACAAGAATCTCAGAAGTTATGGTGGCCTTTTAAATTATCGTGCTATCACTAACTTTGTATGGGAAATGAGTGGGTAGGTGGCTTTTTCATTTTGAAGTATAAAAGATTCTACTTTACCTGGTGTTTCTTTCATGAGTATTATATTTACATTATTTTCCCTATAACGTAGGAATATATTTTAAAAAACAGTGCACAAAGGGGTAAAATATTTCTATTTAAGGCTTCCAGACTTGAAAAATGTAAATTTTCTCATTATGTACATAATATCTTGTATTGTTATTTTTTGTATTATAAGCAGATTTGCAGATGGATCTTTCTGACTCCAAAAGTCTGAGATGGCAGCTGTATGTCCATCAATGTATAATCATTGTGTGTCATATTCTTAATGGAAATGTTATGAGGTTGTAGTGTGGAGACCAAAGCAGAGAGGGACAAAACCCCACTAAAAAGGGGTGGAGTACGTTGTATAATGTTTTGATTATGTTATGACAGCAAAATATTTGAGAAATTTTAGTCACTTCCTAAAATAAACAGTCCATTTATTTTTAATTTCTGAGAGGTATATTGTACTTTTTTGATACTTCATTCCTGCTAAATAATTACCCCATAGTCATAAGACTCTTTCATCAAAAGAGAATCAGAATTTTGTACCTGTCCTTGAATTTGTACGTGCAGCCGATATTTCACTGGCAAACTGAGAGTTTATTAATCAATTACAAATATGGATCCAAGTCTCCCAATTGTGCTTCCTTCTACCAAAAGTAGCTTCTACTGAAAAAGAATCATCATCTTTGCAATCTGAATCAAATTATTCATCTACTGAGTTCAATATTAGCAATAATTTGACTTAGGCCTAATTTGACTTTAGGCCCTTATGTAATACTGTATGATTCTATTCAACTTTGCATTTTTCACATGGAAAGTCCCTCACAATACCTGCCTACCTTACAAAAGTTTGAAAGTCTAGATTGAGAAGCAGATGTATAAAAAAAAAAACAACTAGAAAAGTATACAAGGTAATGTATTAATAATTGCTATCTTGGGCACTTATATTTTAGAACACTAATCCATAGAAAGTTAACGGTTGATCATAAAATAAGTATATGGAGCTCAATTAAATTTGGCTAAGGAGTTAAAAATTTTCATTACTATCTGACACTTGTGCTCTGTAACTCTCCAAGAGTTCTATATAGTACATGGCATTTCCAAAATATCCACAGAACCCTTTTTTCAGGTCACCCCTATCATCAGCTCCATGATTCTCAGTCTTTTCACACTGCTTTATTTTGTTTTATTTGGGGAAGAGTGGGGCAGGGGAGAGGAAGAATGAGAATCATAAGCAGGCTCCGCACCCAGTACAGAATCCAATGTGGAGCTCAATCCCATAACCCTGAGATCAACCTGAACTGAAATCAAGAAGCAGATGCTTAACTGACTGAGCCACCCAGGCAACCCCACAATGCTTTACTTTTTGTCTTCGGGCTGATTACTACTAAATAAATATATATCATCTATGCATTTATTTAAAATAATCTCTTTTCTATGATGGCAGGAACTTTGCTTTGTTCACCACTGTAGCCTCAATGCCTGGAACCATGTCCAATATATAGGACATAATAAATATTTGTAATAAAATGAATGTTTGGTTACTGGGTATTAACCATATAACTGATCCACAAATTTTAATCTTCAGGTGCAACTAGTGAATGGGAAAGGTGTCCCCATGCCAAACGAACTTGTCTTCATCATATCAAATGAAGCTAACTATAACTCCAATGCCACCACTGATGAGCATGGCCTGGTTCAGTTCTCTATCAACACCACCAACATTAAGGGTACCTCTCTCACTGTCAGGGTAAGTTTGAGAAGTTACCAATGGCATGAAGTAGCCTAAGTTGCATTTAGTCCTATGGAAACAGAAAAATAAATTAATAAATAAACAAACAAACAAACACCCTTCAGTTTTCAGGGTGCTAGGATTAAATGTGATGTTTAATTTCTTTTTTAACAGTTGATGTGTTATTTTGAAATAACAATAAATAAAAATTTACATATAAGAAATGATAATGCAAGCTCCCTTTACCTTGGCTATCATTGTAAAGTCAAGTTTAACATCACTAGCATGTGCTTTCAAGTATATATACTCTCAACTGTTGTTCCTACTTTATTTTTGTCCTGCTATTCTAGTTTTCTCCAGGTTTTTGTTATACCCTTATAACTTACTTTGTATAGCATAGAGTTCTCTATTCATCAATAGAAATGTAGATATATAGTAATAGATATATTGATACACAATAGATATTACATAGCAATGATAAATAAACAGAATAAATAATATATTTTATTGACTGCACTTTAAATAGATGGCATGAAAGCCCATACTTTCTAATAATTAAAAACTGAGCTTTCATTCATTTATTCAATCAAGAAGTCTCTTGGAGGGGCACCTGGGTGGCTCAGTGGTTTAAAGCCTCTGCCTTCAGCTCGGGTCATAATCCCAGGGTCCTGGGATCGAGTCCCACATTCGGCTCTCAGCTCAGCGTGGAACCTGCTTCCTCCTCTCTCTCTGCCAGCTTCTCTGCCTACTTGTGATCTCTGTCTGTCAAATAAATAAATAAAATCTTTAAAAAAAAAAAAAAAAGATGAAGTCTCTTAGATGTTTTCTAAGTGCTAGGCAATGTTCTCATCCTGAAAATAAAAATATTATTTTTAGGGGCACCTGGGTGGCTCAGTGGGTTAGCCTCTGCCTTTGGCTCAGGTCATGATCTCGGGGTTCTGGGATCGAGCCCCACATCCAGCTCTCTGCTTAGCAGGGAGCCTGCTTCCTCTTCCCCCTCTGCTTGCCTCTCTGCCTATTTGTGATCTCTTTCTCTCTCTCTGTCAAATAAATAAATTCAATCTTTTTTAAAAAATTATTTTTAAACACTCCCTCTTTTTGATAATCATTTACCTGTTGTCACTAGAATATATATTAAAATAGAAATAAAATGTTTTGCTGACACAAGGATTCACTCACACCACTTGGGAGGTGAGGATGAGAATAAGGAATAAGGAGTAGCTTCTACATGGAGAAAAGTTAAACTACAACTCAAATAGGGCCTATAAACCTTGAGAGTCCAGAGCCACAGAAATCTTTAAAAATAACCAGCCTAGGACAGCCCAGGAGAGAGCGACTTCAGCTAATTCACCAACTCAACTCATGAACCAAAGCCATTGACAGAAAGTGTTCTCAGACCCCTATGGTTGCAGTATCACATTTATTCATAGTACCTTTTTGAAACCCATCATAAATAGGTTTCTGGAATGTAGTTCTTCTGGAGAGTATTTAATCTCCTCAGTGCGGTTTTATAGTTCCAGCCTCTCTGTCTGCATAGGTAAAGTGGCCCCAAAAACGTCGAGCAAATTAAGCAGAGCAAAGATGCCTCCATGTATGCACTTCAGAAATTTAAACACCAACCCAAGGAGCCTCTGCAGGGTTTATCTGCAATACAGATACACATCATTCACTTTTTACTGTGGAGCCAAGTCTTTCAAAGTCTTTCTAAGTACTAGTTAAGGGAGAACAGTGAACTAATGCAGTTTTGTGAGAACACTGATTCTCTATGACATACGATCTGGAAAATAATATCATTTTTTAAATTCTTTAGGTCAGACACAAGATTCCTAGTCCCTGTTACGCCTACCAGTGGCTGTTGGCAGAGTACAAAGAAGCTCATCACACTGCTAATCTTGTATTCTCCCCAAGCAAGAGTTTTGTTCGCTTAGAGCCCCTGCCTGGTGAACTGCCCTGCGGCCAAACTCAGACAGTTCGAGCACATTATATTCTGAATGGACGGGTCCTGCGGGAGCTGAAGGAACTCATGTTCTATTATCTGGTAAGAAGGAAGCCACTTCATTGACTCACCCATAGGCAAAAACCCTCTGTGAGGCAAGGAATTACGAAATTCTTTAAGCCATCACTATTTTGACTTAATATCCAAGTTCCTATTGGAAGTTTGACTTCTCTTAGGGCTAATTATTGCCAGCTGGAGCTCAATACAGCAAACATAATGCATGAAGGGCAGGATGTGGGGTACAAGATTTCTGTCAGGCAAATCAAATTTCTTTTCCTTTCCTTTTTTGCAGATCATGGCAAAGGGAGGCATTGTCCGAATTGGGATGCATGTGCTGCCTGTGGAACAGGGAGATAGTGAGTATTTCCACAGTTGTACATTTTTGTCCCACTTCAACATAGTTGGCCTTAAGTTGCAGAAATACCAGAAAAAGTTTCAAATAAACAGTGGTGATTTCCATCAAACTCTAATAAATGAGAAGCTGAGAGGAGAAAGAAAGAAAGAAAGAATGGGTGTTTGTTCGTCCATTTTGCCCCTTATGAAATATTTCTTTTCTTTTCCTTCAGCTTCTTCTGTTCGGATTACTTAAAATGATGAGGTTGTTGTTTTAGAATCTATGCTTATTCCAGATTTTAAAACCGTAAATATTCATGGAGCTTCTTCTCAAAATGGTATTTTAGAACTGTTTCAGGAAACAGAAAGAAGGCAAAATTTTGGAATGCTTCCTATACACTAGGTCTTTTGCTGAGTCATTTATATCTTTGTATCATATTTCCTTTTTGAAGATAGTTCTGATTTATGGAAAGTTGAATTGGATACTTCCACTATTGAATTGGATTCTTGCCATGAACAAATATGGAACAATATAAACCTCTGAAGTTTTCTGCTCTTCTAAGGAAGTTTGAAAGACCTCTTATAAGAAAACTATCAGTGAGCTACTCTTTTGATGCATCTTCATAGCAACAGAAAAGCACCATTGTAGACTTATTTATAGAACCTTAATAAGACTACGTAGGCATCGAAAAACAACTATCAAAGGAGCACAGTATTCCCTGTAAGAAAAAAAAATTAGAATATTTTGTTCATAGAAAGTTAAAGAAGATATAAGGATAAATACAATGTGCTAAACCCTTGGCGATTACATCACACAACTTCAGGTTCTATTCCCCTCCTCTAGTGTGAAGTCTTGATCAAATAGTAGCCAAGTGGATGTCTCCATATCCTCAGATAGCATCAGAAATTTAGAGATGGGCTAATGCTGAAAATTGGTGTGAAATCATTATATGCTTTATAAGAGAGCACTTCAATAAAGTTTTTTCTAAAGCTAGAGTTCTTAGTGGTAGAGAATTCTTAGACATAGACATTTATTTATTACATCTACTTTTTCTTTTATCTGTTACACCAACTAATAGAAACGGTCACTCACCAGCCCAGACTCCTAAAAATAGTTTTGTGCAACAGAAAAATTTCATTTCAGCCCTGGGGAGTTGTCTAAGCCATAATCACCTCCTCATTTTCTCTGTGCTCCAGTGAATGGCCATTTTTCTGTGTCAGTCCCCGTGGAGATAGACATTGCTCCCATCGCTCGATTGCTCCTCTTCACCATTTTACCTGATGGGGAAGTGGTCGGGGATTCTGCAAAATACAAGGTTGAAAACTGTCTAGCCAACAAGGTGGGTTTCTTTATCATGAAATTTTCAACATTTAAAACCAAAAGTTGCTATTATTATCAATTATGTTCTGCATGTGAACACTGGGGCCAAAGGAATTAAATGAATTTTTCAGAGTTTCTAGGCAAGGTAATGGCAAAGTCACACAAAGAAGCCATGTCATTTGACTCTTGGTTCAAAATTCTCATGCATTGTCTCTTACTATATGATACAGTTCAGAATACCTTGTTCCTTTCTATGATGAAGTGTTGGAAAATATGTAAGCAAGTTTTTAAGGCTACTAAAGAGCCAAAAGAAAAATACAAGAGCATCTAGAACCATTTGCGTTCCACCCACACTTGATAAACACCTTACCATGTGCCAAAGGTAAAAAATGACGTCTCAAATTTAACAATTTATAAGAATAATTAGATATCATTATAATGGCTCAACTGATTCTTGAGCATCAGAATGATGTGTAAGGGACAAAAAGCCCCAAGACTCACATGGTGCCAACCATCACCAAGTCAGAGTGAGCGTATATTGAACGTGAGGAACCCTCGGGAAATGCTTGTGAATGCACAGTTAAATCAGGACATTTGTTTTTTCGACTGTTCTTCCCAATTCCATAGGTGGACCTGAGCTTCCGTCCAGCACAAAGTCTTCCGGCTTCACATGCCCACCTGCGAGTTTCAGCTTCTCCTCAATCGCTGTGCGCCCTCCGTGCGGTGGACCAAAGTGTGCTGCTCCTGAGGCCTGAAGCAGAGCTGTCCGCAGCCTCGGTGAGTTCCCGGCAATCTTGGGGGTCAGGAAAGGCCACACAAGGGGCTCAGAGCAAGGAGAAATGCCTACCTGAGTAAGATCAGATCTATTAAAATTTTATTTATCTAGGAGTTCATAGGTTTTATCTCCTTCATGGGCCCTTTTTTGATAAGAAATATATTACATTTGAATACATAGATATTTATTTACATAATTTTTATATATGCATACACAAACATGTATATGTATATGTTTTTGTATGTGTATACATATATTAATAAAATCATATACCATTCGAAGCTCCTGAAATCCTAGAGCTTAATCATACTAGTAACAGTCGTCTTCAAGTTAATTTGTTGAAATGTTTGAAAAAGCCTAACAAAAGTGGTGCACTGACTTCAACTAAAACTGATATGAAATATGAAATTTCTGTTTTTATTTCTTTTTTAAGATTTTATTATTTCTTTGACAGACAAGTAGGCAGAGACACAAGCAGAGACAGAGAGAGGAGGAAGCAGGCTCCCCACAGAGCAGAGAGCCTGATGCAGGGCTCTATCCAAGGACCCTGGGATCGTGACCTGAGCCGAAGGCAGAGGCTTTAACCCACTGAGCCACCGAGGTGCCCCAAATTTCTGTTTTTATAAGAATTATATCAAACACTGTATGTCCCAAGATGAACACAATTTCTGAAGGAAGAAACACTGTCTCTGATGAAAAAAATTTGGAAAAATGAATTAATTTCATTTACCAATTGCATTGCTAAATGAAATCCTTTAAAATGTTGGGTGAATAGAAGAAATAGCACAAGGGTGTGGCCAGAGTAGAACAATGAAAAACAACACGAGCTAACAGTAACCTGCTTACATCTTCAGATTTTCTATGAGTTCAGTTGAAATAATCTCTTCCTTAAGGTACTTTTTTTCTCACTATCAAAATTTTACAAAGGGAAATTTATATTTTACTCTCTGAAAAAGAAAGTTATAAGAAAAGACATCTAGGGGCGCCTGGGTGGCTCAGTGGTTTGAGCCTCTGCCTACAGCTCAGGTCATGATCTCAAGGTCCTGGGATTGAGCCCCGCATCAGGCTCTCTGCTCAGTGAGAGCCTGCTTCCCTTCCTCTCTCTCTGCCTGCCTCTCTGCCCCTCTGTGATCTCTTATCAAATAAATAAATAAAATCTTTAAAAAAAAAAGAAAGAAAGAAAGAAAGAAAAGACTCTAACATTTTGGTCCTTCCAAATGGAATTTAATTGAAAATATTAGAATTCTTCTAAAGAAAGTATTAAGTACATTTCAATGGGAATAAGCGGATACATGGGAAAATAATGATGTTTTTATGTTTATATAACATAATTTTTTAGTTCTCGGTGGGGGTTCTAAATTGTAACAATGTTGGCAGATAGATAAGGCAGAATGTCCTTCCTATTGGTTTGTTAATTAAAAAAGTAGAAACTTTTAGGTAGTTAATAGTAGACTTTGGTTAGAACACTAACTCACTAACCCAATCCTCCACAGCCTTGATAATATTTTACTAATGAAACACTTCGCTCCCAATAGCATAAGCCATCCATTCAACACATACTTATTTAGTGTCGGCTGTGTTCTAGGTGTGCCCACTACTTGCTGAAGTGTTGGGGATCTAGTAGTAACCTACTCAAAAGACAAAAAGCCATGCTCTCATGGAACTTATGTTTCCAAAGATGAGATAGATAGTAACACATAATACGCTTTAGAGAAAATAGCAGAGCAGGGAGGTGGGGAATAGTAAGACAGCTACCTCTGAGAGAGCATTTAATTCCATTACCCTATTTACTTGACCAAGCAGTTTTAAACTCCTCTGAATATAACACAGTGCACTATCAGCATTTTTACATCCGTCTTCCCCTTCCCTTTCAAATGAATTTGAAAACATCGTTTCCAGTATTTTATGTACTGTGTGAAGATTTGGAGCATTTTGTTCCCATGAATAATACCTAAGAAAATACTATCCTGCCCTACATATAGGACATACACTTATTCATGTGCCAGTTTAGAACATAAGTTCATTAACTTTGTTACACACTAGGTCAGTTGTGAACCAGAAGGAGAGACAAAGCCATCATTTCGTTCTATCAACCTGAAGTTTTATACTATACTGTTTCAAATACAGCAGACATCAATTTATCTCAATAAAATTTTATTCTAATCCAGTATGGAGTCTAGTGTTTGCCTCTGAACTGTGTAACAAATTATTGTGGTCTTTGAGTACTCAGATGGGAATGTTTAGTTTTGTTTTTTTTTTCTCTTAAAACTCTTAAAAACAGCTTTGAAATCATATCTGTAAATAACTGAAGTGACAGTGGTGCTCAAAGACTGGTGGTGATTATTGTTTTCTCTTTGCATTTAAGAAGAATAAGCCACAAATAAGTTTGTCCTTTTGTCCTTTGCATTTGTACAGGTTTATAACCTGCTACCTGTGAAGGACCTCACCGGTTTCCCTGGGAGCTTGAATCAACAAAAGGAAGATGATAGAGATTGTATCGATCACCAAAATGTCTATATCAACGGGGTCATGTATTCCCCGGTAACAAATACAAATGAAAAAGATATGTATAGCTTCCTACAGGTAAATTCCTTATACACTAGATGATCCGTTCTGAAGATTTACAAAATATTATATGTGAAAAAAGTACTTATTGTAATGCCTTCATGTCATAATTGAAGGTAATAGGACACAGAGAGGTGACCTCTCCAAAATCACTAATAGGTGCAGATCTGCTAATAGCAACAGAGCCAGGGCTAGAATTTTTTGGACTAGTAATCAAGTGTTTTTTTAATTTTTTTAATTCAGTTTTCCTAAAAATCATTGCCTGGTGCTATTTATAAAGGATCATATATATAAAATGTTACTGTTAAAAGAATTTTAACAACAGAATAAAATTACCTCCATATGTATACCAATATCCCTTCTAAAGATATGAACATTGAAAGTTTAGTATTAAGTTAATTGAATTATTTGTGAAATGCAATGAAATATATGCCTGTATATATTTTAGAATACTTACGTGCTGATTAAGTGATAATCTCCTTTACAGGATATGGGCTTAAAAGTGTTCACCAACACAAAGATTCACAAACCCAAAGTATGTGCACAGCCTGAAAACATAGTAGCACACTCAACTCAAAGACTATTGGCTTCTCCAGGTAAAAAAAATAATAAAAGTTAATACATTGAGTCAAATAAAAGAATATTTTAAAAGATAAGATGTGATAAAATTAACAAAAAAGTCCTTGTGATTCAGATACATTAAGGTTCTCACTCAAGATCACAGAGCAATACAAACTCCAAATTTCTGATTGTGTCAAGCCCCCGCATGCTGGAGAGAATATGAGGCAGACTAAGATGTTTTCTGAGAGGTACAGTAACATCGTGTGTCGACTATACTTCCATTTTTAAAAAGAGAGAGAGAGAGAAGGGCAGATAAGCAAAATAATAAAAGAAAGGGTTAATTCTGACTGAGCAATCAAGAAAGTCATTCATAAAAGAATGACTCCCTCTAGTAAATGGAGATGTGGGAATGGGCAAGGTTGAGAAGGAAAGATAATTTCCAGAGAATAAGTATAAACTTATCTGTTGTGAAACAGAAATATTCACAAGTTGGGACTACATTCTCACCAGTTAGATAAGGAAGCCCTTTAATTACCAGAATTAGCAGCCAGTATTCATGTTGAAGTCACATTCATTTGTCAATGAAATGGATTACTTTACTGGTGAATCAGATGATACTTTACATTTATTTCTAGACTGATATCGTCAAATCATGGTGGAATATAGGTTGAGTACATCTAGAGAATGTGTCAAAAATCAAGGAAAGCGTTTGGTGAAAATTAACTGGTTATATGGAATTTAAGTAAATATTATTATATTTTTTATTATTTATAAATAAAAGTCTACCATCCTTTACAGTAGAATTTATAGTAAAATTACATATGTACAAGGTATATATATATATATATATATATATGGGGAGGGTGTGGGGGGCTGTGATATACAAATTTTTTTCAGAGAACTGATTGTTGACTATTTACCAGTACACTATTAACAGAAGGTAAATAGATGAGAAAATCTGACTGACTTTCTGGCACATGTGGAAATAAAGAATTTTTTTAATCCTTGATCCCCCACTCCTATAAACTTTCTCAGAGCCATTGTCTTCATGTTTGGGTATGATGTTTCTTTGATCCCACAGAGGAACACACCAAATGGGAACTAGTCCTGTCCTGCTCCCAACACACTTCCTATCACTTGCCTCTTGAGACAGAGCACAATGACCACAGAGGACTCTTTTTCTACTCCATAGACCATCCTAAGCTCCTTCTGCCTCTAGGGCTCTGCCCTCTGCTTGCGATTCTTTTCTTCCAGCTCACTTAGAACTGACCTAAGACTTCAGGATTCAGCAAAAAGACCACCTCCTCAAAGAAGCTTTCCCTTATCACCCAAGCATCGTCTCCTGGTTCTTGTCTGTTCCATCACCCTATTTATTTCTTTTGTAGCATGTATTATAATCTCTTTATCTGCCGGATTTATTATTTCTGTCTCCCCCCCTCACCCACCATAGTCGTATCTGGATTGCAAAGAGGCAATGAATTTATGGAGATGGCCCTTGTTTCCGAGGCTCCCCCAGAGACTGTGCGAAAGTACTTCCCTGAGACGTGGATCTGGGACTTGGTGGTGTTAGAGTAAGTAACTTTCTTTATATATAAAAGGCAATGATATAGACTTCTCACAAGTTCCCATTTTTAGCCAATTTTTCAATATCCAAGTATCTCTTAGACACATTGCATCAGAGCTAAGAAATTTTGCACACAGTTAATTCTAAGACTTCCAGAAAATAGGAATAAGGAGTAAATATGATCAGGCCCTGCAAAGACTAACACCTATAAGAGATTCTCCAGTGGCCAACAATCATGAGTTAAAAACAGAATCAGTCAGGCCAACTACACACCATTGTAGTAGAACTAAAACTTTAAAAACCCTGCCCTCATTAGAACAGTATTTTAAAGAGTAAAATTTAAGAGCAATCTCAAAATACATATTTGTTTCATAAGAATAGTGTCTATACTAGAAAATGCTATAATTCTGTGTCTATAGGAAATTCTGATAAAGACTAGAATTGAAAACAGATTTGGAAGTAAAGGACTTCTTAAGTTTTCCCACTTTGATGATACTCTCTTTTATTGACATTTCTACTGGGTGCATAAGTCATGACAATAGAATTATTTATAGGGATTCTCTTGCTAGAAAGGATTTCTTTAACTGCTCACTTTCAGTTCTTCACATTGCCATCCTCCCCAGCTCATCAGGAGTGGCCGAAGTGGGAGTAACTGTCCCTGATACCATCACGGACTGGAAGGCAGGGGCCTTCTGCCTGTCCAATGACACTGGACTTGGTCTCTCTCTTCCTGCCTCCTTCCGAGCCTTCCAGCCCTTCTTTGTGGAGCTCACAATGCCCTACTCTGTGATCCGCGGAGAGGCCTTCACACTCAAGGCCACTGTCTTCAACTACCTTCCCAAATGCATGGTGGTAAAGACCTCTCTTTTCTAAATTGAACACAATGTATGGCAGTCAAGTAAATTTAAAATCCTATTCTTTGAAATACTGACAAACTCCTATGTATAACGGGCTCTTACCCGAGGAGGAATACTCTCAGAGATACTCAGATGTGATAGAAGCTATGGTTGCTGAGATTTCCATATACTCGCAACTTCAAACAAGCCTCGGACCCTTGCCCCAACCCCATAAGATTAGGAAGTTTGCACACTATGAAGATTCCTGACATAGTGAACAAAAATCAGTAGGCTTCATTCTCATGTCCTAGATCCAAGTTTTTGACTTGTACATTCCATATATTTAACTTTTATATATCATCATAAAGCTTAATTAGATTAAACCTTACTTTGAAAGTTACTTTTGAGCATCTTACCTCTGCTGAACCCATAACAGTTTATAAATCTTGAACACTCTTGCTGGGAGAGCTGAGGGAATGTTCAAGATCCCAGGCCAAAGAAGTAGAAGTTCCACAGGCAGAGGCATTCTACTTTTCCTGACCTCTTGTGTCACCCCACAAAAGAGCAGATTATTTGTATTAAAATACAAAGATTTCAATGTCAGATCCACTGTTAGGTAGTCAGTTTATATTTAGATCAGTTTCAATATTAGGCAACTTAATATCTAAGCAGTCCCCCAATATGCTTTGTTTCAAACCATTCTACCTTTGGTTCCCTTCTCCCTCTAATCTGTCTCTTTGTCTCTGTGGTTTCAGGTTAGTGTGCACCTACACCTGAATTCTGCATTCCTAGTCCAGGAGAAGGAACAGGCACCTCACTGCATCTGTAGCCGGCAAACCATGTCCTGGGCAATAAGGCCAAAGGTGTTAGGTGAGTAATAGTCTCCTAGAGGCAATTCTCTACTCAAGAATTGTATATATCAGTTGGATCCTTACATCTAGTGCTACTTCCCTCAGGCAAAGACCATGCCCCTCACACACACACACATCACCCCTGTTGCCACTGCCTTGTAGATACTTTTTCCTTTGTCTTTTATTCTAGGATGTCTAGAAGACTATCCCCTCCCTTCGCTTGCCTCCATCTATCTCTGCCTTGTATTCTCAGGGTCACTAGCCTCTAGTTGATGCTGCTTCCATTCCTGCTCCTGTGTTTTCATAAAACACACACCAAAAAAAGCTTATAAGGATTGAGCACTCATAAATCTTGAGGTTTGGAGGCATGGCAAAAGAAGGAGATGGTACTCATCAGTATTGCCCCTTTTTTAGGAAATGTGAATTTCACCGTGAGTGCAGAGGCACTGGCATATCAAGAGATATGTGGGAATGATGTGGCGGTGGTCCCTGAATATGGCAAGAAGGACACCATTATTAAGTCCTTGCTGGTGGAAGTAAGTAAGCCTACCCATTTGATAGGTCACCATGAGCCAATAAAAACAATGGTGCGTTGAAGGTTCCAAGTTTTAGGTAAGAAGGGCTAAATAATACATAAGCACAGAATATTTCACAATAGTCTCTCCTCTCTCTATCTCTCAGTCTCTATCTTTCTTTCTCTCTTGATACTTACATAATTTTTCCTCATTTTCTACTCTATCAACCTATCTCCTTCATATTGCTTATACTTATCGATTCTTTATGTAATACATTTGGAAGTCAGCTCCAATTCTTCTCTTCCTGATCAGGAAATTGGTGGTTCCACTATCAACATAATTGTCCATTCTCACCTCTACCTTTCTTTCTTTCCACCTATAGCCTGAAGGACTAGAGAAGGAAGCAACATTTAATTCCCTGCTCTGCCCATCAGGTAAGAGTCATTCATCATAATTAAAATAGCATTGACTAAAGTTTCTATAATATTTAAAGTTCAGAGAATCCTCTATCTTATTCCTACACCTCCTTATGAGCTAAGACCCAAAGAACCATTGACCCATTTGATAAATGAGGGAAGCAGTTCTTAGAGAAACCACATAATTTAATCAGGAGACTATTCCTAGCCCATGCTTTCCAAATTTTTATCTGTTATAGCACCTGTACAAACACTCAAATGCCCTTCCATGTATGACGTGGTTACATAGAAAGTGAGTAGAATCAAATGAATATTGCCAATGTTTCCTTGATTATTTAGTTACATACCATATGGGTAGCCAAATTCAAGCCACCTCAATATTGAGTTTTGCATAGGCAAGAGCATTTGATAATGGGACCATGCTGTGTCCTAAAGAAAGAATTGTCTCAGCCTATACCATTATTGTCATATCAATATTTGTTTGATGCCAATCTTGTACCTAATGTTCTATCAGTCTTTGGAGAAGATACTAAAGAAACTCACAGCAGAAGATATATTTATTTTGGTGGAAAGTGTTCTAGTCCAAACAAAAACACAGAATGTTGATACACTAAGAAAGTTAATCAGCACAATATGTTCTCACCTCAAACAATGTCAAATCAATATCATATATCTTTTTTTTTTGCCTTTCTCTTCGGTTTATATAATATTCAGTTTATATAATATTTATATATATATATATATCTCTTCTGTTTGTATAATGAACATTTCTGTTTATTATGCTTATTATACTCTCAAGACTGCAAATATATAAAATATGTTCTAAAAACATAATTGCCTGGTTGTTTAGCCTTATTTCTACATTTAAGTAAATTTGCCACCAAATCCTTTTATCTTGGTACGACTTCCATCACTGAGCTCTTTTTATTTATTTCTTGTGTATCTAGGGATAATCATCAAGTAGTTTTATTAAAATTAACTTAATTGCCCATGTAATATAAAAATACATTCTCCTTTACAAGATTAAACAAAACTTCAGGAGCGCCTGGGTGGCTCAGTGGGTTAAGCCTCTGCCTTCGGCTCAGGTCATGATCTCAGCGTCCTGGGATCCAGCCCCACATCGGGCTCTCTGCTCAGCAGTGAGCCTACTTCCCCCTCTCTCTTCCTGCCTCTCTGCCTACTTGTGATCTCTCTCTCTCTGTCAAATAAATAAATAAAATCTTTCCAAAAAAAACTTCATATTAAAGGGAAACTTTGTCAATACTTTAATGATCATCCATGTATGTTTAGAAATAATATGCACATGAATTTGTTTATATATATGTGATTTTTATAAATGGTATATGTTCCATTCTATAACTAACATTTTATAACTTTTTACTGAGCAACCTGTTCTAGAAATCTAGCCATATTAAATTATAGAACTAGGTAATCTTTTTTAGTCCCTTTTAATTCCGTACTATCAATATATCATGGTTCTGATTGTTTTTTAGCTATTGCTCAATTTTTTTAACTATTTGCCAGAATGAATGAATGAATGAATGAATGCCTCCTTATAAACACATGAAAATATATTTAAGGTAGATACCAAAATGTGAAATTCCTAAGAGGGAACATATATATTCTTAAATTTTAATAGAACTTAAAAACCTTTCCTTTATTACCGAAATGTGTTACTATTCCCACCAGTTTATATTGTCCTGCACAATCACCATCATCTTTAACCATCAGAGTTTTCAGTTTTCCTGAAAAATAGTGTTGTTTCAATCTTAATTTCTATACTCACAAGTGATTATGAGCTTATTTTTACATATTCATGAATGACTTCAGATCCTTTGACCATTCAGGTTCTAGTGATTTGTCTTTTTTTCTGCTTCATCTGTATTACATTGATTCTTTATTGAATAAGTTGCAAATTTTTTTGCTTGGCAATTTGTCTTTTACCTTTGTTTATGGCATCTGTTTTCTTATTTTTTTGAATGAATGAATTTATTTAACATATAAATAATACATACATAAGTATGTATTACATTTCTATCTCTTACTATATTTTTATGTGATAAGAACACTTAATGTGAGATCTATCTTATTAATAAGTTTTTTTTAATAAATATTTTTCTTTATTTATTTGACAGATAGAGATCACAAGTAGGCAGAGAGGCAGGCAGAGAGAGAGAGGGAAGTGGGCTCTCTGCCCAATGTAGGGCTAGATCCCAGGACCCTGAGATTACAACCTGAGCCAAAGGCAGAGGCTTAACCCACAGAGCCACCCAGGCGCCCCTTATTAACAAGTTTTTAAGTGTACAGTATATTGTTAATAGTAGGCACTGTTCTAGAATGTATGTTGGTACAACCACTCTGGAAAACAAGATGGAAGTGCCTCAAAAAATTAAAAATGAGCTACCCTATGACCCAGCAATTGCACTACTGGGTATTTACCCCAAAGATATAAATTACATGATCCAAAGGGGAATAAGCCCCCCAATGTTTAGAGCAGCAGTGTCCACAATAGCCAAACTATGGAACGAGCCCAGATGTCCATCAACAGATGAATGGATAAAAAAAGATGTGGTGTATATATATATATATATATATATATATATGTATAATGGAATATTACTTGGCCATTAAAAAAATTAAATCTCACCATTTGTGACAATGCGGATGGAACTAAAAGGTAGTATGCTAAGCAAAACAAATCAGTCAGAGAAAAGCAATTATCATGTGATCTCACTGATATGTAGAATTTAAGAAACAAAAGAGAGGATCATAGAGGAAGGGAGGGAAAAATAAAATAAGACAAAATGGGATAGGGAGACAAACCATGAGAGACTTAACTAGAGGAAACAGGGGTGCCTGGGTGGTTTAGTGAGTTAAGCGTCTACCTTCAGCTCAAGTCATGGTCCCAGGTCCTGAAATCAAACCCCACATCGCAGTCCCTGCTCAGTGGGGAGTCTGCTTCTCTCTCTCCCTTTGCCCCCTCCCCTGCTTGTGCTGTCTTAAAATCTTGAAGAAAAAAAAAACTGCAGGAAGCCAACTTAGGGTTCCTGGAAGGGAGGGGGATGGGAGGATGGGAGAATTGGGTGATGGGCATTAAGGAGGGCACGTGGTAGAATGAGCCCTGGGTGTTATATAAATATGACTGATGAAACTGAGCTCTGCTTCTGAAACTAATAATGCACTATATGTTAATCAATTGAATTTAAATTAAATAGTAGGCACTGTTCTCTACAACATAATCCTCTTGCATAACTGAAATTTTGTACCTTTTTTTTTTGAATTTTGTACTCTTTGACAAAAGTTTCAATATTAATTTCATGAGGAAGGGAGGCAGCATGAAAATAAATACTAAATTTTCTTTCATCATCCTGAAATTTACCAGTACTAAAACGGCGGTACATATATGCCTGTCACCAGCAATTATTTTATTTTCAGTGAGTCAAACATTGTTCATCTTCAACCCCCCCACACACTCTCACATCTTCCACAAAAATACTATCTTCATATCTGGTGAAATTTAGTGGCAGTGAGGACAGAGCATTATTATAGAATTCAGAAACTTTCAGAGATTTTTTTCTTTGCTTGTGTATACATTAGGGTTTTTTTCATTACACTGTTGAATAAAGAGGTTAGAGATGAACACTAAAGAGATCATCTTGTGATAACGATCTCATGCTAGCCACAGGATGACCACAACAGAGTCACAACATCATGGACACTTCTCAATCTGTAGCCTTCTTTTGGAATGTACTCTACATATGGGGGGAAAAAAGGGATGAGGAAGGAGAATTTCTGGAAATCTCAGTTTCCCATTCGTACACATTTAAGATAAATACACACACACACACACACACACACATATGTGCATATGTATATATATATTTTTTTAAACAAGCATATTAAAAGAGTGACAACTTTTCAGAAGTTTAAGTGTAAGGCACAGTTCTGGCTTCTGGGTTTGGAGCTCTTCAAGACATACATGTCAGAAATAATTTCCATTATTTCTCTAGGTGCTGAGGTATCTGAACAATTATCTTTGAAGTTGCCAGAGAATGTAGTAGAAGACTCTGCTCGAGCCTTCACCTTCGTACTGGGTAAGCTCCAGCCCTAGTGAGTTATTCTGCTCTATTGATAGTTTTTCCTTTTTCCTTTTCCATAAATACTCGAAATCACAATTGTAATATTAACTTGGTTTTTCCCTCTTTCTCTGGACTTGTGTATTGTTCCCAATCATACTTCTGTCCCTGGACAGCTCACCCTTACTAAAAATATTTATTTTTTAATCTTCCTAAAATTATTCATTTCCTCTTAATGATTCACATAGATTATAATCTATAAGCTTTATCACATCCCATCTCTCTCACTCTCTAGGAGACATACTGGGCTCTGCCATGAAAAACATACAAAATCTCCTCCGAATGCCCTATGGCTGCGGAGAACAGAATATGGTCCTCTTCGCTCCCAACATCCATGTTCTGGATTATCTAAATAAAACCCAACAGCTGACTCCAGAAGTCATGTCCAAAGCCATTGGCTACCTCAATACTGGTGAGTGATTAAATGAGTGAAGACTTCACAGTGTCATTTTAACAATAGATTGGATTTCCTAATAGGCTTGAGTTACTTATCAAGTCTATGATATGTTAGCGAATCATAGTATCATAGTTACTATGATAGGAAGGACAGTTAATTTTAAGATTATCCAGGGTCCAGCCTCTAATAAATGTTTAAAATGCAGAACCTTGTAACATAGGACAGCACAATTTAAGAAATATCACAAAGAGAAACCAAAGCATTTTAGTAATTTCTCTGGCCGCAGCATACACACTCTGTCATATTGTTTCATTAACCTTCCGTTTCAGGTTACCAGAGGCAGCTGAATTACAGGCACCGTGATGGCTCCTATAGCACCTTTGGGGAGAAATATGGCAGGAATGAGGGCAACACCTGGTAAGTGATTGACAGTTCTTTGAGGTCCTATTTTTTTACCAGCTCTTTACATATATTATCACAATTACATTCACAGTAACCTTATCAGATATGTATTATTAAACCTCTAGAGCATGAGCATAGGGAGAAGGAGAAGCAGGCTTTCTGCTGAGCAGGGAGCCCTAGTTGGTTATACTTGACAAATATAGCAGGGTAACAAGCGGAAAAGCTGACATTCAACTATATGTTAGATTTGTCCCCCAAATTCATCCAGTCAGTAATAATCAAGGTATTCTTTCTAAAACAGCTAGTTTTTTAAGAGGAAGAGCACACGAGCAGGGGGAGGGACAGAGGGAGAGAATCTTAAGCAGCCTCTGTACTCAGCACAGACTCCGACGTGGGGCTCGATCTCATGATTCTGAAATCCTGACTTGAGCCAAAAATCAAGTCAGACAATTAATTTCAGGTGGTTAACTGACTGAGCCACCCCGACACCCAGAAACAGCTATTTTTTAAATGGTTACTTTTTTTCTAGAATAGCTCCCATAGCCATGAGTTTTTTAATATATGGCCAATGACCATATCCTCTAACTTCTAGATAAACCATGTTCACTTCAGCTTTTAATGTTTTTAGATCACAGTCATCTTGACTGTGAATAAATTCACTCATAGGAAGAAAGAAAAGAGGAGAACCCAGTGACAAGCAACATTGTTTTAAAATCCCTAAAGCATGGAATTGAGCCACTGGGTGGCTCAGTCAGATAAGCACCTGACTCTTAATCTCTTAATCTCAGCTCAGGTCTTGATCTCAGGGTCACAAATTCAAGCCCTGTGCTGGGCAATAAGGTGGGTGTACAGCCTACTTAAAAATAAATGGATAAATAAAATCCCAAAGGCAGACCAAAGCAGTTTGAAGTTACTCAATCTTTTTTTTTTATTCTTTTTTTTATTCAATCTTGTAAGTAAGGAGATTCTGCCATCTACAGAAGGAAATCTCAAAAGAGAAGAAAGCCTTACTCAAATAAGTTAAAACAAGTAACATCAGAAGTTCTTATGGGGTGGCTCAGTGGGTTAAAGCCTCTGCCTTTAGCTCAGGTCACGATCTCAGGGTCCTGGGATCAAGCCCCGCATCAGGCTCTCTGCTCAACAGGGAGACTGCTTCCCCCTCTCTCTCTGCCTGCCTCTCTGCCTACTTGAGATCTGTCAAATAAATAAATAAAACTTTAAAAAAAAGAAGAAGAAGTTCTTAGACTCTCTGTAGCAATGAGAAAATGAGTCAGCAAGGAAATACTAGATGTAGCCAACAAATCAAGCAGTCTAAAGGCGATGTGAGTTCTAAATACACAGAAAAAGTTGTCAGGTGACTCACATCAATGTAAGCAGTGTCATAGGAAGCTTTTTCTGTGCCACAGTTATAAAACTATTGTAACAACATAAATATCATCTCCTCTGCCCTGCTCAGGCTCACCGCCTTTGTAATGAAGACTTTTGCCCAGGCTCAAAACTACGTCTTTATCGAGAAATTACACATCACCCAAGCCCTCATCTGGCTCTCCCAAAAGCAGAAGGACAATGGTTGTTTCAGGAGTTCCGGGTCTCTGCTCAACAATGCCATTAAGGTGAGGTGTTCTCACATTCGTTTTGTTTTTGTTTTTGTTTTTGTTTTTTCTAATAAGATTTTATTTATTTATTTGGGAGAGAGAGAGCGAGAGAGCACGAGCAGGGGGAGCAGCATAGGAAGAAGGAGAAACAGGCTTTCTTCTGAGCAGGGAGTCCGATGTGAGACTCCATCCCAGGACCCTGAGATCATGACCTGAGTCGAAGGCAGACACTTAACAGATTGAGCCACTAATTCCAAGGCGCCCTTGGAATTAGTTTTGATTTGTCCATTTATGATGTCCACAAGGATGAGAGAAGGTAATAATATAGGAATATTTTAGCAAAGGTAACTAACTAACTAAAAACTAAATAAATGAAACCTGGATAGTACCAAGAAAGAGGGGATGGGACTTAGCTTGATTGTGGTAACTGGCCCCATGGGGAGGAATCTGAATCGGGATAAATTCCAGGACACAGCAGAAGGCAAAGAGCTGGTGAAGAGCGTGCTCAGAAGTTAAATTACTCTGATCTCTCCCTCTGACTCTCACTTACAGGGTGGAGTGGAAGACGAAGTGACCCTCTCTGCCTACATCACCATTGCCCTTCTGGAGATTCCTCTCCCTGCCACTGTAGGTACCACCCCCTCCCCTGCATAGTTCTAGATGCAGTGACATCGCTGCCCTGCTGTCAGAACCAGCCCTCTGCTCAAAGTCCAGTGTCCGCTCTCCTTTTATGCCTGGGATGGTGCTTCCCAGATCAGCAGAAAATTTGGACAATCCACTAAGAAAGATTGACACCATCCCAGAGATGCTATTTCTCCCGTATGAACCTCCAACTGCTGCCATATACACACCCAAAATGAATTCTAAAAATATGGCCTGTGTTCCTGACTGATGAATGTCATGATAACATGAAGATACTTTTCTCTCCATCCACAAGAATGAGAATAGATGAACACATGCATTTGGAAATTGACCTGTGCTTTCTTGGTTCCCTCCTTGTTCCCCACCCCAGCACCCCGTTGTCCGCAATGCCCTGTTCTGCCTGGAGTCAGCCTGGAAGTCAGCAAAGGAAGGACCCCATGGAAAGCATGTCTACACCAAGGCACTGTTGGCCTACGCTTTCGCCCTGGCAGGTAACCAGGAGAAGAGGAGAGACGTACTCAGCTCCCTTCATGAGGAAGCCGTGAAGGAAGGTGAGCGCACATCTGTGGTCCTCTCCCTGCCCCCATTCTCTGTGTCAAGAACCGTACAGCAGAACCCCCACACCTACATCCTGTGACCCCTTTCCCCTGGCTTCACTATATCATTATATTACTATATTATTTATATCACTGTAAAATCTGGGTTCTCTTAAGCAAGTCACACATCAAAAAATAAGAGGCAGTGTAGTGTAGTAGTGAGACACCCAGCCTCTAGAGACTAGCTCCAAAGCGTCTTCTCCTACGAGGCCTTGGACAACTCACTCACCATGTCTGTGTTTCAGTTCCTGCAATGATAAAATGCGGATAATAGTCTTTACCTCATAGGGTTCTGTCAATATTAAATGAATGAATACAAGCAAAGCACTTAGTAAATAATATGGTACAAGTAAGTGCTGTGACAGGATTACCTATTGTGATTTTAATAGTCATTCTTTTTTTTTTAAGTTTTTACTTACTATTTGACAGATAGAGATCACAAGTAGGCAGAGAGGCAGGCAGAGAGAGAGGAGGAAGCAGGCCCCCTGCTGAGCAGAGAGCGGATGCGGGGCTTGATCCCAGGACCGCGTGATCATGACCTGAGCTGAAGGCAGAGGCTTTAACCCACTGAGCCACCCAGGTGCCCCTTTAATAGCCATTCTTAAGATACACCCAGTCCTTTCCTGGTGCATCATACCTTCTTAAACATAAGAAAAGAGTGAAGGAAGTCACCTCACAAATAAATTATGGTATTTTATGCTCATATCAAAAGTCTGATAATGTTCACACGATATTTCTATGTGTGCGGTGGTCTATATGAGGGGTCAAAGAAATAGAAAGTAAAAACGCAAATAATATTTTATCCAGTAAAACATATTTTACCTTTCACCCTTGACAGTGCCATTAATTGCTTATCCTTAAACTGTATTGGGAATATTTCAGATATGTAAACCACTTTATACTTTCCTCCCAGTTTAAGAAACACGAAATGACCAGTGCAGGAAAAATTCCCTGTGTACCAATCCCACCCCAAAAGGTAACCATTATCCTGAATTTGTCCTTATAATTTCCCTGGGTTTCTTTATTTTTCCTACATACCTATTTCTAAACAATATTTGGAATTTTTATGTGTTCCTCATCTTTACATAAAGGTATCACACTTTTGAGTATTTCTGCATCTTGTTTTCTTGCCTGTTTGTCTGCCTTTTGTTTTTGACATTGAACCTTGGGGGAAGAGGAGGCCCCATATGAGTGCCTGTGGCTCTAATGCATTGTTTTCACTGCCACATAATATCTCACGATATATACATAGGTCATGATTTATAGTAAGGAGTCTCTCCCTCATGGACGTTTTCTTGTTTCTTATTTGTGGCTATTACAAACCACGCTGCAATGAACACTCACAAACATGCCTCCTTGTACCTGTGTGAGTTTCTCTGAGCTACACTTCCAAGAAATGAATTGCTGATTAGCAAGCTTAGCACATCTTCCTCTTTGCTGGATATTCCCAAATTGCTCTCCAAAGAGCAGTTTCCTTCCCAAGGCAGCGTAAATCAGTTCCTATTATTTTCCATCTTCATTAGCCTTTGGTATTTTAAGGATTATGTACTTTTTCTGGCCTAAGGAGTATGAACTCTATTATCTCATAACATCTGTGATCCTCACAAGAAACTTCTATAGAAAAATTTGTAGAGCGGCACCTGGGTGTCTCAGTGGGTTAAACCTCTGCCTTCGGCTCAGGTCATGATCTCAGGGTCCTGGGATCGAGCCCCACATCGGGCTCTCTGCTCAGTGGGGAGCCTGCTTCCTCCTCTCTCTCTGCCTGCCTCTGGCTACCTGTGACCTCTCTCTGTCAAATAAATAACTTTTTTTAAAGAATTTTTTAAAAAATTTAAAAAAGAAAAATTTATAGAAAAATGAACAAAGCCTAGATAAGGTCTGATTAACATCAAAAAGAGGAAATCCCCACAGCTGGTGAGGGATCTTGCTCTGCTCTTTCTCCCCGACAACCCAACCACGGCAACTTTATGGAAACTGACGGCTGTGGGCTTCTGACTCCAGCAACATGTCTGCCTTCAACTAACTGAAACAAACCAAGTTCAGATTTACACAGAAGGAAAAGCGTCTAGATACGGTTAAGAGTGTACTCCTCACTTCAGCTCTGCCTTAGGCATTTTCACTTCACTTCAATAAGAATAGGTAGTCTTAAATCTCTTCTTCTCATTTCCAGAGGGTTCTGTCCATTGGGAGCGACCTCAGAAACCCAGGGAACCAGTGGGGCATTTTTACAAACCTCCGGCTCCCTCAGCTGAGGTGGAGATGACATCCTATGTGCTCCTGGCTTACCTCACAGCCCAGCCTGCCCCGACCTCAGAGGAGCTGACTTCTGCCTCGCACATCGTGAAGTGGATCACAAAGCAACAGAATTCCCACGGGGGCTTCTCCTCCACCCAGGTCTGTGTTTCCCAGAACCTTTCACTTCACCTTTAGGTAACAAAAGTTTTGGGATGGGCACCTGAGTGGCTCAGTAGGTTAAAGCCTTTGCCTTCAGCTCAGGTCATGATACCAGGGTCCTGGGATCGAGTCCCACATCAGGCTCTCTGCTCAGGAGGGAGCCTGCTTCCCTTCCTCTCTTTCTGCCTGCCGCTCTGCCTGTTAGTGATCTCTGTCAAATAAATAAATAAAATATTTTTTAAAAAAAAGTTTTGGGGACGCCTGGGTGGCTCAGTTGGTTAAGCTGCTGCTTTCGGCTTGGGTCATGATCCCAGTGTCCTTGCCTGGTGGGAAGCCTGCTTCTCTCTCCGCCTCTGCCTGCCACTCTGCCTGCTTGTGTGTGCTCTCTCTCTCTCTCTCTCTCTCTCTGACAAATAAATAAATAAATAAAATCTTAAAAAAAAAAAAATTGAACAAGCTATAAAGACACTCAAGAAGAAAAACTAAAGTTGAGAATAACTTGAATGAGGTAAATATTACAATATTCAGGAATAGTGAGAAATAAGGAAAAATGAAATTCAAAGAGGGCTAAAAAGAAAATGTCTGCAATCCTGGGACCCCATCCTTGTTACCATCATGGACTTCTCCTCCCGATAAAAACTCTACCTCCCTAAAGAAATGGGACCTGGTATGCAATGGCCACAGCAGAATGAATTTTTAAAAAAACAACAGCAACCAAAAAAAAAAAAAAAAACAAAAACAAAAACAAAAAACCTACCTTCTGGAATCTTCTGGAAGTTCTAAGAGTGCCTTTCAAAAGTACCTTTCAAACTGTTCCCAGGAATGCTGCTCAAAACCCAATAACCTCTCCTTGCAAATCTCTCCATTTGTAGGTCCCCTTTAACTGGCTTATTTTAAAGTGGATATATTTTATACTTCTACTATTCACCTCTTACTATACAACCATCTGTTCACCAGGAGCATGAAGAATTTTTTTTACTGGGCCAACATCCTAAGCCTAACTCTATAATCTTATATTTGAAAAATTCATCAATATGTACACAGCAGGTCATTTCATCTTCAGAGAATTTAGCCCCTACAGGCTAAACCTAAAAGAGAAAGAGAAAGTGACAAAATGGCATCCCATCTTTTTTCCATTGTAATTTATCTCTTAATTTTCCAAATGAATGGAAAAAACTGAATACTTTTATTACAAGCCATTCTTTCTTAGTAATCTATTATTTAATGGTGAGTGCTGTGAAATGTGTAAGCTTGATGATTCACAGACCTGTACCCCTGGGGCCAATAATACTTTATATGTTAATAAAAATAATTTCTTTTAAAACCTGGAAAAAATAGAAATCTGTTCTTTAAAGACTCATTCAGGTTCAGGTTCAGTGCTGATGACAATGGAGAATATGACATGTGGGGATGGGAGGAATCCAGACTTCCAATAAAAAAGGGAGAGCCAAAAGTAATTATAATTAAGCATGACCCTCATCGTGGCTGCAAAGGACCTTGGGCTTCCTCAGAGCACTGACCTCACTGCAGAGCAGAGTTTCATCTGGGCTGAGAGCCAGATTGAATTTTGGCTGAGTGGTGGCGGGTATGACCACAGTTACCAAGTACGACCTCTTAGGCAAACAACTAATGCCAATAACTGATTCCAATTCATGTATATTTTCCACATTCCATATCCCACAAGTATTTATAGAGAAAGATCCATTTTCTGAGAAATAAAATGCACTCCTAAAGCAGATATGTGACTGTTATGGTTCGATCTAAGGATTAGAATCAATCTTGAAATTAGAGCTCCAGTATTTAAGTAGTGAGGGGAGCCGGAGAGAGTGAATCAAGGCCCCCGTTGTGGCGGCTGACGTGGGCCTTTGGGCTTCAGAAGGTTACCAAGCCTACGCAGGTTCTCTCACTCCTGTCTTCCAGGACACAGTGGTGGCTCTCCAGGCCTTGTCCAGATACGGAGCAGCCACCTTCACCAGGACTGGGAAGCCCACACAGGTGACCATCCAACATTCGGGAACACTTGTCACCAAATTCCAAGTGGACGACGACAACCGCCTGTTACTACAGCAGACCTCACTGCCAAAGGTGCCTGAGGAATATACCATGACAGTGACAGGAGAAGGTTGTGTCTACCTCCAGGTGAGACTCTTGGTCCACATTAGCCATTAATCTCTGACTCGGCAGAGGAGAAGGCAAGTCAGAGAAAGAGTTGAGGAAATTGGGAGGACAAGAGAGAAACACAGATTTTTGTCTTTGATATTCCACAGACATCCCTGAGATACAATATTCTGCCAGAAAAGGCAGAGTTCCCATTTGCTTTGGAGGTACAGACTCTGCCCCAAAGTTGTGATGGACCCAAAGCCCACACCAGCTTCCAGATCTCCCTGAATGTCAGGTAAGACCTCTGCCTGAATCATCTAATTCTGGTTAGAACAACCAGTCCTCTTACTGGAGTTCGTCATTAAGCTGAGCAGCATGTCCATAAATATCTGCACTACGTTTATTGAAAAAGCAGTGTGTCCTCGGGTTCATACAGAATTTCTCTGTGGTGGGGTATATATTCATGGTATGTCCTGGAAGATCTATGCTTGTCGAACCTCATTATTTAAAGGTTAATTCCCCTCAATAATAGCTAAAAAAGGAGAACATTCATCCTTGCCTCTGACCTGAATTCCTGATTTAATATGAATGTCATTGATTCATTCTCGGATTTCATACTATTACAGAATATAAAATGTATATTCTATGTATATGTGTACATGTATGTACATGTACATGTAATATAGAATATTGTAATAGAATGTAAATACTGACCATTTCAGCAGGATGCACCATAAAATGATAAGATCAGTCGACTAATAAGCCAATCTCATTTTATAGCTCTGTGTTCTAACATATTCAGTCTTATATTTATGGACTTTATATTTTGTAAGTTTTATGCAGTTCTAATAAGGCTGTAATGGTAGACCTTTTGATATTTGATATCATCCTTGCTCTATCCAGGGCAGATATGGAGAATTCTTGAAAAGCATGAATAGAAGGAAGTAGTGACTCTCTAGTTAGAATTCCTGCTGGCAATAAATAAATCTCAGATTATATACAAAATAAACAATTTGGGGGAAAATAGATAAATATGCAGCAGTATTCAGATGGCTCCAGGGCTAACAAAAAATGTATCTGTCTACAAGAATATTCTAACCTGGGTGGGGATACTATTCAGGAAAAAAAGTTAAAGTATATGTCACAAATAACTGGCCGAAATTAGAGGTCTCAGACCCAGCTCTGCATCACATGCTTTCTCAAACTGAGCCGCCTCAAGTCCACACACGTGAAGTCCTGACTCATCAGGTCTACGGTACAGCCTGGTCTTTGTGGCTTCAACACATTCCCTGGAGATTGTAATGCTTCCGCTTGGGGAGGACATTTAGGAAGACTTCCCATGTACCTTTGAGGGCAGTGAGGGCTTACTCTGGGCATAGAAAAGGAGAATATTTAGTAACACAGAAAACCTTAACTCCTTTCTTCCCTGAATCTTCAGTTACACCGGGAGTCGTCCTGCCTCCAACATGGTGATTATTGACGCGAAGATGGTGTCCGGCTTCATTCCCCTGAAACCAACAGTGAAAATGGTAGGTCTAACGTATGTCCAGGAGGCTCTATTTTATTTAATGTTTTAGGTGTCTCTGGACTAAGAAAATATTAATATCTTTTCAGTAACTTCTATCAAACACAAATACTTTCTCCAAAGTCAGAAATATAATATAACATACATATATATATATATATATATATATATAACATAATATAACATAAAACATGCTTGCATACAGGTTTTTTGGTTTTTTAATGTGTGTGGTTTTTTCCCTCATTAAACTTTGTTTTAGGGGGTCTCAAAATTCTGACAGATTTTTTTTTTTTAAGATTTTATTTATTTATTTGACAGACAGAGATCGCAAGCAGGCAGAGAGAGAGAGGAGGAGGCAGGCTCCCCCTGGAGCGGAGAGGCTGATATGGGGCTCGATCCCAGGACCCTGGGATTATGATCTGAGCTGAAAGCAGAGGCTTTAACCCACTGAGCCACCCAGGCACCCCACTGACAGATATTTTAGTCAAGTTGCTCCCACTAGAAAGTACTTGTTTTTAAAACTAATAAGTTAAAACTCACACACACACACGCACATATACACAAATGAATGATCCACAAAACATTCTCTCTTCCCTCCAAGGTTTTCTGGGACATTTTTATCATTTTATCATTAACCAGTCTTCCTTTTAGACTTAAATGGCCAATTGAGACACACAGTACTGTGATCATTCTTCTACAGCTAGTTAGGACTGGGGTGGCAGGCATTAGGGATAATATTCATTGAGCCTCCTGAGCTTTCCAGGCAGACGTGGTGACCTTGCCAACTCCAGCAGGCTTCCTGTCCACTGCTTTGATGACACCCATAGAGACTGTCTGTTTCATGTTACAAACAGCTCTTTTCCAAGAGCCACATCTACTAGAAGAAGAATGTCAACAAGCTCCTGCTTTCATGGAGCTTAGACACTTAAGATAAAGCTTGGGGCGCCTGGCTGGCTCAGTTAGAAGAGCATGAAACTCTGGATCCTCAGGGTCATGAGCTTGAGCCGCATATTGGGTGTAGAGGGCTACTTAAATAAATAATAAATAAAACTTTTAAAAAAAGAAGAAGATAAAGCTTATGCACCAGTGGAAAAAATACAAAAATGACCAATAAACAAAAATGACCAATAAATATTAACTCTAATTATTACAGAAGTTCAAAGAAAAATGAGATTGCTGTAAGAGCAAGCAAAAAAAAAAGTTTTAAGAAAAACCCTCCTTCATGAAGGAACAGAATGTACATCGAACATCGAAATACAGAAAATTCCCAAGTTTAGGATACTTGTTCCACTTTTCTTCAGATACATCAACTTTCCACATAGGTCATGTGTCCTACTAATATCAAACCCTGCATCCCAATTATCTCTCATTTTTTTATGTAAAAACATCATCATCTTCACTTACAAAAATCCCGTGAAGAAACTTTACCCTAAGGCTTAATTTGGTAATAAAAATTCTTCGTTTCTCTGGTTTTCCCAGAGACTTCATATGTTTATTAACATTTGTGATGTATTAATTTTCTTCAGCTTGAAAGATCTAACCATGTGAGCCGAACAGAAGTCAGCAACAACCATGTTTTGATTTATCTGGATAAGGTGAGAGCCCTGCCAATCTAATTGCAAAAAATATAGGTAATATACAGGTCATAATCTCTTGAAGGGAGATACACTAATCCTATCCTAAGGAAAGTGAATGAAGGCATTTTGGAGACATTACCTCCATGGCAAAAGTTTGAGCATTCTAATATTAATTCCAGTAAATACTCTCCTCTTCTTTATTTGCAATTCATGTAAGACTATGGGAAAAACTGACTATTATAATATAGGAATATGAATACTTCTTGGACCTCATAAACAAAAATTCTCTGCACAATGTGTTTATGTCCATAACCTATTTTTGAAGATATCAAGTAATGTAAGAAAGAAACCCAATGGTTTCTTCCTTTTATTATTACATCAACATCAACATAATTGATGTTATATATTACATATATCATACCTCAGATATATCAGTTATATAATTCACAGCTCAATTATTATATCAACAGTATAAAAGAGGGAAATACTGACGATTTCAGCAAGGATACACCATAAAACGATAAGATCAGTCAACCAATAAGCCAATCTCATTTTCTAGTTCTGTGTTCTAACATAATTTATTCATCTTATACTTACGGACATTATATCTTACAAGTTTTGTGAAATTTTAATAGGGCTGTAATGACAGATTTTTTATATGACTTGTTAAGCCAATACAGTATTTCTACAAGATAGAGAAGTAAAACTATACCAAATCTCTGGATATGGAAAAACGAATGTCACCATTCACCCAACAAAATCATGTATCATTCACCCTTTACAAAGAGCCCATGGACCAGTATTGATCAGAGTATATGAATTGCTTGGGTTATTTAAGCAAAATTTAGGGATATTTTCATTCACGCTGGGAGCTTTCTGTGCCACTTAAGGACACTGTTAGTCAATAAAAAGTTTTTCTCTCCAAAAGTAGATGACTAATTAAACTCATTCAAAGAAGAAAAAGAAAGCTTATAATTCCCTTTTGCTTTCTAGGTGACAAATCAGACACTCAGCATGTCCTTCACAGTTCTACAAGATGTCCCAGTAATAGAGCTAAAGCCAGCCATAGTGAAAGTCTATGATTACTATGAGACAGGTGAGTGTGAACAACTTTGACTTAGAAACTAAATTTCTGGTCACAAAAATTTAGATTTGAGAAATGTGTGGGGGCAACTTATTACACTGTTCTTTAATTTTGTCCCCATCAAATCTGACTCTTCTCTGTCTTCTATACATATTATAGAAGCTATCTATCATACAAATACATCAACTACGAACACAGACCACCTGTAGGATATTTAGTTTCCTTTTCTTCAGATAAATCAACTGCAAAACAATGTGAGATCATAGAACATTTCAGCATGACCCTGAGGAAAGAAATATACTGTATTTGAAGAGTTAACATATAAAACAGCAAGCAATGTATGAAATGGATGATGCTGATGTTTCTGATACAATTCTTCCCATAATAAAATATTTTTAACTGACCTGTATTCCATAAATCTTTCGCTCTCACTTCACCTAATGGTTTTGTTTTCATTCAGATGAGTTTGCAATTGCTGAGTATGATGCTCCTTGCAGCAAAGGTAAGTAATACACTTTCCTTCCAAATGCAATCAGAACCCCTTGGCTTGTCTCTTAAATCCCTTCATAAAATTCTGGCTAACTATTTTTCATAGACATCACTCACAGTGCAACTTATTATAGAAAAATGCATTTATTGGGAAAGGGCCAGATAGTCAAACTTCACATAGTTCATAGGATTACTTGTTGGATACATTTAAGTAATAAATCTCACTTCCCACTATACCAACAAGGCCTCCTTAGACAGTATGCTACCCAGATTTGAGGGATGGAAGAGTCACTACTCAGGAAGCCCGAGTCCATCTTGATTCTCTCTTCTTTCCACTATCACAGATCAAGGAAATGCCTGAAGATCACCAACAACAAGGAAAACCGCTTTGCTGGGGTCCCTGTTCCATGGACTGAGGTCTCTGTAGAAGAAAAGAATTTTTGTGATCTATGAAGATTTGAAATAAACCTTTTTTTCTGGTCGATCTTTATCACTGTTTCCTCATTCATTCAATAAACATTTATTACGTTTCCATATAATTCCCGGTAGATTCCTGGGGTTAAAAATTCACAGCAATCAAGGGTTGAGGGACTTCAGAAAATGAGAACTATTACAGCAATGTTGGTCTGAGCAGCCTTCATTAGGGGTATGCCCTAGGACAGTGTGAAGGGTGTTTAGCTACAGGAATACCCTAAGAAAAAGTCAGCATGCATTTTAGGACTAGAAAAGAATTTCCACATTAAAGGGAAATAATGAAATACTGTTGGATAAGTTACATTGAGAGACATCATCATTAGTTGGAACTTTACCTGAACAGGGGTTACATCTCCTCAGAACCAAATCTGCCATTGACTGATACAAGTGATTTGTCAGTTAACTGTGGGTCTCAGGTTCAATAAAGGAAGACAGATGGAAAATGCTGAAAGGGTGACACGTTAGAAGCAGCTCTCTTAGAAGCGCCTGAGTGGCTCGGAGAGTTGAGTGCGGGACTCTTGATTTTGGCTCAGGTCATGATCTTAGTGTCATGGGATCGAGCCCCACATGGGACTCTCTCCCTCTCTCCCTCTCCCACAGCCCCTCCCCCCGACTCTCTCTCTCTCAAAAGAAAGTGAGCTCTCTTAGAAGAAAGGGTATATAGGACTCAAAAGCCCAAATAAGTATGTTATATTGGAGTTTGTTTGTTTGTTTGTTTGTTTTTTTCCCAGAACATCAAGCCAGGATCAAAGGATAGTTGTAAACTCAAGGAGGAATTCAGAGGCAGAAATCACTGTAGAGGGGTGCCTGGATGGCTCAGTGGGTTAGAGCCTCTGCCTTCAGCTCAGGTCATGATCCCACGGTCCTGGGATCGAGCTCCGAGCTCTGCTCGGCGGGAAGCCTGCTTCCTCCTCTCTCTCTGCCTGCTTCTCTGCCTACTTGTGATCTCCCTCTGTCAAATAAATAAATAAAATCTTAAAAAAAAAAAAAAAAAAAAAAGAGGGACGCCTGGGTGGCTTAGTGGGTTAAGCCGCTGCCTTTGGCTCAGGTCATGACTCAGAGTCCTGGGATGAGTCCCGCATCAGGCTTCTTGATCGGCAGGGAACCTGCTTCTCTCGATGCCTCTGCCTGCCTGTGTGTACTCGCTTGCTCTCTCTCTCTCTCTCTCTCTGGCAAATAAATAAAATCTTAGAAAGAGAGAGAGAGAGAAAGAAAGGAAGGAAGGAAGATCAGTGTCCCCAGAATACCCAGTCTCTACATTTTCTTTGTGGTAAGTATTGAAAGCATTTATTTATGGGTGGAGGGACAGAAGCCTCAGGAGTTCACACAGATCTCTGGAGTTGTCCTAGGAGTCCTTGTCTTCATTTGAATTAGTTTGACTGAATTTGGATGGTATCAGCTAAGAACTCTCAAGGACTTTGAAGTTCAAGCGTTCTTAGCTCTATCCCTGGACTGGGCAAAAGTAAAAGATAAAAGCTATCACTGAATTCCACACATTCAGGCACCCCCTGCCCCACTTGACTCCCAGATCACTTGCCCAGCTGCAGTAGCACAGCCGAGACCCCACACAAAAAATTCACGGCGATGACGAGGCATAAGATTTATTCAGCACAAACTCAATAACCAGGGCCAAGCTAAAATCCTTCCAAAAACAAAGGGAAGAAATGATTATCCTAATGGTAAAGTGGTCAGGGACTGGGTTTCCCTCTTCTGCGAATCCTCTTCCTTCCACATTTTACATTATTTGCAGTGTCATATGGTAGGGGAAAAGCACATGTTTTCACAGATGTGGAAAATGGAATGGACTCAAAATTCAACTCTGCTACTTAGCACCTATGGAATCTTACCCACACTTAACTCCTCTCAAAACTCAGTTTTCTCATCCGTAAAGAAGGAAATCATTGTCACCCTTCACAGGTGTGTGTGTGAGGGTGCAAAGACATCCACTGGAAGATGTTATTTATCTGACAGAGACACAGAGAGAGAGGGAATACTGTCGAGGCAAAGAAAAACAAGGCTGTACCCACCTCGAGTCTAGCCCTGACATAAGTACAGCCATCTTGACAAAACAAAAGCTGGCACTTTGTACCCCCTTTCCACCCACTCCCCTCCCCTCGGTAGTATGCGTGACACCCTCAGCCACCCGGGGCTGCCCTAAAAGAAAAACAAATAGTGAACTTGCAGAGATCACAATCCTGCAAGACAGGAGTCTCCCTTGGTTTACAAATGTCCTCTAATGTCACCCTCCCCACCATAAAACTGAAGGAAGCTCATGCAGAAGGAAATGGAAATAAAGTTAAATTTCTTCTAAACCCAAATCTCACTAACAAGGACACTTGATAGGAGAAATATGAAACTTTATCTCTAAACCTCCAAGACAGTGTCGAGAATCATTCCCCAACATATGGCCCACTGATATACATCTAAAGGGTCTCACGAGAAGATTTTCAGTAATAACCTTTCTCCCAACAATAGCTAGCCCTGCAAGGTCCTGGAGACCTTGCTTCCAAAATTCCTTAGAGACTTACAACAGCCCCTTTGTCCTCACCCACTGCCGAGTCCACCCCTACTCAGCCTTTAAAAACTCCGACTGTAATCTTGTTCGGGGTCCAAGTCCCTCCTCCGCTGTGTCGGGTATACTTGGGCCCAAGCTTAAGCTTGCTGAATAAACCCTTGTATGTTTACATCGGTGTTGGCTCCTTGGCGGTGTCTTGGACGTGAAAACTCAGGCATAACAAACACAAGCAGGAGAGGGAGAGGGAGAAGTGGGCTTCCCGCCCAGTAAGGAGCCCAATGCAGAACTTGATGCCAGGAGCTGAGCGGAAGGCAGATGCACAACTAACTCAGTCATCCAGGCGCCCCAATTAAACAATGTTTTAAAGCCTGCCAGTAATAACATGATCTGTCCAACGGAAATCCATTCAGAAATAGGAACGCTCAAGGTTGTTTCTGAACAATAATAACAATGCACTGGAAAGTAATTAACCACAAAAAAGCAAATGTGAAATGGCTTACCATTTTAAAAATTACATTTTGAAGTCCAATCATTTTCTCCAGTTTCCTGTGCACAGAGTTAATAGAAATCTGAGGCTTTAAAAATATACTGGAAAATGCAAGTAATTGGGTCAATGCCCTTGTATTTGATGAAGTTCAGAACCTAGGTGAGGTTCGGTGGGCTGAGGTCCAGAGCCGATGACCAAAGAAAGAATTCTTGAGACATCTTTGGTGCAAAATGGTGGTTTATTAAAGCACGGAGACAGGACCCGTGGGCAGGAAGAGCTGCTGCCCCGGGTTGTTGAAGGATGGCAGGTTAAGTACCCTGCAGTTGGGGGAAGGTGAGGGAAAGGGAGGTTTCAATGGAGTTTTCATATGCTAAAGAGGGCCTACAAGGTACCAAGATACCTGAGGCCTTGCCCTTGATCAATGTCCTCTTTAGGCCAGCCATTAACATTAAGATAGTTGGGAGACTTTTTGGTGGGATGTCATAATCCTGCTATCAATCCTCTTTGTTAGTGAGATTTAGGATATTTGTAAACCAAGGAAGACTCCTGTCTTGCAGGATTGTGATCCCTGCAAGTTAACTATTTGTTTCTCACTTATAGCAGTCAGGGGTACCTGAGGAATGTCACACACATTAGGGGAGGGGAGTGGGTGGAGAGGGGGTGCAAGGTGCCAGCTTTTGCTTTGTCCTCAGCCAGCTTCCTGCTCCCTCATCATATTCATTGTGCTGGCAGAGAAGGCAGTGGGAGAGGACAAGGCAGGAGGAGGGCATGCATCAGGCCTAAGCCTGAGGGGCTCCTGCAATGGTTAATGAAATATGACACCAAAGACACAAATAGTAAGAGAAAATATAATAAACAGAACTTCGTTAAAATTAGAAACTTCATGCATCAACAGACACTTTCATTTTATTTATTTTTTTTAAGATTTTATGTATTTATTTGACAGAGATCACAAGTAGGCAGAGAGGCAGGCAGAGAGAGAGGAAGGGGGAAGCAGGCTCCCCCAACGGATACTTTCAAAGAGTGAAGAACGGCCCACACAATGGAGGACAAGATTTGCAAATCACTTATCTGATAGGAGTATGACATCCAGAATATAGATAGAACTATACATCAACAACAAAAACAGAACCCAGTTTAAAAACATCAAAGTTGGGACACCTGGGATCGAGTCCCACATCAGGCTCCTCAGTCAGCGGGGAGCCTGCTTCTCCCTGTGCCTCTGCCTGCCTCTCTGCCTGCCTGTGCACGCTCTCTCTCTCTCTCTTTCTCTCTGACAGATGAATAAACATAAAATCTTTATCAATAAATAAATAAAAATGTCAAAGCACTTGAATAGAGATTTCTCCAAAGAAGATACAAAATGGCAAATACATACACAACAGACACTCAATACCATTAGCCATCAAGGAAATGTAAATCAAAACTACAATGAGATACCTCTTTAAGCCTACTAGGATGAGTAATTAAAAAAAAAAAAAAAGGAAAATAACAGTCGTTGCCCAAAATGTAGAGAAATTTTAACCCTTATATATTGCTCCTAAGAAGGTAAAATCCATAGCCACTAGGAAAACACTTAGTGATTCCTCAAAAGATTAAACACTGAATTACTGTATGATTCAACAACTCCACTCCTAAGGACCAACTCACCCCAAAGATCTGAAAAAAGCAGCTCAAACAGATATTTGTACACCACTGTTCACAGCAGCATTGTTCACAATAAGGTAGAAGTCGAGTGTCCATCAGCAGATGAATGGAAAAATAAAATGTGCTGTATACTTGGGCTGGAATATTATTCAGCCATAAAAAGAATGAAGTTCTGATACACACTGCAACTGCAGGAAACTTGAAGACATTATGCCAAGTGAAGTGAGCCAGACACACAAGGACAAAAACACTGTCTGATTCCACTTGTATGAAGTTATCTAGAATAGGCAAATTCATAGACAAGAGGTAGATTAGGGGCTACTGGGGGCAGGTGGAAGATGCAGGGCGGCTATTACTTAGTGAGTAGAGAGTTTGTCTTATGTCTTAGGAATGATGAAAAGGCTTCTTTAGGGTAGACTACGCAGTTAGACTGGGTAGCTCAGTCATTAAGCGTCTGCCTTTGGCTCAGGTCATGATCCCAGGGCCCTGGGATCAAACCCTGAATAGGGCTCCCTGCTCAGCGGGCAGCCTGCTTCTCTCTTTCCCACTCCCCCTGCTTATGTTCCCTCTCTGGCTGTCTGTCTCTGTCAAATAAATAAATAAAATCTTTAAAGGAAAAAAAGAAAAGAAAAGGCTTCTTCAGAACTAGTAGAGATGGTTCTACAACATTGCGTATGTAATTAATGCCACTGGGTTGTACATTTAAACAATGGTTAAAATGGCAAATTTTATACTGACATTTTTTTTCCACCAATTTTTGAAAATCAAAAAAATAGAAACCACAATTTGGATATTGAAATGTAATAAAATGTAGTATTGCACAAAAGAACACTATAGGGCAGCTAAAATGAATTATCTGTCTCTTTATACATAGCAACATGGCTTGTGAAACACTATAACTGGGAGAACATAGCAAATTTTAGACTGAATATTTGCATAATGCTACCGTTATAGAGAAAAAACACTCAGCTGTGAGTTTTTTTCTATTGAGATACATAGATGGATGTAAAATAGTGATTTTTTTTAAAAAAGATTTTACTTATTTATTTGACAGAGAGAGAAATCACAAGTAGGCGGGGCGGGGGGGGCAGGCTCCCCGCTGAGCAGAGAGCCCAATGCGGAGCTCGATCCCAGGACCCTGGGATCATGACCTGAGCTGAAGGCAGAGGCCTAACCTACCGAGCCACCGAGGTGCCCCGTGATTGTTTTTTTTTTTTTTTTTTTTTTAAATTCTAAATATCTCTTTGGAGAGTGTGGAAGACAGTAAATGAAGGGTAGTCACAGAGAACTTTCTCTTCATTTGTAATCATCTTTTTTTTTTCTAAGTATGCTTTCCATGCTTTTAAAAGAATGGAAAGAAAACTTCCCTGGAGAGAAACAAAATAAATGAACAGTGGATATTTCTAAAACAGGAAGTAGAAGAGTAGGGCTGATGAATGGAAGCCTTTTTTATTTTTTCTTTTTAATCTTCTGCATTTTTACCCAGTGTGTATTTTACTTTTGTCAGTTTTTAAATGCTGAATGGCTTCCCTATGTTATAAGCAATATTTAAGGCTGAGACATTGTTATTACTCCACCTGTGAAATGTGATTATGAATTTATCTCTGATTTTTTTATTAGAACATTCAGAAACTCTTCTTCTATTAGATGAAATTCTTAATTCTTTACACATAAATGGCAGATTTTACCCACCTGGGGCAAGGAAAGAGAGAACTCAGCAAAATCCATGGGAAGTTTATGGGATCCCATAGGGAAAAAAGTAAATACGATTGATTTGCATTTAAAATGTCCAGTGAGGGGCTCCTCTGCTCAGCAGGGAGCCTGCTTCCTCCTCTCTCTCTGCCTGCCTCTCTGCCTGCTTGTCATCTCTCTCTGTCAAATAAATAAATAAAATCTTTAAAAAAATAAATAAAAAATAAAATGTCCAGTGAGTCAGTTTGTTTAATTTGCCTTACAACCCAGAAAAAAAGTTGAAAACAATAATAAAGCCTGGGTTTGCATTCCAGGCGTTGTGTGTTTGTTTTTGTTTGTAGCCCTCTATAATTGACCAGATGCTGTGGACTACCATAAAAGATGTCTTTCATGCATCCTTTAAAAAAAAAAAAAAAAGGCAAGATGGAGAGATATTAAAACTCCCCTAGACAAAAATTTTGCAGGGGATTAAACGAGCCATTGTTTTCACTGGACAATGGGCTTGGGTCATTTGGGGGAGTAACCTTAAAGAAACAAGATCTTAATGCTCAGAGGTTTACACGGTTACCAAAGTATTGTATTTTTATCGCTTTTAGAAATGAATGAAATTGCCTAAATTACCAAATTCATTTTTTAAATGAAAGAATTATAACCTGATGAATAGCAAAGGTCTGAAAAACGTTTATTAGGTTTTTCACGTAGTGTATTCTGATTAGCTTCCCATAAAAACAAGTATAGAGAGTTAACATCATAGCATAGTTGGGCTGGCATTCTGAGAAGAAAAAATTGATCATGTCCAGTTATTGGGCTTTTTGCATTTGAAAGCAGTTAATATTTAACTAGACAAAATGTCCTTCAGTCACCGGAGGACTCAGGCAAAGTGCAGCTAAGATACTCTTACGTCATTTATTCTGATAAAGTTCAAATACAAGACAGAGACTCCTAGCATGCAGGAAGACGGGAGAGTTAATCCAGCCACATTGTAATTGTTATGGGAAACAAACATTTCATACAGCTTTCCTGTGCGTCTAGCCTCATAATCCCCATCTGCATCAACTCTCAAATATTCCCGCTTTCTGTTTCATGTTAAGGAACCACGTGTTCATTTAACAGTCAATCATTGAGCAGCCACACTGTGGACCAACAGGAAATAGAACAGAAGGCAAAATCTCTGCCTTCAGAGAACTTAATATTCTAGAGGGTGTAGAAAGATTTACATATATATATATATATATAGTCTTCTATTTTTTTTTTAAGATTTTATTTATTTATTTGACAGAGAGACAGATCACAAGTAGGCAGAGAGAGAGGGGGAAGCAGGCTCCATGCTGAGCAGAGAGCCCGATGTGGGGCTCGATCCCAGGATCCTGGGATCATGACCTGAGCCGAAGACAGAGGCTTTTAACCCACTGAGCCACCCAGGCGCCCCTATTCTTCTATTTTTAAAAAATGTTTTATTTATTTGAGGGACAGAGCAAGAGAGCACAAGCAGGAGGAGTGGCAGAGGGAGAGGGAGAAGCAGGATCCCTGCTCAGCAGGGAGCCCACCCCCAGGACCCTGGGATCATGACTTGAGCCGAAGGCACCCTCAAGCTAGTCTTCTAGGCGCCTCTAACCTAGTCTTCTGTTAATGGAAGTTTTAGATCATTTCCTCTTTTTTGTCTTTACAAAAAATGCTGCAATGACTATATTTCATACAGGCATAACTACATGCTTTTTGAGTGTTTGTAGACCTGCCAAACTGCTCTGTGTAAATCTGCAGATTTGTCTTTCCACCAGCAATGTATAAGAATTTCTTCACCAATGCATTTTCTCATCAAACGTTTTGATCTTTGCTAATTAGATAGGTAAAAAATATTTTCCCATTATGGCTTTAATTTTTATTTCTCTTATTAGGAACTATAGAGAGCATCTTTTCACATGCCTAAGGGCCATTTGCTTTTCTGTGAACTGACACAACCTTTATCCATTAAAAAGAAAATGGATGAGGGGGATACCTGGGTGGCTCAGTTGGTTAAGTGTCTCTCTTAGGCTCAGGTCATTATCTTGGGGTCCTGGGATTGAGTCACACATTGAGACCCACATCAGTGGGGAGTCTGCTTCTCCCTCTGCCTGTACCTCCCCCTCCCCCTCATGTGTTCTAAAATTAAAAAATAAAGTCTTTAAAAAAACTTTGGATGGGCGAGCTTTTCCTCAATAATTGGTAAGAAAAAATGTTCTTTATATACTAAATAAATTAGCCTTTTGAGTGTGATAAAAATTGAAAATATTTTGTCTTAGTTGGTCACTTTTTTTCTTATATATAATGAGATTTTTTTCCTGGTTAGAAATTTGGGATTTTTATGTCTCAAATTTATAGTTTTTTATTTTTTAAAGATTTATTTATTTTTTAAAGATTTACTTATTTTTTTTAAAGATTTATTTATTTATTTTACAGACTGAGGTCACAAGTAGGCAGAGAGGCAGGCAGAGAGAGAGAAGGGGGAAGCAGGCTCCCTGCTGAGCAGAGAACCCGATTTGGGGCTCAATCCCAGGACTCTGAGATCATGACCTCAGCCGAAGGCAGACGCTTTAACCCACTGAGCCACCCAGGCGCCCCACAAATTTATAGTTTTTTAATCAGTTCTGGGTTTCATAGCATTTGAAATCTTTCATTCTCCATTCTAAGATCAAATTAGTTAGACAACTTAATTAGTTAGACAATTGACTTCAAATGAAATGCAGAATTACGGAAGGATCAAAACTAACTGATCGGAAGATGGCGGAGAAGTAGCTGGCTGAGACTACTTCAGCTAGCCGGAGATCAGCTAGATAGCTTATCTAAAGATTGCAAACACCTGAAAATCCATCGGAGATCGAAGAGAAGAAGAACAGCAATTCTGGAAACAGAAAAACAACCACTTTCTGAAAGGTAGGACCGGCGGAGAAGTGAATCCAAAGCGACGGGAAGATAGACCCCGGGGGGAGGGGCCGGCTCCCGGCAAGCGGCGGAGCAACCGCGCACAAAATCAGGACTTTTAAAAGTCTGTTCCGCTGAGGGACATCGCTCCAGAGGCTACCCGGGGCGAAGCCCACGCGGGGTCAGCGTGGCCTCAGATCCCGCAGGGTCACAGAAGGATCGGGGGTGTCTGAGTGTCGCAGAGCTTGCGGGTATTGGAACGGGAAAGCCGGCTACAGAGACAGAGCCGACAGTAAGCTCGCAGCTCGGGGTGACCTTGAACCGGTCGCAGGCTCGGTGAGCTCCGCGCGGCCGGTGGTCAGGCAGACGGGAGTAACTGGGCGCGGTTTCTGAGCGCGCACTGAGGAGTGCGGCCCTGGGCTCTCGGCTCCTCCAGGGCCAGAGACCAGGAGGCCGCCATTTGTATTCCCGTCCTCCGGAGCTCTACGGAAAGCGCTCAGGGAACAAAAGCTCCTGAAAACAAACCCAAGCGGATTACACACCCCGGCCCCGGGTAAGGGCGGTGTAATTCCGCCTGGGGCAAAGACACTTGAGAATCACTAAAACAAGCCCCTCCCCCAGAAGATCAACAAGAAATCCAGCCGAGACCAAGTTCACCTACCAAAGAGTGCAGTTTCAATACCAAGGAGAGCAGCAGAATTCTAGAGGAGGAGAAAGCAAAGCACGGAACTCATGGCTTTTTCCCTGTGATTTTTTTTAGTCTTGCGGTTAATTTAATTTTTTTCTTTTTGATTTTTTGGTTTTTTTTTCTCGCCTTTGGGTAAATTATTTTTAACTGTTACCTTTTTCTTTTTTAACGATTTTTTACTAGTTTATCTAATATATATATCTTTTCTTTTTTATATTTTTCTTAGGTGTTTTCTTTTCTTTTAAATTCTTTTCTTTTTTTTTTCTTTTTTCTTTTTTTTTTTCCTTTTCTTTCTTCCTTTTTGAACCTCTTTTTATCCCCTTTCTCCCCCCTCACGATTTGGGATCTCTTCTAATTTGGTTAAAGCATATTTTCCTGGGGTTGTTGCCACCCTTTTAGTATTTTACTTGCCCCTTCATATACTCTTCTCAGGACAAAATGACAAGACGGAAAAATTCAACTCAAAAAAAAGAACAAGAGCCAGTACCGAAGGCTAGGGACCTAAACAATACAGACATTGGTGATATGTCAGATCTAGAGTTCAGAATGACAATTCTCAAGGTTCTAGCCGGGCTCGAAAAAGGCATGGAAGATATTAGAGAAACGCTCTCGAGTGATATAAAATCCCTTTCTGGAGAAATAAAAGAACTAAAATCTAACCAAGTTGAAATCAAAAAAGCTATTAATGAGGTGCAATCAAAAATGGAGGCTCTCACTGCTAGGATAAATGAGGCAGAAGAAAGAATTAGTGATATAGAAGACCAAATGACAGAGAATAAAGAAGCTGAGCAAAAGAGGGACAAACAGCTACTGGACCACGAGGGGAGAATTCGAGAGATAAGTGACACCATAAGACAAAACAACATTAGAATAATTGGGATTCCAGAAGAAGAAGAAAGAGAAAGGGGAGCAGAAGGAATACTAGAGAGAATTATTGGGGAGAATTTCCCCAATATGGCAAAGGGAACGAGCATCAAAATTCAGGAGGTTCAGAGAATGCCCCTCAAAATCAATAAGAATAGGCCCACACCCCATCATCTAATAGTAAAATTTACAAGTCTCAGTGACAAAGAGAAAATCCTGAAAGCAGCCCGGGAAAAGAAGTCTGTAACATACAATGGTAAAAATATTAGATTGGCAGCTGACTTATCCACAGAGACCTGGCAGGCCAGAAAGAGCTGGCATGATATTTTCAGAGCACTAAATGAGAAAAACATGCAGCCCAGAATACTATATCCAGCTAGGCTATCATTGAAAATAGAAGGAGAGATTAAAAGCTTCCAGGACAAACAACAACTGAAAGAATTTGCAAACACCAAACCAGCTCTACAGGAAATATTGAAAGGCGTCCTCTAAGCAAAGAGAGAGCCTACAAGTGGTAGATCAGAAAGGAACAGAGACCATATACAGTAACAGTCACCTTACAGGCAAAACAATGGCACTAAATTCATATCTCTCAATAGTTACCTTGAATGTTAATGGGTTAAATGCCCCTGTCAAAAGACACAGGGTATCAGAATGGATAAAAAAACAAAATCCATCTATATGTTGCCTCCAAGAAACTCATTTTAAGCCCAAAGACACCTCCAGATTTAAAGTGAGGGGGTGGAAAAGAATTTCCCATGCTAATGGACATCAGAAGAAAGCAGGAGTGGCAATCCTTATATCAGATCAATTAGATTTTAAGCCAAAGACTATAATAAGAGATGAGGAAGGACACTATATCATACTCAAAGGGTCTGTCAAACAAGAAGATTTAACAATTTTAAATATCTATGCCCCCAACGTGGGAGCAGCCAACTATATAAACCAATTAATAACAAAATCAAAGAAACACATCAACAATCATACAATAATAGTAGGGGACTTTAACACTCCCCTCACTGAAATGGACAGATCATCCAAGCAAAAGATCAGCAAGCAAATAAAGGCCTTAAATGACACACTGGACCAGATGGACATCACAGATATATTCAGAACATTTCATCCCAAAGCAACAGTATACACATTCTTCTCTAGTGCACATGGAACATTCTCCAGAATAGATCACATCCTCGGTCCTAAATCAGGACTCAACCGGTATCAAAAGATTGGGATAATTCCCTGCATATTTTCAGACCACAATGCTCTAAAGCTAGAACTCAACCACAAAAGGAAGTTTGAAAAGAACCCAAATACATGGAGACTAAACAGCATCCTTCTAAAGAATGAATGGGTCAACCGGGAAATTAAAGAAGAATTGAAAAAAATCATGGAAACAAATGATAATGAAAATACAACGGTTCAAAATCTGTGGGACACAACAAAGGCAGTCCTGAGAGGAAAATATATAGCGGTACAAGCCTTTCTCAAGAAATAAGAAAGGTCTCAGGTACACAATCTAACCCTACACCTAAAGGAGCTGGAGAAAGAACAAGAAAGAAACCCTAAGCCTAGCAGGAGAAGAGAAATCATAAAGATCAGAGCAGAAATCAATGAAATAGAAACCAAAAAAACAATCGAACAAATCAATGAAAGTAGGAGCTGGTTCTTTGAAAGAATTAATAAAATTGATAAACCCCTGGCCTGACTTATCAAAAAGAAAAGAGAAAGGGCCCAAATAAATAAAATCATGAATGAAAGAGGAGAGATCACAACTAACACCAAAGAAATACAAACTATTATAAGAACATACTATGAGCAACTCTACGGCAATAAATTTGACAATCTGGAAGAAATGGATGCATTCCTAGAAACATATAAACTACCACAACTGAACCAGGAAGAAATAGAAAGCCTGAACAGACCCATAACCAGTAAGGAGATTGAAACAGTCATTAAAAATCTCCAAACAAACAAAAGCCCAGGGCCAGACGGCTTCCCGGGGGAATTCTACCAAACATTTAAAGAAGAACTAATTCCTATTCTCCTAAAACTGTTCCAAAAAATAGAAATGGAAGGAAAACTTCCAAACTCATTTTATGAGGCCAGCATCACCTTGATCCCAAAATCAGAGAAGGATCCCACCAAAAAAGAGAGCTATAGACCAATATCCTTGATGAACACAGATGCGAAAATACTCAACAAAATACTAGCCAATAGGATTCAACAGTACATTAAAAGGATTATTCACCACGACCAAGTGGGATTTATTCCAGGGCTGCAAGGTTGGTTCAACATCCGCAAATCAGTCAATGTGATACAACACATCAATAAAAGTAAGAACAAGAACCATATGATACTCTCAATAGATGCCGAAAAAGCATTTGGCAAAGTACAACATCCCTTCCTGATCAAAACTCTTCAAAGTGTAGGGATAGAGGGCACATACCTCAATATCATCAAAGCCATCTATGAAAAACCCACCGCAAATATCATTCTCAATGGAGAAAAACTGAAAGCTTTTCCGCTAAGGTCAGGAACACGGCAGGGATGTCCATTATCACCACTGCTATTCAACATAGTACTAGAGGTCCTAGCCTCAGCAATCAGACAACAAAAGGAAATTAAAGGCATCCAAATCGGCAAAGAATAAGTCACATTATCACTCTTCGCTGATGATATGATACTATATGTGGAAAACCCAAAAGACTCCACTCCAAAACTGCTAGAACTTATACAGGAATTCAGTAAAGTGTCAGGATATAAAATGAATGCACAGAAATCAGTTGCATTTCTCTACACCAACAGCAAGACAGAAGAAAGGGAAATTAAGGAGTCAATACCATTTACAATTGCACCCAAAACCATAAGATACCTAGGAATAAACCTAACCAAAGAGACACAGAATCTATACTCAGAAAAGTATAAAGTACTCATGAAAGAAATCGAGGAAGACACAAAGAAATGGAAAAATGTTCCATGCTCCTGGATTGGAAGAATAAATATTGTGAAAATGTCTATGCTACCTATAGCAATCTACACATTTAATGCAATTCCTATCAAAGTACCATCCATCTTTTTCAAAGAAATGGAACAAATAATTCTAAAATTTATATGGAACCAGAAAAGACCTCGAATAGCCAAAGGGATATTGAAAAAGAAAGCCAACGTTGGTGGCATCACAATTCCGGACTTCAAGCTCTATTACAAAGCTGTCATCATCAAGACAGCATGGTACTGGCACAAAAACAGACCCATAGATCAATGGAACAGAATAGAGAGCCCAGAAATAGACTCTCAACTCTATGGTCAACTAATCTTCGACAAAGCAGGAAAGAATGTCCAATGGAAAAAAGACAGCCTCTTCAATAAATGGTGCTGGGAAAATTGGACAGCCACATGCAGAAAAATGAAATTGGACCATTTCCTTACACCACACACGAAAATAGACTCAAAATGGATGAAGGACCTCAATGTGCGAAAGGAATCCATTAAAATCCTTGAGGAGAACACAGGCAGCAACCTCTTCGACCTCAGCCGCAGCAACATCTTCCTAGGAACAACGCCAAAGGCAAGGGAAGCAAGGGCAAAAATGAACTATTGGGATCTCATCAAGATCAAAAGCTTTTGCACAGCAAAGGAAACAGTGAACAAAATCAAAAGACAACTAAAGAATGGGAGAAGTTATTTGCAAACGACATATCAGATAAAGGACTAGTGTCCAGAATCTATAAAGAGCTTAGCAAACTCAACACCCAAAGAACAAATAATCCAATCAAGAAATGGGCAGAGGACATGAACAGACATTTCTGCAAAGAAGACATCCAGATGGCCAACAGACACATGAAAAAGTGCTCCATATCACTCGGCATCAGGGAAATACAAATCAAAACCACAATGCGATATCACCTCACACCAGTCAGAATGGCTAAAATCAACAAGTCAGGAAATGACAGATGCTGGCGAGGATGCGGAGAAAGGGGAACCCTCCTACACTGTTGGTGGGAATGCAAGCTGGTACAACCTCTCTGGAAAACAGCATGGAGGTTCCTCAAAATGTTGAAAATAGAACTGCCCTATGACCCAGCAATTGCACTATTGGGTATTTACCCTAAAGATACAAACGTAGTGATCCAAAGGGGCACGTGTACTCGAATGTTTATAGCAGCAATGTCCACAATAGCCAAACTATGGAAAGAACCTAGATGTCCATCAACAGATGAATGGATCAAGAAGATGTGGTATATATACACAATGGAATACTATGCAGCCATCAAAAGAAATGAAATCTTGCCATTTGCGACAACATGGATGGAACTAGAGCGTATCATGCTTAGCGAAATAAGTCAGGTGGAGAAAGACAACTATCATATGATCTCCCTGATATGAGGAAGTGGTGTTGCAACATGGGGGCTTAAGTGGGTACGAGAAGAATAAATGAAACAAGATGGGATTGGGAGGGAGACAAACCATAAGTGACTCTTAATCTCACAAAACAAACTGAGGGTTGCTGGGGGGAGGGGGTTTGGGAGAAGGGGGTGGTATTATGGACATTGGGGAGGGTATGTGCTTTGGTGAGTGCTGTGAAGTGTGTAAACCTGGTGATTCACAGACCTGTACCACTGGGGATAAAAATACATGTTTATAAAAAATAAAAAATTATATTAAAAAAAAACAAAAACCAAAACAAAACAAAAAAAAAAAAAAACTAACTGATCGGCATGGTTGTGACAAGAAGCGTGGAAAATTGGTGCATCAGCCAGTGAGACATGGATGAGTCAACGATTATGCGTTTGAAGATTCATCCAGGAGGCTTTAAGAGCCACGGTATGGTGGGATAGATAGTCACTGACTCATGAACTCATCAAATATCCCTAGACTCAGAAACAGCTGCAAGTGGAAAACATTGTTGAAAGTCTGGAACAGCCTGGGATGCTCTATAAAAATACGAAATTCTACATAGAAGCTTACCTATGAATAATAGCTTTTCCTGAGAGTGCAAACGCTTAGTGATGAGAGCCGTAGAATACTAGAGAAAGACCTCATCCTTTGATCTTGAAATTTGGGCTGAAAGCTAACACTGGGAGTAGTAGGTGACAAGAAGTCCCATCTTCTAAAGGGAGTCCTTAGACCGACCAAATACTAGGTTTAGGGACAATTACTAAGAGCTCATTAGGGGAAATTAAAGACTGATTTCAGGTAAGCCCTTTGCAGGAGTTTGTAGATGGAGAGATGGCTGGGGTATCTGTGCTCCCACAACCAAGTCAAGTGAGAGGAAAAACTAGAGGGCAGCTGGGACAGAGCGGGGCTTCTTCCTGGAGGTGGAAACAGAGTTGAACTCCCTGGTTCTGTGTTGCTCAGCCCTGGAAATTTGTAGATTTGAGGCTGCCTGTAGAACAAGAGAGGGCTTAGAAGAGCTTGACCCAAGTTCCCTACTTTGGAGGGCATAGAAACCTCTCTCTGAGTGCTGCTTTCAAGAGGTCTGATGGTTGTAGAAAAATCTGTAGAGATTGCCCCTAAAGATAAGGTAAGGAGGAAGAGCTGGCGGGGACACAAGCTGCAGTTTCAGTTTGCTGAGTGCCTACATGAGCTCCCCCAGCGCAGAATAAGTGGAAGAAGGTTAATGGGATTTGAGTTACCTACAAAGGGCTTTATCCAACAGGACGTCCTGCCAGCCAAAGGGACTCCAGAAGGAGAAAGTCTTGTGGAGTGTTTCACCATAAGTTGAGAGCTAAGATAAAGCCATGAGAGGCTCTAAGAGGCCTTCTAGAGAGCATATCACCTGTATCACGGAATGATGCCAGGCAGAAATTCCTCAGGAGTGTATCTCTCTGCATATAGGAATTGCTAAAACCTATAGAAGGTCCTGTGAAAGATAACTAGTATTGGTATTATATCCAATCCGACAAGAGAAACAGAACCATTAGGTTTACATGAAGAAATTATTGCAAGGAATTGGTTTGGTTTGTGCAACCGTGCAGCTGACTTCACAAGTCCAAAATCCATAGGGCAGGCTGCGGGGAAAGGCAGGCTAGAACTTCTCAGCAGGGCTGAAGCTGGGGTCCACTGGGGCGGTTTTTTCATCTGAGAAGCGTCCAGTCTGCTCTTCAGGCCTTTGAACTGATTGAATCAAGCCCACCAGGATTATCTATCATTTCTCTTACTTAAAGTCAATTGGTTATAAACTTTAATTATCTCTCTAAAATACCCTATAGCAACATCTAAGATTAATGTTTTAATTAAATAACTGGGGACTGTTGCCTAGTCAGGCTGACACATCAGCTAACCATCACAGATAACTTCCACACAGAATCACCACCCGGTAACCTCAGTACCAACGAGAAGGACTTTGCCTTTTCTTCCAGTCCCCTGTATCCCGAGACTGGAGGACTGCCTCACCTCTGCACTGCTGGTCTGCAGAAACAAGGATCAGAACCAAGAGAAATGCAGGGGAAATTTTTGAATTGGTTATAAGACTGACATTTTGATTTAGATTGGATTTCACTTATCAGGCATCAGTTTGTGGGCATAGAAACAGAGAACTGACAAAGCGGTCTTACTTACCTCAGCATATGTGTAATATTATGCTTTTGCTTTTAAATTCTTAAATTCTTTTTTTTTTTTTCAAGATTTTATTTATTTATTTGACAGAGATTACAAGCAGGCGGAGAGTCAGGCAGAGAGAGAGAGGGAGAAGCAGGCTCCCTGTTGAGCAGAGAGCCTGATGTGGGGGCTCGATCCCAGGAGCCTGAGCCCAAGGCAGAGGCTTAACCCACTGAGGCACCCAGGCACCCCATGCTTTTAAACATTAGAACACTTTTTACTATTCTACTACCTTTTCCTCTGTTTCTTTACTTTAAAAAACTGATGTGTAATCATCTCATTACACAATGGGCAATTAAACCCTCTTGCTAAAGCACTTAGTGCAAGATCATCTTAGAAGATACTTAATTACTGTACCCCTGGGGATAAAAATACATTATATGTTTATTTAAAAAAAATAAAACAATTAAAAACAAACAAACAAAAAAGAAGATAATTAAAGATACCCCTTCAGGTATCTTGTTTGTCTGTTTTTGGTGGCCAATCAAGGGTAGGATATTTTCAATCACTTGTGGAATAAATATTTTCTTATTACCTTGATTCTAGACAGATCTCAGATACGAATAGTTTGTGGCCAGGCATTCCTATTGTCCCTATACATTTTCAAGATCAAGATCTAGGATCATTTGATTAGCAAGACTGAATGTACATTGTATTTAGGTTATTGCTACTTATGAACACTAGTCCAAAAATGATAGCAAGTTAGTAAGAAAGGAAAAAATGCTAACATTCAGTAGCAAGGAAACTTGGAAGTTTCAGGAGTAGAAGTTTCTATAATGAAAAAAGAACATAGGAGGCTAAAACAGAGACACATCATATGCTTAATAAAAGGTGACATTGGATCATAGGAAATTAAACTTTCAGTAAGGTAGGAGAAAAAGAAGTGTGGTAGAATAAAGAGCTAAATCTTGTTATCTTTTAGAATGGCTCATAATCCTATTATGTAATTTCAATATACAGCACAAAACCCTCACAGTCACAGACACAGTGCTAACTCCCCAGGCCTTTTCTTCCTTGCAGTGCTTTGACAGAATTTTATAGCACTGAACGTGTGTGTTAGAAAAAAGAAACATCTAAAATCGATAATGTATGCTTCCACTTTAGGAAACTTGAAAAAGAAAAGCAAATTAAATCCAAAGTAAGTAGAAGGAAGGAAATGATAAAAATTAGAGCAGAAATAAATGAAATTAAAAGCAAGAAAGCAATAGAAAAAATCAAAAGATCAATAAAATTGATAAAATTTTGAACCAGGTTAATCACGGGGGAAAAAAAAGTAGAAACAAATTACTAATATCAGAAATGAAAGAGGCAACATTACAGCCAATTCTATGGGAACTAGAAGGGTTTTCAGTTAGCAATAATAGCGCCTCAGATAAACCTCATTGGCTACGATACTGCCACTGCACAAAGCTGGGAACTAGAAGGGTAATTAAAGGAATACTATGAACAACTTCATGCCCATATATTTAATAACTTACCTGAAATGGACCAGTTCTTTGAAAGATACAATCTACCAAAACTCTCATATGAAGAAATTGATCATCTGAATAGGTCTATATCTATTAAAGAATTTGAAGCAGCAATTATTAACCTTCCGAAACAGAAAGCACGAGAACCAAATGGTTTTGTTGGTGAATCCTACCCAACATTTATACAATTCTCTACTCTCTCTTCCCGGAGGTAGAAACTTCCTAACCCATTCTATGAGGCCAGCATTACCCTAACACTAAAACCAGAGAAAGACATTACAAATCTTTGTCAAAGAGTCGGATCCCTATGAAGGACAAGGAGGCCACAGAGTAGGGAATCAATAGGTGACGGCAGCCCCTGAAGACCCAACACCTCCATACTGCATTCGTTCCCCAGGATATCTGGGATGGATTTCCTGTAGTCCAATGGCGCTAAGGCTTAAAGTCACATTTCACTGATAGAAAACAAAAATTGTAATCTTTCTTGTAGAATGCACGGATTCCAAGAACTGCTCCCTGCCCACCAGCCCACGCTGTCCTGCACTGTGAATGTAATTCTGCCCACAGATAAGGATGGTGTGTTCTAGCTACCTCAGTTTGGTATCTTCTTGTTTTAAGTTTCCATAATTATTTATCCCTCCTTTTCTCTTTTCCTTATGCCTAACTTAAAAAAAAATAATTTTTTTTAAATAATGCAGAAGCAGTACTCACTCTTTAAACTTTGCTGCCACCCTGTTGCTGATTGTTGTTACTGTACGTGAAAAGGGGGCATCGCACTGCTACTGCTAAGCTGTCAGAGGAGAGGCAAGTGTGCAGGAGACACGTTAAAGAGGAAAAAAAAATGCAGAACATCCAAGACGATCTTTCACCAGAATGCTCAGGATCTTAGCCATGAATCTCGTAGATGCTATCTGTGTCTTCTTATAGTATTTGTCCTTTAAAATCTTGTTAGCTTGAGTATTACTTATTTTCGTAGTTTCCCATTCCTCATCCTCTAACCCAGAAGTATAATTACTCCGGAAACACATTAATTGTTGACTTTGATTTGCCATGTAGTACCAATTATGCCTTTTAATGAGTCCAGGAATTTAAAAAAAATCATAGGAAGCTGAACCTATCCACCATAGGTCCGATTCTTAAATTTTTTTTTTTGTAGACGTTTATTTTGGTCTAGAACTTATCATATTGATACACAGCATCTGGCTTTCCCTAAATCATAGAAAATTAAGGAATACAGTTTTAAGAAGTAGAGTATACTCACAGCATATTTTCCAGGCACATTCTTCATGAGAAATAAGTACTCTTGTAATAATCTCCTTGCCACCTAACCCCTTCCTGTCACTTGTTACCATCCTTAACCAAAATCCATTGTGCACTGACCTGTTTTTAAAAGATTCCATTCGCTCCCTATTGTAGGATAAAATACAGACTTCTTTGAAGATGCTTGAGGAATCAGTCTCACCTGATCTCTGTAGCTTCTGTAGCTTCAGTTTTTTGTTTTTGTTTTTGTTTTGTTTTTTTAAGATACTTTTTATATGAGAGAGAGAACAAGAGCACAAGAGGGGCTGGAGGAAAGACAGAGGGGGAGGGAGGAGCAAGCTTTCCACTGAGCAGGGAGCCCAACGTGGGGCTCGGCTCAAACTCAGGACCCTGGGATTATGACCTGAGCCAAAAGCAGATGCTTAACAGACTGAGGCACCTGGGTTACCCTGTGGCTTTAGCTTTTATCACTCCCATAAACACTGTCATGCCTTTTTAACATTCAACCTGGTCTGATTCTCCTAGCACAGACTAAAACTGAAAACTGCTTCCACTTTCTATCATCGGTTTTATATTTCTTTTATTGCAATTAGACCAAAATATCAGGGCACCAAGAGTCTGAGGCTTGTCAGCAGGATTTCCCTGTTTCTTCATCACTAAGTACAATGCGAACAGTATTTGGTTACTGGTTTACAATACTCCTAATTCACTGCATGAAGTTGGGATTCTTCACTGTGCCCATTTCTGGGAGGAGCTCCACGTATCTGGATTCTAAGCTCCTGTAGCTTCTCTTGTGATTGGGGCATCTAACAGTGAGAGCATTTGCCTTGTATGAGAGAGAGCCTGTTGGCATGGCCAGATTGAGGCTGAGGCTAGAGGTTCTCTGACCCTTTCATTGTGATCATGTAGAGAAGATTCTTGGCTCTTATGATACTATCCAATCATAGGTCTGCTAGCTCTTTTGGAATACTGAAGGGCTCTTTTCTTTCTGTACTCTAGGAAGGAAATAAGGCAACATCATCTTCAAAGAAGCTTTAAGCACGAAATTTTGTAGATGTTACCTTTCCTCCTTCTCCAGTGTGGTTTGAATTTTGGGAAAGGCCTATTGCCGTGTTAGCAGTGCTGGCCAGAGTCCGTCAATCCCCTCTGCTTCCTGCAAGAAGGAGACAATTACTAACTGGTGTTGCCCACAGGTCTCAGAGGTGAATTTGCCTGAGGGTCTCCCCCAAACCCCTAACTTCGGCCTTTCCTGCTTTCTCTGCCCCATTTTTCTTACCCGTTCTCTGCTCTCTCATACATTGTTCTTCGTTTAAACACATCTCTCTTTCTGCATCCAGCCTCTTACCATTATCTAAAGTCTCCAAAGAAGACACTTTCTTTCCCATAGCTAAGTAACAGAGGGAAGTTAGGAAGAGATTGAGGCTAGAATGCTGGGCTTCAAATTTTGCCTCCTCATCAGCTGGCCTTGGGAAGCTTCTGAACTTCTCCACACCTCTGTCTCCTCATTGTTAAAAATGGTATTAACCCTACTGGGTACATCAGAGAGTGATTGTGAAGTTGGAATTACATATCAAACACGATGCTGAGAACAGTTCCTAGCAGGTAGTAGACAGTACTGGCTTTTTAAAAAAATTAAGATAACCCTCTATCTATTTCATTTGCTTCTGCACTTTCTTATCTCCTCAGAACTTTGCCACCATTCTTTTCCTTTTTTTTTTTTTTAAGATTATTTATTTATTTTTTGACACAGAGAGAGAGAGAGAGAGACAGCAAGAGAGGGATCACAACCAAGGGGAGTGGGAGAGGGAGAAAGCTGCTGACCTGGGAGGCTGACTCGGAGCTTGAAAAGCAATGTGACAACACGACTCCTGATAACATGTTTAATACTTTCTGTTGATAGCACACCTGATGATTTCCAAGGCATTTTGATCCTCACAAGAGCCCTGTATAGCAGTGAGGGTCATTTTATAGACACTGATCTAGACTCAAGAGGTGATTAGTGGGGCGCCTGGGTGGCTCAGTGGGTTAAGCCTCTGCATTTGGTTCAGGTCATGATCTCAGGGTCCTGGGATCAAGCTAAGCCCCATATCAGGCTCTCTGTTCAGCAGGGAGCCTGCTTCCCCCTTTCTCTCTGCCTGCCTCTCTGCCTACTTGTGATCTCTGTCTGTCAAATAAATAAACAAAATCTTTAAAAAAATAGTTTAAATAATAATAAAAAAAAGAGGTGATTAGTTCACATCTCACGTGGGGCCCAAGTTTACGGCTCCAGTCTTAACGTTTCATCTAATCATGTGTCCACAATTTAAGTATTTGTGTTTTCGACCGTCGTGTTTAAATGGCTTCAACACAAAGGAATGGCTCTTTAACATTATTGGAACTTTATGTCTCAGTGACTGTTTTGGGGGGGGATCCCACGTTGACCGCCGCCATCTGTGTGGGGAGGGGTGGCCCGATGTCACATGCTTGTGGACCTCGGCATGGATACGCTTGCTGCTTTGATGTGCTGGTTTGAGAACTGTGCTCGTTGCACTGCGGCCAGGAGGATCCCTGGGAAAGTGAGGAGAAGGGACGGGAGGTGTCGTGGGGTTTGACGGGGAAACAGGTAACAAGTTCCATGGCTTCCAGCTCGTAACGCAAAGGAAAACAAAAACACAGCAACAACATCCCCAGCTAGTGGGGAGCCCCCAAGTCAGGAAAAGCTCATGACAGAGAATACAGGCTTGCTGAGCTTACTGAGGAGGTGCCAGCTTCCCACAAAACACCCAGGAAGTTTCCAGGTGTGGTTTGCGCTGTTGTAGGATACAGGAGCCACAATGTTGCTCTGACCCAGCAGGAGGCAGAGAAAATGAGCCACATCACCCACCCCCTGTCCTTCATGGTCCCCCGTGGGATCCAGACTCTTTTGTATAGATTGAATTACTCCAACCTGCAGGGATCTCACTGGGTACGTGAGACCCTGGACATCTAGAGGGGAGTCACAACAAATTTAGGGAGTTGGAGACGGGCCATCTGTACCCCTGGTGTTGAAAAAAAGATGGGAGTCCTGGTCTGGCATCTCTCTCCCTTGGCCTGTCTCCTCCTGCCTGGCAGTGCTGTCTCCCTGACCGGCGTTTGTGGTACATACAACCAGGTCTAGCTCTTAAACTGCCAATCTCCTTCTCCTCAAGCGTAGGTGGACACATTCTGTTTTCCACTGGTATGATCCTGTGTCCCCTCCATTGACCTGGAGAGCATTATGGCACAGACAGAAACCTTTCCTAAATTCATGCATCAAGCCTCAAATGATAGCAACAAAGCCTGCCCTTACTGAGTACCGCAGTGGCTCTAAAGAGAAAGGTTGTCCTCCAAACAGGCTGGCCTTAAACATCATTATGTCTCACAAGGAGGTGCTTGTACCATTTTCCAAACAGAATGTTGTGTGTTCACACTCAGTGAGTCAGTCTGCTAATATATCATCCTTATTAAGTCACGTAAGGATACAAGTAAACAGCCGGAAACATCTGATCCCCAGGCTACAGGTTTGAAGAAATCAGTGCTTTGGATCATAGGGTGTTGGCTGGAAAACATTGTCACGGATTTTGGGAATATTTGTCTCAGTCTGTGTTTTCCTCTTCCTTGTATCTGCATTCTTCCAGTGGCATTTTTGGCCAGCTCAGCCAGAGAGCCAGAAAATGAGCCACCTCCATCCTCATGAACCCCCTTGCTGACTTCTCCGACCACACTGGGGAAGAAATTATAAGAGCCAGTGGAATGTTGGAGGCCATTGTTAAGAGGACATGACTGTGGGTTGACCCATGGGCTTGACTTGGCACTGGGAGGCTCCTTACCCATTCTTGCCTTGGAACATATTCAGCTTGTCTTTCCTACTCCCAGAAGCTGCCCTGGGAACACCTGCATGGTATACTGAACCCAGGTTAAGATTTGGCGCGTGGCTGTGGAGAGCTACTCATTTTGCAGCCGCTGAACGCAGCCCCTGGGTGAGTTCTCTTTGCTTATTTGGTCTCTCTCTGCCCTCCATGTCCAGGGGCTGGTTTCAGATTTCACTTGGGAGGTTCCTGAGGAGGGTATGAACCAACAGCAATAGACTCATAGGAAGGGAATTCTCCTCAATAAAATCGCATATAAGTTTAGACACGTTAGTTACTTTAGCAAAAAGGAGGATAAAGAATTATGTAGTATTAGAGTAGGCGGCGGCATTCAAGCATTCAGTTGGAGATTTTGTGGGGGAAAACAGCAATGGAAAGAAGTAGGAGAAGAGAGCCTAGAAGGAAAGGGGACAATATAAAATAGGGCTATGGGTGGTACTCTTGGTCTTCCATGCATTGAGGGCAAGAAGAATTAGAACTAGACGTGCCAGAGCGTATCTTCTTGTCCCTATGGTGCAAGAGATCAGAAACATGGTGTCTCCCTCCTTGCACTCTGTCTGGTCTCAGAAACCCCCCCAATTCACAGGAATTTATTTCTTAGAGTGATCTGTGCAAACAGAATGCCCCACTCCAAGGCTTCCAAGCAGGGTGTGTGGCATTTGGCAAGAACTCCCTGATAGGGGTCATAGCTCTCAGCGGTGTCCAGAAGTGGGTCAAAGCAGATGCTGGTAGTAAAGGGTCCAGGGAATGGAAATCCTATAGCCAGTACCCACATCTTAGATGTTCCTCATCTTAGAACAGCCTCGCAGCCTCAGCACTGTGGACACTTAGGGTCAGATGAGGGTTTATTCTGGGGGGCTGTGCTGTGATTTTAGTGTGCTTTGCCGCCTCCCCGCCTTTACCCATTAGATGTCAGTAGCATTTGCCCAGTGTGACAACCAAAGACGTCTCCGGTCTCCTCTGTCGAGAACGACTAGCTTATGGAGTCCTGATAAGAGATTTTCAGCTCTCTCAGTTTGTGGACCCTGGGAAGATTCAGACCCTATTATCAGTGACATGTCATTGCCTGCAGTTTCTTCAATAGAATAGTGTTCCTGGGGTCGCCTGGGTGGCTCAGTGGGTTAAAGCCTCTGCCTTGGGCTCAAGTCATGATCCCAGGATCCTGCTCAGCTCTCTGCTCGGTGGGGAGGCTGCTTCCCCCTCATTTCTCTGCCTGCTTCTCTGCCCACTTGTGATCTCCGTCTGTCTAATTAATTAATTACTTAATTAAAAAATCTTAAAAATAAAAAAGTGTTCCCCAGACTTTCCCACATCATGGCACACGTGGAAAATGAGAATATTTGCTCAGGATAGTAGTAAGTCAAAGGTTTTGTTGCAGCTAAAGGTGACTGCTTTGAGGGCTGAGGGTTCAATATTTGGGACACACCTTGATTCTTTTTGCAGCACATTAATGTAGTTGAGAAGTGATTAGCATTTCCCTGAGCAGTATTTTTTCACCTTTTACAAGTCTCCTCTCCCTCCACTTTCTTACAGAGGTCTTTCCTGCACCCCTATGTGGAGCAGAGCTGTAGCCACGCCCCATCCCTACTTCAGTGCTCCCCTTTCCCCCCTCCATAACAGGAAACATTTCTTTCTTTCTTTCTTTCTTTCTTTTTTTTAAAAATTTATTTATTTGACAGATAGAGATCACAAGTAGGCAGAAAGGCAGGCAGAGAGAGAGAGAAGGAAGCAGGCTCCCTGCTGAGCAGAGAGCCCACTGCCTGGGCTCGATCCCCATGACCCGAGCTGAAGGCAGAGGCTTTAACCCACTGAGCCACCCAGGCCCCCCTAGCAGCTATTATGAGTATAATCATTAAAAGATACGAGATACGGGTGCCTGGGTGACTCAGTGGGTTAAAACCTCTGGCTTCAGCTCTGCTCATGGTCTCAGGGTCCTGGGATGGAGCCCTGCATCGTATTCTCTGCTCCTCCGGGAGCCTGCTTCCCCCTCTCTCTCTCTGCCTGCCTCTCTGTCCTACTTGTGATCTCTCCCAATCTGTCAAATAAATAAATAAATAAAGTCTTTTTAAAGAAAGATATGAGATAGATTGTTAATGGGTAAATGAGTTAATGAGTAAAGTTCAGAGCAGCACGTGTACTATGCTATAGTTCAGGTGTGTGTGTGTGTGTGTGTGTGTGTGTGCGCACACTCATGTAAGTAAATGCTGTGTATGAAAAGATTATATCTGGAAAGGAACACAAAAAGGAATAAAACTGAGTGAGTCCGCAATCAGAGGTGGGAACAGACTGTTTTCATAGACACATCCCTTTGTCGCTTTTGCATTTTAAACTGTGAACATACACATTGGCAAAACATAGTAAGTAATAATTTCAAAGTAGCACATAAAGAGAATCACAGACTTGACAGGAGTTTTGAAGGAACTACACAGTGAATGTCATAGAGACCAAGAGATTGGCTATTTCAGATGGAATGAACTTATAGGATGGATAAACCTACGCTGGGAGAAGTTAAGCATTTTGCCTCAAGTCGCACAGTAATTATTTTAAAAAGGATTCAAATACAGGTTTGTCTTATTAACTCCAGCACTGGTGTTCTTCCCAATATGTTCCCACAGCTCCCAGGTAGGGACAAAGTATTGTCTAAAAATATACATATAACATACAGCCATACAAAGAGCCAGTGTAACTAATAGGTTTCAGGAGAGTGTTTGAGCATTGTATACCAATCACAGTAAGCAGCAATTAGATGTTATTAGTCACATAGGGTCTCGCAGTAAGGAATACCTAAGAAAAAAAAAAAAAAAGAAAAGAAAAAAGAAAAAACTGGGTGCCTGGGTGGCTTAGTTGGGTAGGCACCTGCCTTCAGCTCAGGTCATGATCCTGGGGTCCCAGAATGGAGTCCTGCACTGGGCTCTCTGCTCAGCAGGGAGTCTGCTTCTCCCTCTGGCCCTCCACCATCTCATGCTCTTTCTCTCTCTCTCTCTTAAATAAACAAATACTTAAGAAAAATAAAAATAAAATAATATTAAAAAAAAAAAAACAGAAAGAACTAAGGGGAAAAAAAAAAACAAACAAAAAAACCTTCTCCTGGTTTTGACCAGGGAATCTACAGAACACATTCTACCAGCCTGTGGAGAGACAGCACATACATAACAGCTGTTTTGGGGCCACGCTGGTAAGAGCAGAACAGGCCACAACAGAACTTTTAGCCCAGAAAGGCCACCACCTTCGTCTAGGCATCCATTAGGAATCTGGAGGGAAGTCACTAACTCTGTAGTCATGTGACCAGGTGTGTCGCAATTTTAAAATGAGGGAGGATCTGTTCTGAGGGGGTGGGCGGGGAGAAGAAGAAAATGCAACATTTGATAGTGGATTCTTAAAAGAGGGAGTGGTGGGGGTAGAGGGGAGAGGAAAAGGTACACTAAGCAATATCAAGCACCACGAGGCAAAGGACCATCGTCTAAACTTGCATTCCCACCGGAGCCAAACCAAACTAAGCCTCCAGCTGGGAAGAGCTGTGCAGAAACCCGGAGTCCGGGTGAACAAGAGCACCATGGAGCCTGAGGACCTCCTCACCCCTCATGGGCGTTCGAGCTTGACGATTTTGTTGGAGGATAAAGACTGGTGGCTTTTTGTCCATTATTTTTGTTGTTTGGGCAAAAGATAAAAACATTCTCATTTTATAAGGTCTATTCTACAGAAAGAAAGCAAAGGTAAGGTGACACATTTAATCATTTCAATACCAATAGATATTTGAGTTGTTTGTAATTTTTCCCATTGGAGAAATGTAAAAACGTTCTTTGTACATAAATCTTGGCGCAGGCATACAAACATCCCTTTCGAATCCATTGTGGGCATTACCAGCTTACTGACCAGGTTGGAAGCAGGAAGACTGATCTGGTGTGAGGCACCATCAGTGTCCTGTCTGAGTCGGCAGGAAATGCTCACGCCTATCCTGGGTACCTGTGCCCACTCTTGTCCCAGTCCTGATCTGGGCCTCCCTGATCAGCCACCCTATTACTGCTCCTGCAGGCAAATTCCCTACCTCTCGGGTGTGCTCACTGAACTCCAGTCACGCTGAAAACACGTTACATTATAGTATTTACCTGTGTGCAGAAGGTTCCCACATTTCTTTATCTTAACTGCCCACAACAGTTTTTTCATTTTGTTTTTAAAGATTTTAATTATTTATTTGAGATACACAGAATGAGAGAGAGCATGAGCAGAGGGAGAGGGACAAGCAGACTCCCTGCTGAACAAGGAGCTCGATGTGGGACTCGATCCCAGGACCCTGGGATCATGACCTGAGCTGAAGGCAGATGCTTAAAGATTGAGCCACCCAGGTGTCCCATTAGGAAAAAATTTGGAAAATGTATGCATAATCCCAGGTAGGGGATTCAAAGTAGAAAACCAGACTCCGTAACTTGGGGAAGGGGTGGTAGTAGAGAATGAGAGATTTGACCTTATTAAAACTTAAAATACATGAGTGGAAAAAAAATCTCCATGACATTAAAAAAACACACAAATAATAGAATGAAAACATCTGTAACACACATAACTAACGAAAATTTATTCCAAGTATACACAGTGCCTACAGATCAGTAAGAAAGGAAGAAAACAAAAACAAAAAAACAAAAATGCTGAGAGAATAAATAGCCAAGGGATATGTATGAAAAGGTAATTCAAAGGAAATACAAATTACAAATAAACTTGAGAAGATGCTCAAAGATATTAGCAGCTAGAAAAACCCAAACTATAACGGCGATGTAACATTCTTCCTCCTCCCCTCATACACAACACAAGAAAAAGAGTAAGACTGATGATAATAAGCCAAATTTAAAACTTTGAAAACATCTGGAGCAGAGAAGAAGGGAGGACCAGTGTTCTTATCCACTGCTAGTGGAAGTAAAATGGTTTCAGCCTTACAATCTTTTAGTATCATTTAAATTTTTAATTTGGCATACATTTTGGCCCAGGACTCTCACTTTTAGTAATCTGTTATAGAGAAATAGGATATGTACAACAATGTTCACTGCAGTATTTCTGTCATCTCCTGTACTATTGATGAGGGAGCAGAAGGCAAGTTGAGAACAAAGCTCAAGCTGACACCCCGCAAACCCTCCACAACTCCTCAGGCACTCCTGGCTGCTCTAAACCTAAGGGAAGGAGGGGGATGCTGGGGGGATGGTTAACTAACAGAGATCACAGTCCAACAAGACAGGAGTCTCCCTCAATTTACAAATGTCTTAGTGTTTACAAGAAAAAAAGCATTCTTATCAATAACATAACTTCCAGAAGGAAACTGTTTTTTTGTTTTGTTTTGTTTTGTTTTTTTAGATTTTATGTATTTACTTGACAGAGAGAGAGATCGCAAGCAGGCAGAGAGGTGGGGGTGGGAGCGGGAGGCAGGCTCCCTGCTGAGCAGAGAGCCTGATCAGGTGGCTCAATCCCAGGAACCTGAGATAATGACCTGAGCTGAAGGCAGAGGCTTAACCCACTGAGCCATCCAGGCACCCCTGGAAGGAAACTGTCTTAATGTTAATGCTTAACTAGAGGGAAAAACTACCTTAACTGTGCAGTGACAAGGGCCCCAATATCTTGTAGGTCTTCCCTAGCAAATAAAAGTTATTTTGATAACCTCCCTTTTCCTAAATCCCCCAACTACCAAGTATATAACCAGTCACGCCTCAGAGCCCCAGGGCAGCAGCTTTTTCTGCCCACGAGTCCTGTCCCCATGCTTTAATAAAATCACCTTTTTGCAACAAAGATGGCTCAAGAATTCTTTCTTGGTCGTCTCCTCTGGACCTCACCTACATTCCTAAAGTACATCCCTGTCACTCCCAAATCTTTTCTCATCCAGTACGTTCCTCACTCCAGGGTTCCCTATTCTTTGGGTTTCTTATCTACTTCTGGCTACTTCTATTTCCTTGAAAACTCCCTGCAAAATCCCCACCCCCCATCATTCCCACCACTTGACTTCTCTGTTATTACAACTAGTCTGACGGGGGCTGCAGCCAATAATCAGGCAGTAGTGCAGGCTGAAATCACCAAACATGTGTGGCCTCCTGCCTCACCTGAGCTCTCAGTGCTGGCCTGCAGTGCTGGGTCTCTAGGCAGAGGTCTGTTTTCCCTGTGCAGAAATTCCACAATTCTGCCTTCTGTAGATCCCAAACCTATCACTTTCTCCTTCATTCTTAGCATATAAACTTGTCCTTTATTTCACTGAAAAAAATAGAGTTCACCAGTCAAGAACAGTACATTTTCTTTTCTATCACTTAAACAAACATATCAGAATCTTCCCCCATCATTCCCCCTTCCATAGGAAAAGAGACACTCTTTCCACGCAAAATTATTTCTTCCATTTGAGCATTGGGTCACCCAGTCATCCACTGCCTCAAGGATCCTGGTCTTGCATAAATATATTTTTTAAAGATTTTATTTATTTATTTGACAGATCACAAGTAGGCAGAGAGGCAGGCAGGCAGAGAGGAGAGAGGAGGAAGCAGGCTCCCTAGCTGAACAGAGAGCCCTATGTGGGGCTTGATCCTAGGATCCTGGGATCATGACCTGAGCTGAAGGCAGAGGCTTTAACCCACTGAGCCACCCAGGCGCCCCATGGTCTTGCATAAATTTTTAATCTCTCTCTTTCAACTAAGTTGAAAGCTATAAACTCGAGCTACTCTTTCTTCTCTATATGTAAAAATGTATTGGTGCAACATACAGCCTTTATTTAGATGTTATCATTTTCCTTTCTGCTGTAAGAAAAGTTCTTAAAAACTTCTTAAAAGATATATCTAAACTCATTTTTTTCCATTCCCTTACCCCCGTCAGGTCACTGAAATTTCACATCTTTCACATGCTAATAAAGCATGATGAACAATGACCTCCATATTGTCAATTTCATTGAATATTCTTCTGTCATTATGCTACTTTACATCTCTTTAGCATGTTATATTGATGAATGCTCCCTCCACCTTGAAAGCTTCCCTTATCTTTTATCACATTCCTTTCATATTTTCTGCTATGTGCTAAGAGCTTTCTCCCCTACCCTTTATTTCCTTCCTCATCTCATTACTAATATGGAAACAAAGACTTTATTATCATCAAGATTTTGCTTTGAGAGAGAATTATTAGCAAAGATCATTGCGAACTTTGCCTTATAGATTTCTTCCAATGTGAAGAACTTTCTTAAAAAAAAAAAAACTCATAAGAGGGTAGAGCCAGGCGTGAAAATTCATGATCATAAGGAGCAAGTGGCTCACTTCAGCCTTACCAGAGGAGAGGAGGGTAGAGAGCAACAGGTACTTAACCTCATACATTGCTGGAGAGTTTAAATTAGTAGGCTCATTTGAACAAAGTATCCATTGACCCAGTAATTCATCCTGATATATTCATACATTTACAAAATAACACAGTTTGAACAGTTGAAACTGTCGACTCCAGCGACACCTAGTGCCCCTCCGCAGTATAATCCTATGGCGTGCCAAGGAGCTTGTAGCTGCTGTGCCACATGTGGTAGTGGCAGGTTTTCAAGCTGGAGAGATCATGACCTGACCTCTGCCTTTCTGGTTTTAGAGGACCAAAACAACCAGCGGTATCATCAGCCTCTTGATTTTAAACTAGTTAAGCAATTAAAGGAAGCAGTCATGCAGTATGGCCCTCAGGCAGTCTTTACGGTCTCTTTGTTGGAGACCATAGCAGGAATGAAATTAGTCCCTGAAGACTGGGGTAACCTAGCCTGCGCAACCTTGTCGGGAGGGCAATATCTAGTATGGAAAACAGCCTGGCAAGAATACTCACAGGACACTGCCCGCCGTAATGCAGCAGCTGGAAATCCTCAGTGGGACCTAGAAATGTTAATGGGAATGGGACCGGACATGGGAAAGCAGGCCCAAATACAGTACAACCCTGCAGTGTATCTGCAAATAGCCGCGGCAGCCACTAAAGCATGAAGAACAATTCAAGGCAGTAGGGATTTACAGGGTCAGCTGTCTAAGGTAATACAAGGACCAAATGAAGCATATGCTGATTTTGTAGCGAGGCTGATGCAAACAGCTGGTCGAATATTTGGGGAGGTAGAGGCAGCCATGCCATTGATAAAACAGCTGGCGTATGAGCAAGCTAATAAATGGTGTAAAGAAGCCATCAGACCTTGGAAAAGCAAAGACTTGAGTACATATATTAAAGTTTGCAGGGATATCAACGACAGTGTTATTCAAGGGCAGGTTACGGCTGCACCTATCACTCAAGGTTTACAGGGATTACAGGGAGCTCAACAATATAAACATAGGGGTACTCCTGGAGTTTGCTATTACTGCAAGAAGCCAGGACACCTGTAGGAGCTATGGTTACCAAAGAAGAGAGTTGGACCTTCCTATTTCAAAGCTCCTCTCCCCAAGAAACCGAGCTGCTCACAGTGATAAAACATTCAAACATTTCAAATGTTTCATCAAGAACCCTTCAACCTTTTATCAGATAGTAGATATGTGGTGCAAGCTGTCTCTATCATTGAAAGTGTGGGTTCTATTAATGCCAGGTCTACTATCTCAGAGGCATTACAAGAAATCCAAACATTAGTTTGGGACAGGAAGGCTCCATTTTATAATGGCCACATATGAGCTCATACAACCTTACCAGGCCCCCTGATAAAAGGTAATCAATCGGTTAGCAGACTCCTTAACCAGAGGAGAATTTGTCTTTGCCATTGAGGACCCGGTGCAACAGGCGAGACATTATCATAAGCTGTTCCATGTGAATGCTTTAACTCTTCACCTCACATTTAACATAACAAAACCACAGGCACTGGACATAGTAGTCTCCTGCAGAAATTGCCAGATCTTACTACCTGCACCGTCCTTGGGGGTTAATCCTAAGGGTTTGTTACCTAATCATATATGGCAAATGGATGTCACACATGTTTCAGAATTTGGAAAGTTAAGATATGTTCATGTCTCTGTAGATACCTGCTCTGGAATAATTTTCGCCTCAGTGCATACGGGGCGGGGGGGATCCAGAGATGTTATCGTCCATTGCCTACAGGCTTTCACAGCATTGGGAAAGCCACGCCAGTTAAAGACAGATAATGGCCCAGCCTACACCTCACAACCCTTTAAAGCCTTCCTACAACAACTTGACATTCACTTGATACATGGAATACCCTATAACCCACAAGGACAGTGTTATGGAGTGCGCGCATCTTACAATAAAAAATGCGCTTTATAAACAAAAATGGGGGATAGGGGACACCTTCAGGTCCCCTAAAGATAAGCTCAACACCATTCTCTTTATTTTGAATTTTTTAACATTGGACAAAATGGGTAAATCAGCTGCAGACAGACATGCAAGTGATGCTGCTGCTCCCCCTAAGCCTTTAGTACTTTGGAAGGACATCCTCACAGGAAAGTGGAATGGACCAGATCCAGTGTTAGTATGGAATAGGGGGTCTGTATGTGTTTTTCCACAGGAAAAGGAGGCTACAATTTGGATCCCAGAGCGGCTGGTGCGTGCAGCCTTGCCTCTGAACACCAGTCATGATGCTGAAGATGCTGATGATAACTCTGGGGATGCTACACCTCCTGCAGCGGACTCAAGCCAGAGAGCTGTGAGCAGTGGTTAAAGCATGGCCATATCCTTTACCAGTGACTAACTCTTCTCTCATATTCCCTCCTCTCTTTACTACCAATTCTCCTATAGGGCTACCCACTGTTCACATATCTACAGACATTGCGGAGGTGACTAATATTACTGTCTCCCTGTCCAGCACTCTCTGCTTTGTGTTGTATCTCAATACATCAGTCCGCACCCTGGACTGTATTCGCCTGAGCAATCAGACCCTGGGGCAATTTCAACCTTTTCACCATTCCTCAAACATAGGTAACATTACTGTGATCCAGGGTTTGGCCCCTGTGAAACCTATTAATGCCTCGGGGCCATATCAACCTTTTAAGTTGCCCCGGTGCACCAATAATAGGGTATGGCCACCAGAGTGGTCTGGATGTCAGAGTACCTCGCGCTCAGTCTACCCATGTTCCTATCCCAGTTTCCATTCCAGAGGACAAGTTACCGGTGGTGCTATCCAGAAAGAAGAGAGATTTTGGTATCACAGCTGCCATTGTGACAGCATTGGCTGTATCTACAGCAGCTGCCACGGCAGCAGCAGTCTCGCTTGCTACAACTATACCCACTGCGGAAGCTGTAAACACCCTTGCAGAAGGAACGGTGGCTGCCCTTCAAACACAGACTCAGATCAATGCACATTTGCAAGCAGGAATCCTGATAGTCAACCAGAGAGTGGATTTGGTTCAAGAACAAGTGGACATATTGGGGGCCCTATTGGGACTGGGATATATAGCACCCTTCCTGGCAATTTGTGTAACTCCCATAGCCTATACTAACATGAGTGACTTATAGAATGTCTCCCGACAGCTCTCCCAATACTTGCAGGGGAATTGGTCCTCAGAATTCCCAAACTATACTCAGCACCTGCTACTAGGCATAACAAGGATAAATAATACCAGAGTTGAGTTTGCAAACCTCCCAGAGATAATCAAAACATTGCAAGATGTGTTAACCTTTACGAAACAATGGGCTAGCGTAATTGGTCTGATGATAATCCTTGTAGTGGGCTTGATTCTGCTAGTAAGGAAACTGCAAATTTGGAGGTGATAGCAACATAGGCAACAGCAAGCCATGGTGCATGCCTTGTTAGCCATCGAGGCTGGTACATCCCCCCAAGTGTGGCTAAGTATGCTGGATCAGTAGTCAACAACGGGTAAGATTGGTGGGGGAAATATACCAACCTAAGACAGGACGCAGATCATTGATATCTGCCGTCTGGTGACAGGTAAGGATATTCCCCGCCACTGACAACCTAAGACAGGCACGATCCCTGCCATAAAAGAAAAAAGGGGAAGATATTGGAGGCAGGCCCCTGGCCAGGGGGGCCTCCACCATTAAAAGATGGCGCCTGGCGAGTTGCCAGGTTAGGGTTGCCTCGTGAGACTAAGCGGAACACCCAAAGAGGAAGTAAACAGCATTGGTTGCTAGCGAAGTTGTTCGTTTAGGTGCGCAGCCTGATTCGCTCCCTCCTGTACCCTGCTCGCTGATTGGTCATGTAAGCGTATATAAGTGTGTAGACTTGCGGAAATAGTAGGAGAGAAGATACATCTGAACTGGGGCTTCTTGTCGTCCTTGCGGGTCGAGGGCGATACCATATAATGGAATATTAGCAATAAAAAAGGGTAAACCATTGATACAATACCAGGAATGAATCTCAAAATAATTATTCTGAGTGAAAGAACACTGAAAAAGAAGAGTGCATATTTAATGACTCTGTAAAACTCTATGTACTGTAAAACTCTAGAAGACATAATCTAATCTATAGTGACATAAAGTAGATCAGGGTTTCCTGAGGACAGGAGAGTGTTGGGTGACAGGGACAAGAGAGAAGGAGGAATTACAAAATGCATGAGGAAGCTTTTCGGGATAGTTGCTGTTTTCACCATCTTGATTATGGTGACATTTTCATGGAGATAGATAAATAGAGATAGATATACGTCAAAACTTACCAAATTTTACTCTTGAAATATATTCAGATTATTGTGTGTCAACTATATCTCAATAAAACTATTTTTTTAAGATTCTATTTATTTGGACAGTGCACACACATGAACAGGGGAAGAGGCAGAAGGAGAGAGAGAATCCTAAGCAGACTCCCTGCTCAGCACAGAGCTGCCTTCACACTCCATCCCATGACCTGAGATCATGAGCCACAACCAGGAGCTGGACACAACCACCTGAGCCAACCATGCACCCCCTTACTGAAACTATTTTTAAAGGAGTTCATAACAAAAGACACTGTCACAGTAATCCAGGTGAACAACAACAGAGGTTTGGAATGGAATTAAAAGTGGAAATGGAGGAGCACCTTAGTGGCTGCTAGGTATCTCAACTGACAATTTTGGTTGAGGTCATGATCTCATGGGTCATGAGATGGAGCCCAGGTTGCTCAGCGGGAGTCTGCTTAAAAGTCTCTCCCTCTGCCCCTTTTCCAACTCAAATTAGTGTGCATGCTTTCTCACTCCCTAATAAATTAATAAATCTTTTTTAAAAAGGTATAAATGGAGGGGCACCTGGGTGGTTCAGTAAAGCCTCTGCCTTCGGCTCAAGTCATGATCTCAGGGTCCTGGGATCAAGTCCCCCATCGGGCTCTCTGCTCAGCGGGGAGCCTGTTTCCCCTTCTCTCTTTCTGCCTGCCTTTCTGCCTACTTGTGATCTCTCGCTTGCTCGCTCGCTCTTTGTCAAATAAATAAATAAAATCTTTTTTTCAAAAGTAGAAATGGAAAGAAGAGATGAGATTTAGAATATACTTCGCTGGTGGCAATGATAAAATTTGTTGATGTAGAAAAATGAAATCAGGAAGCTCTTCAGTTTGGAATCTGAACAACTTAAGGTCATTTCCTAAGATGGGGAAGACTTTGGAGTAGGGATATAGAAGAGAATATCTACCCCATCACTGTTTGGGCTAGTGGGGAAACGGGGGTAACTAGGTGTCCATCATCAAGAGAATGAATACATGAAATGGAGATAATGCAGCAGCTAGAAGGATGAATTACATGTACCTCGTGCAACATGAATAGAACTCAAAAACATGTTCATGGAAAAAGTAAAATAATAAAATATATAGAATAATTTAACTAAATATGAAACAAATAAAGAATAGTACATATTTTATAAAGATACAAACAAGCTCAAGGACTATATCAAACATCAAAGTATGTTTGTGAAAGTGGGGATATGGGGGCAAGGGGAAAGGTAAATGGACTGCAAGAGAGGCATATATGACTGATGAAGATGGTGACCCATGACCTTAGGAATCTGATTAACTCTAATCACTATAAACTTTAAAACATGGATGAAAGAAATTGCAAACAACACAAACCAATGGAAAGATATCCCACGCTCACGGATTGGAAAAATAAATATTGGGGGCTTCTGGCTGGCATCGTCAGTACAGCATGTGACTCTTGATCTCAGGAATGGTAAGTTCGAGCTCCACACTGGATATAGAGATTACTTAAAAATAATTAAAAATCTTTAAAAAAAAGAATATTATTAAAAATGTCTACACTACCCAAAGCAGTATATAAATTTAATGCAATCCCTTTCAAAACACCAACAGATTTTTCAAAGAACTAGAACAAACAATCCTAAAATTTGTATGGAACCACAAAAGACCCCAACTAGCCAAAGCAGTCTTGAAAAAAAAAAACAACTGGCGGTATCACAATTCGAGATTTCAAGAATCCCTACAAAGCTGTAGTAATCCAAATAGTACAGTACTAGCACAAAACAGACATATGAATCAATGGAATGGAAATGAACATCCAGAAATAAGCCCACAGTTATATGGTCAACAAATCTTTGACAAAGGAGACAGGAATATGCAAGAGAGAAAGAGTCCCCTCAACCAATGGTAGTCGAGCTAGGGCTATTATGCTTGTATTTGATTATAGATGTCAGTGACATTTCATGGTTTCAAAGTCCTTGATGCTCTGAGAAGTGTAGAATCTAGTGAAAATTACACTGCCATAAAAGAAATGTGTTTTGGGGGCGCCTGGGTGGCTCAGTGGGTTAAAGTCTCTGCCTTCAGCTCAGGTCCTGATCTCAGGGTCCTAGGATCAAGCCCCGCATCAGGCTCTCTGCTCAGCAGGGAGCCTGCCCCCCCCCACTCTGCCTGCCTCTCTGCCTACTTGTGATCTCTCTCTGTCAAATAAATAAATAAAATCTTTTAAAAAAAAAGTGTTTTGTTTTTGTTTCTTTTTTAAAAGTTGTGCTCTTATTGGTTCTACACTCCCTAGAATACTACTGCTTTGTGAAAGTCCAACTGGATGCAGCACCCTCCTTGTATTTAGCACATTTGTAAGCCTGGGTCTCTTACTACTTGATATGTTTGCATTAGTTAAGAGAGAAACTTGGTAGCTTGGTAGCTTGGTAGCTCGGTTAGAAGGGAGGGGAAATCTGCTGCTAGATGGGTCTGAACTGAGCCAAACTCGTCTGGGTAAGAGTTGAGAAACAACCTCTGTACGTTAAAAAAAAAAAAAAAATTAGTCAAACATCACATAGTAGGCAGCCATTAAATTATTTAAAAAGTTAATTTATGGGGGTGCTTGGGTGGCTTAGTGGGTTAAAGCCGCTGCCTTCGGCTTGGGCCATGATCTGAGGGTCCTGGAATTGAGCCCACATCAGGCTCTCTGCTCAGCGGGGAGCCTGCTTCCTCCTCTCTCTCTCTCTCTGCCTGCCTCTCTGCCTACTTGTGATCTCTGTCAAATAAATAAATAAAATCTTTTTTTTTTTTAATTTATGAAGAAAGAGCTTCTGTACAGATTGGGAAAAAAAGAATTTCATGGAGATAACTGTATGATCAAGAGAGTTAACTTTTTATTTTTGCTTTACTAGTGCCAGGGGTAACTCGTTTGGTTCAAGAAAACTGTGGTTTTCTTTCCTAGGATTTGTTGCTAAATGCCAAAAGACATTTTTGAACTGTACATTTGGTCAGATTGTTAGCCTTTTCTATTTTCCTTCTTTTGAAAACCCTTGACTAAATAACATCTGAATTTTTTTTAAAATGGTATTGGGAAAACTAGTCAAAAGTATGCAAAAGAATGAAAATGGACCACTTTCCTGCACCAGACACAAAGATAAACTCAAACTTTATTTCACTAGGCAAGGGAGAAGAATTTGAGTTAGTAACTGACCCTGGCTCCTAATGAGTAAGTCCAGGGAACAAATAAATAGCTAGGAGGTCAGTGATTTCTAATGTAACATCCTGAAGGGAGGAAGAGCAGGGAAGAACTAGATCCAATTCTAATGAGAGGTGGTGAGAAATTCTTGCAAAAGACTGAAACTTCATCACAGAGAAGAATTGCCCACAAGCTGCCTACTCAGGGGAGAGCTTAGGAGGGCACCGTCCTCCTCTGCTTCTCTTTGAATAAGTAACTGAGATTGTGTGCTCTGTAGCAGCAACGCCAGGGCCCAAAAGGAATCAGGATCATTGCATCCTTAACCAAGCCAGAATCGCTACCATCACATGCATAATCAACAGACACCCTCCCTCCCCAGAGCCAACAGGAAGAGATCATAAGCAGACAGAACTTTGTTTCTACCACTTCCTTCTCTAAACATTACATCCAGACCAAACTGCCTCTTTGCCTTTTTAGAGGCAGCTACTGAACGCACACATGAATGGGGTCAGAAAGGATTAGAAAATACTGTATTTCTTGCCCTTCATTCCTGTAATCAATTCATGGGCTAACAGAAAAAAAGTAGAATAAGAATGTTTTAATTTTTTATTCATCCATTCTTTTATTTAATATTCACTGATACAAGCACTATTTTAGGTGGGGGGAGGATATAACAATAGATAAGATAGAGTTCATGTTCCTCAAAAAAAAAAAAAAAACTAAGAAAAAGGGCCAACAGACACATGAAAAAGTGCTCAACATCACTTGACATCAGGGAAATACAAATCAAAACCAGAGTGAGATACCACCTCACACCAGTCAGAATGGGTAAAATTAACAAGTCAGGAAATGCAGATTCTGGCAAGGATGCGGAGAAAGGGGAACCCTTCTACACGGTCGGTGGGAATGTAAGCTGGTGCAGCCACTCTGGAAAACAGTATGGAGGTTCCTCAAAAAGTTGAAGATAGAGCTACCCTATGACCCAGCAATCACACTACTGGGTATTTACCCTAAAGATACAAATGTAGTGATCTGTAGAGGCACATGCACCCGAATATTTATAGCAGCAATGTCCACAACAGTCAAATTATGGAAAGATGTCCATCAGCAGATGAATGGATAAAGAAGAAGTGGTGTGTATATACAATGGAATACTATGCAGCCATCAAAAACTGAAATCTTGCCATCTGCAACAACGTGGATTGAACTAGAGAGTATTATGCTAAGCAAAATAAGTCAATCAGAGAGGTACAATTATCATATGATCTTACTGATTTGAGGAATTTGAGAAACAAGACAGAGAATCAGAGAGGAAGGGATAGAAAAATGAAACAAGATGAAACCAGAGAGGGAAACAAACCTTAAGAGACTCTTGGTCTCAGGAAACAAACTGCGGGTTGCTGGAGTGGAGGCGGGTGGGAGGGATGGGGTGGCTGAGTTATCAACATTGGGGAGGGTATGTGCTACAGTGAGTGCTGTGAACTGTGTAAGACTGATGAATCACGGACCTGTGTCCCTGAAACATATAATACACTATATGTTAATTTTTTTTAAACTGAGAGAAGGGTAAGAAATTGTAATCTAGGGCGCCTGGGTGGCTCAGTGGGTTAAGCCGCTGCCTTCGGCTCAGGTCATGATCTCAGGGTCCTGGAATCGAGTCCCGCATCAGGCTCTCTGTTCGGCAGGGAGCCTGCTTCCCTCTCTCTCTCTCTCTCTCTCTCTGCCTGCCTCTCCGTCTACTTGTGATCTCTCTCTATCAAATAAATAAATAAAATCTTTAAAAAAAAAATTTTTTTTAATCTAGCATTATCAACAGTACAGTACAGAATGATGGTCCCCTCAGTATTCCCGCCACGTCTTTTAAACAGCACCTTCCCTCCCTATCTATCTCCAAACCCTACTTTTTTTTTAAATATTTTATTTATTTATCAGATAGAGAGTGAGAGTGAGAGTGAGTGAGCACAAGCAAGGGAGCAGCAGGCAGAGGGAGAAGCAGGCTGCACACCGAGCAGGGAGCCCAATGTGGGACTCGATCCCAGGACCCTGGGATCATGACCTGAGCCGAAGGCAGTCACTTAACCGACTGAGCCACCCAGGCGTCCCTCTCCAAACCCTACTTAAGAGAAATAACCAAGTTTTTCTCATTGTTGAGGCATTCATGCCTAAAATAATTTGGGAATCAAGCACATAAATGGCTTCTGTAAACTTCCCTCAGATTGACCACTATGTGAAATTAACCTACAAATCACACATCCACAACATGGAAAAGATATGGTCATATATCAGTTTATTCAACCACATCTATGCACGCCTATAAAAATTAAATTCAGCCAAGGCCATGTCTTTAAGTGGTGAAGAGCTGAGAAGCAGAAAGCACCACCCTGTTCTCATCCTCTTTCTACAACTTAGGTTCTCACTATTAGCATTATCCTTTAGAATATAGCTTTCTCCGTGAAGGGCCACCATTAGGATAAAAATATATTATGAGGAATCAGTAACATGCCAACTTCCTAGCACACATCAAAAACACCTACAACACATGAGCAATAGTATATACCTGCGCAGAGTTCATCAGTTTGGACCATAACATTGAGGAAAGGTACACTTTTGACAGAAATGGTAAGAATGGGGGTGAAGGAGGCAGCATCAGTCACTACAGTGAGAAGTACTGCAAAGAACTTCTGTTTCCCAAATGATCCTAGATCTGATCTTTAAATTGTTAGGATAATATCTAAATGTTCTCAAGGAGAGTCCAGCAACAAACCTTCAGTTCCCAGGGAAGCCGCACTAATCTTACATCAAATGCTATGTCCTAGAAGGTTCATCATTCACCAAATAAATACATGCTCATGGTCATCTGAGCACCCAGAGGCCTGCTCCCTCGTGTGAGGGAGCCTGACCACAGATCTGACCCACTGAAAGTCTGACCTTCTTACAGATCCACGGTAAAAGAGCTTCACAGCTAGCAGCTTGGAGATGGTGTTGGTTGATGGCTCCACACTTCTGGATCAAGCTGTTTGAAACAATGCTGTAAGAAATCAGGAAAGTCAATCATTTAAGGTAACATGAGAGCAAAGGAGCTGCAGGCATGGAAGAGATAAAAACTGAGCAGTTCTTTCACCCTATTCAGGCCCCGCTTCTCTCAGCTCCCAGAACATTAGCCTCTCTTTTTTTCGTTGTTGTTGGGGTTTTTTGTTTTCTGGGGTTTTGGGTTTTGTTTTTGTTTTTTGGGGTTTTTTTGGCTCTCATCCACCATTCATTTCCTCTCCTGTTCTCGAGTTCCTTTCCTTACCCTTTCCTCTCCCCACCATCTATTGACCTTGACCTATTTCCCCATCACATACTTTCTCTTCTCCTTTTCTCTTTTCTCCCCATTTTTTTGAACCCCCTTACCTTGAGATTTTTAGGGGTGACCCATCTTCCCACCTCCAGCCAGATTTGTTCCTCAGACCAATCCAATAAAAATCATTTTTGAGGAACCGTAGAAGCAGGCTCTAGGGAGAGATTGAAGATGATGGAAAAAGGTAAGAAAATGTAGAAAACTAAAGAAGAGATTCAGTGTCATGATCGATAATTATTCTTTACACCCCCTCTCGTTACCACTATTATGGGCTGAATATTTATTTCTCCCCAAAATTCATATATTGAAGCTCTAATTAATAACATGATGGTACCTAGGCATATGGCCTTTGGAAGTTTAGTTTTAGACAAGGTCATGAGGCCCTCACTAATGATGAGATTAGTGTCCTTGTAAGAAGAAGAGTTCCCAGCGCACTCTCCCTCTGTCAGGAAAGGACACAATTATAGGGCAACTGTCTGCAAGCCACAAACAAGATCCTCACCAGAGACGGAACCCATCAACATTTTGATCTTAGACTTCTCAGCCTCCAGAACTCTGAGACATCAATGTCTGTGGTTTAAGCCACCCAGTGATACTCTGGTAAGCAGTTCAAGCTGATTAAAACCACCACCTAGTCCAAATAACTAATCTCTCTTTTAAAACTTTAATTCTAGAGTTACACGGCAGAGTGCAACATTTCCTATAATTCAACTTTATGTGTATAATTGCATTCTATAGCATGAAAGACAAGATAAATATTATACTCTGCCTTCTACTGTAACTTCCTCCTTGGTTAGATGAAGTACTTAATAGGTATTCAAATAACTTTTACAGAAGAAAAGCTTAATGCCACTATGGAAGCAGTCATCTTTCTCATTATCATTTAATACATAAGTTATTATTAAGCTTTCAGCAATATACTTGCTTTTTACCCACTACACTCTTATTTTTCAAGTTCTCATCAATCTTGCATATGACAAGTAAAATAAAAACAGTTCTTAAGGAAACAAGCATAAGACAAGGTTAAGTTGGTCCCATGCTACCACTAGAACAGAGATAACAGATTCTTTGCTCTGTAGAGTCTGACATTCAAATGAAGGAGTTATGCTCTAACGTAATTGCCTCAATAAGTGGAATAAAATAAAGGATAAATCCCAGAAGATTAATTCTATTATAGGATTTGGCGTTAGTGTAATGAATAGACTTTGCAATAAACATCCTCAGCTTTGAAAATTGCTTTTGTTACAGAGACTTTTCTTGTGATGCTGAATTTTCAATGTGATGTTAATGCTAACAAGTAATGTGTTTCTTCATGAGCAAAACGGATAAAATTGTAAGTTTGAAGACCAATCTATTCATGGGAAACAGTTACATATAACATAAGTAGCTCAGTTTATGTGTGTTTTAGAGCATGAGTGAATATTTTAAGGTATTCACATGTATTTTAACAGATACTCAACCCCCTGGGTTACAGGTAGTGGGCAAGCAAATATGTGTGCAGGAGCATTTGTGGACATTTGATAACTGATGTCCCTGTGTATTCAGCAAATACTGTATGTATACTTAATGAGATAATTTCCTGCATCTTCTCAACACTCTACTTCTTATTCTTAATCCTTGACGTCACTGCAATTCCCTTGTGAAAAAAAAATTAAAACTAAGATTAATAAGAAAGCATCCAAGTTATATCTCCAGTCCTTCGATTTTGCTACCAGGAATCTTGTGTGTTAATGGTTTTGTTTGGTTGCTTGGTTGATTTGGTTTTCTCTGAGTTAGAGTTTGACCTGATAGATGTTAAATGAAAAGGCCATAACTTGTTCCTGTGATCATGTACTTCCTGACTATTTGTCTTAAGCCTCCTTCCTACATTAATGTTCTGAGATAACCGTGACTTCATCTGACAGTGGCCATCACAAAAGCACCATATTCTCAAATTCAGTGAACTTGCTTTGATCTCTCTCCTCACTCCATAGACTTCTTCTGTTTGAAGGAATAGAAACTCAAAAAAGAGCAATTATTCCACAGCAACTTAGTGATAGCACTTGAACTAGAACCCAAGGTCTTCACCTAGTACACAACACCTTGGCATGTCCTGTACTGAGAAAGTCCATCTCTCTGCAACCTATCTCTCTCCTAAACTATGCTTTCTCGGAGTACCTGCCTGGTTCAGTTGGTATAGCATGAGACTCTTGATCTTGGGGTTGTAAGTGGGAGTCCCTTGTTTGGTGTACATATTACTTAAAAAGTAAAATAAAATGATGCTTTACCAGCCCTGAAGAAGATCATGAGACTCATAGGATGTGTCAAGAAACGTGCACATTTGGCTAAGAGACCACATTCTCTCTGATGAAACACACCAAGAAAACAACTTAAGCTTATATTATAACATTAGATTTCAGTGTTATTTACTGGGTCCCAGTGTTGCCACAGAACAGGCTGATGTATGGATAAGGAGGTCTACTAAAGTGAACACATCACGTTTGTTTCTCATTACAACCAAGGTCAGATATCCTAAAACCTGGGCTGGGTGAGGAAGACCTCACATGGTAAAGTACAAACTGCAGAACTACAGGGTGAAAAGAAGCCACATCAGGGAAGAGAGGAAGTGTGGGGACATAATTCTGGGGAGAAAAGAAATGCAGGTGCTGTAATGGGAGGGAGTTTTGATCCAGGAAAGAAAGAAAGAGAAGAGAAAGAAAGCAGTGCAGGGAACTGCGCAAGACAAACACTTCCCCAAAACCACTGACTGGCTAAACAAGAGCAGCTGATTATCACAAGTTTTTACAAGCCAGGAAGTCCAAAGTCTGAAGCTTCAGAAGTCCATTAGCCACAGCCCAGTGGAGCCTGGTGGCCACAGCAGTGCTTCCGTGGGGAAGGAAGGCAGAGACCTGGGACCAGATAGCATGGTTTGAGGATCCCCTGGGTTGCACTGGAAGAGAGAGTTCCCCTTCTTGGAGTGCATTTGGGAGAGGCAGCATGGCCTCTCGGGGGTCAAAAGAGCTTGTAGACACTAGTATGCTGCCCCGTTCATTAGCATAGGAACAGAGACACCACCAAGAGCAGCAAACCCTGGTGCCTGCTTTTGCTACACTTTACCATAAACTCCAAGCCAACACACAATCATGTCACTGCTTCTCTGGGACTAATGGACACCAGCTGCAGCATGGCAAGACCCTCCCCCAGCGGATCATCACCACTCTGCACCACTCTGGGTCCCTAAAATTTGGAGTTTTGAAACCTAGCCATGAGCATGACAGAAAATACAGGAGTACTGTGTCATGCGGTGGGCAGATGGCTCAGTCACAGACAGCATGAGGGCAGGGCCTGATGGAAGCCAGGAACACAAGAGAGGAGACTGCAGAGGACTGACCTGAGGGATAGAGCAGCCAAAACAGAAAAACACAGTGCATACTGTGAAACACATCCTAAAGCACCAGGCCTGGGACAGTATAGGACCTCTTAATATAGCCATTATTCTCAGGATCAGGAAACATAAGAGGCTTTCTAACACAGAAAAAACAGTGACCTACCCAAAATGACAAGACAGAGGAATTCACCCCAAAAGAAAGAACAGGAAGAAGTGATGACCAGGGAACTAATAATAAATAATATGTCTGAACCAGAACTTAAAACAACAATGCTAAATATACTAGCTGGGCTTGAGAAAAGCATAGAAGACACTAGAGAATACCTTTCTGTAGAGATAAAAGAACTAAAAACTTGTCAGGCCAAAATAAAAAATGCTGTAATGAGCGGTGCCTGGATGGCTCATTTGGTTAAGCATATGCCTTCGGCTTAGGTCATGATCCCAGGGTCCTGGGATCAAGCCCCTCATGGGGCTCATCCCTTTCCCTCTGTCTACCACTTCCCTTGTTTGTGCATGTTCTCTCTGTGTATCAAACAAACAAACAAACAAAGTATTTTTTAAAAATTAAAAATGCTATCACCTAGATGCAAAACTGACTGGATGCAATGACAAGGATGAACAAAACAGAGGAACTCATCAGTGATATGGAAGATATAATTATGGAAAATAATGAAGCAGAAGAGAAGAGGGAAAGAAAAGAAAGATCCATGATTCATGGACCATGAATGTAGACTTAAGGCATTCAGTGACTCCATAAAGCATAATAAAATTTGTATCACAGGAGTCCCAGAAGAAGAGAGGGAAAGGTGGCAGAAAGTTTATTTGAGCAAATTATAGCTGAAAGCTTCCCTAATCTAGGAAAGGAAACTGTCATCCAAATCCAGGAAGCACAGAGAACTCCCATCAAATTCAACAAAAGCTGGCCAATACCAAGACATATCATAGTACAATTTGCAAAATATAGAGATAAGGAAAGAATCCTGAAATCAGCAAGAGAAAAAAATACCTAACCTACAAGGGAAGATAAATCAAATTAGCAGTAGCTGTCTCCACAGAAACCTGACAGGCCACAAGAATGTGGCATGATATATTCAATGTGCTGAATGGGAAAAATATGCAGTCAAGAATACTTTATCCCGCAAGGCTGACATTCTGAATAGAAGTAGCGATAAAGAGCTTCCGAGATAAACAAAAGCTAAAAGAGTTTCAGGACCACTAAACCAGTCCTGCAAAAAGTATTAAAGGAGACCCCTTAAATGGGGAAGAAAGACCAAAAGCAACAAAGACTAGAAAGGAACAGAAAAAAATCTCCAGAAACAGCAATTTTATAGGTAATACAATGGCACTAAATTCTTATCTATCAATAATTACTCTGAATATAAATGGACTAAATGCTCTAATCAAAAGATAAAGGGTATCAGAATGGATTAAAAAAAACAAGACCCATCTATATTTTGCTTACAAAAGACTCGTTTTAGACCTAAAGACACCTCCAGATTGAAAGTGAGGGCATGGAGAAACTTCTATCATTCTAATGGAAATCAAAAGAAAGCCAGAGTAGCGATACTTATATCAGACAAACTAGATTTTAAACCAAAGACTGTAACAAGAGAAAAAGAAGGCACTATATCATAATTAAGGGGTCTATCCAACAAGAAGATCTCACAATTATAAATATACATGCCCCCAACTTGGGAGAACCCAAATATATAAACCAATTAATAATAAACATAAAGGAACTCATTGATGGGGTGCCTATGTGGCTCAGTCAGTTAAGTGTCTGCCTTCAGTGTAGGTAATGATCCCAGGGTCCTGGGAAAGACCCACATCAGGCTCCCTGCTCAACAGGGAGTCTGATTCTCTCTCCCTCTCCCTCTGCCCTTCCCCCCACTCATGTGCACTCTTTCTCAAATAAATAAATTTTTTAAAAGAGACTCATTGATAATAGCACAATCATAGAAGGGGACTTTAACACCCCACTTACAGCAATAGGCAGATCATCTAAGCAGGAAATTAACAAGGAAACAATGGCTTTAAATGACACAATGGACCAGACGGATTTAACAGACATATTCAGAACATTTTATCCTAAAGCAGCAGAATACACTTTTTTTTCCTAATGCATATTGAACATTCTCCAGAAAAGATCACATACTAGGTCCCAAATCAGCCCTCAACAAGTACAAAAACACTGAGATCATACTATGTGTATTTTCAGGCCACAAAACTCCAAAACCTGAAGTCAACCACAAGAAAAAATTTGGAAAGACCACAAATACATAGAGATTAAAGAACATCTTACTAAAGAATGAATGGGTTAACCAGGAAATTAAGGAAGAACTTTAAACATGCATGGAAACAAATGAAAATGAAAACACAACAGTCCAAAACCTCTGGGATGCAGCAAAGGTGGTTCTAAAAGGAAAATATGTAGCAATACAGGCCTACCTCAAGAAGCAAGAAAAGTCTCAAATACACAACCTAACCTATACCGAAAGGAGATAGAAAAGGAACAGCAAATAAAGCCTAACACCAGCAGAAGAAATAAAATCTTAATAAAGGTTAGAGCAGAAATAAACAATATAGAAACAAACAACAAAACCAAAAACAGCAGAACAGATCAACAAAAAGAGCTGGTTCTTTCAAAGAATCAATCAAGTTGATAAACCCCTAATCATACATATGAAAAAGAAAAAGAGGGTGCCTGGGTGGCTCAGCCGGTTAAGCATCTGTCTTTGGCTCAGGTCACCATCTCAGGGTCCTGGGATCAAGTCCCTCATCAGTCTCCCTGCTCAGTGGGGAGCTTCTCCTTCTGCCTGGTCTTCCTGCTGCTCCTCCTGCTTGTACTCTCTCTCTCTCTGATAAATAAATAAAAACCTTTAAAAAAAAAACATATTTTTATTTTAAAAAAAGAGAGCAAGAGAAAAAGGATCCAAATAAATAAAACCACCAATGAAAGAAGAGAGATCACAAACAACACCATAGAACTATAAACAATTATAAGAAGATATTATGAAAAATTATATGGCAACAAAAGGGGCAATCTGGAAGAAATGGATAAATTCCTAGAAACATACAAACTACCAATAGAAAACTGAAACAGTAAGAAATTGCAAATTTGAATAGACCCATAACCATCAAGGAAATTGAATCTGTAATCAAAAATCTCACAACAGATAAAAGTCCAGGGCCAGATGGCTTTCCAGGGGAATTCTATCAGACATTTAGAGAAGAGCTAATACCTATTCTTCTCAAACTGTTCCAAAAAATAGAAATGGAAGGAAAACTTCTGAACTCCTGCTAGGAGGCCAGCATCACCTTAATTCCAAAACAAAAGACCTCACTAAAAAGGAGAATTACAAAAAAATAAAAAATAAAAAATAAAAAAAAAATAAATAAATAAAAAGGAGAATTACAAGCCAATAAGCCTGATTAACATGGATGCAAAAATCCTCAACAAGAGACTAGCAAATGGAATCGAACAGTACCTTAAAAGAATTATTCACCATGATCAAGTGGGATTTGTTCCTGAGTTGCAGGGGTGGTTCAATACTTGCAAATCAATCAACATGACATATCACATTAATAAAAGAAAGGATTAGAACCATATGATCCTCTCAATAGATGCAGAAAAATCATTTGACAAAATACAGCATCCATTCTTGACAGAAATCCTCAACAAATTAGAGATAGACGGAACACATCTTAACATCATAAAGGCCATTATAAAAGGCCCACAGTGAATACCATCCAGAACGGGGGAAACTGAGAGTTTTTCCTCTACAGTCAGGAACAAGACAGAGAAACAAGACATATATATATATATATATATATATATATATATATAAACCTTTTGAACACAAATGCTCTGCCCTTTTTACTTTACCCCCATGGAGTACTTACTTATATATGTTGGGGGTAGGGAGGTAAACTGAAGAGTCAGGGAAGGGTAAGAGAGATGAAATGACGTCTTAATTTCCAGAATAGCTTGAAACTTTTCATGCAGTTTTTAACCAAGTTGCTTTAAAGGATTATTTAAAATGGAAAAAATGAAATTGTTCTCATTCCTCTGGACATGGCAAGAAAAAGTCTGTTTCTTTCTTCCCTTTATTTCAAGGATAGAGGGATGGCTGATAAAGCACAGAAATGAACAAAGACTTGCTTAAAAACCTCAGGTAGAGGGGTGCCTGGGTGGCTCAGTGGGTTAAAGCCTCTGCCTTTGGCTCAGGTCATGATCCCAGGGTCCTGGGATCGAGCCCCACATCGGGCTCTCTGCTCAGGGGGGAGCCTGCTTCCTCCTCTCTCTCTCTCTGCCTGCCTCTCTGCCTACTTGTGATCTCTGCCTTTCAAATAAATAAAAATCTTTAAAAAAAAAAAAAAAAAACAAACCTGAGGTAGAGTCTGAGGAGCTGGGATTAGATAGTGCTGGCATACAAATGCCAACCCTGCACTAATTTACTACTCTCTCAACCCACATAATTTTAAGACACATGATCAGACCAGTTCACCACTTCTCACTGGTGAGGCTGGAGAGTAAAAGTTTTATTATCCCACTCAGAATAAACCTCAAAACCAGACTGTAATGATCAGTGCTCTGTGTACTCATGGACTGTGTGCATGTGCGTGTGCGTGTGTGTGTGTGTGTGTAGAAACAGCACAGAAGCATAAACAAGGGTGTTGACTCAGAATCCTCGTCCTCCAGAGAGGGTATAAACGAAAGGACTCAGGTTTGTTGTATTTACTTTAGAGTTTGTGATATTTGGTCTTATTTTACAGAGAAAAAAAATGCAAAACCTAAAAGCAAAATGAAGACAGAGCTCAAACAGATAAAATCAGATATATTTTTCTTTTTCTTTCTTTTTTTTTAGATCAGTATTTATGCTTATATACCCACATATCTTTGCAAATAATATTTTTAAATTATAACTTAAATATTATTAAGGCATAGAACATACTCCTTAAACTACCAAACTAACATGGCTTACAGGATATATCTATTTATTTCAATCTGTATGGAAATAAACTAATAATATGTCAAAGTCACTTGGTCATAACTTCAATTGGCTCATCTAATCTTAGGAACTATATCCTTAAAAAATGACTTCAAGAGAAATAATTCATATAAATATGCTTTAAATGAATAAAAATTAGAAATAAGAAAAACGTTGTCTAAGATAAGAAAATAGATAAACAATAATAGAATAATACAGAACCATAAAAAATAAATACCTACAATAATTTTTAAATGTTTGGAAAAAACAGTAAGGAAACAATGTTATATGATGAAAGCAGAACATAAATATAAGGTGTCCAAAAAACCTGGAAACATAGGATAGATATATTTTTAAATATATATATATGTTATAAATGTATATGTTATATTTCTAAATAATATCATTAATTTTTTTTTCTTCAATCTCTGGACACCTTTTCATGTAAGGTATTTAAAGCAATGGATGTAGTTATTAATTTGGAAAAAAAAGTACAACACAGATCACCCATATCTAAAATCAACTGGGATCTATTGTTTTAAATTTAAAGGAGTTTTGCCTAAAAACATATCTAGAGATATATGGAGCATATTATTTGAAAATGTAACTAATATACTATTTAAAAATAAGTTTATCCTATGTTTCCAGACTTTCAGATACCTTATAGTTTACAGACAGCAATTAGTATCATATAAAAACATGCAGATACATTAAAATATATCAAAGGAAAATTTGACAGGCTACAAATTACTAGAGTTTAATATTGATATGAATGTTCCCTATAATTTTGTGAATATGCACAATACTAAAAATAAATTAAGACTTGCTGTGTAAACCAGAGCACTCTCTTTAAAAGACAGTGAGACTGTCCGTTGACAAATGAATGGATAAACACAATGTGATATATCCATGTAATTGACTATTATTCAGCCATAGAAAGGAATGAAATTCTGATGTGTATTACAGCATGAATGGACCTTGAAAACATGGTCAGTGAAATAAGCCAGATACAAAAGGACGTAATAGGCAAATTCAGACACAAAAAGTAGAACAGTGGTTACCAGGGGTTGGGGGAAGGGGGGATGGGGAGTTAAGTGTTTAATGGATTCAGAGTTTTGGTCTGGGATGAAGAAAAAGTTCTGGAAAGGAACAGTGGTGAGAGTTGAAAAACAATGTCACTATACTTAATGCCACTTAATTGTACACTTGAAAACTGTTAAAACAGTACGTTTTATGTTTTGCATATATTTTACCACAATTCTGTAAAATGTTAACCAAAAAAAAAAGATACTGAGAGATATCTTAACCTATCTACCACACCTACAATTTTTGTGTGAAGGTCACAGCTGCTGCTCGTTCTGTTTATGAGGGAAGGGTGACAAAAACATAGACATTATCAGACTATAACAACTATAGAGTTCAACAGTTCTCCTACCATCACCCTGTGTTTCCAGGCATTTCTTTGAATCTTCTAACATATTTCAGATATCCTCATAACAAAAATGCTTAGCTCGATAAGTCATAATTTATTTTGTGATACATATTTATTGAAATCTCACATCTTGGGAGACATAAGAGAAAAGCAAGTTATTTTGACTCTCGGCTTCATTTTGAGTGACAAGGAAAATTAAAGTGGAAAAGAAGAAAAACTAAAATTATGTGATTCCTATATGTTAAAGGAAACTCCACACAGATTTTCTCATTTAATATCATAATAATTCTGGAAAGAACTTTCTCTACTTCGTACCTGAGGAAACTAAGAGTCACAGAAGGTAAGAAAATTTCTCGAGTTCACGTAGCTAGTAAAGCAAGGTAGTAAAAACCAACTTGTGACTGTCTCAAAGACACCAAAAAAAGCCCTTTCTGTTACTTAAAATATGGGGGAAAGTGACCACCTTACCATAGTGTTTGTATTGTACTATCCAAAGAAGGAAGCCCTGATTATGTTTAGATGTAAATCCTAAAAACAAAGAAAAGCCAATATCAAAAGTTCAGGAGGAAGATAGGGACAATCCCGAAGTCATAAACTCTGACAGGGAAGAGGGTTAAGGCTGAATGAGAGGTTGTTAAAACAAGAGCCTGGTGATAGAATGATTATGATAATAAGGAAGAAAGATGTCACAGGGTGAGGAGCATTGGAATAGCTTTAAAGAAACCAAAGTATTTCCACGGGGAACTTTCTGATCAACAAGGTATATTTTACGATAACTTACCAACAACTATAACAAAGGTTAAGAGAAGGGCAGAGCCACAAGGGGCTGGTTCTTGTGAGCTGGCGGAGGGTGCGGCTAAAAACAAACCCAAAACAACAACAAAAAAAACCCTAAAAGCAAATGCTAACATCCTAAATGAACTGAGCCTAACGGGAAAACATGGCAACAAAAATCAAGAACTTGAATATACCTAAAGATCTAAAGATAAATTCAAATGAGCAAGAAAAACAACAGAGTCAAGAGAATCTCACTACTTTAGATTTAAATCCTATAAGGTACATTCCAGATTTCAACTTCAAATAATTTTTTAAACATGAATAAAAAAAGCACAGCAGACAATTAATGGGAAAAGTCATCTCAGTTTTCAGCATGTGCAAGATGTATCTGGAAGCCATCAAGTACAATATTTCTGAGAGTGGCTTTAAAAGGTTGACCTTTGCATATAGCGAACTAATTCTCTAGATGTGTTCTCCACCAGTGGAATCCCAGTTTGAAAACTTTCCTCCTTAATAGACCCGTATGCTCTTCTAGCAGCTGTTTAGTCCGAAGTATGACACTAGGAATATCAGGCATACCTTAAAATAGAATATAAATCTTGCCTTGAGAACAAAAGAATAATGTCGCTAGTACAGGAGGCTCAGCAGATCAGACAGAAGTCAAGCCAGTGCTATAGAATCTGACAAAAGCTGGGGGCAAGACAAAGAATTACACCCAAGAATCGAGCAAGGCTCCCTGGAAGGTCAGAAGCGAAACCCATCTGACTGCTATTAAATCTCTCAGGGGCATTTTACCCTCTCCGGCATCACCTTGAACCAAGGGGCCTTATGAGAAAATAAACAGGTTTTGGAAATGCAGCCAAACTAACTCTGTTCAGCTTACTTGACAGCAGAGGCAAGACTCAGGGAAAGTAAAGAAAGACAGACAAAAATCCTCTAATACCGCTCCATTCCTTTGGGAAGTGCTGAGAATCAGAAATATCCCACGCCCCAGATATTCTGAGCATTAGCCCCGGTCCCCCTCCCTTCTTATTAGCACACTGCCTCATTTGCAATAATAGCTGCTACACCACACTGCCTCTGGCATTGTTTCGCATTACGACTCACTACTCTATCAGCATGGTTCCTGCAATGTTTCAAGCTCTTTGCTCACTTCTATTGACGTTGGTCAGCTCAAGTCTTCAGATGTGGATATATCAGAGTGAGAACAGAAGTTGCTGCAAAAGGTACAGAAAGCAAGGCTATTATGATCAGATGCCACAAAACCAAGATCTCACATATCGAACGAATAGATCTCAATGCATCCTATCATCTAGTTTAGGGAAGGCATAAAAGAAAAGGGAGTAACAGGGACAGACTGATTTGAAATTAGATTCTATGTAGAATTTCAAAGGAATGGGGGCACCTGAGTGCCTTAGTCAAGTGTCTGCCTTCGGCTCAGGTCATGATTCCAGGGTTCTGGGATTGAGCCCTGCATTGGGCTCCCTGCTCAGCTGGAAGCCTGCTTCTCTCTCTCTCCCATTCCCCCTACTTGTGTTCCCTCTTGCTGTGTCTCTGTCAAATAAATAAATAAATCTTTAGGGGGGAAAAAAAGAATTTCTTTTTTTTTTTTTTAAGATTTTATCTATTTATTTGACAGACATAGATCACAAGTAGGCAGAGACACAGGCAGAGAGAGACACAGGGGAGGCAGGCTCCCCGCTGAGTAGAGAACCAGATTTGGGGCTCGATCCCAGGCCTGAGATCATGACCCGAGCTGAAGGCAGAGGCTTAACCCACTGAGCCACCCAGATGCCCCAAAAAAAGAATTTCAAAGGAATGACTATTCCTCTTTCAACAGAAAACAAGACATTTAGATACTTCAATCTTTTCTTAAAATAGAAAGTTACACAATTTAGGGACTGTATGTTCTCCTCATCAGCTTTAGAGTAGTTACTTCTCTGAATTTCCCCAAAGAATGTTAATATAATTGAGTTCTTTTTTTTTTTTTAATTGAAGTATAGTTGACACACAATGTTACATTAGTTTCAGATGTAGAATGTAGTGTGGACAACTCTGGGTAAACAATGCTACAAAAGTAGTTAACATCCATCACCATACAATGTTGTTATAATCGTTATAGTTTCTTTTTTTTTTCTTCCTTATCCTTCTATTTTTTATTATTATTATTAACATATAGTGTATTATTTGTTTCAGGGGTACAGGCCTGTGATTCATCAGTCTTACACAATTCACAGAGCTCACCATAGCACATACCCTCCCCAGTGTCCATCACCCAGCCACCCCAACCACCTGCCTGCCTCCCTTCCAGCAACCCTCAGTTTGTTTCCTTGGATTAAGAGTCTCTTATGATTTGTCTCCCTTTCTGGTTTCCTCTTGTTATATTTTTTCCTCTCTCCCCCTATGATCCTCTGCCTTGTTTCTCAAATTCCACGTATCAGTGAGACCATAGGATAATTGTCTTTCTCTGATTGACTTATTTTGCTTAGTATAATACCCTTTAGTTCTAATCACGTCATTGCAAATAACAAGTTATAGTTTAATTATTTTTTTTAAAGATTTTATTTATTTATTTATTTATTTGACAGAGAGATCACAAGCAGGCAGAGAGGCAGGCAGAGAGAGAGAGAGAGCCACATGCGGGGCTCGATCCCAGGACCCTGGGATCATGACCTGAGCCGAAGGCAGAGGCCCAACCCACTGAGCCACCCAGGCGCCCCTATAGTTTAATTCTTAATAAACTGTTCTCTATGACTTAATTCTACCCAAAAGAGAACACGTAAAACAATATCAACACACACAAAATCAACATGAAATTAGCACTAAAAACGTAACTAGGATTTATTTTCTTTGTATACTTTATTTACACTGACAAGTTAGAATTTGATTTTGGTACCAGGTTATCTCAGGATACCAATTCCTTGAGATGCTCTAGAATTAATAAAGAGCTCTCCTCCAGGAGACTGCTGGATGGACAGGAAGGATCTGCGGGGCACATAGGAAGTGGAGCCCACAGATTAGCCCTGCAAGGAGAGTACGATCTCTCCCTCTCTCTCTCTGTCTCTCACACACACACACCTTTCCTTTCTTCTTTTCCAGCTCTCTGGAACTGCTTCCTCCTCATGCCCTACTCCTCAACCCAAGTGTTTCCTAGCCTACCTAGAACTTACTGGATTCCAGTAAATGAAGGGAAATCACTGAAAAAGGCACTGAAGCCCTTGCTACAGTCTCTTTGTTCCCATGATCTCTCTCCCTTCTGCTCGCTCCCAAATTCCACCAGCTGTTGCACAGGAATCTGCTATCTCCTTGTTGTTGGACCCGTATATTTCTGGCTCTAATGCTTTCTTTTCATTAGACTTGTATTTCAGGCCTAATTCCTATCTGTAATAGTCTCCATCCTTCTGCCTCCAGCACACACACAGACACACATACAGGAGTACGCAAACATCTAGGTTTCCATACCTGAGGGCTGCTGGGTCAAGCAGAGACTGAGTAAGGAGGAGTAAGAAGGAGGGAAGGAGCAGGGGTAGAGGGGGAGGAAGGAAGGGAAAGAGGAAAGAGAAGGATAGGGTAGGAGAAGAGTGTTCCTTTTGTTCCTCAAAAGAGAATACACAGTACATTGGAACAGCATTCATCAACAGAACAACCATTTGCTAAATGTTTATGTTTACCATTTCCCATCTGTCTGTGAACTCAAGGAGATGTGAATCTTTATCCAGGCAGAATTCCAGGCTAGCGTTCCAGTCTTTTTTCTCCAGTGAGAAGTAATAACAGTAGTTACCATTCTTCATAAAGAGGTCTGGACAACTGCAACAGTTGGCACAACTGGCACGACTGGAACCTGGAAAGGAAGAGGACCTGGTTCACACCTTTATGGACCACTCAGTCTTGGAAATGAAATGGGAGATAAACAGAGCATGGCGGACGCCCCGTCTTCCCTACCCCACCACTTTCCAGACTGAGGTTTAGAGAAAGGCACAACAATGCCTGGCCTCGGATTGAAATCTTCATGATGTCCAGCTCTCTCACTACTCCTGTGCGTTCCACCACTGAAGCATGTGACTAGGACTAAAGCAGGTAAGGAAATGGATACAGCCTGGCGGCGGATCGTGGACAGAGTACATCACTTGTGCTAGAGAACCTTATGCACATCTGCTGTATTCATACCAGATAAAATAACTAAGCGTCTGCATTATATGTATCTGTCCATTGTCTATGTAGTTTTAGTGCACACAGTGTGTAACTGCGTAATATACATCGCTGCAATCAGGCCAAATCTTCCAAAATGTCCAACCTTAACCTGATACCACATGATAATGCAAAAGAAAAGGACAGAAACTAGAAAAAGCAAACTTAACTAGAGTGTTTTATCATTTATCACAAATGTGATTGTCATCATTAGATATTAGATAAAAGTCTTACACTTCAGCAAAAATAATTTATCGAACAAAAGTTTCTGACAGAGAAGGATATCAGATGCTGAAGTCAGAAGTGATGTAATTTCTTCACAGGGCTCTTTTAAATACAGAACATTCTCACTCCTTTGAAATGGCCAAATTAGGGGCGCCTGGGTGGCTCAGTGGGTTAAGCCTCTGCCTTCGGCTCAGGTCATGATCTCAGGGTCATATGATTGAACTCCACATCTGGCTCTTTGCTCAGCGGGGAGTCTGCTTCCCCCCTCTCTGCCTGACTCTCTGTCTACTCGTGATCTCTGTCTGTCAAATTAATTAATTAATTAATTTTTTTAAAAAGGTTAAAATGGCCAGATTATATCTTTTAAAAGTGCGGGGGGGGGGGGGGGGGAATGCCTCCATGGCTCAGTCAGTTAAATGTCTGCCTTAAACATCTGTCTTCAGCTCAGGTCATGATCTTGGGGTCCTGGGAATAAGCTCCATGTTGAGGTCCCTGCTCAACAGGGAGTCTGCCTCTCCCTCTCCCTCTGTCCCTCTTCCTGCCTTGTGCTCACTCTCTCTCTCAAACAAATAACTAAAATATTTTTTAAAAATGGGTGGATTATAGTTCTGTGAAAATGAAAGGAAACCTAATAAGATTTCAAGGTCATTTCAGCCAAGATTCCATAATTCTATTGATTTTCTATTTTCATAAAACATATTTGTATAAACCCCTCACAGGCACAATTTCACAACAGGCACACAGGAGCCATTATAGCAAATGAGCACATGTGGATATATGACTGCATAATAGGTTATATACCTAATCTAGATTTAGGAGTTAAAAAGCAAAGGCAGTCTTTTTTTAAAATGTCAAAATTAGGCAGCTTTTCTGTGGCTTGACATGGGACCAATAGAGGGTTCTGGAGATTAAGCTACAAAGTTGGCACTTTATAAATTTGTGCTTTTTCAATACAACTGTGACATTACCCAGCCTGGATGAGAAATTCCCAACTTTCTTGAAGTCTCTTTCTGTCAAAGGATTTAGGTCTGAGGTAGAGGTCCTAGGGCTGAACCTTAGTTTAGGATTAGAGTCCTAATGAATAAATTCTGTAAAAAATCATCTGTCACTAACAATCATCTTCAGATAACATAAACTTAAGTCAGGACTCTGGATTGTGAAACAATAAACCGAGGGCTTTCTGGATCATCATAGTTAATGACCTAGAAGGATTAAATCTAGAAAATTTCACTTCAAACATCGTGAAAGCACTCTCGTTGAAAATAATCAGAATATATTTAATTAAAATTTGATATATCTATTATGTGAAAAGTTAAATACAATACATAAATAGTACAATTTTAATTTTATTATCATAATAAATATGGTATTAGGAAAGTGTTTATGACATAATATAATTAAAAAGCAATATATGAATTATAAGCATCCAATGATTAGAACTATACCTAGTCTTACCTTTTTTTTTTTTAAAGATTTTTATTTATTTATTTATTTGACAGAGATCACAAGTAGGCAGAGAGGCAGGCAGGGGGCTAGGGGAAGCAGGCTCCCTGCCAAGCAGAGAGCCCGACTTGGGACTCGATTCCAGGACCCCGAGATCATGACCCAAGCGGAAGGCAGCGGCTCAATCCACTGAGCCACCCAGGTGCCCCTATACCTAGTCTTACCTTTAAAAAAATAAGGTGGGGAAGATTTTAGAGGACTTGATATTCTTTGTTTTGTTTTGTTTTTTTAAGATTTTATTTATTTATTTGACAGACAGAGGTCACAAGTAGGCAGAGAGGCAGGCAGAGAGAGAAGGGGAAGCAGGCTCCCTGCTGAGCAGAGAGCCCAATGCGGGGCTCAATCTTAGGACCTTGGGATCATGACCTGAGCTGAAGGCAGAGGCTTTAACTCACTGAGCCACCCAGGTGCCCCTTGATATTCTTTGTTAAAAGAACAAATACTTCTACAAATGCATGTAGTCAAAGACTAGGAGGTGACAGTCAGGAAATGTTGTATACAAGTGATGATTTATTTCGTTAGCATTTTCACTTTTCATCTTTTCTGTTATATTATATTGCTTTTATAACACAATATAGGTAAATTAGGGATACTTGGCTGGTTCTGTCAGAAGAGCATGCAACTCTTGATCTCAGGTCATGAGTTCGAGCCCCACACTGAGTCTAGAGTTTACTTAAATAAGTAAACTTTTTTTAAAAAAGAGGCAAGACAAAAGATTTTTACTTAAGTTAGTACTTACCCCGGCAGTGAATCCATTGGACAAGCAGGAGACACACAAAAATGATGTTCAGAACACCCAAAACTATTGCCACCCGGTGTGAGAGAGGGAACCTGGGAGAAACTGCAAGAAGAGAATCCAAAACAAAATCCTGAGTTAGAATAAAAGTTGAAGGACAAGAAAAGGCAAAGGATATCTGGAGTCTTGAACAAATTTGGCCTAGTGAGAACTGAGACCTAGGCCCTAAAAGTTTCCTTGCTAGATATTAGGGATTTGCTCTGAAGTCTAGAGTGACAACCCACATCTGTATCAGGAAACATTCTATATTTATCGAGCTAAGAATACTTTTTCTTGGGATGCCTGGATGGCTCAGTTGGTTAAGCATCTACCTTCTGGTTGGTTGTGATCCCAGAGTACTGGGATGGGTCCTGCATCAGGCTCCTTGCTCAGTGAGGGGCCTGCTTCTCCCTCTGCCTGCCGCTCCCCCTGCTTGTGAGCTGTCTCTCTGACAAATAAATAAATAAAATCTTAAAAAAAAAAAAAAGAAAGAAAGAAAAGAAAATACATTTTCACTATAGTAAAATATTTAATGAAATAAATTTAGATGTTACACAAAATGAAAAGAGATACCAAAACTTAATTGCATTTGTGTAACCACAATTTGTGAAAATTTAAATTTTTTAAAAATTTACTTTAGAAATATACATAGTAAAAGGCTTTTAGTAGAGTACATACAGTACATTGCATAGACAGGCAAAAATCAAAACAGTAACAGTAATAATCACCACATTGTTGTAAAATTATTAATGATTTTTATTTTCTTTTATCTGCTTTAATATGTTCCCTATTTTCCATAACAAACATGTAATAATTTTGTAAAGAGATTTTTTTTTAAATATTTTATTTGTTTATTTGACACAGAAATCACAAGTAGGCAGAGAGAGGAGGAAGCAGGCTCCCTGCTGAGCGAAGAGCCTGATGCGGGGCTCGATCCCAGGACCCTGGGATCATGACCTGAGCCGAAGGCAAAGGCTTAACCCACTGAGCTACCCAGGCACCCCTTGTAAAGAGATTCTTAATGTAATTTTAAAGCCCCTAGTCTATTTTCCTATTCTCAAATATAGTACCCTAGAAAGCTGGGGTAGAAATGAGCATACTGGCAGCAAACAAGAATGGGCAATGTGGAGTGTATGTAAATAAAAAACTACTTGCCTAGAAATCAAAATAATTATATTCAAGTTCCAACTTACCATAACCTGTGTGACCTTGCCCTTAAACTTTAGAATATCGATTCCTTTAACTTAATGTTCCTATTCCTTAGAAATTGGGATAGATTTAAGCCAAAAGAAATCTACATATCCAATATCCAATGCCATATAAATTAGAGTAATGGAAATAAATAAATGTCCAAATGTACTAGAATGACATAGCGAATTATAGTATTGCTTTCAAAGAACAATACTAAAAATTATAATAATATGATTATGTAGCAGAAGAGAGAAAGCTGATGAAGTCGCCCTAAAGAACATACTTTATGGGAGTGTATTGCCTAAGATAAAAGAACAAATATTAATTTTGGCTCTTATAGTATAATGTATCTATCCCAGAAAGCATTTTTTCAGGGCTCCATATAAAAATATCTTTTTCATCCTCAAATCCCCAAAGAATGGGAATACTTATTTGTAATATTCTTAATGCCTTCTCCCTACTCCCGTCACACTCTCGTACGGTACTACGGGAGGGAAACCTAGAGAACGTGAATCAGTTTCTTTTCTGACAAACTCTTACTATTATCCATTAGCAAAGTTACTGGTGTCTTTCTCCCAATTTCAAAATCAGAAAAACAGAGATACTTAGAATTTAAACAGCCTTAGCTTGGGTTTCATAGATGAGACCTTAGAAGTGAACAGTTAGAAAAGACTTTACCTAAGAACTAAGAGCAGATCCATGACTGTATACCAGATTTTCATACCCCCAGTCTGGACTTCAAACTGAACCAGATGTATTCCTTCAAATTACCATCCATATTTCTGCATCCTCTACTCCAAACTTATTCTACCTTCCATTCATCCCTTAGTCTATGGGCACTGTGCATTGTTTTGCACACTAACTTGATTAACTCACCTTTTTGCTGTGGTCTGCAATCATTCTGGGTTTGAGGTTCAGTAGACAATGGAAATGTAAAATAAATACCATTGTCCATTATCTCCATCTAATATCATCCGTATTCAGTTGAGAGAGTAAAATTACAGAAGTATGAAGAGACACATGTCAGTGAGGGAACAACCCAATGTCTCAACTGCGAGCAGGAAATTTGAAGGTTTTCAAGTTGGTTTTTGTTTTTTGTTTTTTTTTTTTTCAAATGGCCCAGTATGATAAAGACAGAAGCAGTTTTTCAGGAAATGGCTCAAAATCTGCTGCTGATTAAGAAGTTAATATTCCTGGGGAGCCTGGATGGCTCAGTTGGTTAAGCGACTGCCTTGGGTTCAAGTCATGATCCTGGAATCCTGGGATCCAGTCCCACATCAGGCTCCCTGCTTGGAACGTAGTCTGCTGCCTGGCAGGTGGCGTGCCGTGATCATATAGTGGTTAGTACTCTGCGTTGTGGAAGGTAGTCTGCTTCTCCCTCTGACCCTGCCCCTTCTCATGCTCTCTCTTTCATTCTCTCTCTCTCTCAAATAAATGAATAAAATATTTAATAAATAAATAGAAATTAATATTGTAAACTATTTTTTTTCTGCCTCAGCACTCTCTCTAGATATTCATTAAATACATACTGATTCCCACCTCACTCAGTCTATTTAACAAGGAAAAGTTGCTCTGAAGTCCAGAGCACTATAATTTCTATAATTTCAATTATAGAAACTGGAATAAAAATGACAGTGTTCTTAGCTATGAATTTATCTCAGATTTTATATTTGCTTTGTTTCCTTTTGAAAAAATAGATGCATGCCAAATGGGACAATTTTCATTGTTTCTTAGAGCTTTTGGTTAGTGATATATGGCAAGAGAAATTGACTGTTGGTTGCATGTGCCTGGCATCATGAGAAAAATGAACTATTTCCCCGATATATGGTTTGTGAATGTGCTGTACCCCTACCTACATTCCCCCAAATATCTTCCTGATTGTGTTCTAATCTTTATACTTCATTGGGTCAGAAAGTCCATTAAATTTTCTCTCCTATTTTTTATTTTTTTTAAGATTTTATTTATTTATTTGACAGACAAACATCACAAGTAGGCAGAGAGACAGGCAGAGAGAGAGGAAGGGAAGCAGGCTCCCAGCCAAGCAGAGAGCCTGATGCAGGGCTCGGTCCCAGAACCCGGGAGCTGAAGGCAGAGGCTTTAACCCACTGAGCCACCCAGGCGCCCCTGTTCCTTTATTTTTATATGCAAAGACAGCTATAAGGAGAACAAATTAAATAAATACATACTACGGGTGAATAATGTATTTCTAATAGGTAAAACGTTAATAAGTAGTTAAAGTAAGGAAAACAGAAACGGAATTAAAATCTACGTAAGTTCAAGACAGGAAAGAGATGAAAAACAGGGAGAGTAGACTAATAAAAACTAGTAGAACTCCGGGGCACCTGGCTGCTCAGTTGGTAGAGCGTGCGACTCATGATCTCAGGGTCATGAGTTTGAGCCCCTTTGAGGGACTTTGAGTCCCCCAGAGATTACTTTAAAAATAATAATAAAAAGTTTAAAAAATTAAAAGAAATTTTTAAAAAAACCTAGTATAGTCCTGCTTCCCACCATGACAAAGTAAGACTGGATTTGCTCTTCAACAAAAAAACTATAAATGGGGATGGCTGGATGGCTTAGTTGGTTAAGCATCTGCCTTTAGCTCAGGTCATGATCCCGGAGTCCTGGGATCAAGTCCTGCATCGGGCTCCTTGCTCTGCAGGGAACCTGTTTCTCCCTCTGCCTGCTACTCCCCCTGCTTGTGTTCTCTCTCTGTAATGACTAAATAAATTCTTAAAAAAAAAAAAAAAAAAGGAACTATATATGACAAAATACATAAGCAACTGTTTTCAGGCACAGAAGTACAAGCAGCACAGCAATCCCTGAGAGAATGAAACACGCAAAGGTGAGCACCAGCATCACCCTGGCATTATACTACCCAGGGTTACTTTCTGGCCCAAAGCAGGAAACTGAATTTTTTTTTAATATATTTTTTATAAACATATAACATACTATTAGCCCCAGGGGTACAGGTCTGTGAATCGCCAGGTTTATACACTTCATAGCATTCACCATAGCACATACCCTCCCCAATGTTCATAACCCCACCTCCCTCTCCCTACACCCCTACCCCCAGCAACCCTCAGTTTGTTTTGTGAGATTAAGAGTCTCTTATGGTTTGTCTCCCTCCCGAGCCCATCTTGGCAGGAAACTGAATTCTAAGAGCAGCAGTCTCACCAAGCTCAGGAGGCAGGTGCAAGTTTTGAGCTGTTTATGTGCCTGGGGTTTGCAGGACAGGGTAACTGACAAGAGACTGCAGAGAGAGGTATCCAAAAAACAGCATGGGAATTCACCACGCTCCTTGGCTAAGGGCTAGGCTGCACAGGCAGAGGACAAGCCCCTAGCAGCCCCCCTCCCCGCCGAGATGGCCTCCAGCAGGGCCGACAGCTGATTAGAGACCCAACCTGATGCAGTGTTGACCAGTGTGAACAGAGAAAAAAATAAGTAAAGTCTGACAGAACCAAAAAGATCTACCAGTAATTTAGCTGTCCCAACAAACAAATTTTGATGCCCTTAAAAAGAAGACAACACAAAATGTGGTCTAACATAAAATGGGATATTATTCAATCTTAAAAAGGAAGAAAATTGGGTCACACTCTACAACATGGAGGAACCTGGAAGACGTTATGATAAATGAAATAAGCCCATCCCCCCACACACACACAAATACTCTAAGATTCCACATATATGAGGTATCTATAGTAGTCAATTCATAGAAACAGAAAATAGAGATTGCTTGAGCTGGGGAGCAGGAAGAACAGGGAGTTATTTAATGGTTATAGTTTCAGTGCTGCAAGGTGAGAAACTTCTGGAGCTCTGTTGTACAACAAGGTGAATGGACGTGTATCAGTCCTCTTAGAGAGCCATAACAAAATCCCCTAGGCTGGGGTAGCTTAAGCAACAGAAATTTATTTGCTCACAGTTTTGGACACTAGAAGTCCAAGATGAAGCTGCCTGCAGGGTTGGTATATGCTGAGAACTCCCCCATTGGGTTACAGTGGCCTTCTCACTGTGGTCTCCCATGGCCCTTTCTCAGTGCACGTGTACAGGAAGAGAATGAGCAAGCTCCCTGGGGGCTCGTCTTATAAGGACACTAATTCTATCAGATCAGGACCCCAACATCAAGACCTCATATAACTTCAGTTATTCCTTATATTAGGACTTAGTTGTACAGTTAGATAGTCAGGGCCAGAGTCCCCAGCAAGAAAATATGGAGTCAGGACAGCTAAGATAAAACAGCACTGACATCCTGTTTTGCAGCTTAGACAGGACTGCGCTAGCATTCTGCTTTGCAGCCTTTGCAGAAATGACTTCTGCAAAATGTCCTAAAATAAGACAACCACAAAAGCATTTGTCAATATCACGGGCAAGGGGCAGTGAAGCCATAAGCCCCCAGACATCAGCAAAAAAAGAGCATCTGCACAGAGACATTAACCTAATAGATAGACAGATCCGTGACCAAAGCCCTAACTGGCATGACTCAGCACACCCTGATTGCTTAAGATAGTTCAGCAAAAGAGCTCATAAAAATCCCTAAACTTTAAAAAAAAAAAAAAAAAAAGCCCTGAACTTAGAAACTCTGGAGGCAACCCACTCGCTGACCCCCTCCCTGCAGGAGCTTTAAACTCTTGCTCAGTAAACTTTGCTTTGCTGTCCACCACTCTCCATCTGATCTACCTCTTCATTCTTCAAAATGGCATGACCAAGAACCTGAGCACTGAGGGGACAAAAATCCTGTAACATTTAGAGGTCCCATCACAAAAGAACAAACGAAGCCACACTGGAGGTTAAGGTTTCAACAAATGACTTTGAGGATGGAAGGGTCACAAATATTAAGGCCATAATTATAATTAACACTGCTGAACTGTACACTTAAAACAGTTAAGATGACTGAAGAAGAAGAAGAAGAAAGAAGAGTAGGAGGAGGCAGTGGCGGCAGCATAAGAACCAGAACTTCTTGAGGAAATGACTAAATCTAGGGTCAGAGCACAAAAAACCCAAGATGAGTCTGGGGCACCTTTTAGTCTTTTAGTGCTAGAAAATGAGGAAGTACTCAAAAACTTAAAAAAAAAAAAAAAAAAAGAGGGCATGTCAGAAGGACACAGGAACCAAGCTGACAAAACTCCCAATGGCTAAAAATGAAACAATTAGAGCAAGAAAATAAATAATAGTATTGGAGTATAACTCAGGAATAAAAAAGAACTATGATTTCATACTGACTGGTTTTTATCTGCATGCACTTTTAATTAAAGTTGTACATATTTATTACTCTGCCATCAAAAAAAATGAAATCTTGCCATTTGCAATGACGTGGGTGGAACTGGTGGGTATTATGCTAAGCGAAATGAGTCAGAGAAAGACAAATACCATACGATTTCACTCATATGTGGAATTTGAGAAAACAAACAGATGAAGGGGAAGGGAAGGAAAGATAAAATAAGAGGAAAACAGAGATGGAGGCAAACCATAAGAGACTCTTAATCATGGGGAACCAACTGAGGGTTGCTGGAGGGGAGGTGGGTAGGAGGTAAGGGATAATTGGGTGACGGGCATGAAGGAGAGCACTTGAAGCAATGACCACTGGGTGTTATACACAACTGATGAATTCTACCTCTGGAACTAATAATAATACAGTATATGTTAATTAATTGGGGGGAAAATGTATCTATGTAAAGCATTTAATGTGGAACTTTTGATGTAAGTACACATTGTGAAACGATTACCACAAACTAATTTACATATTCAACACTTCCAACAGTTACCGTCTCTGTGTGGGGGTGTGGGATTATGCTGAAATCTACCTTTTTTTTTTTAAGATTTTATTATTTATTTATTTGAGAGAGAGAAAGAGAGAGCGCACGCACAAGCAGGGGGAGTGGTAGGCAGAGGGAGAGGGAGAGAGAAAAGCAGGCTCTCACTGAGCAGGGAGCCTGATCTGGGACTCAATCCCAGGGCTGTGGGATCATGACCTGACCCAAAGGCAGACACTTAACACACTTAACCAACTGAGCAACCCAGGTGCCCCAAAATCTACTCTCTTAACAAAATTCAAATTTTTGTTTTTTAAGTAGGTTGCCACACCTAACAAGGGGCTTGAACTCACAACCCCAAGATCAAAAGTCAGACGCTGTGGCTGAGTCAGAGGCCCCTCAAGTATACATTATTTTTTAATAGCTTTACTGAGGTACAATTAACATATATGCATGCATCAGTGAAACTATTACCACAATCTAGAAAGTAAACATATTTGTCATCCCTGAAAATTTACTTGTGTACTCTTACTGCCCTTCTGCCCCTCCCATTCCGCTTTCTCTAGGCCTCCATTGATCTGCCTTCTGTCACCATAAATTAGTTTGTATCTATCCCAAGTCTTTCATAAAAGGAAACTCATCCATATTGAAGTGTGTATCAATAATTCATTCTTTCTTATCCTGAATATATTCCAACCTATGGATAGACCAGACTAGTTTGTTTATCCACTCTCTTGTTAATACATTACCATCAAGTACAGTCACCATGCTGTCTGTACATTAGGTCTCCAGAGCTTATTCACCTTGTAACTGAAAGCTTGTACTCTTTGATCAGTATCTCCTTTCTCCCCCATTTACTAGCCTCTGGTAATGACCTTTCTACTCTGTTACTATGAGTTCAATACTTTTTTCCTTTTCTTCGTTTTTTTAGATCCCATAGTGAGATCATGTAAAATTTGTCTTTCTGGTCTGGCTTATTTGACATAGATAATTCCTCTAGTTTCATCTATGTTGTTGCAGATGGCAGGATTTCTTTCTTCTTTTAAGGCTGAATCATTTTCTGTTCTATATATATATTCTCATATATACAGTGTATATAAATATATATTTTTTCTTTACCTATCCACATACATTAAGTTTGCTTCTATATTAGGATTACTATGAATAATGCTGCAATGAACATGGCAGTGTGGATATCTTTTCAAAAATAGTGATTTTATTTCCTTTGGATATACAACCAGAAGTGATATTGTTGGATCATACAGTAGTTCCATTTTTTATGTTTTTTCAAAACATATATAGCCACTGTTCCATAGTGGCTATACTAATTGACATCCCCATTCATTTTGTTGTTCCCTTGGCTGTGCAAAAACTACTTAATCTCACATAGTCCCCCGTTTATTTTTGCTTTTTTTTTTTCTTGTTTGGGGGGTTTTTTGGCTTTTTTTCTTTTTTTTTTTTTAGGCTTGGACTCATTACCCTGAAATCAGCGCCCGAGATCAGGATCTCAGATCAAGAGTCAGACACTTGGGGTACCGGGGTGGCTCAGTGGGTTAAAGCCTCTGCCTTTGGTTCAGGCCATGATCCCAGGGTCCTGGGATTGAGCCCTGCATCGGGCTCTCTGCTCAGCAGGGAATACTGTTATGCTGAAAATAAAAAATAAATTAAAAAGAAAAAAGAAGTAGTCTACTAAATACCTGACTAGTACTCTTAACTATATCAAGGTTATGAAAAATAAGGAAATACTGAGGAACTACAACAGACCAGAGGATTAAGGAAATATAAATACAAGGCAGTATCCTGGATTAGATCCTGGAACAGAAAACAAACATCAGTGAAAACCTGGTAAAGTTCAAAGAAAACCTGCAGTTAGTTAATAAAAGTAGGGCAGTTATTAATTCTTAGTTTTGATTCAATGATTAAATGATTATTTAATATGTTAACATTAGAAGTAATGGGGTAAAGGATATAAAAAATTGCTATGTACTATCTTCTAAAAATCTGACATTATTCCCAAATAAAAATTTTATTTAAAAAAAGACAACATAATGCATATTCCCTATAATGTATTTGATGTCCAGCATACAATAAAAAAGTATTACAATGCAGAAAAATAAGAAATTGTGGGCCACCACTCAGAGAAAAGTAAATAACTAAAAAGAAACTTAAAATGACATAGATTTTGGAATCAGCAAACAAGGACTTTAATAGCTGTATAAATATGCTCAAAGACAAGAGGAAAATATGGTCATACTGAACTAGAAGATGAAGAACCACTGCAGGGAAACAGAAAGAACCAAGTAAAATTCTTAATCAGAAAGGAATATGGTTGGTGCTGCTTGTGTGCTCGTTTGGTGATGACCTGATACCTCTTTTGTGAAGCGACAGCAGAAGAGACTCATGCTTGCATGGCCAACAAAAAGCCCAAGGAAGGAGACAAGACTGAGAACAAAGATCAAATTAGTTTGAAGGTGGTGGGGCAGGATGGTTCTGTAGTGCAGTTTAAGATTAAGAAGCATACACCACTTAACAAACTGATGAAAGCCTATTGTGAACGACAGGGTTTGTCAACGAGGCAGATCAGATTCTGATTTGATAGGCAGCCAGTCAATGAAACAGACACACCTGCACAGTTGGAAATGGAGGCGGAAGATACAATTGATGTGTTCCAGCAGCAGATAGGAGTGTCTACTAAACAGGGAACCTGCTGCTTTACTCCAGAATTCCATTCCTCTAGACCAAAAAGACATTCTCAATTAGAAAGCCACAATTGGGTTCTACCACATCCTGACTGCTACAGTAGTTTTCTCTATTCTTTCTTTTTCCCCTTCCCTATTCCTTTATTGTACATAAAGGAACTGTGTATGTGCACAAGCGTATCACATTTTTTTTAAGTAAATGGCCAGTGGTATGTTTTGATCAACATCAAATGGAAATGGGATGGAGGGAAATACTGCTTCTGTGAAAATACCCACTCTCTCCATTAGTCGCATGCTCAGTCAGCTGTTATCTTTATATCCCAGTAAGTTATTTTGTTCTCACAGTTTAACAAAAAAACAAAAACACAAAAATCCTTGCACACCTTGTTCGATTGGGGAATTTTAATGTTCTTCATTTATCATTATAAAACTAAGAGCAATTTTATGACTTTTTTATATGTAGCTGTTACATGTAGGGCACTCTGTCTTTAAGTAGGGATAAATTAAAAGAAATGAATCCTAGATAGTTTTCCCTTCAAGTCAAGCATCTTGTTGTTTAAACTTCTTGTTTAAAATGAAAAAAAAAAAGAAAAAAAAAGAAACAAGAAATAAAAAATAAAGCAAAAAAAAAGGGGCGCCTAGGTGGCTCAGTTGGTTGGGCATCTGCCTTTGGCAAGGGTCCTGGGATAGAGCCCGCATTGAGCCCTGCACCGGACTCTCTGCTCAGTGGAAAGCCTGCTGCTCCCTCTCCCACTCCCCCTACTTTTGTTCCCTCTCTCGCTCTTTCTGTCAAATAAATGAATAAAAATCTTTTTTAAAAAATGAAAAAAAAAAATGGGGGGGGGGGGTGCCTGGGTGGCTCAGTGGGTTAAAGCCTCTGCCTTTGGCTCAGGTTGTGATCTCAAGACCCTGGGATGGAGCCCCAAACTCTCTGCTCAGCAGGGAGCCTGCTTCCCTTCCTCTCTCTCTGCCTGCATCTCTGCCCACTTGTGATAATAAATAAAATCTTTTTTTTTAATGAAAAAAAAGATCATGACCCATAATTTTTTAAAAACTAAAATTAAAAGCCCCCCAAAATTAAAAATTAATTAAAGATTAAAAAAAAACCAACTGAATGGGATTATTGGCATACTGGAGAGGACAGAAGAAAAGGTCAACGGAATATGAAGATAGATTGCTAGATATTATCCAATATAAATAACAGAAAAAATAAATAAGTAGAGCCTCAATGATCTGCAGGACAATATCAAGTGCTTATAAGTGAAGCCCCAGAAAAAGAGGAGAAAAATACTGGAGCAGGAAAACAATTTGAAGAATTAATGATCAAATATTTCCCAAATTTAGTGCAAAATGTACAGATATGAGATATTCAATGAACCCCTTTCAGGATAAATATAAGGGAAATCCCACCTAAGAACATCATAACAAAACTGTTGAAAACCAGATAAAGAGAAAATATTGCAAGTAGCCAGAGAAAAACAACATATTAACAGAGGGGAATAATAACGTGAATGATTGCTGAATTCCCATCAGAAACCAAGAAGGAGAAAACAATGGAACTCCATTTTTTAAAAGGTAAAATAATAATACTATTGGTACAGCCACTATGGAAAACAACATGGAAGTTCCTAAAAAAAATTAAAAACAGAACCACCATATGATCCAGTAATTCCACTTCTGGGTATGTAGCTAAAGGAAATTAAATCATAATGTCAAAGAGGTATCTGCACCCTCTTGTTCACTACAGCATTATTCACAATAGTTAAGACATGAAAACCATCTATGTGCCTATCAAAGGATGAATGGATAAAGAAAATGTCATATACATATATAATGGAATGGTATTAAGGCATTAAAAATGAAAGAAATCCTGCCATTTGTGACAACATGGATGGACCCTGAGAGCATTATGCCAAGGGAAATAAGTCAGAGAAAAACAAATGCTACATAATCTCATTTATATGTAGCATCTTAAAAAACCAAACTCGGGGTGCCTGGGTGACTCAGTGGGTTGGAGCCTCCGCCTTTGGTTTGGGTCATGATTGCAGGATCCTGGGATCGAGCCCCGCATCAGGCTCTCTGCTCAACAGGGAGCCTGCTTCCTCTTCTCTCTCTCTCTCTGCCTGCCTACTTGTGATCTCTGTCTGTCAAATAAATAAATAAAATCTTAAAAAAATATTAAAGAAAATAAAAAAACCAAACTCATATTAATAAAGAGAATGGAGGTTGCCAGGGGCTGAGGGGTAAAACAAATTAGATGTAGGTCAAAAGGTATAAACTTCCAGTTATAAGATGAATAAGTGGTAATGTACCACATAGAATTACAGGTAACAATGCTATATTGTATACTTGAAATTTGCTAAGAGTGACTGTTAAATGTTCTTACCACAAAAAAGAAAGAAAGAAAGAGAGAAAATTATGTGAGGTGTTGGATGTAGTAACTTATGTGGTAATCATTTCACAATATATACATGTATCAAATCATCACACTGTATACCTTAAAATTATACAATGTTATACGTCAATTATATCTCAATAAATCTGGGGTGTGTGGTAAATGATACTACCAGCCAGAATTCTATATCCAGCAAACACATCCACCAAAAATAAAGAGGAAGAAAAAAACACTTTTATTTAAAGAAAACATAGCATTGTCATTAGCAGTCTAGCACCATAAGAAATGCTAAAAGCAGCTCTTCATACTAAAAAGAAATGTCACAAGATGAAAATGTAGACTTATAAGACTGAAGAAGAACAGAAATGATAAGTACATAGGAACATATAAAAGATTGTGTTTTTCTTAACTTCCTTAAAAGAAAGAAGAAACAAAGGAAATAAAATACACAAGATGAACTGTAAACAAAGAGCAAAATGACAGACCTAGTGCCAACCATATCAATAACTGAATTCATCATAAATGCACTAAATACATCAAATAAATGGCAGAGATTGGAACGCAAGGGAAAAAAGCAAAAAAAATAACAATACGCTGTATATAACACATGCACTGTAGACATAATAACACAAAGAGGTTGAAAGAAAGTATAGAAAAAGATACCTGCAAACAGTAAGCAAAAGGAACCTGAAGTGGTATATAGGTTTCTTAATGTTGCTGTAACAAATACCACACAGTGGCTTAAAACAATGTACCTTTATTCTTTCACAGTTCTGCATGTCAAAAATTTTAAATGAAAATGTTGGAAGGCTGCTTTCCTCTGGAAGCTTTAGAGAAGAATTCATTTTCTTTATTTGTCCTGCATCTTTCAAAGGGGGGGTATTTTTTTATGTATTACTTGGGGGGGGAGTGGGAGACAACATGAGTGGGGAAGGGGCAAAGGGAGAGGGAAAGAGACAATCTCAGGCAGACTCTGTGCTGAACACAGAGCTTCATGTGGGGCTTGATCTCACACCCCTGAGATCATGACCTGAGCCAAAACCAGGAGTCAGAGGCTTAACCAACTGAGCCACCCATGTACCCCAATTTTTCCTGCTTCTATAGGCTGCCTGAATTGTTTGGCTTGCAGCCCCTTCCTCTTATTTCAAAGTGTACCACCCCAATGCCCGTTTCCATCATCATATCTCCTTTTTCTAACTTTTACTCTACTGCTTCACTGCAATTATACTAGATCTACCTGGATAATCCAATATAATCTCCAATGCAAGATTCTTAATTTAATTGTATCTATAGAGTTTCTTTTGCCATGTAAGGAAATGTAATCACAGGTTCCAGGTATTAGACATAGACATCTTTGGAGGTGGGAATGGGGGACATTTTTTAGCCTACCACAAGTGGTTCTATTAATATACAACAAAATTGACAAGTAAAAACAGGTACATTTCATAGTTATATGAATCACAGCATCAAGTATACATAACAACTGCAAATTGAGTATGAACCTAAAAATACAATTTCAAAACATTTGAAGCAAAACCTCACTGAATTAAAAAAGAAATAAGCAAATCCATAATTATAGTTGAAAATTTAAACACCCTTTTCTCAATAACTGATAAAACAACTAGACAAAAAAAATCAGTAAAAATTTTTAAACAATACTATAACTATCTTGACTTAGTTGAAGTATATCCAACAAAATGATATCAAATAACCACAGAATATGCGTGTCTTTCAAGTGTAAACGGAATATTTACCAAGTAAATTATGTATACTAATACAAATTTTAATGAATTTCAATATGTTACAATCTTAAAGATGTGTTCTAGAGCCAGAGTAGAATCAATAACAAGAAAAAATCTAGAAAGTTCCTAAATACTTAAAAATTTTAAAACACACTTATAATCATCAGAGAAATAAAAGTCAAAATACAATGAGGTATGACCTCCTACTTGTTAGAATGACTACTTCTAAAAATAGCCAGGGGCACCTGGGTACTTTGGTTCAAGTCATGATCTCAGAATCCTAGGATCAAGGTCAGAGTCCTGGGATCAAGCTCCCCTGCTCAGTGGGGAATCTGCTTGTCCCTCTTTCTCTGCCTCCCCCTCTTTCAAATAAATAAAATCTTTTTTTAAAATAGCGAAAAAAAAAACCCAGAAACAAAAACCAAGAAATAACAAGTGTTTATTAGAGTATTGGAAAGGATGTGAGGAAAAGGCAACCCTGGGCACTACTGATGGGAATGATATTGGTGTAGCCATTATGGAAAACAGTGTGAAGGCCACCTTAAAAAGTAGAACTACCATATGATCCAATAATTCCACTTTTGGGTATGCAGTTGAAGAAAACAAAATCACTACCATTTGTATCTTTTATATCAAAATACATCTGCACTCTCACATTCACTGCAGCATTACTCACAATAGCCAACACATGGAAACAAACTAAGTATCAGCTGATAGATGAATGAATGAAGAAAATGTGGTGTATATACAGAACGGATTATTTAGCCATTAAAAAAAAAAGAAGAAAATCCTGTCATTTCTGACTATATGGATGGACCTTGAGGGTACTGTTAAGTGAAATAAGTCAGACAGGGAAAAACAAATACTGTATGATCTCATTTATATGTAGGATTTAAAAAACAAACAAACAAACAAACAAACACTGAACTCTTAGAGAGAAGAGATTGGTGGTTGCCAGCTGTAGGGGGTGAGAGGAGGGTAAAGTTAGTTAAAAGGTACAGACTTCCAATTACATGAGTAAGTCATGGGGATGTAACGTATAGCACGGTGACTATAGTTAATGATAATGTATTATATATTTGAAAGCTGCTAAGAGAGCAGATCTCAGAAGTTCTCACTATAAGAAAAAAACTGGTAACTGGGGTGATGGATGCTGACTTAACTTACTGTAGTAATCATTCTGAAATGTAAGCATATATCATATCATTACATGTACACTCAAAAATTAAGTTCTGTTTGAATAATTAACATGACTTTTTGTATACCTAAAACACACACACATACACATTCTAAATAATCCATAGGTTAAAGAAATAATAAACAAAATTAGAAATTATTTAAAAAACTAAATAATTACAAAAATTTGTAGACCAAAGCTAAAACAGTAACTTAGAATGTTAGAGCTTTAAGTGACTAAAAAAGAAGAAATACTTGAAATAAATAATCTGTTTCTGGTTTAAGAAGATAAAAAAGAAAAACAAATTAAAACCAAAGCAATCAGAATAAAGGTCGGGAATTTTAAATTCTAAACAAATAATATTTAAAAAACTAACCACAACCAACAGAAAAATGAACAAAATTTTACTATTATATAATATATACATTTATATGTTACATAATACATTTAATATAAATTAATAAAATTAACAATAAGCAAATAAAAATTGGGTTATTTGGTAAGATTATTAACTGATAAACTTCTAAAAAAATTTACCAAGAAACAAAGAAAGACAAACTATGAATATCAAGAATGAAGCAAGTATATTACTACAGATTTTAAAGACACTACAAGAGTAATAAGGGAATATTCTATCTGTATGCCAAAAAATTTAACAATTTAGATAAAATGGAAAAATTCCTTGAAAACCACCAGGTGTTATATAATACTGATGAATCACTGACCTCTACCTCTAAAAGAAATAATACATTATCTGTTAATTAACTGAATTTTTTTTTAAAGTCTGTAGAGAATATAAACAGATAACAGATTTTATAGGATAATGTTTCATAATGATAATTAATATTAGCAAATGAAAATGTATTTGATTTTTAATTTTTTGTATTTATAAAGAGTTCAAATAAATTAAATGTATAGTAATTCCTAAAAAAAAAAGAAAGAAAGAAAGAAAAACACAATTTACCAACTAACACAACAAGAAACAGAAATTTCTGAATGGCTCTACTAAAGAAACTGAATTTCTTAATACAAACCTTCCCATTAAAAAAGCTTCATGCTCAGAGGACTTCAATAGCATGTTCTATCAAGCTTCGAAGAATAAATAACACAATTCCTTCAGAAAATAGAAAATGAAAGTATACACTCCAACTTATTTTAGGCAGCATCATGATTCTGATACCAAAACTGACAAAGAATTACAAGAAAAAAAGATTATGTACACCTGGGTGGCTCAGTCGGTTAAGCCTCTGCCTTTGGATCAGGTCATGATCCCAGAGTCCTAGGGTAGAATCCTGCATTGGGCTCCCTGCTCAGCGGAGAGCCTGCTTCTCCCTCTATCTGCAGCTCCCCCACTTATGCTCTCTTGTGCTCTTCCTCTCTTTCTCCTTGACAAATATATAAATAAAATCTTCAAAAAAAAAAAACAAAACTAGACTCATGAACACTCATGAATATAGACTTCAAAATCTTTGAAAAGATATCAGCAAATGAAATTCAGAAAAATACAAGAGACAATTCATCATGACAAAGTGCGGTTTATCCCAGGAGCAAAGCCAGGATGATGTTTAATTTTATCATTTCTATGCAACACTGTAATGAAAATCCTAGACAGGAACATGAGGAAATATTCTTGGGTGATGAAAATCGACTAAATCTTGATTACAAGGTGGCTACAGTTACGATGCATTGTTAAGATTCATTGAATTATACACCTATGAGTTGTGTACTTCATTATTGATAAATTGTACCTCACCAACAACAAAAAAATGAAACTTCAAACAAATATTGAACTCCAATAGGCTTGCTTTACACATTGGTATGGTTTATCAGTTATAAAGCTACTTCCTGTATTTTCTTGTCTGTAAACAAATGTATAAATATATTGTGTAATGGGAGCAGTTTCTCACTCTTAGAAATATATATAGATTTCCTAACTCTGCCTAGAGGCACTAAAGCAGTGACCCAAAAGTAGCAACAAACACACCTTGTAATCAGATCTTGGTTTTTCAACACCACTCTCCACTAAGAGGAACCAGGCTCCTGTGGAGAAATGACTGATTCTAGGATAATTAAAATACAAGATAAACAGGGAATATCTGTATACCCAAAAGTAAAGAATTTGCTCCAAACGTGATGGGGAGATGTCAAAATGACAAAATGAGGCTCCCACTGGCAGTCGACATCAACCCACACCCTCCAGCAATTTATCTGTTATCTCATCAGTGGGCTGCATGTTCCTGTGGCAGGAACTACACCATCTCTTCACAGGCCTGAATCTCTACCTCGTGGTTGGGGAAGCGAGCACTTCTTCAAGCTTCTAAGGTACTTCCTTGCTAACTCTTCTTCAGCCCAGAGGTAGTAGCTGCATTTTGTAGTTACTATTTCTTTTTTTTTCTTTTTTTAAGATTTTATCTATTTATTTGACAGAGAGAGAGATATCACAAGTAGGCAGAGAAGTAGGCAGAGAGAGGGGCAAGCAGGCTCCCCACCGAGCAGAGAGCCCGATGCAGGGCTCGATCACAGGACCCTGAGATCATGACCTGAGCCAAAGGCAGAGGCTTAACCCACTGAGCCACACAGGCGCCCCAGTTGTTATTTCTGTGTAACTTCTCTATAACCTAGAGTCCTTGTTGAGCCCCTCTTACTAATTATTCTTTACTAGAAAACAAGTCTATATTAAATGTTTCCTTAAAATCACTGGTCTGGTATCTGTCTTCTAATTGCATCTTGACTGATAAGAGGACACATCACTTCTTAGTCCTATCAAAAAGCACATACCTAGGGGTGCCTAGATAGCTCAGTGGTTTAAGCCTCTGCGTTCAGCTCAGGTCATGGTCTCAGGGTCCTGGGATCCAGCCCCGCAGCCAGCTCTCAACTCAGCAGGAAGCCTGCTTCCCCCTCTCCTCTCCCTCTGCCTGCCTCTCTGCCTACCTGTGATCTCTCTGTCAAATAAATAAATAAAATCTTTTTAAAAACATTAAAAAAAAAAAGAAAGAAAAAGAAAACATATACCTAAATATAATCACGAGGAAAACCCAAAATGAGAGATATTTTACAAATTAAGTGACCTGTACTTTTCAAAATTTCAGTGACAAAGAAAAATGGCAACTAACTGCAATGTGTGACTCCTGCTTGGACTCTGTGGTTGGGGAATGAGAAATAATTACAAAGCATATTTACTGGGATGACTGATGAAATCTAAATATGGGCCATGGATTAGGTAATAATATCCTACCAATGTTATATTCCTAATTGTGATGATTACACTGTAATAAGTTAAGAGAATGTCTTTATTCTTGGGAAAAACACACTAATGTCCTTAACAGTAACGGGCAACTTTCAAATTGTTCAAAATAAACCATTGCGTGAGTGTGTATATATTGTGTGGTGTGGTGTGTGTGTGTGTGTTTACAGGAATGGGAGAGACCAATAAAGCAAATGGGGCGACTTGTAAACAACTGGTAAATCAAGGTGAAGTGAATACAAGAGTTCTTTTTTCTATTCTTGCATCTATTCTAAAAATGTTAAATTATATTAAAGTTGAAAATTACCAAAACCAAAAAATGTATTTAGTCCTTGAAATATGTTAAATGTTTTAAAAGGAAAGCATCAATAAAAATTCAAAACTGAAATCCAATTCAAGACAGCAAACTAAATACATGCATAACAGGATTAAGAATCTACCAACAAATTTCGAAATATCCCTGAGTAGATCAGAAATTGTGAGCAGGCTGGATTTGATAGTAAAACCAGAGCAAAACCTGCAATGCAAAACTCATACAGAAGGAAGCTATTGAGAGGTTTAAAAAGCCATTCCCAACCTCCCAGCTCAGAGTTAACAAAAAAGTAGACGGGGAAAATTATCAAAGCAACGAATTGATGGAAGAATTCAGGATACAGTAGTATCCCCTAGACACAGTTTCACTTTCTATGGTTTCAGTTATTCAAGGTCAACCACATCCTGGGAGCAGATGATCCTCCTCCTGACTTATCTGTCAATGACAACCTAACCTTAAATCACAATTGTATGTCATTCACCTCACTTCCTTTCATCATGTGAGCGTATCATCTCTCACCATCACAATGAGAAGGAGGAGTACAGTACAGTTAAATTTCTTTTTAATTTGACAGATTTTAATTTTAAGTAGGAAAGAGAGGCAGGCAGAGAGAAGGGGGTAAGCAGGCTCCCTACAGAGCAGACAGCCCGATGCAGGGCTGGAATCCAGGACCCTGAGATCATGACCTCAGCCAAAGGCAGAGGTTTAACCCAGTGAGCCACCCAAGCACCCCACAGTTAGATATTTTGACAGACACCACATTCACATATTGTTATAATTGTTCTATTTTATTATTGTTGTCATTAATCTCTTACCATGCCTCACTTACACATCAAGCCTTATCATAGGTTATGTATAAGAAAAAAAATACAGTATATATGGGGCTCAGTACTGTTCCTAGTTTCAGGGATCTTGGAATATATCCTCCATGTACAAAGTGGAAAGCACTAGATCTTTCCAGCATCTTCCCCTCCTCTGCTTATACTAAACAGGAGGCATCCTTAACATATGATTTTAGAACAAAAGTCACAGAACTTTCTAAACAAAGTGAGCAATTGTATGTGGGAGGGGGTGTGGGTGTGGGTAGAGTGTGGAGGGTGTTCTTGTTAATGATAAGGCTAGACAGACACAGAGCAAAAAAGCAAAAACCCTGCTAATTTCAGTTTTGTCCCTGACATACATAGTTTCCATAATCAGCCCTAAAGGCTGAGAAGCAGGGAAGTAACCCAAGTTATTTGTAAGGGATGGAAAGGGAGGTCTCTCCCTCCTTCTCACTCCTACTACATAAGACAAATTATTCATCCTACTCAACTGTGTTGCTGGACCTTTCACCATTTCCAACATACAACCTACCTTCCCTCAAGCCCAACACGACTGTAGGCAATGACCAGAGGCAAGATTTCTGAAGTTAAAATTTGAATTCACCAACAAAAGAACATTAATGCTAGAATGAAAGCTCATTGTAAAAGAGATTTTTGTCTTTTATTTTCTCCCATTCATCACCCAAAATCTGTAACAGTGTAACTAACTGCTCAGTAACTATATGTTGAATGAATTGAAAAAAAAAAAAAAAAAATTCAGTAGAAATGCCTTAAATACCTAACTCTAATGGAATTGCTTAAGCAGTAATCCATGCACCTAAATATTATGCAACCATTAAAAAGTTTATTTGTGGGGCGCCTGGTGGCTCAGTGAGTTAAAGCTTCTGCCTTGGGCTCAGGTCATGATCCCAGGGTCCTGGGACCAGTCCTGCATCGGGCTCTCTGCTCAGCAGGGAGCCTGCCTTCCCCCTCTCTCTGCCTGCCTCTCTGCCTACTTGTGTTCTCAGTCAAATCAATAAAGAAAATCTTTAAAATAACAAAAATTAAAAAATTAAAAGTTTATTTGTAAAGTTAGCGATATAGAGAAAAACTTTGATTACATTAAATGTTTTTAAGAAGGAAATGGATAACACATTCCTGAGAGAAATACATAACCTCTTTGTGGGTTTTGGATTTTTATTTTGTCCTTCTCTGTATTTTCTGATTACAAATTACTCTTATTATTAGAAAGAGATTAACTTTTAAATTTTCTTATATTTTTCTTTTTTTTAAGATTTTTTAAAAGATTTTATTTATTTATTTGACAGAGATCACAAGCAGGCAGAGAGGCAGGCACAGAGAGCGAAGCAGGGAAGGCACAGAGAAGGGAAGCAGGCTCCCCGCTGAGCAGAGAGCCGGACGTGGTGCTAGATCCCAGGACCCCGGGATCATGACCTGAGCCGAAGGCAGAGGCTTTAACCCACTGAGCCACCCAGGAGCCCCTAATTTGTTTATATTTTTCTTGAGAACACATTCAAACCCAACCCAGACATGATAACCACCTTGGCTGAACTGAATGTACCAATCAATAAACAAATGCAGAATCCTAAACAGTGAGCATAAAGTATTGCGTGAGAGCTTCGACTCTGAAGACTACATGCACATATAACTAACTTACGCCTCAATTACGGAACCTGAATACTGACAACGTTAACTTAATAGACGTGGCAACCAGAGTTAAGTTCCTTAGCCACCATCAGCTTTAAAATTGAAAGCTTAGGTTTAAGATTAAATCAATCAATTCCCATTTAAGCACTTAGAACAGTGCCGGCACCACAGAACCATGCACGTATTCGCTTCCATTATTACTGGATTCAAAACATTGTACTAGCTCTGGTGAGAAGGACGCATCAAAATCCAGTCCCTACCCGCGAAGAGAGGGGGACACACACAAAAGCAACGCAAGAGTCAAAGCAGCATGGAATCCGGTTAAAACCAAGTAGAGGCAACAAGCGGGCACTTAAGAGGAAGGAGTTCTTCATTCCGAAAAGCGTTAAAATCCAGAAAGTCACGGGAGCAAAAGCATCTGAACCGAGTTCCAGGAACGCGCAGGACTTGAGCAAGCGACGAGTTCAGACCGACCTGAGGGAAACCGCGGAGGATCTTGGCAAAGGCACGCAGACTAAAAGAGGATAGTTCTTTCCCCAGGACACCAGGAATGCGGACAGGGTGGGCTGAACAGAATCGGTTACGGAGGGCTCAGCACGCAAAATGCCGCGAAACCTCCGGTGAGCAGAACTGTTTGCCGTGTTTTACGCAGAATGACCGGGATGACCAGGTTAACAACAGACCCCAAGGTACTCAAGTATAGAAAGGAAATAAAGAACAAAGGTGTCGTTAAGAAAGCCGCGACCCAATCGCTGTCCACTCTCCTCTAGATGCCGATCCTGAAGACAACGCGCCTCGACGCAGGCCGACGGCGAAACAGCGCCTCTCGCCGGCGGCAAACCGGCACGGGAAACACCGACAGGAAGAGACCCGGGGCGAGAACTACAGCTCCCACTGAAGCCTGGCCGACGGCCTCCTTTCCCAATTTCCGCTTCCGCCGCCCGCCCTCGCGTACCCTCTTCTGGGAGCTGGCCGGCGCGTGACCGCGCGTGACTCCGCGAGCGACTCCGCGAGTAGAGAAGCTCAGGGGCGGGACTCTGGGACCCCATTGGTAGAAACGCGAACCCCCCCGCCCGAAGGTGGAACGCAACTTGAAAATCTCGGAAAGTGGTTGGAGTTGATAGGACAAGGGCGGAGCTTCAGGACCCGGATCCTGACCAATCAGGGCCTGGGATCGGCCGGGAGACCGGGAAGGGGAAAGGGGCGAAATGGTTCTGTGGTCACATGCCGCGGGGTCTAGTGGGAGGAGCAGTTGCCCAGAAGACGCCTGGTGCTTCCTGTTTCCGGTTCCCGGAGTGGAGCACGGCGAGGCGCCTTGGGGAACGCTGGCCTTTGACACGAGTTCTGGGTCCGGGGTCTGTGGCTGGCCCCTCGCTGGCCCTGTCTCCCAGCCCCAGACAGGTATTCAGCCAGGGATTCTGCGCCTTGGCTACTCCCTGTGCCCGTGACACGTGAGTATGAGGGGCGTGGAGGAGGAGGGGAGCTGGAGAGCGCTCACACCCCGGTGCCCGGAACAGGGGCTGGGGATCGCTAAGTCTCCCTTGGCCGCGGTTCTAGCCAGGATTCCAGCTGAGGAGCCCTAGGGCAGAATGGAGGCGGAGGCGGCGTGAGGGCGGGGAGTTAGAGAGTCCCGAAGGGAGTGAGGGAGAAAGGACCTACCAAGTCCGGAGGAGGATTCGACGTGTATTTGGAAGGCAGAGAAAGGAAGGACCCTGGGTATGGAGTCGCTGGAGGTGTTCCTGGATACCTGTAGAGGGAATTTTTGGCCTGCATTGTGGAGGAAGGTAAAGTGGCATCATATGGAGAGGATACGGCTCTAGGCAGTTGGGAAATCAGGAGACTAGAGGGAATAAGAATTTCTAGAACCCTGGGAGAAGTTCGAAGAGGGTGCGTGTATGGTATGGGATAGCTACTAGAGGGCTTATCTCGTGCTTTCTCTTTCTGGGGAGCTTCCGCCCATGGGACCTAGAGCCGCTTGTCTAGGGCTTCTCAGCGTCGGGCTGCTCTTCTGAAAGGGTAGACTGCTGGAGACAGGAGATGAGGGTGGTTACCTCAGGAATGAGCCAGACAGCCGAAAGTAGAAATTCCACTGAAAAATGGAAAATGCTCATGGCTAGTCTTGACGGGTGGGAAAGAGTGGTACAGATGCCCAGTGATTTGAACTGCTTCCCAATTCCTGGCTTAGTCAGTGGTCATTCCATTGAAGAGAATTGTTTTAGCATTAGCAAAATAGATCTGTCCTAGAACAAGAAAATTGAAGGGGATTTTCAAAATCTTAAAGTTCGGCCCTTTATTTCCAAAGTATCTAGACAGACTGTTGCACCTTGAGGATCTAAGTGTAGCACATTAAAAGGGAACTACACAGCCCTTGGATTTCATACGCTCGCTAATAAATTTTTGCACCCCTATATTTATCAGAAAATAGCTTTATGCCATGAATCATCCAAGTTGCCCCACCAACTTCATACATGTTTAATACTTGTGTAACCTAGGGCAAATAATTTAGCCTTTGTAAGCATCAGTTTCCTCATCTGTAAAATGGGAGAAATTATACCTACTTTTCTTGACTGTGGAGATTACAGACAATCTAGATAAAGCACTTAGAGCATTTGCCACTGAATCAAAGAAGTAGCTCAAAACAGACAAACCTTAGGCAGAAAAGAGAGAAGAGTGTAAGTTGAGTCTCAGCCTAACTTCTTGAACAAATAAGCAAATGAAAGAGAGTTCAGCTCCACAAATGGAGACTGCGGGGTGTTTAACCCTTTATCCTATCCCAATTTTGTTCTAATTTGGGAAAAGAAATCATAAACTATTAACAAATAAGGAACTAACTTTTAGGCCATATAACACAGCCTTCTGTATGAGAATCCCCTCTGGAAAACTAGTCCTGGAAAAAAAAAAAAAAAAGCTTGACAGTCCAGAACGTTGAAATTTTAAATTAGATCCTGAGAGAATATAAGGAAAATGGCATGTTAAATCAATCTAGTAAAAGGAATCTCTTAATTTTTTTTTTTTTTTTTTTTAGGAACAATGCTGGTCATGTAATGTGTTGAGCAATGAGTTAATTTAGGGAAGGTAGGAGTTTGAGCTTTGAGTTCGTTATTCTACCTCTTATTCAGTGAACTATGTGAGGAATCACTTCCCCCTGCTTTGTCAAAAAGAAAGCAAGGCTTTGGCTGCCTACCCTGAGTCCCAAAAAATTAATGTGAAAGGGGATACACACTTAAATGTAGACCATGAGCTCTGGAGCCAGACTTTCTGGGTCACTCCATTGGCTATGTCTCAGTTCTTTCATCTGTAAAATAAGGACAATAATTGTATTTACTGCATAGGGTTTTTGTAAGGATTAATTAGTTAATGCATGTTAAATGCTTTTAAGAGTAAAAGGCAAGTACTCTATTATAAAGTTTCCTATTAGTGCTCTAAATCTGTTTTATGGGGGCATTGGACATTACGACTGGTGATAATTATTCTATGGAAACACTTTACTAATACTACTGTAGTGAGTTGGTTTTGGAAATACACAAAGTCGTTGGAACATCTGGGTGGCTCTGTCAGTTAAGTGTCTGCCTTTGGTTCAGGTCGTGTTCCCAGCATCCTGGGATCAGGCCCCATGTCAGGCTCCCTGCTCGAAGTGGAGTCTGCTTCTCCCTCTGCCCCTCCCCATGCTTCTGCTCTCTCTCTTATCTCAAATAAGTAAATAAAATCGTAAGAGAAAAAAAATACACAAAGTCAGGGAGACAATTTCCCAAGCATTTGTTGCCCTAATGGAGTGTGGAAAACAGAAGGTCAAATGTAAGTTTGTTTAGGGGAGTAGAGAAAATTCAGTCAGGGCAGAGACAATTCAGTCAGGGCTCAGAGTTTTCCATTTTCCTATCTTCAAATTTACTAATACCCATTAAACTCTGCCTAGTTTTTTATTCTAGAAATGTACTGGAGTTGATTAACTAACCTGAAAAAGAATTAGAGGACTCTAAAGAGTTAATTAGCCAAAGTCCAGGCTTGTAGTCTGGAAGCATGTTACTACAAGTAAGAAAAGTTTGGAAGAATTAAATATTTGTATGATAACAGTGACACTGTTATGAAATTAACAAGTAGCAGTGGCCTGGAGGATCATTAACTAATGGACATCAGAGTGAAGTCTTTTGCAAGGATAAATGAGTATGTCCTGGGTGAAGATGGATTAGAGGAAAAGAAAAATGAGTTTAGGAAATGGAACCATGTGTTTCCATTCCTAGAGCAGTACAAGAAACAGGGGAATTGGAAAGTGACTTAGTGATTGCCAAGAATTGTCACCAGTTCAGAGTGTACAAAGACAACTGCTTACTGGAAGTTTAGAAACTCTTGAGATTTATGATATGTAGAGCCTGAGGTGGATTTTGAAAGACGTCTTCAGTCACTTCAACCTAGTGAATTTTCTTCTTCCTATAATTTAAACGATTGTGCTTTCAGAGATGAGCCATTAACTTAGGTAAATGTCAGCTTTTAGGTGCTGTGCCTTTATCTCTTACCATCTTTCTTACGATGAATATGAACAAAGACTGTTGAAGTTTCTGAATATTGACAGAAGTTAGGAGCCAAAGTACTGGAGTCCCTTTCCTTAAAAAGAAAAATAAACCTAAAGATTAAGAATCCTGTTCTGAGTATTAGAGGAGAGGGAAAAAAATAATGGGTGGAAAGCTAAAAGCCCGAAATAGACCCAAAAAAATAAAACCCAACTTTGTGTTAATAAGGAAAATTGACTAATGTAGAATAAGTGGTGGATGGAAGATAAAACAGTAAAAATTGTACATTCATGTGCTTTCTCTCTCTCTTCCCCCACCCCGATCTTCCCCACTTCGTCAACACCCACACTCCCTCTCCCAAAAGGATGTTCCTCTTCTACAGCTGCTGGAGGACTGGACTGCTCCTGCCACTGCTCCTAGCTGTGGCAGTAAGAGAATCCTGGCAGACAGAAGAAAAAACCTGCGACCTGGTAGGAGAAAAAGGGCGAGAGTCTGAGAAAGAGTTGGCTCTTCTGAAGAGGTTGCAACCACTGTATAACAAAAGGTAGCTGAGAACAGCTTTAAAGGACTTGAGAAAATAACTTTGTTAAAGAATCTTTTCTTCTCGGGGGCCTGGCGGGCTCAGTTGGTGGAGCATATGACTCTTGATCTTGGGGTTGTAAGTTCGAGTCCCACATTGGGTATAGAAATACTTTTTAAAACAAAATCTTAAGAATATATTTTTTTTCCTCCACTTACTGACTTTTAGTATTACTACTCTCTGTGGAGGGAAAACGTGTATAATAACCAACTCTGGGAGATGGTTCTAGTCTGAACTTTAGTAATGTTGGTCTTATTTGGCCATGATATCTTACTTTTTTTAAAAGCAGGCTCCATGCCCAGCGTGGAGCCTAGCGCAGGGCCCAAATCCTAAGCTGAGATTGAGAGCTGGATGCTAACCTACTGAGCCACCCAGGCACCCCTGTTTGGTTTTGCTTGTTGGTTTTTTTTTTTTTTTTTTTTTTTTTTTTTTTTTTTTATGCTGTAGAGCAAATTCTGAGCCCAGTTTTTAGTAGCAGTGTGCAATTCTCTTATGCAGAAGAGAAAATGCACTGTTTTTAAGACTGGATCCAGGAGACCACCTTGTAGGAATTAAAAAGCATTATTTGGTACTTCCATGTAATAGGACTTTAGAAGTATCAGATAAACATTGAGGCCTGTACACATCAGAAGTGTCAGGAATCTTTGGGTATGTAAATCTAAAGATGATCTTCAAGGAACAAGAAGCCATGGGATACTTCCCATGAATATAGATCCTATTCACTGGGAAATAGCAACTGACACTTCAGCATAGTCTAGAATAGGTATTCTAGAATATCTAGCTATCTTGGATGTTGTGTTTTAAACCATCATCGTCAGCAGTTAGGATTGTCTTCTTTCAACAAATGAACTATTCACTATTACATGGGTATTTCATAATCAACAAATATTATTAACTAGTACATTTAGTTGTGACAGATAAGTAAATTAATCACACTTGGCAGGAGGTGGGGGGCGGGGGCGGTAGGGGTAGGCAGCTTAAAGGAAGAGAGGCTGCTTGTCCTAAAGCTGATAGCCAGTAACTTCTCTTCCTTCTTTCTCCTCACTTCTCCTTACAGCTTTGAGAGCACTGTGGGCCAGGGTCCGGACACATACATCTATATATTCAGGGTCTGCCGGGAAGCTGGCAACCGCACCTCTGGGGCAGGCCTGGTGCAGATCAACAAAAGTAATGGGAAGGAAAGAGTGGTAGGGAGACTCAACGAGACTCACGTCTTCAATGGAAGTAAGACTCTCCCTGTTGGTTAATGGATCCCAGGTCAATCCCTCTGACGATCCTGTATGTGTCAGCCTTTTGCATTCTTTTTAGAGTATTATATGGTACATGTGCTTCAGTTCACCTGAGACTAAACCACAAGATACCTAGTTCCACCGCTCCTCTGGAGTCATGGGTCAGGACCTTTATGTTTGTTTTAAAGTTAATGAAAAGCTCATGCATAAAGAATCTAGCTGGGATTCTGTAGCTTAATATGTTTTTCATACCAGGCTTGAAAACACCAACAACTATTTCTCATTGAATTAGTCCAGTTTTGCCAGTTACATTTTCAGAGATTAAACTTTTTTTGCAAACCTGTCTACCAAAACTTCCCCAGCTAACTTGGGCTGTGGTGATTAGGTTTCTCAGAAGTCATAAAATCATATTGCTGGAAAGAACTATGTGAACACCTGTGGTCTAATCCCCTCCCTTAAGCAGATAACGTATTTTCCAGTGCAGATATTTGTTCATATCAATAATATAATGAAAAATAACATCAAGAATTTGGGGGTAAGTAGGGGTTGTAAGACTGGATTTTTGACCCAGCTCGTTTACTTGCCTATGACTTTGAAAAATCATTTCATCTTGTGTTTCTTCATATGTGCAAGATTAGAAACAGAATCTTTACCTTATTCACCTCACATGATTGATAAATCAAAGGATATTTTGCAAAAGAAATTTGAGTGCCATAAGTATTAAAGAAGAAATGGCTCCCGATCTTACACCTTGCATTTATCTGTGGCTAATTTTAAATCTTAAGTTTTCCCCTACCACCTAAGAATTTTATGGAACCTCTTCTTTTGATGTGAGCAGGTGTTCAGAAAATGTCAATCAGTATGAAAGCATGGGTCCTAATTGTTTTTGCACTATTAGTTGCCTGTCTTTAATATCTTCGTTGTCTTAAGGAAACACAAAGCTGTTACAAAGAAGCAGGTTTTAACTTGGTATTTCTGGTTTACAGAGCTCATACTGATACTGGTTATTTTAATCAAAACCAATTTCATTGAACTCCTCCATTCCTTTCTGCCATCATACCTAGGCCTGCCTTCCTGCCCCAAAGCAACATTTCCGTTGTCCCTCCTCAGGTAATTGGATCATGCTGACCTATAAAGGGGGTGACGAATATGACAGTCACTGTGGCATGGAGCAGCGTCGTGCAGTGGTGATGATCTCCTGCAATCGACACACACTAGCGGTGAGGCATCCCGGGGCACATGAGCCTAGAGAGCAGATGAGAGCACTGACCTGAGGTGGAAAGAATTTCCACAGGGAAAATGATACATCGGGACAGACAAGAGAAAACTAGTTCAGTTTTTCCTTGTGTCACAGACACCTGTGTTCAATCATACATGGAAAATAAATTACTGAATCAGGAGAGAAAGCAAATGTTTTTTAGTTTGTGGGTTTATTTCTTTTTCTAAGTAAGCGCCGAAACAGTTAACCACATTGTTGTGTTCTCTTCTGTCCTTTCATCATCAGGACAATTTTAACCTTGTGTTTGAGGAGCGAGGCAAAGTTCAAGATTGTTTCTACCTCTTTGAGATGGATAGCAGCCTGGCCTGTTCCCCAGAGATCTCTCACCTCAGTGTGGGTTCTATCTTACTAGTCACGTGAGTGCTTTTTCCTTTATCAGTCCAAACCTTCCCTTTTTTTCCCCCTTAAACTCAATTACTTGGTGACACTTAGACACAAATTGTCTGTATATGTGTACACACTATACTATAATTGGAGGGGGAGGATACTTTTAAACTCTGATTATGCAAGTTTTAAAAAGTTAGATACAATGTTTCACCTCTAATATTTGCATTTGGAAATGCTTTACGTCCCATTACTGGAAAACCGGACAGTTTTTTTATTATCCCATTAGATTATAAGAACTTTCGGGGAAGTGGAACTCTGTACTTAGCTAATAGTACTTATTCTTGGCTACAAGTCAGAGTCACACATGAAGTCTTATTTTTGTCTGAGCCTTTGCTTTTAGATGTGCTCTAACTGGTTTTCTAAAGAAGGCACCCTTCCCATTTTAGGGGCGTTTTTTCCCCCCATTTTTATAGAATACAGACTAGGAAACCACTAATATAAAGAGTACCTTTTCTTATCAGTTTTACTATTCCTTGGTTTTTAACTAGCGATGTCTTTCTTAATAGGTTTGCATCACTGGTTGCTGTCTATATCATCGGAGGGTTCCTATACCAGCGACTGGTGGTGGGAGCTAAGGGAATGGAGCAGTTTCCCCACTTAGCCTTCTGGCAAGATCTTGGCAACCTGGTAGCAGTAAGTAACAGGACTGGTGGCTGAGTCTGTAGCCTGCCGCCAAGGTTGAGTGACCAACCACCCTGGTTTACCTAGACGGGGGGATTTCCAGGGACATAGGACTTCGGGTGCTAAACACAAAGGAGTCCCAGGCCGTAGTACAAAGTAACAAGTAGCATAGCATCTTAGTATGGCCTTGGGAAAGGCTTAGCTGGAAGAGCAACACTGTTGCTTAAGTTGAGGAATCTGATAAAGCTGTTAAGGGACCTGGATGGGGAGAAAGTAAGACCTAATTAGAATTTTTCTCACATTAGCCCTAAATTCAATTTAGGCTGGCCCTTAGAGCTTCTGGATTTTCTCATTATCCTTGAGCCATAGGTGTATTTTGCCTCACCCTCAAAGTTGGTTATTCCAAATGATCATTTCCTTCCTTTGCTTCTCTCTACAGGATGGTTGTGACTTTGTGTGCCGTTCTAAACCCCGCAATGTGCCTGCTGCGTATCGTGGTGTGGGGGATGATCAGCTGGGCGAGGAGTCAGAAGAAAGGGATGATCATTTATTACCAATGTGATTGCACTTTAAATGCCCAGCTGCTTCTTCAGTCCCCCAAACCAAAGCATACTCAGCCAGATTTCTTAGGCAGTCTCCACTCCAGTCTCTCATCCCATCCTTAACATTGATCTTGCTTTCCAGTTTGCTTTTGATTTGCATTCTCTTCTCACTAGTAGAAATGCCTTCCCTTCGCTCCCCATTTTGTTTTTTGTTTTTTTTTTTCTAGAGAGGTACAGTTATAGGACAGAGATAAAACAATAGGGCCTGTGCAGAAGAGGCTATCACACTATCTCTTGGTATCAGAAGGTACAAGATAGTTACAATGAGCAAAAAAGTGTGGCAGGCTCCCAGAGTCTTTTTTAAACATATTTTCACAAGTTTTTTTCACAAGTTTTGAGACACTGGATTTCTTTAACTAAAAAAAAGGGGGGGGGGGCAAAGAAACATTATTTATGCAAGGTTTGATTGCTTTCATGCTGTTACTCTGTACTCCATGAGAACCTGGATGTAATTTCTTGCTGCTTGGAACTACTCTATGGTGATTACTTGGTTACATTCCAAGTATTTCTATTTGGTCTGAGCCTGGGGATGTTGCAGGCTTGCTTCTTCCACCTCTGGGATTGGGATGGGGAAAATGTTAATTTCCCACTTAGAGGATTATAAAATACCATCACATCAGTTGTTGGCAGTGGAGTGACCTTATAGCTGGAACTGGACCCTGGCTTGTGGCCTTGTGGTCGTGGACCTTGTAAGGCCAAAATACCTTATCCAGAAGTCTAGTCCGTTAGAAAGGGAAAGTGAATTGGACCTCTTGTGCTATAGGGGTTTCAGAAAAGGAAGTCTGTTTACCCATGGTGGGATCTCCTTGATGGCTTTCTTCTCCCACTCACAGTAAAAGCTTTAGGCAAAGCTTTTCTTCTAAGCTGTTTTCCTCTACCGGTATTTCCATATATGTTGCACTTTCTTCACAGGCATGTCGACTTCCCCCTTCCCTCCCCAGCTAATCTTCTGGAAAGGAATGAAAGCAGAGGTGGGATATCTAGTGCTTTGCCATCCTGTGCTCTGGGTGTGGAATGCTGCTGCACCTGTCCCTTCTGGCTCAGGGAAGTATCTTCTTGCCCCCAGCAGTTTCTGTGGGGAGAGGTTTTGAATCCTGTGATGCTTCCACTTTTTTGTTTAGGCCATGTGCCCAGAAAGAAGCCTGGCCCAATCTTTCCATAGTAGTGAACCTGGGCCATTGAAGAGTAACATGGCTCCACTGGACACAAGAGGGCGCAATAGGCAGGGGCTTTTAATAGCTTTTAGGGAAGAAAAAAATTATTTCATCTTTGGACTTTTAAATACTATTGGAATGATTTTTTTTTTCTTCTTTCTAAACAGGGAAAATAATGTTATAAAAGCATCTTTTTTGTTAATTTGTTTGCATCCCTCCCCCACACTGGTGTTTTAAAAATGCAAAAAGAAAAGAGAAAAACTACATTTTTTTGTATAAAAACACTTAAAAGATTAAAAAAACAAACAAGTTGCCCTAGTCTTTTGTATGAAAGAAGAGGGTAGAGACAACAAACCAATTTTTATCCTTTTACAGAGAAGGAAAAAAATATTTAATATTTTTGTTGTATAAGGAATAGCGCCTAAGGTAGGTACTTATACTCCTGACCTCAGCCCCACACACTCCCGTTTTAATAAAGCTATAGGACAGAGCAGAGTTGGAGTTGAAAAGAAAGGCAGGGCAGGAGACACAACAGAGAAACTGAAGGGAGCAGGGGGATGCAAAAAGAATGACAACCATGTGTGTGCCACACACCTTTTAGCCCCTGCAGCAAATCAGAATGACGCCCACCAAGTCTCTGCACCAGCGAGGGAGCCTGCCACAGATGCAGGAGAAAACGTTCAGTACTAAGGGAGTGACAACAAAGAAAGCTCTGGGCCCCAGCCACAGTTGGGCAATCCAGAGGGAAGAGAGGGAGTACCAGATGTCGCTACTTGTGTCACACAAGCTAGAGAAACCCTCTCTCCCACTGTTGAGGCACACCTATGTCCCACCCACTGCCTTACCATATGGTACTGTCTACTCCTCTTGGAGAGCTGAGACCCTGGCTAGATCCTCCACTCCAGGATAAGGCTGAGCAGTCCTCGTTCTCTAGACTGCTTTTATAAAGATTGGATTAGGTGAGAAAAGTAAGAACTGTAATGATTTTAAAAAATAAGGTAGAACCAGAGGAAAATGTCACAGCTGCCGCCATGTAGCACCAGCAACCAATTCTTGCACTTCTCTTCCCTGTCTCAGTAATCCCCTCTACAGAAGATTCGGGTAATTGGAACAGCTCTTTCTTCCCTGTAAAGTCTGCTGGTACCAGGTTATAACCTGGACAGTGGAGAGTGTCTGCCTTAGGCTCGTTTGTGCAAGAGGGCCACCTTAGGTCTCCTTGAGGATGTTTATCTTGGCGCAGATCTTGAGGGCAGGGCCCAACTTGATGTTCATGGCACTCATAAGATGCTCCTCTTTAAGTAATAAAAGGGCCTGTCCATCAATCTCCTGGGAACGAAACTCCTCTGCAATCTCTTGGCAGCCTAGAAGGAAATGGTGGGAATACATATGAAAAACTATGTGGTCGTACATACAGAGGACAGGAGGGGGAATTGAAGATGAAATAAAGGGGAATCCAGTAGTGGTTAATCCCAATGTACTCATCCTAAATTCAGGAATATAAAAGTCTGGGGTGGCAAGCTTTGGAAGTAAAATGAAATCTGAGAAACTGGCTATTTAAAAAAGCCAAGAGGAAAGAATAACAAAGTTGTTCAATCACAGAAAAAACTTCATTCAACTAGCTTGAGGGAGAAAAGGGAAGGAGCTAGATCATATGTTTTCTTTTACACTAGCAAAAAAAAAAAATCAAAGATCAGAGCCTTTATGACCTCTTTGTTTAAGAGCCCAGGGTTCAGACAAATGGCAAAAAGGGTAGGTTGATTTTCTTTTCTGGAGAAAACCATCCTTTGTCAAGAAGAGTTTATAAACAATCCTGCCTAGAAGAGTGTGGGATAACAATGGTCCCTACTTTCCTAATCCCATTAGTGGAAACAGTGTTTTATCCATGACAGGTGTCACAAAAATCACATATAAAAAATACACTTTATCTAAAAATTACTGGTAAATAGAAAAGTGAAAATCAAACACTGCAAGATTGCTGACATAGTAGAGGACAATCAACCCAAAAGGAAATTAAACCAGGGTGTGTGCAAGTTACTTTGTGGAAATATGAAGAATAGAACCTCTGCCATACCATACTTAAGTGCCTACTGCTTAAAAGTCCATTCTGTTCCCTATCACAAAGGCCCATGTGGGATAACCTAAAGAAAAGTAAACCTGTATGTGATCTGGGTTCTCCTGGATAGGCCCTCAATACCTTGTAGAGAAGCGATAAACTCATACACCTCTTCTACACTCCAACGGCTGGGATTGCTGGACAGGAACACAGGGTTGATGCCATGTAATTCTGGCGTTGGTGGTGCCGTATTGGGGTTCCCCAGGTCACGTTCTCCATGCCCAGTTCGCACAGATAAAGGCCCAGGAGATGTTGGAGAGAGTGCTTCATCATAACTGGAATTATCTGAACCCCGGCTAGAGTCCTCTTGACCCTACAGAGAACAACACAAAGCCATGAGGTCATGAACAGTGTCAGGACGTTTCTTCACCCCTTCCCAGCCAACGGGGTTTGGGTTAATACTAGGCACAAAGCAAAAACTAGTATTAGACTGAAGAAACTGTACTTTGTTTGCAAATGCCCGGAGTCACTAGTCCACCCTCAAGTAACTTCCAAGTATAAACTATCACTTTCTTGATTGACCCCTTCTTCCAACAATCAATCTAGATTTTGTCAAATATAATGTGATATAATGATTAATGTGTACATGACCCAGTAATCACTTGAGAAGAGACAAGGAGTCACGATCTCTTGGAATCTGGACGAATGCTATCAATACAGAACTCAGAGTTCTGGTCTCATACTCTTTTATCAGGGCAAAGGAACTGCCTGGCAGGGAATGAGGAAGGAAGAAGGACCATTTTAAAGGTAGCTGGCCACGCAACGGAAGCTCACCCGGTGGCGCTTGCCCTGGATCTTGGCACGAGCGATGTCTGAGGAGCTGCGGCGGGGTCCCCGCCGACGAACGCGAGCATAGTTGGCTTCTTGGAACTCTTTCATTTTTTTCCTCTTCAGCCGGAACTGGTGACTACAGCTCACATTATACCTACAGGTCAGGGCATATACGGAGTGTCAGCGGTGCTGGAGGAGACCACCGGGCTAGCCATGGCTACGTGGGAGTTGGTATTTTAAGAACTGACTTGGGGAAGAACACGAAAGCGAAGACAGGGAATGTCAGCTATGAGGTCATCCTAGGGAAGGGGCCCGCTATTCGATGGAGGAACTGGTGCTGAAGGTAAGGAAGGGGCAGGTGCCCACAGTACCTCTTAGCGCAGGTCATTGAGCAGAACCTCTTGGAGCCGCGAAACTGCTCAGCAGGAGCATACTTCCCGCAGTACTCACACTTCAGGAGGTTCGCCTTCTTATCTAGCTCTGGAAAATAACGCATCCCTGGGGAGCTATTGCTGATCCCGCCACTGCTCAGGCCATCATTAGGCCCACAGCTGGCTAATTACTCTCAGGGTTTGCCCCTCAAGACCTATACAACCTAATTCAGAATCCCTAAAACATAGAGTTCAGAATCCAAAACCATAAAGACACATCCTTCAGGAACATCATGGCCTTCCTGACTTAAACCAGCCCAGTTTCCATCTTCAATGACTAACTTGATCCCAATTTATACTCTCAGGTTGCCAACAAAACTGCATTTTAGAATAGGAGAGAGGAACTAATTACTAACTAGAAAGATGTTGGATCCATCTCCCAACACAAGTTTACAAAAGCAGTGGGAGTAATATAAACAAGAGCCCTTAATATAGATGATAAAACCTAAAATGAGAAATGGAAATTTAGAAATATCCTATTTTACATCATCTTTTGAAAAATACATACTTAGAATAAATAATTCGAGAGGTTAGCTTGATAAAACCCTAATTCTATAAGGAACTCCTTTTGTGTGATTCTATACATTTTGATATTTAATACAGTTCCTGCATGTGGCTAGACTTCATATAACTCCCACTTTAAATAATTACTGTTTCACACTGAGTGCTCAAACACCTCTATCTCCCTGAGCCTCCTTCCCCAGATGGGTCTCTAAATAAATACTTACCAGCAGATGGGCTGTCCCCTCCCAAGGGGCCCCCTGACTGATTCTCATTCAGCCCTGGCAGGCCAGTCTGTAGTGGCTTCTCAGACTCTTTCAGTAACTGAGAACAACCCACCTGTGCCAGAAAAAGTTTACAGTTAAGTTAGCCTCGTTCCTTTCTGCTTCTCTATAACTTTCCCCAGTATTTCTCACTGCCATGTCTTTGCCTGGTTCTCAGAGTTAATGGCCACGTCTGATTTAGAGAAACATTTCTCAACATGGCAATCAAGAGGCCCTACCTGGCTCTTTTCAGATGAGCCACTGAAAAACATGTTCCTAACTTGATATCCTAGCTTGTCCTTTTCCTTCCAAAGTTGCAGACACCTGCATTCTAGGCCTAGTTCTGCAACTCCTGATATCTAGAAAAGTCCCTTAACTTCTCTACCACAAATTTCTTCATTATGAGACAGGCTAGTTTGTGTAACTAAACATTATAGCTTCTTCCTTCTCTTCTCCTCTTCCCAACATTTGCATTTGTTGGTCTACACATACTATTTCCTTTCCCCCTTCCCTTCCTCCTCCACAATTAACTACACAAACAATAGAATTGAACCATTCTCCAATAATTAAATAGTTCCGAGATTTGATTTTAGTGAACTTTGGAAAGATAATAATCAGACCAAGTCCCCACTTGAAAGTCCCACCTTATGGCCCTGCCCTCACCGGGAAAGGCTCTGCTCCTTCCTGGATAACGAAGCCTTCAATGATGTGGGTGAGAATCTGGGGCTTCACGATGGCCTGTGGGGGTTTTGAGTCACCCATCTGTCTGGACACCATGGCTAGTGTAGGGGGCGGTGCAGCTGGGGCAGGAGCCAAGGCTACTAGTTCACTGCTTGGAGTACTAGCATTCACACCAGTCACTGGTTCAGCTTTCTCTGGAACAGATTAAGGAACAGATAAAAGGATGACGTAACTGATCCATCTATTAGCCAAGCCAGTCTGATCTTCCACAATAATACATGTTCACCTTTGATCATTCACCCTGGAGTCCCTGTTTTTGGATCTACCCATTGGTCCACCAAGTTCAGGGTCATCTTCTATGGAACCAGATTTAGCTCTGAGCTCACTCAGAACACTTCTCTAATCTCTGCACTCAAATCACACTGCAGAAGTCAGTTACCTCCAAGACTGCTCTTCTCCTCCATGGCCTTTGGACTTTCAGCTACTGGAGATGCCTTGGCAGGAAGCATTGAACCCAACGTGGAGATATCATCTCTCTCCTCCTCAGACTCTGCCTTGCGTTTGACAGCCAATGTCTGGGGTTTGCTCTATATAGTGAAAAACAGGAAAGAAACCAAGATGTATGAATGAAGGATATAAGGAACCTCAGTGACCACCATACTATCAGTGAAAACGTTCTTGGTTCCAGATTACCCAATCTGCATACTTCCCATGGTACACTAGAATTCCCGGTCATTCCCAAGAAGTGTATCTTCTACATCAGGACAAAAGAAAATGTCACATTTAGTCCTGACCTACACCTCAGGATTCTAGTTCATTATGGCTCCACCGAGAACCTCTGTTTTTCTAAAGACCAACTTAAGTGAATAGGGCTATCTTGACCTAATTTAGTACAGATCCAAAAACCCAGAATGATTTCAGGAGCAAATCAAGCAGTGTGAAGTACAGATTATTATACACGGTAATGTCTCTCCTACAAAAGGAACAAATAAATACCAGTATCTTAACCTTCCATCAATGCCTCTCTTACAAAAGGACAAACCAATATCTTTTAAGTGTTACAGTTTGTAACAAATAGTTGTTACAGATAAGACAATATGATGATTCACAGAGCAGTTGGTACAATACCATATTCACCCGCCATGCTCACTCACCCACACATATTAATTATCTATTTGTTATGGACTTAATGTTTGTGGTTCCCCTCCCCCACCCAATTCCTAAGTCCTAACCCCAGTATGGCTGTATTTGGAGATGGGGCTTCTAAGGAAGTAATGAAGGTAAAATGATAAGTATCTCAACCTTCCGAACTCGTTACTCCCCTCCTAAGTTAAGCTCTATGTCCACTGAGCCCCAAGTCCACTCAAGACCTCACTCACCGGCAGGTGCACAGACTGCATGTAGAAGGCAGCAGGTACCTGGGCCACAACAGGTGAGGAGGTCGTAGCCCCACCCTTTACCACATGCGCTGTCCCCTGCACAGGAGCGAGGCTCATCCCAGACGCCAGCGTGGGAGGGCACTCTTGCAGGGCCCCGGCAGCCTGGGATGAAGGTGGCGAGGAGGCCAAATGGGCCTGACTGGGCTGCACTGTATTGGGCATGCCCCGGGAAGTAGGGACAGCAGCGGCCAGCTGTGCCAACCCCAGAGCCTGTGCCTGGGCCGTCCCGGGCTGCCGGGTGCCCACCACTTGCACAGGGATATGGGGTGGTGGTTGCTGGGTAGCTGACATCTTAGCAGCGCCTAACTGAGGAGGCTTGATAGGTGCTACAGGTGGTTTGGACTGGATGGGGATGGGTGGCTTGGGGGTTGGGTCAGGCGGGAGGGACAAGGGTGAAGACTGAAGCATGGGTTGGACCACCAGGGTCTGGGCTTGCTGCTGGGACTGGGAAGGAGGGACCTGCTGAGTAGGTGGGACCTGCGGTGGCTGAGGGGCAGTGAGTGTGGCAGCTGGCGGCGGGGGCGGCGGCGGCGGCTGCTGCTGCTGCTGCTGCTGCTGCTGGGCCAGCTGGAGGTGTGTGGCTGTGTGGAGGAGCTGGGACTGCCGGTGCTGGAACTGCTGCTGGTGGTGGATGGCGATCTGCTGCTGGATCACCACCTGTTTCTGCTGGAGGTGGATCTGCTGCTGTTGCTGAATCAGGGAGTGGGGCTGGATCTGCGTGTAGGTGGCTACAGCGGGGCGCCCCGAGTGGAACAAAAAAGAGCGGAAAATTATCATCGTTACAAATTGAAAGGGAAATCACCTTTCCAAGCTGTACTTGGCTTTGGGATCACACAGCGAAGGGAAATCGAACCTGGCAGACCCAAGAGATCACTTCATTCACACTCTCGCCTCTGAGTCAGACATTACCAAGTCTCTCTCTGTAGCGAAGCACCTCCAAGGAAGAAGTCCCTTGCCCAATCATTTCACAGTCCTCGGTAATTTCTTGAAGCTATCTAACTTTTATTTTCTTTGCTACACTAAATCCTGATAGTTTGACACAGCAAAGGAGAATGGCTGGCCCATCTCCCTTATGACTAGACTCAGTTCTTCAAGGGTTGAGTCCTTGCTCTATTCATTTTTACATCCCTAGAACCCAGCCCCATGCCCGGCACATGATAAAGACTCAATGGTCACTAAGAGAATTAATGTCCACGAAGGTAAAGATTCAAACATCCTCCCACGAATGCCTGGGTTTTTCAGACTCATCAGTTTGGTCACCACCTACAAGAAGGCATAAGAGTCAACGGCTGCAGGCCCAGCCTTTATGCAGTTTCCTCCACTGCAGGTGAAGCCACGACACACCATCTTCCAGATCACCCAGAGAGCACATGTAACATGAAAGCACTTTGGAAACAGAGTGCTAAGGTATGTAAATACTAGGTGGTAGTAGTACAGCTGGTGATTAACTCTTCATTTTTTTTGTAAGCAAATCATCCAAACAGAGCAACAACCGAAGTGCCAGAAACAAGGCAGGTAAAAATAAACATTACCAAGTGAGGTACGCACTTCTAACTATACTGAACCACATTCTAAAAGCAACTATAAACCATCTGAGGTTATTATTATTTATTCCTTTTTTTATCCTTATCCTTGATCAGATGATCACAGTTAACTATACTAAACCGTTTGCTAGTCCTGAATGCTCTAAGGCACTTAGACCCTCTCCACTCTACCCTGGTCCAGCTAATCATCATTAAACAGAGTAAGGAGAGAAGTCATCCCTTGCACTAAATCATAAACTCCATGGGGACAAGGAATCTGTTTTTCAAACATGCATCCCCAAATAATACATTATATGTTAATAAAAATAACTAAAAAAGAAAAAAAGATGCATCCCTAACACCTCCTACAACACAGTAGGCAATACCCAGTAAGAACTGGGTAAATGAATGGGTGGGATGGATAAACTGAGACTCAGGGCCTAAGAAGAAGGGGACAAAGCAATTTGTACAGATTGCTGCCTTGTAGAAACAGAGATCTACTTCTGCTACCTGTCCTACTACTCTCTCCCTGGACTAATCTGATAAAGGCTGATGTGATTTTTTTTTTCCTTCCACTACTCCAGGACCCAGAGAAGCAGGATAAATGGCAAAGAAAAGTACTCTGAGGATTTCAAACAAGTTCTGAGAGAATAATGACATTGTGAGAGGTGAGAGCTTACCTGAGCTAATAAGGGTCTGGCTGGGAGCAGGTGTAGCTGTCCGTGTCAGGTTCATGCCCACATTCTGCTGACCAGCCCCATCTGCTTCTGCCTTCTTAGCTGCTGCACTTTCTGCTTCTGTCTGGCTTCCCTGACTCACAGTCACTGTTTGGGCGGCAGGCAAGGGCTGCACCACTCCTGTGCCCTTCCTGGGACAGCTCCCACCCCCACCCATTCCTGAGGAAGGCAAAGGACCCAAGCCCCCGGGTGCCTGGCCACCACCACCTGGCCCCATGGACCCTGGGATGCTACTCCCACTGCCTGTGCCAGCTTGACTGAGGTTGAGGGACTGGCCTGAGGCCCCAGAGGAAGCCTGAGCCACAGCAAGGGCCTGGCTAGAAGCCTGGGAGAGGCTAGAAACAGGAGAGGCTCCAGGAGGAATGGCCTTCTGAGTAGAGCCTTGCATTTGAGGTCCTTGGGCTGAGGCCTGTTGGTTCCTCACTGCCAAATTCTGCACCTGAAAGATAAGAAGAAAAAGATATATTGAGAAGAGGGGAACAGGAAGCATGAAGGTCAAAGATGTCTGTGACCGATTCAGAAGCAGTGAAGACAGCTACAGATATTCCCAGCCCCCCTCAAAACTTGTCCCCTTACCTTTACAATTACATACACTGAAGTCCTTCCGGTCACCCGGGGAGGGACTCTTGAATCCTATTTGACTTTTAGTCTCCTTCATTCACTATCAAATCTATCAGCAAGTTCGCTCATTTATTCCTTCGAAATGTCTCAAATTTTCCTTTCTTCTGTTTATTCATTCAACATTGACCAAATACCATACTATGCTTCCAGTAGTACACTGGACACTGGAAATGCAGGGACGAAAGAATGTCCCTGCTCTTAATGAGTACTTTCTACCAGAAAGGACAGACACGAAAATCACCAACAAACCTGTCATACTATGCAGAGATATACACAAAGTGCCATGGGAGCACAAAGGAGGAAGATAGACTCAGACCAGGGAAAACTTCCTAAAAGTCTTTTGTTTCATCTGAGACTCCATGGGTGAGAGGGAAAGTGAAGTTTGAAGACACAGGTAACAACACTTGGAAGACCTTCGAGTGAAGAAAGAGCAGAGCATTTTTGGAAATTATAAATATTTCATTATGTTTGGGGTGAGTTAGAGGGAGTAGCAAGAAATGAAGCTAGGAAGACAGGCTGAGGCTGGGGAGGTAGAAATGTGTGTTCAAATGAGGAATAGAAAGTCTGTCTTCCCCATTGTTGTATTTCCAGCACAGTGCCTGATAGAGTAAGTATTCCGAAATATGAAGAGAAGACTGATGAGCACTTCAAATGACAGGAAGCCACTGAAGACTATTAATCAGAATAAAGATCATCAACACTACAGCTGTAGTGTACAACACTACAACACTACATTTTTTTTTTTAAAAGATTTTTTATTTATTTATTTGACTGAGAGAAATCACAAGTAGATGGAGAGGCAGGCAGAGAGAGAGGGAAGCAGGCTCTCTGCCGAGCAGAGAGCCCGATGCGGGACTCGATCCCAGGACTCTGAGATCATGACCTGAGCCGAAGGCAGCAGCTCAACCCACTGAGCCACCCAGGCACCCTAACACTACATTCTTTTAAACACTGCTTACAGGAGTGTAAATCAGTACAACTGCTTTGAAAACGGTTTGGCATCCTATCCTAAAGCTAAACATTCACACACCCTCTGATCCAGGAATTCTACAGGAGCAACTCTTGCTCCTGTAGCAACAGGAGGCATGTGAAGGGAAGTCCACAGCAGCACTATTCAGTTAATGGAAGTCTGGAAGCAACCCAAATGGCCATTATCAGAAAAGAAGATGAATGAACCACAGTATATTCACATGATTCAATACTACAGAGAAATCAAAATTAATAAAATACAACTACATGCAACAATACAGATGGATCTTGACAATAAGCTATTAAGAAAGTATTCCCCCCAAATTACATACAGCACAAAGACCTTCTACACTTAAATACAAATATGTGTGTGTATGTGTGTGTGTGTGTGTGTGTGTGTGTATAAAATATATAGAACATATGGTATCTGGAATTTACTTCTAAATAATCCACAGTGGAGGGAAATGGTCTGGAGAGAAAGGCTGTGTGTTGATAAATATTGCAGCTGGTTAGCAGGTGTGCAGAGATTCATGTATTTTTCTATTTTTGCATAAGTTTGAAATTTTCCATAATAAGAAGTACTTTTGAAAAACCCATGTAAACACAATAAAACTATAGAAAAAGGGACAGAGGGCAGGATGAACCTAGGAATCAGAATGATTGTTACCATAGGTGGGGCAGGCAGTGGGTGGAGCTGGGGAATGCTTATTACATCATTAAAACATAGTAAGTAAATAAGATTGGGCCATGATTGGACCACTGCTGGGAGGTATCATGAACCAAGGATTATGACTTATAAAACCCGGAAAACCAGAAGTACCATTTAAAATAACGTTAGGGGGCGCCTGGGTGGCTCAGTGGGTTAAGCCACTGCCTTCGGCTCAGGTCATGATCTCAGAGTCCTGGGATCAAGCCCCGAATCAGGCTCTCTGCTCAGCAGGGAGCCTGCTTCCTCCTCTCTCTCTGCCTGCCTCTCTGCCTGCTTGTCATCTCTCTCTGTCAAATAAATAAATAAAATCTTTAAAAAAAAAAATTTAAAAAAATAAAATAATGTTAGGAACAACATGTATTTTCTTATTGAAAAAACTTATTCTGAAGATAATATGGAAGATGCTTAGAGGTAGACAAGGCTGAAGTCAAGAGACCAATTAGAAAACTAGAAGAATAATGCAGGTGAAAAATACAAGGAACCTGAGTTCAGGTGAGGAGTAAAGAGGTGAGAGCTTTTGAGAGAGCTTTACAGGAATTACCAGGATGGGGTGTTGGGGCACTTAATGTGATACGACATTTATATAGTTTGTTTCCAATCAGCTTTCCATAATGACTACTCAAAACTTTCCTAGTTCCCAATATATCTCAGAACCACTTGCTCTTCCCCCTCTTCCTCATCACCCCTGCAGAGATGATAAAACCACGATGTGAGCAGTTCCATCACCAAATCTATAATCCCCTTCATGAATCCCCACCACCGCCTTTTCCCGGCTCTCCCCTCTATCAGCCCTCCTATCAAATCCTTCTCCACACTCAGGGCCTCAGCTCTTCTCCTTCTCAAGGAGCTTGTGCTATCAATTCCTTCCTGTCTCTTCAACCTCCCCTCTAAGGCACCCTCCAATCACACCTGAAGCCCACTTCCCAACCCCCGCTTCATCCCCCTTTCCTTTGATTGCTAAACTGGTAATAATTGTTTACATTCACTGCATCTATTCTCACTATCCAGCCATTCCTCAGGTGATACTAGTTGGCTGCAATCCCCCAATCCCCAAACTCCACTGAAATGGTTCTCTGTCCATATTGGTAACTCTTTCTTGTCCTCTCTACTACATTTGACAGAGGACTCCCTGCCACTTCTAACGTTCTGCTCCCTTGTTTTCATGACACTACACAATCCAGATTTTCCTGTTTCACTTTCTACTCCCCTCTGCCACTTCATCAGCCTCTACTGACCCTGAGCTGTTATATTTTCTAAGAAGTAGTCCTAACCCTCAGGGTTCCATTTCTCATATCAATCTGTACCTTTCCCTAAGCAATGCCAAATGCTCTCTTAACTTCCATTATCCTGTGTCTACTCTTGAATGTTGATTTCCATGCAGACCTTCTCTCTATTCTCAAGCACCAACTATCTAAAACTGCTGACCTCAGTGACTCACAAGCACATCCAAGACAGCGGTGTACAAAAGTTAACCTCACCATAAGTCCACTTCTCCAACATTCTACCTCTCTAGTCACACTACGCTGTCACCTCACTGCTGTCACATCTCGTCCCTGGCACCTCTCTCAACTGAATCAGCTTTCCTTTTTCAAAGATCTTCTAAGTTTTTTCTCAAATCTATTCATTTCTGTCCATGTCCATTGTTACTGCCTAACCCAAACACCATCTTTCCTCTAAATTGTTGTCCCTAGATTCACACTCATTTATTCACACACACTTCCATTTATTCTCTACAGAGGAGCTAACATAGTCTTTTTTTTTTTTTTAAGATTTTACTTATTTATTTGACAGAGAAAGAGACAGTGAGAGAGGGAATGCAAGTAGGGGGAGTGGGAGAGAGGGAAGCAGGCTCCCGGCCGAGCTGAGAGCCCCATGCCGGGCTCCATCCCAAAGCCCTGGGATCATGACCTGAGCCGAAAGCAGATGCTCAACCCACTGAGCCACTACGCCCCCAACATAGTCTCTAAACAAACAAATGAACAAGCCTCAAACCCCACCATGTGATTTCCAAATTTAAAATCCTCCCATAATGTCCCATCACCCTTCGCATAAAGCCCAAAATCTTAAACACTGTCCCCAATGCCCTGTAAGATGAAGTCTCTCCTACCTCCCCAGCACCATCTCCATCCTGCTTTGCCAAACTCCAAGCATGTAGGTCTTCTTTCAAGTCCTCAAATATATAAAGCTCCTTCCCTCCTCTTTGGATTCAAGGGGTATTTGGACATTAGGTTTCCATTGGCTTCACCACTCTCTTTCCATGCCTTCACCAGACACTCAGTTTAAATGTCACCTCCTTGGGGCAGTCTTCTCAACTTTCACCCCAAGCCCAAGGCTGAATTAGGTCTCTTCCTGTGTTTTCAAAGCACTCTGTACTTTCTAATGAAGCAATTGTTAAGCCATTCCGGTGATTTTTGTTTAATGTCTGGCGCTTCAGTGATATGTCATCTCTAACTCATTTATCCTCAACACACTCCAAGGTAGGTATTTAACAACAGCTATTTTATACACGAAGAAACCGACAAAAAGATGTTAAGCCGTCTGCCTAGGTCACACAGGAAGTCATGGACTTGGAATCAGATTCTTATTTTCAAACACTACTCTGTCCCTTCATATATTGACACTCGAGTATCTGATGAGTAAAGAGATGGATGAATCAAAGAACTGGATATGAAACCAGTCTCAACCTCATCCTCTGATGCCGACGCTATTACCATAGTCTAAAACGAATGTCTGGGGCTCCTGGGTGGTTCAGTGAGTTAAAGCCTCTGCCTTCCGCTCAGGTCATGATCCCAGTGTCCTGGGATCGAGCCCCGAGTCTCTGCTCAGCAGGGAGCCTGCTTCCTCCTCTCTCTGCCTGCCTCTCTGCCTACTTGTGATCTCTGTCTGTCAAATAAACAAAATCTTAAAAAAAAAAAAGAATGTTTTACCCTAGTAACTAAATGAGCCCCAAGAATCTCTTACTAGGTTCCTTAACTTCTCTTTCTTCTCCAGGCACATGTTCCTAGATGATTCTTTCCAGAGTATTGTCCTTATCCTATTAATCTGCTGTTCAATAGCCAGCCATGACCCCTGCTACCTACAAAGTTATTTGGCTTTCAGACTTCTCCCTGACAATGACCTTTTCTTTTTCTTTTTCTTTTTTTTTTTTTTTTTTTATGTATTTGACAGAGAGAGATCACAAGCAGGCAGAGTGGAGGAAGTAGGCTCCCCACTGAGCAGAGAGGCCGATGTGGGGCTGGATCCCAGGACCTCAGGATCATGACCCAAGCCGAAGGCAGGGGCCTCAACCCACTGAGCCACCCAGGCGCCCCTGACAATGACCTTTTCTAACATCAGGTGTGCTGTCTCCACTTTATCCACTCATCCCCAATTCAGTCACATACAAGTCATGGCTTTACACACACTGTTCTCTCTCCAGTTTTCTTCTAACTCCAAATCAAATCGTAACAATCTTTCGAGAATCTGCTCAAGTATCCCAAAAGTCACTGAGCAGGAATGCAGCCAACTCTTCTCTAAACTCATGTGTCACTCTGAGTTAGGACCATTTACTTTGGACTCCTTTGGGCACTAAGGTCTTTGTACTTCTTTGTTCTCTAAGATCTTTGAAGACTTGACTTGTCTTTCTTTTCAAGCTTCCCAAGTTTCTAGTATATATCTGAGCACATCAGTAGAAAGAGCTCAAACTCACTATTTACTTGCTAACTGATAAACTAAGAGAATGAAAAAAGTTATTATGAGATCTCAATTTGTATTCCATCATAAGAAGCCAAAACTTCAGGCATGAAATCCGTGTCCATGTTTGGGGGTAAGGCACAGAAAGCAACGGTGAGGAACACTTTCCTGGGCACAGAGACCACTGAGAGTCAGCAGCCACAGTGACTCATAAAGAGAAGGACACAAACATCCTTCCTGCAACAGCCCGGTGGGCTTCACATCTATCTAACTGCAGAATTCCCTCAGCCATCCCTTACTCTAAGAGAGCACTGCAAAGAAAGAGAATTAAGACCTCCTGAATAAAACTGAGCCATGGAGGTCTAAAAGAATGTAAGGACATCTGCCCTGGATTGAGAATAAGGCTTCCCAGGTCCACAGGGCTGTTTTCAGTCAACTTCACCTCCCTTCGTAACTCACATAACTCAAAAGTTACAAGAAATTCGAGTGCTATGGAAATGAAGAAAAGGGGAGAAAAAATAAGAACCCTGAGAAGTCGTCATGGGGTAGCAGGGTAGGCCCTGGTCTGTGGTGGTTCCCTTCATCCTCCCCAGTGCCCATCCGCAGGTCAAGTGGTTGCCACTGACCTGATCTGCATCTGTATGAACTCCCGGAGATGGAGCAGATGGCACCTCCTGCTGGACCGCAGCCACCGCCCCGTTAGGCATCAGGATGAGTTGGGAGGCTAGAGGCACATTCCGGCCCAGGGTCCGGTTTACCTGCAATAGGTTTCCCAGCTGTGGCTGGCAAGGAGAGGAGGAAGAGGAAGAGCAAAGGAAAGAGAACAAGAGAAGAAGAAAGAAGAAATGGAAGGGAAGGACCACAAGACAAAATAAACAGAAGATACGAAACTGCTAAGCCCTGCCCCTTTCCACACCAACCCAGGAGACCCTTATTCTCCATATGCAATGAATCATCCAGAAGGAAACCTAGAATGTATATAAAACTATAGATTGATATCAAAGAGTCAAACATCAAGGAAGCTGAGACAATGAGGATTTTAGAGCAAGTATTTATGTGTAGTAAGTAGACAGGCTAAGAGATAACACTTAGAATTTGGGTACTAGAGCCACAGGTTTAAAGATTAGATTATATGTGACACTACTTCAGTCAAAAATACTAAGGCAAACACCTTCTCACTTAGCATCTCAATTCAATCTGCAGGCTACCTGTGAATACCAAGCATCACTTCTAGAGATAGGTAAGGCCCAGGAAGTCCATCAGCGTATCTTACCATATTTGGGCAACCATATTTAAATCAAACAGCTTTCACTCAAGTCTTTGCCAGGGGCACAACATTTATGCCTCTGGAACAATGGCGGTTGTGTCTGTGGCTTACCCGTAGATACATCTGGGCCTGGGACTGGTTGAGAGGTGGGGAGGTGGTGTTCCCCAGTAGCACAGATTGGGTCAAAGTGGTAGCACTGGGAGAGCTCACACTCTGCGATCGGCTGATGAGCTGGGCGCCCGACGTGGTGGCCAGATTGATCTGTGTGGTACAGAAAGGAACCAGAACTAAGGATTTTGGAAAGGTAAAAAGAAATGCACATCACTGACAAATGCAGAGGGACACAGTCAAGAACAGAATATCTCATTTTTTTCTTTTTTTAAGAACAGACGATCTCATTTTCAGAGTCAGGGGCAAATGAATACCTTCCTGACCATAACTGTCATCCTGACTACTGCAAGGTGGTACCAAAGTAAAGAAACTAGTCCCTAACCACTAACCACTAGCCACCACTGCTAACCACTAACCTAACTACTAACATTACTAACTGAGAGGGAAAAGGAACAAAATGGAACAGACTTCACGCCTCGTTAAAAGGTCCAGAGATGAGTCGCCTTCCTTTTTCATCCTCTCTTCTTCCCCAGGATTTTCTTTCTCCTTTCTTAGACCTCCTCCCTGAGACTCTGATATAGGCTCAGGTCAGTTGTTTCCCTTGTACTAATATTGTCTACGTAAGAGCGATCTTCTTCATTCACAGCTCAATACACAAGGTTGTTCCACCCAGAGACCCAGGGAAGGAAGCCTCTCAGTGGGGAGACCCAGTACTACTCACTGAGGCCTGGGTGGTAGTAGTCTGCTGCTGGGCAGTGCTGGTGTTTGGGGAGCTGGCCTGCCGACTGGCAGCAATCGTGGCCTGTTAGAGGGAAAGGAAAACAAAAAAGAGCAGAGACAATGGAGGAAAAGACTGAATCTTGGAATCACAGGCACAAAATGTAATAGAGAGTTCAGATAAAAAGCCAGAGGCTCTACTATGGAACAAGGAAAAGCATATTCCCTATCTCCAAAACCCTCACATTACCACATATGCCAGCCTAATAACTCCCACACAACCCTTCTGGGGCAATCAGGTACTCTGCCCCCTCCTCCCACTTTCTTTTAGGTGGAAGAACAACCTTTGATCAGATCATAATCATGAGTCACTCATATGTCTAACCCAGGGCTGTCTAAAACAAATACAATGTGAGCCACATAAGTAATTTTCTAGTATGCATTTTTTAAAAAGTGAAAAGAGGTGCAACTGGGTGGCTCAGTCAGTTAAGCGTCTGCCTTTGGCTCAGGTCATGATCCCAGGGTCCCAGGATCAAGTACTGCCCTGGGACTCCCTGCTCAGCGTGGAGCCTGCTTCTCTCCCTCTCCCCTCCCCACCAGCTTGTGCTCGCTCTATCTTGCTCTCTTTCTCAATCTCAAATAAATAAAATTTAAAAAAATAAAAAGTAAAAAAGGGAAAAGAAACAGGAGAAATTAACTTTACTCAAGCCAATGTATCTCATTTCAACATACCTCTGGAACAATGGCGGTTGTGTCTGTGGCTTATGTATGTTGAAATGAAACTATAAACTGAGATAGTTTATATTTTCTTACGCTATGTCTTTGAAATCCAAATTGTACTATACAGCTCAATATGGACTGGCCACATTTTAAGTGCTCAACAGCTACACGTGACTAATGGCTGCCATACTGGACAGTGCAGTTCTGGAACACAGCCATTCTACCTACTAATTCCTACTGCAACCCCCAAAAGAAAAGACTATGATTCTAGCCTGAGTGGCAGGAGCAGTGGAAACAGTATGCCCTAACCCACCTGTAGTGCCCATCCCCTCCCTCTTGGGCCAGCTAGCTGCTGACCTCTCACCTGCTGGACCGCAGCCAGGCTATGCAGCTGGGCATTGCTGAGCTGCTGCTGGAGCATGAACTGGTGGAAATACTGAGCCGCATTGGGCTGACGCTGCAGTGCCTGCAGAGCCTAAAAGGAAAAGAAAGGATCAACCCACTTAGAATGAATCACTCCTAATTCCTATTCTATGCAAATGACTGTGATAAGGTGAAAGGGACAATTGGGAAAAAGAAAAACAAAGGGAGATGGGGAATGTGGCTAAATCAACATCTGATTTGCCCATTTTTATATTAGAACATGTAAGTTCACATAGTCTTCAAAAAGTGGATAAACAGGGGTGCGTGGGTGGCTCAGTGGGTTTAAAGCCTCTGTCTTCGGCTCAGTTCATGACCCCAGGGTTCTGGGATCGAACCCCGCATCGGGTTCTCTGCTAAGCAGGGAGCCTGCTTCCTCCTCTTTCTCTGCCTGCCTCTCTGCCTATTTGTGATCTCTGCCTGTGAAATAAAGTCTTTAAAAAAAAAAAAAAAAAATGGAGAAACAATTAATTCTGTTATTCTCTATTCTTGTATACAAAGAAAAGGAATATAAGCAATGTAACTCACATGAACTCTTAATTCCCAAAATGGAATGGAATTCCCAAAATGACATAGCAAGAAAAAGAACTGGACTAGACAAGTCGAAAATAAACTGGACATCAAATAATATAAAGAGAAGGGGCACCAGGCTGGCTCAGTTGGTAGAATATGCAACTCTTGGTCTCGGGGTTGTGAGTTCTAGCCCCAGACTGGGCATAGAACTTACTTAAAAAAATTAAAAACAGGGCTCCTGGGACGCCTGGATGGCTCAGTGGGTTAAGCCGCTGCCTTCGGCTCAGGTCATGATCTCAGGGTCCTGGGATCGAGCCCACATCGGGCTCTCTGCTCAGCAGGGAGCTTGCTTCCTCCTCTCTCTCTCTCTCTGCCTGCCTCTCTGCCTACTTGTGATCTCTCTCTGTCAAATAAATAAAATCTTTAAAAAACAAAAACAGGGCTCCTGATGGCTCAGTCAGTTAAGCATTCAACTCTTGATCTCAGCTCAGGTCTGTGATCTCAGGGTCATGAGTTCAAGCCCAAGGTTGGGCTCCAACATGGAGCCTACTTAAAAATAAATGGATCTCCTAACCGCCACGCACAATTCCCACCCTGCCGCACCTCTGCCCCGTACTCACCCCGCACCGCCCCTTCCCTCGCTCCTGCTCCTGCCTTCCCTTTGTTCGGTCCCCAAAGCTGCCCTTCCCGCCCTAGCCCTGCCCAGGTCCTGCCCTCCCCACACTGCCCCCCTCGCTGTTCTTCCCGCCTTTGCCCTGGCCGGGTCCCCAGTCGTCGCCTGGTCCTCCCCCTCTCACCTGCCCTCCTCCCTCCTTCCCTGCCTACGCAAATAAAATTTTAAGAAAAAAAAAAAAAAAAACGAATGAAAAAAATAAAGACCATATTCTAGGGACACAAAAGACCATGTTCTAGGACACAAAGGTGACAGAGCCCCAAGTGGTTGAAAATGATGAAAAATAGAGTAAATAGTGGCTTGTGAAAGATTTTATCAAGTAATATTTTCAAATAACTGGCATTTTCAAACACATAAATGTTTATAAAGATGATGCTGGTAATGCAGTTTGAGTGTCACCTTTGGGTTATTACTGTATTCTTATTCCATAATAATTAGAACTATTCTTATTTTGTGCGTGGTTATTCTAGCAACCAAGATATTTTGAGTAAGATGCCCCATTCCCAAGATTTTTTAAAGCATGGGATTTACTATTTGTCCAGGATGATTTACAAGAGAGACAAAAGGTTAAAAACCTGACAATCCACGAAAAGAAACGGTTAGTTAAACTCTAGCTATATGAACTGAATGGTATTAAAAAAAAAAAAAAAAACCATGATTTGAAGACTGAATCTCATTCTCTGCTTGCTTGAACTATTGTAAATTCCTAAGATTCTCAGAGTTGGAAGGGACGTTAGTCATCACCTAATCCAACTCTCCCAGTTTGCTGGAAAGGAACAACGAGCGGCTATCTTCCAGCACCAGTGCCCACCTGAAGCCAATATTCACAGATCACAGCCCCTCACTCTTGAGCCTCACCTGCACCGCCTGCCGTTCATACAGTGACATCTGAGCTATCTGGGGCCGAGAGCTGCCCCCAGAGCTGGAGCTCCCATTGGTGGAGTTGGAGTTCTGCTCACTCTCAGTCTCCATGATAGTGGTCCAGGGTCCCAAAAGCTGTTGCTCTGACTCAAGACCTAGATGGAAGTAGCGAAGGATTAAAATTCACACCTGATCTCAAACTAATATTTCCTGTTATTTTTCATGTTATCTAATACTCTTCCTCTCTTCCCTCTGTTATCCATGATTCCTTGGGCTTCTTTAACTACCAAATCTGCAATACACACTTATAACCACATGCTTCCTATACCATCTTTTGAAGCTATCCAGTGTCTCAAAAGAAACCTTTACAGATCCCTCATGACTGTCTATTAAATATCAAGTGGCTAGAATGTAAGACCATAATACTAAGGCTACCTTACATTCCCATAGCATTTGTAACAGTTTAAAATAGTCCTGCTTAAAAGTTACTGTTTTCTCATTTTTATCTGCACCTGCAACATCAGTACCAACATCACCTTAACAATGGCTACCACTGAGAAGCCACCAGGTGCCTCCTCTCGCTGGCCTAGGCTCTTCATCTCCATTACCTCTCATAGTGCTTTGAGGTAAATATGATTGTCCCCATTTATAATTGTAGAAATGAGGTTTTCCGAGATTAAAGAAGTTATCCTAGTAGGTATCAAGTCTTTACATTAATACGTGCTGCTTCCTCAAACAAACAAACAAAAAAAGGCTGTGATTAAGGCAGTGTCATTTCTTTTGAGTGTTCACTGTCCTCGTTTTATGGAGAAGGGGCTCAAGATACAGATATGTTAAATGCATCATGGAAAGTCATAAAACTAGAGGTAGAGGGACGCCTGACTGGCTCAGTGGGAAGAGCATGCAAGTTATGATCTTGGGATCATGAGTTCAAGTCCCACACTGGGTGTACAGATTACTTAAATACAACTTTAAAACAAAACAAAACAAAAACTAGGAGGTAGGAGAGCTAGTCTGCAGCCAAAATAGCTGCCTGATTCCAGCTCAGGCTACTAATAAAAACACTGTGGGCACATCACTTTCCCTGCCAGCCCCTCAGTTCCCCCATTTGCAGAAAAGCCTTCACAAATGAATATATCATTTTAACAAATGACTATCAGGCATTAACATATTAAATACACAGCAATGAAAGGCTTCAAGAAAGTAAAACTAAACTTTTCACTTTAGTAATCAGAGTTTACTCTCTGCGGTCTACACTAAAATTTGCCAAAAGACATGAAGACATTGCTAGGAACCAAGCAGAGACAGGAGAAAAGAAGCAAGAAGAAATATGCCTCCAAATAACACTAAATGACAATGAGGGGTTTTGTTCATTCTTTTTTTCCCCTCTTTTGTTGGGCGTAGACACTACCTTCTCTACTCCGGAGGCACAGGGCCACTAGAAATATTAGGTCAGCAAAGCACTGGTTTGGTTTAGGAATGTAAACATCAAACCAGAATTTCTGCTAAGGCCTGTCAACAGTTTTATCACAATGGATTTATCGTAATAATTACATCCAAAATAAAGTAAATAAAATCAAACCGCTTGGCCCTGGAAACAGAGTTGGGGAGATTTCTTATTCAGTTCCCAATATCATCTGATCGCATCATTATCCCCCACGTACTCAACCCATCTCTTCAGTTTTATTTAGATATAGCAAACGTCACTGCAAACATGGAATATAACACAGGAGAAATCATATCAGCTTCAACTCTATAGTTATCTTCTCCCACAGTATCAAAGCACTAAACAGATACAGACCCATGAATCCTCATTATCAGCATGTGAAGAAAAAAAGTGGGTAAGGATTAGAGGCAGCATGGCATAGTTGTATAGATCAATGGACTTAGTTTACTGTACTCAAAGACAGTAAGACCGAAGAGACCCCTTCTTTAGCTAGAGGAGACATTAACTCCTACATTCGTAGGTGAAAATGCTAATACTGTAGGACCCCACATCTCCCCCAAAATGGAAGTCTTTTTTCTTTTTTTTCCAGATTGTGAAATGAAAATAGAGATGGAAAGATGCTGGCTTAAGTAATAAAATCAGGAGAAACTGACATCAAAACCAGGAGTCCTGGACCCGAGGCACACAGATCTATTCACTTGTGATCAACGTTGGGACTGCACAATTAAATACAGAAAATGAAAACAACAAAAGGTTTGGGAGGCACAGTGCATTTAAATGTTCAGAATTACCTCAGGAGAGAAAGTGTGAGAAGCTGATCCACAGAGGTGCCTACAATCGCTAAACTATTGTCACCCTGAAAGGCAGTATTTGAGTGTGTATGGGCTGGGTTGGGTTCATTGGGTCAGTTTGGGTGGTTAAGGAGCACAGACCTCTGGAAGGCAGCTAGAAAAAGATAGTTAAGTGGACCTGCGACTGGGTTCACTGAGCCAAGAGTTGGAGGAAATAAATTTCCCTAAACCTAAAACTCTGTCTTGAAGAAAGTACGGGACACAGAAGGCGGCAAGAGAAGGGAGTGGGGGCTTGTTGGGGAAGACTGTGCCAAAGAAATGGAAGTGATCTGGAGAATAGGGATAGTAAGCGCCCAGGGGTCCTTGTTGTATACAGAACCTTGATGAAAATGAGGTTCCAAAGAGGAATCAAAGACACCGAGGGGAAGGGGACAGATAGAGTGGAGCCAGGAGTGAACTGACCCAAGTGAGCAGGGAAATGTGCTTACTGATAGCCGGGAGACAAGCAGGAGAGAGACAGACAGAAGTCAAGAATTGGAGACCGAGGGACCAAGCGGACCATAAAAAGCAGGGGATTATCAGACAGCATGCTTGGATGGGAGGACCCAAAGTCAGAGAAGGAAAAATGAATGAGAAAATGAGCAGTCAGAAGCAACTAGGGTGACGGACAGACGGCATTCAGCGCAGCGAAATGAATAGCAAGAAGACTTGGACAGACAGTGCCGAAGGACGGCAGAGCGAAGCGCAGAGGTAGGCAGGGAAAGAAACTGGGGGAGGTACCTGGGGCGTTACAGACGGAGGTGGCTGAAGAAACATCCCCGAGCAGCCAAGCCCCCAGAGGTCCTGCCCCTCCCCAACCCGCGGCCGCCCGGGTACCTTCGCGCCTGGCTCTGCACCCAAGTGCTCCCGGGGGGCGTCCACCTCATGTGCCCGGGTCCCTAGTCGCCAGGCTGGGCGGGGGGCTCGCTCGGCCTCCGCGGCGGGCTCCCCTCTCCTCCTCCCCTTCCTGGAGGGGCGGGGGCGCCGAGGGCGGGGTGGGAGGTGCCCGGCGCGGCAGCGGCTCCCCGCCCCTCCCGCGGCTCCGGGTCCGGGCCCGGCCGCGGCTCTGCCAGGCCTCCGGGGCTCGCTCCGGGCCTGTCACTTCCTGCCGGGCCGAGAGGGTGGGGGCTGCGGGCCGGGGGCTGCGGGCCGGGCTGGAGGAGGGGGCTGGCGGGGAGGTGCTTCCGGGGCAGCTGGACCCCTCCCCCGTCCCTCCCCTCCCCTCGGCGCCCTCCTCCCCCTCCTCCCTCCCGCGCGTCCCTCGTTTCCTGCCGGCGCCCGTTGCCATGACGACGCCGCTCCCGGGCCTCTGCGCTCCAGGCCCCGGGGTTGGTTTTTTGTTGGGTTTTTTTTTTCCCCCCCGTCTCTCGCTCTCTTTCTCCTCTTTTTTTCCCTTCTTTCTCTCCGAGTTCTGCACGCCGGTTGGAGGGACGAAACTGAGAAAGTGCTGGCCTCTAGTGGGGACCTCGCTCTCACCGAGGAGATGCGAGAAGGGAGGGAAGTGACGTGAAAAGGGGGGGAAAAAAGGAGGTATTTTCTGGAGCTTCTGGGAATAAGGGATAGAAAGAAAGGATCAAAGGGACGATCAAGCAGAGAGGGAGAAAGCGAAGCCACAACCCTAAGAGAAACGACAGACTGGGAAAGGGAATTAAGCCGAGGAAAGGAGAGAAGGGGGGGGGGGATGACTGAGGAATTGCAGAGAGAATGCTGATTGTTTAATCCCTCACCTCAACTCCGAGAAGGCGGGAAAGAAGGCTGCTCTGAAGCTGAACCCATTAGGAGTTGACGTTCATTTAAAAGCAGCCCCGCAATAAGACTTGCTTTGAATAACACATTTAGGTCTGTAGTTTCAGGGATTTTATGTACGTGTGTGTTGTTAGATTTAAATGTGTATGTAAAAGAGAACGACAAAAATAAGGGAAGAGGCATAAAGAGAACAGAACAATGGGGCTGTATTTGGGGATGCTAAACACTGGATGAGGCAGTAGCCTTTGTCATTTTATTTACGATAGCAGTTTGTCAGTTTTTAATTCTCCTAGTCTTGTGAATATTCAGGAAATATTCGCAGAGCACCTAGGATGTGCCGCCTCCTGTTTTGGAAGCTTGGATTACTTCCGTGCACAGAACAAAGATAATTGCCCTCCTTTACCTTTACAGAAGGCTGGGGGACTCCTCCTGGACTAGTAACTGAGGCTGGTGCTTTTCTGGTGTCCTCTTAATCCAGTAACTATTTTTTACGTCGTATTTTTTTCTAAACTCTGTTTTCGTCAGTTATTTTCTCTTCATTCTCTCCTTTAAAAGCCAATGCATGCTTTGTTTTTAGAGGAAAAAATAGGAGTTCTCTCTTTGTTTATAAATTAGATCCATTTAGATTTGCACCCAGAGAGGTGTGTTTGGACTCCTGGCTCTTAGTTTGTGGTAGCCAGATTTGTGTCAAGAAATCCCTGCCAGGCTTCTAAGAACCAGCCAGACGAGTATGTGAGGAAGAAACCGGAGGGCAGCCAAAGGACTGGAAAAGCCAAAGGCATGAGGTATAGGGAGGTAAAAGGGTATGTTGTCATGATGGTTGACAGGCTTTGGCAGAGGATGAATTGAAAAGATTCTGGCAGAGAACTAGTGGTAAAAACTAGGTAAAGCATTAGCCATTTAATTCAAACTTAGGTTTTTGGCATGTCAAAGAAATTTAAAGCTTTCTTGCGGAAATGTACAGTGGATATTGAGCCTAAGCTAAATCTCCGAGCACCAATGAAAAAGTTGTTGTATCCATAGATAATTTTCAGATGATACAAGGCTCACATTACTCATGTACTTCCATGGGTTCCATGGGAGAATTATTGCTGTTAAGTGTCTAAAGAAGGTCCGTAATATATTCCAAGGATAAGGAATCCAGGTACCAGAGAGTATTTTTCCAAAAGCCCGTGGAAGTTGCATACCTTGGCAACTTCCAGCCATTCTAGCCCCATTGGAAGTGAAGCACTACTACCATATAGAGATGCATTCTGGCTCTAAAGATGTTTTGTATTCCCTGGTCACCAGCCCTACCTCTACCAAAAGTTACACATTTCGATGATATTAGGGGAAAAAGATAGTGATGATGTATAATTTTGTTGAATGATCTCAGTCTAGCCTGGGAATACTCATAGACCATGTCTTATGGATTATGAACCAGTAGTTTAATTTTCTGACCTAAAATCTTGTACCCCATATTTCACAGTAATTCTTTTCAACTTCATTTCCCTCTAAGACAGACCAGTCTTTCAGAGTCATGGGGTCTTAGCAGTTTTCCAAACACAATTTCAGGATGAAAAAGAATGGATCAATAATAAAGTGAAGTATTGGGAAAAACTCCATCCATAGGAAAATCATTCTCGTGGACTAAATCAGCTTGGGAACAGGTACTGAAGAATGTGTCTCCCTCGATGTAAACAGAGCAAAACAATTTGTAATCCCTAGAAAATCCTTGACTGACTTTTCCTTTTTTTTTTTTTTTTTTCCTAATTTTGCTAAGCTTTCTCATTTTCATTTAATGATTCTGCTGGAATTAGTCTTTTCTTTTTCAAACTAAATAGTTCTGAATGGAAAGCTAAATAATTTCTTTACTCTGCATAACACTGAAAGTCATTAGCCTAAATAGGTGAAAAGGAAATGCATTCTATCTGTTTAAGTAGAAGCCCTCCCCTTGCAAGCTCAGCTAAATAAGGAAAGATCAGGATTTGAAAGGAGCTTAGTTGTTCGACAACAACTAAAGCAAATAGAATAGTAGGTTGGCCAATATAATTTTGCATATCAACCTAACATTGAATAACCTTTCCTCAAAACTTCTAAGCCCAGCAGTGCACAATAAATTGAGGAAGAGTGGGCCCTTACCCCTCGAGGTGTTAGTACCATTGGAAAGTATCTGTTTACAGGTAACCAAGTAAGTAAACAAGTATGATCATGACTTCTATGCAAAGGTGACCTGGACGAAGTAGGGAAAATAGGAAACCATAACCTTCACTCTAACTATCACCAATTGCAGGTGTGAACCACCATACACGTCACAGTCCCATGCCACCACCAGGCTATATGCCACTTTAAGGTCTAGTCGGGAGGAAATAAGATGAAGATTAAAAGGACTTAGAGACTCTCGCAAAAGAAGAACTTTAAAATTATCCAAGCCCCTCAACTTTAATGGAGAAAATTGAAAGCTAAAAGATGAATGTAAAAGAGGGACATTTCGTAATCCTTACTAAAAAGAAGATGTCCAGTAAATATTAGTTAACTGAATTAATTCCCTAGATGTTTGCCGTTCTTTGAATAAACTATATAATTTATTATATAGTTTATATATAATGAATAACTGAATAAAATATGCGGAATTAAAAAATAAAAAATGCCTCCTATTCCTCACCACTAATACCCATGATGGAGTTCTCAGGACACACTACCCTGAAATAAAGCACCTTGTTGTAGATTATTTTTAACTGAAGAGAGTTTGAAAAACAATGGCAGAAACCCGAAAGTCATTCTAAACTCCTGCTTCCCTCTTCCTTCTTCTCTAAAACAGGTCATAAAACCCTCCTGTGAGAGGTGCCCTGGGCAGAAAGGAACATCCTTATCTCTGAAGACAAAGGGACACCAAGACGAGTCTCCCGATTTATAACAATTACCTCATACTCTTTAACTTACGATATTCCCCTACTACTGTTCACTCTTTATCAAACCTAGCATAAAACCACCCTGGTCTATATCTTTGGGTCTTCATTTTCTGATGAAGGCTCCCAAGTCACATCAAAATTATAATAAATAAATTTTGTTGAAATAAATTTGTAGGTCTGAGATGGGGTCACTTCTGCCCAGGATGCTAGGCCAGCAAACTGAAATTTAGATAAATGTCATGTCCCTGTAAATACTTCACTAGGCCAAAAACTCAATATATCCAATCAGCCAATCCCCAAACACTAAGCCAAACCTGAGCTCAATAATTACTTCCTTGTTTTTTATTATTTATTCTATAAAAGTTTCCTGCCTTCTTCCCCATTTTGTAGTTCTCCGAATGGAAACTGTCCACTTGTTAAAGTGTTAAATAAAGTTTGTTTGTGTCTACTACATTGTGTTCTTTAATCATTTTTTTTAAAGATTTTATTTATTTCACAGACAGAGATCACAAGTAGGCAGAGAGGCAGGCAGAGAGACAGAGAAGCAGGCTCCCTGTTGAGCAGAGAGCCCCATACGGGAATCGCCTGGGACCATGACCTGAGCCCAAGGCAGAGGCTTTAACCCACTAAGCCACCCAGGGGCCCATGTTATTTAATCATTTTTTTTTAAAGATTTTATTCATTTATTTGACAGAGATCACAAGTAGGCAGAGAGGCAGGCAGAGAAGGAGAGGAGGAAGCAGGCTCCCCGCTGAGCAGAGAGCCCGATACTGTCTCCATCCCAGGACTCTGGGATCATGACCTGAGCCGAAGGCAGAGGCTTTAACCCACTGAGCCACCTAGGCGCCCCTTATTTAATCATTTTTAAACAATTTGTATGCTTTTCTCCGGTTAATCTATTTTTGTCAATTTAACTCTCAGGCTTGGCCAGCGACCCTAAGAGGGTTAAAGGAAAACTTTTTCCATCTACTACATTGACCATACTTCCTTTAGAGTAGAAGTTTAAACTTACCATATTGATTGATTCTTCTCAGTATTCCATCCAGCATGTCCATCAAAAAAAATGGATAGGGGCCCCTGGGTGGCTTCAGCTCAGGTCCTGATCCCAAGGTCCAGGGATCAAGCCCCACATCATCGGAGGTCCCTGCTTGGGGGAAGCCTGCTTCTCCCTCTCCCAGTCCGCCTGTTTGTGTTCCCTCTCTCACTGTCAAATAAATAAACTCTTAAAAAAAAAAAAAAAAAAGAAAGAAATGGATACACCCCCACATCCTAGAGTAGCAAAAAGTTAACAATAACATAGGATTCAACAGTTTAGACTGTTAGCATCCAATTAGGGCAAATAATGTACCTACTTTGGGCCTTGATTTTTTTTCTGTAAAATAGGAATAACACCCTGTAGTTATTGGAAGTAAATATAACACTTATAAACTATTTCATACAATGTCAGACACACAATATGATCTTTTATTATTAGCCTATTTCATTAACTCAATATTTTTGTCATCACCAAATTATCTAAATCACTATTTTTTTTAAAGATTTTTTTGTCTATTCATTAAAGAGAGAGACCCAGCAAGAGCAGGGGTAGGTGGGGAGGGTCAGAGGGAGAGGCACCGACCAGGGCTAGGTCCCGTGATCCCTAGGATCATGACCTGAGCCAAAGGCAGATGCTTAACCAACTGAGCCACCCACATACCCTCCTAAATCTCTATTTTTTATTGAGAGGAAGAAAGAAAAGAAGGAAGGAGGGAAGAAGAAAAGAGAAGAAAAAAGAGTGTTTCCTTCCCCATGTACAAGATTGACCTCCTTTTGGGGGGAGGCGGAGAGGATGCCTGGCTGGCTCAGTCAGAAGAGCATATACCTCTTGATCTCAGGGTGGTGAGTTGGGAGTCCCAGGTTAGGTGTAGAGATTACTTTTTTAAAAATTACCTCCTTGGGACTTCCCGTGTGTCTTCTGGTCTACTTTTCTAGGTTTGGGTACAAATCTATGTTGAAACCAAGCATTAGATTTATACCACTTGGGGTTATGTACCCTAGGTCAAGAGAGCTAATCTCCTGGGAAGAAGTCCAAAAGGAAAAAATGATTTAAATATAATTAGAGCTTCTGTTCATGACTTCACATACATTCTTGTGTTCAACCCTCTCAATAACCTTTTTCACTAGCTATTATTAATCCTTAATATACAAATGAAGAAATTAAAGTGTAGGAAGGTTGGGGAAATTGCTCAAAGTTCATGAAAATGGTAAGTAATAGAATTTAAATTCAATTCTGCCTGAGTTCATCACATCTTTCATTCTATGAAAATAGAGTAGTGCAAAAGATCTATTTAAAATGCATAGCACACACATTAACGTTTGCACAAAGATACCCAGCATTTGCCACTGTAAATACGTGCCGTGGAAGGCTCACATTGCCTTTGTTAGCAAGGGACCTAGCTCTGGTCCGCGAAGATACTGGAGAGATGTCTCAGCAAAAAAATAAAGACGAGAATTGTATATATTATTTCCCTAAATTCTCTGTTTTCTCCCTTGATGCTTATAACCTATGGTATGCAGAGAATGGTTCCAAAGATGTCCTCATCTATGAAACCTGTGAATGTATTATGGCATGGAAAAGGGGCATTAAAGTCGCAGATGGAATTAAGGTTGTTAATCGGCTGCCCTAAAAATAGGGAGATTGGGGGCGCCTGGGTGGCTCAGTGGGTTAAGCCTCCCTTCGGCTAGGGTTGTGATCTCAGGTTCCTGGGATGGAGTCCCGCATGGGGCTCTCTGCACAGCAGAGAGCCTCCTTCCCCCTCTCTCTCTGCCTGCCTCTCTGCCTACTTGTGATTTCTGTCTGTGTGTCAAATAAGTAATTAAAATCTTTTTTAAAAAAATTAAAAAAAAATAGGGAGATTGTTCTATATTATCTTAATGAAGCCAAATAGCAAGGATCTTTAAAAGTGTAAGTGGGAGACAGAATAGACAAGTTGAATGTTGCCATATGAGAAGGACTGTCATTGCTGACCTTGAAGATGGAAGGGGACCATGAACTAAGCAATGCAGGAAGCCTCTAGAAGTTGGGGAAAAAAACAAGGAAATGGATTTTCCCCTACAGTCTACAGTAAAGGGCACAGCCCTGTGGTCCCTCAATTTCTACCCAGTGAGATGCATGTCAGACTTCTGACCTATAGAATTGTGAGGTAATAAATTTGTGTTGCTTTAAACACTGAGTTGTGGTAAAAACTGTTAGAGCAGCAATAGAAAACTAATATATAAGCTGACCAATATTTCCAAAAGCAGCAGCAAATTTTAGGCCTTCTCTGCAACCTAAAGTCCATCCAATTGCCAACTTCATGACTCCTTTGTCTGCTAACAGCAGGATACAATATATTGTATCAATGCTTTGACTAATCAATAACTAAGTGCCAGGAATTATTTTGAGTGGCATCTTTTCAGTTCTGTGAAAATGATATTAACATGTAATTTTCAAAAATGTAGAGTCCCAACTCTCCTGCAAATAGAAGATGAAGAGGTGTCAAAGGTTTTCTATAACTTGTTAAGTAATGAAACAACAAATGAGACATTAAAATCAGCTCAAACTTCGAGAAGCTTGGTGCTTACAGTCAATTTTTTCAAAAATATTTTATTTACTTATTGGACAGAGATCACAAGTAGGCAGAGAGGCAGGCAAAGAGAAGAGGTGGAAGCAGACTCTCTGCTGAGCAGAGAACCGGATGCCGGACTATAAAACTGCTTAGCGGCAAAGAAAGGAATAAGAAGATATGTGTATACATATATCATATATATGTATACACATGCACATATATAATGGAATACTATTTAGCCATCAAAAAGAATGAAAACTTGTCATTTGCAATGACATGGATGGAGTTAGAGTATATTAAGCTAAGTGGACTGTGTCAGTCAGAGAAAGACAAATATCATATGATCTGTAGAATTTAAGGTAGAAAACAGATGAACATATGGCAAGAGGGAAAAGGAAAAAAAGAATAGGGGGAAACAAGCCATAACAGACTCTTTTTTTTTTTTTTAATTTATTTATTTGTCAGAGAGAGAGAGAGCACAAGCAGGGGGAGCAGCAGGCAGAGGAAGAGGAGAAGGGGCCCTGCAGAGCAAGAAGCCTGGTGCGGGACTTGATCCCAGGATCTTGGGATCATGACCCAAGCCAAAGTCAGACACTTAACTACCTGAGCCACCCAGGTGTCCCATGTCAATGGTTTCTTAGGTTGTAAAGCCTCTAAGGTTGTTGTGCCAAAAGGCGAACTCATGAAGTCTCCCCTGATTTCTATTTTTTATTTGTAAATGACTGCAACATGTTCTCTGTGTCATCATAATATTGCATAATATAATATTGCATAATAAAATAATCAATTGGAGAAGACTGTAAGATAAAGTTACAAGTTCTAGGAGAGAAAATTGAAAATTTTTGAAAGCTTCATTTGAGAGTTAACACAGTCCCATAGAAGTAAGGCACTTTGTAGGAGAAAATAATCAATTTGTATATATTTTAGCTTGTATTATGTTTTCAACACTGTGCTATCCAATGTAAGGAATACAGCAGAACTATAAAACATTATGCCTGTTCTCAAAAAGCTTGTAATATGGTAGTATAGAAAAAAATTACTGATATAAATTGCAGCAGGCAATCAAAACATACAAATTTTTCTTTGCTGAAAATACTAACCGTATCATATATAATCTCTGGACAGTGAATGGAAGAAAAGAAAACTAATATCAGACTAAAGGATTTCACATGTAATGTCCTATTTAATTCTCTCAAGCATTCCTTGAATTAAGGACTATTTTCTCCACTTTTATAAATGAGGTTACCAAAACAAATATGCTAAATGACTTATCCATGGTAACTGATGAGCTAAATAATTAATCCATGGTAATATTAATAAATATTAGAACTCAGACTAAAACTACATCCTTTATTGTTTTTACCATATAGAGGCAACCTTTAAAATCTGTTACAAAGGGAGGTGCCTGGGTGTCTCAGTTGGTTAAGCATCTGCCTTCCACTCAGGTCATGATCCCAGGGTCCTGGGATGAGCCCTGCTTCTTCTTCTGGCTCTTTGCTCAGCAGAAGCCTGCTTCTCCCTCTCTGTCTGCCCTTCTCTCCTTGCTCATGCTTGCTCTCTCTCAAATAAATAGACAAAATCTTAAATAATAATAAAAAGACTTGTCACAAATGTTCCAGATCTTTCTCTTTCTGGGCATATGGTGGGATTGTATTTCCCTGCCCACTGGAAGTCAGGCATGGCTGTGTGACCTGCTCCAGCCAGTGAAATGTGAGCGGATGTGATATGAATCATTTCTGAGCAGAAGCCTCAAGAACTGGTACACCCAATTAACCTTGTTCTCTCTTCCTCTGCCACAAAATGTAACAATATTCAATATGGCAGCTGCTTAATCACTTTGGGCCCTGGAATGAAGACAACATGGAGCACAGGCCCTATCCAACCCTCAAGGGACATGAAAAATGAGGAATAAGTGTTTTTACTTTAAGCACTAAGCTTTAAGTTTGTTTACTTTGGCAACTTATAACCAGTCCTAACTCACTAGAACTGGAAATATGGAGCCATTCTCATTAAATTCCTAAAATATGTGACTTTAGCTTAAGAACTAGTCAGCAGGTGATGAGGAAACTCATTGGAGACTGAAAGTCTGGGACGATATGTTGTTATTTTGTCTGTAATAACTTGAAAGTCAGAAAATATATTTGACCATGTTATAGGTCTAGAAGAAGTTGGAAAATGGAATATTAGTAGCATATTTTGGTTACTACGTTCAACAGAAATTGACAAGGTGCTACAAGAGATGACCACGGCAAAGAACTGGCCAGTTTTCCATCAGGAGTGTAAGGGAAAAGAGAATCCTAAGCTCTGGGTATTTAATGCGATCTGAAGGGGCAACTGTGAGCTAAAACTTTTGAATAATAGAGGTCAATGAGACCTTAGTTTTGTGGCAAAGATCAAATAAAGTTATGGTAGTCCCATTAGTTGTTAAAACCTCAGAATGGATTAATGTATTGCCCAGCAAATTCTTTCAGTTAGAAAAAATGGCTCAGAGTATAGCTCTCCCAAGAAAGCTGCTTAAGTCTAGAGTAGCCTCAGACTGAGAAAGATATAAATCTTGAAAGAATTACTGTTGTGGCTAATGACACATGGAGGTGACAAGAATAAAAGAGATAACAAGCTGACTAACTTTGAAACCATGAACCTGAATTAGGAAATCTATAGACATCGGAGATGGAAAATGACTCCAAGATGCTTAATCTTCTGTAGAGAGCAAGCAAGGTGTAAACACAGCTCAGTAATCTAGCATCTTCTTCAGCAATGGCCAAGGGAAATAATGGCAAAGGAAGATCTCTCAGAGGGAGGAGCCAGGACCACAGAGAACACAGACTGGTGAGTCCCACCTGGAAAACAGAACTGATTAAGAAAATTTCTGATTGGGGCGCCTGGGTGGCTCAGTGGGTTAAGCCGCTGCCTTTGGCTCGGGTCGTGATCTCAGGGTCCTGGGATCCAGCCCCGCATCGGGCTCTCTGCTCGGCGGGGAGCCTGCTTCCCCTTCTCTCTCTGCCTGCTGCTCTGCCTCGCTGTGATCTCTCTATCCGTCAAATAAATAAATAAAATCTTAAAAAAAAAAATTTCTGATTAAGAAAATTCCTCATCGGGGTGCTTGGGTGGTTCAGTGGGTTAAAGCCTCTGCCTTCAGCTCAGGTCATGATCCCAGGGTCCTGGGATAGAGCCCCCCATCGGGCTCTCTGCTCAGCAGGGAGCCTATTTCCTCCTCTCTCCGCCTGCCTCTCTGTCTACTTGCAAATAAATAAATAAATAAAATCTTAAAAAAAAAAAGAAAAAGAAAGAAAGAAAAAGAAAATTCCTCATCTCCTGAGTAAGAGACCCTCTGAACATTTGTCTAGAATTTTTCCAGGGTAACAATTTTTCCAGTTTTTTTTTTTTTTTTAAAGGAGCTCAGGATTCCTTATCTCTCTTTCTTTATTTCTCTCTCTTTTTTTAGATTTTTATTTATTTATTTGACAGACAGAGATTACAAATAGGCAGAGAGGCAGGTAGAGAGAGAGGGTGGGGAAGGAGGCTCACTGCTGGGCAGAGAGCCCAATGTGGGGCTTGATCCCAGAACCCTGAGATCATGACCTGAGCTGAAGGTAGAGGCTTTAACCCACTGAGCCACCCAGGCAACCCTGAACTTGTATTTAATAGGGCCCTCTCCAGCTGCCTTCATATTATGGTGCTATGGAATAATTCTTTCTCTCCCCTGCCATAGAGCCTTGTAACTGTACTTTAAGATAGAAAAGAAGAAATCAGGAATAAGAGAAAATGTGCCCCACTGGTTTTGCCAGAACCATGATCGGTTAGATAAACTGTTGAGGGGGAAAAATGCTGGTTCAATACTTCAAACAGCATTAGAATTCAAACAGAATGGAATCATTCAACACAAGAGATGAAAACATGCATACTCTGAAAAAAAGTACATCACATATCACTGAAGAGCAAATGCTAGTGGATAGCTATTATTTAAGGAATATCTCATACCCAGCTTCTGTATTTCTGTAACAACTGTTAGAGGGTAAAAGATGACATTTCTTTTTTTCCTTCTTTTTTTTTTTTTTACTTTTTTCCAAAACTGACATTTCTTACCCGAATACATGTATGACTGAGTAAGCACAGAATTTTTTAATATTTCTTTTTTTTAAAGATTTTATTTACTTATTTGACACAGAGAGAGATCACAAGTAGGCAGAGAGGCAGGCAGAGAGAGGGAGAAGCAGGCTTCCTGCTGAGCAGAGAGTTCAGTTGTGGGGCTTGATTCCAGGACCCTGAGATCATGACCTGAGCTGAAGGCAGAGGCTTAACCCCCTAAGCCACCCAGGTGCCTGCACAGAATATTTCTGAAAAGATATACAAGAAACTGAGAACTGTCTACATTAACTTGACTTTACTATTCTACTGTCCTCACCAACAGGAATTTAGTATCCCAGGAAATTCTTACCCAGAAAATAAAAGTTGCAAATAATTGTCGTGTTCAATTCAGGAACATCCAGAAAAACCATCTGAAACTCCTGAGCTTTTCCATAGGCAGTTATCAAATGATTATTCCCTAAGACATTTCAAAACCCTCACCATCACTGTGTCTATAGTCCTAAACCATGATCCTTAACCAATCTTAATCAAACCCCTACACTGAAAGATGCCCCCATTCAAACCAGACCTCCAAATCACACAAATATCTTGACTTAGCCCTCCCCTCCCAAACACTACTAAAGTTTCTCCAAGGCAGGGTGCTTCCTTACCACCGTTTGAATAAACCCAGCTTTGCCTTATCATGGGTGTTAGTATTTTCAGGGAGCTAGTTAGCATTTGTCAAAACTAACAGTCGTTAATCTTGAAGAGCAAACAGAGAAGAGACAAGGAAGGTGGGGTTTTTTGTGCCCTTGAATTTTACAGCAGTATGTTTTATCTATTCCTAAATAAATGATAAAAACAAAAATGAGGTAAAATCCGAACATTATGTGTACTCCCCTCTCTGGCCAGAAGGTGTCACTTTCTTACGTAGGTCCAAGCTGCCTCTACCCTTTCTCAGTCAGTTACAGGGCAGTAGACCTGAAAGGAACTCCTGGGAAGGAAGAGTTCAGGATCTCTCCTCACAATAATAGCTAATATTTATTGAATGTTTACTAAATGCCAAATAATATTTTTAATGGCTGTAAGGTAAAATTAATATAACTAACCACACATTTTTTTTTAAAGATTTTATTATTTATTTGACAGACAGAGATCACAAGTAGGCAGAGAGGCAGGCAGAGAGAGAGGGGGAAGCAGGCTCTCCACTGAGCAGAGAGCCTGATGCGGGGCTCGATTCCAGGACCCTGAGATCATGACCTGAGCCGAAGGCAGAGGCTTAACCCTCTGAGCCACCCAGGCGCCCCTAACCACACATATTTAAAGTCTACAACTTTTTATTTCTTTTTAAAGACTTTATTCATTGGTGGATGGGGAAACAGAGAGAGCACAAGCAGGGGGAGTGGCAGGTAGAGGGAGAAGCAGTCTCCCTGCTGAGAAGGAGCCTGCTGTGGGGCTCCTTGATCCCAGGAACCCCGAGATCATACATAACCTAAGCCAAAGGCAGATGCTTAACCGACTGAGCCACACAGACACCCTGCTGCCTGCATTTCTTTCTGCAGATATGCCATTTCACTTCAGTGCACATGAAAATTTTAACAATCGTGCTGCCTGTGATGACAGGGGTGTCACCTGGGGTGGTGACTGCGCCACCTGCCTGCAGGGATGAGGTTCTCTTCTGCAGCTGGTCAGTTGAGGATCCAGCAACAAAAGCACCATTTAGAGTCTTTTTCTTGGACCTGTTCTGATACCACTGTGTCAAATCAGATCGTCTAGGAAGCAGACTTTGAGATGTAACTTCGCATGTAGGAAATTTATTAAGGAATGATCTCAAGACCAATACCTGTTGTTGATGAAGGGAGAAGCTGGCTGCAATTAATTCCTTCAGTGAATCTCATGAGGAGCTCTGGAGCTGAGATGATTGTGCAGACTGTTCCCAAATTGAGGCAAGAAGGTAGAATATTTATCCCCCACACTGGCCCGTTGTTGATTATGGGCTGTCCCAGGGAAATGGATAATAGCTGAGGGCAATAATCCAGAAGGAACACGGCTGCAAGTTGTCAGCTGTTAATACTCCCAGTACCTGGCGCAAATAAATGCTTCTGAGCTGAAATGGAATAGATGTGGGTGCTGTGCCAGAGTCTCCTACACTGTTATATAGATTGCAAGGTTTTGTACCTAAATAATCTAAAAGATTCTAAGGAAAAATCAAGACAATAAGTAGATTTAGGGGCCTCTGAGTGGCTCAGTCTGAATCCTCTGCCTTCAGCTCAGGTCATGATCCCAGGGTCCTTGGATTAAGCCAGGCATCAGGTTTCCTGCCCAGCAGGAAGCCTGCTACTCCCTCTCCAACTTCCCCTGTTTGTGTTCCCTCTCTCGCTGACTCCCTCTCTGTCAAATAAATAAGTAATCTTTTTTTTTTTAAAAAAAAAAGCAGATTTCTAAAGATCACTGGATTCAAGTCCAAATATAAAACAAACAGGAAATTAAATTTAAAGACTACTATCAGGGGTGCCTGGGTGGCTCAATGGGTTAAGCCTCTGCCTTCCACTCAGGTCATGGTCTCAGGTCCTGAGACTGAGCCTTCATTGGGCTCTCTGCTCAGCAGGGAACCTGCTTCCCTCTCTCTCTGTGTTAAATAAATAAATAAATCTTAAAAAAAAAAAAAAAAAAGACTTATCATTTACAATAGTATAAAAAAAAACCCTATAAATACTTAGGAATAAATCTAACATAATTTGCACAACACCACTACATTGAAAACTATAAAACATTGATAAGAGAAATTAAGAATGACCCTTAAATCGATGGATAAAGCATATTTATAAATCAAAAGATAATACTATAAAGATGTCAGTAATCTGCAAATCTATAGCTTCAAAACAATCCTTCCAAGTTCCCAGCAGGTGTTTTGAGGAAATTAACAAACTGATTTAAATTCATATGGAAATTCAAAGGCCAGGGAATAGCCAAGGCCATCTTTTTTTTTCTTTTTTTTTTTAAGATTTTATTTATTTGACAGAGATCACAAGTAGGCAGAGAGGCAGGCAGAGAGAAAGGGAAGCAGGCTCCCTGCTGAGCAGAGAGCCCAATGCAGGGCTCAATTCCAGGACCCTGGGATCATGACCTGAGCCAAAGGCAGAGGCTTTAACCCACTGAGCCACTGAGCCACCCAGGCACCCCTGGCAAAGGCTATCTTGAAGAAGAATCACAAAACTAGAAACTATACTACCATTATAAAGCTATTGTGTGTGTGTGCATGTGTATGTGTATGTCGGTGACATTATTGTGAGAATAAGCAAACTAAACAATGAAAAAAGAATCCAGAAGTAAACTCTCATATGTAAGGTTACCTTGTCTATAGTAAAATAACACACCACAATGTAGTAAGGAAAAGATGGTGTTTCAATAAATGATGCTGAGTCAATTGAGTATCCATAGAGAAAAACAATGTATTTTGTCCCCTACTTCATACCATTTGCGAAAATTAATTCCAAGTGGACTTTATATCAAATGTGAAAGTTAAGAGGCACTTATCATTTACATTTACTTGGTTTTTTCAGTGGTTTGAACATGTGACTCTTGATCTCAAGTCTGTCCCATGTTCAGTGCAGAGATTACTTTTAAAAAATAATAAAATCTCGGGGCGCCTGGGTGGCTCAGTGGGTTAAGCCGCTGCCTTCGGCTCAGGTCATGATCTCAGGGTCCTGGGATCGAGTCCCGCATCGGGCTCTCTGCTCGGCAGGGAGCCTGCTTCCCTCTCTCTCTCTCTCTCTCTGCCTGCCTCTCCATCTACTTGTGATTTCTCTCTGTCAAATAAATAAATAAAAAATCTTTAAAAAAAAAAAAGTTTTTAAATAAGTAAACCATTTATTATTTTCATTACCTATCCAATATGTCCAAGAACAGGACAGATCCGTGATGTCATCAGACACCCAAACACCTTTTATCTTTCTGCTCTCTCAGCTTCAGCATATGGCTTTCATCTGCATGATTGCAAAAGGATGCTGTTCCTCCAGGGTTCTTTTTTTACCCAAATATTTTTATTTACTTATTTGACAGAGAGAGAGACACCGAGAGAGGGAACACGAGCAGGGGGAGGGGGAAGGGGAGAATCGTTAAGACTGAGCCACCCAGGCAACCCAGAATATGCAGTTTCTAACAGAAAATGTGAGCCCAGTTTGGTAAGTCCTCAGTAGGAAGTACATAGTGCTGTAGGAATGGAGAGGAGTTCTTGCGGAAGACTTACTAGAGTAGAAAACACACCTTGCAGGCCATAGCTTACAGGACCAAGGAAAGTCCTCCAGGCAGGGTTGAGGTGGAGATGGAGAGGCTTTGCAAGCAGCATAAAAAGCATGTTTCAGAATTATCAGAGAACATATTAGAAACAGGAAACTAAACGTAGTTTGGTGTTCCTAGAGAAATAAGGGTAAGGTGGGGAGACCAAAGGGACATCGGGAAGCAGATACAGGAAGAACTCTCTGCTTTCCTCCTTCCCCGTTTCTGCCTGAAAGCAAAGCATTAATTTCCTTTTGTGAGAGTGTCTCCACTCCCTTCTCCCATACCAGGAAGAGACCAACCTTTATCACAGGAGATAGAAAGTCAGCATTAATTTTTTTTTAAGATTTTATTTATTGATTTGATAAGAGAGTGAGTGAATGAGATGGAGAGAGAGAAGGAGCAGAGGGAGAGGGAGTAGACTCCCCATGGAGCAGTGAGTCTGATGTGGGACTCAATCCCAGGACCCCAGGATCATGACAGGAGCCTAAGGCTGACACTTAACCAAATGAGCCACCCAGGTGCCCAGTCAGCATTAATTTGTATCTGCACAAGTAAACCTTACTAAAATAGCCTCAATCTTCTATTCCTTTCCCCCTCTATTTATTTACTTTCATGCAATGTCATTGCACCTAGAAGCCCAAATCCCTTTTCCTTTGTTTTGTCATTTCTTCCACAACAGCATCACCCTTTGTAAAACTAATAATATAAGCCCCCAGGCCTAACTGATTCTTGGGGTTTTCACTTTTTTCCTGTGAAGTGACCTGGTGCATACAAATAGATCTTTTCTCCTGCTAATCTGTCTTTTGCCAGTTTAATTCACAGGACCCAGGCACTGAATAGAAGGGGTTAGAAGCAAAGGTTTTCCTCTCTCATGTATTGTACATGTATTGTACAATTTCTCTCTACTTTCTCAAACTAACTTTTAGACACACACACACATACACAAACCCATGAGTGTGCTGGACTACTTGGATGAAATGCAGAAAGGCAGAGATAGGGAATCCTGGTCAGCTAGTCTTTTATCAATCATGTTTTGTCCTGCAGTGCTTGGCTGGCTGAACACAGTCAGTCCCTTATTTAGGATTCTCTACTCTGACCCCACCTGAATCCGTAAATATGATTCTCTGACATGTCTGGGTCAAAAGGTCTAATGAAGAAGCCAGAATGTGAGTTTTGGTTAAAGGGAGATCATCATCTTCAAACAGAACCTTTGGTATCCACAGAAATATGCACAGGGCCAAGGACGCAGATTTTCTTTCCAAAGAAAAAAATATTTTTAATCTATTCCCAAAGCCCTAAGTTACATCTTCTCTTAGATTTAACCCTCAGGAAGATGTTTTTATCTTCCGTGGATCACCTCTGTATCCCCTCTGGAGAGTTCCCCTATGTGGCTAAACCACATTTCCTCTCCCAGTGGGCTTTTCCATGTAATTCCTCTTTGTGTGAATATTCCTCCCCATCTCCCGCAGCCCTTCATTCTGGCGTCTATGCGTCTACGTAGTAGAAAGTAGCTGAGGTTCAAGCCTGCTCATTTATTACTCACTCTCTAGTCAGTCACAGAAAGCACATTATTTGATTGAATGTATTTTGCTTTAAGAGGCAGAAGAATGCTGTCCAGTAATGTCACAGAGGATTAAATCAGTCTCTTTCCAACTTCTATCCTGGGAGACGGAAAAAAAAAATCATGATACTCAGAAAATCTTCACAAGTATAGAGAAGCTTTTTCTTATCCATTTATTTTTTAATTTTTAAAAATAGGGTTCCCACTGAGGAGGGAGCCCAATGTGTAGCTCGATCCCAGGACCGTGGGATCCTGATCCAAACCAAAGGCAAATGCTTTAACAACTGAGCCACTCAGGCGCCCCTAATTATTTTTTAAAAGTTATTTCTATGCCAATCGTGGGGCTTGAACTCACAGTGCTGACATCAAGAGTCCAATGTTCTACTGACTGAGCCAGCCAGGCTTGTCCTTGTTTTTTCCTATGTAGAAAAAATCTCACAAAAGCATGTTGAAATTATTAATAGTGTTATCTCATGGGAGTAGAATCAGGTAATTTTTACTTTTCCCTTAGCATTTTTATATAACAAAGATGTAGAATGTAAAAGTAATTTTAAAAATTCATCAATTTTAATCAGAAAAAATATTGTTTTTAAAAATCACATAGATGGCTACTTGGGTGGCTCAGTTGGTTAAGCATCTGACTCTTGACTTTGGGTCAGCTCATGATCTCAAGGTCTTGAGATCAAGCTGTGTCATCTGGCTCCATGCTCACTGGGGAGTCTCCTCCTCTCTTTCTCCCTCTACCCCTCCCCCTACTCTTGCTTTCTCTGTCTGTCTCTCTCTCTCTCTAAAATAAATAAATCTTTTTTAAAAATAAAAAAATAAAAATCATCTGGGGCGCCTGGGTGGCTCAGTGGGTTAAGCCTCTGCCTTTGGCTCGGGTCATGATCTCAGGATCCTGGGATCCAGCCCCACATCAGGCTCTCTGCTCAACAGGGAGCCTGCTTCCCTCTCTCTCTGCCTGCCTCTCTGACTACTTGTGATCTCTGTCTGTCAAATAAATAAATAAAACCTTTAAAAAAATAAAAAATAAAATAAAAATCATCACATAGACATCCTCACACAAATTCCACTGTTAACTTTTTCTGGTGTGAACTATGGAGATTATTCTTCTTCCTTTCAGAGTCTGGGACAAAAATGAGGGTGCCAGCCTGGTTCAGTCAATAGAGCACATGACTCTTGAGTCTTGTGAGTTTGAGCCCTATGTTTGGTACAGAGTTTACTTTAAAAGAAAAAAGTTCAAGACAAAAAAAAAAAAAAGAAAAGGAAAGCCTACTTTAGTTCTTTCTTTTTTTTTTTTTTTTTTAAGATTTTATTTATTTATTTGACAGACAGAGATCACAAATAGGCAGAGGCAGGCAGAGAGAGAGGTGGAAGCAGGTTCCCCTACCAAGCAGAGAGCCTGATTCGGGGCTCAATCCCAGGACCCTAGGATCGTGACCCAAGCCGAAGGCAGAGACTTTAACCCACTGAGCCACCCAGGCGCCCTGGAAAGCCTACTTTCTTTTCTTTTTTTTTTTTTTTAAAGATTTTATTTATTTATTTGACAGACAGAGATTACAAGTAAGCAGAGAGGCAGGCAGAGAGAGAGGAGGAAGCAGGCTACCTGCTGAGCAGAGAGCCCGATGTGGGGCTAGATCCCAGGACGCTGGGATCATGACCTGAGCCGAAGGCAGAGGCTTTAACCCACTGAGCCACCCAGGCGCCCCGAAAGCCTACTTTCTATCAAAAATTAACTACCAGGGTACCTGCATGGCTCAGGTTTTTTCTTTTTTTTTAAGCCTAGTTTAGAGATTTTATTTATTTATTTGACGGACCAATCACAAGAGGCAGAGAGGCAGACAGAGAGGGGGGGGGGGGAAGCAGAACCCTGCTGAGTAGAGAACCTGATGCATGGCTCCATCCAGACCTTGGAATCCTGACCTGAGCCGAAGGCAGAGGCTTTAACCCACTGAGCCACCCACACGCCCCTGCATGGCTCAGTTTTAAGTTAAGTGTCTGCCTTCGGCTCAGGTCATAATCCCAGGGTCCTGGGATGGAGCCCCACATCAAGCTCCCTGCCCTCTGCCACTTACCCTGCTTGTGTTCTCTCTCACTGTCCCTCTGTCAAATAAATAAATAAAATCTTTCAAAAAAAAAAATTAGCTTCCAAAAGACAGTAACAGTAACTCAGAAGAAGTTCCCCTTAACTTCTGAATAGTATCACCCTACCCTAAAAGCTCACCCTTACCTCATTCACAGGGGTCAGAATACTGAACTGTTGCCCGTTCATCTGTAAAATGAAATGACATGTATCATTATGTTACAGGCCTCATGCATTCAAAGAGAAAATACTTCATGAAAACTACACTTTATCCCTATAGGTTATGAGCATATTAAGAATTACAGGAAAGTCCCAAATACTAATACTGTGGTAAATTATTAATCATAGCAAAACATTCAAAATAGTCCTTAAAGAACAATGGTTTGTATAGTTTCTTTTGGTCTATGGACCATTTCTGATAAAATATCCCAGTGCAGAAGATTTAAAAATAATATATAATTAAATTATAATGTTTTAGAAGATTGAATAATGTAGTTATGTGTCACTTGGATTGGGAAGCTTTATTTGTAAAATAAAGAGCCATGTCATGAAGAATGAGGCAGAAACATGTTGGGAGACACAAGTAGATCTCAGCCCTCACCTGGGAGATAGTAGTCATAAACTGTGATGGTTGCTGGTTTCAGGTTAGTGACTAACACACTTTGGCTGATGGTGAAGGTATAGGTCTGAGTCTTCTTACTCAGCTGTAGAGAAGAAAGACAAAACATCATATAAAACTAAAGTGAAAATAACACTCTCTATGTGGAGGTTAAAAGACTCTTATCTTGGGTGCCTGGGTGGCTTAGTCAGCTAAGTGTCTGCTTTCAGTTCAGGTCATGATCCCCAGTCTGGGCTCCCTGCTTCTCCCTTATCTCTCCCCCCAAGCTTGTGCACATAGGCTCTCTGTCTGACAAATAAATAAATAAATTCTTAAAAATAAATAAATAAATAAACCACCCTTAAGAAAAGGAAAAAAAAAAAAAGACTCTCGTTTCACACAAATTTTCCAAAACCTTTCTACCTGTCCCTTCTGCCCCATGCTAGTCTTAAAGATACTGGCTTCTGCTGACTTCCTGACTCTTTCTTCTTAGGAGCTTACAGCTCCCTGGCTCTTCAGTAAATTGGTCCCCTCTGCTCTTGGTCTACTCTAACCTGTGGCTCCTCCACTAAATTAACTGAAGTGGCCAAAGAAACAAACTTTCATTTTATTTCAACAGTTCTATACTCCCTATTGGCTTTATCTCTTCATTGCAGTCTGATCAAATAACGTCTCCTCAGAGAAGCCTTCCCCGACCACTTTCTTATAAAAGGTCACATTCTAGGGTGCCTGGATGGCTCAGTTGGTTAAGCAACTGCCTTCAGCTCAGGTCATGATCCTGGAGTCCTGGGATCAAGTCCCTCATCGGGCTCCCAGCTCCATGGGGAGTCTGCTTCTCCCTGACCTTCTCCTCTCGCATGCTCTTTTTCATTGTCTCTCTCTCTCTCTCAATTCATTTAAATAAATAAAATATTTTAAAAATAAAATAAAATAAAATAGTCACATTCTGGCCACACATTTTTAAATGACATAGATAGTTCATATTCCACATCTGTTAGGCAGTACCTCCCTGGAGGTGAACAGGAGTATTTTATAGAATACCAGCATGGAGGCAGAATTCATTTTCTGGCTGTGGACTCATTCTATCTCATTCTTTCCTTTCCCTCCTCCCTGTGCATGTGACACTAGTACATAGAGATTAGAAGGGAAGTTGCAAAGCTGTATAAGCAAGCAAGCTCTTAGGTTCATTTCCGAATACCTACCTCTTCCAAATAAATATGCAGTACGTCAGTTCCAGATTCAACCTTCTTCACCAGAGGCTGTTGGAGAAGCTGAATAAAAAGGGGAAAATAAAACAGACGAAGATACAGAGCCTTCCTAATGACCTAGGGCAATATCCCAAAGCTCTTTCATGATCAAGGGAATAATAAATACTGTGGGAAGGTAAGAAAAAGGAACAAGACTATTCCAGTTTCCATTTTATATTTCTGATGCACCTTTGTAGTCCACTAAGACAATGCAGTCGTGATTGTAAGTATGTACCGTGACGCCCACTGCACCAGCTTTTTAGGGATAGTGTTGGGTCCTCTTGGGGCTAGTTAAATGCAGAAAACAGAACAGACTTACCAACTGATTGGTGCCCTCCATGGGACTGAACCCGGAAAGCATCTTCACTTCGACAATGACCATATTGGAAGAGCTGCGACTGCCCACATAACTAAATGCAGAAAGGAACACATCAGTGTGAAACCGTTATGTTTCCTCTTAGCATACTCTATATCCTCAACACACACACACACACACACTCAGTTTCTGTAATCCAGGTGCCCCCACCACCAGCTCAGCTCTTCTCACCTGGTATGCACAGTAAGTGTCAAGGATCGAGAAGTAGCTCGCTCACATCTAGCTTTTCCCATTTCCACACTAAGACTAAAGGTGTCCGCAAATTTAGGAGGGGGAATATGGTATTTCAGCACCGTCTAGTAGGGAGAAATAGAGAACCAAATCAGAGTTGGGAAGAACTTTACGCACAGTCCAAACTATTTCCTTTACAAGTAAGATAGAGAAAAGGTTCTACTGGAGGCAAAGTCGTCCTCAGGTTCTCCTTCCCAATGCATGCTTGTTCTCCTGGACCACTGCTTACCTGCACATAAACGCAGCCCTGGCCTGAGGCCTCCAAAGTGTACACCCCAGGGACATTGGGCAGATTCTCCTGTTGAAGTACCAACCGGTTGGCAGCCTGAATGTTGAAATCGTGCTGGAAATCCTCAGTGGATGTTACAGCCAGGCTGACCTCCTCAGATGACACATAGGCAGTAGTGGCATATTTGGCAAGAGCTTGGAGAGCAACTACAGTGTCCTTAAGAAAACAACCAAGTATATGCTTATGAATCGAGCCACTGGTATTAACCTCAAACAACCCTATACCCTACACATCTGGTTGCTGTTCCCCAGCATGGACAAAACCTGCTCTAAGTAACTAAGAACCACAGTCACCAATGCTGCGGAAGCTGACATAGAGATCATATCTTGCCTGTAGAGAAAATTGCCATCAAGCCAGTATTAAACGTCTATAGGTCACTAGGCTAATCTCATATTCATATTCAACCAAGCCTAGCTTCAGAATGAGCTAGGGTTAGAAGCCAGTGGATAACTGTTCAGTATATATTTTGTAGTTTCCTTATTTGGAGAGGAAAGAGCAATGACATGATAGCTCTAAAAACTGTACATTCTTTGAAGTTATTTAGCTGTGCAATGATCTTCTGTGGCACAGCTGGGATCCTTTCTTGCAAGCCCTGTGCCATGTGACAATCTTTTCTTCATCTGGGCATAAGACAGATAAACTGCCACTAAGAGAGCATGACACTGTGTACTTGGGACTTCTCCATTCTGAAAACATGATTTATATACATTACAACAAAAGGAAAGACAAAAAAGAAAGAGATGTTCAGAAAATTGTATTTTACTGATACAAGTATATCTACATGCTTGTGTAGTACCCACAGAATCAAGGAACCTCACTTCTTCCTCTCCCAAATTAAAGAGACATCATACTGTCATATAAAAATGGAAAGATAGGTCACTGGGGACCTTCCCTAGGGAAGCTGGGAATCAGTAAAACCTGTGCAGTTAACCATAGACAAACAACTTTTTGTCTACTCTCTGTGAACAGGGTCCAAGGAGGTCCTTATTGCTCGAATATGTGAAAACAATTAAAAAAATGAGACCTCATCATTAGCTGAAAAACCCATGTGGGTGATATGTGACTTCTTGTAATAGCTAAGGACTTTATTGAAAAACAATTTTGACATATGTGTCACTGAGTTTTCTAAACATCTTACCCATTGCTTTCTAAAATTGTATATCATAATTATTTAGGGCTCAGCAAGAAGAAGAAAGTCCTTCCTGATCTTTGGCTAAAAATTTCCTTGAAGTAAGGAAGTAGGGTACCATATAATTTCTTACTTATTTTTAATTTTATTTTATTTTTAAGATTTTATTTATTTATTTGAGACAGAGAGAGAGTATACAAGCAGGGGAACAGCAGACAGAGGGAGAGGGAGAAACCGGTTTCCTACGGAGCTGGGAGCCCTATGGGGGGCTCAATCCCAAAACCCTGGGACCATGACCCAAGCTGAAGGCAGATGCTCAACCAACTGAGTAACCCAGGTGCCTCCCACAGAATTTTTTAAAAATTCCACTTAAGTCTTTATCATATTCAAGCTCAGTGCTCTTAACATCTTTACCAAACATTGTATCAATTAAAATCTATTCTGTTTCCAGGTCTAATCTACATGTTATATCCTCAGTGAAACTCCCTAGTTTCAACAAGTCAGAATATAATGTTTACAAAAATAAGAAATGTGGTTTTTTTGATTATTTTGTTTTCTCAGTGAATTAGAAATTGATACCATTTGAAGAAAAAATAAATTAATGACTACACTCTTTATGATCATTTAAGATAATTTTTATGACACTATTCAAATTTATCATGCAGTTCTACCCCTTCTTCCCTTACTGCCATCCTACTAATTCAATTTCTCCTTACCCCTAACCTGGGCAAATGAAGTAGTGTCCTTATCGCTTCAAATCCAGTGTCTACCTCCACTAAATCACCCCCTACACCAATAACAGGTCATTCTCTTTGAAACAAGGTAAAAAAAGTTAATAGCTCCTCAGAATTGGGTAAAATCTTGTGTCTGATATGAAAGGGCCCCCTTGGTATAAAACTGCTTTAACATTCTAAACTGAAGTCCCATTATGCTTTAGCTAACCCAGTTTCCCCAGGTCATTCTGGACTTTTGCAAACTGTTGTCTTGCACAAGCCATTTCCCCTTCCTTTCAATAGTTCTGTCTCAAAATCATACATACCCTTTTATTTTACCTATCTATTTTTTTAATCTATTTTTTTTAAGATTATTTATTTATTTATTTGAAAGACAGAGATCACAAGTAAGCAGAAAGGCAGGCAGAGAGGAGGAAGCAGGCTTCCTGCTGAGCAGAGAGCACGATGTGGGGCTTGATCCCAGGACCCTGGGATCATGACCCAAGCCGAAGGCAGAGGCTTTAACCCACTGAGCCACCCAGGCGCCCCTTTAATCTATTTTTTAAGTAGGTTCTTCACCCAATGTGGGGCTTGAACTCACAACCCCAAGGACAAGAGTCACATGATCTACTGACTGAGCCAGCCAGGCATCGCTACATAGCCTTCTAGATCTATCTCAAATGCCATGCCCCTGAAGACCTCTCTTATCCTTCAAGTTTATGGAAGCTCTCTTTCCCTTTTGAAATGTGTTGTTTTGTACCTTTTGTATCTTATGTTATATAACCAAATCCTGCTCTGTAATTATAGAACTTTTCCTAACTTTAGTTCTAGTTTTTAAACTTTTAATTTTTTTAAAGATTTTATTTCTTTATTGACACACAGTGAGAGAGAGAGAGAGAAAGCACAAGCAGGGGGAGCAGGAGAGGGCAAAGTAGCCTGCCCGTTGAGCAGGGAGCCCAATGGGGGGCTTGATCCCTGGGCCCCAGAAGCATCACCAGAGCCAAAGGCAGACATTCAATTGCTGAACCACCCAGGCACCCCCTAGTTCGTAAACTTCTTTAAGAGTAAAGATTATATATCTTATTGGCTTCCCAATACATTCAATAGTAGAAGGAAGTAGAAGGAAGGAACCTTGCTTTTATGTTTCTAATCCCATAATTGGCTTTTAATCTGTTAATTTATAATTTAGCTATAATTATATATGTCTTATTCACATGTGGTAAAACATTGATCTCATGACGTTTCATACTCTAAAAAGAGAAAGAGCATTAAATGCATATAGTACTATGTATGTGTTCACATGACCCAATGTTATGAATCCTGTATCTTTTTCACATGCTTTTCTCCCTCCCTATAGAATTCTAAGTCCCTTGACCTAGAAGTCAAGGGCAACAGCTTTGGTTTTTTGTTGTTGTTCTTATTGTTGTTGTTTTTTCTTATCTCTACACAGGACCTAATAGTACCTGAAAAGTGGCAGTTGGAGAGCAGGCTATTTACCTGAGTAGAAGAGAAGCCTCCATATGCATTACGTTGCTTGGCCAACCAAGCCACTATGGCAGTGGCCTTGGCGATCTCCTTTTGAATCAAGCTGGCTTTGCTAAGCTGGGCCAGTAGGACATATGCTGTCAGTTCCACATCTACAGCCTCAGGCTGAGACCAAGGTCTGGCATCCAGGGACAGAGCAGGCTTTGGGCTCCAGTGAATGGACTCTCCTATGGGAAAGCAGCACAATTAGGAAGGTCTTAGAAGGTAATGATTTCTCATATTCAATTTGTAAATGTTGTATCTTAGAGCAGAGCAAGTACCAACCAAAAATGAAACATGAGTTAGAAAAACATATTTCTTAGTATCTTCTGATATATTAGCCATAATGTTTACGTAGGGATGTGTGTACCTAAGTGTGGATGTACAGCCATACATCCTTCCCCAAGATGAAACTAACACTATCAATAAATGCTTCCACCAATTACATGAAAACCACATTTACTAATTTATAAATTCTCATGCTAGTGGAGACAGGCAAGTAGAAACATATAAGAATCTTATGTGTCTGGGGGCAGTTTTTTGGCTTATAGAATTTTAAGTTTAATTTTTTAGGCTTTCTTAAAGATTTTTATTTATTTATTTGAGAGACAGAAATCACAAGTAGGCAGAGAGAGAGGAGAAAGCAGGCTCCCTGCTGAGCAGAGAGCCCGACGTGGGGCTCGATCTCAGGACCCTGGGATCATGACCTGAGCCGAAGGCAGAGGCTTTAACCCACTGAGCCACCCAGGTGCCCCTAGGCTTTCTTTAATCTAATCAAAAGTTTAACATTTTTTTAAAAGATTTATTTATTTATTTTAGAAAGAGAGAGAGAGTGTGTGCCCTCATTGGGGATGGGGCAGAGTGAGGAAAGAGAGAATCCCAAGCAGAGTTCCCGTTAAGCACAGAGCCTGACACAGGCTCCATCTCACAACCCTGAGGTCATGACTTGAGCTGAAACCAAGAGTAGGACCACTGGGTTGCCTGGGTGGCTCAGTCAGTTAAGCGTCTGCCTTTGGCTCAGGTCATTCATCCCAGGGTCCTGGGATCAAACCCCACATAGGGCTCCTTGCTCAGCAGGGGGCCTTCTTTTCCCTCTGCCTGCCACTCTGCCTGCTTGTGCTCTCTCTCTCTGACAGATAAATAAATAAAATTAAAAAAAAAAAAAAAAAGAGTAGGACCCTTAACTTAATGGGTGTGGAGCTTGCTTAACATTCTCTCTCTCTCTCACCTTCTCCCCCTCCCCATGCCTCTCTAAAAAAAAGTCTCAAGTTTAACTCTTACCCAGTCAACTTCAGTGATCTCATACCAAGGAACTGTTAGAGACCTACAAAGGGGTGATTTTACAATGCCCAGGTCTTCTGACTAGCTTCCACTGTCTCTTTCCTCTTCGTGCTAAAAGTATAATAATACCTTTTGGGGTACCTGGGTGGCTCAGTGACTTAAGCCTCTGCCTCTGGCTCAGGTCATGATCTCAGGGTTCTGGGATAGAGCCCCCGAATCGGGCTCTCTGCTCAGCAGGGAGCCTGCTTCCCCCTCTCTCTGCCTGCTGCTCTGCCTACTTGTGATCTCTCTGTCAAATAAATAAATAAATAAATCTTTAAAATAACAAAACAAAACAAAAAAATACCTTTTAAGGACTTCCATGGGTTTTCTCACAAAACTCTCAACAATGATTTAATGACGTTACAACTCTTCCTAAAAGGAATCTTATATATGATAGAATATATGTGGGACTATGGGGACTGAGAAAAACTACAGGTAACTCAGAACATATTTTCATAATTTCAAAAAAACTCCCAACCCAGTCAACATACCTGAGATGATAGCCTGCTGGTCTAACTTTTCAAGGAGAATGTCTCTGATGTCCATCTCCCCAGCCAGAGAGAATGTATAAGCTAGGAGGGCCTGTGCGTAGAGGCTGGTAGTGGAGAAAACTGAACCTTTGAGGCACTGCAGACCCTGACTCACCCTCGGGTCCTGGAAAGTAAGATGAAGAACCGAACTGATAAGGCATTCCTTGGAAAATGGAAAGCAATGAGAGAATCGTCATATCCTTTTTGAGTTTACAAGGGTGAACAGGGATTAAAAGTAGGTGAATTCCTCTAGAACTAGGCACAATAAGGATATAAAGAGGAGGAGCTAGAGACACTCACATGTGTGGTCATTCCCATCTCCAGCAATGCCGCTGTGATGTACTCAGTCAAGGAAATCTCATCATCAACGCCGCCCTAGAGGGTGACAGGGAGACGGGTCAGGGCAGCCACCAGCACGGCCTATGTGAGAATTGTGTGCAATTTGCAAAAAGGCATCCCCTCCGAATGGGTGGATTACTTAAACAAACAAGCAAACAAACACAGCCCAGGGGATAGGGAGACAATCTCTTATTCTCAGCTTCTTACTCAATCTGAGTCTCCTCAAATGGACATCCTCTCAAGAAGAAAAAGGCCCACCCTCTTCTCCAGGAGAGACTAGGTGACATTTGCCTTGTTTAATGTCTTTCACAGAAAGATATTAGCAAGTTTTTAAAAACAGCTAATTTAAATTGTTACCCTCATTTATTACATAAAGAAAAAAAAACCACTCAAAAGGTTAAAGGCTTGCTTGAGATTACACAGCTAATAAGCAGCAGGACTAGGATTTGAACGCAGGGAGTTTAGTTATGGAGTTCCCGCACTACACCACTGCCCTTGCTACGCAGGGGATGGGTTTTTTAAAAGACTGGCCAGGTCTGGTAAGAAAGGAAGAGGAAGGATCTCTGGGATCTTAGGGTCTGGCCCTGGCTTGGGCTCCTCCCACGTGTACTTCACACAGTGCATAAGAGGAGAGAGCCTCAGGGGCACTGATAAAATCCTACATAAGGAAAACCAGTGAATCCTATACAGAGACTTTTTTTTTAATGCCCAAGATTTTTAATCCAGGCCCTGGAACAGCACTGTCAATGATTTCTCAAGCAACATACCCACAGATCTTTCTTCCACTGGGCATATTCTGAATTGAACAAATTCTCTAGACGCATCCACACCTCATCTTGTGTTTAGGAAGGGGCAAGGGCAATGTAGCGAACAGACCAGAGCAGTGCCTCTGGAGGCCAGTGGCTGTGGTTCAAAGGACAGTCCTACCATCCATTAGCATTCACCTTGGGCAATTCACTTAATCTCTGCTCCTTAGTTTCTCTCTCTGTAAAATGGGATTAATAATGGTATACCAGCAGCTAGCTCATTAATTTGTTGTAAACATTAAATAATATCAAAAAAACAAAGTGCTTAGAATAGTAAACCTCTTACAAAAAATACTGGGCCGCCTATCAGTCTTCACCAGAGCAGATGGCCTTGCTGCAGATTTAGGGAAATAGTAAAAAAAACCTCTAGAAAGAACTTTCAGAGAAATTCTAGTCCAGTGGTTCTCACACTTCCACGAATATCAGAACCACTTCAAGGGCTGGTTAACACTGCACGTGTATTTATTTGTATTTTTATATTGTGAATTTTTTCAATGGAGACATAGTAGTTACTAAGTGTATGTTCCTGATTATATAGTTCTTGCTTTATTATCACATAAATCAGTCTTCCTGATTCCAAAAGCAGTACACATACACACAAATACACACATTTGAAAAAGACTGCTCAAGGGCTGGTTAAAAGTACAAAATTGCTGACCCACACTCCCAGAGCTTCCCAGAGTAGGTTCAAGGTAGGACTGGAATTTGCATTTCAAACAAATTCTCAGGTGCTGCTGATGTGGCTGATCTGAGGACCACACCATGGGAGCCACTTGCCAGTACATATTCCCATTCTACAGATAGGGAAGCTGAGTCTCAGACTGGTTGACCAAAGTCATCTGGAGCCAGGGCTGAGACCTGAAGAACGCTGCTTCCCGGGCTTATGCTCTTTTGATTCTGCTCAGTCAGAAATGCAAATTCCGGGGCGCCTGGGTGGCTCAGTGGGTTAAAGCCTCTGCCTTCAGCTCAGGTCATGATCCCAGGGTCCTGGGATCAGCAGGGAGCCTGCTTCCTCCTCTCTCTCTGCCTGCCTCTCTTCCTACTTGTGATCTCTGTCTGTCAAATAAATAAATAAATAAAATCTTAAAAAAAGAAAAGAAAAGAAATGCAAATTCCTCCCAGACAGGTAGTGGGCTGAAGGCTGGGCGGGGAAGGGGGTGGGGTGAGGGGGTGGTGGTGTTGTGGTTTGCACCTTCATAGCTGTGTGAATGAGCCTTCCCACATTGGCGTAGCAACCTCTGGGGAGCTGCTTTCCTGCCAGCCAGTTGAGAGCATCCTGGATATTACTGTCATCAATGAAGATGAATTCTTGAGCTTGGCCAAAGCATTTGGTGACAAACGCTGTCAGCCTATATGGGTAAAGAGGAAAGTGTGGCATGAAGGGGGATTTCCTAGCAAGGGTACAATAGTTCGATAGCTTATTTTGGGACAGGGTTCCAGAAGGGGATTAAGGAAGCATAAGACCATAGGAGCCTAGAAAAGGGAGGTACTGATGGGCATCAATGGGGACATGAACTGGGAAGGTACAAGGTCAGGAAGAAGGGTGAGGGGCTTGACCATATGTGAGGCTGAAATAAACAATATTAAAGAGGTAGAGAGGATGGATAGAAAAAGAATAGGGTTAAGAGGAGTGGTAGAGAAATAGTTCCATAGTTCCAGGAATTATGCACTGGGGTACATTGAGAACTGGGCAATATTACCATGTGTTTCCATCTCCATCCTCTTCCCCAAAGGCACTGTATGAGCCGTCTCTACGTTTGTACATTAGCTCCTTCTGGTACCCTGGGAAGCCAGGTATGATGTTAAATCACAGAGACGACTTCAAAAAACATGGCTTTCAAGGGTGCGGGGCACTTCAGGGGAAATTCCCCTGTGTCTTATTAAACTAGCATTAAGGTTTAGAGAATGTGTCCAAGAAGAAAAGATCGAACCAACTCACCTAGATTCAAGAAACCCACTGCCCGAGACCTGATTTCCTTTGTCAGCAGCTTTGCCTTCTCCAGATACTGCAAGACATAGATTATAGGAGCAAACAAGACCATGTTCTGCTCCCCACAGCCGCTTGGCATCTGCACCAGATTGTCTAGGTTCTGTAGGGCTGTGCTCATAATGTCTCCTGAAATCCAAAAGGAGAGAGAAGGTGATGGTAGAGAGAAAAAGGAGCCTTTGTGAGTTACTGTCATTCATTTAACAAACATGTATCAGCAACCATTTAGTTGAGCACCTACACTGTGCCTGGGAGACAATAAGTCAAATACAATCTTTACCTCAAAGGATCATAATCAGAGGGGCAAACAATGACAGAACATTGCGGTAAAATTCCTTACAAACAATTGCAATATAGCACTATAATACTGGGTTCATACATGGTGCCGGAGTGCAGAGAGAGGTACACAGGCTACTGAAGGGAGTTCAGGACTTTTAAGAAGGTATGTCAGTGGAGCTGGTGAGTGACCTAACAAAACCCGCCATCCTCAGACTCAATCTCTAAAGTCCTCCACTGCCTATAAATACATTATCCTCCAAAGTGCCACGTTCCCCCCAACCATACACACTCCTGACACTGTTTTCCAGGGATAGCTACTGACTCATTCATATATTTATTTTATAAACCAGTAAGCCTGACATAAGCGGCCCATTAAGATTGGTACTTTCAGCATCAAGTTCAGTTTAAATCTATAAATAGGTACTGAAGGTAAACTATTTGGCAGGAACTATACTAGGACATGGCCCTTACCCTCAAGGCAGTTTGAAAGACAGACATAGACAGTGAGCTATACTACAATAAGATGTCTGATAAACAACAAATAAGATTCAAATAGAGTCCAAACAGAGAAATTTTAACCTGGAAGGGATCTCGGTAGGGACTAAGAATAAAGAAATAACCTAACATGTCCAGGGCTCCTACTACCTGCTAGATATTATGATGGAAACTTTATATTTAATTTTGACACCAGTCCTGAGAGGTAGATTATCATCAGTGTCTTTTTTTTTTTTTAAAGATTTTATTTATTTGACAGACAGAAATTACAAGTAGGCAGAGAAGCAGGCAGAGAGAGAGAAGGGGAAACAGGCTCCTGCTGAGCAGAGAGCCCTATGTGGGGCTCGATCCCAGGATCCTGAGACCATGACCTGAGCCGAAGGCAGAGACTTAATCCACTGAGCCACCCAGGCGCCCCTATCATCAGTGTCTTGAGGAAGGGGAAAAAAAGGATGAGAATTGTTCACTTATTTATTCAAGGTCACCTGGCTATTAAATGGCACAATCCCGGCCCAGTTTTGTATGATTTACAAGCTCAGTCTTTTCTACTCAGTTCCCCTCCTTGCCCAGAAGAGTGAAGTGTCCCTTCTGTATAAATATGCTTTTATCTTCCCTAACTATACTCAGATACATAAATTCCTCACTTTCTAAGTGGCTGCTATAAACACTGTGTTTCTTCTCCCCTCAATTTATAGACCACCTAGCCTAAATACATATGGAGCTTTGTTGACCTTTAACTTTCTCCTGTCCAGACTCCTTCCTGTTTTTGACTCTCATATACATCTAATCCCATGAGTGCTGTTACCTATACGGTGTATATACCAACTATACAAAATAAGTTCTTCTGTCACATGCCTTCCTTCAGATTGGTCCACATGCCCCAACCCACTCCATGCTTTGGCAAATTTCAGCCCCATTTTTTTTGTTTGTTTTTGTTTTGTTTCTTTTGAGCAAGAATCCCTGGCTATTTACCCAGAACCGTAACATAAGCCTTGCTTGAATCAGGAACAACATCTGCAGGGAGCTCCAGCGAGATGGATTCTGAAGCCACTTGTCCTGTGAAAGGCAGAGAAAAGGTGAAAGTAGGGAAAGTGGAAATAGAGCGAGTTCAAAACCCAAACTTTAGAAAAAACTTTCTGTGATCCAGGGTTTTCTGTAGCCAGTGCTTTCTGTGGGTTGGAGACAATTTTTTTTTTAACCTGTTAATATTGTTCTCTGCTGAAAGTAAATTCCAAAAAAAACCCCCAAGAATGCATTGCACATTTTTTCTTCTTTACCCTGTCTCTCAGCTAATTGGCCCTATTAGGGACAGCACCCCAGACAGCACCTCTCCTATCCCTTCTTGTCCTATATATTCCTCTCTTGGCCTACAAATAGCTCCTGTTGCTGCCAGGAATTCTCAGTACCAACCCTTGTCTGCATTCACCCACCTTTTGGGCAAAGTAGTGAGCTGTATGTCTTCTCCACAAGGACTCCCTCTGGCTGACATGGAGACATAGTGGGGGAAACAGTGAAGATGAATGTCAGGGCAGATGGCACTGAAGGAACAGCAAACGGGAAGGGAAATGGGGAGAAGAGGCCCTCCCTGTGCCCCCAGGCTTCTCAGAACTGGAGAGGATATACTTTCTCCTTGAAGCTCCCAAGAACTACACTTCAATGCAGGAATGGGTCTATCAATAAAATTCTTTCTGGGCAAGGGCTAGAGCTAAGGACAAGTTTAGGAAACTCCTAAGAGGCAGGATTGACAATGGGGCTCATAGTGGGATAAAAAAGCAGTTAATAATGATATTAGAGATCTTAATAAGAGAAACTAACATTCATTGAGTATACCAGGTACTGTATTAGGCACTTTCACAGAGCATTGGAATGGGTTAAGCAAATAATTAAAGGCAGAAAGGGGCCACAGAATAAGGAAGGTAAGCTGATTGATTGAAGCTGGAGTCAGACAGCTGTGAAAGACTAACTGTATGGCTGGACACATAGAACATTGCTGGGCTGACTGCTACCTCCAAAGCTAGGTCTACAAAAATCTCACAGAAAGAAAGAAAGAAAGAGGAAGGAAGAAAGAAGGAAGGAAAAGAAGAAAGAAAGAAAAGAAGGAAGGGAGGGAGGGGAAAAAAAAAAAAAAAAAGGAAAGAAGAATGGGGAAGGGAAGGGACAGAAAACTCACCTTGACCAGAACTGGTTTGATGAGTGTGTCACTCTGGCCCTTTGCTGGAACAAACCCCTTTTGCCCCCCACAGAGTTCATTGCTGTCCAGAATCTTAGTAGTGATGGTAAAGTTCACGTGACCTGGAAGAAAGAAGGGGAAAGGAAGGCATTAGCCCTATTGCCAGACGTACCGATGAGGCCTCTTCCCATTTAGACCAGGGCTTCTTAAACTTAACAACATGCGAAGACCTACAGATCTTGTTAGAATACAAACTGATTCAGTTCATCTGGGGTGGAGCCTATATTCACATTTCGAACAAGTTTTTAGGTAACGTCAATAATGCTGGTCCAGTGTGGCAGGCAGCCTGTAAGGACCCCCAGTGATCCCTGCTTCCCAATATCTACATTGTTGTATAAGCTCCTCTCAGAGTGGGGGCTGGACTAAGCAACTCACTTCTAATGAGGTGGCTAGGGCAGAAGCAATGAGATGCCACTCTGGGACTAGGTTACAAAAAGGGTATAGCTCCTGTGTCAGGCACACTCTTTATCTTGGGCCCCTTGCTCTGCAGGAAGCCAGCTGTCCTGTCCTGAGGCAGCCCAGTGGAAAGACTCATGTGGTAAGATACTGAGGGAGGCCCCTAGCCCACAGCTGAGGCCCAGAACTACAGCCTGTGAGGGACAGAGGCTTTGGGAGGAGCGTGGAAGTGGATCTTCTCCCAGTCGAGTCTCCAGGTAAAGACACAGCCTTGCTGACAGCGTGACTTGTATTTCATGACAGACCTTGAACCAGAGGCACCCTGCTATGCTCTGCACCTGCATTACTGGCCCAAGGAAACTGTGTGATCAGAAATGTTTGTTCTTTTAAGCCTCTAAGTTGTTGGGAGTTTTTTTGTGTTTTTGTTTTGTTTTATTTTTTTAGGATTTTATTTATTTCTTAGAGAGAGAGCATGAGTGGGGCCCCATCCCAGAAGCCCAAGATCTGACCTAAGCCCAAAGCAGACACTTAACTGACCAAGCTACCCAGGTGCCCCAAGCCTCTAAAGTTTTAGGGTGATTTGTTAAGCAGCAGTAGATAACTATTCATCTGAAGACCATACTTTCAGTTGCCAGGGTTTTATCCTAAGAGCAAATGACATCTAAGTGATACTGTGATGATTAAATGAGTCACCACATGTCAAGCAGTTAGAATAGCAGCTGGCCCATAGTAACTATTTGATAAGTAACATTACTATATATCCCTTGTCCTGGCATAAATATTAAAAGCCCCCCTTTTCACATTCAAAATTGTCCCATTTGGATAATTTTTTGGTCATCCATCAAAGAGCATTTTCTTATTTTTTTGTGGCATAGACTTAAGAGGGAAAAAAAATAGAGGCAAATAAAATGAGAAAGAACAAGAGAATAAAGCAAATGCAGGAGAGGAAAGGAGAGAGTTCTCAATCATTGAGCTTTTGCTCTGTGTTTTCCTTGCTCCTCTACTGCTTCCTTCTCTTACCTAACTTGATAGCAGTGATATTCCAGTGATAGCTTTTTGCTTCATCAGCACAGAGACAGCTGGAGCCCTGAGAATCTGTCCATGATTCCACCTGGTACTTATCTGATGTACCCAGGTTAGTCTCAACCTGCAGATGTTTAAGAAATAAAAGGTCTGAATACAGGAAACAACACACAGAGGCTTCGAAAAATATGGGGGTGGAGGCACACCCCACCTCTCTCCCAGGGACATCTGCTTCCTGTACCTCCAACTCTTACCCTGATGCAGTCCTTCAGATAATTGAAGATGGTGGCAGTAAGGCGAAAGGATTCCCCACGAACTACTGAGTAAGGGAGAGTCAGCTTAACAAAGAATGGCTTGAAAGCAGTCAGTCCAACAGTAGGTGAAAGACCAAAGCCTCTGGACTGGGAGGTACAGAAAGTCATGGCCTTCCACTCAGTGATGGTATCGGGAACCGTGACATGGATAGCCTCCTTCCCAGAGTCACTGTGAGAACACGAGAGCCCAGGTGAGGCACACATCAGGAGAGTATTGTGAATTAAGCTATAAATTTACCTACAGAAGTCATTGTTATTGTTGTTGTTGTTGTGAGGGGTGGGGTAAAAAGGCAACTGAACTGAGGAACGTGCTAATCTCAGAGTGTGAATGTTCAGGTGAGTGATGATGTATGAATATGGGAGAAAGAGGTGGTGTCTGGGGATGTGAATGGGTGAGTGAGAGTAGGGGGTCATGTGTGCAAATACAGCTTAAGCGGTCAGTGCCCTCTGAACCTGTGAGGGGATATCTCACTGGAGTTTTGACTGCCCTTTCTCTGATGGTTAGTGATTTTAAGCATCTTTTCATGTGCCATTCTTCTGGCTTGTCAAAATGAGCAGGTAAGCAGTGGGCAGGAACTGATGTCAACATGTGCCTTTCCATCTGTTGGATGTGGACTCCGAATGCCCTGTCTGCACTGTGTAAATGTGGAGACATGTGAGTTCGTTTTGAGGGATTGCCTGTGTTTGCCTAAGAATTCAGGAAAAAGGAAAGTTCCCATGTCCCCATTAAACTCTCTTGACTTGAGACTGAGATTCATTAAGAATTATCTGAGTCTGGGGCACCTGGGTGGCTCAGTGGGTTAAGCCGCTGCCTTTGGCTCGGGTCATGATCTCAGGGTCCTGGGATCGAGTCCCGCATCGGGAAAAAAAAAAAGAATTATCTGAGTCTGAGTTTACTGCTGAATCCCCACTGTACAGTCTTACTGTACCTACCTTTGAGGCATCACTTACCCGATAGGAAACAGATCCCAGAGCCAAGTCTCTGGGAAGTACTGGCGGACCTGAGAGTCCTGTGACTGAAGTGATGAAGGTGATGATGACCCAAAACTCGCTTCACCAATATCATAATTCACTAAGGAGAGCAAGAATAAGGGAATTGGTGGGAGGGGGTGCTGGTGGTGGACAGAAGACTTCCGTTGTAAGACAAATTGAAGCAGAGGGACTACTACTGAGAAATTTAGTGGGAAACAGAAAACATCCAGTCACAGACAAGGAGAAAGGACCACTGAGGAACTGACTATTCATAAGGCCATCGGGGGGGGGGGGGGGAGAGTGACAGATGAGGAGGTTGGACCAGGGGATGAACAGGTAAGGGCTTCAGGTTTCAAAAATTCTCCCCAGGGAGAGAGAGCCGGCTGCCTCATCTATGACCCACAACCCACGGCCACTCTGAGGCACGAGGCTCAGTGCAGGAACAGGAAGCAAAGAGTTAAGTGTTCAGAGTTCCATGATTTAAACATTTCAAGAGAATCCACAAGCCACACAGGTAGCTTACCTTCAGACACTGCAGTGCTATATTTTAGAGACTGATGACTGCAGTCTACTGGCTTCTTAATTTTGGCATTGGACAGTATTTTCAGGCCCATACCCTGAAAGGCACCAAGGAAACCAGAGAGTGAAGTGTCACGGTGGTCCCCTCCCTTATTACCAGGGCGACAGCCTAGGAATTCCACCCTCAAAGGACTGAACCAAGACATTCTTTTCCTATTAATTTTGAGACTAGTGGTTACTACCCAATACCCCAATACTCAGCCACCAAGGTTCTGTTTGCTTTTGTCAGCTAATGTGAATATCAATGACAATTTTAAAAAATATATACACATTTATTTTTAAATATATACTTTAAATATACTTTTCAAATATATACTTTAAATGTATACTTTGCAAAATGATCACCACAGTAAGTCTAGTCAATAACCATCACCATACGTAGTTACAAAAAATTTTTTTCTTGGGATGAGAACTTGTAAGATCTACTCTTTAGCAACTTACAAATATGCAATATGAGGTCAAGCACACTGTCACCATGCTGTACATTTCATCCCCAGGACTTATTTGTCTTATAACTGGATGTCTGTACCTTTTGATAACCTTCACTCATTTTGCCCACCCCCAACCCCTGCCTTGGGCAACCACCACATTGTTCTGTGTATCCATGAGCTTGGTTTTGCTGTTGTCGTTGTTTTTTAGATTCCATGTGTAAGTGAGGTCGTATAGTATTTGTCTTTCTCTGACTGACTTATTTCACTGAGCGTAACGCCCTTAGGATCCATCCATGTTGTCGCAAATGGCAAGATTTCGTTCTTTTTTATGGCTGAATAGTATTCCACTTTTGTCATTGCCAAATATGTTTAATGCTTCTTCCAAATATTAGTCACTGGGTCATTATTATTTGCTTTAGACTGAACTTCCCAAGGGTAGGAACCATATTGGCTCAGTCAATCCAACAAAAATACATTGAGTATTATGAAGGACCAGTCATAGAGAGAATACAAAGATGAGTAAGACATGGTTCCTGACTTCAGAGACTTCCTGGTCAGTCTTGGGCCACAGCATCCCCAACTTCTACTCATAAAGTACTCAATTTCTACTCATGAAGTACTTTTTATAATAGTGGTAAGAAACCTCTGGTCTATCTTTCCTCATTTTTCCTTCTTGACTGATCCCATGGAAATTAGTTCATTTGGGGGCAGAAAGAGGCTGCACACAGCTTCTCAGTGGCTCTCTTCCAATGCAATCAGGTGACTGGGCCCCTTCTTCAAGCACAAGGACCATGGGAGGTTACCTCACATATCAGGAGTTTCTTCCAAGATTTTATCCTTTCGGTACCCACATGAATCTGTTTTTTTAGGTATGGACTTTCCTTCACCCCCTCCCCAACCACCACTGTTTCTATAACAAAATGGGTAAGAACATTTACCTGAAAAAAATGGAAAAGGTCCATGCCTTCAGAGACCCAAGGCCTCCACATAACTGAGAGGGGCTGAGGAGCATCCCAGGCGCCAGACATTGGACACTCATCATATTCAGCCACCTGATAGGGGTAGTGACCATACGAGAATGAGAACATCCTATAGACCTGAAATAGGAGGGGAAAAGGAAATAAGCTACTGACACGGTGAAATCGGTTGAGAAACTTCACTCAGATTCTGGTGCCACAGTTCACTGCTCTTGTATTATTTCTCTTCATTACCTCAGAATTGTTCCTATATTCATTCCATCATAATCCCTTCCTACTTTTTTTGTTTAGTAGGTGCCAAGCTGGGCTCCAGTGCGGGGCTTGAACTCATGACCCTGAGACTAAGTAAGACCTGAGCTGAGATCAAGAGTCAGACGCTCAAACAACTGAGTCACCCAGGCACTCTATCCCTTTCCTGCTTTCTAAATTCTGATCTCTTCCTCACCTTTTTCAATAATTTGTCACCCTTACCTCCTATTACAAATTTCCTACCTCTAGTGCACATGAACCATACCTTTCTCATACCACCGTTTGACTGTCATTTCCACACCAGCTTTTCTACCACCTTATGGTGACACAGTATTTCCCTCAGACTTTTCTTCCCACCCCCCCTGAAGCCCATCTTTTAATTCAGTCAAACCATCTTCTCTGTCAAGTCCCTCTTTCTACCCCATTGGCAGACTACTCACAGAATTGTTGCTCAGCTCTGTCTCTGGCCTAAGCAGTAAGACACTCTCATCCACAGCCCGGACTGCACACAGGGACCCAGGAGCTGCCTGTAGCTGTAGTTCTAAATCTGATCCTGGAAGCTGCTGGGAAGGTGAGAAGCCAAGGGAAACCTGTGGAAGGAAAAAGTGCAACTTGGGGATCAGGTCAGCCTGGAGAGAAGGGGAAACAGTGTAATTTGGATCATCAGCCAATATCTCCTAACTTTAGCATTTCAGCCCAATCCTTCACTTTTATACTGATTTTTTTTTTTCTTTTGTAAAGTCTAGTCCTTTCAGAACTTGTGACTTGTGGTACAATTGGAAAAAGTGAGCAGCATAGCACAGAAAAACATAGAAAGTTTAAGAGATCCCCTCCAAAAAAGTTGAAAAAAAAAGTTTAAGAAACAAAAACTAGAAAGAAAGAATTGCTATACAAAATATATAATTTCCTAGCACTCCTTCTTAAAAAGAAGTGGGAGATAGATTTCAACAAAATATACTGAGACATAAATACAACAATGACATCTACTTCAATATAATCTTATTTCCCTACCCCTGCCTGATTTCCAACCCCAGCACATACACTATCTCTCTCTATGCCCAGACCTTTTCTTCACCTTTCTCAACTGCCATTTTACCTGATTGTCAAAACACATCTCTACTGAGAACTGAATTTGGTCAGCTATAATGCCTCCACTGGGAAAAATGGCATAGATCACCAGGGAAGGATCAGGGGCTAGTCTGGAAGTGAAGGTCAGTGAGAGGGAAAAAGAGCCTTTTGTTCCTGAAAAAGAAGAGGGGATACACAGGGATGAGAACACATACTCGTCTCCTGACGACCTCCGACCACATGTCTGCTCTTCTCCTTGGGCCTGCTGCTGGCCTCATGGTGCAAGTTACATCCCATTTTCCTGTTCTCCTATGCTTATCGTTAGTGTTCTACCCTCATTGCTTCTTCTTTTGCTTCTAGTATAACAGCATTTCCTGGAAGCTTAAAGTATCCTTTGGTTTTCAGCAGAAGCATGAACACTCACCTTCCTCCTCAAAGTCCAGGTGTTTCTGCCCCTCCATCTCCAAATGCCCTTTCCCTATTAACTAAAAAAGACCAAAAAAAAAAAAAAAAAAAAATCAACAGCAGGGAAGTTATGAGAGTTTAGCCTTGACCCTAGCCTAGAGCATCCTTGCACCTCTCCATAAAGAGAGGCTCCTTTCATATCTCCAGAGCCTGGGTCAATACTTCATGCAGCTTCCATCAGTTGGTCAAATGGTGGATAGTGCCAAGAGCCCTGCTGATTCCTCCTCCAGGAGGTTCTGCATGAGAACCACAGGGGTGCATGGAAGGAGACAAAGATCATGAGTTACCTCACTGCCAAACAGAAGAGAAACCATCCTCCACAATGGATAGCTGTCCACCAATTCTTGAAAATCTCCAGGTTTTATTCTCTTATGATCCTTATAGCACAAAGTTACCTAAAATTCATCTTCATCTTCATGACCTTTTTTTTAATTATTCTTAATCCAAAATTCAATGGAAATGAGTGTGCTTTAAACTGACTTGAGCCCTTCTGACATTTGACTCTTTGGAGGAGAAATCCCCTTTGTCTGAGTCTCCCTTCCTATTCATTCCCTTGAAACCAAATTCAGTGAAATTTTCTAAGCAGGGCTGTCATCTCAGACTGCTGTCAAGGGCCCTGTGGCCAGGTCCTGGGCCTCCTGGCTGACACTCAGCCCTTCTACACTGATCAGCTGGCTACTTCTCTGGGGCTCACCACACCCCTGTCCTAAAGGCAGGCAAGTGCCATCACTCTTGACTATTCACTCTGTTGCACCAGGATGATTGTTTCGGCTTGACAAAGACACAGAAATGAATCAATGCAGAGAAAATCCCTCAGAAACTCCAACCCTCCTCTTACCAGAGGATGGTAAGAAAATGGAGACTCTAAGGCATCAAACCCAGGATTTACACAAATCTAATTTCTCACTGTCACCAAGGTGACCATTAAAGCTGCTTATAGTTATACATTTCTTTCAAGCTACAAGTTACAGTTTTGCACAACGAAGCTGCTATCCGTGTTTAATTTTAACCTTTATCATCTATTTTGAAATTTTAACCAATGAAACACAGTATGAAGTTTATTCTGCGTCCCATCCCCTCCTTATCCTCTTCCTCACTCACCCGCCAGCTCCCGTCCAGTCCCGACCAGCAAGGGTTTATCCTTAATTCCTCATTTTATCCTCCAACACAATTTTCCTGTTTAAAATCGCTTTTTTGGGGGCGCCTGGGTGGCTCAGTGGGTTAAGCCGCTGCCTTCGGCTCAGGTCATGATCTCAGGGTCCTGGGATCGAGTCCCGCATCGGGCTCTCTGCTCAGCGGGGAGCCTGCTTCTCCCTCTCTCTCTCTCTCTGCCTGACTCTCTGCCTACCTGTGATCTCTCTCTGTCAAATAAATAAATAAAATCTTTAAAAAAAAATAAAATAAAATCGCTTTTTTTTTTCCTCATTTCCTCCCCCAATCCTTTATGCTTACACTGAAATACAATTAGCCGCTAGCCACATGGGACTGCTGGAGCCTTTGAAAGGTGGCTCTATAAAATACATAATCAGCTGCAATAAAAAATGTGAAATATCTATTAATAATTTCATATGGATTTCATGTTGACATCATCATATGCTGGATACACTGGGTTAAATAGATTTATTTTTTTTTTTAGTTTATTTACTTATTAAGTGATCTCAACACCCAATGTGGGGCTCAAACTCACGACCTAGAGATGAAGAGCTGCATGTTCCCCTCAATGGAGCCAGCCAGGTGTCCCCCCCAAAAATAAATAAATATATATATATATATATATTTTTTTTAAGTTTTATTTATTTATTTGACAGAAAGAGATCATAAGTAGGCAGAGAGGCAGGCAGAGAGAGAGGGGGGAGCAGGCTCCCTGACGAGCAAAGGGCCTGATTCCAGGACCCTGAGATCATGACCTGAGCTAAAGGCAGAGGCTTAACCCACTGTGCCACCCAAAAAAATATATTTTGGGGGCCCCAAAAATATATTTTTAAAATTAGTTTTACCTAGGGGTACGTGGCTGGCTCAGTCAATTAAATAGGGGATTCTTTTTTTTTTTTTTTTTTAAGATTTTATTTATTTATTTGACAGAGCGAGAGAGCGAGCACAAGCAGGAGGGAGAGGCAGAGGGAGAAGCAGGCTTTCCACTGAGCAGCAAGCCCGATGCAAGACTTGATCCCAGGGCCCTGGGATCATGACCTGAGCAGAAGGCAAATGCTTAACTGACTGAGCCACCCAGGGGCCCCAAAGTGGGGGATTCTTGATTTCAACTCGGGTCAAGATCTTGGGGTCCTGGGATGGAGTCCCAGGTCAGAGTCCACACTCAGAAGGGAATCTGCTTGGGATTTTTCTTCTCCTTTTCTCTTTGCCCCTCCCCCAACTGGTGTATGAGCTTTCTCTCTCCCTCTTTCTCTCATAAATAAGTAACATCTTTTTAAATAAATAAAATGAAATAAAATTGTTTTTACCTACTCTTTTAATTTTTTAAATATGGCTTCTAAACATTTTGAAATTACCTCTGGGACTCGCATTAGGTCTCTAGACAGTCTACCCCCTCTCTCTGGCTCACTCTCGTCACTTCCTTTCCTCTCCCGGAGCACTTTCACCAGCCCTCATTGCCCTGTCTCACATAGTAGGAGAAGATGACTTCCTGATCAGGGTTTGCGTCTGCAGGATCGATGTAATAATCCACCAGCACTTCCTGGGGCTGGCCACACGCCAAGACTCCATGTAGCCGGTGGATGCCAACAAAGCTCCGAGTTGGGTTGTAGAAGGGCTGCACATGCAGATAGCCATTTCTGTAGTAATGAGGCTTCTGTCCCGGATTATACACCGAATTTTCCATTTGGAATCTTCCCTAAGAAATGAGAGAAAGCAAAAGGCTCTTCACACATTCTCTGACCCAAGCAAGCCCATGGACTAGTTATGGTTTTCACAGATCTCTCAAATCTTCACTGCCTAAGAGCGGCATGTAGATATTTTACTAGAGGTCCAGCCAAGGATCTTTGAGAAATCCACAACAGCAGTACTTCAGTAGGCAGAGGAGTGAAATAAGGGCTGAATTATAGCTGTCAAGTAAGAGGCAATTGTGGATGATAAACTTTCAGGGATTGATGTAGGGACTATAGATAAGCATGATCAAGATTACCTAGAAATTAAAGAATATATCCTAGGAATAAGAAAACAAGGCATAAAGGATAACAAGATTAAAAATAAATATTTCTAAGTAGGGTGATTGAGTGATGCCTTGTGTAAAGGCCTAAATTAGCCACAACACAAACTGTATGTGTTTGCTTAAGTAGTATAGCTCAGTGATTGCATTAATGGCACAATCCGTCCCTCCCCATGTTCATGTCCTTTACCATGTAATCATTACCCTTCTAGTCTAACTTCAGGCCTACCATGTGACTTGCTGGGAATGGGATGTGAGCATATGCCAGCTTGGAGAAACCCTTTTGGGTCCACTTTTGCTCTTGTATCTCATCGTTGCCATCAGAATATCCCTGGGATAGCTTTCTGGAGCATGAGACACTGGCCTTCATCCCCAAACATGTAAGGAAGTCCACCAAGATCAGCAGAGCTGCGTATCTGACTACCCCAGATGTAGGAGCAATAAAGCCTTGTTGTTATAACACTAAAGTTTTGTAGTTGTTTGTTGAGCAGCATTATTTCACAGTTGATTACTGATATGAGTAGTTTTCCTTATAAGTTAGCCAAAATGTAGAGTTTTCTTCTTTGCCATTTTTTATGAGTAATGGCCCAGGGCAGGTGAGAAGAGGGAAATAGGAGGAAAAGAATGACTCTGAACTATTTTTTCCTCCCTACTCTGATTTTATTTAATTTTTTAAAAAAGATTTATTTATTTATTTATTTATTTATTTATTTATTTATGTGACAGAGATCACAAGTAGGCAGAGAGGCAGTCAGAGAGAGAGGAAGGGAAGCAGGCTCCCCGCCAAGCAGAGAGCCCAACTTGGGGCTCAATCCCAGGACCCTGAGACCATGACCTGAGCTGAAAGCAGAGGCTTTAACCCACTGAGCCACCCAGGTGCCCCACCACTCTGATTTTAAATATAGGATCAAAATAGAGATGGGGATAAGTTGAAAGATGAATTAGTAGAAATAACTATTTTTAGGGTGCCTGGGTGGCTCAGTGGGTTAAATATAATCCTTAGGCTCTAAGAAGATCTGGATTGTTCTTGGTCTAGAGAAAAGATGACTAAGGATGGGCCTAAATGGATCTAAAAATATACAAGGTTATTGTGTGGAAAAGTTATTTGGAACTTAAAAAAAGATAGATGTATTGTTAAGTATCAGAAAGAAGACAGGAGGTTAAGCCTTGTTGTTATAACACTGCCTTCAGCTCAGGTCATGATCTCAGGGTCCTGGGATCAAGTCCCACATCAGGCTCTCGGCTTGGAAGGGAGCCTGCTTCCTCCGCTCTCCTCTCTCTCTCTCTCTCTCTCTCTCCGCTTACTTGTGATCTCTCCCTTGGTCAAATAAATAAACAAAATCTTTAAAAAAATAAAGAAATAACAATTTTTATCTGAAGGGCCATTTATTAGATTGATATTAAAAACAAAACAAAACAAAAAAACCCTTGGGGCACCTGGGTAGCTCAGTTGGTTGGGCATGCTACTCTTGGTTTTGGCTTGGTCATGATCTCAGGGTCCTAGGATTAAGCTCCATGTCACGCTCCATGCTCTGAGTCTGCTTGGGGTTCTCTCTCCCCCTCCCTCTGCCCCTTCCCCCTTCCAAATAAATCTTTTAAAAAACCCAAAATTTTCTCAAGTGGGAAGCAGGACTGATGAGTGATGGAGATGGAATTACAGCAGAGGGAGAAGGGGAGAGAAACAGGAAAAGTTTGACGTTTTCCCTCAGGGAAGCCTTACCTCCAGAGAAATATCTCCCCCACTCCAATTAACTGTATCCAGCTTGAAGGGAGCAAGGCCGTCATTGTCTGTAGTTAGGGTCTGATTGATGGTTCCATTTGTGCCATAAATCACCAGATATACTGAATGATTCTTGAGAAGGGAGCCATCATGGCCCCTAACTCTTATCTGGGGAATGAAGGTTATTGGGATGTTAGAATTAGGTTTGGAGTAAGTTCAAGTATGTGGTAAATTGAGGTGATAAAAGAAACTCTAAGAACGCATTTCAGGAGGGAGTCCAGAAAACAGGTAAGTGTGATTCAAGCATTGGAAACTAACATCTATGAGGAAATGAGAAACACACAGGAGGAGCTCAGCCTGGAGCAGAAGTAGACTTGCCATGTAGCTAATGAAGCTTTAAGATGCTTCATTTACACGGGCCCCTTCCAAGGCTCTCTGTACATTATATTGCTTTAATTTTTTTTAAACAGAGTCCCCTTCCACTCGCAAATTGTATAATCCTTAGGCTCTAAGAAGATCTGGATTGTCCTTGGTCTAGAGAAAAGATGACTAAGGATGGGCCTAAATGGATCTAAAAATATACAAGGTTATTGTGTGGAAAAGTTATTTGGAACTTAAAAAAAAAGATAGATAGATTGTTAAGTATCAGAAAGAAGACAGGAGTGAAGCCTGACTGGCTCAGCTGGGAGAGCATGTACCTTTTGATCTGAAGGTCAAGCCTTCAAGCCCCACGTTGGGTGTAGAGATTACTTAAATAAATAAATGGGGTTTTTTTGTTTTTGGTTTTTTGTTTTGCTTTGTGTTTTTTTGTGTGTGTGTTTTTTTTTTTTTTTTAAGAAAGAAAGAAGACACCAACAAAGGAAATTTTTAAATCTCTGAGGAAACTGCTTAAGGAGCTATCAATGGCTCTCTGTTAAAGAAAGTTAAACATTCATCTTGCTTAGGGGAGGAGCCACAGTAGATGATTTCTCTAGATACCTTGCAGGTCTAAAATTCAAAGATTTGTACATTAGGAGCCCCTGGCATTGGCAAAAGCAATAAAGTCACATTAATATTCAAAGTGCATCTCATGTGAGATTAAGGGCAGCACAGCATAAGGAATTAAGAGTATATACTCTGGATCCAGGCAGCCTGGCTCTCACTCTCTCACTTGAGAGTACACTTGAGATAGGCCTGATGTTGATCCTAGTTACCACTTACCAACTGTATAACTTTTGGAAAATCACTTAACCTTGCTGTGCCTCAGTCCCCTTATCTGTAAAATGGGGCCAATAACAGTTTCTACCTCACTGGGTAGTTGTAAAGATTAAATAAGTAAATACCTGTAAAGTACTTAGAGCAATGCTAAATTAGCTATTATTACGTCTACAGGAAGAAGGCAACGGTGGATGGTTAAACATTTTTTGTGTAGAGACGAATTTCAACATACCTTCCCACTGAAGGGGAAATTGGGGTAATAAAAGTCTTTGGTGTCTTCAAAGGTTATTGATCCCACTTCTGAAGAAATGTAGATATCCTGAGTAGTATTGGCTTCTACTCCTGCAGCGGGAAACCAGATGTATGACAATCGAAATACCTGATATCCTCATCTTCATGTTTAACATAAAATCCCTGGGGCACCTGGGTGGCTCAGTGGGTTAAGCCTCTGCCTTCGGCTCAGGTCATGATCTCAGGATCCTGGGATCAAGCCCCACATCGGGCTTTCTGCTCAGTGGGGAGCCTGCTTCCCCTCTCTCTCTGCCTGCCTCTCTGTCTACTTGATCTCTGTCTGTCAAATAAATAAATAAAATCTTAAAAAAAAAAAAAAAAAAACACATAAAATCCCTGAAAGGAGAGTGCCACTAGAAGTATGAAGCTGAACATATTTCTGGCCAAAGATCCAAACAAACTCTTCCTCCCCAACCTTTCGGGAAAACAGTAACAGATGACAGACTGGAATCTGGCACTTCCCTTTGACTATAACCTAGGAACAGAGTCATTCCCAAACACTAGTGAGGGTAGGTCTTGAGTCCTCTGAATAAGTTTATCTCTGGAACAGGCCTTCTCCTTCCTCTTTTCTTAATGAACCAAGACTATTCCACTTACCTGTACCTTCCTCCACCACAGTAGCCACAATATTGATGGTGTGGCTGTACATGTAACCAGTGAGGTTGAAAGTGGACATGTCCACAGAAGCAGAGAAGCATCCTGTTTTGTCTGTCTGGTGAAGCAATCAGGGGGCCAAAAAGAGAGGATGAATAACCTAACTTTTACCCCCGTTTCATAACGCACTATCGAAAGAAATTCTTATCTCCATGCTTTGGTTTCTCCACCTTCAAGACAGAAAAACTTCCCTATAACATAGAGTATATACACCAGCAACACACAATCATGAAACAACTCTGAAGTTCCAAGATATGGGAGGGGTGTGGGCGAGAACCAACTGCAGGAAAACTGTACCTCTCAAGGATTTAGGTTAATTTCTTGACTCTAAGGCAGATTCTAAAAAAGACTTCATCTATTTAGAGTAAAGAAGACTGCTTTGTTCTTTGGAACTAGGGCAATAATTGTATGAAATGATTTCTACTTTGGGCTTTTTACTGCTTTTTATTTTTTAACCACTTTTCGATTTTTTTTTCTTTTTTCAGTTTTTGTTTTCTTTTTTCAGTTTTTATTTAGGTTTCAGTTAGTTCACATATAGTATAATATTAGTTTCATTAGTAGAATTTTGTGATTTATCACTTATATATGACATCCAGTGCTCATTACATCATGTGCCCTCCTTAATGTTCATCACCCAGTTACCCCATCCCCCCCACCTGCCTCCTCTGCAGCAACCTTCAGTTTGTTCTCTATAGTTAAGAGCCTCTCTCTTTTTCTCATGTTCATCTGTTTCAATTTTTAAATTCCTTTACCACTTTTTAATACTGATGCTTAGCTATTCATTAGGACATAGGAATAAGGTTCCTTTTCTACATTCCATTTACTCACCTGTCCAGAAAGATTCCTGCACTTGTCAGGTAGCTGTTCCCGTCCTGCCTCTGGAAAATGGTAAGTATATGCCTTTTGACACACAGATACCTGTGCTGTCCCCAGGATGGGCTTTCCGTAGGTGTACCTAACCCAGAAAAGCACGAGAAGTCAGAGTTGGGAGAGTGCACTTGAGATCCAGCCCTCCTCTTCCAAAACACTATTGTCTCTTCTTTCCCCTACTCCAACTTTGTGAAGTACTAACAGTCCTTCCCTAGTCTTGTTCACTTCCCTGCTTCACTCATAGCCTTATGAACCTTCTGAAGGACAGAGATGGTGTTTTCTCTCTCCTTGTTCCTATTTCTTCATGGGACTCAATATTGTTTTCTGCATTAGGTAGACACTGAATCAATAATGCTGACTCAGCAGAGACACAATTAGAAAATGTGTTCTTAGGGGTTCCTGGGTGGCTCAGGTGGTTAAGCATCTGCCTTCAGTTCAGGTCATGATCCCATCACCCTGGGAATAAGCCCCGCATTGGGCTCCCTGCTCTATGGGGAGCCTGCTTTTCCCTCTCCCTCTCCTGCCACCTCCCCTGCTTACGCACACGGTGTGCTCTCTTTCCGTCAAATAAATAAATAAAATCTTAAAAAAGAAAAAAAGAAAGAAGGAAGAAAAGAAAGAAAATGGTTAAGTCATGACTTTGGGACCATCTAAAAATATCTTACATTTTAACCACTGCCTCCATGCCTCCACAACAACTCTCCCCATAACACTCCCTTTGTCAGCTTCTCAATACAGTTTTACTCTTCACCAGATCCAGAGCTTTACTCTTACCTACAACAGATTTTCACTAAGAAGGATTCCTCCATTGTTGATAATTGCCTGGGCTCCACCACATCCACCTTAAACTTAGGCAACACTGGAGAGAGTGGAAATAGATGTGGGAAAGGAAAAGAAAGAAAGAGGATTTGACCATACGGGTAGTAGACAGAGGGGTATAAAAACAGTCATACTTAAATTAATTTAAGGGGGGAGTATTAAAGCAAAATGCTCCCAAAGTTATTAGCTGGTTTAGCCTGGATTCAAAAATAAATTTAGGGGCACCTGGGTGGCTCAGTGGGTTAAAGACTCTGCCTTCAGCTCAGGTCATGATCCCAGGGTCCTGGGATCGAGCCCCACCGTCAGGCTCTCTGCTCAGTGGGGAGCCTGCTTCTCATCCTCTCTCTCTCTGCCTGCCTCTCTGCCTACTTGTGATCCCTGTCTGAAATAAATAAATAAAATCTTTAAAAAAAATTGTTTTAAAAATCCCTCCCCATAGTAGATTTTACTTTACCTTTGCTGATTTGGGGACAAGATTGTGTCCAACACTTTGACCTGCTAATTCTCCCACCTACCATATTCTTCCACACTGAAGGTGCCAAAGGCCGTGCCCCCGGCCACTGCTACTGTATAGGTTCCCAGCGTTGCCTCTGGTGCCAGCTGGAAGGAGAGGTCTACAATGCCTTGCTCAGGAACCACTTCCAGCCACTGTGCGATCCTGTTGCTATTTGGATCCTGTGTTTGTTAGAAAGAAATTCATGACGTACCTGCCTGTTTCTCACTCGGCACTGCAAAAAGCAGGTAAAGACACAAAGTGCAGGGGAAGAATCCCACTCGTTGCTCATGACCAGGAAGAACAGCTATAGTTTCAACTATGATTTTTTTTATTACTAAGCACAATAAATTTTCCTATGGGTCCGACCCCATTTGGGATAAAAAGCATCCTTGTGGATTCAAATAATCAGACTGAGTTCTCAAATGTGTTACTGCCAGTTTCAGAACGTGGGTTTTAAAATGTCCTTTGCAAAGGGCTTATTCTTGGTAACTATTTAGGGGCAATGCTGAAGGAATTTAGCACAATGTACCTGAAAGATAATCTAACAGAACCATGGAGGGGTTGCTGTGGGCAGTCACCGTTCTAGACCCTTTCCTGCTTAGTACTTCCCACAGTATTCGTGTCCTACTCAACTGCTGAGTATCTATGATGATAGCGATTAGAATAAGAGGAGTACCGAACCAAGGCTGGCCCAGAAAAGTCACAGGAATCAGAGTAGGAGGGCTAGTCACAGCAGAGTGGTGTCCTTCTCTACAGAGGCTCAGGACCGAGGGGGCAGGAGGCACAGGCAGGAGAAAGGCTCAGCTGGGGTGGAGCTGTGGGTGCTCAGTACTGAGGCAGTCTCAGGCTTGGGGCCAAGATCTCAGAGTTGTTTCTGGCTTTAAAGCTTAGCACTAAATTAATTTCCCCTTTCCACAACGGACAGAAAAGAAAAGGAAACTTTGACTTACCTGCAGCTCCACCAGGGAGTACTGAAAAGGAAAATCAGATAATGTGGGTTAAAGCAGGATAAGCAATAAGGATGGGCTGAAAGCAGAAAGTTCACAAGGGCCTCTCTCTTTCTCTGTTGCCCTCTTCTTCCTTCCTAAATGGCTCTTTTGTGCCTTCATCAGGGTAACGATGGAGCAAAAGCTTACTGGCTAGGGGAGGAGAGAGAAGAGATTTCCTCAGAGGGACTGACAGTCCCCAGAACATTTGAAGAAATGAAGCTTCAGACCCTTCAGCATCCCTTAGGGCTCTGGGACTGAGCTCTACCACAACATGCCTGAAAACAAAGTCTTCGCATCTGGAGGCTCCCGGATGTTTAAACCTCTTCTTGGGAGCCAACTATCTCCTTGACTCCTCCTCTGCTGTCTGAATCCCTTCTAAAAAATATTTTGTTTAAAAGAGTTCCATGGAGGTGCCTGGGTGGCTCAGTTCGTTAAGCATCTGCATTTGGCTCAGGTCATGATCCCAGGATCCTGGGGATCGAGTCCCGGGTATCAGGCTCCCCCCTGCTGCTCCCCCTGCTTTTGCTCTCTGTCTCTCTCTCTCTGTCAAATAAATAAATAAAATATTATTAAAATATTTAAAAAAAATTTTTTAAAGAGTTCCATCAAAAGACTTCAAGAAAATGGATGCTAAAATTAAAAGGTTAGTGGTGAACAGGTTATTGGGCTAAGTGCTAAAGTGTCACCAAAATTATTTACTAATTAGAAAAAAAAGACCGGGACACCTGGCTGGCTCAGTCAGTAGAGCTTGTGACTCTTGATCTCAAGGTTGTGTCTAAGCCCCAAGATGGGCATGGAACTTACATTAAATAAATAAAAAAAAATGAGGGACACCTGCATGGCTCAGTCGGTTAAGTGTCTGCCTTTGGCTCAGGTCATGATCTCAGGGTCCTCGGATTGAGCCCCACATTGAGTTCCACATCCAGCTCCCTGCTTGGTGGGGAGTCTGCTTCTTCCTCTTGCTCTGCCCCTCCCCCCAGCTCATGCTCGCTCTCTCTCTTTCTCTCTCTCTCTCAAATTAATATTGAAAAAAATAAAAATTTAAAAATTTAAATAAATTAAAAAATCTGAAGAGAAGACATATCTTTACACTAGAGAAATTACTTACCTTAAGCAAGTAATCAAATTCATTTTCACTAATAATGGGACAACCTGACATTATGTGTATCCTTTAGAGTATACTGGAGGTTCATAGCATTGTCTAGTAAATATTTTTGCCAAAAATGTTTAGCTTAAATCTAATTAAGACCTGAGAACAACTTCCAGAAGATGGGGAAACAAGTTAGATTACACAGTAAAGAAATTATCAAACAAATCAAGAATGTTGAATACTCTGTAAGACAACTAGGCTTCCCTAAAAGTCGATGTCATATTCTGGAATGATGACATTCTACAAGTCATTTAGCCCGATCACTTTCTCTCTCTCTCTCTCTCTAAAAAAAAAAAAAAGTCAAAAATGAAAAATTAAGATTATTTTAAGTTAAGAGAAATTTAAAAGACAGAAATTTAAAAGACTTTGATCAGATCTTAGTTCGAAAAAACCCTCAAACTCATTTGAAAAAAGCTGATTTAAGACTGGGTATAGGGATGCCTGGGTGGCTCAGTTGGTTAAGCAGCTGCCTTCGGCTCAGGTCATGATCTCAGGGTCCTGGGATCGAGTCCCACATCGGGCTCCTTGCTCGGCAGAGAGCCTGCTTCTCCCTCTGCCTCTGCCTGCCTCTCTGTCTGCTGTGCTCGCTCGCTCTCTCTCCCTCTGTCTCTGACAAATAAATAAAATCTTTAAAAAAAAAAAAAGACTGGGTATTAAATGATATCAAATGATTATTGTTAATTTTCTTAGGTTTGATAATGATATCATGATTATTTAAGATGGACCTTTTCTTTCTTTTTTTAAAGATTTTAATTTTAAGTAATCTCTACACCCACCAGTGGCTCAAACTCACAACCTCAAGATTAAGAGTCGCACTCTCCACTGACTGAGCCAGCCAGATGCCCCTAGGATCTACTTTTAAAAAGATACATGCTAAAGTGTTCAGGAATAACATGTTATGATATCTGCAACTTATTTTTAAATGATTCAGAAAAAAAAGAAAAAAGATCAATTAAAATGAATATGGCAAAATGAAACATAATGAATGTTATGTTTGAAAATTCTTATAATAAAAAGTTGAGAACAAAATGACTGCTCCAGATAATCTATGAGAAAAATCATCTTTTTATTGTGTTATTTGTATAAGATCTTTTGATTTTTTTTGAAATTGTAATAATTAGAATTGTACAAAATCATAGCCAAGGAAATTGGTAATTAGAATATCTAAAATGTTGGGGGTGCTGGGGTGGTACAGTCAGCTAGGCACTGACTCTTGGTTTTGGCTCAGTTCAGGATCTCAGAGTCATGAGACTGAGTCTCGAATCAGGCTCCACACTCATTGCCGAGTCTGCTTCAGATTCTCCTTCTCCTTTTGCCCCTGCTACTCATGCTCTCTCTCTCTCTCTCTCTCTCTAATAAGTCTTAAAAAAAGAGAGAGAGTATATGTCTAAAGTATAAATATAATTAAGACTTGATTAGAGGGTGCCTGGGTGGTTCAGTGGGTTAAGCTGGTGCCTTCAGCTCAGGTCATGATCTCGAAGTCCTGGAATCGAGTCCTGCATCGGGTTCTCTGCTCAACAGGGAGCCTGCTTCCCTCTCTCTCTCTCTGCCTGACTCTCTGCCTCCTTGTGATCTCTGTCAAATAAATAAATAAATAAAATCTTAAAAAAAAAAAAAAAGACTTGATTAGAGACTATACACTTACGGAATTCTGGGCATTCCAATTAGTATTATATACACTTAAAAACTAAATGCGATTGAAAGCTGGAATTTAAATACAGGGGCCTCCGAGAGCATACAAGAACTGGATCTCACTTGGAAGGAAAAGGGAATGAAATCAATATGGTGCTTGCCTTTGATTCTTAGACCAAATACCACGTGATGTTAACCAGTGAAGAAACAGAGATTCATTAAATACAACTATCAGCCCTGATATCCAGGTTAATGGCAATTCTTCAGAACAGCCAAAAAATGAGAGATAAGGATTATAGGAACAGAAAAATTTCCCTTCTTCCCTTCTAGGTTCTTTGGCTGGTTTAATAATTAAATTGACAAAAGATGGAGTAACAGGAGAAAAAATTTAATTACATACATCTGCACAAAGACAGTGAGACTCATGGGCTGCCAGGCAACTGAGACTCACTTATATGCCATTCTAAGCTAAGGAATGAGATAGGAGCCTGGGGCTTCAGCGGGAAATGGGGCAATTCACAGGAAGATCAGAAGAGCAGATGGTTGGTAATCAAATGTTTGTCCTACCATGCAGATGGATCTTTTAGGTAAAAAAAAGTTGTATCTGGTAACTGGGCCATGCCCCCATTTAAGATCTCCTTTTTTTTTTTTTTTTTTTAAGATTTTATTTAATTAGAGAGAGAGAGAGCAAGAGTGGGGGAAGGGCAGAGGGAGAGGGAGAGGAAGAATCTCAAGCAGACTCCACCCTGAGCATGGAGCCCAAGGCAAGACTTGATTCCAAGACCCTGAGATGTGACCTGAGCCAAAATCAAGAGTCAGACATGCAACAAACTGGGCCACCCAGGCACCTTCCCAACTATATAAATTCTTTTAGTCAGTTAAGGGAGAAGTAAAATAATTTTTCCTGAGCATTTTGGCTCATCATTGCCTTCAGCTCAAAATAATCCACATGGCAAAGGAGCCCATGTTGGGGTAGCACATTCTGCTCCCCTTCAAGATAAAGAGGGAGACAGGATTCTTACAAACCACAGCTACACAGACAACAAGGAGACACAAATGAGACTACTGTGGACTGCTAAAAAGTACAGAAAAAGAACACCTCTCAGATGACAAAGTACTCTTCTCACATAGAGAGTCAAGAATCTGGGAGGACACCAATTACCCAGAAGTAGGCTCCGGAAAAAAACAAGTGTTCAACAATGCTAGGAAAATAGCATTTCCAACCGGAAGCAGGCTGAGATTTGTGAATAAATGGTTGTAGCAACCAAACCAGAGAGGCTCAATAAATCTCAAGTATACTTCAGTTGCCTCAGGATAAAATACTGTCCTCTGTAACCTCACAATCTTTGTCCCTCAGTTTCTTAGAAAAAATTCCTTTAGTTTATCTCAGTATTCCAAATTGGAATTTCAAATTTTCAGTGTTTCAGATTGGATCTTGGAGTCGGGGGCTGTGTAAAGAAATGCTGTGGAGAGGAAGGAGTAATTTTACAACAGAAATAGAGAATAAGGATGGAAATCAGAACATCTCTCAGTAATGGGTCTAACCTGTGTGGAGGAGGAGAGTAACAAGGGGTAGCTAATGAGATCCACCTTCAGGGGGCAGTAGAGCCTAAACTAACACTTGGCTGTGGTGGCCACGCTCTCCACTAGTACTTCCCTCAGCACTGGGATTACCAGTCTACTGAGAAAAAAGTGGGCAATATTAGGGGCTCCTGGGTCTGAGTCGGTTAAGCGTCTGCCTTGGGCTGGGTTCATGATCCCAGGATCCTGGGATAGGATCCCACATTGGGGTCCCTGCTCAGTGGGGAGCCTGCTTCTCCCTTTCCCACTCCCCCTGCTTGTGTTCCCTCTCTTGCTTTGTCTCTGTCAAATTAATAAATAAAATCCTGGGGAAAAAAAAAGTAGGCAATATTAAGCTGGATTGATGAAGAAAGGATACAGGTGATAGGAAAGAGCAATAGAAAAGAATTCTAAATTGAGGAAGAAAGTAGTGGTGAAGGAAGCTGCTGATCCCTTCATTGTGTGTTCAGGGAAAAGAAACAAGCTCTGAGAACATGGAGATGGGAATAAAGAATAATGCTTACCCTATCACTATCTTTAGAAGCTTCGTGACACAGCATGTATCCCGAGCTGTGACTGAAGGAGAGAGAAAACAACAGGCATCTCCGAGAGGCAAGCATTTCAGAAATGTAAAACTGACACGAGGCCTACGTTGAGATCAAACGTATCATAAGGCTTATGATTCTAGGGATTGAACTGTTCAAGGAGCATTCAAATAATCTCCAGATGTTACCACCTTTTAACTTTTGGCATATAATGTAGTCTATTTTTTTTTTAAGATTTTATTTATTTATTTGACAGAGAGATCACAAATAGGCAGAGAGAGAGTTGGGGGTTGGGAAGCAGGCTCTCTGCTCAGCAGAGAGCCTGATGTGGGGCTCAACCCCAGGACCCTGAGATCATGACCTGAGCCAAAGGCAGAGGCTTAACCCACTGAATCACGCAGGTGCCCTGGCACATAATATAGTCTTAAGAGAATTGCCTACTTTATCAAACACCTTGCCTTGTAGTAAAGGATGGTGGGGATGGATATTCTTTTTTTTTTTTTTTTTTTTTTTTAAACATCCTCCTGAATTATTTCTAATATCAGAACAGCAAAGCCACATGGTGTCATTCCTGGAGAAAAGGCCTGGACGTTTTCAAAAACTCTCTTTATTTTTAAGGACTTATTTATTTATTTGACACAGAGAGAGAGAGAGAGAGAGGAGCATGTGCTCTAGCACACAAACCGGGGGAGTGGCAGGCAGAGGGAGACGCAGACTCCCCTGCTGAGCAAGGTCCCAGATGCAGGGACTTGAGCCCAGAACCCTGGGATTAAGACCTGAGCCTGAGGCAGATGCTTAACAGACTGAGCCATCCAGGTGTCCCTTTAAAAATCCCTTTAAGATGACAGTGGATATGAGCATCTCTCAGGAATGCTAATCTAACTGATGTTCTCAGCTATCCATGCTGCCTGTTTTTAGAAGATAGGACAAGGAGGGTTTAGACTTGTAATCTGAGACTAGCACAAACATTCTGGATCTCACATGACTTCACCTCATCGCACTCTTTAGAAAGAATCTCCTTTTGCCCACTCTCTCTCAGTCTGCCCTACTCCTCTCCCTTTCCCTCTTCCCAACTAAATTCTCACCTTGTCATTCACTGGGATAAAGCTGCTGTTCAGGGTGACAATGCGGAAGTGCACTAGAACAGAACAGACATCATTGGCAAAGGGGGTTTTCCCCTCTATGAATCTTTTTTCCACCCTTTCTACTTCCCCCACACACTTCGAAGTCAGCAAAATTCCATCAGGTTTTACTTTAAAACAAAACAAAAAACTAAAACTGAGTCTGAGAGAGAGGTCAAAGCCCCACCCAGCCCCTCACTTGGAAACATTAGAATGTAAGGCCCTTCTACCGAAGAAGGCACAAAGTACAAATACCAGGGGCTCAAGCAAAAAGCCCTTGAAAATGTTCTTATAAAATGTTTCTTGATGCTGTCTTATTCACATCAGCAGCTTGCTGTAAGATGCAGAAGCCCAGTTAAAGTTGCCAAATTCCATCCCAGGAAAAATGTGTACTTTTGTTTCAGATACACACACACACTAGCAACTCCACCCACTTACTCCCACTGATGTAACACAGCGTGTCTTCAACACCTGGGACCCCTCCTCCCTGCAAACCTTCCTCCCTCCTGCCTTGTTCCATTGACCTCTCACCCAACCACAAAGGCCCTCTTTCAGAATATGGGCAACGGTTTGTCCTGTCTTTTGTCGAATCCCGTCTGTGTGCCTCTTACCTTCCTGCCCTGGGTTGTAGATAGGTTTGTCAGTTTGTATAAAGACGCCATTCCCCTGCCTCTGAATTAGAACCTTTTTCTTCTCCTCAAAGCTGGTATTATTTCCAGTAGCCGAAACCCAGATTGTAGCCACTTCCTCTGTGCCACCAGCAGGAGGTGGTACCTGAAAAGAGAAGGGAGCTCTGTGGCAGAGTAGGATATTGGGGAAACAGCTGGGGGTAGCAAGGGTAGGGTCATAAAACAAGTTGCCAGGAAGAAGAGAAACCATGTTCAGAGGTTAAGGTCAAAAAGTAAAAGAAGAAATCCAAGGTCAAGGAAATTGTGAATGTGTTACGGCCAAGAGTTCAGTTTAGGTTTAGGGGAGACAGGTTTAAAGACTGTAGCAAAAGTAAAATAACAGAAATCATACTTACAGTTTAGATTGTCTAAATGCCTAGGAAGGAAGCTAAGAAAGGAAGAGAGCAGAGTTGGAGTTAAATCTGTGCTTACCAGAAAGGAGATGCACTGTAAGTGCCTCTTCTTCAATCCAGAGGTTTCTAGCAACTTCTGAGTCTTGTCCTTGGTCTTCAGAGTAATAGTGAATTTTACATCAAGGCACCCAGGGCTCAGATCCAAACAAACTCTCTGGGTAGAGGGGAAGTTAAGCTGGGCTGGTACTGTCACCAGGTAGTTTCTATTAAGGAAGCAAAAGGATTTCAGGGCGTAATGATTCATTCACTCAGTGAAAAATTAAGCCCTTTCCTAAGCACTCAGCATACAGCAGTGAATTTAACAGACTGATCCCCGCCTTTGTGAACCTTATTTTCTATAAGGGACAAACAGGTGAGTAACAAATAAATCAGCCTTAAGCTGTGCACAGCCTTAAACCAACCACAACTAGGAGGCCATCACTGAGAATCTACACCTAGGGTACCAGAAAGGAAATTAATTCTATTAGAGAGAACAGGGTATGAGGAGTCTACTATAAACATTATCTTTTTTTAAAAACATTATCTTTTTTATTTTTTAAAGATTTTACTTATTTATTTGACAGAGAGAGATCCCAAGTAGGCAGAGAGAGAGAGAGGAGGAAGTAGGTTCCCTGCTGAGCACAGAGCCCGATACAGGACTCGAACCCAGGACCCTGAGATCATGACCCAAGCCAAAGGCAGCAGCTTAACCCACTGAGCCACCCAGGTGCCCTAACGTTATCTTTCTTAAAGCTTCCTTTTGGTGCCTCTGCCTTTCTCTCTGGATAAAGGAGAAATGAAACCAAAGAAGGAACAGATGAGAAGGAAATTAAAATAAATCAGAGATTATCTCTTCTCTTCTGTATTTACATTTGAGAAAAGCAAAGAAGCCACCTGCCCCAAATCAACACTGACACCAAGCACTTATGGGAGATATTTTTCTGCAATGGCTAGTGTTAGGGTCAATATTCCTAGAAGGAGTTGAGCCCACATCCTTGTGGGTGAGATTCCTCAATAGCAGGAACCAGAAGTCTGGGTCCCTGCTATAATATATATATTAACCCCACAGGGTGTGGAGCTTTTGATTAATGCATCAGCCAATCACCTATTGGAGCCCTCAGGCTAAGGTGGTAACCCTGGGTAGGACTTCTATTCACTCCCTCAAATTTATTTCTCCCTGAAACATTCATACTGGCTCAGCCAGTCCTTAATACCTTTCTGGGGAAATCTCAGGGCTGAGTATTCACAGTGGTAATGCTCTCAGAACAAATTTTGGACTTCTCCCTTTTTTTCTGGTTTCATTCCAAATTTCCATCCACGTTTGATCTTTGCTCTCTTGTTATTCTATTAAGAAATACTTGGGGGGCGCCTGGGTGGCTCAGTGGGTTAAGCCTCTGCCTTCGACTCAGGTCATGATCCCAGGGGCCTGGAATCGAGTCCCGCATTGGGCTCTCTGCTCAGCAGGGAGCCTGCCTCTCCTCATCTCTCTCTCTGTCTGTCTCTCTGCCTATTTGTGATCTCTCTCTCTGTCAAATAAATAAATAAAATCTTAAAAAAAAAAAAAGACATACTTGGGAACACAGGTATAGGAATAGTATCAAGAGAAAAGCAGTATATCTCTATCTATTGGGGAATTTTAAAAATTAATACTACTCAGTATTCCTGTGATTATGTGGAAATAGGGACATATACACTCCTTATAAAAGTATAAATGGATAACCTTTCTGAAGACAATTTCACACACATCGAAACACTTTCACATTTCTATGACCCAGCAATTCTTATTTTGGAATTTTTTTTTTTTTTTTAAGATTTATTTATTTGACAGAGAGATCACAAGTAGGCAGAGAGACAGGCAGAGAGAGAGCTGGGGGGGTGGGAAGCAGGCTCTCTGCTGAGCAGAGAGACCCATGCAGGACTCAATCCCAGGACCCTGAGCCAAAGGCAGAGGCTTAACCTGCTGAGTCACCCAGGTGCCCCATTGGAAATGTTTCTTAATGAGCGAAGAGAGCATGCATGTATGCAAAAAATGTATCGACCGTAAGTTTCTTCACTGTATTCTTTATTTTAGCGAGACTTGAACGCTACCTAGGGTATAAATTAGGATACTTTCTGGAGTACAACCCAAATGTACAACCCAATGAATGAACAACCCAAATCAAACCAACTTAGACGAAAAAGAATTTTTTGGTAATGGGTGGATCAGACATGAAGAATCGAAGGAACCAGAGAAACTGGAAATGCTATGGCCTGAAATTAGGCAATGATGCTGTCAGGACTCATTTCTCCCAATCTCTCAGTCCCACTATACACAGGATTTCCTTCAAGTAGTGGAGAAGAGGGAGTTGGGAATCCTTCCAGCCCTATGATCCCAAGATACAGAAGTTTTTCATCTAACTCAGAGAAATTTCTGAAAATGGATTTTGTTCCTCCTTGTCTCATATGCTCAGCTCTGGATTAATCACTGTAGCCAAGATACTACAACAGGTGGACCTGGGTCATTCTTACCATGCAGAGGCCAGCACGATGAAGTACTGTGACTGGCAATCCCAAAATAACACATGGAATTGGACAGGAGGGGGTTTTCTAAAGAAAGGAGTCCATTACTATAGGAAGTGCACTGGAGTAAAGATGCTGGGAAAATCAAATGTTAAGTCTATACAATGCCCAATAATATAAATTTGGTTGGAAAATTGCTATATTAATATAAAGCAACAATACACAGCCATTAAAAACAGTATTTTCATGACAAGGGGAATTGTTTGCAACACTAATTGGATGACACAAAACAATAGGTAGGAAGTTCCACTTCCACTTAGGATATTAAAAAAAAAAAAGTTGGAAAGAGCATTTTCCCCTCCCTGATACTCAAAAAAGCTAAATCATAACCTTTTTTGAACCAGAAAGTTGAATGTAAGAGCTGAGCAGAGATTGCCAGTTAACTCACTAGTCTAAAATCCAAGGAGGCACAGCTTCTTCCAAGAAGAGACTTAAGTGTTGAGTTGTCTCCTCTGTGCTGGAACATGGGAGGTACTTGGGCCATCACAGAAGCAACTAAGGACACAGCTAAGATTTTAATGAATCACTAAAGGTCTAGTTTGGTCTAGAATAACAACAAAGAATCTCTGTGTGCCATACGGGAAGCTTGTACTTATTTACGGGTTCTCTTCCATGACCGTTACCAAGGGCTCGTAAGAAAGATTGGATACAGAATGAGACTGAAAAGAGCCTCCCATAGTAGTATAGACATAGAGGACAGTATTATCTATCCCGCAGGAAAGGCCCCAGCTGCCCAAACTCTTTTAAGAAAGCTTAAGATTCTGGAAAAAAGTGGTAAATACTGTTCTCCCAATTGTTGCACAGGTAAAGACCCACTGTTGCCAGGGAAAGGACAGAGTGAAAAAGAGGAAAAAACAAAAACAAAAAAAACAACAAAAAAAAACACAACCTCACAGGGAGGGAAAAGAAACAGACCTCAGCCAAGAATTCTATACTCATACTTTCAGAGGTTTCCTAAGACTGAAGGAAGGGCGGGAAACACCTACACAAGACATGCCATAGACACAAAGCAAAGTTTGATTAGGAGTAGAGGCAGGACTTCTAAGAACATCTTATCCTCCAAGGCACAGGCATATAGACTACCTATGACTGAAGATGAAAAGGTCAAGAGAGAACTACCGCACCCTCTCACCAGCAACCCAGCCAAAAACATAACAAATAGTAGCAGTCCACCACTGGCAGAGGGGCAAAAATATGGAGAGAGACCACCTCTGTGGTGCCTATAATGTGTATAGGGAACTGAGAGCTGAAAGTGGAAAACAAACATTGAGAAAAGCCTCCAGCATTCCAGACCCGACCCCAAGTACAAGGCATCATAAGAGGAATTTGAAGCTTATGGTACACGGAAAGAGCAAGTCCTAAATCCACCTCATCTTTTAACCAGAATGACTCCATCTACTGAGAAGAGATGTGTCCCTTTCTAGATATAAAGGCTATTTACTTAATCTCCCCTGTTTTGGACAAGGTGTCTGTCATTTAAGCAAAAATTATGTGATGGGGTGCCTGGATGGCTCAGTTATTAGAGCATGCAACTCCTGATCTCAGGATTGTGAGTTTAAGCCCCATGCTGGGTGTAGAGCTTACTTAAAAGAAAAAAATTATATGACTTACAAAAAGAAGATGATGATGACAACAAAGACAACAATGGTGACAACGCCCTGTGAAGATACAAAGCAACCGACAGAGTCAGACTCATAGATGATATTGGAGTGAGATCTATCCGAATGGAACTTTAAAATGACTAGAAGAGGGGCTCCTGGCTGGCCCAGTCAGTAGAGCCTGGGACTCTTGATCTCCGGCCTGTAAGTTTGAGCCCCATGTTGGATGTAGAAAATATTTTGAGAAAAAATCTTTTAAGAAAATAAAAATTAAAAATCAAATGGCTAGAAGTAATAGAAGTAGAAGTAATACTATATATTATAGTCCTTAAGGACTATAATAAAAATGGTGGACAATATCCATAAACTGATGGGAAATTTCAGCAGAAAGATGGAAGTGATAAAGTCAATTAGAAATGCTGAAAATTAAAAAAAAAATAAGTTATCAGAGATGAGCAACTCCTTCCTCAGGCTCTTAAGTAAACTTGTCACAGCTGAGAAAATAATTAACCAATATTTACCTTATAAATAAGTCAATAGAAATTATCCAACTGAAGCACAGAGGACAAAAAGGTAGAAAAAAATTTAACCTCATCAAAAAGACAAGAGGTAACAAATGTTAGCTTGTATGTGGAGAAAAGGGAACACTTGTGAACTGTTGATGGGCTTATGAATTGGTGCAGCCACCATGGTAAACAGGATGGAGGATCCTCAAAAACTTAAAAATAGAACTATCATATAATTTCACAATCCACTTTGGGGACTATATTCAAAGGAAATGAAAACATTAACTTGAAAAGGTATCTGCACCCCCATGTTCACAGCAACATTATTTGCAATAGCCAATACATGGAAACTACCTAAGTATCCACTGACGGATGAAAGGATAAAGAAGTTGTGATATATATGTGTGTATATACTGGCACATACACACAGGAATATTATTTAGCCATAAAAAATGAAGAAATCTTACCACTTACAATGTGGATGGAGTTTGAAGGCATTATGCTAAGCAAAATAAGTCAGACGGAGAGAGAAAAATATTCTATGAGTTTACTTATTTATGTGGAATCTAAAATAAAAAAAATAGGTGCCTGGGTGGCTCAGTCAGTTAAGTGCTCAACTTGATTTCGGCTCAGGTCATGATCTCAGGGTTGGGAGATCAAGCCCCATATTGGGTTCCATGCTGAGCATGGAGCTTGCTTAAGATTCTCTTTCTCACTCTCCCTCTGCCTCTCACCCCTGTCCCCTATTTGCACACTCTCTATATGTCTCTAAAACAAAACAAAACAAAGCTCATAGAAAAAGATATTAGACTTGTGGTTACCAGAGATAGAGGGGAAGGGGAATTGAAGGTTGGTGGTCAAAAGGTATAAACTTCCAGTTATATGATAAATACATAGTAGAGATGTAATGTACATCATGATAACTGTAGCAAACACTGCCGTAGGATTTATAGGAAAGTTATTTTTTAAATTTATTTTATTTTTATTTTAAGAAGGATTCATGCCCAATAGGGAGCTTCAACTCATGACCCTGAAATCAACAGTCAGATTCTTCATCAAATGAGTCAGCCAGGTTCCCCAAATAGGAAAGTTGTTAAAAAGGTAAATCCATGGGGCACCTGGGTGGCTCAGTGGGTTAAGCCTCTGCCTTCGGCTCAGGTCATGATCCCAGCGTCCTGTTATTGAGTCCCGCATTGGGCTCTCTGCTCAGCAGGGAGCCTGCTTCCCCGCCCCACTCTGCCTGCTTCTCTGCCTACTTGTGATCTCTCTCTCTGTCTGTCAAATAAATAAATACAGTCTTTAAAAAAAAAAAAAGACTTAAAAAATAAATAAAAAATAAAAAGGTAAATCCTAAAAGTTCTTTCTCATGGCAAGGAGAAATTTTCTTTCTTTTTTCTTTTCTTCTTTTTTTTCTTTCTCTTTTTACTGTATCTATTATAAGAAAATGGATGTTAGCTGAACCTATTCGTGTAATCATTTCACAATATACATAAATGAAAACATCATGCTGTATGCCTTAAACTTATACAGGGATGTATGGCCATTGTTTCTCAATAAAACTAGAAAAGAAATAGAACAATACATCCAAGAACTGTAGGAGCATATCAAATGGTTTAAAATTTATGTCATCGGAATCCTAGAAAGAGAAGAGAGAAAGAACAAGCAGAAGAAATGTTTGAAGAGACAACAGGTGAGAATTTTCCAATCAAACAACAGATCCAAGAATCATAGAGAATTCCAAGCAGGATAAATGCCAAAATAAAATACACCTAGTATATAGAAAAATAAAGGTAGGAAGTATACCAAATTTCCCATGAGAAACAATGTTAACCAGAAGACAATGGATTGACGTTTTCCAAATAATGAAGGAAAAAACCCCCAAAAGTCAGCATTCTGTAGCCAACAAAAATATCTTTCAATAATGAAGGGGGAAAAAAGACTTTTTCAGAGAAGCCAAAGCTGAGAGAATGCATTGCCAGATCTGTGCTACAAGCAATATTAAAGGGAGCTTAGGAGGCAGATACGACAGAAGGCGACAAACTATAGCCTGCACTATATAAACTGAGAGCCTGTTAAATCCAGCCTCTCACAGGTTTTGTAAAAAAAGTTTTATTGGAGCACAGTAACAGTCATTTGCTTTTGCGCTATCCTGGTAGACTTGAGGGATTACAAGAGACCATTTGCCATGCAAAGCCTCATTACTTACTATCTGATCATTTATAGAAAGTTAGCTAACTCCTCTCAGGGTGCCAGACAGAAACTGCACAAATAAATGAGGATTTCTGGAAATGGTATCAAACAAAATAAATACAAAAGACATTCAAGTCCATTTTTAATCACTTTAAAAGATTAAAGACTGCATAAAGCAAAAAAACAGTTCATTCGGAGTTACATCATAGGAATGAGGCATTTTTTTACATGTCAAGACAAAGGGAATGAAAAATGAGGAAAGAAATACTGAGGAACATGCTTTGCATAATCTCTTTGGCACCTTTTTCTTCTCTTCTATTTTGATTTTCTGATGCAATTTTTCTCCTCTTCCCTTTGTAACTTCTTCAGGGCCCACCACTACTCATGTCTGTTTCTCTCAGCTTTTCTATAAACCCAATAAAGCCACCTAAATTCTCTTCAGCCATTAATCTTCTTTTATCCTGGCCCTTCAATTCTAGCAGATAAGATTGGTTAACTTTGGGATCCTATTGAATATTTTCCAATTCTGTGGATCTAAAAGAGAAGCTAGAATGGGTCTAGGCAAGGTTCCAGCCATGGGGACTATCTGTGCATCTAGTAATGTATTAGTTATGGAATGAAAAAATAGTATTGCCTGAGCTAGAAAAGGGTGCTTAGTTATATCAAATGTATTTAGCTTGAATTTCTAGGATGTTAACTTCACTGCAAAGGGAGATTTAAAACAGCTACTTGCTGCCATAGCAACCAGAACACACCAGTCTTGCAGAAGACAATGGTACAAAGAATCTGTATACTGAGTGCCATTGGTTAGCTGTGTGACTCATGACAAGGTATTAACCTCTCTCTGCTTTGGTTTCCTCATCTATAAAATAGGAACAATAATACCACTTATCTTACAAAATTGGTGTAAGAATCAAATAATGTGATGCATGGAAGTATATAGAAAAGTGCCTGACGCATACTTAGCTTCTTATAAATATTAGCTTTATTTTTTTAAGATTTTACTTATTTATTTGAGAGAGAGAGAGAGAATGAGTGGGGGAGGGGCAGAGGGAGAAGCAGACTCCCTGCCAACCAGGGAGCCCAATGCGAGACTTGATCCCGGGACTCTGGGGTCATGACCTGAGCCGAAGGCAGACACTTAACTTACTGAGCCACCCAGGCACCCCAAATGTTAGCTTTAGTATTATTAAAAACAATGGTGGAACAGGCTTTCTCAGAGTTAGCAACTTTCCGGCAATTAGCAATTTGAAGAATGATATAAGCAAGATTTGCAGACTTGCTACACAACAATGTGAATGTGGTTAACAGTCCTGAACTATACACTTAAAATTGATTAAGAGGGTAAATTTTACTTTATGTATTTTTTACCATCATTGAAAATTAAAATAGAGGCAGCTGGCTGGCTCAGTTGGTGGAGCATGTGACTCTTGATCTTGGGGTCATGAGTTTGAGTCCCATGTTGGGCACAGAGCCTACTTAAAAATAAATAAATAAATAAATAAACTATCTTCAAAAATTTTTAAATAATAATAATAAAAGATCTGCAGGTTGTGAAAAAATAATAAAAGTAAATTTGTGTTTCAGTATTTCCTAAATTTAAAAACTTGCAACTTTCATTAAAAAGAGGAAGATCTGGGGGCATCTGGGTGGCTCAGTTGGTTAAGCGACTGTCTTCTTCTCAGGTCATGATCCCAGGGTCCTGGAATAGAGCCCTGGATTTGGCGGGGGAGGGGGGTCCCTGCTCGGTAGGGAGCTGCTTCTCCCTCTTCCTCTGCTATTCCCCATGTCTGTGCTCTCCTGCTCTCTTTCTGTCAAATAAATAAATAAAATCTTAGAAAGAGAGAGAAAGATCTGTAGAGAGATGTTTTTCTTTTGTTTGGCTACACCAAGGGTTTCACATGATCAGCAGAAGGCACAAAGAGACACCGCAAAGCAGACAGGAAAGGACTTCATACATGTAGCTTTTGTCCATGTCATTCCCTTTGCCCAGATTGCCTTTTCTCCTTCTCTACCTGGAGAATCTCTCATCATCCTTCCAAATTTAGCTGACATTTCCATAAGACGTTTCTACCTTACTTCATATTCTTCACTGCTCCAGAGAGAACTTTGTCTTTTTCCTATGTCCCAAAACTTGGGTTCCTAGTGAGTTTGACCACAGCACTAGTCATCTTGTCTTGTCACTCTTTACTTACGTTCCTCTTTCCCAACCTATTCTGTGAGAGGCAGAGCTTATCCTAATCCTTCCTCTAGCCTAGTTACTCAGGATGAATGCATAAATAAGGAGCAAAGGGCAAAGATCATCCCACATCTTATCCATCTCTTAATTATCTCCAAATTCATTTCCTCTGTTCTGACTCTCCACACTCTTTCAATGTTCCCTCTCTGTCTGAAGCTTCTGTTGGGTATGATTTTATGATCAGTGGCACCATTAATTAATTGTTCTTTCTTGTAGCTTACTTTCCACACTAGGAAGAAGGATTCATCTTTTTTTTTTTTTTTTTTTTTTTTCCTTAAGTAGGCTCCACACCCAAGGTGGGGCTTGAACTCACAACACTGAGATTAAGAGTCACACACTCTACCAAACTGAGGCGGCCAAGCGTCCCAAAGAATCTATCTTTCGTCTCAATTGATTTATTAATAAGAGAGACATGACAAAATGTTTATTGAAATACCTTTTGTTGGGCCCCTGTCCCAGAGTTTTTTACTCCTTGGTCTAAGGTGGGGCCTGAGAATTTGCCTTTTGAACAAGTTCTCAGATGACGCTGATGTTCCTGGGCCAGGGAACATACTTTGAGAATAGCTGCTATAATGCTAGTTACTCAGAAAGACTGCCTGGAGTTTAGAGCAAAGTTCTGATCATAAAGGCTCAGAATGCCGACTCTCCTCTGCACTTCCCACACCAATGTCCAATAGGAAAAGGTCATGAAACTGTCTACCTTTCCCTCATTGTTCTCGTTCTCTTGCAGTCAGTTTTTCCCAGAACTTCTCTGAACTTATCATTAGCGATGTAGTTTGGTGCTCTGCTACCTGGAATCAAGTGAAAATGGTAACTGTATGGGGTAGAAGAAATAAGATGCCAACACTCCTGAGCTCTCTGTGGAATGAATCCACATGAACTCTCCCTTGATGGGAAAGGAGAGTTGTTCAGAAAATATGAGGGGCTGCCTCTGTGTTTTATTTTCTGTAATTTTCTTTAATATATACCCATATAAATAGTAACAGGTAAGTAAAACAGTGAATGTTAAATTTAATCCACACTGTGAAATAGTTAGTTAGCATCTGAAGGCCCAGGATATAAGATTCACATCTACATTCATTTGGAAGCCTCTCTGGTAGGCATAGACTATATAACTCCTGAGGACAGGAACTCTATTTTGCTAACTGTTTTATCTCCACATTTAATATAGTACCTGGCATCCAGGAAGCTTTCAGTCTATCAGTCAACACTGATAAGTGCTGGTGAGATCATGATTAGATTGTCCATAAATATCCATCAGAGTCTTATTAGAAATATACTAGGAAACTTGCTTCTACAGTTTAAAATAATTCCTATGTGTTTCTCTCATTCCCACAACAAACATACACACACATGTACACAGCAAAGTTCTCTTTTTTTTTCTAATTTTTAAAAAATATTTTATTTACTTATTTACTTCACAGAGATTACAAGTAGGCAGAGAGGCAGGCAGAGAGAGGAGGAAGCAGGTTCCCTGCTGATGTGGGGCTTGATCCCAGGACCCTGGGACCATGACCTGAGCCGAAGGCAGAGGCTTTAACCCACTGAGCCACCCAGGTGCTCTCTTTTTTAGGTACAGAACACTTTGTGGTTGCCTCTGAAGGTTCTGGTTGATACGGATACAAGGGAAAACCAGTATGTCCAATTTCAATTTTAGTCTACATCAAATAAATCTTAAATAATCAATTTTATTATACTCTATATTCATAGTCTACAGAAAGTTAATAAAAAAATGAATACCAATTTGGAGGAACATAAAACATGAAATTTTGAAATACCCTAAATTATATTCCATTTTCTATTATTAATAACTACTTGTATTTATTATTTTTATTAAAAATTTTTTATTACTTGTCTTTTAATATATGTTTCTATCTTATATTACCCCTTTCCTTTATATCTGTCTCTCCCTGAAGTGACTATGAAGAGTAAGTGTCAGGTAGCTTTTAACTGGTGATAGCACCAGTCTTGCTATATAGACACTTCAAACACAAACTATCTGAAAAAGAAGCTTTTAACAATCCCATTTGAAGGGCACCTGGGTGGCTCAGTGGGTTAAAGCCTCTGCCTTTGGTTCAGGTCATGAACCCAGGGTTCTGGGATCAAGCCCCTCAGCAGGGAGCCTGCTTCCCCCTCTCTCTCTGCCTGCCTCTCTGCGTACTTGTGATGTCTCTGTATGTCCAGTAAATTTTTAAAAAATCTTAAAAAAAAATAAATTCCCATTTACAATAGCATTAAGATCAATAAAATACTTAGAGTTGTACATGTGGAAACTATAAGACATTAATGAGAAAAAATGAAGAAGACACAAAGAAGTAGAAAGATATCTCAAGGTTATGGGTGAGAAGAACTAATATTGTTAAAATGTCCATACTATCCAAAGTCATTTATAGACTCAATGCAATCCCAATCAAAATTCCAATGTGTTTTTTTCCTCACAGAAATAGAAAAATAAACATTGAAATTCATATGAAACCACAAAAGTCCCCAAATAGCCAAAGCAATTTTGAGAATGAGAAAGCTTACACCAAGCCCTGTTCCCTGCACTCTGAAGAACGCCCTTTCCAGTAACACACTGCCCCCTCAGTCCCAGCATAATGGCCCCCTCCCCTAGAAGACTGGCTCCAACCCTGACAACACCACATCTCCAAACCCAGGAGTTTTGCAAGGCCTCAGTTTCTATGGCAGCAGCAACAGGCCTCACTTCACAAGCAGACTAGAGCACACCTAGTTAAAACAAGCCACATTCTGGCCAGGGACCAAACACTGACCAAAACAGGTAAAGACAGCCTCTGCAGACAACCAGCCTGAAGAATAAAGGAGCCAGGACACATCAGCAAAGCACATGCTGCACATGTTAGAGAGATTTCCAGAAGCATCAGTCCCTGGGGAACAAGGGTATGCTATACTGCAGGGCACTACAGGACCTCTTCTTCATTAAGCCATTACCCTCAAGAACAGGAGACGTAACTGACTTTCTGAGCATACAGAAACAGGCACAGAGACTTAGATAAGATAAGAAAACAGAGAAATTTGTCCCAAATGAGAGACGAGTACAAAGCCATAGCCAGAGATCCCTATCTCAAAAAATTAACTTAAAATGGATTAAGGACTTAAATAAATGTAAGAGCTGAAATGATAAAATTATTAGAAGAAAACGTAAGAAAAAAGCTACTTAATGCTGGTCTTGGCAATGATTTTTTTTTAAAGATTTGTTTATTTTAGGGGCCCCTGGGTGGCTTAGTTGGTGAAGTGTCTGCCTTCAGCTCAGCTCACAATCTCAGGGTCTTAGGATTGAGCCCCACATTGGGCAGGGAGTGGGGGGGAGGGGGTTCCTGCTCAGTAGAGGGTCTGCTTCTCCCTCTCCCTCTCTAAAATAAATAAATCTTTAAAAAATACTTTATTTATAAAAAGATATTTTACTTATTTATTTGAGAGAGAAGTAGCACAAGCAGGGGGAAAGGGCAGAGGGAGAGGAAGAAAATCTCAAGCAGACTCCCTATGAACGTGGAGCCTGACACAGGGCTTGATCTCATGACCCTGAGATCATGACCTGGGCCAAAATGAAGAGATGGCTGCTTTAGAGCCACCCAGGCACCCAGCAATGACTTTTGGATATGACACCCAAAGCACAAGCAACAAAAACAAAAATAAGCAAGTACATCACATGAAAAAGTTTCTGCACAGCAAAAGAAATTATCAACAAAATGAAAAAGCAATGTATTGAATGAGAGAAAATATTTGCAAACCATCTATCTGATAAAGAGTTGACATCCAAAATACATAAGGAACTTGTACAACTCGATAGTTTAAAAAAAAAAAAAAAGCAAATGGGGTGCCTGGGTAGCTCAGTTGATTAAGCCTTCAGCTCAAGTCATGATCCTAGGATCCTAGGATCAAGCCCTGAATCAGGCTCTTTGCTCAGCAGGGAGCCTGCTTCTCCCTTTCCCTCTGCCTGCTACTCTGCCAGCTTATGCGCTCTCTCTCTCTGTCAAATAACTAAATAAAAGTTAAAATAAAAATAAAAATAAAAATTTAAAAAGGCAAATAATCCAGTTTTAAATGGGCTAGAAGAGGGGCACCTGGATGGCCAAGTATGTTAAGTGTCTGTCTTCAGCTCAGGTCATGATCCTGGAGTCCTGGGATCAAGTCCTGCATCAGGCTCCCTGCTCAGTAGGGACCCTTCTTCTCCCTCTCCTCCCTCTGTTTGTGATCTCTCTCTCTGTCAAATAAATAAATAAAATCTTTTAAAAATAATAAAATGCACAAAGATCTAAAATAGACATTTTCCAAAGAAGACATACAAAAGACCAACAGGTACCTGAAATTTTGCTCAACATCACTAGTCATCAGAGAAATGCAAATCAAAAGCACAATGATGTATCTCACACCTGCCAAATGGCTACAATCAAAAACACAAGAAATAGTAAGTGTTGGTAAGGATGTAAAGAAAAGGGAAACCTCCCACACTGTTGATAGGAATGTAAATTGGTAGAGCCCTGGTGGAAAGCAGTAAGAAGTTCCTCAAAAAGTTAAAAATAGAACTACCATATGGGGCGCCTGGGTGGCTCAGTGGGTTAAGCCGCTGCCTTCAGCTCGGGTCATGATCTCAGGGTCCTGGGATCGAGTCCCGCATCGGGCTCTCTGCTCAGCGGGGAGCCTGCTTCCTCCTCTCTCTCTCTCTGCCTACTTGTGATCTCTCTCTGTCAAATAAATAAATAAAATCTTAAAAAAAAAAAAAAAAGAACTATCATATGATCCAGTAATCCTACTATTGGTTATTTACCCAAAGAAAACAAAGCACTAATTCAAGAAAATATATGCACCTCTATGTTTATTGAAGCATTATTTATAGTAGCTAAGATACGGAAGCAACCTAAGAATTCACTGTGATAAACAAGTGAATGGATAAAAAGACGTGGTATGGGGGCGCCTGGGTGGCTCAGTGGGTTAAGCCACTGCCTTCGGCTCAGGTCATGATCTCAGGGTCTTGGGATCGAGTCCCGCATCGGGCTCTCTGCACAGCAGGGATCCTGCTTCCCTCTCTCTCTCCGGCTGCCTCTCCGTCTACCTGTGATTTCTCTCTGTCAAATTAATAAATAAAATCTTAAAAAAAAAAAAAAAAGACGTGGTATGTGTATACGTACACATATATACACATAGCCATAAAGAAAGGATGAGATCTTGCCATTTTCTTTTTCTAAAGATTTTATTTATTTATTTGAGAGAGAGACAGTGAGAGAGAGCATGAGCGAAGAGAAGGTCAGAGAGAGAAGCAGACTCCCTGTGGAGCTGGGAGCCGGATGCGGGACTCGATCCCGGGACTCCAGGATCATGACCTGAGCCGAAGGCAGTTATCCAACCAACTGAGCCACCCAGGCATCCCTTGCCATTTTCAATAAGATGGATGTGACATACACATATCAAATCATCACATTGTATGCCTTACACTAACATAATGTTATTTGTGGATTATATCTCAATAAAGCTGGTGGCAGGGGAGAAATTTCAAGCATGCTTCACTAGTTAAGTATTATATTTACACTACTTTAGTCCAAATAATTTCCTATCCATTATACTTAATGATCTAACTAATTAATATTTTGAGTTATAATCACGAAGCCTTTCAGTGTCAGCTCTAAATTTGAATCAAACTGCTTTTGAAATAAGCTCCAGAGCACGAACTCCCTGAGGCCCCCAAGAATGTGGTTTGCCCGTAATATTGGCAGCCGATAAGAACATGATACAAGCTTGATTTTGGCCGGTCTTGTCTCTCTGTTTCTGTCCCATCTCTCTGTCCCATCACCCTGTTTCTGCTTTCTGTATAAGGAGAATCACCCAATAATACCAGCCCCTCCTCTGTGGGAGGCTAGCTGACCTTCCATTAGTTGCTTACTTCTTTTTACTACCCTTTTAGTCAAATATTTTTATCTCTTCTGATCCATTTTAAAATCTATTTAATGGGGGCATCTGGGTGGCTCAGTTTGTGCTGTCTGCATTCAGCTCAGGTCATGACCCTGGGGTCCTGGGATCAAGCCCCACATTGGGCTCCCCTCCCTCTTCCCCTCCTCACTGCTTGTGCTTTCTCTCTCTCTCTCTCAAATAAATGAATAAATAAAATCTTTATAAAAAAAATCTATCTAGGGAGGCCTGGGTGGCTCAGTTGGTTAAGCAGCTGCCTTGAGCTCAGGTCATAATCCCAGCGACCTGGGATCCAGTCCCACATTGGGCTCCTTGCTCAGCAGGGAGTCAGTCTGCTTCTCCCTCTGCCTCTGCCTGCCATTCTGTCTGCCTGTGTTCACTCTCTCTCCCTCTGTCTCTCTCTGACAAATAAATAAAAAAATATTTAAAAAAATCTATCTAATGCAGTTATCAGTTTGATAACCTGCCTGGAATTTGGTGGGGGAAAATGTCTGGGGTTTAATAATTTCCAAAACTGCATAAAATCCCATTGCTGACACATCACAAACACATACAGAGGAAACAGCCACGTTAATAGTTATTCTGTAAAGACTTAGCCTACTTAGTTTTGTCATGGATATCAGAAGCCTGACTTGAAGGTTTTAGCTTGAATAAACACCATAATATATCACCTAGAAGGGGGGAACTTTATTGTAAATAATAAAGGTGTTTCTGGAATAACAATTATATAAATTATATATTATCCTATTGTTATCATCTTATCCTAACAGTTTGCTACCTTATGCTACATATTATCTTAAGCATAGCTAGGTTAAATATATTCAGTTATATAATGTATATAATAGTTATTCAGGGACACTCATAAATTTCCAATTCATCTATACCAAAAGCTTACTAGTAATAAGCACTCATTAATACAGCTAAGGAAAAAAAATTGTTCTTGTGTGCTTGGAATTCTTCTTTATTTATATTATTCCAGCTTTCTTGATCCCTTTAAAAATATATTTTATGTGGACACCAGTTGGTGTTGGTTAAGCATCTGCCTTTGGCTCAGGTCATGATCTTGTGGTCATGGGATTGAGGCCCAAATCAGGCTCTGCTCAGTGGCGAGTCTCCTTCTCCCTCTGTTATCTCTCTTGCTGTCTTCAAAAAAAATGAATAAAATCTTAAAAAATATGTGTGTGTGTGTATAATATCTATCTACCTATCTTATATTTTGTCCATACTATTCTACTCCCTGGTGTTACTTTTTTAAGTCCAGATTATTTCTACTTTTTCACAAATAATCTTTGGTCTTTCACCTGCTAACATTCTCTTTGAATACTTTGTTCTCCAAAAAGCTACTGGCACACCTTATTCAGTAATCTCTTATAAGATACCTTGACTACTATCCTACACGGTATGGTATTCTCAGAAAACCAGCTTTCTGTTCTCATTCCAGGAGAGGCCAGAAGACAGGGGCCTGTCCATCCCACTCCAGGACTGCGGACTTGAGACTCGACTGCTGGAGAATCAGGAGCTAAGCAGATCAAGTTATAATTTGGGGAAAAGGAAAGGATGATCCAGTTGAAGTTAGGACCACTCCTTGCTTGCCTCTGTGTCCTCCCCACCCTTCTCTACTAATTATAGGTTTCACTATTTCTTCTTCAAATCTATTTGAGTAAACTATACAGCGTATCAAAGTTCAAATATGAATGCATCAGGGCAAAAGAAGTTGCTACCCAACCACACCCAAACTCAGACAGCAATTGAACCATGATGCTATAGCCTCAGTCCACTTACAATAGTGTCTGTCTGTGGCAGGCATTTAATAAATATGAATGAACTCTTATTTTAAAAATTATTAACTCATCTTTTAGCAAGGGGGAAGGGGTAAGGGGAGAGGGAAAGAGAGAGAATCTTAAGCAGGCTCCATGCCGGGCTTGGGTCTCATGACCCTGAGATCATGACCTGAGCCGCAATCAAGAGTCAAATGCTTAACCAACTGAACCACTCAGGTCCCCCTGAATTAATTTTTTAAATGAGAGCAAAAAGGTCTAATTGGGGTGATTTCAGCAAAACTCATGCAGTAAGGATTTTTAAAAGCAACAACAACAAAAAATCATAGCAAAATTGTCAGGATCAATTTTAGGACCCTGGAAATCAACTGAAGGTTTGCAGCAGTCCAGAGAATATTTATTTAAGAAAAACAGCTGAGTCTTGGTAATGGCAGTGAGCTTTATGGCATCTTCTTTCCTTAGTCCCACCCCCCACTTTCCAGTTCCATAGTAACCTTGAAAAATAACAGCCTCGGGGTACCTGGGTGGCTCACTGGGTTAAGCCTCTGCCTTTGGCTCAGGTCATGGATTCAGGGTCCTGGGATCGAGCCCCGCATCAGGCTCTCTGCTGGGTGGGGAGCCTGCTTCCACCTCTCTCTCTCTCTCTGCCTGCCTCTCTGCCTAATTGTGATCTCTCTCTCTCTCTCTCTCTCTCTCTCAATCTGTCAAATAAATAAATAAAACATTTAACAAGAAGAAAGAAAGAAAGAAAGAAAGAAAGAAAGAAAGAAAGAAAGAAAGCAAGCTGCCTATACTTCTAATAATGGGGGAGGGGGATATGGAAAGAATCTCATTCCCCCAAAAATGTCATTATTTGACCTGTCTGCCAATGGGTCCCTGGAAGACTACTGGAAAGTCCTTTCTTTATCCAATCTCACACAAACTTGCCCACTGCTAAATACCTCAGGGAAATAGAGGAGAGCTTTTGTTGAATGTTTTAACATTATAGCTGCCTAAGATGATGGCATAAATAATAGACTAACCAAAATGCTTAAAAAGAAATGCTGAGGAATGAGATATTCATAGGGATGTTGAAAATTTTATGGAATTAGTTCAGAAGTCACTGGACAAAGAACAACTATAAAAAAGGAGTAACAATAATAAATCCAGAGGAGGCAGAAGAATCTGATTTCTAGAGATGCCACATTTTATTATTTTAAATGCTGTTGTCTTTTTTTTTTTTAAGATTTTATTTATTTATTTGACAGAGAGAGATCACAAGTAGGCAGAGAGGCAGGCAGAGAGAGAGGGAGAAGCAGGCTCCCCGCTGAGCAGAGAGTCCTATGCAGCGCTCGATCTCAGGATGCTGAGATCATGACCTGAGTCGAAGGCAAAGGCTTAACCCACTGAGCCATCCAGGTGCCCTTGAAATGTTCAGTTTTCAACAAAAAATTATTAGAAGCAAAAAAGTTTGACCTATACACAGGGAAAAAAAAAAAAACTCAGCAGAAATAATCCCCAAAGTCCCTGAACTTACTAGACAAAGACTTTAAATTAGTTATTTTAATTAGGTTTAAATAACTAAAGAAAACAATGTCTAAAAAAGCAAAAAAGTATGAGAACAATGTTTTACTAAATAGAGACTATTAATAAAGAGACAGCAATTTTATTTTATTATTTATTTATTTAAAAGGATTTATTTATTTATCTATTTATATGAGAGAGAGCACAAGCAGGGAGCAGAGGCAGAGAAGCAGGTTCCCTGCTGAGCAAGGAGCCTCATACAGGATTCCATCTCAGGACTCTAGGACCAGAACCCGAGCTGAAGGCAGACACTTAACCAACTGAGCCAAAAAGGAACCCCAAGAGATAGCCATTTTAAATGGAACCAAATAGAGGGGCACCTGGGTGGCTCAGTCAGTTAAGTTTCTGCCTTCAGCTCAGGTCATGATCTTGGGCTCCTGAGATAGAGCCTTGCATCAGGCTTCCAGCTTAACAGGGGGTCTGTTTCTCCGTCTCGCTCTGCCGCCCTCCCACTTCTGTTCTCTCTCTCTCTCTCTCTCTCTCTCTCTCGTACCTGCAAATAAATAAATAAATAAATAAATAACATCTTTATTAAAATAAAATGGAATCAAATAGGAATTCTGGGGTTGAAAAATAAAATAACTGAAATGAGAAATTCACTAGAGGGGCTCAACATCAAATTTGAGCAGGCTGTGAGAAAAAAAATAAATCAGTGACTTTAAAAATATGTCAATTGAGATTATCCAGCATTAGGAACAGAAAAAGAATGAAGGAAAATAAACAGAGCCTTAGAGACTTGGAGACCATCAAGCATGACAATATACTCGTAACTGAAGTGGTGAGAGGGAAAGGAGCAGAAAATAGTATTTGAAGAAATAATTGCCAAAAATTCCCCAAATTTGATTAGAAAAACATTAATCTACACAACTAAGTGCAATGAACTCCAAGTTAATAAACTGAAAGAGATCAACACCCAGATGCATACAAACTATGAAAAGAGGAGAGAGTCTTGAAAGTAGTAAGAGAGAACAACTCATCATGAATAAGAAATCTCCCATAAGATTAATAGCTGATTGCTCAGAACACACAGAGATCAGAAGTGCCTGGCAGGCTCAGCCCTAGAGTGAGCAATTCTTGATCTCAGCGTTATAGGCTTGAGCCCCTCGTTGAGTATAAAGATACTTTAAAAAAATCTTTAAAAACAAAAAAGAAATGTTGATCAAAAGGGATAATACATTTAAATTACTGAAAGGGAAAAAAACCTGTCATTCAAGAATTCTAGATCCAGCAAAAACATCTCCCAAAATGGAGAAATTAAGTAATTCATGGATAAACAAAAACTTCAAGATTTCCTTAGTAACAGAAATGCCTTACAAGAAATCCTATAGGGAATCATTCAGGCAGAAGTAAAAGGACTTCAGACAGTAACTTGAATCCTCATTTTTTTTTTTTTTTAATTTATTTGTCAGAGAGACAGAGAAGGAGCATGCAAAGCGGGAGAGGAGCAGGCAGAAGGAAAAGCAGGAGCTGAGCAAGCAGCCTAATGTGGAACTGGATCCCAAGACCCTGGGATCATAAGCTGAGCAGGCTCTTAGCTCTCCCTTTGTGTGGTTGTTTTTTTGTTGTTGTTGTTGTTGTTGTTTTTTAAGATTTTACTTATTTATTTGACAAGAGATCACAAGTAGGCAGAGAGGCAGGCAGAGAGAGAGGAAGAAGCAGGCTCCCCGCTGAGCAGAGAGCAGGATATGGGTGGGGCTCCATCCCAGGACCCTCAGATCATGACCCAAGCCAAAGGCGGAGGCTTTAACTCACTGAGCCACCCAGGCGCCGCCTGGTGTTTGCTTTTTTAAACAAGCTCTACACCCAATATGGGGCTTGAACTCACAATCCCAAGATCAAGAGTCACATGCTCTACCAACTGACCCAGTCAGGCATCCCTTAATGCCTCATGAATAAAATGAAGAGCACCAGTAAGGGAAACTATGTAGATAAGTGTAAAAATAGAGTATAATTGTACTACTTGTTTGTAACGCTTTCCTTCCCTGTCTAATTTAAAAGACAATTGCATAATACAATAATTACAAATATAAGTTTAAAGATACGATTTCTAAGAATAACAGCATGGTAGGGGGCAGGCTACATTAAAAACAGAATTTTAAATACTCTCAAAATTAACTTGGCATTAATCTAAATTAGATTGTTATAACTAAGATACTCATGATAATCCTTAGGGTAACCACTAAGAAAAAAAGTTCTAATTATAAATTTAGCGTTGACCTATTGTCAAATATCAATTAGACGTTTGCATGGAACTTATCTTGAATTTATTCCACTTCTCCAATAAATGAAAAGTTAATAGTAGAGACTTGATCTTCAAAAACTTGTCTAACAAATAGGCATAGTAGGATTCTATAAAAATTCCAAGAGCATCCTTCTAAAAATGCCTTCTATATAGCCTCTGGCTTTGTAAAGGTCTTTGGGGGCAGATTTGACGATTTTTAAATTTTTTTAAACTTTAAAAATTTTTTTAAATTTTTTTTAAATTTGAAGGTATAAGATTAAAGATTAATATGTTTAAAATCCAAAGAATGTCACCAAGTTCCTAAAAGAGATGCCTATTTCCATTAATGACAAATTCTATATTCACAGAAGTAAAAGGAAGTGGATTGTTGGTGAAACCCATTGTTATTTCAAGCTCCAACCAGTAGGTGGAACGAGAGTACAAGGGACCCATCCAAGGGAAAAAGGGTATTGGAATAGGACAAAGCAATTATTTTAAAAGGCATGAGCAGAAATTGACAGTCACATGAGCACTGACATTAGGAAGCATCCTTTCGGAGAGATTGTTATCTTTGGGCTGGAAGGCTAAAAGGAGGTAACAGAATCTTTGTGAAAGAAGTTTTAAGAAACTATGCTAAAGGCGCGCCTGGGTGGCTCAGTGGGTTGGGCCCTCTGCCTTGGCTCAGGTCCTGGTCCCAGGTTCCTCCGATGGAGCCCCGCATTGAGCTCTCTCAGGAAGGAGACTGCTTCCTCCTCTCTCTGCCTGCCTCTCTGCCTGCTTGTGATCTCTGTCAAATAAAAAAAATCTTTAAAAAGAAAGAAAGAAAAGAAGAGAAACTACGCTAAAATCTCTGTCAAATAAATAAATAAAATCTATAAATAAGTAAATAAATAAACGTCATTTGCTCAGTTGCTTCTAACTCATGACAGAAGGATGACCTAAGTTACTTATTCTGATTCTATTCATTTCACTGATTTTTTTTTTTTTTTTTTTTTAAGTAATCTCTACGCTCAATATAGGGCTTGAATTCACAGTCCTGAGATAAAGTGTCACACACTCCATGGACAGAGGCAGCCAGGTGTCCTTCATTTCATAACTTTTATTCAATCTTTTTATATATCTCCTACATCTCTTAATCCTCGATGATTGGCCGGTCTTTCAAATGCACCCATTCTCCTAAGAAGTAATTGAAGGACAATTTAAGAATTTTAAACTGTCTTCAGAGAAAACCTTTTACTTTTTCTTTTTCTTTTTGTTTTTTAGAAGAAATGGTCACTTTTTTTCCCCCAGATTTTATTTATTTATTTATTTGACAGAGATCACAAGTAGGCAGAGAGGCAGGCAGAGAGAGAGGAGGAAGCAGGCTTCCGGCTGTGCAGAGAGCCCAATGCGGGGCTAGATCCCAGCACCTGGGATCATGACCTGAGCCGAAGGCAGAGGCTTTAACCCACTTAGCTACCCAGGTGCCCCTGGTCACTTTTTTTTAAACGATTTTTTTTTTAAACATTTATTTGACAGAGAGAGAGATCACAATTAGGCAGAGAGGCAGGCAGAGGGTGGGGGGAGCAGCCTCCCCGCTGAGCAGAGAGCCCGATACAGGCCTCTATCCCAGGACCCTGAGATCATGACCCCAGCCAAAGGCAGAGACCTAACCCACTGAGCCACTCAGGAGCCCCAGAAAACTTTCTAAGTAGAGATTTTGATTAAGTATGTTTGCTTCCCTGCCAGTTGGGGAGCTTTAAGATTGGGCCAAGTTAACTAATGAGGCAACTACAAAATACTACAAACATTCTAGTGGAGTCAAAAAGATAACGAGGACTGTGTCTGGGTGGTTCAGTGTGTTCTGCCTTCAGCTAAGGTCATGATCCCAGAGTCCTAGGATCAGGTCCCATATTGGACTCCCTGCTCAGCTGGGAATCTGCTTCCCCTCTGACCCTCTCTCCTCTCATGCTCTCTCTCACTCTCTCTCAATAAATAAATAAAATGTTTTTTAAAAAGATAGAGGAAGTATTATAAATGATGTTATGACAACACATTTGACAACTTAGCTAAATAAAGAAATATTTTGAAGATACAAACTACAAAGCTCTTTCAAGAAAAAATAGATAATGTAATTAGTCCAATATACATTAAAGAAAACAAGTTTGTATTTAAAAACCCTCCCACAAAGAAAAATCTAGGCTCATGTGCATTCCCTAGTGAATTCTACAAATATTTAGAGAAGGATGATAGCAATTTTACACCAGCTTTTCCAGAAAATAGAAGAGGGAATACTTGACAGTATACATGAAGTCCGCTCAGGAAGAAAAATAAATGAACTATTGTTACCTGCAACGTAAGAGAGTATATACTTTCCCTGTTCCTGGTGTAGGAGGAAAACATATAATGTCTTACTGTTAAGTGTGATGTTAGCTGTGAGTTTTTTGTGTAGATGTTCTTTGTCAAGTTGAGAAACTTTGAAACTCTCTTTCTAGCTTGTTTGGAGGGTTTCTGTTTTTATTTTATTTTTTTGCTTTAAAATTTTTTTTAAAAAAGATTTTGTTTATTTGACAGACAGAGATCACAAGTAGGCAGAGAGAGAGAGGAGGAGGCAGGCTTCCGGCTGAGCAGAGAGCCCGTCAACAGGATGATGCGGGGCTCAATCCCAGGACTCTGGGATCATGACCTGAGCCAAAGGCAGAAGCTTTAACCCAATGAGCCACTCAGGTGCCCCATGCTTCTAAAAATTTTAATCAAGAATGGGGTTGGATTTTGCCAAATGCCATTTCTGCACCTAATGATATTATATTTTGATATAATGGATGTGATGGATTATACTAATTGATTTTTGAATTGATTCAACCTTGCCAGATGTCCTTTATCCAGTCAAAGGAGTTTTCTTCTAGTCCTAATTTATTTATCATGTAAGGTACTGGATTTTGTCAAATACTTTTTCTGCAACTCATGTTGAGATATTCATGTGGTTTTGACTTTATTCTATTGATATGATATATTCTTAAATTGATTTCTGGATGGTAAATTAACTTTGCATTTCTAAATTAATCTCACTTGGCCATAGCGTATAATCCTTTTTATACAAAGCTGCATTCATTTTGCTAGTATTTGGTGAGGATTTTTTCATCTATATTCATAAGAGATATTGATCTGTAGTTTTCTTGATTGATCTGTGATGTTTTTGTCAAGTTTTGGTATCATGGTAATACTGACTTCACATACTCAGCTGAGTAATATTCCTTACTCTTTTATTTTTTGGAAGAGTCCATTGAAAAATTGGTGTTAGTTCTTTAAACATTTGGTAGGATTTTTCAATAAGTTCCCTTGCCAAGGTTTTTCTTTGTTAAGAAATTTTTATTACTAGGGGCCCCGGGGTGGCTCAGTCAGTTAAGCGTCTGCTTTCAGCTCAGGTCATGATCTTGGGGTCCTGGGATGAAGCCCCGAGTATGGCTCCCTGCTTGGCAGGAAATCTGCTGGAGCAGGAAGCCCACTTCTCCCTTTCCCCCTGCCCCTCCTCCCTGCTCATGCTCTAGCTCTCTCCTTCTCTCTCAAATGAATAAATAATCTTTAAAATTTTTTTTATTACTTAGTCTTTATTTTTATATATCTATTTCAGATTTTCTGTATTACCTTGAGTCAGTTTTTTTTTTTTTAAAAGATTTTATTTATTTATTTGACAGAGAGAAATCACAAGTAGATGGAGAGGCAGGCAGAGAGAGAGAGAGGGAAGCAGGCTCCCTGCTGAGCAGAGAGCCCGATGCGGGACTCGATCCCAGGACCCTGAGATCATGACCTGAGCTGAAGGCAGCGGTTTAACCCACTGAGCCACCCAGGCGCCCCTTGAGTCAGTTTTGATAGTTTTTATTTTTCTAGAAATTTGTCTTTTTTTCCAGATTATCTAATTTGTTGACATACAGTTGTTCATAGTATCTCTAATAATCTTTTTTAATTTCAATCAAGTCAAAAGTAATGTTCCCTATTTCATTCAAATTTTAATAATGAGTATTCTCTCCACTACTCCCACCCCCACCTTGGTCAGTTTGGCTAATGGTCTGTCAATTTTGTTTTTGTTTTTTTTTAAGATTTTATTTATTTAAGGGGTGCCTGGGTGGCTCAGTGGGTTAAGCCTCTGCCTTTGGCTCAGGTCATGATCTCAGGGTCCTGGGATCAAGCCCCACATCAGGCTCTCTGCTCAGCAGGGAGCCTGCTTCCCCCCTCTCTCTCTGCCTGCTTCTCTGCCTACTTGTGATCTGTCTGTCAAATAAGTAAATAAAATCTTAAAAAAAAAAAAGATTTTATTGATTGATTTATTTGACAGAGATCACAAGTAGGCAGAGAGAGAGAGAGGGGAGGAAGCAGGCAGGGAGCCTAATGTGGGGCTCGATCCCAGGACCCCGAGATCATGACCTGAGCCAAAGGCAGAGGCTTTAACCCACTGAGCCACCCAGGCGCCACCAATTTTGTTGTTTATTTTAAAGAACCAACATTGTTCTGTCTTGTTTTAATTTTCTTGATTGTTTTTGTATTCCCTATTTCATTAATTTCTATTCCAGAATTTATTATTTCCTTCCTTTCACTTGTTGGGGATTTACTTTGCTTTTCTTAGTTCTCCAGGTGGAAGTTCAGGTAAATGATTTGCATTTTTTCTTCATTTTTTATGTAGGTACTTACAGTAAACATTTGCTTCTAGCCATTGCTTGCATTGTATTCCATAAGTTTTCTGTATATTATCTTTATTTTTATTCACCCCAAATTATCTTCCAGTTTTCTTGTGATTACTTCTTTGGCCCATTGATTACTTAGATGTTGTTTAATTTCCACATAGCGTATGTTCTAACCTGCAAAATGTTTTGATTGTGTTAGAGAAAAAAGTATGTCTTTTGTTGCTATTGGGTACTGAAGTATTCAACAGATGTCTATCAGGTGTAACTGGTTTATACTGCTGTTCAAGTCTTCTATTTACTTTTTGCTCTTCTGCCTCGTTCTATCCATTATCAAAGGTGGGTATTTTTGCTATCTTCAATTTTGTCCATTTTTTTGTTCCATGCTTTTTGGATTTCTGTTATTAGTGCACATATAATTGTTATTTCTTCTTGGTAGACTAACCTTTGTCATTATGTCCTTTTTTTCCCTCATAACAATTTTTGTCTTAAAATCCATATTATCTGATATTAGTACAGTACTCTAGTTCTCTTTTGGTTACTCTTTCATGGCATATCTTTTACCATCCTTTTAATGTGAACTTACTTTTTCTTTGAAATGACATTTCAAAGAAATGACATTTCATTTCATCCAAAAAATTGGATCACATTTCTTTTTTCTTTTTATATAGCCATATGCCAATTTCTGGTGTTTGAGAATTTAATCTGCTTACATTTAATGTAATAAAGGATAAAGGAGTATATATGTCTCCCATTTTGCCACTTGTATTTTTTTCGTTCCTCAGTTCTTCCATTACTGCATTCTTTTCCATTAAATGGGTATTTCTATGGCATCGTTTTAATTTCCTTATTGTTTTCTTATTTATTTTCTTAGTGGTTGCTTTGTGGATTAGCATTTTAACTGATCGCACTCTAACTCAGATTAATAAATTTAATTTCTATAGTTTGCAAAAACTGTGTGTGTATATATGTACACATATACATATATACACACATCACACCCATTTTATTTTGTATAATCTTAACTGCCTATCCTCAAGTTTGCTGATTCTTTATTATTCCTCCTCAGAGTTCCTTTAGTGCTTATTTTGTTTCAGATATATTATATTTCAACTCCAGAAATTTTATCTGGATCTTTTGAATACTTTTAACCTTTTGGGGTACCTGTGTGGCTCAGTTGGTTAAACATCTTCCTTTGGCTCATGTTGTGATATCAGTGTTGTGGGATGGAGCCCCATGTGGGGCTCCCTGCTCAGTTAGGAGTTTGCTTCTACCTGTCCCTCTGCCACTCCCCCAAGCTCATGCTCAAGCATGCATGCTCTTTTTCTCAAATAAATAAAATCTTTTTTTTTAAATGTGCTTTTTCTTTTTTCAAGATTTTATTTATTTATTTGACAGAGAGATCACGAGTAGGCCGAGAGGCAGGCGGGAAGGGGGGGATCAGGCTCCCTGCCAAGCAGAGAGCCCAATGTGGGGCTCCATCCCAGGACCCAGAGATAATGACCTGAGCCGTAGGCAGAGGCTTAACCCACTGAGCTACCTAGGCGCCCCTAAAATCTTTTTAAAAATGCTTTTTTTATTGGGATTCTCAATTTGATGAGACATTCTTCTCAAACATTATTTTAGTTCTTTATAGTTTTCTCTTAATTCTTTGCACATATTTCAAATAGATAGTTTAAAGTCTTGGTCTAGTAAATCATTTGTTCTTCCTCAGGTAGAGTTTCTATAGAATGTTTTCTTTCCTTCTATGTATGGAAACTTTCTTGTTTCTTTGCATATGTCCTCATTTTTGGTTGAAAATAGGACATTTCCTGGACAACTGGGTGGCTCAGTCTCTTAGATGTCAGTCTTTAGCTCAGGTCATAATCTCAGGGTCCTGGGTTGGAGCCCCACATTGGGTTCCTTGCTCAGCAGGGAGACTGCTTCTTCTTCTACATGCCACCTTCCCTGACTGTGCACTCACACACTCTCTCTCACAAATAAATAATATTAAAAAAAGAGAGAGAGAGAGAGAAAGAAAAAGGAAATGAGGTATTTCAAACAATATAATTAAGCAACTCTGGAAATCAGATTCTTTCACCTTCCCAGGGTTTGTTGTTTTTGGTACTTGTTGTAGTTACTGTTTTTGTTTAATAACTCTTTCTGGACTGGTTCTATTCAGTCTGTATATGTGTGTGTGTGCGCGCGCCACTGGCACCCCTCCTCAGCTCAATGGTCACCTAATAACTGGAGAGAAATTTCCTACATGCTTAAAAAGAGTAAATCTCTGTCTCTGCTGAGGGGTCTTTATGCATGTTGAAGCACATGTTCTACATTTACCTATGCAGTTTACAACTTTATCTTAGCCTTTATTTCCTGCTTGTGTGTACTCACTAGGCCAGTCAGAAATGAGAGCTTTAGACTTCAGGTCTTTCCTGAGCGCAGTCCCATGTAGGCTCTTAGAACCCAGGAATATGTTGGAGTATTCAAGCCCATCTCATTCATCACCTCATTCATCTCATTCCTCACCTTTTCCCTTTAATGACTTTTGGCTAATCTATTGTTTCCCCCAACTGTGATTGAGGCTTTCTTTTAAGTTTGTTAGGTGTGATGGAGCAGCCTTTACTCTAGAACAATTTTTTCCCACTCCTGAAACAATACCCTTCTTATTTCTCTACTTTTTCTCCCATAATCTACTTAGTTTTTCCACTCTGGCTGGTGGGAATACTAATTATTCTAAACCTCTCGTGAGCCCCAGGAACTGTTGTCACTAGTGATTCCAGGTGGTTCTTTTCCTGTCCTTGGGTAGTTTCTTCATACACATGTGCTGAACAGTACTCATCCAAAAACTCAGGGAGATCCTCTGCAACCTCTGTACTCTGCTCTGGGAATTCTAGGTGTGCTGGCTCTCTAATTCTCAGCTCCATTCCTTCAACTCATTAAGACCACTAGGCCCTGGTTAGATTGTCTTCTCCTGCACTGTGATGAAGAAACTCCCCATGTAGTATGCTGGAAATCATGGGGCTCATCTTGGTTCTTTTCCCTCTCTAAGAATTCATCTTCTACTGATGTCATTCATATATATATATATATTCCTGTTTTCTAATTGTTTCAGATGACAGGGTAAATTCAGTCTCTGTTAGCCCCATCTTAGCAAGAATTAGAAGTCCTCTTGCCTATCTTTCTACCTATGACTGTTCAGAGTCTATTATCAACAATGTAGCTAAAGTAGGTCTTTATTTTTTTTAAGTCTTTAACAATATAAACTAGATCATATTACTTTTCTGTTAAAAAGTGGGCAGTGCATACTCGGTATTTACCCCAAAGATACAAATGTAGTGATCTGAAGGGGCACATGCACCCCAATGTTTATAGCAACAATGTCCACAATAGCCAAACTATGGAAAAAGCCTGGATGTCCATCAACAGGTGAATGGATAAAAAATTGTGAGATATACACACACACACGCATGTGTGCACGTGCGCACACACATATGCACACACACTGGAATATTATGCAGCCATTAAAAAATGAAATTTTGCCATTTGTAATGATGTGGATGGAACTAGAGGGTATAATGCTAAGCCAAGTAAGTAAGTCAGAGAAAGATAATTATCATATGATTTCACTATGTGGAATCTGAGAAATAAGGCAGAGGATCATGGGGGAAGAAAGGAAAAAATGAAACAAGATGAAACCAGAGAAGGAGACAAACCATAAGAGATTCTTCATATCAGGAAACAAACTGAGGGTTGCTGAAGTGGAGGGGGGTAGGAGGGATGGGGTGGCTGGATGATGGACACTGGGGAGAGTATGTGCTTGGTGAGCTCTGTGAATTGTGTAAGACTGATGATTCACAGACCCATACCTCTGAAATAAGTAATACGTTATATTTAAAAAAAAAAATGTGCAGTACAGGAGCACCTGGGTGGCTCAGGTGGGTAAGTGTCTGCCTTTGGCTCAGGTCATGATCCTGGAGTCCCAGAACGAAGCCCTGCATTGGGCTCCCTGCTCAGCAGGAGTCTGTTTCTCCCTCTGACCCTCCCCCATTTCATGCTCTCTTCTCTCTCAAATAAGTGAATAAAGTCTTTTTAAAAAAATCTAAAAAAATGAATGTGTGCAATGTCTTTCAATTTCCCTCAAATTTAAACAATACCTCTCAGTTATCTTAATCCCAGTTTAACTGGGTCCTTCATTACCTACTCTCTCTGTCCATCCATACTGCTGTTCCTCAAACATTCCAGGAACACTTTCAGCTTAATCACATTTATGACTGTTTCCTCTGCTGTACTAAAAAGTAAAGGCAACTTTTTCCCCCTGTTTTAACCTAAGCAGCTAAAATTGTGCACAGTACATAGTAGACATTTAAACTATTTGTTGAATGAAAGTCGGAGCACTTAGGATATTAGGAAAGTTACAAAAATAGGCAGTCAGCCATAGGAACAAAACAAATACAATTACCAAAAATGTAATAGAGTATCAGAATGAGTCTTGTCAATAACAAAGGTTATTTGATGCCAAGTGTTATTGCTGAACAAGAGATATTTAATGTGTTTTACCAAAGACCAGAATTTAATCTAGATATTGAGCTGAGATGGGAAACTGTGGAAAGAGAATCATTAAGTTTAGCTTGAAATGCCTCAAAAACATAATTTCAAAAAGCAAAAATGTCTAACATTCCTATTAGAATTACACTGAAGACTATGTAATATCACCATCCTTTTTTTAAAAAATATATTTTATTTATTTATTTGACAGACAGAGATCACAGGTAGACAGAGAGGTAGGCAGAGGGAGAGGAAGGGAAGCAGGCTCCCTGCTGAGCAGAGAGCCCAACTCGGGACTTGATCCCAGGACCCTGGGATCATGACCCGAGCCAAAAGCAGAGGCTTTAACCCACTGAGCCACCCAGGCACCCCTATCACCATCCTTTTTAAAAAACATCGTCAGAAGAAAAAAAAAGTCAGGATTTTTAATGTTGATAGAGATGTGGTAAAATGAGCATCTTATAAACTAATGACAGAATTGTCTTCCAAAGATTTAGTTTTTTAAAATTATGGCAAAATATACATAAAATTTACCCTTTTAACTATTTTTAAGTTCAGTGGCATTAAGTACATTCACATTGTTGTACAACTATCATCACCAACAAGTCTAATTTCTTCCTTTTCCAGATGAGGGAACTGAAACCCCCCTCCCCAAATTAAGTGATTTATGTAGGGCTACTCAGTGACTGCCATAACAAAATATTGTTTCCTGTCTCTCAATTCAATATTCTTTCCATTACATAATGCTATTGCCCTAGATCATTCAATATACTAGACTCCTATGCCTGTGAACCTATAAACTATATTACCCCACCATCAGAAAAGGCAGCATGAATCTGCCAGAGTCTATAGACTATATTTTATAGTATAAAGTATATTTATACAATGTATAATACACATATATAAAAATGTTTAATACACTTATTATTTTGTATAAATATTTTTACTATAAAGATACTTGTGTTAGGTTTCCCTTGCTGTGTAACAAACTATGATATAAATTTTTATGGTTTGAAACAGCACATATTTATCTTAGTTTTCATGGGTCAGGAATCTGGACACAAGTCTACTCAGATCTTACCTAAGCTGCCATTTCATCTGAGGCTCAGGTTCCTTTTCCAAGTTTACTGGTTGTTGGTGTTTAGGCTTGACTCTCAGGGGTCACTCACTGCTCCTTGCCATCTGGACCTTTCCATATGGCAGCTTGTCTCTTCAAGGCCAACAAGAGTCTCCACTGCTCCAAATCTGACTTCTCCTGTCCCTGTATTCCAAATCTTCTTTTAATAGGCTCACCTGATTATGTAGGGCCCACTAAAGACCATCATTTTGATTAATAACTTAAAAGTTAATTGATTAGAGGCCTAAATTATAACAGCAAAACATAGCCTAATCACAGGAATAATATCCCAACATACTCAAAGATTCCATTCAAGGAGAGGGAAATATATAGGGCATGTACACTGACAGACTGGAATCTTGGAGGCTGTTTTAGAATTCCGACTACTGCAATACTTGGTGGAAGATATTTCATTCTTCTTTCTTCCTGAGTCTCCAGAGCTATTCCAACTAATTTCCCTTTATCAGATCATCATAAAATAGACCAAAAATGCTTGAAATCTCTACTCTGACAGCAGTGACTAAAAGTTAACAAAAGGTTAGTGTTTTCTGTAACTTGGGTTACTATGTGATCATTAGAAGGTTACTCAATTTCTCCAAATCTGTACCTTAACCTTTCAAATATTGTCTCCATTAAGACACTGTTGTCTTTTTTTTTTTTTTTTTTAAGATTTATTTATTTAGAGAGAGTGCATGAGGAGAGGCAGAAGGGGCAGAGGGAGAGAATCTTAAGCAGACTCCACTGAGTGTGGAGCCCCACGTGGAGCTCAATGTCACAAGGCAGATTATGCCCTGAGCTGAAATCAAGAAGTCAGATGCTCAATCGACTGAGCCACCCAGGAGTCTTTACATTAATATTCCTCATCCATTTTCATTTCCTTCATCTCTTCTGTGTTTCTGGTAAAGAAAACTGCCCCTTCCCTTTTATTGTTGTGGGAAACTCTGAGGGGCTGACCTAGCTTGTCAACACTTGTTATTAGTTATCCTACCTAGTAAGTTGGTAACACATTGTGCTTTGATTTGGACTTTGCTGATCAGGGAAGTTGAGCATCTTTTTCATGTGCTTATTGGCCATTTGTACAGCTTCTTTGGAGGAAAGTCTATTCAAATCCTTTGTCCATTTTTAAATTTGGTTTTCTCTATTGTTGATTTTTAGGAGTTCTCTATATATTCTGGTTATTATTCTATCAGATAGGTGATTTGCAAACATTCTTACATTTTGTGGGTTGCTTTTTTACTATTGATATTATGCAAATGTTTTCAATTGTTCATAAGTACTCTTTTCTTTTCTCCATACCCCAGCAGAATTTTGGCTAGTGGAAGACAGATTATCTCATATTTGTTATGATTGTTCAGTGCAAAGGGGAGAAATCCTGGGCAAGCCATTTAATAGCAATTATGTATCAAATGCTACTAGGATTACTCCCAAATAAAGAAAAAACTTACCACTGATCTTTTGCAGATTAAAATAAATGGTGTAGAGAGTTTAATTTACCCACAATCTTAGATCTAGTAAGTGGAGCCACTGAGATTTAGAGTCTGTTTTAACTTATTTGCTCACTATGCGCGGTGGTAACTTGTCAAATGATTAGCTTAGGGTTATTAGACACTATTGGGCAAATAGACTTGATCAATCTTACTTCATTGCAAACTCCATGAACTGGGGGCACCTGGGTGCTCTGCCTTTGGCTTGGGTCATGATCCCAGAGTCCTGGGATTGAGCCCCACATCAGCTCCCTGCTCAGTCAAGAGTCTGCTTCTCCTTCTGCACTTCACCCTGCTTGAGCTCTCTCTTATAGAATATTTTTTTAAAAACTCCATGTACTAGAAAAGCCATATACCCTTAGGGATAATGTATTTATGTAATCAAAAGTCAGGTCTGTTCAACCCAGACTAGGCCCACTATATAATACTTCAGGCTCTTTGGCATAGATGCCTTACATAAAGTGGTCTGGAACTATGCTAATTCCTCTGCTTATAAGATGAATTTATAAAATGTTTATGACTTGCACTAAGAAATATATATTAAATGTTCCTGTCTAATGGCATGTTTTTGCTCAAATGGATTTTCCTGTAGATTTAGAGATGGGAATGTATACAGAAATAAAATTGAGGACTATAAAAAATGTTTTGGAAACATTGAATTGGTTGGCAGCCTTTTTCTTCTTGCATTCATTATGATCCCCTACCTTAATTAGGCCAAATATGGATTTTGAATATATTCCCTGTGTGTGTTTAAATACTCAAATTGATTTTATTGAATTGGTAGAAATGACTTTACTATTCCTGCTGGCAGTGTATAGTCCCTAAATGTTAATTAGACTTGGCAATTCTTAAATTCTACCATATCCCTATTATGGTCCAGCTATCCTCCATTAGACATAGTGCCACTCAGATCATTATAAGCCTTCTGGATTATGGAATTAAGCCAGTTTTTGTTTTGACCTCTTTAGCTCAATCGTTATCCTAAGAACATTTGTATGGCAAGATATTCAAAGAAATGTTGTGAAGTTATGGGACACTGTCTGTATCATGAACCCACAGGGTTTAAGAAAAAAAAGACATGCTTTTAAGGATTTAGAAATTCTGGAAGGATATGCAAGAAAGTATTAAAACAGTGATTCCCTCCAGGGAGTAAGGTCAGGAGGTGGGGGAAGTATACTGGTGAATCTTTCTGGTTTATTTTCTTCTTGAGACCTTTTGTTTACCATGAGTGCTGTGACAGTCGCTGATACTAAGGTTTGCCAGTTAGACATCTCCTAAAACTTGCTGAGAAAAATATAATTGGCTGGCCAGTTTCCAGCTGCTCCTCTTTTGGATCCACCTAACATTTAAGGTCACTGTCTTCCTGGCTTACTTCTTGCCAATGACTGCACATAGCAGGGGTATTAGATCTCGGGTACCTAATATACAGTCATTGATCCGTGAATAAAAAAAATTTCTTCTTATCTTGAACAGAAGAGGACCAGAAATAGTTGCATTTACATGGAATGGAAAATATTCACTTAGTTTTGCTCCAGAGATATGTTAACCATTGCATCTTTGATGATATAATTTAAATTATCTGTCATATGGACATTCCACAGAACATCACATCAATAACATCATGCTGATTGGACAAGATAAGCAAAAGTTAGCTTGCCACACTGAACACCTGGTGGAGATACACATTTCAGAGGGTAGGAGATAAACACTATAATAAAGATTTGAGGGTCTGCCATTCTTATGAAGTTTTTAGAAGACCCAGGGGGTAAAGGGCATGCTGGAACATCCCCTACAAAGTAAAAGCTTGCTACATTTGCATCACCTGCTACAAGGAAGCAAGCACAATAGCTGATGGCTCTCTCTGGATTCTGGAGATAACACATTCCACCTAGAAATATTCCAACCAACATATTGGAGGATATAAAAGACGTAAGTGTGAGTAGGGCCTGGATCAGGAAAGGGATCTGTAGAAGATTCAGGATGTGATCCAAGTACCCCTGTAAACTGGGCCACATGATCTGCCAGATCTATGGTACTATATGTGTCAGTGGTGGGAAAAAATACAATACAGCTTTCAGGTAAGAGACTCCTGGAACTGTAAAGGAGCTATTCCATCAAAAGTATGTGGAGACGATCTGTGCAGCATAAGGGGTGGAATGTGGTTGCCACAGAGGTGTCCACTCAGATCTCTTCAAGAAAACCGGATGCAAAGTACATACCTAGAGACATCATACTCCCTGACTTCAAATTGCATTATAAAGCTATAGTAATCAAAATGATGACATCAGCATAAAAACAGACAAATAAATCAATGGAAAAGAATACAGAGCCTAGGGGCGCCTGGGTGGCTCAGTGTCAAGCATCTGCCTTCAGCTCAGGTCATGATCCCAGAGTCCTGGGATAGAGCCCCACAAGGCTCTCTACTTGGTGGGAAGCCTACTTCTCCCTCTCCCACTCCCTCTGCTTGTGTCTCTGTCTAATAAATAAACAAAATCTTAAAAAAATATTACAGAGCATAGAAATAAATCCAAACATATATGCTCAATTAATTTAAAATGCAGCTAACAATATACAATGGGGAAAGCATACTATAATAAATGGTGCTGGAAAACTGGACAGCCACATGCAAAGAAAATGAAACTGAACCCTTACTGTAAAGTCCATACAAGAATTAACTCAAAAAAAAAAAAAAAAAAAAAAAAAAAAAAAAAAAAAAGAAAGGAAGGAAGAAAACGTGAGAATTGAAACCATGAAGCTCCTAGAAGAAAACAGAGGGTAAGCTCCTTGACAGTGCTCTTAGCAATAATTTATTTTGGACTTGACACCAAAAACAAAGGCAAACAAAACCAAAGGGACTACATCAAACTAAAAAGCTTCTACAGACTGAAGGAACCCACAAAAAGACAACCTATGGAATGGCAGAAAATATGTACAAATTATGTATCTGATAAGTGGTTAATAAAAATGGAGAGGACCTGAACAGAAATTTTTCCAAACACAAGCTACAAAAGGCCAAAAGGCACATGAGAAATTGCAACATTGCTAATCATCAGTAAAATGCAAATCAAAACCACAATGAGCTATCACTTCACACCTAGTAGAATGTCTATTATCAAAAAGATGAGAGGACGCCTGGGTGGCTCAGTGGGTTAAGCCTCTGCCTTCGGCTTAGGTCATTATCTCAGGGTCTTGGGATCGAGTCCCTCATCGGGCTCTCTGCTTGGCAGGGAGCCTGCTTCCACCTCTCCCTCTCTGCCTACTTGTGACCTCTGTCAAATAAATAAATAAAAACTTAAAAAAAAAAAAAAAAGATGAGAAATACGCCAAGGATGTGGAGAAAAGGGAAAGCTCATACACTGTGGGTGGGAATGCAAATTGGTACAGCCACCATGAAAAACATTATGGAGGCCCCTCCGAAAATTAAAAATATAACTACTGTATGATCCTCTATCTGCAACTACATGTTCACTACAGCTTTGTAACAGCTATGGGAACAACAAAGTGTCCATCAGTGAATGAATGGATAAAAATAAAGGTGGTATCTCGGGGTACCTGGATGGCTCAGTGGGTTGAGCCTCTGCCTTTGGCTCGGGTCATCTCAGAGTCCTGGGATCGAGCCCCGCATAGGGCTCTCTGCTTGGCAGGCAGCCTGCTTCCCCCCCGCCCCACCCCACCTGCCTCTCTGCCTACTTGTGATCTGTCAAATAAATAATATATTTTTTAAAAATTAAAAAAATGAGGTATCTCAATGCAACTAGATGCAATGGAATATTATTCAGCTATAGAAAAGGAAATCTTGCCATCTGTGACAAATTGGATGGAATTTGGGGCATTATGCTAAGTGAAATAAAAATCTGACAAAGATAAATACTCTAATCACCTATTTGGAATTAAAAAACAAAAACTCATAGGAAAAAAACCCCCACCAGATTTGTGGTTGTTTAGGTGGATTTGCAGAGGGGAGAGGGAGGATAGGTGAAGGTGGACAAAAGGTACAAACCTCCAGTGGTAAGATAAATGAGTTCTGGGATGTCATGTACATAATGCTGTATTGTGAATTTTAAAGTTTCTGAGAAAGATCTTTAAAAATCTCATAAGAAAAAATATTTTTAACTGTGGTGATGGGTGTTAACTAAACTTATTATAGTAATAATTCTGCAATATATACACATAGCAAATCATTGTTAAATACCTTAAATTGATACAATGTTATATTTCAATTATATCTCAATAAAGCTGGGGGGGGGTGTGACTTGATGTAAGCAGCCTCCAGTTTCAGCTCCTGATCTGTCACACCATTTGTATGGAGGCTGATTTCTCCTCAGGCTGCTCCTAGCATACTAGCCAGGCCATTTCTGCCCAATGCTGAACGGCCATAATGGGTAATCTGCTCTAACATTCCTCTGTCAGGCTGGCAGAGACTTTCTCAGAACAGTTTAGGTCTGATGCTCATTCCCTTCAATTTTCTTCTGTCATAGGTATCAAATGCTTTCTCCTGGCTACTGTTCCTTCTCCCTTATACCTTTCACTGCCATCTTCTTCAGAACACCTCTAGCATATTTGGAAGATCCAAAGTGACACTAGCATGTATGCTTTAAACAATAAACTTTTATTTTTTAAAGACTGTATTTATTTGGGATGTTTGCATTGCTCAGTTGACTAAGTGTCTGCCTTTGGCTCAGATTATGTTCCCCAGGTCCTCGAATCAAGTTCATCAGTTTCCTTGCTCAACAGAAGGCCTGTTTCTCCCTCTGCCTGCAGCTCTCCCTGCTTGTGTGCTCTCTGACAAATAAGATCTTTAAAATAATAAAAATATATTGTTATTTATTCTAGAGAGACAGTGGGAAACCACATCAGAGAGGGGAAAGGGACAAAAGAAGAGGGAAATCTCAAACAGACTCCAGCACAGAGCCCAACAGAGGGCTTGACTCCACAACCCTGAGGTCATGATCTGAGCCAAATTCGACACTTAACTGATTGAGCTACCCAGGTGTTCCTGAGCTAAGATTTTTAAAAAAATATTGGGGTGCCTGGGTGGCTCAGCAGGTTAAAGCCTCTGCCTTCAGCTCAGGTCATCATCCCAGGATCCTGGGATCAAGCCCCACATTGGGCTCTCTGCTCAGCAGGGAGCCTGCTTCCTCTTCTCTCTCTGCCTCCCTCTCTGCCTACTTGTGATCTCTGTCAAATAAATAAATAAAATCTTTAAAAAAAAAAGATTTTTAAAAAATATTTTTGAAGGGTTATTTTATAGGCGGTTGTAGATCACTGAGAAAATTTGTTTTTAAAGATTTTATTTATTTATTTGACAGTCAGAGATCACAAGTAGGCAGAGGCAAGCAGAGAAAAAGAGAGGAGGAAGCAGGCTTACCGCTCGCCGAGCAAAGACCTCGATGTGGGGTTTGATCCCAGGACCCTGAGATCATGACCTGAGCTGAAGGCAGAGGCTTTAACACACTGAGCCACCCCGGTGCCCCCAAGAAAATTTAAATTTTATGATTGAATCAGCTTAGACCATCGAGAGGATTTCTTTCTGAGCTGGCTTTAATGGATTGCATTTTAGTGTCATAGTACTGATCTACATCGTGGGATAGCTCAAAATCAGAACATACTGCCTCAGTTGCCTAGGTGGCTCAGTGGGTTAAAGCTTCTGCCTTCGGCTCAAGTCATGGTCTCAGGGTCCTGGGATCGAGCCCTACATCAGGCTCTCTACTCGGCAGGGAGTCTGCTTCCCCCTCTCTCTGCCTGCTGCTCTGCCTACTTGTAATCACTGTCAAGTAAGAAAGTAAAATCTTAAAAAAAAAAAGAACATACTGCTTCTCTTGTGCAATTAAGATTTATTGTGAGCACAAGAGAGAGCGAGCATGCAAGCAGGGCTCAATCTCACGATCCTGAGAGCACAACCTGAGCCAAAAATTAAGAGTTGGCTGCCCAACCAAGTCATACAGGTGTCCCTGTAATTTTCTTATTCCACTCTTTGCCAATTTTGTTACACCTCTAAGCAAATGTATAAGACCTAATCCTATGTATGATTCTAACCCTTCTTTTACCGTTTTTTGCCCTTTATTATGGCTTCTCCACCATTTGATTTGGTACAACTTTGGTAAGTCACATTAAATCATTTTTAGGGAAACAAGTCAGACTATCCTAAAATTACTCCTTATGGTGCGTGGTATGCGTATTCCTCACTTGTTTAATTCTCCTGATTAAGAAAAAGTTATTGTTATGAGCTGGCAGGGAATAACTGGAGACAATATGAAATAAAAGTTTTCTTATATAAAATTCCTTAGTCAGTCAATGAAGTGTAGAGATAAGGAATAATCAGTCTAGGAGAAATGCCACAAATGTGTACACACACATACATGCATACACACAGTGTTCCAACCACAAAATCTTATGAAAGGAGCTTACATAGGAAAACCAAGGAGTAATCAAGAAAGAAAATCTTATGGACTTTAATTCTGAGATGAAAAGATTCAGCAGCTCTTGAATAAGATATCAATAACCAAAATTTACAGAATTAAAGATCAGTATTTATTATTCAACTATGTGCTAAGCACTATACATGTATTATAGCAAAGCTATACTTACACTTTAATCTAGTAAAGTGGGTACAATTATTCCAATTTTACAAATACTCCCTTACAGCTTGAAGAGGGTGATTTGTCCAAAGTCCATGTAACCAGTAAATAATGGAATTAGAATTTGTATCAATATCTGACTACAAAGAATATCAGTATTTTTTGTCTTAAGTATTAGGGCTGCCTCTGTATACACACATATGTTATCAGATCTTCTAAAGACTCTAGTTAAAGAAGATTAAAACATAGTGAGTGATACTGTGATGAGTGTATGTCAGGGAGCTGTCAGAGTGAAAAAGAAAAAAGTTGCACTTTTTCAGAAATTAAAAAAAACACAGAAACAATTGTTTGGCATGGACATATAAAGTGGGAATGGAAAGAGGTAGGAGTAAATCCATGTAGCACATATTTACATGTAAAATGATACATATTTTAGTGCCTATGTACTAAAAGGAGAAAGTAATCATTTCCAAATATATCACAGAAAAATCAGTATGTCAAGAACCAAAGGAGTTTGCAAAGTAAATAAAACAAAAGGATAAAGAGAACGACACATGTGGAGCTAGACTTCAAGTCTAGCCATATGGACTGAAGTGAATTCATAGAAGATGGAGTGGGCAGGAATAACTGCCAAAAGAACAAATCACACTCCATACTATTTCATTCCCAGTTCTGATGTTTTTATTTTAGAGAACACATCGATCAAACAGGTTAGTGCTACTGCTTCCTTGTTCTGGGTATTTCTATACTCCATTTCAAAAAACATACAGTCAAATCTATCTTCGTCCATTCTGTGAATGAAGTAATAAGCAAAAAGGATCACTGGTTACTTCAAAAGAACCTAGAGGGGAAAAACACATACAGCTCACTTAAATCAGATTTAAACAGTCTTTATAATTAAGATGAGAAAAAAGAAATAAAAACTGAAAATTAACTAATGTGACAATAAAATATTACAAACTGTCTAGACTACCAAAAAAATTTACAACTGTTTTTTTTTGTGTGTGTGTGATTACCACATTTGCCTTTGTGATCTCATCTGAAAAAGATATACTAAGTATACTAAGGCATGGTCTGTTTTTCTGACATATAAAGATGTATTAGCAATATTATCCCTTAACAATCCTATTAATATAGACAACTGTGATTTTAGTCAGAAAAACTGTACCAAGAGGAAAACCTTGAGGCAAAAATAATTCTTGCAAAACTTCACACAAAATAAAACACAAAATTATAGTAGAACACCTCAACAAATAAAATGAAATTTAAATGTTATGCTCTTACCCTATTACCCTAGGTAATTTTTTTTTTTTTAATTTTAAGTAGGCTCCATGCCCAATGTGCAGCTTGAACTCACAACTCTGACATCAAGATTCACATGCTCTATGGACTGAGCCAGTTAGGCCTCCCTACTTTACATTTTCAGTAAGTTATACAATAAACAATTAAATTTTGTTTCAGATTAAAATTCAAGCTGGTCATCTTCTTTCAATTCTAAAGCACTGACATCTCTATATGAACTATATATGAAAATTTGTAATAGAAAGAAAACTGTCCAAAAAGATTTAGAAATTCCAACCGTATTAACTTAGGGTGTATAGTTTTGTGTTCCATAAGTATTTCTTAATAGAAGATAAGTTCCTTTTATACCTTTTTTTTTTTTTTAAAGGAAAGAATACTACATATTTAGACAATGGTATCAGTTATTCTAGCTTCATGTTACTATTCATCCATGGTATAGTGATCTAAGGAATCCATTCCTCTTCTCCTTAACCTGAAACTGCAAAGAACCTGAAGGTTCTTTGTGTCTTACCTTAACAAGGGATGCCTTTTCATTACCAAACCTTACAAATGATATGCTCATTAATTTTACATATAAGCCACCTAAAATGGTCACCCATAGCTTGCCTTAATAACCTTTATTTGAACAGATTCCCCACCATAGGAGATAACCACAAGCACAAACAGTGGTAACTTTTTATTGGTATATCACAGCTCTCATCACAGAGCATTTCATTTCTTCAGATACTACAACAGATTTAGAAAAATGCATGATATATAATGCAATGAGCACTTTATTAGCAGGTAGGAGACTTGGGCCCTTGTTGTGGTTCTATAACCTTGGGAAAGTTACTAACTTCTGTGAACCTTAGTTTCCTTACCAGCATATTCAAGATTGTAATATATAGCCTCTAAGCTTTCCAGCTTAAAAACTCTAAACTTCGGGGCGCCTGGGTGGCTCAGTGGGTTAAAGCCTCTGCCTTCGGCTCAGGTCATGATCCCAGGGTCCTGGGATCGAGCCCCGAATCGTGCTCTCTGCTCAGCAGGGAGCCTGCTTCCTCCTTTCTCTCTGCCTGCCTCTCAGCCTACTTGTAATCTCTGCCTGTCAAATAAATAAATAAAATCTTTAAAAAACAAAACAAACCAAAACAAACCTCTAAACTCAATCACAGGCACTTGTATGCGGTAGTTCAATCTGTTATTACATATGTTAACAGGAAACAGGACTCCTTTTCTTTAAATAATAATTTCTCTTCTGGATACCCTGTTTTTACCATCTATAAAACTTGAAAACAATTATTTATGTACTACTTTAATGAGGCGAATTAACACTTCTAAATGTTTACATGTATATCCTAGAAAAAAAGACTTATTGTTTCAATTACTTTTATATGAACGACTAAACGTTTATTTTCTCTCCAGTTATAAAATACCTAAGTCATAATGCCATACTGCATATTTCAAAGTTGCTGAGAGTAGATTTTTAAAGTCCTCATCACAAGAAAAAAAGAATTCTGTAATTACATATAGTGATGCATGTTACCTAGACTTACTATGGTGACCATGTCCCAATGTATATAAATATTAAATCATTGTGTTGTACATCTAAAACTTTTATGTCGATTATATCTCACTAAAAAGATTTATTCTCTAGTAAACATCTATAAATTAGTAACTGCTTTCCTGATTTCATTAGAAACTTGAAAAAAATCAGAATCAATCTGAACTTAAGTCTAGATGAAATTAAGAACCACAGGACTTTTCTTTCTGTCCAATTGATCTTAAAACAGCTTGTTTCCAGCAACAATAGATACTATAGTTAAAATAAACTCGCGGCTGAATGAGTAAATGGATCTGCATCTTACTATAAATTTCAATTCTGAAATTTAATCTTTCCAGGGACTTTAAAAATCCCCATTTCAGGGCACCTGGGTGGCTCAGTGGGTTAAAGCCTCTGCCTTCGGCTCAGGTCATGATTCCAGGGTCCTGGGATGGAGCCCCGCACTGGGCTCTCTGCTCAGCAGGGAGCCTGCTTCCTCCTCTCTTTCTGCCTGCCTCTCTGCCTACTTGTAATCTTTGTCTGTTAAATAAATAAATAAAATATTCAAAAAAAAAAATCCCCATTTCTTCTATGTAGCCTCTCCAAATTCTAAAATAGGTAATTACAATGTGGATACTCTGATTAAAGTGTCTTAAGGTAGTTGTTGATGCAAAGAAAAATAAAGCTATTTACCCTGAAAGATATAAACACAGAGAATGCAAATGAGAAGGGGAGGACACACACATACAGAAAAAAAAGTGAGGCAGAGATGAAAAATGTCAACACTGGGGAAGTTAACTTGAGGAAATGAATGAAAGAAGCATACAGGGCGACCAAGAGCAGGAAGAATACACAGATAGGGAAGAAAAAACACAAATCAAGAAAATGCAAGAGAGGGGCGCCTGGGTGGCTCAGTGGGTTAAGCCTCTGTTTTAGGCTCAGGTCATGATCCCAGGGTTCTGGGCTCAAGCCCCACATCGGGCTCTCTGCTCAGTGGGGAGCCTGCTTCCCCCACTCTCTCTGCCTGCCTCTCTGCCTACTTGTGATCTGTCAAATAAATCAATAAAATCTTAAACAAGAAAAAAAGAAAATGGAAGAAAGTAAGCACAGAGACAGAAAAGCAATGAAGAAAGGTGAACAGAGTAGAACAGATAAGCAGACACAATGACAAGGAAATGGGACTAGATAGATAAGACAACTAGTTAAAAAAAAATTATTTTCACCCCATAAGTTTTCCAAATTACCTACTTTTGTTGCTATCTCCCCAGTGTTGCTAATAAAAAGGAGACAGTTTATTTTCTACAAAATGGTTAAACAATATATATGTCATTTATCTGGCAGATTTTTAAAAACCTGACTTACTGTGAGAGGCATAATTTTTGCCATCATTGAGATTCACATGTTAGATGTGAAAGAATAACTTGATTGGGGGGGGGGATACTCTTACAATGTATACATCTATCAAATCATTATGTTGTATACTTTATATATCTCACACTTGTCAATTATACCTCAATAAAGCTGGAAACGTTCATATATATCAATATATTGGGGAAAGGTCCCTAATTTTACATACTGCTAGTTTTTTGTTTTGTTTTTTCTCCCCCCCAAAATAAAAAAAATGATAGTACCTTCGTTAGGCCAAATTCATCCTAAGGTAAGGACCTATAAAGCCATTTATGATTTCATACCACAATGCCTTATATACCAGTAGACTGATTAACACATTCTTAGTAGAAAATAACTTACCATTTAGAGTCAAAATCCAAACATTTTAGTCCTGTTTCCATTTTTTGCCCCCTTTCCTTTACTTGGTATGTTATGCTCTATCTCTTCTATGTAGATTCTTTCAGTAGCCGTCAATCTGAAGAATTCCTTCTTCTGCTGCCACCTACCAGTTTATCTCTCTGCTGCAGCAGAAGGGTATATAGAAAAAGTTCTTGCTTACTATTCAGAATAAATGGAAAAATTCCTTTAACATTTCATATTTTCACATGTGTATGAGCTTCCTCACTGATTCCCCAAGATCTCCCCACCCAAGTCAAAACAACAAAAATCCCAATCACAAAAAATTAAACAATGTATGATCAATATTCATGCTAAGCTGGGAATTTTTTAAGAGGAAAGATGTAGATACTCAGCAGTTGCCATCTCAAGGAACCATTTATTTTGTTATACTTTCCTTTTTCACCTATCCCTACAATCTTATGTATAAGTGAGCAACTTAAAATTTTAATGAGAGAGTCCACAACTCCTGTAAATTTTAAGTTCAGAGACTATTAAAGAATTGTGGAAGATGCAGCAATAAAGGAATTTTTAATAGTAATTCTAGAAACTAAAGGCATTAGGTGCTTTACCTGCATGAGTTTTCAATGTTCTGGACTGCTTATTGCTCAATGGCTCTGAATACATTAAAACACGAACACATACGCCACCTATATTTAAAATAGGGTAGCATTTGTATGCCCATATAAACACTGGGTATATCTTTTGCAAGATTAAGTCACTGAGTCCTTTTAAAAGGACTGATCACAAATGCACATTTTCTCAAACTATATATATATATATATACACACAAAAAAAATCAGGGTGAAAAAGGGAGACAGAGGGACAAATGTAATAGCTATTGTAGAACTGGAAACTAACACAACATAAAATGTTTTCTGTTTGTTAAAGTCCTGAGATTAATTTCTATTCCCAATTCCCTTTGTCACTGAAGGTTTAGGTTTCAAGGTTATTCTTTATTAGCTATTAAAGAACAGTATCCACTAATGAATAATAATAATGGCTTATTTTTGTTCCACCCCCCCTACTACCTTTACCCCAAAATAGTTCTGCCAACATAAGAAATAAAACAAACACTGACATAAGCACCAAAGGCTAGTCAACAGTGGCATTGCAGTTACATTGTTTCTACTTTCTCATTCCTTCCCCCGATCTCAAACCCCACCCTTTGACCTCTGTATATGGGATGAGCCTGAGCAGGAGAGTTGGTGATGTCAGGACTGCGCCGTTCCCACGGATGCTCCTAGAGGCCTGCTGTGCTTCTGGGAACTGGGGCACAGTGATGTCTGTCTGACTGAAACCTAAAACAACAACAATTCACCCCACCCCTCATGTTCCCAAACCCCACAGTAGCAGCCAGGTATATACACTATATAAGGCCCAGCTAATAAGTTTGAATATGATGAAATCTGAAAGCAAGACCGTTCTTAACAAGTCCGTGACTTTCATGGGGAAGCTGAATGGAGACTGTGAAATTCTCCAAGTCCCACACAATCACATAGTCCACACATTCTAATGCTTGCCATTCTTAGTAAGAGAACAAGGTTCTCTGGTACAAGCCCTTTTTTAGTATATATCACAAATTCCTTCAGGAGGCAGTTGGGATTCCTCTGTTAGTAAATTTTACTTCAACACATACATATTTTTGTCTTAGGATATTTAGGGGAGAGATGGCCCTATCTTATATGAGTGAATTGAAGCACAAAACAGGTTAATGATTCATTTTATGCCTTCAGCTGTAAAATGCATAACAAGCCATGATATCCTATTAGCTAACTAGTGAACTTAAAACCTCTTCAGATAGGATATCTAAAGTCACAGAATAAAATTGTGCAGAAGTCTATCCTGAAAAGGTCCTGATCACTGTCACTAAAGTTCTACCTAACAGGAAAGAAAAAAAAAAAAGATTATCTTCCCAACGGCAACAACTCATATTAGAACTAAAACTTTGGTTAACACAGGAGGAGAAAAGAGGAAAGGGTAAGGGACTGGTGTAGACAGAGAAAGGTATACTACATTAAGTAACAGAAAGGCTATATTAAAATGGACAAGTTGTATTGCTATTCCTGCCACTAACTTTGTTTTATATTTTATAGCCTTGGTTAATGCACTTAATGATTTGTGCTTCAGAAATGCCCTCCAATCTGTTTGAACCTGTAATTTAAAAAATTTGAACCACTATGATAACCTGAAACTGTTCATATCTACCTCTTTGTTAGAAGAAGTATCTTAGAAATACTAAAATGATTAGTTCCTGAGATCACACTGTTCCTAAAATAACTGAAATGCTTTCTATTATCTTTGTCTCATCATTCCTTTTCACTTTCATAATGATGTCACAGAAAGAGAAGCACTAAGATCAACTCAACACTATGGTGAGTTTTTACCATATATATAACCTAGAGCCTAATTTTACCTTTTCAAAACTCTAGTTTTCCATACCTGTCAACTCCTAATTGATGTCTTTATACTGTGAGCTCACTGTGTATTCCGAACACCAACCCCTGAAAAAGCTTAAGCCAGAGTAGCACAATGGAAGAAACAAACAAACCCAAAACAAAAACAAAGCCAAAAGTCACACTCTGAAATAATTATAGACATATAAGCAAGGAATGGAGTTATCTAAATGGCTAAAATAAACCCCCACAGTCCTGAGTTCATCCCAACCAATTCAAACTTTACCCCCAAAAGTTCTTCCTTAATCAAATTATTTGTTAGATATACTTAGGCATTATTTTCTATACGAGAGTTTTTACAAATCCATGGTTGCCTTTTAAAGTACATAAAGAAAGAAAAAACTTTAAAAAGAAAGTAAAGTTAGCCTTGCGATGGAAAGAAAGGAGAATCAAATTACCTGCAAGCAGGCTGGGGCTGTGCCTGAATCCAAACCGCTGCATTTACCATTCATTATACAGCTGCATTATTGGGGGAAGGGGAGTTTAGAAGGGCACTGACCCCGAAAGTTCTCAATACTTCTCACTCATCATCAGGAAGGGGGAAGAAGGAAAGTTTTTTCTCTGGGTATTTTTTTGTTTGTTTGTTTTTGTTTTTTTGGCTCCTGAAAAGGCTGGCAAAGAACAGTAACAGTGCAAGCAGTTAGAATATTTCTTTAAAAACAATTTTAAAAAATGCAAAACATTAAGGAATTTAAAACACCAAATTTCCGTTAATATAGAAAGAATTTTCACTAGAGTTAGGCAGCCACCCCAAAACAGCATGGCAAAAGGGCACTGATATAAAGGAAATAAAATACCACACAAAAATCCAAAACAAAACTAAAAACATTTCAAATTAAACCTGGAAGACTAGAAGATTCCAACAGCAGATTTCTGGCCACTACTGAAACATTCCAATATCCAAGCTTCAAAGGCGCCTAAATGTATCTTAAATGAAACTTTGGTGGTTTTTTTTTTTTTAAAGAGAAAAAAAAAAAAAAGAAAGAAAGAAAGAAAGCAGTGAACCTGGTTATAAATCCTGCAATATATTACATTTAAAAATATCCTAGTACAACAAAACAAATTTTAAAAGAAATTAAACAAACAAACAAATAAAAACAGTAGCAGCAGAGGTTACCTGTCTGAGCACCTACATTTTCTTAGGAGGGGATCGTGTCTCACCAGCCATATAGCCCATAAACCTTCTCAAAAAGAGTGAGCCAGGAGAAAAATGTAACACAAGATTTGATTTCACAATGTCTCTACGCTCCCCAGACCCCAAACTGGGGATTCACTGAATGAAGAGAATTTGTTTTTCCACTGTTTTCTTCTTGAGAAAAAGAAGAGATGATTTTGAAAAGTCAATTCTTTCAATGCCTTCGATACCTTCTTAAAAGTCTGATAAAGTGCTTGATGAAAACAAGTCTCTTGGTGATTTTTTTCTAACGTTCCAGCATATTTTCTTATTGATAGCATATACACAAAGATTTCAAAGTTCAGTGAAGCAAAAGCCAGCAGAAATGACCAATCAATTATTAGGCACCAAAAAAAGAAAAAAACTATTAAAAATCTTAAGTGAATAGGTCGTGCGTGTATGTGTGCGAGTCTGTGTGTGCGCGCGTGTATGTAGTCCAATTTTCATCATAGGTAACATAAAAACAGTATCAGAATTACTTTTAAAATACAATTAAGAATTACAATTTTAACAATACACAATTTCACAATAATTCAGATTTGGGCATAAGAATTACACATAATTGATAAATACATTTTTACCTCTCATAATAGCAATGAAGATTATACAAATTATTAAACAATATGAAAATATATTTAACTTTCACTTAAATATCTGAGGTGTTTCATCTGGGTTCTTCCAGAATGATTTGTTCATATTCTTTACCTTAATTTGAGGGAGTTCAAGAAGATATTCACGTTTTTAAACTCTAAGATGATCATTCCTAACGTCTTTATTCTAACGTGTGTGTACAAATCCAGAAATAGGTTGGTAAAGCTATGTTTTAATATAGTGTGAATGCACAAAACATTGATCAGTAGTGAATAAAACTAAAGGTGAAATAATCTGATAATCCTATATGGTTAGTGTGGTAAAATAGTTTTAAAGGCTATCTACATTTTTCCTGATACCTTATCCCACCCAACACAAACCCCTGAACTTTTTATCAAGTAGAGAGGGTGTTCTATTAATGTTTTTAAATTTGCAAATCTATATACATGTGATATATGTAGGTATTTAATGTATCATAATTTATGTGACAACCAGATGCTCTCTACACGATCATATAAATGAATTAATTAAGCACTTCTTTCTCCCTCATTTATTTCTCTATCCCAAATATGCATCCTCCTATGGTCATTCAGTGAAAGAAGTACCAAGTATTTCTTTCTGTTAATGAGTCAGAGGTACTTAAAAACATACGTAAGGCCCAAAATAACCCTATGCAAGTCAAACTCTTTTATATGCGATTAGAATATATTAAAATAAATTAGAAAATCTTATTATCATCTTTTTGAGGTGAAATGAGACACTGCACAGATTAGAGGTACTATTCTATTTGCCAACAATCAACCTTTCACTCAACTTTAATATTATTTAATTCTATGGAAAAAAAACAAATTTTATTACATTCCTTTTTAAAATGGGGGCAAAACTGTACAAGCATGATCAAACCTCTGTTAGAGCTGGTTAATACTGATCTTTATTATTGCCTCGAAGTCTCTCTAGTAGTGTCCGAGAAATTATGTTTAAGGTCCATCTGAAGGAAAAAAGCACTGGAAAGGCAAGAAAGGACTCGGGTAAAAGCTTCAGAGGATTGCAGTAAGATGGAACTTGCTGTTTAAAAAAAATTACGTTGAGCTCTGGAGCATCTCCATTTCTTAACACAGCTTCCAAACCCATTATTCAAATAGATTTACCCATGTTTTAAAGGCTCGTGTTATATGCCATTTGGGGCTTTTATAAATTCAGAAATTAAAGGAATATAAAAAGTGGACAGTACTGAAGGCTTCAGAGTTGGGCTATAAGAGACTTAATACTGCAAAATAAGTCCCCAAACAAAAACGTCCAATCCACCCCACCCTAAAACCTATGTATAATAGGAGAAAATGCACAGCCAGAAGCATAGAAAAGCATGTAGCCTTAAAGAAATCATACACTGAACAGTCTAGAACCAAAGAAAAAACCAAACAACATACATATACATAAAAAGGCCTAAGAAGCATCTAGTCTCTTTATGTCTTTAGTGAGTACCTCTAACCCAGTGTAGCTATTAAAACAAGTTATCTGATATTTAAAGTAAAAACTGTGTTTCCCCATCATGCTCCATTTTCTAGAATCTATTCTTTTTTGACTGGTTGGTGTAAACAAAAAGCAAAATACATACACATGCATGCGTGCACACACACACACACACACACACACACACATATATATATATATATATACTCCCTCCTAAAATGTGAAAAATGCAAATATATAATGCTGGTATTATAAAATCACTTCAGCTTTATACTTAAGAACTTATAGGCCCTTAATCTGCCCCCCAAAAATATTTTTCCTTGTCCTTATACTTTAAATGCCCAACCACCAAAAGAAAAAAAGGAAGGCTTTAAATGCACATGTTTCAAGTCAGTGTCTTGTTAACAAAAAAGGTAGCACTTTCTTCACTTTGGCCATTGTTAAAGATGCAGGCATAGATCAGGGAATGTTAGACTAGCATGTATTAAAAAAAAATTGCAACATTAACAGAGCATATCTTTCAAAAAAGGTTAAAACACTAACAAATACAAGTCAACGCACATATTTTAAACTAGTGTAATTTTATCTACATTGGAATAAATGTCATTTTGTGTACCACACATTGCAATACTGTTCATTTCCCTTTCATCATACGAAAATGCCAATTCTGTCATTAAGAAACCTTTATTGGATTATATCAATGTTGCCCTCCCCCCCAAATTAAAGGAAAACCAAAAAACAGAAATAATAAAATTCCAGTAAAAGAGCGCCTCAAGACTTCATAAACTATGAACATAAACTTGCTAGTTAATATGGTAGAGGCAGAACTTTCAGATTTGTAAAAATTCCTATAATTTAGGTAGATCTTTTCCTCTCTCATTACAAACCTTTGCAACGTAATGTGAAGTTACGCTATGCCAAAATCTGTGCAATTGTACAAAAGCAAAAGCGAGGGGCCGTGAAAAAAACTGTTCTTCATGGCCTTCATGTGAGAGCACACACACTGAGTAATTTTAAAGGGTAAGTATAAAAGCCTGACACTTCTCTGTGTCTCACCTCTTCCGCCATTCTACCTGTGGTATCTGTAAATGAAAGTCAATAACATCTTAATAGCAGAGGTCTAATCTAGCTCCCCTTGCTTCTCTCCTGACTAACTTCTACTAATTTTCTCTCATCTTCCTGAGTACCTTCCATGAACAGCATTGCAAGTTGGTTAAAAAAAAAAAAAAAAGAAAGAAAGAAAGAAAAAAGAAGAAAAAGAACATGAGTTTTACAAGGGAGTTGTTGGTAATTATTTACCGGTGGAGTCACTCCACCAGGAGTTTGATCTCATTGGCTATCAGCTGGTTCATGTTGAACAGGCCCCCTGGGAGCTTGGTGAGCAGCTCTCGCTCGGTGCTTTCAGGGTCGCTGTCAACAGAGCTGGAACTTGCGCTCATGTTGTCGACAGCAGTGCTGGCTGGGGGACCCAGCTCCGGCTCACTAGTCTCACTGGCCGTGGACACCACGGAGAGCAGGGACATACGCCGGGTGAGCCGGCCAGAGGGCAGGAGGGAGGCGGCATAGTCCGCTATGATACCAGCTACATCTAGATTACAAGCCTTATCAAAGGCGATGAAACCTACATTTGCATTGGCCTCGCAGACACAGAAGGAGCCGTCATCTTTCATCAATAGGTCAATGCCACACACATCCATCCCCAGGATATTAGACACCTGGATAGCTAGCTGCTTCCCCTGTTCACTCAAGGAGCACATCATCCCCACACCACCTGGCAAAAAAGAAACAAGGTAAGTTACCAAAATGATAAATTTCTGGAGTAAAACTAAAGCTTGCCTGTAATGTTAATTGTCTTTTGAATCAGTAGTGATAACAAATGACATTTTACTGTACCACTGTGACTTCCTAAGCCTAAGTTTCCTTCATTAGAGAATCCCTGTCCAATTCAATCAAAGAAATAATTTAGTACTTTTTCTTATTATTTTTTTTATTTTTTTTAAAGATTTTTATTTATTTACTTATTTGACAGACAGAGATCTCAAGTAGGCAGAGAGGCAGGCAGAGATAGAGGAGGAAGCAGGCTCCCCACTGAGCAGAGAGCCTGATGTGGGCCTCGATTCCAGGACCCTTAGATCATGACCTGAGCTGAAGGCAGAGGCTTTAACCCACTGAGCCACCCAGGCGCCCTACTTTTTCAATATGCTATTCTGAAGATGGCATTAAACTTTCACAGAAACCTATTTTATTTGAAACAATACAAATTGAGGCAAAGGTATTTTAAAGACTTTATATTTTTATGAAGACAGAGGAGAGGAGAAAACGGAGAGTATCAGGGAAAAACTATTCTCAAATAACAGGAAGAAATACGTGTCTGATTTAAGCATAGGGAAAGAGAAGTCAATCATTAATGGAATGTAAAACCACGGATGAGCATCCAGATTGACCAATCTGGGGTGGAATCAGAGTTGGAAATGGAATTAATGGTAGGTTACAAACCAGAGAACTTAATAGAACTGAAGGAATAAAATGAATTATATTGGCAATTACACTAAAACAAACTGAAATTTCCCACAGTATAAAAGACAAAGTTTATCAGGGCGCCTGGGTGGTTCAGTGGGTTAAAGCCTCTGCCTTCGGCTCAGGTCATGGTCTCAGGGTCCGGGGACTGAGCCCCGCATCGGGCTCTCTGCTCAGTCGGGAGCCTGCTTCTTCCTCACTGCCTGCCTCTCTACTTGTTCTCTATCAAATAAATAAATAAAATCTTCAAAAAAAAAAAAAAAAGTCAAAGTTTATCTATATCCTATACCAAAATGAAAAAATTTTTGAAAATAAAGGGATGGGGAAAGAGATAACGGACAAAGGCAAAAACAAGCTTCACTTAAGAGCCTTACAGTATATATCCATATACCCATTTTTCCTTTATCAAATATTGACAACAATCAATCATGTTTTTGCCCAAAACAAACAAAACCTTAACTCTTTTTTTTTTTTTTTTAAAGAGAAAGAGCTTGTGAGTGGGGGGTTGGGACAGATGGAAAGGGAGAGAAAGAATCCTGTGGAGGCCCCGTGCTCAGCTCAGCGAGGGATCTCACAACCCTGACATTAGGAACCGAGGGATCTCACAACCATGAGATAAGGAACCGAGCATAATCAAGAATCCGATGCTCAGCCGATGGAACTGAGATGCCCCAACACATTATAAAACACTTTTTACAGGCAACATTCTCTGACAATAACGCAAGATTAGAAATTAGAAATTAATGACTTAAGTAACCAAAAGGTTAAGGACTTAGAAATTGGAACACTGATCCCCTAAATTAAAGGAAAACAAATACCATCTGTAAAAACACTTCATACCAAAATTTTTATTTTGAAATTAGAAAGAAGAAATTAAGTACTCTTAGAAAAAGAAACTAAAAAGAGAGTTTTAATAAAAGATTGAATAACTAGAATAGAAAAAATAGAAAGGAGAAAAAAAACCAAATGCTACTCTGACAAAATTATGAATGATATCAAAGACGGAATTGCAGACAAAAGAGAGATTCAAGTAAACATAAGCAATCATCTCATAAAGAAATTGAGACTGAAACCTTAAAAAATGGCTGATTTCTAAGCAAATGAGAAATCACCAATACTGATCCAAGAAGAAGCAAACTTTATTAAACAGGCCAACCACTATTACAGAAGAGACCAGAAAGGTGATAGAAGAGCTACTTCTACAAAAAGAATCAGGACCTGATGGGTTCAAAGTGGAGTTGTCTTTAGCTATCCTTTAATCCGATGTCAACTTTACCTGTAGAATGCCCTAGGAAAAGACTGAAAATTCCAATACACTGATTAAAACCAATGTTATATAACCTTGATATCAAAAGTGATCAAGACATTTTAAAAAGTAACATTAGAGACCAATCTTCAATTAAAACAGATGTAAATATTTTCGTAAAATACTAAAGGAGGGGCGCCTGGGTGGCTCAGTGGGTTAAAGCCTCTGCCTTCGGCTTGGGTCATGATCCCAGGGTCCTGGGATCGAGCCCAGCATCGGGCTCTCTGCTCAGCAGGGAGTCTGCTTCCTCCTCTCTCTCTGCCTGCCTCTCTGCTTCCTTGTGATTTCTGTCTGTCAAACAAATAAATCTTAAAAAAAAAAAAAATACTAAAGGAATCCCAATTTTAAAACATGCTAATACCTATTTAAAGGTTTATTCTAGAAATGCAAGAATAGTTCAAAAACTGTTTTAAATTTAAAATTTATCAACATAATCCATTACACATCAAGAAATTAAAGGTGGAAAACACACTAATCAATACAAGGATTCCAAAAGGCATAGGATAAAATTAGACAGTCATTCCTACTTAAAAACTCCAGGAGAATGAAGCTACTTAAATATTCTGAATAGCAAAACATTAAACAATCTCAATGAAAATCAGAAACTTAGATACTTAAAATCATTACTTAACACTGTTCTAGAGGTACTCAAGCAGTGGTTCTCAAAAGGGGGAGAATTTAAAAACTGAAATGTGGCATTTTGGATTGGTCAACTGAGATTAGAGGAGGAGGGCTCTATAGCAGGCATTTAGTGGTTACTGGAAATGTTAAACAAAAAGAGATGACAAATATGATAAAAAGCAATTCATATAGAAGTACATATAAATTACCAAGAAGCTATGAAAAATATGCCCATCATTAACAGGGAAATAAAATTAAATTAACCTATGCCTGGGTGGGTTAAGCCTCTGCCTTCAGCTCAGGTCATGATCTCAGGGTCCTGGGATCAAGCCCCACATCGAGCTCTCTGCTCTCTGCTCAGTGGGGAGCCTGCTTCCTCCTCTCTCTGTCCGCCTCTCTGCCTGCTTGTGATCTCTGTCTCTCTGTCAAATAAATGAATAAAAAATAAAAAATAAATCTTAAAAAAATTAAAATAATAGTGAGATAGCATTTAACTTCCATTAAATGGGCAAAAACTTAGGATAAAAAAAGTAAGAGTTCTTATGAGGGGGAGAAGAAAAAAGGGTATTTTAATATGTTAGATATAGAAATAAACTTCTCGCCTTCTGGTAAATTAATCTGACTACATCTCAAACAATTAAAATATTTTGATCCAGCAATACTAATCTTGAAGACTCCTCAACACAAAAGTACCAGTATGTAAAAGCATTATTCACAAAGATATGTATTTAAAGTAAATGCTCACAGTGGCAAAAAACTGAAAATAAGTGCAAATCAATAAGGGGACAGATGTATACAGTAGGTGAAAGGAGTAGAAGAGGTAAGGAAAATTAGGGGGGAGGATGAAAGGATGATATTTAAATAATTTTATAAATTATTTCTGTGTATAAAACTAAAATGTTTTAAAGTCAACCAAAACCTATTCATTATGGAAAAAACCAAAAGTCTTTGCAAAATAGCTTGAAAGCTCATTTCCAGTACTAACCATAATTATCTAACATTTAGTTAACTATCCATCAGATGTGTCTACATAATTTCACATAACTGAGATCATATTATAGTTAATAAACATTAAGAGTACAGAGGCACACAGCTTAACAGTTTAAAAAAAAAAAGCTAAATTCATGTCATTTACTTGGAAATCTAAATGGTATCTGTAATCCATGTAATTTTTTCAATTTTGGAAATCAACATATTCAAAGAGTTGTTAAGAGCACAACTCTGGAGCCAAATAGTACATTTGCATTCTGGCTGCACCATTATTAGATCTGTTATCTCAAGCAAGTTATTTAACTGTTCTGGGCCTTCCTCATCTCTGAAATAAAATGGGAATACTAACAATACCTAAAGAAGTTAATAGTCATTAAGAACTTACTACAGTACCAGAACTTGAGAGGTATACTTTTACTGTAAATATTGAATGTAAGAGAATATTCATATAAAAAAAGGCCTCTGAACAACCTGCTGTCAAAGGGGAGAGGGTGGGGGCTGGGTAATATAGGTGAAGAGGATTAAGAGGTACATACTTCCAATTATAAAACAAAGAGGTCATGGAGGCGCCTGGGTGGCACAGTCCTTAAGCACCTAACTGGTTTCAGCTCAGGAGATTTCGGGTTCATGAGATTGAGCCCTGCCCCCAGGATCTCTTCTTTGCTCCCTTCCTCTTCTTCACCCACCCTCCCATGCAAACATGTGTATATCTTTATAAAAAATAAATAAATGAATAAACGGGTCATGGAGATAAAGGTATAGATGAAGAATATAGTCAGTAACAGTGTAATAATGTTATATGGTGATTACTATGCTTATTGTGGTGAACACCAAGTAATTTACAGAATTATCAAATCACTGTGTTGTACACCTGAAACTAGTATGTCCACTACACTGCAATGATAAATATTTTAAAAATGTGAGATATGGGGACACCGGGCTGGCTCAGTGGGTTAAGCCTCTGTCTTCAGCTCAGGTCATGATCTCAGGAACCTGGGATAGAGCCCCTCATCAGGCTCTCTGCACAGCAGGGAACCTGCTTCCCCTTCTCTCCCTACCAGCCTCTCTGCCTACCTGTGATCTCTCTGTCAAATAAATAAAATCTTTTAAAAAATATATGAGATACAAACACACACACACACACAGAAGAATATTTTTTTAGCCATTAAAAAAAAAAGAAATCCTACCATTTGTAGCATGGATAAATTATACTAAGTGAAAAAGTCAAACAGAGAAAGACAAATACTGTATGATTATATGTGGAATTAAACAAACAAACAAGCTCACAGAAACACATAACAGATTGGTGGTTACCAGAATGGGGCTAGGGGGAAGGCAGGGGAAATGGGTGAAGGTGGTCAATGGGTACAAGCTTCCAGTTATAAAATAAATAACTTCTGGGGATATAATGTATAGAATTGATAGCTACTGTTAACAATACTATATTATATATTTGAAAATTGCTAAAAGTAGATTTTTTAAAAAGATTTATCTTATTTATTTCAAAGAGAGTGAGAGAAGGGAGACCTCCTGCCAAGCACAGAGCCCCACAACACGGAGCTTAATCTCACAACCCTGAGATACTGACCTGAGCCAAAAATCAAGAATCAGACACTTAACCGAATGAGCCAGCCACACGTCCTGAGAGTAGTTTTTTTTTTTTAAAGTTCACACACACACACACACACCAGTAATAAATGAAGTAATGGATGTGTTAACTAATCTTATTGTGGTAATCATTTTGCAATACATACATATATAAAATCACTATGTTGTACATTTCAAACTATACAATGTTATATGTCAATTATATCTCAATAAAGATGGAAAAATAAATATCAGGATTAAAAAAAAAAAAAAAGGCCTCCCTGAGGACAGAATAATGAGGGCATTCAATTTTGGAGAATAAGGCAGAGGTACTTTTGCTCTACCAGATAGTAGGCATAATGGTAGAGGAATTCACATTGCTAATCATACAGGGAATGAAGAGTATATAACAGACCACAGGATCCTGAAACAGAAGAAAGATGGCATTATAAATCAGTAATGAACAAGCCATTCAATAAATAGTGTTGGGAAAACCAGGTGTTACTCATTTGGAAAAAAGAAAATGGGAATCTCTACCTTACACTGAAGAACAAAATCAATTTCTGGTTGCTTAACAAACATAAACATGGAAGCTAAACTTCAAAAAATTTTAGAGAACTATAATAAGAATAGATTACAACCATGTGGTGAAAAAGAATTTCTTTAATAGAAAATAATGTAAAGAAAAATGAAATTGGACCATTCCCTTACACCACACACAAAAATAGACTCAAAATGGATGAAGGACCTCAATGTACGAAAGGAATCCATCAAAATCCTTGAGGAGAACACGGGCAGCAACCTCTTCGACCTCTGCCGCAGCAACATCTTCCTAGGAACAACGCAAAAGGCAAGGGAAGCAAGGGAAAAAATGAACTACTGGGATTTCATCAAGATCAAAAGCTTTTGCACAGCAAAGGAAACAGTTCACAAAATCAAAAGACAACTGACAGAATGGGAGAAGATATTTGCAAACGACATATCAGATAAAGGACTAGTGTCCAGAATCTATAAAGAACTTAGCAAACTCAACACCCAAAGAACAAATAATCCAATCAAGAAATGGGCAGAGGACATGAACAGACATTTCTGCAAAGAAGACATCCAGATGGCGAACAGACACATGAAAAAGTGCTCCATATCACTCGGCATCAGGGAAATACAAATCAAAACCACAATGCGATATCACCTCACACCAGTCAGAATGGCTAAAATCAACAAGTCAGGAAATGACAGATGCTGGCGAGGATGCGGAGAAAGGGGAACCCTCCTACACTGTTGGTGGGAATGCAAGCTGGTGCAGCCACTCTGGAAAACAGCATGGAGGTTCCTCAAAATGTTGAAAATAGAACTGCCCTATGACCCAGCAATTGCACTATTGGGTATTTACCCTAAAGATACAAATGTAGTGATCCAAAGGGGCACATGCACCCGAATGTTTATAGCAGCAATGTCCACAATAGCCAAACTATGGAAAGAACCTAGATGTCCATCAACAGATGAATGGATCAAGAAGATGTGGTATATATACACAATGGAATACTATGCAGCCATCAAAAGAAATGAAATCTTGCCATTTGCAACAACATGGACGGAACTAGAGCGTATCATGCTTAGCGAAATAAGTCAAGCAGAGAAAGACAACTATCATATGATCTCCCTGATATGAGGAAGTGGTGATGCAACATGGAGGCTTAAGTGGGTAGAAGAAGAATCAATGAAACAAGATGGGATTGGGAGGGAGACAAACCATAAGTGACTCTTAATCTCACAAAACAAACTGAGGGTTGCCGGGGGGAGGGGGTTTGGGAGAAGGGGTTGGGATTATGGACATTGGGGAGGGCATGTGATTTGGTGAGTGCTGTGAAGTGTGTAAACCTGGTGATTCACAGACCTGTACCCCTGGGGATAAAAATATATGTTTATAAAAAATAAAAAAATTAAAAAAAAAAAAAAAAAAAAAAAAGAATAGATTACAACCATGTGGTGAAAAAGAATTTCTTTAATAGAAAATAATGTAAAGAAAACCATGAATATGCTTGATAAGAAAACTGTAAATTTCTGTTCACTAAAATATATAAGCCAAAAAAGATGAGGAGTGCCTAAGGGGGGGCCTAATCGATTAAGCAGCTGCTTTCAGCTCAGGTCGAGACCTCGAGTCCTAGGATGGTTGGGCTCCCTGCTGGGTGGGGAATCTGTTTCTCTCTCTGGACTCCCCTTTCTCTCTAAAATAAATAAAATCTTTGGAAGAAATAAAAAAGATGAGATATCATAAGCTGGGATGAAAAACTGCGTTTACAATTCATGTAAACGATGAAGGATCTGAAGTACATAAAGGACTCTTTTCCAAGTCTTATTAAAAGAACAACAACAAAAAAATTCCAATAATAAAGGAGGTAAAAGACTTCAACAGGCAATTCAGAAAAGATAGCTGGATAGGGTCAGGAGTACAAATTAAAATAACATAACATACCATCACACCAGGCTGACAAAATGTTTAAAGTCTATCAATATCCCAAGTTGGCAAAAAGGTGGCACTATAAGAAACATATAATGACTTTGGACACTCATTTGGTAATATCTAGTAAAGGTGAAGTTGTATAACTCACTAGGATATAGAAATCTCACTTTTGAGTGAATGGGTTAACCTAGAAACACTCTTGGGCCTATATCTAAAGATACAAAAAATTTCCATAGCAATACTGTTTATAAAAGGTCCAAATTGGAAGCAGTTAAAAGGTAAAATTACGCCGCAGGCAAAATCAGTCAACTACTGCTAAATGTTGAATACACGAATCTCAAAAATAATGGTAAGGGGGGAGGGCGCCTGGGTGGTTCAGTTGGTTCAACTGCCTTCAGCTCAGTCATTATTCTGGAGTCCCAGGGTCAGAGTCCCAGGATCAGGTTCCCGCATTGGACTCTGTGCTCATTGGGGAGTCTGCTTCTCTCTTTGCCTTCTCCCCTTTCATGCTCTATCATATAAATAAATACCATCTTTGAAATATATATATATATCATTATAAATCATTTATATAAGGTTTTATAACATATGAAATAATATCTTGTTTAGGAAAACAGAAGAACTGAAAGTACTTTTAAGGGAAAGAGAAACAGGAAATTCAGAACTTGGGGAGAGGAAGAAATGAGCAGGAAAGGGAGTCAACAGAGAACTAAATCAACAACTTATTTTGCAAGCTGGTTAATGGGTACAAATAAATCCTTTATATTATCCTTCATACTTTTCTGTAATTCTCAGTTACTTCAAAATTTTAAAAGTATTACTTAATATATAATTAACTTACCTTTGTTATTTCTTTGCTTAAAGGATAAAAATTGTTAATTAAATTTCACGGTAGAATACTAAGAAGGTAAAGATGTCCCAGAAATGAAAAGATGTCATTCAGCTCTGTAGCTGCTAATAAGCATAATATGATGGGATGGAAAATGGGATATGAAGAACTAATGCCAGGAGGCAGAAATTATTTTTTCAAGAGTACAAAAGAGGCTTTATATCATGATTACCTTTCAAATTCCCTGTGCTCCTATTCCATGGCACTATGCTGAATTTCACACTTGTCAGTATTGTTTTTCTTTACACCTGACTATGTAAATTTCTATTCCCAGCAAACTTTGACTGATTTTACATATATTTAAATTTTATATAAATGGAAAACTATAGGTATTCTCTTCTAAGACTTTCATTTCTTGACTCAACATTATGTTTCTGAGATTTACTGCTGTAGCTGTAGATCTCAGTAATAACCAGGGGTCAAATCATGCAGGGATTGTTAATCTACTGTAAGACCACTACAGACTACTGTACTTTGAATGAAACAAGGAACCACTGGAGGATTTTAAACAAAGCCTGGCTTGAGATGTATTTTAAAAAGATCTATCACATTACTGCGGTGTTAGACTGTAAGAGAATAAGGTTGGAAGCAAAACAACCAATTAGGGGCTACTACAAGTAATCCAAGTATGGTAAAACAATATTAACGGCAGAAATAATGAGAAATTGTCAGATTTGGATACACTTTGAGAGTAGAAATAAAGAAATTGAAATCTGACAGTTTTGATTTGTGGTATAAGACTTGAAGACTAAGGATTTTGGTCTAAATTGGAGAGACAGAGTTGTTGTTAAATGATAAGGAGAAAACTGGGAATGAAATACACTGTGAGGGGGAGTTTATATGGGGAGTACACTTTTGGACAGGATTGTGTTATACAACTACTGGTAGAAAACTGAACAGGCAGCTATTTTTATGTACTTGGAGTTCAGAAAGAAAGCCCAACATGGAGATATAAATTTGAAAATAACAACACAGATAGTATTTAAGGTCACAATCCAAGTCAGATGACTAAGGAAATGAAATACACAGGAAAAACACCCAGACTAAGTTCTAAGGTACTTTAACAATAAGACATCAAGAAAATACACAGTAAAGTAAATCAAAAGCAGTAATCTTCTTTTGACCAATGGGTAGAACAGGTTAGGACCCAGCCTGAGTGAACTACAATTACATGCAAATTAAATATTATCACCAGATGGAATCTTTAACTCTGGTCAGACATTTCATACAAGTGTGAACTGGGTTACAAATTGAGCATGGGTAAAAAGCAAATTTATGTTTCAGAGAAAACCAATTTTATTATTAGAAAACAACTCAAAAGTACATTTATTATATTCATATAATAATATAATTATATTATAACTACTGATCATAGTTACAAGTGAAAGTTAATGTTTTTAAACTTAAGTTTATCTTAAGTTTACCTTAAGTTACATGTAGTTACATATGAATACTCATTGGAGAAGCTATAGTATTATATATACAAGAAAGACACCTGTACTGTTTTTACCTAGTGAGCAATTGCTTTGCATCCTTCCATCTGTTGAACAACGTAACATGGTGCCAACCACACGGCCTCCCACAACAATGACACGCACATCCCGTCCATGAGACTCCTTAACATACTTCTGGAACAGGTATGGAGCTTCATGGCGAATAAGATGGCTTAGATCAGCCAAATGGTGCTTATCTCGAGCCAAGAAAACCGCTTTGCCTGTGGTTGAAAAAGAATAAAAAATATATGTAAGTGAAACTGCTCACAGTTGATGTGCACCACCTGCATTTTCTTGAGTCTCAACCTGCTCTTTCAGAATCTATTATCTTTTAACCTAAGTAACAGTTATGGTAATGAGTGAAACAATGCAAAAATGTGTATAAAGTTAATTCTCTCCTACCACTACCTTAATTCCTACAGTAATCTAGAGTTTATTTTGGTATATGTCATAAAGCAAGGGTCTAACATTTATATTCCTCCAGGTCAGCCAATAATGCCAGCCTAATTTATTAGCATAACATTGCCCTCTGAGTAAAAATGAGTCATATATTATTATAAATATATATAACATTTGCATAGAAAAAAATAGCAGTATGTTACTACATACCTAGTTTTATTTCTGAATTCACTAGTCAATTCCATTACTGTATTTGTCAATTCTGGTGCCAAAGCAAGTGGCTGGCTTTTTTTTCTTTTTAAAGATTTCATTTATTTATTTGACAGAGAGAGAGATCACAAGTAGGCAGAGAGGCAGAGAGGAGAAGTAGGCTCTCTGCTCAGCAGGGACTCAATCCCAGGACCCTGAGATCATGACCTGAGCCGAAGACAGAGGCTTAACCCATTGAGCCACCCAGGTGCCCAGAAGTGGCTGTTTTTCAAACACCGGTATGGGGCACTTGTGTGGCTAAGTCAGTTAAGTATCTACCTTCAACACAGATCATGATGCTAGAATCCTAGGATCAGCCCTGCATTACGCTCCCTCTCTTCCTCTGTCCCAGTGCCCGCTTAAGATCGTGTGCTCTCTCTCTCTTTCTCTCTCTCTATCAAATAAATAAATAAATAAATAAATAAATAAATAACATCCTTAAAAAAAAAAAAAAAAAGGGTATGAATCCTTTGACATTCTTCCCACGAAGAAGAGGGGGGAATCTTTGTCCCTTTGAATCAAGGAGGGCCTGTGATTGCTTCGACCAACGGAACACAGCAGAACCTTTTCTGTATGACTTCTGAGGCTAATTCATAAGAGATCATGCAGCTTCTGTGTTCATTGGAGCCTCTCTGTGGAGCCCTAAGACTTCTTGGCTGCCATACTGTCAAGGCATTAAGCTTTATGAAGTACTTGGATTCATGAAAATGTTATGCCTTAAGAAATCCTTACTCTGGGGGCGCCTGGGTGGCTCAGTGGGTTAAAACCTCTGCCTTCAGCTCAGGTCATGATCTCAGGGTCACGGGATCAAGCCTCACATCAGGTTCTCTGCTCAGCGGGAAGCCTTCTTCCTCCTCTCTCTCTGCCTACTTGTGCTCTCTGTCTTTGTCTCAGGGCTCTGTGAATGAGTCCTGCATCGGGCTCTCTGCTCAGCGGGGAGCCTGCTTCCCTCTCTCTCTCTCTCTGCCTGCCTCTCTGCTTACTTGATCTCTCTCTGTCAAATAAATTTTAAAAAAAAGTAAATCCTTACTTGAAGTCATTAAGATATCTTTATATACTTTCTTCTGTAGCTTCATAGCTTTACTTTATATACTTAAGTTTTCAAGCTATATAAATTGGGACAGGGATCACTGGAATTAGTGATCTAAGGTCCTTGCATTATTAAAGAGGAAGATAAAGATATAATTTGAAAGTTGGTCTAAATTAAATATGCACCTTAAAATCTACAGGACAACCACTAAATGAATAGAAATCGCTTCTAGCCAAAACAGACTTCTAGAAGCCTGAAGTACCATGCACCAACAATTTCCTTTTATTCTCCCGAAGTCCTTCAAAAGCTATATATTTCAACTGGTAAGACTGTCTAGTCAATAACCATGAGAAAATACAAAGAAAATAATAATAGCATTGATCAGATTAAGAAAAATTTGTTTTGTTTTGTATAACCAACCTCATTATTAATTCTCAAGAGTAATTTCAAAATGATGTACCATAGGAACAATTCATACACACCTCTATGACCTCGTGTATTCTTCACTACCATTGGAAACTCCAGTACTTCTGCTTCATCAATCATTTTAGCAAAATTTTCATGACCGCCTGGTTTGAACAAAAAAGAAATTAAGAACAGTAACACAGGTGTTTTGTGATAAGTTTTATCTATACTAAAGTAAGCAACACAGAGAAGGTAGAAGATTAAGAACCTGATGGCTAAATTTTGTTTTTCTTAAAGAAAGTTATTAAAAGTTGACAGGTGCCTAGGGCACCTGGGTGGCTCAGTCAGTTGAGCATCTGCCTTCGGTTCAGGACATGATCCTGGGATCCTGGGATTGAGCCCTGCATCAGGCTCCCTGCTCAGTTGGGAGTCTGCTCCTCCCTCTCCCAACTACTCACTCTCGTTCTCTCTCACACGCTAATAAATGAACAAAATATTTTTTTTTTTTAAAAAAAGAAAAGTTAAAACTGCCTGGGTGGCTCAGGCAGTTAAACATCCAACTCTCGATCTCAGGTCAGGTCTTGACCTCATGATCTCACAGTTCTGAATTCAAGCCCCATGCACATCATGGAGCCTACTTTAAAAAGCTGTAAGGAGGGGTGCCTGGGTGGCTCAGTGGGTTAAAGCCTCTGCCTTTGCCTCGGGTTGTGATCTCAGGGTCCTGGGATCGAGCCCCGCATCCAGCTCTCTGCTTGGCGGGGAGCCTGCTTCCCCCTCTCTCTCTGCCTGCCTCTGCCTATTTGTGATCCCTCTCTCTCTCCCTGTCAAATCAATAAATAAATAGGTATTAAAAAAGAAAAAAAAAAGCTGTAAGAACAGTTAAATACTAGTTTAAAATAACCCCTTTTAAAATGGATGAAAGGGGGCGCCTGGGTGGCTCAGTGGGTTAAACCTCTGCCTTCGGTTCAGGTCATGATCTCAGGGTCCTGGGATCGAGCCCTGCATCAGGCTCTCTGCTCAGTGGAGAGCCTGCTTCCCTCTCTGCCTACTTGTGATCTCTCTGTCAAATAAATAAATAAAATCCTTAAAAAAAAAAAAAAACAACACACACTTATTAAAAAAAAAAAAAAAAGATGAAAGCTATCTTAAACTATAAATATTCTAATATCAAACTTAAAAAATTAATTATCTTTCCACTCAATTACCTAATTCTATACAGTATTTTATATTTTTATCCCTTATTCTTCCGCTACACAAGATAACAGAAGCACCAAGTTCTTCTTCAGTGTACTCATTGCCCAGTTTAGATTAAGAAACAGAAGACTAAGTCTGTTTACAAGACTTATCCAAGGTTGATGCTACCTGTGTTCTCTCCCTCTCATGAAACTTACAAATTAATTTTTCTTATCTCCATTAATCAGAGTTCTTTCTACACTGAGCCACCCAGTACCCATTAGTTAAGTTTTATCCTTTACTGTTTTTATTGCCTAAAAACAAATGATACAGTAACAAGATTAGAGCAAAAATGAACTACAGCTATAAAAACTCAGCATGGTGATATAAAAGAATTTAACCCAGAAAAAGTTCATTAATCAACTGCAATATCATACATTTGCAGCTTAGAGACATTAAGATGATTCTGTCTCCTAATTTTAAACCTTCAACATTAGAGTATAAGTAACATTTGTTAATTTGTTTAACCCTTTTCTCCTTTCCACTTTCCTGAAATCCAAAGTATAGACCCCTAATATAAGCTAGATCCCAAAAGCATCTGACAGAATTCTCAAACTATTCATATTGTCTCTTCTTGTGCAATTGCTAAAATCATCAACTATATCCACACATGCCATACAGACTTGGGGAGCTCCTTTCTATAAAATATTTAAGTTGGGGCCCCTGAGTGACTCACTCAGTTAAATGTCTAACTCTAAATTTTGGCTCAGGTCACAATCTCAGGGTCATGAGACTGAGCCCTGTGTCGGGCTCCAAACTCAGTGCAGAATTTGCACATCCCTTTCCAACAGCTCCTCCCCACACGTGCGTGCGTGTGCGTGTTCTCTCACTCATAAATAAATCTTTTTTTTTTTTTAAAGAGGCCTCATTAACTCTCCAAGAACACTACTGAACATTTATTTGAAGAATTGTCTTTATGGAAAATTGTGATAATTTATAGCAAGTCTGATCCTTTCCAAACAAAAGAAATGGACAGATAGGAAATATACTAACATAGTATTATTTATGGCAGTGCTACTCAAAAGTGTCCGGTAACCTGTGCCTGCTTGTAACTTCTCCACTACTGATATGTGACCAGATAAATATGAAAAGAGTAGCACTGGAAGCTTGTATAGCCATCTTGCATTGCTCAGACATTTTTATCATATTTCATAAGAGTACTGAACCAAAGGGGCACCTTGATGGCTCAGTTGTTAAGCAGCTGCCTTCGGCTCAGATCATGATACCAGGGTCCTGGGATCAAGCCCCGCATCGGGCTCCCTGCTCAGCGGGAAGCCTGCTTCTCCTTCTTCCACTCCCATTCCCCCTGCTTGTGTTCCCTCTCTCACTGTGTCTCTCTCTGTCAAATAAATAAACAAAATCTTTATAAAAAAAAAAAAAAAAAAAAAAAGAAGTACTGAAACACAGCATGTTGGTCTTTAAAAAAAAAAAAAAGACCCTTTACCTTTACCATAGGCAGTTTTGGAGCACTGGTTTTCAAGTATATCTAGAATACTGTCATTTTCTTAAAAGAAAACAATTTTTGAAGAATTATCATGAAAATGCTGATAAATATAATCAGACATTAAACAGAGATGTCACCAAATTGTATTATCTTTTACCATGGCATTGGCAAACTAAGGCCTTTAAGACAGATTTGGTCCAGTGTCTTTTTTTTTTTTTTAATGAAGTTTTATTGGAGCACAGCTTTCACACTACAACAGCATTACTGAGGGCCACAAGAAAGAACTTACAGCCCAGAAAGTGCAAAATATTTACTATTTGGCCCTTTACAAACAGTTTACTAAATCCACTCTACAATATCATTGAATTAAATCTTAACGCAGAATATATAATTCTTGGGCCCAGTTTGTTAAGACTGAAAGCTATTTCTGTAAGAAATTCCTTCATGTTCACAATTTCCTTATATCACATAACCCTATTAATTTAGTACAGCTTTCGGAACTATAAGTGGTGTAAAACTTGGGCTATAAATTCTTATTAGTGCACTTACCATAAGAGAAAGTATCTGGCAGAGGAACACCATGGCCAGCCAACTCTTGAAAAGTCCAAAATTTATTAACACAGTTCAGGATGGCTTGAGGTCGGTTCATCAACCGACATCCCATCTTCTCTAAATGGCGCAAAACAGTTATGTCACTATCACTTTGCACCCAAGGGGTTGGTACTCTCACTACCACCACTTGGGGATAGGCAGTTATTAGTTCTCCATTGATCCGAAGACCTGAAATACATAGGAATGAAGCCAAGATTATTAAAAGGGAATATACCAAAATATTTAAGAGTTTGGATCACAAAACTAAAAGTACAATTTTGTTAAGATTTCACTGGAACAAGACGTCTATTCCTTATATTCTTTACAAGAAAAAAGAAAACTTGAGAAAAATTCCTGCAGTGATTAAATTAGTATGTGTCAATAAAATGAAACCCCAAAAAGCCTTTAAAAAAAAGTCATGGGGCACCTGGCTGGCTCAGGTGGTAGAGCCTAGGACTCTTGATCTCAGAATCATACATTCAAGGCCCCACATCAAGTGTAGAGCTTACTTAATAAAACTAAAAAGACCGTCATAATCTCTATGTTCAGAGACAAAAAAAAAAAAGTCCAGATATATATGCTGAATTTTAAAAAAAGTTGGGGGGGCGCCTGGGTGGCTCAGCAGGTTAAGCCTCTGCCTTCAGCTCAGGTCATGATCTCAGGATCCTGGGATCAAGTGCCATATCGGGCTCCCTGCACAGTGGGGAGCCTGCTTCTCCCCACCCTCTGCCTGCCTCTCTGCCTACCTGTGATCTCTCCCTGTCAAATAAATAAATAAAATCTTGATGATGATGAAAAGAAGAAGAAAGAAGAAGAAGAAGAAGAAAGAAGAAGAAGGAAGGAAGGAGAAGGAGAAGGAGAAGGAGAAGGAGAAGAAGAAGAAGAAGAAGAAGAAGAAGAAGAAGAAGAAGAAGAAGAAGTAGTAGTAGTAGTAGTAGTAGTAGTAGTAGTAGTAGTAGTGAAAACTGGCACTTGAATGTTTAAAAAGCAAATCTTGGGACACCTGGCTGGCTCAGTTGGTACAGCCTGTGACTCGATCTCAGGGTTGTAGGTTCCAGCCCCAATGCTGCGACTAGAAATTACTTATAAATACTTAAAAAGGGGGTGCCTGGGTGGCTAAGTGGGTTAAGCCTCTGCCTTTGGCTTGGGTCATGATCTCAGGGTCCTGGGACAGAGCCCAACATCTGCCTGCCTCTCTGCCTACTTGTGATCTCTGTCAAATAAATAAATAAAATCTTAAGAAAATATATTTAAAAAAGGCAAATCGATGTATGGAATTGAAGCACTACACTGTACATCTGAAATTAATACGACACTGTATGCTAACATTAAATTAACTCTATTAATTTTATGTGTTCATTTTAGATAAAGCAAAAAAAGGAAGTTGCCTTCTTTTATGGTTTTTGTTATGAATTTATACCTAGGTGTTGCATTTTATTCAACACCTGTTAAAATGTATTCTTTAAAAAAAAAAACCCAAGGGCACCTGGGTGGCTCAGTGGGTTAAGCCGCTGCCTTCGGCTCAGGTCATGATCTCAGGGTCCTGGGATCGAGTCCTGTGTCGGGCTCTCTGCTCAGCAGGGAGCCTGCTTCCCTTCCTCTCTCTCTGCCTGCCTCTCTGCCTACTTGTGATCTCTCTCTGTCAAATAAATAAATAAAATCTTAAAAAAAAAAAAATCCAAAACCTGGGAGCCCAGGAGTCTCCTTGGGACTGCATGTAACCCTTGTTCTCCAGGTTGTAAGTCTGAGCCCTAAGTTGGGTATAAGATTACTTAAAAATTATAAAGTCTTGTGGTGCCTGGGTGGCTCAGTGGGTTAAACCCTCTGCCTTCGGCTCAGGTCATGATCCCGGGTTCCTAGGATCAAGCCCCACATCGGACTCTCTGCTCCGCAGGGAGCCTGCTTCCTCCTCTCTCTCTCTCTGCCTGCCTCTCTGCCTACCTGTGATCTCTGTCTGTCAAATAAAAAAATAAAATCTTAAAAAAAAAATTATCAAGTCTTAAAAAAAAACCTGTTTGCATTAAAAAATAGTATGCTTGTTTTAAAACATTCAAATACAAAAAATATATAATGTATTTAGCTCCCAATCAACATCCTAGGTACTCAGTGTTTTGTTTTGTTTTTTAAAGATTTTATTTATTTGATAGACAGAGATCACAAGTAGGCAAAGAGGCTGGCAGAGACAGAGAGGAGGAAACAGCCTCCCCGCTGAGCAGAGAGCCCAATGCAAGGCTTGATCCCAGGATCCTGGGGTCCTGGGATCATGGCCTGAACCGAAGGCAGCAGCTTTAACCCACTGAGCCACCCCGGTGCCCCGGTACTCAGTGTTAACAGTGGTATATATTTTTCCCACTGCTAAGTATAGAAAAATATTTAAGATATTTTACTCTCTCTCATCACTCAAAATTATATCAGAGACCTCTTCCTCTGTCAGTACATTTAAAGTTTTATTTCCTTCTCTTTTTAGTGAATTAACTGGAATTCTATCCTTTCAGAGATAAACCATATAACCAATATCTTACTCATTCACTTACTATTAAGCAATTACTGTGTGTCAGATTATTTTGTAAAGATTAGAAATAGATTGGCAAATAAGGCAGGTCCTTATTGTTAGAAGAATCCATTCTAGTGGGAGAGACACTTTTAAATGTGGAAGTTCTGATATAGGAGAGAAAAGTAGATTAACACCTGAGTTAGGTATGTGTGTGTTTAAAGAAAAGAGGAAGAAAACTTCACATTACGTGAGCTGGAAGTCACAGAGTAAAAGATCAGTAAGAAAAATATGTGGTTCGGGGCGCCTGGGTGGCTCAGTGGGTTAAGCCTCTGCCTTCAGCTCAGGTCATGATCTCAGGGTTCTGGGATCGAGCCCTGCATCGGGCTCTCTGCTCAGCGGGGAGCCTGCTTCCTCCTCTCTCTCTGCCTGCCTCTCTGCCTGCTTGTGATCTCTGTCAAATAAATAAATAAAACCTTTTAAAGAAAAAAAAAATACGTGGTTCAACTACAATTTTTACAGGAGCACCTGGGTGGCTCAGTGGGTTAAAGCCCCTGTCTTTGGCTCAGGTCATGATCTCAAGGTCCTGGGATCGAGTCCTCCATTGGGCTCGGCAGGAAGCCTGCTTCTCCCCCTCTCTCTGCCTGCTTCTCTGCCTACTTGTGATCTCTGACTGTCAAATAAATAAATCTTTTTAAAAAACAACAAACAACTACAATTTTTACTGACAGAATGTAAAAAATAAGGCTGGTCATTTAAGGTGTCAAACATGAAAAGCCCAAGGTTTTTATTAAGGTATCACTGCCACATAATACTGTATTAGTTTTAGGTGTACAAAAGAATGATTTACTACATGAAATACATTGGGAAAGGATAACTGCATCTATCACCTCACAATTACAAATTTTCTGTGATCAGATCTACTCTCTTAGCAACATTAAAATATACAATATAGGAGTCTCTGCATGACTTAGTCTGTTGAGCGACCAACTCTTAATTTCAGCTCAGGTCTTAACCCCAGGGTTGTGAGACTGAGTCCTGTATCAGGGTCTACAGTGGGTGTGGAGTCGGCTTAAGATTCTCTATCTCTCTCCCTTCCCTTCCTTTTTTTTTTTGTTTAAGATTTTATTTATTTATCTGACAGACAGAGATCACAAGTAGGCAGAGACGCAGGCAGAGAGAGGAGGAAGCAGGCTCCATACTGAGCAGAGAGCCTGATGTGCTTGATCCCAGGACCTTGGGATCATGACCTGAGCCAAAGGCAGAGGCTTTAACCCACTGAGCCACCCAGGCACCCCTCCGTTCCCTTCTGCACCTCCCCACCCATGCTCTCTTTAAAAAAGAAATATACATTACTGTATCGTTAGTCACAGTCACCAAGTTGAACACTACATCCCTAAGATTTACTTATAACTTGGAAGTCTGTACCATTTGATCATCATTTCCCATTTCCCCCATCCCACTACCCACCACTGACAACAACCAAACTGTTTTCTGTATCTATGATCTGTACATATGAGTTCAGCTGTTTTTTGATTCCACATTTAAGATTGTACAGCATCTGCCTTTCCCTGTGTGACTTATTTCTCTTAGTATAATACCTGCAAGGTCCTCTATATTGTCACAAGTGGCAGAATTTCATTCTTTTTAATGGTTGAATAATATTCAAATATATGTACATATATATCACATTTTCTTTATTCATTCATCTGTCAATGGACACTTAGGTTATTCCTGTTTTACCTATCATAAATAATAATGCACTGAACACGGGGCATGCAGATAAATCTTCAAGACAGTGATTTTGTTTCACTCAGGTAACTACTCAGATCTGGAATTGCTAGATACAAAATTCTAAGCTAAAGAATTTATATTTGTTCTAAAGGAACTGAGGGTATGCGCTGCATACTACCTGCTGATACTTCACACTATCCGCCCCCCACTTTTACAAAAATTCTATTTACCCATTTAACAGACAGAGACACAGTAAGAGAAGGAACACAAGCTGGTGGAGTGGGAGAGGGAGAAGTAGACTTCCCGCTGAGCAGAGAGCCCGATTTGGGGCTCCAACCCAGGACCCTGGGATCTCATGACCTGAGCCAAAGGCAGATGCTTAATCCTTCTCAATATGGCAGGATCTAGAAGCATTTCCCATACTCCCTTACCAGCAGGGTTCAATTCTGAAAATCTACCACCAATAGAGAATTACACAAAAATTTAAAGGTCAAAGAGAAGTAGAAGTCATTATCCTCCAGGGTCAGCTGCACCATAGGTAGGTGGTCATCAGGAGATGTGAGGTTTTGTCAGTGTATTCAGGGATTCTTGTAACTGTTCATAGTACTGCTACAAGTATCTTGAGATTGGCACCACAGTTTTCTGCAATCCCACACTTTCTCATTAAAAAAAAAAAAAAGTTTTTTATTTATTTGAGACATAGTGTCATGATCCCAAAATCACAACCTGAGCAGAAATCAAGAGTCAGAGGCTTAACAAAAAGAGAGAGAGAGAGAGAGAGGCTTAACTGACTGAGCCACCCAGGCACCCCTGCACTTCTCCATTTCTTAGGTTTTCTCAGTGACTTGCATCAAAAGGCAAATGTAAAAAGCATTTTTTTTTAAGTCAGAAGAAACTTAATGACCAGACTGGGAGTTACAAGTTTTTAAACTAGGACATGAAGAATGGGAAATTTAAAAAAGAAAAGCCATTTTAGGGCAAAAGATGCTGAATTCAGATATAAAAGATTTTGGTGATAACATGAGGACATCAAAGTAGAACTATTCTGTAGGCAGAAGTGTGTGTTAAAACTATACATATGTATGTGTACATAATTCATATTGGTAATGTGGAGTATGTATACATGTGAGCATAGTTACTTATTTGTCTGTTTACTGGAATTTTCCCACAACATAATAGCTAAAGAAATGGATATATAGGCTGAAAAGGGTGGGGGGGGTGTGAAGAAACCTAAGACCAAGATTTGGTAGATTCAATAAGTCAGGAAAAGTAACTGAAAACCTAAGGGGGAAAAATCAGCCAAAAAACTAGGAAAATCTTAAAAAAAAAAAAAAAAAGATTTTATTTGAAAGGGAGAGAGACAGCCAGAGAGAACACAAGCAGTTGGACTGGGAGAGGGAGAAGCAGGATTCCCACACAGCAAGGACCCGGGGATCACGACCTGAGCTGAAGGCAGATGCTTCACCACTAAGCCACCCAGGTGCCCCTAGGAAAATCTACTTTTAAGTAATACTGTGAAAAACGAGAAAGGTCAGTATAATCAGGAGAGAATGATCAAATTCATTAAATAAAACAGAAGAAATAGGAAGGCTGAATGCTAAGAAGTTTGAGTGATCAGAAAAAGATATTGTCAATTGCCAAAAGAAAAATTCAACCATCATTACATTTTCATCGCATTTCCCTAAACTGCACTTTTAAGAAATGTGGTAAATTCAGGGCACCTGGCTGGCACAATTGCTTAAGCAGTCAACTTGGTTTCAGTTCAGGTTGTGATCTCTGGGTCATGAGATCGAGCCCCAAGTCAGGCTTAGCACAAAATTTGCTTAGGACTCTCTCCCCTTCCCTTGTGCATTCTCTCTCTCTCAAAATACACATAAAAGTTAAAGAAAGCAATGGAGATACTCCCTCGCTTAGTCCACACCACCAATAGAAACCTGTTGCCACCAAAACTTGGGAGTATGGGAGTACTTTACCCAAAGTGCAGATCTGCATACTACACTATGGGGTATTACTGATGAACAGAAATTCATCATCTCTTATTATCAGAAACAAACACTTCATTATTTTAGACAAGTGGAAGGTGAACCAAGGCTAGAAAGAAGGGCAGGTACAAATCAATGAGCCCAAAAAGGCAAAGCAACTTCTCTCACAGCTCTGCCTTAAATGTTACTCATCTCTTGGGCACTATTAGCAAAAGCTACCATTATCTTTGATGTAGAGCTTATAAAACTGAAATATAAGATCCCTGTTATTCAGTACATACATGCATGTAAATGTGTAGAATTTTCCCCACAGTTCTACTACACTCATTATATAACAGGTAGTGCAGATGAATGTGCTACCACTCAATTTGACTCCACTTTCTCAGAAATATATTACCTTTTTTACTTAACTTAAACCTCACCTTGTGAAACTGTTCATCTAATTTTATTTTGGACTGGGATGAACATTTCAGTACAAGTATTTCAGAGTTTATATTTTAGATTAAGTGCATGATCAAGCATTAACAGCCCATAATAAGTGAATCTTAGAAAAGCAAAATTCCTCTATTTTTGACATAAAAAATTTATTATGTAAGGGCACCAGGGTGGCTCAGTCAGTTAAGTACCCAACTCCTGATCTCAGCTTAGGTCTTGATCTCAGGGTCATGAGGTCAAGCCCTACAGTGGGCTCTATGCTGGGTATGGGGCCTACTTAAAAAAAAAAAAAAAAGTAGAAAAAAGTGTTGGCATAGATTTTGAGAAAAAAGAACACTCTTGGGGCGCCTGGGTGGCTCAGTGGGTTAAGCCGCTGCCTTTGGCTCAGGTCGTGATCTCAGGGTCCTGGGATCGAGTCCCGCATCGGGCTCTCTGCTCAGCAGGGAGCCTGCTTCCCTCTCTCTCTCTCTCTGCCTGCCTCTCCGATTTCTCTCTGTCAAATAAATAAATAAATAAATAAAACCCTCTGCATTTAAAAAAAAAAAAAAAAAAAAAAAAAGAAAAAAGAACACTCTTGCACTGTTGGTGGGAGTGCAAATTAGTGCAACTGCTGTGGGAAACAATATGGAGGTTCCTCAAAAGGTAAAAATGGAAGTACCCTATGATCCAGAATTGTATAGACAGGGTATTTACCAAAAAATTCAACAACAGTAATTCAAAGGGATACATGCACCCCTCTGTTTATTGGAGCACTATTTACAATAGCTGAACTATGAAAGCAGCCCCAGTGTCCACTGATAGATGAATGGCTACAGAAGATGTGGCATATATATAAAATGAGTTATTATTCAGCCATAAAAAAGAATGAAATCTTGCCATTCACAATGACATGGATGGAACCAGAGAGTATTATGCTAAATGAAGTTGAGTCAGTCAGAGAAAGAAATATATGATCTCACTCATATGTGGAATTTAAGAAACAAAACAAATGAGCAAAGGAAAAAAAGAGACAAAGAGACTCTCAACTATGGATAACAAATTGATGGTTACCAGAAGGGTGGGCAGGTAAGGGACAGGGAAAAAGGTGATAGTAAAAAGTATACTTATGATGAAAAAAAAATTTTTTTTCAAAGTCTGTTACATATTAAAAGCCTACTGTTTTTGTGAAAAGGTGTTATGGGCTGATTATTTTCCAAGCTGAATGATTCTTTTGGGATATTAACAATCTCCTTGCTAAAAATTAAGTGGAGAATCTCTTATGTAGCTCTAATGTAAACCTGTCCTTTCTGAGAGTAGAATTTGGCTATACCAATAAGAGTAAGTACTAGCAGTTTTTTTGGTGGGGAGAGGGGCACTAGTGTTTTTGTCCTCAGGAAACAAGAAATTGGTTCTTTTCTGACTGATATTTTTTTTTCCATCTTCTTTTTTTTTTTTTTTAAGATTTTATTTATTTATTTGACAGAGCTCACAAGTAGGCAGAAAGGCAGGCGGGGGGCGGGGAAGGCAGGCTCCCCACTGAGCAGAGAGCCCAATGTGGGGCTCAATCCCAGGACCCTGGGACCATGACCTCAGCCGAAGGCAAAGGCTTTATTTAACCCACTGAGCCACCCAGGCACCCCTTTTTTCCATCTTCTAATGTTCCAGAGGATTCTTAAGGATTTCTGAGATACTTAGAGCTTACAGAATTTTAAGAATTTTATTTATTTATTGTGGCTCTGAATATTTTATCTTCAAAAAGAAAAAAAAACTGTCAGAATTTTAACTGGAAGTTTTAAGTGAAAACACTGTATGTGCACAATTAAAAACCCACACAATCTCTTATGTCAGAGATCATGAAGCACTCAAAGACTAAGGGAGATGTGTCCCTAAAACACAAGTGACAGTTTGGAGGGGTTCAAAATTAGCCAAATTTCAGATGATATGACCATCAAAAAGGTCAATTAACTAATAACATTTTTTTAAAGATTTTATTTATTTGACAGACAGATAATAAGTAGGCAGAGATGCAGGCAGAGAGAGAGGAGGAAGCAGGCTCCATGCTGAGCAGAGAGCCCGATGTGGAGCTCGATCCCAGGACCCTCGGATCATGACCCGAGCCGAAGGCAGAAGCTTTAACCCACTGAGCCACCCAGACACCCCAGCTGATAACATTTTAAATTAAAAAAAAAAAAAAAAAGTTCATGAATTCATAATATTTATAGAGAAGGACCAAAAAAAGGGCCTCATTTGCTATCACTTAAGGGACTACTACATAATTCCTTATTCTAAAAACAAGTAGTTAAGGAAAAATTACATTTATCCCACCATTTCTGCAGGAACTACAGTTTACTAAGAAAAGCTCTTTTTTGGAGATGAATGCCATTAACATAGAGTAACAAAATTTGAAACCCTCATGCAGCAAGTGAATCAGGCAAAGATCAAAGATGTTAAAAGCATTAAGAAAAGATCGATGAATATTTGTATAGTGCTAAAATATCAGAGATTTGCTAGGCAAAAAGTAAAAATAGATTTTTGTAATAGACCACACAGATTACTTACCCAGGAACCAAACTCAGCATCACTATCAGTGACAAACAGCCATTTTGTGCCTCCTGGTTAAATGCACTATGAAGTACCTACCATCACCCTGTCAGTCATTTTTTGCTCAAAATGCATAACATGTATGTAATCACGCCAATTCACAGGAAACTTCAGAAGGCAGACATCACAAGGAAACTATCAGACAAACCCAGAGTATGAGACATTAAAGATAACTGTTCCGATCACTTGAAAAATTTGATGTCACTGAAGAAAAAAATCGAAAAACCATCTCTTGGTCTTTCTAACTCTAGAAAGACCAAGACATTACATCCAAATACCTTTGCATAGACCCTTACAGAGCCTGATCTAAAAAGAATAACTGAAAGATATTTAGATTCAGCTATAAATATCCAACTCTAAATTATCAGATGCCAGGGGTGCCTGGGTGGCTCAGTGGGTTAGGGCCACTGCCTTCAGCTCAGGTCATGATCCCGGGTTCCTGAGATCAAGCCCCGCATCAGGCTCTCTGCTCGGTGGGGAGCCTGCTTCCTTCTCTCTCTCTGCCTGCCTCTCTGCCTACTTGTGATCACTGTCTGTCAAATAAATAAAATATTTTTTTAATGAAATAAATAAATAAAGTATCAGATGCCATTAAAGAGTTACTCATTTCTTAAGGTGCGCTAATGGTATTAAAGTATACAGGACAGTGTCCTTACTTTTTTAGCTACAGATACTGAAACATTTAGGGGGAACTTGAAAATAGCTACTTATTGTAAAAGGCTAATAACTCTCTCAAAAAGCTGTGTTTAATGTATATAATATTTATACATATTAGGATAAAGAGACATAAAGAACAAAAGGTTACTACTGAACACTCCATCTAGGCATCGAGAATATAGCTGCCCGTAATTCTTTTCTTTCAACTTCTCTATTCACTTACAACTTTAAATACAGGGGCGCCTGGGTGGCTCAGTGGGTTAAAGCCTCTGCCTTCGGCTCAGGTCATCATCCCAGGGTCCTGGGATTGAGCCCCACATCGGGCTCTCTGCTCGGCAGGGAGCCTGCTTCCTTCTCTCTCTACCTGCCTCTACCTCTCTGCCTGCTTGTGATCTCTGCCTGTCAAATAAAATAAATAAAATCTTTAAAAAAAAAAAAATAAACTTTAAATACAAGGTGGGGGTTGAGTGGGGGCCAAAACCAAGACATCATATCAAATTCATCTAGAGAAAACTGATACTGGTCATTCCTATTTAAAAATCTCCTGGGTCATGGTACCTGGGTGGCTCAATGGATTCAACCTCTGCCTTTGGTTCAGGTCATGGTCTCAAGGTCCTGGGATTGAGCCCCACATCAGGCTCTCTGCTCAGCAGGGAGCCTGTTTCCCCCTCCCTGCCTGCCTCTCTGCCTACTTGTGATGGATCGATCTCTCTGTCCAATAAATAAATCAAATTAAAAAAAAAATCTCCAGTGTTTGTTGCACAGCTTTCCTCTCTTATTTGTTAATAGTTTTTCATCCTTTCACCAATACTGAAAGTTCATTTACTGTTCCACTGCTATCCTACTTTCCTTGCCATTTATGTTCAAAATGTTATTAGTGCAGTAAAATTACTTATTAGCTCATCTTGGAAGAAGTGAGAACGGAAAAGTAACTAATAGCTAGAATAGCTTGCTAAAGGTAATCACAACCAAATCTAGGACGTGAAATGTTTCTCAGTCTGTGAGTTCTAGTTAGAAAAAGTAAATTTACAGTATAAGAGATTAACAAGTTTGAGCTCCATACTCCCAGCTAAATTCACATAAAAAAATATAATTGTTTGGGTCAACACTCCAGGAAACTGTTCCAATACTTAACTGACAAAACTACTGAAAATTTACCACCAAAAAGTGGTATTTCCCTCATTTTAAAATCTCAAAGAGTCATATCACCAAAAAACAATAATAATAATAATTAAGAACATTTTATGATACTCAAGACATTAAAACCCATTTTCCAATTGGTCACACAGGATTAATGCCTACCATTAAATACAAATTGCATATCTGTCTTCACATATATCTAACAAATGAGAAATGTCCTCTTAAATTTTTTTTTTTTTAATTACTGGTTTGTTTCTCTGACCAGGTTCCAAACTGTCAAAATGAAGTAAGAAAATTACCTAAATTTCAAAGAGCACAATTGGATAATGGGAATTTATAGTACAAAAGGACAGATAATTCTGAAGAATTATATAAAACACTGGAAAGTCTTTATTAAAATTGGGTAAGAATTCAAATAGCTACTAATTATCAAACACCAAAAACTGGAATACTAAGAATCCATTCGACAAAGAATATATATGATGTCTTTCCTATTTGCTTACTTGCTTCCTAACAGGATATATTTTGTGTTTCCTATCAAAATATCCTTCTTTAACCCTTCTCAGCAATCCTTTTGCCCTACAATTTGTTTCTCAGTCTTAGCTAATAATCTCAGGTAGAGACAAAATTATTTTTCTCAAAGGTAAGTCCTTTTGGGAATGATGAAAATTCCTTTTCAGATCCCTCACCAGTGGCAGAGAAAGAAACAATTAACTACTGTTAATAGTCTACCTCATCATCCCTGAGCACTGCTGCACTGCAGCTAACAGTCATATGTTTTAAGAGAGAGTGGGCACCTGGGTGGCTCAGTCGTTAAGCGTCTGCCTTCGGCTCCGGTCACGATCCAGAGTCCTGGAATCCAGCCCAGCAACACCTTGCTCAGCAGGAAGCCTGCTTCTCCCTTTCCCACTCCCCCTGCTTGTATTCCCTCTTGCTGTGTATCAAATAAATGAAATCTTTAAAAAAAGACAGAAAGTGGGTGAACTATTTGGTAGGGTTTTTTCTGACTTAAATAAAATGAAGAAAAGTTTTAAAGAAGAGAAAAGAAGAGGGAAACCAAAAGCAGGTAAACAAGCAATCAAATTATCACTGTCCATTTTATAAAAGCACCTTTATTGAAGGTTGTGACTGGTAGTTTCTTTTCCAAGTATCTTTAACAAATAAAGAATCTGAGGTCAATATAACCAACTCTATACCAAAAACTGGCAGAAAGAGCTAAGACACCAATTAACAGAAATGTGATGGTACTAACTAAAATAATCCATCTCTTAAAAAAAATAAAATTATTCATCTCCTTAAATTTTATAGATGCGGACATTCAAACTCTGCAGGTTTGAGTACATTCTCTTCAGCATTTCCACATATAGTTTTAAGATAATTATCTTAGGAGAAATACTTCCTGAAATTGATAAACAAAAAGACAAAATAGCTTTAAGGGACTCTTCCATTTATATAGTCCTTCTTTCATCTGTTCAGAAACATTTGCTGAAAACCCACTTTAATATAATCTGAGTCTCGGGATAAAATCCTAGCCCTACTTGAGAGTTTTTAAAGAGGACAACAGTTGGGGGGTGGGGGGAATGATGCATGTATGTAAAGTACTTAATAAATGATTGGCATATAGTAAGTGCTTAATAATTGTTATGGCTATAAATTATTCCGAGTTTACATTGCTGGGGAGGGTAGGTGGATAGCACAAATGGTGACTGTTAATAGCAATAAAACCTGGGAACTTGTTTCTTTGTTCCCTTTTGTCCCTAATCCCAATCAAACTGATTTTTAAAATATTTGACACACAAGAACTCACTATTAGAAACAAGATATACTTCTATTTTGCTAACTTAGCATGAAAGCTTTATGAAGTTTACCTCTACTATCCTAATATGATTTAAAAATTAAAAGCTGGGTGCCTGGGTGGCTCAGTCATTAAGTGTCTGTCTTCAGCTCAAGTCATGATCCCAGGGTCCTGGGATCAAGTCCCACATTGGGCTCCCTGCTCCCAGCTCCCTGCCTGCTTCCCCCTCTCCCACTCCCCCGCTTGTGTTCCCTCTCCTCCTGTGTCTCTGTCAAGTAAATAAATAAAATCTTAAAAAAAAAAAAAAAAAAATTAGAGGTGCCTGACTGGCTCAGTGGGTTAAAGCCTCTGCCTTCGGCTCAGGTCATGATCCAAGGGTCCTGGGATCAAACCCGGCATTGGGCTTTCTGCTCAGCAGGGAGCCTTCTTGCCTTCCTCTCTTTTTGCCTGCCTCTCTGCCTACATGTGATCTCTGTCAAATAAATAAATAAAATCTTTAAAAAAAAATTAAAAGTTGAAATACTATATCTAATCTAATTAATATATTTTGTTCCCTCATAAAATAGTATCTTTCCTGAAATGGTAAAGAAAGGCTATATAGAAGGTAAGTAAATGTATAATTCAAGTCACTGTAAATGACTTGTAAAAGCCATAAAACTTTGGGGCGCCTGGGTGGCTCAGTCATTAAGCATCTGCCTTCGGTTCAGGTCACGGTCCCAGGGTCCTGGGATCGAGTCCCACATCAGGTTTCCTCCCTTTCCCACTGTTCCTGCTTGTATTCCTTCTCTCGCTGTGTCTCTGTCAAATAAATAAATAAAATCTTAAAAAAAAAAGAAAAGAAAATTTACTGTAGTCTTCCAGCAATAGACTGCTATAGAAGAAAGGGGGGTGTGTGGGCAGCAGAGCTTCCTTGTGATGTAGACAAAGCCCCTTCCATCCACTTTAGAAAGGGCAAACTTCTTTGTAATAGTGGTTCAGGGTTGAACACAAAAATATCAATCTGTTCTACCAACTTCTGGCAATCAATACCAGCTTATACATCTAATGATAACTTAAAACTTTCTGAAAGCAACTATAATAAATACAAATATACAAGTATATTTATATAATTTTATTTATTTTTTTAAGATTTTATTTATTTGACATGTATCACAAGTAGGCAGAAAGGTAGGCAGGGGCGGCGGGGCGGGGGGGGGGGGGGCAGGCTCCCTGCTAAGCAGAGAGCCTGATGCCGGGCTTGATCCCAGGATCCTGGGATCATGACCTGAGCCGAAGGCAGAGGCTTTAACCCAGTGAGCCACCCAGGCGCCCCTATTTATGTAATTTTAAATAAATATAAATGAAAGATTATGGAATAATTAATAAAAAAGGAACTATATCAAACTCTCTGAATACTGAATGTTCCAAAGAAAACTACAGAGAATGTAGGCGATTAGGGTTTTTCCTCTCAAATGTTTCGTTTAGACCCAAAACCAGCAAGGAATAATGGTGAGGGGACAGCAAAGGCAAAAAAAAGAAAGATCTATTGCCAAGTCCTCTCTGGCATGCCTATAACAAAAACCCCACATCTGATTCGAACCTAGTTCCACCATTTATCCACTGTGCAACCTCAGGCTAAAGTTACTTTACTTATCTGTGTCTCAAGTTCCTCATCTGTAAAACGGGAAAAGTAAAAATAGTTCCTTTACAGAGTTGCTGTGAGGACTAAGATGGTTAACATTAGTGAAAAAGTACCTGGCACATAACAGGCACTAAACTTAATCATCACTGTCATCGACTGCTCCCTCTTGCAGCCGGGGAAAATCAGAGCTAGAGAAAGTAACAAGTAAATTCCATAAGAGTAGAAATCTTGACTATCTTCTTAACAGCTATGTCTCTCAGCACTATATGGCATATAAGAAAAGGTCAATTATTATTTATTGAAATCTGAACTTATCTCACAGTTTTCAAGAAGGAGAAAAGGGACTGAAACCCATGTCTGAGCCTGAAGCTATACTGTCATAAAACAAAATTGTCTCTATAAACTGCTTTAGAAAAACTAGGGAACTTGGGACACCTGGGTGGCTCGGTCAGTTTAGTGTCTGCCTTTGGCTCAGGTCATGATCCCAGGGTTCTGGAATCCAGTTCCACTTTGGGCTTCCTGCTCAGGGGGGGAGGCAGGGTGCCTGCTTCTCCCTCTACGCTCTGCCGGTCACTCTCCCTGCTTGTACTCTTTCTCTGACAAATAAAATAAAATTTTAAAAAGAAAAACTAGCAAACTCAATACACTAAAGAGAAGTCAAATCACATTAACATCTAAAAAACCCAAAGAACAAGGAAACAAAATTTAAGAGCAGAAATTAATGGAATGGAAAGCCAACATCACTAGAAAAGACAACCAAACGAAAAGTTTGCCCCCCAAAACAAATACATTTGTTTAAATCCCTGGTAAGACTGATATAGAGTTAAAAAAAAAAAAAGGCACAAAGTTGAGAATGAAAAGGGAGCTTCACAGTATATCCTGTAGACATTAAAAGGATAATGAAATGATTCTATAAATAACACATCTGAGAACTTAGATAAAATGTACAAAAATTTCCAGAAAAAAATACAATTTACCTAAACTGCAAGAAGAAATAAACCACTAAAACAAATTACCCATTAACTAAAACTTTTCCCAAAAAAATCTCTAGACACAAAAGCTTTCAAAAGTGAATTCCAGTGGCACCTGGGTGGCTCACTGGGTTAAAGCCTCTGCCTTCAGCTCAGGTCATGATCCCAGGGTCCTGGAATGGAGCCCTGCATCGGGCTCTATGCTCAGCAGGGAGCCTGCTTCACTCTCAGTCTTTGCCTGCCTCTCTGCCTACTTGTGACCTCTGTCTGTCAAATAAATAAATAAATAAATAAATAAATTTTTTTTTTTCTTAAGTGAATTCCATCATTTAAGGAAAAAATAAAGGTGTTACCATATTATCTTCTGGAACAAAAAACACTCCCCAGCCCTTTTTGTGAGGCCAAACACAACTTAGCAGAAACTGAAAATGACTAGTTCGCAAAAGTAAAGTTACAAGGCAATCTCATTTATGAACATAAATGCAAAATTCTTCAACAACTATTAACAAATTAAACCCACCACAATAATAATCATCATCATACAGAAGTTGGGCTTATTCTAAAATTTTTAGTTTGGTTTAACTTAAAAAAACCAACCAAATAATTTACAGTACTATAAAAATATGTATAACCATTTAATAGATGTATGGACATTGATAAAATTCAATAAGCATTCAGTATTTTTTTTTTATTCTTTTAGCATACATACAGAAAACTTCCTTAATCTGATAAAGGATATCTTAAAAATCCTATAGCCAACAACATTTTTTTTTTAAGATTTTATTTATTTATTTGACAGACAGAGATCACAAGTAGGCAGACAGGCAGGCAGAGAGAGGAAGATGCAGGCTCCATGCTGAGCAGAGAGCCCGATGCAGGGCTCAATCCCAGGTCCCTGGGATCATGACCTGAGCCGAAGGCAGAGGCTTTAACCCACTGAGCCACCCAGGTGCCCCGCCAACAACATTTTTAATGGTTTAATGTTGAAAGCTTTCCCCTGAGATCGTAAGACTAAGATATTCACTATAACTATTTAATCCAACAATGTCCCAAAGGTCCTGCTCTATGCTGTTAAGAAAGTGAGATATAAGGATTGGAAATGAAATAGAAAACTGTTATTACTTGTAAATGATATAATTTTAAAAGCAAGTAATTCAAAATAATCATAAATTACTGACATAAATGAATTACCTATCAGTATATTATTAAACTTAACCAGCAATGAAGTAGAAACAAAAAAACTTTTTTTTAAGATTTTATTTATTTATTGGACAGAGGGAGATCACCAGTAGGCAGAGAAGCAGGCAGAGAGAGAGGAAGAAGCAGGCTCCCCGCTGAGCAGAGAACCCAATGCAGGGCTTGATCCCAGGACCCTGGGATCATGACCTGAGCCGAAGGCAGAGGCTTTAACCCACTGAGCGACCCAGGTGCCCCGAAACAAAAAATTTTTATTGTTACCATTTATAATAACAACAAATTCACAGAAACAAAGTTACATCTAATAAAAGATGTGCAAGACATGTGGGAATAAAATTACAAAATATCATTAGAAACATTAAAGAGAATGAGAGAGAATGAACCCAAGAGCACATGTAAACATCTGCATAATGAAGGTTCAATAGTATGAATGTGTCATTTCTTCCCAAATTGATCTACAAATTCAATAAAAAACTAATCAAAATTTCAAATGGAATTTATGTGAAACTTGACAAGCTGATTATAAAATTTATGAATCGGGGTGCCTGGATGGTACAGTTGGTTAAATGCCCGCCTCCCAGTTTCTGCTCAGATCATGATCTCAGAGTCCTGAGATCAAGCCCCACACTGGGTTCTACATTTAGTATGTTATCTCCTTGAGAGTCTTTCTCCCTTTGCCCCACCCCCCGCTCATCCCCTCTCTCTCTTTCTCTCTCTAAAATAAATAAATAAATCTTAAGAATAAAATTTATATATAAAATAAAATTTATATATATAAAATGCAAAAGAACATGAATAACTAGATAATCTTGAAAAAAATAGAAGACTCGCTTTACTGGATTCTTAACACTGTTGTGATTAAGCCTCTGTCAAAGCTGGTGAAAAGAATCAAAATTAGGCAAAAGAGCAGAATAAATCCACCCATGTATAGATACTTGATTTATTATAAAGTAACACTGGAGAGCGGGGCGGGGGGAAAGGTCAGTCTCCCTTACTACAGAGTGCTGTGACAACCAAACATTGAAATGTAAAGAAAATGAAACTTTATCATTACCTATCACCATACACAAACATCAATTCTAGGTGGATTATAAATCTACATGTAAATGACAAAACCCTTAGTTACCTGTCTAAAAGCTAACATAGAGGTTATCTTCATGACCTCAACACAGGAAAAAAATATTTTATGTAGGTTATGGAAAGAATCAACCATAAACAAGATTAGTTAAAATACATTAAATTCTTTTTTTTATCAAAACATCATTAAGAAGGTAAAAAGCAAGCTACAAATGATGCATTTAGAAAAGTAAAATAATCAGACAACCAACCCAACAGCAAAATAGACAAGAGATTGAACAAGCACTCCACAACAGAGGATACCCAAATGAATATATAAGAAGATAACCTTGGAGTGCCTGGGTAGCACACTCCGTTAAAGGTTGTCTTAGTTTCAGCTCAGGTCATGATCTCAGGATCATAAGATAGAGCCCTACACCTGGCTCAGACTCAGTACAGAGTGTCCTTAAGATTCTCTCTCCCTCTGCTCACTCCTTCCCCTGCTCAAATAAATAAATGAAATCTTAAAAAAAAAAAAAGAGATATTCAACCTTTTTTTTTTTTTAAGATTTCATTTATTTATTTGACAGAGAGACACAGCAAGAGAAGAAACACAAGCAGAGGGAGTGGGAGAGAAGCAAGCTTCCCACTGAGCAGAGAGCCTAATGTGGGTCTCGAACCCAGGACCCTGGGATCATAACCTGAGCTGAAGACAGACACTTAACAACTGAGGCACCCCAGATATTCAACCTTATTAGTAAGCTGGGATATAAAACCACAAAGACACTATTTCTTTTTTTTTTTTTTTTTTTTTTTTTAAGATTTTTTTTTTTTATTTATTTATTTGACAGACAGAGATCACAAGTAGGCAGAGAGGCAGGCAGAGAGAGAGAGAAGGAAGCAGGCTCCCCGCTGAGCAGAGAGCCCGATGTGGGACTCGATCCCAGGACCCTGAGATCATGACCTGAGCCGAAGGCAGCGGCTTAACCCACTGAGCCACCCAGGCGCCCCATAAAGACACTATTTCATACCCACTAAAATAGCTAGAACCGACAGCTGACCATTAACAAGTTCTGATGAGTATGTGGTTTAAAGAGAAACACTTCAGGCAGTTGGATGACTCAGTCACTTAACTGCCTACCTTAGGCTCAAGTAATGATCCCAGTACTGAGCTCACTGCTAAGTGGGGAAACTGCTTCTCCCTCTAGCCTGTTCACAATCTCTCTATCTCAAATAAATAAAATCGTTAATAATTTAAAAAATAAAAAAAGTTTTAACCACTTCTTTGGTCACCAGGAAGAAAAGGGAACTTTCTTGGTAAAGGTTATTTGCCAAAAAAATTTTATAGTAAGTGCCAGGTTTATTTACTGGAATAAACTTAGAGTACTCCCTTTTAAGATCAGGCAGAAGAAAACTGTCATCATTTGCAGGCATTATTTGCATAACATATTCTAGAGACCCTGGGGCACCCAGGTGGCTCAATTGGTTAATCATCTGCCTATGGCTCACGTCATGATCCCAGGGACCAGAGATTGAGCTCCACGCTGGGCTCTCTGCTCAGCAGAGTCTGCTGCTCCCCTTGCTTCTTCTCCCTCTCTGTCAAATAAATACACAAAAATCTTAAAAAAAAAAAAAATCCTACAGAACCAAAATGAGGAAAAAAACAGGAAGGAGTATTTATAATATACCACTTTATATGTGGGAAAAGAGAAGAAATATGAATATATTCCAAGATCAAAAGACAGACTGCCTGATTCTAAATCTTGACTCCAGCACTTACAGCTTTATGATCTAGGGTAAAAAATATTTAACCAATCTAGGATTCCATTTTCTCATTTGTAAAACAGAAACAAATAACACCACTAACCTCATGGGATTATGGCCAGGATCAAATGAGTTGATATTTGTAACAGGCTTCGTATACTGCTATGTGAGTGTTTGTAAAAGAAATTTAATTTTATAATTTGAATTCTAAGACCTCAGACTATTATTCTTTACCTGAGTTTAGTAATTACACTCACTACTACTCTAAGTTCTCCGGTGACTTGTCACTAGGGTACCTATCACAGAACAGTCATCAAAAATCAGATCATCCAATTTCACAAGTATCGAAAATACTGTGTGTAGAGGGCACCTGACTGGCTCAGTCAGTACAACATGCACATTCTTGATCTGAAGGTTGTGAATTCAAGTCCCACAAGGGATATAGAGCATACTTAAAAAATAAATACAAAAATAATGTTTAAAAAGTACTCTGCATAAACAGAAGATTATCATGTTTTCCTGTTGCCAATTAATAACAGTATCATTTACTGTATACTTACTACGTGTGAGATACCATGCCAGGGAATCTTATATACAGCTAAAGTAATCCCGAGTGCAACATTATAGAGTAGGCCTTTAAATTTTTATTCCACTTATTATAAAGAGAACCTACCAACAGATTTAATTTTCCAGCAAATAAATGAAACCATACAACCAATCTGACCAACTGACAAAGGTTTAATAACTAGATCAGCCAGGACAATTAAATCTAGCTAGTTCTAAAGCACAACCTCTTTATGTCACGTAATTCCCAACTCTAGCTGTGCTAATTCACTAAGCAGCATGATAGGTGGCAGTCTCTTTTCAGCAGGAATATACTCTAATGGTTAAGTTAGACCTATAGTCCCAGATACTAAAAAGCCCCTGAATTTTATTATTTGCCTTAAAAAAAGAATTGAGATATTTGAACTAATTTATTCCTTTAAGTTCCTCCAATTCCTTCAAAAGGCCATTCTAGTCTCCCACTTCCAAATTCCTTTTTTTTTTTTTTTTTTTAGTTTATTTATTTATTTGACAGAGAAAGAGAGATAGCAAGAGAGGAAACACAAGCAGGAGGAGTGGGAGAGGGAGAAGCAGGCTTGGCACTGAGCAGAAGCCCAATGCAGGGCTTAATCCCAGGATCCTAGGATCATGACCTGAGCCAAAGGCAGACACTTAACTGACTGAGCCACCCAGGTGCCCCCAAATTCCTCATACTTCCTTAAAAATGTTTTCTGCGGCAACACCAACACAACCATGGTTCTAAGTAAATAAAGGTAACTACTTAATCACCATTTTTAACACTGTGTATCATAGGTTATTAGATCACCATTCCAGAATTATCCTAATTTGATTTCTATCCTATCTATGCCAAGTAATCAATTCTCTGAAGGTCTACAATCTGCAGTACATTCTCTGGAATTAATTTCTGCATTGTTTAAGGTTATCTGATTTGTAAGGAATAAATTATCTCTAGTTAAGTTGAGCAAGAAAAAACAATTAATAGTTGGACACAGGATTGTGTTTAGAATTAAAAAGAATGATGATGGAACAAGCACAGAAAAAAGACAAGGGCCATTCTGGGAATCTAAGACCAAGAACGAACCTAGAATCTCTAGGTGCATACCAACATTATTAAATTTCAAACATTCTCCTTCTATCCTTTAGTTAAACTGCTCAAATTCCAAGGGAAAAGAGGGTCCCTGGGTGGCTCAGTAGGTTGAGCACCCAACTCTTATTTTGGCTGAGGTCATGATCTCTGGGTTGGGAGATCAAGCCCCACATGGGGCTCCGAGATCACTGCAGAGTCTGCTTGAGAGTCTCTTACTCTCCCCCATTGCTCCACTCTCTTTCTCTAAAATTAAAAAAATAAAAAAAATTAAAAAAAAAAATCTTAAAACAAGGTGGGATCGGGGCGCCTGGGTGGCTCAGTGGGTTAAGCCGCTGCCTTCGGCTCGGGTCATGATCTCGGGGTCCTGGGATCGAGTCCCGCATCGGGCTCTCTGCTCAGCGGGGAGCCTGCTTCCCTCTCTCTCTCTCTGCCTGCCTCTCAGTGTACTTGTGATTTCTCTCTGTCAAATAAATAAATAAAAATCTTTAAAAAAAAAAAAAAAAAAAAAATTTAAAAAAAAAAAAAAAAAAAAAAAAAAAAAAAAAAAAAAAACAAGGTGGGATATCTGGGTGGCTCAGTCCTTTAAGCATCTGCCTTTGGCTCAGGTCATGATCCCAGGGTCCTGGGATGGAGTCTCCCATGGAGCTTCTTGCTCAGCGGGGAGCCTATTTCTCCCTCCCAACACTATCTGTACTCTCTCTGAGAGAAATAAATAAAATCTTAAAAAAAAAAAAAAAAAAAGGCAGGGGAGGAGGGTGGAGAGGGACAAAGACTTCCAAACTACTACCTAGCTTGACTATCAAGGGGCAAGGCACCATTGACTTACAGTCCCACCAAGACTGTACAACATAGTGGTGCATGGGTGGTTCAGTGGGTTAAGCCTCTGCCTTCAGCTCAGGTCAGGGTCTCAGGGTCCTGGGATGGAGCCCACATTGGGCTCTCTGCTCAGCAGGGAGCCTGCTTCCCCCTCTCCCTCTGCGTGCCTCTCTGCCTACTTGTGATCTCTGTAAAATAAATAAAATCTTAAAAAAAAAAAAAAGACTGTACAACATAGAAGAGGGAATTTCTCAAAAGAAAATCCGTATGGTGTTTCTACAAAAGCAGGGTGGGGGTGGGGGGATAGATACTGAAGGCCAACAAGTAAGAATGTACCACAGGCCAAGAACTGAACCAGCAACTTTATCTACATTTTATATAGTCCATACAACTTAATAGTATTTGGTAAGACAGTTTTGATTATCTTTAATGAACATAGTTTGGGGGCACTGACCAGGGATACTCAACATCTTCATCACTATCTCATCCTATATCATAACCAAGGGAATTATTTTGACATGGCATCTATAATTAAGAACCTGCTTTTTTACTTGCCAGAATATCACATCTCTTAATTTATCTCACTTCTTCTCTGTAAATTATCACTGTAACTTTTATTCATATGAACATACATTATCTATTCATACCTTAATCTATAATATTCAATATCATATGTAAAAAAGACATTTGCCTAAGAAAATTGATCCCTAAATCAGAAAGTTTAAAGCATTAAAGGTACAACTAATCCAACTGCTTCACTTTCCTGAACTACTTTGGAAAGGGATATGGGATAGGCAATTGCTCTGATTTCTGACTGGTATAGGGACATTTGGTGCTGTTAGAGAAGACAAAATTTGATTCAAGTATCCACTGGAGAATTAATAAACATTCAGACCAATTGAGCATGGAGACTAAACATAATCAAAGCTCCCAACCATTTTGATAATGGGAGTAGAGGACCTGAGCTCAAAAAAGAAAAGATATTTCTTCCTGACGACTGAAGACATTAAAGGTTTTTCCTTTGATACTCAACTTATTTTCTGACTTAAGGAAATACTCAACTGTAAATCTCACTGTCCAGCTGGGTTTGGAATCACAGTCCAAGTTCCTAAAAGATTAAGCAGAAAAGTGATTCAACCAGGGCCATTGTTGTCTAACATTAAAATGCAAACAATCACAATGAAAAGGATACTGAAAAAGGACAGAGTAATACAAACTTTCTGGAGGACAGTCTGACAACAGCAATTCCTCTTCCAGAACTACCTAAAACCAACACATATAGTCACCCTCTCACTGTAACTCTGGATAATGCCTACTCATCTTTCAGGTTTTATTATTTTTAAAGACTTTTTTTTTTAAGATTTTATTTATTTATATGACAGAGAGAGACACAGAGAGAGAGAAAACACAAGCAGGGGGAGTGGGAGAGGGAGAAGAAGGCTCCAAGGATCAGGGAGTCTGATGCGGGGCTCAATTCCAGGACCCTGAGATGATGAGCTGAGCCGAAGGCAGAGGCTTAACCCACTGAGACACCCAGGCACACCCATCTTTACGTTTTAGTTTCACTTCCTTGAGAGGCCTTTTCTAATTTTTAAATTTAAATTAGATTCCATTGGGGAAACCTGGCTTAGTTGGTAGAGCATTCCACTCTTGATCTCAGGGTTGTGGGTTCATGCCCCGATATGGGTATAAAGATTACTTAAAAAATTTTTTTAAATCTTAAAAATAAAGTCAATTCCCTGGTTCCATCTGATTACTGATTCCATAGATCACATTTTATTCCCATATCACACTTTACTTTTCTTTTATACCACTTAAGTGAATAATTATTTCATCTTTTCTATAATGTCCATGTCTCCCACTTACCTTAAAGAGGGCATGAAGCAGTTAGAACAGGGCTATTTTGCTAAACTCTGTATGTCCAATACTTATCTTGGCACACAGCTAACAACACTGATAAGCAAAAAATAATTTAGCGAACAGTATTGTTACAATTCATTTCTGTGTATGTATTTAGCACTGATTTATGGATGGTAAAACTATCCAATGATATTTGCTTTATATTGCAGTACTGTTTATGTCACTTAATAATTAATAAAAATATAAAGCTAGGGGCGCCTGGGTGGCTCAGTGGGTTAAAGCCTCTGCCTTTGGCTCGGGTCATGATCCCAGGGTCCTGGGATCGAGCCCCCCATCGGGCTCTCTGCTCAGCAGGGAGCCTGCTTCCTCCTCTCTTTGCCTGCCTCTCTGCCTACTTGTGATCTCGGTCTGTCAAATAAATAAATAAATAAAAACAATTTTAAAATAAATAAATAAATAAAAATAGAAAGCTGTTAGTATTTTTAAAAAGAGAAAAAATGAGATATATGTGCCTAGTACTACTCTCAAACTATTCCTTTCTCTTTCCTTAGCAATCAGCTAAGAGGAAACTTCCTGGGAATGTTTAAGGAAAATCTTCAGAATAAATTAAAATATTTTAATTATATGAAATAACTGTTATTTGGGGATAGGTTTGTCAACTAATGCAACAATGGGGGAAAACTGCCCAAAAGTGGGAATTAGACCAATAAATTAGGGCCTGCTGAGGTGTCACTGGCAGTAACTGCTTCAAACAACCAAATCAATTTTATGACAGCACTATAACATCAAGAGTGGGGTGGGTGGAACATGGGCGGTGGCAACAAAGTATATGTCTAATTAAAATGAGGTAATTTATAAATCTAGAAATTAAAACCAAACACCAAAGTAAAGCAATAGATATAAAAGCAAACGGATTTCTTCTTACAAAACCATTTTTTAAAATGAGAAAAAACTAGGGCACCTGGGTGGCTCAGTGGGTTAAGCCTCTGCCTTTGGCTCAGGTCATGATCTCAGGGTCCTGGAATTAAGCCCCACGTGAGGCTCTCTGCTCAGCAGGGAGCCTGCTTCCTCCCCCCTCTCTTTGCCTACTTGTGATCTGTCAAAAAAATAAATAAAATCTTAAAAAAAAAAAAAAAGAGAGAGAGAGAGAGAGAAAACTAGACTCAAATTTCCAGACTGAACATCTTTCCAGAGACAACATGTGAAAAAGAGATTACAGACTATTTCAGGTATGAAATGAGTTCTGGAGAATATAAATCAAGTTGTTGCCATCTCTTCCTAAAGAAGACAACAAAGGTCGTCATGGGTAAAGTATAAAATCACAGGGTCCCAGCAAAGGTTATAATTACATATAGGTCTCCTTTAGAAAATGGTACCATACGGTATGTCTTTTTCTCCAACTTCATAATTTCACTTAACATTGTCATATTTTATCAAGTAGATATTTCAGTATGTGTCTCAAAGGAATTCTTGGGTTCATAACCAGGACACAAAGAGCATTAACCAAAAAAATATAGGGCACCTGGGTGGCTCAGCTGGTTAAACATCTGCTTTCAGCTCAGGTCATGATCCCAGGATCCTGTATCACATCCCAGGTCCCAGGGCTTTCTGCTCCACAGGGAGTCTGCTTCTCTCTCAGCCCCTCCCCCACTCATGCTTTTTCTCTCTAACTCAAATAAATAAAATGTTTAAAAATAAAAAAAGAAATATCAACTGTACCTAATTAAAATTAACAACTTCCACCCACCAAAAGATTCCATTAACAGACTGAAAAGGCAAGCCACGGAGTGATTCACAATATATATATATCCAGCAAGAGATTTACTCCCAAGGGGCACCTGGGTGGCTCAGTGGGCTGAGCCTCTGCCTTTGGCTCATGTTGTGGTCTTAGGGTTCTGGAATCAAACCCCACATAGGGCTCTCTGCTCAGGGGGGAGCCTGCTTTCCCCCCCCCCCCCGCTTCTCTGCCTACTTGTGATCTCTGTCAAATAAATAAAATTAAAATAAATAAATAAATACATAAAAAGAAATTTACTCCCAAAATAAAATACAAAGCAAAAAAGAAAAAGACAGAGAAGCAATAAAAAATGACAACACAGTAGTGCCTGGGTAGCTTAGAGACTTAAGAGCCTCTTTGCCTCATAATTCAAGGGTCCTAAAATTGAGCGCCACATGGAGCCCTACATTGGGCTCACTGCTCAGCAGGGAGTCTGCTTCTCTCTCACCCCGTCATCCCCCCACCAACTCATGCACACACATGCTCTCTCTTTTGTTCTCTCAAATAAATTCTTTAAAAAAAAAATAAGAGACAATTCTGGGAAGGGTGGAGTAGGGTACACCAGGAATCGGTCAGCCACCCCTAGACTTTTACTGCACTTGAAAAATCTGTCATATATAACTGTGTTAGAGTCCCCAAGTCAACCTAAAGCACACTATGCACCTGTTCCTGGGGCAACTGACAACTTGCAGAAGCCAGCGTTCACTAAAAGGACCCTGTCCTTCAGATATTGAAGACCTCTCCTCTGATTACTGGTTACAACTTTTGATCACAGAATTGCAAACCAAAAGGGCAGTAGCTGTCACTGTTGTACTATCTCCACCCATGGTTATAAGCCCCTCCCCTTCCAGGTAAAATGACTTCCAGGGGATTTATTTCTTCAAATAACCTCTCTGCTCCCTTATGTCTTGTCATTTTCCCCTTTCAGGAGCCAGACATGAAAGACTAGGACATTATTAAAAAAACTGCAGGGGCCCCTGGGTGGCTCAGTGGGTTAAAGCCTCTGCCTTCGGCTCAGGTCATGATCTCAGAGTCCTCGGATCCAGCCCTGCACTGGGCTCTCTGCTGGGCAGGGAGCCTGTTTCCCTTCCTCTCTCTCTCTGCCTACTTGTGATCTCTGTCTGTCAAATAAATAAATAAAATATTTTTTAAAAAAATTAAAAAAAAAAACCCTGCATATATGGGAAAAATTACAAAGTGACCATACATAACAAGGAAAGGTTTAGTCCTGAGAAGACGTTCCATTTACAGCCCAGGCTAATCTGCAGGACACAGACCATCTATAACAATAAGAAAACAAAGAACAGTAAACAAAAACACAAACCCTGGGGAAGGAGGAGAGTCTGATTTCCAGAGTTACTACATTATTAGATTCAAATGTACAATATTCAACAAAAACTAAGAAGGCATACAAAGAAACAGGAAAGTATAGCCTTTCAAAGCAACAGGTAAGTATAACTTTCAAATGAAGTAAAACAACTGTCTCAAAGATACTAAAAGAACTAAAACATGAGAAGGAAATCAAGAAAACCATGGTTGAAAAAAAATGCAAAAATCAACAGATCCAAAATACAAAACAAAACAAACAAAAATCCCAACAGAGACACCAAGGAGTAATCGCAGACTGAAATGGAAAGTCCAATAACAGAAATGAAAAAGAATAAAAGTTAAAAAAAAAATTAACTTGAGGCGCCTGGATGGCTCAGTGGGTTAAGCCTTTGCCTTCGGCTCAGGTCATGATCCCAGAGTCCTGGGATAGAGCCCTGCATTGGGCTCTCTGCTCAGCAGGGAGCCTACTCCCCCTGACCCCGTCTGCTGCTCTGCCTGCTTGTGGTCTCTCTCTCTTTCTCTGTCAAATAAATAAACAAAATATTTTTAAAACTAAAATAAAATCTTTAAAAATAATAATAATAAATAAAAAATCTTTAAAAATAAAGAATGCTAGAAGGCAACACAAAAGTATAAAAATAAAGCTCTTGGGTAAAGGTAAATATATAAATACATAAAGAATCCTAAAATACTCTAATGGTAGTGCATAAATCAGTGTTATTACTGGTATAGCATTTGAAATTAAAAGCATACAGGGTCACCTGGCTGGCTCAGTAGAAACAGCATGGAACTCTTGATCTTGGGGTCCTGAGTTCAAGCCCCATATTGGCCTAGAGCTTATTTTTAAAAATTTAAAAAGTTAAAAGCATACAAAATAACTATGCCTATAAAACTGTCAATGAATACAAAATATAAGATATAATTTGTGACATTATTAATTAGGGGAAATTCATAGGGGTAGAGTTTATATATGAACAAATTTATCACCTAAAATAAAATTAAAACCATACTATGTTTTATTATATAATCTTCACAATAATGATGAATAAAACACCTACAGAAGATACATACAGATAAATAAGGAACTAAAGCATGCCACGACAACAAATTAACAAAACACAAAGGAAGGTAACAAGAGAGGAAAAGAGACAAAATAGGTATAAGACATACAGAAAATGATAAAATGTCTTGCTTTTTCAGTAATCACATTAAAAGTAAGTATCAGAGAGGTGCCTGGGTGGCTCAGTCAGTTAAGCACTCATCTCTTAGTTTCAGCTTAGGTTGTAGTCTCACAGGTTGTGAGATGGAGCCCTGTGTCCCTCTCTACACTCAGTGAGGAGTCAGTCGGCTAGAGAGTCTCTCCCTCTGCCCCTCCCCACATCTGTCTTTAAAACAAAAACAAACAAAAGATAGAGGGACAAAATGGACCTTAAACAATGCCTGGGCGGGGCCTGGATGGCTCAATCGGTTAAGTATCTTCCTGTGGACCCTGGGATTGAGTCCCACATCCAGCTCCCCGCTTGTCAGGAAGTCTCCTTCTCCCTCTCCCTTCTCCCTCTGCCTGCTTCTCTGCCTATTTGTACTCTCTACCTCTCTGTCAAATAAATAAATAAAATCTTAAAGAAGAAAAAAACAATGCCCATATATATGCTATCAACAAGAGACTCACTTGAGATGTAAGGACACTCAAAGGCTGAAAGTGAAAGGCTAAGAAAAGATATTCCATGCTAATGGTTACCAGAAGAGAGAAGTGGTCCTACTTATGAGACAAAATAGGCTATAAGAGAAAAACTGTCAAGAGATAATCATCATTATTATGATGAGTCAATTCACCAGGAACTTATAACAATTATAAATATGCAGGCACCCAATACAGCACCCCCATGTATGAAACAAACCGTGAGAAACCAGAGAGAGAAATGGACACTAACAATAAGTGAAAAATCCAAATACTCTACACTTTTAATAATGGATCGAGCAAACAAACAGAAAATTTAATAAGGAAACAAAGTAACTGGAAGAAACATTACATATCAAATGGACCTAACATATAAAAAATACTCCGAACAACACAATTCTCATTCTTCAAGGGCAAATGGAATTTTCTCCAGGATACATCACATCTTAAGCCACAAAATAAATCTCAACAAATTTAAGAATACTGATATAATACCAAGTATCTTTTCTTGTTAAAGTTCAATGGAATGAAACTAGAAATGAATTAACAAAAGGAAACTATTTACAAATATCTGGAAATTAAGTAACAATTATTTTGAGGGGAATGGAGAGGAAGAGAATCTTAAGCAGGCTCCATGCCACGCGCTGAGCCCGATGCAGTGCTTGATCTCATAACCCTAAGGATCAGGACCTCAGCTGAAACCAAGAGTTGGATACTTAACAAACTAAGCTACCCAGGAGCCCCTAAAAATAACACTCACTTAAAACAAATGAGACAAAAGAAGTCACAAGGGAAATGAGAAAGTATCTTAAAACAAAAGCAAAACACAGCACACCAAAACTTATGGTATGTGGTGAAAGCAGTGTTAAGAGCCAAGTGTACTGTTATAAAGATGCACATTAAAAAAAAAAAATGCACATTAGGGTGCCTGGGTAGCTCAGTGGGTTAAGCCTCTGCCTTCAGCTCAGGTAATGATCCCAGGGTCCTGGGATCGAGCCTGTCATCAGGCTCTCTGCTCAGCAGGGAGCCCGCTTCTCCCTCTCTCTCTGCCTGCCTCTCTACCTACTTCTGCCTACTTGTGATTTCTCTCTCTCTCTCTGTCAAATAAATAAATAAATAATCTTAAAAAAAATGTACATTAAGAAAAATCTCCAACCAACAACCTAACCTTACACCATAAACAAGCAGAAAAGAACTAAACCCACCATGAAGAGAAAAAGAAAAATACAGATTAGAACACACATCACTGAAATAGAAAAAACAGAAAAAAGTCAACACTAACTTTTGGAAAGACCAACAAATTGACAAACCTTTAGCTAGACTAAGAAAAAAGAGAGGCCTTTAGTAACAAAAATTAGAAATGAAAGGAGATATTAACAATGGACGTCACCAAAATAAATGAGATTTATAAGAAACAACTATGAAAAATTATGCCAACAAATTGGATAACCAAGAAAAAATGGATAAATTCCTGCCAATATACAACCTAGTAAGACTGAATCACTAAAAAATTTAAAAAATCAGGATAGACATATTGAACCAATAATCCAAAATCGCCAAACAAGGAAAAACATAGCACCAAATGTTTTCACTGGTGAATTCTACCAAACATTTAAAGAAGAAGTAACACCAAGCCATCTTAATCACTCCCAAACATATGTGTCATTCTTCTTAGATATATATGCAGGAGTGGGATGGATTCTATGGTAATTCTACGTTTAACCTTTGGAGGAACTGCCAAAATTTTGCCCAAAGAGCCTACATTATTTTATATTCCCCTTAGCAATGTAGGAGGGCTCCAATTTCTCTATATTCTTGCCAATACATGTTATGCAGCCTTTGGTTTTCCAACCTTTAAAACATAATAACACCTCTCCCTCTGCCTGTTGCTCCCCTTGCTTGTGTTGTCAAATGAATAAATAAAGTCTTTTAAAAAATAAATAAATAAAACACAGAAACATATACCCTAACCCTGTGGAAGTGGTGTTTAGTGAGCTATGTACCACACCGCCCTTTAAGCCTCTTCTCACACATACTTCAAGAGCATGGCTCCTAACACAATACAGTATCCAAATTTCTGACTCCAATCTCAACAACTGTACATGCACTTATGTTGAAAAGCTGTGAACTCTAAAAGCATGTGACAGATTTTGAATTTTATTTTTTTATTCTAGAGATAAAATGTGTATTTATATGAGAGAGAAAGAAGGTACATGTTCATGAACAGGGGGAGGGGCAGAGGGAGAGAATCTTAAGCAGACTCCCCATTAGGCACAGAATCCAAAGAGGCTGGAGCCCAGGACCTGAGATCATGACCTGAGCTGAAATTAAGATGCAGATGCTTAACCAACTGAGCCACCCAGGAGCCTTAGATTCAGGATTTTAATTTATTTGATCAGGAGTATCTGTCATAGGTACAGTACAGGGCACAGGGGCAAATCCACTCTACTCTATTTATAATTTACCAAAGTTATAACAATTTTACACTTATTTGCATGATCACTTGATTAATGTTAATCTCAGCCTATTTCATTTTGCACACCATACCAATTAACTAGCACATAATAAATACTTTCATTATATTTATGAAAGAATGAAAGAAACAGGCTCTATCCCAGATCTCTAGAATCTGAATAACTAAGTGCTAGACCTAGGTGTATACATTAAAAAAAGAAAGCCTGACTGAAATAAAATACTGCGCATCTTTCCTGTAAAGGTAGTAACTACTTATACACTAAAGTGAAATAATCTAGAAAAAGTTCAGTTCTAAAGAAGTTATTTCTACAGCAACAATAACTTTTGATCTTAAATTAGCATGAGGATCATTTATACTAAAATGGGGAACATTCTGTTTTTCTATTAAGTCTTTGATATAAATTAATTTACATATTAAAGATCAGCTGACAAAACAGTAACTACTGAAAGGTACTGAGAATGAATTAAATGTCAAGAGGGCAGAGTAAAGAGTAACTGCTAAGAGATTCTACCTACTTAAACCATAGTACCATGTTATCATGTAAGATTCTAGATCCATTAACTAAGGTGTGAATGAAACTACCCTCATAGCAGATTTACATATTGAATAATATTCTTACAATAACCATCTCTCTCCACTTTACTGATGAGAAAATTAAAACACATGGTCTCATTATGATTCTAGACACAAAGCGAGTAATGTAGAATCTATTTTAAGTGTTTGTCTTATACCCTAATACTATCAGTAAACTATGAAGTATTTTCTGAAAGTTAATTAAAAATGCCATGTATATGCCACCATATAATGCTCCTTAACAGAAATGACCAACTTAGCTATAACAAGTCTTAACTTTTGGGCGCCTGGATGGCTCAGTGGGTTAAGCCTCTGCCTTCAGCTCAGGTCATGGTTTCAGGGTCCTGATATCGAGCCCTGCACTGGGCTCTCTGCTCAGCAGACAGCCTGCTTCTTCCTCTCTCTCTGCCGGCCTTTCTGCCTACTTGTGATCTCTCTGTCAAATAAATAAATAAAATCTTAAAAAAAGAAAGTCTTAATTTCTAAAGATGTAAAGACTCCTAAGTCAGTTCTAAAGAATTTCTGTATTTCTAAGATATCTTCCCCTTATAACCCAAAACCAAACATGAAATACTGAAAATACCAGACTTCTCACCAACTGAGTCAAATCATTAGGACATTTCTAACCAGCAAAAAGAATAAAATTCTATTAGTATTTTATACTATATGTAAAAAATATTTTATGAAGAAAAAAGAAAGTAAGAATCACATGTGAAATTTTTTTTTACAGTATTTTTTTTCTTTTTTAAGATTTTACTTATTTATTTGAGAGACAGAGAGGAAGCATGCTTCCTGCTGAGCAGAGAGCCCGATGCGGGGCTTGATCCCAGGACCCTGGGATGATGACCTGAGCTGAAGGCAGAGGCTTTAACCCACTGAGCCACCCAGGCGCCCCTCACATGTGGAATTTGATGAATTTACTAAAAAGACCTCCATGAGGTAAATTCTCGTATGAGCACTTTATAAACAAGGTCTTTAAAAATTAGAAGGCAGCAATAATGGGAAAAAAATTAGTAGATCATCTTTAATTTCTCTCACAACTATTTCCCACATAATAAAGCAAGAGGTTCATTAAGTACTACTGTTTCCATTTCTTCCATAACATATAGTAGATTTGGGGGTGCCATAATATTGGGTGTCTCAGTTGGTTAAGAGGCTTGTGCTCTCTCTCTTAAAAAAAAAAAATGCTAGATTTTAAGATTAGATGATACTTCATAATGATAAGGCTAGTAAGAATTCCTTCCTCCAAACTATTCCTAAAAAATGTGGATTCAAAACATTTTAAGGAAAAATTCCATTAAACTACTTAGTATAGACTTACCCAGGTTTCCTTGCTCGATTGTCAGTACCACCTCATCCATCACCACAGCCCTAAAGTCCAATTCCTCCTCACAACATTTGGCCTTTAATGCTCGTAAAATCTCTTTTTGGGGATAGTCTTCTCTGATTCGACGATCTGTCAAAAACCACAACTTGGCTGCCACAGAGCTACACATCTTGATCTGCTTGGTCTTCCTTCTCTTGAATTATTTCCTCCTGAATGCCGATTCTTTCTATACAGAAAGACAAAATTCACAGAGTAAATAAAGAATTCTTACTTAAGGAATTTCATGTTTGTGGGGCTCCCCTGTATATATGAAAATAAGTTTCACTTCCTCATATTAAAAAAAATCTATTTGGGGTACCTGGCTGCTGGGCTCAGTTGGTAGAGTGTACAACTCTTGATTCTGGTGGTCTGAGTTAGAGCCCCACATTAGGCATAGAGATTACTTAAAAATATTTATTAACAGGGTGTCTGGGTGGCTCAGTCGGTTAAGCATCTGCCTTCGGCCCAGGTCACAATCCAGGGTCCTGGGATGGAGTCCTACATTGGGCTCCCTGCTTAGTGGGAAGCCTACTTCCCTGCTTCTCCCTCTCTCTCTGCCCCTGCTTGTGTAATCTCTCGGCGATTGTAATCAAATAATGTTTTATTTATATATATATATAAAATAAAATATAAAAAATATATTTGTATATAATAAAACATTATTTGATTATTATTTATATCATATTATAACATATATATTTAATATGTATAAAATATATGTTATATATAATATATTATTAATATATAAAATAAATTTATATTATTTATATTATATTTATTATTTATATTACAAATAAAATATTTATATGTAAGATAAAAAAGAAATCTGATTCTTGGCTTTCACACAAATAAATGCTGTGATTATATATTAACTATACAAATAAAAAATGAATAATGTAATATGATGCCTTTTCCCTTTCATTCAAATAAAAAATTTTTATACCACTAGAAATATAGAAACTCACAACTTCCCATGAAACAAAATTTCTCCATCGTCCACTGGGGAAGCTACCACTGCCATTTTATAATTACAGCAGATCACTTAGTACAAGTCCCATTTTCTACATCATGTTCAATGTCATTCCCTATATTATATTTAATTATATATTAAATACCTTGATATAAAATAGATGAGATTAATCATCAGTATATCCTGATCCTTCCCAAGACAATTAACTCTCTATATATTCATATATCTGTAGTTTTTTTATGCAATTTTCCTCCCTTATTTTGTCATATTTATTTTATTACAAACATATTTATAGGAATGTTCTAAATAATGAGATAGTAACACTTGTGTTACTAGAGAAGTATCAACACTGAAATCATTTATATAGCAACTTTAATCAAAATAAATAGTTCAAGGGGTGCCTGGGTGGCTCAGTCGTTAAGGGTCTGCCTTCTGCTGGGGTCATGATCCCAGGGTCCTGGGACCCAGCCCTGCGTCAGGCTTCCTGCTCTGCAGAAAGCCTGTTCTCTTTCTCCGACTCTCCCTGCTATGTTCCCTCTCTCGCTGTGTCTCTCTGTCAAATAAATAAATAAAATCTTAAAAATAAATAAATAAATAGTTCAAGAATGAAGCAACTTAAAAAAACATTAAATGCTGGGGTCCATTCACTAAAATTTATTTTAGTCAGGGGATAGCATACTCTTACTCAAGGTTTTCATGCTTCCTTTAAATAGAACTTTTTTCAACAGACTGTTTACTAGAATACAAAAAAGGACTTTCTTCCACAGAGTGCTGCTTCTCAGAATCTGCATCATGAGCAAAAGCTTGTATCACGAGTAAGACAACAGTTCAAAATTTCCCTAAGAAGCAAAAAGTTTCAAGTTTTACTAACAAATGTTAACAGGTGGTTTCAAACAAACAAACAAACAAAACTTTTCAAAAATAAAATTCCTGAGGCCCCTGGCTGGCTCAGAAGTACAGCATGTAACTCTTGATATCAGGATCCTGAGTTCTAGCCTCACTGGGGCATAGAGCCTACTTTAAAAAAATTCCTAGTATCACCCCAGATGACATGGCAAACCTAACACAGAAAAAAGAATGAGGGTAAGAACTAGAGAAAGGAATGACCATACAGATGGCTTCCAGCACCACGACTGAAAGTGATTCCTCATGCACCATTCACACACTCTCCAGGGTCTCGGTCAGAAGGGCCTGTTCCATAGATGTACACCATAAGACCAGAACATCACGAGCCAGATGCACCACCACACACATACACACAGCCCCAACCCCAAACCTTAGCCTGCCATGCCTGCCACACTCACACCTGCCCCATAACCCAGGGTCTCAAGGCATCAATCACAAGAAAGCAGGGAAGGAATAAAATAACATGGGAGATACACTTAAGAGTATGACTTACCTGTACCTGTGGAAAAGCAAGGGGAGAGCTCTCAAATGTGGCAATGCATCAGGCCAAGACCCAAGAAATCAGCAAAGGGGATGACTAGTGCCTAGAGGCTTCTGACCCCTTGTGTTATTGTTCCACAGCTGTGGACAAAAACATGACCTCTTAAAAAAAGAACATGCCCTCTTGAGCCTTAGTCTAAATATGAACTAAAGATGTGGTCACTGAAAAGTCTCAAAGGAAAAGCTCCACATAAGAAAAGTCGCATCAGAGTACCTAATGCCTCCCCAGTTTCCCTTGAGAGAGGCATTATAAAATGACCTTAAGATATTTAGACCAAGTAGTTTTTGGACCACCCTGTCAAGGACATTTAATACTCCAAAGCCATCTTGGTGCCTTCCCTGACACTTAGGTCTTGAACATCATCTGTTCACTGATATGACTGAATTTCACTGCATGAAACTGTATTGAATGAGTAAAGCAGTTGTGGCCCCCAACAGAACTCGGGATAGGATATTAAAGCCACTGGCAACTGGGAAGTAGAAATGTTGGCCAATACTGGTATATCAACTCATGGAAAATGCGCAGGCCACAACATTAACACAACATGTTATGTTCACTGATTCTATAATTGGACAAAAAAACACTCCTGGGCTGCAATCTCATGTCGTTGTGCAGCAACTCCCAACAGATGATGCACATAAGCATTATGTCTGACTTCATCCTGCAGCTCTTAAACCCATGCATAATCTTTGGGTGTTTCCACACTGGTATGCCACCATCAACTAACTGCAAGTTTGGGTTAGCCTCCCTATTTGTTTTCATTTTTTAAAAAAACATTTATTAGAGAAAGTGAGAGAGCATAGAGCATGAGCAGCAGGGAGGGGCAGAGGGAGATGGAGAAGACGACTCCCCACTGAGCAGAGAGCCTGATATAGGACTCAATCCCAGGACTCAAGAATCACGAACTTAGCAAAACACAGATGTTTGACTGACTGAACCACCCAGGTGCCCCTCCTTTCATTTCTCCCAATGGAGCAGCCTGATCTCTGCAAGGCTTTCATAGGGGATACCTGCACCCCCAGATCTGGAACTGGAGAAATGCTCTGCAGAAGACTTTATGAAATATGTAGACACTGTCTTGAAGAGGTCCAACATCAATACCAATGACTACGGTTCCTCAAATCCACCTAGTGGCCGTCAATACGGCAGCATCTGGGGATCATGACCTTGCCCTGCACTGAGATTAGCCTTCTTCATATGGAATACATTTTCTTTATCAGCTTCAAAAGATTCTTATGTTATGTCTTACTTTTCATGTGAAGAATCAGAGGTATGCCATACTGTATTCCAATGTCCACCAAGGAGATGATGTCCCCAGCCTGAAAAAGGCAAGTTAGCTTAACAATCTCCAGCTTATTATTTACGGTTTCATTTGTACTAGTATCTTCAAATGATACCTGTCCAATTTTTTTTTTTTTTAAAGGAAATGGCTTTGGGTTTTTTTTTCCAAGATTTTTATTTATTTATTTGACAGAGAGAAACAGCAACAGAAGGAACACAAACAGGGGGAATGGGAGAGGGAGAAGCAGGCTTCCTGCTAAGCAGGGAGCCCAAAGCGGGGCTGGAACCCAGGACCCTGGGATCATGACCTGAGCCGAAGGCAGTAGCTTAACTGAATGAGCCACCCACACACCCCCAATTTTTTTTGCACCCCCAATTTTTTATCCATTTTAATTTTACAGTGAACTCCAAGACCAGTTTATTGCCAGGGAAATAAAGAGCACAACTCTCTCCTCCAACCAATGGTCCACTCCTATTTGGAAAGGTACCCAGGGTGGCCTTATCCTTATCAGGCTGCCCTATTGGGATTCACATCTAAGAATAGCCAGGAAACAAGAGGTAAAGACTCTCCAACCACAAAGGCAGAGGCTCTGTATTCCCCCCTCCAACCCACTCCCATGGCCCTCCTGGTCTGGGAGGCCACCTTCCTGCGGGCCAGGTGGAGGCCAGCATCTCCTCCAACATATCTACTTTTCTGTTTATCCCATTAATAAACATCCAGGAGAAAAAAAAACTGCTAAGAAGTCAAAAGCATAATGGTATATCTACAGTCCAGGAAACCAAAAGTACACAAATAAAATGATAGTCCTGAGTCTCAAAAATAAAAAACCTCAGATTATATTCACTATTTTAAAAGACAGTAGAGTCCCTTGTAAAAGTAAAATGGTTCCTCCCACACACACACAATATTAAGGAAAACAATGCACAAATATCAGATACCAAATAAATGCTACTGATAAACTGCTAAATCAGTTTTTCTTTTTTTAACAAAGAGACATGTGACAAAGAAAATTTACATTTATATTAGACATAGTTCTCCCATGCAACTTCTGGATACACATGTCAATAAAAGTCTCTGTGATCTGTCAATAGTCTAGGCAGGGCTAATTAAATGGGAATCATAAATAAAGTGCTTCTTTCATTTTTCTCATGAGACCCCCTTCCCAATGGTACTTATTCTGCTAGGAAAAAAGCACAATTATAATCTACCATAAAGCTATTGAGGCACCTCTTACTCCTAGGAACATTATTTATTCCAGATAAGACATAGCATATAAACTCAGAATCAAAAGACTGAGAATGAAAAAAAGGTTAGATAAGGAAAATATACATACTAATGTACAATTAAGAATTTACTCCATTTGGCAATTACTACAGATGTGCTTCTGATGACTTCATTTCTGTCTTGGATGGGGAATATAAGAGTTATGTCAGGCTTCCAGAGAAAAATAACAAATTTGCATATATTGAGTTTAGGCATTCCTTCAGTCTTCTTGTACGTGACCCTTCTCTCCTGACAGTTCTTTTTCTATACATAATCCCTAGGACTTCCTTCCTGAACCCTTCTCTCCTTTCTCTGTAACTGTCATCCTCACCAGGTTTCAACTATTATTATTGAAATTTGAATATTTCATTGACCTACTAAATCTTTTTCCACCCAGTTTCCAACTAAATTTGAGAGATCCTATTTCAATCTGCCTAGTGTACATTCCTAACTAAATGCCACCGACTATTCCCTCAGCTGAGCAAGTAAAAAGTTGATTTTTATTCACATACCTGCTTCAACACCTGGATTTTTCATTTTGTTAGTTCAACTGTGTCAGCGTGGCTAGACAATGATGCCCAACTGTTTGCGCTAGTCTATATGTTGCTATGAAGATATTTTGTAAATATGATTAAAGTCTGTAATAAGTTGACACTGAGTGAAGATTCCCTCTATGTTGTAGGTGGGTCTCATCCAACCAGATGAAGGTCTAAAGAGCAAAAACAAGTTCCACAAAGAAGTAACTATGCATTAAGACTATAACAGAAGTCCCTTCCTGAATTTCCAACCTACTGGCTTGCCCCATGAATTTCAGACTTGCCACAATCATACTAACCAATTCCTTAAACTTAACTTCTATTTCTTTCTTTCTCTTTCTCTCTCTCTTTCTCCCTTTCTTTCTCTCCTCTCCCACTATTAGCTCTAACAACCACCTGGACTCTTATGGACAGGAGTGAACCCTAGGAAAAGCACAGCTACCTGTTAGAACTTGAACCCCGGACAGCTGTGTGGTGCCATGACCTTGGACTACCTACTACCTCTTTTGCTTATGTCAGTGATATTTGGGAATTATTACAGGCCACAGAACTTTTTATTTTAAGTATTGTCTGTCATACCTTGCTCAAAAGTTTTAGGAAATTATTCCTTTAACATCAAAGTCTGCATGTCAGCATGTAGCAGTACTGTTTGTAAGAGGGATTGTGTTACACTAACAAGATCATCTTACATTTGATCCATTTCACTTTTACATTTATTTTCACAACATCCCTGGAAAAGTATCCCTCCCTCCAAAGAAGCAAATTGTTCAAGGTCAAAAATCAGTTGTAATCTCAGATCACCTAAGACTCTAAGTACTAAATAAACAAAGTATTTGATTAAATAATATATTCAATTAATATTTGATTGACTACTATGTACTCTAAAAATATTCTGGTAGGGGCGCCTACGTGGCTCAGTGGGTTAAAGCCTCTGCCTTCAGCTTGGGTCATGATCTCAGGGTCCTGGGATCAAGCCCTGCATCAGGCTCTCTGCTCAGCAGGGAGCCTGCTTCCTCCTCTCTCTCTGCCTGCCTCTCTGCCTACTTGTGATTTCTGTCTGTCAAATAAATAAAGTCTTTAAAAAAAAAATTCTGGTAAACGAAACAGACATAATCCTAGTCCTCACAGAGTTAAAAACTACCTGATATTAAAATGTCCACAAAAAAGATGCTCAACATCAATAATCATTAGGAAAATGCAAATCAAAACCATGTTAAGTAAAATCACACACACTAGATGGCTACTATCAAAAACAGGAAACAAATGTTGGGGAGCATGTGGAGAAACTGGAAGCCTTGCACACTGTCAGTCGGAATGTAAAATGGTACGACAGCCATGAAAAACAGTATGGCAGTTCCTCAAAAAATTAAAAATATAACTACCATATGATCCAGTAATTCTACTTTTGGTATATAACCAAGAGAAATGAAAGCAGAGTTTTCAAAGAGGTATCTGTACACACATGTTCACAACAGCGTTACAATAACTAAAAGGTGGAAGCAACCAAAGTGTTCATCGAAAGATGAATGAGTAATACAGAATATATATATATATACAATGCCTTAAAAAAGAATTAAATTCCAATGGATGCTACACATGGATGAACCTGGAGGATATTATGCACTAGTATATAACTGCCAAATTCACAGAAAGTAAAATGATGGTTGCCAGGGGCTGGGATGTTGGGGGAATCAAGACTATTTGTATGAAGAGTTCTAGAAATGAATATGGTGGACAATTGCACAAGAATGTGAATATAGTTAATACCACTAATGTGCGTTCTTAAAACATGACTAAGATGGTAGATTTCGTGCTATGTATTTAACCACAATAAAAAGAAAACTAGAGAAGAAAAAAATGTCATAAGCAAATTAACATGCAAATTTTTACACATATTTACCTAAGGGTTCAGAAAAATGTAACCTTTACTTAATTTACCTGTAGCTTTATTACTAAATTTCTCAAAGCAGTCTGTGATATACAAAACTAATTACACTTTTTAAAATAGTTTCCTCTGCATGGGGTACCTGGCCAGCTCAGTTGGTGGAGCATGCCTCTCTTCATCTCTGGATTGTGGGGTCTCGCCCCATGTTGAGTGTAAAGATTACTTAAAATCTTCCTTTAAAAAAGTGTCCTCTGGGGGGGGGGGGAGGGAAGCTTTCTCTGAATGGAATTTAAATAAAATTTCTAATGATTTCAAGGCACCTGGGTGGCTCAGTGGGTTAAAGCCTCTGCCTTTTCAGCTCAGGTCATGATCCCAGGGTCCTGGGATCCAGCCCCATGTTGGGCTCTCTGCTCAGTGGGGAGCCTGCTCCCCCCAACCCCCGCTGCCTGCCTCTCTGCCTACTTGTAATCTGTCTGTCAAATAAATAAATAAACTTAAAAAAATTTTTCTCAAGATTTCCCTTAATATAAGAATGTTAAATCAACCTATCTCTCTCTGGAACATCGTACAAAATCTACAAAATCTTCCCAAGGTGCAGTGCACAGTGTGGCTCCCTCAGAGTCCATCATGTTTAGGGGCGCCTGGCTGGCTCAGTCAGTGGAGCATGCAACTCCTGATCTCAGGGTTGTGAATTAAGAGCCCCAAATTGGGAATAGAGACTACTTAAAAACCCCAAAATCTTAAAAAAAAAAGTCTCATCATGCTTAACATGTTAAAAATGTTGGGTCTTCCTAATTTTCTTGCTGGACAATATACTGAAAAAATGAGTCAGGAAACTATTAATATAGTGAAACTGAAAAAAGTCTTTATAGATATGGCTAACTATATGTCAAAGGGATAAACTCAGGAAATATTTGAAGCCTGCTATTTAGACAAATCTGCATGAATTTCCAAGATGTAGTTTTCCGACAAACTATCAAAGTCTGAAATGCTGCCAAATGTGGGACAGTGGAGCAGTAAGAAAGAACTGGTGTGATCTAATATAGCAAATCCATGTTCTATTTTTGGAGACCATATTTTTATATGCCTAAGAACATGAAGCCAAGAGCTAGTATGAGAAAGGGTTAAAACAAGTGGAGGGTGGTGGTAAGGAGCTGAATAGAGTAAAAACATTAAGGGGTAGATTTGGAATTTTTTTTTAAAGGTTTTATTTTAATTCCTGTTAGTTCACATAAATATTATATTAGTTTCAGGTGTACAATACAGTGATTCAACAATTGTAGAATTTTTCACAACTTGGAGATGTACTGCCACTTTTGAAAGAAAGGTAATAAAAATCATTGACAAAAAATTGACAAATTGGTACACATTTTACAAGAATCTAGTAAACGCCTCCAAACACTGCTGGGAGAACAGACTGCCAGATGAAAAGAACAAGGATCAATGAAATTACATTGTGAGCTCCATGAAGACAGATTCCGTTTTATTCTGTATTATCCCCAGCAGGTAACAGAACCTTAAGTATGACAGACAAATGTTAAGGCTTAGGGGTTAGGAATTATTTTAAAGGAGTTTGTTTATTGAATTGTAAGGCAGTACCTCCCCCGTCAAAAAAAGCTATTTCAATATTTAATACCAAGTAAATATACCCATTAGATCTAAACACAGCTGTCAAAAATTCACAGTTTATCAAGAAGCCTGGATGGCTCAGTTGGTGACTCTTGGTTTCAGCTCAGGTCATGATCTCATGGGCCTTGGGATCAAGCTCCATGTTGGGCTCTGCCCTCAGCAGGGAGCCTGCCTAAAGAGTCTCTCCCTCTGCTCACTTCCTTTCTTTCTCACAAATAAATAAGAAATCTTTTTAAAAAATTCATAATTTATGGGGTGCCTGGGTGGCTCAGTAGGTTAAACCTCTGCCTTCAGCTCAGGTCATGATCTCAGGGTCCTGGGATCTAGCCCTTCATTGGGCTTCCTCCCCGCCCCCCGCCTGCCTCTCTGCCTACTTGTGATCTCTGTCAAATAAATAAAATATTTTTTAAAAAATTAAAAATTCCTAATTTATCTTTTCAGTTTCTCATAAAAAACAAACAACGCAAACCTAAACCTACTTTCCACTGCCATTATACAATTCATCCTTAAATAATTAGCTTTGTTAACAATTAAAGTCAGAGGAGGAAAAAAAAAACCTGTAATTTTAGTAAAAGGAGTAAAAAAGATATAAGCAGATGGGTTCCATGCAGACGAGACTCTAAGGGAGTAGTGCTGGCTAGCTCTGTGGCTTTTGTCCTCTAAGCCAATTTTGAAAGGAAAAAAAAAATTGGAAAAGAAAACATTAAAAAAAAATACCACAGCATGAGTTATCATGAAGCCAGAAACTCTGTTCTTTTCTGCAAACCTAGTATGTACAAAGATACATATGGTACATGAATCTAAAATACATTATGTACAGGTATTTTGATGTAGTATATTATTATTTAATATACTAATATACTATTTAATATACTATATTATTTAATATACTAATATTATCCTTAATATGACAAGCAGGAAAATTCCCAAGTAATGAAAGACAATTTCCTCATCATCTGTACCTAATCTCTCCTATTCAACCTCTCTCGAAACAACTGCACATCCCACAGTACAGTTAACTAAATATCCTTATCACAATCTCCTCCCAGATTTTTTAAAAAATTAGATTATAATTTCCCAAGGCTCTTTTCCCATAAGCTTATGACTTAACCCCACTTGCTCTTTGTAATACTCTTTGTAAACTAACCTGTCATAAACCCTCTCTACAAATGCACATCACTAAAATACACCCCCAGACCAGTTGACAGTAGTAAGCAACAAACTCCTTCCTTTGCTTTATGTTTAGTTTTCTCTCACTCTTCACATGTTGTTCCTGGGTACAGAAGTTCTTCCCCCACCCTCTTTCACTTAGTTTAGGACTCTATGCCTGCTTCCCAGAGGAAGATGACAAAAGCTACTTCTCCATCTGTGGAACTGGCTCTGTTCTCTCCCCTCCCCCTCAACCCATTCCAGTGTTCATCTTCTTCTTTCAGCTCATAGGGAAGGGAGAAGTTGAGAAATCAGTCTAGAGACTTACTCCATTAGCAAATCCCAGATGGATACATACTGAGGAAAGCAAGAATTGGGAGAGGTTTTTTTAAAAGCCATGTTCTATGCTGTACCCCAACACACTAATGCCTGAAGCTTGGTTGGCATTCATTGGTCTCAGGTAAAAAAAAAAAAAAAAAAAAATGTTCTCTTTAGTGTTTCTTCGTAACATGGCTAAGAAGGGGTAGACAATTTATAAAACACTTCTAGCAATTTCCCTTTGGAGAGGAAAAGGGGACCGAATGAGAAGGAAAAGAAAAAAAGGGAAATTTGCTGTCACTCTCCCCTCACCTTCAGACTCTTTTGTATTCAATATGGAATCTAAGAAAATGGAGAAAAAAAAAAAAAAAATGAAGATATCCACCAGAAACTAAGGTAAGTGGCATTTGGCTGGTAGCCCCAAGTCTAAAGGTTAGATACATACAATTCTTTACCCCCTGCAGGGGCATAGGTGGAAATAGAAAGAAAGGATCTTCACTGAGTGGAGGATTCTATGTGACTGGATTTGCTTTCCCCTCCTGGACACTCTGTTCTCAAAATCATAGAGTGCCCCCTCCCTGACAGATAGTGCTCCGGCACCTAGTGGGGTAAGAGAAAACAAGAGAGGAAAAAAAGGAGAGAAAGATAGAAACATCAACAGCCACCTTGCCAAACTGACAACTGAATATATTATAGGAAAGAAGGAAATTAACTGCACTAACCAAGATAGAAAGTAATAAAAGATTACCTCTAAAGGTAGGTAAAGAAGGCCTCTAAACAAAATAGGCCTTCTCCCCTTTGACACACTAACCAAATATCACACAGTAAGTATTAGAAAGGAAATTTATGATTGTTAATTTTTAAAATTAGAGGCTGTCACTCTAAAAGTTAGAAAATAAATGCTCAACCTCCATGACTGGAATTTGTGTGTTTTATTCCAAATGCATATCTTAAAGTATTTTGACAATGAATTTTTTAAGAAACAAAAAATAAATTTTTAAACTACCCAATGCTGTGAAAGAAATGAGATCTACATAGCATTTAAATTCTAATGGTTACAGTTAATAATTACAAACTTCGTTAAATATAATAAACATCGCGCCCACAAAAAAGGAGTATTTTCCATATTAGGCTGCCCCACGTATTTTCCATACAGATTTCGAATTTAACCCAACTCCCCAAAGATGTGAGAACAATTTATGTAATTAATGGGAAAATAACAGCACGCTGAAAGAATTTACATCAAAGTTAAATTCAACACGGTTAGCATAATAACCCACTCATTGAATACAATTAACGCCCCATCTCTATTCATACCCACAATTGGGATAAAATACCGGGATTACAAATCTGCAACCAGAGATAAGGATACATTAGTAAGGCAAATCTGAAGTTATTATCTCCAACCATTCCGAGGTTTTTACAGGGAGGGGCTGGGGAGGCAAGCTTTGCACCATGGTCAAATGCTTAAGGGAAAAAAAAAAATCAGGTCCAATTATTTGTCACCCCACTCTTATTCAGAGGACTGTCAAAAGAGAAAGAATGACTCTCACACTTTCTAAAATCTGATGCCTCAGGAGAAGAACAGGGAATCCACCATGCTCAAGTGCAGGACGAACACATCCTCCTCCCTCGGTCACACCACAGGAATGTCTGATGGAAGCAGCGACAGGAGAGATTACCACACTCTCGAGGACAGGTTGGCACAACGTGTTTTACTCCACCAAGCATTCCCAGGGTTACCACACCCCCTCAACAAGCGAGGAAGCACACTTCACGACCGAGGCCGCTGCCTCTCTCCAACAACAGTTCTCCCGTCACACGCACACGGCTCCCCTCAGCCCCCGCCCAGCACCACCACCGGCCCGGGCTCCCTCCGCCTCCTGCTGCGAGCGACCCCCGGCCTTCACTATCTCCCGCGCCCGGCGCGCCCCGGGCCCGCTCCCCGCCCCGGCCGAGCCCCGGCTCGTCGTCGAGTCCCTCCGACTGCAGTCGCCCACTGGGGGGAGGGGCGCGGGAGGCGGGGGCGGGCGCGCCTCCGCCTCACGCCACTACACCGGAGGAGAGAAGCGATCGCACCGCTCACCTGGCTCGGGCGGCTCCTCCCTCGCTCTCGGCCAGCGGAGCCGGGCGGTGGCTTCCGACGGAATCGCGGGCTGCCGGGCGGGCTGGAGGTCCGAGAACGAGAGGAGGGGGGAGGGGGTCGGGATGCCGGGAGCCGCCTCCTTTCTCCTCCACCACCGCGGCTCCCGCAGCCAGGCCGGGCGCCCTCGCACACTCGCCCACTTTCTCACAGCCTCGCGGTCGGTGTGGCTCTCCCTCACCCCCCACTCCCACACACACTCGCCCCCACCCTCACACACACTCACACCCGGCCGCCCCTCGCTCCCTCACTCCCTCACTCGCCTGTAGTGCGCGCGCGCGCGACCCCGCTCACACACAGCGCGCGCGACGCCAGCGGAGACCGCCCCGCGCTCCCCCAGACCGAGGCGCCGCGCGCCGCTCGCCCGCGAGCAGAGGACCCTCGCGCGCCCCGGCCCCGCCCTCCAGGCGCGGCGGCGCGGAGGGCAGGGGGCGGGGGGGCGGTGGCCGGCGGGGCAAGGGGCCGGGCCAGCGCGCCGAGCCGAGCTTAGCGGATCCAACACCTGCGTCGGGACCCGCCCTCCCGGCTCCGGGTCCCCACTCGCAGCCATCGCCGGCCTCTCGGGTGGTGAAGGGGCGATGGAGGGCGCGCGCTGAGAGGGAAATGGGGGCGCGAGAGCGCTTCGAGGACGCGCTTTCCCCACCCGCCCCCAAACCGTCCTCACTAAGGAAGGAAAACGGGTGGGGGGGCGAGGTTTGTTCCCAACTCCAAATCGCAAGATTGATTCCTTCCGTTGTACACCCTCCCCACCCTCACAGTCCCTCCTAGGGCCCCATTCATCCACACTGCGAACCCTGACGCCAGCCCACCAAGCCTCTTGGGGACAGTGTGCTGTCTGCGTGTCCACGCCCAGCTCAGCCCAGCCCACCACCCGCGCAGCCTTTCCGGTGCCCCCGCCTAGAGTCCCCTCAAGCGGTGGTCTCCCCCCCCCCCCCCAGAGGCAAAGACTGGGAACAAAGATCAATACCTATAAGGTCCTTATCCGTGTACGGAATAAAGACATTGCCTCTGTACATTATGAGGCAAAATTTTAAACTACAATACACCATATATTCTCAGGACTTTAAGCAGGTTTAAATATCTAGACGGGGTAGTGTGGTACAACCAGCTTTGCTACTTGGAAACCAATATAACCTCCCCACACCCCCTGCTAATCAGTTCCCTTAACTTCCTCCGAGCCTTTGTTATGAAAAGCTAGGAGTATATTTCAAGGTTCCTGTGAGAATGAAGTATATTTAGGAGCATTTTGAAAATCCTCAAGATGTCTATAAAAATTATAGTCCAAAGGAAGCTAGGAATGTATGTTCAGCTATGATACTACTGTTATTTTTTCTAGATCATGAAGAATGAAAACAAAGGCAACAGATGACTGTGCGACTCTATATGGCAAATGCATTTCTAAATAACCTTAGTCATTTATTACCACCAAGATCCCAGATATGAAATACCATAATGTCCTAACCAGTTTGCATTCTTCCAAGTCACATTCCATTCTGAATAGCCTCAGCCAACAAATTCTTTCCCCCCACTCGGTTCCCAATCTTTATGGTCTGCTGTTTTTTGCTGATTTCACTCAGTACTTAGTCCTTTAAGAGATACAACATAACCCAGAGTGGTAATTTCTGGACTGGATTAGATTTAAGTGATCTTCTAAAGTACCCTGACTTCTCTGTATCTTACTCTACCTGATTACACGAGTTATCTATAAAAATATTTCATAGAGGGCGCCTGGGTGGCTCAGTTGGTTAAGCAACTGTCTTCAGCTCAGGTCACGATCTGGGAGTCCCAGGATCGAGTCCCACCTCCCGCTCCCAACTCCATGGGGAGTCTGCTCCTCCCTCTGACCATCTCTCCTCTCATGCTCTCTCCCTCTCTCTCTCTCTCAAATAAATAAATAAAATCTTTAAAAAATATTTATAGAAACTATAAAAGTAGTTACTTCATTGAGTTAGTATAAGGAGTAAAGGAGCTAATAAGTGTATAAGACTTAAGGCCTGGAACAAATTACAAATTACAGTGCTACTGTAAGTGATTACTGCTGTTATGTTTTGCCACTGATAGTGAACCTAGGATAATGAACAGTTTTCACAAAGGACACATTTAGAGGAACAAATGTGCTACAGGACACACTACCTTCAGAAGAAAGGAAGAAAAGTTTACAGAGCTAAAATGTTTCTATTTATTTCCACCCTGATATTCATCTCCTGAAACAAAGTATATTCAATCTGAAGACAAAAGAGAAGCATTTTGTGATCAAGGAAACCTCGATCACAGAGATATTAACACAATGAGAATCTGGCAAAAGATAAAGGAAGAAATTGACACAGGGAAAAGGTTGCGTGACTGGCCCAGGAGATTATCAATAATACCTAGCCTGTCCATTACTCTTAGCGTTAAGAAACCCAATTTGGGGTAACCATGCATCACCCAGAAAAGGAAGGGTGAAACTGTGGGTAGGAAGTATTAGACTATTAATTCACCCGCCATCTGCCTTTTAAAAAATGCTATCTATAAACATACTGTCATTAGATGCCAAATACATCCAAAGAAATTAATAATGTATGTAACATTGCTCTCCACTAAAAGTAGAAAGTAACAAAAAACAGAATGGGTTTTTCTATTTTTTTAAGATTTTGTCTATTTTAGAGTGTATGTGCACAGGCACTGGGCGGGGCGGTGGGGGTGCTGGGAGAGAGAGAATCCTCAAGCCCACTCCCCCACGGAGAGCAATGTGAGCTCAATCTCATGACCCTGAGATCATGACCCCAGACAAAATCAAGAGTCTGACACCTAACCTACTGAGCCACCCAGATGCCCTGAAAAAAAGCCTAGGATATGGCTCATTTTAAGCCAACTGTTATTATATATTTACATTAATGATAATCAAATTCATACTTTATATTTTTGTATGAAGTAATGAGGGAAAAGCAATTATTTTTGGTATTTCCATAATGAAAAGGAAGGCCCAGAAAAGCTTGATTTCCTAGACTCAGTTGTAATCTTTGTACTTTTATGGTTGATATGTTTAGACTCACATCTCCTTTGAGTAGCAATGTATGCTCGAAAGTACTTCTGGGGCACCTGGCTGGCTCAGTGGGTAGAGCATGTAACTCTTTATCTTGGGGTTCTGAGTCTGAGCGCCATGATGGGGTAGAGCTTCCTTTAAAAAGTATTTTAAGTAGCTTATCTTGGTTTTTAACCACTCATTTTTTTTTAAAGATTTTACCCATTTATTTGACAGACAGAGATCACCAGTAGACAGAGAGGCAGGCAGAGAGAGAGAGGAGGAAGCAGGCTCCCTGTGGAGCAGAGAGTCTGACCCCAGGACCCTGAGATCATGACCTGAAGGCAGAGGCTTTAACCCACTGAGCCACCCAGGTGCCCCTTAACCACTCATTTTTAACCATTAAATTAATATTCTTCAGCCAGTTCAATCCCTTGAGAAGACATAATTAGCCTAGCATCTCTAGAGTCAGATAAATTTGACTTGAAATCCCAGCTTTATTAGTGGCATGTGATTGCTGTTTCAAATCTATAAGCCTCAGCTATCTCATCAACAAAATAAAGATGAAGTAACTCAAACATAACGCAGTACATAGTAAGTGCTCCAAAATATTAGCTATTGGAATGGCTGGCTGGCTCAGTGGTAAAACATATGATTCTTGATCTTGGGGTTTTGAGTTTGAGCCCCACATTGGGTGTAGAGATTAAAAATAAAATCTTTGGGGAACTTGGGTGGCTCAGCCAGCTAAGTGGCTGCTTTCAGCTCAGGTCATGATTTCAGTCCTGGGATGGCGTTCATACTGGGCTCCCTGCTTGTCAGGGAGTCTGATTTTCCCTCTTATTCCACGTGCCCACTCTGTCTCAAAAAAAATAAAATCTTTACAAATAAGCAGATAGGGGTGCCTGGGTAGCTCAGTGGGTTAAGCCTCTGACTTCGGCTCGGGTCATGGTCCCAGGGTCCCGGGATCGAGCCCCGTATGGGGCTCTCCGCTCAGCGGAGAGCCTGCTTCCTCTCTCTCCCCACATGCCTCTCTGCCTGCTTGTGATCTCTGTCTGTCAAATAAATAAATAAAATCTTAAAAAAAAAATAAGCAGATAAAGACTATTTAGAGAGAGTGCAAGAGAAAGAGCACAAGTGGGGAGCCAAAGAAGAAGCAGGCTCCCACTGATCAGGAAGCCCACCTTGGGGCTCGATTCCCGGACCCTGAGATCATGACCTCAGCAGAAGGTAGATGCTGAACTGACTAAGCCACCCTGGTGCCCCAAGAAACACTTCTAAAAGTTCCTGGGTGGAAGGCACATAAAATTCAACGAGTGGGCGCCCGGGTGACTCAGGGAAAAGCATCTTTCTGCTCAGGTCATGATCTCAGAGTTCTGGGACCAAGCCCCGCATAGGGCTCCCTGCTCAGCAGGAAGCCTGCTTCTCCCTCTTCCACTCCCCCTTCCTTGTGTTCCCTCTCTCCATGTCAAATAAATAAATAAATCTTTTTAAAAAACAAAAAGAAAATTCAACGAGTTCATGAAAACTAAAAAATCTCCCCTAACAAAGTTGTCCAGGTCCAACCAATTCCCTCTCTCTGATCAGATTGTGTTGCACTGGTGTTATCTCTACATCAGGCAGAAAAACAGAACTCATATATTATTACCTAAAATGCACATCAAACAAAAAAACTCTTTAAGTACCCCCATAGACACCATCTGGTGCAAATCTTTCCCTCCCGGCTTTAGACAAGAAAACAAGCTGGGATTTGACCAAAATTAAAGTCCTCAAAGTAGTAAAAAGGAGAATTGTAAACAGGAATGAATCCAGGATTGTATTCAGTACCTCAAATAGTGTTCTTTAGGCTGTTAGCTAAGTGATTACTGTAAAATTCTTATTGGTGGAGAAAAGTGGGTGTCACATCAGAACCTACACTCGCAAATAAGGAATGGTGGCAGCAGCTGCATTGATCTAGCTCTCCCCACTGCTTCCTCTCCCAGAACCAGCCGGCTAGAACCAGCTCGACAACGACAGTCTTCACAGTTAGCCTAGCTAAATACTGATCTAGCCTTTCCCCACCCACATCCCTCCTCCTTTTCCGCCACTCCATTTCTACACATTAAACTGAGCGTCTAACTATGCTAAGAAAATGCCAGTGCCAGACACAAAGGAGGATGGGGGCGGGGGAGGCAGTGAACACCGTACGTTTGCTGAATCAGAAGAAAAGGGTGTAAAGAAAGACAAGACTTAAAAAGAGTAATGTAGGTTTCCCTCTCCTTTTTTAATTGTATCTGGTTGTTAGGAATATTTCTTTTTCTCTATTACACAGGAATAACCTGGAATGCTTGTTTAAAATGCAGATTCCTTGGCCCTCACCTCTGACCTTCTGACTCAGCCTGTGTATCCACATTGTTTTTTTTTTTTTTTTTTTTTTTTTTTTTTAAAGATTTTATTTATTTATTTGTCAGAGAGAGATCACAGGTAGGTAGAGAGGCTGGCACAGAGAGAGAGAGAGAGAGGGAAGCAGGCTCCTTGCTGAGCAGAGAGCCCGATGTGGGACTCGATCCCAGGACCCTGAGATCATGACCTGAGCCGAAGGCAGCGGCTTAACCCACTGAGCCACCCAGGCGCCCCTCCACATTGTTTTTTAAAGATTTTGTTTACTTGAGAGAAAGAGAGGTGAGACAGAAAGAGAGGAGAAACAGAGGGAGAAGCAGACTCCCCGAGGAGCGGGAAGCCAGATTCGGGACTTGATCCCGTGACTCCAGGATCGCCACCGGAGCCCAAGGTAGTCACTTAAGCAGTTCGCTTAACCAACTGAGCTACCCAGGTGCCCTGTGTATCTGCATTTTGAGACAAACTCAAAACTTACAGAATCAGCCATGACTGTATTTTTAATTCGCATCCTAAGTAATTCTTAGACACAGGAAAGTTTGAGATTAATGTCTTAAAGAGAAAAATAACCATTTGTAAAATGTTATTTAAAGCCATCAACATTTATTAACTCATTTTAGCTTCAGACAACTTGGTAAGGTTAAGCTTAGATTGTGAGTCCCGTCTGACAGAGAAAAGTGAGGCAAGGAGATTAAATCATTGGTGGTAATTTCCTAGTCTCTTGTTCCCTCTTTACTGGAGTATCTTAAAAGTTTATCAGTCCGGGAGCGCCTGGCTGTCTCATTTGGTAGAACATGTGACTCTTGATCTTGGGATTGAGTTTAAGCCCCATGTTCAGGGTAGTCCATGCGTGGGGGGGGTGGGTGGTAACTGGGTCGTAGGCATTAAGGAAGGAACATGATGTAATGAGTACTGGGTGTTATATGCAACTGATGAATCACTAAATTCTACCTTTGAAACTAATACAGTATATGTTAACTACATTGAATTTAAATAATTTTTAAAGATTTATGTATTTATTTATTTAACAGAGAAAGATCACAAGTAGGCAGAGAGGCAGGCAGAGAGAGCAAGGCAGGCAGAGAGAGAGCGGGAAGCAAGTTCCCTGCTGAGCAAAAAGCCCGATGTAGGGCTCGATCCCAGGACCCTGAGATCATGACCTGAGCTGAAGGCAGAGGCTTTAACCCACTGAGCCACCCAGGCACCCCAATAATTTTTTAATCTAAAAAAATTTTTTTAAAAGTTTATCAATCTGGAAGAGTAACAGAAACCTTAAATGAATTAGTAGACACTTCAACCACAGAAATGCTGATGATTTTTTTTTTTAAAGGTTTTATTTGGGGCACCTAGGTGGCTCATTAGGTGGAATGTCTGCCTTCAGCTCAGTTCATCATTCTGGAGCCCTGGGATCAAGTCCCAGGTGGGGCTCGCTGCTCGGCGGGGACACTTGCTTCTTCCTCTGCACCTCCCCTGCTTGTTCTCGCTCTCTCTCTCTCAAATAAGTAACTTCTTTTTTAAAACAAGATTATTTATTTATTTATTTATTTCACAGAGAGAGAGAGAGAGAGAGACAGACACAGAGAGGGAACAAAAGCTGGAAGAGTGGGACAGGGGAAAGCAGGCTTCCCACCAAGCAGAGTACCCGATGTGGGGCTCAGTCCCAGGACCCTGGGATCACGACCCAAGCCAAAGGCAGACCCTTAAACACTGAGCCACCCAGGAGCCCCAAATAAATAGAATTTTTTAAAAAACATTTTATTTATTTATTTATAGAGAGATCACAAGTAGCAGAGAGGCAGGCGGAGAGAGAGGTAGAAGCAGGCTCCCTGCTGAGCAGATGCCCATGTGGGGCTACATCCCAGGACCCTGAGATCATGACCTGAACCGAAGACAGAGGCTTAACCCACTGAGCCACCCAGGCGCTCCTTAATAGCATTAAAAAACAAAAAAGATTTATTAATTTTAGAGAATGTGAGCAGGAGCAGGGGGAGGGCAAAGGGAGAGAGAGTATCTCAAGCCAACTTTAGTGTTGAGCACAGGGTCTGATGTGGGTCTCCATCTCACAACCCTCAGATCAGGACCTGAGCTGAAATCAAGTGTTGGAGGCCTAACCAACTGAGCTACCCAGGGACCCCTGGGTTTTATATATAAAACAGTATTTTATATTTTAAAATGTATATTTTAAAAGATTTTATTTATTTGACACAGAGAGAGAGAGAGCACAAGTAGGCAGAGTGGCAGGCAGAGGCAGAGAGAGAAGCAGGCTCCCCGCTGAGCATGGAGCCCAACAGGGGACTCAATTCCAGGACTCTGGGATCATGACCTGAGCGGGCAGCAGCTTAACTGACTGAGCCACCCAGGCATCCTGAAAGACTATTTTTTTGTTTGTTTGTTTTTAAGATTTTATTTATTTATTTATTTGACAGGCAGAGATCACAAGTAGGCAGAGAAGCAGGCAGAGAGAGGAGGAAGCAGGCTCCCCGCTGAGCAGAGAGCCTGATGCAGGGTTCAATCCCAGGACCCTCCTGGGTCATGGGTCATGAGACCCGAGCTAAAGGCAGAGGCTTTAACCCACCGAGCCACCCAGGCGCCTCCTGAAAAACTGATATTTAAACCACACAAGGGCTATGCGGACCTTTCACAATTTATCTCACTATCAGTGCCACAAATTATTAATATTTACATATTAAATAAGAATTCTAGAAGCAGCGCACAGTATCTTGGACCAGGTCCCTTTTTGCTGTCCCCGTGCTTTCTTCCTCCCCCGTGCCCAGCCCTCGGTGGCCACCGCCCCTCCCCCACCCCGTTGGTGTGATGATTTCATCTGCTTGATGTGGCTATTTTGCATTGCATCGTGTGCTGCCCCTGCCCGTCCTCAGTCCCTGTGCGCGCCCCTTCTGCGATGTATGCCCCTTGCCCCTCCCCCACACTAATAATTTATATATATAAGTATCTATATGACGCTCTTTAAAAACATCCCAACCAAAACCAAACAAAAACATCCTCACGACTCCCCAGGGGGGGAAAAAAAAAGAATTCTAGAAGCATTCTAATGATCTAGCACCACCATGACTGTTCCGGTCAGCTTTGCTGTCTTCTGCACATTAAAAAAGTTAAACTGTGAAGCCCTGTTCCTGAGTATAAATTCATTTGTTCTCCTCAGTGCAAAGAAACAGAGCAATTTGGGCGGGGGGGATGAAGTAACTGGGTAGACATTAAGGAGGACAGGTGATGTAATGAGCAATGGGTATTATATAAGACAGATGAATCCCTGCCCTCTACCTCAGAAACCAATACTACTTTATGTTAACTGAATTTAAATAAAAAGAAACAGCAGTATCTATTCTGTCCAGATTCATTTTATTTTATAATCAGATTTATTCAGAGAGGGAAGAAGGGCAGAGGAGAGGGAAAGAGAGAATCCCAAGCTGACACTCACACTGCCCCCTGCTGGGCACGGAGCTCCTATGCAGGTAGGGTTCAATCCGATGACCCTCAGATCAGAACCTGAGCTGAACAGATGCCTAACCAACTAAATCACCCAGGTGCCCCTTTTATTTTGTTCTTAGATCACTTCTGTTTTCTTGGCTTTCAAACCCCAGATTGATTGTTGAGTTAATTTTTTTTAAACTTTTATTCTTTTTATTTTTTGAGTTATTTTCATATTATTATTTTAAGATTCATTTATTTGACAGAAGGCGAACAAGAATGGGGAGTAGAAGAGGGAGAAGCAGGCTCCCCACTGAGCAGGGGGCCTGATGTGGGACTTGATCCTAGAACCCTGAGATCAAGACCAGAGCTGAAGGTGGCCTCTTAACCAAATGAGCCACCCAAGTGCCCCTGAGTTAGTTCTAACTCTTCCTTGCTTTTTTAGTTAGCCTCACTTCCATCAACTCTACCTGAATTCCCAAACCCTTTGATTTTTCTCTTCTCTCTCTCAGTGCTTTGGAATTTTTATCCTAACAGCACAATATAAGTCAGAAGAGACAAAAAAGAGAGAAAGAAATCCATGTTGGGTGGCACAATGGAATTACCAGACAAATCTCTAATACACAGGTTCTAATCCTTCTTGCTTGTTTCCAAGAACTTTTCTGGACAGCCAGAATAGACAACCTAGACTAAAACAGAGGATCTATAATAGTGACTTGCTTAGTAAAGAAACGAATGAAAACATAGGAATGAGAAAATTACCAGAATAATACTTGAAACATGTATAGTTTATAATTATCTGTACCCAGACTCATAAACCTAAAATGTCTAAAGATTATGGAACATGCTCAGAGCTTTTAGGGAAGCTTTTAGAGCTTTTAAACTTTGTAATAACCCTACTGGATTTCAGTGTTTTCTTTTGCAAGTGAGCAAACTGAGGAACAGAGAGTCCAAATAACTTTTACAAACTCACACAGCTTTAAGTGACATAACCATAGCTAGAGTCCAAGCATCAAACTACATACTCTTAACCATTTCTTCTAATCCCTCCAAAGGCTATAAAACTGGTTTTCTCTGCGGTCCCCCCCTTCTTAGTACAGCAGCCCCCCTTACCCGTGGTTTTGCATTCTGTGGTTTCCGTTACCCACAGTCAACCAAGGTCAGGAAGCAGATGATCCTCCTCAACAGCAGCTTAACTCAATGTCACAATGTCATTCATCTCACTTCATCTCATCACACAGGCATTGTGTCATCTCACAGCATCACAAGAAGGGGGAGTTCGGCACAAGATATTTGAAATCACATTCATGTAACTTTTTTACAGTAAATTATTTTAATTGTTCTCTTTAATTATTTTATCACTAATCTCATACTATACACAATTTATAAATTAAACTTTATCACAGGTGTGTATGTATAGAAAAAAACATAAGTCTCGATACTATGTGTGGTTTCGGGGCCCCACTGGGGGTCTTAGAACATATCTCCGGTGGCTAAGTAGGGGATAAGTGTATATAAAGTTTTATTCAGGTATCAATGCCTGCGGTTTGGGCTTATGTCTTCAGTATCATATAGAGAATGTTTGCAAATACATGTATCAGAATTTGTCACAAAGGATCTAAGAGTCCATTAGCCAAGCATACCTATAAAGACTGAACAAAAATTACTAATACCTGTTATTGCCTGGGTGGTTTAGTCCTTAAGTGTCTGCCTCTGGCTCAGGTCCTGATTCCTGGGATCAAGCCCCATATCAGGCTCCCTGCTCAGACGGAAGCGTGCTTCTCCCTCTCCCACTGCCCCTGCTTGTGTTCCCTCTCTAGCTGTGTTTTTTTCTGTCAAACAAATCTTAAAAAAAAAAAAAAAAAAAAAAAGTACTAATCCATTTCAGTTATAAATGAATTTGCTGAAGTCATGAAAGCTTTATCATTAGCTTTTCCTCAATGGTCAAGGATTACTGCCTTACGAGGGACCAGGAAATGTGCTGAGGTTTAAAAAGGGACCCAATGACACACTAGGGCAAAAAGTAGTTAAACCAGAAACTCGGAGGTTAGCAGAGAAACCAGGGTTTGGTGCCTAACAGAGGTTAAAAGTAGGTCAGTGTCCCTGGGAGTCACAGCTGATGTCATCTGAGAAATGTGGTGGGAGAAGGGGAGGTAAAATTTAAGGTGGAAAAGTAGCGAGACTCTTTGAGGGGGAGAGCTGTTAAGCGGGCTGGTGAGGAATTTTGCAGAGCAGAGCTTAAATCAGCCTTTCAGCCTTTCGTAGGCCGATGGCAGAAAACAGCAGACACACCATTTCCTCCTCCCCCTCCCAGCCTGCCTTCGCCCAGGCCTCATCCCTGCCTCCATCACCATCACACCCCCTCTGCTGGAGACAAAGACGGCAGAGAAAGGAACAAGGAGAAAGACAAGCCTGAAAAATAATTAGTTTGATAAAGGAGAGACAGGTGAGGAAAGAAGTGAAAGAGAGTTTTAATCAAATCCAGGGAACCATGATGGAGAGGAGGAAATAACAAAGGAGAGAGGCAGATTTAAAAAAAAAAAAAAAAAACAGTAGGAAGGGAAGGAGGAAAAGATGGCTGAATGAAACAAAAGCCTTATTAATTAATGGGGCAAAGGTAGCATTGGAAATGTAATTATAATAATTTCTAACCTTAAAAAAATGACGTGAGTAAAGAACTGAGAAAGACACTGTAATGATTACGATTTGAAACTAAAAAAATGTAGTTAGTGTTTCGGCAATAAAGCAAAACTGGGACGCTCCCAACTGGAACTCCTCCTCCCCAGCCTGCATCCAAGTTCAAAGTGATGCTGCCTCTGTGTTTATCTGTCTAGGTCTACAAGTTCTTTTGCTGAAGTTAAATATTTCATTAGTTCCTGTTAAATTTTGTCAATAATTGTAGTATTACTTTGGAGGGTGGGGATAGGGCATGTTCCCACAACCCCTGCTTTTGAAATGTCATGCACGTTATTATTTTAATCACCACAAAGGTAATTCTTTAATCCTGTTCAATTAAATCGCTCTCTCTCTTTTTTAAAAGATTTTATTTATTATTTGACAGAGAGAGACATAGCAAGAGAGGGAATACAAGCAGGGGGAGTGGGAGAGGGAGAAGCAGGCTTCCCATTGAGCAGGGAGCCTGATTCAGACTCGATCCCAGGACTCTGGGATCATGACCTGAGCTGAAGGCAGACCCTTAAGGACTGAACCACCCAGGCACCCCCCAATTAAGTCTCTGTTCAAAACTGAATGACATTCCATAATGTCCATCTGCTTTCCTATTTAACAGCAACAACAACATGAACCCTCTTTTTTCTTTTTAAAAACCATCAATGCTCCTGTTTGGATAACTGTTAAGTTTTAAAACATCCCCCAGAGTAACCAAAATATACCTGTAATATTCATGTTTACACAGACCCTGTCTCGAGAGAAATAAGAAAAACTAGGAACCATCTCACCAAGGTGCAGGAAGAACTAGGGAAATATAATGCCAAGATTAGGAAGAATGCTACTTTTCTCTCCCTCCTCTTCTCAAATTCCTATGGAGGGAATGTCTATTGTTTGATCTTCTATTTTCTCATTCCCTCTTTTTCAAATCTTTTTTTTCTCTTGTTGAAACAGATCTCTTTATTTCCAGCTCCTGTTGCCCCCATATTTCCTTCGGACTTTGTTGTGACTTGGCTTAGTCGGCTAGACTTCACTAAACTTTCAGAACTGGAATCAGAACAGTGCATTTGGCAAAAAGTCCGTCACACATACCACACAACCACAAACAAGCACTCTGACTGCAAAATCCTTTCAACAATACATTCCCGTTTCCTGCATTCAGCAGTTCACACAGACCCATGATCTGAAATCAGCAGCACATGCATTCACATACATTCTGCATGCACAGAGCCTCTGCAGTCAGCTCACAAAGACAAAGTATCTGCAGAAAGGTCTTTGCAGGCAGCAGGCGCCGCCAGTACATTCACCTCCTCCCCTCTTCTAAGCTCTTCCTCACTGGCTCTTTCTCCCAGCCACCTCCCCCCTGCTCGCTGGCAGAGGCTCCCCTCCTTTTCCTGCAGTTCTGGAAACTGCAGTGCCATCCATCACCCTCCCAACAGGTCCTCGGGCAAAGGAATTGTTTCTTGAAGCTCGATTTTCTCCTGACAGAGAACTTGCTTCACCAAAGGGTCTATCGGAACAGAATCTTCTTCTGGAACACAACACTGTAGGCTGAGTCCTAGTGACCTAACTTATTCTAGCGGAGCCTCATTTCGACATGGAGAAAGCAGGGAGGAAAAAAAACAGAAAAGAGGTTAAGAAGTGGAAAAGAGAAAGTCCTGGTAGAAATTTCAAGAAGGACAACTGGAATAAAAGCAAAAAACAACAACAACAACAACAAAAACCAGACTTAGGAAGGTCAGAGGAGAGAGCTGAGGAAGAGAGAAAATGGAGCTGATGTGAAAGTAAAAGGAGAAACAAAGAACCGAGATAGAATTATGACAGATCAGTTAAAATAGCTTCTCAAACTTTCTGTTACCCAGTAAGTTACTGTGGTAACCCTAGAAGTAGAAGAGATTAGAAAGTTAAAAGAGAATTGGTGAGGGGCGCCGGGGTGACTTAGCTGGTTAAGCATTTGACTCTGGATTTTGGCTCAAGATTCCCTCTCTCTCCTTACCCCTCCCACCGCTCTCCCTCTTTAAATTAAAAAAAAAAAAAAAAAAAAAACCAGTGATAAAGAAAGACTACTGATGAGATTATATATTTTGAAATTCCCTTAAAAGACACCCATCACATATCTGACAAAAGGAAGATTCAAACAACCAATGTGAAAGTATTTAACGATAGTTGGAGAGAAGGTACATTTAAATATCAATTAAAACAGATATTTGTTGCAAATACTGCAGTATTTGAGATATATTAAATATTTATCTGCTGTTTATCTGAAATTCAAATTCATTTGGCTTATCTTATCTACCAATCATATCCTCAGGGGATCTTGACACAAGCTCAGGTCAAGGCTGAGAAACACTGGAACAAAGTAAGCAAGCAGGCATTTAGCAAGACCAAGAGGAAGTGGTTGCAAAGTGTAGATTCCTACCCTCAACACAAACATACGAAATCGCCAAAAGAGCTCAGGAGTTTTTGACATGCACTGGATAATTTTGATATACTTAAGTTTGATAACTCCTGATTTTCTCAATTCTTCCACAGAGCCCTTCCTAAATCTACATGAAATATGTTAAATTAACTAATAAACAAGGGGACCATTAAACTGAGGCTCTACATAAGAAACCATAATCAACCTATAAATATCTCAAGGTTACAAAATTTAAAGCTAAGGACAGCCAGTCACAAATGGCCAAATCAACTAAATGATGAAGCAATTAATCTCCCTGCTTTTGCCTTTTTTCTCTAAAAGTCTCTCTCAGGGGCACCAGGGAGGTTCAGTCGGTTAAGCAGTCGGTTAACTTCTGCTGTGGTCATGGTCTCAGGGTCCTGAGATCGAGTACCATGTTGGGCTCCTGGTTCCGCGGTGAGTCGGCTTCTCCCTCTCCCTCTGCTCTTCCCCTCATATTCTTTCTCTCTCTCTCAAATAAATAAAATCTTTAAAAAAATTATTTAAAAAATTAAAATAACATAATAAATATAAATAATTAAAATTATTTAAAAATTATTTTAAAATTTTAATATGCCTCCATTTATATTTTTAATAGTTCTGGTTATCAAGGAGATCCCTCATAACCCCCAAGGCAAAGAGCAACCCAGTGAGCCAGGTAAATACCCAGTGAGCCCGATAAGTTCACTGCTTTTTCCCTATGTCTGGACGTTAGGGGTTCATGCCTCTCTGACCTTAGCTCTGTAACTTTTGTGTTATGAGCTTGATTTGAGCATTTCTTTTTCCAGACTGGCTTCAGGAATAAGCCAGAAATGAAGTGGGCCCAGCTTGGTGTTGGCAGAGGTCATCAAGAGAACATGACCTCGCCCAGTTGACTGCAAGGTGGACTTGGATAATTGGAGGGCCCTCTCCCTCACCCCATCTTTGGAATGTGCATTCTGTTTGCCTTCCCTATTCCCAGAAGCTTCCCCAAGGACACAGCCTTCAGACAGAAGCATGGTGTTGATGTGGGAAGCAGAGGCAGAAGAAAATTATTAAATTTGCTTACCTAATGACAAGCCCTTGAAACAGGCAGAGTGACTCTCCTCTAGGGACTCAATTACCCTCACCTTGAGGCTTTGCTAAGGCCAAAGGACAATCCTAGCCTGACTGATCCCCTACCCCCAACCAGGATCCTGTAAGTCACTTTAACAATTCCTTAGGAAACTTTATCTCTAAACCTCCAAGATAGTGTCGACAATCATTCCCAAGCATAAGGCCCACTGATAAACATCTAAAGAGAAGTTTTTATTACTGGTAATGAATAACCTTTTCCCCCAGACAATAGCTAGCCCCTCAAGACCCTAGAAACCTTGCTTCCCAAATTCCTTAGAGACTTATAGCATCCCTAATCCCCTCCCCCAATTTACAAGTATGTAATAGACCACTCCTCATGTCCCCAGGGCAGCAGCTCTTCCTGCCCAAGGGTCCTATCCCATGCTTTAATAATCTACCATTTTGCACCAAAGATGTCTCAAGAATTCTTTCTTTGTCATCGGCTATGGACTTTATCTCACCGAACCTCACCTATGTTCTAGAACTTCATCAGTGTTGAGGCTATCTGAACTACAGATGTGACTAAACCCAGGTATCAACTTTTAAGATTTGGCAGGTAGGTCCACAGATCTACTCATCCTGAGGCCCCCTAAGACAAACCTTGTAAGATCTTTTGCTTCTGAATCCTGCCATTTACTCATCTGGAAAAGTCTGCCTTTCCGTCTCTCCTTGTCCACTCCATATAGGTCCAATGGGCAACCCAACAACTGGTAACTGGCGAAAAAATGGGCCTTGGGAAAGAGGTGTATACAAGGGAGATCCCACAGTGGTACTGCCTTCTAAGTCATCGGGAGAGGTGGCTTCTATGTTTGATGCTTATAGATCACTGTATGAGAATAAGGACACCCTGAAAATGCAGGCTGGTTTGATGTGTTTATTTGATGAACTGTAGAGTATTTTGCAGAAAAGGGGGACACATGACCGCTGTGATGGGCTGGCTTCTCCCGTGGACAGCCTAGCCGGCCACCAATATCCAACAAGACACTGAAGCTGGCGTTAGAGCTGGAGGAAGAGCTAAGAGAAGGGCATGAAGGTTTCCACTCTTCTGCTAGCTTTGGGGCTAGCCTAGCTGACAAAGTGGAATAGCGGAATAATCTGGAAACCTCAGTGTGTCATTTTCAAAAGCGAGGGGGGGGGTGCAGATTAAGGTCTGACTGCTTGTGACAAAGCCTGATTAGGATGCTAAATGGTAGAATTCCCTGGAAAAGGGATGTGAATGAAGAGGGTGTTGTGATGATTGACAAGGAAAGGAATAAAATGCCCAGTGCTGTCAATGCCCAAAACAAAAGCAATTTTTAAGTAGCAATCATCCCAAAATGCCTAGGGCAAAAATTTAACATTCTTTTGCTGCTGCCTTGAAACTGTAAATCTTATCATGTCTTTGAAATGTAAAGACCTAGGGGTTATCCAAAACTTTGCAGGAGGAGGCTGAAGATAAAAAAGGAGAAAAAGAGAATTTTTCAGATACAGTCCTTTGTAAGTTCCCTTGACCCTAAAGTACTACACCGTAGCCTCCAAAAGATCACAAATATCAATAAAAAGCTTTAGCCATGGGAGTGAAATAAAAGTTATCTGTACTGATGTATGTTCTGTATATAATCTTTCTTTACCCTCTAGGGCATTGCCAAAATTGACTTATAAAACAGGCAAGGGTTTTTTGTTTTTGTTTTTTTCAAAACTACTAGAAATAATAAGGGTGGAAGGAAATGACTGCATGAAAAGAAGGTAAGGGAAGTAGAATGTGACAGAATTTTTTGAGAGGGTAAAGAAAGATGTGAAGGACATGGTGGCGGGGCAGCGGTTGTTGGGGGGGTAAAGGCGGAAAGAAAGTAATTTTGTCCTAAAATAAAGTTATTGTTCCAAGATGAAAAAAATAATAAGATAGGATAAAGCTGAATGGATACAAAAACTTTTTTTTTTTTTAAGATTTTATTTGTTTATTTGACAGAGATCACAAGTAGGAGAGAGGCAGGCAGAGAGAAGAAGGGAAGCAGGCTCCCTGCCCAGCAGGGAGCCCGATGTGGGGATTGATCCCAGGACCCTGAGATCATGACCTGAGCTGAAGGCAGAGACTTAACCCACTAGCCACGCAGGTGCCCCGATACAAAACTTTTTATTTATTTTATTTAAGAGAGAGACAGAATGAGACAGTAGCAGAGGGAGAAGTAGACTCCCAACTGAGCAGGGACCCTGACTTGGGGCTTGATCCCAGAACCCTGGGATCATGACCTGAGCAGAATGCAGACACTTGACTGACTGGGCCACCCAGGCACCCTTGAATGGATAAAGAAAATTGAGAAAGTTTGTGGGAAAAGAACATTAAAGAATTTTACGTGTAGTCAAGCTAAGATCAGAACGTACTTAAAGTTAAAAAAGAAAAGGACAGTTTTAATATCAAAAGTACACTACTGCATAATTAAAATTTTGCTTCCTTTCTGTTAAATACATTTTCTTAGATTTTTGGTTTGCTCTTAAATTGTAAACAAAGGTTTTTATTTATCTGAATACATAAAACTTCAATGTAATCTGCCAAAAAAAACAAAGATTCTGTGTTTTGTCTTTATCAGGTCTTTGATCACTTAAAAAAAAAGGAGTCTTCTCTCAGAAAAACTGGGTCTTCACAACTATGTAATTTTTATTTTATTTACAGTCATCTCTCTATACCCAACATGGGGCTTGATCTCCAGTCCCCAAATCATGCTCTATTAACTGAACCAGTCAAGGACCCCTGTCCTAAACATTAATACATTTGAATGGTCAACCTGTAAGTCCTGTTGACCCATAATTTTTTTTAAAGAATTTATTTATTTATTTGACAGAGAGAGATCACAAGTAGGCAGAGAGGTAGGCAGAGAGAGAGAGGAGAGAGAGAGAGGAGGAAGCCGACTTCCCGCTGAGCAGAGAGCCCGAAGCGGGACTCGATCCCAGGACCCTGGGATCATGACCTGAGCCGAAGGCAGAGGCTTAACCCACTGAGCCACCCAGGGGCCCCAAGGCCTGTTGCCTCATATGCTCATATGCCAGACTGGGGACCCCATCAAGGCACCCAATACTGTCAAGGTATGGAAGGTACAAGAAACTCACCATGGATCAAGGGGTTATGCCCCTGAGAACACCAAACCTCATCATGCCTGAGAAAGGAATTATCTCCTAAAATTTGCAATGGGACATTGCACAGGATGGATGAGTTACTTTGCATCCCTAGGTAATGGGGAACTACTCAGTCTCCACTGAGGATCCCATTGTCCTGCGGCAAACCAGAGCTGTAGAAACCGTTAGCTAACATCATGCTTAATAGTGAGATACGAGACAGTTTCCCACTAGGATCATAAACAAGGCAAGGTTATCTCCTCTCATCACTGCTTTCAACATTATTGAAGTCTAGCTATTGCAGTAAAACAAGAACAGCAAAGAGGTGTATGCATTGAGAATGAAGAAATAAAATTGTCTTTATTTGCATATGACTCAATCATCTATGTAGAAAATGTCGAGGAATTGAACAAAAAACCCTCCTGGAACTAATAGGGATCATAGCAAGGTTGCAGAATACAAATAATAAAATACTCTTTTTTTTCATATACCAGTAATGAACAACTGGAATTTGAAATTTAAAAAATACAATTTATGGGGTGCCTGGGTGGCCCAGCAGGTTGGGAATCTACCTTCTGTTTTGGGCTCAGGTCATGAACTCAGGGTCGTGAGATGGACCCTGAGCTGGGCTCTTCACTCAATGTGGAATCTGCTTGAGATCCTTTCTCTCTCCCTCTGCCCCTTACCCTGCTCTTGGGCTCTCAAATAAACAAATAAATCTAAAAAATTTAACATTAATGATAACCTGAAAGGAAAAGCCATTTCTTCTCTATTCACAGAAGTTCTGCCAAATGTGTAGGGTTATTTAATTCATTAATCAATTGTCAAACTCCAAGTGGGTATCCCACAGTTAAATTCGACACCAGCTACCTGGAGTTAAGGTCAGATTCCACAAGTCAGAGGCTCAGTCCCACCGATGACTCCCATCTATCAACTGACGTCCTGCCTCCAGTACTTCTAACAACTAGAAATCAGGAGTCCATCCTGGAGTTCAATAATTTGCTAGAATGGCTCACAGAAATCAAGGAAGTGCTTTCCTTACTGCCCACTTATTACAATGAGTACAACTCAGGAGCAGCTCAATGATGAGGTCGCATAAGATAAGGTATGAGGAATGAGTGCACAGAGTGATGAGGGAGCGGAAGGCTGGCTGAACACAGCACAAGCAGATACCCTGCAACCCCCACCCCGCTGGGTGGGACATGTGTGACATTTTCCCAGGAATCTCCCATCGATCTTGATCTTATTGTTAATACCTTCCTAGAGGGGAAAACCACCTTAATTTGATAATGGCGAGGGCTCTGGTATTTTGCACGTATATCCTCTTTAGCATATGAAATTTCTTTTGAACACTCCCCTTTCCTTACTGCCCCCAACTCCACTCCTCAAGACCCCGGTGCAGCAGCTTTTTCTACCCATGGGTCTGTCCCCATGCTTTAATAAATCACCATTCCTCACCAAAGGCATCCCAAGAATTCCTTCTTGGTTGTGGGCTCCAGACCTCACCCCACCGAACCTCACCTATATTCCAAAACCACCTCAAGAACTTCCATGTTATCCCAGAATGTGTTCACCCAAACAGCAGCTCTTCAAATCCGGCTGATGGAGATTTCATTACAAAGGGGTAAATGGATTTCATTACATCAAAGGCCAGGAGGAGTTACTGCTTCCCTGGAGGTAGGACTCAAAGTTCCAGCCCTCTAACCACGTGGTTTGTTCTCCTGGCAACCAGCAATCCATCCCAAGGTTCTCCATCCTTGAGCCCTGAGCTGGCAACCACCAGTCACCTCATTAGCATAGAAAAAGACACGAATCGATGCCAAGAGTTTTAAGAACTGTATGTGAGGAGTTAAGACTGAATATATATTACTTACGATGTCCCAGCACCAAATAAAACCAATACTTATATACAAATCTGAAAAAACTTAGTATAAAGCTACGGTAATCAAGACAGTGTAGCATTGGCAAAGGAATAGACAAATACATCAAAGTAACAGAACAGAGGACTCAGAAATAGACCCACATAGAGTCAGCTGATCTTTGGCAAAGGAGCAAAGGCTATACAATGGATCAAAGACAGTCCAACATATCATGCTGAACAACTGGACCGCCACATGCAAAAACAACAACAAAAATCCACTAATCTAGAAACAGAACTCACAGGCTTCTCATGATCTCAGGGTTATGAGTTCAAGTCCCGTGTTGAGCATAAAGCTTACTTTTAAAAAAACTAGGCAGAGCACTTTTAGGGCAGTGAACCACTATGATACTCTAATGGTGTTGTCATGACCACAGAACTTAAAACAGAAAAAATGAACCTTAAGGTAAACTCTGGGCTTTGGGTGATAGCGATGTGTTGATGAAGAGTCAGTGATCCGGCTTTAGAATACAGGAGAGGTTTGGCGGGGTGAGGTCCAGAGCTGATGACCAAGAAAGAATTCTTGAGACAACTTTGGTGCAAAATGATGGTTTTACTAAAGCAGGGGGACAGGACCCTTGGGTGGGCAGGAGCTGCTGCCCCAGGGTTTAGCGGGGACTGATTAGATACTTGGGAGTTGGGGGAGGTAAGAAGGGTGGTTCCAAAAGAGCGCCCATAAACTAAAGATGACCCATAGGATAATGCTAAAGAGGACAAGGTAAGGCTATTTTCACCTCTAGCAAGGTATTAACATTAAAATAGTTGGGAGATTCCTGTAAGAAGGTCACATAGATCCCACCCGGACTTGGGTGGGGAGCGGTTTGCAGGGTGTCCATTTATGCTTTGCCCTCTGCTTCCTTAATCAGTGGTTAACAAATGCTTGGCTCTAACAGTGGGTGAGGATGTGAGCGTGGGGAGCAAAGCGTATAGAGGAATTTTCTGTACTTTTTACTTAATTTTTGTTGCAAACATAATACTGCTTAAGTCTGTTACAGAAAGAAAGAAAATCAGTGGGTTTAATATGGATTAAACTTCTCCAGGCATCCGAGAATAACTTTGGGTAGAATTAGCTGTGTTCATGGTGATCTTGCTCTTCAAACATTTCAGTCATTTAAGAGATTCTGCCTTATCTGCACCCAATAACTAACCATTCTGCTATTTCCTTTTTTTTTTTTTTTAAAGTAAGTTCTAGGCCCAAGGAGACTTGAACCCACAAACGTAGTGATCAAGAGTCACATGCTTTAATGGACCGAGCCAGGGAAGCCCTCTCACTGCTCCATCATCAAAATGGATCAAGTCACTTGTTCTTCGTATGTCAAGGACTAAAGTTCAGGATCACTTCTCTTTCCCACTAAACTGACTCCTTGAATGCAGGAACTGTGACTGATAAAACTTTTTTTTTTTTTTTTTTTTTTAAGTAATTTATACACCCAACATGGGGCTCCAACTGATGAACCTGAGATCAAGAGTCACATACTCTACGGACTGAGCCAACCAGGTGTCCCTGATTCATCTTTTTGTAATTACCAGTACTTAGTGAAGTGGCTGGCATTGAGATACCAATCAGAATATAAATGAAGTACAGTTCTGAGTCATTAGAAATCTTCCATCTCATTAAGCATAGCTCAAGAGTCATCATACATGAATATCAATAGACAGTTGGAATAGCAAATGCTTTGCGAGAAAAACCAGCAAAACTGCCTGCCGGGCCTAAAGAAGTTATTTGCTGCCCTCTTGTGATCAGTTTTAGGAACTACAGCTTCTCCCCTTTCCACTCCACTTCTGATGCACAGATTGAGTCTCTACGCTCAGTTTTGGGTATACAACAGTAAACAATCTGTCCACACTGAGCCACTCATTGTAGTGGAGACACTCTTGAAAGCAATCTTAAGGAGATATTACCTAAGCTGAGGTGAAAAGGATGAGTAGCAATTAGCCAGATGAACATAAAAATTGTGGGAAATTACCTATGGTGGAGGTGTGGCAAAGAGAATGTAGCATATACAATGGCTTAGAAGAGAGAACCTGCAGCTTTTCAGAAGTGCAAGTAGGGGCGCCTGGGTGGCTCAGTTGTTAAGTGTCTGCCTGCTCAGGTCATGATCCCCCCCACTGGGCTCCCTGCTCAAAGGGAAGCCGGCTTCTCCCACTCCTACTCACTCTGCTTGTGTTTCCTCTCTTGCTGTGTCTCTCTGTCAAATAAATAAACAAAATCTTAAAAAAAAAAAAAGTGCAAGTAATTCAGTATAGGCGGTAAGCAAGGTGCAAACATTCTCGAAGGAGTGGGTGGGCTGGAGCACTGGTGATGAGAGATAAAAACATTTTATTTATTTATTTGAGAGAGAGCACAAGTGGGGGGAGGGGCCGGGAGCGGGGAAGGGCAGAGGCCCAGGGAGTATCTTCACTGAGCTCGGGACTCAGTCCCAGGACCCCAGAGATCAGGACCTGAGCCGAAGGCAGATGCTTAACAGGCTGAGACACCCAGGCACCCTGAGAGATAAAAAATATAAATAGCCCTGTATACACACTAAGAATTCCATCCATACTCTAAGGATGAGGAACCTTTGATGTCTTTAAGCCAGAAAGTGACTTCATTTGACCAGCGCTAGAAATAGGGCTCTTTGTGCTTTGTGTTATTAGGAACGAGAGTGGAGAAATGTTGGAACTGGGAACAATGGTTGGGCTGAACTCAAGTGGTGATGGCAAGAATGGACAGAATGGACGGATCATAAAGATGAAGGAAGTAAGATCCGTAGAATTTTGATGACCAAGGGTGTGTGAGGAGGACTCAGGGTTGAGGGGAAAGAGCAATGGGGAGCCTGAGCTTGACTTGCCATACTTCAATTCAGTAGCTGGCCAGATATCGGCAGCACAGTCCTAAGGCGGATGGAGATGAGACCACAAGGGGAAGAAGATGACTTCACTTTAGACACCAAGCCATCAGGATTTAACTTAGTCAACATTTATTTCAACCTCCTTCTTGGGTACCTCCCTGCATTCCACGGCAGAAAACTAAAAACCACACACTCTAGACTCTCCTACAGCTGAAGCTAGGATGTTACTTAGTTCCAGCAACCATGTGCACTAGGAGACTTGGGGTCAAAACCAACATAAGTGAGGCAGAGCCAGGGTGGTTCTAGAGCCGGAGTGGTGAGCTCTCAGTCTAGAAGGTACCCTTGTGATGCTGTGAGGGGCACTAGAGTCTCCTGGTAGTCACTCCTGAAAGCTCAGCCAGAGTCTGCTCTGCTCTTTAGCTTTCTCTCCTGTCAGGGGAAGTCTGACTGACTCAGTGTGCCTGTGGGACCATCATGCCAATAGAGACGTGCTGTTGGACTCACAGATGTGGAGCTCAGGGGACAGATGTGGGTTAGAGTAAGGTGTGGATCTGGGAGCCTAAGTCTGTAGAGGGAAAACACAGACACGGGAGTGAATGTGACTGAGAGATCAAGTATAATGACGAGGAAGGACCCGGGCAAGCACCTTGACAACTACCAGCATTTAAGTGTGAACAGAAGAAAAAGTAATGTGAAAGGACACTGGCCAAGGCAAAGAGAGAAAAAGGGATGAAGGGTCAGAGATGCCCAGGGAAGGGGATATTTCAACCAGGAGGACGGGTCAACAGTGCAGAAAACAAGAAAATGAGAGCGAAGTTGTCCTTTGCATTGTTTAGAGAAGTGAAGGAGGTCTCCAGGAAAGCGCAAAATACAAATGTCGCCCCCAAGGCACTTACCTAGGCTGTTGAAAAGATTCGCTGCAATGAAGATGGCTACGCATTTTCTGCCACTCCTCCCACGAAGAGGGAGTCTGTTGCTCCTCCCCCAAAATTGGAACTGACGCTCGAGACTTGTTTCGACCAATAGAACGTGGAAGAGGGATGCTGGGTAACCTCTGAGGCTGAACCTTGAGAGACCTCTGCCTCGTCCTTTGTGTCTTGGAATGCTCTATCTCAACCCATGGCTATGCTGTCGAAACCCAAATGAGTCAACACGGCATGGAGAACCATGGCCCGCGACCGCGTCGTGGATTCCTGTGGGCAGCAAGCAGCACACACCACTCCGGGAAAAGAATACATGTTTTGTTAAAGAGCACTACTAAGGGAACTGGGGAGAAAATCTTCAAGTGGAAAGATACCAACTGTTCATGATAACCAATCGGAATGCAGTGTTCGAATGTGTGGTACTGCCCTCCTGCCTATCACCATCTTCCAGACAGCTCTAAGAGCCCCCTTCCCTCTTCTGCCAGAAGAATTACAGGCCAGCTGGCTGGCTCAGTCATAGCGCCTGCCGCTCTGGATCTCAGGGTTGTTGAGTTCAAGCCCCACATTGGGTGTGGAGCCTACTTATGAGGAGTTCCAACTTTAATGACCATCCAGTCCATCATTGTTTCTAGAAATAGATCAAGGTTAAGTCACTAAAGAAGTCTATCAGCAAAGAAAGAATTACCATAGCTTGCCTTAAGGAATGTAAGCAAAATAATGGCAAAATATTGCCCACTTTATTTCTACTCTATTTCAAATGTCTATAAAAGAATGGCGGGAGTGTAGGAAGTTTTACCTGTTTGTTGAATAAATATTCTATATTATTTATTTATGAAAGTTTTTGTTTTGTTTCAGTAATCTCTACACCTAAATTGGGGCTCAAGCTTGCAACCCCAACATCAAGAGTCTCACACTTGGAGCACCTGGGTGGCTCTGTTAAGCCACCAACTCTTGGTTGGGCTCAGGTCATGATCTCAGGGCAGTGAAATGGAGCCCTATGTGAAGCTCAGGGCAGAGATGGCTTGGGATTCTCTTCTCTCCCTCTGCTCCTTCCCTGCTCACATCTGCTCAGGCTCGAGCACTCTCTCTCTCTCAAATAAATAAATTAATAAATAAAATAAAAGTAAATAAATAAATAAAGCAATACAAATCCACTGACTGAACTACCCAAGCAAAGTGAGTAGGTTTATTTTAATTACTCATAGTCATTTATGCAGGAACTCACTCCAATATATAAACTAAACACCAAAATAAATTCATTTTTACAGTGTCCTTTTATTTGTGGAAGCGGTACATTTAAATTTACAAAAATCTTCAATAGCACATTTAAAAATTTAAGTTCCTTTTTCAGGTTTTTTCCTCCAGGCAAATTACTTAAATTCTTTTAGTTCTTTCTTGCAAAACAGATTTTCTAATTGTTTGGATTTTTTTTTAACATTTTATTCTTTTTTAAAAATTTTCTTAAGATTTTATTTATTTGAAAGAAAGAGAGGGAGAGAGAGACTCCCCACTGAGCAGGGAGCCTGACACAGGCTAGATCCCAGGAGTAGGCGATCATGACCTGATCCAAAGGCAGAGGCTTAAATGACTGAGCCACTCAGGAGCCCCTAACATTTTAAAGTAATCTACACACACACTCAGCATAGGGCTTGAACTCACAACCCAGAGATCAAGCATCAGACTGAGGCAGGCAGGTGCCTCAAATTGTTTGATTCTTTTTTTTTAAGATTTTATTTATTTGACAGACAGAGATCACAAGTAGGCAGAGAGGCAGGCAGAGAGAGACGAAGGGAAGCAGGCTTCCTGCTGAGCAGAAAGCCCAATGCAGTGATGCAGTGCAGGCCTCCGTCCCAGGACCCTGGGATCGTGATCTGAGCCGAAGGCAGAGCCTTTAACCCACTGAGCCACCCAGGCAAACCTGGTTCTTTTTTTATGGCCTACATTTCAAGTAAATTGTACCACTAAATTATATAAATTCATAGTGGATATTAAAGGATCGTTCTGTGATTTCCACATGAGTTCTATCTCTCCCATCTTGTTTCTTTCTCCTTTTCTTGCGTCTTACTGTGTGTGTATTTCCCTTCTCTTCTCTCCCCTCTCCATTACCTGTTGTTTCCTTTCATCTCTCTTTTCTCTATGCTTTCCTATAAATGTGCTAATTTCAAAAGGAGCATAATCATATTTTTAACATGGTGTCTTCCATATGGTCAATGTTCCATAAAAATTAGTCATTACTATTAACTAGTCTATATTAATAGCTAACACATAATAATAGCTAATTTTGCCTTCCATATAAGTGTATCAATATTATAAGACATTATTATATACTATATACAGTTAGAAATCTGTTATTTATTTATATAATAAATGAAATGGTTATGATTATAGGATAGGACATATTCCTTATCTATTTAGCAGCTTAAAGCACCAAAAATTTATTTTCCCCAAGTTTATGTTGATTAGGAATGCAAGTGCAGCTTAGCCATGTACCTCTGGCTCAGGGTCTCACAAGGCTATCGCCGAGATATTGGCTGGACCTGCAGTCTTCAAGGTCCAACTGAGGGAAGATCTACTTCCAAGGTCATTCACGTGGCTTTTTGTGGTCCTGAGGTGGATGACTGTTGTTGACTAAGACACATGCCTTCTCTTGCATGAGCATTACTATAGAACAGCTCACAGCACGGCAGCTGGCTTTGTTCAGAGCAACAGCAAGCAAGAGATCAAAAGAGAGCACTAACGCTAGAAGCCAGTCTTTGTAATATCATGTGGGAAGGTACACGCCATGCCTTTGCGGCATCGCATTTGTTAGTGGTCCCAAAATCCAGCCCACACTCAAGGGCATAAAGCACAGGAGGTGGGGATCCCGAGGCGGGGGCCTGGGTGGGGGGTAGATCCTGCAGGCTGCCTAGCACATATAATCTCTAAAAACATAAATATGTATCGTATAAATCTATCAAACTTATGAGCTATTGTTATTTTATACCCTGAACGTTCCCGTTTCTTTCCCCGTATCTGCAAAGTACACACTTTCTGTTTTGCTTGTTTTCTGATGTGTAGAACAGGGAGATGGAGATTTCCTGCTCAGTGTGAACATCTAGTATTTGTCCTATTTTGCTTGTTTATAGACACAGTTATTTATAAATTTTGTTGTTGTGGGTTTCAGGAAACTTAGAATCCTGAACCTGGATTGAGCATCTTTCCTCATTTTACATTTGTGTCGTCAAGAGAGTGCGGGGGTATGATGCAAGACCACCAGGGCCAACAGACTCACCCAAACCAAAGTGATGGGACCCAAGTACTAATCACTGTAGATATAAATCACATGTATCACACGCACTGACTTTACAGCCTTCCTGCCAAGATTCCTTTGTTTCTAGACTAACTGTTGCCCAATTTCTGGGGCTATTTCCTTTTGCTCTAATTCCCCTCTGATCACTTCACTACATTGACTATTTGTTTTACTTGCTCTACTCCTTGTGTATACTCAAACTACTTTCTTCTCTAGAATTCTATCCTCTCCTTCTTTACACTTGACTCAGTTTTTGAAATTTTTGTTAAAGGTTTATTTGAGAGAGAGAAAGGGAGAGCATGAACAGGGGTCGGGGCAGAAGGAAAGGGAGAAACAGACTCCCAGGGGAGCAGGGAGCCCGATGAGGGGCTCCATCCCAGGATGCTGGGATCATGACCTGAGCCGAAGACAGATGCCTAACTGCAGAGCCACTCAGGCACCCCAGTTTTTGAAAGTCTCTACGTGGAAATCGCAAGTTACAATTTTAAGTCATCATCTCAACTCAATTCAAATGGCCAAATTTTGACTTTTCAGTGCTAATCATAATATCAGCCAGAGATGAGTAAGACCTAGCCTCTGCAATCAAGGAACATGGTCTAATCGGGAATAGAAACATGCAAATGAAAGAATACAACAGAGTTGGGGCGCCTGAGTGGCTCAGTGGGTTAAGCCGCCGCCTTCGGCTCGGGTCGTGATCCCAGGGTCCTGGGATCGAGTCCCGCATCGGGCTCTCTGCTCGGCAGGGTGTCTGCTTCCCCCTCTCTCTCTGCCTACTTGTGATCTCTCTGTGTCAAATAAATAAATAAAATCTTAAAAAAAAAAAAAAGAATACAACAGAGTTGATGACATGATTATAAAAATAAAGAGGTAGCTCAATAGAGAGAATGATAAGCTCTTTGGAAGCAGGGGCACCTGGCTGGCTCAGTCAGTAGAGCATGTGACTCTCAATCTCAGGGAGGGGAGTTCAAGCCCATGCTGGGAGCAGAGCATACTTTAAAACAAAAAACGGGGCACCCGGGTGACTCAATTGGTTGAGCATCTGCCATGGGCTCAGTCTGTGATCCCAGGGTCCTGGGATCAAGTCCCACTCTGGGATCCCTCTTCAGTGGGGAGCCTGCTTCTTCTTCTCCTTCTGCAGCTACCCCTCACCCCCGCCCCGCCACTCATGTTCTCCCTCTCTCTTTCTCTCAAATAAGTAACATCCTTAAAAAGCAAACAAAAAACAAAAATAAAAACAAAACAAAACAAAAACTCTTCAGAAGCAGAGGAGACCAGGAAAGATTTGTGGGAAGAGAGAGCATCTAACCTGGGTTTTGAAGTACCTATGAGCATTTATTTACTGGTGTCAGAAAGGAAGACTTGTGTCAGAAAGGATGGAACACAAAGTCCAAAGCACAGAGGCACGAAGTGAGTTACAGTTAGTCTGGGCTCCTGAGAAGTGGGATGTTGTCTGACGACATATGTTTGCTAGCATCTGACTCCTACACTGAGTCCATCTTTTCAAGTTTGGCTGTTACTAGTTTATTGCTTCATTTCTCTACACACACAGCTCTCTGCCTTTTCTCCTTTCCCACCTCCTATAATTCTCCTCCCTTCTTGCCTTCCTTTTATGGAAAAATTTTTCCCCCCCGCATTAGGCCCTGGATTTAATTTAGCTAGAGCAGACTGTAGTAATAACGTTTCTGTACATTTGCCCAGAGGCCTTCGGTTAATGGGTGCATTCTTTACAGACCAATAAACAGAAGAAGAGAGTCAGCGTGCCGTGCTGTCTTGCATGTCTTCCTCCCTTCTGTTTCCTTGCACTTTACCCATGAACTGGACACCCTTTTGGAAAACAACACTTTTCCTAGGTAACCCAAACGTTTCCTTGCCAGCATGGAGTGGCTTCTGCACCTGCTGGTCAGTATCTTGGTGCACCTTCCTGCTGCTGGAGAACCTGCTCTCCACCCCCAGAGATCAGCCTGTGTTAGATAGCAGCACAGACTGCTACCCCAGAAGTCCTTCCCCAGTGTCAGTGAGAACCTCAGAAAATTATAGCCTCGGGGCTCTGAATGGCCGATGCTTATTTTTGACTATTGGTGACGATCGCGACGCCGTGTACTTCAATGATAAACTGATATCGGAATAGAAAAGAGGCTCACCAAATCACCTTGAGAAAAGGAACTCTGAGGTTCTCCAAACCCGAGGTTCTAAGCCTAGGCTCTGAAAACAGAAGGGGAACAATGCAAGAGGAAAGGGGCCACCACAACCTCAAGGAAGAAAAAAAAATTCATCAGACTACTTTAAAACGAACTGTGTTCTTGAATGCCCATAAGCCCAGCATGAACAGATGATGATGGTCTCTACTTTCCCCCACTCCGTGTTTACTGGATTTCCTCTACTTTCCTTCTAAGCCGCTGCTGCCTGCCCTCTCCCTGTGCCTTATACTATGAACATTCTGTTCCATTTTCACTGCCCCAACTCCAGACTCCCTCCTATGACCCCAGGAGAGCACCCCCTCCTATTGCCTGGGGAGGTTTTCCTATGCTATGGTGTCAAGTTGGGCCAACACGTTGAGGTCATTGCTGTCCCTGCCAAATGACTGGCCCGAGTTCAGTTTGTCCATCTGTCTGAGCTTCATGGAAAACATGATTGTTGCTCTAAGCTCGCTATTATATGTCCAGCCTTAGTTCTGCTTCACATCTGGCTTTTTTTGTTTCTTTCCCCACCCCCACCTCCCTGCCTTTTCTCTCCCTCTCATCAGACTAGAATCACATCTGTTTTTCCAGGATCTGCACTCTCACTGCAGAGCAGATGGGCGAAGAGCAAGTTCTCAGCCAGGCAGATGAGGAAGAGCTCAATCTGGTACTCAGCTCTGTTCTAGAGGCTGGCCAGAACCCACATATCTCAGAGATGGGCACGTATCTGTCCTTTGGAGGAACCAAAGGTGCTATTTCCTTATTTCTGATTATGTCCATTGCTCTGCCTTCCTCCCAACTAACTAGCTTCCATCCTTCCTCTCTTTTCCTCCCTTCCTTCTCTTTGTTACTTTTTTTCCTTTTCTAATCTATACTCTGCGAACATGATCTGCTCTGTCTACCTGTATTCTCCTCTAATGTAGCTCCTCAGGGAGACAGACAATGTAGACTTAAGGAGCTCACACGGAATGAAACTTACACCCTAGTAAATGCACAGCAGCTCAACAATCCCTCAGATTTGCATTTCTGTAATTCAAATTTATTCCCTCCAAAGTGGAGACATTTTTACCAGCGTAGCCCCTCAGTCTCAATGAATAAGAACAAATACAAAGTCTTTAAAACTCCTGGATCACAGAAAGTGTCATCTACTTATGACATGATGTGGGGGAAAGTACTGTTGGAAAATAAGGCCAGAAAAGTGAGCTTGGCTCCCAGTTTTCTTTGGGCTTCTAATGGCCTTTTCTCCTGAAGATTCCAGAAACCAGGATTCTGAGCATAAATCTAAACAAAGTCAAAAGACAGAAGAAGACTAACATGTCTTCTCACAGAGCTCCTCCCCACTTCAAAAGGATTCAGACAGTACTATATTTTTCAACTTTTCCTAACAGCCAACCCTCCTCTTGGACAAAACTCATGTGGTGTCTGTGTGTGTTTGAATATGGAATAAATAGGATTCCCGGGGGTGGGGGAACCACATTCTTGAATGTGTGTGGGTCAAGAAAGAGAAAAAAGAGAAAGAGAGAAATATAGGAACATAAAGGAATTTGTTGGTGGTGAAGAGATGAATGCTGAAGAAGACAGCGAGACAGGAGGATGGAGAAGATTCAAACATGGAGGACGGACAGAGAAGGGCAGAAGAAGAAGGATGGCCGACCATCCAAAGATGAAAAGGAACCCAAGGCAGAAAGGGGCTGGGGACTAGGGACTGGGGCCAGGTTGCAAGAGGGAAAAGAAGCTCATGGAAGAAAGGCTTTTGCCAGCAGAAGCCCGGCCTCCCAGGGAACAGCAGCATCCCTCACTGGTGTGGTCATAACCTTTGGAATGAGGGTGTGAGTGACTGCAAAGCCCCAGCCCCCTTCTCATTCCCGCCTCATCACACTCCTCCAGCCTGGCTTTCTCTCTCTCTCTCTCTCTCTCTCTCTCTCTCTCCCCCTCGCTCTCCCTCATCTCATTGTTTCAGAGTAGGCCAAATTTGAAGTCCTTCCCAGGGAGTGGCCCTGTTCATCTTATTCTCCAGCCAAAGTAGAAACAGCGTGAGAAGGAGAGAGGCCCATTCGGCCGCCAAAGGACTCGGTGGACAGAGCAGAGGAAAAATACACAGTGAGTTGTTTGATTGTACAAAACCCTAGACAGACAGAGGGTGTGCGGGGTGAGAGTGTGTGTGTGTGTGTGTGTGTGTGTGTTGAAACTGAAAGGCCGGAGGGGGGCCGTGGGGAATGTCACTGACTTGGATTGAGTGAATACCCCATTTATCCTTGGAATTCAAGACGAGACACCAAGATAAGTGGAAGATATTTAAAAGTCACGGATACCAAAAAACTAGACACCGGGGGTGAAAGTGGCCACACACTGGGGGCAACCATGCACCATCGAGAGTATATAGTTTCCTCTGACTTGGCAGAAAAAAGGCATGAGAATGAGAGTAATGGTAAGTGATCAAAGAGAGAATTTGAGGGAGAAATGTTGGGTGAAAGAAAAGAGAAAAGGTTGGAGTTGCACAGGGGACCAGGGAAAGCCCTGGGCAGACAAAGAGACAGGGACCCTCCAGGCAGCCCTGCCTGGGCCTCAGATGCTGATGTGTCCTGAACATCACAGCTTCTCCTCTCCCAACACCACTCTCAGATATGCTGCTCTTGGGACCCAAGGTGCTGCTGTTCCTCACTGCCCTCCTCATCCCCTCTGGTGAGTCCCTCCCTTCAATCTTTTCTCCAGCTCCTGGGGGGAATGTGGAGCTGTAGATTATGGGGTGGGATGGTGATGGGGACTGGCAGCAGTCGTTCTGGCTCCCGAGTTCTAGAACTAATATTCAAGAAAAGGGCAGATTTGTGTCTGACAAGCAGGGGCTGGGATGAGACCAGAGATGATCTCGGACTTGGGAAGTATGTGGAGGGTTATGAATATAAGATCCACACAAATGCTTATTAACCCCAAAAGACGGTCACACACACACATCAATGTACCGGTCAACAGAGGAAAGAGAAGCTGACACGCCAATGTATTTGCAAACATACGGAGACAGCTAATAAGAAACAGTTAATAAGAAACGGGACCAAATTCAGTGCGTGAAGGGGCACAGTGGGAATATATACACTCACACCTACCCACACTAGCTCCGGCACACACACACATGCATTCACATGCACACAAACGTGCCAAGCTATGCGCTAAAGAAAAGCTATCACAGATGTCACAGAACAGAGCTGAAAGATTGGCCATGGAAAGGGAATCTTGGCACCTTGAAGAAATCCTGCTCTATTTTCTCATGCTGCCAGGTCCACACTGTCAGAAAATTACTTTGTGCCTTGTTCATAGTGTAGTTCGTACTATGGCTGTGGGGTTAGGACAGGACACTTCAGAAAGGCTGTTAGCCCCGACTGCTGAACAGGATCTGACTCCTGCTAGGGAATGAGGGCAAGAGGGCATCCCATGTCAGGGCTTGGCAAAGCAGGGCTTTATTCTCAGGAATGTATTTTTCTTGAGGGTTTCCATGTCAGCACTAATGGTCTGAGTGATTTTGTACTGAACTATACAGAAATAGAATGCAGAAAAATAAAGTACAACCATTTCCCATCATTTTTTGATTCATCCTATAAAAGCTTGATGGGGGGTAGAGCTGGAGTCATTTATCTCTCTTCTCTGTCCTTTGGTACAGATTGGACACCACTAGGAGTCCGTGGTCAACGAGGAGGTAGGTAAACCTTTGGAACTGTACTCTTCTGTGTTTTGAGTATATATTTACGGAATCTCTACCCCCAGTGTGGGTTTGAACACAAGACCCCGTGATTCAAGAGTAATATGCTCTTCCAGCTGAGTCAGTCATGTGCCCTATCTGCTGGGGATATAAGAATAATGCAGATGAATGGTCAGAGTTAAAGCATCTATGATATAACAGAGAATCACATTGCCTAAGTATGGAAAATCGGATTCAGCTCACCAGTTTCCACAACCCTGTTATCCTGTTCATCAAAGTTCCTTGCCTTTATTTTTTTTTTAAGATTTTATTTATTTATTTGACAGAAAGAGACACAGCAAGAGTGGAAACACAAGGAAGGGGAGTGGGAGAAGAAGAAGCAGGCTTCCCACCCAGCAGAAAGCCTGATATGGGACTCGATCCCAGGATTCGGGATCATGACCCGAGCTGAAGGGAGATGCTGTACAACTGAGCCACCCAGGAGCCACAAACCTTCTTACTTTTTATTTATTTATTTATTTATTTATTAAAAATATCATTGTATATACTATTTTTTTTAAAGATTTTATTTATTTATTTGACAGAGAGAAATTACAAGTACACTGAGAGGCAGGCAGAGAGAGAGAGAGAGAGAGAAGGAAGCAGGCTCCCTGCTGATCAGAGAGCCCGATGCGGGACTTGATCCCAGGACCCTGAGATCATGACCTGAGCCGAAGGCAGCGGCTTAACCCACTGAGCCACCCAGGCGCCCCCCTTCTTACTTTTTAACAAGTGAAATACCTTGCCTAAATCCTCCTCTATACCCATCTCTTGTTTCCTCTCTCCTATATGTAGCTCTTATCTCACTGAGAAAACCCTACTAATCTTAACAGCTTTTTCCTATCCATGTAGCAACAGAGAAACTAACATGCAGACAGAATAAAAAGTCATCTCAGTACTACAGCGAAATTCTGGCACTAATGGCAGAAACCAAAAGTTTTGGTTTCCAAGTGGCCACTTCCTACAGCTTGATGATGGAAACTCCAATCAAACATCTCCACTCTGCCTCTAGACATTCAACATTATTACAATTTATCTCTTACTTTTCCCAACTCCTGAGAACACAGCAGTATGTAACCCATTAATGGACCATAAAATCAAATTAGCAGATCACAATGGGTAATTTTTAATGAATTAGTACAGACTAAAATAAAAGCGGGGTACATTGCAAGAACATTTCCAGAGTAAAGCATTATCTTTTTAAACTCATTTCAGTTTTCTATGTGTGCATTGGGGCACAATATAATTTCTTTCTGTACATCGTGGTACAGAAGATAAAAATAAAGAAACACAACTTTTTTTTTTTTAATCTGTTTCAGGTAAAGAATTCTGAATCCCAAATTTTCTGAGCCTTCAGAGTTCAGCATTAGCAAAGAACTTTTGCATTCATTCTCTGGGCTGGTTAAAGTCTAGTCCTTGTCTACAAGTTTGGGGTGCTTTTCTAGAAGAAATATGATATGATTAAAATGCTTACTTAAGGGGCACCTGGGTGGCTTGGTAGGTTAAAGCCTCTGCCTTCCACTCGGGTCATAATCCCTGGGTCCTGGGATGGAGCTCTCTGCTCAGCGGGGAGCCTGTTTCTTCCTTTCTCTCTGCCTATCTCTCTGCCTACTTGTGATTTCTGTCAAATAAATTAAATCTTAAAAAAAAAAAATGCTTACTTAAGGGGCACCTGAGTGGCTCAATAGGTTAAGCATCTGCCTTCGGCTAGGGTCATGAGCCCAGGGTCCTGGGGTTGAGCCCCGTGTGAGCTCTCTGTTCAGTGGGGAGTCTGCTTCTCCCTCTCCTTCTGCTGCTGTTCCCCCTGCTTGTGCTCTCTCTCTCCCCAACAAATAAGTAAAGCATTTAAAAATAAATATAAAATAAAATGTTTATTTAAGGGGCTCCTGGGTGACTCAGTCAGTTAAGTGTCTGCCTTTGGCTCAGGTCATGATCCGGGGGTCCTGGGATAGAGCCTGCATGGGACTCTCTACCTCACAGGGGAGCCTCCTCCTCCCTCTGCCTGCTGCTATCCCTTCCCATGCCCCCCCCCCCCCCCCCCGGCTGCTTGAGCCATGCTTTCTGTCCCTAATAAATAAAATCTTTTTAAAAAATTGCCTACATAGGGGAAGGCTCGGTAGCTCAGGGGTTAGAGCACTGGTCTTGTAAAAATTGCCTACTTAAGGGGTGCCTGGGTGGCTCAGTCGTTAAGGGTCTGCCTTCAGCTCAGGTCATGATCCCAGGGTCTTGGGATCGAGACCCACATCAGGCTCTCTGCGGGGCAGGAAGCCGGCTTCTCCCTCTCCCACTCCCCCTGCTTGTGTTTCTGCTCTCCCTGTATCTCTCTCTGTCAAATAAATAAATAAAATCTTTTAAAAAATTGCCTACTTAGGATTTCTTTTCAGAGAACATGAATCCTAGATAAGCATTTATGCGGTGGTAGCTCACGGGAAAGATGGATAATCTGAGGAATACACCAAAAACCAGTACTCCATCCAGAAATTCTGAGGTGACGGCAAGGACTCATTCTTAACCCCTCTGCTCACCCACCGGTTCACTTGCATATCTGTGAGCGACTGGACTGGAATGCAGATAGAAAAGGAACTGGCGGCATTTAGCTACACCCTGGAAAGGCTCCACTCCGCTCTTAAGGGTTTTTGGAAGGACTCGCGCTAGGGGTTTTTCAAACGTCCTAGGGATTGGAACAGACTTCGATTTCTTTTACCAAAATTTCATCTGAAATACGAAAGCTAATGCTGAGTGTTAACTATAAAAGGGCTCTTTTGTCAGATCTGATGACTTTCTACCTGGAATTTTTTAAAAAAGAGGATTATGTAAGCAGCGGGGGAAATTGCTTCAGAATGCATTATTTGCGTTTTGCCTCTGCCACAGTGGTCAATAGCTCTGGCATGCTTTATAAAAACGCTATTTTCTCCAGACAAAACGTAGCATTTAGACGCTGAAGTTGTAAGGAAAAAGTCAAAGCAAACTATTTGCTGACCCCTAGTGGGCAAACGAGATTATGACGATAAGTCATCTGCAAGAAAGAGTAATTATAGATGGGATATTTAAATAATTAGGTGTTAACATTGCGTTGTTATTTTGCTTTTTAAAGTTGAGACGATTTGGGGCGCCTGGGTGGCTCAGGGGGTTGGGCCTCTGCCTTTGGCTTAGGTCATGATCTCAGGGTCCTGGGATGGAGCCCTGTGTCGTGGGGCTCTTTGTTCAGCGGGGAGCCTGCTTCCCTCCTCGGCTCACTGCCTGCCTCTCTGCCTACTTGTGCTCTTTTTCTCTGCCAAATAAATTAATAAAACCTTTAAAAAAATAATAAAGTTGAGAGAATTTGTTTTAAGTAGTGCTGTTATTTATAGTTTCAGATACAGTTTTCTTAGCATATCCTAATAGATTCCACCTTAAGACCTGGACCATTTATTTTTTTATTTTTCCTACTGCCTTTACTTTCCAATGATTAACTGCAAGGTATTCTCTACAAACACACCCTCTCTTCTCTCACCTCACTTCTTCTGAGCATCGGAAAATCATCCACAGAGTGCCTGGGTGGCTCAATGGGTTAAAGCCTCTGCCTTCGACTCAGGTCATCATCCCAGGGTTCTGGGATCAAGCCCTGAATAGGGCTCTCTGCTCAGCAGGGAGCCTGCCTCCTCCTCTCCCTGACTGCCTCTCTGCCTACTTGTGATCTCTGTCTGTCAAATAAATAAATAAATAAATAAATAAAAGAAAATCATCCACATTGCCTTGGGTGAGCATACTTGTATGTAAACATATCAGCAAACTGATATCTAATTATTTCAAACCTGTAATTATCGGAATCAGTGTCTTTGGTAAAGACAATTTGCACGTAAAATAAGTATTGCAAAGAGATCATCAATCCGTTGTACTTGCAACAAGCTGTATAACCTTGGGTAAATTATTTACTTGTTGGGTGCTCAAATTTTATCCTCTGTAAAAACAGATTTTTTAAATAGTGCCTGGCACCTAGTAAACCCAAATTAGCTATTACATTATTATCTGATAGGACAATGAAATATGTTATTCTTCTATTCCTAAACTTAGGGGATGCCTGTGGAGGATTATCTGATGGGCATGTAGGTAAAGGAGACAAAGGGAAAAGGATATTCTGGGCTAGGACTGTATGTGTATATTCATGGAAGTGGGAAACTGACATTTGTTTGGTTTGTGGGGAAAGGACTTGGGTGGAGAAACAAACAACGAAAAACAATTGTGGGATACTCACTGTGCATTGGCAACTGTGCTAGACAGATTTCACTTACTGCGAGTGCAAGAATGGGAGGGGGACAGGGAATGCTCAGAAAGTGTTTTCTGGGGGCCCCTGGGTGGCTCAGTTGGTTAAGCATGTGCCTTCAGCTCAGGTCATGGTCCCGGGGTGCTGGGATCAAGTCCTAGGTAGAGGCTCCCTGCTCAGTGAGAAGTCTGCTTCTCCCTCTCCCTCTGCCCCTCCCCACTGCTCATGGGTTTTTTTTTTCTCTCTCTATCTCAAATAAATGAAATCATTTTTTAAAATATTTTATTTATTTATTTGACAGAGAGAGATCACAAGTTGGCAGAGAGGCAGGCAGGAAAAGGGGGGAAGCAGCCTCCCTGCTGAACACAGAGCCTGATGCGGGGCTCATTCCAGGACCCTGAGATTATGACCTGAGCTGAAGGCAGAGGCTTAACCCACTGAGCCACCCAAGCGCCCCGCAAATAAATAAAATCTTCAAAAATTACTTTAATTAAAAATAAATGTTTCCTGCTTTTTTTCTTTATTCAGATGATGTGACTCCAGTGACTCTAGAGACATTCACAGAAGATCCTAGTAAGCTACCCTTTTTCTTTGTTTTCATCCTGGGAACAGAAGGATTGAGGATGATATCTGTACAATGATAAATGAGGCATAGAAAAGAGGTCAGTGGGCACTCTGAGCTCATGCAGACCCAAGTGTCTGTCTTAGATACCCCTGATGCTGTGAGGATATGGCCCAGGAGCCCACATCCTTTCATTTCAATCTTTCTTGCCTCCTTTTAGATCAACCCTTTTTGCTGCTTCTCTTTCCCACTTTTTCTGCCTGTGTTTTTTAATATATTTTTTTAAAGATTTGTTTATTTGACAGAGAGAGAGATCACAAGTAGGCAGAGAGACAGGCAGAGAGAGAGGGGAAGCAGGCTCACTGATGAGCGGAGAGCCCCATGCGGGACTCAGTCCCAGAACCCTGAGATCATGACCTGAGCTAAAGGCAGAGGCTTAACCCACTGAGCCACCCAAATGCCCTGCCTGTGTGTTTTTATTTCCTGTGCTGTGTCTTTGCAGATCTGGTGAATGAGCCCTCTACAGATGAAACAGGTAAGTCTTACTACTGCTTTTAAAATGGCTTGAGTCTTGTTAATATCCACAATATATTCCAGCTTTTGAATTAGTCCTGTATTTTTGTCTAAGAAAGGAATAGAGGGATTGGGGGTGTTTTGTTCAGTGACAGTGGGATAATGGGAAGGAGTCCCCCAGTCCTCTAAAAAGATGAAACAAAGTGGATGAATACCTAAAACAAGGCATGTATTATAAACTATAATGTCAGTAGGCCAAATATTCTTCAAAAAATTTCACAATTACTTCAATTAGCCCTAATCCTAATCCCTTGGATATAACACACAAACCCAGCCACAGCCTTGACTTTGCCCCAATACCTCCATTCTCCCTTTTTCTCAATCTTTTTTTTTTTTATGGGGGGAGGGGCAGAGAGAAAATCCGAAGCAGGTTCCAGGCCCAGTGCAGAGCCCAAGCTGCAGTTTGATCTCAAGACCCTGAGATCATGACCTGAGCTGAAACCAAGAGTCAGACACTCAACCGACTGAGCCGCCCAGGCACCCCTCCATTCTTCCTTTTTCTCCTCTGCCTTCCCCCTTGCCAGTTCAAAGCCCTCCTCACACCTGCTGTTTTGTGCCTTTTCAGTTCTGGCTGATATCGAGCCTTCCACAGATGACCTGGGTGAGTTCAGATGGGGATCCCAGGGCCACTGGGGCCATTCTGGGCTTTCCCCAGAGCCCATTCTGGAAGGCAGTACAGCTGGTGAAGGATCCGAAATAGACGCGACTACAGTTCAATGAGCACATTCTTCCAACAGTTCAATTTAGATGAATGGCATTTTTGATCCCGTAACATGCAGGGATTGTGCTGGCTGTTTGATGTACAAAACACCAATATGTGATCTTTTCCTCAGAGTTTCCGAGCCTGGGTGGGTAAAGGCAAGACAAATATATAAACAGTCAATGTTTGGGAAGCTAAAGGGAAACTTCCTCAAAGTAACGGTTGAACCGATTCTTGAAAGAAGAACTGGAGCCAGCCAGGCAGTCAAAGAAGGAACAGTATGTTCCAAGATTTGAACACAAAATAGAGCTTGGCACATTGAAGAAACATTTTTTTAAAACAATTAGGGCAAAACCTACAAGAAACAAGGGGTAGGATGTGGGAAAAGGAGACAGAAACTAGATTTTGAAGAAATAGTTATTACAAACTTACTACTGAGTATCAGGAATATAAAGATGAACAAAACTGATTTTCTTTTACTTGGTATTTTTTTTTTGTCTACTACACAAGATAAACAAATGTGTAACTTTATTTAATTTCACAAAAGGCCAGAATCAGGATAAGCAACAGAAGGAATAGAAGACTAAGAGAGTCCTTGAGTATAGTCAGTGCTGGTGCTTAGGAAAGGGTTCTGTGGAGGACACACTGATTAAGTGGCTTCTAGAATGACAACTGAAAGTGAATCGAGTAATTAGGGAGAAGAGCTCTGGGGTGAAGGAAACACGATCCAAGAAAGGCTTAGGACGGAACTAAAAACCCATCAGAATAGTTTTAGACAAAGAAAGGTTCCCATCAGATTTGTGAATTGGAAATCCAGCCAGGATGCTATTGCACTAGTCCCAATAAAAGATGATGGCCTGAACTCACTGAGGTGGAGGCAGGGAGAATTAAGTTTGAGCTATGATAGGGGACTGTTGAGATGATGTCCAGTGTCCTGTTGGGTAGATGGTGGGACCATTCACTGAAGAGCATGTTGAATTGGTGAAGGGTAAGTAGGACAGTTTAAGACATGTTAGATTTTTTTTTTTTTAAGATTTTATTTATTTACTTGTCAGAGATAGAGGGAGAGAGTGCAAGTGAGCACAAGCAGACAGAGAGGCAGGCAGAGGCAGAGGGAGAAGCAGGCTCCCTGCTGAGCAAGTAGCCCGATGTGGGACTCGATCCCAGGGTGCTGGGATCATGACCTGAGCCGAAGGCAGCTGCCCAACCAATGAGCCACCCAGGCGTCCCAAGACATGTTAGATTTGAAGGATCTTTGAAAAATCGACAAACTCTTCCATAAAATGGCAGGTGGCTTTATAGGTTGGGAGCTTGAAAGAGATCTGGGCTGGAAGTAGAATTCTGAGATTTCTCAGCATGTAAGTCTGCCATTGAAACCAAGGAATAGATGAGATCATGTAGCATTCTTCCCATAGTATTCTATCTACCAGCAACTCTTCCAATGGCATTTTGACACATAAATCCCATGGTTAGTGTCTTCCCAAGACTCATCTTACTCCTATTATTCATTCTACAAGTTAGGCTTGTATTTAACTTGACCTTAGATTAGGTTTGGCTATGGCTGTGACCTTTGCTATTCTTTGCTGAATAACTTTTATCTGAGAGAACCCTCGATGATGTATTTGATTTACAGAGAAGAAATTTTCTTTTATGAGTAAGAGCTTCTACAGGGTAACAATCTTTTCTCTCCTTAGCTGTAGGATAAAGCTCTTCTGGGCATAGGGATCCTTGCATGGTGTCTCCACTAAATGTGCTTTTGGTCAACAAAACAAAGATACATTTTCAATTCTAGAAGAGGAGAAAGGCAAAATCAGATTTCCCATCCTAACTTCTAAATCTTTCCAGTTTTGTGGAACAGTACAGCCCACTGTGGGTTTTCTGTTAGAAGTTGCTAAAAGCACTATCAACTCCTTTGGTTTTTTATTTATAAGTGAGGTAACATGACAGTTGCAGAAGTAGTGACTTCTAGAACTGGTAATAACTGAGTAAAATTTCTCTCTTCCAGCTTCTCCTGCTGATAAAAATACCACAACAGGTATGAATGTCTTTTGCACATCTTTTTCTTCAGCTTTCTTCTCAGGGATTCATACCTCCTTGCTCTTTGGAGGATACTTGATATACCTTCTAGCTTGCTTCCAGTTCTTTCTCAAGGAGTATTTTTAGTGCCCTTCATTTCTACTTTTTTTTTTTTTTTTTAATAAAGTCTTATCCTCAAGCTCATGGGAAAAAGATGGGACCATTGTTGGATGGTCCTGAAAGATTCCTCTTCCTAAGCTGCCTTTGGACTTTCTGTGGTGGTTAATGAGTTAGGAAGTGACAGCAAGGACTCAGTATTACTCTGGTTGCCATGCCCAAAGTTGCTCTCTCTATTGTACTGATGATTCTGATGTGCATCTAGGATTGGAAACTACTAAAACAGAAACTGTGGCCCCCCTAAGAATTCTGATTCTTTAGAATGGGGTTAAAAGCATCTCAGTTTATATTTCATATGGCCACCTGGATAACCCTAGAAAGACTTTCCTAGAAGAACCCTGAGATTATTTTATCTACTTTTGCTTCCAGGTAGGAAAGCACCTAAATTTTATTTCAGCCAATTTTCTACCATTCTCTTTTGGCCAATAGGGAGGGCATTCCCCCAACTTGTAATAATCCTGTGTAGAGATCACTTTGTATTTTTTTCCCCCATTCTGTCTACCTTCTTCCGTCTCTTGAATCCTTTGTGGATCCCTGTTTTCTCTGCTGGACTTCTTCAGACTGCCGGGATGAAAAATTTGCCTGCACGAGACTCTACTCTGTGCATCGGCCAGTTAAACAATGCATTCATCAGTTATGTTTCACAAGGTAAGGGGTCCCAGGACAGGTAGAAAGCATCATCCATGGTAGTGGTTTCATGTCCGTAACTGCTTAATGAACACCCACTCTGGGGTTTCACTTTTTGGAAGCTAGAAGGAGTTTTTAACATGATCCTTAGCTATTCCTGCTGGTGCCAGATAGAACCCGGAATCTGAACTGAGGTATATGGAGAACAGATTGACCAGTATGACTAGATGCTAGAAGGCTAGTGAGATGAGAGCTGGGGAAAAGATAGTCATGAGAGAAGTACTGGTACAGTGAAATCTAGTACCTCACGGAAAAAGGCTGAAGCGAAAGATTCAATAGCGGGGAGGAGTATTCATCTTAACTCTAGGTGGGAGTGTGCAAAGTATCACTAAGAAGAATAATTAATGCCATTCCATCCCCTGCATTCCTCTGGGAGGGAAGAAAAAGCAGTCCAGAAAAATTAAGGAAATCCAGAGTGGAGGAGAACAGTTAGGGAGAGTGGGGAATACAGAAGTTGAGCAGGCAACCTTGGCCTAGGCTAGTTCTCCCTCCCAATGCTCTTTTCTATCTACTTTCCTAATCATGTTACTGGGACTCTGGCAGTTTACGACGTATGTACATCATCAACAATGAGATCTGCTCTCGTCTTGTCTGTAAAGAACACGAAGTTATGAAAGGTAAGATGATGGCTGGGTGTCAGTGGGAGGGGCAGTTATGAGAGAGAGGAGTAGAAACATGGTCCTAATGGTTCCAAGGTCTGGCTTCTGAGGAGGGCTTTAGGCCACCTCCTTAACCCCCATCAACTCCCTGGTTTGCCAAGTTATGCTAAATAAGCAATCTAAGTAAAGAAGTATGCTTAATATGTAAGAAAACGGTGCTTGGGTCTCTTTCCAGCTAGGTTGTAACCCCCACCTTCTCCTACACATAGAGCTTTCTGAAGCCCTAGCTGCTATGAAGCTCACTGGGGTTCAAGGTGAAAAGCACAAGTCAGGGCCAGCTGGCTGGCTCAGTCTGGAAAGCATGCAACTCTTGTTCTTGGGGTCATGAGTTTGAGTCACTCATTAGGTATAGAGATTACAAAAAAAAAAAAAAAAAAAAGAAAGAAAGAAAACTTAAAAAAAAAAAAGCCAAGTCAGCCATTACAAATAGTAGATTAAGAATTGGCAGCCATGTTCATAAAGGAACAACTTTGTAAAAAAAAAAAAAAATCTACTAATTTGGAGACACTGATGTTTGTATAGAGCCTATAAGTAAATAATAAAAATAAACCAGATTGGACATTTTGAAGTTGGCAACATTTTAAACAGTCTGCCAATTCCAAGAACCATTGAAATTACTTATTGTGAAAATTTAGAAATAAATGAGGGTAGAACAACTTTAAAAAAGAAAAACAAGATTACAAGAGTCCAAAGTGTGTGGTTATAAACCATGCATTGTGGGAATAAAGATACTTCTCACCTTCCCTATGGCCAGCCCCGAACGCTAAGTGTGGTTGGTGAAGGCACCACAGACACAGCCCCTTCTGACTCAGCAGCCCATCCTGCACTGAGCTTCTGAGTAAGAGCTGTAGTTAACTTCGCAGAAGGAAACTTATTACTTGCCCCCACTGGCCTTGTGCAAGCACCTGCAAGGGAAGCACCTTGAGACTGAGGGATGAGTACTTTGGACTCTAGGCACTTTCAAATGTCTCAGGGGATTTACTAAAATTAGCTATTTGCACGTAGTAAACAGATAGTCAATGACTGAATCTCATGGTTTTTGCTATTAATAAATCCATGATTATAAGAACTGGGAGCTAGGCGTCCAGAGGAACCTAAAATTTACCTGCCACCTGGGCTAGGTACTTTGCACATATTATTTCATTTTAATACTCACAACTACACTGTGGAGGCTGGTATTTCATGCTTATTATCCTGGAAGGGATAGTGTGATTCAACAAAGTTAAGGAAATTTCTAGTAAGTAATAAATAACAGTAAGCTGCACATCTGGGGTTGTAGCCCAGATCTAGTTCTCTTCAGTCTTTCACTACAGAACCCTATGGCCCTCTATCTCTTAACATGGAAGCCCTTGTTACCTATTTTGCATTCCCAACCCATTATGCTCTGCTTCTCTTCTAGATGAACTTTGCCGTCAAATGGCTGGTTTACCCCCAAGACGACTCCGTCGCTCCCACTACTTCCGACTTCCACCCTGTGAAAATGTGAATTTGCAGAGACCCAGCGGTCTGTGATCACCAAGAAAGAGGAAAGAATAATGTGTGGGTGGGAGGAAGAGAATGCCCTAACAAGAGGGAACTCCTTCTTGTCCAACCATTGTCCGCTAACCCATAGACATTAGTATTTCTTAAACCAATCCCTTTGCAGTGCCTAGCTTTTGCCTCCATTCTCTGACTGATAACACAGTCTGTATTATTGCATGGTTTTGCTGTTTCTCAATATCATAGATGTAGATTAATGATAACCATGTGGCTTATATACAAACACCCTACACACAATTTCAAAGGAAAATAAACTTTAGGTTAATATTGACCATCGGATCTGTCTGAACTAGATCTTAGGGAGGAAGAAGCTGTTGCTGTCCATTTTGGCTGGCCTTAGAACTCCATTTTTTTTTTTTTAAACATTTTCAAGAGCTTCCTAGATTAACATGTCATTCATTTACATAGACTTTTTTACTCTTATTTTAACTATTTTGCTGGATTTGCCTGCTTGGATTTTTTCAGAAGAGTCATGGTAATTTTTGTAGTCCTAGAGAATTCTCCAGAACGCAGAGCTACACAATCCTACTGGCAACACATAAAGACCCAAGATGAGGTCTGCTGCGTTCAGAGGCCAAGGAAAAAGAGAGAGGAGTAGGCTATGTATGGAACTGGGACTCATGGTTCCCTGTTCACTTTTTCATGTAGTTGTCCAACTGGCAGGCAGGGGTACAAAGTCTCATTTACTTGTTTTTGGTCATATGGCGGTTAGCCCATCCTCTCAAATTAGACAATTTAATGTGAAATAATTTCTGAGTTTGGTCAGGGTTTTCCTGATTTGTCGCTACTTCTTTCATCATCATCACTAGACAAAATCTGTAGAAATTACCATGCAAATGGACTTCAGAATAGCTTGATTTGGTGCTTAAGAAGAGCATTCAGACTTAAATTTTAATAGGCAGGCCAAGTTTGCCAAATGGTTTATAAGAAAGAGTAATAAAACACAATATTTACACAACCTACATTTTTATGTTGGCTCTAACAGTAACCTGGTAAACCAGTAAACTAGGTTTAATTTCCCATCTTTAACACTACAAGGTTAGATTTATGTTGATTCCAAGGTATCTTTTCCTTCTGTAATTCTCAAGATTTAAGTGGATTATTCGTATTTCTTGAAGCCTAGATGCAGTCTAATTCATAGCCTTCATGTCTGCTTATAAGAGGAGAAATTTCATGTTAAGACAGTAGTCCACAACACAACAGAAAAAAAAAATCCTATTACAGGTTACTGATTACACACTATAGATGCTTCTATTTGAATAACTTAATAACCTTCCAAAGAAGCCCACAAAAATCAATGGAAGTAAGACACTTTGAGGCAAGTTACACACTCAGAATTCCTCTCTGCTTGGTAGGGTTGACTTCTTTTCCTCTTGAAAGAAAACTATGTAAATGAGCATCAGATTTTGCTGTTAAGAAACAATTTAGTTTAATGGGATTTGCACAACTGATTAAAGAGAAATGCTAGGAAAAGACCCAAAGCATGTAATCTCTGCTCTATAGCCTCTAAAAGTAAATATCCTCATATATAAATAGACTTATTAAGTGGATATTATACCCACTGTAGAGAAATCTCAACAGGCACAGAATTTCCAAGAATCATTTAAGAATCTCACCATGAACATGACCCTCCTACCATATATTGAATGGGGTGGCATTCCCACCACAAAGCACCTCAATCCCAGTATTGAGTATATTGCAAATTAAACATTTTAAAATAAGTTTTTCTTTATTCCTTTTCTGGATGAGTGGTTTTGTATTTGTTTGTTTCTTTTTCTTATATGTTTAAAATGACAGGAATTTGTGCCTTTTTTAAAAGATTTTATTTATTTAGGTGCCTTGTTAGCACAATAGGTAGTGCTTCAGTCTCAAAGATTTTATTTATTTATATGTTTATTTATTTGAAAGAGAGAGAATGAGAGAGAGAGAGAGAGAAAGAGGATGAGAGGGGAGAGGTCAGAGGGAGAAGCAGACTCCCCACTGAGCAGGGAGCCCAATGCTGGACTTGATCCTGGGCTTCCAGGATCATGACCTGAGCCGAAGGCAGATGCTTAACCAACTGAGCCACCCAGGCGCTCCACGAATTTGTGATTTTTAAAAATTTTTTTTAAAAGATTTTATTTCTTTATTTAACAGAGAGAGAGATCACAAGTTTTGTTTTGTTTTGTTTTGTTTTTAAATTTATTTACTTTAGAGAGAGAGCACGCAGAGTAGGGAGGGGCAGAGGGAGAGAGAATCGCAAGCTGACTCTGTGCTGCGTGAAGAGGCCAACTAGGGGCTCCATCTCACAACCCAGAGATCATGACTGGGGCCAAAAACAGAGTAGGAGTCTTAACCAACTGCATCACCCAGGTGCTTCTCTGCCAACTCCCCCGCCCCCTGCACCAATTTACGCTTTTATCCCACTTTGCAAAAGGAGCACCAGCATTGCTCTATCCCACTATTCTCTATTGTAACCTTCCTCACTCCACCATTTTGCCATCAGTTCTCCAACACACCACATTTACTCTCCTCCAGGAAATTCCTCAATTCATCAGAAAATGATTTTCCTTTTTTAACCCCTTTGGACCCAACAGTCGAGCTAGGTAAAGCTTCTTGATTTACCCTCGCTTCTCTTCTACTTGATCATTTTCCAGTGTTTTCCCATTTCTCGTTGTTCTTAGGTTCTCTACCTTTTTTATTCTTGATATGTAAACCAACATTTCTAATTTGCTTCCCATTCTTTCCTTATGCTTCTAAATTCTTATTTTCCACCACAACTTTCCCATGCGAACAGTTCCAGATCAGTTTCAAGAGATTGATTTGGTCCTGTTTTTTTTGTTTTTGTTTTTCAGCTTTATTTATTTTAGAAAGAAGGTGGCGAGGCAGTGGAGGGAAGGGCAGAGGGAGAGAATCCCAAGCTAACTCCCTGGTGGGCACGCAGCCCCATAGGGGGCTAGACTGGGGTGAAGGGGCAGCATACATCTCACAACCTGTGCGGAAACCAAGAGTAAGTCAGTCAACAGACTGAGCCACCCAGGAGTCCCACTCCTGTTCTTTCCATCTTTTTATTGTTTTAAAGATATTTATTTATTTATTTATTTATTTATTTATTTGACACAGAGAGAGAGAGAGATCACAAGTAGGCAGAGAGGCTGGCAGAGAGAGAGGGGGAAGCAGGCTCCCCACTGAGCAGAGAGTCCAATGCAGAGCTCAATCCCAGGACCCTGAGATCATGATCCGAGCTGAAGGCAGAGGCTTAACCCACTGAGCCACCCAGGCGCCTCCTTTCCCTCTTCTAAAAAAAAGGTTTTATTGGGGCACCTGGGTGGCTCAGTGGGTTAAGCCTCTGCCTTCAGCTCAGGTCATGATCTCAGGGTCCTGGGATCGAGCCCCGCATCAGGCTCTCTGCTCGGCGGGGAGCCTGCTTCCTCCTCTCTCTCTGCCTGCCTCTCTGCCTACTTGTGATCTCTCTCTGTCTATCAAATAAATAAATAAAAATCTTAAAAAAAAAAAAGGTTTTATTTGTTTAAGAGAGAGCACGAGAGAGTACGTGTGAACATGCGAGGGTCAGAGGGAAAAGCAGACACCCTGCTAAGCGGGGAGCCCTACATGAGGCTCAATCTCAGGATCCTGGATCATGACCTGAACAGAAGGCAGATACTTAACCAACGAAGCCACCCCGGTGCCCCCTTTCCCTCTGTATTCTTACCCACTGTTTTTTACCTTCATCCCATTTCTGATGTTCTAGTTTTCATTCCTTGTTCCTCCCATGAAAGGATTTGAAAACCTTTTACTCTTTTAGGTATTAATATTATCCATTTTCTGGCGAACACCAATGATAACCCTCTTCAGTGAGGAATTTATATTTTGATGAAAAATAATTACTTGAATCAAAACAGTGCATTTTTAATCTTGGAATTAAAGGATTTGGTCAAAGTGTCTTTAGGAAGGAGTGCCTCAGTGGCTCAGTTGGTAAGCATCTACCTTCGGTTCGCCTTTGGCTCTGGCCATGATCCTAGAGTCCTGGGATCAGAGCCCCTTGTTTCTGGGCTCCTGGCCCAGAAACAGATCTCATTGTTGTAGGATTCAGAAGCAGGGAGTCTGTTTCTCCCATTCTCCATGCCCCTCCCCCTGCTCATGCTCTCTCTCGCTCACTCTTTCAAATAAATAAATAAAATCTCAAAAAAAAAAAAAAAAAAAAAAAGAATGTATCTTTAGGCAATTTTTGGAATTGAATCCCTACCTGGTACCTTGAAAGATGACAGCTTCATCTGCCTAGCCGGGAGGTTTACTCCCGTTTTCTCTTCTAAAAATTGAGCTAATTCTGCTCTGAGCCTAACTTTTTCCACACTGCATGCTTATGAAAATTCTCCTTTCTCCTTGAACGGGAAATTCAAGTGTGCACTCTACTCTAAATATAGTTCTATGCATACTTTCTCTTAGTATTCATTTGACTCTCAGGCAGATGGTGCAAACCCCAGCTGGTCTCCCGACTTTTGGGCCTTGCTTTTGATGACATCGAGAAGTAGATGTTGCTAGCCACAAGCTCCTCCCTCCTCTGCCCCAGGGTGTTTGTGTCAAACCAACTACCTGACACCCGGTCAGAGGTGCAAACAACTTGCAACCTCTAAGGTTACCTTTCCTCCAGTACTGAGGCAGCTGTAACCCAGGCAAGAAAGAAATTTGAGAATGAACAGAAAAGAAGACAGAAGAGTGCTGGACAAAGGGAGTTAGCAGATGGGAGAGTAATAGCAGGTTGGCATCATCAGGGCAGGGGACCAGGATGCTAGAAGATGGGAATTCTTAGCTCTGATGGGGAAAGGGAATTTGGAAAGTGAGGGGAAGAGGTACCGAGAGACCTGTAACTTTGCAGGGTAGAATGGAACAACTTCAGGATCACAGCAGAAGGGAGGCAGGATGGTCCACAGGGAAGCAAAGATGTGGTTGAAAAATACAACAATCAACATTGAAATCCTGTATCATTTACCATTTTCACTAACCAAATATCAGGGAAAGTGACTTGTTGAGGTTCTCTGTGGTAGAGAAAGGAACATGTGGCCACATTTTTTTTTTTTTTTCTAAAAACCAATGAAGCAGAACCAGAAACAGCAGTCAGACAACCACTTCTGGGCAGAACCCAAGATGGAAAAAGCAAATGCTGTTTATATAAATAGAGGTGCAGAGCCCATAGTTTCCTGTTGACAAAATGAGCTTCACTTCACCTCAAACCCTCAATTATTTTTTACACAGCCGATAAAGGTGTTTGTTTGTTTTTTTTCTTTCTTTCTTTCAATTTGTCCAATCACTTTCAGGAAGGTTCTGGGTTTTTTCCTAATGCAGGGAAAAAGACCTATAGGTCCTTTCTCTTATCTCTGCTAATTTTCTCCTTCCTCTCCCTTTTCCTTTCTTCTGTGGGTTTACCTACCATATGTGTAGCTTTATGGAGTACATGATTAAATTTACACGAAAAACCGTAAGGACTGAATTCAGGATGATCTCTTATATTTGTGAGATTCTCCTCTTCCCTTAACCCAGAAAAAGAAGAACAGATGGAATTTGAGCAAATAGAAGCTATCAGTTAAGTGGAAAATAACCCAAGTGATACTTAAGGGATTGATGGGCACTGAGGTTATTAACTGTGTCATTATACATCATTTCTTAACATGCTGTTCTGTCCCCAAGGGTCAAACACCAGGAGTTACATTGAAGGATAATAAGGACTGCCCAGAAAAAGTTTTCCTCTATTTGTGTAAAGTTACATTCATATACCTATCCATCCATTTCCAAAAGGTCTGAGATTTTCGGAGAAAGGGAAACAATGTTGGTTTTTTTTTTTTTTTTCAAGAGTTGATTTATTTAAGTAATCTCTATACCCAACCCGGGGCTCAAACTCACAACCCTGAGAATAACAGTGGCATGCTCCATTGACTGAGCCAGCCAGGCGCCCCAACAAAGTATTAATATAAAAAGCTTATGAAAATGTGCAATGTTAACCTCAAAGTCAACAGCTTTGAAAACAAAAGTACTTCGAAAAAGTTCATATAAAATGAATGAGAGCTCCTCAACTGGTTATTCAGAGAAACCACTTTGCTGGAAGGTAATCTATAACTTGGTAATGTTAAACTACGCTCTTATGTTACCATTATCTCACAGAAACTAGGATGAAAAGATCAGGCACAGTATAATAAGTGGTAAAATAAAATAATTCATAAATTATAAACTGTACGTGTAGGTACAATTCCTAAGAATCACAGTATGTTTTAGTGACATAGGGGAGTAATAATTTTTTCTTTTACCTTGCAGCCAAATAGATCATCTGTGCATGGGGCACCTACACTCAAATCAACACGGCTCTAGGTATAATAAAATACATATTTAGGGACGCCTGGGTGGCTCAGTTGGTTAAGCAGCTGCCTTCGGCTTAGGTCATGATCCCAGCGTCCTGGGATCTAGTCCCACATTGGGCTCCTTGCCCCGCAGGGAGCCTGCCTCTCCCTCTGACTCTGCCTGCCACTCTGCCTGTTCTCGCTCTCTCTCTGACAAATAAATAAATAAAATCTTTATAAAAAATACATATTTACATCATCCTGTTCATTTTTTTTTAAAGGCTTTATTTATTTATTTGACAGAGAAAGAGAGATCACAAGTAGGCAGAGAGGCAGGCAGAGGGAGAGCAGAGAGCAGAGAGCTCTCCCCACAGAGCAGAGAGCCCAATGCGGGGCTCAATCCCAAGACCCTGAGATCATGACCTGAGCCAAAGGCAGAGCCACTGAGCCATCCAGGCGCCCCATATCCTGTTCATTTTAATATAAAAGAATTCGTGTTTCTTTCAGGGCCAATCCTAACCTAGCACTCACTATTGTGTTCCTAAGCAAACAGCTGCTCACCTGTAAATTTATGGGAGCACATCTATTTCAGTTGTTCTGAGAACAAGGAAGATTCAAAAGGGTTAGCACCTGCAACAGTATATATTTAATATAACAGAAAGATTTTTTTCTACTTTAGTGGATTGGTTTCTCCCTAACTGTTCTGGAGTAGGTTTACTCTTCCTTCCCTTGCACCAAAATGAGCTGACCCTTGCTGATTAGCCACCCAGCAGACAGGTGTGCAGACCTGCGAAGGATGTACAATATCACCAATACTAGTTTCTCTCTAATTTAAGGTTTCTCATTTAAATTTAATTTTTTCCCCCACCATTCAAAATCTTAATAAGAGAGCAGGATCTGGAGGTGCCTGGTTATCTCAGTCGTTAAGTGGCTGCCTTTGGCTCAGGTCTTGATCCCAGAGGCCTGGGACAAGCCCCGCATCAGGCTTCCTGGTCTGCGGGAAGTCTGCTTATCCCTTTAGGACTCCCCGCTTGTGTCCCCACCCCCCCCCCATCGAATAAATAAATAAATCTTTTAAAAAAAGAGAGAGAGAAAGAGAGCACGCGCGAGTGAGCAGAATCTGGGGTTAGATTTTGTAGCGCCCCCCACCCCCGCAGTCACCCCGCTTAGGGTCTGGTGTGGGTGTGCCCTTTTCGTGAGACCTTGTCCAAACGCCTGTACACCTCTCGGCCCTTGCGAGGACTGGAGCGCAGGTCAGGCCAGCGCCACAGTGCTTGGGAGAGTCCATGGCCAGCTGGTCTAAGGCCAAGATTTGGCCTCTGCCCTTGGGGATGCCTCTCTGGGCGTGGCCGTGCCTGCGCAATGCACGCAGATACTGTTCGGCACCTTGGGGACACGCAAGGTCACCTGTTACTGTCCCTACAACCAGAGCTATTTTGTCCTCTCTGCCAGGAAGCTTCATCTTCCAACGGTCCAGGGAAAGGACCAAGGCGGCTGGTTAGGGAAATGCAAACTTTTTTGGCACAACTTAGTGGAAGGTGTCATTGGTTCATCTGCCCAGAAACCCGGTCAGCCTGTCCATTCTTTGGCAGATGCCCTAGCTTTGGGGGTCCTTGTGGCGGTGGAGGGCAATTTGCATGATACCACCTCCTACTCCAACTAGCCCAGACTAAATTTAACTTTGAAAATTTTTTTTAAAAGGTTTTATTTATTTATTTGACAGAGAGAGATCACAAGTAGATGGAGAGGCAGGCAGAGAGAGAGAGAGGGAAGCAGGCTCCCTGCTAAGCAGAGAGACCGATGCGGGACTCAGTCCCAGGACCCTGAGATCATGATCTGAGCCTAAGGCAGGGGCTTAACCCATTGAGCCACCCAGGCGCCCCAACTTTCAAATTTTTTAATCAGGCTGTTTGTTTGTTATGAGCCTCATATTTCATTCTGAGAGCAACCCCAGGAGGTGGGCGGTTGAAGGGATTATGGCTCCTATTTTTCTGACAGGGAGCAAGGTTTTGAGAAGTGGAGAGGTGCTAATGACTTCATAAAATTTAGTGTGATGGAAACACGGCTGAACTCACTAGTTAGGTTAATGTTCGTTCCATCGCAGAAAGAAGATTCAAAGACAAAGGTGTTTAAAGTCAGAAATGAGTGGGGCGTATGGGTGGCTCAGTCTTAAGTGTCTGCCTTTGGCTCAGGTCATGATTGTGGGGCGGGATTATGGGATGGAGCCCTGCATTAGTCTCCCTGCTGAGCAGGAAGCCTATTTCTCCCTCTCCTACTCCCCCTGCTTGTATTTCCTCTCTCTCTGTGTCTGTCAAATAAATAAATAGAATTTAAAAAAAAAAAGTCAGAAATGAGTTGCAAAAGGTTTCTGAGGGAGTCTAGAGTTTTCCAAAAATTGGAACCAAAAATCCAGTATACTTTAAAAAAAAAAAGATTCTTAAGACAACCAAATTTTATTAGTCCGTTCTTGGTGGAAAAACAGGAATTTTTTCCACATGATTAGCATACCCTCAAAGGCTAACTTCAGACATCACCACTGCCAAAGAGAGGTGCACAATCATTTTTGCTAAAGGTCAGCAATTTCACAGGAGAGACTGAAGGTTGGCTTTGAGACCAGAGCTAGCTGGTACAATCCTACTTATTTGCTTCCTTGTTTATCCCAGGGCGCCCAACACTTTTTTGCCTGGTGAGGGATGTGTGTGCACTCCCATATTCAAAGTTAAAGCTGAAAGCAGGTGTTGCTTGCCTTCACATGCCACCGTAGACTACCCACGAACTAGGTCACTCGAGAATTTTTTGCAGACACCCAGTGGTTGAGAGCTATGATCTGGCTGGAAGAAAGAACATGGGAAAGGCCAAAGAGGTTCATGTATTTTCCTCTCCTCAGAAGGATAAAGAAAATCCATATGTTTGCTGACTAGTTAGTCTTTTAATTATTGTTTCTTTGATTCCTTCAGGAAATACAGCAAGTGTTTCAGAGCACAAACTCTGGAGCTAAACTACCTGGGTACAAATCTTAACTCTGCCATTATGATCCTAATCTTTCCATGCCTCACAGAACTCAATGATACCAAATGCTTAGGATCTTTGTAAGATTAACCGAGTTAGATGGTGAGAATAGGAGCTGACAGACCACCAGCAATGTTTGACTATCTATGCTTGGGACAGTGCTGGGGATACAAAGTTGAGGACTTGGTGCCTTCCCTCAAGGAGATTAATTAGAATCACTTCTTTGTTACTCAGCTTCTTTCTTTCTGCTGGGAATAACACCTTGGGTTTCCTATAATGGCATACATTTTCTTGTTTTCTTTCCAGGTTTTATTTTTGATTAGAGATAAAACAGTGCTTTAGTTTATACTACAAATTCATTATGCTTCTCCTGGTCAGAAATAAAGAGGCCATTAATTTTGTACAGCTGTACCCACAGCCTTCAGTTCCCATGAGCACCTACTTCCTAAGTGCTGGTCAAGCGAAGTTGCCATTTATATGTTGTTGTAAGATTTTATTTGTTGAGACGCCTGGGTGGCTCAGTGGGTTAAAGCCCCTGCCTTCGGCTCAGGTCATGATCCCAGAATCCTGGGATTGAGCCCCGCATCGGGCTCTCTGCTCAGTGGGGAGCCTGCTTCCTCCTCTCTCTGCCTGCCTCTATGCCTGCTTGTGATCTCTGTCCAAAAAAAAAAAAAAAAAAAAAAAAAAAAAAAAAAAAAAAAAAATCTTTAAAAACAAATCTTAAGAAAAAAAAAAGATTTTATTTGTTTATTTGACAGAGAAAGAAATCACAGGTAGGCAGAGAGGCAGGCAGAGGTAGAGGGGGAAGCAGGCTCCCTGCTGAACAGAGAGCCCCTATGCTGGGCTCGATCCCAGGACCCTGAGATCATGACCTGAGGTGAAGGCAGAGGCTTAACCCACTGAGCCACCCAGGTGCCCCGCCATTTATAACTTGAGTTCTTCCTTCCCATTCCCATTACTAGTCACTCTCCTCCTTTTTCTGGCTGTTCAGTCCTTGAAGTCTGAATTAATCAAGAATTTTTGAGATTCACTTAACATAAAACTATCTTAATAAGTACAGTTCAACGATGTTCGGTATGTACATTGTACTTACTACTTCCCAAACTTTTTTTTTTAAGTTTACTCATCTAAATCATCTCTACACCCTACACGAGACTCCAACTCATGAACCCAAGGTCAAGACTCTCAAGTTCTTTTGAATCAGCCAACCAGGTTCCCCCCTACTTCCAAAACTTTATCACCCCAAAAGAAAATTCCACATCCATTATGCAGTTACTCCCTATTCCTCCTCCCTCCAGCCCCTAGGAAACCACCAATCTGCTTTCTGCCTCTCGGGAGTCACTTCTTCTGGATATTTAATATAAATGGAATTGTATACTCTGATCTTTTGTGCCTGCCATAGCCATGTTTGTTACAATGATACATATGAAGGGGCACCTGGGTAGCTCAGTTGATGAAGTGTCCAGCTCTTGGTTTTGGCTCAGGTCATGATCTTAGGGTCCCGAGTTCAAGAGTTCAAGCCCCACGTCAGGCTCTGAGCTCAGCACCATCAGCTTGTCCCTCTCCCTCCCCTTGGCTCCTCTGCCTGCTTTCATGCAGGCACTCTCTTTCTCTCTCACTCTATCTCTCTCTTAAATACATAAATAAATAAACAAATAAATAAATGAATAAATAAAATATTTTTTTAAAAAATAGGTTCTTTCTTTGGAGCATAAACAACTAGCTATAGAGCCTATCCACAGCAACTATCTCATTAGGGAGAACTTTGACTTCACTTCTTCATATGCTGTAACCACACCTGCTCTATGGAACCTGTGGAGGGGGGTCTAAAGTACTCGGGATATGTGGGAGACAGGACCCTGCAGAGTAAATTAACCAAAATAAATTATTAGTAAATTAACCAAAACACGGAGTGTACTGGATAAGTTAGTGTTTTTCTCCTACTGTTCCTGATATAGTTGGCTCTTCCAGTCTCCCTCTGGTAAAGGAAAGAAATCTTTGTTGGTACTTTCAGCCAATGTACGGGTGAGGAGCAGGAAAGATGTGAGAGTTTGGGGGGGAGGAGGTAACCAGGCCAACCACAATTTGGAACTGCTGGTATCAAGTAGCTGTTTCTCAAATCTCATCAAGAATACTGAATATAGGGGTGCCTGGATGGCTCACTTCGGCTGAGGTCATGATCCCAGGGTCCTGGGATCCAGTACTGCATTGGGCTCCCTGCTTAGCAGGAAGCCTGCTTCTCCCTCTCCCACTCCCCCTGCTTGTGTTCCCTCTCTCACTGTCTTTCTTTCTGTTAAATAAATAAATAAAATTTAAAAAAAATAAAGAATACTGAATATAATAAAACCAAGAGGGTTTGATTTAATGATTAGTGACAGAACAACTATTGAGAAGAAAAGCAATAATGAGCACAGACTCTATAAAAACAGAGGAAGGATTTGCCAGTATGGTGCCAGGACTTCCTTTGAGCAGAGGGTGATTTGATTTCAACTGTTCAGGACCATTTAGAGAGAAAGAGAGAGAAAGGCGATTCCATAGGTAACATACTGTTTTTAATATGGTATACTTTCTTCAGGAACTGTCCCTTATCCAGTTCAGAGCTGTTTTGTCAAGACTGGAATCATCATTCTTTGTATTACATCACTGAGCAAACAAAGAACATGGGATTTGGTCTTTGGAATGCACCTTCCCACAAAAAGAGAAAAGATCTCCATGCTATCTGGAGCGTCTCTAATTTTCCCTGGCATTTCAACTGGCTAAAGAGCCATGAAGCAAACACTTTGCCAATTTTTCAAAACTATATGAAGTCATACAAACACAAAATTGTAGAGTGAAGTCATACAAACACAGACTTTTAGAGCTTGGAGAGACTTGAGCTCCACTAGGCCAATATTTTTCAAATTAGGTTCCAAATGAACCACCTGCTTTGGAATGAATGGCTACTTGTCAGAAAGGCAGAGAACCTGGGCTACATTCCAGACTTGCTGAATAAACTCTTTGGGGATTAAATCCTGGAATCTGCAATTTTAGACACTCACTCAGACTGTAGTGTGATAACCGCAAAACTCCTCACTCCCATTTTATTACTCATCAGAAAACGATGCGCTCCCATAACGTGACGCTTACCATTGATATTTTTAAAATATCTGGCCTTCTAAATAGATCAGTTCTATAAAATATTTTATAAAACCAGTTCTTTATAGAATATCTGCCATGCACTAGGCAGTACTAGAGTCCCTTGCTTACATTATGTTTAAGAATCCTGCAAGATAGTTGTTTCATATCTAAGCTTCAGTGTTCATGTCTGAAAATGGGGGTGATAGTCCCCACCTCTTGTACTTAATATATGCAACGTGCTTGGCACAGAAGCTGGCATAGGGTAAGTGCATAATAAAGATTAGCTGTTAATACTAATTTTTTTTCATACTTTTCATGTGGGGAAACTGAAACAGACGCACTCAAACACTCTGCTAGGAAGTGGCAGCGACAACTGAACTCAACGTGCTTCATTTCAAAACCTAGCTCGTCCCACTGCTCTGGACTGTTTTTCATTATGTGCATGATCAGTGAAGCTTCTTTTGTGACTTTTCCCATCGAGAATAACTTTTTCTTCAGCCCTTTGGCCATCCCTGGGCTTTTGATGAATACTTGTTTGTTCTCGCAACCTCAATGAGACCTGGGCAGCTGCACAGAAGTTGAGTGAGTAATTCCTGTATATGTTTAAAGGTCTGTCCCTCAGCTTGTTCATACCCCAGAGAAATTCAGTAATGTGTCTGGCAGCCAACTGAGAAAAACAAAAATCAGGAAATGCAGAAGTTAGAGCACTCCCAAAACCACATTTCACCCACACGGATCCCATTTTGGGCTTTTTCAAAAACAAGAAAGTATCATATTGAACAATCTACCTGGTGTCCAAAAATAGTGGTCTGGGGAGTCATTATCTGAGCATCTTGGCTCACAGACCCAGGAATGTGTGCCCTCAAGGATTCCCAGGGGGCCTTTTGGCCTCACATGCTGGCCAGAGTGAAACCTCACCTCGGGCTTCCCGTGGTGAAAATCAGCAGTGGTGAAGTCCAGATGTCCAAAACTTCACTCAGCCACCAGAGGCATAATTTCCAAGTCATGTTGTTTTTGTTAAAAATAAACTAACCAGGTTGTCCTGTGGTTTTTCAAGAGAAGTTGGTGAAGGGAGAAGGTAATTAGTAAGGAAGATAAGTTTGAAAAATAGCAAAATGTCCCCTCACAAAATGGTCTTTTTAATTGCACCAACTCCAAATGCCCAGGAATGAAGAATGTTATTGTAATGATAAGAGATGGAATTTTCCTTCCTTTAAAAGAAAGGGAAACAGGGAATGAAGCTTCGGGGGGAACATTTTTTTCTTATGCTGGGCAAATCATGCCTGTTCAGTAGCTTTTTATTTATAACCATTGTGCAAGGTATAGAACTTTATTCAAAAGCTTTTCTTAGGGGCGCCTGGGTGGCTCATTGGATTAAGTCTCTACCTTCTGCTCGGGTCATGATCTCAGAATCCTGGGATCAAGCCCTGTGATGGACTCTTTGCTCAGCGGGGAGCCTCCTTCCCCCTCTCTCTGCCTGCCTGTCTGTCTACTTGTGATATCTCTCTCTCTCTCTCTCTCTCTCTGTCAAATAAGTAAATAAAATCTTTAAAAAAAAAAAAAAAAAAAAAAAAGCTTTTCTTAAGAAGCTTTCATGAGGGGCACCTGGGTGGCTTAGTTGGTTAGTTTCTATCATCGGCTTGGGTCATGATCCCAGGATCCAAGGATCGAGCCCCACGTAGGGCTCCTGCTCAATGAGCAGTCTGCCTCTGCCTCTGCCTCTGCCTCTCCCTCTGCCTCTGCCTCTGTCCTCCCTCTGCTCCTGTGTGCAGGCACTCAACAAGTGTTCTCTCTCTGCCTCCCTCTCTTGCAAATAAATAAAATTTTTTTAAAAGCTTACATAAAATACGAATAACATCTCAATTTTATCTGTCATTCTTGTTTTGTTATGAGCCATCACTCAAACCAAACAAAGCTACTCACTGCTGCTAAAACAAATGAAGCACATCCACGAAGTCCCAGCCTTTGCTCATGGAACTTCTGTGACCTGGACAGAGGATATTGAAGTTTTGACCAGGAGTACTCCATATACTCCAAGTACCATGCTTTCACATTCACACCAGCAGCCACCCGAGCTCATGGCATTCAGTGGATGACGCATGTCAGGTTATTGCAATTATACAAGAGGTTAGTAGATAACTGTTTGGGATGCTTTAGGATTCATGCTTTCTTTCTTTTTTTTTTTTTTAATAAAGATTTTATTTATTTATTTGAGAGAGAGAGAGATCACAAATAGGCAGAGAGACAGGCAGAGAGAGGAGGAAGCAGGCTCCCCGCTGAGCAGAGAGCCCGGTGGGGCTCGATCCCAGGACCCTGAGACCATGACCTGAGCTGAAGGCAGAGGCTTTAACCCACTGAGCCACCCAGGCACCCCAGGATTCATGCTTTCTATGGAGAACTAGAGAGCCACTGTTCCTCAAATTTCCCCTGTAAGAGTAAAATGGGGGCACCTGGGTGGCTCAGTCAGTTAAGCGCCTGCCTTTGGCTCAGGTCATGGTCTTGGGGTCCTGGGATGGAGTCCCAAGTCGGGCTCCCTGCTCAGCAGGGTGTCTGCTTTTCCCTCTTCCTCTGTGTGCTAGTGTGCTCTCTCTCCCCCTTTCAAATAAATAAATAAAATCTCAAAGTAAAAAAAAAAAAAGAATAATAATAAATACTGACGATTTGAGGATATAATCCCAAACAACCCACTTGAGGCTGAAATTTCCCTGGAATGTTCATTTTTAACATTTACATGATGCTCTATTAGCAACTGCATTTGTGAGCCTGGCATACAAGGGAGGATCATTTTTTAAATCTTTCATGTTTTGAGAACCCTTACTTTTTACATGAGGGTGGGACAGGATACTGGGGAAAAGCCATACATGTAAGGAAAATGAATGTGCATATTATATTCTACTTCAAATAATGTTTGCTTTTTTCTTTTATTAAACGTAATCCAAGGTGGCCAGGATTTTTTCATACGCTGTGAAGTTAACGTTGCCAGGAAGAATCTCCCACAAAAATATTTTTCTTTCGGTATTTAGTAGTGAGAGATATTAATGCGTTAATAGTAATACATTTCTCATTTAACGTAAATTGAGGATCTTTTTCTAGTTGTTTATGACCGCTGGCAACTTAGTAAGTTCTAACAATTGTTTAAATATGTAATGTTAAGCTTAGGTTTAAAAAAGTAAAGCTGATAATCTATGTCTCTGCTATTTGCTTAAAAAATACAGGGGCACTTGGGTGGCTCAGTCGTTAAGCATCTGCCTTTGGCTCAGGTCACGATCCCAGGGTGCTGGGATCGAGCCCTGCATCCGGCCCCAAACCGGGCCGCGCATTGAGCCCCACATCAGGCTCCCTGCTTGGTGGGAAGCCTGCTTTCCCTCTCCCACTCCCCCTGCTTGTCTTCCTGCTCTTGTTCTCTCCCTCTCTCCATCAGGTACATTAATAAAATCTTTAAAAAAAATACAAAAGGTATTTGGTGCAGTCTTTTCTGAGTGGGGCCATAAATAAAATTTTTAAATTTGCTGTTTCCCTACTCTCTGGAAAACTTGTATGTTCCAGGATAGCATGACATATTTATCCTGTAGTTAGGATCTAATATACTGTCATGCCCTCATATTTAAGTGTATCTCTAAATATGCATGTCATTTTGAGAAGCATAGGGCCAGATATACACCAAAGTTCCTCAACTCTGAAATATTATGATTCTATAATTTTTATTTTTCATTATTTATTTATTTGAGAAAGAGTGTGGGGAGGAGCAGAGGGAGAGGGACAAGAAGGTTCCACGCTGGGTGCTAAGCAAACATGGGGCTAGATTCCATGACCCTGAGACCACCACCAGAGCTGACCAAGAGCTGGACACCCAACCAAGTCATCCAGGTGTCCCTGACTCTGTAATTTTTAGATCTTTCACCGATATTTAATTCTCTTATGTTGTCTTTAAGTATTTTGTCTACTTTGGAAAGTTTAAACAAAACTACAAACCCCTTGAAGAACTACAATGGGTGTCATTGTTCCCCTTCAAAGCTCAGCCTTATGATTTCTCATAGTAGGCTTTCGATAAATATTCATTGAACGAACTTCAGTTTTCAAGTATCGTGCTCGTAACTTACAAGAGCTTTTCAAATACTGCCTTCAAACAGAACATGAAAACATATTTTAGTTTCTCCAGAACCTTCATTTTCTTTTTTTTTAAATATTTTATTTATTTGACAGACAAAAATCACAAGTAGGCAGAGAGGCAGGCAGAGAGAGAGGAGGATGCAGGCTCCCCGCTGAGCAGAGAGCCTGATCCGGGGCTCGATCCTAGGACCCTGAGATCATGACCTGAGCCGAAGGCAGAGGTTTTAACCCACTGAGCCACCCAGGTGCCCCCAGAACCTTCATTTTCAAGTAATAAACATTTAAAACTTTTACATCTGTTGGAGGAAATCTTTTCATAGTCTCTACACTGAAGAGATTTTCAAACAGGAGATATCCAAGAATATACTTACGTTGTGTTCATAGATTTTTCCAACACCATAACAAATCTACAAATCTACTTTATAAATCAAGTAAGTATTCACAGATAATTCTACTCCAGAAACCAGTTTGCAGGAACTAACTCCATAGTCACTTTTTTTTTTTTCCATAGTCACTTTTAATCTCCACACAATATGTATGGCTCAAACTTATATCCCAGATTGGATATCAAGAGTCATATGCTCCACCAATTGACTTTAACCAGGCAACCCCATAGCCACCTTCCTGTATCCTCTCCCACACCCCCTGTTTTTGTATAATTCCTGATATGCAACATTTCATTTCCCAGCGGTGCCTGGCTGAGACTCACACCCCATCGTTGAACTGAGAGATGAGAAAAACATTCCGGCTCAAAAACATGACCCACAGATACTGTTGACAAAATGAAGAGCTCCAAAATGCATGTTTCAATTAGATTTAGATTAAATTCCCTGCCAGAGGGAGCCTAGGTGGCTCAGTGGGTTAAAGCCTCTGCCTTTGGCTCAGGTCATGATCCCAGGGTCCTGGGATCAAGCCCCCCATCGGGCTCTCTGCTCAGCAGGGATCCTGCTTCCCCCCTCTCTCTCTGCCTGCCTCTCTGCCTACTTGTGATCTCTCTCTGTTAAATAAATAAATAAAATCTTTAAAAAAGAAAATAAATAAGTTCCCTGCCAGACACCTATGTGTTTTACGTGGGAGAGAAATTATAACTTCCATAAGTAATTCACTGAGTTTGCCTGACATATCTAGCCAAGCCCAGTTCTAAGTGATATAGGAATACAGGGAGGAAAATCCTCTGTAGCTCTGATAAAGATTCCTGAGCTGATACAGTCAACCTGATCATGATTCTATTGGGCTGGTTTTACCAGCCTGACAGTATTGCATCGACAGTATGGAAGAATGGCTGACTTGGGTTCAGACATCATGTGTAGCTTTTCTACTTCTCAGGTATTGACTGAGCTTGTGAAAAGTGGAATGAAAATCTCTCCCCAGCCAGAGGATGAGCAGAAAGGAGGGCCCTTATGTGAGGAGCCGCTGGATCTTTGTAAGTGACCACAGTTTCCTCCAGAATTATTTTCTTAAGATCTTATTTTTTTCCTAATGTCTACACCCAGCATGGTGCTCCAACTCACAATCCTGAATTCAAGGGTTGTGCACACTGTATCGACTGAGCCAGCAAGGCACCCCTCGGCCAGAACTTTTTTAAAGATTTTGTTTTTTATTTGACAGAGAGGGAGAGAGAGTGGGAGGAGCAGATGGAGAAGTAGACTCCCTGTGGAGCAGGGCTCAATGTGGGGCTCGATCCCAGGACCCTGGGACCACAACCCGCGCTGAAACCCAACCAACTGAGCCACCCAGGTGCCCCCAGAACTTTTACGTATGTGTGTGTGTTCCTATGTCTATGTTATTCAGAAGGTGACTCCACTTCTCGTTTGATAAATCTTCTTTTTAAAGATTTTATTTATTTAGGGGCACCTGGGTGGCTCAGTGGGTTAAAGCCTCTGCCTTCGGCTCAGGTCATGATTCCAGGGTCCTGGGATTGAGCCCCGCATCAGGCTCTCTGCTCAGCAGGGGGTCTGCTTCCTCCTCTCTCTCTCTGCCTGCCTCTCTGACTACTTGTAATCTCTGTCTGTCAAATAAATAAATAAAATCTTTAAAAAAAAGATTTTATTTATTTATTTGAGAGAGAGCACACACAAGCACAAGCAGGGGGAGCAGCAGAAGAAGAGGGAGAAGTAGGCTCCCCACTGAGCAAGGAGCCCAATGTGGGGCTCCATCCCAGGATCCGGGGATCATGACCTGAGCCTTAAGCAAACGCTTAACAGACTGAGCCACCCAGGCGCCCCATCCACTTCTACTTTGAAAATAAGGTCTCATGCTGTATGCATATCTTCACTGGGACACTACACAGGATAACAAAAGGTGGAAACATCCCAAGTGTCCAGATGCATGGATAGGTAAAATGTGCTATGTACATACAATGGGACATTATAAATGTATAAACCATAAAAAGGTATGAAGTTCTGATATATGCTAAACCATGAATCTTGAAAACATACAAAGGGAAAGAAACCAAATGCAAATGAACAGGCATTGTATGTTTTTCACTTATATGGACTATCTAGAGAAAGCAAATTAATAAAGCAGATCAGAGGGGCACCTGAGTGGCTCAGTGAGTTAAAGCCTCTGCCTTTGGCTCAGGTCATGATCCCAGGGTCCTGGGATCAAGACCCGCATCAAGCTCTCTGCTCAGCAGGGAGCCTGCTTCCCCCCCCTCTCTGCCTGCCTCTCTGTCTATTTGTGATCTCTCTCTCTCTGTCAAATAAATAATAAAATAAATAAAAATCTTTTTAAATAAAAATAAATAAATAAATAAAGCAGATCAGAGATTACCAGGAGGTACAAAGAGAGAACGGTGAGTTATTGCTTAATGGTTATGAAGTTTCTTTATGGGGGTGATGAGAACATTTTGGAAACAGTGGTGATGGTGGCACAACCTTGTGAATATAATTAATGCCACTGCATTATACACTTCTTAGAAATGATCAGAATTGTGCAAAATGAAAACAAGTGAAACCAAAACCAAACAAAGAGGCATGTGAGTCAGCAATTAGCCAGTTTTCTTATTTCTGGCTGGAATAAAGGGGAATAATTTGATGAGAGAATACATAAAGGGAGCTAATACAGCTTGGCATAATCATGAAAAGTACAGCAGCAATATCATTTGGGTCCCTGGGGAATTTCTAATTTTTGGATTTGGAGATACTACCATCTCTAAAATTAATATTTATCTTTTAGGAGGATGTGTATATGTGTGTGGGTGGGTATGCAATTCTCTGGACAACTGGATGAAAATATGGTAAAGGCCCAGCTCTTATCTGAGGAGACAATTTAAAGGGATCAGAATGCCTGTGGCCCTGCCCCACTCTGGTCTCCACTGAAGAATCTGTGAAGTGTCCTTCTCCCCTTTCCCATTCGTTCCATGGAATTCAGAGTGCCAAAGGTAACTGGCTATCCTCTTTCTGGTGCCCTCAGAATCTTTCAGAAATAAAGACTTGGAGAAATAAATGTCTACACAGGAAAAGGATCCAGGGGTGAGAATAATCCAGAAGAATCCAAGGTCAAGTTTCCCTGTGGAAGTGAGAAAAAGAGGCTTTTTGACCGAGAGGAGTAGCCTGGAGGGCAGGAATGGGGTCTTGAGCAGAGTCCTGTGAACAGCAGAATTCTCTGGAAATTCTTTCCGAAACTATAAAGAGCCAAAATTAACCTATTAATTCAATACTTCTTTCACATGTATTACTCCTTTGGATTTCGCCAACACTTCACTGATATCTGCTGTACTTCGTATTTGGTGTGGTTTGTCGGAGGCGAGTGAGAGAGAGCCTTGTGAAGTGAAGTGAGGCTTCCCCACATTAAATCCGTGCCCACCTTAGAGAGTCCTTGAGCGTGAACTGGCATTAGGCCATCCTTGTCTGGGTACCCACTGGGGAAGCAAAGTAGAATTTGCAATCCATCAAATCAGTGACCAGGAGCACAAGTCAGGGGCATGCAAGAGATTTGTCCCCACCACAGGTTTCCTAAATACATTTACTTTGTCTTTAATGTGCTTAGTACAATGTCTAACCATGATAAGTACTCAGAAGTACTAGCTGTTCTATGCCTTATCCCACTTCAGAAATTTCCCTTAATGTCCAAGATTTGATAGAGTAAAGAAGGGAGGAGTAGGCCAAATTGGAAAGGCTAAACTTCTATGGTTTAGACTTATGTGATTGTTATTTTAGACTTAGGTGATCATTTTTTTAAGATTTTAGTTTTTAAAGGAATCTCTATATGCAACGTGGGGCTCAAAATTATAACCCCTAGATGCAGAATGGCAAGCTCTACCAACTGAGCCAGCCAGGTGCCCCTCAAGGTAAAATTTAGAGGTAAAGCAGGGGCAGATGGTAGAGGGTCTTGTGAATCATATAAGGCTGTTGGCTATTACTGAGAGAATGGGGAGACCTGGAGAGTATTGACAGAGGACTGACATGATCTAAAGGGTTTCAATGGCACGCCTGGGTGGCTCAGTCCATCGAGCATCTGTCTTCAGCTCAGGTCACATTCCTGGGGTTCTGGGATCAAGTCCCACATCTGGCTCCCTGCTCAGTAGGAAGTCTGCATCTCCTTCTCCCTCTGCCCCTTCCTCCCTCCCTCCCTCCTCTCACAAATAAATGAAATCTTTAAAACAACAACAACAACAAAAAGCTTTCTCTGACTCCTGTGTGGAGAACAGACTGTAATTTAAGGAGAGTGAAGCCGGAAGACCAATTGGCAGGCTAAATGTAGCGATCCAGGTTGCTCGGACCTGAGGGTGCTGCAAAGTGGTCAGATATGGATTTATTCTGCAAGTAGAGTTAGGAAGAGAGCCATCAAGGAAGACTGCCAGGTTGGTCTGAGCCATGGGAGGGATGATGTTACCACCAAGATAGCACCTGTGTCTAACACAGGTGCTTAGTTTGGTTGAGATGTCCATCAGATATTCAAATGGAGATGCTGAGGCAGAAGCAGCTTGCAATTGTCCTGAGCTCAAGGAAGTGGTCCAAGCTGGAGCTAGAGATTTGGGAATCAATGTGTAGATGGTACTTAAAGCCTTGAGGCAAGAAGGGAGCTGAGATCTTCGATGCATCCCTCACCACTGCATCCCGAGCACCCAGCTTCTACCATGTAGTTAGGTTTTAAGTTTCTACTGAGTGAAGAAATAGAATGCATACAGACTGAGGTAGGAGGGAGAAGCAAAATCTTTAATAGACCAAATCGGGTAAGGGCAGAAATTTAAAGCCTTTTATACGAAAAGCCCAACCTGTGTTCCAAGTTTAATGCAGTCATTTAGATGCTGGTTCTGTCTGATGAAATAAACATTTTTAATGGTTGGGGAGGCTGCTGCTTCTCAATTCAAAATATATGGCTTTCGTGGAAAAGACAGCTTTTACAAAAATTACTCTTGTGCAATCAATCATCTAGTCTTCTAGTCATTCTTGTAGTGCAATCAGAAAGAGAAAAAAATCATTAGTTTAGGAGGCAAAATTTCTATTCCGAAGTCCTATATAATTCATTTGACTTTACCTGCTTGGCCGCAAAGCAGGAGCTCTTAGTGCTGGTCTTTGGGACTGAGAGACAGTGTGCACGTAAGGAAGGGAATAGATACTTGCAGCTAACAGAGTGTAAGATGCCATTTAAATGAACATTATTATTATTATGCTTTTAAAATTAAAGATGCGGGGTGCCTGGGTGGCTCAGTCAGTTAAGTGCCTGCCTTCTTTCTGCTCAGGTCATGATCCCAGAATCTTGGGATCGAGTCCTGAATAGGGCTCTCTGCTGGGCAGGGAGTCTGTTTCTCCCTCTGCCTGCCACTCTATCTGCTTGTACTCTCTTTTTGACAAAAAATCTCAAAAAAAAAAAAAAAGAATTAAAGATACTATTTGTCACTAGGTATACAATTTCTGAAGTGTCTAGAGCTACTAGCTCCTGATCTTTGTGACCTGTGGAGTCTATACTGGATTTTTAGAGCTGTAGCCCTATAGGAACCTATACACTAAGCAGAGAAGCCCTCGATCTTGTACCCACGTGACTCTGCCTCTGACAGCCCCACCTACCATTTTTGGACCCAAACAGGAGGAAGGCTGTTGGGTACCTGGTAGTGATGATGCCTGGGAGGAGGAGCCTACGAGGATAAGCTCAGATTTGAATGTGTGGGGCCAATGCCTCACCAGACAGTCAGTGAAGCAGCAGGACTTGAGGCAAGCCTTTCCATGCCTAAGACTAAGAAAGACACTATGGAATCCACTATGGACAGGTAAAGCAGTCTCTTCATGGGTGGTTGCCCTGGCTTTTCTCTCAGAGTAAATCTGAGTTTTCAGATCGGTAGCTATCCCTTTCTCTCCTCTCACTATCTGACTCACTGCTTGGTCAATATGTGCATTTATTTTTTCAGGCGCTGTCTCATCTGTTCAGATCTTACATGCTCTCTGCGTAATTCTCTGTTCTGTCTCTCTTCCACACTCAACTGTCATGCACCACGTATGGCCACATACTGCAGTTAGAACTAGTTTATGGTAATATTAACATAGCAAGTGTTTAGACATCCAAAGCATGGAAAGGTAATAACAAGAATATAGTATACTAAGAACAGTAACAGAAACTGTAATAATAATTTTGTAAATATTGAACTGCAAAAGGACTTTGTAAACCTTCCTGGGGAGATTTTATTGAATAATTTAGCTACATACTGAATAATTCAGCTACATAGTAAGGAAATTATTTTTTAGTGCCAATATTAAAAATTGCTTGAAAGTCACTATGATGGTATATATCTATTCCGGGAAGAAAAAAATCAGTCAAGTTATTTAATGTTATAGTTCCAATTACTGGGCTGTTAATGGCATTTTTACTATCTACCTAGTCTTTCAATTTCTTCAGACCCTGCTTAACATATTTCTTAAAATGTATTTAATAAGATTTACACAATATTTTCACATGCAGTTTATGACAAGTTATTACCACAATTTATTTTATTCCTACTTTTATGATTACTAAAAATATGAGAATACTTAATCCATAAACTTTACCTCAATTTAATTTTGACAAAGAATTTACACTACACAATTAAGATTTTTATTTCTTTAAATTTTTTTAAAGATTGTATTTTTAAGTAATCTATCGGTACACCCAGCGTGGGGCTTGAACTCACAAACCCGAGATCAAGGGTTGCACGCTCCACCAACTGAGTCAGCCAGGTGTTCCCCAAAATTAAGATTTTTTAATGGAAAACTAAAGTTTTCAGAAAATTTTCTTGAGGGCGAAAATGTCAACTGTCTGCTCAGCTTGCAATGAGATCGAAAATTAATCTGAGGTGTAAGTCAGAGGTAAAGGGTTCAGTGAAAATATTTGTACATGAAATGCTAGGCGATAACTAATAGTTGGAATTCAAAGGCAACAAGGAGAAAAGACGAAATTCAACAGGAGTAAAAGGGAAATATGTAATTATCATTAGGGAAAAGGATATTTGCAGAGGGCACCAGTGATGGCACAGGACAGGAGAGGACTTGGTCACGATTATTTTTAACCCATTTGTCTCCAGTTTGCATTGCTGGGGATGCAGCAGGTTCTGCCTCAGGGAGCACAGCTGTCTAGAGCAGCTGTCAAACTGTGAGCTCGAAAAACTGCCCCTACAAAGTCCTTCGTACCCAGAAGAGAAACTAAGAGAGCAAGGTCCTTGAAACTGAAGGAAAGTGAGGGACCAAGAAAGTTAATTAAAAGGTCATAGGCAATTTGCTTCACTGTGACTGGTCACTTCTGAAAGAAACAGTAACGACGGATTTTTGTGTGAGCAGAAAGCTAAAGGCCATCTGAATTCCCTTAGCTGTGCCATGTCCTTTCCTATATTCCCAGAACACTTTTGCTTTCTCCCAACAGCAGATGCCCCCAAAACACCTGCTTTGCCTGACACAGTGCCCTCCACCCTTTTCTCAGACATACAGCCCAGAAGGGTACATTAACTGTTTAAAGAAATTTATCAGTGAGGAATGATGCTTAATCTGTTTAAAACCGAGCCCCAAGACATTTTTCCCCCTTTTACTTCAGTACTGATTAAGCACTTATGATGTATTCAACTTATGCTAATGATTATATGCAAATTATGTCCTGACAGTAACAGTAATGGTGGTAAGTGCTATGATGATTAATATACAATTATTTTATTTTATTTTTTGGTATATGAGAACTTGGCATGTTTTCCCCATCAAAACTCATGATCTTGGTTTTCTTTTTTTTTTTTTTTAAGTTTTATTTATTTGTCAGAGACAGAGGGAGAGAGAGCGAGCGAGCACAGACAGACAGAGAGGCAGGCAGAGGCAGAGGGAGAAGTAGGCTCCCTGCCGAGCAAGGAGCCTGATATGGGACTCGATCCCAGAACCCTGGGATCATGACCTGAGCCGAAGGCAGCTGCTTAACCAACTGAGCCACCCAGGCGTCCCAAAACTCATGATCTTGGTAAAAAAATATGGAACTCTTCATGAATCTGCATGTGATTTTCACAGGGGCTGTGCGAATCTTCTCTGTATCATTCCAATTTTAGCACATGTGCTGCCCAAAAGCAACATTATCATTTTAAAATAAAGACAGCGATTATTAGATCTTTGTTAGCATTCATGTCAGATTCCTGCTAACTGAATTCCAAAACAATATGATTAAACAATTTTCATATTGTTTGGTATAATGTGTATACTGGTGATTAATCTAGTTCTCTGCCTCAGGATTTAAAGTGTATTTCAGTAAGCGTCCTGTGTGTGAAGCGCGACATTTAAATTGAGACAGCTATAAAAAGTATGTTCCTGCTTACTTAACTCATCAGGCTGACACTTGGGTATTTAACTTTTAACTTCACGGTCTATCACATGTATTGCTTTAAAATTAATTCTCAACGTCTGTCCTCCCCCAAAGACTGGTACGTGTTTTGTAGAAGCTTTCTTCACAATAGCCCCAGAGTGGAAACAATCCAAACGTCCATCTACAGGCAGATGGGTAAATGAGCTATGGCCATGCAATAGAATATTACTTGGAAGTAAAAAGGATCAAATTACTGATACATGCAACACAACAAATGAATTTCAAATTCATTATGCTAGGTGCCAGAAGCTGGACACAAAGGAAGAGATAATGTAAGATTTATATGGAATTCTAGGAAGTGGAGAGAAATGTAGTTACAGAAAGATTAGTGGTTGGGGGGGAAATACTGACTGAAAAGGTGAAATAAGCAAATTTGGGGGAGGGGTGCCCTGGAAATGTTCTGTGTCCCAATTGTGGTTCCACTTTTGGGTGTTTACATTCGCCAGGACTCATAAAACTGCACATTTTAAATGGGTGAAGTATGTAAATTATACCTCAGTGTATTTAAAAAAAAAAATGAAGGCGAAAAAGTTTCAATTCTCTTGCCAGCAAACCGTATTCAAATCCTTGCCTAGGTCTTTACTTTTTCAAGAGTTTACTGCACTTCTGCTCAATGCCATTAGGTGGCAGCATTATTTCCACAACTTGGTAAATACATTTCTGGAAAAGACCAGGGACAAAAACCAGAGAGACATCACTAGTGCTTTGGTATCAACCACATTGTATAGCTTGTGTTACGTCCACAGCTGCAAAGAAACTTTGGCTAGCTGAGAGTATTTCCACAAATTCAATTCAATTTAGTGCTTACGACATGCAAAACACTGTTAGGCATAAGGAAATTAGAGCAACCAGTCCCCACATGTGGGCGACACAAGTAATGGATTATGTTGCCGAGTTAAAAAAAAGCAGCAGGATGCAAAACTGCATGAGATCAGTATAATCAAAATCGTGTAAATATGCTTCTAAAAAGACTAGAAAAAATCTTAACATAATTGTCATTAGACACTACATTGAATTATCATTAGACACTGTAAATCATTACATTTTAAAAATTAAATTTTTAAAAACATTTTATTTTATCTTTTTTTCTCATAAAGTGATACTTTCTGCCTCAAAACACAGAAAATCCAATTGAGAAAACAGAGATGTCAATGATCAGTTGGTAACAGACGATGAGAGCTTTGACAGGGATAGACTAGGTAAACTGGAGAATGAAGCTACAGGAAGGGTTTTTGTTGCTGTCAGTGTTCAGCTTTTTGCCTAGAAATTTTTCTATAGCAAGGTGAGAAAGAGCAGTTGAATTGTGAACTGGATTTGAAGGATATATAAGTTTTGTCCAACGAAAAAGGTAGGAAAGCATTCACTGAGAGGAAGTGCATCAGCTAGGTGACTGGAAAGAAAAAAGACCGTACAGGATCAGATACTAGTGCCAAGGGATCAGCTGCATAGGCAATTGAAGACAGGGAAAGGAAGGGGAAAAGTAGCAGGAAAGGAAGCAAGAAATGTCGATTTGATGATCAAATGTAAAAACTGGCCTAAATACCACCTTAGAGTTTGGGATTTATCCTGTAGGCACAAGAGATTCACTGGGGATTTTTCGGCATAGAAACGACATGGTCACACCTGGGTCTTTGTGAGATCGCTCTGGCACAGTACGAAGAATGTTCTTTTGGAGGGACTGGGGGGGGGAACCAGACCAGCTTAGAAAGCCAGGACAAGAGATAAACCTAAAGAAGATTGAGGGCTTAGACTGAAACAGTGAACCGAGGGAATAATGCAGATATGAACCAGAAATATCTGGAGGTTTAGAAAATAAAAATACTAAAACAAAATTGAGATTTGAATAAATAAATTTAGACCATTAAATATGGAGGAGAAGAATCAAAGATAAGCCCAAGCTTTTCAAATAAGCCTAAGCCTAAGCTTTTATTTGAGATGAAAAAGTAAAGAGACAGGATAGCCAGGACAGAGGACAGTTTAGGAATTACTGTTTTGACCATGTTGGGTTTGAAGTACATACTGGACATTTAGGTAGAGTTTGGAGGGGAACTTTGAAAAAATTATGGAACCAAGGAACAAGTTTTTAAGTCCAAGTCGTCAGCATGTAACAGACAGCTATGGGAGGAGACTATCCTATGACGTCATACCATTTGGGGGTTCTGGCTATGTCTCAATTTTTTTTTAAGATTTTATTTATTTGTCATAGAGGGAGAGAGCACAAGCAGGGGGAGTGGAAGGCAGAGGGAGAAGCAGATTCCTTAAAGACCCGATGTGGGACTCGATCCCAGGATACTGGGATCATGACGTGAGCGAAAGGCAGACACTTAACCAACTGAGCCACCTAGGCGCCCTCAACTGGTCTTAAATATAAGCATGAAGAGGGGTTTATAAGGGGTTCCAAGTTCAGCAGGTCTCAGGTATCCAGCAAGGTAAGAAAGAGGATCTTCTCTGGTGTGGCTCAAATCATTAGAGATTTTTTTAAAAACTGGAGGAAAGCCAGGAGTGAGCGGAGAGTGAGTGGTGCTCCTGAAAGTTCCTCCCTCTCCTCACCCACAGCCTCCTGATGAAGCAGAGGAAATTTCTTTACCATTTCAAGAATGTCCGCTGGGCTAAGGGTCGCCATGAGACCTACTTGTGCTACGTGGTGAAGCGGCGGGATAGCGCCACCTCCTTTTCACTGGACTTCGGTCACCTTCGAAACAAGGTATCAGTTAATTGCTTCCAAGCTAGAGTGCAGGCACTTTTAGAACCATCTACAGAGAGTACTACTTTCAGCCAGTTTCACACTTAGGTCTCCACCAGATTTCAGAAATCTTTTTCTTTCTGTCCAGGAAACCACAGTAAGTATGCCCTCACATTATGCCACTTCACGTCCTCCCCGATCATGCTGGGCACATTACTGCCACCCCTTGCTTCAATGCCAAGAGTAACTGCCCCCAAATATTCCTTCACTTTCTTCAGCATCCTAACTGCCTTTGAGATTAAGGAAGAAATCCAAACTTTGATTTGGAAGAATATCATCAGCTCATTCAAGCTAAATTTAAATAAAAACAAATTTTTAGAATTTTTGAAAGTTAAGGAAAAAGTAGCAAAAAATAATGACTCAGTTCTGTTTTCCAAATGATTTCTAGTCCCTCCTGCTTACATATACCACAGGCTGATGAGTACATTCAGTATGGTGAGACCCAGAATACTCAGGGAAGCCTCAATTGGTTGACTGATTCAATCAATCTCTAGATTGCATCTGCAAGATCAGAGAATTACATTTTCAAGCGACTTCACCATCTCCAGATGGGCTTACATAAACTTCTGCCAATGAGTATTCCCTGTCTCAAAACAGGCAGCAACATCTGATTTTGGTGGGATCCCAGGGAAGACTCCATAATCTGTAGGTGGACCAACATTGTCTGGCTCACTGTTAAGTGTTTATTTTACTATTCAATTTCCTTTGCCTCCATTTGTCTTGCGTAAATTATCTCACTGCAATTGTTTTACATTCTAATCTCTTTCCTGTTGGGTGATGAGACACATTCTAAGTAGAGAAGGCTTTGCAGTTACCGACCCTTCATTTCCTTCTTATTTAATCCTCGCAATCGATACAAGCCCATTGTACTGGTGAGGACTTAGAAGATCCAAGAGTTGGGTGAGTTGTCCCAGTCACCTCAGTAATGGCACCAGGAAATGGAAACTAGATCTTCAGATCTGGGACTAATGACTTCTCTGCCATACTAGGCAGACTTGCTATATTTCACTATTGTGAGATTATTACAATCACAGGGATCATACGATGAGCAAACCCATTATTTCATTGTTCTGAACCCACATCAGTCCTGTGACCTCTCTTTCAACATTCCCTGTTGGCCTCTACCCGCTCCAGTCCTCAACCACGCTTCCTACCGCCCCCTAGTGGTCTGGTGTGTTTCCTAAATGTTCCAGCAACAGACACAACTCAGAACTCTGGGGTACCGTGATGCTACTTCAGCCGACCCAGCGCACCCTCCTGCTTTTCTGTTCGACAGAAAACCCACAGCCTTATTGTAACCCTAAGGCCCAAATGCAGACACCCTAAAAAAGCTGACTGTGGCAGGCAGATGAATTCGTGGCCGTTAAGCTGCCAGCACCGCAGGAAAGGTCACTAAACGTCACTCACTCAAGTCCCCCCCTCTGTCTGCAGTCGGGCTGCCACGTGGAGCTGCTCTTCCTCCGCTACATCTCCGACTGGGACCTAGACCCTGGCCGGTGCTACCGCGTCACCTGGTTCACCTCCTGGAGCCCCTGCTACGACTGTGCCCGGCACGTGGCCGACTTTCTGAGAGGGTACCCCAACCTCAGCCTGAGGATCTTCACCGCGCGCCTCTACTTCTGCGAGGACCGCAAGGCTGAGCCCGAGGGGCTGCGGCGGCTGCACCGCGCGGGGGTCCAGATCGCCATCATGACCTTCAAAGGTGCGAAGGGGACGTGGCCGGGACTGCAATTCAGGAGAAAAATCAGAGGGGCCGGGTGGGGGGTGGGATTCAGCCCAAAACTGACTAGAATAGAAGGAAGAAAATTAAGGGCATGGACACTTGACTTTGTGGGAAATGAGATCTAAGCGGGGGGGGGGGGGGGGGGGAGGGTTTTCTTTCTTTCCTCTCCATTTTGGGATCTGAACTATCTGCCCCATTCCCCTCCTTTTTTGAAGATTATTTTTATTGCTGGAATACTTTTGTGGAAAATCGTGAAAAAACTTTCAAAGCCTGGGAGGGGTTGCACGAAAATTCCGTCCGACTATCCAGACAGCTTCGACGCATTCTGTTGGTAAGGGGCTTCTTCGCTTCTCGTTGGCTTTCTCCCTCCGAAGTCATCTTTTCCTGGAGCTCCTTATATTTCCCTTTCTTATGTTTTTGACATTGCCTGTGCATGTGTGTGCGGGTATCACTCTCCATTTCTCCTCTGATGAAAACCTTCCTTTATGTTTAGTTAGTTCTCCTACATTTGAGTTTGTGCTTCTGTTTCACAGTTCAGAGCCCTCTACCGAGATGCCTTTCCCTTTCCCTCTTTTCATCACCCACAAGTCTCTCCGTTGGACTCTCCTCAGGATTCTGTTTTCCTTCTGATACAATTCCTTCCTGTCCTCTTCCTATACTCCCCCCAACTTCCTTCCTTCCACAATGTTACAAATGCATCCACTGGGTTCATTTCTTTCTTTACAGCCCCTGTATGAGGTTGATGACTTACGAGATGCATTTCGTACTTTGGGACTTTGATATCATCCTCCAAGAAATGTCACTTAAAATGAACCATCTCTGAAGACAGTGGGTAAAAAGACTATCTTGTAAGCATTCTGTTGTTCTTCAACTCTCATTTCCGTAAGAGTTTAGAGAGAAAATATTCATGTACAGGACTTTGTTAAAAACAAACCAAACCAAAACAAAACCCCGACTTGAAAGTACAGAAGGAACACAGGCCCACCCGGGTAATGCTGCAACTGGCGCAGCTTCTAATGCAATAGCGCTCCCTACTGGGAAATGACAGAATTGCAGGGAGCACCTAAAGTATGTTCTTTGACTCTGGCGGGGAGGAAGCAAAAGGTAAACCTGTAAAAGCATGGTGAGAAGATCAAACGTTTATAATATGTATCCTTTATTATCTGATTCATACAGAATTTTCAATGATATTGGTGATAGATTTTTCTACTCTTTTCCTTTGGGGTTCACTTTCAAGTGAACAAACTCACACCAGTCCATGATCTATATAGAACCTCCTAACGAAAGGATCTGGGTGATTATAACCCCCAAACATCTTCCCAGGGCATTAATATCTAACCATGTACTGTATGTTTTCATTGTCTCAGGTATGTTTTTATGTTTGTACATAGAAAAGTTCTTTTTCTTGGTATGAAATATGCATGATTGCCTTCAGGCTATTTTATAATAAAGGATCTTAAAGTGAATGAGGACTGTGAAGAACACACTGTAAAAGTTAGCCGATACCAAGTAACACATCTGGAAATATAGATCCTTTTAAAGAAGTCCATACGTCAGAAACCACAACCACAAATTTCACATTTAATTAGGTAACACTTGGAAAAGAGTTCCTTCATTCAATATTGAGAAAAACCTGTCCTCTCAGTGGGTCTCTTGAACAAAGTCAACCAGGCCAATGTTTCTGACTTTTTGTATGTATCCAATGCTCCTCTCAAAAAATTGCTCATTATGTAGGAGAGTGTAGTAAAAAGAGAATAACATTTGGAGAGGAAGGATAACAGAGCATTCATTACAAAGTGTTTTCTCCTGCAAAACATAGGGAGCAACATAGCAGAGAATGTCTTAACAATGAGAAAAATATTCAAATAACTATATCACTGAGCAATTATTACCTAGCAACCCTTGCTATGCAGATAAATAGATCTGCAAGACAAGTTGAATGCACAACTGTGTTGTTTTACAAATACAAATGGGTGTCAGGACCAATCAATAGGAGAAAGAATAACCCTTTGCAACAAACTGTGCTGGGACAACTGGATATCTATATGTGAAAGAATGAATTTGGATCTCTTACCATATACCATATACCTTCATGTAAGAACTAATTTATCAAATTTATCAAATACCTTCATGTAAGAACTAAAATTATAAAACCCTTAGAAGAAAACATAGGTGGAAATCTTCATGACCTTGGATATGGCCAAGTCCCTTAAATGACACCAAAGCACAAGCAACAGAAGGAATAGAGAAATTGGACTTCTTTAAAATTGAAAGCTTTTGTGCATCAAAAGACAGGCAAGGAAGCAAAAAGAAAACTTGCAAAATGGGGGGAAATATTTGCAAATAATATACCTGGTAAGACTTTTTTTTAATTTTTTTTAAGGATTTTATTTATTTATTTGACAGCAACAGACACAGTAAAAGAGGGACCACAAGCAAGCGGAGTGGGAGAGGGAGAAGCAGGCTTCCCACTGAGCAGGGAACCTGACTTGGGGCTCGGTCCCAGAACCCTGGGATCTTGACCTGAGCCAAAAGCAGAAGCTTAACAACTGAGCCACCCAGGCACCCCCTGGTAAGACTATAGTAGACAGAATATACCAAGAACTCTTACAACTCAATACAAAAAACAAACTAATTTAAAAATGGCAAAAAGACCTGAATAGACCTTCCTCCAAAGAAGATACACGTATGGCTAATATGCACATGAAAGGTACTCAACATCCTTAGTCTTTAGGGAAATGCAAATCAAAGCCACAATGAGATACCACTCATGCTACTACAGCATGACTATCAACAACATTAAAAACCATTACAATGTTGCTAAGGATGAAGAAACTGAAACCATCCATATTATTAAACGGTGGACATGTAAAATTGTGCGGCTACTATGGAAAACAGCTTGGTGGTTCCTCAGAAGCTGAACCACAGAATTACTGTATCACCCAGCAATTCAACTTCTAGGTATAAATCCAAGAGATTAAAAGCATGCATTGAAATAAAAACTCATCTATGAGTATTTATAGCAGGAGTATTCGTAATAGGCAAAAAAAAAAAAAAAAAAAAAGGAAACATTCAATTCAATGTCCATCAAGTGATAGGTGGATAAATAATTGTGTGTGATATCCATACAACAGTATTTTATTTAGTCATAAAAAGGAATGAAGTAGGGACACGCTACAATGTGGATAGATCTTGGAAACATTGCGCCAATGGAAAGAAATATAGACACAAAATGCCATACATTTTTTTATTCCACTCTTGAAATCTCCAGAACATGTAACCCCACAGAGACAAAAAGATTAGTGGTTGCAAGGGGTAAGAGGGAAAAGGGCATGGGAATGAATGCATATGGAGTTTCTTTTAGGGGTAATGAAAATGGCCTACAATTCAATAATGGTGATGGTTACAAAACATTCTAAATGTACTAAAACCCACAAACTTGTATATTTTAGAGCTGTGTCTGAATGTATAAATGGATTTATAAATATAAATTTTATGTTATGCGAATTTTATCTTGATTTTTAAGACAAGTCAATATGACTTGAGTCAAGCAACCCTGAATTTGAATTCTATTTCTCACAACAGTGTACAAGATATAATTAACCTCTCTACAGCCTTCATTTCCTATCTCTACATGAGTATGATAATACAAACTTCTCACATATTTTTGGTAAATATTAAATTAGAAGATAACACAAAGCTGGTACTATCTTAGTGATTAGCACGGCAACCCTTTCTGTTTTCAGGGCAGAAACCTAGAAATCACCCTTGACACATCACCTTCTGCCCCCATTTCCGGTCCTATCCACTTTGCATACTAAATACTTCTTGAATTCATTTACTTTTCTCTCGCTCCTCTACTAGTACCTAAGAAAGGGGGAAAAAAACAACAACAAAAAATTGCCCGATTGTTGAAAGCAGGCCTGATACTTCTAGCCAGGCCATTATTAATATCCTGCTGGACATAAACAATCTCATAGACTACTAACCTCAGACAAGATTACTCAGACTGATAAAATGAGAAAGCAAAACCATTTCTTCATTTGTCTGAACCACCCCACAAACACCACCTCTCTTGACTGGAAGGAATGACTGCTACTTCTTTACCAATTACAGCTTTATCCACATTCTAGTCAGTCCTCCCGAAGATGTGACACACCCAATTACACAACTGACCGAATTCCCTCACCATATCTAATCTAACACAAATTCCCATTTTCTTAGCCCCTCCCCCCAAACAAACCAAAGCCCAAATTCTGAAATTAAATGCATAGTCATGAAGTGTCTCAGTAAGAGAAACACCCTCATAGTGAGACACTTCATGCTCATGACTCCCCATAATGTGGGTTCTCCCTCACTGCAAGAGTATAAATCCTACTTGTTCAACTACAGAAGGTGTGTTATTTATTATTGTCTTTGAATGGAGGCCATTGACACATCTCAGTTGGAGCTACAGATATCTTTTAGTCTATTGTCATAGTTACGACATTTACTAATTCTTACTATATTTTACTGGGAAGTGCAGAGGCCACTGTGAGGCAATAGGCTTGAGCAACTGAAACAGGAGTGAGGCAAAATGACCCACAGCGACCACCCTGGTGACACACAGGCTCATTAAGACACTCACCTCGAAATCGCTGTAGGTCTTAATTAACCAATTGGCTAGTTACAACTGGGCAGTTACCAAAAGGGGAAAGTTCCATACATTCCATACCCTCTCACTCTGCCCTGTAACTGTGGTACCTCACCACCATTTTGTGGTAGACAGTCTCCCTTGCAATGTATTCAATAAACTTCTCTTTTGTTCTGCCCTGGGTGAATTCTTTCGCAGTGGCCTCCTCTCAGTCTGGATGCCCTGCAAGAAGTAGCCTGTGGTGGTGATGATATGGCTGGTTTTAAGAAAATTTCATGAGAAATAAATACTAAATCTGCTAATTAATCATTCATTCTCTCTAATATTTACTGATCAACTATTAGAGCATTGTGACCAACATAATGGAGATTATGTATTTATGTATGTATCTATATACCTTTGTTCAAAAAGCTTACATTCTGCCAGAAAGACAATCCATGTACAAGAAAATACAACATAGGTTTTTAAATGGGGTTGGGGTACTTTTTGTTATTAACTGCTATTTATAGTATTTTAGATTTTAAATTTTTCAATTTATTAAAGATCAAATTTAAGCAGTGAACTTTTAAGCCTTTGTTTCAAACTTCAAAATTATTTTATGATTTATAAGTCTAATTTTGTATTAAATAAGAGCAACCACTTTCACTTGCTTTTTAATGTTAGAGTAACCCAAAACAGCAATTAAACTTAAAAACTCCTATTCAGGGGCGCCTGGGTGGCTCAGTGGGTTAAGCCACTGCCTTTGGCTCAGGTCATGATCTCAGGGTCCTGGGATCGAGTCCCGCATCGGGCTCTCTGCTCGGCAGGGAGCCTGCTTCCCCCTCTCTCTCTCTCTGCCTGCCTCTCCATCTACTTGTGATTTCTCTCTGTCAAATAAATAAATAAAATTAAAAAAAAAAAAAAAACTCCTATTCGTGGGAGTGCCTGGGTGGTTCAGTGGGTTAAGCCTCTGCCTTTGGCTTGGGTTATGGTCCCAGGGCCCTGGGATCGAGCCCCAAATCAGGCTCCCTGCTCAGTGGGGAGCCTGCTTCCCCCCCACTCTCTCTGCCTGCTTCTCTGCTTACTTGTGATCTCTCTGTGTCAAATAAATAAATAAAATCTTAAAAAAAAATCCTATTCACAAATTTGATTACACTACTTTTACTATTTTAAGTTATGTTATGTATATTCATGTGGCTATTCTTTAACTACCTTAAATGCTTGACAGAATAGGCAGATTTATAAGCAAATCTAACAAACAAACAAAAAATACCCTACAACATGTCAAAACAAATTTTTAAAAATATTCCAAACATCTCAATCAATACTCGTTATAGGCTTGACCAAATTCTCTTAAACTTTTCAGTTTAAAATGCTAAGATCTAATATGTGAAGATTCTTTAAATCACATTTATACACATATTATACTCAGCTAAAACCAAAGGTATTAATATAATTGGTTTCATCTGCTGTATTATCTATATATTCAAGTCCAGACTTTTTTAGGTTTGCAAAGAATTTCATCTATTTGAGATGACAGACTCTAGTATCAAAGATGGGATGGAAATCCCAGACAACAATATAGTTGCTTATCCATTACAGGATTTGAGATTCCAGACCAGCCATGGAATCTGAGAACTACAAAACTCTAGGTTTATTCTGTTAGAGAGGAGACATGGACCCATGGGCTCTTTTATAGGGTTGATTTGTCAACAGATTCCCCAAGTACTCTCAGCATCTAAATGGCAGTTACCCAATTTGGGTAGATGGAATCTGACACCCCTACACCATATTGCAGCTAACTTCCTTCACTACTTGTCTGGACTTAACTAGTCTCACTAATCTGACTGAATTCTTTCCATAGTTTTGGCCACAATTTTTTTTTTTTTTAAGATTTTATTTATTTGATTGGGGTGGGGGGGAGAGACAGAGGGAAAGAGAGAAACTCTGACTCCCCACTGAATGGCAAGCATGATGTGGGGCTTACTCTCACAACCCCAAGATCATGACCTGAGCCAGAATCAAGAGTTGGACGCCTAGCCGACTGAACCACCCACGCACCCCCTTGGCCACAATGCTGTAGTCCTTCTAACATTTGGAAGTTAAAAACAATGCAATAGTCCTTCTACCATTTGGAAGTTAAAAAAAATGCAACTACAATGCGGTTGAGTAATTGCCAGTCACTAGATGACTTAATGACAAATATGTGTTAACATGATGCTTTGGATTTCTAGAAGGAAGAGATCACTGTGGTTTGACTAAATCAAGAAAAGATTGATAGAGGACATTGAACTTTACCTGGACCTTGGGGGAAATGTTAAATACTTTAGTATGTTTCAAAAAATCTCTATGAATAAAGTGATGAATCGCTCAACAGTGACCTTTATAAATTCTGTTAGAAGTATTTTAAGAGGGTCCTTGGGTGGCTCAGTGGGTTAAGCCTCTGCCTTCAGCCCAGGTCATGGTCTCAGAGTCCTGGTATCGAGCCCCACATCAAGCTCTCTGTTCAGCAGGGAGCCTGCTTCCTCTTCTTTCTCTGCCTGCCTCTCTGCCTATTTGTGATCTCTGTCTGTCAAATAAATAAATAAAATCTTTTTTTTAAAAAGTATTTTAAGAAAAACACTGATGACACTGATGAAGTCCCAGAACCTAAGTCAGGTTCGGTGGGGTGAGGAGGTTCGGAGCCGACGACTAAAGAAAGAATTCTTAAGACGTCGTTGGTGCAAAAGGTGATTGGTGTTGAAATAGTTAACCCTATTTCCTTTTGGTAGGAGAAGAAACTAATATTTTAAATATGTATTACCTTTAACCTTATAGTTTCATTTCTAGGAAACTAATTTGAAGAATCTGTCATATATGTAACCCAAGCTTACATATACAAGGATATGTACATAAACAACCCTGCAGTAGGGAGAAACTTCAAGTAACAAAGCCAATAGTGGAATGGTTAAACACAGAACATCCATACTTAATAAAGGCCTATAGCAATTTAAAAAGAATACTGTGGAAATTTTTAAAAGGTGTGTGGGGGGGGGAGAATACTGTGGGGCATCCTGTGTGGCTCAGTCTCCTGGGTGTCCCACTCTTGGTTTCAGATCAGGTCATGATCTCGGGGTGGTAAGATTGAGCCCCTCCCAGCCTCCGCTCTGCCTGGAGTGGGCTTGAAAGTCTCTCTCTCCTCCTCCCCACACTTACGTTTTAAATAAAGAAAGAATGAAACAAACAAACAAACAAATTCTTTAAAAAATACTGTCAATGGGGCTCCTGGGTGGTTCAGTCAGGTAAGCTGCTGCCTTTGGCTCAGGTCATGATCCCAGGGTTCTGGGATCCAGCCCCGCATTGGGATCCCTTCTTAGAGGAGAGTCTGCTTCTCTCTCTCCCTCTGCCTGCTGCTCTGCCTACTCCTACTCTCTCTCTCTAATAAATAAATAAAATATTTTAAAAAATACTGTCAAGATACATAAATGCATATAGAAAAGACAGAGGACCCGCCTGAGACTCCATAGTAGAGAGGCCCACGGGGGTCTCCTCTCCAAATGGGCTGTGTCCTAGTGCTGGTCCTGGTCCCCACCACCCCTGATCCTGCACCGAGGCCTCAAGGGGTCGCCCAAGATTTCCAGCAGTGCACAAGTGACGGCTTGCCATCCATCCTCTCCAGGGGCTCACTCGTGGCCTCCCACGACTATTACCGAAGCTGTGGAGGTTCTGCTTCCAGTAACTGGCCCTGTGGAAGCGCAGGGCATCTGGGAGAAGCCACCTCTCACCACCCCCATCTCCCTAACGCCGACCAGGGTCCCTAGTGGGCAAGCTGCTTTTTCCAGAAGTCCACTCTCCGGTTTGTGGCTATAGTGTTGGGAGTCCCCCAGATCTCTGACTCTCCCAGGCCTCCAGCGACTCGATCACCTGTGACTTGGCTCTGGAAGCCACGAGGAAGCAGCCTAGTGGCCACCAGCCTGACAAAGCTAATACCGAGCCCCAGTCCTGAGAGGCCACCACCAGCCACTAGGCTACAGGAGGTACCAAGGGGCCTCCCTCCCAGTAGACTAGGCAGGCTGAAGCCCGCAGAAGCCGGCAGGTTCTTTTATATCAAAACAGCAAAACACCAAAAAGGGAGTTGAGAGAACCCGACTCCTTACTATCCAAGTCACCCACAAGCCTTCCTGACATCCTGTAACCACGTGCCTTGCACCAAGTAGAAAATAAACTCCAAGCAGCCAGTAAAAAAGAAAGACATAAAAAAAAATATCCAAAACATAATACTAAGTGAAGAAAAATTGTCTTAAAAGACTTTGTAGGGGCACCTGGATGGCTCAGTGGGTTAAGCCTCTGCCTTCAGTTCAGGTCATGATCTCAGGGTCCTGGGATGAACCCCACATAGGGTTCTCTGCTCAGCAGGGAGCCTGCTCCCCACCCCTTGCCTTTCTGCCTACTTGTAATCTCTCTCTGTCAAATAAAACAAACAAAAAAACAAAAAAACAAAAAAACACTTTGTATAGGGGTGCCTAACTGGCTCAGTTGGTTAAGCAGCTGCCTTTGGCTCAGGTCATGATTCCAGAGTCCTGGGATCAAGCCCAGCAAAAATAACAACACACATACACACACACAAACACTGGGTATAGCCTGATCTCATTTAGGCTTTCATAAGCATGTATATATGTAAAGAAAACTTTTACATATACATATACAAATTCATATAGATGTATGTTCAGGAAAAATGCTGAAGAGATAAAATCCAAACCATAAGCTGCGGTTCTATCCAGAGAGAAAAACTGGATGGGAGGAAGAAGGCAGGAGAGAGGTAACTTTCACTTTTCCCTCCATATAATTTCAACAAAAGTATAACTGTAAACTTTGAAGAACTAAATTGAAGCAAAGAAAATACCATTTGAAACTTAGGACTTAGACCTTTAATTTGTCACTTCACGTTCACCACTGTTTATTTACTGACCTATAGAATATTCTACCACTTTAAGAAATTGAGAAAATTCCAGGAAAATAAGTCTAGTAGAAGCATGGGTCTTTCTTTAAATGTCTAAAAGCTTTCCTCCTCCTCCTAGCAATAATTTATGAAACACTTTTTGAGGGTTGAGCAATCACGAAAGTACCTGTTAGGCAGAATTCACCAAGAGAAAGAGAAATGGACATCCATAGTCAAGGGTTGGCTTACATGATTGTAGGCGTTTGCAGAACAAGTCTGAAGTCATGTGCTGGCCACCAGGAAAACAGGCTGGAACTTTAGGGCAGGAGCCAATGCTTTCGTGCTCAGGTGCAATTTCTCTGTGGAAGCCCGGGTTCTGTTCTCCTATCCTTTAAACTAATTCAATCAGGCCCACCCAGATTATCTAGGAATCTTACTGTGAACTGATTATGGACTGAAGTCTTACCAACAGACTACTCCAGAGTAAGACCTGGGTTAGCTCTGATTGAATAACCAGGGCCGAGGCAAATCAAGGCAAATAGACTCAAAAACACATGTCGCAGTATGTCTATGTAAAGAACAAAAACAGACAAAAAGACACATATCAGAATCACCACTTTTCTTTTTTAGAGAAGATTTTTAAAAATTTATTTATCTGAGAGAGAGAGAGGGTGCACCCATGAGCAGGGGAAGGGGCAGAGGGAGAGAGAGAAGCAGACTCCCCACTGAGCGTGGAGCCCTATGTGGGCTCAACCCCAGGACTCTGAGATCATGACCTGGGCCAAAGACAGAGGCTTAACCGACTGAGTGACTCAGGCTCCCCCACAGTCACGGTATTCGAGCCCAGACCTTGGGCCTGTCATGGGGCTGTTTTACATGTTACCTTACTTGGTCACTACGGTATAATTCCAGGGTCAGCTACCAAAGTAGATTAAAATTTAGGTAACTGTGACTCTGAAGTTTTCTTTAATGTAGCTTCTTTAGTTGCTGAGACCAGCTCAATTTACACATAAAAAGGAGATTTCTTTCCTAACCACAGGTAAACTAACTGGAAAAGTGAGATGGTTTTACTAGGAACTGATAGGGTTCTCGAGAATCAGGGACCACATGGCCTCTGTCTCTCTTTGACTCTTTTTTTTTTCCCCCTAAGGGCTCCCTCTGTTCACCTCTCTTGTTTTTTCTTTTTTTTTTTTTTTAAGGTTTTATTTTTTAAATGCGTTCTACACTCAAGGTGGGGCTTGAACTCAGAACCCCAAGATCAGGAGTCACACTCCAGTGACTGAGCCAGCCAGATGTCCCTGTTCCCCTCCCTTCTAGCTGACTTCTTCGGCTTACTCCAAGTTTCTCTTCCATAATACTTAAATATGCATATAATCCCTCATGAATGTTCCCGTCCTCTCTATTTTTTTATTCGTGAACATTATGGCTATTTGGCAATTTTTTTGAATTCCCCAAAGAGGGACAATTTAATTGCCTCAACTATCTTTTGGGCTGTTCAAAGCATGATCCTACTAAGGTGGCATCAGTAGGAATTAGAAATGAGAGGCATGAACCAGTTTATGGACTTTGAAGAGATGAGTGATTAGACATGAATGTTGCAAAGGCAGAGTGAATTAAAAACAAATTAGACAAAGACAGCTCTACTTGAGAGAAATACATTGCATCTGAGCCCCTAGGTCTCACCTAGTGGCTCTCATCCTTCCCTAATCACCTGTCCCTCCATCCCCGGATCCCATAAGCCAGTGTGACTCATGCAGGAACCTACCAACACTTCAATTCTAAACTCTAAACTCAAAGTCAAAGGTGTGTTTCTCACTATCACCAATACCCCCTTGGCTTACGTCTGTCCTGTTTGTCCTGTAAACTCAGTGTCATTGAATCACCTCAATTCTCATCTCTGTTGTTCTAGGCTTTGCATCTGTGTCTATTCCTGACATTTCCATCATGAGTCTCCACTCAACTTTAGCTGAACTCTTCAGCTTCCAGTAAAAGTTGTTGACTTTGGTGAGATCAGAGCTCTATCTCAAAACTCAGGAATCAAATTCCATTTTCCAATGACAGTGACTAGTCAAGCTGGCCATGTTTCCTTCAAAGCAGAGGGAAAGGAGACTATTGTTTCTGTATCATCTATCTTTTGAGCACCTACTATTTTATCAAATACTTGGTGGGTACTCATGCTACAAAGTTAATGAGAAACACCTTAAAAAGCTCTTTTTTTTTTTTTAAAGATTTTATTTATTTATTTGACAGATCACAGGTAGGCAGAGAGGCAGGTAGAGATAGAGAAGAGGAAGCAGGCTTCCCGCTGAGCAGAGAGCCCAATGCGGGGCTCATGACCGAGATCATGACCTGAGCCGAATACAGAGGCCTTAACCATCTGAGCCACACAGGGGCCCCTTAAAAAGCTCTTAGAAAAGAGAGAGGCTAACAATCCACAATTACACACATCTCGTCATAAGTACACAGACATACGTGTGGAGGAAGTTGTTTAAATTAGCCTTGAAGTCCCAAAGAAGGCTTTCCAGAGCAGAATACCCAGGAGCTTAATATTATTGTTTTAAATATTTTTTTAGTATTAAAATATTTAAATATTTAAATATTATGCACATAGAGAGAAGTGCATGAATCACAAATGATACTTTGAGAATTTTCAAGACTGTATGACAATCACCAAGATCAAGAAATAGAGGGGACCGGAATGGCTCAGTTAGTTAAGCAACTGCCTTCAGCTCAGGTCATGATCCCAAAGTCCCAGGAGGGATCAAGTCTCTCACCACATCAGGCTCCCAGCTCCATGCGGAGTCTGCTTTTCCCTCTGACCTTCTCCCCTCTCATGGTCTCTCTCACTGTCTCCCTCTCAAATAAATAAATAAAATCTTTGGGGGAAAAAAAAAGTGTTTCTTTAAAAAAAAGAAAAAGTAATGGAACATTACTAGCATTTCGAAGCTCCGCTTCTGCCTCCTCTCAGTCCTCTTGCTTACATTAACAGAAATTAGGAGTGAAAAGTGGTAAGGAGGGGTGCCTGGGTGGCTCAGTGGGTTAAGCCTCTGCCTTTGGCTCAGGTCATGGTCTCAGGGTCCTGGGATCCAGCCCAGCATCAGGCTCTCTGCTCAGCAGGGAGCCTGCTTCTCCCCGTCTCTCTACCTGCCTCTCTGCATATTTGTGATCTATCTATCAAATAATTAAAATCTAAAAAAAAAAAAAAAAAGGAAAAGAAAAGTGGTAAGGATATACTTGGCAGAAAGAATGGCATAGATTGAGAGGTTTAGGGATGTGTGGGTGGCTCAGTGAGTTAAGCCTCTGCCTTCCGCTCAGGTCATAATCCTAGGATCAAGTCCCACATCAGGCTCCCTCCTCTACCTGTCACTACCCCTACTTGAGCATTATCTCTGTCTCTATCTCTGACAAATAAATAAAATCTTAAAACATACAAAAAACAAACACTGAGAGGTTTAAAGTAGTACAGAAGGTAGACATTTCTGTGACTTAGGTAGTGGAAGAAAGGGGGTGGTTGGAGAAGAGCGATCTCCTGTATAAGCAGAAGCCTGATCGTGAAAACCTGTCTTTTTGTTTTTGTTTTTGTTTTTGTTTTAAGATTTTATTTATTCCAGAGAGAGAGAGAAAGAGAGAGAGAAAGAGAATGCACAAGCGGGGGAGACAGGCCCAGGGAGAAGGACAAGCAGACTCTCTGCTAAGCAGAGAGCCTGACATACAATGGGTGTGGGAGCATCTGGCTCTGTGCTTTTCGGGGAGCCTGCTTCCCCCTCCCCCTCCCCCTCTGCCTACTTGTGATCTCTCTCTCTGTCAAATAAATAAATAAAATCTTAAAAAAAAAAAGAAAGAAAGAAAACAACTTGATGGTGATCTCATCGCCAGGAAAGAAAACAAACGAAGAAAAAAGAAAAGGGTGATAAAGACAATGGGTTTATGGGTTTTTTTAACTTCTTTCTTTAAATTCAAGTTAGTTAACAAAGTGTATTATTAGTTTCCAAGGTAGAGTTCAGTGATTCATCAGTTGTATACAACACAGTGCTCATTGCATCACGTGCCCTCCATAATTGCACATCACCCAATTACCCTCAACTGCCCATCCACCTTCCCTCTAGCAACCCTCAGGTGTTTCCTAGAGTTAAGAGTCTCTTATGGTTTTCTCCATCTCTATTTTCATCTTATTTTATTTTCCTTCCCTTCCCATGTTCATCTGTTTTGTTTCTTAAATTCCACATACAAGTGAAATCATTTGTCTTTCTCTGACTGACTTATTTTGCTTAGCATACTACCCTCTAATTCCATCAACATTGTTGCAAGTGACAAGATTTCATTCTTTTTGATGGCCAAGTAATATTCCTGCACGTGTGTGTGTGTGTGTGTGTGTGTGTGTGTGTGTGTGTGTACACATCACATCTTCTTTATCCATTCATCTGTCAACAGACATCTGGGCTCTTTCCATAGTTTGGCTATTGTGGACGCTGCTGCTATAAACATTGGGGTGCACATGCCCCTTCAGATCACTATGTTTGTATCCTTTAGATAAATACATAGTAGTGCAATTGCTGGGTCATGAGGTAGCTCTATTTTTAACTTTTTGAGGAACCTCCATACTGCTTTCCAGAGTGACTGTACCAATTTGCATTCCCAACTACAGTGTAAGAGGGTTCCCCTTTCTTCACATCCTCACCAACATCTGTCATTTCTTGAGGACAACGGGTTTATGTTGAGACATGTTAAAGCAGGAAAATGGTTATAAATAAGAGATGTGGGTTGGAAAAAATAATTTGGTAGTTATCAGCTTTATACTTTCTTTTTTTTTTTTAAGATTTTATTTATTTATTTGTCAGAGAGAGAGAGAGAGCAAGAGCGAACACAGGCAGAGTGGCAGGCAGAATCAGAGGGAGAAGCAGGCTCCCTGTGGAGCAAGGAGCCCGATGTGGGACTCCATCCCAGGATGCTGGGATCATGACCTGAGCCGAAGGCAGCTGCTTAACCAACTGAGCCACCCAGGCGTCCCAGCTTTATACTTTCTTAAATGAATCCATGCACGTGTAGGAAGTCCCCAAGAAGAAAGCATAAAATGCAAACAAATGAGAGAGAACTGGGGAGTACAGCTATGTAAGATGCAGAAAAGGAAAGAATAATCTAAGAATAAGTCTCAGAAGAAAAATCCAGAGGAAAAAAAGGCAAACCAAGGCAGCAGCATCTATGGAGGCAAAGCAGTAGGGAGTTTTCAGAAAAGAATGTTTAGAGGCAAGTAAGATAGTAAGTACCAATTGGATTTAATGATGTGGAGGAGCCCAGGGACTTCAGGGGAGTGGTGGAGGCGTTGGGTTGAAACGATGGCCAGGAAGAGTCATTCTTTCATAAAGCTTGACTGTATGAGGGAGAATTAGAGGGTAGGTATTCTTATGCCCACTGTTGTCTTAGAAGATTATCTGAAACACGATAGACCCTTGATACATACGTTGCTCTGATTGACTGCATCTTCTTTTTTTTAAGATTTTATTTGTTTGCTTGACAGAGATAGTGAGAGAGAGAACACAAGCAGGGAGAGTGGGAGAGGGTGAAGCAAGCTTCCCTCTGAGCAAGGAGCCCAATGCAGGACTCAATCCTGGGATCAGGACCTGAGCTAAAGACAGACCCTTAACAACGGAGCCACCCAGGCTCCCCTTCATTTTTTTTTTTGAAAGAGAGAGTGGGCACGTGGGCTGGGGAGGGGCAAAAGGAGTGGGGGAGAGAGAATTTTTGTTTGTTTTTTAAATATTCTATTTATTTGAGAGTGAGTCAGAGAGAGCACAAGCAGAGAAGAGGGGCAGACGGAGAGGGATAAGCAGACTCCCCACTGATCAGAGAGCCCAATGTGGGGCTCAATCCCAGGATCCTGGGATCAGGAACTGAGCCAAAGGCAAAGGCTTAACTGGCTGAGCCAACCAGGCCCCCCTCATCAGTAGATTCTTAATTCTACTGAGACTGCCTGCAACCAGGCTACAACTTCTCTTGCCTGGAAGGCACAAATAATACATATCTCCTGCTGTGCTGGAGAGCAGACAGCTTTATCTTTTCTGTGGTGGATCAGAGCAGGTGACGCCTGACATCACAGCAAGCCAAGGACTGCAAATAAGTTAGTCAATGATGAATCTGTCAGGTCTTACTGAGAGGAGGGCTGATACCATATCCATCAACAGTTGAGATTACCTCAACCAATCCCTCCTTAAAAATGTGAAGGTAGATTAAAGGACATCAGGAGATTTGGTAAACTCGGTTATGGCCTGGAGTCTGAGCTACCCTAGGCCTTGCAAACTTCTCAGAGATCTAAAAACTATTTATTTGAGACCTAAAAGCAAACGCCTCTAAGATACAGATTACCCATTGCCAAACTCCTGAGAAGCAAAGTAAATAAATGTTTAATTAAATAGCAACATAACATTATATGCCAACTGGCCAATAGTTTCTTAAATCACAAATAAATTTAATGTTACATATAAAGAACTTATATATAGTAGGGTCCCCTGTGTTGTAAAGATTTTTTAAAGATTTTATTTATGTATTTGAGAGAGAGAGTGAGAGAGGGAACACAAGCAGGGGGAGTGTGAGGGGAGAAACAGGCTTCCCACTGGCAGGGAGCCCCATGTGGGGCTTGATCCCAGGACGTTGGGATCATGACTGAGCTGAAGGCAGACACTTACTGACTGAGCCAGGCAGGTGCCCCATGCGTATTTTTTAAAGGTATTCTTAAAAAAAAAAAAAAAGGATTATTTATTTATTTATTTACTTAGACAGAGACAGAGCACAAGCAGGGGGAGTGGCAGGTGGAGGGAAGGAAGAAGCAGTCTCTCTGACGAGCAGACAGCCTGACATGGGGCTTGATCCCAGGACACTGGAATCATGACTTGAGCCCTGAGCTGAAGGCAGACGCTTAACTGACCTGAACCACCCAGATGCCCTGTTGTACATATTTTTAAACTTTTTCTCTGTATTATATCTTGACACCATAAGAAGGGTCATCTGGCTGGCCCAGTGGGAGCATGTGAGTCTTGATCTCAAGCTTCTGAGTCCGAGCCACATGTTGAGCCTAGAGATTACTTAAAAAACAAAAAACAAACAAACAACAACAACAAAAAAGCACCTAAAGCTAAAACTAAAAAATGAAAAATAACTTTCTGGCTGGGAAGCTGCTGCCCCTCCTGGGGTCTAGCCAGTTCTTAGAGAGAGCAAGGACCCAGCATGTCCTTGACGTGCAAACACCAAATCCACAGCCACACCTCCCCTAGGTGGCCCAATTGCCCCAGGAGGCAAAATTCCTCTTCCTTAGTCATCCCAAGGCCAGGGACTAGGCAAGGAGGGACCATCTCTATAGGTTAGAGCCCAACCAAATTATCCACACTAGGTAATCCTGAACTGTTAACCTATCCTGCCTCGTCTTGCTCCCTGGAAACTCCAATGGAAACTCTGCCCTAGACCTTCCACTCCCTCCAAGTCTTCTGCTTCCTGACCACTCTGATGGTCTTCCCTGGGGCTCTGTTTGACAGGCTGTGCCTCCTCTCTCTAGAACCTATGAATAGAGTAAATTTTCCCTGATTGTCTCGGTCTCCTCTTACAGGGCTGCACTTGACTGACGATCTCATAAAAGAATACAAAGCGTGCCCCAACCTAGGACTGCCTCAGGCCTACAGGTCTTAAAAGAGTTCTTAAAATAGTTCCTAATGATCTCCTTGACCCATCACTGATGATTGTATCTTACATGTGCCTCTTTCCCAAGGCCATGAGTGTATCTGGTTGAACCCGGAAATGCACCCCCCCCCCCCCGCCGCCCCACCCGAGTCACACACTGTACTGGGTATTCCCTTCAACCCCTGACCGTGTCTCTTGTTTTATCAAACATAGAGGGCAGATTCTTATCATTCTCAGGTTTAACATTTTCTGGTTGAAGGGGAACAGAATATGCCACCGCCAAATATGCCCCTTTGGCATATTGATTATTGTGAATTAAAGCCTTTTGAGAAACAGCTGTGCAAGAAGGACACTCCTACCCTCCCTTGTCCTCCTGGAAGCAGGTGATAATCCCATGTGAAAGGTACCTTCCCCGTAGCAGGGTGGGGAAGGCATCCTTCTCATCAGAGACGGTGAATTTTGGACTGAGAAGGTCATACAAACAAGTCTTTTACTTCTTCACCATTTAGCTCTTTGAAGCTCAAACCCTGTTGTTTTGCCAATTCCACACAAATTTGTGTTTGTCTAAAAGCTTCCTGCTTTGGTCACTTCTCTGAGTCTCATATTTTTACGGGGCTGCAGTACATATAAAATTAAATGTGTTTTCTTCTTGTTAATCTGTCTTATGTCAATGTAATTATTATTTTATTTTATTTTTTAAAAATATTTTATTTATTTATTTGACAGACAGATCACAAGTAGGCAGAGAGGCAGGCAGAGAGAGAGGGGAGGAAGCAGGCTCCCGCTGAGCAGAGAGCCCGATGTGGGGCTCGATCCCAGGACCCTGGGATCATGACCTGAGCAGAAGGCAGAGGCTTTAACCCACTGAGCCACCAAGGCACCCCTGTCAATGTAATTATGTAGGCCAAACAATGTAGAAGAATGGAATATTTTTCCAACCCTACATAGTTTTATTATTTCCTTAGAAGAAGTTTCTAGGATATGGAATAAAGTACCTTTTAAAAATTCCTTTATTTTTTTTAAAGATTTTATTTATTTATTAGAGAGAGAGAGAGAGAAGAGAAGCAAACTCCCCACTGAGCAGAGAGCCCAATGTGGGGCTTGATCCCAGGACCCCGAGATCATGATCTGAGCTGAAGGCAGATGCTTAACCGACTGAGCTATCCAGGTGTCCCTGCAATACCTTTTTAATTTGTTTGTGCATCAACTTTAAGACTGGTATAAAGGAAGTTGGCAGCCTAGAATCTATATTTCAGCATGGTTTTATTATGCTTTATCGTACAGGGGATATATGTTGTTTCTTTGTAGGAAAACAAATGGCTTGAAGTAATATATAAAATTTTACTGAAGTCAGAGAAGTTTATTACCTTGTGGTACAAGGATGTTCTTAGGAAGCATCTGATTCTCCATGGAAATGGGATTTGGGATGCAGCTAACAAACCCATACAAGCATTTCCCTTTTCAAGGATTTGGGTGCTCAGAAAGACATAGGGTTATTTTCCTTATTATTTTAAGACTCTAGATTATTCTACTTTAATTCTCATTATAGATAATTATTGCACAAAACATTGCACAGTCTTCTACTTAATGACTAGTCAGACCCCAGAAGAATGTCTCTGCCCTTTCTCTCTAAGAGAATGGGATTTAAAAAAAAGAGAGAGAGAGAGAGAGAATGGGATTTACTCACCCACGTTACCTTTGCAGAAATCCCACAGAATTTATCCCTCCATCAAGAGTGTACTATTCTTCAGCAGCGATGGCTTTATCCTAGGAACTTGCTCAAACCTCTCTACCCTATCACTAGCCCAGAAGATTTACACATTCACCAGCTTTTCTAGGATATTTGATAAGTTGTAGGGTGCCTGGGTGGCTCAGTGGGTTAAGCCTCTGCCTTTGATTCAGGTCATGATCTCAGGGTTCTGGGATCCTGCCCCGCATGGGGCTCTCTGCTCAGCAGGGAGCTTGTTTCCCCGCCCTCAGCCAACCCCGGCCTCCCTCTCTGCCTACTTGTGATCTCTGTCTCTCTATCAAATAAATAAATAAAATCATTTTAAAAAATAAGATATTTGATGGGCGCCTGGGTGGCTCAGTGGGTTAAGCCACTGCCTTCGGCTCAGGTCATGATCTCAGGGTCCTGGGATCGAGTTCCACATCGGGTTCTCTGCTCAGCAGGGAGCCTGCTTCCTCCTCTCTCTCTCTCTGCCTGCCTCTCTGCCTACTTGTGATCTCTCTCTGTTAAATAAATAAATAAAATCTTTAAAAAAAAAAAATAAGATATTTGAGGGGCACCTGGGTGGCTCAGTGGGTTAAAGCCTCTGCCTTCAGCTCAGGTCATGATCTCAGGGTCCTGGGATTGAGCCCCACATCGGGCTCTCTGCCAACGGGGAGCCTGCTTCCTCCTCTCTCTCTCTCTCTGCCTGCCTCTCTGCCTACTTGTGATCTCTGTCTGTCAAATAAATAAATAAAAATCTTAAAATAAAATAAAATAAAAAGATAAAAATAAGATATTTGATAAAGTACCAACAGAAAATCCAAGCTACAGGAGTTGACTGGTTTGCTTCTTAATATGTCTCCCCTACCTCCAGTCCAAGCTGGAAGACTGTCCCCTTCTTTCCAAGCTACTATGGTAGTAGAGTTAATAAACCCTTTAGTATCTCATCTCCAACAACCTTTCTCGATTCAGATACACCCTTGTTGATACTTCTAGTCACAAACCAGTATCCAGCTCCCATAAGAGTGAAAAAGAGCAGGTGCTTGAGAAACTGCCAGCTTCCTCTGAGTCCTGGGCCATCTCTAATACTTAGAGCAGTAGGAAGACCATGTGACCCAAAGACAGGATCTGGTTGCTTGCACTGCTGGGTATACAAGAGGCGAACTTAGGTCCCACTCCATACAGGTGTCCAAGCTGGGGGCTGCTGTCTCCTTTATTCCTGGCCCTGTAAGCCATAACAGCAAACTACTACATGCATCCACACGCTGGTTCACAAAGACAGTCACCAAATATTGTTAGTGCCTACAAGCCTAGGAAAAGCAAGAATGCATTTCCTATTAATTTCATAAAAATGGTCAGAATCCTGGCAGCCACAGATGGCACACTTTATTTACAAGATAAGAGGGCTTCAGGGAGCCAAAAAGAGATTGTGAAGTGTCCTGGGGCTAGGAACAGCTGTGGGGGGGGGGGGGTCCCACATCATGGCTGAGAGGCGAGGGAAAGGGGTGATTGTCAGGATCTGCACGGGTTAGCTGGGAAGAGGGCTGCTCAGGAGAGAACCTGTCTGAAGTCACACACCACTGGAGAGATAGGCACAAAGCCTGGCTAGGTTGAGGCAGAGCGAGCTGTTCTAATCTTTGGACCGTGAAATGCGCACAGCACAAATAACGACCTCTGAATGTTAATCAAATAAAACCTGCCCCTAGGGTTTTAAAGCTGTCATGGTCCATGAAATCTGGTTTCTTTTTCCTCCTGATTTAAATCCCATAGGGATGTTATGTACCCTTTATCAGAGATGAGATCCAAGCCAGGAGGGATAAAGAATACTGAAACCAGTGAGCTACGGAAGTAGGCAAAGGCCTTCATAAAGATTGGTGAAGTTGAACTAGAGTCTTAAAAACACAAAATCAGTCAACGATAGAATGATAAAAATTAGAAGGAACCTGGGGCAATCATCTACTTGGGAGTATAAACTTTTACTTTTTTAATCCTAACTATGATACTATTTTTTTTTTAAGATTTTATGTATTTACTTGAGAGAGAGACAGTGAGAGAGAGCATGAACGAGGAGAAGGTCAGAGAGAGAAGCAGACTCCCCATGCAGCTGGGAGCCCGATGCGGGACTCGATCCCGGGAATCCAGGATCATGACCTGAGCCGAAGGCAGTCGTCCAACCAACTGAGCCACCCAGGCGTCCCTATGATACTATTTTTAATGAAGCGTTTTCACATGGGTTCACACAAAAATGAGATTTCATAAGTATATACTATAAAACAACTCTGGCAATCACATATATGGCAATAGCAACGTAAGCTCTGAATTCCACCCTGTGTATCAGGATGGCTCATCTGTTCCATTATTTTAATTTATTCAAGATACTATTAATCTTTCTTTGGTACAATACGGTGCTGTCCTTTAGACTTCTCTTGACATTGACAATTCTATTATAAAACAGTTATTCCAGATCATCCAGTGTACTCTTCTTCTTTTATTTTTTTTTTCAAGATTTTATTTATTTGAGAGAGGGAGAGAGAATGAGCCAAAACACAGAGGGGCAAAGAGAGAGGGAGAAGGACTCCTCGCTGAGCAGGAAGCCCCATGTGGGGCCCGATCCAGGACCCTGAGACCATGACTTGAGCCTACCCTTAACCGACTGAGCCCCCAAGGTGCCCCCAGTATACTCTCATTTGAAAATTTGTAATTTGTGTCTGATGATTTAAGTTTGGGAGACACTGCCTTGGCAGTTTCAAAGGTGCCAGTTCTTAGCAAATACTGGGTCTCAGTGAAGCTAAGTGACTCTCATCAATGCTAGAAACATTAATAGCAGATTTCTCATTATATAGAGTAAAAATTATGAACTTTTTTACTTCTTTGTGGGCAGGTCAAAATTTATTATACCATTGTGTACACAGGTACACACATCTGTGTGTTCACTTGCTCTGAGTTCTGGGACGAGAAGGTAGTTACTCATAATATAATTCAAGTTTGTTGGTTCCTTTGACTCCAGCTTTGGCATTAGTTCCAACAGTGTTCATGTCCTCTTTAATATTTAGGCAATGAGGGGTGCTTGGGTGGCTCAGTCGATTAAGTGTCTGTTTTCGGCTCAGGTCATGATCCCAGATTTCAGGGTTGGAGCCCCGCATTGGGCTCCCTACTCCACAGGAAGCATGCTTCTCCTTCTCCCAATCCCCCTGCTTGTGTTCCCTTTCTCGCTTTGTCTCTGTCAAATAAATAACAAAATCTTATTTTTAAAAAATTAGCCAATGAGCAGGGCTGTCTGAGCAGACAGAAATGGTTCTGTCTCAGAAAACTAACTATATACATTAAAGTGAAGAATATATCTTTCATGATAAAGGATCAAATGTTTAAGGGCACCTGGGTGGCTCAGTGGGTTAAAGCCTCTGCTTTCAGCTCAGGTCATGGTCCCAGGGTCCTAGGATCGAGCCCTGCATCAGGCTCTCTCTCTGCTCTCTCTGGCTGCCTCTCTGCCTGCTTGTGATCTCTGTCTATCAAATAAATAAATAAAACCTTTTTAAAAAAAGGATCAAGGGCGCCTGGGTGGCTCAGTGGGTTAAGCCTCTGCCTTCGGCTCAGGTCATGATCTCAGGGTCCTGGGATCGAGTCTTGCATCGGGCTCTCTGCTTGGCAGGGAGCCTGCTTCCTCCTCTCTCTTTCTGCCTGCCTCTCTGCCTACTTGTAATCTCTCTGTCAAATAAATAAATAAAATCTTTAAAAAAAAAAAAAGGATCAAATGTTTAAAAATATGAGATCATGGGGCGCCTGGGTGGCTCAGTGGGTTAAGCCTCTGCCTTCAGCTCAGGTCATGATCTCAGGGTTCTGGGATCGAGCCCCGCATCGGGCTCTCTGCTCAGCAGGGAGCCTGCTTCTCCCTCTCTCTCTCTGCCTGCCTCTCTGCCTACTTGTGATCCCTGTCTGTCAAATAAATAAATAAAATCTTTAAAAAAAATAAAAAATAAAAATAAAAATATGAGATCAAAAAGTCAGTCACCATCAGGGCACTGATTCCAGGTACCAAGAAAGGATATACTGTTATACTAACTAGCAGAACAAAGGGTCCACAGCTTGCTTCCTCCGGGGTTATCTTAGAATTATAAAATCTGGAGGGAAATAGATGTGACATGTAAAGAGAGTTGTAAGAAATGCTCTTTTTGTCACAAATAACTGCTTCCTCTTTGGTGAGGCAGTAGAGTGGCATGCAAGGACCTTAAAATGTGGAGGCAGAATCACTTAAAACTTAGAAGCTATGTGACCTTGGTCAAATCATTTGACCCTTCTGTGATTGTTTTCTTAATTATAAAGTAAGAATAAGAACAGTACTTACTTGATGGGATAGTTGCTAAGATTAAGTGGGCCCACATATATGAGCAATTTATACCAGTACCTGCTACCGGATGAGTACCTTTTTGTGTTTTTTTAAGATTTTATTTATTTATTTTTTTTTTGTCAAAGAGAGAGCACAGTGCACAAGCAGGGGGAATGGCAGGCGGAGGGAACCGCAGGAGCCCTGCTGAGCAAGAAGTCTGAGGAGGGACTTGATCCTAGGACCCCGGGATCATGACCTGAGCCAAAAGCAGGCGCTTAACTGACTAAGCCACCCAGGTGCCCCATACACGACGAGTATCTCACATAACTGCTGTTTTTATTACTTTTCCCCATTCAACCCAGTACTTGTGATCAAGCACATACAAAATTTGTTTCCCTGATTTGTTTACAAGGCTGCTTCTACTCATCATACTGAACCTATAGGTTTCCCAAGCATCCATGGTTTCACTGAGGGTGGGGGGAAGGCACTTAATCTGTAACTCTGAAACTCAGGGAGGCAAAAGTCAGGATTAGAGACACAGTTGTAGAATAATAAATAAGAACAGCTTTCATTTATTGAGTGCTCATTGTATTCCCAGCTGTTCTAAATGTGCTTTCCATGTTCATCTCATTTGATTCTCCTAACAACCCTACGTTATAAGAACTCTACTATCCCCCATTTAGAGGATGAAACTGGAGCAAACAGGTAAAGTAACTTGTCCCAAATCACAAGGCAGGAAGCAAAAGAGTTAGAACTAGAGATTCCAGCTTGTTCTCTTAACTCTCAGACATCATATTGTCATATAATATTTATATATTGTAGGTGGGCCGATATTCAGCCAACAATCACAGTGCAACCAGACTAGTTGTCTGATTGGCTGGAGCCCTGTTCTGACTTAGTTGGTGCTTGGGTGATATCAACTATTACTCTATTATGACTATCACTTCCGATTACAGATGGTTGTTGAAGCCTTGAAGATGGAGGAAATCTTTTGAGAAGTGTGTTTTTACAATAAAAGAAAACTAGTATCTGAGCACCATGAAAGCAAAGGTGGGATCCGTTTTAGTCACTGCTAATTTTCCAAAATTGATTTTACCCAGTCTCTGCAAATATGTAAAGGAAGATAAAGATTGAAGAGAGTCTGTCTGTCCTTAGCATAGGTTTTCCAAAGGAGTTGAAGAGCAAAAGATAAGTAAATAAAATAATGTGTATACACTATTATTTCAAGAAATGTGGCTGGGAAGAAATGGACACAGGACAGTACCACATTATTGGAGAAGAGAGGAAAGGTTGCCTTTTCTACTGGGCATTTACGGCCTCATTAATGACATTCTGAAAGGTCTAACAAACCCTTAAGAATTCCACAAAATTATTCCAGAGTTCATCTACTAAAAGAAACATGGAAAATAAAAAAATGAAAATAAAAGAAACATGTAAGAACACCAAGAAAAATTCTGAAACTTGTTAAGAACACCAAGAAAACAGCAAGATAATAACTGGGCTTACCTCTTAGTTACTTGACCTCCTCCTCCTTTCTACCTTCCTTCTCAAACTCAAGCACAGACTTCCTTGGTCACACCCTCAGCAATATTATCCATTGTAACCATTTGGCTTTCAGAATAGCTAACCCATCCTGTTTCTGACCATAACAGACTATTCTTCAAGCTCCATTGTTGAAATACACCCACGAGACCTGTTTCATGATCTAATCAAGATTTCCAGCTGGTTGACCTTTCTGACTTTGCCCAACCTACCAGTCTTCTTCTTCATTTTCTTTCTTATTCAGCTCAAACTCAGACTCATCTGAAGCTTTGTTGCCCCTCACTCTATTGCTTTCATCTGCTAAAACCCCATCTGCCGTCTCCATGCCTGCCCCTTAGCTCAGTGTGACTGGAGAATGCCACACCAAAGGGAGATTAAAGACTGTAAATTTAAGACCACCATCCCAGACGGGCCCTTATGACTGCAGAGGATAGTGAGTCTACTCAGCTTTTCCTGGGGACTCTCTCCCCTCACCTCGGGTGGGAGGAGGTGAAGATGAAAGAAATATACTTATACTCTGGTAGAGGTAAAAGTCTTAAGAAACATTGTCAAAGAAAGTAAAATAATTGAGTACCAAGTCTGATACTCTTCATTCAAGGGAAATTCATCCAGGGACTGGGGGAGTCCAATGCCTCACGAACAATGGAGGGCTCTTCCTCAGGGATGTTTGGCCAAAATTGAGTATTATAAGTCATTAGAAGCCTCAGCTTGGAAACTTGGCATGATTCGCTAGGATATAGGGATTTCCTTATAAGGCTAGCAGACCCTGTTTTCTAGGGTAAGGGGAGCTAAAGCCGAGTGTGTGTGTGTGTGTGTGTGTGTGTGTATGTGAAGAAGGGTTGTGATTAGTGTGATGCTTCTTTAACCATGAAGCATATCTCATAAGTACGGACTGACTTAGGTTTCAACAAGTTTTGTGCCATGGACTGGCCACCATTTTGTGGGTCCCCAAATGAGGTTCTGGACTCAATTCCAATATGGGAGGGAGGTTACCCCCAAAGCTCAGGACAGCAACTGATGTCCACTTGGTTCTGACACTATCTACTGGGAGATAGCATCAGTTTGCACAGAATGAAGGCTCAGTCCTACAAGATTGTTGTGCAGCACCCCCCCCCCCCGCCCATCCCTGACTTCATACCCCAATGGCAGGTTGATTACCTTTGTATTGACTGATCGGCTACAAGCGAGGAGTTTCCAACAACTCCCTGCAAAAGGATACCAATCACAAGTCCAGGCTGTCACCTGTGCTCCTGACCAGCTGGCTATAAATCAGGGTCTCCCTCAACCCTCTCCTAGGATTTGATTAATTTGCTAGAGGGGCTCGCAGAACTCAGAGAAACATTTTACTTACTAGAGTGCCAGCTTCTTATAAAAGGATGTAACTCAGAGACAACCAGATGGAAGAGGTACAATAAACAAGGTGTGGGGAAATGAGGGGAGATTCCACGCCTTCTCCAAGTGCAATGCTGTCCCCAAATCTCCACCTGTTCACCATCCCTGAAGCTCTTCAAACCCTGTCCTTTTGGCTTTTCAAAAAACAATGTCTCGGGGCGGCTGGGTGGCTAAGTGGGTTAAAGCCTCTGTCTTCGGCTCGGGTCATGATCCTGGGGTCCTGGGATGGAGCCCTCATTGGGCTCTCTGCTCGGCAGGGAGTCTGCTTCCCCCCCCCCCCCCGCCTGCCTCTCTTCCTACTTGTGGTCTCTGTCTGTCAAATAAATAAATAAAATCTTTAGAAAAAAAAAAACGATGTCTCAGGGCACGTGGGTGGCTCAGTGGGTTGGTCCTCTGCCTTCAGCTCGGGTTATAGTCTCAGGGTCCTGGGATGAGGTCCGCATCAGGCTCCCTGCTCAACAGGAAGCCTGTTTCCCCCTCTTGCTGCCTGCCTCTCTGTCAAATAAATAAATAAAATCTTTAAAAAAAAAAAAAAAGCACCAAAAAAACAATGTCCCCTTGGGGCATCTGGGTGACTCAGTCATTAAGCAACTCCTTAGGCTCAAGTCCTGATCTCAGGGTACTGGGATGGGAACCCACATCATGCTCCCTGCTCAGTGGAATTCTGCTTCTCCCTCTCACACTCCCCCTGCTTGTGTTTCCTCTCTTACTGTCTCTCTCTCACTGTCAAATAAATAAAATCATTTAAAAAAAAATGATGTCTCCAGTGCTTACGCAATGATGGATTAAATCATTGGCCATTGGAGATCCGTTTAACCTCCAGCCCCTCTCCCTCTTGGAACTTGGAACTGAAAGTTCCAACTCTTTAATCACTTGGTCAGTTCCCTGGGCAAGCATCCCTCTTTGTTAAGTGACCCAAGGCATTCCAAAAGTTACTTCATTAATATACAAAAGACACTTTTATCATTCATCCCTCCAGCCCCTTAGGAAATTCCAAGGATTTTAGAAAGCCCTGTGCTATAAACTTGGATGAAGACCAAGTAAGTATTTATTGCAATTCAAATTTTAATTCACAGTATCACAGTCCGGATATACAAATTACCTTTATCAGCGTGATACAGAAATTAGAGATTTATATATTTGACTGCAGAAAATTTTAACATTTCTCCAAAGGGGAAAAACAAAAACATCAAAAGACGGAAAAAAACATACGACAGAAATGGGTGTTTTCTCTAATGTACAAAGCTTGTTTACAAATATTAATGGAGGAGAGATGACAAAACCAACAGATAAATGGGCAAAGGATAATAACAGACAATTCCCAGAGGGGCTGTTTTTCCATTACCCAGTGTTGGCAAGAATGTGGGAAAACTGGAAGTTCACTTTTTGTCTTAGATATGTTTTTTCTGGACCTCTTTGTCTTCTTGCCCCAAACTATGTAATTACTTACTGAGTCAACTGTTATCCTGGGATCTCCCTTCACTATCACCCAGGAAAATTTTTTCTCCTTTCTTCCGTGCTTTAAACTTTTCTGAGCAGACAACATCAATATTGTCTTAAGAAAGAGTTGGAAGTTGGGGCGCCTGGGTGGCTCAGTGGGTTCAAGCCTCTGCCTTCGGCTCAGGTCATGATCCCAGGGTCCTGGGATAGAGCCCCGCTCAGTGGGGAGCCTGCTCCCCAACCACCCCCACACCCTCCCCCCCAACCCCCGCCTCTCTGCCCACTTTTGATCTCTGTCTGTCAAATAAATAAAATCTTTTTAAAAAAAGGAAAAAAAGAAAGAGTTGGGAGGTTTAACCAACTCAGTCACCCAGGTGCCCTGGGGATTTGAAATACTAGCAAAAAGTTTGATGAATAGCAGGTCTATTATAGGTGCAAAAGTGCTGTGGTCAAATTCTAAATCCCAAGCAAGAACCATTGAAAGACCCCTCTCCTAGAAAGACCCCTCCCCTAGAAGATAGATAGGATAACTAACTGCTTGTTTGCTTTTCTGTAAACTGCTGGCTTTTAGGTATGAAATTAGGTTATCGATTGTGTGATTAATTGCTTATTAATTGCTCATTTGCCTTTCTCTAGCCGCGTGGCTTATAGAAATAATAGAGACGCCATGATGGCGTTCCTCCCTTCCCCCTTCTTGTTCCCCTTCCCCACCTCTCCTTTCGCGCGCGGGCCCTCATAACCAATCAGCTTATTCCCCCCTTCCCGCCGCTCTCTTCGCGCGCGCGGGTCCCTGGAGCCAACCCGCAAACTCCAAGTATGCTTTTTTCAAAAGTTCAAACTGTCCACCAATCAGTTGCGCCCCACCCAAAACTTGTTTGTACCTTCCTATAAAAGACCCTGCTTCACTCCGGTCGGTGTGCTCGGTTAGCTGGAGCTGCCGACCACCCGCCGGTACCTGCGTGACAATAAACCTCTTGCTGTTTGCATCCAGTGGCAGTGTTGGATTCTTGGGTAAGGGGATCCGCGGGTCTTTCACCATCAGGTTAATCAATTCCCAAATTCCTGCCACAGAAACTGAGAGAAAGTTTGCCTTGACTAAGCCACTAGGTTTTGGGGTAATTTGTTATATAGCAATAGATAACTAATACAGTAGTGTTAGTTAATACTAATACTACTAATACTAATAGAAATTTCCAACTTCAGTCTTCCCTTTCCTTAAGCTATATATTATCTTTTTTTTTTTTAAGATTTTATTTATTTATTTGACAGACAGAGATCACAAGTAGGCAGAGAGAGAGGAAGGGAAGCAGGCTCCCTGCTGAGCAGAGATCATGACCTGAGCCGAAGGCAGAGGCTTAACCCACTGAGCCACCCAGGCGCCTCAGCTATATATTATCTTAATCATTTCCTTTTCCTTAGGCCATGATCATCAAAATTTTATAGAGTAAATTAAGGCCCAGATAAGTTAATATACTTATTCACGTTTACAGTGTTTAAGTGATGAGCTATGAACATTTTCAGGTTTTCTGACAGACAGACAGTGTTCCTTGTATTCTCTCATGTTGACTTTAATAGTTTTGAGTTACTGATTTTTTTTTTCCCTAATGAAATGATGACTAAAGACAGGAAGGTCCTCTATTAACCGCTACCCTAGGCCCTGGGGATAAAAAGATGGGCGAGGCAGGTCAAGTGGCTTTTGGATAAAGTCGAACTGTGAGATGAAGGACTAGTACAGGGATAAATCTCATGAGAGTAGTGGATATGAAAAAGCCCAGATGCAAAATGTCAGAAAAAAAGGAATCCAAATGAGTATTTGAGCAAGACAGAAATTTCAAGATTGAAAAAATTTATATTGGCCTCAGATATTAGTCAAGGGTCAAGCTAGACTTATTTTTCTTCGGTGATCTATGGTGATCTATGGTGATCACAGGCATATCTTTATTTAATATGTTATGTATTTATTTAGAGTTTTAGATCTTTTTTATATTGTTCTATAACTTTATCACATAAATTCTTATATTGCTCATCATTCACACTTTAATGACTTAACCATGCCAACTTCCAAAATCATAAATTTAATATTCAAGTTAGCAAAACTCTTATTTTTTTTTAATATTTTATTTTTAAGTAATCTCTACACCCAACATAAGGATTGCAGAGGGAAAGACTCTTAAGCAGACTCCAGGCTGAGCATGGAGCCCAAAATCAGGGCTGGATCTCACAACTCTGAAAAATAACCTGAGCTGGAACCACGCGTCAGACTCTATTTTTTTTTTTTTAGATTTTTATATATTTATTTGACAGACAGAGATCACAAGTAGGCAGAGAGGCAGGCAGAGAGAGAGGGGGAAGTAGGCTCCCCGCTGAGCAGAGATCCAGGACTCTGGGATCATGACCTGAGCCGAAGGCAGAGGCTTAACCCACTGAGCCACCCAGGCGCCCCACGAGTCAGACTCTTAACCACTGAGCTGACCAGGAGCCCCATAGTTAGCAAAAACACTGAAAGCAAGAATAAAATGACAAAAGGTAAGTGATTCAGAGTGTGGAAAAATATGTTTAATATGTAAGACAAGGCAGGGAGGCTAGCTGGCTCAGTCAGTAGAACATGTGACTCTTTATCTTGGAGCTATAAATTCAAGCCCCACATTGGGTGTAGAGATTACTTAAAAATAAACTCTTTAAAGGTGTGTAAATATGTGTGTGTGTGTGTATATATATAACAGAATATATATATATATATATTCGTGGGATCAAGGCCCACATTGGTCTGAGAGGGAAGTCCTCTGTAGAGTCTCTCTCTTTCTCTCTCTCCCTCTCCTCCTCTCCCAAGCTTACACACGCTCTCTCTCTGTTTCTCTCTTAAATAAATATATATATCTTTTTTAAAAATAAAAATAATTAAAAATGCATACAACCTTTAATAAGTTCTCAGCCCCTATTCAGACCCCAAAACCACTGTATATCCCCATGCCAACCCAGGAAGGCAAGTGAAGCAAGTGACCGAACCAGTCTGCCTCCATTATAAAAATTGGTGAGATATTGGTTACTGGCGTATCCTGAATGCCCAAACAGATTTTTTTAATTAAGTAATTTTTTTTAAAAGCACACTGACTTTTAGTTCCATGGCATTCCTTGTCTGACTCTGGCTAAACTGCATAATCTTTCAGTTTCTTAGTTTCCTCATGTGGCAGGCACTTTATAAGTTCACCAAACTCCATTTTCTTCTCTTCCTGGACTCTGTTCTGTCTTTCTTAGAGTTTGAGTGGGGCCACATTACTGATTTTTAATTAGTGGAATTGGGTCAGAGATGATGTTTGCCATTTCCAGCCCTTGATTCTAAGTATACTTTCCGGGCACCTGCATGGCTCAGTCAGTTCAGTGTCTGACTCTGGATCTCACCTCAGCATTTGATCTCAGGGTCATGAGTTCAAGTCCCACACTGGGTTCCATGCTGGGTGTGGAGCTTACTTAAAAAAAAAAAAAAAAAGAATAAATAAAAGAAAAAAACCCACTCTTTCACACAAATTAATGCTTTCTGTCTCCGTCTCTCTCTTCTCTTGTGTGTACTCTCTCTCCCGTGAGCTGGCAGAATGTGGAGAATTCAGAAGGCCATAGAAGATGGTGCAGTCCCCAGTTGGAAGGAATTTGGGTCCCTGAAAAAATGCACAGAGCAACAACATTCTCACCCAGTTTACATTAGGCTGCAATGTGAGCAAGAAATAACCCTCTGGGGGCACCTGAGTGGCTTACTTAGTTAATTAAGTGTCTGCCTTCGGTTCTGGTCATGATCCCAGGGTTCTGGGATCAAGTCCCACATGGGACTCCTTGTTCAGCGAGAAGCCTTCTTCTCCCTCTCTCTTCACCTGCTGCTCCTCCTATTTGTGCTCTCTCTTTCTCTGTCAAATAAATAAATAAAATCTTAAAAAAAAAAACACAATACTTTTTTTTGTGTGTAGCTTCTCAAGGTTTAAGATGCCGTAAATTACAATAGTAAATCATCCTATAAATCCTAACAAACTGTCTATTAAATCTTATGATATTCTGAGTCAGAAATAAATAAAAACTTGTTCCTTGTTTCCCTTTAGCATATTAAAAATTAGTTCCATGTAATTATTTGTCCTAAACACAAAGCAAAATCCAAGATGGCCTCCAATTATTCTCCTCTCCTGGGATTCAAGTCTTTGTGTAGTCCCCTCTCACCCTGAATCACGGCTGCCTGGTGTTACCAACAGAATACTGCAGAAGAAATAGTGTGTGATCCCAAGACTGAGTCATTAAAGACATGGCAATATCTATCTTGGTCTTTCTTAGACCACTTGCTCGGTAGGCAGCCAGCTGCCATGTCCTAAGGACGTTAAAGCAGCCTGTGAAGAAACAGACTTTGCATCAACCATTAGCACCTACTTTCCAGCCATGAATGTGCCACCTACAAAGCATATTCTCTAGCCTTAGTCAAGTCTGGAGATGACTGCATCCTTGGCTGACAGCTTGAATGAAACCTAGTCAGAGACCCTGAGCCACAAACACTCTGATAAGAAGCCCCTGAATTCCTAATGAAGTTGACATAATAAATATTTATTGTCGTTTTAACCCACAAGGTATTGGAATAATTGGCGACAGGACAGTAATGATGCAATCCATGATACTACTGTTTGGTAAAATTTCTAGATTCTTCTTAGATTTCTTTTTTTCCCCTGCAGCATTATTGAGATATAGCTAACATATAACATTGTATAAGTTTAAGGGGTGCAAAATAACAGTTTGATATAATATATACTGCAAAATGATTACTACAATAAGGTGAATAAACACATTCATCACCTCACATAGTTACAATTGTGCGTGCGTGCGTGCGTGCGTGTGTGTGTGTGTTAAGAATGTTTAAAATCCACTCTCTTAGTAAACTTGAAGTATACAGTACAGCATTATTGGGGTGTCTGGGTGGCTCAGTCAGTTAAGCATCTGCCTTCAGGTCAGGTCATGATCCTGGAGTCCTGGGATGGAGTCCTGCATTGGGCTCCCTGCTCAGCAGGGGAGTCTGCTTCTCCCTCTCTTTTTACCACTGCTCATGTGTGCTCTCGCTCTCTCTCTCATTCTCTCTTTCAAATAAATGAATAAAACCTTAAGATAAAATACAATATTGTTAAATATAATCACCATGTGGTACATTACAATCCTAGAAGTTACACTTCTTAAAACTGGAAGTTCATAACCTTTGACTACCTTCATCCCTGCCCCTGGGCAACCACTAATTTTCTCTTTGTTTCTGTAAGTTTGGATTTTTTAGAATCTGCATTTAAGTGAGGTCATATAATATTTGTCTCTATTTCAAATAGCATAATGCTCTCAAGTTTCATCCATGTGGTCACAAATAACAGGATTTCCTCCTTTTCTATGGATATATAATATTCGTGTGTTTCTGTGTGTGTGTCTGTGTGTATAATATATATCACATCTTCTTTATTCATTCCTGTCAATGAACACAAAGGTTATTTACTTGTCTTAACTATTATAAAAAATGTTGCAATGAACATGGGGTACATATATCTTAAGATATTGATTTCATTTCCCTCAGATATATACCCAGAAAAAACATTGTTGAATCATATGGTAGTCTTTTTTTTTTTTTTTTTTTTTTTTAAAGTATGCTCCATGCCCAACATGGGGCTTGAACTCATGACCCTGAGATCAGGATTTTCAATGTTTAACCACCAACTGAGCCACTCAGGAGCCCTTCTGGTAATTTTATTTTTAATTTTTTAAATGTGCTAGAATCACTTTATTTATATTTTTGAAGTGTTTGTTTATTTATCTGAGAGAGAGAACATCCAAGAGAGCACAAGCAGAGGGGAGGTGCAGAAGGAGAAGAAGCAGATGCTCTCTCTCTCTTTTTTTTTTTTTTTTTAATATTTTATTTATCAACTTGACACAGAGAGAGAGGTCACAAGTAGGCAGAGAGAGAGAGAGAGGGGAAGGGAAGCAGACTCCCCTCCAAGCAGACAGCCCAATGCAGGACCCTGGGATCATGACCTGAGCAGAAGGCAGAAGCTTTAACTTTCTGAGCCACCTAGGCGCCCCAGCAGACTCTCTTTTGAGCAGGGAGTCCAATGTAGGGTTCGATCCCAGGACCTTGGGATCATGACCTGAGCCAAAAGCAGATTCCCACCAACAGTGTACAATTGTTCCCTTTCTCCACAACCTCTCCAATATTTGTTATCACTTATGTTTTTGATGATAGAAATTCTAAGATGTGTGAGGTGGTATCTCATTATAGTTTTGCATTTCCCTAATGATTAGTAATGTTAAACAACTTTTCATGTAGGTGTTGGCCATTTGAATATCTTCTTTGGAAATATGTCTATTCAGGTCCTTTGCCCATTTAAAAATTGGATTGCTTAGTTCTTTTGCTCTACACTTGTATAAGTTCATTATATAGTTTGGATATTTGCCCCTTATCAGATGTGTAGTTTGCAAATATTTTCTCCTATTCCATAGGTTGCCTTTTCATTTTGTTGGTTGTTTCTTTTGTTGTGCAGAAACTTTTTAATTTGATATAGTCCCATTTTTCTATTTTTGTTTCGGTTGCTTGTGCTTTTAGTGTCATAACAATAAAATCATTACCAAGACTAATGTCAAGGAGATTTTTCTCTATGTTTCCTTCTAAGAATTTTATGGATTCAGGTCTTGCATTTAAGTCTTTAACTCATTTTGAAATAATTTCTGTGAGGAGTATAAGATAGGGATCCCATTTCATTTTTTCTTTTTTAAAGATTTTAGCATTTCTTTTTTTTTTTTTTTCGTGCAAAATCAGTTTTCCCACCACCATTTACTGAAGAGACTATCTTTTCCTCATTGAATATTCTTTGCTTCCTTGACAAATATCAGATGACCATACATGCATAGGTTTACCTCTGGGCTCGGGATTCTGCTTTATTGATCTATAAGTCCATTTTTAATGCCAGTACCATACTGTTTTGATTACGAAGCTTTGGAATATAGTTTGAAATTACAAAGTATGATGCCTCCAGCTTTGATCTTGTTCCTCAGAATTGTTTTGGGTTTTCAGGGTCTTTTGTGGTTTCATATGAAATTTAGAATTTTTTTATATTTCTGTAAAAAGTCATTAGAATCTTGATAGGGATTACATTGAATTTATGGATCACTTTGGGTAGTATGGACATTTTAACAATATTAATTCTATCAACCCATGAGCATGAGATATCTTTTCATTTATTTATGTTTTTTCCTTTGTCTTTTATCAGTAACCTAGGTTTCACAGTGTACAAACTTTTCACTTCCTTAGTCAAATTTATTCCTAAGTATTTTATTATTTTTGAAACAATTGCAAACGGGATTTTTAAAAATTTATTTTTTCAGATCATTTGTTGTTGGTGTATAAAAACACAAACTGAAATTTTCTACATTCTGGTGGCACTCACTCTTCCGTGGGTCTTCAGTGTCTGCTATAGAAACAGTGTACACAAGGAACCACTCTGTTCATCTCCAAATCACAGGAAGTTGGATCAACCCTGTATCTAAAAGGATATGGGGTGGAATAATTTGGTAATGGCAATTTTGAAGAGTAAGTCTGAACAATGTAAGTTGCTTTTGATTTCTTCTTGAAATCTTTAAACAGGGAGGGAGACTCTGGAAGAAAAAAAAGTTAAAATAATATTTTTCTTCATACTATTATTACCGGAAACATTTTATTTTATTTTAAGATTTATTTATTTATTTGAGAGAGAGAAGTGTGAGCGGGAAGGGGGGAGGGGCAGAGGGAGAAAGAATTCTCAAGCAGACTCCTTGCTGAGCATGGAGCCTGATGTGGGGCTTGATCCCAGGACCCCAAGATCATGACCTGAGCCCAAATCAAGAGCTGGCCACTTAACCCACTAAGCCACCCAGGTGCCCTTACCACAAGCATTTTAAAACATTAGTCGGAAGACTACTGAACAACTTTGAAGAGAATACAAATAAATGGGACGCCTCCATTTCTTCAATAGGATGGCACACACCAACATGGGAAAGGAGAATATGTGAAATTCTGCAGAGCCCGTGAGTGGGGTGATAATAATGATAGTAATAATAATTTCAAGTTAACGTGGAATCTACATATATCTTAGATCAGTTTATCCACTCCCTTCTCCCACTTTCTTCCGACAGAGGGATTGTTTTGTTCTCACATTTTCTTCAGATGGATCAAGTAGCTAAATATAACATAAATGTCAAAAAGATGGTGAGGAAAGTACATGTCAATTCATCAGAAAAGGCGTTTGAAGAAGGATGCTTCTTTTCGCATGAGAATCTCTGCCCCTTAGAGTAACTTACTAGAATTATGCAGTAGAGTTCCAGCTCATACAGCTTCATCCACAGCTCAGGATATCTTGGCCAGTGATCTTCTTTCCCAGGTGGGTAGTTGACAAAATTCTTCCAGCAATGATCATACTCTGAGGAAACACAAATCTTGGTTCATTTCACAAATACAGCAGAAATTTACTTCAGGGAGCCCAACTTACATACTGTCTAGAAAACCCATTAGCCTTTTTAGCACTGGAGAAGGGCCACTTTCCCCCAGAATCCCTAAAAAAGAACAAAGATGAAGATGGCTGAGAGGTCATAGTGGCAGGAATGGAGAAAGGGGTCCTCTTTTAGATACTTCCTTTGTATGAAGTTCAGACCCTGTCCTTTCTTACATGATTTTGGACTTTCACTTCTGAGACTTTCAGATAATAATAATTAATAATAATAATAATAATAATAATAATGGGATAACCACTATCCTGGCCTTGAAACATACCAGCACCATGGTCTCTCATAAACCGTGAGATTCTTTGTTGTTTTTACCTGGGGCTCTCATGATCCGGACAGTCACACCACTTTTGAGGAGGTCTCGGAGTCCTTGCCGGTTTTGTGGATCCATGTGCCAGAAGAGCCGTGTTACATAAATAACCAGAGTGACACTAGGGCATTGACTCAAAAATCCTCTAATAGCCTTGGAGCATTCCCAACACGGACTCCAGGACAGGAACCAGGTGATAGAACAGTGGGTGGATGGGCAATACCGTCTTTCTGAAGTAAATTTTTCTATAAAATTAAGTTCCACATGGTTGGCAGTGTTTTTGCCTGTGTTTCGCCACATCTTATGGCTTGTGCCCCACTGGATTTCATAGAGCAGGCAGGCCTCTTTACGGAGTTCTCTGGGATCAAAGAAGACTTCAAATTCCCAGGGTTCAATTCTCCTCCTGAAACACAAGCAGCACTCCCATGTTGTCACACTATCTTTGGAGGCACCTTGAAAATCACTTCCTGCTCCCCTCTTCTGTCAGGCAGATATATAACATGACATCTCAGGAAACCTTGTTTCCTATTCTATTTCTCCAAGTTATCTAGAAAGGTCCATTTGAATTATCAGAGTTTCTCTCACAAGCATAGTGAAGAGATTTTTCCCAACCCATCTTATTTGGTTACTATTCTCTCTATACTGTCATCAACTAATTTTGAATCAGATATAAATGTGTCCTTGTTTCTCTTTTAAAGGCTTCTCTTTGGGGCACCTGGGTGACTCCGTTGCTAAGCATCTGCCTTTGGCTGGGGTCATGATCACGGTCCTGGGACTGAGCCCTGTATTGGGCTCCCTGATCCTGCTCGGCAGGAAGCCCGTTTCTCCCTCCCCCACTCCCTCTGGTTGTGTTCCCTCTCTTGCTGTCTCTCTATCAAATAAATAAAATACTTGTTAAAAAATGAAATAAAGGCTTCTATTTATTTTCTAATCTTTCTATCTCATCATGGAGTTGCCAGGTCCTGATCGTTAATCTTCACCATGCCTCAATAGACTCTAACTAGATTTTAGGTGTAGAAGCCTCAAATTGCCAACAAGAGTCTATTGCCAAGTCTGAGAAGAGAAAGAGTCAGCCTCAGGATTCTTCCACATTAAATTCTGTATACTAAATTCCTCACAAGAAAAAAATTCAAACTGGTCCCAATGACATCTTTATTCATTTATTTTTTTAAGATTTTATTTTTAAGTAATCTCTACACCCAACGTGGGGCTCAAACTTATGACACTGAGATCAAGAGTCACAGGCTCTACTGACTGAGCCAACCAGGCACCCCTCCCAATGACATCTTTAGATTTAATATTTTCCATGCGTCAAAGCTGGAACTCAGGGGAGACTCAGGATTGTGCTGAGGACTCTTCTTTGCAATACGGTTGAGTCATCAGCTTACTACACCCTAATATTTCCACTCATCCCTAAAGTATTACATTTATTTATTACATAGATCAGTCCTTCCACCCATCATGAGATAATATATTCCCCCCTGCTATCATGCTAAATCTGAAAAATGGGCGTATAGTATAAAACAAAAGGATGAAATCAAAGTGACAAATGAATTCTCCAGACTTTTCACTAATGGCTATACAATCATGTGATTTAAACAGAGAAGAAACAGAGGCAAGGCAAAAGTGGAACAAAGCTGGAAGGTAATTTACTTGAACAAAAACCAAAAGACATACAAGCAAAGATACAGAAAGCAGTGATCATAGAGAACGAAGTTAGAAAAGGTAAAAACAGTGGCACCTGGGTGACTCGGTGGGTTAAGCCTCTGCTTTTGGCTCGGGTCATGATCTCAGGTTCCTGGGATCGAGACCCACATTGGGCTCTCTGCTCAGCGGAAAGCCTGCTTCCCTATCTCTCTCTGTCTGACTCTCTGCCTACTTGTGATCATTCTCTCTGTCAAATAAATAAGTAGATAAATAAATCTTTTTAAAAAAGAAAAGGCAAAAAGAAAAGAGTAGGAGCATGATAAAAGAAGAAAGGAAAAATATGGAAAGCTATAGTCCTATAGCTCTTAAATCCACTTATTCTTGGTTGTATTAAATGCTCACTCTGATAGTTTTATTCTTACCTCAAGGTGGCATCTCCTGCTGAAGGACCTGTTGACCAAGAGATGATTATGTCAGATAACACCCACATACAAATTTAGCTAAGAAAAAAATACTCTGATCTTCCAAACCTGCAAACCATATCAGAAAATGGAGTGAAAAATTTTCTCCTATATTAACTGGATTGGACCATTAAGAAAAGCAAGTTTCTAAGGGCTTTGCCAAAACCTGTTTGTCCAATCCCAAACCAAGTAATCCTCCTTAAGGCTCCTACAAGAATGATTAAGTGCAATGAGAAAGTCATTCCTCAGAGGCTCCTATGGTAATTTCTCTATGTTTCCATAGCATCTTGTACCTCCTTCATCATAGCAATCATGCTGTATTTTTTTTTGTATTTTATTTATTTATTTGACAGAAATAAATAAAATCTAAGTAAATAGATTTGTTGATAGTGAGAAAGGGAATACGAGCGAGTGGAGGTGGAGAGGTGGGAGAGGGAGAAGCAGGCTTCCCACTGAACAGGGAGCTCGATGCAGGGCTTGATCCCAGGACCCTGGGATCATGACCCAAACCAAAGGCAGACACTTGAAGACTGAGCCACCCAGGTGCCCCAATCACGCTGTATTTTGATTGTTATTTATATGTCTATAATAACACTGAATTGTAGATTATGTGAGATATGGATTATGTATATCTTGTTCCAGACCCTATCACACTGCCTGAAACATGTTGGTTAGCAATAGATACTTGTTGAGAAAATATTTGAATGAATCTCACTACTATCCATTATAGGATAGCTATAGATAGATAGATAGATAACACTGTGCAGAGAAAGTGGATCTCTCATATATTGCTGGTGGGAATGTAAATTGGTACAGTCTCTCTTGTAAATAGTTTGGGTGTTTCTTAATTAAAAACAACAACACAGGGGCACCTGGGTGGCTCAGTGGGTTAAAGCCTATGCCTTTGGCTCAGGTCATGATCCCAGGGTCCTGGAATCGAACCCCACATCGGGCTCTCTGCTCCGCAGGGAGCCTGCTTCCTCCCCTCTCTCTCTGCCTGCCTCTCTGCCTACTTGTGATCTCTGTCTGTCAAATAAATAAATAAAATCTTAAAAAAAATTTTTTTAATAAATAAATAAAGCTACCTCTTAAAAATAAATAAATAAAAATTAAAAAAATAAAAACAACAACACCGGGGTGTCTGGCTGGCTCAGCTGGTAGAGCTGTTAATGAGGGGCTTACTAAATGTTAAGCACTCTTTAAAATACAGGAACAGGGAACAAAAAAAAATCTCTATCTTTACGCTCATGGAGTTTATATACTAAGCCACGGATTTTATTTGAAGTGTCCTGGGAAGCCATTAGCACATGTGAGGACTATCCAAGTACAAATACTAGATTTTAGAGGCCCATACTTCTCAAGACTCAGAGCTTTGAAAATGAAATGGACACTGGCTTGACCTGAATTCAGAATATTCACAGAACAGAATTCTAAAGCTCTGAGGGCAGAAATGCGAGTCATTTGTTTTTTTTGGAGAAACGTGGACATTTATTTTAGCAACAAGCATTCCTGTTAAGGGTTTGCTTCCTGGTTATTTGAAATCTAAAATTTGGGGAAGCAGGAGAAAAGGGTCATAAATCAAAAGGTGCAATTGTTTCCATTACCAGTCTTTCTTTTCCAAGAAAGAGAAGACACAGAGCAAAAGGCTCTCCTAACATGATACCCTTTCTCAGGGGACCAGAGAGATGCACAAGTCATTGCCACCTCTGAGGGTGAAGTGGCTGTGTGGCGATGCGGGCAGGACGTTCAGCCTATCCTGCTGGCAAACCTTAACTCTGAGATGGTGTTTTTAAGCCAAAAAAGAGTCACAAGACTTGGAAGACAATTCCTCCAAAATGGGAGGAATTTTGCCCAAGGCTGTGGGGGGGGGTGTGGTTGTGTGTGTGTGTGTGTGTGTGTGTGTGTGTGTGTGGAGGGGTCCAGAGTATGCCACTGGCATAAAAATTATTTGGATCTGAAGACATTCAAAAATAGACTGTCTTCCCCTGAAATCTCTTATTTTCCTACAAACAGAGCCTTCCAAAAGAATTCAAAAGAAATCAGTTGTCGTAAGTCCCATCCCCTGGAACAAACCAGGAGAGACTGACTCTTACCACTCAAGATACACCCACACACATGGTCACAAAAGCATATGTCCATCCAGTCTCCCAAGGGCCCATCTAGATTTCCTAAAAGTTTGTTTTTCTATAAGTGCTCTTGTGCATCTCTGCTTTTCCTCTTAAGGTGGTATTTAAGCCCCAAACTCTAAACACCTCTTTGAATCACATTTTTGTGAACTCTTGTATGCATGTTTGTCTTTTCTTTCGCTAATCTGTCTTTTGTTAGTTTAAATCTGAAGGCACCCAAAAACAGAATCTATGAGGGTAGAGGAAAATTTTTCCTCCCCAGCTCTGTGTATGTTTGTGCTGGCTGCAACTGTCTGTGCATTTGTACTAGATGGTAGAGGGATAGTCCAGAGAAGATCCATGGTGCAGTTTCCTAGAGATGGAAGATGATCCTAGTTGGAGGGTGGGACCTTTTTTTGAGAGAGAGAAAGCATGTGCAGGAGCAGTGGGGAGGGGCAGAGGGAGAGAGAGAATTTTAACAGGATTTAAGCCCAGCATGGAATGCTAGAGGGGTGGTGGTGGTGGTTGATACCCTGAGATCATGACCTAAGCCAAAATTAAGAGTTGGTCACTTAACCAACTGAGCCACCCAGGTACCCCTGGAGTATGGAACCTTTAAAAAAGAAATTAGCCAGATGTTTAAAAAAAAAAAAAACAAAAACAAAAGCAAAAACAAAAAACAGGACTGGGTGCCTGGGTGGCTCAATGGATTGAGTGTCTGCCTTTGGCTCAGGTCATGATCTTGGGGTCCTGGGATGGAGCCCAGCATCAGGCTCTGTGCTCAGCAGGGAGCCTGCTTCCCCTCTCTCTCTGCCTGCCTCTCTGCTTACTTGTGATCTCTCTCTCTCTGTGTCAAATAAATAAATAAAATCTTTTAAAAAAAAAAAAAAAAAGGAGTCAAGAAACACTATCCTAAGTGAGACCTGAAGAATAAACCTCTTATCCTTAAGAGGATATACAGGGAATTTAAACACTGAGCTGGTGGAGGAAGAGGGTGGCTAACACCTTGAAATGGGTGCTTCTCAGACAATCCAAATTGGGGCCTTTGAACCAGCAGGTCCACACAGAGGGAACCCTGTAGAAACAGAGGCCATACCTATAGAAGAAGGTCGAATTCATGGTGGGTGAAGCAGCAGTGAGAACTACAGAGAGAGTGAGATATATTCTTAGTATCTACCCCTTTCATGCAGGGCAATGATGCACAATGAGCCACAGGAGTTGGGATAGTCTGAGGGGTAAAATGCCCCACCTTCAGAGGAAAGTCTAGGAAAATTATTCGGATATTTCAGCTAAATAATGCCTTTAGTCTTTCCCCCAACATGCCACTCAGAAGAGAATTTTTGTAGAGGAAAAGGATAATGGAGAAAAAATATATATTGTTTCTTTCTTTTTTTTTTTTTTTTTAAGATTTTATTTATTTATTTGACAGAGAGACATCACAAGCAGGCAGAGAGGCAGGCAGAGAGAGAGGAGGAAGCAGGCTCCCTGCTGAGCAGAGAGCCCGATGCTGGGCTCGATCCCAGGACCCCAAGATCATGACCTAAGCCGAAGGCAGTGGCTTAACCACTGAGCCACCCAGGCGCCTCAATATATTGTTTCTTAAAACCCAAGACTGATTTGTGTATCCTCTCCTATCATCATGCCCACATTTATGCAAAGTCTCCTCACTGATCTCTTTGCTCCCAAGTCTTTTCTGCTACCAGTCACAAAGCCACCAAGTGCCAGCTAAGTATGTCTAAAGCACTATTTTAGGCACACCTGGGTGGCTCAGTTGGTTAAGCATCTGACTCTTGATCTCAGCTTAGGTCACAATCTCAGGGTTGTGAGATCAAGCCCGGTGTCGAGCCACTCTGGGTGTGGAGCCTGCTTAAGATTCTCTTTCTCTCTCTGCCTCTCTCCTGCTCTAAAAAAATTAAAATAACAGGCATCTGGGTGGCTTAGTTGGTTAAGCATCTGACTCTTGGATTCAGCACAAACCCTGATCTCATGGCTTGTGAGATTAAGCCTCACATCAGGCTCCGTGCTCAGTGAGAGTCTGCTTGGATATTCTTTCCCTCTGCTTCTTCCCCTGCTCACTTGCTCTCTCTCTAATAAAATAAAATAAAATAAAAGCACTATTTTAGTCATCACTATGAGATTCACAAATTCTCCAAAGATCTTCTCTGACCAAAATCTACTTCAATTTCCTTAGCCTAGTATTCAAAGCCCTCTGTAATATCACTCCAGGATCATTCCAGGTTTGCTTTCCTTTTTTTTTTTTTTTTTTTTTTAAGTTTTATTTATTTATTTGAGAGAGAGAGAGTGGTGGGGAGGAGCAGAGAGAGAATTCTCAAGCAGACTCCTGGCTGAGCCAGAGCCCAACGTGGGGCTCCAATTCATGACCTTGAGATCCAGACCCTGAGATTGTGACCTGAGCAAAACCAAGAGTCGGTGCATGACCAACTGTGCCACCCTGGTGTCCCTCCAGCTTTGCTTTCTAATCTCACTGCAGAGTATTTCACCAGACTCTCCTAGAGCCTAATAGGTTTACTCTTTGTATTTCCAAATGTATTTCCATATATATTTATACTCAGTTTACTCTCTATATAGTTCCAAATATATTTATATTTGTAAATTCTCTCAAACTTTTTGTGTCAACCAAGACTCTCTTTCTCTTTGCCCATCCAAATTCTACCCTTTCAAGATCCAGCTCAAATCCCATGTCAGCTGAAAATCATTTCCTTCCACATCCTGAAGTGTTTTCCCTCTCCCATGAATTTCTACAACGTTAAGTAACTGAATCTTAAATTATCAATTAACACGCCCTTGTGCTTTCACTTTTGTTGCTATTTTAAACTATTAACAGTTGCATTTTTTTTTAACTTAATTTTTTATTATGGTGAAATAAGCAATGATTTGGTATCATTTGATCAAAATCATTTGTGGATGTGAATAGTTAGTATTAGTAACAATAATAAATCCTGTTTAAGAATAATATCAATATAGTAGTAAATAGGAAAATTGAAAAATGCCTAAGGACACAAGCACAGGCAGGACACACACACACACACACACAGAGATTTTTGCCTTTTTCAAGAACAAGGAGTTTGCCAGGCCCCCAGGTCCGGTTTACCTTTGTCAGAAGCCATGGTGCTCTGTTACTGGACTTTTCCCCTGGAACTGTATATCGTGCTGATTGCTCTTACCAACAACATGCCTGAACATGGTAGGTGTGACCACCACTACCTGGCTTGGGCAGAGGATGACTCAGTCCTGAGTCTCAGCCAATTACTGGGTATCTAGATTGTACAAGATATAGGGATTTGCATCAATATGTTGATAAGAAAACTTATGCTTCAAATCATTAATCCTTTTTTTTTTTTAAGATTTTATTTATTTATTTGACAGACAGAGATCACAAGCAGGCAGAGAGGCAGGCAGAGAGAGAGAGAGAGAGAGGGAAGCAGGCTTCCTGCGGAGCGGAGAGCCCGATGCGGGGCTCGATCCCAGGACCCTGAGATCATGACCCGAGCCAAAGGCAGCAGCCTAAACCACTGAGCCACCCAGGTACCCCTCATTAATCTTTTTTTAAAAAGATTTTATGTATTGGATTGGCCAGTTAGCTCAGCTGGTTAGAGGCATGGTGCTGATAAAGATTTTATTTATTTGAGAGAGAGACCCCAAACAGGGGGAGCAGCGGAGGGAGAGGGAGAAGCAAGCTTTCTCCAAGCAGGGAGCCCCACTTGGAGCTCAATCCCAGGATAATCAGAGCCAAAGGCAGACACTTAACCAACTGAGCCATCCAGGCACCCCTGAATTTCTAAGTTCTTCCCTGATAACATCTGAATTTAGTAATTTTTCCCTTTCCTTAAATTAAGTCTGACCCATCATTCTTTTATTAGAGAGCACAAAGGAAGAACAAAGGGGAGAGAGAATTAACCTGTTTGTATAACCTGAAGACTTTCAGTGGACTGCTTTTTAGCTATTATTTACTTATTTCCAACTTCCTCCTATTTTGCTCTTTGCCCCAATCCTGTTGGAATGGGGAAGGGCACTGTTAGATGCAAAATCAGAAGAACTTTGGCCTCTGAGTTGGGTAATTATTGTACAAGTCTTAGGTGATCCCTCTTCCTTTTTGAAGCAAAGGTTAAGTGTATGGCCAAGTCCACTTCTGCTTTTTCATCCTTCGAGAAAGTGAATATTGTGCTCCAGATTACCATTGTCCCCCTGTTGCCTGACCCCTGGCTCAGGCATCTCTATATTTCAGCACAGAATCCCAGAATTGAGGTCACTTTCAAGATTTAAGCCTCCCTCCCTCTAGCATCTCAGATCTAGAGCTTCTGAATTTGAATCTCAAGAACCATAAACCCTGTACCTGAGCCCTAAATATAAGACAGTTCTTAATCATGAAAGTCAAACAAGAGTTTCTGTAGGCAAAGCAGTTGTCCAAGTGGCAGGTGAGAGTTTTGAAGAAGAGACAGAAGTGCCACATCATAAATGAAGGCCCTTCAGAAGCCAAGTCTTTCAAATTTGTATTTGTGGTAAGTAGAAGAACAGCCCCCTCCCCCCCCATGTCTGCCTCCTATATCTGGAACCTGTAAGTGTGGTACTTCACAATGGCATATGGGACTTTGCAGGTGTGATTAAAGTTAAGGACCTTGGGGTAAGAAGATTATCCTATCATGAGTACCCTTATCCTATTACCCTATCAAAAGTACCTTGTAAGAATGATGCAAAAGAATCGGAGTCAGAGAAAGCCCTGTGACAATGAAAGCAGAGATATGGTTGGAAGGGGCCAGGATAGAGAATGAGGACAGCCTACATGGAAAGGCATGTAAATGGATTTTTCCCTAGAGCCTCCTTAAGAAATGTTGCCCTGATGACACCTTGATTTTAGCCAGTGAGATCCTATTGCATATTTCTGACCTCCAGGCCCATATGATAATTTATGTTGTTTAATACCACTAAGTTCATAGTATTTGTTACAGCAGCAAGAAGAAACTAATATGACCACACTCATGGAAGGCACATATGCAATAGTTAAGATGGAGTGTAATTTGACTTTGTTCCTATTAGATTTTTTATTGAGTGCTTGTCATCAAGGGTATTTCTGTACCCTTGAGTACCCTAAGTGTTGGAAAACTTAGAGCTGGGGCTCCTTGGGTAGCTCAGTATGTTGAGCCTCTGACTTTTGGTTTTGGCTTAGGTCATGATCTCAGGGTCATGGGATTGAGGTCCACAAGGGGCTCTGTGCTCAGCAGGGAGTCTGCTTCTCTCCCTCTCCCTCTGCCTCTCCTCTACTTGCTATCTCTGTCTCTCTCTTTCTAAAATAAGTAAATAAATATTCCAAAAAAGAAAAAAGAAAAGAAAACTCAGGGAACATCTAATTGGCTCAGTTGATTAAGGGTCTGCTTTGGGCTTAGGGATTGAGCCCCATGTAGGGGTCTCTGCTTGGTAGGGAGCCTGCTTCTCCCTCTCTGTGCCATTCTGCCTACTTGCGCTCTCTGTGTCAAATAAATAAATAAAATCTTAAAACACACACACAAGGAAATACCACTTCATAACCTCTAGGATGGCTTTAATAAAAAAACACGACAGTAGCAAATAATGGTGAAGATATGGAAAAACTAGAACTCTTGTGAATTGCTGTTAGTAATGTTAAATGGTATGTACAACCACTCTGGAAAATAGCTTGACAGTCCCTCAAAATATTAAACATAAAGTAAGCAAATGATCTGACAATTCCAAGAGAATTAAAAATATATCTCCACACAAAAACTTGTACATGAACTTGAATTGCAGTATTAATCATAATAACCAGGGCCCTGGGCTGGCTCAGTTGATGGAGTATGTGACTCTTGACCTCAGGGCTGTGAGTTGGAGTCCCATCTTGGGTGTAGAAATTACTTAAAAATAAAATCTTTTAAGGGCATTGGGTGGCTTGGTCAGTTAAGCATCTGACTCTTGATTTCAGTTTAGATCATGATCTCAGTGTCATGAGATCAAGCCCAGCACAGAACCTGCTTAAGATTCTTTTTCTTGGGGCACCTGGGTGGCTCAGAGAATTAAGCCTCTGCTTTTGGCTCAGGTCATGGTCCCAGGGTCCTGGGATCAAGCCCCATGCCAGGCTCCCTGCTCAGTGGGGAGCTTGCTTCTCCCTCTCTCTCTGCCTGCCTCTCTGCCTACTTGAGATCTCTCTCTCTGTCAAATAAATAAATAAATAAAATCTTAAAAAAAAAAATCTCTTTCTCTCTTTAACCTCTACCCTTCCTCCAACCCTTACATATGTGCTCCCTCCCTCTCCCTCTCTCTAAAAAAAAAGTAAGTAAATAAAATTCAAATTAAACCTTAAAAAAAACCTCATACTAGCTAAAAGGTAGAAACAATTCAAGTGTCCATCAACTGATGAATGGATAAATAAGTTATGGGATAACCATACAGTGAAATATTATTCAGCTATAAAAAGGAAAGAAGTAGTGATACATGCTACAACACAGATAAAGCTTGAAAACATTATCCTCAGTGAAAGAACCCAGTCACAAAAGGTCATAAGTTGAATGAGTCTGTTTGAATGAGACTTCCAGAAGAGGCAAATCCATAGAGATAAAAAGTACACTAGTGGTTTCGAGAGGATGGGGGCAAGGGGTGAAAGGACTTGGGAACTATCTGCTAATGGGAATGGGGTTTATTTTAGGGGTTAATAAAAATGTTCTGGAGTTAGATGGTGGTAATGGTTTTACACTTGTGAATATAGTTATTAAAACCACTGAATTTACTTTAAAATGATGAATTTTTTTTAATTTTAATTTTTTAAATTTCTTTTCAGTGTTCCAGAATTCATTGTGTAGGCACCACACCCAGTGCTCCATGCAATACGTGCCCTCCATAATACCCATCACCAGGCTCACCAAACCTCCCACCCCCATCTCCTCCAAAACCTTCAGTTTGTTTCTCAGAGCCCACAGTCTCTCATGGTTCATCTCCTCCTTCAATTTCCCCCAACTCCCTTCTCCTCTCAATCTCCCCATGTCCTCTGTTTTATTCCTTATGCTCCACAAATAAGCAGAACTGTATGATAATTGACTCTCTCTGCTTGACTTATTTCACTCAGCATAATCTCCTCCAGTCCCATCCATGTTGATACAAAAGTTGGGTATTCATCCTTTCTGATGGAGGTATAATATTCCATAGTATATATAGACCACATTTTCTTTATCAAAAATGATGATTTTTTAAAAGATTTTATTTATTTGTTTGAGAGAGAAAGGGAGCAGGAGGAGGGAGAGGGAGAAGTAGACTCCTTGCTGAGCAGAAAGCCCCATGTGGGGCTTAATCCTAGGACCTTGGGATCATGACCCAAGTTGACGGCAGATGCTTAACTGATTGAGCCATCCAGGCATCCCATTTATTTATATTTTGGAATAAGAAGTCCTACTCTGCGCTATTCCCACCCAAATCAGAGCACATAACTTTACTTACAGGGCACACACCTAGTTGTAGACCAGTTTATCAGACATTTAATGTTCTAGCTGAGAAAGAAGGTAATGTGTGTCCCATAGCCATGAAGTCAGAAAAGACATGCACTTCTCTAGCCCTGGGCATAATGGCCCCAGGAGAAAACTTCATTAACTCAGGAGTGAACCAACCTGCCAACAACAACAGAACTGAAGAAGAAAGAAATGGCTACCCTTTTATTAATTTTAAATAACTTTTAAAAAAATAATATAGGGATGCCTGGGTGGCTCGGTCGAGTCAGGTACGATCTCAGGGTCATGGGATGGAGCTCCGTGTCAGGCTCTGCTTTCAGCAGAGAGTCTGAAATTCTGGCTTTCCCTATTCCCCTCCCGCTCCAAAATAAATAAATCTTTAAAATAAATAATATAAAAAAATAAAATAAAAAAAATAAAATAAATAATATAATATAATATAATATAATATAATATAATATAATATAAATGTATTAAGCACAGAACGTAAATCAAAATCCTTAGTGGACTCAGGAAATCTAGCAGCAACAACTCCATTCAATTCAGAAGTAAATTCAGCAATGCAGCCTCAGGAATCCTGGTGTAAGGCAGAAAGAACTCAAGGTGTGAGGTGAGAAAGGTCAGGAAAGGAAGACAGATCCTTCATAGGCTGGTGGCAGGAGAGAAGGAGCACTGAAGTTGGTGTTGTACTCTGTAAACAGGAGCCAAGTCAGGTCCCGGAAAGTCTTTATTTTAAAAAAAATTTTTTTTAAGATTTTAGTCACCTGTTCATCACGCTTGTGAGCAGGGGAGGGGCAGGCAGAGGAAGAAGCAGGCTCCCTGCTCAGCGGGGAGCCTAATGTGGGACTTGATCCAGGAATCCTGAGATCTTGACCTGGGTTGAAAGCAGACACTTAACCAACTGAGCCACCCAGGCATCTCTGAACTCTAGTTTTCTATAGGCCATTCTCCTTTGCTCTTCCCAGAGGAGGACAATGGCACACTGAAGTCAGCGCTCACTCTTCCTACATATAAAGAAGGCCCAAGCAATGGAAAGACACCAGAGAAATGGGGACTCCAGCAGTCCTGAAAGTGATTGAAATTTTCCCCTTAAATGCAGAGGACTGTCTGCTAGATAGAAGACTACTTAGGAGTGTCTGGGTGGCTCAGTGGGTTAAAGCCTCTGCCTTCAGCTCAGGTCATGATCCCGGGGTCCTGGGATCGAGCCCCACATCGGGCTCTCTGCTTGGCAGGGAGCCTGCTTCCTTCTCTCTCTGCTTGTCTCTCTGCCTACTTGTGATCTGTCTGTCAAATAAATAAATAAAACCTTAAAAAAAAAAAAGAAGACTCTATTAGTTATGTGCTCCATAACCATGAATTACTATAACATAGACCAACTCTTTCTTAATTTTCAATGAGTACTTTTTTATTCAAACCTCCATTTTATCCCCCATTCTAGTCTGCAAGTATTATTTCTTTAATATTTTCACTACTCTAATACTTTGGTGAATACCACTAACCGTGGAATAATGGCATTTTATAATTACTATTATTTCTTTTATTATATTTTATTTTTTATTTTTTTAAAGATTTACTTTTTAATTTATTAGAGAGAGAGAGAAAACGAGTGGTGAGGAAGGACAGAGGGAGAGAGAGAAAGAGAGAAGCCAACTCCTTGTCAAGCAGCTAAGCCCCCATGCAGGGCTCAATCCCAGCACCAGAGATCATGACCTAAGCCAAAAACAGACACTTAACTGACTGAGCCACCCATTTACTGGCTCTACTATTTTACTAGACTGAGTGCCCCCTAATTACTACTATTTCTGTTCTAATATTTTAATGACAGATGATTTAAAGAATGTATTTTGATTTTGTGCAACTCTCTTCTAAAATCCCAAATTATCTCCTAAACACTTGGATCAGATTACCTTTTATACCAAAAAGTAGTCCTTATTGCAAATATCTATCTACATAGAACACAAGCAAGGAGAAGATTGAATAACCAGATTTCTCCCAAAATACTATAAAATAAATTATTGTTATGCTGAAATAAAAATTCAGTAAGTATATTTTTAAAAGCATATTTAAAAATATATAAAGTATATTTTTAAAATGATAGTATATAAAAAATAAAGATCAGTTCAATGAAATAAAACTGTAAAGATAATTTAGTTCAGAAATAATCTGCACCACAGGATGATTTGTTTTTGTTTTTGTTTTTGTTTTTGGCAGCAAAGCAAGGTTTATTGAGTGATAGATAGTAAAAATGGTACAAAGCTCCAGAAGAGGGAGGGGATCCGAAAGGGTTGCCAGTACAAGATGATTTGTAATATTTGTCCAGCATGATTTGGGACCATTCCAATCAATATGAGCAGCTTATTTACTCAATAAAGCAAGCTTATCATGTCATATTATAAATAAAAAAGCCATTATCCAAGCAAGCATGTTGTTGCCCAATTAAAGAATATTAATAGAAGGGTATGATCTGAAATGACTATAATTCCTCTAGTATCTGGACCTGGAGGTTAATCGATCTTGCCATTTGGATCATTTAACTAATTCCCTTCCTCTGATTTCCCAATACATGTTCTATGCTAACTTGTTTTCCATGTGCACTTTTCCATCACACACACTATGCTAGCTAACCCTCTTCCCTTGGCATCTTATGATAAGCCCATATATTAATGACTGATTTGCAGGTGAAATTTTATGAATTTTGTTTATGCTAATCAGACTCACTTGTTAAAGGCTGAATGCACTACCAGGAATGCTGGGACCGCATTAGCCCCCCACCAAAGTATTGCTATGTTTACCAAAACAACCACCTATCTTTGTTCTGTCACATTGATTGCTCAGCTCTTTCTTCAACAAATACAATTCGAAAGTCCTTCTGTAAACATATTGACGCAGGTGGTTATTGTTTGCAACATCGTGATTGTTTCATTGAATTGTTCTAAATGATAGATCTAAAGCCAATCTCCCCCTGCTATCAGTCAGAACAGTGTTTTCATTTCATTTATTTATTTGTAAGAGAGAGGGAGAGTGAGAAAGCGAGCACAGGCAGGCAGAGGCAGAGGGAGAAGCAGGCTCCCTGCTGAGCAAGGACCCCCCCCCCGCCCCCATGTGGGACTCGATCCCAGGACACCGGGATCATGACCTGAGCCGAAGGCAGCTGCTTCACCAACTGAGCCACCCAGGTGTCCCAGTGTTTTCATTTCAAATGATGCATTTGACAAAATGCTTTTTATACATTGTTTTGTTTGTGTTCAAGGATAGGCATTCAGAGTTGCTACAAGTTCTGTAGCCTCATCTCCATTGTCCTTATAAATTACCCGTTCACTGCTGTTCTACACTGAAGTCCTGGCTACAGGAGGAGATTGCCAAAAAAAAAAAAAAAAAAAAAAAAAAAAAAATTGTGTCCATTCTATTGAAATGATTGTTGCAGTTTGTTTGAATGCCTTCAGCGTTCAGTAACAGATTAATCTATTGTGAAATATACATGTCATGGATTACTGCTCAGCAGTTGGGGGTGCCTGGGTGGTGGTTGCGGGTCGGGGGGGGGGGGGGTCAATTATATCCCTAACTATATTAACCTGTAAGAATCTCTGAAACAAAAGAGGAAAACCAAGTGGTAGAAGAATATACTCCAATACTGCTTCTATAGAGTTTACATATTTAAGCAGCAATGCTTTACATTATCTTTGGTTCTAAACCTATGTAGTAAAATTACAGAATGGGAATGGGAAAGACATCAACTTCAGGATGGTGGTTTCTTTTTTTTTTCCTTAGGATTTAAAAAAATGTATTTATTTGAGAGAGAATGAGAAGTGGAAAGGGGCAGAGAGACAGAGAGGGAAGCAGACTCCTTACTGAGCAGGAAGCCTGATTCTGGGCTAGATCCCAGGACCCTGGCTGGGATCATGACCTGAGCCGAAGGCAGATACTTAACCAACTAGGCTACCCAGGATGTACCCCAGGATGGTGGTTTCATTAGGAGAATGGGAAGAGACTGGGAGGGTAAGATAGGCATCTTTATGTGTGTTTGTAATGTAGTTAAATTATAATGACCAACATTTTTTAAAAATCTAAAAATAAAACAAAAATTAAAAGTTGTGGCAGTAATCCAGGTGAGAGTGGTGAAGTTGACAGAAGATTGTAACAAATGGCATTAAAGAAGGGAGTAAATAAAGCAGTGATTGACAAACTTGCGCTTTAGTTCTCCCAACAGGGAAATGAGTGAATTCATACTTCCTGGTGCAATCCAAAGTATCCAACCAAGTCTAGAGTTTTGTATTTGAAGTCTGTGAATTTTGCATTTTACCCCAGGAGTCAATTTAAACCTTTGAATGTAATTCCAGGTTTAAAATTTTTCTAAGTGGGGACAAAATATCAACAATGACATATGAACAAAAAGTCATAACACTATTTCACTCTGAAAACTGTAAACAATATAAATCCCAATGATAAACACTCCCTTAAGTAATATATGTATCTAAATAATCATATATAATATAGCCACTAAATGAACTATGTAGATATTGGTGATTTGAAAAAAAATTCCTATGGTCACATTGAGTACAGAGAGATACAAAATTATATAAACAATGTGATCTCAGCTATAAAAATCATATATGACAACAATAAAAGACTAGAAAGAAATTTAAGTATCAGGTACTATTTTAATATTATTCATATTATTTTATACTGTCTCAAAATAAGTTTTTAAAGATTTATTTACTTATTTATTTAAGAAAGTGTGTGTGAATGGGGAAGCATTTATTTGAGAGAGAGGGAGAGAGAATCCTCAAGTAGACTCCCCATTTAGCGTGGAGCCCGACCTGGGGCATGATCCCAGATACTGGGGATCATGATCTGAGCTGAAACCAAAAGTCTGCTACTTAGCCAACTGAACCACACAGGTGCCCATAACTTATTTATTTATTTTTTTAAAGATTTTATTTATTTATTTGACAGAGAGAGAGAGACAGTGAGAGAGGGAACAGAAGCAGGGGAGTGGGAGAGGGAGAAGCAGGTTTCCCACCGAGCAGGGAGCCTGATGTGGGGCTCAATCCCAGGACCCTGAGATCATGACCTGAGATGAAGGCAGACACTTAACAACCGAGCCACTCTGGCACTCCAAAATAATTTATTTTTAAGTACCATTGTTAGCCTGTGAGATCTGCCAAAGAAAATTGATGACTTTAGGGAAATTTGATATTCACCTTCTCTATGAAGTATAAAAAATAAGGCCTACCTCAAGAAACAACCTGACATGATGTTTCTAAGTAACACACAGAATAATACCTGCCCGTAAGAGACCACCAATAAATATCAGTCTCCTTCTATCTAGAGCCTAATAGACTGTCAAGTGCATCATGACTGTTAGATCATTAGGGCTGATGTGTGCGTATGTGTGTGTGAGATTAGGGAGATGATTAATCGTGATGGATTTTCCAGGAAGGTAAGTCATAAATACAAATATACTGGTATTTCAGACCCAAGAAGTCATACAGCACGTGACTAGTTTTATTGGAAGATTTACTCTAAGAATACCCCTTCTATTTCTCACAGCCTACCCACATCCACATTCGTCAACCACCATGTCTTCATAATGTCGTAAAATGACATTGTCATCATTGTCCTGATAGAGCATGGAAATGGGGGACAGCTTGGTGGGGATACAGACAGCCTGGGGGACTGCTGGGTCAACTGCATGCATCAGGGCTTGCATGAAAGCATAATTGGAACTGTTGAGGGAGGTGGTCAGGGAGAAAGGACAGTCTCCATGGCAATAGTTGGCCATGAACCCTTTGGGAGCAATAATCCACTTGTGCCAGCCTAAGTCCCGGAAGTTGATGAACAGCTGGTGACGATGGCAGAGGTTCTTGCAAGAAGCTTTAGGGGCAGGGATGGCTTCCCTCCTTCTTCGGGATGAAGGGTGGCACTGCTCTGGGTTGAGACTCACCAGCAGCAGGGAAGCCTGAAAGGACTGTCTCAGTCTGGCACAGGTGTCCTGAAGCTGAAAATTCACCCCTGGGTCTCTGGTCCTCTTGACCAGTATCTCTAGCAACAAACCTAAATTCTTCCGGGGGTTGTTATTCCAAACCTTCGCCACGTCCAGCAGGTTGAAGTGCACAACTCCTTGAGGCCATGGGACTGACTGTAACACGAGCCTTTTCCCTGGTTTGGGGATGGACTGGCCCCCCACGTGAGGCTCCTGAACCAGGGACAGAGCCAACTCCAGTTCCGGTCCCAGCTTATAGTAAGTGTTGGGCCCCAAATCTAGGCCCAGCTGGGCCATCGTTAGCTGCTCCGTATCTTGAACGGCAGACAGGTTAAAGTAGAGCAGCTTCTGCAGGCAAGGGGAGGCTTGAGGAAGTTTCTCTGAGTAAAGAAAGAGACCTAGATGGGAACAGAGATGGTGAGAGTCACCAAAACATATTTCACTTCATATGCACCTATATGATATAAATGCCAAATGCTATATGATATCTACATATGCAAAATCAGGGCGGAAAATTATCGGTCATACTCAAACCCTCCCATAGGGAAGATTTGTTTCTCCCCCTCTTCATTCAAGACCAGAGGTTCTTATCTTCACATCTGCAGGTCCCCAGGGTGTCCTGGATAGAATTTAGAAAGTCCATGAACTTGGATGAGAAAAAGAATTACATCTTTATCTTCTCAGAACTCTAAATGAGGTTTAGCATTTCTTTTAGCTATGAATATAGGCAACAAATCCCAATAATATTATCAGGGCCTATGACACTGTTACCAATAAAAATCATGGGTATGTTCATAGATTAAGTTTTTGCAAATGTCTTAAAATCACATTAATGCTCACACTGCTTTGAATTTATCATAAATACAGTCCCCTCCCTGGATATTATTATGTATTGTTTTAATAAATGTATCAGTTTATGTTTCTGTACACACATTTGGTTTAAAATATTTTCATAAAAGTATTTGAAAATTTAATTGATTTTCTTGGAATTTTTTAAAAGATTATTTATTTAGTTGAGAGAGAAAGAGAACCTGAGCAGAGGGAGGGGTGAAGGGAGCAGCAGAGGGAGGGGCAAGGGAGAAGCAGACTCCCACTTGAGCAGGAGCCCAATGCAGCCCTTGATCTCAGGACCCTGGGATCATGACCTGAGTTGAAGGCAGACACTTAACCGTCTGAGCCACCCAGGGACCTGATTTCCTTGGAAATCTTAAATATTTTATTTTAGGCAGGCTCCATCTCACCACTCTGAGATCATTACCTGAGAGGAAATCAAGAGTCAGATGCTCAACCGAACGAACAATCCAGGCGCCCCAACCCTAAGTAAGGATTTTCTAAGGCCATTCAGCTCTATGAAGAAATTACACCAGAAACCCAAACATTCCAGCAGTGCCTGGCTGGCTCAGTCAGTAACACGCACATTGGATCCATGGAGATTACATTAAAAAACACAAAAGAGGAAGAACCCCGCCCCCCTCAAGAAACCCTAATATTCTACCATTCCCCCTTCATTCTCAAGTCTCTTCATTCTCAAGTCTCATTTTTAAAAACAATAAAATAAAGAAGCATTTGAAATGACACAGTCCTCTTCAAGCCTACCTTATCATCTTTCTCTTTCTTTTCATTGACTATCTTTTGGAAAGGTAGGTCTATATTTGCTGTCTCTAGCTCTTCATATTCTTCTGTTATTTTCCAACTCTCTACCCCTCACTACTCCACAGAAACATCTTTCTTACAGGCTGGCTAGCTGTCAAGGGCAGAGATATCTTCACAGTAGTTACCGTCTCCACTTCCTGAAAAGCTGACCTCTCCTGTTCAAGGCTAGAATTCTAACCTATCAGTCTTCCTTCCTCCTCCTAGCACTAAATCAGATTCCTTAAGCATAAAAGAAAATCAAAAAGCCAGAATGGAAAGGATGGAAAGATTTGAGAGCATGAAGATAAAAGAACTTCTATATTCAAAATGATGTCATTAACAAAATTAAAACCACAAAGAACAATGAAGGAAACTGATAAGTTTCCTTCGATGCATGCGTTTAAATTCATAATTAGAACTTTTACCAAAAAAATTTTTTTACGAAAAAAAATTTTTTTTACAAAAAAAAAGAAAAGAAAAAGAAAGAGCTTTTACAAATGACCAAGAGGACTTGTAAATCATTAAGGAAAAGAAGACTCCTCAATAGAAAATGGCCAGCGTTTATAAACAGGCAATTGTTTGGAAGGAAAAAAGAAAAGAAAGGAGGAGAGGAGAGGAGGGGAGAAGGGAGAGGAGAGGAGAGGGGAGGGGAGAGGAGAGGAGACGGGGAGGGGGGAAGGAGGATAGGAGAGGGGAGGAAAAGGAAGAGAGGAGAGGAGAGGGGCGAGGGGAGAGGAGAGGAAGAAAGAAAGAAGGAGGGAAGAAAGGAACAAGGTAGGAATGAAAGAAAGGTTCATTATCCATTTAAAAATGCATTCCAGGGGTGCCTGGGTGGCTCAGTTGTTAAGTGTCTGCCTTCAGTTCAGGTCATGATCCCAGAACCTGGGCTGGAGCCCCACCATGGACTCCCTGCTCTGCAGGAAGCCCTCCACTCCCCATGCTTCTATTCCCTCTCTTCCTATCTCTCTCCATGTCGAATAAATAAAATCATTAAAATAAATAAATAGGGGCGCCTGGGTGGCTCAGTGGGTTAAGCCGCTGCCTTCGGCTCAGGTTATGATCTCAGGGTCCTGGGAACCAGTCCCGCATCGGGCTCTCTGCTCAGCAGGGAGCCTGCTTCTCTCTCTCTCTCTGCCTGCCTCTCTGTCTACTTGTGGTTTCTCTCTGTCAAATAAATAAATAAAATCTTTAAAAATAAATAAACAAACAAACAAAAAAATACATTCCACCTTATTAAAGTAATAAAAAGCAAAACAATGAGATCATGCTTTGCTACCAGAATAACAAAATTTAAAAGCTAAAAGAGTATTGTTACTCAATGGCCTTCCAGTGTAGCAGGGATAAGTAAGTACCTTGTAATACCTTCACGGAATGAATGAAATACTGTAAGCAGTGAGAATGAGCTACAGTCACACACACTATGGATAAATCTCACAAATACAATGTTGAGTGAAAGAAGCCAGACAGAAAAAAGGATACATTTCACATTTCCATTTATGTGAAGTTCAGAAACAGGCAAAACTGGTAAGTAATGTTACAGGATAAAAGTTATTCTTCCAGAGGAATAGCGATTAACCAGAAGGGGGCATGAAGGTTCCTCTGAGGGTTGTTGCTTTGTTTTGTTTCTGGTTCTAGGCGCTGATTATTCTGTGAAAATTCACTGAGCTCTTCTCTAGGATTTGTGCACTTTTCTGTACGTATGCTATCATTCCACACGTTTCTTTAATATTTCTATAAGGGCTGCTTTCAAACTGTGGGAAAGTGAGAAATCTTTTTTTTTTGTTGCTAAAGATTTTATTTATTTATTTGGCAGACAGAGATCACAAGTAGGCAGAGAGGCAGGCAGAGAGGGGAAAGCAGGCTCCCTGCTGAGCAGAGAGCCCTATGCGGGGCTCAATCCAGGACCCTGAAATCATGACGCCAGCGGAAAGCAGAGGCTTTAACCCACTGAGCTACCCAGGTGCCCCAGAAAGTGAGAATTCTTATACATTCATGGTGGGGTATAAATTTCGGAAGACACTTATATATAAGAAGTATAAATGTGCCTTCTCTGATCTAAAAATCTCCTTCTAAGAATTTATCCTAGGGAAATAGAAAAAGCCTAACACACACACACAAAACAAAACAAAAATGGATGTAAAGCTGTATTGTTTATATTATGTTCATACCCATCAACAGAGCATCAGTTACGTAAATTACAGCATGTTTATACAATGGCATATTGTACAGCCATTAAAATGAGATAGCTGTAACTTTTAGTTCTGATTTATATGAGATATTCATAATACCTGAGTAACATATAGTATGACCCATTTATTAAAAATATAAGTTTCTATTATAAATATATGCAAAGAAGAAAAGTCTGAAAAAACATGCATATAAACTATTAATGATGGTTTTCTCTAGAGGAAGGTTAGGTAGGGAGGGGTGATGGTGAGACTATACCCTTTTCCTGTATTATTTGATAGGTTTATGGTCACCACAAAAATCAAAGTTTTTTCCACGGGGAAGGAAGGGAAGAATCCTTAGCTGTTTTCAGACAAGCTTCCCATACCTTTTAACCTTCCACCAGGAATTTTCCCTGAACCCCCACTCCCAAGTCTTGAGTCTTTAACATACTAATACTTAGCATAAAGTATGGAAGTCTTAACGTTTGTCTCTCTCCCTTCTATAAACCTTTTTTTTCTTTTACCTTTTATAAACTCTTCAAGGGCAGACTTTATCTTTAATTTCTATATTCCCATGGCCATACCCAGTTCCCAGCACATAGCAGGTATCCAAGAAATGCTTCCCAGACAAATAAGTATTCAAATTTTATCTCCAGATACTGTAAAACTAACCAATCAGGGCCCTCGATTCCTCTTGTAATCCCCACGCCTCCACCCACCCCCACCCCCCACCCCCGCTTCTGGGAAGCTATATAGAAATGCAGATTACATCACCCATCTCTGGCTTGGAATAAGAATTGGGTGATAAAGTGAGGGGCAGGAACTGGACAGGAGAACCTCCGGTCTGTCTATCTATCTACCTATCTATTTGGAGAATCCACTTTTAACAACTGACCTACGTAATTTAGGTGGATGGTATCAGTTTGACAAACTATTGAATGGCATTTATTCAGATCATCATATAATGGGTATGACAATGGCGTATACCACTGTTCTGTACTCACAAATCAGGAGCCATTTCCACCCAACTAAAATAGTGACGAGGTGTGGAGATGGGAACCTGATGTCTGGGGCCAACTAGACTCAATGTTCCCTGCCCCACTTGCCATATCAAAGGCACCACAGTGCATAAACCAACCATGGGCTGAAGAATGAAGCCTGGGCCATAATTTCACCTTTGCTGCTTTCACCTTAACTGTAACACAAAAGTGTTGATTCAGAAAAAAACCTATTTTGAATCCTACCTTTACTCACACGCTGGCTATATGGTCTTGAACGGCTCTGGAATAGTTTACAGGTTAATTTGCCATCTAAGACTGACTTTCCTTATTGTTAAAAAGCTAATAAGAATCCCTGCCTTTGGAATCTCGGGATGTGGTTGGATTAATGAGATAAGATATGTAAAACACCAGCACTGGGCCTTCTACAAACCCCTCGGTAATTGTTACCTTCCTCTTCTCTTTCTTCATGCCATCAACTGCTAGACTTTTCTCTAGAATGCACGCTCATTTCCTTACCTTGATCCAGGAGATGTCGGAGTATGTTCCCACGCGTACTGAGATCCTTTAGGTAGCATAAATCTCGGGAGCCCCCACTGGTTGCTGCTGCCTCTCCATCCCAGAAAATTCTCTTCAAGATAGAAGGCACAGGTTGGAACTTTTGGGGTGAGGGCACTTTGTCTAAGCCCAGCAATTGGAGAAAGACATGTTCTTGGAATTGGAAAGTCTGGCCCAAAGACACAGTTACCAGGACGCGGAGAGCCAAGATGGTCAGGCAAGGAATCATGGCCTCGGAGCGGAGACGCTGCTGGCCAGTGGGGCTAGAGAGAGCTCGATCGTCTGACTGCCGGGCAATTTAGGTGCTGCTAATTTATCTGATGGAGGATAATCAAGTGTGAATTGCTCTCTTCCCAGCTCCTCAAAGGTAATTGGATGGGAAAGGACAGAGAATTTTTTTCTCTTCTCTTGCTCTACTCTTCCCCCATAAAAGTTCACAAAACAAAGTTTATCAATGCATAGACTTAGCCACAAAAATCTGAGGTTTGTCTGCAATAAACAGAGTGGAAAGGAGACAGGCATTATTCATGGAACAAATGCTTATTAAGCATCTATTATGTGCAAGGCTCTGAGAAAGGTTCTAGAACAGTCATGAAAAATGCCAAGTCTTGTCACTGACAGTCTATTTAGACAAATACATAGGTATATTTCTATTAGACTGTATCCACAGCAATGTGAGAAGCCGAGCCAGGAAGAGAAAACTCCACCTGAGGAATGCGATCAACACTGTTTTCAGCTCAAAGAGGGACTGAATGTTATTCATCTAATTTTGCCCTTCCTTTATATTTAAAGATTTATTTATTTAAGTAATCTCTACACCCAACCTGGGGCTTGAACTCACGACCGCTAAGACCAAGAGTTGCATGTTCTGCAACTAAGCCAGCCTGGTGCCCTTAACTTTGCCCTTCTTGATTAAAGTAAAAAATCAGACTGACTGGGTTCATTCTGATTCTACTACGTTTTAGTCATACGAAAACAGGCATGTCACTTAACCTTCTGAAGTTTTTGCTTTCTCAACTGAAAAGAAAAACTGACCTTTTAATTTGTTATAGGGATCTGATAAGAGGTTGTATTTAAAGTGTTCTGTACAATGCCTGCCAAATGGTAAGCACAAAGTGTTCCCAGAGGAGAAAGCTTCAACGTTGAAATAAGTAGACATTTTTCAGTGAGACAATCCCCATTCAAGGCTGAAGGAACTAATGTGAAAAAGCCTGGAGGTTATTGAGAACTTTTTGGCAGCATATATCAATTTCTTTTTTTCAATTTTTCAATTTATTTTTTAAAAGATTTAATTTATTTATTTGACATAGAGAGAGTGAATGAGTGAGAGGAGGGACAGAGGGAGAAGCAGAATCCCCGTTGAGCAAGGAGTCAGATGCGGAACTCTATCCCAGGACCCTGGGATCATAACTTGAGCAGACACTTAACTGACTGAGCCACCCAGGCATCCCAGTGTATATCAATTTCTGGTTTTGCATTTTTGTGGTTTTACCAGACTCCTAGAAGATTTCCAAATGCAATAGGAGAATTAGCTGGTTTCTTGCCAAACTAATTTTCGTGCTGTTTGAGAACAAGGCCTTTTTCATTTTACATTTTTTTATGCCACCTATTTTTTTTTTAAATATACCACCTATTCTAAGACCTTGTTTCCCCTAAAGGAACAACAAAAGGTTGTACCTAATATATAATAGTTTCCCATCATTTACAGGATAAAGTCAAGACTCTTTAGCTTGTTTTTTTTTTTTTTTTTTTGAAAGATTTTATTTATTTATTTGAGAGAGCGCATGAGCAGCAGGGAGGGGCAGAAAGAGAAGCAGTCTCCTTAGCTTACTGGGAGTCCAACACAGGGCTTGATCCCAGGACCGTGGGATCATGACCTGAACCAAAGGTAGATGTTTAACCGATTGACCCACCCAGGCATCCTGTTTCTTTGGTGTCTGAAGACTGTATTGGTCTGGCACCCATATTGTTGCAGGATTGCAGGCATCTTGTCTCCCGTAGTTGAAGATCGAATGGAAGAATGAATCTTGCGGACACAAAAGGGTAAAGTGAAGTGAACGTTTATTAAATGAGGGCGAGAACAGAAAGGAAAGAAAATCTCTCTAGGGGGAGAGGAGCCGAATGGGTTGCCACTGAGGGCTTTTAGTGACAGTCTTTTACTGAGAACTGACTGGGAAGCTTGTGGCGTTGAGATTCTTGTGCTGTCTTGGTTTATCGCCTGTTCTCTTGTTGCGCTCTGTCTCAGCGTCTCCATCTGCCAGGAGTAGTTTCAGGGCCCAGCAAGGAGAGTCAGAGTTTCCTCTCTCTCCTGCCTATACCTTAACCCTTCCCCTATTCATGGGACAGGACTGTGGGCAGAAGGAGCTACAGTGGGATTGGGAGGAGTGACTGTGTACTTTTTAATTAGTGACGGTTAGGTATAGCACAAATCTCCAAGGAATCTGGAAGCGAGGCTTTCTGGACCTTGAGGAGTGACTGCTGCCAAGGCAAGGTTACTTTTCAGCATTAAGGCACTTAGGCAGCCACGCGTTCCTTGAGGAAGGTCACGGTCTGCACATTTCAGGTACCTGTCACTGGGCTGCAAGCTGTAAGGAGATTTTAAGTTACATTTTTTTTTGTCTTTCTTTCCCACATCAATAACACCAGCCTGACTCCTTGCCTCCCACCCGCCATCAGCAATGCTAATACTGTAATGATACGGACCTACATGTCATGCCCTGTGAGCTCACTTCATCTGAGAGCCTTGACACAGACAAAGTTCAAAGTTCACTTCCACGGCAAAAACTTCTTGGCTCACCAACCTAGCTTAAAAGGTTTCTTCTTTCTCCCACGGAGCCTCGCGTGGCACCCATAACAGCACTTGCTACACTGCATTTCACTGTGTCTTTTGTCTCTATTGCTCCCAGACGATAAACTTCTGCAGAATCGGGATCATGTGTTTCCATCTAAGTATCTCCACTGTGTATTTTCCTCTTCAGTATCTCTCCGTGGCCCAAGAAAGTGTCTGGCAGGTAGTAGACATCCAGTAGACACCCATACAACAAATTAATGAACAAAACGGACTGGTGCTATTTCCAGAGGTCTCATTCTTCTCGAGAGCCAAGTTTCCTCCATTCCCATTTCTCCTGTCTCCCTCCTCCTGCTTGCCTCCTAAAAAGCTAAAAGGTAACACTATTAAATTCATCTATAATCTTCCACTGTTTTCAACAGTAAGTGTGGGTTGCATTTTGTTTTTCTTTATTCAACTTTTCTGACTTAGTGTCAGAATCAGGGGCGCCTGGGTGGCTCATTCAGTTAAGCAACTGCCTTCGGCTCAAGTCATGATCTCAGGGTCCCAAGATCAAGCCCCACCTGGGGCTCCCTGCTCCGCGGGGAGCCTGCTTCTCCCTCTCCCTCTGCCCCTCCCCAAAGTTCTGCTCTCTCGCTCTCTCTCTCAAATAAATAAATAGATAAGTAAAATCTTTTTTTTTTTTTTAAAGAGTCGGACTCAGACAAACTGGTTTAAAATCAGGTTCCACGACTTAAAAGTTGTGTGATCATGACCAAATCACTCAACTGTAAAATAAGAATAAAACATCCTTTGCTGCAGTGCTGAGGAAATCTGATGGGATGACGTGTGCCCAGTGTTCAGGACAACGTCAGCCATGGAAGCATTTGATGAAGCTCATTAGTATATTAGGACCCACAAAATGGAGGCCACCTGAGTGGCCCAGGGCCCATGTCACAAACCTAAACCTAAGTTAGCCTGCATTTATGGAAATACCTATAGGGAAATTTTCACATACATCAATCACAATCCTCCAATCCACCTTTATCTAGCTCACCTTTCCCTGGACAACAGGACTTGCGAGCCTTCTAAGGAAATCCCCAACCTAGCCAATCACTCTCTGTTCTCATGTTGCCTCTTCTAAAGCTCTATAAAATGTGCATCAGATCCCTTGGGAACAGTGTCCCTTTGCTGTGAAGCTCTGTACTTTCCCAATATGTGGTTGTTTTCTCTTAAATAAAGGACATTTTTAAAAAAAAATATTAAACTTGTTATTAAATTGTTTTAGTTTTATCATTTGACATACTTGAAAAAAGTTAGCTCTTATTAACTACTGTTATCATTTTTGTTTATTAAAGGGAAGTTTAATTGGGGCACCTGGCTGGCTCAGTGGCTCAGGTCATGATCCCAGGGTCCTGGAATTGAGTCCCCGCATCTGGCTCTCTGTTCAGCGGGAAGCCTGCTTCCTCCTCTCTCTCTGCCTGCCTCTTTGCCTACTTGTGATCTCTGTCAAATAAATAAATAAATAAATAAATAAATCTTTAGAAGATCTAAGGTAATCACAGCTCCTCCAATGACCGTGTAATCCTGGTCGTTTCACTCAGTGTCTGGTTTATGATACACACCCAAGCATGGAAATTTTTAAATAGGAAGATTTAAATGGTCTGAGACGTCATGAAAGTTAACCTATCTGGGCCTCATTTCCTTTACCTATAAAATCACCAGATTGAACCCAGTTTTCTTTAAGGATTTTACAAAAACATGTGATTCTGGATTTTCAGCCCAAATCAGAAATTCAGAAGTGAGGCAATATGGCTAAATAGCATAGAATTGGTTCTGTAGTTAAGGACTTAGATTAAAACCCCGGCTCTATTATTCACTGTCTGGGGAGTCCTGGATAAATTGTTTCTCTGGGCTTTGGTTTTCTAATCAATAGAATACTAAAAGTATCAGTCCAACAGAAATATTGTGATCATAGGTGTAAAATACACTCAACCTCACAAAGAAAAACAAGCCGATTAAAGCAATGAAATGTCTATCAATTGGCAAGAAGAGAAAAGACAGTAACAGAGTGCCAGGAGGGCTTGGGGAGGAGTGTGCGACTTGACCTTGGGGTCCTGAGTTTCAGCCTCCTGTGAAGTATAGAGATAACTTAAATTTTAAGAAGTTGGGGACATCTGGGTGGCCCAGTCAGTTAAGTGTCTGCCTTTGGCTCAGGTCATGGTCCCAAGATGCTGGGATGGAGCCCCTCATGGGACTCCCTGCTCAGCGAGGAGTGTGTGTCACCCTCTCTCTGCTGCTCCTCCTACTTGTGCTCTCTCTCTTGCACTGTCTCTCTCAAGTAAGTAAGTAAAATCTTTTTAAAAAAGTAATAAATGGTGAAGTGTGTAAACCTGGCGATTCACAGACCTGTACCCCTGGGGATAAAAATACATGTTTATAAAAAATTTTAAAAAAATTAAAAAAAAAAGAAAAAAAGTAATGAAACTATTTCATACAAATGACAAAAAAGTAATAAATGAATAACATTTTTATTTTTTTTAAGATTTTATTTATTTATTTGACAGAGATCACAAGTAGGCAGAGAGAGAGAGAGAGAGAAGCAGGCTCCCTGCTGAGCAGAGAGCCTGATGCGGGGCTTGATCCCAGGACCCTGGGATCTTGACCTGAGCTGAAGGCAGAGGCTTTAACCCACTGAGCCACCCAGGCGCCCCTGAATAACATTTTTAAAAAGATTTTTATTTATTTGACAGAGAGAGACACAGCAAGAGCAGAAACACAAGCAGGGGGAGTGGGAGAGGGAGAAGCAGGTCTCCTGCTGAGCAGGGAGCCCTAGGATGCAGGGCTGGATAGATCCCAGGACCCCACGACCATGACCCAAAGGCAGACGCTAATGACTGAGCCACTCAGGTGCCCCAATAAATGAATAACTTTAAAAAGATTGATAAAGATTATAAATTTTGTGTTATGTACATTTTACCACAATTTTAAAAAATACTCATGTCTTCTTATGAGCAATTTCAATTCTGGACTATCATTCTAAGCCACTAGAATAAAAGCTACATAAGGGTAGGGACAAATCATGGGCACTTAATGAATACTGGTTGAGTAAATTAACAAGAGTGGACAAAAAATTACAAATTTATTGATTTTAGTATTTTTTATTATCAAGAAAATTTTAAAATAACCTAACTGTATAATAGTCAATATATTATAAAGCATCTATAAACTAGATTATTATTCAACCATAAATAATGTTGTATAAAGTATTTAATGGCAGGGGCACCTGGGTGGCTCAGTGGGTTAAGCCTCTGCCCTCGGCTCAGGTCATGATCTCAGGATCCTGGGAGCCCCACATTGGGCTCTCTGCTCAGCAGGTAGCCTGCTACTCCCTCTCTCTCTGCTGCCTCTCTGCCTACTTGTGATCTATCTGTCAAATAAATAAATAAATAAAATCTTTAAAAAAATTTTAATAGCATAGAAACTTAAACATGAATGCTATAGAAACTTAAACATGAATGCTATTTTATTTAAAGATTTTATTTATTTATTTGACAGAGAGAGAAAACTCAAGTAGGTAGAGTGACCAGCAGATGCAGGCTTCCCGCTGATCAAGGAGGTGGACATGGGGCTCTGTCCCAGGACCCCAGGATCATGACCAGCACCAAAGGCAAATAAACGCTTAAGTGACTGAATCACAAAGGTACCCAAATATTTATTAGTTTTACCACCAGAAGAACTACTTACAACAACATAGTTATAACCACCAAAGCACAAAGTAATTTGGATGTTTCTGTCATTTAGTGAACAAATATTGACTGATTGTCTCGAAAATTATTCTAACCCAGTTGGCTCAGTTGGTTAAGCATCTGCTTTTCACTCAGGCCATGATCCCAGGGTGCTGGGATTGAGCCCTACCTTGGGTTCCTTGCTCAGCAGGGAGCCTGCCTCTCCCTCTACCTGCTATTTTGCCAGCTTGCGCTCTCTCTCTAATAGACAAAAAAAAAATTCTTTAAATATACTTATAAAGATTTTATTTTATTTTTTAAAGATTTTTTTAAGTACTTTCCACATATAAGGCTTAAACTCATGACCCCAGCTCAAAAGTCACATGCTCACCTACTAAGCCACCTAGGTGCCCTCTGACTTATTTCATTCTACAACATTGCTATTGTCCGAATCACCAATAACATTTATAATTACCAAATCTAATACTGACTTATTGACTTTCATCTGATTTTATCCCTCAGCAGCTTTTGACCGAGTTGATCACTGCCTACCACTTCCTACCCTTACTTGGTTTCCAGAATAGTGCTCTCTCTCGGTTTACCACTTATCTCACCGGTCACTCATTCCCAGGTTCCTTTTCCATTTCCTCTTTCCAGTGATCTCTTAGAGCTGGGGTGTCCCAGACTTTGGGTCTCAGGTCTCTTTTCCTTTATAATTACATTCACTATCTTGGTGATCTCCTGTCTGTGGCTTCAAATATTGTATATATGCTGATGACTTTCTGTATGCTCAGAGCTTCTCTGTATTCTAGAACACTTTTACTAAGCTATCTACTTATCTTCTCTTAGGTGTCTGAAAATCATTGTTAAAGCTTATATTATTCACAGTGGAATTTCCAATCTCCATACCCTAGCCCTCTGCATCACCACCTGCAGGTTTTTCTACCTTAGCTAATGCCAACCCGTCCTTTCAGGTCTTCAGGACAAGGCCTGGAATTTTCCTTGACTCTGTTCTCTTATACCCTATATTCGGTTCATCAGGAAATTTTACTGGCTCTATCTTCAAAATAATTCCAGAATCTGTACTCCACCGCAACCACTCTAATCGGAGACACTATTTCTTCTCTAAATTATACTGTAACCTCCTAATTGATCTCTGCCTTTATGTGAGAGAGAACACTCATAGGTGGGGGGAGGGACAGAAGGAGAAGGAGAGAGAGAATCTCAAGCAGACTCCTTGCAGAGTGCAGGACCCACCACAGGGCTGGATCCCACAACCCTGAGATCATGACCTGAACTGAAATGGAGAGTCAGACGCTCAACTGACTAAGCCTTCCAGATGCCCTACATCAGCCAAATTTTTTTTTTTTTTTTTTTTTTTGCACAGCCTCCCTCACCCCCTTTTTATTATTTATTTATTTATTTATTTGCCACATTCTTTAAAAAGATCACTTAACTCATTCATTCATCTGCTCAGAAACGCTCCGCTGGCTCTCTGTTTTTCTCAGAAGAAAAGTCAGTGTCTACAGTTGCCTCTTACTAATTTTGCCCCTTGCTCACTTGTCTCCAGCACAGTGGTGTTGCTGCTATTCCAGTGTGTGTGTGTGTGTGTGTGTGAGAGAGAGAGAGAGAGAGAGAGATCGGCCTTGTCCTCCACTGATGCTACTCCAAATTATTTATGTACTTGCTGCTCCCTTTGCCAGCAAGACTCTGATGTCATCTCATAGATGTCCCCAAGTCTGACTTTCTCACCTCGCTCAAGTCTCTACACTACACTTACCAGACCCTCTCCTTAAAGTGTATTCTTACCATTTCACTTTCCCACTTGTGCTCTTCTCCCAATCTCTTTTACCCTCTTCACAGCATGTAGTTGTTGTTTTTTTTTTAACATACTAATACTTTAATTCATTGGTTCAATGGATATTTGTGCCAGGCATTTTTTCACACATTTGGGATGCCAACAGGGAAGGGACACCTGGATGGCTCATTCGGTTAGGTGTCTATCTTTGGCTCAGGTCATGATCCCAGTATCTTGGGATGGAGTCTCCTTGCTTGGAGGGAACCTGATACTCCCTCTGTATGCCACTCCCTTGGCTTGTGCTCTCTCTCTCTCCCTCTCTCTGACAAATGGATAAATGAAATTTTTTTCCTTTTTTTTTTGGAAACATAGCTTCTTTTTTATTTCTTAAGATTTTTTGTTTATATATTTGACAGGCAGAGATCACAAGTAGGCAGAGAGGCAGGCAGAGAGAAAGAGAGGGGGAAGCAGGCTCCCTGCTGAGCAGAGAACCTGATGTGGGGCTCGATCCGAGGACCCTGGGATCATGACCTGGGCTGAAGACAGAGGCTTTAACCCACTGAGCCACCCAGGTGCCCCTAAATGAAATCTTTAAAAAAAAAAAAATGCAACAGGAAAAAATTGGATCAGGCACATTTACGTATATACAAATATATGCATACATTTATATGTAAGTATTTGTCATATGAGCACTAGCTGTCTTTTCTAGGTGTGGCCTGTAACTTAATCTGACAACATGTCTCTCTTTTATATTTTATAAAGTGATAGTGAGAATAAATGGTGGTATGTTTTTTTTCATTAATGGTCTTCCGGGGGGGGTGGTAAATATTTGAATTATTTTGTGTGTAGGTAAATGGGAAATGATACTGTTGTTGGTTTCTTTAAGATTTTTTTTTAAAGATTTTATTTATTTATTTATTTATTTGACACACAGAGAGAGAGATATCACAAGTAGGCTGAGAGGCAGGCAGAGAGGTGGGGAAGCAGGCTCCCCGATGAGCAGAGAGCCCAATCTCAGGGCTCAGTCCCGGACCCTGAGAGATCATGACCTGAGCGGAAGGCAGAGGCTTAACCCACTGAGCCACCCAGGCGCCCCTAAAATTTTGTTTATTTATTTGACAGAGACAAAGACAATGAGAGAGGAAATACAAGCACGGGGAGTGGGAGAGGGAAAAGCAGACTTACCGCTAAACAGGGAGCCCAGATTCGGGGCTGGATCCCAGGACGCTGGGATCATGACCCCAGCCAAAGGAAGATGCCTAAGGACTGAACCACCCAGGTACCTTGATACTGTTTTTTTTTTTAAGTCATAAGCTCTGAGAACCACTGACCTAGAATAATTGGTACTACCAGTCTTTCTCTTTCATAATTAAAATGGATTTTAAAGAGTTAAGACTATTTAATCTTATCAATGAAATGGTTATTGAAATTAAATCCATAAATTTACATACTCAGAAGATTCTCATAATTAGAATGACCTACCTCAAAGTATTAGGCAAATAAAAACTACTCTGGAGCAAAAATAAATATAAACACAAAGCAAGAGTCACTTATGTATTTTAGATAGGATAAATATAATTATAAAATAAATAAATATTTAACTCAGAACTGAATAACTTTGTAAATTAAAATTAGGTGAGAGATATATAATATTTCATTATAAAATGTTATATTTAATATTTTATTCATTATGATTAAGAAATTGCTTGAAGGGCAATTTAAAATTTAAATAACTGGTTGTGAACAATTTCTCTCCTCGATCTTCTTGGTTTCTTCAAGGCAAGAATAATAAAATATTAATGCTATGTCTAGGGTACCTGGGTGGCTCAGTAGGTTAAGCCTCTGTCTTCCGCTCTGGCCATGATCTCAGGATCCTGGGATGGAGTTCCGCATCCGGCTCTCTGCTTGGCAGGGAGCCTGCTTCCTCCTCTCTCTCTGCCTGCCTCTCTGCCTACTTGTGATCTCTCTCTGTCAAATAAATAAAATCTTTTTTTATTTTTTTTTATTTTTTTTTTTTTTTAAAGATTTTATTTATTTACTCGACAGAGAGAGATCACAAGTAGACAGAGAGGCAGGCAGAGAGAGAGAGAGGGAAGCAGGCTCCCCGCCGAGCAGAGAGCCCGATGCGGGCCTCGATCCCAGGACCCTGAGATCATGATCTGAGCCGAAGGCAGCGGCTTAACCCACTGAGCCACCCAGGCGCCCTAAAATCTTTTTTTAAAATGCTATGTCTAAATTGTGTACTTATCTAAAACATTACCCTAAATGTCTGGGCTTAGAACAAAGAAAACAAAAAATAGTCCTTCTTTCCTCCAGCGATATAAATTTGCAGCTGATAAGAGTTGGTAGGGTCATTCTTATTGCCTTGGATAACAATGTTTTGTAAGCCTCGCATTCTTAGATAACAAATTTTTTAAAGTATTCTTGTTTAAGAGGGTCAGAAGATAAAAGAAAAGATGTTGCTCTTGACCTTTACTCTTAGGATTAACCTCTTTAACCTGATGAGATTCAGGAGTTCAAAGATTATTTTGGTTATTTCAAAAGTAATGGCAGAATTTACAGATTTTAAGGGAGAGGAAGAAAGAACAAAAACCAAAAAAAGCTTGAAAACCAATGTACTCATTCTTCGACTACTTGTGACCTATTATATGTGAGTATGGAGTGTACATGGCCATTGATTTAACAATGAACAAACACACGACTAAACAGATACTATGATGTTCTAACTTTGTTCCAAGCAAGCACTAGATGGGTGTTTTTCAACCTTTGAGTCATTAATGAATAGGGAAATAAATTTTGTGTGTCAGCATTGAAAAGAAAAACTGTAGATAATATCAGAGCGCATTGTACAATGGCTAATGATTTTTTCTTGAAAGTTTTAGCTTCCAATATTTATCTGGATATGTTACTGGGTATATTTCTTTTCCCTTTGCTGGGGGAAGGGCTTTAAATATTTTATTTTTTTAAATTTTACCTTAGGTATATTTCTTCTTCTTCCTTTTTTGGGGGAAGATTTTGTTCTTAAGTAATCTCTACACCCAATGTGGGTCTCAAATTTACAACCCCAAAATCAACAGTCTCATGCTCTACCAACTGAGCCAGCCAGGAACCCTTATATTGGGTTTATCTCTTAATGTGGGTCACTGGCAAGACACTGTGAATGCCGCCGGACTAATGACATTCTTGAACGACTCCTTTCTTTCCTGGAGTTTACATTCTCGTGAGTGAACTGATAAGGAACCAATGGTGAAGATGTGATAGAAAGAGCCCAGCAACCCAGGAAGCAATGTGAAAGGCACCCTACCTAGAAGTGAGGGATTGGGGCTGCTTCCTCGAAGAAAGGACACTCCAGTAAAGCCTGGGGGAGTGACTAAGACCACCTACACGGAAAACAGACCGCCTGGATCCTTCCAGGGCACCATCATTATTTCCCATAAGACTTCGTGCAAGTTACTTAACCTCTATGCTTTAGTTGCCGTATCTGAAGAAGGAAAAAATAAACGTCCCTACCCTATAGGGATACGGCTAACCGACATAATAAAGTGTTCAGCCTCAGCCTTAACAGGTATTTACTGTTAGCATCACGGGATCTGGGGGAATGGGCGGGGCAGGAGGGAGAAGTGCGCATGTGCGCATGTGTGGGGCCTGCAGGCGAAGAGGACTTGGGACGGGGTTGAGAATGCACAGAGTGTTAAGCCAAACCTTGGGAGAAGTGATAAGATGGTAACTTAAAAAAAAAAAAAGAGGGTTTAGAGCATGAAAGGTCTTGTAAACCATAGGGAAGTGTGGACTTCAATCTGCAGACAATGGGGTCTTTGAAGAGTTAAAAGCAGGCCTGACATCATCACCCTGTTCTCCTGAGGCCAGAATCTGCGTGATGGCACACATTATATATATATATATATATATATATATATATATATATATATATATATATGATTTTACTTATTTATTTGACAGACACAGCGAGAGAGGGAACACAAGCAGGAGGAGTGGGAGAGGGAAAAGCAGGCTTCCTGCCAAGCAGGGAGCCTGATGCGGGACTGGATCCCAGGACCCGGGGATCATAACCTGAGTGGAAGGGAGACACTTAAGGGCTGAGCCACCCAGGCGCCCCCTGTACATATATTTATTTTTTTAAGAGTTTAATTAATTAATTAATTAAATTTTTTGTTGTGAGTAAAGGGATAGAAGTTTATTAAGATACAGAAAAAGCTCTCAAGAGTGAGAGGGGTCTCTGACAGGATTGCCCACAAAGGTCTTTAGTGTTGGTCTTTCATAGAAAGCCAATCAGGGAACTTAAATCCTTCTAACATCTCTATTGATAATACCTTCAATGGCTTACTTCCTTTTTAGGAGCTGGTTATGCTTTGTTGGTCACAAGTGATTATCATAAAGACACCCACCCAGGACCCACCCCATACACCTATGGTAGGGTGGTCCTCCACCCCTCTTTTTAAGATTTTATTTGTTTGAAAAGAAGAGCACAAGGGAGGGGAAGGTCAGAGGGAGAGGGGGAAGCAAACTCTCCAATGAGCAGGCAGCCCAACTCTAGGCTCAATCCCAGGACCCCAGGATCAAGACCTGAGTGGAAGGCAGATGTTTAACTGACTGAGTCACCCAGGAACCCCAGTACATATTTCTTTTAAGGATTTCCTCCCTAGACCATGGTTTAGACATCCTTCTTCTGGACTAACAGCCTGGTAGTAGGGCACAGGCTGGATTTCCCCATCATCTTTCAGTAAACCATACCCTCAATGGGAAGAGAAATGGATTGCAGAGGACTAATTAATACAAGGAGGTTCACCAAGGGGCCAGCTCAGTGATTAGGACTGGAAATAATGGTGGCTGTAGCAGCGAGGATTGAAGAAAGAGACATGAATATATAGAAATAACCAGGCTGAAAAAAGGAAGGAATCCTATATGGTAAAGAGGCTTTGGACCTGGGCATCTGGATGGATGGGGATGTCGATCACTACAGTAGGTACAGAGGAAGTAGAGCAGGTTGAGGGGGTAAATCTAAGCTGCCTCCTTGATGTCTGAAGAGAGATCTTGCGTGGACACTTGCACATGCCAATAGGGAGCTGAGATGGGGGATCTGATCGCACATGTGGATTTAGGAGTCATTGGATTGCCCAGGAAGCTTACTCAGAGCACTGAATCATTATCTTTCATGAATCTTGGACACTTAGGAAAATGTAATGAAAGTGATCTATCTGTTTTCCAGAGAGAAGACATGCTCATAACTCTGCATTTTTAGGGAGTTCTTTAACTTCTTAGAGAATATCCACGAAATCTTTGAGGATGTCTGATGTAGCATGAGAAAAATAATGGGGGGTGCCTGGGTGGCTCAGTGGGTTAAGCCTCTGCCTTTGGCTCAGGTCATGACTTCAGGGTCCTGGGATCAAGCCCCGCATCGGGCTCCCTGCTCAGTGGGAAGCCTTCTCCCCCCCCCCCCCCCTCTGTCTGTAGCTCTGCTTACTTGTGATCTCTCTCTCTCTCTGTCCAATAATAAAAAATCTTTAAAAAATAAATAAATAATTGACCCAGGGCAGAATCCATAGAAAGAACTATTCAGTTAATTAGACACGGAGGCCATTAGACTGATGTGGGTTTAAGGTTATGGAGCCTACCTAAGAACACCAAAATCCAAGCTTGGAAATGCCTCAAGGTTATAGAATCACCGTGCTAGGGACAGCCAGCATGGCCAAGTAGGCTTTGAGCAATTTCCAGTCAACCTAATCATTTTCTTTCTTCTCTTCTGAACTTCCTCTATATGTCTTTCTCTCTGGCTCCTGTCCTTGCAGTGCTCCTACCCACTTCCAGTTTGGTGCCGTCTGATTGAAATCTGTTTTTGCTCAAATAAACTCTTAAAAATTTCAGTATGCCTCAGTTTATCTTTCGTTTCTTAATTCTTTTTAAGTAGGCTCCCCACCCAATGTGAGGCTTGAACCCACAAACCTGAGATCAAGCGTTGCAGGTTCTACCAACTAAACCAGCCAGGTGCCCTTGCTTCAGTTTGTTTTTCCACAGAACACAATACAAGGGAAAACTGTCTTCCTTCTGGGTAAAAGGAAACCCTGAAGAATGTGGTGTTGTGTAAGTCAAGTGATGTCTTAAGAAGGACTTTTCAGGGTGTCTGGGTGGCTCAGTGGGTTAAGCCGCTGCCTTCGGCTCAGGTCGTGATCTCAGGGTCCTGGGATCGAGTCCCACGTCGGGTTCTCTGCTCCGGGGGAGCCTGCTTCCTCCTCTCTCTCTCTGCCTGCCTCTCTGCCTACTTGTGATCTCTCTGTGTCAAATGAATAAATACAATCTTTTAAAAAAAAAAAAAAGCAGAAGGACTTTTCAATGGGGTCAAACATTTCTGAGAATAAGACCTGAACAGCGTCCTCTAGGTGTTTAGAGGACTTAGAGGAATGTGTACAGAGCAGCTAGAGAAAGTTGTTCAGGGGAGTGAGTGGGCCCCAGATTGAGGGATGAAGAACGGAGATGGAAAGGAATAGGCAGATACTGAGAAATCAGCACTGAATGGCAAATGAGAAAGGAAGTGGAAAAAGGAGAGAAGGAAATAAAAGAGGTATTTGGGAGGCAGGCACCTGGCTGGCTCGGTTGATGGAACGTGGCTTTTTATCTTGGGGTTGTGGTTTTGAGCCCCAGGTTGGGTGTAGAGATCACTTAAAAACAAAATCTTGAAGAAAAAAAAAAAAAAAAAAGAATGGAAGGAAGGGAGAAAGAGAAAGAATGAATGAAAGGAGGTCTTACACATGTTCAAACCTATTCAGGGTTGAAGACACAAGAGGGGGCACTTCCCTCAGGAAGAGAAAGGCTTATGTAACATAGCTTGTCTTCTTTCCTTAGTCACGGCTCCCTGATCACTTTGCTTTTTCTCCCCGTTACGGTTATCACACAGCTTTCTCTGTGTGATCCTCCAGCCTCCCTCTTGTAAAGACCTTTGCTACTCTCTTGGGGCCACCTGGGTTATTGCAGAATCCTCTCCTGATGTCTGGAATCTTAATCACATCCCCAATGTCTCTCTTGCCAGGGAGGGTCACATATCCAGAGGTTCCAGGGAATGGAATGAGGACATCTTTTGAGGGCCATTATTCAGCCTGCCACATGGGACTTCAGGAAAACCTCACCTCCTGCAAAATTATGCATGTGCATATGCACACAAACAGAAACACACAGTCATTGTGGAGAGAAAGGATAAAGGGACAAAAGCACTCAAAGTCTATGCAACTGCCCAAAACATTTGGAATTCTAATACAAAGAGGGGTCCTAGGCTGGCTCAGTCAGTAATAGATGTGAATCTTGATCTCAGGGTTGTGGGTTGGAGCCCCACCCCTAGTGTGGAAATTGCTTAAAAATAAAATCTTAAAAAAAAAAAAAAAAAAAAAAAAGAATTCTAATGCAGATAGACTATCACTGTTAGAAAGATTTACAAAATTCCTAATACAGGTGAAGGTCCGCTAAGGAAAGCAAAGGTAGAGAAAGCTGAAGCTTCTGATTTTATAGAAAGGATAAAAGGTCGAAGCACCAAGAGCTGTGTCCTGAAGGGAACAGACTTCATTTTTTTTTTTTTTTGGAATAGTTTTTAGATTTATAGGAAAGTTGCAAAGCAAATACAGAGTTCATGTCTTCCCCACACCTGGTGTCCCCTATTATGATCTTACTTTAATATATACTTTAACATTTGTTAACATTAATAAACCAATACAAAGGGGTGCCTGGGTGGCTCAGTCAGTTAAGTTCCTGCCTTCTGCTCAAGTCATGTTCCCACGGTCCTGGGATCCAGCCTTTTGCATTGGGCTCCCAGCTTAGAGGGGAGCCCGCTTTTCTCTCTCCCTCTGCTACTTGCCCTACTTGTGCTCTATCACTCTCTCTCAAATAAGTAAATAAAATCCTTCAAAAAATAAACCACTATTAATGCATTATTATTAAATAAAGTCATAATTTATTTAGATTTCCTTTAGGTTTTACCTAATGTACTTTTTCTGTTCCGGGATCCCATGCAGGATATGACATTATATCTAGTTGTCCTGACTCCTTCAACATTCTCTTGTCTTTTTTTTTTTTTTTAAGATTTAAAAAAAATTTATTTGTCATAGAGAGAGAGAACACAAGCAGGCCGAGTGGCAGGCAGAGGCTAATGCAGGACTTGATCCCAGGACCCTGAGATCATGACCCAAGCCAAAGGCAGCCGCTTAACCACTTAACTGACTGAGCCACCCAGGCATCCCCTTAATTGGCTCTTTATATGACTTAATATTCTTGAGTTGTATGCTTTGGGGGTTCTTTAAGGGTAAAAGAGCAGAGGGAAAATAATGTTTGGTCTCAGCATTTTCTTAAAAACCCGACACTAAGGCATTTGGACAATTTGTGCAGGGGCATGTGGATGGCACCGCTCTGATCTCTGGCAGGTTTTTAAGCTGACTTAGAGTCCTCATTAATGTCCTTGGTTATTTTGCCATGCAATACCTCCAAGTTCTACTTTCACCTCCCTTTTCCAATCTTTTGTTTCATATTATTACTATTTCATCTCAATTTATTGACGTTATAATTCTACAACACTTGAGTCCCATGGGTCCTGATGTTTCTTCTTGGGGTGAATGAATAAAATGGAAGAAACCCGAATTGAAATCAGAAAGCTTTCCAACTGTACAGCTGGCTTATGAAATGAGGATAATGACACGGGAACGACAGAGCTGGAGGGGAAAAGACAACGGGATCATGGAAACTGTACTGTGGGGGAAGCTGAAAAGCACTGGTGTCCAATCTTCGTCCCCGTTGTCCCTCTGGAAGAGGGGAAGGTGCTTAGTAGCAGGGTTGAGGCTCCCTGCCAGCATATCTGAGCATGAGGCTGGCGAAATGAAGCAACCTAAATAAAATCTGTTAGGGTGAAGTGCCTCCTCCCAAGTCCATTGCCTGCCCGCCCCCTCCCGCCCCCCAGGCAGATACCCTCTTTAACAAGCCAACAATGGACTGCCCCTCTAGAGGGTCATCAAGGGTAGACCAACAAATAAAAGACAGCAAGCCTTTGTGTCTGGGTTCCTTTTCTCAAAAAGGAAGTCAAGGCAGAAAGTCCATGAAGCAACAGAATAAAGACATCTTCATCTCAGGAAGGGGTTCCCAAAGCTGAAATATAAATTTCCACTTGGGCTATGCCTCTCCAGCATGACCTACTTGTCTTTCCTGGAATCTCCTCTTTAAGCAAACTTGGGAATGCTGGGAGTGTTTTGCTCCTCTCCTCTGATAGGCCTAGTTGACCAGTAACTTCATGGGTCCAGTAACTTCATTCAAACCACAAATATTGGGAAATTTACCGCCCCGCGCGCCCTGAGATCTATCCATCAGAACCCTGCCCAGTGGGCTGGTCTTTATTTAGCCTGCCCTCAGATTGGAAAAGTCATTAAATGTTTTCCACCAAGCTGTTCAATAATTGATTATAGACCCAGGATTCGGCTCCGGGAAGTACTGATTCTTCCTTGTGGGATTTCGAGAACTAAGGAGGATCCGCAGAGAGGAAAGCAACCGCAGTCGGTGCGCAGAGAGGGAGGCAAAGAGCCGATCGTCCGCGCGCGCGGCAAGCAGGTGCATGGGGCTGCAGAGACCTCTGTGCCCAAATGGGCGCAGGTGCCGGCCACTGAGCCACTTGTCCCCACTTGTCAGGCCTTAAGGTCGGACTCCAGGGTAGATGGCCTTGGACGCCATTGGAAACAGGCTTCTCAACTCTAGGTGCAAAGGGGACACATTGGCGGGGCAATGGGGTGGAGCCGCCGGGCAGAGGGACCGAGGCAGGGACAAGGGGCGTTAGGGGGAGCCCCGCCCCGCCAGACTCGAGCCCACAGCGAGTCATTCATTAACTGTGTGTTTGGGAGATTTTCCAAAACAGCAGCTTTCCCCCTCCTTTGCCAGGCTTTATTTACCTCTCTTTGGAATACGTCTCACTCCCCACGCCTTATTTTGGATCTATGGTCTGTTGTTTCGCTCCACCCGAGTGTTTGCGCCCTGAGGGCAAAACTTTTATTGTGCCCATGGCTCTGTTGCATGACCTAAAATCATCCTCGCACAGTTGAAGGGAAAACATTTGGAAGCTAGAGAAGCTACCTGGAGGGACAAGGTGGGACCCATAGATAAGAGAGAAAGCACAGCCAAGATTCCGACTTCGTCAGTTTAACCCCCTGGGGCAGATTAGAATTTTAAATTCCATTCATCCGATTTTAAGGACTTCCCCCCTCCTCCCACCTCCAGTAAATGAAACTATTTCACTATGTATCATTACCCTTTCCACAAAAGAGTCTAGGGACTGGAGGGGTCTGTACTGTTTAAAAGGTAAGCTTAGGCAGGCAGTGTGGGGCGGCGGATGGGGACGCAGCTGTGGAGCTGGTTGGCAGAGGGTGCCGGACCCAGCTGGGGGGCTGCCGGCTGCCAGGTTTGTTGAAGGCGGGACCAAGCGCTCGGCCCCACCTGCCTGAGCCCAGGACTCGCGCGCGCGCCAGGCACTGCTGCAGGCGGTCGGGCTCGCCCTAGGAGGAGCGGTGGGTGTGGGGCTACTGCAGTCAGGAGCACATTATCGCTCTGGCCCTTTGACAGCAGTATGCTCGTTTCGCTTTTGAAGCTGGAAAATGCAAGAGTAGTTTGTGAGATTAAGGTTCCAACAGAAACGAGATGGGCAGAGTACCTTGTGATTGGTAGTGGAACGTCCATCCCTTAGGTGCCCCGGCCCAGAACATTTGTGAAATGGTCAAATGTCTGAAATATAAAAACGGACCTCATAGTAAGAGAAGGGAAGGACGCTGATGATGGGCTCTGTGTGGACTTCGGCAGCATAGTGATTCATTTGATGCCTCCAGAAAACACAGAACCTGTGAATTAGAGAAATTGCGGATTCTACCTTCTTGTGATGACCAGTTAGCTCACAGAGCACCTGAGATGTTTCCTGAAGGCCTCATTCTTGGGATGAAAGATGACACCTCATCCCTGACTCCAGTGGAGGTCAAAGATGGATAAAATTATATGAGCTGATTTAGTAAAAGAAAGATAAATTTAGGAATATTAAAAACTGTAAGTTTGGGATGCCTGGGTGGCTCAGTTGGTTGGACGACTGCCTTCGGCTCGGGTCATGATCCCGGAGTCCCGGGATCGAGTCCCACATCAGGCTCCCAGCTCCGTGGGGAGTCTGCTTCGCTCTCTGACCTTCTCCTCGCTCATGCTCTCTCTCACTATCTCTCTCTCAAATAAATAAATAAAATCTTAAAAAAAAAAAACAAAAAACTGTAAGTTTATTTGAGCAAAGCTCAGTTCGAATGGGGAAGCATCCAATCTAGCAGACAGAATCCCCAAGGAGCTGTACAAAATGAAAGATTTTTAAGGCAGAAGGGAGCAGAAACAGGACATTATGTTTGGGCAAAAAGCAGATTGGTTATGACAAGTTTACTCACCTTTCGGGGATAGCAAGGGTCTATCAAATTACCTCACTAGGGCTGATCAGGTGATTCCTGGTTGGCTGGTTTGAGATTTTGTTTCTAGGGAGAGCCAAGATTGTAATTAATTCTTGGTTTGGTGAGGTAAGGCTTAGCGGGAGTGACTCCATTTTGGGCCCATTGTCTTGTTCTTAATACACAGTTAACATAGTTTAACAATTGAGTTCATCCTTAACAGATTTTCCCTTTGCGCTCCTACTTTGCTACAAGGACTTAACTCTCCTTCTTCTAACAGCTTGAGGAGCTGTACTTATACTCCTCCTTCAAGGACTGGAGATTAATACAAAGAATCAAATTTCTCATTGTCAAGAAGGGAGTTATCATGGGGCATCTGGGTGGCTCAGTTGGTTAAGGGTCTGCCTTTGGCTCAGGTCGTGATCCTGGGGTCAGGCTCCTTGCTTGTCACAGAGTCTGCTTCTCCCTCTTCCTCTCTCCCTGCTTGTGCTCTCCTCTCTCTCTTTCTTCAAATAAATAAATAAATAAACATCTTTTAAGGGGGGGATTTTCTGGCTTATCTATGTCTTCCCGTTAATTTTCTTCCCTGCCCATCTGTGAATACTCCAGTTCATGGTAAACTTCTGTGGTGGGTTCATGGAGCTCTAGTCACAGCTTGAAGGTCCACATAGCTCTGAACACATCTAGGTCTGACCTCCTCCCAGAGGTCTGAACAGAAAGGTAACACTTTGCTCCAAGTGGAACTGAAAAGAACTTCAGCTCAATTAGCCCAGACTCCCAGTAAAATGGTAGGGGGGACTGGCCTAGAAATTCAATTCTTACCTCCTTTTAGCCTATCAAATAAACCCATCTGCCAGTCCATTGAAAAAAATAAATGAACCATTGAGTGAAAGAATTAGGTGGGTGGGTATTGAGATTGAATTAGAACTGATATGCTTCCCCTTCTATTCTCTCACAAAACAACGACAGCTTCTACAATTCTTTTGGACAATGTAAAGAGCCTATCTTTTCTAGCTGTATCTCTTAGAGATTGCCTAAAAAATCTGCCTGCTTGGCAAACTAGGCTTGGGTGTTACAGGACGAAGGGAAGAATAATGGCAATCATTCCCAATACATAGAAAAAAGATGAAGCCAACTGGGACTGTTTCCTTAAGGCTTTTCTCGCCAGACACTTTTCCGCCTCCTGTGCCTCTCCTACTTTATATTCCACTGAGGGTAGTGGAGAGCAACCAGAAGAAACAAGTAGCAAAGCACTAAGACACTAGAGAAGTAAATCACATAAATAAGGTCTGGAGCTCTGATGCACAAAATAGTGATTATAGTCAACAACACTGTTAAAAACTTCAAGGTTGCTGAAGGACTCAATCTTAATTTCTCTCCTCACAAAATAAATAATTATGTGCTAGAGGTGCTGGTTAACCCCACGGCAGTAAATATATTGCACTATACAAATATATCAAATGAACACATTGTTTTATGTTAAGCTTACATGTTATATGTCAATTATATCTCAATACATTTTTTTCCAAAATATTATTACATCATTTACATCCCTCTCCCCAAAAGAGTAAACCATGTGAAGTTCAAGAAGTTGATATTAGACATATATTTTGTAATTGTGATGTTAATTTACTTTAATATATAAATGGTTTTGTAACCTGTACGAGCAAATTGTTCCATAGACTGGTTTCCCCTTTTCTTCCATTTAATTAACTATTGCCTTTTTTTTAAAGTTTTATTTATTTTATTTTTTTTAAAGATTTATTTGTTTGACAGACAGAGATCACAAGTAGGCAGAGAGAGAGAGACAGAGAGAGAGAGAGAAGCAGGCTCCCCGCTGAGCAAAGAGGCCGATGCGGGGCTCGATCCCAGGACTCTGGGATCATGACCTGAGCCAAAGGCAGAGGCTTTAACCCACTCAGCCACCCAGATGCCCCTAACTATTCCTTTTAAACATCTCTCCCACTACCCCTGCTTGGGCTTCCACTCTCACTGTGTCTCTCTGATGAAGTTCCAGAACCTAAGTCAGGTTCGGTGGGGTGAGGTTCAGAGCTGACGACTAAAGAAAGAATTCTTAAGACATCTTTGGTGCAAAATGGTGGTTTATTAAAGCACGGGGACAGAACCCGTGGGCAGACGGAGATGCTGCTGCGCCGGGCACGTGAGGAGTGGCTGGTTATATACACAGGAGTTGGGTAGGTGAGGACAAAGTGGTGTCCAGAAGGGCTCTTGGGGTAAAGAAGACTGTCAGGATATTGAAGTCCTGGTTACTATCAAACCAAGGCCACTTTCCCTCTAATGAGGCACTAACATAAAGACAATTGGGAGTCTCCAGGTGGAATGTTACATTCCTGCTATTAAACGTCCTTGTTAGTGAGATTTAGGTCTTAAAAGAAATTTAACTTTATTTACTTTTCCTTCTACCTCCGTCTCCTTCGGTTTTTTATGGAGGGGAGGGTGACGTTAGGGCTTGAGGAACTGTTATGTATCTTTGGAAATTGGGCTATTGATAAGGCAACTTCTTTGTTGTAAATCTCAAGGACATTTGTAAACCAAGAGAGACTCCTGCCTTGCAGGACTGTGATCTCTGCAAGATAACCATTTGCTCTTCTTTTAGGGCAGTCAGGGGTGCCTGTGAAATGTCACACATATTACCAAGGGGAGTGGGTGGAGAGGGGGTGCAAGGTGCCAGCCCCTGCTCCATTCTCAGCCAGCCTCCTGCTCCCTCATCATCTCTGTGACAAATGAATAAATAAAATCTGAAAAAAAAAATCAGGTTTTAAAATATTTATTTATTTATTTGACAGAGAGAGGGGTGAGGGGGAAGTGCCTGCGCACAAGCAGGGGGAGAGGCAGGCAGAGGGAAAGGGAAAAGCAGGCCTCCTGCTGAGCAGAGAGCCCGTGGGGCTCCATCCCAGGACTCTGGGATCATGACCTGAGCAGAAGACACTTAACCGACTGAGTCTCCCAGGCACCCCGAAATAGTTTTTGATGTCTGGAAAAGAGCCCCAGCATTTGAGGAAATTCAGACCCTTACAGGAATTGGGATAGCTTCCCGGCTGCTCTCCCTTACCATCTTTCCTTCCTCCCGTTACACCGTCCTTCCCCAGCTCTATTTTATAATCCTAGCTATTAGCCCTTACTAAGAAAAGATAATCATCCTTCTAACTTTCAAAAATGGAAAACGTAAATGGTCTACATTGGTTCACCATATGGTTATGTATCTGAGATTCCCTCAGACATCTGTGCACCTTTTGATACTGTTAAAACTGAGATAACAGGCCCAAAATGGAGCCACTTACGTTAAGCCACACTTCATCAAACTGAGATTTACAGTTTCAGCTCTCCTAGAGAGGACATCTTCAACCAGTCCATCAGGAATCGGCTGGTCAATACTAGTTAGATAGTTGGCCTGATCGAATCCATCCATCCCCTAAAGGAAGGTGACCTTGCCATAACCAACCAGCTTCTTCACCTGGTGTAATGCACTTGTTCCTGCTCCCTTCTCCCTACATTTTGTGCATCTCCTGGGAATTCCATTCTATCCACTGGATGGGATGCTGTCCTTTTCGTGGATCATTGAATAAAGCCAATATAGGTCTTTAAAAATCTACTCAGTCGAATTTTGGGTTTTAACATTGGTCTGAGTAGAGATGCTGGTCTTATGTGTTGATTCATTCACTCAACAAGTGTTTCATGTCTATGGTTCTGCAGTGTGTTACACACCCTACATAACACGAGTTTAACAGTTTACCTGATCTCAAATCTCATGCTTTGTATGTATCTATTTTAAGTTTCTTTTTTTTAAAAGATTTTATTTATTTATTTGACAGAGATCACAAGTAGGCAGAGAGGCAGGCAGAGAGAGAGAGAGAGGAGGAAGCAGGCTCCCCACTGAGCAGAGAGCCCGATGTGGGACTCGATCCCAGGACCTGAGCTGAAGGCAGCGGCTTAACCCACTGAGCCACCCAGGCGCCCACTTCTTGATTTTTAAATTCATTCCCTCCTCCCTTCTCCCTCCCTCCCTTCCTTTGTGTGTGTGTGTGTGTGTGTGTGTGTGTGTGTGTTGGGCATTATTACTGACTTCCAAAACAGATTTTTCTTCTTCTTTTCCCCTACCACACTCATCTGTATTTCTAATTTCCTCACTCTTCTAATGTGGTTATTTTCTATTTTAGTTAGATCAGCATTCCCGGTAAAAGGTGTAATGTGTGTTCGAACTGTTACTTCAGGATATTCAATTCTGCAAGAGAGGGGAAAAAGAAATGGGATGGAGGATACCCTTAAGGTTAAGCATAGACAGTGAACTGGTAGCTTAGAAGACAGAGGTGAAACTAATCGTTGAGTGTGAATACTTAGTAAATAACTAGCACATGAGATATAGGTATAATTCATTATGTGTGTTTAAATATATTGTAAATTTTAAAAATATTCAGTAAATAAAACATTAACCAAAACCAGTTATTACTTACAGAAAAGAAAAGGATGGAAAGAACAAGTCATGAGCATATCACCTGTGGACTAACTACCCATGTCATCCCTAAATCCGTCACCCATCAGTGGCAGCCGCTATTATCCCACGTAGGCCCACATATGCTCTCCCGTTGAAATGCAAACAAAATTCATGGTTGTTCACCAGGTTAATTGGCAAGCTGCAGCTACCGCTGGCCTGGTGGAATCAGCACTGGTGGAATCAGCGTATGTTATTGGTACCTGGTACCTTCTGTCTCAGGGCACTCTCCTCAACCCCTCAGCTCTGGTTGTCATGACAACCCGGTCAGCGGGGATGGGTGAAGCAATGGAGAGACAAAACATGGAAACAGTACATCGGGAAGGAAGCTTTCCTGACCTTTTTAAGGTTCCTGGCTGGATCTAAAAATTAAATCTAAATCTAAATCTAGGGGCGTCTGGGTGGCTCAGTGGGTTAAGCCTCTTCCTTCAGCTCAGGTCATGATCCCAGGGTCCTGGGATCAAGCCCCACATCGTGCTCTCTGCGCAGCAGGGAACCTGCCTCCTCCTCTCTCTGCCCTCCTCTCTGCCTCCTTGTGATCTCTGTCTGTTAAATAAATAAATAAAATCTTAAAAAATAATAATAATAAATCTAAATCTAAAAATTAAACTGATAGGGCGCCTGGGTGGCTCAGATGGTTGAGCATCTGCCTTCCAATCGGATCATGATCCCGATCAAGTCCTACATCAGGCTCCCTGCTCAGTGGGGAGCCTACTTCTCCTTCTGCCTCCGTCTCCCTCTCTCTCTCTCTGTCTCTCAAGAATAAATAAATAAAATCTAAAAAAAATTAAATTGACAAAGACAGATTAGCAGGAGAAAAGCATACAAATTTACTTAATGTAAAATTGACTTGCAGGAGCCTTTATAAGGAAATGAAGACTTGGACAAATGGTTAAACCTAAGCCTTACTATGCTAGGTTTGATGAAGACCTGACAGTCATGGAAGAGTATCATTGGTTAAGGATATGAGGTAATTGTAGTGAAAGGGGAAACTTAGCAAGACCTGTTCATTTTTTTTTTTAATTATTTATTTGAGAGAGAGAGTGTGGAGGGGTTGGGGTGAGGAGACAGAGGGAGAGTGAGGACCCTGAGATCATAACCTGAGCCAAAACAAGAGTTGGACGCTTAACCCACTGTACCACCTAGGCACCCCTTCATTTGGGTTCTTATCAGCATTCCCTTGTCTTGGAGATGAAGATGTTCCTTTCTTACAGGTGTAGGAAGGGTACCTCTCAGCTTAAAATATTTAATAGGCCAAGAGGTCATATTTTAGGGTAGTGTGTAGTGAAGTTTATCAACTATAGATTCCTTAACTTGGGAATTGAGATCCATCTAGACTGTATCCTATTCCCAAAAAATAAAATTCAATGGTGTAAATTCTAAAGATCTTATTGGTTTTATTCAATGACTCATTGACTGGGCAGCATCCAGTCTAGCAGATAGAAAGGAATTCTAAAGAGCTCTACAAGAAAGGAGGTTTTATAGGCAGAAGTGAGCAGGAGTAAGGAAAGCTGTACTGGGCCAAAAGGCAGATTACTTATTCGTAAGGGTACTTCCTTTTAGGGAAGGGCAGTCTGCTGGCAGATTCCCCTCCTAGTGCTGGATCAGGAGGATCCTAATGGACTGGTTTCAGATTTCATTTCTGGGAGAGCCAAAAACTGTAATTACAAGGGCGCCTGGGTGGCTCAGTGGGTTAAAGCTTCTGCCTTCGGCTCGGGTCATGATCCCAGGGTCCTGGAATCGAGCCCCGCATCGGGCTTTCTGTTCCAAGGGGACCCTACTCCCCCCACCACCCCGCCTGCCTCTCAGCCTACTTGTGATCTCTGTCTGTCAAATAAATAAATAAATAAATAAATCTTAAAAAACCCACAAAACTGTAATTACATGAACTATCAGTGGAGTTGGACGTGAGCAACTCCATGGGGGGCCTGTTGTCTTGTTGTTATTGTTTTTTAATTTGCTTTTATTTGTTGGCTGACATTTTAGAGAGAAAGAAAGCAGGAGCAGGGGGAGATGCAGAGACAGAAGCAGGCTCCCCACCAGAGCAGGAAGCCCCACATGGGGCTCAATCCCAGGACTCCAGGATTATGACCTGAGCAAAAGGCAGACACTCAACCGACTAAGCCACCCAGGTGGCACGTTTTCTTGTTTTTAACATTCTGAATCCATGTTTACCCCATCCCTTTTACTCTGCTTTTTTGCTGTGCACCTCAAATAGAATGAACAAAACTGAGAGATATGAGCTTTTTAATATGGTCTATGAGCAGCCTCTCTGTTTCATGACTTTAGAAGTATTTACCTGGTAGGGCTCTGCCATCAAGAATCTATCCTGGTGATGACATTTTTGAGAAACTGTGTGTCTGAGAATGTTCCACACTTGCTCAATGGTTTGACTAACTACAGAATCCTGGGTTGGAAAGCATTTTCCTTCAGAATTTGGAAGGTGTTTCTCCGCTATGCTCTAGCATTCAGTTATTGAGGAATCTGAGCCATTATGTTTCTGATTTTAAATTCTCATCTTATATTTTCTCTATTTTACATCTGTTTGTGATTTCATTTTACTTATTAAGGGAATATCTTTGGTTTTTAACTTTAAACCTTTTTTTTTTGTTTGTTTTAATATCATGTCTAATTTCCAGGTACTCTTTTTGTTGTTTTTTTCCTTCTTTTTTATTTATTTAGTTTTAAAGATTTTATTTATTTGACAGACAGAGATCACAAGTAGGCAGAGAGACAGAGAGAGAGAGAGGGAGGGAGAGGAAGTAGGCTCCCCACCAAGCAGAGAGCCCGATTCAGGGCTCCATTCAGGACCCTGGGGTCATGACCTGAGCGGAAGGCAGAGGCGCCTGTTTTCCTTCTTTAAAAGGGGTATCTTTTTGTTTAAAAAATATTAGGTATGATCTCTCATCTCTGGAGAAATTAAGTATCATATTCTTTTTTTTTTTTTTTTTTTTTTTTTTTAAAGATTTTATTTATTTATTTGACAGAGGGAGATCACAAGTAGGCAGAGAGGCAGGCAGAGAGAGAGAGGAGGAAGCAGGCTCCCCGCTGAGCAGAGAGCCCGATGCGGGACTCGATCCCAGGACCCTGAGATCATGACCTGAGCCGAAGGCAGCGGCTTAACCCACTGAGCCACCCAGGCGCCCCTAAGTATCATATTCTTGATGTGTTCTTTTACAGTTTGGGTTGTTTTGGCTTTCTGTTTTCGAGTTGCTTCATTCTGTTTGACTTTTTACCTCATCTTTCATACTATAAAGAAAAAAAACATGTTACTTAGAAAGATGTTATAACTTTTAAAGATTTTTAAAATCTGATCTTTTTAAGCCTTGGTGGTGAGGAGGGGGGTGTTTCCCAACTACCCTGGGTCTCCTATTTTTGGCATTCTGTTGGCTCGGCTTCTGTCCTGTTAATGCAAACCACCTCTCCGCCATCCACATCCCACACCCTCCCATAGGAATGGCCCTCTCTAAACCTGGATTTTTTTTTTTAATATTTTATTTATTTGGGCAACTGGGTGGCTCAGTGGGTTAACGCCACGGCCTTAGGCTCAGGTCATGATCCTGGAGTCCTGGGATCGGGCCCTGCATTGGGCTCTCTGCTTAGCAGGGAGCCTGCTTCCTCCACTCTCTGTGCCTGCCTCTGAAAGACCCGCGGATCCCCTTACCCAAGAATTCAACTCTGCCACAGGATGCAAACAGCAAGAGGTTCTTTATTGTATCGCAGGCGCCTGCGGGTGGTCAGCAGCTCCTGCTAGCTGAGCACCCCAGGCTGGGGTGGTGCAGGATTTTTATAGACAGGTACAAACAAGTTTTGGATGGGACGGAGCTGATTGGCTGACAATTTGAACATTTGAAAAAGGCATACTTGGTGTTAGCGGATTGGCTTTGGAGGACCTACATTCTGGCCAGTCACCATTCAGATAGTGTACAGTAGAGGGTACGTGTTGAATTGCACGTTTCTAATCTTTATCTATATACGTGCTGAACCGCACGTCTCAGGCCTTGGTACGGGAGACAACCCTTATCAATTTTACTTAGGAGTAGGGGAAATTCTTAACAAGGGAAAGGTATAACTTTATTTGATTACACAGCGAGGGAGGGTTTAAGCAATTTTTCATTTCTTAGCAAAGCATTAGAAGCATTATTATACAGAAGCCAGAAACAGCTGGGTTAAACACAGATTTTTGCTATTCGTTATCCTGTTACGCTGCTTGCTGACTCCCTTATCTACGGTCAGCTGGCCACAGTTTCTTAGTTAGCATAAGCTGGTTATAAAAAGAATGTTAAAACTTATAGGCTATACTATAGTTCTGACCTGGGGTCCTTCACCTCTCTGCCCACTTGGGATCTCTGTCTGTCAAATAAATAAAATCTTAAAAAAAAAAAAAAAGATTTTATTTATTTGACAGACAGAGATCCCAAGTAGTCAGAGAGGCAGAAGCAAGCAGGCTCCCCACTGAGCAGCGAGCGGGATTCGGGGCTCATCCTAGGACCCTGAGATCATGACCCGAGCTGAAGGCAGAGGCTTTAACCCACTGAACCACCTAGGTGCCCCTAAACCTGCATTTTTTGAGAGAGAATCTATGCCAGCACTTTTCACTGTCTTCTTCATCTTACACCTCCTGCCATCTGATGTTTGCCCTCACATCTCCCGCAGAATTCTGAAACTGTTGTTGGGCAGGCACTGGTGGCAAAGCGGGAACCGCTGAGAACAGAAGAGGAGTGGGGTTAAGATTGCCATCAATCAGTTCTTTTTAAGCTGTGGCTTGAGCAGAATCACCTGGGAGGCCTGCGAAACTGCTGGGAGAGTCTTTGATTCAGCGGATCTGGGTTGGAGCTCAGGGCTTTTTAAAAATCATATCCAACAAGTTACCAGGGGCCGGGGACACTGCCTGTCCACAGGCCATATTTTTAAAGAACCACTTGAATAAAGTATTGTACCTAATGTGTATTTATGGCTGCTTCTCATCTGCAAAATATTTCTTTATCAGAACTTTGACTTTTGCTTTTTAGTTAAAACAAGCAAGATGACGTTTGAGTAGTTTCTCCTGATTTCCAGCTAAAGCCGGTAGAGGGGAAGACGCACATTAACTACGTGATGGGAAAAACATGTATGGGGAAGGCGGCGGACTCATTCTCCACCTGCAGCAGAAAATCTGCACTTCATATTGGCGCTCGTTTCCAGAGTTCAGAACAAGTATTGGGGCGAGGGTGGGAATTTATAAATTTGGTTAATTTCAGCTGCTCACAAATGTTAAATGCAATTCAATGGTCTAGAAAACAATCTAAAATTACAGATCCAAAGCACACATCCATAACATAGCAAGCTCTTAAGGTGTTTATAGCGGACACTTTATTTCTCCTCTCCGTTCCCTTACTAGCATCCACGGGTTTAAGAAGTCAGGCAAGGAAAACTTTTAAGGAAACTTTCTCAATTAATTTAACGGGGAGTTAATCAGCAGTTGGATGGGTGGGGAATCACCCTTTATCTCTCAGCACTAGAACCCCGGGGTGGGGCGGGGGGCGGGAAGCCCAGTTTACAAACCAAGAAGCATTTCCAGAAGTCTGGAATAAACCAACTTTCAAGGCAACCTTAAGGGAGATACAACGACAGAGCTTCTTTTAAAATTTTCTGCCTATGTGACAGAGAGTATGATTGTCTTAATGCAGAGCAGATGAAGAATTACCCTATTAGTCCGCTAATAGGACTATGCCACTCACCTTATCCCTTTAACCATTAGCATTTACATTAAAATAGGCTGGCTGATTGGCTTATCTGTTGTTTTAAAAGGAAACCGGATGAAAACTTTGGGGTTTGATTTTTCTCTTGCTACTCTGCCTGTTGGTGAAGTTTGGGTTTTTTCTCCCTCTTTCTGGGCTGTTAAGTTTTTGGCAGGCTACTTTGTAGCAAGGTGGGACCTGAGCATCACCTCCCACTGGACCCCAAAGATCGAGGAGGAGCCTCGGTCTGTCACTAGGCTTCCAATGGATTCGCCAGAGCAGCTTTATCCAACCTGGGCTCCGGGATCATCTCAGACACCCAATGAAGAGGATTCCCAGGAAAGCTCAGGTAAGCCCAACGGTACCCTTTCTGACAACAGAGGGTTTGGGAGTGAAGAGGTTGCCTTCCTTCTTAAATTGACTTCAGTCTTTTAAAGAGAAATGCAGGAAGGGGAACCCCTTCCAGACAGGAGGGCCAAGGTTGGATAGGTCTCCCCAGTAAAGAAATCCAGGAGGAGGGGAAATTGGGGAGGGGGTGTTGAGAACTGCATGGTTTACTTAGTACGTTCAGGAACACTTGCAATGTTTTCAGCCCAGTTTCTAGGGAAGAGCTATGAATTCTCCTAGGTCGTGCCTCAGAATGTCTGCCTACCAGAAGTGGCAGAAAGGAAAAAACACTATAAACCAAAACTGATTTAACCTAAAATTTTTCTCACCTCAGCAACCTTTTTTGGGTTGGTTTACCAGCTAAATTTACCCTTTAGGAATGTTAAACAGGGAAATGGCTTTTCAGAGGAAATTGAAGGAAGGGGAATACTTAAAGCCAGGAATGTGCTCTATAATGTAAATTAGTAGGACACTTTAGAGGGCGTTCTTAGGAACAGTGCCCCAGAAATACTGTCAATTAGGTCCTCTCCTGGCTTCTTGCTGTAGCAGAACTCATTTCTGGGAGCGGTACCCAATCCCAGGCTTAGCCACGGAGAACCACCCAATGTCTTTGAAATCTTATTGAACCCTGATTAATGGGTAGGCCTGAGTCCGTCCTCACTGGGCAGCTAGAAAGCTGGGTGGGAAGCTTGCTGATACTTGGTAATTTGTCAGCATCCCCTCCCCAGCCCAGACCTGCCTTCCCCCATCTTTGAGGAAAGAACCTGGGTGGATATGTACAAGGGGGAAATTAACGAAGAGCGGTATAATTCGATCTGTTTTTCCTCCAGTCTGCCTTAGTACATGATGGTTCCCAGCTAGGGATCATTATTTATATGCGCACAAGTCCCTAAAAGTCGAATGGATCCTGACTCTCTTACTGAGTGCTTTCACAGGGAAAATGAACGTTAACTGCTAGGAGAGTGAATGGGGTATGCCTAATGGTTTGGATCGAAGAGGTGAGTGGCTGATTTTGGAGTTGGAGTGAGAGAGGTTTTGTACGGTGAACAGGTTGGATGTGAGTGAAGAGGGTAACAATTTAGCTTAGTTCCGGTTGTTGTTGTTTTTAAGGTTTTATTTGTCAGAGCACAAGCAAGGGGAGTGGCAGCCTCCTGGCAAAGGAGGGAGCCTCATGACCTGAGCCAAAGGCAGATGCTTAACTGAGCCACCCAGGGGTCCCATGGAGAGACTGTTGTATGTGGGGTTTGTCTGTTTCACAAGCCTGTACCTGCCTCCTGACCCCTCCTCTGCGAAACTTAAGATGTTTAGAATTGTTACCAAGTGCTGAAACTTGTTCACTGATTTTTTTATTTGCGTTAATGCTTTGTGTGTCTCTTCCCCTCTTCTGTTACAAATTAACAAAAGTGAAAATGGGAAAACTACAAATACCTGATTTCTCTCCCGTGTTTTTCCACTTGGAATCATGTATTTAGGTACGTGTTGATCCTGTGGGGAGAGGGAATCTAACCTTTAGAACTACCAACAACAGGAGGAGCAGGAAAGTTTTTCAAAGAACTGTTTCCCATCAGTGGATTTTTTTTAAAGGTTATATTTATTTTTAGAGGGAGAGGGACAGACTCCAGTTCGAGCAAGCTGAGGGCTGAGCCTAACAGGGCTGATCTCATGACCCTAAGATCATGAGATTAAGACCTGAGGTGACATCCATTTGGCCACTTAACTAACTGAGCCACCCAGCTGTTCCCCGTCATCATGGATTCTTTTTAGGATTTTATTTACTTGACAAAGCACAAGCAGGGAGACCCAACAGGCAGAGGCAAAGGGAGAAGCAGGCTCCCCGATGAGCAGGGAGCCTAATGCGGGGCTTGATTCCAGGACCTTGGGATCATGATCTGAGCTGAAGGCAGATACTTTTATAATTTTTTTTAAAAAGGTTTTATTTATTTGAGAGAGAATGAGCGAGAGCATGAGAGAGCAGGTCAGAGGGAGAAGCAGACTCCCCCTTAAGGCAGATACTTAACCAATTGAACCACCCAGGAGTCCTATCAATAGTGGCTTCTTCAGCATGTTCTCAGATGTACGGTCTCACCACGTTCAGCATCTTACACAGGCACCGTAGGTGATGGCACTAGATGTGATCTTCCATCTTGAAGAACGTCCCATTGTGGAACTTCGGAGGAGCAGACCTCCTTCGAGCATGAGACCAGTGACTTCTGAATGATACAGTGCACTCTATGATGGATTTTAACTTTCTCTTTTCTTATAGGTGCCTCTCAAACGATCTCCGAAGTATTAACCAAGAACCTTGGTAAATTGACCCTAGACTCTAGTATCATCCTCCCTTCCCCTCTGCCAGAGTATCCGTCTCAGCAGCCAGGCAGAGAGAGGAAACCACAGGGGCTGGTGGAGCGGATCCTCAGCAGCAGTGGGAGGAGGACTGGAGTGAGGACCTTGTTAACAGCCCGGAAGGAAAGGATGGCAAGAATGATTCGAATGATTCAGTACCAGCGCTACCTAAACCCGGGGTCTCAGGTAGGCTTGTGGGATCTTGGCAGACAGTGCTGCCCCACCTGGTGCTCAGTGAGCCATTAAGAATGATGTCCGGGGTGGCTCAGTGGGTTAAAACCTCTGCCTTCGGCTCAGGTCATGGTCTCAGGGTCCTGGGATCGAGCCCCACATCGGGCTCTCTGCTCAGCAGGGAGCCTGTTTCCTCCTCTCTCTCTGCCTGCCTCTCTGCCTACTTGTGATCTCTGTCTATCAAATAAATAAATAAAATCTTTAAAAAAAAAAGCCGGGGTGGCTCAGTGGGTTAAAGCCTCTACCTTCAGCTCAGGTCATTGTCCCAGAGTCCTGAGATTGAGCCCCACATCGGGCTCTCTGCTTGTCAGGGAGCCTGCTTCCTCTTCTCTCTCTGCCTACTTAATGATCTTTGTCAAATAAAAAAATAAAATCTTAAAAAAAAAAAATGATGCCCTACGGGAAGCCTGGGGGCTCAGTCTGTTAAGCCTCTGCCTTTGGCTCCGGTCATGGTCCCAGGGTCTTCAGACTGAGTCCCACATCAGGCTCCCTGATCAGTGGGAAGCTTGTTCTCCCTGCTGCTCCCCCTTCTTGTGCAGCCTCGTTCTCTTGTCTCTGACAAATCTTTTAAATTAATGATGGACAGAATGATGAGCACAGGGTGTGAACAGCACTTGTATTTACAGGATTGTCCAACAATTGATGGTAGATGTATAATGTTAGTAATCCAGCCTTTTTGATGGTTTTTGAATAAATATCTATTTTTCCCCCCATAAAGCTTCAAAAAGATCTACAGCAGAAGGAAACGGAGGAGGTAAAATAAGATTTTCTCACGTTATACATGTGGGTGGCTATCTAGTTTCTGGTTTTTGTTTTGTTCTGGTTTTTTTTGTTGTTGTTATTGCTGTTTGTTTGTTGTTTTTTTGTTTTTTTGAGAGGAGAAAAGGGGAATGGATTTGGACCTTCTAAATCTCTGAGAACTCTAGAGAAATCCCATTTATGTTTGTAATTCTTTAGTTCTATTTTTTTCCTTTTTTTCTTAGAGCAGTTTTAGATTAATGGCAAAGCAGAGCAGAAGGTTGAACCTTCCCGGGTAGCTCCTGAACAGTGCCCACCACTATGAACATTCCATGCCATGGTGAATTTGTACAGTTGGCGAACCTACAGAGACCCACGATCACCTCAAGTCTGTTATTTACATTAGGTTTAATCCTTGGTACATTTGTACTTTTACAAATGTCAAAAACATGGTCATGAAGATAATCTATAGTAAGAGCAGACAACCCCAAGTACTGGGTCCAGTTACTTTGAAGGGATTCAGAGAATGACATGGATACATTTTTTTACTGGTTGACAATCAGGTGTTCCTATCACAAAATGACCCACAGTCTGGCATTCTTTGGTACCCATACATTTCAGTCTTGCCTCTTTGCCTCTAAAAACGTGTACTCCAAAGGCTAGTTTAGGGGTGCCTGAGTGGCTCAGTTGGTGAAGCATCCAACTCTTTTTAAATTTTTAAATGTTTTGGGGCGCCTGGGTGGCTCAGTTGGTTGGACTCAGGTTCGGCTCAGGTCATGATCCTGGAGTCTCGGGATCGAGTCCCATATCAGGCTCCCAGCTGCATGGGAAGTCTGCTTCTCCCTCTGACCTTCTCCTCGCTCATGTTCTCTCTCACTGTCTCTCTCTCAAATAAATAAATAAAAATCTTTAAAAAAAATAAAAAATAAATTTTTAAAAGTTTTTAATAAACATATAATGTATTATTAGCCCCAGGGGTTCAGGTCTGTGAATTGCCAGGTTTACAGACTTCATAGCACTCACCATAGCACATAGCCTCCCCACTGTCCATAACCCAACCCCCTTCCCCCAGCAACCCTGTTTGTTTTGTGACATTAAGAGTCTCTTATGGTTTGTCTGCCTCCCAATCCCATCTTTTTTCATTGATTCTCCCCCCCCCCCAAACCCCCCACATTGCCTTTCCACTTGATCATATCAGGGAGATCATATGATAGTTGTCTTTTTCCGATTGACTTATTTGAAGCATCCAACTCTTGATCTCAGCTCTAGTCTTGATCTGTGGGTGAGTTCAAGCCCTGAGTTCGTCTCCGTGCTCCACTGGAGTTAACTTAAAAGGTTATCATAATAACTAAATCTGGATTTGAGGGTGGTTACATCTCATGGTGCAGTTAATCCATTTTATTTAAATTGTTAATGCAGTTAAATTCGTTTCATTTCATTTCTTCTCAGGGTGAAACAAGAGTGGAAAGATTCAGATGTCGCTGTCATTATTGCCTGTATCACAAAGATCTTGCTGAGGAAACCAGCATGGAGAATAATTATGACGTGGAGCCAATGTAAACAGACTTTTATTCTTGAACTCTTTCTTTCTGCTAGTGATTTTAGGATCATTTTGCAGCAGCTTGGAAGGCTGCTCTATGTTAGGGCAAACTAATATTTTGATAATCTGTGATATTACAAGGGTTTTTTTTTTTTATATCTTTTTTTTTTTTTAACCGTGATGCCTGTAATTTGTGAGGAATCCTGTAGTTTGCATTTGGATGACTTTTCAGTATGCTTGCACCTTTTGATTTGACTTAAGGAAGCACTAATAGGTTTTGAATGTTGCCTGTGTGTTTGAGAGACCTGAAGTCATTAAGATAAGATCTAATATCAAAAATTAGAAGCCAAGTAACTTGTGCAGAAGGAATACAAGAAAACTCTGGGTGGTTTGGTAAGCAAAATTAGGGTGGGTACATATGCTAGATTTTCTGGTTTTCTGACATTGTAATAAAATTTTTTTGTTGTGCTCTTCAGTTTTCAGTAGGAAGTGTGTGTGTAGAGGATCTTAATAAAATTGAGTTATTTGAATATCTGTTACTGAGTCTTGTTTTTTTTTTTTTGTTTTTAACTCATTTTTTCTGTATGTTTAATGAACAAGAATTCTTAGGACATTACTAGCATGTAAACTGGCATTCTAATCTGTGGTGATGTCCTACTGGAAAGGGAGCTGATATTCCTGGGTAAGGTTGGAAAGCAAGGAGACAGATACTGGGTGGCCTGGGTGGCTCAGTAGGTTAAAGTGTCATCTTTGGCTTAGGTCTTGATCTTGGAGTCCTGGGATCGACCCCCCACATCAGGCTCCCTGCTCAATGGGGAATCTTTTTCCTTCTACCCTCCCCTCTGCTCTTGATCTCTTGCTCTTTCAAATCTTTTAAAAGACAGATTCTTGTACATACCACCTTCTGGAAGAGCTCTTGAAAACTGGGAGGGAGATAGAGGTGAAATACGTGTTCAAAGTGTTCCATGTGGAGGAGAAGCAACTGGAGACCTGGGTGAAGAAATAAATCCCCTAGTACATAGGTATGGAACCATAATCTGTTGGTCCTCAGAATGGGGTGGAGGCAGAAACAGCATGAACTTGAAGACTGGTTGCAACAAATGGAAAGGGTAATGGGTTATGTTGTGGGGAGGACATTAAATATTGGCCTCTGCTCACTACCAAAGTAGGTCTTAAGAGGTTACTCTACTTAGGTCTAGTCTAGCTGTCCTAGTCTACTAACATGGATAAGTTGTGGGAAGGCTTAAAGTTTCATTTAGCTTGCAACAAAATTTGGTGGTGTATATTTTTCATGGAAAACCTATTCAAGACTGCACAAAAGTGGCTGAGATGAAAATTACTTTCTGCACTTTAAATACTGTTATTATATAGTTCTTTCATCTTTCCTTTTGAGTTCCCTTTCTCAGGTGTTCTGAGATGCAGGGCCCCTGACGTGGGGCTTGAAGGCAGGACTCTGGAATCCTGACTTTCAGGCACCCCTAAAAATATTCAAGAATTCAACATGGAGCTCACACTCAGACCCTGATATCAAGAATTGCTTGTTCTACTGACTGAGCCAGTCTGGTGTCTACATTTTTATTTTTAACTTAGAAAAGTTCCCAGGATTAGGCTAGTAAGTCTATTTCACCTCGGTGTTAGCAATGCTTAACACTTTTTACTGAGATACTTGGAAATAAATTTCTGATGTTAATCCCTCATTCTCAAATACTTAGTATTTTGAATAAGCGTGTTCTCTGACAGAATGACGAATTTAAGACAAATTTTTTTGTAAAGAAATTGTATAATTTTTGCCTCTTCAGCCTTCTGTATCACTCTTCTGTGACTCTTCAGTGCAGCAGAGATTGAGATTTCTTTGTCTAATGCAACCTGAACGTCAGTGGGTGATTTTTCTCTCCGTATCATACCGGCCACATTTGTATACGTGTGTACTTCTTCAGGAACTTAGAATTCAGGTTTTCTTTCAGTGGTTATCCCTAAAACTTAAACCTCCTTAATATTTTTACTTTTCCTTAGTACCTATTTTTCTAATGTGAACAGTAATTACATTTTTCCCTTCCTACATCTTCCAGTCTTCTCCAGCTCTTTTTTTTTTCTTTAAGATTTTTATTTATTTGAAAGATACAAATAGGCAGAGAAGCAGGCAAAGAGAAAAGGGGAAGCAGGCTCCCTGCTGAGCAGAGAGCCCAATGCGGGGCTGATCCCAGGATGCTGCGATCATGACCTGAGCAGAAGAGAGAGGCTTTAACCCACTGAGCCACCCAGGCGCCCCTCTTCTCCACCTCTTAATCTGAATCAGTTATCTTTTGGTGTTAAACCCCGCTCAACTCCAGTTTACAGAGAAACCAGCTATTATCATGTACCACCTTCCCCTCAATTTTTTTTATTATGTATTTGACAGAGATCACAAACCCGTGGAGAGGCAGGCAGAGAGAGAGGGGGAAGCAGGCTTCCTGCCGAGCAGAGAGCCCGATGCGGGACTCGATCCCAGGACCCCTGAGATCATGACCTGAGCCGAAGGCAGCGGCTTAACCACTGAGCCACCCAGGCGCCCCCCAACTTTTTTTTTTAAGATTTTATTTATTCATTTGACAGAGATCACAAGTGGGGGGGGGCGGAGCAGGCTCCCCGCTGAGCAGAGAGCCCCATGCGGGACTTGATCGGGAGACCCCAAGATCATGACCTGATCTGAAAGCAGAGGCTTAACTCACTGAGCCACCCAGGCGCCCCTCCCCTCAACTTTTCAACTGTCATTCCTCCTACATCATTAGATTTCCCACTGCTTGTTCTGCTACTTCTATCTGCTCGCTTTTTAAAGTCCCTTTTCCTTCAGTTACGTATGTGTAATGCCCTGTAATGCCCATTGTTAACTCTTCTGTTCTTTTTTTTTCTTGAGAGACTGCCTGTCTCTCTCCTTTTGCTCAAGGATATTAGGAGCATTGTTCTACTGTTGTAAATGCTGAGCGTCCTTCAGATCTGAGACCAGCTTGCTCCCCTGCTCCCATCCCCCTCGAGTATCTTGCCTGACTGTTCAATGCAAAAGGGTCTTTTATATTAACTCTAACTCTCTGGACCATTTCCTCTTGAGCACCGTGTGTTCTTTTGGTTTCATTTAGTATCTTGAGTACTTTCTTCAGAGTGGATCTGTTCCATTGCTTTTGTTTTATCTGGGGAGTCCAATTCTGTATGTTTGCGACTGCCTTTGCTTATCTTTATATTTTTTTCTAGAATTCTCTTAAAATTTCCACTCAATTTTCTTTATTTTTTTAAAAGATTTTATTCATTTGACAGAGATCACAAGTAGGCAGAGAGGCAGGTAGAGAGAGGGAGAAGCAGGTTCCCTGCTGAACAGGGAGCCCGATGTGGGGCTCAGTCCCAGGACCTTGGTATCATGACCTGAGCCGAAGGCAGAGATTTTAACCCACTGAGCCACTCAGGCAACCCTCCACTCAATTTTCGTTGTTATTCCTTTTATCTTCTGTTCACAGGCATACCTTAGAGTGATAGTGATTTTGCTTCCAGACCACTGCAGTAAAGCAGGTATTAAAACAAAGTGAGTCAAATGAATTTTTTGGTTTCCCAGTGCATAGAAAAGTTTGGTTTACACAATGCTGTAGTTCATTAAATGTGCAAAAGCATCATGTCTAAAAAATGTAGATACCCTAATTAAATACTTTATTGCTAAAAATACTAACCACCATCTGAGCTTTCAGCTAGTGGTGGTCTTTTTCCTGGTGGGCTGTCTGGCTTCTGATGTTGATGGCTGCTGCCTGATGAGGGAGGTTCCTTGCTGAAGGCTGGGGTTACTGTGGCAGGTTCTTTAAACAACAAGGAAGTTTGCTTCATCTATTCCTTTCAGGAGCAATTTCTGGGTAGCGTGAATCTATGCGGTTCAATGGCATTTTACCCACAGAACATCTTTCAGAATTGGAGCCTCCTCTCCCACCTGCTGGTGCTTTATAGACTAAGTTCATGTAGGGCGCCTGGGTGGCTCAGTGGGTTAAGCCACTGCCTTCGGCTCAGGTCATGATCTCAGGGTCCTGGGATCGAGTCCTGCATCGGGCTCTCTGCTCAGCAGGGAGCCTGCTTCCCTCTCTCTCTCTCTCTCTCTGCCTGCCTCTCCGTCTACTTGTGATTTCTCTTTGTCAAATAAATAAATAAAATCTTTAGACTAAGTTCATGTAATATTCTAAATCCGTTTTCATTTGAACAGTCTTTTTTTTTTTTTTTTTTAAAGATTTTATTTATTTATTTGACAGAGAGAAATCACAAGTACACTGAGAGGCAGGCAGAGAGAGAGAGAGAGAAGGAAGCAGGCTCCCTGCTGAGCAGAGAGCCCGATGCGGGACTCGATCCCAGGACCCTGAGATCATGACCTGAGTTGAAGGCAGCGGCCTAACCCACTGAGCCACCCAGGCGCCCCTCATTTGAACAGTCTTCACAGCATCTTCTATAGGAGTAGATTCCATTTCCTGAAGCCACTTTCTTTGCTCTTCCATCAGAAGAAACTCATTCAGGTTTGGTCATGAGATTGCATCAACTCACGCACATCTTAGGTTCCATCTGATTCTAGTTCTCCTGCTGTTTGAACCACATCTGCAGTCACTTTCTCTACTGAAGTCTTAAAGCCTTCAGTCCTCCAGTGAGGACTGGAATTTGCTTCCTCCAAACTTGTAATTATTGCTACTTTGACCACTCACCTGGAATAACAGATGTTCTTTTTTTTTTTTTTTTAAGATTTTGTTTATTTGACAGACAGATATCACAAGTAGACAGAGAGGCAGGCAGAGCGAGAGAGAGAGGGAAGCAGACTCCCTGCTGAGCAGAGAGCCCGATGCGGGACTCGATCCCAGGACCCTGGGATCATGACCCGAGCCGAAGGCAGCAGCTTAACCCACTGAGCCACCCAGGCACCCAATAACAGATGTTCTTAATGGCATCAAGAATAGCAAATTCTTTCCGGAAGGTTCTCATTTTTCCAGATGTATCAGAGAATTCAATATCAATGGCAGTGATAGTCTTAATATAAGTTATTTTTTAAAGAATAAGACTTAAAAAGTCTTAAAATAAGACTTAAAAGTTGGGCACCTGGGTGGCTCAGTTGGTTTAAGCAACTGCCTTCGGCTCAGGTCATGGTCCCAGAGCCCTGGGGTCGAGTCCCACATCGGGCTCCCAGCTCCTTGGGGAGTCTGCTTCTCCCTCTGACCTCCCCTCTCATGCTCTCTCTCTCTCAAAATAAACAAATAAAAAATATTAAAAAAACATAAGACTTAAAAGTTGAAATTACTCCTTACGGGGTGCCTGGGTGGCTCAGTGGGTTAAAGCCTCTGCCTTCAGCTCAGGTCATGATCCCGGGGTTCTGGGATCGAGCCTCGCATCAGTCTCTGCTCTGCAGGGAGCCTGCTTCCTCCTCTCTCTGCCTGCCTCTCTGCCTACTTGTGATCTCTATATGTCAAACAAATAAATAAATAAATCTTTTAAAAAAAAATTGAAATTACTCCTTGCTCTATGGGCTACGGAATGGATGGTGTATTAGCAGTAATGAAACCAACGTGAATCGCATTGGCTATCTCCATCAGAACTCCTGGGTGACCAGGTGCAGTGTCCATGAGCAGTCCTATTTGGACGGGAATCTTTTATTCTGGGCAGTAGTTTCCAACAGTGTGCTGAACATTCAATAAACCATGTCATAAATGTGCTGTTCTGCAGGCTTTGCTATTCCACTTACCCCAGGCAAAGCACATTTAATACAATTCTTTTTTTTTTTAAGATTTTATTTATTTATTTGACAGACAGAGATCACAAGTAGGCAGAGAAGCAGGCAGAGAGAGAGGAGGAAGCAGGCTCTCTGCTCAGCAGAGAGCCTGATGGATGCGGGGCTCGATCCCAGAACCCTGGGATCATGACCCGAGCCGAAGGCAGCAGCTTTAACCCACTGAGCCACTCAGGAGCCCCCATTTAATACAATTCTTAAGGGCCCTCGAATTTGTAGGATGGTGAAGATTTAAGTCACCAGCTGCCCTTGCCCCTAACATTACTTCATCCTTGGAAGCTCTGAAGCCAGGCCTGACTTCTCACTGGCTATGAAAGCCCCAGATGGTATCTCCTAGTAGAGACCTGTTTCACCTACTTTAAAAATATGTGGTTTGCAAATACTTTTCCCGACTCGTTTGTTTTTTCATCCTCTGTGAGGTTTTTCATGGAGCAATAGTTCTTAGTGAAATCCAATTTATGAATTTTTCCTTTTATGAATCCTGCTTTTAGTGTCAACTCTTAAGAGCTCTTTGCCTTGGGTTCTTGGGTGGCTCAGTCAGCTAGGTGTTTGCCTTCTGCTCAGGTCATGATCCTAGGGTTCTGGGCTCAAGTCCCGCATCGGGCTCCTTGCTTAGGAGTCTGCTGCTCCCCCAACTTGTGCTCTCTCCCTCTCTGTCAAATAAATAAAATCCTTATTTAAAAAAAACAAAAAACAAAATACCTCTGCCTAGTTCTAGATTCTGAGGACCTTTCTTATGTTGTTTTTGTTTTAAGATTTTCTTTATTTATTTGACAGAGAGGGACACAGCGAGAGAGGGAACAGAAGCAGGGGGAGTAGGAGAGGGAGAAGCAGGCTTCCCATGGAGCAGGGAGCCTGATGTGGAGCTTAATCCCAGGATCCCGAGATCATGACCCAAGCCAAAGGCACAAGCTTAATGACTGAGCCACCCAGATGCCCCCTCTATGTTGTTTTAAATTTAAGTCTGTGACTTTTATTAATGATATACGGCTCTTTCCACCATTTTGGAGGCTGTGGAGACCTGCGGCTGACAGGACTTATATAAAACAAATATGTCTGGCGGGCTGTGGGTGAAGCCCATTTTTTTTTCATTTATTTTCCATTTATTATTTATTATTATTATTATTACTTTTTTATAAACATATAATATATTTTTATCCCCAGGGGTACAGGTCTGTGAATCGCCAGGTTTACACAGGGTGAAGGCCATTTTTACTGGCTGTAAGTGGTTGTCTCTGAAACCAAAGGGACCAAACAGCTCTTCTTAAAATTGAAGGTTAAGGGACGCCTAAGTGGGTCAGTGGGTTAAAGCCTCTGCCTTTGGCTCAGGCCCTGATTTCAGGGCCCAGGGATTGAGCCCCACATCGGGCTCTCTGCTCGGCTGGGAGCCTGCTTCCCCTTTCTGTCTCAGCCTGCTTCTCTGGCTACTTGTGATCTCTGTCTGTCAAATAAATAAATAACATTTTTAAAAAATTGAAGGTATTTATGTTAGAGATGAAACTTACTTTTCTATCTAGGTGAGACATGCTTAGATATATGTGTAAAGCAAAGAACACAGTGACTCCTGGTGGCCAATCGAAAAAAAACCAGAGTAATTTGAGGAAAGGTAACTTAGACCCAAGGAAGCAGTGGCGAGGTTCATATCAGATTCCCGCTAAGGCCATTGGACACAGAATCCATGTGATGCTGGATCCTTCAAGGATTTAAACATTAAAAGATACGTAATATAAGGGGCGCCTAGGTGGCTCATTCAATTAAAGGGCAGCCTTTAGCTCAGGTCATGACCTCAGGGTCCTGGGAAGGAGTCTCTTGCCTGGACTACCTGCTCAGGGAGAGCCTGCTTCTCCCTCTGCTTGCCACCCTCCACCCCCTCTCGTGCTTGCTCGCTCTCTCAAAAGCAAATAAAATCCTAAAAACAAAAACAAAAAATACTTATTCTAGGCCTATCTCCAGACCAAATCGCCACCAAGTGCTTGCCAGTTCTCCCGAGCTTTCTGCCCAAATTGATGTTGATTTGGGCAGAAAGCTCCTGAGAATTAGCCAGCATTGTGTGGGGATTCAGGCCCCAATCGTGCCCCCTCCTTAGAGCACTTTCTCCCTAGGAGCAGGTTGTGACCATCTGGGAACTCTGAGAAGGGGACACGGGGCTCCCGAGAGAGCCCCAGCTGAGAGGAGTTTTCCAGGGAGGAGTTGGGGGAGGCATCAGGCTCTGTGTGGGTGGCCTGGGTAGGGGGCAGGTAGGTTTCTCCTGGTCTGAAGGCTCTGTGCAGCTCCAGAAGGCACGGTTTCCATCTTTTGGCAGGGGGACTCCTAGGGTGTGGCTCAGGGGTCTCCAATCTGGAGGGCTTGGGGGACAGGCCCCTGGGGACAGAGGCCTGAAAAGCCAACCTAGCATAAGGGTGAGGGCCTAGGGTAATGGCAGGCCGGATCTGCCAGTGCTGAAAACGAATCCTCAGGGGGCTGAATTGAGGGAGGGTTTGGCCACGTGTGCACCTGGCTTTTAGAGTGCTTTCTTGCAGGGTTCCGGCAGTGACAGTGACCACTCCGGAACTCGGGCCAGGCCTTGGTGGCTCCCCTGAAGGCCCACGCAGCCAGAAGGGAGTTCGCTGGGGGTTTCGGCCAATTCTCACGAGCTTTCTCCCCAAATAGATATCGATTTGGGGAGAAAGTTCATGAGAATTGGCCAGTGTTGTGTGGTGGTTCGGGTCACACTCCCACCTGTTGAGAGAGCTTTGTGGTTAGGTCCCTGTTGTGATCATCTGGAAACTCCTAGGGGGGATATGCAGCTCTCATGAGGACCCCAGCTGAGGGGAGCTTTTCAGGGGTGGGCAGAGTTGAGGGAGGGGCTCAGGCTGAGTATCAGGCTCCATTCTGGTGGCCTGGTGGAACGACAAAAGTGAGGGTGGCCTTGGTGGGGGGCATGCACATTTCTCCCAGTCTGAGGGCTCTACGCAACTCCAAATGGCACAGTTTCCTCCAGCGTGGCAGGCCGAGTCCTGGGATGTGTTTCAGCAGTCCCCAATCTGGAAGGCTTGGGGGCTACACCTGTTTGGACAGAAGCCTGAAAACCCAATTTAGGGTTAGAGTTAGGGCCTAGGGGCATGGCAGGCCCTATCTCCTGGTGCGAATGCGGGCTCCCTTGGGGGATGATTTGAGAGCAGAAATCGGGTAGTGCTATCAGTCCCTGGGATTTTGGCGAGGGGGGCCTCTGATGCTATCTGTGGCCTCAGCTGGGCATGCAGGTTCTGCCGCTCTGAGAGTTCTGCGCAGCTGCAAAGGGCACGGTTTCCTCCTGGGTGGCAGGCAGAGTCCTTGGGGTGTGGCTCAGGGGTCCTCAATCTGGAGGGTTTAGGGCCCAGGTCTCTGGGATAGAAGCCTGAAAACCCAATCCAGTGTTTGGATTAGGGCCTTGGGGCATGGCAGGCCCTATCAGCTCACACTGGTGTGAGATTCCCGGAGGGCTGATTAGAGGGTGGGGTTCAGGTGATGCATCAGGTTTTGGTTTTGTGGCCGGGAGCTGCTGGGAGCCACCCGTAGTGGGGGTGGACTCAGGAGGGCATGCAGTTTTCTCCCGCTCCGAGGGTTTTGTGCATCTCCAAATGGCATGGTTTCTTCCTGGGTGGCAGGCTGAGTCCTGGGGTGTGGCTTGCCAGTCATCAATCTGGAAGGCTTGGGGGCCAGGCCATGAAAAAGGGGCAGAAGCCTGAAAACCCAATCTAAGGTTAGGGTTTGGGCTTCAGACATCGCAGAACTGATCTGTTGGCACTAGGGCAGGCTCCTGTGGGGCATGAGCTGAGGGCAGGTATCAGGTCGTGCATCAGTCCCTGGGATTGTGGCTGGGGGAGTCCTCCGGAGCTAGGGGTGGCCTCAGTTGGGCATGCACCTTTCTGCCACTCTGAGGGTTCTATGCAACTCCAAATGGCAGGGTTTCCTCCTGGTGGCTGTTGGAGTCCTGCGGTGTGGTACGAGGGTCCCGAAATGGGTGAGTCAGCTGTTCGGGTGGTGGATAAAGAACAGGATGAAAATCAGAATGTAACTGGCACTGTTATTCTTAAATACTGTTGATATATAATCAACACAGATCAACAGATCACAATGCTAATGAATCCCAGCTCAGGTGGCTGCGTCTCTTCAAAGGTACCGTAGAATCCTTCCTTCCCCATTTAACCTAAGTTGGAGAAACGGAAGTCCTGTGATGCTTAAGAAGAAGGGAGTAGGGGGCACCGTGGTGGCTCAATAGGTTAAGCATGTGACTCTTGATTTTGGCTCTGGTCATGATCTCAGAGTCTTGGGATGGAGACCCAAGTCAGGCTCCATACTCAGCTTGGAGTCTGTCTGAGATTCTCTCTCCCCATCTTCCCCTTTACTCTCCCTACTCGTGTGCTCTCTCTCTCTCTCTTTCTAAAATAAATATGTAAAATCTTTAAAAAAGAAAAAAAAAAAAGGATGGAATAATGGAGAATAAACGGAAATGGTGTGACACATTAATGTAGGTTTTCAATTGCCAGCCTGTGCTTGGATGTCAAGCAAAGCTCTTCTGTGCTACCTTTAATGGTCATGCCAAAAAGAAACCTTTCTTTTTTAAAGGGTTTTACTGAGATATAATTTACATACTACATAATTTGCTCAAACCTCTCTTTGCAGTTAATATTAAGCAGTACTGAATGTGAAGATTTATGTCTTTTTTTTTTTAAGATTTTATTTATTTATGTATTTGTCAGAGAGAGAAAGAGAGCACAAGCAGGCAGAGTGGCAGGCAGAGAGAGAAGCAGGTTCCCCACTGAGCAAGGGGCCCAATGTGGGACTTGATCCCAGAACCCTGGGATCATAACCTGAGCCAAAGGCAGTGGCTTAACCAACTGAGCCACCCAGGCATCCCAAGATTTATGTCTTAATTTTATTTTGGATTATATAATCAAATGTGTCCTGCATTCATCTTTCATTTGGTTAATAAATATTTTTAACATTCTTTTTTATTTTAAAATTTTGAAAATTTGAAACATTCACTAAAGTAGAAGGAATAGTATCATGACTTCCAAAATACGGAGCATTTCATCCTGAACAATTATCTACATTTACCAACTTCAAATTTTCCCCGGCCCCTGCGGAAAACACAAGCGGAGGAAGTTTTCTCCATTGCTTATTGAGGAAACCTGGCCAAGCTCGTGGAGGTATATCTGGTGGAGGCCATTTTATGACTCCTCTTCCTGGGAGTTTTTAACTCTTAGAGTTGTTTGTGTTCAGCCTCTAGGAACTCAGCAACTGTACTTCGGGTGTTCCTACCCTAGTTCTCCTTCAGTGGTGATTTCTGCTAGAGTCTCTACCGCGGTGAGTCGTAGCTCCTGTGTCTTCCTGTGTTTGTCTCTCTAGTGCTGGAGGCAGGTGATACAGCCCTGTGTCCTGTCTTCTCTTAGAGAGCCATGAAGAGTTACTGATTTTTCAGTCTGTTTAGTGTTTTCATTTGTTATGACTTAGCAAGAAATTCCAAGTTCTTTACATGTGAAACTGGGACTTGAAATGAGAGTTTTTTGAAATTAATAGATTATATTTGAGGCTAGTTTTAGGTTATAGAAAAATGAAGCAGAAACTGTGAATTTGGCATATATCCCTTTCCTCCACATATAGCTTCCTTTAGTTTCCCATGTTAGTGATTTGCTGCATTAGTGTGATACCTTTGTTAAAGCTGAATCATCAGGGCGCCTGGCTGGCTCAGTGGGTTAAGCCGCTGCCTTTGGCTCAGGTCATGATCTCAGGGTCCTGGGATTGAGTCCCGTATCGGGCTCTCTGCTCAGCAGGGAACCTGCTTCCCTCTATCTCTCTCTCTCTCTCTCTGCCTGCCTCCCTGTCTACTTGTGATCTCTCTTTGTCAAATAAATAAATAAATAAAATCTTTAAAAAAAATAAAATTGAATCATCACTGCTATGCTATCATTTCCTAGGGTACAGCGTTTATGTTAGAGTTTACTCTTAGTGTTGTATATTCTGGAAGTTTTGATAAATGCATAGTATCCTGTATATAATTCATTACAATGTGCTACAGAGTACTTTCACTGCCCTGTAATTTCCTGTGCTCTATCTATTGATCTTTCACTCTTACCCCTAACTCCCAGCAACCACTTCTCTTTTTACTATCTCCATATATTTGTCTTTTCAGAATGTCATTTAGTTGGAAGGATACTGTATGTAGTCTTTGTGGACAGGCTTCTCTGTAATAAATATTGAAGGTTTCTCCCTGTTTTTTCAAAACTTGATAGTTTCTTTCTTTTTATTGCTGAATAATTTTCAGTTGTTAGGATGTATCAATTTATCTGTTCACTTATTGTATGACATTCTGGTTGATTCCCATATTTTACAATTACAAAGGAAGTGATAGAAACTTTATGTGCAGCTTTTTGTGTGAACATAAGTATTCAACTCATTTGAGTAAATATTTAGAAGAGTAACCGTTGGATCATGTGATAAGACTATGACAAACGTCGTAAAAAAACTTCCAAGCTGGGGGTACCTGGGTGGCTCAGTGAGTTAAGGCCTCTGCCTTCGGCTCAGGTCGTGGTCTCAGGGTCCTGGGATGGAGCCCCACATCAGGCTCTCTGTTCGACAGAGAGCCAGCTTTCTCCTCTCTCTCTGCCTACCTCTCTACTTGTGATCTCTGTCTGTCACATAAATAAAATCTTAAAAAACAAAACAAAACAAAACAAAAAAACCCCTTCCAAACTGTGTTCTACATGTAAGCGGTCAGATCATTTTCTTTCATGCAAGCAATGACTGAGAGTTTCTGTTGCTGCACATTCTCATCAGTGTTTTGGGTTTCTTTTTTTTTAATTTTTTATTTTTTTATAAACATATATTTTTATCCCCAGGGGTACAGGTCTGTGAATCACCAGGTTTACACACTTCACAGCACTCACCAAAGCACATACCCTCCCCAATGTCCATAATCCCACCCCCTTCTCCCAACCCCCCTCCCCCCGGCAACCCTCAGTTTGTTTTGTGAGATTAAGAGTCACTTATGGTTTGTCTCCCTCCCAATTCCATCTTGTTTCATTGATTCTTCAGTGTTTTGGTTTTTTTTTTTTTTTTTTAAGATTTTATTTATTTATCAGAGAGAGAGAGAGGGAGAGACAGCGAGCACAGGCAGACGGAATGGCAGGCAGAGGCAGAGGGAGAAGCAGGCTCCCCGCTGAGCAAGGAGCCCGATGTAGGACTCGATCCCAGGACGCAGGGATCATGACCTGAGCCGAAGGCAGCTGCTTAACCAACTGAGCCACCCAGGCGTCCCTCAGTGTTTTGGGTTTTAATCATTCTATATGCACAGTGGTATCTTGCACTATATGTACAGTTTTAATTTGCAATTCCCTGATGCCCTAAGATACTGAGCAGCTTCTTAAGTGTTTTCATTTGCCCTTTATTTTTTCTTCTCCAACTTGCATCCCTTTTATGTACTTTTTTTCTTACTATGTTAGCAAGGACTTCCAGTACAACACTTAGTTAGGATAGTGAAAAGAAATAGCCTTATCTTGTTGGTGATTTTAGGGGGAAAGTATCTGGTTTCTCACCACTAAATAGGACATTAGTTTTAATTTAAATCAACTTGATTACTTTCCCCTCTAGGTCTAGTTGGAAGTTTTTTGTTTTTTCAATCATTAATGGTATTGCATTTTTCAAATAATACTTCTGTATCAATCAATTTTTCATGTCTAACATGTTGTGATGGAATATAATAATTAATTTTAAAATGTTAATACAGCCTTATATACCTGGAATCCATTCCACTTGTTCATGGTGTATAGCTGTTTTCATACAGGGTTGAATTTTATTGACTAATGACTTGTCGTAGGTTTTATATCTGTTTTCGTGAAACATCTTGGTTTGTAGTTTTTCTATATTTTTGTTATTGGAGTAAAACTGACCTCACAGAATGACTTAGGAAGGGTTTGCTAGCTATTTTTTTGGGTAGATTGTAAAGAATGATTACTTATTATTGAAATGTTTGTCAGAATTCACTGGTGAAACCACCTGCAACAGGTAATTTCATTTAGGAAGGTTGTTAATCACTGAATCGGTTGTTTTAATAGAAATCTATTCAGATTATACAACTTCTTGTGGGAGTTCCTTTAGATGATGACTTTGAGGGGATGTTCTTTTATCAGGTTATCAAATTTGTGGGCATAGAGTTGTTACTATTCATTTCCTAATGTTGCAGTGTTCATGGGATCAGTAGTGATGGGCACTTTCCAACTTCTGATATTTGTAATTTGTGTCTTCTCTTACAATTTTTTTTCTTTGGTAACCTGACTAGAGGCTTATAAATTTTACTGTTAAAGAAAACTGAAAAAGTAATGGTCCACAGTGTGTTTTGGCGAAGTTAAAAGTGTTAGTCTGGCTAAAGTAGGAGGTAGAAAATACACCTAGAGAAGTTGCTTTGGGAGAATAAGTTTAAGACAGAATGTTAATACTGCAAGTGATATGTTACTAATTTCATTTTATCAATGACTATAAGAAGTTGAATTCAAAAAGGAGTCTAACTGCTGGCAATCAGGGACTCACTGAAAGAAATAAAACGGATTTTCTAGAGCAATCGGCATGGAAATTTGGGACTGATTCTTTATAAAATTGTAACAGATTAGGTGCGCCTGGGTGGCTCAGTGGGTTAAAGCCTCTGCCTTCGGCTCAGGTCATGATCCCAGGGTCCTGGGATCGAGCCCCATATCAGGCTCTCTGCTCTGAGGGAGCCTGCTTCCTCCTCTCTCTCTCTCTCTCTGCCTGCCTCTCTGCCTGCTTGTGATCTCTATCTGTCAAATAAATAAATAAAATCTTTAAAAAAAAAAATTGTAACAGATTAGTTTGAGAAGGTCAATGAATAACATTTTGCTACTTACAGTGCTGTCTTGGAGAAAGAGAACATAAAAGAAAGCATGTTTATAAAATTCATTTCTGGGACGCCTGGGTGGCTCAGTTGGTTAAGCGGCTGCCTTCGGCTCAGGTCATGATCCCAGCGTCCTGGGATCGAGTCCCACATCGGGCTCCTTGCTCAGCAGGGAGCCTGCTTCTCCCTCTGCCTCTGCCTGCCATTCTGTCTGCCTGTGCTCGCTCGCTCTCTCTCCCTCTATCACTGACAAATAAATAAATAAATAATCTTAAAAAAAAAAAAAAAAATTTAAAAAAAAATAAATAAAAAAAAAATAAAATTCATTTCTAATATACATGCATTAATTTAGTTCTTAGGGGATATTTTCATATGGACATCCCATTTCATATTTCCTATAAATTGGTCAAATTAACAGAGCCTAGAAAAATTGAACGAACTATCTGAGCTATAACCATCCTGCCAACTTCACATAACATGAATTAAAAATAAATATTATCTTTGTAATTCATGGAGAATTTGGTTGATTTCTGCAGCAGAAAAGAAGTTGTGTAGTACAGGATGAGGGACAAAGAACCATTAAAACTATTATTTGTCTACAGAAATTCTAACCTTCCCAATATTTTATGTATACTATGAATTTTTGGTCATAAAAAAATGCTAGCACACTGGGCACATCTGATCTTCATAATGTGAGTTAGACCAAATTTCTAGACTCAAAATTTTAGAGTCTAGAAAACTTACAGAGGTAATTTTCTAACTCTAGGAAAGTTGAGGAAAGACCTAGGTCTGTTGATATTACAGCTAGTATTTTTAATTACGCTAACTTTTTTTGAAATAGTTATGCATTAACTATGTAATTTCACCTGGTTTATACTTATATTAGTCACTTAAATAGCAATACACGAAATGAAAATGTTCTTCAAATAAATACTCTTATTAACTTTTTCATTGGTTTGAGAAGACCATAAATCATTCAGAAACCAGACTATGGTCATAAAAACCATGTAGATCACCTTGATTTTTAGAAAAATTATATTTAAGATACAAAGGAAATTTCCTTCTGCTCTGCACCAGACATTCTGATTTTATTTTCATTTGTTTTCTCCTCCAAGATTTACATATCCTCTGATGTCCTTATATAGATTAAAATCTTTTAGAGGACAAAAACTTTTTTTTTTCAACACATTCACCATGACTTTAAGAACAAATGGTAGATAAAATTTTTAATTCATTAAGTGACCAAATTTTTAATTCATTTTTAATTCATTAAGTGAAATTTTTAATTTCATTAAGTGACTAAATAAATGTAACTTTCACTTTTCTTACCAAAATTTGTGTTTAATTTTATTAGATTGGTGCTAGTATATGCAGAGCCTAAACTGAAATTGTATTTATTTCTATGCATGGGAATTTTTCTTCTGATTAAGGAGTACGAATCAGTGATTAGCCCTTCTTTTGTTCTATATTGACTTTTTTGGAGATTACCTATCCTATAATATGTACAAATCTATCAGAGAAAAAACAAAAACACAGTTCTGACCTCAGAGTTCTTCCATTATAGAATTACTTTAGTAAAAAGTGGGTGCATGGATAGTTGGTATTATTAATAAAAACTTTTAAAGGAAATTGATAAAATTCACTAATTCTCCAGAAAGGAAATACTTTCCCTTCGCTTTATATTCATGAAATTTAATTTCCTGGTTATCCAAAAGTTCAAACCTGTCAGTGAAAATGTATCTTCGGTCGAATTAATGTCAAATTTTGGAAATGTACAGTCTATGCTTTGAATACTGATATTTCTGGTTAAGAATAACAAAAGAAAGACTTGGTAGAATTTAAGAAACAATGTATTACCTTATAGTTTCAAAAAATACTGATCCATACTTGAAACTTTATTTAAGTCTTCAGTTGCGTCATTGCTACTTAAATGCATTTACAAGTTACTCTACCATTGCTCCATTCTAAGAGGAGGTAATTTGTCCCTATTCCCTATAATCCAAAATGTAATAGTTCACCTGAAGATTGTTGAGTAACCCCTGAGGCTTTACTCCATGCAATCTCAAAATGATAGTGCTTTCAACAGCGGCAGGAGACATCTCTATAGATAATCAAGTCAATTTTTTTCCAAATTTTTCTTCAGAATGCATAATGGATTTGTGTGTATATAAATAGTTTCCCGTGAAAGGTTAACCTTATGTTCTATTGCGCTGAACAAATTGTTTTTGCTTTGCTTTTTGTTTTCTGTAATTGGCTACTACAATGTTTTTCAGAGTTTTTTTAAAAAACACTGTCGTGTCCAAATCCTCCTTGTGTGTTGGCTTTTCTAGTTGGTCCATGTTTTTACCTCGATCCTACGAGTCTTGTTCTTCTCTCTCTAGGATTTAGGGATATCTGCTTTATCCTTAAAATCCAACTTAATTAAATGCAAAACTCCTATATTGAGCTAGGAACTGCGTTCAGCAGTGAGGCCAACTAGGATAACAGTCCCCTCTGAGTTTCCCTTGGAAGTGGACAAAAGAATATGAAAAGGGGCATGTAAACAAATAATTATGATAAGTTAGAGATGTAACAGAGTTAGGAAAATATTGGCTTTATGTGACTAAAGGATGACAGTGCTACTACTCTACATAAGAAAGCTTTCATGTTTATGTGCTACCAATAACCATCTGATTGTCTTATAGAAAGCCATAATCTATAAAGCTATATAATATCCCCAAACTTAATTTCTTTTTTTTTTTTTAAAGATTTTATTCATTTATTTGACAGACAGAAATCACAAGTAGGCGGAGAGGCAGGCAGAGAGAGAGAGGAGGAAGCAGGCTCCCCGCTGAGCAGAGAGCCCGATGCAGGGCTTGATCCCAGAACCCTGGGATCATGACCTGAGCTGAAGGCAGAGGCTTTAACCCACTGAGCCACCCAGGCGCCCCCCCAAACTTAATTTCATTAGGAGTTAAATTGTTTCCTTATTTTCTCCAACTGTTACAGCTTGAAATATATCATTTAATTTTTAACCAATTCCTAAGAGTACAACATACTTTAATAAATGACTCAAGAACTACTTTTATGGTCCTCTTTGAAGCCAAGACTGTGAATTGACCTCTCTTCAGTGACTCTGAAAGTTCTGAGAAAGCATGACAGATGAATTAGAATCCCCACATCTCTACCATAGTTTCCCTGATAGTAGAGCGATCACACTGAAAAATGGAGATCAGCTGCTACATTTAATTTTGGAAAACCTCAGATAATATTGATATTGACAAGAGTTGGAAATGTGTGTGTGTGTGTATTTATGTATTTATATATGGAAAACATTGAGAATAAGCATCTTAGATGATTATTCCTTATGTGGTTTATTGTGGTGGTGGTTGTTCAGTCTTCATAATATCTTATTTTCAAAATACCATTCTGGTTCTTATTTTATTAGCTATTAAAATATTATTGTGAGGTATATTTGACTTTAGGCCTATTGACTTACTGAACAAGCTATATGGTCTTGGATACACTGTTTAATTTCCCTGGTAAGACTGAAACATGTTGTCTTATTCCTGATCATGGGTAAAGTGGCCGGTATTTCAGCATTAATTATGGTATCAGCCATAGCTTTTGGTTTCAATTTTGTTTTTAAGATTTAATTTATGAGGTTGAGAAAATTTACCATTATTCTTAATTTGCTGAGCAATTTTATCGTGAACCTATGTTGTATTTTCTCAAGTGCATTCACCACACTTTTTGCAGTTAGCGTATAATATTTCTCCTTTAATTTTAGTGGAATACATTAAATATGTAGAAGCTTTTCTTTATCATGTTGACAACTTTGACTGACTCTGGGATTATTTTGTTCAACTAGCGTCCTTAAGATTTTTTTGTGTACCCAATATGGGGTTTGAACTCACATGGAGAGTCCCAGGCTCCACCCACTGAGCCAGCTTGGCATCCCTCCAACTGATGTTGAAGTTTATAACCTAGATTGGACTCCTTTTTCCTTTTTCTTTATTGCATTTAATGTTATAAATCTAAGCACTGAGTAGCTTATGAGACAACTTTTTTTTTTTTTTAAAGATTTTGTTTATTTATTTGACAGACAGAGATCACAAGTAGGCAGAGAGGCAGGCAGAGAGAGAGGGGGAAGCAGGCTCCCCGCCAAGCAGAGAGCCCGATGTGGGGCTTGATCCCAGGACCCTGAGTTCATGACCTGAGCCAAAGGCAGAGGCTTAACCCTCTGAGCCACCCAGGCGCCCCTATGAGACAACTTTTAATAAGTTGTGTTTCCCTCAATTATTTATGAGGTTTATTTTCAGACCTATGATCCTTTAGAAATAGTTTGTATGATCTTTAGGCATGTGGAGATTTTCTAGATTTATACTACTTAGTGACTTAGAATTGGATACTACTGTAATACAGAACAAACTCTGTACAACTTTTCTTCTAACAAAAGGTGACCTGTTTTGTGGCTCAGCATATGGCTTTTATTACTGAGTATTTCCAGTACATTTGAGAGAAATGTGTATTTTACCAATATTTGGTGTGATGTTATACAATATCAAATAAAAATGGTACAGCTCTTCCAGTCAGCTATATATTTACTGACTTCCTTTGCCTAATTAAAGACTGGAGGAAGGATATTAATGAGACCAACTACTAATTTATGAAGAGGTTTTTTAGTTTAGTTTTTTTTTTTGTTTTTTTTTGTTTTTTTTTTTAAGATTTTATTTATTTATTTGACAGAGAAAGATCACAAGTAGGCAGAGAGGCAGGCAGAGAGAGAGAGAGGAGGAAGCAGACTCCCTGCCGAGCAGAGAGCCCGATGCGGGACTCGATCCCAGGACCCTGAGATCATGACCTGAGCCGAAGGCAGTGGCTTAACCCACTGAGCCACCCAGGCGCCCTAGTTTTTTTTTTTGAGATTGTTGTATTTACCATATACTTATTCTTCCAGACATTGCTATCTATTCAGAATTCGCTTTCTATATGGCATCTTTTCTCTTTAGTTTTTTTAAAGTTTTTTATTTCTTTTCAGCATAACAGTATTCATTGTTTTTGCACCACACCCAGTGCTCCATGCAATCTGCGCCCTCTCTAATACCCACCACCTGGTTCCCCCAACTTACCCCCGCTCCCCCGCCCCTTCAAAACCCTCAGATTGTTTTTCAGAGTCCATAGTCTCTCATGGTTCACCTCCCCTTCCAATTTCCCTCTTCAGTTTAAAGAAATTCTTTTAACAGACTTTATTTAGCAAGTCTGCTGAAGATAAATTCTTCTACATTTTGTCGAAATATATGTATTCTTTGACCTTTATATGCTATTTACAGTTCTCTTGAAAGCCCCCCCCAAATCTTAATGCCTAATGTGATTTTTTTTTATCATAGCATTTTCATTCAGTGCTTTCGAAAATTTCCATCTCTTTACTGAAAAGCATTATTTATTATCATGTTGCTTATTTCTCTAAATTATTTACCATGTTAATCATAATTACCTTAATGCATTTCTGATAATTCCAACATCTGGACATTTCTGGGTTTGATAGCATTATTATGCTAGTAATCTGTTTTCACATATCTTAATATTTCATTAAGTGTGAGGGACTTTGTATTTAAAAAATGACAAAAATTGTTTCCCATAAAAATGAGACTGTTTCGGGCACTTGGGTGGCTCAGTGGGTTAAAGCCTCTGCCTTCGGCTCAGGTCATGATCCCAGGGTCCTGGCATCAAGTCCAGCATCTGGCTCTCTGCTTAGCGGGGAGCCTGCTTCCTCCTCTCTCTCTGCCTGCCCCTCTGCCTACTTGTGATCTCTGTCTGTCCAATAAATAAAATATTTTTTTTTAAAAAAATGAGACTGTAAGGGGCACCTGGGTGGCTCAGTGGGTTAAAAAAATGAGACTGTTTCATCTGCTGGGTTACTCATCTGGGATTGAAGGATAGAGTGCCTGATGCATTGTGTAAGATTCAGCCACCTGTTAACTTTCTCCTGTTCCTCTATATACATCCTGACTCTACCAGGCCCCTTACTGTCCCTTGACAAGAAGTGACCCTTATTTCTCCTGCCTCAACTCCAGGGACAGACAGTCATTTTCCATGTTTAAATTTCAGTTGTAGGCAGAGGCTTTAACCCCCTGAGCCATCCAGGTGCCCCTCAGTGTTTTCCTCTTAACAGCATTTAGGGAGGTTTCTTCCTCCTCTCACGTCTCTAAAGGTTAAATCCACCATGGATCTCATCTAGCGGGGGACTTGTTACTTTTCGGTATTTATGGGGTTCATATTCCCATGTCTGTTTTCTTTTTTTTTTTTTTTTAAGATTTTATTTATTTATTTGACAGAGAGAAATCACAAGTAGACGGAGAGGCAGGCAGAGAGAGAGAGAGAGAGAGGGAAGCAGGCTCCCTGATGAGCAGAGAGACCCATGCGGGACTCAATCCTGGGACCCTGAGATCATGACCCAAGCCGAAGGCAGCGGCTTAACCCACTGAGCCACCCAGGCGCCCCTCCCATGTCTGTGTTCTAATGGCGTAAAATAACTATGACTTGGAGTATTATTTGTCTTGATATAATTACTAGGTCTCAAGTGATTCTTGAGTGATTCTTGAGTGATTCTTTGCTAGCCTGGTACTATTTTAAAATGGCACTTGGAGATCTAGTCTTAAATTAGTTGAAACTACTGTGAAAATCAGTATGTCGGTACTTGTGCTAAAATACCCACTGTGGGTATTTTAGTCACCCCTAACTCTGTGCCCAAAATGTATAGTTTCCTTGAGCAGACTGTTGGGAATGGAAGAAGATAAAGAAAAAGACCATGTAACATGTATGCTGAGTAATACAGGTTTATGTTTTCTAAGGAATTGAGCAATAAGGCTTCCCAACTGAATCTAATAGACACTGAAAAAAATATAAGCAGGTAAGTTTGGGACCACTCCATATAGACATTCATTCCTGCTATTAGAGTAAAAATGAGAATGAGTCATTTTATAGGAGGTCAATGAGTGGTCAATTCTTATATCTTGCCAAATACATATTAATTGAATTATTCTGATTATATACTATGCAAATCGAAAAAAGGGACAATCACCAAAAACAACAACAAACATATAAAGGACGTCAGGGTGTATCTGCTTGACCAGTAAAAAGACCTGTCAATCTGAAAAGAGGGAGCCAGGCCATTCTTTAGGAAAGATAGTTGATTGATAATCAGAAGACAACTTATTTTGGTGAAGTCCCACTGTTTTATTTTTACTTTTGTTTCCCTTGCCTCAGGAGACATATCTAGAAAGAAGTTGCTGTATCCAATGTCAGAATTAGTTTCCTGAGTTTTCCTATGCTTTTATGTCTCACATTTAGGCCTTCAACACATTTTGAATTAATTTTTGTGTATGGTATCAGACAATGGTCCACTTTCATTCTTTTGCATGTCATTATTAAGTACTTTGTCAAAATAAAAGCTTCTACAAAGTGAAGGAAACAACAAACTAAAGGCAGATTACAGAATAGGATAAGATATTTACAAGTGACATATTTGATAAAGGGTTAGTATCCAAAATATATAAAGAACTTAAACTCAAAACCACCAAAATGAATAATCTAATTAAAAAATGAACTGGAGACATGAATAGCCCTTCTTCCAACGAAGACATAAAAATGGTCAATAGGCACATGAAAAGATACTCAACATCACTGATGATTAGGGATATACAAAACTACGATCAGCTATCAACTCAAACCTGTCAGAATGACTAACATCAAGAATAGATGAAATAACAGGTGTTGGCAAGGATGTGGAGAAAGGGAAACCCTCTTGCGTTGTTGGTGGGAGTGTAAAATGGTGAAGCCACTCTGGAAAACAATATGGAGTTTGGTCAAAAAGTTAAAAATAGAAATACTGTATAATTCAGTAATTTTATTACTACTAAGTATTTACCCAAAGAATCCAAAAATACCAATTCAAAGGGATACATGGAGCATTAGCTACAATAGCCAAATTACAGAAGCAGTCCACTTGTCTGTCAACTGACGAATGGATGAAGGGGTGGTGTGTGTGTGTGCAATTCATTATTTTTATGGCTGAGTAACATACAGTGGGATATTACTCAGCCATCAAAAAAACAAAAAACAAAAAATTTGCCATTCCGTGACATGGATGGAGCTAGAATAGATAATGCTAAATGACATAAGCCAGTCAGAATAAGACAAATACCATATGATTTCAGTCATGTGTAGAATTTAAAAATCAAGTGAGCACAAGAAAAGGAAAAAGAGCAAGGCCAAGAGACAGACTCTTAACTATAGAGAAAAATGAATGGTTACGAGTTGGGGTGGGTGAAACAGGTGACGAGGATTCAGGAGGGCACTTGGCACGGTGAGCACAGGGTGTCTTACAGAAGTGCTGAATCACTGTATTGTACACCTGCAACTAATATTACACTATAGGTTAACTAGCTGGAATTTAAATGAAACCTTAAATTCGTTTTTAAGTTACTTTAAGTTCATAGTAGAACACAAATTTATGAAATTCAAGCAAAAATTTGTAAGGAAAGAACAAAGATGAGAGGAAAAGAATGTAAGATAAAAAGGAAGCGAGTGACTAAAGCAAAATTTAAATTATTTAGTAATAAAATGATATATTAACGTAGTTATTATAAATGAGGCAGAAATTGAGCTTTAAAAAATAAAAAAGACACTAACCACTGAAAATAGTGAGGAAGAAAAACGTGGCTGTTGAGGTGGTAATATTTCCAGAATAAGAGTTTTTTCAATGATAGATCATGGAACAATTGGAACAGACAAATGTAAATCATAATTTTGAGATGAATGTAACGTTTTAAGACTGTTTTTAATTTTTTGTAATAATAGTCTTACATATTTTAGTGTCGGAGGCAGGCCCCTGGCCAGGGCGGCCTCCGCCATTAAAAGATGGCGCCTGGCTAGTTGCCAGGTTAGGGTTGCCTCCTGAGACTAAGCGGAACGCCCAAAGAGGAAGTAAACAGCATGGGTTGCTAGCGAAGTTGTTCGTTTAGGTGCACAGCCTGATTCGCTCCCTCCTGTACCCTGCTCGCTGATTGGTCATGTAAGCGTATATAAGTGTGTAGACTTGAGGAAATAGAGAGAAGATGCATCCGAACTGAGGGTTCTTGTCGTCCTTGCGGGCCAAGGGCGATATTTTAGAATATTTTTAACAACCACAGAAAGAATAAAGTAAGAATTATTATCCTGCAGAAATAATCATGGTTTTCAAGTATAAAATTCTACAAAATTGTCACCATATCAAATTTATATTTTCAAATGGGAATTACTCTAATAATCAACATAATAAAGACTATTGAGTTCCCTCTTCAGATCCTAAAATAGCTTCACTATAGTAGTTGTTACTAAGCATTTGTAAACGAATAGTTTTTGTTTAAAGGACTATCATTCATAAAAGCAAGAAAGGAAAACACATCTGTAATCACACTGCAGCTATACTCAGTGTTAATTTTTTATCTATATCTTCCCAGACTTTTGTTTATCATAAATGTATATGTATATTTAGAATCATACTATAGCTACACTAAAATGCATATTTAATATGACTTGAATATACTCCTCAATCCTTGTTAGCACAGTATTTCAGAGATTGTCAAAGCCCAACCTGGGTTGAAAGAAGGGATGTTTAGCTCCAGACTGGTGGAGTCCAAATATTTGAGGAGCTAAACAAAAACCATTGAATGGGGGGCACCTGGTTGGCTCAGTGGGTTAAGCCTCTGCCTTCAGCTCAGGTCATGATCGCAGGGTCCTGGGATGGAGCTCCGCATTGGGCTCTCTGCTCAGCAGGGAGCCTGCTTCCCCCTCTTTCTCTGCCTGCCTTTCTGCCTATTTGTGATTTCTCTCTCTGTCAAATAAATAACTAAAAATTCTTAAATAAGAAAAAAAAAGAAAAGTCACTTTTTTGGATAACAGTATTTACCTTGCCTATTTTAGAAAAGTGTAGAAGAACATGGTAAAATGCCCTATTTGAAAATACATTAGAATGTAATTCATTTTAGAATAATGCTTATCAGTTCCAAAAAAGAATCCTTCTAAGAATCTCCATAAAATATGGCATACGCAGCTTCATCAGGCACAGACCTGTTTTACTGCTTTCCCAGTGAAATGATCTGTGTAGCACTCATAAAATGTCATACTAAATATTCCCTATGCTAAAAAATGATTCTTAAGCTCCCAATCCATATAATATGTAAAACATCTGATGATAACATAGTGCCTGAGTTAATCTGATATGAATCATAGCGTGGATTCTGACAGGCCCACTACAAATGGCATTGCAATTTGAGGCCAGCAGACCTATTAAATCCTTGATTTACCTACGTACAAGAGGATTCCCGTCTTAACTCTGCTTAAATAAAAATAGCCATACTGATGGTAGAAGGAAATGTTTCTTATTTAAGTGTCAATCAAAGCAGGAGGTGAAATGAAGTGGTCATCACTTCAGCTCTCTTCTCAGCACACTGTCTCTCACGTTGATGGAAACGTGTTGCAGAAAGTACTGGAGTGTTTTGTTTTGTTTTGTTTTAAAGATTTTATTTATTTATTTGACAGACAGAGACCACAAGTAGGCAGAGAGGCAGGCAGAGAGAGGAAGGGAAAAAGGTTCCCTGCTGAGCAGAGAGCCCGATGTGGGGCTCGATCCCAGGACCCTGGGATGATGACCTGAGCCGAAGGCAGTGGCTTAACCCACTGAGCCACCCAGTGCCCCCTGGAGTGTTTTTTTTTTTTAATTTTTTTTAAATTTTATTTATTTCTTTGACAGAGACAGATCACAAGTAGGCAGAGAGGCAGGCAGAGAGAGGAGGAAGCAGGCTCCCCACTGAGCAGAGAGCCCGATGCGGGTCTTGATCCCAGGACCCTGGGATCATGACCCAAGCTGAAGGCAGAGGCTTTAACCCACTGAGCCACCCAGGCGCCCATCCCTGGAGTGGTTTTATATGTAATTTCTCTCAGTGTGGATTTGTTTAATGCTCCATGGCTGAACTGACAAACGCATGCAATAGAATACAGTCAACACCAACATGTATCTCTCTTTGTGCATCCCTCCGGTAAGAGAGTAAATGAAAAGATTGAGTTGGGAAAGTATCAAGTTCCATTAGTACTAAGATTTGGAGCATGCACAAAATAATAGATTTTAAAAAAATATTTTATTTACTTATTTGACAGACAGGGATCACAAGTAGGCAGAGAGGCAGGCAGAGAGAGAGGAGAGAGGAGGAAGCAGGCTCCCTGGCTGAGCAGAGAGCCCAATGCGGGTCTTGATCCCAGGACCCTGGGATCATGACCCAAGCTGAAGGCAGAGGCTTTAATCCACTGAGCCACCAGGCGCCCAGAACAATAGATATTTTAATGAAGGAACTTGGAAAAGTATAAACCACTCGAACGAGAATTATAAAGACCAATTTCAATATTGTTTACAGCTGAATTTGGAAAGAAGTATTTAACCTGTATCTATGAAACATAAACATGTGAGATAAGTCTTCTAGAGTGCTCATAGAGAAAAAAGTAATGTACTGGTGTTTCAAATTTAAACCTAGTTCAATAGTAGGTAGTAACTTAAAACTTTCCACTGTCAACAAAGAATGGTTTGTGCTATTTCCTGAGTATAATGCACCATCTAAAATTTTGTTTAAAAAAAAGTGTAGCAGGGTACACAGTATTTTCTCTAATGAAATAATGTGGTACCAGAGAAGTGACCTTCATCTGTTCTTTTTTTTTTTTTTTCCATAAAGTATTACTCAGAGTGATTCTATTAAGTATTTTCTACCCATCTTTGTAGCATTATATTTTTGGTAGAAATATTCCAAGAAACCTACACTTTAGTCTATTTGGCACAATAATAGTGACAATTTAAAAAATTACAATTGTTAGCTTTACTTGAAATTATTATCTGCATGTAGCAGCGTTTAGACTTTAACTTTGAAACACAAATCTGGTTGAACTCAAGATCAATTGACGAAGCTATTACCTTCCACTCAGGTCATGATCTCTAGGTCCTGGGATCCAGCGGTACATCAGGCTCCCTGCTCAGTGAGGACTCTGCGTCTCTTTCTTCCTCTCCCTCTATGTGCTTGCTCACTTGCTCTCTGTCTCTCAAATACATACATAAATCTTAAAAAAAATAAAACAGAAAACCCCCACAAGCTAATACCTTCTGTGAGTCTGTCTCTTGATCCCTAAAACTGTAAGGATGTAAATCTCAGGTTCGGAAAGCCTGAAAGCTCGTTTTTACATTTTTAGTGCTATTACTTCATGTGTGTGTGCAATGTGTGTGTGATGCAACTTGAAACCATACAAAATACCTGCTGTTACATAATATGTATGTAAAATTATATGTATATAATATGCATGATACCTAAATATCATGGTTAACTTTACTGGGAGATTAAAAAATGAGAGGGCTCCTATATATAAAATACTTAATGATCTACAGGCCACATATTTGAAATTTCAGCAGTAAAATATTTTTCATTTGGTTTAAAGTGCATTTTCCAAAACTTTCACCAAAATCAATTTACCCTGTTACCCAGGCTCCCCCAACATAGTGATATATTACTAAATAATGAAAATTACCATGGATTAATGTATTTTAATCTAGTTTTATTTAACAAGTGCTTGATGGGTGAATGGTATACTGTGTAAGAAACAGTATCTGATAAATGTGCCAGGGTCATAGCGACAGAACAAATGCTGTACTGATAAGAAAAAAGGATTGCAAAGAAATGTCTATCAGGAGCTGAGATTTATACCCAAGCTTTGTTTTGAGAAATGGGATGAACACACTAGGGTATACCTTCTGTCTGTACAACACACACATGTGCATGCCTATGTTCACACATGTGCTTATGTGTGTGTACACATACTTCTGATATTTCTTAAAATCATCTAAAATTCTCTACAGATGCATAAAATGTAGGCCAGTTGAATGTAACGGGGAATATACTTTTGTATGTATTTATTAATAGATACATCTAGTCTATTAACATCTGAATTCTAGTAATTTAACAGTCACTAAATGTTAACATAATAAAAAATAAAACCACTTTCTGATGGAAAGTGTATAATGATGTAATAAGTGTATAATAATGCATAATATTCTATTGTATATATGGACCACATCTTCTTTATCCATTTGTCTGTTGAAAGGCATCTTGGCTCTTTACACAGTTTGGCGATTATGGCCATTGATGCTATGAACATTGAGGTACAGAGGGCCCTTCTCTTCAGTACATCTCTATCTTTGGGGTAAATACCCAGTAGTGCAGTTGCAGGGTTATAGGGTAGCTCTATTTTTAATTTCTTAAGGAATCTCCACACTGTTTTCCAAAGTGGCTGCACCAACTTGCATTCCCACCAACAGTGTAAGAGGGTTCCCCTTTCTCCACATCCTCTCTAACACTGTTGTTTCTTTTTCTGTTAATTTTGGCCATTCAAACTGGTGTAAGGTGGTATCTCAATGTGGTTTTGATTTGAATCTCCCTAATGGCTAGTGATGAATATTTTTTCATGTGTCTGATAGCCATTTGTATGGCTTCATTGGAGAAGTGTCTGTTCATGTCTTCTGCCCATTTTTTGACATGATTATCTGTTTTGTGTGTGTTGAGTTAGAGTTCTTTATAGATCTTGGATATCAGCCCTTTGTCTGTAGTGTCATTTACGAATATCTTCTCCCATTCCGTGGGTTGCCTCTTTGTTTTGTTGACTGTTTCCTTTGCTGTGCAGAAACTTTTGATCTTGATGAAGTTTCAAAAGTTCCTTTCTGCTTTTGTTTTCTTTGCCTTTGGAGACATATCTTGAAAGAAGTTCCGTGGCTGATGTCGAAGAGGTTACTGTCTATGTTCTTCTCTAGGATTTTAATAGATTCCTGCCTCACGTTGAGGTCTTTTATCCATTTCAATTTTATCTTTGTGTATGGTGTAAGAGAATGATCGAGTTTCCTTCTTCTATTCGTAGCTGTCCAATTTAAGGGAAAAAATTATCACTCTTGGTAAAATAATATAGCTTGTATATAGCACAGGCTACCGTGTTTGGAACTTATGTTCCCTGTATGTGTTTTAGCAGTAATCAGAGTTCTTATCTCCAGAGAAACTTAGATGAGATAACCTTAAAGTCCTCAAATCCCAATTACTGGATATAACTAAAATGTGAGCTTTGTGTTGGTAATTTTTCAGTGGATACCATGATCAACTAATCAACTACTTTTGATGAACTAACCTGCTTTTTTTTTTTATTTTTTTAAAAGATTTTTATTTATTTATTTGACAGAGAGAGATCACAAGTAGGCAGAGAGGCAGGCAGAGAGAGAGGAAGGGAAGGAGGCTCCGTGCAGAGCAGAGAGCCAGATATGGGACTCGATCCCAGGACTCTGAGGTCATGACCCGAGCCGAAGGCAGTGGCTTAACCCACTGAGCCACCCAGGCGCCCCTGCTTCTTCTTTTTTTAACCAGCATTTTTTTTTTTTTTTAAAGATTTTATTTATTTATTTGAAAGACAGAGATCACAAGTAGGCAGAGAGGCAGGCAGAGAGAGAGAGAGAGAGGGAAGCAGGCTTCCCGCGGAGCAGGGAGCCCGATGCGGGGCTCGATCCCAGGACCCTGAGATCACGACCCGAGCCGAAGGCAGCAGCCCAAACCACTGAGCCACCCAGGCGCCCCTTAACCAGCATTTTTGAAAGGCAGAGCCCACAGGTGGATAATTTTCTCTCTCCTACCTATTGAGGGTAGATAGCAAATTACCTCATGTACATACCTTGGAACACTAGGACTAAATTAGTTTAGAAAAATCATTAGGGTCTAGATAAAGCTAAGATTCTTGTTTCCTAGGAACAAAGGAATAATAACGCAAATCAATTTTAATACATTATGTCTAAAGCCTACATGGCCAGAGGTATGACATAATAAATCTGTGTTTAAATTTAAATTGGTTTCCAATAAATAAATAAATAAATTGGTTTTCAAAAGTATTTTTACAGAGCTAAAACATGACATAGACATTTTGAACATCAGACGAAACTACTTGTATGTGTATATCTTCTAGACCTCGCACCAATATCTGGTCTAAAGAAAATGTTGAATAGGGTACCTGGGTGGCTCAGTGGGTTAAGCCTCGGCCTTCGGCTCCGGTCATGATCTCTGGGTCCTGGGATTAAGCCCTGCATCGATCTCTCTGCTTAGTGGAGAGCCTTCTTCTCTCTCTCTGTCTGCCTGTCTCTGTGCCTACTTGTGATCTCTCTGTCAAATAAATAAATAAAATCTTATAAAAAAAATAAGGGCTGCTGTCGTGAATGGCACACGTAGGGCAGCTCTATTGCTCTACATGTAGAATCGACATCAATAGATTTCGGAATAATTTTTTGGTACCTGGGCAGCTGGTGATTGTTGGTTCTGGCGCCCTTCTTTTAAGTAACCAAGGAAATAGAAAAACCCATCCTAAAATTCAGATGGAATCTCAAGAGACCTCAGATAGCCAAAATACTCTCATAAAAGAACAAAGCTGGAAGACTACACTTCCTAATGTCAAAACTTCCTACAAAGCTACAATGAGGGAACTGAGGCTGAGACAGAGACCGATCTAAGTTCAAGAAGCCAGCATGACTCAGATCTTCTCCTCTTTGACTCCAAAACCAGAAATCCAGCCTTTTGGTTTGGTCTTGGTGGTGGACAGTAGATGAAGGGGGGTCTGAGGTAGGGGAATAAGTGATTCCTTGAATTGAATCTAGATTCAACCCAGATTTTTTTTCCCCACCTACGGGCAGGACTTCCTCCTTATCTCTCTCTGCCTCTTTTTCTGATTCACTCCCCATCTATTAGTGGGCCCTGGCTTCTGAAAATGTGACGTAGAGGATAGGGTAAGCTGTGGGGATGAGGAGGTAGACACAAAAGTGTGGGCAGTCCTTAATAAAAATTTTTTGAGAGTTCTCCAAAAAAAAAAAAAAAGTTGAATAATGACGTATTAAAATAAAAGAGAAAAAATATTTACAATTCTAGAAAAAAATTCACCCTTATTTAACCTTCCCTTTTCTAAACTATGTATTTTAAGTATTAAACACAGTCATTATTCATATTAATTTTGCTTTTGGTCTCTCAGGACCCAAGAAATAAAAACTGTAGGAAAAAATTTGAGAGAGAAAGGCAAGACTTTAGGAAGATAAAAATAGAGTGAGTCAGATTTTTCTTCCAGAAAAGCGTATTTGTGTTCTTTCTCTAAGCACACCATTTGTTGAAGGCCCAACTCCAGAATTTGCAGCACCCAATAGAAAATGAAAATATAGGGCCTTGTGTAAAATGATTAACATTTACAAGACAAGCACAGCAGAGCATGAAACCAAGTGTGAGGTTCTCAGCTTGGGGCTGCGGGTGACTGCATAAGTTGCACGCCCATGAAACCTACTTCTTAGGTATTTTCCATGTAATTGCTTCTGATTGTGAAATGGCTGGTCAATTCTTTGCGTTCTTCCATTTTAAAACCACACTAGCCCTTATTAGAAAGTAGATGAATATTGAGTAAGAATACTAAACATGTTCATAATTTTTTATGTGAAAGAAGAAAAATGTTATAATACATTTGGAGAGTTTATTTGTTGGCAGATATATTCAAGAAAATTATCTTTGGTTAATTCCTTATAAATACTGGCTGAAGTAAAGCCAATGATAAACTTCCTAGTTGAATTGATGTCAATTGCTCTGTAATCTATTTATTTAGATAAAATTATTTAGCCCTTATCTATTATACTTAAGACAGTATTTTATCTAATATCACCGCAATATGGACTAAGTTTTGTTAAGTACCCACTGACAAATTGAGCCCAATTAAATGTAATAAAGAAATGAACACTATAATATTTACATGCAAACTGTTAAATTTGAGTACCGGCAGAACATGTGAGTAAATTGAGAGTGAATATAGGTCACTACCGAAAATTATATCAGATTTATTTTAAATTAACATAGGAAAACTATCACTATGGCCCATAAAAATAAACGTGATGTATATCTGTAATAAGTTATTAATTTCATAATTAAAATGTCAAAAACAGACCCATATACAGTGCACTGATTTGTTTTTTTTTTATTTAATATACAACAATGGGTATATGCATGGCACAAAAAAAATGAGGGATCATAATTGAAAGCCGGAGTCCTAACCCAGTCTAGGATTACTTCTCACCAATCTGACTGTTACCTCCATATCACTGAATAACATGGTATGTGTTCTTTATTTGTCCTTAGAAATTTTTTTTTTTTTTTTTTTTTTTATTTATTTATCAGAGAGAGAGAGGGGGAGAGAGCGAACACAGGCAGACAGAATGGCAGGCAGAGGCAGAGGGAGAAGCAGGCTCCCCGCTGAGCAAGGAGCCCGATGTGGGACTCGATCCCAGGACGCTGGGATCATGACCCGAGCCGAAGGCAGCTGCTTAACCAACTGAGCCACCCAGGCGTCCCATGTCCTTAGAAATTTTCTCATGAATTACTGCTAGGATGGCTAAGAGTGCAGATCAAATTCAACATCCTGTCCCTACTCGTATCTTCTTTTTTTTTTTTTTTTTAGATTTTATTTATTTATTTGACAGAGATCACAAGTAGGCAGAGAGGCAGGCAGAGAGAGAGGAGGAAGCAGGCTCCCTGCTGAGCAGAAATCCCGATTTGGGGCTCGATCCCAGGACCCTGGGATCATGACCTGAGCTGAAGGCAGAGGCTTTAACCCACTGAGCCACCCAGGCGCCCCCCTACTCGGATCATTTTAATTTTTTTTTTTTATTTCTGGGATATTTCGAAGATACATTGTAACTTCTATTTTTTGCCCTAAAGTTTACATACTGCCTCTTGATTTGCTTCTCAGATGAAGAAAATTTCTCTGTCTGCAGTTCTTTCTCCTTCCCATCAATCCTTTTCTGGTAGTTATAATCTTTGCTTTCATGTTGTCTAGACTGATTAAAATTTACACTGCTGAATATTGAAGTTTTCAGCCAAGATGAAACACAATAAACATTAAAATTCTATGACTTAGAACCATGCTACTTGCATAGGCAGCAGTGTCCTGATGCCAAACTTGTTTTTTTGTGGTCGGTGTCCTAGTTCTGAGCTGCTCAAGAATGGAACTCACATCTTGTTGATACGGATTCTGTCTTCTTACACATCATCAAGGTCTTGAAAGTGTGATTTGTTACAGTTGTTTTATATTCGAATCAGGTTTGTCTTGTTTGTCTTTGAAATAGAAATAGAATTTCTATTTCTCACCTTTACGCTGTTCTTATTGACTGAAGTAATGTGAGCTTTCTTCAACGTGGACTATTTATTCCATATATATTTTTTGGTATCTAATCAGTTCCATTTCTTCAAGGCTATTCTTCTTTAGATGTCACTCAGCTTATGTTCTTATTTTAATGTTGTATTTCAAGGTTTCAAGGTCTCCTTTCAATGTTGTACATAAGGTCTCCTTAGTGCACATACCAAGTTACCCTTTCCATTTTGCTGGAACTCTAGGTGAACTTCACTATTGTGGGTATAGCTTTCCTTTATTTTACTTTCCACTTATATTTCTCTTGTTAATATGTTCAGACAACATCCTTAAAAAGAAACAAAGATCGGAAAAGAGGCAGGCAGATAGGAAGATACACAGAGCGTGGAAGACACAGGAGGAGAGAAAACATAGGAGGTGAAATTTCCCTGGTGGTCTTGGTAGACAGAGAATTTTAGGTTCCAGATCATATTTTACAATCAAAATGTCAAAGACACACCACAACTTTATTTGTAGATTCCACTCTGATGAAAATCTGATGCAGTTCTTCTGTACTTTGTCTCCAGAGACTTAATGCTCTGCATTTTAAAGTTATGTGTCAAGGAGAAGATTGATTTAGTTATATTTTCCACCTATTCTCAAGGGCACTGAGCAGTCCCTTTTATTGTGAAGTTTGTGGGGTGTTTTTCCCCTCAGCTTTTATCAATGACTTCTCTTCCTGCTGTGGGTATTTCTCCTTCTCCATTTTTATTCTCTCTTCTCCACAGCTCAAGTTCATGCCATTCTTATATGGACACTATTGGAATGCTGCATTAGGCTGCTTTTCTCTCAAAATCAATATCTTAGTCTTTTTTTTTTAACTCTGAATATAATTTCATTTTTTTCCATTTTTCAATGTTTTAAAATTTTTTAAAAGATTTTATTTATTTATTTGACAGTCAGAAATCACAAGTAGGCAGAGAGGCAGGCAGAGAGAGGGGGGGAAGCAGGCTCCCCGCCGAGCAAGGAGCCTGATGTGGGGCTCAAACCCAGGACCCCAGGATCATGACCTGAGCCAAAGGCAGAGGCTTTAACCCACTGAGCCACCCAGGTGCCCCTGTTTTAAAATTTTTTAATTTACATCATGAGTATACAATTTTAAAACTCTCTTCTCCACCCCATCCTACTTTTTTCATAGTTCATTTTGTAAGATATTCTGGTGTTTTATAACCAGTACATTCTTGAATCAGTCTGAAAATAGGAATTTGAAATGTTTAAATATTCTCTTGAAACCTGCAATTCTCATTGTTTTCATTCCTTTCATGCTATTAGTTCTTCTTGGTCATTCCTTACTCTGCTGCTGATCTGCATCATGCGTGTGGCAATAAGAAGATAATCACCTCACACCAGTTAGAATGGCCAAAATTAACAAGACAGGAAGGACGTGGAGAAAGGGGAACCCTCTTACACTGTTGATGGGAATGCAAGTTGGTGCAGTCTCTTTGGAAAACAGTGTGGAGATTCCTCAAGAAATTAAAAATAGAACTTCCCTATGACCCTGCAATTGCTCTCCTGGGTATTTACCCCAAAGATACAGATGTAGTGAAAAGAGGGGCCATCTGTACCCCAATGTTTATAGCAGCAATGGCCACGGTCGCCAAACTGTGGAAAGAACCAAGATGCTCTTCAACGGATGAATGGATAAGGAAAATGTGGTCCATATACACTATGGAGTATTATGCCTCCATCAGAAAGGATGAATACCCAACTCTTGTAGCAACATGGACGGGACCGGAAGAGATTATGCTGAGTGAAATAAGTCAAGCAGAGAGAGTCAATTATCGTGTGGTTTCACTTATTTGTGGAGCATAACAAATAGCATGGAGGACATGGGGAGTTAGAGAGGAGAAGGGAGTTGGGGGAAATTGGAAGGGGAGGTGAACCATGAGAGACTATGGACTCTGAAAAACAATCTGAGGGGTTTGAAGTGGCAGGGGGGTTGGGAGGTTGGGGTACCAGGTGGTGGGTATTATAGAGGGCACCGATTGCATGGAGCACTGGGTGTGGTGCAAAAATAATGAATACTGTTATGCTGAAAATAAGTAAAAAATGAATTTTAAAAAAAGATAATTTAGATTCTGGGAGCAACATCTACCATAGGATCTCTAATTCTTTCAGGAATTGTGATAAATTTCTGTTGAAGCATGTAGTTCTCCACTGACCTGGGTAAAGTCTGTCTTCTAGGTAATCTCTGTCCTCTATGGAATCCAAAATGGCCAGATACAGGATACGTATGGGACCAAGAGTGTGAATGGAGGCATGTCACTGATTCCACTTGTTCCATATACAGACTTCCTAGAAACCACTTTCAATCCCTGCTCCCCCCACGCCTACGCTTCCTGCCTGTCTTGCTTTTTTCTAGAGCTGGATCCAGGAGCCTTTCCAGGTGACCTGCCTGGCCACTTCCTCCTCTGCTTCATCAGTAAAGAAGTGTTCACCATCTCTATTCTCCCATAAATAGATTTAATTCTGTTTCCCACTGTGCTCCCCATCTCTAGCTCACTCATACATCCCCAGATTTCTTGGCTGTGACAAGTACATTTAATGATTCTTATTTTTAAATGGGTCGATGATGGATATGGGTTCAGTATATGTGCTCTTCAACAATTATCTTTGTTCCTATTTTATCCATTCTTCTTTGGAATCTTCACTTTCTATTTTTTGATGAACTTTATTATTTTGAAGCTACTGCCTATTTAGAAATGGAACAGTAATTTTCAATTAAGTAATTTTTAAAAAAATGTATTACTTGTTCTGTCACCATTTCTTCTTAAATCTCTTGTTTTCATTCTGGGCTTAGTTTTGTCTTGACATAAACCATGTGTAATACTTTCTACCATATCGTCCAGTAGTAAACTTTCTTGTGCATTCTTCTGTCTGGGAATGCTCTTTGTTCCCTTCATCTTGAATGATACCTTAGTGGCATATGAGCACCTAGATTGTTATCACGGAGCACATGGGAAATGTTCTCTAGGGTCTGGTCTGTATGGTAAACATGAATCCTGACATTGATCCAGATTTTTCTCATGTCATGTTTAGAATTACTACCCTTTCCCTCTGCTTTAATATCCTTTGCTTTAATTTTCTCTTTTTTTTTAATATAATGTACATATATAAGGCGTTCTCACCTGTGTGTGTGTGTGTGTGTGTGCATGCATGTGTGTATGGAGAAAGAGAGATACATGTATCTCCCTATATATATATTTATGGACAGAATAACTTAAGCTTCCTTAATGTACTAATATCTTTCAAAAGTTCTAGAAAATTATTAATTATTTCTTTTAATACTGCTTCTAGAAATGTTATTTCATTTTGTTGAATTTTTACTATGATTTTCCATTCTATGGTGTCTCATCCCTTTTTTTCCTATTTTTTTATGTTCTTTTAGAAATAATAGTTATTAGATGTGATGGAACCACCAGCTACTAATACAGTAGTAACTGCATTGCAATATATAAATGGATAAAATCAATATATATATATACACCTTAAACTTCTGCAATGTTGTATGTTGAATAAATGTAAATGAGTCTGGGGGAATCCCTATGGGCTGTGCTGAGGTCAGTTGGTCCAGTGCTACTTATTTACTTTCTAGAGGTTATAAAGATATTCTTTAGTTTTGCCCTTTTTTCTAAGTATTCTGCTGAATTTTTAACTTACAAGAGCTGTATTTTAACTTGCAGAAATTCTAGTGGTTAGATTACCCATCTCCTTACCAATTTCCCTGGTGTCCAACTTTTTAATGTATTTTCTTTTTTTTTTTTAAGATTTTATTTATTTGACAGAGATCACAAGTAGGCAGAGAGGCAGGCAGAGAGAGAGAGAGAGGAGGAAACAGGTTCCCTGCTGAGCAAGGTTTGTAAGCTAAGTCATTGTAGTCTTCTCAGATTTTCTGTTACTTTTTTTTTTCAGTGTTCCAAGATTCATTGTTTATGTACCACTTTTTTTTTTTAAGTTTTTATTTTAATTCCAGCACAGTTAGCACAGTGTTAAATTAGTTTCAGGTGTACAATACAGTGAGCAGTTCAGCAATTCCATACACCACTCAGTGCTCATAGTGGTAAGAGTGCTCTTTAATCCCATTGCCCATTTTCCCCCTTCTACCCTACTCTGGTAACCATCCACTCTGGTAACCATCAGTTGGCTCTGTATAGTTAAGGGTTTGTTTCTTGGTTTGTCTCTTTTTTTCCCCCCTTGTTCATTTTGTTTCTTAAATTCGACCTGTGGGACATCTGGGTGGCTCAGTGAGTTAAGCATCTGCCTTCAGTTCGGCTCATGTTGCCTGCGTCCTGGGATTGAGTCCTGCATCAGGCTCCTTGCTCATCAGGGAACCTCCTTCTCCCTCAGCCTGCTCCCCACCCCCACTTGCCTCCCCCCGCTTGTGCACATTCTCTCTCTCTCTCTGACAAATAAATAAAATCTTAAAAAAATAAAAATAAAAATAATAAATTCTACCCATTGGTAGTTCTATGGTATTGATCTTTCTCCAGCTTCTTCCACTTAGCATTATATTCTCTAGCTCCACCCATGTTGTGCACATGGCAAGATTGCATTCTTTTCATGGCTGAATAATCCATTGTGTGTAATATGTACACACACACACACATACACACACAGATTTTTTTATCCATTCATCTATCTATGGACATTGGCTGCTTCCATAACTTGGCTATTGTAAATAATGCTACAATAAACATAGGAGTGCATGTATCCCTTTGAATTAGTGGTTTTGTATTTTGGGGGTAAATACCCAATCGTGTGATTACTGGATCATAAGGTAGTTCTGTCTTTTACTTTGTAAGGAAATTTCATACTCTTTTCCACAGTGGCTGCACCATTTCGCATTCCTACCAACAGCAACCAAGTGTCCTTCTCCTCTGTATTGTCAGCAACACATGCTGTTCCTCGATTTTTATTTTTAGTCCATCTAACAGGGGTAAGGTGACAGCTCATTGTGGTTTGGATATGCATTTTCCTGGTCATGAGTGATGTTGAGCATATTTTCTTGTGTCTGTTGGCCATCCAGATGTCTTCTTTGGATAAACGTTCATGTCTTCTGCCCATTTTTTTTTTTTAAGATTTTATTTATTTATTTGACAGACAGAGATCACAAGTAGGCAGAGAGGCAGGCAGAGAGAGAGAGAGAGGGAAGCAGGGAGCCGGATGCAGGGCTTGATCCCAGGACGCTGAGATCATGACCTGAGCCGAAGGCAGCGGCTTAACCCACTGATCCACCCAGTCGCCCCCTTCTGCCCATTTTTTAACTGGATTATTTGCTTTTGGGTGTTGAGTTGTAGAACTTTTCTTTAAATATATATGTTGTATATTCCCACCTGGGAATCTCTGCTCAGCAGGGAGTCTGCTCCCCTGGACCCTGCCACACCTCTCTGCCTGTCTCTCTGCCTACTTGTGATCTCTCTCTCTCTCTGTGTCAGATAAATAAATAGAATCTTAAAAAAAAAAAAAAAAAGCTGCATTTCCTTTTTTCTTTTTCTGGGAACCCTGAACTCTTTCTGCTTACAGATTTTGAACTGACTCTTTATCTTCAAAGCACTAAGCAAAATCTGTCCCATTTTCTTGAAAGTATTCCTGGGATGCCCTGTTTGACTAAAGCATCCTGCTGCAAAATCTTCCTCTGCTACACTTTTGATTTCTTAGTGGAGGATTTATGTTCTCTTTGTCCACATTTCACACCATTGTTAAATGTGCTCAAGTGAGCTGGTTCTTCAGAAATAGCAACTTTATGGCATTACCTAGAATTGTTCTTCATTTTATCAAGAATTTTTGACACCAACATCTATGAAAAAAGTAGTTCTATGTTGTAATGCAAGAGTCCCGCTCTCTACTTGTCACCACCCCTTTATTTTTAACAGTTGAAACACCTTGTGCCAAACTCTGTACAGTACAGCAGAAATACTGATATCAATATAGTCCTTCCACACAGGCATTTGTTTCTAGATATAAGGACGGAAATAGTAAGTCAATTTCTATCTTTGCTTATCCCAAGCAGTATTTTGCTACAGAAAGTTTTCTTTAACTTCACCATCATTTATGAATATTTTTATTGAGGTATAATTGACATATAACAGTATATTAATTTCAGCTATACAACATAATGATTCAGTATTTATATATGCTGCAAAATGTTTACAACAATAAGTAGTTACTATCAGTCTTCATACAATGATACAAAACATTTCTGTTAATGATTACAGCATTTAAGATTTACCTTTAGTAACTTTCAAATATGCAATGAAATACAGTGTTATTGACGTGAGTCACCATCTTATAAAATTACATCCCTAGGACCTACATATTTCATAACTAGAATTGAAACCTCTTGGTTCCCTTCATTCATTTCACTTGACACCCACTTCCTCCTCTCCTCTGACAACCACCCTTCCGGTTCTCTGTATCCATGAGTTTTGTTTGATTTTGTTCACTTGTTTTGTTTTTTAGGTTCCACATAAATGTAATATTGTATGGATTTCTCTTTCTCTTTCTGATTTATTTCACATGGCATTACACCCACAAGCTTCATCCATGTTGTTGCAAATAGTAAGATTTCATTCTTTTTATGGCTGAGTAGTATTCCTAAATACCTCCATATCCATCCATAGATCTATAGTATGTATATGCATATTCTTAATATTCCTTATATATATATATATTCCTATATATAAAACACAGTATTCATTTATATATCATGTATATGTATATATGTATTATAGATGTATGTATGTGTATACCCATGCGCACACACACACACACACACAAACACACAAACACACATCCCTTTACGTAATTCCCATGCATTCATCCATTGATGGATACTCAGTTTGTTTCAAGTCTTAGCTATTATAAATAATGCTGCGGTAAATATAGGGGTGCATATGTCTTTTTGAAATTAGTGTTGTTGTTGTTGTTGTTTTTAAACCTCAGATAAATACCCAGAAGTGGGATTGTGGGATCATATGGTAGTTCTATTTTTAATTTTTAGAGGAACCTTTGTAATGTTTTCCATATTCGTTGTACCAATTTGTATTTCTAGTAACATTTCACAAAAGTTTCCTTTTCTTTATGCCAACACTTGTTATTTCTTGCCTTTTGGGGGTGGAGGAGGAAGTGCAGAAGGTGAGAAGGAAGAAAGAGAATCTAAAGTGGGATCCATGCCCCATGCTGAGCCTAAAATGGTGCTTGATCTCACAACCCTGAGATTATGACCTGAGCTGAAATCAAGAGTCAGACACTTAATTGACTGAGCCACCCAGATGTCCCCTTATTTCTTGTCTTTTTGATAATAACCATTCTGATAGGTATGGGATAATATGTCATTGTCGTGTTGATTTGCAATTCCATGATGATTAGTGGTTTTGGCATGTATTCATGTTGGCAGTTTGTACCTATTCTTTGGGAAAATGTCTATCCACATCCTCTGCATCTTTTTAAATCAGATTTTTCCTATTGAATTGTATGAGTTTTTTTTATATATTTTGGATATTAGCCACTTAATAAGACATGATTTGAACGGGAGAAATTACTGCAATCAGTTGCCTTTTGATTTTTTTGATGGTTTCCTCTGCTGTGCAGAAGCTTTTTAGTTTGATATGGTCCCACATGTTTATTTTTGCATTTGTTGTTTTGCTTTTGGAGTCACATAAAAAAAAAAATCGTCACTATGATCAGTGTCCTGGAATTTACTACCCAAGTTTGTTGTTGTTTTTAATGAGCATTTCATGAGTTCAAGTCTTAGGTTCAAGTCCTCAACCAAGTTAAGTTTGAGCTGATTTTTGTATATGGTATAAGAGAGTAGTCTGATTTTTTTTTTTTTCCAAATTGTTGTTTAGTTTTCCGAATGTTTGAAGAGACTCTCCTTTCTCCATTTTATATTCTGGTCTTTAACATAAGTTCTCATATATGCATGGCTGTATTTCCCTTTATTCTGTTCCATGAGAATGCAATGCAATGATCTATGCGTTGGTTTTCTTGCTAACCCTATACTGATTTGATAACCAGAGTTTGGTAATATAGTTTGAAATCAGGGGGCATGATGCTTCCATCTTTGTTCCTTCTTAAGATTGCTTTGGCTATTCAGGATCTTTGTTGTTCCAAACCAATTTTAACATTGTTTGTTCTATTTCAGTTTAAAAGGCTGCTTGGTACTTGATAGGGATTTCATTTAATCTATAGATGGCTTAAGGTAATATAGACATTTATAATCTGACTTATTTCAGTCTACGAGCACAGAGTGTCTTTCAATTTATTTCTAATTTCTTTATCAACTATATACACATTTTAGGAGACAGATCTTTCACATCCTTGTTTAAATTTATTCCTAGATATTTTATTCCTTTGATGCAATTGTGAATGGAATTATTTTCTTAATTCTTTTGTTAGTTTGTTAATAATGGAGAGAAACAGAACAGATTTTTGTATATTGATTTTGTACTCTGCAATTTTCCTGAATTTGTTTATAAATTCTCACTTTTTTTGGTAAAGCCTTTACGGTTTTCTAAATATCAAATCATAGGTTCTGTATTTAGCGACAGTTTTACTTATTCTTTTCCAATTTGGATACTACTTATTTCTTGTGCCTAACTACTGTGGCTAAGACTTTGAATAATGTGCTGAATACAATTATCAAAAGAACCTAAAGTACTAGATACTCCAGGCTTGAAAATACACACACACACACACACACACACACACACACTCTTTCACACATTCACACAATCATACCTTAATTTTTGAAATAACCCATTGCATGCCAGTGCCAGTCATATTTAGGTAATTGTGTGGTTTGACATTTCTCTAAGAACTCCAAGTATATTTAGATAAAAAAAATAATTTGAACCACCGTAATATTAGATCTGAAAAGTCAGAAGCTGGGGCGCCTGGGTGGCTCAGTGGGTTAAGCCTCTGCCTTCGGCTCAGGTCATGATCCCAGAGTTCTGGGTTCGAGTCCGCATCAGGCTCTCTGCTCAGCGGGGAGCCTCCTTCCCCTGCTCTCTCTCTGCCTGCCTCTCTGTCTACTTTTGATCTCTGTCTGTCAAATAAATCAATAAAATCTTTAAGAAAAAAAAAAAGAAGCTATACATTCTTTCTCTGCCAAGTTGCACATTAATTTTCCAAATAGTAACATTTATCAAAAAGAAAAATTGGTCATATATATATATTTTCCCTTTTTCTGAAGATACATTAAATTAAAAATAAATGAAATAAAAGGGTATAATTTCATAATAAAAAAGAAGGAAAAAATTAGGGTGCCAATAGTAAACAAAACATTTCAACACAGTTTTAAGTCCCAGAGAACAGATCAGTAAGGGTTAACCAATAACTGTGAGAAGAACAAGAGTTAGCCTGGGTTCTGATACAGTAGTGTTGAAACAAAAGTAAGACATTGTCCCATGGATAACCTTGGAGATCAGTATTTTGAGAACTTGGTAATATCTTGGGACAGATGTGTGAGACACAAAAGGAAACCTAAATATGAGTGAAACCGGGTTTCAAACAGTAGACCTCTCCCCTCAAGTACTGACAAAATGTCTTCCACATAGAAAACTGTATTCTGCTACCTAGGTAAACAGAGAAATGAATGGCTCTGGGGTAGAAAGTTCTTCACATACCAGCACTTAGACAAGCCCTACTCTAAAAGCCTGCTCTATCCTCCAGTCACACAGGGAAACACTGAATCTTCATTAATCTACCCCAACACAGTACACAGCACTCCTGGATTGTGTTCGCATGGTCTCCTTGTTAAATATGAACAGACAGGGTGCCTGGGTGGCTCAGCTGATTAAGTAACGGCCTTCTGCTCAGGTCATGATCCTGGAGTCCCGGAATCGAGTCCCACATTGGACTCCCTGCCCTTCAGGGAGTCTGCTTCTCCCACTGACCTCTCTCCTCTCATGCTCTCTCTCTCTCTCAAATAAATAAAATCTTAAAAAAAAAAAAAAGAACAGATAGTCAAGACCAACAAAGATTTGAAGAAAGCCAGACCTGGCAGAGGGAAAGCAGGAGAACAAGATGGATAAGCAAAGTCTTTCTTGAATGATTGTACCTTCAGAAAAAGCATGTGATGGAGTGTGATGCTGTTCACCAGAAGTGAGAGATGGAAGGGTATTGGAAGGGGGGAAGAAATGAAAGTATCTTTGCTAAATAGCAATTAGTAAAAAGGGCAATGGATAATATTCCAAAAAAAGAGAAATGGATGACACAGAGTACACAAGAGGAAGGTGACACAGAGACTGTCCACTGAGGCTGTCTGACATCAGTCTGACAGGGCTTCTCACAAGGGCAAAGTGAAAAAACGTGTCTTCATATCGAAGAAGCATCCCAAACCCATGAAAATAGAAATCCCGGTACAGTGATGGAGAGTTGTGGAATTGCAGAAAAACTAAAGAAATTTAGAAGTTGTTTTTTTTCCCTTTTTAAATTTTGTGTGGAGGAAGGAGAGTGAGGAGGCCAAAGAGGCTGAGGAAATAGTTACCCATGAAGTAGGGATAATTTAATCAGCATCAGTATTCTCATCAGCAACACTGGATAACAGGTGACAAAGGAGTCACTTTGGTTTTTGTTCTGTATTGTTTTTAATTTTGAGAAATGATTTTAAATCAGCTGTTCACTACTCAGTATTTTCAATTAACTTTGAGTTAGAATAAAAAACAATTTCAGACATCAGAAAACTTCTTTCCACATATCTGGTCCTAGAACATTACTTAGATGTTTTAGCATTAGAAGGAAATAAACCATAAATAAAAGTTGAAAAAGGAAATGACATCAGAGTTCCAGTCTCCTGCAGTAGCAGATCTAGAGATGGCAGTCAGTCCAGACTACAGAGGCAAGGCTGAGTTCCCAGGAGAAAGGGAGGTGTTTGGTGAATAAAAAGGAATATGCAAGAGATTCATATTTTTTTTTTGAGTTTTTAGAACAAATTAAGACAGGCAATGTTAGTTGGGAGTCTGGGGAGAATCACAAGGAAAAAGAGCTCTAAAAGAAATAGAAGTTACAGAGCACTTTATGAATTGGGGACAAAGAACAAAACATAATTTTATCAGAGTAAAATATCGTGTCCTATTTAAAAAGGGTAACAATTAAATTTGGAAAATGAGAGAGTTAAGGACATTTGAGAAATAACCTTTTACCATAGTAGAGTAAATCAGTGAACCAAAACTAGTAATATAAGAACTCAGATTTTAGGTAAAGAGATAAAGGGGAATGGATGGGGGAATTTTTTATTATTAAAAGTCCTGGGGCACTTGGGTGGCTCAGTGGGTTAAAGTCTCTGCCTTCGGCTCAGGTCATGATCCCAGGGTCCTGGAATCGAGCCCCGCATTGGGCTCTCTGCTCAGTAGAAGCCTGCTCCCCCACCCACCTCTGCATATTTGTGTTCTGTCTGTCAAATAAATAAATAAAATCTTTGAAAAAAAAAAAAAAAGTCCTGCTGCCTTTTTTTTTAAGCATTTGTAATACTATTTTGATAATTCTTCGTCAGTTTTTTTTTTGCTACACTGATCACTAATATAATTTGCATTTTGTCATTTCAAAAATTTGTTGACACTCCTACTTAGTGTCAAAGGCAGTGACAAATATCATACATAATTGAAATATCAATAAATATAACACAGAGTGGTCCCTAAATCATATTCCTATGTTCTTTTCAAAACCCATACAGTTTTGTTTTGCCATACTTACAGTCTCTTTTTCTTGCCTGGTTCTCTAGTATATACATGCGAGCTGTTGTGATGTTTTTATTTATTTTTTTTAAGAAAACTCATTATAAAACATTTGATACCCTTCTATCTTTAGGCTAGAAGGCAGTCCTCAAGGTACAAAGCCATAGCATTTCCTTCTGGAACATTGAAAATTTTCTTAGACAATGAAGGCAATTGCTTACTGAAACAATTTTCAGAACATAACCCAACAAAAACAGTATTTCATTTGCATGAGCCTCACACTCTTTCTAGCATCATCCTAGAGTGTATTAATCCAACTCAGGCATCTGCTGATACTCCACCAGCAAATTTAAAAATAAAACTCTAAAATGAGAGACTGACATCAGTCTGAATTAGCTTTGAAGTCCACTGATAATCTATGTATCTTCCAAATGCTCTTATTTTGTCCATTTCTGGTTTCACTGGCAGGAACCATGTTCCACATTTTTATCTCTTGAATCTGTGGAGCAGTTATATGTAAATGGCCTGGCGCTATTCCTGGCACAGATTAAGTCTGTGCCTCACTGCAGGGCAGTAGGATGGTTGCTGCTGTCCATGGTTCTGAGAAAATTTGTCATCATCATTCCAAAACCCAACCTTCCCCACAGAGCTTTTTTTTTTTTTTTTTTTTTTAAAGATTTCATTTATTTACTTGACAGAGAGAAATCACAAGTAGATGGAGAGGCAGGCAGAGAGAGAGAGAGGGAAGCAGGCTCTCTGCTCAGCAGAGAGCCCGATGCGGGACTCGATCCCAGGACTCTGAGATCATGACCCGAGCCGAAGGCAGCAGCTCAACCCACTGAGCCACCCAGGCGCCCCCCACAGAGCTTTTGATATTTCCTGAGTGTTCGCTGACAGATGGGGTATCACTAATTCTCCCTTCGAGCTAAAAATATGCGTGGCTGCAGAAAAGTCACCGGTAGATAAACAGTTACACTGAAAGAGATGACATTATGAGAAATTCAAGGTTTGGTCACAGGGTCATGTAATTGCTTTCCTTATGGCACTGGTGAAATGCCTTTATAGCTAATTCCACATGAGCTGCTGCTCCGAAGATCTGTCATCTACTGAGAGTCAGTGTCAGGTCACTGATAACTTAGGAAGTCAACTCACATTTGATTTTTTAAGTTCTGTTGTATCTCAAAAAGTGTTTGTTTTATACTCCTATTTTCCTGAGGACACATTATAGAGATCTAGATTGAAGAGAAAATAGATAGTAATCACAGGTTTAAAAATTTACTCACAATACTCCTTAAACATGTAAAGGAAAACTAGCATTTTTGTTTTCTATAAAAGATCTAAATTTCCTAGAAGTTTTCCATTTTGCTGTGTTTTTAAAGAAGGAAAAAAAAAACACAAGGTGACTTTTGAACAACAGATTTGGACTGCATAGGTCTACTTATGTGTGAGATTTTTCAGTAGAGTACAGTACTGTAAATGTATTTTTTTCTCTTCCTTGTAATTTTCTTAAGATTTTCCTTACCTTCTTAATGATGAGAATGCAGTATAGAATATCTATAACGTACAAAATATGTGTTAGTAGACTGTTTAAGTTATCCATAAGGCTTCTTGTCACAGGGTTTTAGTAAGTGTTTCCACTTAATTGATTACTTAATTAAGTAATTAAGGTCTTAACCCTCACGTTGTTCAAGGGTCAGTTGTGTAGTTTAACCTGCCAACATCGGACCTCACAGTCTTCACAAGTATAAAAACCCATTTTCAATGATTTAGTCACTTTCAGATAAATACTCTGCCTTTCAGGCCAGTGGGCACATGTAAAGGTGCTCAAGTTCAAACTGGAATGATCTATCACCTCAACCTGTTGGAATGGTCATTATCAGAAAGATGAGATAAGAAATGTCAGCATGGATGTGAAGAAAAAAGAGAACCCTACTATTGGTAAAATTGTTAACTGGTGCAGCCACCATGGAAAACAGTATGGAGGACCCAAAAAACTAAAAGTAGAACTACCCTAGGATCCAACAGTTCCACTCCTGGGAATATATCCAAAGGAAATGAAAACACTAACTTGAAAAGATAGCAGCACCCCCTTGTTCACAGCTGCTTTGTTTACAGTAGCCAAGACTTGGAAACAACCTAAGTGTCCGTTGATGGATGTTGTGGTCTATACCTAGACCATGGAATGTGCTTCAGTGTCACATACACACAACCAGGAAATCTTACCATTTTCAGTAACATAGATGGACCTTCAAGGCATTGTACTAAGAGAAATGAGCCAGACAGAGAAAGAGAAATACTGTACGATTGAAAGACAAATACGGTATGATCTCTTATGTGGTATCTAAATATATATGTATCTAAATATACAAGTAATCCAAATATACCAGAGACCAGACTTGAGAATTTCAGAGGCAGAGGTTTATGTGGATGAGAAATGGGAGGAAGATGGTCAAAATGCACAAATTACCAATTAGAGGATAAATAAATATTAGGGACAGAGTTTACAACATGAATACAACTAACATTGCTGTAGGATATATAGGAAAGCTTAAACCAGTTTAAAAAGATTAAACCATGAGGGGAACCTGGGTGGCTCAGTGGGTTCAAACCTCTGCCTTCAGCTCAGATCATGATCCCAGGGTGCTGGGCTCGAGCCCGTGTCTGGCTCTCTGCTCAGCGGGGAGCCTGCTTCTACCTCTCTCTCTGCCTGCCTCTGTGCCTACTTGTGATCTCTGTCTGTCAAATAAATGAATAAAATCTTTAAAAAAAAAAAAAAGATTAAACCATGAGACTTCTCATTACAAGGAGCACTCTTTTTTTTTTTTTCTTCTTTCTTTGCTTTTTCCCGGATCTATATGAGATGATAGATGTTAACGGAACCTCTTGTGGTCATCATTTCACTATACCTGTCAATCACACCATCATGATGTATATTCCTTAAACTTACACAATGATGGATGTCGGTTATTTCTTACTAAAAAGGGCTGGGGGGAGAATTCTGCCTTTCTGATCCTTTCATCTTGTTCTCATTTTCTTCAAGATGAGGTCATGATATAACAAGTCTTTCAGTGTTCTTAAAGTCACAGAGAATAAGAAGGCCTTGAATCTCCTTTTGATTCTGAGCACCCCTCTCATCTTTGCCATGTTGTCCTTGGTGTAGTCCAGAATCTGTGCTTGTGATCAGTGAGATGTGACTTTCTGGCTGGTCTTTGCAGGGGACAGTATTGAGGCATCTACTTTTAGATGCAAACTATTTGTCCTCAGTCAAGAAATCCTTCTTTGAATCTTTTTCAGCCTGTCTTTAAACCTTGTAACCTCTCCACGACCATGCTAAAACTTCTGAGTATCTTACTTTATCATCACACATATATTTTCTGGGCTTCTTGACAGAGACTGTCATCTTACCTATTGAGCAACCGAGGTGGGCACTGTTGGATTTTTGTTGTACAACATGCTGGGAATCCAACTATTGGGGTAGTACTTTCTAGCACTTACTGAATTAAATTTTCTAGGGAGAGTTACTATGTTTATCAACCTTTGTAGTTTTCGTCTTAAATATATGAAGCCTTGTTATAGAAATAATCAGAAGCATCTATGTTGTGATTAGTGCTGCCCCATTTGTTAATTTGTTTTGCAAATGAAGGGCTAATGAATTAAATGGAGGCAGCTATCAATTTTTCTTAAATGATGCATTTTATTTTTTCAGACAGAATTTTTTTAAAAGATTTTATTTATTTATTTGACAGACAGAAATCACAAGTAGGCAGAGAGGCAGGCAGAGAGAGAGGGGGAAGCAGACTCCCTGCTGAGCAAAGAGCCCCATGTGGGGCTCGATCACCTGAGATCATGACTTTCAGACAGAATTTATACCAGTGCTCAATAAATACTTTAATTACTGTCCACTTATTAAACCATGAAAATCTTTATTCAACAAGTAAAAGTAAATTCAAAATTATTATATATAAATGGAGCAACAGGTTGAGCCTAAAACCTGTAAAAACTGAAAGTCTGGTAAAATGGAAACACACAATACCACTGAAGTATGCAAAATACAAAGTACATAATATACACAAGAGGAAATCTGGCAAGGTCCATTACTTAAATTATTTTCTAGATTCTGACACACCAAGGTGAAATTTTGGTTTCTAAAAGTTCTAAATGGAAACCCCAGTAACCTAGAAGATAGTTTCTAAGAGTTACAGGAAACTCTTATTTTCCATTTCTATCATTTTAGTCCAAATGGGAAATTCTCCTCTGCCCTGTTTTTCATTCAAGTTGTTCTCATTTATCCAAATTTATCCCTCGTATAATATTTTCTGTTTAGAAATACTCTAAGAGATTCCTTCTTGAGTCCCACAATTTCACTAGAAGTAAGAATGTCATTTTCCTCCCGCTGTACAGATGAAAACAAAGTATTATGTGATGAGTTTACATTGTTGGTTCATATAAATTAATGGAGCCAAAATAAGAAAATAAGCTTAAGTCATGCTATTACATATAAACTTTTTACATCCTCTCTTTGATCTCTTTCACATACCAAATCCAGCATCATCTTCAAACTGAAATCACTCTCTACCTCAGATGTAAAATGCTTCTTCTTTTTTTCAGGCCAGCTTTTCACTGATTTTCTCAGTGTGGCTTTCATTGACATCTTTTTCTATGTGAACATCATTAGCCTGTAAAATGAAATTATTCCTCAGTCTTAATTGTATACAGCATGCTATAACAACTTCATCCTAGAATTATAAGATCAAATGCAAATTATATGTTCTGCTCAGAAACTGAAGATTTTTCCCAATTCAAGGACTTGCCACCCATGTGCTTTCCCTTATCATACAATGCGATAAAGTAATATCACTTACCACGCTTAAACCACACCAAAGCAGAGTATAAGATAGTTCCTTAAGAGAGACATCCCTATATTTCCTCTGTTTTTAGAATTTCCATTAAATTGTAATGGATTTTATGTACTTCATTGACAAAGAGAGAGTCATTGCTTATCTTTCTCTAGAAGACAAGTGGAAAGAAGCAACAGGGCACAGTGATCTAAGAGCCAAGAGATAAAGATGTTAATTTCCATTCTGGCACTGACTTCCTTAATAACTGTGAGATACCATATGAGCCTCCGTTTCCTCAACAGCCAAAGAGTGGAACTGGAACAGCACCACTTACTTCAGCACTGTTCACGGGGTCAAAGGACAGGACTTATTTGACACATCTTTGAAAATGACAGAGCGCTTTGGAGAAGGATCATATTCATAAAATCACATCTCTGCTCTATTTCAGCTCTCACTATCCATGACAAAAAACGAACAAAAGAAACAACAAAGAGAACACTCTCACACTTGCTTCAAATCTTTACATTCTTCTCTCGCCTCTTGGCGGCGGACTTACATGTCATGATCTTTATCCAGGAGATTTGCCCATTTGGCATTCTACTCTTTTCTGCCATCCATAAATTACTTTGTGGAAGCTCTCTTTCTGTTACCCTTCCCCTGCTCAGCTTAGCCCAGCTCCCGTTCCTGCTGCTGTCTCCTCTATAGTTTTCATCTAGACTTAAAACTGTATGAGGTGGGGCGCCTGGGTGGCTCAGTGGGTTAAGCCTCTGCCTTCAGCTCAGGTCATGATCTCAGGGTCCTGGGATTGGGCCCCACATCGGGCTCTCTGCTCAGCAGGAGGCCTGCTTCCTCCTCTCTCTCTGCCTGCCTCTCTGCCTACTTGTAATCACTGTCTGTCAAATAAATAAAATCTTTAAAAAAAAAAAACTGTATGAGGTAATTATATATGTATTTTCCATATTCTTCAAGATTCAGTTCTGAGAGCTGGAAAGTTATCTATCTTATTCATGGTTGTTTCCCCCTGCCCCATCACATAGTAAAGCTTCCTAAAAAAGCACAAATAACTACAATAGATTATGAGTCCATAGAATTTTCTTTATTACTTTAAAGAGGTAGCCAAATAAATTTAGGAGGTAGAGCTTATAAGAGGAGTCTCCTCTAATTTTTTCCATAGTATACTTTCTTTAAAAAAGATTTTAGGGGCACCCGGGTGGCTAGTGGGTTAAAGCCTCTGCCTTCACCTTGGATCATGGTCCCAGGGTCCTGGGATGGAGCCCCACACATTGGGCTCTCTGCTCAGTGGGGAGCCTGCTTCCTCCTTTCTCTCTGCCTACTTGTGATCTCTGTCTGGCAAATAAATAAATAAATCTTTAAAAAAATTAATAAAAATAAAACAATAAAAAAGATTTTATTTATTCATTTGAGAGAGAGAGACAGCATAAGCTGGGGGAGGGGGAGAGGGGCAGAGGGAGAGGGAGAAGCAGACTCATTGGGGCTTTATGTGGGGCTTGATCTGAAGGCAGACCCTGAACCATCTGAGCCCCCCAGGTGCCCTACTAGCTTATATTCTGAAAACTAGAGATTCACCTTTTTGGCGGGGGTGAACTCTCTATCACTTTATGACGAATTATTTAATAGATTATTGAGGAATAATTTATATACAAAAATATTGCACAAATTCACTTTTTTAAAAAAGATTTATTTATTTATTTATTTATTTATTTATTTGACAGAAAGAGATCACAAGTAGACAGAGAGGCAGGCAGAGAGAGAGGGAAGCAGGCTCCCTGCTGAGCAGAGAGTCCAATGCGGGACTCGATCCCAGGACCCTGAGATCATGACCTGAGCCGAAGGCAGCGGCCCAACCCACTGAACCACCCAGGCGCCCCACACATTCACTTTTAAATGCACAACAAAAAAAGGACTAACAAAAAAACAAGTCTTTAGTCCATCACAAGTATAATACTTCATATTTCACTTATTGAATAAAGTTATCAGAATTTTTCCTTGGCCCGGTAAGTCACATTCAGAACTCCATTTTACCTTACCATCTTTGTTTGAGGAGTTCAGTACACTCCCTGTAAGTCTATTCATATTTTCTTAGAATATTTTCTTTTTAAAAAAATTTTATTTATCGGGACGCCTGGGTGGCTCAGTTGGTTAAGCAGCTGCCTTCGGCTCAGGTCATGATCCCAGCGTCCTGGGATCGAGTCCCACATTGGGCTCCTTGCTCCACGGGGAGCCTGCTTCTCCCTCTGACTCTGCCTTCCACTCTGTCTGCCTGTGCTCGCTTTCGCTCGCGCTCTCTGACAAATAAATAAATAAAATCTTTAAAAAAAAAAAAAAAAAAAAAAAAAAAAAAAAATTTTATTTATCTGACAAGTCACAAGTAGGCAGAGAGGCAGGTAGAGAGAGGAGGAAACAGGCTCCCTGCTGAGCAGAGAGTCCCATGCAGGGCTCAATCCCAGGACCCTGAGATCATGCCCCTCTTAGAGTACTTTCAAAATGCTTTTCATGGGGATACCTGGGTGGCTTAGTGGGTTAAAACCTCTGCCTTCGGCTCAGGTCATGATCCTGGGGTCCTGGGATCAAGCCCCGCATCAGTCTCTCTGCTCTGTGGGGAGCCTGCTTTCCCCTCTCTTTCTGCCTGCCTGTCTGCCTACTTGTGATCTCTCTCTCTGTGTCAAATAAATAAATAAAATCTTTTTAAAAATGAATTTCATGAGCCTCTATATTCTCTATGAAATTGTTTTGTGGAGTGGAAAATAGTTATCACATCAGTGATTAAAGTTTCTCCAAGAGAACTTAATTTTCTAGTTCCAGATAACAAACACAGTCATATTCAAGGATAAGACCACGAAATTTCTTTGCCTCAATCAAATCCTAGCATCCCTGTGGCCCAAGTTCACTGGGAGGTGTTACTGGTGCAGTACATGGGACATACTGATCTTCACAATCACTTTATCACCTTTCCTGTTTTCTGAGCCATAGTGATGGTGTTCCTGCTGGGCAGAATCTTTTTTTTTTTTTTTTTAAGATTTTATTTATTTATTTGACAGAGATCACAAGCAGGCAGAGAGGCAGGCAGAGAGGGGGAGAGGGGGAAGCAGGCTCAGCGCCGAGCAGAGAGCCCGATGCGGGGTTCGATCCCAGGACGCTGGGATCGAGACCTTAGCTGAAGGCAGAGGCTTTAGCCCACTGAGCCACCCAGGTGCCCAGCAGAGTCATTTTTAATCATGTTTTCGATGTGCTATTTTCTGCCATGCGCTCAATTATCATGTATAGGAGCCCTTGCTGCTTTATTCCCTTGAATATGTTTGGAAATAGAGTCTCCTGGCCTAGGCTTTCTGTTTTCTCTTTTTAAATTTTTATGTGTTTATTTATTTTACCTTGTGCCAAGTACTTCACCATCAGGACAGCTCAAAAACTGACATCAGTCGAACTGAGGTCTGAAATTCAATATTTTTGTTCTGAAACATGCGGTGTATTTTAGGAAGAAGTAAGAGGCGAGACACGGGAATTACCATATATTTTCTTAGTTCCTGACCATGTGAATTCTGAATCAGCATCTTTCCCCTGATATTGAACAGTTCTCCATTTACTGGTTTTTGTAATTTTGTAAGCAATGTGCAGCTGTTTCATGGCATGGAGGTGGGAAGAAGATTTACCACGTACTGTAAGACTGGCAATCTATGCACTGGCTAGCTTCCCTTCATGATGCTTACTGTGTACTCCTCGGCATTGCGTGGAAGTGAAAACATTCATTGTTCACTTCTGTGGAACTTCCATTTTTGTCAAATTCATCTATATAATTAAAATTTTTACCCACTCACTGAACCTCTCTGATTCCCCCAAGAAATCAGGAATATGTTTCTCTGGTCTTTTAATTAAGCCAAAATAGAATAGTGGTATTTTTAGAAGTTAAAGGAATCTGAGAATCTGGAAATGTCAACTCTCTAGACAGACACTCAAATCAACTTCCACATACGCTTTTTTGATTGAAAATAATTAAGCCAAGTATATTTTTGTACTCCCCCTTTCTAGTGCTCTTGTTCTCAATATATGTATGTGTGCCTACACACCCCTTGCGCCTTTTGTTCCTCGGTGCCCACGGACGATATGCTCCTGCTGTTTCAAACCCTTCTCCGTGGGACGCCTGGGTGGCTCAGTTGGTTAAGCAGCTGCCTTCGGCTCAGGTCATGATCCCAGCGTCCTGGGATCGATACCCACATCAGGCTCCTTGCTCGGCGGGGAGCCTGCTTCTCCCTCTGCCTCTGCCTGCCATTCTGTCTGCCTGTGCTCGCTCTCTCCCCCTCTCTCTCTCTGATAAATAACTAAAATCTTAAAAAAAAAAAAAAAAAAAAAACTTTCTCCGCGCACAGCAGATGAAAACTACACCGAGACTTCTGACACTATACATCCCCCACACTGTTTAGAGAACTATATGTGGGTTTAGGTCTTGGCAGGAATAGAAATTCAACAACGCCACTCAGTGATACGAGATTGTCTTTACAAGGCCAAACTCTCCTGACATCAAATTTCTACTTAATATGTAAAATTAAGCAGGGTTTATCAGTTGGTTATCACGGCTTTGTATGGCAGACATAGGCCTACCCAGCATGGGATCTATGGGATTGTGTTCACTCAGCATTTAGGAAGACATACTTCATTCTTCAGTGTGTCCCATTTCATATGGCCCATTGTCCTCTGCTGTGCTGAGGCAGAGCTGTTGTTCTGCATTATCAGCTGTATTTCCTATGCTGTCACCATCTGGAGGAGGAGAAAGAAAAAGGAAGCAGTAATGTAATTTTTTCTTATCTAGTATGTGCCCTGTCTCCAGAGAACCCCAAGACTTTAAGGTATAAGGGATATCTAGAGATCAGAAAACCTATATCCTTACTTCTGTTTGATGCTGGAATCTGCTCTGACTCATTCGCTAATTTATTCACCAATGATTTCAGCCAAACAGGATTCATGAGATTCATTCATTTATCCATTTTTTCTTTGAATATTTATTTCATACTGTGCTCTGAAGATACAATTGAGAAATAAGTAAAGATCCCAGCTTTCATGAATTTTACATTTGAATAGAAAAGAAAGACCAAAAACCAAAAATGATTAGGAAAAAGGTATGATATCAGGTATCATTAAGAGCCATAGATGAAATATGGAAAAGAATTGCTAAAGAGAATGAGGGAGCTCAATTTCAAATCAGATGATTAGGAAACACCGCACTGAAGAAGCGTCTGGGGACAGAACCCTTGGGAAGTGAGCATGAGTGTTACCCATAGAAGAACTTTCTAGGCAAAGCCAAAACCCTAACCCAAACACTTACGGATATAAAAGCTTTTCTGGTGTCTGTTGCCTGGTGTGTTTGAAGAGCAAAGGTTCAGTGTGGCTCACACACAAGAAATAAGGGAGATAAGAACAGGACATGTGGTCAGAGAGGTGATGTGATTAGAGGAGAGTGATATGCAGATCTCCTGGAACATTGTAGGCTACTGGAATGATTTTTGCTTTCTCTCTGACTAGTAGGGCAAGTCATTGACAGGTTTTGAAGGATGGAGTGTCATTATATGATTGACATTGTAAAAGACAAATGTCTATATATTTATATACTGGTGTCAGTATAAATACAGATATGGATAATTTCCTCCCAGCTAAAGTGTGGACAGTAGGTAACTGGGTTGAAATCAGAATCAGGGAACAAATGAGGAGGCCGTCACAATGATCTAGACTAGGGGCTTGGATCGTGTCACTGTGGTGGATGTAGTAAGCTACAGAAGTTTACTTATTATTTATTTATTTTTTAAGCTACAGAATTTTAAACGTATTTGAAAAGTAGAGCTGATAGGATGGGCAGCCAAAGTGAATGCTGGCTATAAAAGAAGAATTAAGGACGACACCAAGATTTTTAGTTTAGGCAGCTGAAAAACAATGTAGCTATAAGCCAGACAGAGAAGATGTCCGGGAAAGTAGGTTTTGGGAGATAGGACAAGCCTGCCTTGGAAATGTTGAGTTCAAGGTGTCTTTGACTACTTAGGTAAAGACAGTAGGTGGTATTGCACAGGTCTGGAATTCAGGGATTTAGGAGAGAAATCCAGGCTGGAGAATACTTTTAGAGTTCATTCATATTTAGATAATATTTAAAGCTGTGATTTTCAAGGAGTGGATTTAAATAAGGAAAAAAATCCAAATATTTTGTTTAAAGGTTCTGTGATGTTAGGATAATGGGAAGCTAAAAGGAATAACCACTGATGCAGAAGGGAAAACACTAGGAGGGGGAAGGGCCCCGGAACACCACTGAAGAAGTATTTTTAGAAAATGGCTATTCCTGGGGTGCCTGGGTGGCTCAGTGGGTTAAAGCCTCTGCCTTCAGCTCAGGTCATGATCTCAGGGTCCTGGGATTGAGCCCCGCATCGGGCTCTCTGTTCAGCAGGGAGCCTGCTTCCTCCTCTCTCTCTTCTGCCTCTCTGCCTACTTGTGATCTCTGTCAAATAAATAAATAAAATCTTTTAAAAAAAGAAAAAAAAAGAGATGGCTATGCCTAAAACTACTATAATGTTACATGTCAGTTCTCTCAAGTAAGAAGAGTGGGAGTGAATAATATGTAAAATTCTGCTGATAAATTCTGCTGATAAATAAAGGCTGGCAAAAGCTGAGGACTCCTGCATTTAGCAACGTGTTTCTAGGTGGTTTTGATAGAAGTAGTTGTGGCATCATAGTCTCATTGGAACATTCTTTTTTTTTTTTTTTTTTCAAGATTTTATTTATTTATTTGTAAGAGAGAGAGAGAGAGTGAGAGCAAGCACAGGCAGACAGAGTGGAAGGCAGAGTCAGAGGGAGAAGCAGGCTCCCTGCGGAGCAAGGAGCCCGATGTGGGACTCGATCCCAGGACGCTGGGATCATGACCTGAGCCGAAGGCAGCTGCTTAACCAACTGAGCCACCCAGGCGTCCCTCATTGGAACATTCTTGAGGACAAAAGGCTGCAGAGAATAAGTCTAACATATTACTTTGAGAAGACTGTTAAATAGAGCAGAGAAAGAGTGATGCTTAGGGAGAAAGGGAGCCTGTTTGTGTGTGTGTGTGTGTGTGTGTGTGTGTGTGTGTGTGTGTGTTTCAAGACAGCACATACCAGAAGTAGATTTTATTCTCTGGGAATGGTACCCTATGAAAGTCAACTCATTCCATCTTCGACCTTTCTGCCTTTTACACTTTATTTGAATCATCCCCCAACCTCTCTCACCACCATCTCTGTTAAAATCTTCCTGAATTAGTGACCTTGCTGAGTTATTTTTAACTCATACCGCCAAACCATCAATGAAGTCTTGGGTCACAAACTCCAGTTTCACTGGAGTACTGGAGTACGGGAGCACCTTAACATCTATACGAACGTCTTTCTAAACAGGAAATGCAGAGATCTCAACTCCCTTTTTCTACATCTCAAAAAATAAGCACTACAGGTAGTACAAGACAGGGATGTCTCTGTTTCAGTCAGTAGTTTAGCTTCCTTTTTACTAGTAACTCATACTTTTGGGGACACAGTGGGAGGTTGCAGTTGAGGTTCCTATGACTAAAAATGTGAATCCAGGAGTGCCTGGGTGGCTCAGTGCTTTAAAGCCTCTGCCTTTGGCTCGGGTCATGGTCTCAGAGTCCTGGGATCAAGCCCCGCATGAGGCTCTCTGCTCAGTGGGGAGCCTGCTTCCTCCTCTCTTCTTGCCTGCCTCTCTGACTACTTGTAATGTCTATCAAATAAATAAAAGCTTTTAAAAAAATAATTAATTAAAAATGTGAATCCATAATTATTTTAAACAAGCAATTTGCAATTCTCTTTGTATTATGCCACAAAAGAAATGTTTGTGAGGTAATGCCTTCTTACTCTGAAGATCAGAATACACCAAGAGGTTTTTCTAAACTATGGAAGGGACTTGGTAGTATCTACAGTTTTTGTCAATTATTGTCACAAACAATGCTACATAACAAACCACTTACTAACCTATTTACCCAGCATCCATGAGGTGGAGAAATGCTGTAGGCTTTTAGTAGGCAGGAGTACAAAGTCACTTGGCAGACAAAAACGGGAAGGTGTGAAAAATAACTCAATTCATTTTTTACCGCACTGTTGCAGTTTGCTGTGTTTTTCTAACTGGCTTGGGATATATCCTAAGTAGTGAATATTAAAAAGAAAAATGATGGTATGAGAAGTAAATTAATATAATTCTAATTATTAAATACAGAATAATGTGGTTGTGAAAAGTTCTTTAACAGAGTTCATTATCTCAACTCCTACACTGAGTTAACTGTTCTCCGTAGACAAATGTATCCTTTTTTTTTTATTGAATTTATGATCAAGTTTATATATTTATATACACTTTTTTGGTCTGCTCCTCCAGTGAACTAAAAACTCCTCAAAGACCTAAACTGTATTAATTTTGATCCCCAGATTATCACTAGCTCTTAACACACAAGAGTACTCAGTAAGTACACACCAAAGGAAAGAGGCAAGAAGGGAAATGTTCAGTAAGCAGGAGCCAAATGACAGGAAGAGAGAGGGGAACACAGAGTGGTGGGCTCTGAGGTGAGAAGGAATGTGGTATGCAGACCTGGAAGCAGGCTGTCCAGTCCAGTGTAATTCGCTGACAGGAAAAACAGAAAAAAAATTTAGAAATAACCCATACTCTGAGGGCACAAGGATGCAAAGGTCATTTTCAAAAGTCTTAATGGCAGTGAGATTCTACTGCTATGTTCTATAAGAGAAAGTTGTGTGATGAGATTTCTCTTAAAAAACAACAACAAAAAAAATAGTACTCTGGTGTCTCCCACAGAAGTTCTGGGAAGACATGGCCCTGAGCACATACCCAGGTGTACACACATTTCTCTGTCACTTCTCCTGAGCCAACCACCTCAGGGCACGGGGCAGGCGTGGAGCTTGGAGCACATTCCACGGAAGAGCTGGTGCTGGTCTTCCCTCCAGCAGGGTCTGGAGAGTACTATCCAAGGGAGCTTGACTGGACTGTGTGTAGGAGTTTGAGGGGCCCTCTGGGAGTTAAGGAATTACCAGCTGCTTGGGCTGGCTGGCTTGTGGGGCTGCTTCTGAGTTTGGGAAAGCTCTGAGCTTTCCCCTGATGCTCCCACTGCCCAGCCAGGTCTCAGGAGAAAGGTCTTTCTCTTCCCTGCAGAAAACAAAGCACGTCACATCCCACCAGGCACATTATGGCAACTGAAAAATGTTTACCAGAATAACACATTCAAGTTCATAAATGGTGGGACAAAACCACTTGGCTCATAAAATCAAGTGGAAATAATATTTTAAAGTATTAAGAATGATATAAAACACATGAAGGAAAAGATGAGATTTGGAGAAAAAAATCTGAAAACAAAATAGGATGATACTCAGATTTTCATGAAGAGAATTGGGCAGGCTATCAGAGTTAGCTAAAAAACAGTAATTTCCCTGACCCCAAGAGAAAACCAAATAGGCACACTCAAAGAGAAAGAATATTAGTCCCAAGAGAAGTCTGCCGGCCTTGTTCTCCACCGAATCCCCAGAGCAAGAAAAGTGCCTGGCACACAGTAAGTAGGTCCTAAATGGAGTTTTCCTTTGAGAATAAACTTGAAATTTGCTTCTGGCTAAATTTGATGAAATGCTTTGAAGGCATGATGTTAAATTACATATAATCTACTTAGGGTAAAAGGGATCAAAATGGAGAAAAAAGTGCAACTGTAGTTAAAAATGAAACAAAATGGAACATTAGGGTTTCCTTCAGTATGCCTCAACATTTGACTGTTAACCAAAAGGTAGGAAATTATTACTGATCACTCAAGCAGGCCATAAATATCAGTCATGGTGATGCCATAACGAACTATCAGAGTCAAAAGTGATTGGAAGGTATATTTAGACTAAATTTAAAAAGGCTTAAACAAAAACTTTGTTAATACTCATATACTTGGCACGTGATTGCAGAAATAAATGTGTGTTATTTTTAGCAAAGAAGTTCATATTTAATAGAATAGTTTGCTTTTATAATCTCCAAATACTTGTTAAATGTCAAGTAACGAGCTTTGTGTCAGCATATAGCCATTAATGCTATGGGAGTGGAGAGGTTGTCAAGGAAAAAAAATGCATTCATGTTGGTTTACCCTGAGTAGAATGTCTCCTGTCCCTTGAAAGAGACAGCATGCTAACAGGAGTAGAAAACTGAATTTCATGATCTCTGTGTGACTTTCTGTATGTACAATGGTATGTTTTTTTGTTGATGACTGCGGTATGTAAGGATGATCGCTACTTAGATTCTTGGAAATTTTACAGAGCAGTTTCTTCACATTCTTTGGGATTTTAGTAACATTTATACTAGTCAAAAAACCATAGATCACTATCTGAATATTTTTTTAAAAATTTATTTGACAGACAGAAATCACAAGCAGGCAGAGGCAGGCAGAGAGAGGAGGAAGCAGGTTCCCCGCCAAGCAGAGAGCCCAATGCGGGGCTCAATCCCAGGACACTGAGATCATGACCCGAGCCGAAGGCAGAGGCTTAACCCACTGACCACCCAGGTGCCCCACTATCTGAATATTTTTTAAGTGAACCATTTGTAGAAAATCCCCAAACACATACTGCAAACTGTATAAAAGAAGTATCACATTCTCCTTCTCTGAATATGTTTGCCAGTAATTCCAGCAACTTTTGTATGACTCCCATTTTCCTTTGATATATAATGAAGTATAAAGGGGCACCTGGGTGGCTCAGTGGTTTAAACCTCTGCCTACAGCTTAGGTCATGATCTCAGGATCGTGGGATCGAGCCCCACATCGGGCTCTCAGCTCAGCAGGGAGTCGTCTTCTCCCCACCTCCTCTGCCTGCCTCTCTGCCTGCTTGTGATCTGTCAAAATCTTTTTAAAAAGTATCTTTTCATACATCTCTCAGGACAATGAACATCTTTAAGGCTTTAATGGGACAGAATCACTCCTATCCTATTTTTTAACATGGTTCTAATAGTAAAGTTTGACTCATTTTACTCCCGCCAATTTTTTATCACCCATCACATTGTGTAATGCTAATTAATTCCAAATGATGAACTGTCCCACTGTGTGAGCGTGCAAAGGGGCCAACTCAGGGAGGCCAAAAGAACACTTTATTGGTACTATGTACTCATCTGGGGAAGGGTTGCTACATTGTTCTATAACACTTAATTTATCACATTGCTTGGAGCACAGACTGTACGTTTTGAGGTTTGCTCTGTGAAAACACGCCCTGCAGCACCATTAGGCAAATGAGAGACTATATGGAAAACAAAATGAAAACTTTGACCCTTTGAAATCCTATTCCACTATTGAGGGAACAGAAGGCAAGCAAGTACCAATCACAACCTGACACCTGCACCCTCCCCCCTAGCCCTCCACTCCTGGGGGTGGGGGGACATGGGGGACCCTCTTCCAGGAATCTCCAACTATCTTGATGTTAATACCTTGCTGGAGGGAAAAACCTTGAAAATGGCAAGGCCTCTGGTATGCCGTTTCTTATAGGTCCTCTTTAGCATATTAAAGTTCTTCAGAAATCTTCCTTTTCCCTTGCCTCCCCCCAAACCCATAGTTTATAACCAGCTGCCGGTCATAACCCCAGTGTGGCAGCTCCTTCTGCCTATGGGTCCTGTCCCCATGCTTTAACAAACCACCATTTTGCACCAAAGCCATCCCAAGAATTCTTTCTTGGTCGTCAGCTCTGGACTCCACCCCACCGACCCTAACATAATCTGAAACTTCATCATTTGGTGCCTGAATGTGGGGCTTTACCTTTACAACTGGACGCTGAGCTTTGGTGCAAAATTGGTGAGTACTTTCTCTCCTCTTCCTTTACTCTCATTTCAGGGGCTTTTCAAGGAGTGTGGTCTTATTGGAGCACTTGCGTGATTGCTCAGACTGTAATCCTCTAGCCCACAGCTGCTCTATGGGAAGAGAAAGCCTGCCTTTTGGCGGGAGGTTAGTACCCTAACTGGAATGGTAGTAAGACCCAGAAACGTGATGACCTCTCTTTAGTCCTGTTCATCCGTCTGCAGCTTCCAGTCAGCGAACAGGAGAAGAATGAGGCACAAAGAAGTCTGCTGCAAGAGATTGGGGAGAGCAGGGGACAACAATCGAAAAGACTGCTGCCCTGAGCAACTCCACAGTCTCTTTTATTAGATAGAAAAACAGAGGAACCGATGAAGGTCAAACATTAGTCACAGGTCTTGTGGACAAATGAGGAGGAGGATTAAGTTTATAGTTAACCAAGCACATTCAAAGGACTCATCTAACGAAGGGCACTTCTGGGAAGAGAAAGGAGTGACAGTGGAAAAGGGAAGCAGGCGGTATTTCGGTATTTCGTTCCAACCTGGGCTGACCAGGCGTTCTGGGCTGCTCGGCTTCTGGGAAACAGGCGGTGTTTGGCCTTGAGTGGGCCCAGCGTTCCCAGCGGCTCTGCCTCTGTGGGGCGGCCTTCCGCCCCTAGCGAGCCGGGCATCCCCAGCTGCCCTGCTTCCCCAAAGACCTGTTGCCAGTGTTTTTCTTAAGGCTATATCTCTTAAATGTGCTTGGTAACTAGTAAAATCCTCCAGGGGTTCTAGTTTAAGTAACGCATTGTTCTGAGGGGCAGTAGCATCTCCCTCTTTTTGTTTGTGAAGCAGTAGAAAAGTTACTTTGCAGCTTCTTGATTCTTCAGTCAAGATTTTCACGTGCTTCTGAGGACTAAGCATAAAAAGATTATAGCAATAAGAATAATCATTCCACCTATAACACCGAGACCAGTTTGTTTGACCCAAGTAGAAGGGTTTAAATCAGACAGAATATCATTAATTCTTTGAGTAAAACTCACTCCTGGAACTGATTGTAGTGGTGAGTAATACTTAGAATAGTATCTTGAAGTTGATTAATATCTAAAGTTAGATTATCACCATAATGGTTAGTTAACATGCCAGCGAATTTTGCTCCAAGATTTTTTTTTTTAAAGATTTTATTACTTAGGGGTAGTTGAAATACAATTTTAAAAAAAGATTTTATTTATTTATTTGACAAGAAATCACAAGTAGGCAGAGAAGCAGGCAGAGAGAGGGGGGGAAGCAGGTTCCCCACTGAGCAAAGAGCCCAATGTGGGGCTCAATCCCAAGGACCCTGGGACCATGACCTGAGCAGAAGGCAGAGGCTTCAACCCACAGAGCCACCCAGGCGCCCTTCTCCATGATATTTCTGATTCATTATAGGCATGGGGGGTAACAAACATTCCAGTCACATAAAATATGAAGTCTAAGCTTTATATTCTGAAGATCATCTTTTATATCTATCATGGCTGTTTCTAAATCAGAGATTCATTCGTTCATCTAATTTTTGATCTATGATCATTTGTTGATTCCAGGCTTTGCTAGCATTCTCATGCCACTTCTGTACAAACTGTGTAGTTTGTACAGTTTGATGCAAGGCTATTCCTGCAGTGGTAGCTGTAGCAGTAATGGCTATAATTCCTAAAATAGCTATTATAAGCAACCCAAGAAATCTTTTTGTTCTATGAACCCAGTCCTTCAATCCTGTTAAAAGTATGTGTACATCTGGAGAGCTTTCCCAAACACAGTGGTGTTTCACCTGTAACCAAATGCCTATTCTTCTAGCTATGAGAAGGATAGAATTGTCTGTATATACAAACATTCTCATCTACACAGGTGAACATTTTACAGCTGAGACCAACTATTTCTCTATTGCTATGATCAAAAGTCATTTTTCCAGTAACAAAAACATAGGATCTCTAACACAAGTTTTTACCCATTCTTCATCCATAAGGGGAAAAAAAAATGCATAGTTATTAGACTGATGAATGTAAAAGCCATTCCAAACTTTTATGCAATTTAAAGCAATGGTGACCGTCCATAAATTCTTTTGTCTTTTATGATAATTAACAAAAGGAGATGGCATAGAAAGTCCTTGCCCAAGCCAGACCAGAGGTGCATCTCCTGAGGTTAAGGTTTGTGGTAAAATGGGATCATCAAAAACTTGCCATTTTAAATTTTGAGAGAATCAGGGTTCCCCCAGTGCAGTTGGTGACTGCCATCCCCTGAGGGGACCAGTCCCATGCAATTCCATAGGAAACTTGAATAACAATTGTCGGAGGCAGGCCCCTGGCCAGGGAGGCCTCCGCCATTAAAAGATGGCGCCTGGCTAGTTGCCAGGTTAGGATTGCCTCGTGAGACTAAGCAGAACGCCCAAAGAGGAAGTAAACAGCATTGGTTGCTAGCGAAGTTGTTCGTTTAGGTGCACAGCCTGATTCGCTCCCTCCTGTACCCTGCTCGCTGATTGGTCATGTAAGCGTATATAAGTGTGTAGACTTGCGGAAATAAAAGAGAAGATGCATCCGAACCAGGCGTCTTGTCGTCCTTGCGGGGCGAGAGCGATAACAATACTGGAGGGAGAAGCTCGACAATCCTCCCATAAAGGATGAATTCCCTCATCAGACCACATTTGTGTTCGTTTGCATTTGGGAATAGGGGGTGCTGCTGTGTTATAGCTAGGACCCCAATATTCATCAGCTTGGAATCCTTTAGTGGAGAGTAAATGTAACTGAACTTCAGTCAGATAATTATTAGTAGGAAGGTCCACCAACCATCCCTGATCATCAGGGATAAGGTAACTGGAATGATTGCCAATACATATTGGTCTATTTTGACATCCAAAGTTAAGATTAGTATGTGTGCCCTCCTCTAAGGGCAATAGCAGCAATCTAGGATCTAAGATTCCGGGTACCCATTTCGAAGCATTTAAATAAATTGGTATTATATCTTCTCCCCACTCTACTGGACGGAGCAGGGAGGATTGGGTATGTAAGTCCAGGAAGTAGTTATTTGTGCATAACATCCAGAAAGACTTAGGACTACAGTGATGAAAAGCAAGAGGAGGACAGTCTTCCTTAGCAAGTGGTGTAGTATAAAAGCAATCCTGTAAATCTATGATACTTATTGGCCATTCGCATGGGACTAGATTAGGCGAAGGCAATCCAGGTTGGAGAGACCCTATGGGTTCAAACAGCAGGAATTACCCGCACTTAGGTCTGTTAGAAGTCTCCATTTTCCTGATTTTTTCTTAACAAAAGCTGGCAAATTCCAAGGACTATGAGATTCTTCAATAGGTCCTTTTTCTATCTGTTCCTCCATGAAGGCTTGCAAAATAAGTAATTTCTCTTGTATTAAGGGCCACTGCTCCACCCAAATGGGTTTGTCATTCTTCCAATTTAACTTAATGGGTTCAGGAGCAGGGGCCCTCAGTGAAAAATCTGGGAATCCTCCTTAGGAGAAGGTATAACCAGAGAGGCTTCCCATTGACTTAGTAAATCTTGCCCCCAAAGGTTAATGGGTAAGTCTACAATATAGGATTGTAGATAACCCTTTGACCCTTGGGGCCTTTTCAGAGAAGAATATTGGAGCTTTGACGCAGATTGCCAGCCTGTCCTAAGCCTGTACTAGTAACAGAAGAGGAATTACAAGGCCATTTCTTAGGCCAATGTAATGAGCTTATGATAGAAACATCAGCTCCTGTTACCAATTAGAACTGAAAATTCCTTTCCTTGTATTTTAAGATGACAAACTGGTCTATCTTGATAAATTTTCTCAGTTAAATATGCTCCAGCTTTTCCAGTACTCCCAAACCCATTGGAGTTTCTTTATATTTAGACTGACCCTAGAGATAGGGTAAAAGTAACAACTGAGCAATGCAGTCTCCTTTTTGAAAAGGGTATGGAGCCACAGTAGTTAACATCACTGAAATTTCACCAGTATAATCTGAATCAACAATGCCAGTTGTGAACTAGTATTCCCTTTGAAGTAATGTTAGATCTCCCCAAAAGTAACCCAGTGGTCCCCTTTGGTAGAGGGCCATAAATATTAGTTGGAATTTTAATGGGAAGCTTGGTAGGTATTAAAGGATAATCTCTGGGAATGGGGATATCTAGTCCAGCACTACCAGGCATGGCATATACAAAATTTTAAATGCTACATCTGTCCAAAAGCTGAGTGTTATGGGAGAATTGTCCCTCTTGTTTTTCGGGGCTGAGAGCTTGCTCCAAAATAAGTTTCCCTGAAGGGGCAATCCATCCTTGCTAAATTTGGAATGACATTGACTTGCCCAATGATTTCCCTTTTTACATTTGGGACAGAGACCAGGTGTTTTATTTTTTACATTTTGCGGAGGAATTTTCCTCTTTGCCTACACTGAGCTTTAGTATGCCCTGCTTGCCCACAGTTGAAACATTGTCCTTTAAATTTTCCTGTGGTCAGAGCAGCCATTGCTTGAGCTAACAAATCAGCTTTATAGGTCTCTGTTCCTACTCCTTGGCATAGCTTAATATAATCTGTCAATGTTCCCTTGCCTTTAAAGGCTGCTATCAATTTCTTACAATCAGCATTAGCATTCTCATAAGCCAACTGCTGAAGAATGGTATCCGCAGCCTCAAGATTATCTGTCTTTTGACAGCCTCTTGTAGTCTTGCAATAAAATCAGTATCAGGTTCTCTTGAACCTTGTACCATTTTTGAAAAGAAGAACACTTCTCTCCTTGGGATTCTATTCTCTCCCAGGCTTCAAACAGCAACGCCAGAACTGCTCAATAGCTTGATCATTCATTAGTACTTGGTCTTGCATCCAGGCCCATGGCCCAAGACCTATGAGCTGTTCCATGGAAATAGGAGTATTACGAGCTCTATTGTAGGCAGCTGCTGTTTCTGCATGATCTTGCCACCATGTTTTAAATTCTAAGAACTCACTTGAAGATAGAACTGTTTTTGCTAGCAATGACCAATCCGTCAGAATAAGCCGATTGCCTTCTGCGATGCCTTGAATGATTCCCATTGTAAATGGAGAATTAGCTCCATAGTTTTGTACTGCCTGTTTTAGTTCCTTCAATAATTTGAACGGAAATGACTCATGTTTGGCCTCATAGACACGATTAGGGTTGTTAGGATCATGTCCTGGAGGGACATGTTCTGTAATAACCGGGGAATTAAAATGTAAGGCATCTCGGTCTCCCACTCTCTGTGCTTCGGCTGATAGCATATACTTTTCATCTTTTTCATTAAATGGTGCCTTCTTATAGAGCAGCGGAGCTGATGGCTACAGTGCCATGGGCACCTTTTTTTTCTGTTATTGGAGGAGGAAGAGGGAGAGATTCCTCCTTTATATATTCCTTTCTGGTGGCTTTAGTAATTTCTTTCTCCTCCTGGAGGGCATGTTCAGGTTTCTCTTTTTTAGTTTCTCCTGAACATTCATTATTGCTCCCCAAATCAGGGGTTTGTAAAAGCTCCAAACCCGAGCGAATGAGGGTCCAAGTAGGCCATATGGTAATTGGATTGGCTTTCCTTTAGTATGCAGAAGTTTTAACTCATGACCTACTTTTTCCCATATTTGTAAATCTAAAGTCCCTAATACAGGGAACCAAGAGCAATGTTCTTTAATTACCTTTAAAAGTTCCTTAAGTTGGCCCCCCGCTGACTTTTGCTCCTCCTGCCTTTAGGAGCCGTCTCAATAAGTAAACGTAAGGACAATAATCGCTTGTGCTCTCTAGATTACCCATACCCTGCAATAAGTACCCACAACTCACCAGGGGGAAAAAGACACGGCCAGCCGTGCAAAACTCATGTTGGGGTTTCTTCTCCTGTTTTGTTTCTGTTCTGGTCCCTATTTGGGGACCACTTGCCGCTTCCAGTCAGTGAGCAGGAAAAGAATTAGGCACAAACAAGTCAGCTGCAAGAAAAAGAGAGCAAAGGACAGCAGTCCAAAGGACTACTGCCCCAAGCTATTCCACAGTCTCACTTTTATTAGATAGAAACAATAGCCAACAGAGGAACTGATGAAGGTCAAACATTAGTCACAGGTCTTGTGGATAAACAAGGAGGAGGATCAAGTTTGTAGTTAACCAAGCACATTCAAAGGACTCATCTAATAACGGCCTCTTCTGGGAAGAGAAAGGAGCGACAGCAGAAAAGGGAAGCAGGTGGTATTTCATTCCACCCTGAGATGACCAGGTGTTCCTGGCTGCTCAGCTTCGGGAAGCAGGCAGCGGTCGGCCTTGAGCGAGCTGGGCATCCCCAGCTGCCCATGACGAGCTGGGCATCCCCGGCTGCCCAGCTTCATGGTCATATACGTCCTTCTCCCCAAAGACCTGTTGCCAGTATGTTTTTCTTTTTCTTTTTTTTTTTTTAATTTTATTTATTTTTTTGACAGAGACAGATCACAAGTAGGCAGAGAGGCAGGCAGAGAGAGGAGGAAGCAGGGTCCTGCTGAGCAGAGAGCCCGATGCGGGACTCGATCCTATGACCCTGAGATCATGACCCAGGCACCCCAGTATATGTTTTTTCTTAAGGCCGTATCTAAATGTGCTTGGTAACTAGTAAAATCCTCCCGGGGTTATAGTTTAAGTAACACATTCTTCCGAGGGGCAGTTGCATCTGTCCTTCCTTCTTTTTTTTTTTTTTTTTTGACAGAGAGAGACACAGGGAGAGAGGGAACACTAGCAGGGATAGTGGGAGAGGGAGAAGCAGGGCTCAATCCCAGGACCCTGGAATCATGACCTGAGCCGGAGGCAGACGTTTAATGACTGAGCCACCCAGGCGCCCCTTTATTCCTGTTCTTGGGCTTGGGACAGCCACCTAAGTCATCAGGGACTGCTGCCAATCTTAACTCCTGTGTGTGGTTTCCTCCTGATTGATCTAATGTGATCCCCTCAACATCCCTGGTCTGGCCGCTTCTGGTCACAGGACTTCCACTGGGGATGAAGGTTTAGAATACAGGTGAGATTCAGTGGGGTGGAGTCTGGAGTCAACAACCAGGAAAGAATTCTTGAGACATCTTTGGTGCAAAATGGTGATTTATTAAAGCACGGGGACAGGACCCGTGAGCAGAAAGAGCTGCTTCCCTGAAGTTGTGACCGGTGGCGGGTTAAGTACTATGGGGTTCAGGAAGGTAAGGAAAAAGGGAGGTTTCAATAGAACTTTCATATGCTAAAGATGACCTATAAGATACCAGATACCTGAGGCCGCGCCATTGTCAAGGTCGTGCCATTGTCAAGGTCGGTTTTCCCTTCTAAACGGGTATTAACATTAAGATAGTTGGGAGATTATTAAAGAATGTCACCTATGTCCCACCCAGGAATGGGGGTGAGGGGACGTTGAAGGGTGTCAGCCTTTTGCTTTGTCCTCAGCCAGGCTTCTGTTCCCTCATCCCAGGTACCCGACTGAATTAAAATCCAACAGGGACATTCCTTAGGGAAGCTGGCTGTCAGGACCACTGTGTGTGGGAATGTTGCTTAGACCATGATGGATTTCAATTTTTACTGTTTCTTGTCAGTGTCCACTACTAAGTACTTAAAGCTACAAAATTCGGTAATTTTCCCTTGTAAAAGTTTTCTAGTATTTTCCATGGGTTAAAATGACAGGGCAGTATGAAACCTTCAGGACAGACAGTGGCGTGGCATGGCAGGGCATTTCAGTACATTTCACCAGGCACCCATCTGTAGTCTAGGATGCAGTGGGGGAGGGGAAGGATACCGGCACCCCTCCAGGGCCTTTGATGGCAGGAATGCCTTCACGGGGAAGGCAGGATTGTGGTCAATAGCGATGTCTTGTTTGAGGGATGCCTCCATTCGCTTTTGACACAGGGGAACCTCTGACGTATCTCACATGGGCCGCCAGCCTGGAGTCAGGGGGATTTGATAATAGACCTTCTTTACTTTTCTGGGAGCATGGCCCCAGTAGGCTTCTCCCGTTCCCAAGGACTCTACCTTGGGGTGCCTTTTAACCCACTGGAAGGAAACTGCATTGCAAAACTTAGGAAAGGACTGAGCTTCTGGAACACTGCATGGCCTCGGTGGGATCTATCAGTCAGATCTCCTCAGCGGGAAATAAGGCGAACGAACCTAGGGGACCTTCATGGCTATACCTGGGCCTCCACTGCTTTACACTGGGACCCTGACCTAAGGACCTCCTGCAAATGTATTTGCCTGAGTATGTCTGGCTAGTAACCCCCTCCTGAAATACTGGATGATAATTATGTACTAAGCCACCTCCTGGTAAACCCAGGTTGCTGGTGGATATGCAGGCCATCCCTAGTAAAGGGAACTCTGACTTTCTCTCTCTCTCTGTTCCTCCTAACAGATGTGGGGGCTTCTCCTTCACTAACTTCCTGGGTTGATGGCTATAACTAGAGCCAACTGGGGTTCATCTCCCTTTGGGACAGAGACATTAAGGACTATTCCCAAGCAGCTGCCCAAACTCCCTTCGTTTCAGGGAAATTCCCTCTTCTCTGGCCTGATCTGGACTGCCTAACCCTCCCCCACCCCCCTTGCTGGCAGGAAAATATGGTGTTTCCTCCTCTCTCGGAGCTGATGAGCTCTGAAACAGAGAACCCCTTCTCTGCCTTCTGGCAGCACTTTGTCTCTTCTGTCTCCCCTTCCCCTGTTTCTACACCAATGTGGGTACCACCTGCGTGACCAGCCTCTAGACCGTCCTTGGTGCCTCCATGGCTCCTCCTCTCTTCACAGTCAGGGAGCAAGAAGAGCACCCCCTGGACCTCATACCTCCACTCCAGATCTCCCACCCATGTCTCAGGTAAACTCTGGACGTGGGGTGGACCCAGGTGGAATTCCATCAGTACTTGAACTAAGTCTTTTTGGTTAATTAAGATAGACGTGTCTTTAAAGTTGCCAACATTGAATGTGAAACTTACTGTTGAGGTTTGCTGAAAGTCAAAGAAGCTAATATCTCTGTTGCAATTTGTTAGCAAAAAGATGACTAAACTGATGATTCAATGTCTGTCTCAAAGTTTTCATGGGTAATTGTTCAGATAGTTTTCAAAGTCATTGGACTTGGATGATAAACGGAATTAAATTCATTGGACATCTAGGTCTTTTCCAAAGAGCGTAAAGTACTAAGTCATTAATTACTGGACATAGGTTGGTGCTTTTTACTTCTTATTGCAAAGAAATGAAGGATATTTAAATCTGTTGGTAAACAAGTTTTGTGGTTAATGGAGTCACAAATTTGCCATCTAATGAATGCCGATGTAATCATTCACAATTGGTTTTTCCTTAGTCTTCACTGGAGATTAAGGTTTCTAAAGAATGCAAAATTCTAAATGACTAATGGGAATGCATTTTTGTGGAAGGTAAATGGTAATTTTGTCCTAAATAAGATGGTTGTTTGGAAAGATGGCTTGGGACAAAATCTGAATGCAAAGGAAAGTTGTAGAAGGTTTGTGAAAGAAAAATTTTGGAACGGAATTTTAGGTGTGGTCAGGGCAGACTAAGATGAACATAAACAGATTTTAAAGTAAACTGACATAAGATTGAAGTCTGCTTTCTCTCTCTTCAAATTTTGCACCAAGACGTCTCGAGAATTCTTTCTTGGTTGTTGGCTACCACGGAGCCTCACTTATATTCTAAGACTTCATCACTGAAGGTGATATAATACCTTTGGCAAGAATGGAGGCACATATAACACCGTGTATGGGAGCACGCAGATAGAAGATCCAACAGGGAACTTTTGCAAAATGCTAATGCAGCTTATTCTGATTAAATATTAGGGGTTTGGGGAGGCACCTGGGTGGCTCAGTGGGTTAAAGCCTCTGCCTTCGGCTCAGGTCATGATCCCAGGGTCCTGGGATTGAGCCCCGCATTGGGCTCTCTGCTTTGTGGGGAACCTGCTTCCTCCTCTCTCTGCCTGCCTCTCTGTATACCTGTGATCTCTGTCTGTCAAATAAATAAAATCTTTTAAAAAAAATTAGGGTTTTTTTGGGTAGGAAATGTTTATTAAGAATGTTCTTTTCATAAGCATAATGACATTGCGTGCTTTTTCTCCCACTAACAGGTTGTTTTTGTTGTTGTTGTTGTTGTTGTTTTTAAACATTTCCATCTAGTTTCATTTTCTGGTTCAATGATAAAGAGCTCCCTAGTTAGCCCCTTTTTAGCCTCTAATGCCCTGCAAGCTGATCTCCAGTTGGGGTTATGTAATCAAAGCAAAATAAAACTTTAAGCTATAGTCACATTTGGGCAGGCCTTGTAATTTCATATTTTATTTACTTATATTTATCTCCCTTTCATAAAAATACTGTACCAACAAACCAATATTCCTGTTTTTTAACTCAAACCAATGCACCCTCCCAAAAACCAAACTCTGGACTACTTTTCTCAAAGTGTTTCTAGAGAACTCCAGTTGTTGCTATTCCTTTCATGGATCTTTTTAATTTTCCACTTCAGGCCCCTGGGCAAATGCTAGAGCCCCAGGCAAGCTTGAAATTAATCACTACTACTGTTCAGATCCCTTTCCTCTTGTCCTAGGATTTTTTTTTTTAAGATTGACATTTATGATGCCTTCTGCATCCCCCAGTCCTACCTGTACCCCTGTACTCCCAGCCTGGATGGGACACTCTCCACAACTTCCTTTATGAGTAGCAGGAAAACTAGTGATTGTCCCCCTATTAAATATCCCAGATCAAATTCAAATTATACTGTCCACTTAATCTAACCTAGGAAAGCACTTCTTTGCATTTGGGAGGATGTGAAATGCCTAAGATTACTGTGTGCCTTCTTAAAATGCATGTTCACTTTAGTACCATTTTTTGTCTTAGAATGTGACCTTGGATAGGACTAGTTAGAGCCGATAATTTCAAAGCATTTAGACTTTGTGCCATAATTTAGATCACAATATAAATGTAGCCACCATCTCTGCCTCATTAAAAGGGCATTTCTGATCTTTTTGCCTGCTATCTGAAAAGCGAATAAAAAGACAAATCAACGAGAGTGGAGGAAAGTTGACAAAGAAGTAGAGAGTGGTGGTCTGAGTCTTATGAAAACAATTCTTACCTTCCTTGGTGCCACAGAAAGGATCCTCCATAGGACAGTGCCAGGTACTGTTGGGGCAAATGGGGAGCCAGAAATCAGCAGGAATACCCGGCTTGCTAAAATCTAACACAGAGGGCGCTGGGGGTGATAGAAGGTTTGGGAGGAGGGGGATGCCTTTGGAATGCCCTGGCCTGCTCCCCACTCTGCTGTGGGAATGCCGCGGGGAGGGGCTTTCCCCAAAGCTCTGTTAGTCCAAACAGCTGCCAAGCGACCTGAGAGATGGATGCTTTGGCCCCTAGGCTATGTTTGAAATGGGTAGAACAGGAAGATGAGCATATTGCATCTTTCCTGGAAACAGCTCCTCCTAGTGTCAGTGAGACCTCTTGTTGAGAAACAGTGGTAAGGATTTGTGATTATCCTGAAGGACCCCTAAAGCGGGAGCAAAGGAAGGCAAAGGGTCTCCAAGCCTTGATCCCCTTGCCTTGCCTCTCTGCAACAGCAATGTCTGGAGTAATCTTTCATCCGTCGGCACAGGGATTGCTGTCCATTCCTGGCAAGGTACTACTTTTCTGAAATCATGCGTTCTCATGAATTTTTTGAAGTATAATTAATATGCAGTCTTATATTGGGGCGCCTGGGTGGCTCAGTGGGTTGAAGCCTCTGCCTTCGGCTCAGGTCATGATCCCAGGGTCCTAGGATCGAGCCCCGAGTCAGGCTCTCTGCTCAGCGGGGAGCCTGCTTCCTCCTCTCTCTCTGCCTGCCTCTCTGCCTACTTGTGATCTCTGTCTGACAAATAAGTAAATAAAATCTTTTAAAAAAAATGCAGTCTTATATTAGTTTCAGAGATACAATATAATGGTTCATCAATTCTGTACCTTGCTCCATGCTCATGAAGATTGGTGAACTCTTCCTCTCTTTTCCCTCCCACTTCCCTCTGGAAACCACCAGCCTTTTCTATTTAAGAATCTTTTTTGTTTATTTTTCTTTGTTTGCTTCTTAAATTCTACATATGAATAAAATCATATTTGTCTATCTCTACCTTATTTCACCTAGCCTTATTCCCTCTGGGTCCATCCTTTTTTTTTTTTTTTTCAAACAGGAAGATCTCCTTCTGTTTTATGGCTAACGAATATTACATTGTACATATATGTCCCATCTTCTTGATTCATTCATCTAGCAGTGGACACTTGGGTTGCTCAGCAACAAAACAAAAAGGCAACCTCCTCATTGGGAAAAGATTATTTGCAAATGATCTATCCGATAAGGGGTTAAGATGAAGAGGATAATGACCCAGAGCAGGCCCAGGCCAGGAGGCCCCAGAAAATGGCAAGTTACTAACAATAAGCTAGAGATAAGCAATACTTTTACCGGCAGCAAGAGCTCACCAGCCCTTTCTGCTTCTGTGAACAGGCTTCCTCCTACAGGTTCCCTGCACTCCTGTTCTGGCCCAAAGCAGCCCCTGCTCCCCTGGTTTAAACCCACCTCCCAAGAGTCAGCATAGTTCTAGGTACCTGACTGCCTGCACTCCCCTATGAAAGCCTTGTGACCCCCTTGCCTGGGGCCCAGAGTTTGGAGCATGAGCTCATCTGGATCCCCTGGCATGAAATAAATCCAAGTACTCCTACTTCTCCAAGTGTCCCTTGATCTCTTGCTGGTCTGATTTTCACTTTTCTGCAACAAATATCCAAAATGTGTAAAGAACTGATACAACTCAGCTCAAAAAATCCAATTACAAATGGACAGAGGAGCTGAATAGACATTTTTCCAAAGGCAACATACATATGGCCAGCAGAGACATGAAAGGATGCTTAACATTGCTCACCGTCAGGGAAGGCAAATTAAAACCATGGAGAACTGTCACCTCACACCTGTCAGAATAGATAATATAGAAAACACAAGACACAGTGAGTGTTTCTAGGATGTGAAGGAAAAGAAGTTGGTGCACCATGTGGGAATGCAAACTGGGGCAGCTACCAGGAAAAACAGTAGGGAGGTTCCTGAAAAAAATTAAAACTTGAAATACCATATCTTCCACTAGTTAGTATTTACCCAAAGAAAACAAAAACACTTACTTGAAAAGATACAAGTTTTCCTGAATTTTTGACCAATAAGTTATTCTATAAAAAGTGTTCAGGTGTATTAGGATTCAGCAAGCTAGAAGTCAATAGAGTTGTCAATGAATGACGAGATTCATAGATTCCACAGAACTTTGTGGATCTGGAGGTTTTCTTCTGTTAACACATTTTTATTAATAAATATCAATTAATAAGAGTTTTTATTTCCAAAATTTATTTTATCCATAAAAAGTAAGGTACCTAGTAAACACAGATACTGTCTACAAAGTCAACTTGTAACTCTCCTAGAGGACTTTAACTTTTCTTGACAGTCATCATCATGTCTAAAAATAATACATTTATACTTCTAGTTCTTGGAATGTCTTTTCTTTCATTTCGTAGGTTGGATCTGCTGTTTGCTTATTACTTCTTGAAGCAACCTCCCCAAGAAAGGAATGTAAAAGAGGTAAATTTTCTGTTTTTCTGTTTGATAATGGTTTTATTCCATACCGGTATGGTTAACAGTTTGGTAGCTGATGAAAGTGCATGTTGAATCTTCTCTTATTGGTCTTTCAGTAATTGATAGTACTTTTTGAATATTATTTATATTATATTGAAAATATCTTTTATTATCTCCACTTTTACCTTCCTTGTTTTATTTCAGTCCTTCTGAAATTTCATGATAATGTATCTGTGTATGAGTCTCTTTAGAAAGTGTTAGATTCTCTATTGAGCCTTTTTCTTTTTGTTGTCACCCTCTCTTATATATCTATATTCCAAAATATTTAGTAAACTGTTCAACCTTATATTTGTTTGAATTTTTTATTTTTAATTTTTTTAAAGGTTTTATTTATTTATTTGACATACAGAGATCACAAGTAGGCAGAGAGGCAGGTAGAGAGAGAGAGAGGAGAAAGCAGCTCCCTGCTAAGCAGACAGTCCAATGTGGGGCTCTATCCCAGGACCCTGGGATCATGACCCCAGTGGAAGGCAGAGGCTTTAACTCACTCAACCACCCAGGCCCGCCTGTTTGAATTTTTAAAAATAATTTTGTCAATCATGTTTAAAAACATGATCCAGTACATTCAAGAAAAGAAATCTCTGTAGGTCTTTGAATTGTTGAATTTTTGAAGCAAAACCCTTTTTTCTGGGGACACAGAACATTTCCCATGACCAAAGTTAAAAAGTAGTAGTAGTAGTAGTCTTTGCCCTTCCTCTCCACCTCCCCTACTTCCTCCTCTTCCTCCTCATCCCACTACTGGTGATGATGTAATGCTGTTGGGGACATAAATTAATATAACCCTCCGGGAGGGCGCTTGCTTAGTAGAGACCGAAGCTTTAACAGCATGACTATGACCTAACCGCTCATACATACAGAGTCTACCTCTAAAAATGTATAACTAAAAAATTGTAAGAATACCATAGAAATGTATTCAAGAATAGGGTAACTCATGCCCAAGATTGAGAAAATATATCAATTAAGTTACACTTAGGTGCAAGTAACCAGGGAAAAGTTCCTGAATTAATAGAGTGACTTATTTCATATTAAAATGGGTAGATTTGGCATCAGTTAATTTGGTGGCTTATACATATCATTAAAGAAGTTGGATTCATTTCTCATATTGGCCTATGGTGCCTGTCTACAATTAAACTGGCAAGAATTATGCTATTATAGGAATTGATGATGAAATGCCAATAGACGCCCAGAGGTCTCCAGCTGGGTCGGTGCAGGATTTTTATAGACAGGTACAAACAAGTTTCGGGTAGGGCTGGGCTGATTGGTTGACAGTTTGAACAGGTATACCTGGCGTCAGTGGATTGGGTCAGGGGAACCCGCGTACACAAGCAGGGGTCCGCGCGAAAGCAGACAAAGGGTCCGGGTGTGAGCAGACAAAGGACGCGCGACAAAGCTGACAAAGCAATCTCACAGAAGCAGAACTGGCGGGTTAGCCCGCGGTGTGCGCGAAAAAGCAAGTGTTCATACAGAAGCGAAACTAGCTGGTTAGAAACGCACTTCTAGCTGGGGGGGTGTTTTTGGTCTCTCAATGAAACTAAGCAGGATTGAGATGAATTTCTGAAGAAGTTGTTGAGATTATGTTGGTAATTAGCATGGTGGCTAAGCTTCCCACTGGAATCGATTAATTAAAGTTTTAGAATTTTGTATGACCATACAGGAATGTATCTCACAAAGGTCTGAAGCTAGGACCCACTGACCTTTGTTTTGGGGTGACTAAATTTAACTTTATTGAATCTCAAAGAGAGTTCATAAGAGTTGGTTTGTGCTTAGAACCTAGTGCAATAGACAGATATTCAAGTCTCCAGAGCAGCTGAGACAGAGTTAGGCAGGGGTTTTGGGATGGGTGGCAGAACACAGGAGTACAAAACAGGGAAGGTAAGCTTCTAAAATCCATCCACATTCTCACCATGCATAAGTGGAATGAATCCTTGTACCTCACAAACCACTTACACCTCACATACATGGAGTGACTATTTTGGGGTTTAGACATTGACCCCTGGACAAATTCCTCTTTTGTTCAGTCATTCCCATAAGCTTACATAACTTGTCACCTTGAAAAAGTCCCATCCTGTGTCCTTCAGTGTTTTTCTATCACTGATACAGTTATCCGTGCTAATAATCATGTGGGTGGTGTACTGTGCAAGTCTCACAATTTTAAGAAAATTGTAAAATACTTAGGATAAACATTTAAGGATAGAAACTTCTTTTTTTTTTTTTAAGATTTTATTTATTTATTTGACAGGGATCACAAGTAGGCAGAGAGGCAGGCAGAAAGAGAGGGGGAAGCAGGCTCCCTGCCAAGCAGAGAGCCCGATGCGGGGCTTGATCCCAGGACCCTGAGATCATGACCTGAACCAAAGGCAGAGGCTTTAACCCACTGAGCCAACCAGGCACCCCAAGGATAGAAGCTTCTATCTTATGATATTGTGCTCATAAAATAGTGTTATTTTAAAAATTAATTGGGACTGGATGAAAAAGAGTAAGATTCAATCTTAGAACTTCAGATGAGCAGTAATCTGTGTGTACCAGAGACAAATGCTTATGTCTGTATAATTCACTGGGAGTTTCCCAAATTTAAGTGATTTGGAGAAACTCTTTGGAAAATTCTACAGGTAGAAGAAAAACATTATAGAGACAATATCAACATTTAGAGAAAATAATTTGAACTTTGCTTTTTGGTATAGGGATGTGATGATGATGATGATGATGATGATGATAAAATACCAATGGCATGTATCTGCTTAACCTCATTCATGGAGTAAGTGCTTTTGCTGTTGAAAGGAGAAATTCATCAGATCTTTAAGTGTTCGCCTTTTTAAATGCAAATGATAGTAGTGCTGAAATAGCAAACTGAATTGAGGACAATACATCACTAAGTAAGTTTTTAAATTCAAGATAAATAGGTAAAGCATAAGCAATAACAAGGACTGATCATGAGTAACATCAAATAGTCTGATTTTAGCACATTACAAAGTAAACTCAGAATTTTCGTGAGAGGAAGGGATCCAGTAGCCATCTGTGAAATTTGAAATAGTGTAACTTTTCAGCAAAGGAAGAGACATAAGCTTGATCCACCTGCCAGTGTCTCATGTTATTTTTCCTTATTTTCTTGCATTTTTCTCCAATTCCAGTAACATGAACAGATTCACAACTTACTTAAATAGCAAAGAACAAAGGATATACTCATACTCAACTGTCAGGTACAGATCAAATAATTGAGATCCTTTATCCTTTTAGAAAAATACATCTGTAAGATGTCAAAATGTCCTGTCTCTTTAAAGATAGGTTATAGAGGTGAATGGCTAAGTGCATAACCATGAGATGTCATGACCTGGGTTTGAATCATAGTCAGATGTTTACTAATCATGTAATCTGGTCAAGTCTTTTAAAATGCCTAAGCCGGGCGCCTGGGTGGCTCAGTGGGTTAAGCCACTGCCTTCGGCTCAGGTCATGATCTCAGGGTCCTGGGATCGAGTCCCTGCTCAGCAGGGAGTCTGCTTCCTCCTCTCTCACTGCCTGCCTCTCTGCTTACTTGTGATCTCTCTCTGTCAAATAAATAAATAAAATCTTTTAAAAAAAATTTAAAAAAAATAAAATAAAATGCCTAAGCCTTAGCTCATTTGTTTTTTTTTGTTTGTTTGTTTGTTTGTTTGTTTGTTTTGGTCTCTATCCATCTGTATTCATTGGGTCATTATGAGGAATAAATTAAATAATGTATATTAAAAGTTACATAAAGTTTTTGGAAAATCTTAGCAAATGGATCTAGTGTGGATCACTCTTCAGGCAAAACTTCCTGAAAACTATTGATAAACCATCACCAAAACATCATTATATGTCAAATATTTTTTTTTTAAAAATGGTAAAAAGGAAGCTCTGTCTCAAATTAGAAAGAAGAAGAGAATCTCAGAGAAAAGAAATCAAATTTCTTCAAAAAAGAATCTCAGAGAAAAGAAATTGACATTGTGTTGGGTCGGTGGGCTCTGGGAGTGCAGGAGGAACAATAGAAATGACCAGCGACTCTGGAGGCTCCTGGAGTGCAGGAAGAGCAATGGAAATGACCGCCACGGGGGGGTGGGGGGGTTGGGGGGGGGTGGGGGGGGTGGGGGGGGCTCCCTGCCACCTTCCAGCCTACCCCCCGACCCCGCCCCAGTCCTTAACCCTTGACTCTCCCACCAAAGGGATGTATGCCCAGGTCATGTCTCCATAGGTAACCCGATACATATGCAGGAGACAGATAAAAGACCCCCTCCAACTCCCTCCCAGCGCGACTTCCCCCCACTCTGCTTTCCAGAGCCGCGGAACCTCGCCCAAGGGTGCTCACCTCCTCCAGTGCTACTTTCTTGGCTCCCCTTCTCCTGAGCCCTGAAACTTCACTGGAGAGTGCCTTTAATAAACCTTGCCTTGCACCCACTTTGCCTGGTGTTGTGTTTATCTCGCCTATAAAACCTTACACATTGGTGATCCTTGCCTGGGCCTGAGGACTTGGTGTCCATGTGGACTGTGGAGAACAGTGACATGACCTTACTTGAAGGCAAGCTTGAAGCTGGCTATAAAGAAGACCGCTCACAAAGCTGGGGCACTTGAAGTGAAAGATTATCTCTAAAAATGAAGGAAAGAAGCTGTAGAATGTAATTTTTCTTTCCTTTATGCTATGAATGGGAAAAATAAAAAGATCTTTGAAAACTTGAATTCCCAGTCCTGGACCACACCTGAGAAGAGATGAGAATTCCACAAGACAAGACAACTTTAAAATATGACATAAGAGAGCCAAATCAATATCTAGAAATGAAAATACAGAGTGGTTTTTAAAATAATAAATAGCCTAAAAATTGTTAAATGAAAAAAAATTAAAGAACTGTTTGACATAGGAATACATACACATGAGAAATAGGAAGAAAAGAGAAGGTTCTAGTGTATTTATAATGGTAGTTTCCAGTTGGAGGAATACACAGAATATGGGACAGATTACAGCTGTAGAGAATGGAATGAAATTTATGGGTTTGACGAACAAAAATAAAGACCTGAATGCATAATTGAAGAATCACAAATGAAGCAGAGAAAAAACCCAGAGATATAATAGTTAAAATAAAAAAGAATAACACTTAGATGCAATATGGCAATAAATAAGAGGTCAAAAGTCCAAGTGAATACCTCTTTGATTTGCAAACAGTAAAAAAATAAAAAAATACTTAGTTTTCTATATTTTCTTTGGGAAAACATTAAACAGAGCAAAATGAAGCCATTTTTCAGGAGTAAGACACAATATTACTAATAATCTGACATTCACAGAATGAAAATGTCTTTAATAAGAAATGAGTTTTCAGTAAGAAGCAAGACAGTCAGTATAGAAATTCAGCTTCTGACCAGGATGAAATAACAGGAAACAGATCTGTGCTTCCAAGTGAAGCTATCTAAAAACAAACAAGGTTATGAAAAAGTGGTTTTCGAGACACTGGGCATTACAAAATGAAGAAAAAGGATCCCTTAGAAATGGGCTGGGCAGGAACATGAGCCCTAGAAAGACCCATTGAGACTTTTCAGTCTGGGGCATTCCAGAGGACAGACCTACATGTAGTTCTATGGGTCTCTGTGTTAGCAGTAGCTGGGAATCTGGAAAGCTAGCAAACTGAACAGAGGGTAATACATCACTAGTAAGCTTTTAAATTCAAGATAAATAGATAAAGCACAAGCAATAACAAGGACTTGTCACGAGTAACTTCAAATAGTCTGATTTTGGCACATCACAGAGTAAACTCAGTATTCCTGAGAGGAAGGGATCCAGTAGCAGCAGGGATTCACAGCAGGGAATCCTGTGAGGAAAGAGTCCCAGAGAGAGAATTTCAGAGATTGGTTGAAGGTTCCCTTGAATATTTGGCTGAGTACTTACCTGGCATGCATGTGAGGAAACTAATGACCACCAAGAAAAAAGCAGCTGGAAGAATTAGAAGGAACAGTGATTGATGTTTACACGGAACTAGGAGTAAGGCCTGCTCCCCTCAGTGATACTGGAAAACGTGGTGATTGACACAAAGTGTTTCTTTGAGTTGATGTACTAAAGCTGTAAAAATTCATTTAATGTTCTCTCTTCTCATATCCAGTATCTATCAGTTATGGGTCATTTTTGATTAGGTGATATTCGCCCTCACCCAAGGTTGTATTTTCCTGCACTCTTTCAACTTTTTTTTGGCTTTCCGTGAAGCTAGCATTACCTTTATATAAGAGGTACTCATAAATTCAGCATAAAAATTATTTTATAGCCCACTTGTGGTTGATCTGCTCATGAATCCCCAGTCCTGGACCACACATGAGAAGGGATAATCAGAATTCCATAAGACAACACAAATTTTTTTATATATTTGGATTTTATTACGATTTGAATTTAAAAAAAATTTTGGGGTGCCTGGGTGGCTCAGTGGCTTAGTGTGTCTGCCTTTGGCTCGGGTCGTGATCCTGGCGTCCTGGGATTGAGCTGCACATCAGGCTCTCTACTCCGTGGGAAGCCTGTGCCCCCCCCCCACCCCAGCCCGCCTTTGCCTACTTGTGATCTCTATCAAATAAATAAATAAAATTTAGAAGAAAAAAAAAAGAAAAGAAAAAAGTTTTGAGAAATATTAATCCAAGTGACTGCCACAGTCCTCTCTATCCCTGTCATGCTGGTGAAGTTTTAGAATTCGAGTGAGGTTCAGTGGGGTGAAGCCCAGAGCGGATGACCAAGAAAGAATTCTTGACACATCTTTGGTGCAAAATGGTGGTTTATTATAGCACAGGACAGACAGGACTCATGGGCAGAAAGCGCTGCTGTGCCGGGGTTGTGAGGAGTGGTGATTTTAAGCTAAGGTTAGGGGAGGTAAAGGAAAGGGAGGGTTTGAAAGAAGACACCCAGGATACCAGAGGCTTCGCTGTTTGTCAAGTTAAGGTGGTTTTTCCTTTCAGTAAGGCATGAACAATAAGATAGTTGAGAGCTTCCTGGAGGAATGTCACACTCCTGCCACCACCTGTCCTTATCAATGAGCTTTAGGTTTAGAAGAAATTTAACCTTTTTTACATTTTCCTCTGCCTCAGGCTCCCTCAACTGTTAAGGAGCTAAAGATGATGTTAGAGCTTCAGGAACTGAGTTATGGGTCTTTGGAAGTTAGGCTATTGGTAAGAAAGCCTCTTCCTTGTAAATCACTAGGACATTTGTAAAGTGAGGGAGACTCAGGTCTTGCAGGATTGTGATCTCTACAAGTTAACTATTTGTTTTTCCTTGAAGGCAGCCAGGAGTGCCTGAAGAATGTCACACAAGTCACAAAGGGTGGCTGGGGGGAGGTGCTGTAGGTTTCCTGCATCTCCTTAGTCCTCAGTTAGCCTTCTGTTCCCTCATCACTGCTATAAGGCTTCATTCCATTAACACCCAAGTAAACAGCCATCCTCCTGACCTATCCTCTTAATATTTGACATTCATTTTAACACTGATGTCACCCAAGTAACTTAGTCACAGATTTCTAAACAAAGTAAAAATATTCTGCTAGCCTTTAATTCACAATATGCTATTTTTAGACAAATTAAAGAACCTCTGTTTCTTACAAGTATTATGTTACTATAGTTTCTCTGTTGAAATGTGGAATATTACAGATTGCCCTTCTCAAACCTTGATGTCTAGCAATATAATTTACTGTCATCTATTCCTTACTCAAGGAAATAAAATACAAACAAACTTTATTTTGGTTTTGTCCTGTTTCTCTCCTTCCCAGTCTTCTTCAAGCAAATATCAGATTATTGATAACAATATTGCCTGTTTCTACCACAGTATTGTCTTTGCTGCCAATCTATTTCAGTGAGATAGCCAAACAGCCGGCCATAGATGTCTTCCACTTAAGGCCACTGCTGATAGTCCCATTTTATCCTGAGTAAAAAAATACTCTTCTTCTTGAACTACTAGTGTGGGACTGAGAGGAGACTGTGGTATTTAGTAAGACTTGCTCAGGGGTTGAGAGGTGAGAAGAACCTGTGTTTTTGGCCTCACAGCCTGTCTTACCTATTTGAATAACTGATAAGACACAGACGAAATCTGATTCATTCAGGTCTACAAAACTGCATGAGGGAGATTAATGAATCCATACCAAATCATAATTTGCACAGTTTTATGCAGATACATTTGAAAACCTAGATGAAATACATAACAAATTATTTTAAAGTCTTTTTTCTGAATAAGTCTATATATATAATTGTTCCTAAAATAATTCTCCTCAAAATCTATCCCCATAGAGACAGAAAATTCAAAGAGACCAGTGCCAAAGAAAAACTAGGAAAATAATAGTTAAAGAAAATCCCACCAGGGATTTTCACAGGGGAAAGACACCAGGGAGATGCACAGGGGAAGTACACAAATTCTTGGAAAAAACAACAACAACAACAACAAAAAAAAACCTAACCTGCATGAAGTATTGTAGAATACATGAAAAAGAACTTTTTAAAAATTTATTTGGCGTGAATACAACATAGATATCAAAACCTGACAAAAATTACAGGTGATTTTTAAAAAAAATATTATAGTTGACTTATAATGTTATATTAGAAATGGATTTAACAGGGGCCCCCGGGTGGATCAGTGGGTTAAGCCTTTGCCTTTGGCTCAGGTCATGATCTCAGAGTTCTGGGATCAAGCCCCACATTGGATTCTCTGTTTAGCGGGGAGCCTACTTCCATCACCACCACCCCCCACCCAGCCTGCCATTGTCTCTCCGTCTGCCTCTCTGCCTACTTGTGATCTCTCACTCTCTGTCAAATAAATAAATAAAATCTTAAAAAGAAATGGATTTAACAGATGTAAAATATCAGGGTAGTTATGTATAAGAAAAAAAGACAAAAGTATCTGTTTTGTATACCTCCTGAGTAAGCATTTGAGATTCTGAATAAAGGATCTGGGAGGACGTAAGGAAACCAGCAGGACTTTTGACAATATCACAGGGTTTTAGAAGCAAAAAAAGTCGAGCTGTCAAGGCAGCCATATTTAAGGAAATCATGATGCCAGGGTAAAGTGAGGTATAGCCATTTGTACCTGAAACATCTCATGGATGCACAGGGCTGGCTCTGGGACACCAGCCATGCTTGAAAAAAAAAAAACAAAAAAACAAAAAAACACAGATTTCAGGTCTGGACCTGAAGGAGGAGCTTCCGGGAGCCTTTTCAAAGGCTGTACCCGACAACCTGGGGAGAACAGAGTCAGACTGAGCCTTCCCAGAAGTGCATAGGTGAAACCATATGATAATTGACTCTCTGCTTGACTTATTTCACCCAGCATAATCTCTTCCAATCCTGTCCATGTTGATACAAAAGTTGGGTATTCATCCTTTCTGATGGAGGCATAATATTCCATTGTAAGTATGGACCACATCTTATTTATCCATTTGTCTGTTGAAGGGCATCTTGGCTCTTTCCATAGTTTGGTGACTCTGGCCATTGCTGCTATGAACTTTGGGGTAGAGATGGCCCTTCTTTTCACTCCATCTGTATCTTCAGGGTAAATACCCAGTATGCTGTGGCAGGGTCATAGGGTAGCTCTATTTTGCATTTTTTGAGGAATCTCCACACTATTTTCCAAAGTGGCTGCACCAACTTGCATTCCCACCAACAGTGTAAGAGGGTTCCCCTTTCTCCACATCCTCTCCAACACTTATTGTTTACTGTTTTGTTAATTTTGGCCGTTTTAACTGGTGTAAGGTGGTATCTCAATGTGGTTTTGATTTGAATCTCCCTGATGGCTAGTGATAATGAACATTTTTTCATGTGTTTGTTAGCCATTTGTATGTCTTCATTGGAGGAGTGTCTGTTCATGTCTTCCGCCCATTTTTTGACATGATTATCTGTTTTGTGTGTGTTGAGTTTAAAGGGTTCTTTATAGATCTTGGATATCAGCCCTTTGTCTGTACTGTCATTTGTGAATACCTTCTCCTATTCCGTGGGTTGCCTCTTTGTTTTGTTGACTGTTTCCTTTGCTGTGCAGAAACTTTCGATTTTGATGAAGTCCCCAAAATTCATTTTCACTTTTGTTTCCTTTGCCTCTGGAGACGTGTCTTGAAAGAAGTTGCAGTGGCCAATGTCGAGGTTACTCCCTATGTTCCCTTTTAGGGTTTTGATAGATTTCTGCCTCATGTTGAGGTCTTTTATCCATTTTGAGTTTATCTTTGTGTATGGTCTGAGAAAATGGTCAAGTTTCCTTCTTCTGTACATAGCTGTCCAATTTTCCCAGCACCATTCATTGAGAAGACTGTCTTTTTTCCACTGGATATTTTTTTCTGTGTCGATAATTATTTGACCATAGAGTTGTGGGTCCATATCTGGGCTCTCTACTCTGTTCCACTGGTCTGTATGTGTTTTTGTGCCAGTGCCATGCTGTCTTGGTGATCGTAGCTTTGTAGTAAAGCTTGAAATCAGGCAGCATGATGCCCCAGCTTTGTTTTTCTTTTTCAGCATTTCCTTAGCGATTTGGGGTCTTTTTTGGTTCCATACAAATTTTAGAATTGTTTGTTCCAGCACTTTGCAAAATGCTGGTGGAGTTTTGATCAGGATGGCATTGAAAGTACAGATTGCTCTGGGCAGGATGGACATTTTTCTTTAAAGATTTTATTTATTTATTTGTCAGAGAGAGAGAGAGAGAGAGAGTGAGCACCAGCACAAGCAGGCAGAGTGGCAGGCAGAGGCAGAGAGAGAAGCAGGCTCCCTACCATGCAAGGAGCCCAGTGCGGGACTTGATCCCATGATCATGACCTGAGCCAAAGGCAGCAGTTTAACTGACTGAGCCACCCAGGGATCCCAGGGCACTATGGACATTTTAACAATGTTCATTATTCTGATCCATGAGCATGGAATGGTTTTCCATCTTTTTGTGTCTTCTTCAATTTCTTTCATGAGTATTCTGTAGTTCCTCAAGTACAGATCCTTTACCTCTTTGGTTAGGTTTATTCCCAGGTATTTGATGGTTCTTGGTGCTATAATAAATGGAATTGATTCTCTAATTTCCCTTTTTATATTTTCATTGCTAGTGTATAAGAAAGCAACTGATTTCTGTGCATTGATTTTATATCTTGCCACATTACTAAATTACTGTATGAGTTCTAGTAGTTTCAGGGTGAAGTCTTTTGGGTTTTCCATATAAAGCATTATGTCATCTGTGAAGACAGAGAGTTTGACTTCTTTATCAATTTGAATACCTTTTATTTTTTTTCATTTTCTGATCGCTGTTGCTAGGACTTCTAGTACTATGTTGAACAGCAGTGGTGAGATTGGGCATCCTTGTCGTGTTCCTGATCTCAAAGGGAAGGATTTCAGCTTTTCCCCACTTAGGATGATACTGGCTGTGCGGTTTTCATAGATTTTATGAAGTTGAAGAATGTTCCCTCTATCCCTGTACTTTGAAGAGTTTTAATCAAGAATGGATGCTGTATCTTGTCAAATGCTTTTTCTGCATCAATTGAGAGGACCATGTGATTCTTCTTTCTTCTCATTGATTTGTTCTAGCACATTGATTGATTTGTAAATGTTCAACCACCCTTGCATCTCAGGGATAAATCCCCCCTAGTCATGGTGGATAATCTTTTTAATGTACTATTGAATCCTGTTAGTTAGGATCTTGTTGAGAATCTTGGCATCCATATTCATCAGGGATATTGGCCTGAAATTCTCCTTTTTTGATGGGGTTTTTTACCTGGTTTTTGATCACTGCTTCAGTTTCTTACTATACTGGTCTATTCAATTTCTTCCTGTTTCAGTCTTGGAAGTTTATAGGTTTCTAGGAATGCATCCATTTCTTCTAGGTTGCTTAACTTATTGGCATATAGCTGTTGATAATAATTTCTGATGATTGTTTCTATTTCCTTGGTGTAAGACATGATCTCTCCTCTTTTATTCAAAATTTTATTAATTTGGGTCCTCTCTCTTTTCTTTTGGATTAGTTTGGCCAGTGGTTTTTTGATCTTATTGATTCTTTCAAATAAGCAGCTTCTAGTTTCGTTGATGCGTTCTACCGTATTTCTAGTTTCTAACTCATTGGTCTCTGCTCTAACCTTGATTATTTCCCTTCTTGTGTGTGGGGTTGGCTGAATTTGTTGTTTATTTTACAGTTCCTTAAGGTATAAAGAGAGCTGGTGTATTCAGGATTTTTCAGTTTTTTTGAGTGAGGCTTGGATGGCTATGTATTTCCCCCTTGGGACCACCTTTGCCATATCCCATAGGTTTTGGACTGATGTGTCTTCATTCTCATTGCCTTCCATGAATTGTTTAAGTTCTTTGATTTCCTGGTTGATCCAAACTTTCTTGAACAGATTGGTCTTTAGCTTCCAAGTGTTTGAATTCCTTCCAAAGTTTTTCTTGTGTTTGAGCTCCAGTTTCAAAGCTTTGTGGTCTGAGAATATGCAGGGAATAACCTCAGTCCTTTGGTATCAGTTGAGCCCTGATTTGTGACCCAGTATATGATCTGTTCTGGAGAGAGTTCTATATGCACTTGAGAAGAGTGAGTGTTCTGTTGTTAGGGTGGAATGTTCTATATATACCTTTGAGGTCCATCTGTTCCAATGTGTCATTCAAAGCTCTTGTTTCTTTATTGATTTTCTCCTTGGATGATCTATTACTGAGAGTGGTGTGTTAAGATCCCCTACAGTTAATGTATGCATATCAGTGTGACTCTTTATTTTGATTAACAGTTGGCTTATGTAGTCGTCTGCTCCCATAATGGGGGCATAGATATTTACATTTGTTGATCTTGGTAGATAGACCCTGTAAGCATGATGCAGTGTCCTTCTGTTATCTCTGACTACAGTCTTTAGCTTCAAATCTAATTTATCTGATATGAGAATCGCTACTCCATCTTTCTTTTTTTTAAGATTTTATTTATTTATTTGACAGACAGAGATCACAAGTAGGCAGAGAGGCAGCCAGAGAGAGAGGAGGAAGCAGTCTCCCCATGGAGCGGAGAGCCAGAAGTGGGGCTCGATCCCAGGATCCTGGGATCATGACCTGAGCGGAAGGCAGAGGCTTTAACCCACTGATCCACCCAGGCACCCTTACCCCATCTTTCTTTTGAAAACGAAACAAAACAAAACTACAATGCAAAAACCAACAACAGAAAACAGAAAAACAGAAAAGAAATTTAAAAAGTAGAATGGAGAAATAACAAAGACAGCTTACATCTTAAAATTCAATTTCAGAGAAGAATTTTTTTCCTTAGAAAACTTCCTAACTCAGGCACACCAAGAAATGACACATTATTAAAACAAATGGTTTGGCTAATTATACTTTCAATGAAAGAAAAATGATACAGGCAAATGGATGTCTTGAATTTAAAACCAAGCGCTTCATATCTTACTACATCCCTGGGAACACTGACCATGGATTTCTAGAACACCAAAAAAGTAATTAACATCTCCATAAGAGACAGTCCCTATTTCTTTACACCATTTATATCTGAGGCTGGGACACATATTTACCACTCAGGCTGTGTGATCTTGACTGGTTACTTGATTTCTCTGAACCTGAATTCACCCAGTTATGGGAGTAAGGCATGTTAATAAATAATAAAATGTGCTAACTCCTTGAGAATATGCAGATTAGGACCAATGGATTAATAATCATAACAGCTAACACTTAACGTACTGCTCCCATGTGCCTCAAACTCTTAGGAGTGCTCTACACGTGTTCACTGACTTAATCCTTGCAACAACCATATGAACAGGTCCAGTTTTCAGATAAGAAAATTGTGTTCTAGAAAGAGAAAATAACTTGCCTGAGATCATTAACAGAGTTGACTTTCAGGCCTGTGTTCATCTGGCTTCAGAATTGCAGAAATTAATATATATATCACAAAGATCTATGCAACTGCCCATTATTTTTTAATTACATAAGGTCACAGGAATTGTGATTTTGACCAAAATGATAGCAACAACAAAGACCACCTTTCTGCATCACTAAAAGAAATTAGACACAGGGGAGGATTACGGAATGATGCTGCAACTGTATTCTGATACCCTTGCAGCATCAAGCAAGTGATTGGGGGAAAGATCTGTGTTCTAGGTCATCTGATGCCTTGAACAATTTTGCAAACAGGGAAAATTTGACAAAACCCAAACTCAGAGTTTGGGTTTTGTCAAATTGCCCCAGCAATTTTTATCCATTTGTTGTGTAAAGTATATGTATTTCTAGGGAATTAAAATTTCCACTTGTCTAATTCAACTTGTCAGAATGTTTCTAACGGCTCTGTGCTGTTGTAGAATATTTATGATGATTCTTTGAAAAAAAAAAAAAAAGCGTGTTGACTATAAGAAGAACTAGGATGACATAAATTGGTTTAAATGCCCTTTTATAGAAAATCTCTATCTTTGCAACTCAGTCTTGCATCTCAAATTAGTTATGTTTCATTCTTTAGACATTTACTAAGTAAAAACTGTGCTATTAACAATAACCATTATTCATTGAATGCTGATCATAGATGCATATTAAGATGAATTGTAAGATTCTGAAGCCCCTGACTCAGAATATTCGCTGATTCACAAGCCTCGTAGATGACCTTTCCTAGTTTGATTAGCTACAAATTTTTCATCTATAAGTGTGAGGATCTAATACAAGTTGATGTTAGGTAAACAGAAAATTTCATGGTTCCTAGAAATGAAAAGGCCCGTGGTTTATCACATCTGGTCTGCTGGTTCAAGGGACTGAGAGCCTTTTTTATTTTTTTTAAAGATTTTATTTATTTATTTCACAGACAGAGATCACAAGTAGGCAGAGAGGCAGGCAGAGAGAGAGGGGAGGGAAGCAGGCTCCCTACTGCAGAGCCTGATGCAGGGCTCGATCCCAGAACCCTGAGATCATGACCTGAGCCGAAGGCAGAGGCTTAACCCGCTGAGCCACCCAGATACCCCGGGACTGAGAGCATTTTGGATCACCGAATCTTTCTTGTCTCTTTGCTCTGCTTTCTTCTGTGTTGTTTTTGCTTATTCTTTATTGCATAGTCTCTATTTTGGCAGCTGCTAGGTTATATTCTAACAGCTTTCAAGCACTTAGGAAAGATGGCTTCTGTTGTTAATAGTTTCAGCAAAGGTTGTTCCTTTTTTATTTTTTTTTAAAGATTTTATTTATTTATTTGACAGACAGAGATCACAAGTAGGCAGAGAGGCAGGCAGAGAGAGAGGAAGGGAAGCAGGCTCTCCGCTGAGCAGAGAGCCCGACGTGGGCTCGATCCCAGGACCCTGGGATCATGACCTGAGCCGAAGGCAGAGGCTTTAACCCCTTGAGCCATTCAGGTGCCCCAGGTTGTTGCTTTTTGACCTGGTTTGGAAAGTAACCTCGTCCCATGACTCCATCTTACTGGAGCTATAGGAGAAGAAATTCAGTACTTACTGACGGGTTTGAAAGCTGTTAGACTATTGCATAAGTATTCAGGAAGTTCTTGGGATGTGCTTATACTGAAAAAAATCATTAGTTATGTGAAATTAGAATTTAATTAGATATTCTATAATTTTTTTTTTGCTAAATCTGACAGCTTTACTCAAGAGCTTATTAACTTCTATGATAAATTAATCTTTCCAAATATGGTAATATGCATGTCCTAAAGGCACACTCATAAGCAAAATGATAATGAACCAATCAACCAAACAATACATATCAAGAATGATATTTTTCTAGTGTTGGGAATTATTCAGAACTCTTTTCGTGCAGTAACTCATGTAGTCTTGTAAAAATTCTGTGAGATAAATAATTAAATTATCCTTATTTTACAGATAAGGACATTGGGTCCCAACAATGTTAAGTATCCTGAATGTGAAGCAGCCAGAGGTGCTGCGAGCCAGTGTTGAACCATGTTGTGAGGCACCAGAGATGTCTTACAGGTAATCTTTTCAACAGTTTCATGTCTCTTGCTTTTCAGGGCAGGATTAAGCTACTCTGGTAAGAACCAAACTTTCCTTTTTCTGTTGATATCTTTATAGTCTCTTTCCTTGGGGTACGTTTGCAAAGAATATGAGCTGTTTCATATACTTGTTTTCCAAATGCGCTATTATTACTTGGTAAATCAAGAGTAAATCATTTGCCCTATAAGCCTGGTATGTAGTTATCTGTCCCATTCCCAAGTAATCTGCTGAAAGAGAGAAACGTAGCTTCAGTTCTAGAGAAGTTGTCTTATTAAACTGCGCAGCATTTTCTTCTTGCTGTCACCCTGTGTCAGTGCAGAAGGGCAGTCCTTAGCCCTGGGGCCAATGATGTTTACTGCTCTTATGTGGCCACATTTTGTGGCTCTGTGTTCATACACGGATCTCAATGCTTGCACAAGAGCTTTCAAATAAGCCATGGGTTCTCCAGGCTTGGGACCTCAAACCTCAGTATCCAAATATTCTTCTACACTTGGGGAACAAAACAGTCCCCAGGGCAACCTTCCACCTTGTGGACCTGAATTCCCTTAATCCCTTTAATTCATTCAGGAGGAAAGAGAAGAAAACAAAGTCTGGCAACCTTTTTTGGTTGTTCAACCCAATGTGTAAAGTATGCTTTCTTCTACCATTCTTCCAAATCTAAATATTCTATAAATGTTGCAGGTGAGAAATTTTTCAAGTAAATTTCATTGTAACAGCTAGATTCCAATTCTTAGCTCTCAAAGAAACGTATTTCTACCAAAGCTACTGTAGCTTAATGGTCAACACTATTAGAGTTAGAGGTCTGAAACCAGATTTTTTTTTTAAGATTTTATTTATTTATTTGACAGACAGAGATCACAAGTAGGCAGAGAGGCAGGCAGAGAGAGAGGAGGAAGCAGGCTCCCTGCCAAGCAGCGAGCCTGATGTGGGGGGCTCGATCCCAGGACCCTGGGATCATGACCTGAGCCGAAGGCAGAGGCTTTAACCCGCTGAGCCACCCAGGTGCCCCTGAAACCAGATTTATAAAGATATTGTTAAATTTCCCAAATAGAAGTTCACTTTTTTCTTCTCTTGACTACTTAAATCCTACCAAATAAGCATAACTTCCTAACTGACTGCCAGCCTGTCTACTGAAAGGTAAGTCATTTTAATGTAATTATATTATGGTTAAAAGTGTCTGGTTAAAACGCGTAAACTAAGGAGTCTTTTAGGATCAGTTTAGATGCCAATTCCCTACACGTTTTCAAAAACAACAGTACCTTTTTAAATCCATGTAAAAAAATTTATGCATACTGCTTAGCCAAAAAATATGGAGAAAAATCAATTTACTGCAATATATCATGGATCTTCAATTTCCCTGCTCTCCTCTAGACACCAATACTACTTTCCCAACTCAGCAAATACTTTTTTTGTTACACAGACATGTCCATGGTAAGCAGAAGGCATTGTGCCTGCCACGACAGGGAAAGTTTTAAAATAAATTTGCCACCAAACACTTGTCACTGGTCTTGCCCGAGGAGCAAGGGAGACCCACAGAGCTGGGCCTCAATGCCACTCATTCTGTTCCCTTCTTACCACTCCCACCGCCTCTGATGTCAGATAGGACTTGTCTCAGGATGGAGCAGCTTGAATTTTTCCTGACAAGGAAAAGTCAAGATAGGGAGGTGAACTGATGCAGAAATAAATGGAAGAAAATCTACAAGCATATGGTTTTTTCATGTGAGCCCCTAACTCTGTGCATTATAATCACCAGGGTTCTTTGCTAAAAATATTTATTGAGATCACATTGGATCAGCTATTCCAGATTCCTCTGGACGGGGCAGAGGGATCGATAATTTAGTGATTTATGGCAAGCTTCTAAAAATGAGGTAATTCTATATGTCTTCGATGGCAGTGATCTCAAGAGTCTGGAAAACTCTAGTATAAACTTGGCACTTCCTTCTGAAGAGGATTGTTTAAGAGCTTATGACGTTCAATAGGCTGGGTTCAAGTCCTGACCTGTCACGGAGAGTGTCTGTTACTTAGCCTCTTGGAGTCTCAGTTTGCTGAATTCAGAAAACCAGATAGGAACATAGGCCTGAAGCACTTAAACAGAGCATCTGGTGTTTACTCAGCACCCAGTAAATAAAATCCTTATTATGAAAAAGCACATCAAATAAACTTGAATTTCTGTTACAAAACAAGAGATTTTCCCGAAATGTTTTATTTGAAGCTAGTCCCTTCAGACCGTGTTTCTGTCCACTCCACCTGTATTCAGACTTCTTGAAAGGTTTAGGAAGCTCTGATCTGAGGAAAGAATGTCTTTTTTTTTTTTTTTTTTTTTTTTTAGACATTGCTATTAACTAGTCCTTTCTTTGAAATCTTGCTGTCATTTGTGTTTGCTATTATCTAGCAAACTTTCTTTGAAGACTTGCTATTGTAAAGACCCAGGCCTGACCGCCCCTGAGAAAATAACTAATGCTAATTAAAATGTGCTTTAGACTAAGGTACCAGAATGCTAAGTCATTGATTTTATTTTATTTTATTTTATTTTATTTAGATTTTATTTATTCATTTGACAGACAGAGATCACAAGCAGGCAGAGAGGCAGCCAGAGAGAGAGGAAGGGAAGCAGGCTCCCCGCTGAGCAGAAAGCCCGATGAGGGGCTCGATCCCAGGACCCTGGAATCATGACGGGAGCCGAAGGCAGAGGCTTAACCCACTGAGGGCCACCCAGGCACCCCTAAGTCATTGATTTTAAACAACAACAACAACAATTTGTGGAAGGGACTATGAATATGGTATTGGCATGATCAGCATATTCTTTCTCTTAGTCAAGCATAGAGAAGCTGCATATCTTAAAAAGTGACATTTTTTTTAAAAGTGAAAAATTGTATTCACAGAAATAAAGTAAGTGCCAGAAGCTAAAGTCTGTCCTAAAACCCACATGCATAGGCATCAGAAGGTCACTAAAAAAGAGACTGACTCACAACAAAAGTACTGCTGTAAATCAAATGTTAATGGCGGCAGATTATGATATAATTTTGCTGCAAATTCTGGAATCTTCCCAGTCTCTTGCCTAAAACAGCCTACAGCCATCTCCACTTGGGATTTTTTTTTTTTTTAAAGATTTTATTTATTTGACAGAGAGAGATCACAAGTAGATAGAGAGGCAGGCAGAGAGAGAGACAGGGAAGCAGGCTCCCTGCTGAGCAGAGAGCCCGATGTGGGACTCGATCCCAGGACCCTGAGATCATGACCCGAGCTGAAGGCAGCGGCTTAACCCACTGAGCCACCCAGGCGCCCCTCCACTTGGGATTTACATTTGTCATCAACACTGGCAGATTAGGTAAGACTTCCTTTCCTGTGAACACCAAACTCAAGATCATCTCTAAAGTTGTCTTCTCTATGGGTGTGTCTCTTCCCTGTCTTTTCTGTGAAGGCTACAGTGTATGTTTCATAACTTTAACAAAAGTTACTTTCTAGGTATGTTAATTCATTAAGCTATAAAGACTGGAACCTGTTGATGAGTCTCTATATCTGAAAAAATGTTATACATGTATTTGTTTATCAGGTGTCTGTCTGCCTCTCCACCATCCATCCATCCTTATTCTGTTCAAAAATTAAAAAAAAAATAATGACAGTCCAGTTCCTGTTCCTAAAACTGTGACTTTTTTATTTTTTTAAGATTTTATTTATTTATTTGACAGACAGAGATCACAAGTAGGCAGAGAGGTAGGCAAAGAGAGAAAGAGGAGGAAGCAGACTCCCCATAGAGCAGAGAGCCCCATGCAGGGCTTGATCCTAGGACCCTGAGATCATGACCTGACCCAAAGGCAGAGGTTTAACCCACTGAGCCACCCAGGCACCCCAAAACTGTGACTTCTGAAATGCTACATTTGAAATTGTACCTGGCTGATTCCAGGACTGGTATAAGAAATGTTCAGAGTGAGTCTGTTCTATTTGTATAAGAAAGCAAAGAAGTAGTAAAATCTTGATTGTTTTATATCCAAATGACTTTGAGATCAAAACAAAGGAACTCCCACTGAACAAGATGGGAAAACTCATACAACAAAAATAAAATCAGATTCTGTTCATTAATATAAATGGAGCATATATTTTAAAAATGAGTTAATAAGGATACTTAGAAAATATAGTCAAACAACAATAACAAAACAGAACACAAGCCAAAACTTTATTGATTACCACCTGGGTATTTAGGAATTTATTTATTTATTTGACAGAGAGAGAGATCACAAGTAGGCAGAGAGGCAGGCAGAGAGAGAAAGGAGGAAGCAGACTCCCCACTGAGCAGAGAGCCCGATGCAGGACTCGATCCCAGGACCCTGGGATCATGACCTGAGCCGAAGGCAGTGGCCTAACCCACTGAGCCACCCAGGCGCCTACCACCTGGGTATTTAGAACACCACTTCCTTACTCTGGAGTTGGCAATGAAAGGAAAATTTAGTATTTCCCCTGCTGATGTCCTATTAACTCTGTTTTAGTGTAATCAAATACTCTTAGCTAATGATGAAAAAGTTTTTTTTTTTTTTTTTAAGATTTTATTTATTTATTTGAGGGAGAATGAATGAGAGAGAGCATGAGAGAGGAGAAGGTGAGAGGGAGAAGCAGACTCCCCAGGGAGCTGGGAGCCCGATGCGGGACTCGATCCTGGAAGTCCGGGATCATGACCTGAGCCGAAGGCAGTCATTCAACCAACTGAGCCACCCAGGCGCCCCAGATGAAAAGTTTTTTAAGAGAAGAATTTAATAAATGAGGAGGAAATACCAGAATTAGAACATTGCTATTTTGCACTTTTTAATAAAATCATTGTTTTAGGCAGAGGGGTAAGCAATTAAATGGAAGAAAAAAATGATGGGGAACTTTATAAAGGAGGAATTAGGCTGTTATCACCAGAACATCAATGATCAATCTTAGGATTATTAAAAGTGAGCCAGCCAGGTATTTTACACCTCATTATTCCTAATGTTGAAACTGAATTTATGCAGACTTCTAGATAATAGTTCCAACTTCTAAGGAAAAATAATTCCAACAATTTAAAAAACATCAAAGAAAGGAGACCAATAAATCAAGAACGTAGTCCATACCATTGAACAATTTACATGGCTTTTGCAATGTGACAGCATGTGAAACAAGAGGAAGGATTTGAACAGAAGAAATTCTAGGTTAACAAAGACCTCAGAAACAGAACAACCAATTCGATGTATGTAATTTGAACAGACTACTTTAAAATAGGTGTTTTGAGGGCTCCTGGGTGGCTCAGTGGGTTAAGCCGCTGCCTTTGGCTCAGGTTGTGATCTCAGGGTCCTGGGATCGAGTCCCGCATCAGGCTTTCTGCTTGGCAGGGGGCCTGCTTCCTCCTCTCTCTCTCCTCTGCCTGCCTCTCTGCTTACTTGTGCTCTCTCTCTGTCAAATAAATAAAGAAAATCTTTTTTAAAAAATAAATAAAATGGGTATTTTGAGACAAATGGTAAACTACAAATGGTAAACTACATGAAATGATATTAGATACAAAAGAATTAACACATTTTTAGATCTGATAATGGGATTTTGCTAAAGAAAAAAAAGTCCACAATTTTGTGAGATGTACACATCATTATATAGCCCCCACCTTACTCTTTTAACTTTATTCTTGATCATTTTTTTTTCCTTGTCCTGAAGTTGGCTTCATCTGAAGTTAATACAGCTACTCCCTTTTCTTTTGATTAGTGTTAGTGTGGTATTTCTCTCCTTCTTTAGAGAGAGCCACATTTGTGAACTATATAATTTTCCTTTAACCAGAAAAAACTGCCTTAAGATTTTTTTTTTCTTCTGCAGGGAAGGACTGCTTGAAAAGGATTTCCTCCCATTTTGCTTGTCTGAAGATTTCCTCATTTGTCTTTCAAAGTTTTAGCCATGTTTTTAAATTCCAGTAATATAACACACAGTGTTATATTAATTTCAGATGTGCAGTATAGTGACTCACCACATCTGTGCATTACGTCTGTGCTCATCATGAAAAGTCTGCGCTTAATCCTAGTCCCTTTTTCCCCCATCCCCCCCCACCTGCCCTCTCTTTGTTCTCTAGCGTTAAGAGTCTGTTTCTCAGTTTGTTTCCCTCTCTCATCTCTCTCTCTCTTTTCTTCTTTGCTCATTTGTTTTATTTCTTAAATTGCACATGTGAGTGAAATTATATGATATTTGTCTTTTTCTGACTGGCTTTTTTTGCTTAGCATTATACTCTCTAGATCCTTCCATGCCGTTACAAATGGGAGGATTTCATTCTTTTTGTAGCTAATATTTCATTGTGTATGGATATCACACCTTCTTTATTCATTCCTCTATCCCTGGGCATTTGGGCTGCTTCTCTTGTTTGGCTATTGTAAATATTAATGCAGTAAACTTCAGGGTGTATATATCCATTCAGATTTGTGTTTTCACATTCTTTAGGTAAACAGCTGGTAGTGTGCTTACTGGATCATGGAGGATTTTTACTTTTAACTTTTTGAGGAAACTCCATATTGTTTTTAACCATGGCTATACTGCTTTTCATTCCCTCCAACTGTGTAGAAGGGTTTGTTTTTTACCTATATCCTCTCCCGCACCTGTTCTTGAGTTATTGATCTTAGCCGTTCTGATTCGTATGAGTTGATACATCCCTGTGGTTTCGATTTGCATTTCCCTGATGAGTGATGTTGAGCACCTTCTAGTGAGTCCCTTGGACATCTGTATGTCTTTGGAGAAACATCTGTTCCTGTCTTCTGTTCATTTTTTAATTAGATTATTTGTCTTTTGGTATTGAGTGGTGTAAGTTTTTTTTCTTTTTAAGATTTTAATTTAATTCCAGATGGTTAATATACAGTGTTATATTAGCTTCAGGCATAAAATAGAGTGATTCAACAGCTCAAAACACCACCCTGTGCGCATCATGGCAAGGGTACTCCTTAATCCCCATCATCTGTTTAACAAATCCCACACCCCCTTCCCCTCTGGTAACCATCAGATTGTGCACTATAATGAAGAATCAGCTTCTTGCTTTGTCTCTCTCACTCTCTTATCTCTCGATGTCTCTTTTTTTCCCCTTTGCTTGTTTATTTTGTTTCTTAAATTCCACATGTGTGTGACATCATATGGTATTTGTCTTTTATGCACTAACTTCTGTTAGCATTGTACTGTCTAACTCTGTCCATGTCATTGCAAATATCAAGAGGTCATTCTTTTTTATGGCTGAATATTCCACCTCCATCTTCTTTATGCATTCATCAATTGATAGACACTTGGATTGCTTCCAAATCTTTTTTTATTTTCATTTGAATTTGTATTTAAATTCTAGTTAGTTAACATATAGTGTAATATTGGTTTCAGAAATAGAATTTATTGATTCATCACCCGTACACATCTCCCAGTGCTTATCACAAGTGCCTTGCTTAATAGCCATCACCCACCTAGCCCATCCCCCACCCACCTCCTATCTACCAGCCCTCAGTTTGCTCTCTCAGTTAAGAGTCTCCTGGGTTGTTTCCTTCTCTTCCCCCACCCCTTCCCCTATAGTCATCTGTTTTGTACGTTAAATTCCACATACGGGTGATCGATAGTATGGTATTTGTCTTTCTCTGAGTTATTTTATTTGGCAAGATACTCTCTAGCTCCATCCATGTTTTTGGAGATGGCAAGATTTCAGTTTTTTTGATACCTGAGTAATATTCCATGGTACTCTATGTATGTGTGAATATACCACATCTTCATCATTCATTAGTCAGTGGGCATTTGGGCTCTTTCCATAATTTGGCTGTTGTTGATCAATGCTTCTGTAAATACTAGGTTGCATGTATCCCTTCAAATCATTGCTTTTGTATCCTTTGGGTAAAATACCTAGTGTTTGTGCCAGTACAATACTGTCTTGATTACTATAGCCTTGTAATACAACTTGAAGTTTGGAATTGTGATACTTCCAGCTTTTGTTTTTCTTTTTCAAAAGTGCTTTGACTATTCAACATCTTTTGTAGTTCCAAATTTTAGGATTGTTGTCATGTGGAAAATACTATCCCTATTTTGATAGAGATTCCATTAAACCTTTGGATTGCTTTGGGTTTGTATAGACATTTTATTTATTTATTTTTTCAAAGATTTATTTATTTATTTGACACAGAGAGATTACAAGTAGGCAGAGAGGCAGGCAGAGAGAGAGAGGAGGAAGCAGGCTCCCTGCTGAGCAGAGAGCCCGATGCGGGACTCAATCCCAGGACCCTGAGATCATGACCTGAGCCGAAGGCAGCGGCTTAACCCACTGAGCCACCCAGGCGCCCTGTATAGACATTTTAAACAATATTTGTTCTTCCAGTCCAGGAACATGAAATGTCTTTTCATTTCTTTGTGTCTTTAATTTTTTTCATGAGCATTTTATAGTTTTCAGAGTACAATTCTTTCATCTCTTTTGTTAAGTTTTTTTCCCCCTAGGTACTTTACTACCTTTTGTGCAATTTTTTTTTTTTAAAGATTTTATTTATTTGTCAGAGAGAGAGAGGGAGAGAGAGTGAGCACAGGCAGACAGAATGGCAGGCAGAGGCAGAGGGAGAAGCAGGCTCCCTGCCAAGCAAGGAGCCCTATGTGGGACTCAATCCCAGGACGCTGGGATCATGACCTGAGCCGAAGGCAGCTGCTTAACCAACTGAGCCACCCAGGCGTCCCCTTTTTGTGCAATTTTAAATGGGATTATTTTCTAAATTTTTCCTGCTACTGCACCATTATTAGTGTAGAGAAATGCAATGGATTCCTGTACATTGATTTTGTACCCTGTGACTTTACTGAATTCATTTATCAGTTCTAGTAAGTTTTTTTGGTGGACACTTTTGGGTTTGTTATATATAGTATCATGTCGTCTGCAAATAATGAACATTTTACTCCTTTTTTACGAATTTGGATGGCTTTTTTTCTTTTTGCTTTCTCATTACTGTGGCTAGGACCTCCAGTGCTATTTTGAATAAAAATGGTAAGAGTGAACATCCTTGTTTTATTTTGATCTTAAAGGGAATCCCTTATTTTTTTTTTCCCCATTGAGTATGATATTAGCTGTGGGGTTTTCATATAAGGCTTTTATTATGTTGAGGTATGTTCTTTCTAAATGTATTTTTTGGAGGCTTTAATCATGAATGAATGTCGCATGTTGTCAAATGTTTTTTTCTACATCTATTGAAATGATCCTATGGTTTTTATCCTTACCTTACTGATGTGACAAATCACATGGATTGATTTGCAAATAATTGAACTGCACTTGCATCCCAGGAGTAAATTTTGGTTGAAACAGTAAATGATTTTTTTTTTTTACTGTATTGTCAGATATTATTTGCTATTATTTTGTTGACAGTTTTTACATCTATGTTCATCAGAGATACTGGCCTGTAGTTCTTTTTTTTTTTTTTTGGTGGTGTCTTTATCTGGTTTTGATATGAGAATAATGCTGGCCTTATAGAATGAACTTGGAAATATTCCTTCCTCTTCTATTTTTTTTGAGTAGTTGGAGAAGAATAGGTATTCTCTTCCTTAAATGTTTGGTAGAATTATCCTGTGACTGTGTCTGGTCCAGGACTTCAGTTTGTTGGGAATTTTTTAGATTACTGATTCAATGTCCTTACTGATAATCAGTCTGTTCAAATTTTCTATTTCTTTCTTCATCAGTTTTGGTAGTTTTTATGTTTCTATCAATGTATCCATTTCTTCTAGGTTGTTCAATTTGTTGGCATATAATTTTTCCTAATATTCTCATACAATTGTTAGTATTTCTTTGGTGTGTTACTATTTCTCTTTGTTCATTTGCGACTTTGAGTTCTTCTTTTTTAATGAGTCTAGCTAAAAGTTTATCAATTTTGTTGATCTTTTAAAAAACTAGGTCCTGGTTTCTTTTCTTTCTTTCTTTCTTTTTTTTTTTTTTTTTTTTTAGTTTTTATATTATTCATTTCTGCTCTAATACTCAGTTATTTCTATCCTTCTACTAGTTTTGGGTTTTGTTCTTTTTCCAGCTCCTCTGGTTGTAAGTTTAGGTTATTTGGCATCATTTATTTATTTACTTGTTTATTTTTTATTTTTTGCTTCCTGAGGTTGGCTTGTATTGTGATAAACTTGCCTGTTAAAATTGCTTTGCTGCATCTTGATTTGGACCATTGTGTTTTCCTTTTCATTTGTCTTCATGTAATTTTTTGATTACTTCTTTCATTTTTTTGGTTGACCCAGTCTTTGTTTAGTAGCATATTATTTAACCTACATGTATTTGTAGTCTTTCCAGATTTTTTCTTGTAGTCGATATCTAGTGTTACAGTACTGTGGTCAGAAAAAATGCATGGTATGACTTTGATCTTTTCAAATTCATCAAGAGTGATTTGTGGCCTAATACATGATTTATTCTGGAGAATTTTCCATGTGTACTTGAAAAGAACATGTATTCTGCTGTTTTAGGATGGAATTTTCTGAATTTATCTCATAAATCATCTGGTCCAGTGTGTCATTCAAAGTCATTGTTTCCTTGCTAATTTTTCTGTTTGGATGATCTGTCCCTTGATAGGAGTGTAGTGTTAAAGTCCCCAACTATAATAGTACTAATAGGTGTTTTCTTTTTTCTTTTTGATAAGTCTAGCTGAAGGGTTTTTTTTTTTTTTTAAGATTTAATTTATTGATTTATTTGACAGACAGAAATCACAAGTAGGCAGAGAGGCAGGCAGAGAGAGAGGAGGAAGCAGGCTTCCTGCTAAGCAGAGAGCCCGATGTGGGGGGCTCGATCCCAGGACCCTGGGATGATGACCTGAGCTGAAGGCAGAGGCTTTAACCTGCTGAGTCATCCAGGAGCCCAAGTCTAGCTGAAGTTTTATCAATTTTATTAATTTTTTTCAAAGAACCGGCTCCTAGTTTTATTGATCTGATTTTGTTGTTGTTGTTGTTGTTTCTGTATCATTTATTTCTTTTCTAATCTTTATTAATTCCTTCCTTCTGCAGGCTTTGGGCTCTATTTATTATTCTTCTTCAACCTCCTTTAGGTGTAAGGTCAGGTTGTTTGAGACTTTTTTTTTCTTCTTCTTCAGGTTGGCTTGTATTGCCATAAACTTCCATGCTAGAATTACTTTTGCTGCATCCTAAAGATTGTGTACCACTGTATTCTCATTTCCTTTGTCTTCATGTAATTTTTTGATTTCTTTGAGTTTTTGGTTGGCCCATTCATTGTTTAATAGCATATTATTTAACCAACATGCATTTGTCTTCTTTCCAGATTTTTTCTTGTGTTTGATTTCTGGTTATATAGTGTTGTAGTGTTGTGGTCAGAAAAGATGTATGGTATGACTTTGATCTTTTTGAATTTTTTAAGATTTGTCTTGTGGCATAATATGTGATCTGTTGTGGAGAATGTTCCATGTGTACGTGAAAAGAATGTGGATTCTGCTGTTTCTGATGGAATGTCTTGAATATATCTGTTAAGTACACTTGGTCCAATGGGTCACTCAAAGGCATTGTTCACTTGTTTATTTTCTGTTTAGATGAACTATGTATTGATGTAAGTGGGGTGTTAAAGCCCCCTACTATTACTGTTATTATCAATTAGTTCCTCTATGTTTATTATTAATTGTTTTATATATCTGGATGCTCCCATGTGGGGTGCATAAATATTTATAATTGTTATATCTTCTTATTGAATTTTCCCCTTTATTATTAAGTAATGCTCTTCTTTGTCTCTCTTTACAATTTTTGTGTGGTATGGGTATTTTAGTGATACTAATTGTTCTGACCCTTGAGCATAGAATTTCCATTTGTTTGCATCTTTTTAATTTCTCTCATCAGAGTCTTACAGTTTATGGGGTACAGATTTTTCACCGCCTTAGTAAAATTTATTCATAAATGTTTTATTCTGTTTGATGCTGTTCTAAATGGGAATGCTTTCCTTCTGTTTTAGATATTTCTTTGGTAGCATCTTGAAACACAATTGAGTTTTCATGATTTTATATCCTGAAACTACTGAATTCATTAATTAGTTCTCATAGTCAAAATATATCCAGCTCCTGGGGCGTCTGGGTAGCTCAGTGGGTATTTATCCATTGGTGTCTTTTATAAGCTAAGCACAAGTCTATCCTCACACCTCCAACTCCAATGCACATATTTCATTCTAGCCCTTTTCCCCTTTGCTGATCCCCTATTCCAACAGTGAGAATCTGAGTGCCACCATCTTTCATGCATTTACATAATAGTTCAATTCTAGTCTTTAAGTATACCAGTGTCATAACTGTTAATAAGTACTTGATAAGAAACAGCTTTACTGGGCACCTGGATGGCTCAGTGGGTTAAAGCCTCTGCCTTGGGCTCAGGTCATGATCCCAGGGTCCTGGCCAGCAGGGAGCCTGCTTCTTCTTCTCTCTCTGCCTGCTTCTCTGTCTACTTGTGATTTCTGTCTGTTAAATAAATAAATAAAATCTTAAAAAAAAAATATATATATATATATATATATTTATATCTCCAGCTCCTTATTTCTGGACTTTTCCCAATTTCTACATTTTACTACCATATGTAAACCTGCATTCAACTTCCATTTGTTTTTTTTTTTTTTTTTTTTTTTTTAAAGATTTTATTTTATTTTATTTGACAGAGAGAGATCACAGGTAGGTAGAGAGGCTGGCAGAGAGAGAGAGAGGGAAGCAGGCTCCCTGCTGAGCAGAGAGCCCGATGTGGGACTCGATCCCAGGACCCTGAGATCATGACCTGAGCCAAAGGCAGCGGCTCAACCCACTGAGCCACCCAGGCGCCCCTCAACTTCCATTTGTAAAAAAAAAAAAAAATGGAAATAGGGGTGCCTTCAGCTCAGGTCATGATCCCAGGGTCCTGGGATTGAGCCTTGCATCGGGCTCTCTGCTCAGTGGGGAGCCTGCTTCTCCTCCTCTCTGCCTGCTACTCTGCTTATTTGTGATCTATCTCTCTGTCAAATAAATAAATAAAATCTTTAAAAAAATGGAAATAGATAATAGCCTTAGTTAATCTTCTTAAACTAGGCTCCTAGAAGTAGAATTACTTTCTCAGTGAATGTGAACATTAATAATCCCCATCTTACATATCCCTCTCCAGAAATGGTGCATCATATTCTTTACCTAATTATAGAGAGCACTATTTCACTGTATCCATGTCAGAATAAACTGTTTCCTTTCAAATCTTTTTACTCTTATTAGCAAAAATACAAGATACATTAATTTGTATTTCTTTCATGATTTGAAGAAAACATATTTCAGTATACATTCACTAGTTGGATTTCACCTCTCATGGTTTTCTGGTTGTGTCGACTAATAGGTTACCTTAAAATCTTAGTTGTCCAAGTTTTTGATGTTTTTATTTAAATCTATATAGGGAAAAATGAGAGAGACTACATCAGGTGATGGCAGGAGACACAAGTTTTAAAATTTACTTATTTAATTGGAAATAGAGGTGAATATTCCTGATGTAAATATTAAGTATTAGATGCATATGTTACGTAGTGTTTTTTTAAAATAGGAAGGAGTTAAGTGTTTTTGTCAAGAAGTTGAAAAATTAAACATTCTGCAATTTCTTCTTTTTAAAAAGATTTTATTTTTTTATTTGACAGAGAGAGAGAGATCACAAGTAGGCAGAGAGGCAGGCAGATGGACAGGGGAAGCAGTCACCTTGCCAAGCAGAGAGCCCTAAGCAGGACTCCATCCTTGGACCCTGAGATCATGACCTGAGCCTAAGGCAGAGGCTTAACCCACTGAGCCACCCAGGCGCCCCCATTCTGGCATTTTCTAGCTTCAGGTGTTATCAGTCTATGCAAACACAAAAGCAGTTTGGCATAGTTCCTAGTGATATAGGCAATCTAGAAATGAACTTAAAAGTAAATAAAAAGTTATCTGATACCATTCCCTTAGTACAATGATATGGAATTAAATCCATAAAATATTTAAGGGTAATAGAGAAACTAACTTACTTGGACATTTCTTTGTTCTTTTACTCTCCTAGATTTATTTGATTTAATTATAATTTCTCAGGTCGCACCTCATAACAGCTACTATTTTTTAAATAATTTCTAGTACACACTGGCTTCTCCATTGTCCTGTCCTTAATGTTCTCCATCAGAGGATGTATTTCCAGCATTCATTATATTTGTTTACTGCTTATTAAGGAAACATATTCTTGGGAGCCTTTTAAATATATATTATATGACCTTAAACTGATATTATAGGTTACTGTATATTATATACTATAATATATATTTTATACTATATAATATTATATATGTTATGTAACCTTAAACTGATGTCCATTTAGTTACTTGTTATTTTCTGTTATTCCTGCCAGAATCTCACTATTGCCGATGAATGTATATTTATCACTTGTAATCCCAGGGATCCCTATTCTTCTTCCCACTTTTTGGTTTCTAATCAACTCATGCTCATGTTCCAGGAACTTGAGACTATGAACAGTGTATTATCTAAATAATACGGGAGATACTGAATGCAATTTGAAAATATGGGTACTTCTCTTCCTGTCCTACAATGTTTCTAGTAGAGATTTTTTTTTTTTAATTTATTTGACAGACAAAGATCACAAGTAGGCAGAGGGCAGGCAGAGAGAGAGGAAGGAAAGCAGGCTCCCTGCGGAGCAGAGAGCCCAACGCTGGGCTCAATCTCAGGACCCCGGGATCATGACCTGAGCCAAAGGCAGAGGCTTTAACCCACTGAGCCACCCAGGCGCCCTTGTAGTAGAGGTATTTCTTAAGCCATAAGTTAGCAAATGGTTTACAAATCTTCATTAGTCTTGATACCCAGGTTTTCCTAGTTTAGAATCCTCAAATGAAATGCATGTTAAACTGATTACCTCAAAAAAACTGTATGAAAATGGAGATAATTTCCAAAAGAAGCATTTTTGAAGCACTTTTCATTTATTTTAGCACCATAATCTATGTTATAAGCAATTGTTTAGCTTCTCAAATTGAGTAGCACCTTTCACCTATTGAAATTCTTTGCATAAAAGTAATAAGTCAAACTGAGTTAAATTGAATTATAGAACATTTTAGGAACACACAGTCTGTGCTTCAAAGAAATAGATCTGAGTACACTTTATTTTTTAAACTAGTTCTTATACAAATTTGCAGTCAGGCAATATGAATGAATAACACAGTAAACACCACAAACCACACATATAATCATTATTTTGCTGTATTTGTTTCTTCTCCCTTTCTGTCTGCCTGCACACATGCATATGGATGTAATTATGTGTGTTGGTATTCATGCATGTATTTATATTCATGTATATGTATAATATAATTTTACAATAAGCTAAAGACACTATGACAGTTTCATCATAAATAATATAAAGTGTATTCAGTGAAAGTAAGAACATATCCCATTAATCTTTTTTATCAATAATTATTTGTTTTGTCAATATGTCTTTTCAATCTGTTAATCTAGAAGAGCTCCCTAACTTCTTGGGCTGTTTTTTTTTCTAATTTCCTATTTTATTTATTTTTTCAGTGTTCCAAGATTCCTAACTCCTTATTTTAAAATATTGATGTTTAGGGGCGCCTGGGTGGCTCAGTGGGTTAAGCCGCTGCCTTCGGCTCAGGTTATGATCTCAGGGTCCTGGGATCAAGCCCCACATCGGGCTCTTTGCTCAGCAGGGAGCCTGCTTCCTCCTCTCTCTCTCTCTCTGCCTGCCTCTCTGTCTACTTGTGATCTCTCTCTGTCAAATAAATAAATAAAAAATCTTTAAAAAAAAAATAAAATAAAATAAAATAAAATATTGATGTTTGGTTGACACCATGCCAGATATCTTACAGAGTGTACCACAATCTAGATTTATTTTACTGCTTTCTTATGGGTACTATTTTTTTAAAATTTTTTTCTATTGACATTAAAATGGAATTTATATGTGAAGGCTTGGTTAGATTCAGAATAACCTTCCATTTACTTGTTTTCAAAAATCTATCTTTGGTGAGTCTTTATAGTACATATTCCATATTATCAAGTTGGTACAAAGGATATCATTCCTTTCTGGCATTTTTAGTGCATAAAGCCATATACTTACTTTAATTTAAAAGATGTGTGTAATATGTTTCGATTAATGCAGAAATATATTTTTGCATTAAAATCTATAAGATTTTTCTACAGTTCTTTTCTTGCTTTAGAATAAGTCCCATTAAGAATGGGAGCCTGAAATGCCTCTTTTCTTCAGTTTATTTGGTTGTTAATAATTTGACATGGAGTCGGAATCAGTTTTCTCAGTGGTACTCAATTTAGATGTTAGAAAATTCTTTCCAAATGTTTTGAATGTGTAAAATACTCTCTTAGTCTTAAAAATTAAAAATTGCATAAGAATATACTCACAAAATTTTTACTTTTTCAGAAAAGCTTTGTATTTATTTACCTGCAAGACAGTACAGAGGGAGAGAGAGAAGCAGACACCCTGCTGAGCAGAGAGCCCAATGCTGGTCTGGATCCTAGGATCCCCAGATCACGACCTGAGCTGAAGACTGATGCTTAACTGACTGAACCCGGCGCCCCAGAAGATTTTTGCTTCTTTACTCTACACTCACTTTGACCACTACTCAGATAAAGGAGACTCAACAGCTCCTTCATTGTCTTGTACAGTTATATGGTACTCCTTGGTGTTGATGTACCATTTAAAAAAAAATTTTAAAGAGTATCTTAACTTGAGCATTTGCATTGTTTTAAGTTTTTGCTGTAAACAGTGGTAGAGTGGATAACACTGGCATCAATTTTTTCCACCTTATTTGCAAAGGGCTACATGTAGGTTGGATGCCTAAGCAGTAGGTTTGCCATCCAGTGTTTCATGGTGGTGTCAGATTTCCCACAATATATTTTGTATCATTTTACCCATATACACCAATGAACTGTGAGAATAGCCTCCCCCGACCCAGCAAGGGCAATTGTTTTGTCAATTTTTGTAGATTTTGCTAAAATTTAAGAAATATTTAAATTATGTTTCTTCATTTGAAATTGTTTTATTATAAGTGAGTCTTAGCATTTTTCCTAAATTTAAACATTTACACTAAGTTTTCTGTCAAACATATTTTTATGTTATTTGTCCAATTTTTAGAGAATTTGCTTTTCTTAAATAGATACTTACAGAAATATAATAGGAAGGACTGGATGGGAGGAAGAGGGAGAGGAAGAGAAAGAATGAACACAGCAATTAAACATCTATGATAAAAATCTGCACATATATTCTGGTTTTAGTTTGAAGTGTGTGTGTAGTCTGTGTTCCAGGTTTGGTTCTTTTTTTTTTTTTTAATAGTGAAATTTATTCATCTTTTAATGCTTCTGAATTTTGAGAACTAATACCCAGGCTTTCCAACTCCAACTTAGAAAATTAATAAATGTTTTCTTATAGTACTTGCATGATTTATATTTCAAACATTCAGATTTCTGATTCATTTGGAGTTTATCCTAGTGAACATGTTATATACTTTCAGTTCTACTGTTTTTTTAAATAACTATTGAATTGCCTTTATTTTTTTAAGATTATTTATTTATTTATTTATTTGACAGATCACAAGTAGGCAGAGTGGCAGGCAGAGAGAGGGAGGGACGCAGGCTCCCTGCTGAGCAGAGAGCCCCATGAGGGGCTAGATCCCAGGACCCTGAGATCATGACCTGAGCTGAAGGCAGAGGCTTAACCCACTGAGCCACCCAGGTGCTTCTGGATTGATGTTTTTATAATGTTTGATTGTTAATTTTTTTTTAAAGATTTATTTATTTATTTGACAGATCACAAGTAGGCAGAGAGGCAGGCAGAGAGAGAAAGGAGGAAGCAGGCTCCATGCTGAGCGGAGTGCCCGATTCGGCGCTCGATTCCAGGACCCTGGGATCATGACCTGAGCCGAAGGCAGAGGCTTTAACCCACTGAGCCACCCAGGTGCCCAGGCGCCCCTTGATTGTTAAATTTTAAAAAACGGTGCTGGGGCACCTGGGTGGCTCAGTGGGTTAAAGCCTCTGCCTTCGGCTCAGGTCATGATCCAAGGGGCGTGGGATCGAGCCCTGCATCGTGCTCTCAGTTAAATAAATAAATAAAATCTTTAAAAAGTGGTGTTTCCTTCCATTTTTTCAAAACTGCTTTTGTGCCTGAAGCATTTAAAAATTTCCCTTCTCTAGGTGTTGGACTTTTGATTAAAGATTTTATTTACTTATTTGACAGAGACACAGCTAGAGAGGGAATGATCACAAGCAGGGGAAGTGAGAGAGGGAGAAGCAGGCCTCCTGCTGAACCGGGTGCCAGAGCAGGGCTGGATGACTGAGCCACCCAGGCACCCTAGTTTTGCACTTTTAATCCTAGGTATTTTACTGATTTTTTTTTTTCACAAGATTCTCTTTGTAATTGTTCTTGGGATATAAGAAAGGTTTTAAAATTTCATAATTTTTAATATTCTGGTGGTTTACTGAAGTGTTTGTATTGGTTTTTATTCTTTTTTTACTTTAACTTTGTAGACATGCTGTCATAAAATGAGGAAATTAAGATTTTTTTCTCTTGGTTTCAATTCTTATTTCTCACATTTCCTGTGTTCTTATTGTTTTGAATAATAACTATAGTTCAGTGTTAAAAACTAGTATAAAAAATAGTGGTCCTTTTCTTTATTTTAGTGGTAATTGCTCTCTCCCAGTGTGTCAGATATTGACTTTGCAACTGATGTACGTAGATCTATGTAGATTCAAGGTTAGGAAGTCATCATAATTTTTTTATTTTATTGGTACCTTGCTAACAAATAGTGGACTTTAAAAAAGTTTTTATGTCAATAGTTTGAGCTACATTAGTGGATATATTATATTAAATCATCCAATTTCTAGAATAAATCTTACTTGACCATGATGTATTGGTTTTAGTGTGATTTTAAATCCTCCTGCAATTAAAATGTATTTGTGATTAAGCAGGAGTAGTACTTATTTTTATATCTTTTATATTTAATATACAAATAAATATATGAATAATAAATATACAAATGATAAACATATAAATATATAAATATATAAAAATAAAACATATTTAATATATTTTGTATATAATATATTTATATTTTGTATATTTTTGATGCCACTATAACTTTAACATCCTTCTAAAATCAAATGACAGTCTTGATTGAGTATAACATCAATACCTTCATTTATTAAAAAAAAGCTCTCAATGTTTTCTGGTCCTTTTAATCTTTGCAACAATTTAACTGGCATTAGAATTGACTGCTTTTTAGTGTTTGGTAGAATTTTACAGTGAAACAATCTGGTTCTTGTGGAGGCATAGTACTTTGAAACTGGTTTTTGGTTGCTTTTTCTGACATACATTTTTAAAATCTGAAAAGGCAGTAGGTATACATATGTTTTGTTGATGGATTTTTTTTACAGAAGCTAAAAAATAACATTTTTGAAATGGAGGGTTTTTTTTTTTTTTTTACTTTTAATGCTGTTTCATACAGGCTAGACTATTTTTTAGACATTATCTCTCCATTCTTGTTCCCAGAAATCAGCTGATGATTAATGGATATATTACTTTGTTGGCTGTTTAGAACTTAAAACAGAAAGAATGAAACACAGGTTAACTCAGATTTTCTTTTTCTAAAGATTTTTTAAAGGTTTTGTTTATTCACTTAACAGAGAGGGACAGTATAAGCAGGAAGAGCAGCAGGCAGAGTGGGAAGGAGAAGCAAGCTCTCTGCTGAGCCGGATGAGGGACTCAATCCCAGGACCCCAGGATCACCACCTAAGCTCAGCTGCTTAACGAACTGAGCCACCCAGGTGTCCCAAACTCAGATTTTTAAAATATCACTTATTTTCCTCTGCTTTTGATATCTGAAAGAAAAGTGATGAATAATTTCCACCTGACAGCTATTATTTGTTTTCTCTCTTAATTCATTAAAAATAAACTCAGTGACAGAATTGTCATTATCTATATTCATGCATTTGTCAGTATTTTAATTTTGTTTTTTTTTTTGTTTTTTTTTTTTTAAAGATTTTATTTATTTATTTGACAGAGAGATCACAAGCAGGCAGAGAGGCAGGCAGAGAGAGAGGAGGAAGCAGGCTCCCTGCTGAGCAGAGAGCCTGATGCGGGCCTCGATCTCAGGACCCTGAGATCATGACCTGAGCCGAGGGCAGTGGCTTAACCCACTGAGCCACCCAGGCGCCCAGTATTTTAATTTTGAAAGGAATTTTTCCCCCCACATAACACAATTGCAGAATGCTCCCCTGTGACAACCACATATGTGCCCATGGAATTCTAAATGTTTTTTTCTGAAATATTTTTAAAGCAACCAAAAGCTTTCTGTGAATTTTCCTCTGCACAGGACATACTTTTGATTGGCACATTCTGATTGGTACATACCACCTGCTCAAAACCAAACATTTTTTGTGATTTCTGTTTAAAAGGTCAAAAAGGGATCTTAAGAATCAGAGAATGTAGTATTTACAAACTGAAGAGTAATGCTCAGTACCTTAAGTATAAAAAAAAAAACAAAACCCAACACTATGTGAAAAGCAGTTTATATATTATTAATTATAAAGTGCATAGGGAGAAATTAATTTTTTTGCCTTTACTGATATCAAGATAGGAATATTTACAAGTCTGAGTAATTAAAATTGCTGAGAGCTAATTCTTTTAGGATTTCTGAGTATCTCACACATAATTCAAAAATGAAGTTATAGGGAAATGTGCACTGTTTGAGCCCTAAACTTGCTGCTCTCCCACCTTCCTTTTCTAAAAATTTTTATTTAATTTCCAGTTAAAAAAATGATAAATTCTAGTTAGTTAATACACTGTAATATTAGCGTCGAGTGCACCATGCAGTGATTCCACACCCACACGTCATCCATGCTCATCTCAGCACGTCTCTCCTGAACACCCATCACCTGTTTCACCAGCCTCTTCCCGCTTCTCCTCTGATAACCATCAGCTTGTTTTCCATAGTTATAAATCTGTTTTTTTGTTTACCTCCTCCTCTCTTTCTTCCGCCCTTATTTTTTTATTTCTTAAATTCTGCATATGAATGAAATCACAGGGTATTTGTCTTTCTGCGACTGACATATTTTGCTTAGCACAATACACGCTAGCTCCATCCATGTGATTGCCGATGACAAGATTTCATCCTTTCATAGCTGAGTACTGTTCCACTGTATATATATACACCACTTCTTCTTTATCTCTGTGTCAGGCAGTGGGCACTTGGGCTGTTTCCATAATTTAGCTATTGTAGATATTGCTGCTGTGAACATCAGGGCACATGTATCCCTCTGAATTAGTACTTTTGTATTCCTTGCATAAATCTAGTAGTGCAATTGCTAGATTATAGGGCACTTTTATTTTTAACTTTTTTTTTTTTTTAAGATTTTATTTATTCATTTGACAGAGAGACACAGCAAGAGAGGGAACACAAGCAGGGGGAATGAGAGAGGAAGAAGCAGGGAGCCTGATGTGGGGCTTGATCTCAGGACCCTGGGATGATGACCTGAGCCGAAGGCAGATGCTTAGAGATTGAGCCACCAGGTGCCCCTATTTTTAACTTCCTTAGGAAAGTCCACACTGTTTTCCACAGTAGGTACACCAGTATGCATTCCTACCAGCAGTGTACAAAGGTTTTTCCATATTCTTATCAACACGTGTTTCCTGTGTTTTTTATTTTAACTATTCTGACACTTAGGAGGTTATCTCTGGTAATTTTGATTCATATTTCCCTGAGAATGATACTGAGCATCTTTTCAGATGTCTGTTAGCCATCTGGATGTCTTCTTTGGAGAAATGCCTGTTCGTGTTTCCTATCAATGTTTTAATTGGATTACTTGTGATTCTTTGTGTGTTGAATTTTATAAGTTCTTTATCTATTTTGAATACTAACCCTTTATCACATTTGTCACTTGTAAATATCTTTTCCCATTGCATAATTTGCTTTGGTTTTGTTGGTTATTTCCTTCACTGTGTAGGATCTTTTCAAAAGCAAAAATGAATAATGGGGATTTCATTTCCCCTTTACTCTTTAAAAAAATATTTTCCATTGATTCAGCAAATCCTTCATAAGCATATGTCATTTCTCTTGGTAATACACATAATTACATCTATGTCATTTCTGATGTCCTTACCATGTTGTGGATTTAATGACCATGAAGTAGTAAATTCTGGCTCAGTTTTATGTTACCTGCTTAAGAAAGCCATGAAACACCATGAAATGCTTCCAGATTTACTGAGTTGAGCTCTTTCCGCTTTGCTATTGGAGGTATGAGTGAACACAAAGAACAATTTAAAAATAATTGCCAAGACACTAAAAAACATATAATCTTTGGCATAGTAGTTCTCATTGTCGAATTCTGACTTAAGAAAGCAGAACCTCAGGTAATAGTTTACTTACAAAGAAGTTCAACAGGGAGCCCGATGCAGGGCTATATCCCAGGATCATGACCCTAGCCGAAGGCAGATGCTTAATGACTGAGCCACCCAGGCACTCCAGTTAAATCATTTTCTGAATGAGAAAAACATTACAAGAAAATCCACTAAAATTCTTTCAGAAAGTATCTTTATTACAAAATATCAACTATGTTTACATACCTCATATGCCATTATATTTCTAACATCCTTATAAAATGAAATAATAATTGAATATAATTTTCTTGACATGATTTTTTATAAAATGCCATTAAGTTAATTGGTGATCTGTGACTAAATCACAACTATCTTTTTTCTCTCCTAGAGAGCTAGTAACTTAAATATTTGTTATTCTAAAAATCATACTGAAGGGGTGCCAGGGTGGTTCAGTGGGTTAAGGCCTCTGTCTTTGGCTCAGGTCATGATCTTAGGGTCCTGGGATGGAGCCCCGTGTCATGCTCTCTGCTCAGCAGGGAGCCTGCTTCCCTTCCTCTCTGCCTGCCTCTCTGCCTACTTGTGATCTCTCTCTCTGTCAAATAAATTAAAAATCTTTTTAAAAAATCATACTGAAATGTAAGTCTTAAAAATACTAAAATAATTCTTGCCTAAAACTTTGAAAACAATTCTTGCCTCCTTAAAATTTTCAAAAATACTTTTCAAGAACAGTGCTTGTCTAAAATTTACCAGAACCATTTTATTTAAAGATTTTATTTATTTATTTATTTGATAGAGATCACAAGCAGGCAGAGAGGCAGGCAGAGAGAGGGGAAGCAGGCTCCCTGCTGAGCAGAGAGCCCGATGCAGGGCTTGATCCCAGGACCCTGGGATCATGCCCTGAGCCGAAGGTAGAGGCTTCAACCCACTGAGCCACCCAGGTGTCCCAACCAGAACCATTTTTGAGTGAACTGTATAGGTATCAATAGTTTTTCTAAGTGACATAATCTATAAGTTCATGCAAATCAAATTATTCAACACTTGTAATATTACACTGACCAAGCTTTTATGGGCTTTTGAAATGATTAATCTCAGGGTGATTTTCAGGAAAAAATAAGGGCATTCTGTGTCACCACGTAAATATAATTACACTGTTACTGTGCTCAGCTATCATCAAAGAGAATACAGAATAAGGTACAGTAATAATGATACTACTTTGCTAGCTGAATTTTGGCTTATAAAATTATTTGAAATGTGAGAGACTTTGTAGAGTCAATTAAAACTTAAATAAGGAATGATATGTTTAATCACTTGAAAGTTACTAGGTTGTTTTTATAGTTCCTTGATATAAGTGAACAATTGTAGAAAATGTTTCATTTAGGAAGGTAAAATTATTTAATATCATAAAATTACAGTCTCTTTTAATAAAAGTTAAAATTTCCCAACTGTTACAAGAATAAGAGAGGAACTGTTTCTAAAGCTATTACTAATTACCTTGGTTTTCTTGCATAACGAACCTCAGTTTTTTTTTGTTTTTTTTTTTAAAGATTTTATTTATTTATTCGACAGACAGAGATCACAAGTAGGCAGAGAGGCAGGCAGAGAGAGAGAGAAAGGGAAGCAGGCTCCCTGCGGAGCAGAGAGCCCGATGCGGGGCTCGATCCCAGGACGCTGAGATCATGACCTGAGCCGAAGGCAGCGGCTTAACCCACTGAGCCACCCAGGCGCCCCGCGAACCTCAGTTTTGTTCAAATCAGAAATACGCTTAAATAAAATAATATGCAATTTCCTTGGAAAGATGGATGTGTTCATTCTCAATGATTCCTAAGAATTAAGACATGATTAAGGTTAGGAAATTTTTCTCATGCAACTGACGATGTAGTCAGCAGGACATAAGCATTAATTGGTGAATATATCCATTGTATAAAATTCAACTTTAGCCTGTCCTTAATTGAAGTAACTTCTTTTAGATTTAATTATGTTCTACTTTTCTTCTGAACTTTTTATGTTCATTTTCCCTTACCCTTATTGAAATATTAACATATAACATGAGAAGTTTAAGGTGTCCAGTCTGATCAGATACAGGCATGTGTTGCAAATGCTTACCACAGTGATCTTAGTTACTACCTCTATCTTTTCACTTTTAATTTGGGGGAAGAGTGGTAATATTTAAGATTTACGCTCTTAACAAGTTTCAAGTATATAATACAGTATGTCATTTATTGTCATGATGTTATACACTAGATTCCCAGAACTTAGGATATTATAGCTGCAAGTTTGTGCACTTTGACCAAATTCCCATTTTTGTTACCCACAGCCCATAGCAACCACCATTTTGCATTCTGTGTCTGTGAGGTTGATTTTTTTTTTTTAAGAGTCTGCACATAAATGACAACTTAAGAACCTAGAGAGTACAATACTAACTGAAAGGTCAGAGAAAAACAAATAGTATATGATTTCACTCATATATGGAATTGAAGAAACAAAACTTACAAAGGAAAAAAGATGTAAATAACATCCCAAAGGCTCTTAAAAATAAACAACTGGTGGTTGCCAGAGGGGAGGTAGGTAGGGTGATAAGGGAAATTGATAAAGGGGATTAAGAGTAGCACTTCTCTTGAAGAGTACTGAGAAATATATAGAATTGTTGAATTATTACACTGTACACCTGAAACTAAACGGTCAGTAATACTTGATTTAAAAAAAAAAACAACAACAAGTTAGGGCACCTGGGTGGCTCAGTGGGTTAAACCTCTGCCATCGGCTCAGTCATGATCTCAGGGTCCTGGGATCCAGCCCGGGGTCTGGATCTCTGCTGAGCAGGGAGACTGCTTCCCCCTCTCCCCTGGTCTGCCCCTCTGCCTACTTATGATCTCTCTCTCTCTCTCTCTCTGTCAAATAAATAAATAAATACCTGTCATTCTCTGACTTTCTCCCCTTAGTTTAATGTCCTCAAGCTCCATCTGTGTTGTTGCAAAGTCAGAATTTCCTCCTTTCATGGGGCTAAATAATATTCCTTTGTGTGGACAGGGGCACCTGGGCGGCTCAGTCACCTGAAGGCAGGTGAGGTCACGATTTCCGGGTTCTCGTATCAAACCCTACCTTGGGCTTCCTGCTCAGCGGGGAACCTGCTTCTCCCTCTCCCTCTGCTACCCTCACCCTGCTTGTTCTCTCTCTCTCAAATAAATAAAATCTTTTTAAAAAATATTCCATTTTTGTGGATATATACTACCTTTTCCTTATCCATTTATCTTTCAATATACGTGTAGGTAGATTCCACATATTGGTCATTGTGCATAAGGCTGCAATGACCATGAAGCTACAAATATCTCTTCAAGGCTCTGTTTTCATTTCCTTTATATGTACTACATAGCAGTTCATTTGCTCAGTCATATGGGAGTAGTATTTTTCATGGGTTTTTTTTGGAAACTCCATACTGTTCTCCAGGGTGGCTTACCATTTTATATTTCCATGGTGGCTTACCATTTTATATTCCCAAAATAGTCCTCTCCTTTTCCCATGGCATTGCCAACACACATCCCTTGTCTGTTCAATATAGCTGTTCTAACAGTGTGAAATACTATTTCAGGGTTTTGATCGGCATTTGTCTGAAGAAGTGATATTGGGCACCTTTCATGTACCTGTTATCCACCTGTATGTCTTTTCTGGAAAAATGTCTGTCAGGTCCTCACCCCATTTTAAAATTTAATTCAATTTTGCTCTTGAGTTGTGTGAATAATTTATATAGATTTTATATTAACTTCTTATCTAATAGATGGTTTTAAAAATATTTTCTGCTGTTTGTAGATTACCTTTTTGTTTTCCTAGTTCTTTTGCTTTGCAGAAGTTTTATAGTTCAGTATAGTTCTGCTTGATTATTTTTGCCGTGGTTGTTTATGCTTTTGTTGTCATATCCAAAAAAATCATTGCCAAGACCCATATTGAGGAACATATTCCCTGTGTTTTCTTTTAGTAGTTTGACAGTTTGGGATCTTACGTATAAGAATTTAAGCCATTCCAAGTTAATTTTGGGGAGTGGTGTAAGATAGGAGTCCAGGTTCATTCTTCTGCATGTTATTGTCCAGTTTCCCTAACATACTTACTGAAGAAACTGTTTTTCCTCTGTTGAATCTTCTTGATTTCCTCATGAAATTTGAATTCACCATATATGTCAGGGCTCATTTCTGGGCTCTAGATTCTGTTCTGTGTGTCTGTATTTATGCCAGTACTATTCTGTTTTGATTAATACAGATTTGTATTAAAGTCTGAAATCAGAAAGAATAATGACTACCAGCTTTGTTTTTCCTCAAGATTCTTTTGGTGATCCTGAGTCTTTTGTTGTTTTTTTTCATCAGTGTCTAAAATTTTTGTATGAAATACATTTGATATATAATACTGTAAAATTTAAGTTGTATCAAATGTTAACTTGATACATTTATATAATGCAATACAATTGCCATGTAGCAATAATTAGCACCTCTATCATGTTACATTATATTTCTTTTTAGTGATTAGAATAATTATGTTTCAATCTCTTGGCAAATTCAGTGGTTATAATACCACTGTTGTATTTGCTATCCTGTGCACTAGATCTCTGGAGCTTATTTCCTATTCACTGTATGTTTATAACCTCGGTCAGTATTTGTCCTTTCCGTCTATCCCTCAGCCCCTGGTACCCTCCATTTTATTGCTTCTGTGAGCTTGGCTTTTTTAGATTCCACATGTGACTGATAACATATAGTTTGTTTTTCTCTGACTTACCTCACATAGAATAAAGTCCTCAAAGTCCATTTATGTTTTGCCAAATGGCAGGATGTTCATTCCTAGGTTAAAGATACCCCTATGTATTTTGATGCTCTTGTAAATGGAATTGTGTTTTTTTTTTTTCAGATAGTTTTTTCTTAGTGTATGGAAACACAACTAATATATTTTTAAAGATTTTATTTATTTGTTTGTCAGAGAGAGAGAGAGAAAGCACAGCAGGGAGAGCTGCAGGCAGAGCAGGCAGAGGGAGAAGCAGTCTCCCCACTGAGCAGGGAACCCAATGTGGGACTTGATCCCAGGACCCAGGGATCATGACCTGAGCTGAAGGCACACGCTTAACCCAGGCATCCCCACAACTAATCTTTTTATATTAATTTCATATCCTGCAACTTTAAATTGGTGATTAGTTCTAATAGTTTTTTTGGTAGGGTCTTCAGGGATTTTCTATGTAACATCGTATTTTCTGCGAACTGAAGTAGTTTTACTTCTCCCTTTCCAATCTAGATGCCTTTTGTTTCTCTTTTTGCCTAATTGCTCTAGTGGGACTTAGAGCTGTGCTGAATAGGAGCTGAGAGTGGGCACCTTGATATTCCTAATCCCAGCAGGAAAGTTTTCAGTTCTATTGGGGGTTTTTTATATAGATTTTGTTATGTTGAGATGCATTCCTTTTATACCCAGTTTCTTGAGTGTTTTCTTCTTCTTTTTTTTTTTAAGATTTTATTTATTTATTTGACACACAGAGATCACAAGTAGGCAGAGAAGCAGGCAGAGAGAGAGGAAGCAGGCTCCCTACTGAGCAGAGAGCCCGATGCGGGGCTCCATCCCATGACCCTGGGATCATGACCTGAGCCAAAGGCAGAGGCTTTAACCCACTGAGCCACCCAGGCACCCCTCTTGAGTGTTTTCTTTTTTCTTTTTCTTCTTGAGTGTTTTCAACATGAAATGATATTGAATTTTGGCCAATGCTTTTCCTGCATCTACTGAGATGATTTATAAGAATTTTCCATATTCATTTTTATTTAAATCAGTTAATTAACATATAATGTATTACTGGTTTCAGAGGTACAGGTCAGGGATTTATCAGTCTTCTAGAATACCCAGTGCTCATGACATCACATCCCCTCCTTAATGTCCAGCACCCAGTTACCCCATCTCCCCTCCAGCAATGCTCAGTTTGTTCCCTATGATTAAGAGTCTTTTATGGTTTGTCTCCCTCTCCGATTTTGTCTTCATTTTATTAATTTATTACATTTAATTATTTGCATATGTGGATCTGCCTTTGTATCCCAGGGGAAAATCCCATTTGATCATGGTGTATAGTCTTCTCAGTGTCCTGTTGGATTTGGTTTGCTAGAATTTTGTTGAGATTTTTTGCAAATATACTTGTAAGAAAAGCACAGGCAGGAAGGCACCTGGGTGGTGCACTTGGTTCAGTGACAGACTCCTGGTTTCAGCTCAGGTCATGATCTCATGGTCATGAGATCGAGCCCCACATCCAGCTCTGTGCTCAACGTAGAGTCTGCTTGAGATTCTCTCCTCTACCCCTCCTGCTCATGCTCCCTCTCTCTAAAATAAAGAAATAAATCTTAAACAAACAAAAAAACCACAGGCCAATATCCCTATATGTAGTGTCCTAATATGACTTTGGTATCAGGGTAATGCTGACCTCATAAAATAAAAGTTTAGGTTAGGGGGCGCCTTGGTGGCTCAGTCAGTTAAGCATCTGCCTTTGGCTCAGGTCATGATCCCTAAGTCCCAGGATCCAGCCCCACATCAAGTCTCCCTGCCCAGCAGAAGCCTGCTTCTCCCTCTTCTGCTCCCCCTGCTTGTGTTCCCTCTCTTGCTGTGTCTCTGTCAAATGAATAAATAAGTTCAGTTTAGGACTGTTTCCTCCTCTTCTGTTTTTAAGAAGAGTTTGAGAAGACCTGGTGTTAATTTTTTTAAAAAATGTTTGGTAGAACTCACCAGTGAAATTATCTGGTCCTGATATTTACTACTAGGTATAATGTCTACTCTTTCAGTTTTGAGTCTTTTTTTAGTCTAGATAAGGGATTGCCAACTTTTTTATATTTAAAAAAATACGCCTTTTAGTTATATTTTCTTTGTCTTTTTAATCTCCATTTTTTAATTTAATTTTTTTCAGTGTTCCACAATGTTTATGCACCACATCCAGTGCTCCATGCAACATGTGCCCTCCTTAATACCCACCACCAGGCTCACCCAACACCCCACCCTCCTCCCCTCCCAAACCCTCAGTTTGTTTCTCAGAGTCCACAGTCTCTCATGGTTCCTCTCCCCCTCCGATTTCCCCCAATTCACTTTTTCTTTCCCTCTCCTAAGGTCCCCCATGCTATTCCTTACGCTCCACAAGTAAGTGAAACCATATAATTGACCAGTCCTGTCCATGTTGATACAAAAGTTGGGTATTCATCCTTTCTGATGGAGGCATAATACTCCGTTGTATATATGGACCACATCTCCTTTATTCATTCATCTGTTGAAAGTCATCTTGGCTCTTTCCACAGTTTGGTGACTGTGGCCATTGTTGCTATGAACATTGGGGTACAGATGGCCCTTCTTTTCATTACATCTGTATCTTTTCTGCATTTTTTTTTTTTTTTTTTTTTTTAGGATTTTATTTATTTACTTGTCAGAGAAAGAGCGCAAGCGAGCACAGGCAGACAGAGTGGCAGGCAGAGGCAGAGGGAGAAGCAGGCTTCCTGCCAAGCTAGGAGCCTGATGTGGGACTCAATCCCAGGACACTGGGATCATGACCTGAGCCAAAGGCAGCTGCTTAACCAACTGAGCCACCCAGGAGTCCCTCTTTTCTACATTTCTTTTGGTTCTTTATTTTTCTCATCTTTTTTCTTCTACTAACATTGGGCTTAAGATCTTTTTTTTCCAGTTCCTTGAGGTGTACATGTACATTTCTTATTTGAGAACTCTCTTTTAAGGTAGGCATTAACTTTACTTTTAGAACTGTTGCTGCTACAACACATAAATTTTGGCATATTGTATTTCCATTTTCATTTGTTTCAGGTTTTTTCAATTTCTGTTTTTATTATTTTTATTTTTTTTAAAGATTTTATTTATTTATTTGACACAAGATCACAAGTAGGCAAAGAGGCAGGCAGAGAGAGAGGGGGAAGCAGGCTTCCTGCTGAGCAGAGAGCCTGATGCGGGGCTTGATCCCAGGACCCTGAGATCATGACCTGAGCCGAAGGCAGAGGCTCAAAGCACTGAGCCATCCAGGAGCCCCTGTTTTTATTTTTTTGATGCATTGTCAGTTTGGGAGCATGTTTAATTCCCACATATTTGTGAATTTTTTTCTATTATGATTTCACTTTTCATAATATTGTGGTCAGAAAAGATATTTGGTATAATTTCAGTTCTCTTACATTTGACACCATGTGTTTTGTGACTTAAGAAAAGGCATATCCTGGAAAAAGGTCTATGCATGCTTGAAAAAAATGTATATCTTGCTGCTGTTGGTTGAAATTATCTGAATATGTGTTTAGGTCCATTTGGTGTAGTTCAAGTCCAGTGTTTTCTTATTGATTTTCTGCTTGGGTGATATATCCATTGGTTAAAATGGGGTTTCAAGAACCTTACTATTATCATATCATGTTTCTTATATATTAATATTTACTTAGTACATTTATATGCTGTGGGATTGAATGAATATTTATTTATGGTTATCACAGTCTATTGATAAACTGACCTGTTTATTGTAAAATGACTTTTTGTTACAATTTTTGTCTTAATGTCTATTTTTTTTCCTTATGTAAGTACATCTACCTCTGCTTTCTTTTGGTTTTCATTTGCATGGAATGTCTTTATCCCTTGTCTTCACTTTGGGCCTATTTGTGTCGTTAAAGCTGGAGACAAGTCACTTGGAGGCAGCACATACACTTGTATTTTTTAATCCATTTAGCCACTGTGTCTTTTGATTGAAGAGTTTAGTCTGTTTACTTTTTTTTTTTTTAAGATTTTTATTTATTTATTTGATAGACAGAGATCACAAGTAGGCAGAGAGGCAGGCAGAGAGAGAGAGAGAGAGGAGGAAGCAGGCTCTCTGCTGAGCAGAGAGCCCGATGTGGGGCTCGATCCCAAGACCCTGGGATCATGACCTGAGCCGAAGGCAGAGGCTTTAACCCACTGAGCCACCCAGGCGCCCCAAGTCTGTTTACTTTTTTTAAAAAGATTTTTATTTTATTTATTTAACAGAGATCACAAGTAGGCAGAGAGGCAGGCAGAGAGAGGGAGAGGAAGAAGCAGGCTCCCTGCTGAGCAGGGGGGGAGCTTAATCCCAGGACACTGGGATCATGACCTGAGCTGAAGGCAGAGGATTTAACCCACTGAGCCACCAGATGCCTCTAGTCTGTTTACCTTTTTAAAAAATACTGATTTGGGGGCGCCTGGGAGGCTCAGTGGGTTAAGTCGCTGCCTTTGGCTCAGGTCATGATCTCAGGGTCCTGGGATCAAGCCCCGCATCAGACTCACTGCTCAGCAGGGAGCCTGCTTCCTCCTCTCTCTCTGCCTGCCTCTCTGCTTACTTGTGATCTCTCTCTGTCAAATAAATAAATAAATAAATAAAATCTTTTAATAAAATAAAAATTAAAATTAAAATTAAAAATACTGATTTGAACAAGCATTTGTGTGAGCAGGGAGGATGGGTGGAGATAAAGGGAAGAGACTTAAGCAGACTCCCCACTGACAGGGAGACCAATGCTCACTTAATCAACTGAGTCACTCTTGTGTCCCTAGTCCATTTACATTTAAGGTAACTTTTAATAGGTAAAGACTCACTAATGCCATCGTATTTCTTTTTCTGGCTGGAGTCTTGCCAGTGGAAGCCACTTTGGGACCATGGTGTGACCCTGGGTCCCCTAGAGCCTACAGGAAGTGACCTAGGATAATGGGCATAAGCCTGGTGTTGGGACAGGTTAGTTGGCTCTGGTGTCTGCCCTGAAATCAGACACTGACTTTACCACCCTTTTCCCATGGGAGAACATCTCTCTCACTCTTTCTGTCTTTGATAGGCTGCCTAGACATGGTGGGTGTGTAATGGGGGATATGTGAATCTGTCCTTCCTACCAATCCCAAAATTGACTGCCCCTTGCTCAAGAGGCCAGTACTCAAGAGATGATTTTTGACTGGAAGGAATTTGAGTTTTATTCAGGAGGCTGGCAACTTGGGGAGGAGGTGGGCTCTTGTATAAAAGCCAACTCTAAGGTTTCTACCTCGACCAAGTGTTTTTAAAAGGGTTTAGGGCAGTAAATCAGAGACCAGAGTGTAGTGGCCTGCAGCTTTTCTTGATTATGTGGAGACTTGATGATGCCAGCTCCAAACATGATCTCAGTGGGAGGGCTTGTTGCAAGGGGCTCTCGTTCTTGTGATGTTCAGGGGTATTCTGTTCTTTCTGTAAAGGAGGGCAAGGTCTGGGGCGCCTGGGTGGCTCAGTGGATTAAGTCTCTGCCTTCGGCTCAGGTCATGGTCTCAGGATCCTGGGATCGAGCCCCACATAGGGCTCTCTGCTCAGCAGGAGCCTGTTTCCCCTTCTCTCTCTCTGCCTGCTTCTCTGCCTACTTGTGATTTCTGTCTGTCAAATAAATAAAATCTTTAAAAAAAAAAAAAAAAAGGAGGGCAAGGTCTCCAGATCCACAAAGGAAGACTAGTAAGATCATTTATGTGACCTAAACAAAGAAAAGCATTTTCCTAAAAACATGCTGGGCTAATCAGAAAGCCAAGGTAGCTTCAAACAGACTTGCTGGCCTCTGTGGGTGAGATAAAAATCTGATCCTTCACTCTTCAAGGGCAGTAGTCTGCCAATATCAAACAAAGTAAATTTGTTCTGTTACAGATCAAGGGTCTTAATGCAGCAGGTAAGGAGTGTGTTGTCGTAAAGCAACTCACCCCTTAAGACCAAAGGGAGTGCTGTAATACTGTCTCCCTTAGTGCATCTTTTTAAATTTCTGTGTTCTACCTGTATGCTATAATCCCTGACCTGAATCTTTGGTTCTGTGTGCAAGAGAGTTACTCAGATCAATGCATGTGTGTGTGGTGGTGTGGAAGCAGATTGCTATACCACCATTTTGTCCAGTGGTTCATTTTAAGTTTACCGTAAAATGTACATGTTCCATAGTCAAATAATCATCTTTAATGTCATGTTGAACCATATTAAACAGTATTCACTTGGGGCACCTGGATGGCTCAGTTGGTTAAGCATCCAACTCTTGATTTCAGCTCACGTCATGATCTCAGGGTGCTGAGATTGAGTCTTATGTGAGAAGGGAGGGTTTGCTTGGGATTCTCTGTCTCCCTCTCCTTCTGTCCCTCCCCCCACTCTTGCTCTTTCTAAAATAAAGAAGTCCTTTGAAAAATATACATTTTAACTTCTTATGGAACTGTATGAATGAGTTATTTAGTTCCCAGTACTCACATTTAAGTCACTACTCCATCCATGCATTTATTTAAGTTTATATAGGCTAATTTTTTTTTTAACTTTTGCCATTTTGATTTACATTTGAGTGAAATTCTGAGAACGGACTCAATTTTAAAGAATTGTTTTTTATTCCAAACCATCTGATGAAGTACAGTACCTGTAATTTGGTTACGAGTTCTAAGAATTGGTACCAATATGTGTTGTTCCAAGTCAACTACTTAAGTAATTACAAATACTCAAATACTTTTTCATGCATTTAATTACTATAATTCAAATGGATAGTTTTCCCAGTTGGTAACAGTAGTAATTAAACCAAAATGTAATTCACTTTGTAGGTGTCCATGAGCGATGTTATATGAATGAATTGAATATGCATCCATTCTTTAAAGATACTGCTATATACACAAGATGGTCTTCTGGATTTCCAGTGAATAATAAATGTAACTATATTTATAATGCACATAAATATAATAATAGTCAATAAGTGAGTTTGTCTAACTAAATCCAAAAACATATTTTAATGGTTTCTAAACATTTTCCATTAAAAGTAACCATATATCATGGTAGTTTTCTTAAACACATTTTTAAGCCTAATTGACAATTATTAAATTATGCTTTTGTGATTGTACCTTGTAAACCTTTGTGGGGCTTTTTATGAGAAATTCAGTTATCCAATAGAATAGCTTCAAAACTGTGAGATTATCTGTTTTTAGAGCTGATTATCAGTCATATAATAAATACTGCTGGAGTAGGAATGCAATTTAGACTGAAAACAAATACTAATTCTCCCCACATCTATAATCTTCTACTCCAAAGTGATTGAATAGGTACACATGTTAGAAGACAGATACTGATATAGGTAGATAGGGAGAACATGAAGGGAACTGAAAATGTTGGTGAATAGCAGTAAAATCAATGACTCAACACACAAAACCAACTCAGTGAATCATCTAAGTTGTGTAACAAATGACCGCATCTAAAATTCTCATGAATGCATGGATAGTATTTGGGGGAAAAAAATCTGTATACCACTTAGGGATCTCTTTTGTTTTCTTGGACTATAAGTGTGTGTTTTCTGGATATTTTTATTTTATAAAAGAAATTATAAGACTAAGTCCATATTTGATTAAGTTATTCTACTACTTTCAATTCAATATGTATTTTAAATTGTAACACACATTAGGATAATTATAGATTATAACAATATCTGTTATTACATGGTCATGAAGTTTTATCTGTTTCATTTTTTTTTAAAAGATTTTATTTATTTATTTGTCAGAGAGAATGAGCATAGGCAGACAAAGTGGCAGGCAGAGGCGGAGGGAGAAGCAGGCTCCCCGCTGAGCAAGGAGCCCGATGTGGGACTCGACCCCAGGACACTGGGATCATGACCTGAGCCGAAGGCAGCTGCGTAACCAACTGAGCCACCCAGGCGTCCCTGTTTCATTATTTTTTAAGATTTTATTTATTTAAGATTGAGAGTATGAGAAAGAGAGCATGAGGTTGAGGAGGGTCGGAGGGAGAAGCACACTCTCTGCTGATCGGGGAGCCTGATATGGGGCTATCCTGGGACTCCAGGATCATGACCTGAGCCAACCAGGTGCCCCTGTTTCATCATACTTATAATTTATGAAAATATAAGACAAATATTCTATAATATTTATGATGTAAATGAACTTGGTCCATAATCTTAAAGACTTTCAGTTGTAACTCAGCAGTTATTATATTTGTGTCTTTTATCAACTTTATTTCGGTGACAGCAGCCTTTCACTCCTAAAAATCCCAATACTAAGTAGAATGCTTGATTTCCACACCAATATCTGCTTTGTTTTCTTAATATAAGTGACAAATCCATCCTTTCAGGTGTTCTCATTTATTATTTTTTTTCAATAGACTATTTTTAGAGCAATTTTACATTGACAGTCGAACAGAACTGAAGGTACAGAGATTTTCTATATACTTGTTGAGCTCACTTTTACAAAGCCTCTTCTATTATCAAAATCCTATGCCAAAGTGCTTTGATAGAACTGATGAATGTACACGGATACATCATTATATCCAAGGTCCATAGTTTCTCATAGACTTCACTCTTGGTGTTAAACCTTCTGTGTATTTGGACAAATGTATTCATGACAAGTATTCACCATTATAGCATCTGACAGAGTGGTTTCACTGCCTTAAAATTGCTTCATGCTTGACCTAGTCATCCATCCTCCGCTCCAATACCAGGCAACTATGATTTGTTTTTATTCTGTGAAGTTTTGCCTTTTACAAAATGTCATATACTGCTAGCCATAATAGTATATAGCATTTTTGGATTGGTTTTTCACTTAGTCATTTGTATTTAAGTTTCCTTGATGTCTTTTCATCTCTTACTAGCTCATTTTTTTTTTTTTTTTTTTTTTTTTTAGAACTGAATAATACTCCATTGTCAGGAGGTGCCACAGTTTATTAGTAAATTGATTTACTGAAAGACATCTGGAATGCTTCCAGATTTGGGCACTTCGGAATGAAGCTGCTAAAAACATCCCTCTCCGGGTCATCATGTAGACATAAATGTTTGAAGTCCTTCGATAAATAAGCAGCATGATTGCTGGATGACATTCTGGTATTTTGTAATAAACGACCCACATTTCTTCTAAAGTGGCTGTATCATTGTGCATTTTCAACAAAAGAAAGTTTCTGTTGCTTCACAACACCCTTGTGTTGTCAGAACACTTCGTGTTGTCAGTGCTCTAGATTTTGGCCACCCTAACAGTGTGAGGTAGTAACTCACTGTTGTTTGAATTTGCATTTCCCCAATGTGGAGCATCTTTTGATGTGCTGATTTGCCATCTGTATATTTTCTTTGGTCAAGCATGTGTTAGGGTCTTTGGCTCATTTTCTGATAAGTTTTTCTTATTCTTGAGTTTTAAGGCTACTTGTATGTTAAATGTTATAACTGGATAACATTTCTGTATTAGATGTGTCTTTTGCAAAAATTTTTCTCATTCTTTGGCATCTCTTGTCATTCTTTTCATACTTTCTTTCATGGAATACGCATTTTTTAACTTTAATGAAGTCCAGTGTATCCATTATTCTTTCATGGCTAGAGCCTTGGGTGGTGTCTCCAAAAAGTCATCATAGTCCCCAAGGCCATCCAGGTTTTCTTCTTTGTTGCCTTCTAGGAGCTTTACAGTTTTGTGGTTTGTGTCTTCTTCAATTTCTTTCACTACTATCTTCCAGTTTTCAGTGTTCAGTTCTTTCACTTCCTTGGTTAAATTTATTTCTAGATATTTTCTTCTTTTTGCTGCAACTCCAAATGGGATTATTTTCTTAATTTCTCTAATAGTTCATTATGAGTGTACAGAAATCCAACAGGTTTTTTTATAGTCTTTATCCCACAACTTTACTGAATTCATATATTAGCTCTCAAAGTTTTTTTGGTGGTGCCTTTAGGGTTTTTTATATATGTTCTCTCCAAATAGACAAGCTTTGTATTTCTTCCTTTCTGATTTACTAGTTACTCCAGCTAGGGTGGCCAATACTGTGTTGAAAGAAAGTGAGAAGAGTGGACATCCTGTCTTCCTCCTAACTTTAGAGGAAATGCTTTCAGCTTTTGAACATCAAGTATAATATTCGCTATGGGTTTGTGATACACTGCATTTATTATGTTGAGGTATATTCTGTCTAAATTCACTTTCTTGAGCATTTTTAAAAATTTTTTATTTATTTTTAAAATTCCTTTTCAGTGTTTCAGAAGTCTTTGTTTACCACACCCAGTGCTCCATGCAATATGAGCCCTCTACAGTACCCACCAGGCTCACCCAACCTCCCTACCCCTCCTCCCCTCCAAACCCCTCAGTTTGTTTCTCAGTCTCTCATGGTTCATCTCCCCCTCCAATTCCCCCCAACTCCCTTCTCCTCTCCATCTTCCCATGTCCTTAGTGATATTCCTTATGCTCCACAAATAAGCAAAACCATATGATAATTGACTCTCTCTGCTGACTTATTTCACTCAGCATAATCTTGGCTTCCAGTCCCATCCATGTTAATACAAAAGTTTGGGTATTCATCCTTTCTGATGGAGGCATAGTACCCCACAGTATATATGGACCATATCTTCTTTATCCATTTGTCTGTTGAAGGTCATCTTGGTTCTTTCCACAGTTTGATGACTGTGGCCATTACTGCTATGTACATTGGGGTACAGATGGCCCTTCTTTTCACTACATCTGTATCTTTGGGGTAAATACCCAGTAGTGCAATTGCAGGATCATATTTTTATAGCTCTATTTTTAATTTCTTAAGGAATCTCCACACTGTTTTCCAAAGTGGCTGCACCAACTTGCACACCCACAACACCCACAGTGTAAGAGGGTTCCCCTTTCTCCACATCCTCTCCAACACATATTGTTTACGGTTGTGTTAATTTTGGCCATTCTAACTGGTGTAAGGTGGTATCTCAATGTGGTTTTGATTTGAATCTCCCTGATGGCTAGTGATGGTGAACATTTTTTCATGTGTCTGTTACCCATTTGTATGTCTTCATTGGAGAAGTGTCTATTCATGTCTTCTGCCCATTTTTTGACATTATCTATTTTGTGTGTGTTGAGTTAGAGGAGTTCTTTATAGATCTTGGATATCAACCCTTTGTCTGTAGTGTCATTTGCGAATATCTTCTTCCATTCTGTGGGTTGCCTCTTTGTTTTGTTGACTGTTTCCTTTGCTGTGCAGAAGCTTTTGAACTTGATGGAAGTCCCCAAAGTTCCTTTTCACTTTTGGATACATATCTTGAAAGGAGTTGCTGTGGCCGATGTCGAAGAGGTTACTGCCTATGTTCTCCTCTAGGATTCTGATGGATTCCTGCCTCACACTGAGGTCTTTAACCCATTTCAAGTTTATCTTTGTGTATGGTGTAAGAGAATGGTTGAGTTTCATTCTTCTACACATAGCTGTCCAATTTTCCCAGCACCATTTATTGAAGAGACTGTCTTTTTTCCACTGTCTATTTTTTCCTGCTTTGTCAAAGATTAGTTGACCATAAAGTTGAGGGTCCACGTCTGTGCTCTCTACCCTGTTCCACTGGTCTATGTGTCTGTTTTTGTGCCAGTACCATGCTGTCTTAGTGATCACAGCTTTGTGGTGAAGCTTGAAATCAGGCAACATGATGCCCCCGGTTTTGTTTTTTCTTTTTCAACATTTCCTTAGCAATTCGGGGTTTCTTCTGATTCCATACAAATTTTAGGATTGTTTGCTCCAGCTCTTTAAAAAATGCCGGTCGAGTTTTGATTGGAGTGGCATTGAAAGTATAGATTGCTCTGGGCAGTATAGACATTTTAACAATGTTTATTCTTCCGATCCATGAACATGGAATGGTCTTCCATCTTTTTGTGCCTTCTTCAATTTCTTTCATGAGTGTTCTGTAGTTCCTCAAATACAGATCCTTTACCTCTTTGGTTAGGTTCATTCTCAGGTATCTTAGGGTTCTTGGTGCTATAGTAAATGGAATCAATTCTTTAATTTCCCTTTCTGTGTTTTCATTGTTAGTGTATAAGAAAGCAACTGATTTCTGTACATTGATTTTGTATACTGCCACATTACTGAATTGCTGTATGAGTTTTAGTAGTTTGGGAGTTTTTATCATAAATGGATGTTGAACTTTTGAAGTAGATTTAGTGCATTTGGTGACATGAACATAAGATTTTAGCCTTTCATTTTGTTAATGTGGTATTTCACATTGATTTGCAGATGTTGAAACATTTTTGCATCCATGGAATAAATCCTACTTGTTCATATTGTATGTCTTCTTGAAAATACTTTGTTGAGGATCCATGTTCATCTTTGGATCCATGTTCATCAGGGTTATTGGCCTGTAAGTTTCTTAATTGAACAATTGAGCAATTTATGATTGAGCAATTATGATTAATTGAGCAATTAATTGAGCAATTTATAATTGAACAATTTATGATTGAGCAATTGAGCAATTTATGATTCCATGTTCTCTCCCTTTTTTTAGCATATTGTCAAAAGCATTTGCATTGTTTAAAAATTTTTAGTGGTTTCTTAGAATTTGCAGTATAGATATATGCCTAATCCAGATCCACTTTTAACTAATACTGTAACATTTGACAGTTAATAAAAGATTCTTATAATTACAAGCAATCACAATGCCTCCTGCACATTCCTTGTATTACTGCTGTCATTCACTTCACTTACACATAAGCAGACATAAGAACATATGAGAATGTGTGTGTGTGTCTGTGCAAGCATATGACTGTCTTTGAAGTTTTTTGATGATATCCAACGTATGGATTATTTTCATTTATGAATTATGCCTTTGGCATAATTAGAAAAGGCTTCTAGAAGTTTTATAATTTCAGTTTTATATCAAGTCTATTATCCTTCATAAGTTTGTATGTCTATATGATGTGAGGCATAAGATTTTTGGGGGGTGCACTAGGGATATAAAATTCCTTCAACGCATGTATGCTATTTTCTATGACCTGGCTCAGATTTCCATTGGAATTTTATTGAATCTTTTGATAAATTTTTGGAGAATGGGTATCTTTACAAGATTAAGTCTTCTAAATCATAAACAATTTAGCTTTCTACATTTGTTATCTTAATTCCCTTAGCCACTTTGAAGTGCTCAGTGTATAGGTCTTAAAATTTTTGTTGGGCATATCCCAGTATATTTCATAATTTTATACAATTTTAAAAGGTATTTTTAAAATTTCATTTCCAGTGCTTTTAGGAAGAAATACAATGATTTTGTATCATAATTTGTAATATGCAGTGTTGCTTAAGTTATTAACTTCTAGCAGTGATTATTTATAGTTTCATGAGATTTTCTACATAGATCTTCTTCTCATCTGTGAATAAAGACATTTTTTTTCTTCCTTGTCTGTGTGGATGCCTTTTAATTCTTATCTTTTTACTTCAGTGCCAAGACCTTCTATGTAATGTTGAATAAAAGTAATGAGAGCAAACACCTTCTTTTTCTTTATTTTTTTAGGGAGTGCATACATTTCTTTGTCATTAAGAAAGTTACTAGCTTAAAAGAAATGTTATTCACTGTTGATTTTGTAGATGTTCTTAATCATGTTGAGGAAGTTCCCTTCTGTTTCTAGTTTTATGACAAAAATGTATTTTTGGATTTTGTCACACATTTGTTATTTGTCAAGTGAGGTAACAGGATTTTTTTTAGTTTATTAATATTGTGAATTGCATTCCTTGATATTAGAAAGTTAAACCAACTTTGCAAACTTGGGTTAAACTCCAGGTCATCATGATGTATTATCTTTTTAACATATTGTTGAATTAGCTGTGCTAGTTTCCATTTAGAAATTTTGCATCTATAGTTTTGAAGGATATTGTTCTGATATTTTATATTCTTATACTGTCATTCTTTAGTATTGGTATTACTACAATGCTAATCTCATGACATGAATTTGGAAACATTCTTTTTCATTTTTCTGAAGACTTTCATTGATATAGCGTTATTTCTTAGTAGAATTCCTCCGTGAAGCCATTTGGTTCCAGGGTTTAATTTGCTGACAGTTTTAAAACTACAGATTTATTTTTTAAGTAGGAGTAAGGCTTTTCACGTTACTTCTTTTTTTAATATATATATATATATTTTTAGAGGACTTTGAGAGTTTGTATTTTTCAAAGATTTTGTCCCATTCAGTTTATTCATTTCTTCACAAATGTATTTTGACACTCTGTCTCTCATGAATTATGTCTGTGTCAGCTAACTTCTTAACAAATTGGCATAAAATTGTTCATAATAGTCTGATTTTCCTTGAAATACAGATTCTGTAGTGTGACATCACTCCTATTGTGATATTGATTAATTTGTGACTCTCTTTTTATCCTGAACAACTCGTCTGGAGTTTTATCAATTTTATTAATCTTCTCAAAGAACTAGGTTTTGAATTTCTAGTTAAGCTTTTTGCAACAAGTGCAAAACTATTAAAGATTTTTTTAAAAATTAGCCAATGTATAGTTATCAAATCACCTTATTTAGCCCTGTCAGCATGTTTTGCTTTGAAACCTAATTTTCTTTTAAGATTTTATTTATTTATTTGACAGACAGAGATCACAAGTAGGCAGAAAGGCAGGCAGATAGAGAGGGGAGGGGTAAGCAGGCTCCCACCGAGCAGAGAGCCTGATGCGGGGCTCCATCCCAGAAACCTGGGATCATGACCTGAGCTGAAGGCAGAGGCTTTAACCCACTGAGCCGCCCAGGCGCCCCTGAAACCTACTTTTTCTGTTGCCAGCTTTGGTTTGACTATTGTTAACATAGTATATTTTACTACCCCTTTAGTCTTCCCATTTTGTTTCTCTATGTTTGTAGTATATTTCTTGCTGGCAGTGTAGGATTCTCACTTTATACCCAATCCAGTCATTTACTCCCTTTAGTGTTGGTGTTTAGACCATTCCCATGTAATTTTATTAGTACTAAGGTTAAGTGTAACATACAATTTTCTATGTATTTTCTACTGGTGCCATCTGTTCTTTGCTATCTTTCTTTTTCCCTTTATTCAAATCTAGTACATATTTTTTAATGATCTACTTTATCCATTTTGTTGTCAAAATTTTAAGGTTACTTTAAGGCTTAGAGTAAAAATATTTAATGGCATAATCTTTTTTAAAACAGTATTTCATTGATTTACTTGAGAATGAGAGGCAGCCCTGAGGGAGAGGGAGAAGCAGACTTTACTGAGTGGGGAGCCTGGCAAGGGACTCAATCCCAGGACCCTGAGATCATGACGGGAGCTGAAGGTTGGCCCTAACATAACATAATCTAACTTAAGTGAAATAAATTCAATTTACAAATGGTTTAAAAATAGTACAAAATATATTTAGGTAACTCCCTTCCCAAATTTTATTTTTGTTATATAATTGCCACATATCATAAATATTAGATTATATCACTCTTGTTTTTTAAAAATCAATGTTTTGGGGTGCCTGGGTGGCCCAGTGGGTTAAAGCCTCTGCCTTCGGCTTGGGTCATGATCCCAGGGTCCTGGAATCAAGCCCTGCATCGGGCTCTCTTCTCAACAGGGAGCCTGCTTCCTCCTCTTTCTCTCTGCCTGCCTCTCTGGCCTACTTGTGATCTCTGTCAAATAAATAAATAAAATCTTTTAAAAAAATAAATTAAATAAATAAAAATAAAAATCAATGTTTTAACAAATTTTAAATGGTAACAAAGAGTGTCCTATTACCCCATGTACTTACCCTGTCTAGTACTCTTCATTCCTTTGTGTGGATTCATATTTATATCAGTTATCATTTTTCTTCTATATTAAAAACTACTTTTGGGGGCACCTGGGTGGCTCAGTGGGTTGAGCCTCTGCCTTCGGCTCGGGTCATGATCTCAGGGTCCTGGAATCGAGTCCTGCATTGGGCTCTCTGCTTAGTGGGGAGCCTGCTCCCCCCCACCACCTGCCTCTCTGCCTACTTGTGATCTCTCTCTGTGTGTCAAATAAATAAAATCTTTAAAAACAAAAAAAACAACACTACTTTTTTATTGAAGTATAGCTAACACATAATTTCACATTAGTTTCAGGTATACAACATGTTTTGACAATTCTATAGCTTACGCTGTGTTCACCTAAGTGCAGCTACCATCTCTCATCATTCAATGCCATTAAAATACATAAGTGATTATTTTTCCTATGCTGTATCTTTCATCCCCATGACTTCTTCATTCCATAACTGGAAGGTTGCACTTTGCACTCCCCTTCACCCACTTTGCCCATTCCCCAGCCTCACTCCTTTTGGCAAGTACTCATTTGTTCTTTGTCTTTAGGGGTCTGTTTCTGTTTTTGATTTGTTTATTCATGTATTCCTTTGTTTTCCTTTTTATTTTTTTAAAAGATTTTATTTATTTATTTGAGAGAGAGAGAGAGAAAATGAGAGGAGAGAGGTCAGCAGGAGCAGCAGACTCCTTCCTGAGCAGGGAGCCCGATACAGGACTCCATGCGGGACTCGATCTTGGGACTCTAGGATCATGACCTGAGCCGAAGGCAGTCGCTTAACCAACTGAGCCATCCAGGCACCCCTTTGTTTTTCTTTTTTGATTCTACATAAAAGTGAGATTATATGGCATTTGTCTTTGTCGATCTAACTTCCTTAATTTAACATATTAGCCTGTAGACCCATCCATGTGGTCACTAAATGCCAAGATCTCATTCTGTTTTATGGCAGAGTAATATTGCTGTGTGTATTCTATATCTTCTTTATTTATCTGTTGATGCATACTTGGATTGCTTCCATATCTTGGCTATTGTAAACAATGCTGTAATAAACATGGGGATAGATTTATCTTTTCAAATTGGTTTTTTCATTTTCTTTGAGTAAATAACCGGATGATAAATTACTTCTATTTTTAATTTTTTAAGGACTCTCCCTACTGCTTTCCATAATGGCCGCACCAAGTTGCATTCCTATCGACAGTGCATCTTTCCTTTTTGTCCACACTCTCACCAACACTAGTTTTTTCTTACCTTTTTAATTCTATATACTCTGTTGGTATAAGGTACTATCTCAGTGTGGTTTTGGTTTACATTTCCCTGATGACGTGGCCACCCATCTTTTCATGTGTCTGTTTGCCATCTGTATGTCTTCTTTGGAAAAATGTTTAGGGAAATGTTTATTGCTCTTTTTTCAGTGTTTTGTTTTTTTTTTTTTTTTTTTTTTACATCAGTGCTTTCTGTATTTTGGATATTAACTCCTGATCAGATTATTTGCAGATGTTATTTCCCATGAATAGGCTTGCCTTTTCATTTGGCTGCTGGTTTTTTCACTGTAACTTTTTATTTGGGGTAGCCCCAGTAGCTGATTTTTACTTTTGTTTCCCTTGTCTGAGGAGACATGTCTAGAAATGTATTTCTTAGATATATGTCAAATAAATTACTATGTGTTTTCTTCTAGGAGTTTTAAAGTTTCAGGTTTCACATGCAGGTCTTTAATCTAATTAGAGTTCCCTTTTTAATGTGGTATGAGGAAGAGACCTTGTTTCATCATTTTGCATCTAACTGTCCAGTTTATCCAACACAGTTTTTGAAGAGACTATCTCTTCCTCATTGTCTATTCTTACCTCCTTTGTCATGGATTAATTGACTATACAACATGTTGGTTTGCTCTTCTGGGTCCATTATTCTGCGTGTCTATCTTTGTGTCAGTACCATACTGATTTAATCACTACAGCTTCCTAGTATATTTTTAAATCTGGGAATGTGATACACTAGCTTGGTTCTTATTTCTCAGGATTGCTTTGACTATTGGAGTTTTTGTTTGTTTGTTTGTTTGTTTGTTTTGGAGTTCCATACAATTTTTTTTTACTATTCTACTTCTGTGAAAAATTGTGGGTTTTATTATTTATTTATTTATTTATTTATTTTACTTATTTGAGAGAGCAAGAGAGAGAAAGAGCATGAGTCAGGGGGGAGAGAGAGGGAGTAGCAGACCCCCCCCACTGAGCAGGGAGCCTGATGCAGGACTCGATCCTAGGATCATGACCTGAGCCACAGGCAGATTGAGCCACCTAGGCACCCCTGTTGGTACTTTGATAGGGGTTACATTGAATCTGTAGGTTTCCTGGGCGTTACAGACATGTTAACAATATTGATTCATCCAGTCCACGAACCTGAAATAATTTTACATTTGTATCCTCTTTAATATTCCTTTTGTTACAATTGCGAATGGAATTCTTTTCTTAATTTCTCTTTCTGTTACTTTGTGTTAAGAAACTCAAACTCAATTTCTTTTTTTTTTTTTAAAGATTTTATTTATTTATTTGACAGAGAGAGATCACAAGTAGGCATAGAGGCAGGCAGAGAGAGAGAGAGGAGGAAGCAGGCTCCCTGCCGAGCAGAGAGCCCGATGCGGGACTCGATCCCAGGACCCTGAGATCATGACCTGAGCCGAAGGCAGCGGCTTAACCCACTGAGCCACCCAGGCGCCCCTCAAACTCAATTTCTGTGTATTAATTTGTGTCCTCCAACTTTACTGAATTTGTTTATTACTTCCAATATTTTTAATATAGTCTTTGGAGTTTGTACGTATATCATGTTACCTGCAAACAGTGACAGTTTCATTTCTGCTTTACCAACTTGGATGCCTATTCTTTCTTTGATTGCTACAGCTAGGAATTACAGTATTATAGTAAATGTAAGTGGTAAAAGTGAACATCTCTGTCTTGTTCCTGATTTTTAGAGGAAAAATTCTGTTTTTCACCACTGAGTATGATGTTCACTGTGGGTTTTCATCCGTGGTCTTTTTTTTTTTTTTAAATATTTATTTATTAGACAGACAGAGATCACAAGTAGGCAGAGAGGCAGGTGGGGCATGGGGCGGGCTCCCCACTGAGCAGAGAGCCCGATGCGGGGCTCGATCCCAGGACCCTGAGATCATGACCTGAGCCGAAGGCAGAGGCTTTAACCCACTGAGCCACCCAGGCACCCCTCATCTGTGGTTTTTATTGTGTTGAGGTATATTCCCTCTAAACCTGTTGAGCTGATAGTTTTTATAAATGGGTATAGTACTTCATCAGATGCTTTATCTGCAGCTATTGAAGGTTTTATTTTAGAGAGAGAGAATACAAGTGGGGGAAGGACAAAGGGAGAGAGAGAGAGATGCAGAACCTGAGGTGGGGCTTGATCCCATGACCCTGAGATCATGACTTGGATGTTGAATTGACTAAGCCACCCAAGTGCCCCTGCATCTATTGAAATAGTCAAGTAATTTTTTTTTAAAGATTTTATTTATTTATTTGACACATAGAGAGATATCACGAGCAGGCAGAGAAGCAGGCAGAGAGAGAGGAGGAAGCAGGCTCCCTGCTGAGCAGAAAGCCCAACGAGGGGCTCGATCCCAGGACACTGAGACCATGACCTGAGCCGAAGGCAGAGGCCTAACCCACTGAGCCACCCAGGCACCCCTCAAGTAATTTTTAAAGATTTTATTTATGTATCTGACGGGGCAGGGGGACAAGCAGGGGGAGCAGCAGAGGGAGAGGAGAATCCCTGGACGCTGGGATCCTGACCTGAGCCAAAGGCAGACCTTAGCAGACTGGACTGAGCCACCCAGGTTCCCAAATAATCAAATTACTTTCATCTTCCATTTTTTTTAAAAGATTTTATTTATTTATTTGACAGAGAGAGATCACAAGTAGGCAGAGAGGCAGGCAGAGAGAGAGAGGAGGAAGCAGGCTCCCCGCTGAGCAGAGAGCCCGATGTGGGGCTCGATCCCAGGACCCTGGGATCATGACCTGAGCTGAAGGCAGAGGCTTTAACCCACTGAGCCACCCAGGCGCCCCTCATCTTCCATTTTGTTAATGTGGTTTATCACATGATGGACTTGCAAATTTCGAACCACCCTTGCATCCCCAGAATACATCCCACTTGATTATGGTAAAAGACCTTTTTAAAGTATTTTTGCAATTTTTTTTACTAGTATGTTGAGGATTTTTGCACTTATATTCATCATGGGTATTGGTTTGTAGTGTTCCTTTTGTAGCATTTTTTATTTTGGTATTCGGTTACATTGATCTTATGGAAGGAATCTGGGAATTTTCCTTCCTCTTAGATTCTTTGGAATGGTTCAAAGAGAGTATTAACTGTTCTTTAAATGTTTTGTAGAATTTACCTATGAATCCATATGGTTCTGAACTTCATAATGATGAGAGTTTTTGATTACTGATTGAATTCTGTTACTAGTAATTAGTATGTTCAGATATTCTACTTCTTTCTGATTTAGCTTTGGAGGATTATTTCTAGGTGTTTATCCAGTTCTTCTAGGTTGTCTAATTTACTGACATATAATTTTTCATTGTAATCTCATAATACTTTGTCATTCTGTGGTATTGGTTGTTACTTCCTTTCAGTTCTCATTTTATTTGTGTCCTGTCTCCTGACATTTGTAAATTCATCTTTTCAAAGAACCAGTTATTGGTTTCCTTGATCTTTTCCTTTTTTCTCTGAACTTTATTATCTCTTTCTTTCTACTAGGGCTTTGTTTTCCATTTCCTAGTTCCTTTATGCATAATGTTAGATTTTTAATTTTTTTTAGATTTCTCTTATTTCTTGAGGCAGGCCTATAGCTCTGTAAATTTCCCTCTTAGAACTTCTTTCAGTGAGTCCAGATTTTGGACTGTTGTTTTTACATTTTTCATTTGTATCCATGCATTTTTTTTTCATTTCCTCTTTGATTTCTTTTTTCACCCATCAGTTGCTTAGTAACATGTTGTTTAGGCTCCACATGCTTTTCTCCCCCCTCCCCCATTTTTTCCTTGTAATTATTTTCTAGTTCTGTGCTATTCTTATTGCAAAAGTTGGGTGGTATAATTTTAATCTTTTTAAGTTTATTGAGATTGTTTTGGGGTCTAAGATGTGACCTAGCCTGGAAAATAATTCAACTTTTTATCAGGCAGATTGCATATAGTTCTTTTTCTGAGATTTTTTCTGGTTCTTTCATTGGCGTATATTCTTCTCTCCCCTCATTTTGCTTCACTTTCTGCATTTGTTTCTATGAATTAGGTGGCACAGCTACTTCCCCTAAATTTGAAGTCATAATCTTGTGTGTTGTCATTCCTTGTGTAGACTCTGTGTACCTGATAACTTTGGCTGGCTAGTTGGGAGTGGTGTTGTATGGGCTGGGGATCCGAGGACACTTGTGCAGGTGCCTTGATAGGGTGGCAGAGCTCAAGGGTTCACGGGCTATAGTGGTCCCAGGACTCTCTGTACAGAGGGCCCTGTGGCAGGACCATTGACGATACAGTAGAAATCTGTGTATGCTGGGGCTCTCTGTGCAGAGAGTACCCTAGTAAGGTTAATAGAGCTCTGCCAGGATGTGGACAAGGGGGACCTGGGGTATTCTCTGCAGGAGACACCTTAGCAGGGCAGATGGAGCCAAAGGCGGGGGTACAAGCCAGCATCCTGGGGCACTCCCAACAGAGCCTGCCATGGCAAGACAGCTGTGGCTGAAGTGGGCATAGGCTGGGGTAGGCCTAGGGCTCTCCACAGAGAGGGGGCCCTGGCAGAACAGCTGAAACTCAAGTGAAGTACACGAGGGTCAGGTGGGGTGTGCGGCACAGGGGTTCTTCTGGCAGGAAGGCTGGAGTCAAGGTAGGCACAGACTAGCAGTTCCCAGGGCACTCTCTGCAGGGGGTACTCAAAGAGTTTTGGCTATAGCAGAAGGTACAAGCCAGAAGGTCACAGAGTTCTCTGTCTACATCAAGACATCTCTACAAGACTCTACTAGTCTACATCTCTGTCTACCCTACCAAACTGTTTGGAGCCAAAGTGACATGGGCCTGGAGTTTTCTGTGGTCCTCAGTTGGTGGTAGTTGGACCAGTGGCTGGAGCTGTAGTGAGTGTTGCTCAGGAGTGTCCTGGTGAACCCTGCAGTGGGGCTGCCTTGATGGCTTGGCTGGGGGTGGGTATGGTTTGAGACCCAGGACTCTCTGAGGCTGTGTTTGCTCGTGTCTGCACTGTCAAGGTAGATAAGGAATGTAAGCGGTGGCACTTTCCAGACCCTCAGGCTCACAGAGAGTTCTCGAAGCTCCCTTGCCATTTGGCAGTCCTAGGGCTAGGTACTTTATTTTCTAGTTGTTCTTTTTAAATTACAACTTTTTATAGCCAGGATATTCATGGCTCATGTGGGCTAGGACCTGGGAGGCTCACTGAAGGGGCAGGCTGTCTGTGGCATGTGGAAGGAAGCCTGTCCCTAGCTACTCTACCAGGATGGAGGGAGAAGGTAAGCAATGGTTTTCTTCAGCCCCTTCAACCCAGAGAACTTCTCAGCACTTGGAAGGTAACTGGATCTTTCATATAATAGTTGCTCTTTATAACGGCAGCTTCTGGGGCACCTGGGTGGCTCAGCTGGTTAAGCATCCTACTTTGGGTATCAGCTCAGGTCATGATCCCAGAGGCATGAGATGGGCCCTGCCTCTGGATGGTTCTGCATTCCGTGGGGAATCTGCTTAAAAGATTTTCTCTCTCTCCCTCTCACTCCCCACTGTCTAAAAAATAAAAACAAAATGGCAGCTTTTTCCCTCTGCCCCAGGACAGACCAATCTGCTCCTAGTCCCTTTAGTACTATTCTTCCCTGTTGCAATCTGCAGTGGGGTGAGGGTTCCCTTCGTTGCCAAGTCTCTCTCTCTTACTGTTTTCTGTGTGGCCTGTCTTTTGTTGTGCAGCTCTGCCCTCTGCTTTTCTTCAGGAGGAACTGTTCTACATATAAATAGTGTAAATCTGGGATGTTTAGGGAGGTGAATTCAGGGTCTTCCTTCTTTGCTCGATGGGATCAGAATTCTAAAACACTGCCTTTACCTGCTTTTATAGTATATATCTGGTACATCCATTCTCTCAGGTTGTAGTGGGAAAAAGAATCTTTTACCTTCAATTTTAGAAGAGTTTCTCTATTCATCAAATTTGTCCTTGATGACTTTTTTTTTAAGATTTTATTTATTTATTTGACAGATAGAGATCACAAGTAGGCAGAGAGAGAGAGAGAAAAAGGAGGAAGCAGGCTCCCTGCTGAGCAGAGAGCCTGATATAGGGCTTAATCTCAGGACCCTGGGATCATGACCAGAGCCAAAGGCAGAGGCGTTGTTAACCCACTGAGCCACCCAGGTGCCCCTGTCCTTGATGACTTTTTAATCAGTACTTCTAAGATGTTGATCAACTGTCTTCTCTCTTGCTTTGATATTGTTTCTCTGTACATACACTTTTCCTCAGGATGTCTTTATAAATTTAAAACCAATAAATCAATATTTCTTTTGAGCCACATAATTAAGATACTCTTTGGTATAATTTCCCTCATGTTTTAGGGCTTCATGTTCTTTGAAAATCCTCAATCCCTGGGTTTAGTTTTTATCAAACTGGGAAATTGTCGGGTGATTATTTCTTCAAATATATCTGACCCCTCTCTTTGAAGAACTCTGATTATAAGTATAATGGCTGTCTGAAGTTGTATCACAAATCACATTGTTTTTTTTCCCATTCTTTTTTTTTTTTTTAAAGATTTTATTTATTTATTTGACAGAGAGAGATCACAAGTAGGCAGAGAGGCAGGCAGAGAGAGAGGAAGGGAAGCAGGCTCCCTGCTGAGCAGAGAGCCCGATGCAGGACTTGATCCCAGCACCCTGAGATCATGACCTGAGCCAAAGGCAGCGGCTTAACCCACTGAGCCACCCAGGCGCCCGTTTTTTTCCATTCTTTTTTTTTTTTTTTTTTTAAAGATTTATTTATTTATCAGAGAGAGAGAAGGGGAGAGAGCCAGCACAGGCAGACAGAAAGGCAGGCAGAGGCAGAGGGAGAAGCAGGCTCCCCGCTGAGCAAGAAGCCCAATGTGGGACTCGATCCGAGGACGCTGGGATCATGACCTGAGCCGAAAGCAGCTGCTTAACCAACTGAGCCACCCAGGCGTCCCTTTTTCCCCATTCTTATTATGCTTTCTGTTTTAAACAGTTACCATGAAGTATCCATGTTTATGATTTTTTTCTGCAATGTCTTACAGCAATTACATCCAATGTATTTATTTTATGCTAAACACAATTTTTGCTACAAGAAGGTCAAATTCATTCTTTTCCTATCTTTCTCCTTAAAATGTGGAACCTGTCATTTAGCTTGTTGAATATATAAACTGGGGCTTTAATTACTTCTGTGCTATCTTTACTATCTGTGTCACTGCTGTCTCAGGTTTGTTTCATTTCTTTTCCTCATTCTAGGTATGTTTTTCTGTTTCTTTGCACGCTTGGTAATTTTTGAATGCCAAAAAGATAATGTGACTTTTAATTTTTTTAGAGGTTAGAAAGCTCGAGGGATAAAAAATTATCTAAGTTTTTTGAGCTTTATGCTAGGACATATCTAAGTTACTTGAAGACAGTGTAGTTGATCATTTGAATCTGTGTTTTAAGATTTTTTTTTAAAGACTTTATTTATTTATTTGACAGAGATCACAAGTAGGCAGAGAGGCAGGCAGAGTGAGAGGGGGGAAGCAGACTCCCTGCTGAGCAGAGAGCCCGACGTGGGGCTCGATCCCAGGACCCTGGGATCAGGACCTAAGCCGAAGGCAGATACAATGACTGAGCTGCCCAGGCACCCCCCTGCCAAAAAACCCTACTTTTAGCTAAATAGAAACTTTCTACTATATTTCAGTACCATTTTCTTATTATTCTAAAACATATTCCTTCATTTAATTCTCCTTCAGTGTGGGAAACTTTCCTATCTGCTCCATGAGTGTTTTTAACTTCACCATCAGCCTCTCCCCCCAGTTCTCCCTTAATTTTCTGACTTATTGTCCAACATACTTTCTGAAATCTGTTTTTAAAATCTTATTTTTTCATGGAATGAAAACTGCAAATATTTTGATTACATTCTTATATTCTTACATTGGCAAATATCCAGTACTTTTGCGTCCTATTTGGAAGAAACATTAGTTTCTGTTCCACCCATACTCATGGATGCAGAGAATCAACTTAATAAAAATAATGAAATCCCAAAGCAAGACAGAAATAAAACAAGGCAGGGTAAGTACGACGCAAAAACGGATAATCTTGTGTTTGTGGGAATGAGAGGGAAAAAATGAGTAATTGTCATCTTGTTTTTGGAAAAAGTCCACAATTATCCCTCTAAGACCTGGTAGTCTTTACTGTGGCTCAAAATCCAAGAATGTATTTGCACTTTCTTAACTGAAATGGCTTTGCAGAGATCAATGTTTTTCACTTTGTACCCACAGAATGAACATAAAATGTCTGTCAGTGATAAACACACACACTATCCTGAACCTTGCAGAACTATTTCGACTCATTATTATTCCCTTCTGTGCACAAACAAATGCTTTTACTTAGACTCCTGTTTCTACAACTTCTGTGGGCAAATTAAAAATGACAGCCCTGGATACCACTGATAGCAACTGTATTTCCACAGAGTTGCCTTAAGATGCTAAAGACAGGGGCGCCTGGGTGGCTCAGTTGGTTAAGCGGCTGCCTTCGGCTCAGGTCATGATCCCAGCGTCCTGGGATCGAGTCCCACATCGGGCTCCTTGCTTGGCGGGGAGCCTGCTTCTCCCTCTGCCTCTGCCTGCCACTCTGTCTGCCTGTGCTTGCTCTCGCTTCTCTCTCTATGACAAATAAATAAAATAAAAAATCTTTCAAAAAAAAAAAAAGATGCTAATGACAGTCTTTTGTAACTAAGTATATTTAACTGGTATAAGCACTTTCAAAAATGAATTAGGAGGCACCTGAGTGGCTCAGTCAGTTAAGCATCTGCCTTTGGCTCGGGTCATGATCTGAGGGTCCTGGGATGGAGTCCTAGGTCGGGGGGGTCCCTGCTCTGCAGGGAGTCTGCTTCTCCTCTGCCCTTCCTCCCACTCATTCTCTCAGTTTCTCTCTTTTTCTCCATCTCAAATAAGTGAAATCTTTGAAAACACGAATTAGTAAAATACGAAGATACATACATTCTTCAATGGGATTTTCAACCATATTATCAAATCAATCAATATAGTTGAAAAGCTGAAATAAGTCTTTTCCCCTAAGATCATGTCCTTAACTTCTTTCTCTTCACCCTTTCCATTGTTTGTTCATTTCCTTCAATGATGTTTTCTTTTTCTGCAATTCTTATAAAATAGTACTTGAATGGCTTTTAAATTTGATTGATTAAAATCAGTTTTGTCTAGCTGTTACTTTTCTTGAACTCCAAACTCTCTTGGTAATTAATGTGACTATCATTAAATTTGGAGTTAACTTTCAGATGGTTCACTTAAATTCATAAGATTTCATTAAAAATGTCTGATGAACTCTTCTGTATGACTTAAAATAGCATTTTCATATTAAGGACAAATCACATTTAGTACTTTCACAAAGCAGAACTAGCCAATTGCTAACTCATCTTATTAGTTTTCATAGGATGTATGGGAAAAAAAAATCCTTATCCCAAGTTATTATGTATGAAAGGGGAAAAATAGATAAATATGTGTATATGTTAATGTTTCCAGAAAGAGTGTAGTTTATGGACATTTCTTTCCCACCTCATGTACATTTCTTTATTCATACAGGGTCATTTTATAAAATGTTCATATGTTACATGCGTTCACCTGATTCTAAAGATAGAGTAGAAATTTAGGGGTTTGGGAGCTAGTGAGTGAAGAAAGAATCACATGTCTACTAAAAGATTTAAGAGAAGTACATAGCAGAAACTGAGGCACAGATGGGTTGATAATTACATTAATATATAAATCAAGAAAAATAACAACCACTTAAGTGGGAAGTACCCAAGACATTATGTGATTGACACAGTACAGAAACAAGATTTTAGTTTGAGTGCCAAAGAACCCCAAGGAACTCAATTTGCCTAAAGAGAATTAAGAATTAAACAAATATCATATAGCACCTCATAGGATATTGTACATATCAGTGAAGCTGGGGATGGTAGATGAGTAAAGAATAGGACTGGTGCCTAAATAGAAGACAGTGAGGTCCATGGAGTTCCTATAAGGGTAAGAATAAAGCAGAAACAAGGGTAGAAATTAAAAAAAAATTTTTTTTTGATCCCATTATCAGAAGTAGACAAAGATCAGAAGTAGGCAGAGAGAGAAGAGGAAGCAGGCTCCCTGCTGAGCAGAGAGCCCAATGCAGGACTTGATCCCAGGACCCTGGGATCATGACCTGAGCCAAAGGCAGAGGCTTTAACCCACTGAGCCACTCAGGTGCCCCCAAGTAATAGGATTTTTAAAAATTTGTTATACTCCTATACTAAAGTTATATATTGTACATTCTTCTAAATTAAATACTTCATACAGTTGAAATAAATAGTAGGCTATAATAAATTTGCTGTGAGAGCTCAGAAATACAAATGAGATGATCTGTAAACTGAGAAGCTGAAATCCAAATGTTTCAAATCATTTTGACTCTTCTGCTTTCAAGCATGGATAAAATATTTGGAAATACATGCTCTTATAAGTTTAACACTTCAATGACAATAATCTATTCAGTAATTTTATCTTATGCAATATAATGCTGTTTGTCAATAAATTGATCCTTGATATAATTTTAAAGTTAATTTATCTCTAATTTAAAAACCAGCTAGTCTTTTGGTTCCAGGTCCAAGTCGTAAAAGTGTCACAATTTGGCATTCTTTGTCCACAATAAGAAAAGCTGGACAATCTGAAAATGAAAAACTTTCTTAGAACTATCTGAAAACTCAGAGCAGAGGACAAACAGTTATCCCCAGTCGTGGAGAGGCAGGAGCAGCAGCAGCAGCTGGAAGCCATGAATGATAGTAAGACTTACTTTACTGGAAAATCAGAAATTGCAGCCAGCAGAGTGTGGACTGCTGTGAAAAACTTCTGAGGGTCACAATTTCAGAGACTGCACTAGGCTTTCACAAAAAAAATAAAATAAAAATAAATAATAATAATAATAATAATAAATCAGAGAAAAACAACCTCATGACTCCGAGGAATAAACAAAGAGACACCCCTAGGATACCCTCCAAAACCCTCATCATGAAGCCCAGGTCTCAGGGAATCCTTCAGGCAGACCTTATTTCCCATGGTAGAAAGAAATTACATAACACTGTACCTTTTCCAGCTTCCTACATGAAAAAGAGAAGGAAAAACTAATTCACAACAGGACAGAGCTTCAAAAAAAGATTGAAAATGCTGAAAGTAAAACAGATGAGGGGACAAAAAAGATGAAAGTTGTATGCCTGGAAAAGAACCAGACAAATGAGAAAGGCAAACCCCAAAGAGAGGGGAGAATTACAAGTCTGAGATTTGTTCCAAAAATATGTGTCTTGTTTTTCTTCTGTCACATCCAGCCATCATCCCAAAAAACCTCAAGTATATTAACAGTGAGCTGCAGTTGAAAGAGGTCACAAGATATATACTCTTTCTGAGGAACAGGGCAAAGGGAAACCCTAAATCAAAGAGAGGTATAAATACAAACAGTAGAGGTATTTGAAACCTATCACTAAAGAAAGCTGAAATCCGAGGCAAATTAGTGTAACTTCTCACATGACAACATAGATAATACCTTTGCACATTGCACATACAATGTCCTAATTTCAACAAAATTACACAACCCGAAGAATCAAAACCATCCTCAGAAATAAATTCAGATGTGACACAAATGTAGGAATTATCAGACAAGTGTTTTTACAATACTCTGTCACCAGAGAGAGAACAACAATGCAAGAGAATCAAAAGCACATGCAAGAAATCAAGAAGCAAGTAACTGAAATGAAGAATACCTTTGATCTGCTCACCAAGTTTAACACTCCAAGGAAAGAGTCAGTGAATGTCAAGAGAATCAATGGAAACTTTTCAAACGGAAATAAGAACATGAAAAGAAAATGAAAACAACATCAGAACATCTAAGAACTGATGAACAGTACAAAAAGTTTCAATGTAGGCATAATTGGAAAAGTGGGAAAAGAGAATGCAGCAGAATATTCAAATAGTAATAGAAAACTTTCAAAATTATTTAGAGACAAATTACAGATTAAGGAATTTCAAAGATTATCAACAACCACTTGTCATTAGGGAAAAGAAAATTAAACAACATAAAATTTAAAAAATTACATCCTAAGAATAACAATTTTGTCAAGGACTTGGAGAAACAAGAAGTAATTTCCTTCACTGGAAGGAATGAAAATGGTGCATCCACTCTGGAAGATTCATTGACAGTTTCTTAAAAAGCTACACAGAGGTTTATCTTTGATCTAGCAATCACATTCTTAGTATTTGTTCACCTCTTTTGAAAACTAATGTCCACACATCCATGGGAAAGTTTACAACAGCACTGTTTATATTGTCCAAAGCTGGAAGAACTCCATATGTCCTTCAATATGAGTGAGGATGAACACTGAGATATAACTACTACTTAGTATTCAGAGATAATGGGTCATGAGCTATTAATATCAGTGAATGTTAACTGCATATTGCTAACTGAAAGTTGTCAGCCTGAACAGGCTATATATTGAATTATTAAATTTACATGACCTTCAGAAAAAGTAAAAACTATAGGACAGAAAGCAAAAAAGTCATGACCTTAGATTCTAAGGGAGAGGAAAGTTTAAAAGGTGAGACACAATTTGGGGGTGGACGATAAACCAATTATGTGTGATAAGAGTACTGATGAATACATTAGACCATGAACTTGTCAAAACCATGACAACTTCATTGCACAAAGAGTGAAACTTAATGTAAAAAAAAAAAAAAAAAAGTTTTAAAATTCATTAGATGGTTCGTGGTTCCAAAGATGTAAAGCAAACTAGAAGGAAAGAATCTAATTGTATCAAAATATAGGACATAATCTCACTAAAAGGCAGAAGTACAAGGTAGTCCTCTAAAGAACTTTGGAAATGAATAAAGAGTCTAAGGCTATATATAAGAAAAGCTGTACACAAACTCTGCATTAGTCAGTAAAGCTGGTTTGTTTGTTTTTTAAGATTTTATTACTTATTTGACAGACAGAAATCACAAGCAGGCAGAGAGGCAGGCAGAGAGAGAGGAGGAAGCAGGCTCCCTGCTGAGCAGAGAGCCCGATCCCAGGACTCTGGGATCATGACCTGAGCTGAAGGCAGAGGCTTTAACCCACTAAGCCATCCAGGTACCCAGTAAAGCTGTTTCTTATCAAGTACTAATTAACAGTTATGACATTGGTATATTTAAAGACTAGAATTGAACTATTATGTAAATGCATGAAAGATGGTGGCACTCAGATTCTCACTGTTGGAATGGGAGAATAAGCAAAGAGGAAAAGGGCTAGAATGAAATATGTGCATTGGAGTTGGAGGTGTGAGGGTAGACTTGTGCTTAGCTTAGAAAAGACACCAATGGATAAATACTTACAGGCGTGGCATCCTCATAATGGTGGAGTAAGTGTTTTATACTACCTTTTCCCTACAGAACAATTGAGACAACCACCTATGGACAAGGAAGACTTTCTGGAAATCCTGGGATCCATTGGGGAAGTTTCAGCACGTTGGTAGCAGCCAAAAAAATACAAGATGGAGGCATGGAAACCGGTAATGGTTCATTTTACCCATGTCACCCATTTCCTAAACCAGCACAGCTCAGTGTTAAAGAGAAGCTTTTTCAGTCCATGATTTCTTTCATGGGGAAAAGAATGTGTGAATAGTACACAGCTTCTCCATCAGGGCAAAACATGGCCTAAGAGACTCATTTCTCTTTTGACCTATCCAGAATACTGAGTACTGAATTTCATGACTTAGAAGCAGTGAGAGGTTAAGAAAAGGACAGCTAGGGCATAGTGGATGTACTAGATGGAAGCAGATTCTGCTAAACGTGTCACAGACACCATCAGGAAGCCCCCAGTGAGTCACAGGGGACATCTAGAATGCAGATCCCAGAGGGCTCACTGGCACTCCCAGCAGCAGCAAGAGTTTCACGGAGGGCTGGTGAGTGTGTTCACGAAGCTAGACCAAATCTGTGGGCCTGGAAGAGTACCACAATCTTGAGCATGGCCACCATTCTAGGGCAAGCAAAATGAAGACCGTCCACAACAGGTCTGGCTTTATGGTATTGAGAAACAGCTTTATTAGAGGATTGAGGGCAGACACATGACCTTTAAGAATTCTGACATACAAGGTGGCAAAAAGTATTCAGCAGGTGTATCTATAAGAAAAGCCTGGGAAAACCTCAGAATCTCTAGCAGGACTGGCAAGGTGTTTCTCTCAGCTAGTTAGTGAGGACTACTTGGGGTAACTGCTTCCTCAACTGTGAAGTCAGCAATGCAACTTCAAGGAACATGCAAAAAATCAACAAAAATATGACAGCACCAAAAGAACACAATAATTTTCCAGGAATCAACCACAAAGAAATGAAGATCAATGATGTACCTGATAAAAAATTCAAAATAGTTGTTTTACGGAATCTCAATGATCTACAAGAATTTTTCTCAGTTTTTGTTACTAATTTACATAACTACCCATAATTAAAACCTGCGTATCGATTTATGGTAGAAAAATGTGTAAAATCGTCAGTATACATACTTATACTTGTTCAGCTTCACAAATGAGGTTTCCCTTTTCCTGGAGCTTTAATTGTAGCTCATTCACGTGCTGTATGATCATAATTGGTTTTGTTTTGTTGTTTTGTCTTTGATTACTGGATAGTAGGAAAGCATTCCTTCTGTTTTAAGAAAATTTTCATTTGAAATTAAACATATGGCAAATCTTTGTAAAACTCCTCTAGCACTGAGCCAAGGAGCATTAGCAAAGAACATAGGATCATTAAATTTGCTGTCTTCTAAACTTAGGGAAGAGTCAGAGAATATGCACATATATACTACAAGATGTTAACAACTCTATCCATGATATTTTTAACACATTCAGCTTCAAAAAACTTCATACAAATATTTTCCACATTATTGTACAAGGGAATGAAGCAACAAAGAAGAGTCTCTTGTTTGAAAATGTCAATAAATTTGAATTTGACCCCCCCAAATAATAAAGATAACACAATGAAATCAAACTGCAAAGTTGAACAGAAATAATTTTTTAAAGATTTTATTTATTTATTTGACAGAGAGAGAGAGATACAAGCAGACAGAGTGGCAGGCAGAGAGAGAGGGGGAAGCAGGCTCCCTGCCAAGCAGAGAGCCCAATGAGGGGCTCGATCCCAGGACACTGAGATCATGACCTGAGCAGAAGGCAGAGGCTTTAACCCACTGAACCACTCAGGTGCCTCAGGTGCCCCAAACAGAAATAATTTTTGAAGAACCAAACAAATTCTGGAGCTGAAGAATACAGTGAGTGAAATGAAAAATGTAATTAAAAGCATCAAAAGCATGCTTCTCAAGCAGAAAAAAAGATTATGTGAAGTAGCAGCAAGATCTTTGTATTTCTTCAATGGAGAACAAACAAAAAAGATTGAAGAAAGCCAGCATGAACCATGGAATATCATGGAAGATAAGTTGGAATCTCAGAAGGAAAATAGAGGGAGAAAGGAACAGAAACCTTGAGGATATAATGGCTGAGGACTTCTCAATATGGGGAGGTATCTAGACACCCAAATTCATTAAGATAATATGTCATCCTCAAATTTCAAACTAAAATGATTGTCTCCAAAAACCACTATTGTACATTTTTGTGTGAAATCAAAGACAAAGGGAATATTTTAAGCAGCAAGACCAGTCAGAGGAAATTCTTATAGAAGGGAATCCCCTTAAGGCTACTATTAGATTTCTTGGAAGAAACTTTGCAGATTAAGAGTGGAATGTTAGAGTCAAAGGACTGGGGCTGCGGGTAGGAGGAAGGCGGGGAGGGGACCTTGTCACCAAAATACTTTATCCTGCAAAGTTGTCCTTCAGAAGTAGTGGTAAGTTAAAGACATTCCCAAACAAAAGCTCAGGGAGATAATCACCACGGTTACCTGCCTTTTGAAAAAGGCAGAAAGGAATTTTCCAAGCTGAAATGAAAGGACATTAACTAGAAATATGAAAATATGTGAAGGTATGAAAACATGTGAAGGTATAAAAACACACTGGTAAAATCACAATCAACTCAGAATATTCTAATAATGCAGTGTGTTAATTTGTGGTATGTCAGTTAACCCTACTGTAAGGGTTAAAGGAAAAAGTACTGCAAATGTCTAAACTGCAGTAATTTGAATGGTTATGCAATAAAAATATATAAGTTGCAACATTAAAAACATAAAGGAAGAGTAAATGACTAGAGTTTTTATTTTTATTTTTTTTTTTATAATTTTTTATTTTTTATAAACATATATTTTTTATATACATATATTTTTATCCCCAGGTCTGTGAATCACCAGGTTTACACACTTCACAGCACTCACCAAATCACATACCCTCCCCAATGTCCATAATCCCACCCCCTTCTCCCCAACCCCCTCCCCCCGGCAACCCTCAGTTTGTTTTGTGAGATTAAGAGTCACTTATGGTTTGTGACTAGAGTTTTTAAATGTAACTGAAGTTGTTAGCCTATCATAGGCCATTATAACCATGGGTTTATGTTTACCACAAACCTCAAGTTTGGAGTAGGTTTAAAAAAAAAAAAAAGATTAAGAGAAGTGAATCAAAGCATACCACTATGGAAAATCCTAAATTCACATAGGAGGACAAGAACGGAAGAAAGGAACAACAGAATCACACAACCTTACCTACAAGCCTTTACCTATCATTAACTCTTTAAATATAAAAGGATTAAATTATTTAATCAGAAGAGGAGCAAACTATGTGCTGCCTAAAAGAAACTCATTTCAGCTTTAGGAGACATAAAGGCTCAAAGTAAAGTTATGGAGAAAGATATTCCACGCACATGGAAACCTAAAGAGAGCAGGAATAGCTGTACTTACTTAAGAATAACAAAAAAAAAAAAAAAAACGGGGGGGGGTGCCTAGGTGGCTCAGTGGGTTAAAGCCTCTGCCTTTGGCTTGGGTCATGATCCCAAGGTGCTGGGATCAAGCCCCACATTGGGCTCTCTGCTCCACGGAGAGCCTGCTTCCCCTTCTCTCTCTGCCTACCTCTCGACCTACTTGTGGTCTCTGTCAAATAAATAAATAAAATCTAAAAAAACAAAACAAACAAACAAAAAAACTTCAAGTCAAAACCAGTAACGAGAAAAAAAGCTAATGAGATAAGGAAGACCATATTACAGATAAGTGGGTCATTCATCAAGGATATCTACCAATTCTAAATATAGATGAACATGAACGCTACATCAGAGTACCTAAATATATTAAGAAAATACTGATATTAAAAGAGAAATAGATAGCAATAAAAACATGATACTTTCAACAATAGACAGATTATCCTAAAAAATTCATAAGGAAATTTGTCAGCACTTTGGTTTAGAATAAATGACCTTAACAGATATATAGAGGACATTTCTACCAACAGCAGCAGAATATAGATTCTCAAGTGAAAAGGGAACATTATTCAAGTCAATGGATACAAACTATGTTTTCTGACCACAGTGACATGACACTAGAAATCAATAACTGGAGGAAAGATGAAAAATTTACAAGTGTGTAGAAATGAAACACACTCATGAAGAACCAGTGTGTCAAAGGAAAAAAATGAAAAAACTAGTTAAAAACTATCTTGAGACAAAAAGTAGAAACATAACAAACCATAAATTATGGGAAGTAGAAAAAGCAATTCTATGGGGGAAGTTTATAAAGATCATAAATAGACAACCCGACTGTACATTTCAAGGAGCTAGGAAAAAGAACAAAGTAAGCCCAAAGTTAGGAAAATAAGATCAGAGCGAAGTAAATAAGAACCAGAACAACAACATAGAGCTGGTTTTATGAAAGATGAAACTGACACACATTTAGGTAGACTTAAAAAAAAGAAGGAAAAATCAAATTGAGAAATAAAAGTGGTGATATTACAGTTGATAGAAAAGATCCTAAGAGATTTCCATAAGCAATTATAGGCTAACAAATATAGAACCTATTAAGAGTCAATCATTAAGGGAAAAAAATCCAAACAGACCTGTAAGGATGAAGAAGACTAAAGCAATAATTAAAACCTCTCAACAGGGGTGCCTCGGTGGCTCAGTGGGTTAAGGCCTCTGACTTCAGCTCAGGTCATGATCCAAGGGTCCTGGGATCAAGCCCCACATCGGGCTCTCTGCTCACTCTCTGCTCAGCCGGGAGCCTACTTCCTCCTCTCTCTCTGCCTGCCTCTCTGCCTACTTGTGATTTCTCTCTGTCAAATAAATAAATAAATAAAATCTTAAACAAACAAACAAAACACCTTTCAACAAATGAAAGCCGAGGACCAGATGGTTTCTTCGGTGAATTCTTACAACAGTTTCAGAAGTACCACAACCATAAAATGAGTTTGGGAATGTTCCCTACTCCTCAAATTTTGGGGGCCAGCATTACCTTGATACCAAAGCCAAATAAGCTAAAAGAAACTATAGACCAATATCCCTGCTAACTATAAATGCAAAAATGTTAGCAAAATGCTATCAAATAAAATTTAACAGCATATTAAAAGGATTATACTCCACAATAGAGTGGGACTTACCCCTGGGATACAAAAATGATTCAGCATATGCAAACCAATAAATGTGATAAACCATTTGACAAAAATTCAACATCCATTCATAATAAAAATGCTAAGACAAGGGGTGCCTGGGTGGCTCAGTGGGTTAAAGCCTCTGCCTTCTGCTCAGGTCATGGTCCCAGAGTCCTGGGATCAAGTCCTGCATCCGGCTCTCTGCTTGGCAGGGAGTCGGCTTCCTCTTCTCTCTTTCTGTCTCTCACTGCCTCTCTGCCTACTTGTGATCTCTCTAGGGAGAGAGATCAAATAAATAAATAAAATCTTTTTTAAAAAATGCTAGACAAATTGGGTATAGAAGGAACATATAATAAACACTGTAGCAGACAAGTCCACAGGTAACATATACTCACTTAAAAATAGGAAATCCAGTCTTCTAAAATCATGAATGAGACACGGAGACTCCTATTCCAACGTAGTCCTGAAAGTCCTAGCAAGAACATTCAGACAAGAAAAAGAAATTCAAAAGGGAGAAGTAAAATTGCTTAGTTGCAGATAACATGATCTTATATGTGGGAAATTCTAACACACCACTGAAAATTGTTAGAACTAATAAATGTATTTTCAATGAAGTCGAAGAATACAAAACATAGAGAAATCAGTTGTATTTCTATACACTTACAACAAAATATTTGAAAAAGAAAACAGTCTCATTCACAATGCCATCTAGAAGAGAAAAAAAATTACATAGCGTTGTATTTCACTAAGAGGATGAAAGCGCCGTACACTGAGAAAAAAACTTTGATGAAAGACAGAAATACTCATGAAAGAAACTGAAGAAGACACAAAGAAATGGAAAAAACATTCCATGCTCAGGGGTTGGAAGAACAAATACTGTGAAAATGTCTATACTATCTAGAGCAGTCTACATATTTAATGCAATTCCTATCAAAAGACCATCAACTTTTCTCAAGGAAATGGAACCAATAATCCTAAAATTTGTATGGAACCAGAAAAGACCCCAAATAGCCAGAAGAATGTTGAAAAAGAAAAGCAAAGCTGGTGGCACCACAATTCCAGACTTCAAGCTCTATTACAAAGCTGTAAAAATCAAGACAGTATGGTACTGGCACAAAAACAGACACACAGATCAGTGGAACAGAATAGAGAGCTCAGAAATAGACCCTCAACTGTGGTCAGCTAATCTTTGACAAAGCAGGGAAGAATGTCCAATAGAAAAAAAGACAGTTTCTTCAACAAATGGTGTTCAGAAAATTGGACAGCCACATGCAGAAGAATGAAACTGGACAATTTCCTTACACCATACACAAAAATAGACGCAAAATGGATGAAAGACCTCAATGTGAGACAGGAATTCATCAAAATCCTTAAGGGGAACACAGGCAGCAACGTCTTCAACTTCAGCCACAGCAACTTCTTAGACACATCACCAAAGGCAAGGGAAGCAAGAGCAAAAATGAACTGGTGGGACTTCATCAAGATCAAAAGCTTTTGCACAGTGAAGGAAACAGTCAACAAAACCAAAAGACTGTTGACAGAATGGGAGAAGATATTTTCAAATGACCTATCAGATGAGGGGCTAGTATCCAAGATCTACACAGAACTGCTCAAACTCAATACCCAAAGAACAAATAATCCAATCAAGAAATGGGCAGAAGACATGAACAGACATATTGGCAAAGAATACATCCAAATGGCCAACAGACACATGAAAAAGTGCTCAGCATCACTCAGGGAAATACAAATCAAAACCACAATGAGATACCACTTCGCACCAGTCAGAATGGCTAAAATTAACAAGTCAGGAAAAGGCAGATGTTGGTGAGGATGCAGGGAAAGGGGAACACTCCTATACTGCTGGTAGGAATGCAAGCTGGTGCAGCCACTTTGGAAAACAGTATGGAGGTTCCTCAAAAAGCTGAAAATAGAGCTACCCTATGACCCAGGTATTGCACTACTGGGCATTTACCCCAAAGATACAGATGTGGTGCTCCAAAGGGGCATGTGCATCCGAATGTCTGTAGCAGCAATGTCCACAATAGCCAAACTATGGAAAGAGCCTAGATGTCCATCAATAGATAAATGGATAAAGAAAATGATGTGTATATATATGACAGAGCATTATGCAGCCATCAAACACCCACCACCACCCCCGCCGAAATCTTGCCACTTGTAATGACATGGATGGAACTAGAGAGTTTTATACAGAGAAAAACAATTATCCTAGGATCTCACTGATATGAGGAATATGAGAACCAAGACAGGATAATAGGGGAAGGGAGGGAAAAATGAAACAAAACAAAACCAGAAAGGGAGAGAAACCATAAAAGACTCTTAATCTCAGGAAAGAAACTGAGAGTTGCTAGAGGGGAGGGCGCCAAGAGGCGCCCACAATTCTCTGTGAATTGTGTAAGACCAATGAATCACAAACTTGTACCCACAAAACAAATACTACATTATATGTTAGTAAAAACAAAAATCACATCACTCCTGTTAGAATGGCTCTTACCAAGAAGACATTAGTTAAGTGCTGATAAGCATGTGGAGAAAAGGGAACTTTTCAACCACTATGGAAACTAGTATGGAGGTTCATCAAAAACATTAAAAGTAGAACTACTATATAATCTAGCAATCCCACTTATGGGTATATATGATAAGGAAATGAAATCAGTATCTTAAAAAGAGTATCTATATCCCACATTCATGAAAACATTATTCACAAGAGTCAAGACCAGAAAAGACCTAAGTGTCCACTAAAGGATATCCATTGATGAATAAAGAAAATATATAGATGTATACATACACATACTATATCTATCAATCTTACCTGTGTATCTATCTATATAATGCAATATTATTCAGCAATAGAAATTCTGCCATTTGTGGCAACACAGATAGAATATTCAGACATATGCTAAGTGAAGTAAGTCAGACAGAGATTGGAATTGTGGCTGCCAGGGGCTGGAAGCTGGGGAAAATGAGGACAAATTCATCAAAGGTCTAAACTTCCATTTATGAGGATTGAATGTATAATGTGGAGTCTATAGTGAACAATACTTTATTATATGTTTGAATGTTGTTAAGAGTAAAGCTTAAATATTATCACCACAAAAAGGAAATGGTAATTATGTGAGATAACAGAACTGCTAATGAACCCTATTGTGGTAATCATTTTGCAAAATATACATGTATCAAATCATCACATTGTACAACTTTAATTAATGCAATTTTATATGTAAATTATATATTAATAAACTTGGAAAAAAGAATGATCGGTAAGTTTCATACACGTTTTACCATACACACACATTTCTTAACTCTGTAAACTACTAGCCTCTAGAAGCAACAGTACCCCTTAACAACAAGCATGCACTGTGTTCTAATTTAGATTTTTAATACCATTTATAACAAAAGGAACTAAGGCTCCTTAGAAAAATGACTACTCTAGAGTTAATGCAGGGAATATTCAAGACGATTTCATGTCAGAAACTAAGAAAGTGCTTAAAAACAAAACCAACTGATATATGTCAAAGGGGGCATAAGAGCCAACTGATAGAACTTTCAGGGGTCAAAATGAAACTTCTGTAATACAAAATATTTGATTAAAGTTCAAGTTAGAAAATGAATATCTCTTAGCCTGTACTGAAATTAAGAGAATTGATTATAAATTGGTAAAAACAGACAAGTATCCTGAGCAAGAGAATTCCAATTAATGCATGTAGATTCTGCTACCTCAAGCAACTGTGGCATAACTCCCAAGCCCTTAAAACTGGTGTACATAGTGATCTTTTTTGAAATAGGACAGTATGGAAGGAGAGAGGAAAATAATATTCCTATGTCAAAACCTGAAAAACACTCCTTCAACTATGACCAAACTTAACACTCATAATGACCTAATGCGTTGATAACCTACATTCTTCCATACAAAGCGATGAGAACTCCATTTTATGTCTATGCTCTTCTTCCCAAAAACCCTTCCCAGTCTAAGCATGAAAAACATCTCAGAAAATTCCCAGTTGAGGGAAACTGTAAAATACCTGATCAGGAATCCTACAGACTAGCACACCAAGGAAATCAACGCAAGAAATGGATTCAGTTACTGATGCAGTGTTCACGCAGATTGTGTTCATTAGCTGTATCAAGTGTACTTAGGAGGGGAAACTAGGTGTGTGGACTATGTAGAAATAATTATTTTTGCAACCTTTCTGCTCCTTTGAAACTCTTTTTGAAAAGTTTATTGTTATGCAATGCAAAAACAAGTACTATGAATAAAAGTCTAGAAGAATGTTATCAAACTCCTCTTTGGATTTTTCCTTTCAAAAATATACTTTGATAAAAATCTTTAAAAAAAAAAAAAAAAAAGAGTGCCTGGGTGGCTCAGTGGGTTAAGCCACTGCCTTCGGCTCAGGTCATGATCCCAGGGTCCTGGGATCGAGCCCCCGCATCGGGCTCTCTGCTCAGCAGGGAGCCTGCTTCTCCCTCTCTCTGCCTGCCTGTCTACTTGTGATCTCTGTCAAATAAATAAATAAAAATCTTTAAAAAAAATAAATATATATATATACTCTGTGTAGTGTGAACACTATTTTCTGTCATAAAGGCATCTGTACCTCAGTATATATATTTATCATTCAATAAATATATGTTTATCTTTCTTATAAGCCTAGTGATAAAGAATAACACATAATCACACACTGATAATCATTTTATGGAAATTGAAATGATAAAAATCTGCACAGTGTACTGTGGATACCTACATGAATAAATAAAATTGAGAAGTTAACCTGTGAATTATATTTGAAGTGATAAATCAGGATCAACCACATGTAGAAAAGAGAAGGAGGTTATGCATTTTATTTTTTTAAAGATTTTATTTCTTCATTAGAGAGCATAAGCAGAGGGAGGTGCAGAAGGAGAGGGAGAAGCAGACCCCCCACTGAGCTGGGAGCACAAAGCCAGAGCCAGACACTCAGCCTCATCCACGCCCTCAACTCAGTCCCCCAACCGCTGACAGCTCTCCCTGGGGTCTTCAGATCAGTCCTGCCGTGCCCTTAGTCCCTAATGCTAACCCTTGGATGGATTCTGAGAGGACCTTCCCCAAGGGCCTTGCTTAAAATCCCCAGGGACCGGGGACACAGGAGCAATACCAGATGACTCAGGCTGTCAGCCAGAAGGACACTATGCCATTTAGATCTTCAGAAAGGTTTCAGAGCAGGAGAAATGTGCATGCCCACCTCAGGCCATGCCCATATTTAGTGGACCTCATGATACAAACCCAGAGACAGCATTCACCCTGACCCATGCTCTCAACTCAGCCCTGGGAACACTCCCAAAAAGCACCTTTAGATCAGTCCTTCCATGCCTCTAGGTCCTAACCCTTGGTTGGGTTCTGAGGGGTCCATCCCTAGTGACCGCGCTCCTTAGGGCAGGAGTTCGGGACACCTGGGCAATAGCAGAGGACTCAGCCGGCCTCCTTGAAGGAAATTTTGCCCTTTGGAGCTCTAGAAAAGATTCAGTGCTGGACAAATCTGCATGCCCATCTGAGGCCACCCCCACTTTCACTGGCCCCCTGGATGCAAAGCTGAACCCTGAAGTTCTCTATTAACTCATCCCCCAGTAGAGATTGAAACACCCTGGGCATGCCTGACATGCCCTGAGGCCCTAAGCTTAAACCGAGGCTGGGACTTCAGGCTTCTGTCCCCAGAGTCCCGGCATGCATGCCCTACGTGTTGGGGACACCTGAACAGTACCAGAGGGACTCCACCTGCCACCCAGAAGGAACCCATGCCAATTGGAAATCTGATAAGGATTCAGAGTAGGAGAAATCTGCATGTCCACCCGAGGCCAGGCCCACATTTACTGGACCACTGGACACAAATCCAGATCCTGACAGTCATCCTGACACACGCCCTCATCTCTGCTGCCCTGGGAAGCTCGCCAGTGCACCTTCACTTTGGTTCTGCCATGCCCTAGCCCTTAACATTTACACTAGGTTGTGTTCTGACAGGTCCATCCCCAAAGGTCTGCCTCTGATGTCCCAGGGAGTGCGGACAGCTGAGCAATGCCTGAGGACTAAGCCTGCAACACAGAAAAACACTGCCATTTAGAACATTGGAAAGAAATCTGAAGGAGAAATCTGAAGGCAAAGCTGGACCCACCCCAGCAATCCTCCACTTTTGTTGACCCCCTGCAAACAAACTCTGAGCCCTCCCCTTATCCCTAAACGAACCCAAATCCTAAATCCTAAACCATAACCCTATCTCCTCTAATGCCTAAGGAGAAGAAGAAACCTGGAGAATGCTAAAGGACAAGTTGGGCAGGTGGACACAGCTGAAGTGGGTCTGTGGTCTATTTTATAAGGTGGAACCTGTATTGATCTCCTCATTTCAGGTTATGTGGTGGTCTGCAAGACACTGTCCCCATTTGGGGTAAAACACACTGAAGCATCCCATCTGAGGTGGCAAATGTGGTTAAGAAATGACAGCTAGGGGGGTGCCTGGGTGGCTCAGTGGATTAAAGACTCTACCTTTGGCTCAGGTCATGATCCCTGGGTCTTGGGATCGAGCCCCACATTGGGCTCTCTGCTCAGCAGGGAGCCTGCTTCCCTTCCTCTCTCTGCCTGCCTCTCTGCCTACTTGTGATCTCTGTCTGTGAAATAAATAAATAAAATCTTAAAAAAAAAAAAAAAGGAAAGAAAGAAATGACAGCTCAAGAACCTGAGTGTGGAGATAAAGCACATTTGTGCTGCTGTAACAAGTGGACTGCACAGTGAAATTACCACAGAGGAAATGATGACTCTTCCAAACATCCACATTAGCACCACATCACAGAAGCAGAGAGGATATAAGACATTGGAGTGGAGGCCAAGGGCTGCCAGATCCAGTTTTCCCACCATGGAGAAGCCACTCGCCCTTGCAGGAGGCCACATGTTAGCAAGAGACTTGTGGGAAGATTAAATCGGGGGGCCCCATGTCTTCACTGCAGTAGAAGCAGTGAGATTTGGAAGTTGGATTTGGAATTCCAATTCTCTACAACACTCCAACACAATCTGGTTAGAACTGTGAAGGGAAGCCTCAGTAAAGTAGACTAGGGATGCCAATAGAAGGGGAGGCTGGAAGGGAGAGCCTGCCGCTCAGTGTCCATGTGGCAGCGAACATGACCTGGCATGACCCTGACATAGACCCACACTTGGACCTCACCTAGCACTTAAGCCTGGCCCTGACCCCAATCAAAGACCCTAACCCTAGCCCCCAAACCATACAATGTTCACAAGAATCAAAAGATAGAAACTGCAAATAGCCAACAATGGTGAATGCATAAACAAAGCGTGCTGAAGGGTTTGAATTTGGGTTCAAGCTCAGGTTTCAGTCAGAGTTCTAGATCAGGGTTTAGGCTTAGGGTCAGGGTGAGGATTTAGAGTGAAGGGCAAGGAAACAGAGTTTAGGGCTTTAGGTTTATGATTTAGGGTTTAAAACTCAGGGCTTCTCGGGGCGCCTGGGTGGCTCAGTGGGTTAAGCCGCTGCCTTCGGCTCGGGTCATGATCTCGGGGTCCTGGGATCGAGTCCCGCATCGGGCTCTCTCTGCTCAGCAGGGAGCCTGCTTCCTCCTCTCTCTCTCTGCCTCTCTGCCCACTTGTGATTTCTCTCTGTCAAATAAATAAATAAAATCTTTAAAAAAAACAAAAAAAAAACAAAAAAAAAAAAAACTCAGGGCTTCTGGGATAAAGTTCAAGGTCAAATTTGGGGACTGGGTTTATGCTGGGATTTTGGTTCAGGGTTCATGGCTCGGAGTTCTGGTTTAGGGTTTGGGTTCATAGTTCAAGGCTTGGATCCAGGGCTCAGGTTCAGAGTCCAGGCTTCAGGTTCAACTTCAGGTTTGGGATTCAGGATTCCAGTTGGGGCTTTAAGGTCAGGTTAGGTTTCAGTGTTAAAGTTAGGGGTTAAGGTTAGGTTTAAGGATGACACATTTTCTTCACTTGTCATCATGGACACAAAATTTCTATCTGAACTTCCTAAATCTGAAATGCATTTCATCTGGGTGTCAAGAGTTGGTTTGTAACTTAGGATCCCAGTAACTCCCTACTGACAGCATTCTTGCACTACAGTCTCCCAGTCACCCAGAAGCAGCTTTTTGTCTTGGCCCAAACATACCCTGGGCAGAGAAGGCTGAGCTGGTGCCAAAGTTGGGATGACTTTACAATAGTAGAGCTGTGAAACAAAATATCAGGGAAATGTTCATGGAAAATAAAACAGGAGACAAGTACTTGGTCGATTCCTGATTCTTCCACAATAACAAAACCCAGTCTCCAATAGAATCTGATAATGTTGGGCACCTGGGTGGCTCAGTGGGTTAAGCCGCTGCCTTCGGCTCAGGTTATGATCTCAGGGTCCTGGGATCGAGTCCCGCATCGGGCTCTCTGCTCAGCAGGGAGCCTGCTTCCTCCTCTCTCTCTCTCTCTCTCTGCCTGCCTCTCTGCCTAATTGTGATCTCTCTCTCTCTCTCTGTCAAATAAATAAATAAATAATCTTAAAAAAAAAAAAAAAAAAAAAAATCTGATAATGTTCCCTAGGAAGGCCTATGGTACTCATTACCAGTACTGAAAGAGGGCCCCCTCCCCTGCTTTAAACTAAGAAGCACAGCAGGATACATCCTGCTTTGTGTCAAAAATAAAATTTTATTATTTGGCTGTTCCAGTGTACAATTTGTGGAAGCACTAACATTTTCCTTTCTGGAATCCTCATCAACACGAGGGTAAAATGCAGGCAATGTTGTAATGCACTGCTCATTGGAATACCAAGTACAAGGAGGGCTTATCAGAAGAAATAAAAAGATATCGAATATGAAACTCAGAAAAAGCACCCTTGATGGGCACTTAATGAGGATCCCTAACCATAAGTTCTAACATCTCATCCTATGGAATTCACCCATAAAAATCATCAGTAACAATAGCCTGCTGACCACTGTAACCACCTCACCATTGACCTCTAGGCTTGTAATACACACTCCAACTGCTAGAGACACACTTCTCAGCAGCAGATAGGGACTTGCCCACTCCTAGGGGACCAACTCTTAAGGGGAAGCCAAAAAAATCCCACCCCTTGGAAATCCCAGCCATTAGGACACAGTCACAGAAACCACACCCAGAACTCAATAAAAGACAGACATCTCATGAAGAGGATGCTGCAAATCACCACCACTCCTAGAAGTAACTCTACAGTGAACTCCAGGTCTGTCCCCTGCCCCGGATTACACAGGGCACCGCATTCTTCAATACTCCATCCTCAGAACAAAACCGTGAACTGTCCTCATCAGTCCTGTGTGCAGGCTCACAGTGAACCCTGCGAAAGCCACACACCTTCTTGAGAGCACTCAGCCTCTCACGCCTATCCTAGCAGATGGAGGGTGGGGTCTCCCCGACTTCCATACCAACTAGAGAATACTTGGGACAAGTCTTGCCGTACTCCATGCAAAAGGCATATTCTTCATCTACAAAATGATGGATGCTGAAACACGAGGATTCCACTCACCTTTTTGAACCTAGATAAGTTGGAGCTACAGCTTGGCCAGAGCTATTATCCCCAACCCCCTACACACACACACACACACACGTACCCTTCCCTTGTGCACTCCAGACTTTTTTCATTCACCTTATTCATTCTCCCCTCAGTACAATAGTACTGAGGTGCTAGGGGCTAAGGCAGCACCTTGGACCCATTTACTATAAAAAATTAATATTCATTTTATTAACAGACCGTCCCAGAAGATCTTGCCACCACAGCCATTAAAAAAGTCATTATAACAGAGGTCCTAACAACCTGGGCCAATCTCCATGTCTCTACTCCCTGGCTCCAGGGATTGGCTCATCCATGGGCATATGACCTCGTCCCAACCAATGAGGTAGGAGGAACCTCAGGTCTCAGCCTGCAGAGCCAAGCATGGAGTGGACCACCCAGGCTTTTCCATCATGATTACAGAAGTGGTCTAGGCCAGGCCCATGCCAGTGCCACAAAGGGCCCAGGAAGCAGTGCTCCATAACAGTGCTGAGGGCTGAATCAGACAAGTCCTGAAGCCCACGTGAGATCCTCACACATATGAGATCCTCTGTTAACTCAGGAGAACCCTAAACATGCTCATGGTCTTGGCCTGAAAAATATAAGCATCTGTTCGATATACCCGTCAGGCAATGGGGACTTATTCAGCCAAACAATACCTACATGAGATTCAACCACAGACAAACATGTTGTGGGAAGCTCAATGCCTACAAAGAAATGGGGAGGAATTCCTGTGGCCTTCATTGTTGGCCCATTTCACTATCATCTTTTTTTCCTTTCAAGTGCAGGGACCAGGGTCAGCCAGGATAGATCCCAGTGTCTTCCCACTCTGCCACTGGAAAAAAAAAAAAGAGCCCTCTGCCCCATCGTCCATCATGTTCCAGATCTAGGGTGTGGGAAACACACCTATTGGCCAAATGGGACCTTGCCCCATATTCTCACAATCAAGTGTGTCTGGAACATTAGTTATGGATGGTCTGTGGCTGCTTTCAAGACACAATGCAAGAGTGGAGTCATTGCAAGACACCACATGGACTGCAGCACCTAACAGAAAATCTTTACAGAAGACTTCCCAGAAACATCTCTGCTGATCCCTGGTCTCAAAGATTCCAGGATCATGCCCCTTCTTTGAGTAGAACATAGCACCTTCTGGGTAAAATCTAATTTCATCACCCACAGAGGCAAGGGCTTCCATCCTTTTAGCCAGAACACCATCTCCATCCTCCTCTACTGACACCTGGAATGGCACGTCTACAGGTCTGCAGCCCAATGGGAATTCACTGTCGTTTACAGGGTAGTGATGCTCAGAAATGGAGGTGTAAGTCTGAACTTGTGAGGGTGAGCATGTGTTTCCTCTTTGATAGGCACAGTGTGCAAGAAGAATACAATACAGTAGCATGCCTTCTGTCCCACAGGAATGGCCATGCAATGTGGTTGCATAGTGATCTCAGAAGGAAGCCACCTTCATAAAACAAACTTCATCTGAAAGAACTTCCAAGTACCTTGTCCTGGACAGTAGGTTTCACCGAGGCTGGGGGCATATAGAGGGCCAGAGACTCCCCCTGCCCTTCAAGGTTTTGAAGGATGCCTGCTTTTCCAGGACCAAAGATTCTGAAACCATTCATCCACCTGTCATCCAGCCAGGCATCTGAGAGAGATCTACTCCAAGCAGAAAGAACAGACCAAGAGACAGCAAATGACAGCCTTCTGTGACAAACACCATGACAGGGGATACTAAGGAGAACTGGGGTTGTGAAGGGTTGGTCAGATCTGGACGCAGGGAGCCCAGGAATGTTCTAGGAGGAAGTCACAGTTATGCCCTTGTGCGGCTACACTTGTCCGTGTGACCGGGCATTAGCCAGACCAGAAAAGATAGGGCAGCAAGGGGCGGTGTCCCTAAACTGTCTTTTGCAAGGCAAAAGTTCAGTAACAAAATTTCTTTCTGTACGATTTCATGTCACACACATCCGTGTGTCCCTAAAGCTGATCATGTAGAACAAGAAATATGTAGTTGGCCATGGCTTTCAAACCTGAGGTGCCAGGGGCAGAGCACACTTGATCTTTCTTTTGGCTGCTTTCAGAGTAGGACGACTCTTCCCACCTTCATCTCCAACCCAAGTACAGGGAACAAAGCCAAAGCAGATCTGCACTTTGAAAATGTCACAGAAATCTGCAAACCCAAGTTCTCACAGAAGCTAAAGGTTTAGGACCAGGGTGACAGAAAGGGGAGGCCGATAGCAAGGAACCAAAGAAACACGTGTTTCTTGTGCAAGCGAGCTGGCCCACCTCTCTACCTCGTGGAAGCAAGCCATGCCTGACAGGAGGGAGTCCCATCTGCACCTGGTCTGTTTGCTGCCCTTGAGCAGAGCAGATGATGGGCTCAGCTGGGTGTGGCTGTCAGGGGACGATGTCCAGCTGGTGAAAACATGAACACACTTTTCTCCCAAAAGAACATACAAGAGACCAAGAGACAAACGAAAAAGTGCTTCACATCAATAGCCATCAGGGAAATACAAATCAAAACCACAATGAGATACCAGCTTACAACAGCTGGCATAGCTAAAATCATAAAGGCAGGGAACAAAAAATGTTGGCGAGGATGTGGGGAAAGGGAGACAGTCTTACACTCCTGGTGGGAATGCCAGCTTATACAGCCACTCTGCCAAATGTTATCCAGTTTCTTCAAGAATCTATAAATAGAGCTACCCTATGACCCAGCAATCTCTCTACTAGGTATTTACCCCCAAAATACAGGTTGAGTGAAAATAGTGGCACCTGCCCCCCAATGTTCATTGCAGCATTATTCGCTCTAGCCAAACTATGGAAAGAGCCCACATGTCCATGGGCAGGTGAATGGATAAAGAAGATGTGGTTCATATCTACAATGGAATATTATTCAGCCATCAGAGAGGATGAAGACCTACCATCACATCCACCTGGCTGGAACTGGAGGGTATTATGCTGAGTGAAATAAGTCTGTCAGAGAAAGACAGTTGGCACATGGGTTCACTCATATGTGAAATAGGAGACACACCACAGAGGATCAGAGGGTAAGGGAGGGAAAACTGAATGGGAAGTCATCAAAGAGGGAGAAAAAACATGAGAGATTCTTCATTACAGAAACAAACTGAGGGTTGCTGGAGGGGAGTTGGATGGGGGATGGGGTAACTGGGTGATGGGCATTAAGGAGCACATGTGATGCAATGCACACTGGGCTTTATACACACCTGATCTATTACTAAACACTACAGCTGAAACTAATGATGTACTATAGCTTGTCTCATTGACATTCCGTTAAACAAAAATAACTCAAGCAAATACTCCTAAAAATCTGTGTGGAACCACCAAAGATACTGAATAGCCAACGTAATGTTGAGAAAGAAAAACAAGGCTGGAGGAGCCACAATTCCAGATTTCAAGTTATACTACAAAGCTATAGTCATCCTAACAGTATGGCACTGGCACAAAAATACATACAGCAACCTAGGGAACAGGACAGAAACTCAGATATAAACCCATGATTGTGTGGTGAATTAGTGTTCCCCAAAGCAGGCAAGAATATCAAAAAAGAAAAGGACGGTCTCTACAACAGTGTTGAGAAAACTGGACATCTACTCACAGAAGAATGCAATTACTCTGCTTCTTTACACCACACACATAAACTCAAAATGGTTTCAAGACCTCAGTGGAAGACCTGAAACCATAAAAAATTCTGTAAGAGGGCACAGACAGTAACTTCTTGACATGGACCAAAGCAATATTTTTCTAGACTGTCTCCTGAGGGAAAGGATATAAAAGCAAAAATAAACAACTGGGACTATATTAAAATAAAAAGTTTCTGCACAGCAGAAGAACTAGGAAGAAATAATAATAATACGACAACCTACTAAAAGGGAGAAGATATTTGCAAATATCCTATGCAGTAAAGGGATAGTGTCCAAAATATGTGGAGTGGAATCAACTCAACACTAAAAAACAAACACTCCAGTTAAAAAGTAGCCCGAAGACATAAATAGACATTTCTCCAAAGAAGAAATACAGATGGCCAACGGTCCCATGAAAAGATGTTCACCATCATCCAAGCTCAGGAAAATGCAAATCAAAAGTATAATGAGATATTAGCACATACTGTCAGAATGGCTCCTATCGACAGCACAAGGAACAGCAGGTGCTAGGAGGATATGGGAAAAGGGGACCAAAGGGGACCCTCGTTGCACTGTTGGTAGAAAAGCAACCTGCTGCAGCCACTCTGGAAATCAGTATGGAGGGTCCTCCAGACATTACAAATAGAGCTACCCTAGAATGCAGCAACCACACTACTGGGTATGTACCCAAAGCATACGAAAACAATAACTCAAAAGGATACATGCACCCCTATGTTTCTCGCAGCATTATTTACAAGATCACAATATGGAAGCACTCAAGTGTCCACTGAAAGAGTGCTAAATGAGATGAGAGATGTGTAAACACACACACACACACACACACACACACACAGTGGAATATTACTTAGTCATGAAAAGAATTAAATCTTGCCATTTACAGCCACACAGATGGATCTAGCAAGGATTATCCTAAGTGAAATCAGTCAGTCAGAGAAAGACAATACCATATGATGTCACTTTGGTGTAGAATTGAAGAAACAAATACACATAAATAAGGAGAAAAAAGAGACAAACAAAAATACAGATTCTTAACAATAGAGAACAAACTGATGGTTACCAAAGTGGAGGTGGGTGGAGGGATGAGAGAAACAGATGAAGGGGACTCAGAGTCCACTTTTCTTGGTGAGCAGTGAGTAAAATACAGAATTACTGACTCACGCTATTGCACACCTGAAACTAACATAACACTGTATGCTAACTCGACTGCAATTAAAATAAACAATAAAAAGGAGTTTTCTTTCAGTAACCTATCTGAAAAAGCTTCGATACACAATGATCATATGCCCTACTTGGGAGTACTTCCTCATCAATATTTATTCATTCTATGCCTCGAATTCAAATTTCACTAAATTTACCTGTAAATCCTAGCCCAGGGGAGCCATAGTCCCTTTTCATCCAGGATCAGCACCTATGCATTCCAGAGAGTGTAAGTAGAGAAAGATGCCTTGTAATAATCCAGAAAGCAATTACTGTTGTCTGTTTTAGTACAAGATGGTCACAGAATGTGTGACAGGTTTCAGAGCTGGTTTGTTCTCTGTCCTGGATCACTAATTCAGTGGCCGTGACTTGGATCCATTTGGATACTAGATTTCCTGTGGACGAGCTTGCTTCCAAGCACATCCATGGAAGACACAAAGGTGTGTGGGTTCAGTGTGGGAGAGGAAGAGGGTCAAGTACAGACAAGGGGAAGATCCCTCCCCTGATCCAGGAACTGCCATGGGTGTGGGTATGGGACACAGAAGCAACAGGAAGCCACCAAGCTCACCAGCTGAATACTGGAGAAACAGGTCAAGGGATCTCGTGATGTGGAGTGTGGAGGCTGCTCTGAGCTACCTCTGGGAGAGGGAGGAAGGAATAAGAAAGAGAAACTGTGGGGCTCCTGGATGGCTCAATGGGTTAAAGCCTCTGCCTTCGGCTCAGGTCATGATCCCATGATCCCATGATCCCATGGTCCTGGGATCGAGCCCCGCATTGGGGGGGGGGGGGGGTCTCTGCTCAGCAGGGGGCCTATTTCCTCCTCTCCCTCTGCCTGCCTCTCTGCCTACCTGCCTACCTCTGACAAATCAATAAAATCTTTTAAAGAGAGAGAGAGAGAGAGAGAGAGAAACTGCATGCCCCTGGCCCACACCACCTGCCCACGGCTCCTGGCACACATCAGTCTACACTGCTGCCACAGCCTGGGTTCAGGATGGGCTGGCTCAGGTCCCTCAGCACTCAGTGGGGCACCTGGCTCCAGGGCTCAGGGACATGCAGAGGGTGGTGGCAGGGAAGGCTGGCCCTCCGAGGTCATCCCCTCTTTGAGCAGAGAGCCCTGCAGGACTAGTGAAAACCCAATGAGAGGTTTGAAAGACATGCCATGGATGAACTAAGGCATGGAGAAACACAAAACAATATTAGTTTTTAAGGTCATAGCTGTCACCTGAGGAAGTGGGGACAGCTGCCCTGAGGATGACTGAGGGGAGAGCAGGCCAGGCTGAAAAGGAAGACGTGGTTCTCCTGATTGGAAACCCGTTTTTCAGAGGAACCTGCAGCCTCCTGCCAGGGCAGGGCATCATCCTCACTCACAGGGGATGGATGGAAGTGTTCCATCAGGGGACTGACAGAGCTGCCTCTTGAGAAGGCTACCCTGGCATCAGCTGGCACAAGGCAGAGAATGAGGGCCAGATGGAGGGAGAGCAATACCCTGGGGGGCCATGGGGCAAGAGCAAAGGCTCATGACCATGAAGATGATGAAAAATAGGAGGTGGCAGCCCGAGAGCCCCTGGCATGAAAGTGCCATGGGCACAGTGCCCACAGCTACAGTGACTGGGCGCCTTCTGTGCCAGGCATGGTTCGGTTCATTGGACTCCAGTTTAGTGCTGACCACAACCCTAGGAAGTGTGCACCACCACCACCCTCCTCTCCCCATGCTGCTGCTAGGAATCACAGTCACCAGATCCCTATCAGTTTTCATGGAAATGAGCACTGGCTCCCACCACACACTGCCCCTCTGGTGGTGGTCTAGTGTGACCCTCGTGCTGTCTACCTGTCTCCATACCACTTAACAGACAGGAGGGTGTACCTGAATTCCACAGGTTCTGATGAGACAGACCACAGGCCCCACTTTCCCACCCACCACCAACACCCAGTGAATCACTTGGGACCTCGGCTATTGTCATGAAACTCACCATGCCCTGTTTCTGTCACTTCCAACAGAAAGTCAGGTTCTGATCCCCCAATTTACCGTACATCCTGGTGTATGACTTGGGGCCATGTCATGTACCCACATGGCACCTTTCTGTTAGAGAGGACCACCCTGCACCTCCTGGAAAATTGTTTCTAAGGAAGTACATGTCCATCAGGGCCACAGTGTGAACAGTGGTACACAGCTGGCATGGTAGTACTCAATAATTCTAACAAGAGTTGACCACCACCACCACCCCCCCGTCTCATAAAACTGTCCTCTGTCCCCAGAGAAGTCATGGTATGCCCTCAGAAAATACCCCAGAAAACTAACCTTTAAACTGAATGCTCCCTTCATGCTCTGGTTCAAATCTTGTCCAACCACAACAGTATAAAAGTAGAAATCAGTCACAAGAAGAAAATGGGACAGTCACAAATATGTGAAAATTCAACAACGTGCTAGTAAACAACCCATAGTCAAATAAGGAATCAAAGGAAAATTTGTAAGTACCTTGAGAAAATGAAAAAGAGAACCTATGAAAAGTTATGGCATGCAGCCAAAGTGGCTCTAAGGGGGAAGTTCATAAAAATTCAGGTCCTCATCAATCCATCTGAAAGCTCTCCAATAACCAACCTAATATACATGGGAAAGAAGTGGGAGAAAAAAAGAAAAATAAAATAAATAAACAAGCAAAGCCCAAAATCAGATACAAGGAAATAACAAAAAGGAAAGTGGAAATAAATCCAATGGAGATTAAAAAGACAAAAGATCAATGAAAATATGAGCTGCACCTGTTGGAAAGATAAACCAACTGACAAACTTTTAGCTAGATTCACCAAGAAAGAAAGAGGGCTCAGATACAATGAGGAAAGAAAGATAATTGATTCCTGTCTCACATCAAAATCCTAGATGAGAACACAGACAACAACCTCTTCAACCTTGGGAACTGCAACTTCTTGCAAGACATGTCTCTAAAGGCCAGGGAAACAAAAGCAAAAATGAACTATTGGGACTTCATCAAGGTAAAAAGCTTCTGCACAGCAAAGGAAACAGTTAATAAAACTAAAAGGCAACCTACAGAATGGGAGAAGATATTTGCAAATGGCATGACAGACAAAGGTCTGGTATCCAAGATCTACAAAGAACTGCTCAAACTCAACACCCAAGAAACAATGAAACCACTCAAGAAATGGGCAGGAGACAGGGAGAGACACTTCTCCAAAGACAACACACAAATGACCAACAGTCCATGAAAAAATGCTCCACACCAATTATCATCAGGGAATTCAAAACCATAAAGCAGTTAGGATGGCTAAAATTAACAGGACAGGAAAAAACAACTGTTGGCAAGGATGTGGAGAAAGGGAAACCCAATCTTACACTGTTGGTGGGAATGCAAGCTGGTGCTGTCACTCTGGAAAACAGCATGGAGGTTCCTCAAAAAGTTAAAAGTAGAGCTGCCCTACAACCAAGCAATTACACTCCTGGGTATTTACCCCAAAGATACAGATGCAGTGAAATGAAGGAATACATCCTCCCCAATGTTCATGGCAGCAATATCCACAAGAGCCAAACTGTGGAAGGAGCCCAGATGTCCTTCAACAGAGGAATGCACAAAGAAGATATGGTACATACATACCATAGAATTTTATTCAGCCATCAGAAGGGATGAATACCCACCATTTGCATCGACATGGATGGAACTGGAGGGAGTTATACTAAATGAAATCAACCAAGCAGAGAAAGACAATAAGCATATGGTGTCACTCATATGTGGAACATAAGGAACAGTATGGAGGACCACAAGGGAAGGGAGGGAAAACTGAATGGGAAGAAATCAGAGAGGGAGACAAACCATGAGAGATTCTTTATCACAGGAAACAAACTGGACGAGAGTAGGTTGTGGGGGGGTAGGGTAGTTGGGTGATGGGTATTAAGGAGGGGACATGTGGTGATGAGCCCTGGGTGCTATGTGCAACTAATGAATCATTGACCATTACATCAAAAATTATACCTTGGCTAACTGAATTTAAATTAAAAATCAGAAAAAATTTAAAAAAAAAAAGAAAGAAAGAAACTTGAGCTATTACAAGGAATATCACAAAAATTCAAAGGATCGTTACAGAGTACCATGAGGATGTAGAGGCCAACACCTTTGACAATCGAGAAGAAATAGATAAGTTCCTAGCAACAAACTAGAATCAACTATGAAAGGGGAAAAAAATCTGAACATACTGATCACTAGTAAAAAGATGGATTTGATAATCAAATCCTCCCAGTAAACAAATGCCCAAGACCAGACAGTTTCACTGAGAAGTTCTAACCAGACAGTAGAAGAATTAATACCAATCCTTCCCAAACTGTTTTTGAAAAGGAAGAGAAGGGCATACGTCAAACTCATTTCATGAAGGCAGCAGTACCCTGCTACCAAAACAATACAAAGATGCTACAAGAAAAGGAAAGGCCAATATCCCTCATGAATACAGATGCAAAAATCCTCAACAAATTATCGACAACATCAATTCAACAATCCAACAGGAGAATCACACAACATGATCCAGTGGGATTTATTCCAGGGATGCAAGGATGATTCCACATCTGCACATCCACCAAGAGCACACACCACCTTACCAAAATAAAAGATAAAAATCCTAGGATTGTTATAACAGATGCAGAAAGAACACTTGACAAGATTCAATATGCATTTATGATAAAGACTCTAAACCATCTGGGTACTTAGGGAACATACCTCAACCAAACAAAGGCCCTGTATGAAAAGCCCACAGCTGATGCTACACTCCAGGGTGAAATGCTGAAAACATTCCCACTACCAGCAAGAACAAGATAAAGATGCCCACTTTTATCACTTTCATTCATCATCATTTTGAAAGCCTTTGCGAAACCATTTAGACAAAAAAAAAAAAAAAAAAGATGTGAAATCTAAATAGAAAAAAAAATGGTCACTATTTGCAGATGACATGATACTACATGTAGAAATCCCTAAGGTGTCCAAAAAAAATAAATAAATTTTTTATTAACAAATAAACAAATTTGAACAAATTAGAATAAATAAATTCAGTAAAGCTGCAGGACACAAAGTCAATTATACAGAGACATGTTGCATTTCTTTTTTTTTAAAGAATGTATGTATTTGACACAGAGAGACAGAGAGAGAGAGAGCATAAGTAGGGGGAGCAGCAAAGAGTCAGGGAAAAGCAGATTCCTTGCTGAGCAGGAAGCCCAATGCCAGACTCATTCCCAGAACGCCAGGATCATGACCTGACCTGAAGGCAGACACTTAACCGACTGAGCCAACCAAGTGCCCCAACTTGAATTTCTATATACCAATGACCAACTTTCACAGAGATTAAGAAAGCAATGCCATTGACAATTGTATCAAGCAATAAATAAGTAAATAAATAGATAAATTAATAACCTAGGAATAAAAGTAACTAAGAATGAGGAAGACCTGGTATACTGAACACATGGAGGAAAAGGAAGGAAAAATATGTGCATGTTGGTGGGTGAATGTATGGGCCAAAGATTTGGAAGATGACACATATAGATGGAAGCATACACCATGCTCATTAACTGAAAGCATTAATAATCTTAACATGTCCACTGTACCCAAAGCAATCTGGAGAAAGGAGATGAGAGAGAGAGTCCAAGATAGCAGAGGAGGAGGACACCTTCATTTGATCTGGCGGTCCTAGGAGGGAAGTATGTATCACTACAAGTGTTTCTCAAGAACTAAGAAAGGTCTCAAATACACAACCTAACCCTACATCTAAAGGAGCTGGAAAAAGAGGAGCATAGAAAGCCTAAATCCAGAAGGAGAAGAGAAATAATAAATATTAGAGCAGAGATCAATGAAGCAGAAACTAAAAGAATAGTAGAACAAATCAACAAAACTAGGAGCTGCTTCTTTGAAATAATTAATAAGATTGATATAACCCTGGCCAGATTTCTCAAAAAGAACACAGAAAGGACCCAAATAAATAAAATCACGAATCAAGAAGAAGAGATCACACCCAACACCAAGGAAATACAAACAAGTTTAAGAATATAGGATACCAACCCTATGTCAACCAATCAGGCAGTCTAGAAAAAATGGATGCATTCCCAGAAACATAGAAACAACCAAAACTGAACCAGGAAGAAAAGGAAACCTGAAGAGACTCATAATCAGCAATGAAATTAAAGGAGTCATCAAAAATCCTCCAGAAAACAAGAGCCCAGCACCAGATGACTTCCCAGGGGAATTCTACCCAATATTTAAAGAAGACTACCTCTTCTTCTGAAACTTCTCAAAAAAATAAACTGGAAGGAAAATGTCCAAACGCTTTTTTGGTAATTTTTATTTTTTTAAATTTGTTTTCGGTGTTCCAGAATTCATTTTTTATGCACCACACCCAGTGCCCCATGCAATACATGCCCTCCACAATACCCACTACCAGGCTCAACAACCTCCCATGCCCCCTCCCCTCCAAAACCCTCAGTTAGTTCCTCAGAGTCCACAGTCTCTCATGGTTCATCTCCCCCTCCAATTTGCACCAACTCCCTTCTCCTCTCCATCTCCCCATGTCCTCCGTGTTATTCCTTATGTTCCACAAATAAGTGAAACTATATAATTGGCTCTCTCCTTTACTTATTTCACTCAGCATAGTCTCTTCCAAACCCTTTTGATAAGGCCAGCATTACCTTGATCCCAAAACCAGACAAAGACCCCACCCAAAAGGAGAATTACTACCCCTATTCCTGATAAATATGGTTGAAAAATTCTCACCAACATACTAGCCAATAGGATCCAACAATTCATTAAAAGGATGATTCATGGGGCACCTGCGTGGCTCAATCCATTGGGCATCTGCCTTTGGCTTGGGTCATGATCCTGTGGTCCTAGGATCAGGCCCCTCATCAGACTCCCTGCTCAGTGGGGAGCCTGCTTCTCCTCCCTCTCCCCTGTCCCCTGCTTGTATGCACACGTGCTCGCTCTCTCTCTCTCTCTCTCTCTCTCCATATATATATATATATATATATATATATATATATATATAGAAATTTTTTAAAACTAAAAAAAAAAGATGATTCACCACGACCAAATCAAATTTATTCCTGGGCTGCAAGGGTGATTCAACAACGGCAAATCAATTGATGGAATCCACTATCTTAATAGAAAAAAGAACAAGAACCATAGGATCCTCTCAATAGGTGCAGAAAAAGCATTCAACAAATTAATGCATTCCTTCTTGATCAAAACTCTTCACTGTGGAGAGATAGAGGGTACCTCTACATCATAAAGGCCATCTATGGGAAAACTACAGAGAATATCACTCCCAGTGGGGGAAAACTGAGAGCTTTTCCCTTCAGGTCAGGAACACAACAGGGATACCCATTCTCATCACTATTGTTCAACATAGTACTAGAATTCTTAGCCTTAGCCATCAGACAAGAAAAAGAAATAAAAGGTGTCCAAATCAGCAAAGAAGAAGTTAAACTCTCACCCTATGCAGACAATAGGATACCTTCTGTGGAAAACCCAAAGACTCCACCCCAAAATTGCTAGAACTCACCCACAAATTCCATAAAGTGGCAGGATATGAAATCAATACACAGAAATCACTTGCATTTGTCTGCAGCAACAATGCAACAGAAGAAACAGAAATTAAGGAGTCCATCCCATGTATAATCACACCCAAACCATAAGATTAGGACTCTAACCAAAAAGGCAAAGGATCTGTACTCAGAAAACCATACCATAGTCATGAACGAAATGGAAGAAGACACAAAGAAATAGAAAAACGTTCCTTGGTCATGTATTGGAAAAACAAATATTGTGAAAATGTCTATGCTACCCAGAACAATCCACAGATTCAATTCATCCCTATCAAGATACCATCCACATTTTTCATAGAACTGGAATGAATAATCCCCAAATTTGTATGGAAGCAGAAAAGAGCCTGAATAGCCAAAGGGATGTTGAAAAGGAAAACCATCACTTAAGGCAATGCAATTGCAGACTTCAAGGTTTACTAAGAAGCTGTAATATCAAGACAGTATGACCCTGGCACAAAAACAGATACACAGATCAATGGAACAGAATAGGGAAGCCAGAAATGGACCTTCAACTCTAGGGTCAACTAATGTTCCTCAAAGCAGGAAAGAATATCCAATGGGGGGGAAAAAAACTATCTTCAATAAATGGTGTTGGGAACAAGGGAGATAATAATGAGAATAATGAAGATGGATATCAGAATAATGAAGCTAGACCATTTATTTATACCATACACAAAAAATAGACTCCAAGTGGATGAAAGACCTCAATGTGAGACAGGAATTCATCCAAATCCTTGAGGAGAACAGAGGGAGCAGCCTCTTTGACCTCAACCACAGCAACTTCTTGCTAGACATGTCTCCAAAGGTGAGGGAAACAAAAGCAAAAATGAATTGTTGGGATTTCATCAAGATAGCAAGCTTTTACACAGCAAAGGAAACAGTCAACAAAACTAAAAGGCAACAAAAAGAATGAGAGAAGATATTTTCAAATGACGTATCAGATAAAGGGCTCGTATCCAAAATCTAGAAAGAACTTACCAAACTCAACACCCTCAGAACAAATAATCCAATCAAGAAATGGGGCAAAGACATGAACAGACATTTCTCCAAAGAAGACATCCAAATGGCCAATAGACACTTAAAAAAGTGCTCAACATCCCTTGATATTAGGAAAATACAAATCAAATCCTTAATGAGACACTACCTTACACCAGTCAGAATGGCTAAAATGAACAAGTCAGGATAAGACAAGTGTTGGTGAGGAGGTGAAGAAAGGGGAAGTGTTTTATACTGTTGGTAGGAATGCAAGCTGGTGAAGCCACCCTGGAAAACAATGTGGAGGTTCTTCAAGAAGTTGAAAATAGAGCTACCCTAAAACCCTGCAACTGCACAACTGGGTGTTTAATCCAAAGATAAAAATGTAGTGCTCTAAAGGGTCACCTGCACCCCAATGTCTATAGCAACAATGCCCACAAGAGCCAGAGTACGCAAAGAGCCCAGATGTCCATCGACAGATGAATGGATATATATGGGTATATATACCATTGAGTATTATACAGCCATTAAAAAATGAAATCTTGGGGCACCTGGGTGGCTCAGTGGATTAAAGCCTCTGCCTTCTGCTCAGGTCATGGCCCCGGGGTCCTGGGATCCCTGCATCGGGCTCTCTGCTTGGCGGGGAGCCTGCTTCCCCCCTCCCTCTCTGCCTTCCTCTCTGCCAACTTGTGATCTCTATCAAAAATAAATAAATAAAATCTAAAAAATAAAAAATAAAAATGAAATCTTGGGGTGCCTTGGTGGCTCAGTGGGTTAAGCCTCTGCCTTCAGCTCGGGTCATGATCCCAGGGTCCTGGGATAGAGCCCTGCATAGGGCTCTCTGCTCAGCGGGGAGTCTACTTCTCCCCCTCTCTCTCTGCCTGCTTCTCTGCCTACTTGTGATCTCTCTCTCTCTCTCTGGCAAATAACTAAATAAAATCGTTTTTAAAAAAATTAAATCTTGCCATTTGCGATGACATGGATGGAACTAGAGGGTATTATGCTAAGTGAAATAAGTCAATCAGAGAAGGACAATTATCATATGATCTCACTGATATATGGAATTTAAGAAACAAAAGAGTATCATAGGGGAAGTGAGGAAAAAGGGAAGAAAGATGAAACCCAAGAGGGAGTCAAAGGAAAAGAGACACTTAATCTCAGGAAACAAACTGAGGGTTTCTGAAGAGGTAGGAGATGGGGGAATGGGGTGGCTGGGTGCTGGGCATGGGGAAGGTATGTGCTGTGGTGAGCACCATGTGGTGGGCAAAACGAAGGATCTCAAACCTGTACCCCTGAAACAAGTAACACATTGTATGATCATAATGACAAAGAAGTGAAAGAAAAACATTTAGAATACAAATGTAAACTACAAATAAATAAATAAATAATCTCACTGATAGAAAGCAAGCAAGCAAACAAGCAAACAAGCGACTAAGCCACCTGGAGTCACCACACTCCAATTTCAAGTTAGATTACAAAGCTGTTGTCATCAAAACAGTATGGCACTGGCATAAAAACAGTCACACAGGTCAATGGAACACAACAGAAAGCTTAGAAACTGATAATCATAGTACTTATGGCAAAGTTTATTCATTTGTATATTAAAGGTATATTTAAACTTAGCTCTGACAGAATGATTAACTCTGAATGGGAAGTTATAATATTGATGCCCTGTTCCAACAGCTGCTTCCAATAAATGCATTTTTAAAACGTGCTGTTTTGGGGTGCCTGGGTGGCTCAGTGGGTTAAAGCCTCTGCCTTCGGCTCAGGTCATGATCCCAGGGTCCTGGGATCGAGCCCCACATCGGGCTCTCTGCTCTGCAGGGAGCCTGCTTCCTCCTCTCTCTCTCTCTCTCTCTGCCTGCCTCTCTGCCTACTTGTGATCTCTGTCTGTCAAATAAATAAATAAAATCTTTAAAAAAATAAAAAAATAAAAAAATAAATAAAACGTGCTGTTTTATAGACATAAATATTATAAAATAAGGATGATTTAGAATCTACACTTTTAAGAAAAATTAAATTCACTTTAATAAATCTACCATGGAAAAGGAAATACAGATATCCATCACCAGAACAGAGAACATCACAAAAGAAGACAATCTGGTGTCTGATGGAAGAGTAGAATACTACAAGGAGCTCTGCCCAAATGTTCAACCTGTTGAAGCTATAGATCCAGCTACTCATGTACAAAAACACAGATGTCAGAGAAAAGTCCTACCAAAGAGTATGAAGACATCATCAGTGAAGTCCACACTGCATATATTCTGATAGGAAAAATATTTTCCCAACAAATAAACTGTAGATGAAAGAAAAAAAAAAGAAAGAAAGAAAGCCAGCCCAGAAACTAAACCACACATGTACGGTCTTAACTTATGACACAGCAGAAGAAAATAAACAATGGGGAAAGGACTGTCTCTTCAGTGAACGGTACTGGGAAATCTGGACACTAAATGCAGAAGAATGTGACTGGATCACTTTCTTACACCACACATACAAATTATGAATGGATGATTGACTTGAACATAAGAACAGAATCCATAAACCTCCAAAAAGAAAATACAGGTAGTAGGTTTCTCGATACTGGTTTTGGGGAAGAGACTTTTGCATCAGACACCAAAAGCAAAAATAAACAAGTGGAAGAACATCAAACTGAAATTTCTGCATGACAAAATAAACCATCAAACCCTTAAAGGAAACCTCCCCAATGAGAAAAATTATCTGCACCTCCTATGTGTGAGAAGAGGCAAATATCTAAAAATACACAAAATGCTCCTTCAAATCAAAACAAAAACTGAATAGAGGGGCGCCTGGGTGGCTCAGTGGGTTAAAGCCTCTGCTTTCAGCTCAGGTCATGATCCCAGGGTCCTGGGATCGAGCCCCGCATTGGGCTCTCTGCTCTGCGAGAAGCCTGCTTCCTCCTCTCTCTGCCTGCCTCTCTGCTTACCTGCTTACCTGTGATTTCTCTCTGTCAAATAAATAAATAAAATCTTTAAAAAAAAAAAAACTGAATAGAAACTGGGGAGAATATGTGAATAGATACTTTCCGAAGATGGCATACAAGTGGCCAACAGACACAGAGAGAATTGTTGAACATCACTAATTGTCGTCAGGGAAACAGAAGTCAAAACTGCAATCAGCTATCACCTCACAAGTGTGGGAACAGTAATTGTCCGAGGACAAATACCAGGTGTGGTCAAGGGTGTGTATACTAAGGGACCCTGTGCACTGTTGGTGGGAATGGAAATTGGTGCAGCCACTGTGACAAACGCTGTGGAGTTTCCAGAAAAAAATTAATAGAACTACCACATGACCTGGTAATTGCTCTACTGAGTATTTCTTAAGCAAACACAAAAACACTCCCTCCAAATGAGAGATGCACTGCCATGTTCACAGCAGCATTATTCACAATAACCATACATGGAAACACTGACCTTGGGAGCCTTATGCTAAGTAACTCAGACACAAAAAGACAAACACCAGAGACTGTCATGGACATTCCATATGGGAAAAAAAAAAAATACTGACCGCACAGGTAATGAAAATAGATGGGTGGTTTCAGATTCAGGGATGGTGGGGGGAAACAGGTGAAGGTAGTCAAAGCTGCCATGTTTGAGTGATAAAATCCACAAGTCATGGAAAGTTCTGTGTAGCATGGAGACAAAAGCTAACCCCGCAGGATGGGGTACAGGTTCCCCCACTACTTCAAAGGACAGTTTTCCTAGGAAACCTTTCACAGCAGAAAAGCTGTAAACAAAAAAAGGAATGACCATTCATTTCTACAGAAAAATGAGTGAGCATGCTCGGACACCAAAAGTTCCTTCTCTTTGGTTCTTCTTAGGCCTCAGGACACAACATCCTAGTGGATGCCCCCAAATAAATGGAGACAAAGCACAGCAGATGCTCACAGACACAATTCAAAGCACTGGTGGCTGGACGTGGAGAACAGTGCCCAGGAAGGAGCTGGTTGGGGTGCACACCATATCTGCAGTGGTTTCCCACAAAACAGATGCTGAATGCAATGCCCACTTTTTGACTTTTTTCACAAGAGAGAAATCCTCTTCAGGTTTCTTCTTGCTACTGGAGCTGGGTAATAACATAGATCTTTCAAAAAAAAAAAGCCAAGTGTCTTACCATGAACTTTGAGAAAAGTGGGGAAGACCTGTACTTGAAAGTTGCTGAGGTGGTAGAAGTTCAGAGTTCTCCTGAACACAAACATCAGCAGGTCCACTGTGAAAGGCACCTTCCTCAGCAGGTGAAACATGGACTACCTCCTACCCCCAGAAACCTCCTTTGCCTCACTCGGGACAACCCACAAGAATTCAGAGTTACCTCAGTTCCTCTTTTCTCCCATTTCCAAGATCAAACCCATCAGCAAGTCCTGTGAGCTCCAGCTTCAGTAGGTACCCAGAAGAACTCTAACCCCTCCTTCTAAGACTGACTGCCTTGTCCACACTGGAGCCCATCTCTTGCCTGAATTCCTAGAAACACTTCATCATTGACCTCCATTTGCTATCCTCAACCCTGTGTCATCTGTTCTCAACACTGTAGCCAGGATGGCCCAGTGAAACAGGGTCCCATGGGGTCACAGCCCTGCAATGGCTTTCTATCATCCTACTGTCACCTCTCTAAGATCATGTCCTAAGCTGTCTGCTGTGGCCACAAGGCTTGCTGCTCCTGGACATACATGCTATGTTCCTGCCCCAGGGCCTTTGCATATGCGTTCCCTTCCATTTATAAGGCTCTTGGTGTGATATCACTCACTTTCTTTAGAACTTGACTCAAGCACCACCTTCCTAGCAAAGTCCCACCTGGCCCCTATGTGAATATCAAGCACTACTGCCATCCCCCCTTCAGCACCCCAGCCCTGTCTCCTGCTTTCTATTTCCAGAGCAGTTATCCCAGTCACCAGGCCATCTTGGCAAGGGGGAAACGGAGTCCTACTCAGATGGTTTCACCATGGGCTCCCTCCAATTTCCTAATCCAGAGCCCTGGGGGAAAAGGTGATCAAAGGGGTGCCTGGGTGGCTCAGTGGGTTAAAGCCTCTGCCTTCCGCTCAGATCATGATCCCAGGGTCCTGGGATCAAGCCCCACATTGGGCTCTCTGCTCAGCAGGGAGCCTGCTTCCTCCTCTCTCTGCCTGCTTCTCAGCCCACTTGTGATTTCTGTCTGTCAAATAAATAAATAAAATCTTTTTTAAAAAAAAGAAAGAAAAGGTGATCAGAGCTCTTGCACAGCCAGGATGCCCAGAACAATGGGTCCCCCTACAGCATCCTGAAGACCATCAGGAAAATGAGCAATAAGAGGAATCCACTTGCACATGAAACCTGAAACCAGACACCTTCCTCGATTCCAGGTGAGCACACACACATCCTCCACTTGCCTGATGTGCTCATCTGAGAACGCTGAACAGAGAAGCATCCCAGGGTCCAAATCTCCCTCTGGCCAAGGTCCTGGGAAACAGCCACCTATGACTAATGTCCGGCATCCTCCCATGCTGGGGCAGAATGGTGCACCTATCCCTCTCTCCTGGGATGTCACCACAAACGAGGTTTTGCTGCACACTTTTCAGGAAGGAACCTGCAGCAGCAGCAGCAGGCCGCCCAGGTTCAGTCTCAGTCTCACATGTCAAGCCCTATGTGGAACTAGAGCTTCAAGGAGACTGCTGTGCCATGTGGTCTTGGAACCTCATGGCAGGAGCTGAGATATCAGTTTCAAATGAAAACTGACCTCTTGCACACAGCACAGGAAAGGATTTTTCGGGGGTGTGACTCTGGAAGAAGTGCTTCTGCTGGCAGAATTCACAGGCACAAGGCAGAGGACACCTGCAGTGCCTCATTGGAGGAAGCAAGGGGCACACTGGGCAAGAATCCATAATGCTGCCTGTGGGCTGCTTCCCACCAAGCCTCCTGCTGAGATGAGGGCTGGAGAACCAAACAGGAAGCAAGTTTCCTACCACATCTGAAGCAGGAGAGCTGGCTGGGGAGCAGAGCCCTGTCCCTGGAGCAAGCTGGCCTGTGCATCAAGAGCGAAGGCCCACCACCACAGCCTCATGGCCTCCCAGTTGTCTGATCTGACTCCCCTGCCAGGCTCACACCTGCTGACGCAATGACTCCTAAGACACAGAGACTACTTTCCTCCCCAGCGCAATGCTGCTCACAGAGAAGCCAACTCCAGTCTCAGAAACGTGTTCAGCATTCAAAAGGCAGGAACGGGTCCATTTAGGCAGATCAGCCAAGCAACTCTGTGTGGGGAAAAGTCAGACCACCTCCTCCCTGAACACCAAAGCTTCTAAGTCCTTGCTTCAATCCTTCGCTCACTGGGCACGGAGCACCACGTCAGCATAAACACTGCTCTTTCAAATCTCTTGTCTCCCATTCCTTCAAATCAGAATCCAAGCTCTAGTCATCACCCTATTTTCCCTTCAGAGAAGTCAGGAAACAGATAGAATAAAACACTACGTGGGCACGGCACACTTCTATCCAAATAGAATTCCGTGTTCTTTCTCATACAGGCAGCCTGACATCACCCATATTAATGAGAGGCACCAAAAGTTCAGTCTTCATAGATATAGTTGAGCTTTTGTTTTTCTTTTTGATATTTGGATTTCAAAGTCAATGTCTATATTGTTTTGTTAAAATAACAAGAGTCATAATGATGTGGTCACATAAGGTTCTGGGTCCCCATAACCAGACAACATGGCTCTCGTTCAGATAAGGATGAAGACACAACCTCTTCCCAGGAAGCAAAGCCCACACCCTCAGGGATCCTGACATGCCTCACGGATGATGAGCTCGTTTGCTCCGTGGAGTTGTCCGAGTGCAGAGGATGCAGGCCCCCTCCAAGGTTCATTCTGTTTTCTTCATCAGTTCCCCAGTTCAAGTCACAAGGGACTCACTGGGTCAGGTTTCAGGGCCCAGGATGGGCCACCAAGTAAGCACACCACCATCCCCACGTCCTCCCCACCCCCGGGAAAAGTAGATGGTCTCTGGGAGCACAATGAGCCCCTCCCTGAGCTACTCAACAACTTACACTCCTTCTCCATTTGTCCTCCTCACAAAGGCCACTGGACCCTGTCAGAGCCCCATGCCTGTGCTTTCTTTTAAAAAATATTTTCTAATATTGGAATGTGGTTCACAGAAGAGAAAAACATGAACACCCACAAAGAATTCTTTAAATATTTCAGGAGATTTGTTTCCCATTGTTTAATTAAAACAGGAAATTTAAAAATGCACAGATAGCCCCTTCCACCAGCAGGTACGACTCACTGCTGTGACTTAGAGGAGAGCAGGAAATACAAGTGGAACAGATGTTCTGATGACCCATCACTTCCATCATCTAGGTTGTGAAACTCCACACACACCCAAAGAAAGAAGCCCAAACCAACGTCCTGGGCTGGCAACGCAGAGAAGTCTGAACTGGAGGGACAGGGACAGATGAAGAGCCTGTGTGTGTTGGCTGAGGCCAGTGGCACAGAAGAAGGGGTTCTGCCAGCTCACCACCCAGGCTTCACCTGTCCTCAGTCAGGAACCTGCTCACAGCCCTGATCTGTCACAACTGTCACACAGGAGACACATGGCCAGCCCTAGTGCCAGCCCTGCCCACACCCTCCTGCAGAATGCACTCCACTCTCCTCTGGGACCCCTGGCAGCTCTCCCCAGACCTGGTGCTCCCCTGTCTGCTGCAACACTCCAGGATTCCCACCTCTTGCCAAAATGACACTGGCCCAACGCTTTCATAAATGTGTCATATTTCTCTCAAATCACCTTCCTACCTGGGCAAACTGTAAGTCACATATCAATGGAACATGAATGTGCTCTGAGATCTGAGTCTTTCATTGTAGACTTCTGAGGACTCCTTGTGTGATAAAATATCATAGCCTATTACAGGGGTTATAAAGCCATTATTTACAGAATAATACAGCCCAAATGACCTCATTGTTCATTGCTCTTCAGTAGCCCGAAAGTTTCTGTGTAAAAAGCCTTTCCATAGATATTACCTTCCAGCAATTTCATGAGGAGAAACAAACCCTGTGTGATCACCTGAATAACCCAGCGTCAGACAAGCAGTTCCAGAATTCACCCCAGGGCTCCTGAAGTCTGCCAGGCCCCCTGAGGCTACCAGTGTGCCTCTATCCAGGAGAACTTCCAAAGACTCTCCTCTGACTCCACCACCAAAGAAACTACAGAGAAAGTGCAGCACGTCAAAATATCTAGATAATACATTTAGTCAAACTAGAAAGTCAAGCTTTAAATGATAAAAGCCTACTTTGAATAATTATGAATTTTCCCTCTACCTTAACTGGAACTCTTGTGATGAAAACACTAATCAGTTATGAAACATCACCTCTGACAAATGACAAGACATCATCCATGTCTCTATCTGGCCACAAAAAGGCACCTAAGTCTAGATGTTGGCCTAGGACCATACCCCAGGCCCAAGTGAATAAACACCATTAGAGTAAGGATCAAATTATACATTAAAAACACACAAAGAGTAAATCTCATCTTCCTTCTCTGATACAAGTGACTTCTTAGGAAAGAGATGTGCAGGTTATGAACAGCAGTAAATGAACAGAGACAATGGCATTCCCTGCAATGTTCTACCTGCAGGGACACTAAGTAACTCTTGCACCAAAGCCAGAATGCTGACAGCTTCTTCAGTTTTACTTCATGGCTCAACCAGAGAAAAGAGAAAAGCCTAGGAGGTTTTAGTTAAAAAGAAGTCTTACCTCCAGTCCTGACATGTAAGTGACATTGCGCCCAATGTACCTGCTGCTTTCTCGGAACACTGACATCCTGTGACAAGCTGCATGACTGACTCAGACGCTGTTGTTCAAAACGTTGGGTCTTGGGGCACCTGGGTGGCTCAGTGGGTTGAGCCTCTACCTTCGGCTCGGGTCATGATCTCAGGGTCCTGGGATCGAGCCTCGCATCCGGCTCTCTGCTCAGCAAGGAGTCTGCTTCCTCCTCTCTCTCTCTCTCTCTCTCTGCCTGCATCTCTGCCTACTTGTGATCTCTGTCTGTCAAATACATAAATAAAATCTTTAAAAAAAAAAAAAAAAAAGGAAGTCTTACCTCCAGTCCTAACACGTAAGTGACATTGCACCCAATGTACCTACTGCTTTCTTGGAACACTGACGTCCTGTGACAAGCTGCATGACTGACTCAGACACTGTTGTTCAAAACGTTGGGTCTCGTGGAGCCCGATCAGAGAAGAGTTGTCAGCTGAGGATGAGAATGCCCCTCTGACCTAAGGCCGGCACACCTGCTTCTGTTCCTGGAAGAAAGGAAAACATAGACTTGTTTGTTTTCTTCTTTTCTTTTCTTTCTTAGAAACACATACTTGCTTCTTAAGTAGTAATTATCAACATTCTAAAGTAGACCAAGACTTTGTCTTTTTTGGAAAAGAGAAATTATCCTTCCAAAGGAACAGTTCAACTCATCTGTTCCTCATGCAACTTGAGTGGGGTCTGATTTCCTCCAGCTTCCAGGCCCCCACCTGGAGGACGCTCCTGCAGGATCCTGACAGCCCATTACCACCATCCCCTGGGACATGGGACACAATGCTAAAATTGGGGGATGGCCCTGGGGCTGTTATCGTCACACACGTGTCTGGGGGTGGAGGCGGGGACAGGAACCTGGAGGACCCTAAAGTGCGATTCTGACAGCCCATTATCACCAAGCCCGAAGAAAGGTCTCAAAATGTTGAAGCTGGGGAACTGTTCTGGGGCTTGTTAGCGCCACACGTGTGGGGGATGAGGAACAGGGAAAACTCTGCTGAACTCGGGGTCCTGCTCAAGGTCCGTTGCCTGCACCATGCCAGGGGATGAGAGGTATCCCACTGAATTTGGGGACTGTGGGCTGTCTTTACATGCAGTCTTCCTGGGGAACATGGGAAATCTTGAAATGTATACAACCATCCCACAAAAGCTTGGGTGAACGGGCGCCCTGGAATCCAGGGGTCTGGGGGAGAGGGCCAGTTGATGGACATCGGACAGAAGAGATTTTCAAGGGAAAAAGAAAACCCATCTGAGTTCCCACAATGAACTCGCTTCATGCGCCCTTCGAGGACTCTATCCCGGGGATCCCCAAGCCAGCGCAGAGCCCGCACTTACCGAAGCAGGACACCCGCCCAGGATCTCTCCCAGTTCCCCAGTGCCTGCTCCGTCTCTGCAAGCTGAGCTAGCTCTGGGTCCGCCCACAGAGGACATAGCCCCACCCCCACGTGCTCATTGGTCGGGAAGGGTGGTGCCCTGAGCCCATTGGATGTCGCGCCTGCCGGTACCAGGCAACCCTCTTACATCTGCACCTCCGTGCTTTTGCACACAATCCCAGAGGCAATGCCTCCGCGCTGAACACTGGCTCTGCGGGGCAGCCACGGGCGGATCTTGGGTAGGGCACCCCCTCCCTCAGACATCTTGCCCCTTTCGGAGACCCCTCTGGCTTCAGACCACCCTCAGAACCCTGTGCCTTCGGTTCCTGCACGAGCCCTGCCTGCAGAGTTGTTCCTGGTTCCTGGCAAGGTCTGCTAGTTTCAGACCTTCCCTGGCTTGGGCTTTAGGAAATGCAATGGTTGGGGTGCCTGGGTGGCTTGGTCATTGAGCCTCTGCCTTCAGCTCAGGTCATGATCCCAGGGTACTCTGATGAACCGGCATCTGGCTTCCAGCTGAGCGGGAGGCCTGCTTCTCCCTCTCCCACTCCCCCTGCTTGTGTTCCCTCTCTCACTGTGTCTCTGTCAAATAATAAATAAAATCTTAGGGAGGAAAAAAAAAAAAAGGAAATGCAATGGTTTCCCACATTTCCAAGGCAACTTTAAGACCCAAAAAGCAATGCTCTAAGCTGGAGGAGCTTCACCTTCTGGTCTCACCCGTGGAGTGGATAGTGCTTCTCAGACCTTCGGAGCATCCTTCCACGATGAGCCCATTTGTGCTGGAATATATATTCATATCCTTAGTTCTGCAGGGAAGCTCCAGGATGAACCAGAACAACTGCCCTCTGTGCTGTTGGAGTGGTGAACCAGGAACATTGATTTTTCACTTAAAAAGAAAACATGTTATTGTCGAAACGAAGGGAACAAATCCCTTTAAACATTTTGGAGAGAAAAGAAGAGAGTTTTATTCAAACACAAGTCAAGACAGCTGCCTGGGAGACACAATCTTCACAAGGAAGGGAGTGATCACGGGGAGGAACATTTGGAGCAGGTTTCTATATTTGGTCTGTTTTGTTTTGCATACAGAGTGACACATCATCATGAGGAAGAACATTCCAGAAAGTTACAGACTTTTTCTTTCTTATGTTTTCAGTATGTGCACCATCATCACTAGCAGTGGGTAGCTTCCCATTTCCATATAGCCGTGTTGTCCCTATTAGCTCAGGGCTACCAAAAAGGGCAGCTGTGAGGGGACCACAGGCCGAGGCTGCCAGGTGTGACTGGGGCAGGCAGAACTCTGACTTAAGGCTCAATTCCTGTCTAGATAATCATACTGCTCTTCACAGACAGAGTGCCATTGTCTGCGAGCTCTGATGTAGGAAGGGTTGAAAATTTCCCTTGTGATTCCCTCTCTGGCCCTCAGGATATGTAGCAAAGTTACACTTAATTTTTAGACATTGAGGGACTTCCCGGTTTTCTTTTCATTATGACTATGGTTCATTTCTCCTGTGGTCTAAGAATATAATCTAGTTAACTTCAGGCTTTAAAATGTCTCGACTTGCTTCATGGCCCAACATTTCATCTCCTTGGCTAAATACCTCAGACCACTTGTAAATAATGTATTCTGTACTTAATGTGTAATGCTCCATATATGTCAATTAGGTCACATTTGTTACCAATGTTTCATCTGCTTTTTCTATCAGATATTGAGAAAGGTATATTCAAATCTTCAAACCATGCTACTCTAGTCAACAATGCATTGGAAAATCTACCAAGTGTTATAAGGCAAGAGAAACAAAAAGAATAAGAATTGAGGGGATAATTGTGACTATTCACACATCATATGAGGGTACACATAGAAAATATAAAATCGTCTATAAATACATTATTAGAATTAAAAATGGAAAACTTACAAATCTTAGAACCAAGAAAGCAATCCAGAAAGCAGCCTGGGGATGAGATTTCTGATGGATGGAGGGAGGAGTATCAGAATAACGTCAGCCTGTCCCCAGAGATCTGGCAAGCCAGAAAGGGCTGGCAAGACATATTCAGGATACTAAATGAGAAGAACATGCAGCCAAGGATACCATATCCAGCAAAGGCTGTCACTCAAAGAAATAATACCTATTCTTATGAAGCTGTTTCAAAAAATAGAAGCAGAAGGAAAATTTCCAAACTCGTTCTATGAGGCCAGCATTACAATGATCCCAAAACCAGGCAAAGACACCATTAAAAAGGAGAATTACAGAGCAATATCCCTGATAAACATGGGTGCCAAAATACTCAACAAGATCCTAGCTGATAGATCCAACAGTACATGAAAAGGATTATCCATCATGACCAGCTGGAATTTATTCCTGGGATGTAAGTGTGTGGTTCAACATTGGCAAATCAATCAACAGGACAGACCACATAAGTAAAAGAAAAGACAAGAACCATAGGATCCTCTCAATTAATGCAGAAAAGCATTTGATACAAATCAGCACCCTTTCCTGATTAAAACTCTTCAGAGAGTAGGGATAGAGGAGATATTCCTCAGTTTCCTAAAAACCATCTATGAAAAGCCCACAACGAATACCATTTTCAATGAGGAAAAGATAAGGGCTTTATCCTTAAGAGCAGGAACACAACAGGGATGCCCACTCTCACCACTACTGTTCAACATAGTACTAGAAGTCCTAGCCTCGGAAATCAGACTACAAGAAGAAATAAAAGGCATATAAATTGGCAAAGAAGTCAAACTTTCTCTTCCCAGATGACATACTTTATGTGGAAACGCAAGACTTCACTCCCAAATTACAAAAACTCAGGCCAGTTTGCATTTCTGTAGATCCTCTGGAGCTAGAATGCCCCCAGTGCCCCTGGGGGTCTGGGGTCAGGTCCAGCACACACCCTGATGCTGCCCTGTCGGAACCTCTGATGAGCCTCCTGATCCCTCCCTCCACGAGACACCCGCTACCCCCTGACAACTCCAGCCTGCTTCCTGGAACTCCCATTCCCCTTTCTGACTCCATGGTTCACTTTTCCCATCACTGCCCTCATAGAGAGTACATTGAACTACTTCCTATTCTGTCATTTAAATGTTTTCTGTCATGTTTGCTGTGAAACGGTACCTCGCATCATCTACACCGATGTAGAATCCCTTGTCGCATTGCCTGATGTCGCTGTGCCCTCACAGTGTCATGGGGCTAGTGTCCTGGGCAAGGTCCTCACTAAGCCAGCTCAGCGGTGGCAGTGACGGCCTGAGCCAGACACTGCTATTTGTGTGCAAGTAAGGCAGCACAGCCAAAACCTTGGTTTAGGCTCAGAATTGTTCATGGCCCCTCAGCCACATCAGATGGCCTGGGGGTATAGCCTGAAGACACTGGCTAGTCCAATGTTGCCCTGGGGAATCTCCATGGAACAGCCATTGTGTCCACTGGGGGAACTGCATAGGAGCAGGGATGATGGAAGTCAGAACCCCTGAGATAGAATCCGTCTTAGAGACTGCCCAGAACTTCTTAGGAGTTCATTCCATCGTCTTGAATGAATAAATTCATCTAAAAACGTCTTCTCCTTTTAGAAAGCATGAGCCTCAAGCTCCAATGAAGGTACTCTCCTAAGTCGTACTGGCAATCAGCAAAAAAGCCAGACCGAGATGGGAGATGGCCTCTAGTATGATCCCCAAAACTGGCTTTAGCTACAGCCACAAATACCCATTGATCTTTCCTGGACCCCCAGACTCTCCTGGGACTCTTCACTGGGCATATTGTGGGAACAAAGTCCATGTCAGGGCCACAGAAACCTCCGGCAGTGGTTATAACGAGACTCTGAGATGTCAGTGGAGTCCTAAGCCATGGGCCCTCTCAGAGTTTGTCTGCAAAGACATGGTTGGTGGGAAACCCACATGCTGACAGAGGGTAGAGGAAGATGGAAAAAGCTAGGCTTCTCCATTGTGACAGCACAAGTGGCGTAGGCCAGGCCTGTGCCGGTGCCACTGAGGGCCCAGGCAGCCAGTTGCTCCATAACATTGCTGAGGGCTCAGTCAGACTTGTCCTGAAGCCCACACATGCTAGATCCTCTGCTAACTCAGCAGAACCCCAAATGTGCTCATGGTCTTGGCCTAAACAAGATGAGCATCTGGGGGCGCCTGGGTGGCTTAGTGGGTTAAGCCTCTGCCTTCGGCTCAGGTCATGATCTCAGAGTCCTGGGATCGAGTCCCGCATCGGGCTCTCTGCTCAGCGGGGAGCCTGCTTCCTCCTCTCCCTCTGCCTGCCTCTCTGCCTGCTTGTGATCTCTCTCTGTCAAATAAATAAATAAAATATTTTAAAAAAAAAAAAAAAAGATGAGCATCTGTGTGGTGTAGAACCCGCAAGATATACCCACCAGGCCTTGTTGACTGACCCAGCCAAACAATACCTACATGGAATTCAACCACAGACAAACGTGTTGTGGGAAGCTCGAGGCCTACAGAGAAATGGGGAGGGGGAGGGAATTCCTGAGCCTTCATTGTTAGCCAATCTCACTATCATCTTTTTTTGCTTTCACCAACAGGGGCCGGGGTCAGACAGGAAAGATGCCAATGTCTTCCCACTCTGCCCCTGGAAAAGAAGAGACTTCTCCCTCTTCATTCATCGTGTTGCAGATCTGGGATGTGGGAAACTATCACCCGTGGGCCAAATGGGACCTCCCCCCATATTCTTGCAATCAAGTGTGTCTGGAACATTAGTTATGGACAGTCTATGGCTGCTTTCAAATCACAGTGCAAGAGTGGAGTCATTGTCAGAAACACCCCATGGACTGCAACACCTAACAGAAAATCTTTACAGAAGACTTCCCAGAAAAGTCTGTGCCGATCCCTGGTCTCAAAGATCCTAGGATCATGTCCCTTCTTTGAGTAGAACATAGTGCCATCTGGGTCAAATCTAATTTCTTCACCCCCAGAGGCAAGGGCGTCCATCCCTTTAGCCACAACGCCATCTCCATCCTCCTCTACTGACACCTGGAATGGCACGTCTACAGGTCTGCCGCCCAACAGGAATTCACTATCGTTTACAGGGTAGTGATGCTCAGAAATGGAGGTGTAAGTGTGAACGTGTGAGAGTGAGCATGTGTTTCCTCTTTGGTAGGCACAGTGTGCAAGGAGAATATAATAGAGTAGCATGCTTTCCGTCCTACAGGAACAGCCATGCAACGTGGCTGCAGAGTGACCTCAGAAGGAAGGCACCTTCACAGAACAAACTTCATCTGGGAAGACGCCCAAGACCCTTGTCCTGGACACTAGGTTCCACCGAGGCTGAGGACACACAGAAGGACAAAGACTCCCCATGCTCATCAGGGTTCTGAGGGATGCCTGCTGTTCCAAGATCAAAGATCTCAAAAGCATTCATTCACCAGGCATGCCATTCCAGCCAGGCATCTGTGAAAGATCTACTCCAAGCAAAAAGGACAGACCAAGAGACAACAAATGACAGCCTTGTGTGACAAGTGGCATAATAGGAGATACTCAAGAGGCCTGGGGGTGTGCAGCATTGGCCAGACCTGGGGGTAGGGGGACAGGAAACACTCCAGGAGGGCGATCATGACAGGGGATGCTTGGGAGGACTGGGGGTGTGCAGGGTTGGCCATACCGGGGGGTAAGGGGACCATGGGTGCTCCAGGAGGATGTCACAGATGTGCCCTTGGGCACATGTGTCAGTGTGACTGGGCTTTGGCTAGACTGGAAATAACAGCGTGGGCATGGGGCAGTGTCCCTAAACTGTCTTCTGCAAGGCAAGAGTTTGGTCACGAGATTTCTTTCAGTATGATTTCATGTCACATGCGACCGTGAGTCCCTAAAGCTGATCGTGTAGAGCATGAAGTACGTAGCTGGCCATGGCTTTCAAACCTGAGGTGCCAGGGCAGAGCACACTTGATCTTTCTTTTGGCTGCTTTCAGAGTAGGATGACTCTTCCCGACTTCCTCTCTGACCCCAGGACAGGGAAGAAAGGCAACACAGATCTACACTTCGATGGTCAACAGAAATCTGCAAACCCAATTTCTCACAGGAGCTAAAGGTTCAGGACCAGGGTGACAGAAGGGGAGGCCGATAGCAAGGAACCAAGGGAATACATCATGTGCATGTGAGCTGGCCCACTTGTATAGCTGTCAGAAGCAAGCCATGCCTGACAGGAGAGAGTCCCACCTGCACCTGGTCTGTCTGTTTGCTGCCCTTGAGCAGAGCAGAGGATGGGCTGAGCTGCGTGTCGCTGTCGGGGGGGAGACGGCCAGCTGGCCACAGATGCTACCTGCCAAGGCCTTAGAGGACCTCCTGGTCCTCAGCTAAAATGAAACAATAGTTATGTGCAGTGACCTATTTCTGGGGACAGGTCATGTGCTCAGTGCTTTGGTGACTATATCCTCTCCCGCTGTATTTTTTAAAAAGCACCTTAGGGGGCACCTGGGTGGCTCAGTGGGTTAAGCTGCTGCCTTCGGCTCAGGTCATGATCTCAGGGTCCTGGGATCGAGTCCCGCATCAGGCTCTCTGCTCCGCAGGGAGCCTGCTTCCCTCTCTCTCTCTCTCTCTCTCTGCCTGGCTCTCCATCTACTTGTGATTTCTCTCTGTCAAATAAATAAATAAAATCTTTAAAAAAAAAAAAAAAAAAGCACCTTAGGCAGGTAAGATTGGCATACAAAAAGCTGTCCCTAGTTAATGTATGTAACTTGACCCTGACCCTAACCCTCATATCTAGTTAAGAGATACTCGATGTAGAATGCCGTTCATAAATTAGAGGATGGTTTTTAGAAGCTAAGGACTTCAGGGACCAACCTTCTTCAGTCTTACTATTCTCCGTTGAATCCTATAAATCGGGACCCATTGGGCCACTGCTATCTGGAGAGTGACCACACGGGGGCAGCGGTGAGTCAACAGTGCCCCAAATCCCACTGTAAAGCCCATTCTTCCTTCACCCCATCAAACCTTGTTCATTCAATGTCTGCAGATCATGGCAGAAATGAGGAAAAGTGTGAATTTGTTGAATTTTTTAAAAATGAAACTAATTCTTTCAACCTGTTAAGAATAGAAGACTTTTTCTAGTATCTCAGCCTTGGAGAGCACGTGAAGGCCCAGGGGCCTGGGAAAGGGCTGTGACTATGGAATCAGCTCAGGTCTGCTTAGGAAACAAGGATGGCTTCTATTCCCCTTCTTTTCAGGAAGAATTTGTCTGAACTACCAGCACTGAATCCACACCAATAAAACAGTGCAAAATGGTGCTGCTCAGAGGAAAACAAAGGAGAATCAACAGCCTGGAGAAACAGAAAGAGCCACACCCAGGAACCAAGAAGACAGATCACTAAGGCTCTGCTCAGGCCAGTCTGCATTTCTGTAGATCCTCCGGAGCTAGATGCCCCCAGGGCCCCCGGGGGTCATGGGGTAGGCAGAGCACACACCCTGATGTTGCCCTGTTGGAACATGTGACAAGCCTCCTGAGGTTTGACAAGCCTCCACGAAACACCCCATACCCCGTGACACCAGCCTGCTTCTTGCAACTCCCATGCAGGAACGGCCATGCAATGTGGTTGCCTAGTGATCTCAGAAGAAAGCCACTTTCATAGAACAAACTTCATCTGGGAGGACTCCCGTCCCTTGTCCTGGGCACTAGATCCCACTGAGGCTGGGGGCACACAGAAGGACAGAGACTCCCCCTGCCCATCATCAGGGTTTTGAGGGCACCTGCTGTTCCAGGACCAAAAATCCCAAAACCATTCATCTGCCTGCCATCCAGCCAGGCATCTGTGAGAGAGATCTACTCCAAGCAGAAAGGACAGACCAAGAAACAACAAATGACAGTCTTGTGTGACAAGTGCCACCACAGGGGACACTCAGGACTGGGGTGTGCTAGGGGGACCAGAAATCCTCCAGGATCACCTCTGACTGCTGACCAAGTCTTTCTTGTACTCAGTCTTCTGTGGAGCCCACCTCAGCCCTGACAGATGGGCCCACCATGCCCCTAGGCCCTAACCCTAAGCCTGGGTTTGGTTCTCAGGCTTCTGTCCCCAGAGGCCTGGTCCCCAACCCATCCTGATAGTGGACCCCTGTGCCATACCCCCAGGAGTTCACCTGCCACCCACGAGGAAACCGTGCCCTTTGAAGCTGCAGAGAACCCTCAGAGCAGGAGAATCCTGCATGTACCCCAGAGGTGACCCCCATACTCAGCGGCCCCCCAGGCCACAAACCCAGATTTGACACCTGGTTTGAACCATGCCCTCCAACCAGCTCCCCAGCGACCCCGCCTCAGTGATGGCGGATAGGGCCTGCCATGCACTGAGGCCCAAACCCTAACTCTAGTTTGGGTTGTCAGTCTTCCATCCCCAGAAGCCTGGTCCCCAATCCCTCCAGATTGGGAACCCCTAGCCACACTCCAGGACTCTGCCTGCCACCCAGAAGGAGACTGTGCCATTGGGACCTGTGCAAAACCCTCAGACTGGAGAAATCTGCATGCCATCCTCAGGCCACCCCCACCTTCTGTGCCACCCTTGGCAACAAACCCAGAGCCCCAGGCTCAGCCTCCCCCCTCCCTTAAATTTGACCCCAGCGAGCCCGCGTCCCTGGTGGCCAACAGGGAAGCCGCCTGGACCCGGACCACAGTCATACATGTCCCAACACTGGGTGGGCATGCATCGAGTTTTGCCTCACAACAGCCAATTCGCACTAGTTTTCTGCCCAAATGAATGTCGATTTAGGCAGAAAGCTTGTGAGGACTGGTTGTGTACCCCAGTGAACTAGCTTTCGGCGGTGAGGGCATTTGGGGGGACCGCATTGGCCAGTCACAGGGGTCCCACATAGTCGTGGGCCGAAGCTTGCAAGAAAGCCCTCTAAACACCAAGTGCAATTGCAGCGTGGATGGCCTCTGAACGCAGGCCAGGCCTGTCCTCTACTCTCCCCTCTGAGGATCCTGCCTTATAGCTGGCAGATGGGGCCTGCCATGACCATAGGCCTTAACGCTAACCCTGAGCTGGGTTCGCAGGCTTTCGTCCAAGAGGCCTGGCCCTCAAGCCCTCCAGATTGGGGACCCCTGAGGCATACCGCAGGACTCAGCCTGCCACCCAGGAGGGAAGTGTACCTCTGGGAGCTGCGGGAAACATTCACAGAAGAGAAACCTGCACGCCCACTTCAGGCAACCCTCACTTTCCGAGCCCCTTTTGCCAAAAGAAGCCTGTGCCTGAGGCTCAGGTTTACACCCTAACTCAACTCTGCCTCCAGGAAGCTCACCTCTGTGGGGGGCCTCCAGAAGCCAGGTGGGCCAAGCAACCCACCTCGCATGGCCACAACATGCACCTACTGATGAATGCTCTCCTCTAGGGCCGGAGTGTGGCCCGAAATGCCACCCAACGCGAGCCAGTTCTCACGAGCTTTCTGCCCAAATTGATGTCGATTTGGGCAGAAAGCTCGTAAGAATTGGCCTGAAGGCCCTGATGAACTCGCTTCCTGTGGCAGGGGCCTATGGAGGAACCTACTGGTGAAGGCCCAGGGTCTCACGTGGTGTCGCCCGAAGGCTACAGGAAAGCGCTCTGAAGGGCAGGCGCATGTGCAGCCCCTTCCCCTACAAACTTGGGCCAAACAGGCCCTCTACCCAGCCCCGCTGGGAGCCCTCAGCACTGGCAGGTGGGGCCTGCCACAACCCTAGGCCTGAACCCTAAACCTGGGTTGGGTCTCAGTCTTCCATCCCCAGTAGGTCTGGTCCTCAAGACCTCCAGACTGGGGACCCCTGAGCCATACTGCAGGACTCCGCCTGCCACGCAGAAGGAAACCGTGCCATTGGGAGCTGCGGGAAACAGAGCGGGAGAAACCTGCATGCCTACCCCAGGCCGCTTTCACTGTCGGTGCCCCATTCTGCCAAAAAAAAGCCAGAGCCTGAGCCTCAGGCTCACACCCTAAATCAACTCTGCCTCTGCGGGGGTGGGGGGTGGGGGCTGGGGGGGTGAGGAGGGCGGCTCCGGGAGCTGCATGGGACTGGCTTGCAGTCTCCCATGGCTGCAGCACTCACCTACCCACAAACACTCTCATCCTGGCCCGGAGCGCGGCCCGAAATGCCATGCAACACCAGCCAATTCTCAGTCCAAATCGATGTCGATTTGGGCAGAATGCTCATGAGATTTGGCTGGAAACCCCTGGCACAACTCGCTTCCGGTTGCCCGGGCCTTCAGCGAAGCTGCCTGGGCTTGGCCTGAGGTCCCAAGTGGTCGTGGCAGGAACCCTGCGAGAAAGCACTCTAAAAGCCAGGTGTACGGGTGGTCAAACCCTCCCTCTATTCAGCCCCTGCGGTTTCGTTTTCAGCACTGGTAGATCGGGCCTGCCATGACTCTAGGCCCTATCCCAACCCCGATGTTGGATTTTCAGGCTTCTGTCCCCAGGGGCCTCCCCCAAGCCCTCCAGATTTGGGACCCCAGAGCCACACCCCAGGAGTCCGCTTGCCACCCAGATGGAAACTGTGCCATTTGGAGCTGTGCAGAACCCTTCAGAGCCAGAGAAACCCGCATACCCCCTGAGGACAACCCCACCTTCTGCAGCAGCCTGGTTACAAACCCACAGCCTGACATTCCGCCTGACCCCACCCTCAACTCAGCACCCCAGGGAACCCGCTTCAGCCCTGGCAGATGGGGCCTGCAGGCCCTTAGCTCAGCTCACCTCAGGGACCACTGTCAGCTCCAGGCAGACCTGGAACTCCCATCTGCCGTTAACACTCTGGGATCCCCCCTCCTTCTTCCAAAATTACACTGTCCCAAGTCTTTCATGAGAAATGGAAAAGGCTACCTCCTGAATGCTTAACACCTCCTTTCCTCTTCCGTCCTATTTCTCTCCACTTACCTTTGTACCTGGGCAAACTGTAAGTAAAATATGAATGGAACACGTACATGCTCTGAGATCTGAATCTTTCACTGCAGCGTTCTGAGGGCTCCTTATATAATAAGAAACTAGTGTATCCTACCACAGTGTGTTTGAAAATGACTCTCTACAGAATAGGAGAGTGAAAATCACTCCATTTTTACCTCACTCTTCATAAAGCAGAACGTGGTCTTCTTTTTTTCATTGACTTCAATTCCAATTCGTTTCTGTGCAGTGGTAATGCCTTTGCTTCAGGGATAGGATTTCGCGATTCCTCCCCTGCACAGAACACCCAGAGCTCATCACAGCAAGTGCCCTCCCTAATAGCCATCACCCATTCAACCCTTCCCCCCACACCCCTGCCTTCTAGCACAAACCCTCAGTTTGTGCTCTAAGGTGGAGTCTGTTTCCTCATTGGCCTATCTCTCTCCCCTCACTATGCTCATCTGTTTTCTTTCTGAAAATTCCACAGAAGTCAAGTCATTGGCTATTGGTCTTATCCTACTGATTTTGCTCAGCTTAATGCACTATAGAGCCATCCACATCCTTGCAGATGGTAAGATTTCATTCTTTTTGAAGCTGGGTCCTATTCCACTGTGTATAGATATAGATATAGATATAGATCACCCACATCTTCTTTCTCCATTCTTCAGTGAATGGACATTGGAACTCCCTCCATAGTTTCGCTATGGTTGATAATGCTGCTATAAACATCACGGTGCTTGTGCCCCATTGAATGTGCATTTTTGTGTCCTTTGGGTAAATACTTAGGATTGCATTTGCTGGATCCTAGGGTTGTTCAGTTTTTAGCTTTTGGAGGAACCACCATACTCTTTTCCAGAGTGGCTGCAACAGCCTGCATGCCCACTGACCGTGCAGGAGGGTTCTGCTCCAAGCTGAACATTACCTGCCAGCAATTTCCTAAGGAGGAAATGGAAAACCTGTGAGATAACCTGACTCACCCAGTGTCAGGCATGAAATTCACCCCAGGGTAGCTGACACGAAACCCCTTGAAGCCACAAGCATGCCTCTATCCAGGAGAATTCCCAAACACTCTCCTTCCGACTTTACCACCCATGAAACTGGGTGTCCTCGGCCCAAATTCCAGGATGTTTGCAACACACCTAAGCAGAAAGTGCTCTCAACAGCAGGTGTGAACGTGCCCTGAATCACTGCACAATGCTGGCCAATTCTCAAATCAATATCAATTTGGGCTGAAAGCTTGTGAGAATTGGCCAGAAACCCCCAGCGAACTCCCTTAGAGCTGCGCAGCCCTTCAAGGGAGCCGCCTGGGCATGGTCCAAGGTCCTGAGTGGTCGCAGAAAGAGCCCTGCGAGAAAGCGCTCTTAAAGCCAGGCACACTCATGGCCAAAAACTCCCTCTACTCAGTGATGAGCCGGTCTCATCACTGGCAGATTGAGCCTGACATGCCCCTAGGCCCTAACCCGAACCCTGGGTTGGATTTTCAGGCTTCTGTTCCCAGGGGCCTGTCCCCCAAGCCCTCCAGATTGCAGACTCCAGAACCACACCCCAGGAATTTGCCTTCCTCGCACATGGAAACTGCCATTTGGAACTGCTCAGAACCCTCAGACCGAGAGAAACCTGCATGCCGCCCAGAGGCCACCCCCAAATTCAGCAGCCGCCCCTGTACACCAACCTGGAGCCTGATGCAGAGCGTCACCCTTGTTCTCAAATCACAACCGGGGATCCGGCCTCAGCACCAGCAGATTGGGCCACCATGCCCCTAGGCCGTTTCGCTAGCTCTAGGTTGGGTTTTCAGGCTTCCATCCCAAGAGGACTGGCCCCAAAGCACTCCACAAGTGGGGACCCCTGAGCTACACACCAGCAGTCCACCTGCCACCCAAGTGGAAACCTTACCGTTGGGAGCTGCAGGAAACACTCAGAGCTGGAGAATCCCAAACACCCACCTCAGGCCACCCTCACCTTTGGCGCCCCCTTCTGCCAAAAGAAGCCAGAGACTGAGGCTCAGTCTCACACCCTAACTCAAATTCGTCCTGGGGGAAGCTCGCCTCTGCAGGGGGCTTCTGGAAGCCAGATGGGCCCAGCTTGAGTTCTGGCAAGGCCATAGCACACACCTAGCAAGAAAGCGCTCTCAGCATGGGGCCGACATGGGCCGAATCCCCATCCAATGCCGCCTAATTCTCATGAGCTTTCTGCTTGTGATGTCAATTTGGGCAGAAAGCTCATGAGAACTGGCCAGAAAGCTCCTGCGAACTCAATACCAGTGGCAGGGGCCTATGGGGGAGACGCCTGGGCCCAGCCTGGGGTCCCAAGTGGTGTCACCCAAAACCTACAGGAAAGCCTCTAAAGGGCGGGTACACATGTGGTACCAGTCATCTCCGGATGCCGGTGAAACCCGCCCTCCACTCAGCCCCCCAGGAGCCAGCCTCAGCACCACCAGGTGGGGCCTGCCATGCCCCAGGCCCAAGACCTAACACTGGGTTGGATTCTCAGGTTTCTATCCCCAGAAGCCTGGCCCTCAAGCCCTCCAGATTGGGGACCCCTGAGGCATACCGCAGCACTCCACCTGCCACCCAGGAGGAAAGCGTGCCATTGGGAGCTGTGGGAAACACTCAAGAGCTGGAGAAACCTGCACATCCACCTCAGGCAATCTTCACCTCCAGTGAAAAAAAGAAGAAAAAGAAACCAAAAGAAAGCCCGAGCCTGAGCCTCGGGCTCACACCCTAACTCAATTCTGCCCCCAGGGAGCCAGGAAAGTGCTCTAAAGGATGGGTGCACATGCGGTCCTGGTCACCTCTGAATGTCAGGAGGCACCCTAAGGCCACCCTCATATTCAACTGCCCTCATGGACACACACTGAGCCTGAGCCACAGACTGACAACCGCCCTAACTTCAGATCCCCGGGAGCTCACCTCGGCGTCTGCAGATCAGGCCTGCCATGCCCTAGGCCCTACCCTAACCCTAGCCTGGGTTTTTAGACTTTGGTCCCCAGAGTCCTGGCCCACAAGCCCTCCTACTGGGGACCCTGGAGCCACACCACAGGATTCTGCCTGCCCTCCAGAAGGAAACCATGCCTTATGGAGCTGCATGAAACCCCCAGATTAGGAGAAACCTGTGTGGACCCCGAGGCCACCCCCTCTGTTTGAGGCCCAAATGGACACTAATGCCATTCTGACACTCAGCCTGAGCCCTACCCTCCACTCAGCCACCAAGGTAACTCCTCTCACAGCCAGCAGATAGGGCCTGCCATGCCCCTGGGCACTAATCCTAACCCGTAGGTTGGGTTTTCAGGCATCTGTCCCCAGAAGCCTGGTTTCAAATCCTTCCATATGGAGGACCCCTGAGCCACAATACAGAACTCCTAACCCCAAGAAGGAAACCATGCTATTTGGAGCTGTGTGAAAACCTCAGAGTAGGAAAAACCTACATTGCCCCTGAGGCCACCCCCACATTTGGAGACATCATGGACACAAACCTGCATTGTGACCTTTAGCCTGAGCCCTGTTTTCAACTCAGCTCCCTGGGTAGTTCATCCCATAGCCAGCAGATCAGTCCTGCCATGGCCCTAGGCCCTAATCCTAACCCTACCTTGGGTTTTCAGGCATCCATATGCAGAGGCCTGGTCTCAAATTCCTCCATATGGGGGACCCCTGAGTCACAAAACAGGACTCCCCCTGTCCCCAGAATGAAACCTTGCTATTTGGAGCTGTGCAAACACCCAGAGGGGTAAAAACCTTCATGGCCCCTTTAGGTCTCCTGCAGGTTCAGTGGCCCTCATGGACACAAACTCCAGCCTGAATGATAGCCTGACACCTGCCCTAACTTCGGATCCCAGGGAGCTCACCTCAGCGTCTGCAAATCAGACCTGCCATGCCCTAGGTCCTATCCCTAACCCTAACTTGGGTTTTCAGGCAATGGTCCTGAGAGTCCACAAGCCCTCTAGATTGGAGACTCCAGAGCTAAAACCACAGGACTCTGCCTGCCTTCCAGAAGGAAACCATGCCCTATAGAGCTACACAAACTCCCCAGATTAGGAGAATTTTGGACGGCTCCCAAGGCCACTCCCACTTTTGGAGGCCCGCCATGGACACTAATGCACATTCTGACACTCAGCCTGAGCTCTCCCTCATCTGAACCCCCAAGGTAGCTTGCACCACAGCCAGCAGATCTGGCTTGCCATGCTCCTAAACCCTAATCCTAACCCTAATTTGGGATTTCAGGCATCCATAACCAGAGACCTGGTCTCAAATCCCTCCATATGCGGGACCCCTGAGCCACAAAACAGGACTCTTCCTGTCCCCCAGAATGAAACCTTGCTATCTGGAGCTGCGCAAATTTGGAGTTAGGATTTGGATTTGGAGTCAAGAGAACTGGATTACAGTGCAAACCCCCTTATTCAGTATCTGTGAGATTTCTGGAAAGTCTCTGAACCTTTTTTGACTTCAGTTTCATTATCTGTAAAATGAAACTACCAATACTTGCCTGGCTAACCAATGAATTGGTATGGGGATCAAATGCAATGAATTATGAATTTTAAAAGTATATAGACACATATTCATAATTTGTATTTCCTTATCTTTTGGTAAGCTTTGTGTGGATAATTGATGTACATATATCCAAGATGGGCAATTACTCTAAGTCCACCTAAACTCAAGAACCATTTAGTACAATTCCTGTGCAATCGAGCACTTAATAGGTGTTTCTTGATGAAACTATCAAAAGTAATGGAACATTACTTACCCAGAACTAATCCCCAAGGCACTTTCATTAACCAGAAGAACATTCACCAGAACAGAGCAGCCTTAGGTTGAGGTATGGTCGATTCAACTAGTTTAAAGGGGCTGTAGTTATGAGCACAGGAACGTAGAGCCAGATGACCCGGGTTCAAATTTCAGCTCTCACATTCAGGAACTAAATGATCTTAGACAAGTTACTTTAATTTCTTAGTGCCTTAATTTTCCCATCTGTGAAATGGGGTAATAGTACCCCATATCTGTAGTAGGTAAATAGAAACTGAATATTTAAAGGTGTCTGATTTAGGAATCTCTCGGTGTTTCTATTCAGTATCAATGGGTACTGACTATTTAAGTAACTATTAACAATTAGCAATCAACTGACATGGAGGAGAGATGTCATTATAATGAAGCCTAAGGGACTATACCATGTTTTGGATAAAAAATAAAAAACTTTTTCCTATACTAAATAATGCTTCAATGCTCTATTCTGCCTGAGGCTTCCTGCCTCACACCCACTTTCTCTAAGAAAAATCAATGATTGGACTAGAACAAGTAAAGACAGCTTACCTGACCTATTTTTCAATTTCCTTCTCTGCCAGAAAACCCATCTTGAATGAGTGAGCTTTTGGTGACAATGGCACGGGACTTAACAAGCATCAAGATGAAGCATGTGAGGAAGAGAAGTTGACACAGAACTCAGTGGTTAACAGCTCACAGTTGCATTTTTTTTTAATTCAATTTAATGCATTTCACAAATATTTACTGAGAAATCACTATCCATAAACAGAATCAAAATAAGATTTTTCAATCTTCAAGAATTGAGTCACAGGAAAGACAACCACACAAATTTAATACAAAACAAAACATATTAAGATATATTCATGACATAAAAGAGGATTTTAAAAAAGCAACATCAAAAAAACAATTAAACAGACCTGGTTGAAGAAATCTGGAAATGCTTCCCAAGGGACATAGCATTTATAAATGCTCAAAGAGTGAATGAAACTATTTCTTTTTTCCTTTTATTAAAGTAGTTTTGCGTTTTTTTAAATGTTTTCCTAATTATGAAAATACTACATGGTCACTGTGGATGATTTTTTTTTTTGGCCTATTTATTTACTTACTTACTTTTTTAAAAATTTAAATTCAATTAATTAACATATAAGGTATTATTAGTTTCAGAGGTACAATTCAGTGATTCACCAGTCTTATATAATACCTGTGCTCATAACATCACATCATGGAGGATTTTTTTTAAATCCAAAAATGTACAATGAAAAAAAAAATCATCTGCAATCTCACCACCTAGAGATAACAACCTTTGAGTACATATGAAGTGGGTTTGAATCTCAGCTCTGCTATTTTCAGTTTCCTTATCTATAAAATACAGATAATGATAGTACCTTATAGTACCTCATAGATAATGATAGTACCTCATAGAATTGTTGTGAGGATTAATTTAGGAACACTTAAAGCTATTTGTGGCACATAATAAATGCTCCAAAACGTTGGCAATTAATATGTAAAAACACTATATGCAAGTATACATGCTTTAAATTAAAATGTCTTATTTATAAACTTTTTTAAAAAGACTTTATTTGATATGGAGATAATGAGAGAGCACAAACAGGTGGAGCAGGCAGACAGAGGGAGGGCAAAGAAGCAGGCTCGCCGCTGAGCAGGGATTCCTACTCCATTCCAGGACTCTGGAATCAGGATCTGAGAGGAAGGCAGATGCTTAACCAACTGAGCCACGCAGGCATCCCTATGAACCACTTTAGTAGCTGGCATTTTATGTTAGTCTGAGATGAGAAAGCCAGACTGTAAAGTAGTCAAATTTAATAACCGTTTCTGGTCCTCTTTGGTTGGATTCCACCAAGTGCTTCTTTATTTCAAAATAATGTAAGTTTTGGGGGCACCTGGGTGGCTCAGTGGGTTAAAGCCTCTGCCTTCGGCTCAGGTCATGATCCCAGGGTCCTGGGATCAAGCCCTGCATCAGGCTCTCTGCTCAGCAGGGAGCTTGCTTCCCTTCCTCTCTCTGCCTGCTTGTGATCTCTGTCTGTCAAATAAATAAATAAAATCTTAAAAAACACACACACAAAATAATGTAAGTTTTCAAAATTGAAAGATTTTTATAATCCTAGGTATTTGAACTACCATAAAGGGCCATTGTCATTAGATAAACTATAGATAAGCTGTAGATAATAGGTAAATGGGGCATGCATAGTCTGACTATATTAAAGATTTTGGAGCCACTCAGACTAGGATTAATATTGGGTTTTCACAGTCCATAGTTGACGGACACAGGTAATGTAAGAATCAATCTATGCAATTATATATTTACTGAGTTTTAACTACAGGCTGGCACTGTCCTACGTGCTAGACTCTGAAGATACACTGAAATAGGACAGGAATCCTCGCCTGACACTTTAAAACTACAAACATGATGCAAAAGTGATGGAAAATATTGTATATATGAAATACATGTCGTAGTGTCTTGTACACGGTGGGTCACTAAACAAATGTAGCTGCTTAATTGTTACATTAATTGTATTCTCCTTCTTTTCCGAATTTCCCTTCCCAAGTTTTGTTTGCTCCTCACTGTAGTCTGAGGGACTGCAACCTAGTCTGTATCCAGTAGAAAATACTCAACAGTGAAACCTAAATATTGAGCACTTACTGTGTGCAAACATATATTATTCCCAGTCGTCACAAGAACCCTTTAAGATCAGTACTACTGTTGTCCCCATTTTACAAATGAGTAAACGGAGGTACAGGTAAGATTATGTAAAGCGCCTGAAACTGAGATCAAGTGTGGGAGGGGAAAAGGGTTGGGTTAGGGTGGGGATTCAAATGCGGACACCTTGAGCCAATACTGCCTCCGAATAAACGAAGCAGCAGTACCAGAAAAGTAACTTACGAGTAGAACTCCCTAAGGATGCTCTCCTCTTCGTGAACGGTAACATACTAGTACGTTTAAAGAGAAGCTTAGGAATTTTCAGCGCTCCTGAGAGGATCCTCACACTTCCGGCCCCTAAACACGTGGAACCATAGAAGAGCAATTAAACGCCTAAATCACACGTGGTTTGGACTACGTCATCTGGATCCCAAGAGCTCGGTACTCCAACCTGCCAACTAGCTAATGAAGCCCTTATGAAACATTCTAAGCACACCTGACCGGCGGTGAGGACCCACGCGAGATTCAGCGGGGTGGGAGGGACTCGTGCCGGACGCCCCATCCCGGCATGCACCACAGGCCCCGGCGAGCGCCCGGAAGCGTCGCCTGCCCGTTGCATGCCGGGAGTTGTAGGCTCCGGGTCAGGGCCCGCGGGCTGTCGTCCGCACTCTCCATGAGGCTGCTAGCGCTGGCCCGCGCGGCGCCGACGCGGGGAGCGCGCTTCGCGCTGACTCAGCGGCGACGGAGGCGGCGGCGGCGGCGTTAGCCGGCCCCTCGCGCTCTTTCCCTTCCTGGGGCGCTGACCCCGCCCGCCCGCTTGCTAGCTTGCCGGCCGGGCGCCACGCAAGAGAAGGCGCCAGGGGACGCGGAGCGGCGCGCGGCCCCAGCCTGCTCGGTCTCCGGCGTTAGCGCTGCGGCCGTGGCGGAGGACGACGGCGACAAGGACGAGGGCCGCTCTCCCCGCTCCCTGCGTGCGGCGCCGCTCCGCTCCGCTGACCAGCCCTCGGGAGTGCAGGCGGGGAGGCGGGATGGAGTGATAGGGAAGGTGACTCGGAGCTCGGGGGCGGCGGGACTCGGACCCGGCTTGGTCCGCGCGAGGCTGCGGGGAAGTTGGCCGGGCGGACTGGCCCGGGGAGCCCCCCGCCGGGGAGGGGTGCGGGCCGGGGGCCCTCCATGGCGCGCCCCGAGGCTGGGCGGACTGGGTGGGGGTGGGTACGAGCTGCGGCCGTAGCAGCGGAGCGCGTCCCGAGTGCGTGGCCGCCCGTTGCCGGGTGTTTCATCACCCGAATTGCCACGAGGCTTCCTTTGGGGAGGGACGGAGAGGGGATGAGGAGGGGGCAAGGGCGGCCGAGGAGGGTCGGCATCGTCTCTGGCCGCTAATGTAGTAAAAGTGGCCAGCGTCATTTGTAAAAACAGCGTGTCCCTCCAGTTTCAACTGCAGAGACCTCAAACTTGCTTTGCCTACCCCCCCACCCCCCACCCCCGCCCCAGGACAAAAAGGAGAAAAGTGTTATTTCTGTGTAGTAATTTGCCAGCACAGACACGCCATTTCTTCTCTTCCCTTCCTCACAGTTCTGTAGGGTAGGCAAGCGTGATATTTCCCTGTAACCAGAAGAAACAGAGTACTTTTTGAAAGTGCTAATTAGTTGTTACTGGGGGAAGTTACGTTTTATTAAAGCGACTTGTCAGCGTGGTGTTAAAAGACTGGAAAGATTCAGTCCTGGTCTTTGAACAATCTCTAGTAGGTGTGGAGGAGTTTCCCCTGATTGTTTGATTTTTTTTTTTTATTTAATGGCTATCAAAGAAAAGTTAGGGCTTAATATTTTAAGTATGTTGCTTACCTTCTCCCAAAACATTTACTAGATGCGTAATTGAAGTGTTTATCGCATTGTAACAAATGTTTAAGCCTGCACGTCTGTGCCACGTTAGAACATTATGTGTTCATGCACAACCTTTAACTGAGGGAACTGTTACCTTTTTTGCACAGGTTGTAACTTTTAAGTTGTTTGCACACATGTGGGTAATTCACCGTTTTATGGATATGTTGCACTGCATATTGATTATTATGCAAATTCCTTCTCTGTGGGGGATTCTTTCTCTACTGACAACTGTAACAAGTTTATGTTTCCTTAGGTTATTTATTGGCCAGGTTTTTTAAGAACTGTTTCTCTTCAGTGCTGTTTCTCTTGATAGAATTAAAGTGACTTGACCAAGCTTAAGGAATTTTCCCTAAATTAAAGGAATCTTTTCTAAGACTTTTTTTTTTAAAGATTTATTTATTTGAGAGAGCACAAGTGTGGGGAGGGGAGCAGGAGAGGGAGGCAGACTCGCTGCTGAGAAGGGAGCAGGAAGATAGAGATCTCAGGACCTTGGGATCAGGGCATGAGCCTAAGGCAGTCTGTTAAACGAGAGGCCACCCAGGAGCCCCATGGGACTTTTTTTTTTTTTTTTTAAGATTTTATTTATTTATTTGACAGCTGCACAGGCAGGGGGAGCAGAAAGCGGAGGGAGAGGGAGAAGCAGACTCCTTGCTGAACAGGGAGCCCTACTTGGCTTGATCCCAGCACCCTGGGATCATGACCTGAGCCAAAGGCAGATGCTTAACAAACTGAGCCACCCAGGTGCCCGCCATAGGACTTTTTAACCTGGGATTTCACAGAAATTCAAATTTTCTTTTTTGTATATGCGTTTTTTCCAGGGAATCATCAAATTTTCTAGTCATTTATGGCAAGGATGGGGAGGAAAACCACTGCCTTTTTTTGCATTTTCCCATCTATTCAAATGCCCGTTTATTAGTATGAAATGATAAATCTGGACTGCTCTAAGTAGTTCCCATTCCTCATGTGACTAGCTCTGAATTATAAATAATCTGTTGAGGGCCCACTATATGCTAGACATCCTTTACATACCTATCTCACCGAGGTCTTTACAACTTTTGAGATAGATGGTCTTTCCCATTTTATCTCTATGATGACCCCTCTCTAGGGCTCTCTCTTTCACATTTCCTAGTTGTCCATGTGGCACCAGTTTGAAAATGACTGAATTGGAGTACAAACCCAGGTATTTCCAGACCCAAAGTCTATGTTGTACTATGTCCTAGAGATATAATGAGGAATATTTAAGACAGTCTTTCCCTTTAAGATTATAGAGAGAAAACTGGTAAGTAGGCAGTGGTGACAACATAGCAGCACTTAAGAGGGGCATTTAATCCAGTTTGGAAGAATTGGACAATAGGGGTCAAAGAAGTGTTCTTGAAAGAGGACTTCTAAGCTGAATTTTGAAGGACAGGCAGGGGTTAACCAAGTAACAAGAAAAGCAGTGAGTGCAAAGATGAAAGGCAGAATACCACTGGCCTTGTAGGGTTGGGGTGCAGAATAGTGAGGAGTCATTCAAAAGAGTTTGCATCTTAACCCTGAGGGCAGTGGGTCCTGCCTTGCTGTAGTCTGAACATATGATAGTAATCACAAGAGAAAGCTGAGCTTTTCCCTCAAAGGGCTCTAAGCGCACACCCTGACTTACTTGTTTCAGGCACGCCCAGGGGAAGACAGAAAAGCATATTGTAGTTGGCGTCCTCTAACCTGGATCAGATACTGGCCTCACCGTTTCCAAAATGCTATGCGCCCTCAGCCCCTGCTTTCAGTCTCCTGACTTCTTTAGGCTCTGATCTTCTCTTTGGTTTATGATCTTTAAAACACACACACACACAGTCACAAAGCCCTACAGCCTTTTGATGGAGGAGTAAGCATGTTCTCCCTACCTTATAGGCATTGAGAGAATAAATGTGATTTTCACATCATTTAGAATTTGTTCCGTGTTCCCTCAGTTATATGTTCTATCAAAAACTAAGTTGCCTTTTGGGGCTTAATCGTGTTCTTATTTGAGAATGTTAGACCCTACACTATGAAAAAGTGCATTGCTTTCCAAAGACTAAAAAAATGGTTTTTGAAATAAATTTCTAAAATTATCCTGTCTGTTGTTTAAAAGTTAAATGACTGGTTTTTCTCTCTTCTGCTCCTTCCTCTTTCATTTGACTTATCTTGAAGTACTTGATAGACTCTAAAGTAAGGATATTGAACTCCAAGGTTAACTATTTAGTCAACCACTCTAAGTTATTTTTTTTTTACTAAAGGTTTGTGATATTGGTAAATGGAAACAGGCAAATTAGTATAAGAATCTAGATGTGTCGTATTTTAATATAGTTGCAGAGTTGCACTTTTAAGTACTGGGGATGATTATACCACACAGATCAGATGCTTCTATTTAAAGTAGAAAGTAATTACTTTCTATACTTGATCCTGAAGAATAAGAAAATTTGAGAACATTAATTCCATATGTTAGATTTTTAGAAATTACACATTGTGGAGTATTTAGTAGGCGCCTTCTTCTGAGACTTATGTTCCTTTAGTTGTAATTTGGGTTAGTTTCAAAAGAAGTTCTTTCAACATTTACACTTCTTTGCGTAATGTCATCCACTTGTTACGATGATATTCTGGATAAGCGTCAGTTTTGTTTATCAAGTACTGTTTTCTTTCTCTTTTTTTTGTGTGTGCAGATGTTTGTGGATTCTTCTGTGGGATCAGAGGGCACGCCTGTTGTAATCAGAAAACTCCAAGAATAGCAGCAGGGATGGATGAACAGGCTCTTTTAGGGCTAAATCCAAATGCTGATTCAGACTTCAGACAAAGGGTAAGTTAAGTCAGCTTAATCAGTTTTTAAAGGTTGTTAACCCAAATTTGCATTAGAGGGCTTGGATTTAAAAACAAAATACAGGGGCACCTGGGTGGCTCAGTGGGTTAAGCCGCTGCCTTCGGCTCAGGTCATGATCCCAGGGTCCTGGGATCGAGTCCCGCATCGGGCTCTCTGCTGAGCAGAGAGCCTGCTTCCCTCTCTCTCTCTCTGCCTGCCTTTCCATCTACTTGTGATTTCTCTCTGTCAAATGAATAAATAAAATCTTTAAAAAAAAAAAAAATAAAAAAAAATAAAAACAAAATACATTTGATGATAAAGGTTTCATTTGAGTAGAAATGAACAGAGACAAATTTGAAGTACTTGAATATATTCTGAATACAGAAATGGTAGCATTGTGATTGATGTTCTTTTTAGTTGGCTCAAGAAAGGTATTAAAATCTGATGTGATTCAGGGCAGCTCTTTATGTCACATCAATCATTATTTCTAATTCTTTAAAAGTTGCAGTGCAAAGGATTGCTCAAGGAACTCTCCATAATAGCAGACGTGCATATTTTATCTTTATATTTCCTGACTTGGTCTGGACGAGTTGTTTAACCTTCGAGTTGGTGATATTTAGCATCCTTGTTATTTACTCCAGGCAGACATGTAAATTAGTGGTTATATATGCCATGTCTTAGGTTACATAAAATGATTAGATGACAAGGAATCCATTATGAGGTGCTGGGATATTTGAGCAAAAATAAACAGTTAAACATGTTGTGGACTATACCTGTAATCAGGGCTATAGCTGAATGATAAAAGAAGAATTTAAAGAATAAGCCTATAATTAAGTTTTTTAAAAGATATGGGTGTTTTGAAGTACAGGGTAAGAGGAAGGAGAAGCATTTTTTCTTTCTGCTTCTCATAGCAAAGGATATTTTTTATAATTCACCTAATGAGGGTAACAGGCTCACTAAATATTATTGCAGTTTTTGTAGTGCTTTTAAGGAGAATTTTTTTTTAAGATTTTCTTTATTTTTGAGAGAGAGAGAGAGAAAATGTGAGTGAGCAGGCGTGAGCAGGAGTAGATGTGGAGGGAGAGGCAGACTCGCCACTGAATAGGAGCCTGGTGCAGGACTCAGCCCCAGGACCCTAGGATCATGACCTGAGCCAAAGGTAGATGCTTAACTGACTGGGCCATCCAGGTGACCAAAGAATTTTTTGGAAGAATTTTCTTAATTTTATTTTTATTCTTTAAGGATTTTATTTACTTATTTGTCAGAGAGAGAGAGAGAGACTGCAAGTGTGGAGTGGGGCAGAGGGAGAAGCAGGCCCTGCACTGAGCAAGGAGCCTGATGACCCTGGGATCATGAACTGAGGCGAAGGCAGATGCTTAACCCACCGAGCCACCCAGGCATCCCCGGATAACTTTTATTAAGTAAAACAAAACAAAACAAAAAAAAAAACAAAAAAACCCTCAAGTAATATCTAACATGGTTCTGTGCCTCTGCTGTTAAATAAGTAACCAGCCATCCTCATAAAGGGAAATAACAGGGATTGAGATTTAAGTAGTCTGGCTAGTAACAAGGTACCTAACAAACTAGTTAAGACATCAAAAGACATTTAAAATCCATGTTTTTGCAGAGTGCCTGGGTGGCTTAGTTGGTTAAGCAACTGCCTTCGGCTCAGGTCATGATCCTAGAGTCCTGGGATTGAGTCTCATGTCAGGCTCCCTGCTCAATGGGGAGTCTGCTTCTCCCTCTGACCTCTCCCCTCCATGATCTCTTTTTCATTCTCTCTCTCAAATAAATAAATAAAATATTTTTAGAAATAAAATCCATGTTTTTGGATTGGGTGGCTCAATTGGTTAAGGCTCTGCCTTCGGCCCAGGTCATGATCCCAGGGTGTTGGAATCAAGCTGCATATCAGGCTCCCTGCTCCAGGGGAATCTTTTCCACCTTCTCCTCCCTATTCCTGTGCACACGCGCTCTCTCTCTCTCTCTCTCTCTCTCTTCTCTATCTCTGTCCCTCTCTCTCTCAAATAAATAAAATCTTAAAAAATAAATAAAATAAATGCCATGTTTTCTGTATGTAGCTAAATTTCTTTATTTAAGAGTTTAAGCTGCCTACCTTCAAAGCCTTAGTCACATAGTTGAAGTAGCATAGATCTTTACCTTGGTATTGCATGACTATAACTAAAAGCCTTTTACTATTTTGTTCAGTTATTAAATAGCCTTTTTGTTATTTTTTATGATCCTTTTTGGAAATCATTTGTGGTTTTTTTGTTTGTTTTGTTTTATAATATTTTATTTATTTATTTAATAGAGACCCAGCGAGAGAGGAAATACAAGCAGGGGGAGTGGGAGAGGGAGAAGCTGGCTTCCTGCTAAGCAGGGAGCCCAGAATGGGGCTCGATCCCAAGATGCTGGGATCTTGACCTGAGCCGAAGGCAGAGGCTTAACCCACTGAGCCACCCAGGCATCCCGGAAATCTTTTTTTTTTTTTTTTTAAATTAAATACCACTATCCAACAAATTTCTTAAATACACAATAATTTTCTTTTTCAGAAAAGTAAATCCAATGCATTGTTAGTGGTCTTAATACACAATTATGCTTTTTATCAATAAAAATTAGTTCTGTCAGCCTCAGATTTGTTTTTTTTTTTTTTTTTTCAGCTACAGGTTGATGTTAAGCTTCCAAATTCAGGCTTAATTTGATATCCATTAAACCAGCCCGAGTAACAGATTTAATTAGGACAAAAAAAGAAGGAATCTGAAGGAAAGTGAATTCTGATAGTTCTGATGTTGGAAATCAAGAGTAGTGGAACATAATCAATTTTGATCATAACTGTCTACCAACCCCAATTCTCCATTGTCTGGCTGTAGTTCTGTTTTTTTCAGGGACAGTAGCTAAAGTGACTCTTGCCACTTAGAGGCAGGAGAGCATTAGAGAAAAGGTATGAAATAGAAGAAAAGATGATAAAAGCTTTGACTTGTTCATAATTGCCACAAAATTTCACTTAAAAATGCCAGTAAATGCGGCATCTGGGTAGCACAGTTGGTTGAGCATCTGACTCTTGGTCTCGGTCAGGTCATGATCTCAGGGTTGACGGATCGAGCCCCACACTGGGGCTCTGCTCTCAGCTGAGAGTCCTCTTGAGATTATCTTTCTTCTTTCCCTCTGCTCCTCCCCCCACACTTTCTTGCTCTTCCTCAAATAAATCTTTAAAAAACCAAAAATGCTAGTAATGCATGCACTCAGAATGCAAAGACTTTAATTAAAAACTGAAAACTTTCGGGCACCTGGGTGGCTCAGTGGGTTAAGCCGCTGCCTAAGGCTCAGGTCATGATCTCAGGGTCCTGGGATCGAATCCCGCATCAGGCTCTCTGCTCAGCAGGGAGCCTCCTTCCTCCTCTCTCTCTCTGCCTGCCTCTCTGCCTACTTGTGATCTCTCTCTGTCAAATAAATAAAATCTTTAAAAACAAACAAACCCACAAAACTTTCATATCATTTTCACTTTTTTTTTTTTTTAAGATTTTTTTTATTTATCAGAGAGAGCGAGCGAGCACAGGCAGACAGAATGGCAGGCAGAGGCAGAGGGAGAAACAGGCTCCCTGCCGAGCAAGGAGCCCGATGTGGGACTCTATCCCAGTTAAGCTCAGTTGCTTAACCAACTGAGCCACCCAAGTGTCCCTATTTTCACTTTTTTAATGGAATCACTGTCTTTGGCTTAAAACTTGCCATTATTTAAAGAAAATGGTATGTCAGTGATAATTCTAGCCCCTAAATCCCCCCGCCTTCTTTTTTTGGTAAGTGAAATATGAGGTGGTAATGCAGCATACCTGAGTGGCTTCCACCTTGTCCTTAAATGGGACAGTAAATGTTCCTAAAGGAAAACCTTGGTTTCAGGAATATTGTTAGTTGACAACTGAATTAGGTTCTTTGCAGCACCTGGGTTCTTCTGTTCTTAATTTCCAAAGACAGACATTATTTATACTTAGGATAATAACTGGTGATGTTCATCTCCTTACCTTCATTTACATGGATCTTATCAGTGGGAGCAGCGAGTGAGACCACATATGAAAACCCATTACCCCATTCATACAACTCTAACAGAGCTTTTTTGATTTCTTTTAAAATCTCTAACCTGGGGCGCCTGGGTGGCTCAGTCATTAAGTATCTGCGTTGATCCCAGGGTCTTGATCCCAGGGTCCTAGGATCAAGCCCTGCATTGGGCTCCCTGCTTGGCTGGAAGCCTGTTTCTCCCTTTCCCACTCCCCCTGCTTGTGTTCCCTCTGTCTCTGTCGAATAAATAAATAAAATCTTTAAAAATAAATAAATAAAATCTCTAACCTAAAAGGAAAAAAATTTTACATCTTGACTCCTTTGTGATTGTATAGACTTACATAACTAAATATATATTTTTACTGTATATAGTATATATATGCATATACAACTAAAACAATTTACACAAAATAAGTTACTTTTTTTTCCATCCTTGGAATGCATTTAATTTTTTTTAATTTAAAAAATTTTTATAAACATATAATGTATTATTAGTCCCAGGGGTACAGGTCTGTGAATCAAAATAAGTTATTTTATTATGTGCAATGCACTCTGATATTGTTTTTCATTTTTTTATTGTGGATCAAGACCTATAAAATTGATGTCATCACTAGTGGGGCACAAACCACAGTTTTAAAGAATATTTACTAATTAAAATTAGGCCCCTCTAGGGGCGCCTCAGTGGCTCAGTCAGTTAATTGTCTAACCCTCAATTTCGGCTCAGGTCATGATTTCAAGGTCGTGAGATAGAGCCCCACATAGGGCTCTGTGCTGGGAGTGGAGCCTGCTTAGGATTCCTTCCTCTGCCCTCTGCCCCTTCCTACCCCTCTCTCTCCCTCTCTTAAAAAAAAAAAGAGGTTCCTCTATAATGCTTAATGTTCTTTCTACATGATTTTGAAATCTGATCAGTACAACAGTTGCTTTAGAATTATCTAGCACTGTTTTTGTGTGATTTTCTTGACTGAGATACTTTTCACAGCTTGTTAGGATTACAGTTTGTCCATTGTCATATGTGACATCTGCATCTGTCATTGATTCCAGTTGCAACATGCTAATGGAAAAGAGTAGCAGAAGTAATTCTCATTTTCCCCACAATCTGGTAAAGAGCCCATGGACTTGGTGCTGCATCCATTCTAGAGTATACTTACTTTTTTTTTTCTTTTTAAGATTTTATTTAGTTATTTGATAGTGCAATTGGGGGAAGGAGAAGAAGAAAAGCAAGCTGCCCTCCCCCCCCCCCCCCCGCCATAGAGCAGGGAGCATAATGCGGGGTCCTATCCCAAGACCCCAGGATCATGACCTGAGCCAAAGGCTGATACTTAACCAACCAGGTGCCCCTGGAGTATATCTACTCACATAACAGAGCCCTGAATTCATGAAATGAGTTACATTTCCTAAAGCATTTCAATTATTCATACTTTTCCAATATTTGTACCATACAGTTGAACTCTAATTTTGGTTTGGGTTTTTTTATTTTGTTTTGTGTGTGTGTGCATTTTTTTTCAAGATTTTTATTATTTTATCTACTTTTATTTTTAATTAATTAATTTTTTAAACTAGGCTCCACACCCAATATAATGCCTAACACAGGACTTGACATCAGAACCCTGAGAGCAAGACTTGAACTGAAATCAAGAGTTGAATGCCTAACTGATTGAGTCATACAGGCACTCCTGGTTTTTCTTTTTTTTTTTAAGAATTTTTTTTTTCTTTTAAGATTTTATTTATTTGAGAGAGAGAGAGAGAGCGCGAGATGGGGGAGGGTCAGAGGGAGAAGCAGGCTCCCTGCTGAGCAGGGAGCCCGATGAAGGACTCTATCCTGGGACTCCAGGATCATGACCTGAGCATAGCACTTGTATATTTTTTCTCTTAATACTCATAATTACGCATTGAGGTCAGCAGAGCATTTTTATGTTGTCTCCTTTGCTATAAGGAAACAGTTTTGAGTATCTAACTGATGGAATTTTTTTTTAACTTAAAATTTTTTTCTAGGAATGATCAGTAGTTGCACTTATACAGAAGCCAGAATTCAGTGTTTTAGCTATTTTTCTTTAGGTTGACTGATTTATTATTGGTTAGCTACTCTTAGAATATTTTAATATCAGTAGGGCACTGAGATCAACTATTCCAAATGCATTTATACCTTCGTAATCTTACAGGCCCTGGCCTATTTTGAGCAATTAAAGATTTCCCCAGATGCCTGGCAAGTGTGTGCAGAAGCTCTAGCCCAGAGGACATACAGGTAATTATAAGAAAATTTATATGACTTAGAGGAATTTAAATTTCTGTGAGACCTGTATTTAGAAAATGTTTTCATAAAAGCATTTTTATGGCTTGTGTTTTGGAAAACCATTTAGTATAGAAATGAGAAAAATAGTAAACCAGTAATTTGGCCATTCCGGGATTAACTTTCAGCAAAACTAGACTTTGCCTTATGCTGTGTATCTGAGAGCAGATCCCAGCTGAAATACAGTACAGTAAAAACTTCTTAAGATGGGAAGTGATCGTTGGTTTTCTAAAAAGTTGGCAAAGGAGGTAATCATGAATTGTATCTTGCATTTTTATTTTAAAGTATAGAAACACTCAGTTGGCAATCTTTTTATATTGGGCCAAAGTCTTTCCTTTATGTATATTCCATTAGCATTTGCTTCATCTTTCTTGCAAAGATCACACTCAGTGATCCATCCTCTATAATTTCTACTTTAGGTCTCTAGTGGATTGAGGAACGATTAGTACAGATTCCTAGACTTTTGGCTATTGTTTTCTACCTCTCCTAAATCTTCTGGTTATCTAGCCCACATCAAATACACACATTCCCTTTTTAAAAATTTTTTAAAATTTTTAAATTTTATGTTGATTCTAGTTAGTTTACATGCAGTGTAGTAATTCACCACTTCCATACAACGCCCTGTGCTCCTCATAGCAACTGCCCTCCTTAATCCCCATCATGTACTTAACTCACACCCATACCCTCCTTCCCCTCTGGTAACCATCAGTTTAAACTCTGTAGTTATATAAGTCTGTTTCTTGATTTGTCACTCTCTCTCTCTCCCTCATTTTTTCCCCTTTGTTCATTCTTTTGTTTCTTAAATTCCACATATGAGTGAAAACATAGGGTGTCTTTCTCTGACTGATTTCACTTAGCGTTATATACTCTAGCTCCATCCATGTCATTGCAGGTGTCAAGATTTCACTCTTTTTATGGCTGAATAATATTCCTGTGTGTGTGTGTGTGTGTGTGTGTGTGTACACCACATCTTTATTCATCAATTAATGGACACTTGGGCTACTTTTATATATTGGCTATTGTAAATAATGCTGGTATAAACATAGGGGTGCTTGTTTCCCTTTGAATTAGTGTTCTAAGGTTTTTCCTTTTTGCAATATGACTTTCTATGAAGTCTTTCCAAAGCTTTCAACTTAATTTTTCCAAAATCAGCACTTTCACACTCACTTCATTAGTTTATATAATAGTTAATTCAGTTACTTAATTAAAAAAAGACCTACGACTGACATAGTAAGGGTTAGGGAAACACAGCTCACTAATTATAAGTAAACAACTCACTGGTGGGAATAGATGCCCATGGATATTAGTGATGCTTCTAGCTGACATCCTCAGCATTCTGTGGCTAGCATACTTGCCACCTTTTACAATCAGAATCAAGTGCTCTAGTGAGAGTTAATTTTGAGAACATATACTATATGCTTGGGAGTGTAGAAGATCTGGCTTTTTTTTTTTTTTTTTTTTTTTAAGGATCTGACTTTTAATTAAAGGATTCCTATAGTTTATTTTTGAGTGGAAAACAAGAGTCTTGTATACTTGATTTAAGGCTTCAGTGTCATCTGTGCTAAGAATAGAAACCCTAGGGATGTCTGCGTGGCTCAGTGGGTAAAGCCTCTGCCTTCAGCTCAGGCCATGATCCCAAAGTCCTGGGATCAAGCCCCGCATTGGACTCTCTGCTCAACAGGGAGCTTGCTTCCTCCTCTCTCTCTGTGCCTACTTGTGATCTCTGTCAAATAAATAAATAAAATCTTTAAAAAAAAAAAAAAAAGAATAGAAACCTTAAGTTCTTACTTACAAGAGGTGCTGATTAAACCTAACTTAAAACTTTTAAAGATTGTTTCATCTTCTTCTGTGTGAAATTACTTTATTTAATTCATTCATGTAGTCTAAGTTATTGTCTATTCTTATATTGACCAGTTAGCTTTATTTATGAAAATTGTCTTCTGTGACTAAGCCCGACCCAAACCAGCTATCTTGGATGAACAGAGTGTTGTTCATTAAAGAGATTTTTGTCAGAGGTTGTATGTAGCTGGCTCACTGTGACTAACTCTGTATCAACCCTGTAGACCGCTTGAGAGTAGATAATTGGTAGATTTCTGCCCTTTCTATAAGGACAGTATATTTGTAACTTGGTTTTCTATATAAATTTTGAGGCTGAACTACCAGTCTGTGTGACCCTGCTTGTTTTGGATTTGGCTGCAGTGGAACTGTGTAGGATTGAATTTTAGGTATGACGAGTTACCATCTCTGATTTGACTCAATCCCTGGCTGTGTGACCATTTGTCATTTTACACCTAGCCTTTCTACTGTAAAGTGTAGGAGCGGTTCTTGTAATCCTAACATCTAGAATTTAGGGAAATTTTTTCTGTTTGCAGTATACTTAAGGTGCATCTTAACTTTTTTTTCATTGTTTTGCTTGTGAGATTTAATGGAACTATTGAGCATGGAATAATTAAGTTCTAAACAGTATAATGATTGAGATCACTAAGTAGAAAGTAAGCCAGAGGTCTTGTTTGAGAAACTTTTCAACTATGTTTCACTAGTACTTTACTTTTGTTTTTTCTTTAAATTATATTCTGCTTATCTGATTTTCCTTTTTTCATTTTCAGTGATGATCACATAAAGTTTTTCTGCTTTCAAGTACTGGAACATCAAGTTAAATACAAGTAAGGCTCTTCTCACTGTTTTGACTCTGAAATATATGGGGAGAGGTCACTTTCTAAATTAGTTTTCCTCTCTTTGGGAAAATCATAATACAGGCTGTAAATGAGGGTGTATGAGACACATCCAGTTTATAGATGTGTTTTTGATTTACCCAAGTGTTTTAAAAATACTGAGTTAATTGATTACATATAAAAAATCCAGACATTTCACAGAAAAAATTCATTTCGAGCTTCTCTGGAAAAATCAGAAGATCTAGCAATGCCAGACCTGTTTCTGTAAGCCAACTCTGTTAGAGGTTAGTGGCAACATGGCCACTTGTATTTATTTATTTATTTATAAAGATTTTATTTATTTATTTGACAGAGCGAGATCACAAGTAGGCAGAGAGAGAGGAGGAAGCAGGCTCCCTGCTGAGCAGAGAGTCGGATGCGGGGCTCCATCCCAGGACCCTGAGATCATGACCTGAGCTGAAGGCAACGGCTTAACCCACTGAGCCACCCAGGCGCCCCGGCCACTTGTACTTAGAACCCTGCTTTAAATAAGCAAAAACAGTTAATCACTGTTTAGAGGGCCCTTCATTTGCCTATTGATTTATTCTGTAAGCCATAGACCTCAAAATGTAGATGTATTTCTATTTGAGAAATTCCACAGCTGTCATTTTATTTTAACATGAACTGGACCACAAATCAAACTAAGATCAATGACGCTACCTTTTGGGCCCACCCCTATCTTTTCTTTTAAGCCATGATGAGAAGCATGATCAGTTTCTTTTAGGAAATTTTAAGTAATTGAGTGTTAGACAAATTTTCCCTTTCAGATATATGAGGCTGTTACTTTTTAAACCACAGATATCAAATATAGCCGTCATTATTTTTCTTCTCTATTTTGAACAGATATTCAGAACTAACTACTGTTCAACAACAACTAATTAGGGAGACGCTCATATCTTGGCTTCAAGCTCAGGTAAAATAGTAATTTCATTCAGTACATTAAGTTACCAGATATTTAAATTTTTAGTGTTGCAAGAGTTTAGAACTTTGCCTCAGAAATGTTCATCATTTATCCTCCCTTTGACCCCATAGCTTTTTTAGAAAGTGCTGATTTCAAAGATCTTGGGTATATGAAACTTAGCAGTAATTTAAAATTATATCAATTACTGAAACTTTTATGCTTTACATGACACGATGCTGAAACCTTGGTTTTAAGGTAGGTTTTTGTTGTTTTTGGTTTTACTTTGTTTTAACTACTTGACAAAAAGACAGATTTTTTTTTTGCTCTCTCTTAAAGGTGAGCCCTCCTAGACAGCTTCTTCACAAAGAGCCCTTTACAAGAAAGCCATTAGAGATCTTTATTCACATTAGTTCTTTTTGTTAATTTTAATCTTAGCATATGAAGCAGTTAGGTAGCTAGAATTTCTATTTTTCTTAAAGAGCAAACAGAAGAAAAACAATTTAACTAGTAGAACCAAAAACTAATAAAATTCTGCACATGAAACTTTTCTTTAAAAGTATGAGAATAAGAAGTAAACATAGCACCTTTGTTTATTTTCCATCTGGGTAATCACTTAAATTACTTTGGTAATTTTCCAGCATATTTGTTGCATACCTAATCTAGACTGTATTGAGGCTTGGTGAGTTTTTGAGTTAAGATGCACCTTAAGTATACTGCAAACAGAAAAAATTTCCCTAAATTCTAGATGTTAGAATTACAGGAAAACTTTTTGAGACTTTACAGCTTACATTTAATTTCATGAACTATTTCTCTCTGTCAGATGCTGAATCCCCAACCAGAGAAGACCTTTATACGAAATAAAGCGGCCCAAGTCTTCGCCTTACTTTTTGTTACAGAATATCTCACTAGATGGCCCAAATTTTTTTTTGACATTCTCTCAGTAGTGGACCTAAATCCAAGGGGAGTAGATCTATACCTCCGAATCCTCATGGCTATTGATTCAGAGTTGGTGGATCGTGATGTGGTGCATACATCAGAGGCAAGTAACTTCCCATTAATTGTTAGTTCTTAATGTGGATTTTGTAGGAGATGATGGGCACATAATAAAAGAGCAGGAAGTCTTTCTTTGGAAACAAATTTTCTGTTCTTTCTCCTTTTTTTTTTTTTTAAAGCATATTTATTTTTTTAGTAATCTTTTACCCAGCGTGAGGCTCAAACTCATAACTCTGAGATCAAGAGTCTCATACACTTCCAATTAAGCTACCCTCAAATTTTCTTAATAATTCTAAATTCAAGGGTACCTGGGTGGCTCAGTCAGTCATCTGCCTTTGGCTCAGGTCATGATGCTGGGGTCTGAGATTGAGCCCTGCATCAAGCATTCTGCTCAGCGTGGAGTCTGCCTCTCCCTCTCCCTCTGCCTTTGGCTCTGCCTGCTTGTTTTCTCTCTCTGTCAAATAGATGAAATCTTAAAAAAAATTCTGAATTTTCTCTAGTTTTGTTTTGTTTTTTTTTTTTAAGATTTTATTAATTTATTTGACAGTCAGAGATCACAAGTAGGCAAAGAGGCAGGCAGAGAGAGAGGAGAGAGGAGGAAGCAGGCTCCTTGCTGAGCAGAGAACCCCATATGGGGCTTGATCCCAGGACCCTGGGATCATGACCTGAGCTGAAGGCAAAGGCTTTAACCCACTGAGCCACCCAGGTGCCCTGTTTGTTTGTTTTTAAGTGAGGCTTGAACTCATAACCCTGAGATCAAGAGTCACATGTTCTACCAACTGAGCCAGCTGGGCACCTCTAAATTCACCCAGCATTTTGAATTTTGTTTTACAAAGGAGCTTGAACTGGGCTTTTTTTTTCCCAAGTGTATGTTGAAATTAGAGTATTACTTTAGATTTTCTTTTTCTTTTTTTTTTTTAAAGATTTATTATTTTGACAGAGAGAGATCACAAGTAGGCTGAGAGGCAGGCAGAGAGAGAGAGGAGGAGGCAGGCTCCCTGCTGAGCAGAGAGCCCGATGCGGGACTTGATCCCAGGACCCTGAGATCACGACCTGAGCCGAAGGCAGCGGCTCAACCCACTGAGCCACCCAGGCACCCTTACTTTAGATTTTCTTAACTATGCAAGCACTTTCTCCAATAAAATACACAAATTGGGTCTGTTTATGAATTTCTAGAGAAATGTAGTCTGTATTTACTACTGCTGTATAGTTACTCAGTGAGGAGGAATCATTGCTAATGAATCTGCTAGTTTCTTCTGTATTCTTAGTAATAAAGCCCATCACCATAGTCTTTCTCTATTTATTATCCCATATAACTTTTTCTTTAATGTTAACACAGTAGAAGTTGCTTGATTCAAAAAAAGAGAAAAGAAAAGATCAGAAAGAAAAAAAAGGAAATTGCTTGATTCAAATGTATATAATAATTTAAGGTTATTATATGTCATATAACTTTTTTTTTTTTTTTAAGATTTTATTTATTTGACAGAGATGACAAGTGGGCAGAGAGGCAGGCAGAGAGAGAGGAGAAAGCAGGGTCCCCGCTGAGCAGAGAGCCCAATGCGGGGCTTGATCCCAGGACTCTGGGATCATGCCCTGAGTTGAAGGCAGAGGCTTTAACCCACTGAGCCACCCAGGCACCCCTATGTTAAAGGTTATTATCATACATTTAAATTATTGTCATTCCTGGGGTGCCTGGGTGGTTCAGCATCAAACTCTTGATTTTGGGTCAGGTCATCATCTCAGGGTCATGAGATCGAGCCCTGGGTTGGACTTCATTCTGGATGTGGAGCCTGCTTAAGAGCCTCAGAGTGCTTAGGTGGCCTATTCGGTTAGGCATCCGCCTAACTCAGGTCATGATCCTAGAGTCCTGGGATCAAGCCCCTGTCTCAGGCTCCCTGTTCAGGGGGATATCTGTTTCTCCCTTTGCTCTTCCCCTGCTTGCATGTGCTCTCTCTTCTCTCTCTCAAAACCTGCTGTGCACGGTGGCATGCACCTATAGTCCCAGCTACTCGAGAGGCTGAGACAGGAGGATCGCTTGAGCCCAGGATTTCTGGGCTGTAGTGCACTATGCCAATTGGGTGTCCACACTAAGTTCAGCATCAGTATGGTGACATCCACGGAGTGGGGGACCACCAGGTTGCCTAAGGAGGGGTGAACCGGCCCAGGTCAGAAATGGAACAGATCAAATAAAATCTTTTTATTTAAAAAAAAAGATTTTCTTTCTCTCTCTCTCACTTTTCCCTCTCGCCCTCACCCATCACTCTCTATCCTTTTCTCAAAAAGAAAAAAATTACTGCCATTCTTGGGGCACCTAGCTGGCTCAGTTGGTGGAATATGTGACTCTTGATCTCAGAGTTGTGAGTTTGAGACCCTTGTTGGTTATAGCGATTACTTAAAATCTTTTTTAAAAATAAAAAAAAGAGGGGTGCCTGGGTGGCTCAGTGGGTTAAGACTTTGCCTTCAGCTCGGGTCTTGATCCTGAGGTCCTGGAATCGAGCCCCACATCAGGCTCTCTGCTCAGCGGGAAGCCTGCTTCTCCCTCTCGCTCTGGCTGCTGCTCTGCCTACTTCTCTCTCTCACTTTGTCAAATAAAAATATTTAAAAATAAAAATAAAATAATTATTGCCATTCTTGCAGAATTTATGGAGATATTGAGTCACTGTGTTGTACAATTGAAACTAACGTACCATCTTATGTCAACTATACTAAAAAAAATTCTTTTAATTAAAAACAAATTTCCAGGGGCGCCTGGGTGGCTCAGTGGGTTAGAGCCTCTGCCTTCGGCTTGGGCCATGATCTAAGGGTCCTGGGATCGAGCCCCACATCGGGCTCTCTGCTCAGTGGGGAGCCTGCTTCCCCCCCCCTCTCTGCCTGCCTCTCTGCCTACTTGTGATCTCTCTCTGTCAAATAAGTAAATAAAATCTTTAAAAAAAAAAAATTTTCCATTCTCTTAAGTAGTTTAAATATCATGTTTGCATAGTATTGAGAAGTTCCTTTTATCATATGCTTTAGATTTCTAAGTAATGCTTATTCGTAGTGTGTTTAATAAGGACTTAAATCTGGCTCTAAGGAATACAACGGAAAAAGGAAATTAAAAGAATCACAGGATATGATTTTAGAGTTGATAAGTAGAAAATAGTGGCAGGGAATGTGTTAACAAGTCTAGAAGTTTAATTGTGAGATACTACTATGCACAAGTATTCAGATGTCAAAAATTAGTTTGTGTGATAATCTACTGTGCACATAAGGTGTTTTGTTTTGTTTTTTTAGGAGGCTCGTAGGAATACTGTAATAAAAGATACCATGAGGGAACAGTGCATTCCAAACTTGGTGGAATCATGGTACCAAATTTTACAAAATTATCAGTATACTAATTCAGAAGTGACATGTCAGTGCCTTGAAGTAGTTGGGGCTTATGTCTCTTGGATAGACTTATCCCTTATAGCCAATGATAGGTAAGTATTCCTGTACTTTAAAGATAGACCTACAGAATACAGTATGTAAAACTCATGAATTTGAAAACACTGTTAACAATTTTTTCCTTCTATTTCCAGGTTTATAAATATGCTGCTAGGTCATATGTCAATAGAAGTTCTACGGGAAGAAGCATGTGACTGTTTATTTGAAATTGTAAATAAAGGAATGGATCCTGTTGATAAAATGAAACTAGTAGAATCTTTGTGTCAAGTATTACAGTCTGCTGGATTTTTCAGCATTGACCAGGTCAGTAAATTTATGTATGAAGTTTTGAGAATTGCTACAACAAAGTAGGAAAGGTACTAATTTAAACATGTTTTCTTTCCTTTTTTTTTTTTAAGTGTTATAAATTCTTGGTGACTATAAGGAAACATTGTATCCAGAAAGCCATAATGTTATCTGTAGCATTGGCCCCCATGATGGGGGGGGCCTTACACCAGTTATTAAACTTGAAATCTGGGATGTTACCTGCAATTGTGGTTTTTTTTCAAACTTCAAGTTGATTCTGATACTACTGGTCTATACTTTACGTAGCAAAGAACTATACTATATATATGCCAATATATTTTGACCAAAACTAGACTTAGTTATAAATATTACATTTTTACTATACTTTTGAATTGTTACTCATTTGAGCCGTTGGAATTTAGGCCCAACAGAATGAAGGCTCTGGGTGTGGTAAGTAATTTAGAAACAGAATTTGAAGATTTCTATTTTACTGTGACAATGATAAAAAAATTAGTAAGAAATCTGTTTTGTTGTTATGTCAGCTTTAGTGTTGTTCTTGCTGACAGAAGAATAGTAACATTTTCTTACATTGTTAATAATTGTCTTATTTAGTCTGTGGTAAAAGACCTAAGATGATGAAGGTAACATCTCTTTCTATATGAGAATATCAGAAGGATAATTAATGATAACAATCTGAAGTTTGAGTTCTGACACACTGGTATGACCTTAGGCAGGTAGTTATAAGAGCAGTTCTGTCACTTTGCAGCATAGTTAAGGCTCAAATTGTTATAAATTGTTACACATACTGTAATATGACATAACTTATACAGCATGTTTACTAACTTGAGCAGGGTTTTTTGTTTGTTTGTTTGTTTGTTTTTAAGATTTTATTTATTTATTTGACAGATGGAGATTACAAGTAGGCAAAGAGGCAGGCAGAGAGAGAGGAGGAAGCAGGCTCCCTGCTGAGCAGAGAGCCCACAGCGTGGCTCGATCCCAGGACTCTGGGATCATGACCTGAGTCGAAGGCAGAGGCTTTAACCCACTGAGCCACCCAGGTGCCCCTAACTTGAACAGTTTAGAAGGAAGGTTTTGAAACCACAGTTCTCTTTTTTTTTAAGCTTTATAAACTTGGCACTATCTATAGGTCTATAACCATTAAAAAGAATTGCTTGAAAGAGTACAAGTGGTTAATAATAGTAGAATTCAAATTCTAAAAATTTTTCAGTCCAGGTGGTAGAATGGTTAAATGTCTAATGTTAGCTTAAAATTGAATCTTAGAATTTGCACTTGATTCATACTAAAGTTCAGAGTTTTTCTTCTTCCTTTTATGTGGGTGTTTTTTGTTTGTTTGTTGCTTATGTGGGTGGTTTTAAATTGAGGTCTCTCTTGATTGCTTAATAGGAAGAAGATGTTGACTTTCTAGCCAGATTTTCTAAGCTGGTAAATGGTATGGGACAGTCATTGATAGTTAGTTGGACTAAATTAATTAAGAATGGGGATATCAAGAATGCTCAAGAGGCACTACAAGCTATTGAAACAAAAGTGGCACTGATGCTGCAGCTACTAATTCATGAGGATGATGACATCTCTTCTAACATTATTGGATTCTGTTACGATTATCTTCATATTTTGAAACAGGTGAGTCCTTGTTTTACTCTTTTTTGCCCAGTAGATAATATAAGCAAGCCATAGAGAATTGGAAAATACAGGAAAAATGAGAAGAATAAAATATCCATAATTCTACTAGCTAATGATATTTACTGTTAAATAGTAATGTACTTCCGTCTCTCCCCCAACTCAACTTCTTAGCCAGAAATGAGAATAGCCAGGTTATAAAATTCACTAGGCTTTAACCAATTAAAAATTGGTAACTAATTAAAAGCTACAGGTTTAGGTTATTTTTTCATTTTGAATATGTTTTTGTTATTTTTTTTTTCCTTTTTTTTTTCTTTTTTTATTAAGTAGGCTTCACACCTAGAATGGAGCCCAGGGCAGGCCTTAAACTCATGAACCAGAGATCAAGACTTGAGCTGACATCAAGAGTCAGACACTTGGGGCGCCTGGGTGGCTCAGTGGGTTAAAGCCTCTGCCTTCGGCTCAGGTCATGATCTCAGAGTCCTGGGATCGAGCCCCACACTGGGCTCTCTGCTCAGCAGGGAGCCTGTTTCCTCCCCTCTCTGCCTGCCTCTCTGCCTACTTGTGGTATCTGTCTGTCAAATAAAAAAAATAAAATCTTTAAAAAAAAAAAAAGAGTCAGACACTTAACCGACTAAGCCAACCACGCACCCCTGTTTTTGTTTTAAATATAGTAGAAATCTTGTTAAACATTGTTTATTATTTTAATTACATATAGAGCATTTCTTACAAGCAGCTTTTTTCTTTTTTTCTTTTTTTTTTTTTAATTAAAGATTTATTTATTTATTTGACAGACAGAGATCACAAGTAGGCAGAGAGGCAGACAGAGAGAGAGGAGGAAGCAGGCTCCCTGCTAAGCAGAGAGCCCGATGTGGGGCTCGATCCCAGGACCCTGGGATGATGACCTGAGCCGAAAGCAGAGGCTTTAACCCACTGAGCCACCCAGGCGCCCCCAAGCAGCTTTTTTCAATTAAAAATTTTCTCTTGGAGAATTGCTTTCACTAAGAACTTAAAATGTAGATGGTAATAGTCTCCTTATTATTATGGCTCATAGCCTTTTAAAAATTAGTAATTTCCCATTATGTCATTAGATGAGAAAACCATTCCTATTTTACTTACATTTGATTAACTAAATGAAGTTAAGCTTAAAATACTACCTTCCGTATTATTGTTATAAATGAAACACACATCTGCCTACATACCTTAAGGAATTTTAGGTAATGGGAAGACATGAAGATATGAAAATAGTTAAAATGACTCCTGGTAATCTCACTGTGTGTCTCTTAATGGACCTCTAGCTTTTTTTTTGCCTTGCTTGAAAACAAGAGAAGACCATACTTTACTGTCCTATAAATTTCTTCGGTAAATATATTATAAATATGCTTAAAGTTAAAATTCATCTAATGTCAAGTTATTTAGTAGAAATAGAATTGCTAGATCTTATGTTAGGTGCATTTGAAATATAGAAAGGTATTGTCAAACCTGCCTCCAAAGAAGTGTGCATGTTTTAAAATATCTTGATTGATTAGAAAAATATTTTGAGGAGTGCTTGGGTGGATCACGTAGTTAAGAGTCTGCCTTGGGCTCAGGTCATGATCCTTGGGTCTTGGGATTGAGCCCTGCTCAGCAGGGAGTATGCATCTCACTCTCCCATCTCCCACTCCCCACCCTGCTTGTGCTCCCTCTCAAATAAATAAAATCTTTAAAATATTTTGATAAGCAAGTATGACTTTAGGAAACCTTATAAACTTATTGCTTACTTTTTAACAGCTTCCAGTGCTCTCGGATCAGCAAAAAGCTAACGTAGAGGTAATTGATTTCTTTTTGCTTATAAACTGATACCAGAATCTGTATCTGCAGTCTGTCTTGAAATGCAGCTTAATTTCAAAATATATCTGATAAAAGGAAACTGACAAAAGACATTTTATTCTTAATTTTAGGCAATCATGTTGGCCGTTATGAAAAAACTGACTTATGATGAAGAATATAACTTTGAAAATGAGGTAAGGATTTTACATTGGGGAGAAATCATTTTTAAGTCATTATTTACTTAAGTTAACATTTTAAGTTTTGATTATTTTAGAGTGCTTTAAAGTAAGAAGTATTTTAATAATCACATGTTTATTATTGACCTCAACCTTAGGTGGAATTAATAGAAGCTTCATAAGCCTTCATAATACCTTCAAAAAATAACCTTTTTGGTATTGTGTCCCTTTTTTTTTGTTTTTTTTTTAAGATTTTATTTATTTATTTGTCAGAGATAGAGCGCGAGCGAAAGCGAGCACAGGCAGACAGAGTGGAAGGCAGAGTCAGAGGGAGAAGCAGGCTCCCCGTGGAGCAAGGAGCCCGATGTGGGACTCGATCCCAGGACGCTGGGATCATGACCTGAGCCGAAGGCAGCTGCTTAACCAACTGAGCCACCCAGGCGTCCCTATTGTGTCCCTTTTTAAAACACTTTGTAGCATTGAACTTTGTAAAGTATTGACAGTATCATTGCTTATCACATTTTACTTTGAATTATGAGAGTGATCAGTTGGGGCCTGGTCAGTGGACGTCAGATTGTTAAGAGTCTGTGGGAAAGTGCAAATGAGTCACTCAGCTTTCTGGACTTGTTGTATTTATATAAGTCTCATCCAGGGTTGCCAGTGAGGCATTTAGCCTCAAGCACAAGGATCATCATCAGGTGCTTTCTATCAACTCAAGCATCACTTACACTGTTTTGCAACATGCTAAGTGTTTAATTCCCCACCTGAGGCTTTCAAAAATCTTGGACTATAAAAGAAAATGGTGATGATAACCAAAGCATTATGCACTTGCAAAGAACCAGATTTGTTTATATATATATATATATCCTCATTCATAGAGTATTACAAGATACAAGGAGTATGAATAAGGTGGTGAAGTTATCATAAAGCCCAGTGTGAACCCATTCTGGCTCTATGTGTGCCCAGTGTGAACCCATTCGCCTATCTATACTGTTCCTGGCTCTAGGCTTTTGAGATCTAGGGCTATGTTCATAAATACTTCCTTGTGGGCAGGAGAGGAAAGGCTACTGACCATAGTAAGTTTTCCTATGTAAATAAATGTTAATGAAAAAATGAAAATACATATTACATTTAGAAATGCAGAAAACTATATGAGAACTAATGACTTACATGAATTTTAGGGTCTTTTAAGTTTTAAAATAAGAATTTTTAAATATATCTTAGGGTGAAGATGAAGCCATGTTTGTAGAGTATAGAAAACAACTGAAGTTACTGTTGGACAGGCTTGCTCAAGTTTCACCAGAGTTACTGCTGGCTTCTGTGCGCAGAGTTTTTAGTTCTACGCTGCAGTAAGTTTGTTACTGTTTTTGTAACTATTCTACCTCCTTCCTTTTCTCTGTGATGTGGTCTACAATAAGTGAGTCACATAAATAATCTTTGTTACTTACTAAGGTCTTTCTGTATCTCTGAACCAATGCATTTGTCTTCATCTTTTCTTTATTCGAGTATAGTGAACATAGTGTTATATTAGTTTTACGTGTGCATTGTAGTGATTCAACAATTCTGTACATTGTTTATTGCTCATCATGACAAGTGTACTCTTAATCCCCATCACGTATTTGATTCATCGCTCCACTCACTTCTCCTGTGGATACCATCTGTTTGTTCTCTGTCGTAGGGTCTGTTTTCGGTTTGTCTCTCCTTTTTCTCTGTTCACCTGTTTTGTTTCTTAAATTCCACATGTGAGTGAAATCATAGTGTATTTGTTGTTCTCTGACTGGCTTTTTTCCCTTAGCATGATACAGTCTAGCTCCATCCATATCATTGTTATCTCCATTTATCATCCTCCTTGTGGGGAAACATTGCTCTTTGCAATGTAAACAAAAATGGATCACATCAGTTATTTCTACTTTTGTGATGTGAATTTTGTTGCCTGTTAAAATTAATAATTGCTATGACCTCTTAATTAAAGAGGCTTTTGTCAGTGTTATAGAAAATGTTTATACTCAGATCTCATATATACTCTCTTATGGTAGGAATTGGCAGACGACACGTTTTATGGAAGTTGAAGTAGCAATAAGATTGCTATATATGCTGGCAGAAGCTCTTCCAGTGTCTCATGGTGCTCACTTCTCAGGTGATGTTTCAAAAGCTAGTGCTTTGCAGGATATGATGCGAACTGTAAGTATACTACAGATAATTTATTTTGAATAAATATTTTCTGTTTTCTGTTTTCGCTATAAGCTAGTGGGAGTTCTTTAATTTAGCATCTGTTAATACTGGGGCATTTTGATGTTACACTGAATAAGAACAGATTTCTTAACTTTTTCTTGCCCAGTTGGTAACATCAGGAGTTAGTTCCTATCAGCATACATCTGTGACATTGGAGTTCTTCGAAACTGTTGTTAGATATGAAAAGTTTTTTACAGTTGAACCTCAACACATTCCATGTGTATTAGTAAGTATACATTTATTCTCCGTTTCTGGGTTTTTGTTTTTTGTTTTTTGTTTTTTGTTTTTCGATTTATTTCAGTTAATGAGCAGATAGAATTCTATCTTTATAACCTTTCCCAGAGCCAAAAGCTCTGAGAAACTTCTTGAATATACTGAAACCAGCCTCTATTTCTTTAAAATGGACAGTTTCTGGCTTAATAAGTCATCTAAAACAAGTCCTCAAGGGCTTCTTGGTGTCCTCAGGGATTATGTGCTATATATACCTGGTTCCTGTCTTCCAGGAGCTAAGAAGTAAAATTTGATGTGAACAAAAATATATTGTGACAATACCAATAAAAATTTTAAGTAAAAGTATCTCTCTTTCTTTAGATGGCTTTCTTAGATCATAGGGGTCTGCGGCATTCTAGTGCAAAAGTACGGAGCAGAACTGCTTACCTGTTTTCCAGATTTGTCAAATCTCTGAAGTAAGTACTAAACGTCAGCTGTTATGTTTACTTTTTGTTTTTAAGATTGTTAAATAAGACCTATATGTTATTTTCTAAAAGCCTGTGATAGATTTGGTTTTTTGTTTTGTTTTGTTTTTTCAGTCAGGTTTACTTTCTTGGTATCCTAATGTCACGACTTCTTTTACTTTTCATTAGCCATGTTCATCACTGCGAAATGATTTGTTTGCATACTTTTATAGATAACACCTGTCATCATTAATGACATTAGTTATTTATTTAACTAACAGTTTTATTGCTGTGGATTACTCTCTGGTTTATTTGAAGTCCTAAAGAACATATTTCTTAGAAATAAATTTTTTGAACTTTCTGTTTTGTGGTATTTTTTACTAGTACCATTTTCTTGGTATGAAAACTACTTATTCTTAGACTTATAAGGTTATAATTCTTAAAAATCCTAACTTGTTTTAATGATAACATCTGACTAGCTTAGAATTGAACATTTTTTTTTTTTAGTTCCATCCTCTTTAAAAGGAAATTTGGTATTTTGAGCACACTGGTTTATGTAATTGTGATTTTCCTTTTTTGCCTTTATTCAGTAAACAAATGAATCCTTTCATTGAGGATATTCTGAATAGAATACAAGATTTACTAGAGCTTTCTCCACCTGTAAGTACCTATCTTTCCAAATTACAGATTTTCCCTAAGTATCATTGATGCCACACATGCCTTTAGCCTTTAATGCTAATGCCTTATAAACAGTTTTCTTAATGGGGGGTGATGGCAAAGATGAGGGATTGTGTTAGTTCTTTTAGTTCCCTCATCACAGTTGAGGGATTAATTAGTTCTCTTTACCAAGATTCTGTTGATATTAGCAAACAAAGCATAGTAATAGAATTAATAAAAATGGAGGGGTGCCTGGGTGGCACAGTCAGTTAAGCATCCAACACTTGGTGTTTCTTGGTTTTTCTTTTTTAAGATTTTATTTATTTATTTGATAGAGATCACGGGTAGGCAACGAGGCAGGCAGAGAGAGGGGAGGGAAGCAGGCTCCACGCTGAGCAGAGAGCCCAATGCAGGCTCGATCCCAGGACCCTGAGATCATGACCTGAACTGAAGGCAGAGGCTTAACCCACTGAGCCACCCAGGTGCCCCCAACACTTAGTTTTTGCTTGGGTCATGATCTCAGGTTTATGGATTAAAGCCCCCCGCCCCACCCCACCACCAGTTGGGTTTTTCACTCAGCACAGTTTGCTTGAGTTTCTCTCTCCCTCTCCCTCTGTTCCCCCTGCCAATAAATAAATAAATCTTTAAAAAAGAAAGAATAAAAATGGAAAGGAGCTGACTGATAAATTTGTCTGAGTGAGATAAGGTCTGCCCTCTGTTAAATGTTGAAGTATTTTATGGAGAAGGAAAAATTCAATTTCTAAATTATTTCCTACTTAGTATAAGATCATCTTAGCCGTTCTAAGTGACTGCCAGGCTTAGTGATTAGCATGCTAAGTGAATGCATTCTATTGAGTTTTGGGGGGTAGCTTAAGGCTTTGGGTAAAATTTAAAAGCTGATCGATATTTTGGTTTTCATTTCACAAGAAATATTTAAGTTGAGCTACTTTGTAACTATGTTTTGACTTCTACATGTTTTTGTATACTGACATTGACTTTTTTTTTCATTTTGATAAAAGTTTCTATTGGAGCAACCACTTGAGAAATGTTAAACATAAAAATACTTTTATTTGGGGTGTTTGTGTGGCTCAGTCATTCAGCGTCTGCCTTCAGCTCAGGTCATGATCCCAGGGGTCCTGGGTTCAAGCCCCACCCACATTGGGCTCCCTGCTCGGCTGGAAGCCGGCTTCTCCCTCTCCCACTCCCCCTGCTTTTGTTCCCTCTCTCGCTGTGTCTCTTTCTGTCAAATAAGTAAAATCTTAAAAAAAAAAAAAAAGAAAGAAAGAAACTTTTATTCTTTTAAGTAAATATCAGTATTTAGGATATAGTGATTACATAATTAGACTGAATGAAAGATTACTAATGAATTATATGGTTAAATTATCTTTGCATATCATAGAACCCTATATATTAAAGTACTTCATTTGATTAATACCTATTTTCCATGGCAGTTCACACTGACTTGTAAGACTTAGGCATTCAGAAAGTCCTCAGGCACCTGGGTGGCTCAGTCCTTTAAGCATCTGACTCTTGATGTCAGCTCAGATCTTGATCACAGGGTTGTGAGTTCAAGCCCTGTGTTGGGCTCCATGATATGCATGGAGCCTACTTTAAAAAAAATTCCTGTTAGCCATATTATCTTATCAATATTAGAAGTTTTTCATGTTTTTTATACCAATCATATAAACAAGGGCTTGTACTATACCTGTAATCTCTTTTTAGTATATAAAAAGACTTCATTCAAATTGTGTTTACTGGGTGTTGTCTGCTTAATAGGGTTTTAAGTATAAATGTTTTAACTACCTTATATAGCTCCTTTATCTTTGTTTTCTCAACTGCTACAGCAGTAATAGTCCTAGTGGTACTTAAATGCTTTAGCTGCTTTGATAGAGGGACTTAATGTGCTTAAATGAGAGGAACTGAATGAACAATGATAAACAGCAATAGGACTGAATTTCTTTCTAGGAGAATGGTTACCAGTCTTTGTTGAGCAGCGATGATCAACTGTTTATTTATGAGACAGCTGGAGTGCTGATTGTTAATAGTGAATATCCAGCTGAACGGAAACAAGCCTTAATGAGAAATCTGTTGACCCCATTGATGGAGAAGTTTAAAATTCTGTTAGAAAAATTGATGCTGGCACAAGATGAAGAAAGACAGGCATCACTAGCAGACTGTCTGAACCATGCTGTTGGATTTGCCAGGTGAGTGTGATTATAATTAAAATTGTAAATTGGGTGTCTGTACACACAAAGAACCATTTATATGGATCTGTTAGAATTGGGCATACGCACCCATATTTCAAAGACTGAATTGTGGAGAGAATTACCTAAACCTTCCTTCTCTAAACCCAGTGAATTAGAAGATTTAGCTGAAGAAGGGAATAGATCACATAACATTCTGCATTTCTGGTTTGACAACTGTCTAAAGCGTTAACTCCTCTGACTTCTTCTTTTTTTTTTTTTTTTAAGATTTTATTTATTTATTTGACAGAAAGAGATCACAAGTAGACAGGCAGGCAGAGAGAGAGAGAGAGGGAAGCAGGCTCCCTGCCGAGCAGAGAGCCCAATGCGGGACTCGATCCCAGGACCCTGAGATCATGACCTGAGCCGAAGGCAGCAGCTTAACCCACTGAGCCACCCAGGTGCCCACTCCTCTGACTTCTTTAGAATAAACTGTTCATGTGTTTGAGGGGATTAGCCGAAGAGTTTTTTGTTTTTGTTTTTCCAAAAGAATATTTGTCAGAGAGCACAAGCAGCGGGGAGCGGCAGGCAGAGGGAAAAGCAGGCTGTCTGCTGAGCAAAGACCCCGATGTAGGGCTCAATCCCAGGACCCTGGGATCATGACCTGAGCCAAAGGCAGACAGATGCTTAACTGACTGAGCCGCTCAGGTGTCCCTGGCTAACAAATTTATAGAACAGTGACATACTGGGACATCTTAGATCAGTCCTGGTACTGATAGTCATTTTTTTTTTTAAAGATGTTTTATTTATTTATTTGACAGACAGAGATCACAAGTAGGCAGAGAGACAGAGAAGAAGGGAAGCAGGCTCCCTGCCAAGCAGAGAGCCTGATGCAGGGCTTGATCCCAGGACCCTGGGATCATGACCTGAGCCGAAAGCAGAGGCTTTAACCCACTGAGCTACCCAGGCGCCCCGGTACTGATAATGTTGAGGCTTCTTTTTAGCTCTCTCATTTTGTCTTGAAGACTACCCAAGCTACCTCTTCTTTCTCTTGGCCCATATATTTTATTGGCAAACAATAACAGTATGAAAGTTGCAGTGATTGCTATTTAGAAGCTGCACAGAGAAATTGTTCTACAGAGTACTTCAGTGCAAAAGCTAATGTTACGTTTTATAAATAACTTGATTCTAAAGATTGTTTGCTAAATTTAAATCAGGAGTTTGTAGATTGTCTAGGACAGCCTAGTCATAGCAGTGGATTTTTTTTTTCTTTTTTTCTATGTACTTTATCAGTAGGATTTTAGTAAAACATTTAGGTGGGTTCTCATTAGAAGGCTTATATCAATTACCTCTCATTCATTTAATTTGAACCCTTTCTGGAATGGCAACTGGAAGCAATAATAGTACAAATAGCCATATTAGTTAAAGATGGAAGCAGTTGTGACATAGAATGTAAATAATTGGCTTCTTAGTTTTGTCAAATGTGTAATTAGCTGTGCATTATTTTTCATTACTCCATAAAACTTTTATTAAAGCAAAAAGTTAATACTAGTTGCTTGATTTTGCTTGTGTAGCCGAACCAGCAAAGCTTTCAGCAACAAGCAGACTGTGAAACAGTGTGGCTGTTCCGAAGTTTATCTGGACTGTTTACAGACATTCTTGCCAGCTCTCAGTTGTCCCCTGCAAAAGGATATTCTCAGAAGTGGAGTTCGTACTTTCCTTCATCGCATGATTATTTGCCTAGAGGAAGAAGTTCTTCCGTTCATCCCGTCTGCCTCAGAACACATGCTCAAAGATTGTGAAGCAAAAGACCTCCAGGAGTTCATTCCTCTTATCAACCAGATTACAGCCAAATTTAAGGTACCACAGACCTTTTAGAGCTCAGAGAATCTCCTGACTTACAAATTAGATATATTGATCTTTAGATACATTTTGTTTTGTTTTGTTTTTTAATAGAAGTCACTTGAGGGCATAGACCATAAATATTGTTGTCATCTCCAGTGACTCACACACTACCTGACACATAGGCCATGCTTAATGGATGTTTCAATAAAAATAAACCTTATCTGCTCTGTTCTGAAGAAACAGTCTGCTGTTTTAGAAAAGCAAATGAAAATGCCATTGAGTACTAAAATGTCTAGAGGTAAATAAAAACTTGCACCTTGGGTGCCCAAGCAGAAGTTTGAAGTTAATTCATTGTGCTAAAGTCAGTTTTATTGTACAAGGAAATGTAAACCAAGTATAAGCTGGCAAATAAAATTGGCTAACTTGTAGTGCTTTCTGTTCAAAGTCCGTTCTAAGCCTTTTTTTTGGTATATTAATTCATTTGATCCTCCTAATAGCCCTTGAGAGAACCATTGTATTTTATAGATGAAGAAACTGAGACACAGAAGTTAAGCAATTTGCATCAAGGCACATAAAGCCTTGAGAGCCCAGTCTTAAAAATTCTGCATGTAATTTAGCAACAGAATTCATTTCTTGATAATTCGTGGCAGTATTCAGTTGTGAAATATATCTGAATCCTTGTTTTGGGGGGTTTTTTTTGTTTTGTTTTTTTTTTAGATTTTATTTATTTTACATAGAGATAGCGAGAAAGCGAACACAAGGCGGGGAGAGGGAGAAGCAGGCTTCCTGCTAAGCAGGGAACCTCATGAGGTGCTCCATCCCAGGACCCTAGGGTCAGGACCTGAGCCAAAGGCAGATGCTTAATGACTGAGCCACCCAGGCGCCTCTGAATCCTTATTATTTTAACCTGATTCTTTAACTGTAGGAAATGAGTTGAGCTAACAGTTTTGAAGATTTAAATAATGTATATGCCTAACACAGATTTTTGTCCTAGTACTGATATTTGCCAACAGAATTATGTAAATACATATCCTAAATAGAAACTCTGCTTTTTGTAAAGGCTTTTTGTAAAATGTGTTTTTCTAAGTTTTATATTAATATTTTTCACGTTTCTGAATATTAATTTTTGTTTTTATCTTCAGATACAGGTATCTCCATTTTTACAGCAAATGTTTATGCCTCTACTTCATGCAATTTTTGAGGTATTGCTCCGACCAGCAGAAGAAAATGACCAGTCTGCTGCTTTAGAGAAGCAAATGTTGCGAAGGAGTTACTTTGCTTTCCTGCAAACAGTCACAGGCAGTGGAATGAGCGAAGTCATAGCAAATCAAGGTGGGACGCTGAGATTATCTGCTTGAAGCCTTGTTGCTGTTGTACATCAGTATGAGCAAGAGCTAGTTGAAGTAAAAATCAAACTTTAAAGTGGTTGTGTGTTTGACCCTGGGGTGACAGTTCATTATTATCAAGGTGGGAATCAATTTCGTGTAGAGGACCTTAAAAATATTTTGTATTCAGTTCCCTTTTTCCTAGGGCAGTATTTTTTTTTTTTTTTAAGAGTTAATTTATTTATTTGAAAGAGATCACAAGTAGGCAGTGAGGCAGGCAGAGAGTGAGTTGGAAGCAGGTCCCCTGCTGAGCAGAGAGCCCAATGCAGGGTTTGATCCCAGGACCCTGAGACCATGACCTGAGCGGAAGGCAGAAGCTTTAACCAACTGAGCCACCCAGGTGCCCATAGGGCAGTATTCTTTAATTGATTCCTTGGTGGTAAAAATAGTTTGGTGGCAGCTTGTGAGCATTGACCTGACAGTTGAATCTTACTGGCCAGTTTGCCATTTTGAAATTAAAAGTAAATAGGACTAGCTCTGTGCAGTGGCAGTATTGTAGCCAATGAGGTTTATACAAGGTGCGATTGTTGCTAATTGAAAAATAAATGGGACTGTTTTGTGCAACATAGAGAATTTTGCTATGTAAGAAATCCAGAGGGCAATATAACAAGGGACTAGTTACTTTTCAGTGTTTTATGCTTAAAATTTAAGATACAGATTAGTAAAAACTGAGGGATCTTATCTTCTGTAAATGGTTTTGTCTTATTACACTATATGAATTGAGAACTTTTACAAACCCAGCATTACCTTGATTCCAAAACCAAAGACCCCACTGAAAAGGAGAATTATAGAGCCAGTATCCCTGATGAACTTGGATGCAAAAGTTCTCAATAAAATACTAGTAAATTGAATCCAATAGTATATTTAAAGAATTATTCACCACGATTAAGTAGGATTTCTTCCTAGGCTGCAGGGGTGTTTCAATATTTGTAAGTCAATCCGTGTGATACATGATATTAATAAAAGAAAGGATAGGAACTATATGATCCTGTCAATAGATGCAGAGAAAGCATTTGACAAAATACAGCATCTTTTCCTGATAAAAATCCTCAGCAAGGGGCACCTGGCTGGCTCAGATGGTTGGGCATCTGCCTTTAGCTTGGGTCATGATCTGCGGGTCTTGGGATCAAGCCCCATGTTAGGTTCCCAGCTCAGCAGGAATCTGCTTCTCCCTCTGTCTCTCCCCCTGCTTGTACGCTCTCAAATAAATAAATAAAATCTTTTTTTTTTTTTTTTTAAAGATTTTATTTATTGTCAGAGAGAGCACAGGCAGAGTGGCAGCAGAGGCAGAGGGAGAAGCAGGCTCTCTGCCGAGCAAGGAGCCCGATGTGGGACTCAATCCCAGGATGCTGGGATCATGACCTGAGCCAAAGGCAGCTGCTTAACCAACTGAGCCACCCAGACGTCCCTCTTTTTTTTTTTTTTTTTTTTTTTTAAGAATTTTTATTTATTTTATTTTGAGAGACAGTGAGAGACAGCCTGAGAGGGGGAGAAGGTCAGAGGGAGAAGCAGATTCCATGTGGAGCTGGGAGCCTATTGCGGGACCTGGGACTCCAGAATCATGACCCAAGCCAAAGTCAGTCGCTTAACAGCTGAGCCACCCAGGTGCCCTGAATAAATAAAATCTTTAAAAACAAAACAAAACCTTCAACAAAGTAGGGATAAAGGTAACATACCTCAACATCATAAGGCCATATATGAAAGATCCACAGCTAATATCATCCTTGGTAGTGAAAAACAGAGCCTTTCCCCCATGGTCAGGAACAAGACAGGGATATCCACTCTCCCCACATTTAGCATAGTCCTGGAAGTTTTAGCCTCAGCAATCATATGACGAAAAAAATAAATAAATAAAAGGCATGCAAATTGGCAAGGAAGAAGTCAAATTTACACTATTTGCAGACAACATGATACTCTGTGTAGAAAACCCAAAAGACTCCACCAAATAACACTGGAATTTATACAGGAATTCAGCGAAGTCGCAGGATATAAAACCAATGTGTAGAAATCTGTTGCATTTCTATACGCCAATACAAAGCAGCAGAAAAAGAAATCAAGGAGTCAATCCCATTTGCAATTGCCTCAAAAACCATAGGATACGTAGGAATAAATCTATACTAAAGTAAAAGATCTATACTCTGAAAACTATAAAACACTTATGAAAGAAATTGAAGAGGACACAAAGAAATGGAAAAGCATTCCATGCTCATGAATTGAAAGACAAACACTGTTAAAATGTCTATATTGCTCAAAGCAGTCTACACATTTAATGCAATCCCCATCAAAATACCACCAGTATTTTCTACAGAGTTAGAAAAAACAATCCTAGGGGCGCCTGGGTGGCTCAGTGGGTTAAGCCGCTGCCTTCGGCTCAGGTCATGATCTCAGGGTCCTGGGATCGAGTCCCACGTCGGGCTCTCTGCTCAGCAGGGAGCCTGCTTCCCTCTCTCTCTCTCTGCCTGCCTCTCCATCTACTTGTGATTTCTCTCTGTCAAATAAATAAATAAAATCTTTAAAAAAAAAAAAAAAAAAAAAAAAAAAAAAAAAAGAAAAAACAATCCTAAAATTTATAAGGAACCACAAAATACCTTGAATAGCCAAAGCAATTCTGAAAAAGAAAAACCTGGATGGAGGTATCAGGATTCCAGATTTTAAGCTATATTACAAAACTGCAGTCATCAAGATAGTATAGTGCTAGCATGAAAACAGGCATCTAGATCAATGGAACAGAATAGAAACCCCAGAAATGAACCCATAACTGTATGGTCAGCTGATCTTTGGCAAAGCAGAAAAGAATATCCAATGGAAAAAGGACAGTCTCTCCAACAAACGGTGTTGGGAAAACCAGACAGCCACATGCAGAAGAAGGAAACTGGACCACTTTCCTACATCATACACACAAATAAATTCAAAATGGATAAAAGACCCAAATAGGAGATGGGAAACCATCAAAATCCTAGAGGAGAACAAAGGCGGAAACCTCTTTAACCTCAGCCATAGCCACTCCTTACAAGACACATCCTCACAGGCAAGGAAACAAAAGGATCTTCATCAAGATAAAAAGCTTCTGCACAGCAAAAGGAAATAGTCAACAAAACCAAAAGACAACTGACAGAGTAGAAGATATTAGCAAATGTTTTATTGGATAAAGGGATAGTATTCAAAATCTATAAAGAAGTTACCAAGCTCAGGGGCACCTGGGTGGCTCAGTGGGTTAAGCCTCTGCCTTCAGCTCAGGTCATGATCCCAGAGTTCTGGGATCGAGCCCCACATCGGGCTCTCTGCTCAGCAGAGAGCCTGCTTCCTCTCTCTCTGCCTACCTCTGCCTGCTTGTGATTTCTGTCTGTCAAATAAATAAATAAAATCTTTTAAAAAAAAAAAAAAAAAGAAGTTACCAAGCTCAATACCCAGAACAAATAACCCAGTTAAGAAGTGGGCAAAAGACATGAAGAGACACTGTTCTAAAAATGACATCAAGATGGCTTAGAGACCCATGAAAAGCTGCCCAACATCTCTCATCATCAGGGAAATGCAAATCAAAACCAGATGAGATACCATCTCAAACCTGTCAGGATGACTAAAATTAACCCAAGATATAATAGATGTTGGCAAGGATGTGGAGAAAAGGAAACACTCTTGCAGTATTAGTGGGAATGTTAACGTGCAGCCATTCTGGAGAAGAGTATGGAAGTTCCTCAACAAGTTAAAAATAGAACTACCCTATGATCCAACAGTTGCACTACTAGGTATTTACCCAGAGGATACAGAAATACAGATTTGAAGGGATACGTGCACCTGGATGTTTATAGCATCATTATTAACAGTAGCCAAACTATGGAAAGCACCCAAATGTCCATGGACTGATGAAGGGATAAAGATGTGGCAGATAAATACAATGGAATATTAGCTATCAAAAAATGAAATCTTGCTCTTTGCAGCGACATGGGTGGGAACTAGAGTGTGTTAAGCCAAGTGAAGTAAGTCAGAAAAAGACAAATACTGTATGATCTTACTCTGGTGGAATTTAAGAAAGAAAATATGAACATACGGGAATGGGGAAAAGAAAGGAGAGAGCAAAACAAGCTATAAGAGACTCAACTATAGATTACAAACAAGGTTGATGGAGGGAGGTGGGTAGGGGATGGGTTACATGGGAGATGGGTATTAAGGAAGGTATTATGAGCACTCAGTGTTGTATGTATGTATGTGTGTTGATGAATCACTGTATTCTACTCCAGAAACCAGTATTGCACTGTGTGTTAACCACCTAAAATGTAAATTTAAAAAATTTAAAACTTTAAAAATAAAAATAAAAGCTAATTAAATTACCCAAAAATAAAAATTAAAAGAAACAATGAGGGCTGTGCAGGTGGCTCAGTCAGTTAAGCTTCTATGATCCTAGAGTCCCGGGGTTGAGCCCCCTTTTGGGCTCCCTGCTCAGAAGGGAGTCTGCTTCTGTCTCTGCTCTGCCCCTGCTCCATTTCTCTCTCTCTCTCAAATAAATAAATAAAATCTTTTACAAGAAAAGAAACAACAGAGTGCTTCAGGTTGCCTTTCTAGGTTCTTTTTAAAATTAAACTTAGGGCGCCTGGGTATCTCAGTCAGTCCATTAAATGTCGGACTCTTGGTTTCAGCTCAGGTCATGATGTCAGGATTGTGGGATGGATCCCCATGTCAGGTTCCCTGCTCAGTGGGGAGTCTACTGGAAGATTCTTCCTCTAACCTCACTCGTGCTCTCTTTCTCTCTCAAATAAATTTTAAGATTAAACTCAAATTTTTATTTCTCTTCAGGTGCAGAGAATGTAGAACGAGTGCTGGTGACTGTTATCCAAGGAGCAGTTGAATATCCAGATCCAATTGCACAGAAAACCTGTTTTATCATCCTCTCCAAGTTGGTAGAACTCTGGGGTAAGAGAATTTTAAAAAATAAAAAAAACAAAAAACTTCATTCCACAACCTGTTTCTTAAGACCCTTAGAGATGAAATGGAACCCTGGCTCTAACATAGACAGGAGCTGGGAGTTAACTGTGCCCAGTGATAACTAATTGACTTTCTTTTTATACAAGATGAAAATTTGAATTCTCTTGACAGGAGGTAAAGATGGACCAGTGGGATTTGCTGATTTTGTTTATAAGCACATTGTCCCCGCATGTTTCCTAGCACCTTTAAAACAAACCTTTGACCTGGCAGATGCACAAACAGTGTTGGTAAGCACCTAGGAATCTTTGTTTACCTTGTGTACATCTTGTGTATTCTAACTCACAATTTCTTTAATGCCAGGCTGACTATATTAGTCTCATTGCCATTATTTTTAATTAATTTCAAATTAGGATTCATTTTTAAAAGATTGATATTTTCTCAACCTTTTGTATATTCTTACTGAATCCTGATACTTAAGTTTCATATGTAAAATCCAGCTCCTTCAACTTTAACAGCCTCCATCTCCTCTTTTTCTAGAATCTTGAAAGTGTACATGATGTAAGCACTTACTAAAACTTGATTGAGTTATTAGTTTTCTACTACTTTCATTCTGAACCTTGTGCACAATGTTTTCCTAACCATTAAGAGTAACTTTCTTTTGCTTGGAAAGTAGTTTCCCTAGATCTCATTTTCAGAATACTGATGTCAGGCAGAATCCATTCTTCATTTCCCCAAAACCTAGTAAAACCTAGATTTTATAATTTGATACGCTGTGCATTAAGATAGCATTTTTCAATTTTATTCCTTTTTCTATCCAACCCACTTATTCCATATGCCTGTCACTTTCCTTCCTCTGTCCCTTGTTTGGGAGTAATTGTTAATGAGCAGTGGCCAGGGCAATAAAGAAACAAGTAACCGAAAATGAAGTGTATTAAAATACTCACACTTGTTTTTCATAGGCTTTATCTGAGTGTGCGGTGACATTGAAAACAATTCATCTCAAACGGGTAAGCCTTGCATTGTGTGCCCCTTTGTTTTCATCATACATGGAGATTTGTTATGGTTTTAATTGTGTTTGACTTGTCTTGTTACTGTATCTTTTGTAAAAGTTGATTTAGTTCTTTTTTGAAGGTGAGGAAGAGGTTGAATGAAAGTAACGGTATCTGTTACTGTCCTTTATGTTTTAGATAACAAGAAGTTTAAAATATATGTTTGTTTTGGTTTGACAAATAATGTGAAAAAATTATAAAAAGATCCACGTTTCATGACTTAGTTGGCTTTTCACAGCCAGATTTCTCCAAATTCTTAAGTACTATAAATGGTTAGAGTTCTTCACTACTTCAGAATGTTTTGTTCTTCTTGTCAGTCTAATTGTTTGTAAAATTTTAAGTGATTCTGGCTAAATCCAATTGGAGACTTGTTTACCTGGTACAACATATTTTAGTAACGTGAATAGATTGTGAACATTTAAAAATCAGGTACTGAGGTGCCCGGCTGGCTCCCTTAGTGGAGCATGCAGCTCCTGATTTCAGGATTGTGAGTTTGAGTCTCCTGTTGGGCATGGAGGCTACTTAAAAAAATAATAAAATTTTAAAAATAAAAATCAGATACTTATTTTAAAAACAATAGTTCTTGTCTCCAACCTTCTCAAAGCCAGGATGCCAACAAAGGACTGGCACTCCCACAGAGCAGCTTCCTCCAACCACTCAAAAAAGTATTCATCAGTCTCCACGCAGTCCACTCCCTCATTTGAACTTGAGGTTTTGATTCTGATAAAGATTTGGAGGGTTTTCATTTCTGCAGTAATTTCTCTAGGCCTGCTGTATGCTAGGGTGAAGAATATGTGGGGATTGGATGCAGGGCAGGTGTAACAGGGGAGCTATATAAAGATGAATTAAGTTTAAAAGTCCCCCAATATTTTTAGGACTTAGAATCAGGGGACACAATGTGTAAATAACTCAGTGGGTTAAGTACCTGAATAGAAATAAATTAATACATCTATATTAAATGTAATATTGTGAGACTAAAGATGAGCAAGTAATTTGGCTCTGATGGCAGTATGAGAAAGCCATAGGATAGAAGTAGTCTTGTTCGTTGTTGGGGTTTTTTTTTTTAAAGATTTTATTTATTTGTCAGAGAGAGAGAGCACACAAGCAGGCAGAGGCAGAGAGAGAACCAGGCTCCCTGCTGAGCAAGGAGCCTGATGTGGGACTCGATCCTAGGACCCTGGGATCATGACCTGGACCGAAGGCAGCGGCTTAACCAGCTGAGCCACCCAGGCGTCCCTTGGTTTCATTTTTTGATAGGCTTTAGGATTCATTGGACTGACAGGAGGAGGAGATTCATTGGACTGACAGGAGGAGGAGCTGTCATTCTGAGCAAAGTTAAGGAGGTATATGAAGACAGTGTAGACGTTGCCTTGTAGATTTGATAGAAAATAATAGAATTACCTGTTTAGCTAAAATAGGGAGGTAAAAGTCATAGCTAAAAAGTAAAATAGGACTAGGTGGTAAAAAGCCTTGTGTCATATATGAAAAGTTGGGAAGTCAGTGGGCACTAGGGTTATAATTGAGGATAGCTTGAAGCAGATTCAGAGAGCAGTTTGGAATATGGGTCTGAGGCAGTTAGAACTAAATACTGATTTTGGAGTCCACAGTGTATAGTCAGTGCAAAGTGGTAGGAACGAATGAGACTGTTTAAGACCAGAATAGAAAAACCCTGGCTAAAGCAAGAGTTAAGAGAAAGCTAAAAGTGTAACCAGAGGTATGAATGTTAAGAGAAAAGAGTCATAAGAGTCATAATAGAACGTCGAGGGGGGCACCTGGCTGGCTTAGTTGGTGAAGCATGTAGCTCTTCATCATGAAATTGTGAGTTTGAGCTCCATGTTGGGTGTAGAGATTATTTAAAAATAAAATCCTTTAAAAAAGGAAAATCAAGGAGGATGAAAAATGAATAGAAACAGTGAGAATGGTATTTGTAATTCCAAAATATTTGTCTAGTTTTTGGAAGCTCTGATTTAGACACACAGAAGTGAATCAAACAGAATATTCTATTTAAAAATGTCTCCCTTGGTTCTATTTTCTCATTTATTCATTTGACTGATTTTCCCTTGAGGCACACATTTACTTTTCCTGATTTTAAAAAAAACAACAACACTTAATTTTTAAGTGAGAACAGTGGGGTTATATGAGGTGATGGGCAATGCATGGGCACTAAGTATAGGAGAGTACACTGAAGAAAAAGATGAAAGGCACCTGGCTGGCTCAGTCGGTAGAACATGCAACTCTTGATCTTGGGGTTGTGAGTTCAAGCCCCACAGTGGCTGTAGGGCTTACTTTAATAAAGAGAGAAGGGGCAAGGGTGGGGAAATAACTTGCATTTTGCAGTGAAATGCAGCGCAAAAAAAAAAAAAAAAAAAGAATATAGATATAATACTAAATAACGTTAACATGCAGTGAATGCTAAGCACTATTCTAAAATCTTTATATTTCTTAACTCATACACCCCTCACAATAACTCCATTTTTCGGATGGGGAAACTGAGACTCAGATTAAGTAACCTCAAGTTACCAGAAATTTTGCAGAGTCAAGCCTCAAATCAAAGCAGTCTGACTCCAGACTGTATTCTTCTTTTATAAGATTTATTTATTTGACAGCAAAAGCAGGGGGAGCAGCAGAGGGAGAGGGCGAAGCAGGCCCCCTCTGAGCAGGAATCCCAATGGAGGGCTCCATCCCAGGATCATGACCCAAGTCAAAGGCAGACAGACGCTTAACCCACTGAGCCACCCAGGCACCCCCAGACTATATTCTTAATCACAATACCATACTGTTTTTGACATGTACATGTATCATTCTAACTTCTTTTTATGCATCATTAATATCAAGATAATTCAGTTATAATGATCTTTTGGTTTTCAGGGCCCAGAATGTGTTCAGTATCTTCAACAAGAATATCTGCCTTCCTTGCAAGTAGCTCCAGAAATAATTCAGGTAAGAGCTGTCAGAGCAGACATTCTTCTTAATTCAATTAAAGAAATAAGACTGTGTAGTTCAACCTAAATACTGATTCAAGAAAGTTAAACTGCGAGGCCCCTGGGTGGCTCAGTCGTTTGAGCCTCTGCCTTCAGCTCAGGTCATAGTCTCAGGGTCCAGGGATCAAGCCCTGCATCAGGCTCTCTCTCAGCAGGGAGCCTGCTTCCCCCTCTCTGTGCCTGCCTCTCTGCCTACTTGTGTTCTCTATCTCTGTGAAATGGATAAATAAAACCTTTAAAAAAATTTTTTTATTTTTTTTAAAGAAAGTTTACCTTCAGCTTGATGTTTCACTACAGGATCACAGAGTTCAAACTTCAGGGGTACATGAAATTGAATGGGAGAAAATTATATTTTTATTTTTACTAACCTTTAACCAAAAGTTTAATTTCCTACCATTGTGTAGGTGACAAATCACAAATCACAGTAGCATTCACATTGCCTGTGACTTTGTCACCAATAGAAATCACAGCTGTTTTTGTGTCACATTAGTTGTTCTAGGAATCTCACAATACTATTTATACTTCAGTATATTGAAATTAGGAGTTCTGAAGATACACCACTAGACCTTGCTATCCAAGTCAGTCAGTAATCATATTATTCCCCACATATCAAAATTTTTTAATAACCATTTTGATAACCAAAGCTTCTTTTTTAATCCCATATATTGTAAATTATAATTTTAAAAAGCATGCTATAAAGAGTCCAGTAGGCTCCCCAAATTGCCAAAGGGCACTACAATACACAAACCTATTGTGAAGATTTGTGCTAGGTAGTTTATTTTACATATGCGAAGCTTATCAGTGCTTACTTTCTAAAACTGAAACTGTACTGTGAAGTATCTGGAAAGCAATCTTACATTTTTACACTATTGCAGAGTAATTTTTTTAATGGCAGTCAGTAATTTTCTTGGCATATAGTTACCTAGACTTGTCCAACAGCACATAGATCTAATTGAGGTATCAAAGTTTTGATTACAAATCTCTTCATCAGATTCTAAGAATTGTTTTTTTTGCCAACAGTGTTTTTAAAAAGAGTTTTTATGCTATTTTATGAAAGATAATGAAAATTTTGATTGAAAAATAGGATAGATCCTGCATAAGATTGATCATAAAACTCATTTTTAATGAATTTATGATCTCTTATTTCATGACATACCGTCTTTGAAGGTATTAATGATTTTCTCAGCTATTTATTACATAAGGAAGGTTATGTTTTAATGAAAGCAATAAATTGCTAATTACTCAATGATCTTAATGCCCATCAAAAATAGAAATACACCAGATTGTTAAGTAAAGCAAAATTCTATTTCTCTCTAATAATCTGATTATAAAAAATAAGCATCCCCTGTTTTCCTTTTTTCATATGCCTTTTGACAGTACCATTAGCAGAATTCTATTAGAGAGACTTAACTTCTTTTTCTTTTGGTCAAGCTCTGCTCAGTTACCACTCTTACTAGGTGAGAACAGTCAGAGCAATGTAGTTTTTATTCCATTCTTCCTTCTCAGGCATGAGTCAACCTTGTTTAGGAGAGCCATACTCTCAAAAGTGAAAGCAACTTATATCTGATAAGTATTACATTTGAAGATGCCATAGAACCTTTTTTGGTGAGGAGCTGTTCTAGTTGACTTTGATAAGTTACCATACTACTACTGTAGATTTAAAGCAACTTAAATGCCTTTTGATAGATGAATGGGTAAGTAAAATGTAGTATATACATACAATGGAATATTATTCAGCCTTAAAAGACATGCTCTCACGTGCTACAGCATGAATGAACATTGAGGACATTATGCTAAATGAAATAAGCCAGTCACGGAAAGAGAAATATTGTGTAATTGCACCTAAATGGAATATCTAAAGTAGTCCAACCCTTAGGAACATAAAGTAGAATGGTGGTGGCCAGGGGTTTGCAGGGGGAGGGGGAATTGATGGTCAATGGGTATAGTTTTAGTTTTACAAGGTGAAAAATTCTAGAGGTGTGTTGCACAACACTATGTATGTAGTTAATCCTAGTGTACTGTATATACAAAAATAGTGGTTAAGGGACACCTGGGTGGCTCAGTGGGTTAAGCCTCTGCCTTCAGCTCAGGTCATGATCTCAGGATCCTGGGATCGAGCCCCACATCTGGCTTTCTGCTCAGCAGAGAGCCCGCTTCCCCTTCTCTCTCTGCCTGCCTTTCTGCCTATTTGTGATTTCTCTCTCTGTGTCAAATAAATAAATAAATAAAATCTTTTTTTTTTTTTAATCCTTAAAAAAAAAAAAGTGATTAAGATGTTCAGTTACATGTTTTTGTTTTTTTTTTTTTTAAACACAATTCAAAAAAGAAAACTGGATTTGAATTACAGTGAATTTAATACAATTAGATTCATTCTCTTTCTCTCCTATCTCGGCCCCTCAGGAGTTTTGTCAAGCGCTTCAACAGCCTGATGCTAAAGTTTTTAAAAATTACTTAAAGGTAGGTATTTGGAAAAACTTACATATCTTCATACCATCAGGTAATATTTTAGAGAGGAGAGAGAATACGTATTATAATACTGTGTCATACTCTGGCCTTACCAATCATTACTTATTTGGGGATGTCTTCTAAAACCTGCTTATAAAAATTTGTAGTTTTGGGGTGCCTGGGTGGCTCAGTGGATTAAGCCTCTGCTTTCAGCTCAGGGCGTGATCCCAGGATCCTGGGATCGAGCCCCACATCAGGCTCTCTGCTCAGCGGGGAGCCTGCTTCCCTTTCACTCTCTCTCTCTGCCTGCCTCTCAGCCTACTTGTGATCTCTGTCTGTCAAACAAATAAATAAAATCTTTAAAAAAAAAATCTGTAGTTTTAAATGTTATTCGTTAGAGTTTTCTATAAAGCCCCTTTCAACTGAGTTCTTAGAAGAGATCATAAAAAGTGAGGTAAGCATACTGTGTACATGCTTGAACATACTATGAAAATGCCAGGCAATTTCCTTTTACAGTTTGTAATGTAATTAAGAAGTACAGGATTGAGACAGCAAGTAATGTTTAAGAACATGTGCGTAGGGTGCCTGGTCAGTCATTGAGCGTCTGTCTGCCTTCGGCTCAGGTCATGATGCCAGGGTCCTGGGATAGAGCTCCGCATTGGGCTCTCTGCTCAGCAGGGAGCCTGCTTCCCCCCTCTCTCTACCTGCCTCTTTGCTTACATGTGATCTCTCTCTCTGTGTCAAATAAATCTTTTAAAAAGGGGGGGAGGGGCGCCTGGGTGGCTCAGTGGGTTAAAGCCTCTGCCTTCGGCTCAGGTAATGATCCCAGGGTCCTGGGATCAAGCCCTACGTCGGGCTCTCTGCTCAGCGAGGACCCTGCTTCCTCTTCTCTCTCTGCCTGTTTCCCTGCCTGCTTGTGATCCCTGTCTATCAAATGAATAAATAAAATCCTTTAAAAAAGAGAGAGAGAGAGAGACAGGGCACCTGCGTGGCTCAGTGGGTTAAGTCCTCTGCCTTCGGCTCAGGTCATGATCCCGGGGTCCTGGGATCGAGCCCTGCGTCGCACTCTCTGCTCAGCTTCCCTTCCTCTCTCTCTGCCTGCCTCTCTGCCTACTTGTGATCTCAGTCAAATAAATAAATCAAATCTTTTAAAAAAAAAGAGAGAGAACATGTGCCCATATTGAGTTGAAAGAAACTAAAAACATAAAAACAGAAGTATGAGTTACTTGGTTATATCCTGTTTTTGAAACTTTTGAATTGTAAAACGGACAGAAAGAATCCTCAGATTGAGCAATCAAGGCTTTTTTACATTCATAAATTGAACAGATTTTTTATTTGTTTTTTAAAGACTTTATTTGACAGAGAATCACAAGTAGGAGAAGAGGCAGGCAGAGAGAGAGAGAGGAAGAAACAGGCTCCCCACTGAGCAGAGAGCCCAACACGGGGCTTGATCCCAGAACCCTGGGATCATAACCTGAGCTAAAGGCAGAGGCTTTAACCCACTGAGCCACCCAGGCTCCCCAGATTTTTTATTTTAAATATTTATTTGAGAGAGAGCACATGGGGAAGGAGCACGAGATCATGACCTGAGCCAAAACCAAGAGTTGGATGCTTAACCAACTGAGCTACCCAGGCATCCCATAATTGAGTGAATTTAAAAAAAAAAAAAAAAAAAAACTCTCCGGGTTGGGGTGCCTGGGTGACTCAGTTGGGTGAGGGTCATGGTCCCAGGATGCTGGGATCAAGCCCCTAATTGGGCTCCCTGCTCAGTGGAGAGCCTCCTTCTCCATCTCCCTCTGCCTGCCACTCTGCCTACTTGTGCTATCTGTCAAATAAATAAATAAAATCAATCAGTCAGCAAATAAAACCTCTCCAGGAATTCAGATTTACAATTTATATTCTCTCACCAAGAAGGTAGTCCTTCATTACTCCATGATGGCTTTTTATGTAACAGGTACTATGCTAACTGCTGCAAACAACCGTATGAGTTACTTTCCTTGCCAATAAAGAGCTCATGTTTTGGAAATAAAATTGCAGTGTAACAAGATGAAGAACTGTTTTTTGTTTGTATTACTTTCATTCAACAAATTTGAGGACAAAACACTATGCTAAATATATTGGTAGCAGGTGACTTAATGAATAACCACCTGGTTCTTTTGTCTAAGGCACTGTGTAAAATTGTTAAGTCAGGGCCTTTGCTGAGGAAGTAAGTGTGTGTTGTCCTTAACTTTGCTTCTGTAACATCTGTCCTTGTCCATTTTTTCCCTGGTAGTAGTTTGCCAGCTTATACTGATAGGAGTTTGTGAGAAGATGAGAAGTTACTGTTTAAGATCGGGAACCCTCCCCACTGCCATTTCCCTATAAAATCGAAGTGCCTGTGGAGGTGATGTCTGTTATATAACTGATCCAGCTGGTGAAAGGACTCACAAAAATTGTAACGTTCTATTAAAGGGATCTGTAACAGCTGATCCAGGTACAGTGTTGCAGGCTTGTGCTCCAAACATAGTAATTCATCCAGCTGCATTTATAAAGTCTTCCTCTGAAGCCCAACTTTTTTTTCAGTGGGAACATTATCTCCAGGATAGCACTATTCTTGTTTTTGGGAAAGTGAAGTTCCATCTTTTGTGCCTACTCTCTTTAGATGTGATCGATCCTTAGATCTTGCCGATTCTCTCCTCCTCACTCTGAACTTGCTCTCTGTCTCCACTGCTGCTGCTCTGGTTTGGAGTTGGGTTCTCTCGTGCGGATATCCCTTCCCTTGTAGCCAAGCTGAGCTGTTGGAAAACCCTGAATAGTCCTCTAAAATTCATTTGCCTTATACTCTTCATAAACCTATACCGTTGATTAAAAAATAAACTCATGTTTCTTAGTTTGACATTCAGGGTTTTTTGTTGTTGTTGTACTTGTTTCCTGTTTCTGGTATTAAACCACCTTTCTGATTTCTCTTGCTGGAATGGTCTTTGCTGTTCTTGCTGTTCTTCAAAAATTCTGCCTTATTAGCAACCCTCCTCCTTTATGAATTCTACCCATTCTTTAGGCTTGCCTCAAGCTTGGCCTCTTTGTGAGGCTTTGTTATGCTCATGTAGTGATCACTCCTCTCTTCACTTAGTCAACAGATTATTTGTTAAATGAATGGCTGATCTGCTAGATGCTAAAGATACAATGATGAATACAGTCCTTCGTGAGTTTACAGACAGTAGTCTTTTCTAGTGCTCACTTAACATATACCTAACTATGTGGGCTCCTGGCTGGCTTACTCTCAGGATCATGAGTTCGTGCCTCACGATGCATGCAGAGATTACTTAAAAATAAAATCTGTATTTGAAAACAAAAAGAAAAACAACAACAACAAAAAAACATGTACCTAACTATGGAAAGTATTATGTAATAGTGAACCAGTCACCAGCACAACCTCTAGCCTATTCATTCATACTCTCAAATGTTGAATTGCAAGTATTTTTTTAATAATCAAATAAATAGGGGCATCTGGGTGGCTCAGTGGGTTAAAGCCTCTGCCTTCAGCTTGAGTTATGATCCCAGGGTCCTGGGATCAAGCCCCGCATTGGGCTCTCTGCTCAGCGGGGAGCCTGCTTCTCCCTCTCTCTCTGCCTGCCTCTCTGCCTACTTGTGATCTCTGTCAAATGAATTTTTTAAAAAAATCTTTATAATCAAATAAATAGTAAATTCCTTAGAGGATAACAGCTGCTATGTTTAGCTTTGGTTTGTTCATTTCTTTCTCAAAATTTAATTGGCCTGTATTAGCTGTGACTGTGTGCCAGTCAGCAAAAGGTATAAAGAACATGTTTTCCTCTGATCACTTGAGTTCTTGCATCAGCGTTAATAACCATATTTTCACTAGTTTCCCAACTAATGTCAACATAAGTTATCTCGAGATTTGATCAAATTGTCCAAAAAAGGAAGTTCTTGTACCATGTGTGGATTTTTTTTTAATTAACATATAATGTGTTATTTGCTGCAGGGGTACAGGTCTGTGCCATGTGTGGATTTATGCAGTATGTGAGATGTTCTAAATATTGATTTTATTTTACAAAAGAATGACTACCACTTACTGACTTGGAGCCTATCTTCAGGTAAAAGGTGACATCTTCTGACATCAGCACTAATTGTACTAATATTTTATTTACAGGTATTCTTCCAGAGAGCAAAGCCCTAAGGACTGGATCTCCCTGTGCCTACTTTATGATCAGGAATTCCAGTTGATTTATAAGGAAGCAGTTTTGTGTGCCATTCACACTGGTCTTTTTAACATTGCTTTAAGCTTATTGCAGTATATGTATTGGGATTTCTCTGTAAAATGGGTGTAATTTTCTCTGAATATAGGTATGTGACAACAAGAGAAGTTGCTTGCATGCCAGTGCAAATTTGTTCTATATAAAAATGCTGTTAAAAGATACAGCACGGTTATTCTAGTACCTTTTTTTTTTACTTGAAACGTTAAATCCTTTATAAAGACCATAGCAGGAAAACAGTGTACTTTTTTTTCAATTGCTAAATATAAAATGTTTGAGAATTTTAATTTTCTTTTATGTGCGCTGTCTCAAAATATGGGGGGAATATAACAAACCAAAACTAAATTTTCGTAGATAGCCATTACATTTCTTTAAACTATTTTGATGCCAATGTTGGTTCTACAGAAGAGAATGGTTTCATAAATTAACTGATTTAAGAGTAGGTACCGGTGTTATACACTTTTTATAAAAAAATAAAAATAAATTTTACGTAGTGAAATCTACCAAGTCTTTTTTGATATTATTATAAGTACTTTAATTTTATTTCATCTCTTTCTGATTTTTCATTTAAAGAATTGCACATATAAGCTTATAGATGATTTATCTATGTTCCCAAAAGATTACATGGAGCTTAATTCTCTCAGATTATTTTAAAAATTATTTTAAAAGCCTATTTCAATCCATTGCTAGAATTTAAAATCCAATTTTCCCCCTGTTTTATTGGATTTACTTGGGACACTGTACCTATGTGTTAATGATGCTTATAAGTATGTGCCCATTTAGTTAACAGAAGTACTTCTCTCCATTTTTATTCATGACCCTGCAAGAAAGCAAGAGGAAAATAATAGTAAGTAGTATTAGGAAATTAAGAGAGGAGGGATAAACTGAGCAGCAGAATTAAATTACTACAGTCATTGGGGAGGGTATGTGTTGTAATGAGCCCTGGATATTATAAGACTGATGAATCACAGACCTGTACTCCTGAAACAAATAATATATTATACGTTAACTGAATTCAAAGAAAGAACAATTTCTACAGTCATTTAAATTTAAATTTTACAAGCTCAAGATTTTAGGTGAGGGTTGATTGTTTTTTTTAACCTTTGGCCCATGTGGTTCCCCTCCCTAAAGTTTTCATGATGGCTTCAGTGGTCTATAAACGTCCTAAAACTATTTTAATTATATACATAAATCTTTCTTGGCGTTAATTACAGTAGTGATTTTAAACATTTTCCTTACATTGTAGAATAAAAGTACTAAACTAAATTAACTGTTAAACTAAATTAACTTTAAAAAAAAGATGGATGAAATGTGTATTATACTTAAATAAAAATGTTTTTAAGAATAGGTAAGTGAGGGGGACCTAACTGGCTCAGTTGGGTAAAGCATGGGAGTCTTGATCTCAGGGTCATGAGTTTAAGCCCCATGTTGGGCATAGAGCCCACTTTTTTTTTTTCTTTTTTTAAGATTTTATTTATCTAAAAGAGAGCATGAACAGGAAGAGGGGCAGCAAGAGAGGAACAAGCAGACCCTGCTGAGCGCTAGCCTGATATGGGACCAGATCCCAGAACCCTGAGATCATGACCTGAGCCACCCAGGCACCCCCATAGAACTTACTTTTAAAAAATAAATTCTCTCTTTAAAAAAAAAAAAAAAAAAAAAAAGGATACCTGGGTGGTTCAGTCAGTTAAGCATCCTACTCCTGATTTCGGCTCATGTTACGATCTCAGGGTCAGGGATCAAGTCCCATGTCAGGCTCTGTGCTAAGTGTGGAGCCTGCTTAAGATTCTTTCTCCCTTGGGGCGTGCCTGGGTGGCTCAGTGGGTTAGGCCTCTGCCTTTGGCTCAGGTCATGATCTCAGGGTCCTGGGATCGAGCCCCGCATTGAGCTCTCTGCTCAGCGGGAGCCTGCTTCCCCCTCTCTCTCTGCCTCTCTGCCTACTTGTGGTCTCTGTCAAATAAATAAATATTAAAAAAAAAAAAAAAAAGATTCTTTCCCTCCCCCTCATCCCCTACCCCCACTCGCTCACAAGTGCTCTCTCTCTAAATAAAGAAATTAAAATGAGTATGTGAAAGCTTGAAGTGTTCCATTGATAAGCTTTCTTGTACTGTAAGAAAGATCATGGCATCTAGTGCAATAGCACTAGTTTTTCAAAGTATACTAACAAGTCAGCATAGTGCTTAAGAGCTAAGGCAGGTTGCAGATTTGAGTAGGTTCTATTAATCACTGGTTTTAAAAAGTTTAAGTAATTTAAATAACTTCTCCATATACATTTCCACATCTGTAAAATGGGGGAGATAATGGTAGCTACCTCACAAGCAAGAATTGAAGTATGAATGGCTTCTTATACTACCTGCGCACGAAGACTTCGTATTAGCTATGATCGCTGTACTATTAGTTCCATATATGTAAAGGTGACGCCTCCTTTTTCCCTGTTTAAAGCCTCAAAAGATTGTGTATGTTCAGGATCAAGAGAAAACAAAACATGGAAATTAAGAGTCTGCAGTAGAAGATAAACTTCATGTTCTATAGTCATGTATAATATCCATCTTTCCCTGAAGTTACCCAGAGCACTTTTTTTTAGGGAGTACCATAGCAATTAGGAAATTCTGCTTCTTCATGAATTACTTACTTGTATTTAGTTTCCAAAAATAAGCCCCCAAATAATTGTCACAAGAGTGAATCTCATCTCTTGAAAGGTGAGGTCACAAAAGCAAAGACGGATTTGTGTGGCTTGACTATGGAACAGCAAGGGTTTTAAGATGCCTGGTCGAGTTATGTGCCTAACAGTTTATTTAAAGTCTTAAATGTTAACGTTAATTGGTTCACAAACAGCTCTACCTTTAAGAAAATACCTGTGGTATTTCAGTGATAAATAATTTTGGTAAATATGTGAATCAAGGCCTTTGGCTCAGCTAATTACATTTTCTCCCATAAAACTTTTGAGCTGTAGGTCTTACTGTTGTAAGGAACCTGGACAGGTCCCCTTCTTGGTGTTAGATACAGAACTGAAATTGGTTGGAATTGTAAGCAGTAAATAGATTTGTTGTTAGAATGGTTCCATCTAACACTGGTTAATTAAGTGGTTTATTTTAACATTGTTTAAAAGTCTAATAAAGTAACTTCCTTTGTAACAACGCATTACTGTGGACTTTTGTTATCTCCATTGTGCAAGGAACATAACAGACTTACGTTATGGGGCGGGGGAACGTGCTTAGTTAGAGTCAGTATTTGGTGGGGAGAGTTGGGACTGCAAACCCAGATGTGTTCCATTCAAAAGCCCCTGGTTTCCTATTTCATTCCTGGTTGCTGTAGTTCTCAACTGGGAAGAATTCTTCCTCGTCAGTCTTACAAGTTTAGCCCTGAAACAGCCAGAGTGTCTCTGACCTCTCCCTATGTTGAGAAAGGCTGCAGTGCAGTCAGTGGGCAGAAGGGATCACTTTAGGGAAGAGCTGCTTGAGATCCTGGAGGCACGAGTATTCAGGACCTCATTTCAGTCAAGTTCTCCAACACTTCCATTTTTCAAATACCGTGTAAAGAGGGAGTTAAGACAACTTTCATTACTGACTTCCTCAACGCAAAAAAAAAAAAAAAAAAAAAAAAAAAAAAAGGAAGGAATTAAATGAGCTTATTTACATTAAGAATTTCACGTCTGGATTATTCTGAGGCGATCATGGGACCCCACTGCAGCCAACACAGCCTTTAAAACACTTTCAGATCTATCCGTCCAGACTGTGTTACTCCCCAGGGACAGCCTCGCACGTGTCCAGCATTCTGCGCACCTGTGACTATTAGAATGTTTGCAATCAGTTCAATGTCTGTCTTCCCTACTGTCACCGTACGTCGCGCTCTGTCGGTGGTTCTCGAGGATGGGGCGGGATTTGCAGTTCTGGGAAACCGAAACTGCTCACTGCGCAGGGCTCCCTAGCTTCACCCTTAGGGGGAGGGAGGGGCAGGCAGAGGGTGCGGACCAGTTCCGACTCCAGGCAACCCCCAGTCTCCCCGCCTCTCTCTACGAAGAACGTGGAAACCAGCAGCCCCACCAGCCCTGGCCGCAGGGTAGGCGGCGGAGGCCGAGGCTCGTCCGGCGGACGTGCGCACGCGCACCGGCGCGCGCCGGCCGTCGGTCACGTGGCCCCCGGCCAGGGCTCGCGAAGCCGGAAGTGTCCCGAGGCTCACGGAGGCCGCGGGAGCCAGCTGGAGGTGGTGCGACGGAGACCTGGCGCGGTAAGTGGGGCGGCGCGGGCAGAGGGGCCGAGCCGCGCGGGGCACGAGCAGGGAGGCCCTCTGGGGCAGGCGCGGAGCGCTCCCGCCCCCTGTGGGAAATTGGGATGCTGAGTCAGAGCGGGGGCGGGGCGGGCGACCCGGGAAGCCCAGCACCACCGGAGGCCGAGCCCTGCCGGGACCTTGGCTGGGTGGCCGCCTCCCGCCCGGGTGTTTGGGGCGTCCGAAATCCGGTAGAATGGTCGTGCGGGCCCGGTCCCTTCCACCTCTACTTCTCGCCCCCCTGGGCGGCCCTCTGACCGGGCGCCCTCCCGGGTCAGCGTTCAGCGACGTTGGGCACGAAGAAAGAGGTGGTGCTCATTACCGGGTATGGGCCCTGGCCGCCCCGGAGAGACGGATTCCCCCTTTTTTTAAAAGAGTTTGACAGTTTTCTACTCCTTTATGAACATTGACACGAACAGCAGTGTTCAAAGGGTTTGATTTTACCGATGATTCAGTAGACGTTTCGTTAGGGTTTTAGTGATGGTAACGTCGTGGATTGACTAACCGGAAGCTGGAAGCAGAGGACGTCTATTAGTATACACACATATAATGTGCATTCCCAAACATTTCCTTTGGGAAATTGCTTACGGGTTTATCTTCCAGTCCGTATTTTCAGAAGATGGCTTCAAAACAAGGTCTACCCGTTAACTGTCCAGTGCATAACCAAAGACCCACTTTTTTCGCTCCAGAACGCTGGATTATTAACATAGTGGTAGAGTTTGGAAATCCTTGAACTTTGTCCAGATGCCTGTCATCAAACTTGTTTTCATCCATAGACAGATGGTAACTTTCGTTTTGGACAGTATGAGGAAGTAGGCTTAAGGCAGGCACTAGTAACATACTTGTTGAGTGCCTGCCTATAATGTATCAAAATTTGGGGAAGATTTAAAAAGCGAACACCTTGGGGATGTGCTGAGTCATGTTTTAGCATGCTGTTATTGTGGGTTTATTGGAAGATAGTTTCAAAAGACATTTCCCCTCATCACTGTGAAACTAGTCCTAAATATTCATATAGAGAGAAGATATCTTAGCTGATAAAAGTGCTTATATATTATTTACTAGCTATGTGTGGGTACCTGGCTGCACTATTTTACATTTACAGTTACCTCAGCACAGTTACAGTAATTAGGAAAGGTTTTTCATTATTGAAAAATATTTGAAAATACTGAAAAGATAGTTGATATTATTAACCTCAGCTGACAGATGTGTATTCCTTGTGAAAAGTGCTTCTTATTTTTATTGCTTATTTCCAATAAGTTAATGTTTAGATAACATTTCTTATCTAAATTAGATGGATGGTAAAGATTATATATCTTAATATATAAGGTTATTGAAAATGGACCATTCTTTATGTTTCTAATCCTTCTTGGAATATTGATAGTCATTAATTCATCACTGAATACCTAGTCTGTTCTAATGGACTACAAAGGGATATCAGGATCTGATTTGATTTGGTATTACAGCAGTTTTAATGTGGCATAGTGAGAATATTGTTTATGCTACTAATTTTTATTCCAACATGGAGCTCAAGTATTTGAAGTAATGTAGTTTTCCAGTTATTAAAGGAGAAGGCTAGGTAGGGGTGGTGCTTTTTTTAAAAATCAACTTCATTTTTTAGAGCAGTTTTAGATCTAGCAAAATTGAGCAGAAGATACAGAGATTTTACTTAATACATAATAGTATCCACTTGCTTATTTTTTAAGACTTTGGTAATATACACCTAATATGTGTATATTTATATACTTGGAGATTGGACCGATTATCCTTAATTTCACAGGAGTTAGCAACCTTTCAAGAATAAAAACTTTTTGCATCTTTCCATTATGATTGTCAGGCACCATGCTGATGAAATTTTACCTTATGCCATGGCAACAGTTGTTTTCATTAGTGTAGCTCTGCCCTTAAAGAAAAAAAGTAATTCTTTTCTATACTTCTGTTATATTTGACTTTATGACTTTAAAGATTTTTTTATTTTTATTATTGAACAGAGAGAGAGATCACGAGGCAGAGAGGCAGGCAGAGAGAGAGGAGGAAGCAGGCTCACCGCTGAGCAGAGAGCCGGATGCAGGGCTTGATCCCAGCACCCTGGGATCACGACCCGAGCCGAAGGCAGAGGCTTAACCCCCTGAGCCACCCAGGCACCCCGACATTATGACTTTAAAACACCTTATAATTCATCACTGACTAATCTTTCAAAACATCTGAAGGAGATAAGTGGCCAGTATCACTCTCCTGAGAAAGATAAAATCTGAAGGGAAATAGATATTTTATGCAGCCTTGGGATAAGTGAGTTAAAGTGAGTATATAAGATGTCATTGGTTAATGTTTTTTTTCAGAGCCCACACGGCATTTTAGTCTTTAATATTGTTGGAAGCTTATATTTTTACATTAGACTGCACTTTTCAGTTTAGCAATAACTAAGTTATGATCTTACTGGAGACTAAAAATAGCTAACATTTGTTCCTTAAATGTGTTGTTCCCTTAAAACAACATGCACTTTTTTTCTTCTCTCTTAGTTTAACAAGAACTCCTGACCAAGCCAAAATGCAGAGCACTTCTAATCATCTGTGGCTTTTATCTGATATTTTAGGCCAAGGAGCTACTGCAAATGTCTTTCGTGGAAGGCATAAGGTTGGTTCAGAGAAAACTGTGAAGGCTTTTTATCACTGTATATGTTCTCTTTTGGGAAGCACACTTGTACTAAAATGTGAGACTTGATGAGACTCGATGTTTTCGTTTACCCTGTTTAAAGAGAGTTCTTGTTTTTGTGGTTCAAGTATAGCTTGTGTTAGAGTAGAGTTAGTGATACCTACCTGATAGTGGCAGAGGTTATGTGTTGCAAGTGGAGAAGAAGAGATTGGTTTAAAAAAGGGACTAGGAAGATTGGTGTTGTGCCTTTTGATTCTTTCCCCAACCTAGTCCTCATAGTGAATGACCTCACTAGCAGAAAAGTTCCTTATGGCAGTGAGTGCATTGGGGTGGGCTACAAATGAAGGAAGTATGCAAAGGCAGATGCATAGTTTGAGGGGAATCCACAGGTGGTTCTGATATGCTGTATTACAGTTTCATGTCCTAGTAAACAGCATCCTACAAGGTAGATTGGAATAAAAAGAGATTATCAGCAAGGAGCCCACACTTAAAAGGTATGAGGTAAACAGAACTTGTAGTGGAAGTGAGAATAGAATAAAAGGCTAATCTTGGAGGCACTTCAAGAACCAAAAAAGATTTTCTGTCAGATTCTATATTGGAAGATGAAATTAAAGATAATTAAAATAACTTAAAATGAAGAAATTTAAGATCATTAAAGTTTCTATTCTGGGAAGGAAGCTGGAAGAATAATAGAGAAAAAAAATCTCTTATAATGCAAATAATCCACTAATTTTTCAGCACTGTGAACTCTTTTTGACTAAATGATATTCGGAGAATTTTAAATTCTTGTTTTCAGAAACTAGAGCTTTAAATATTTGAGTAAGGAGGAGTTTCATGTTTTCCTATAGCTGTGTGTTTGCCTGTCAGTTCTGTCAGAAACAATAAGATAAGCATTCAGAGGGGAGGGGCTGTTTCCTCTGAGGAAAGAAGCTGGACTGTAAACAGCCTCTGGTTCGCAGTGGCTGAATCAGAAGTGTCATATAGCTTTTAGCCTTTTTCCCTCAGATTCCAGAATTGTCCACAAGTTCTGGGTTCTTTATCAGGTCCATATGGTCAACTTTGGATATTCCTGCCCTATAAATTGTTTTTGTTTTATGCCCTGTGCCAAGAAGAAAAGAAAATGGGTGGTGACACAAGATTTAGTGTTGAGACCACATCTGACTGTCTGTCTTCCTGTGACCCAAATTAACTTTAACAAACTTTTAATAATCACTTGGTACATGACAGGCACTGTGACGGATCTAGTGAACATAACCGCAAATAACGTGCAGTTCCTTCCCACAAAGAGTTTTAGGTTTAGCTGGTGTTGGAAAGGACGTAAATTGGAAACTGATGGAATAATAGGTAGTTAGTAGTGACAGAAATTAGGTGAGGCATATTCCATGTATTCTGGTCCTCTTTCCTTACTTAGATAATTGGGTGTCCTTCATTTAAGTTTCTATATCTAATAGGCATTCTGCAAATGTTTGTGGAATAAAAGAATGAAGAATGAGGACAGATTAGACCACCCTAAGATAACCCAAAGTTGTTCTTCAAAGGGAACGGAAATGTATTTTATCCCATATAGTCAGAAGACCTAAAATAAGGATTTGAGGGTCATAGGAATTTACTTAGAAGACTGTGAAGAGTCAGTTTAGTATTCAGTCCCTAGTATTCTTCCCATGGGTGTATTTTCAGAAATCATGTTTGTTCTCAGTGACATCAATTTCAGAGGTTTAGGACTATACCTGAAAAATCCTGCTTGCCCTTAACTATTTAAGAATTTTTTTTTCCGGGACACCTGGGTGGCTCCGTGGGTTAAGCCTCTGCCTTTGGCTCAGGTCATGATCTCAGGGTCCTGGGATCGAGCCCTGCATTGGGCCTTTGGCTCAGCAGAGAGCCTGTTTCCCCTCTCTCTCTGCCTGCCTACTGTGATCTCTCTCTCTGTCAAATGAATAAATAAAATCATTAAAAAAAAAAAAAAAAAGATTCTCTCTCCCTCTGTACTTCTTCTCCTCTTTTTTTTTTTTTTTAAGATTTTGTTTATTTTCTTGACAGAGATCACAAGTAGGCAGAGAAGCAGGCAGAGAGAGAGGAGGAAGCAGGCTCCCCACTGATGCGGGGCTCGATCCCAGGACCCTGGGATCATGACCTGAGCTGAAGGCAGAGGCTTTAACCCTTGAGCCACCCAGGAGCCCCTCCCTCTGCACTTCTAAAAAAAAAAAAAAAAAAAGAAGAATTTTTTTTTCCTCTCCCCCTTTTTTAAATTAATTATTTTTATTAACTTATAATGTATTATTTGCCCCAGGGTACAGGTCTGTGAATCATCAGGCTTACACACTTCACAGCACTCACCATTTTAGTTAAGAATTTTTTTTTAAGGTTTTATTATTTATTTATTTATTTATTTATTTATTTATTTATTTGACAGAGATCCCAAGTAGGCAGAGAGGCAGGGAGAGAGAGAGGGGAGGAAGCAGGCTCCCCACCGAGCAGAGAGCCCAATGCAGGGCTTAGTCCCAGGACCCTGAGATCATGACCTGAGCCGAAGGAAGAGGCCTAACCCACTGAGCCACCCAGGCACCCCTATTTAAGAATTTTAAACTATGATATTATTTAGACCTTTTTGTATTACCACCTGGAATGACCCAAGTTCCAAATTTACTATTTGTTATTCAAAGTATATTACTTCCGTAATCTGTCTCTTTCTCATTGACCTGTTTTTAGTTATTAGTGTATGTGATGAATGTGTATGTTTGTTAATCATGATGAAGTTAGGGGCACCTGGGTGGCTCAGTGGGTTAAAGCCTCTGCCTTTGGCTCAGGTCATGATCCCAGGGTCCTGGGATTGAGCCCCGTATCAGGCTCTCTGCTCAGCAGGGAGCCTGCTCCCTCCTCTCTCTCTGCCTGCCTCTCTGCCTACTTGTGATCTCTGTCAAATAAATAAACAAAATCTACCATCCAAGTACTAACCAGGCCCGACCCTGCTTAGCTTCCGAGATCAGACGAGATCGGGCGCGTTCAGGGTGGTATGGCCGTAGACTAAATAAACAAAATCTTAAAAAAAAAAATCATGGTGAAGTTAAAGGGAAGAGCTAAAGGAAGGATGTGTTGATTTTCCTATATGTATACATTTAACCCTTAAATAGCATGGATTTGAACTGTGTGGGTCCACTTACATGTGAATAGTGTCTTCAATACATACAGTACAGTACTGTAAATGTATTTTCTTTTCCTTATGGTTTCTTACAACATTTTCCTTTCTGGCTTTATTGTAAGGATACATGTAGCATATAAAATATACACTAATCAATTGTTTATATTCTCAGTAAGGCTGCAGCAATAAACTATTGGTAGTTAAGTCTTTGGAGAGTTGAAGGTAAATATGGTTTTTGACTGCACAGAGGGTCAGCACCCTTAACCCTCATTGTTCGAGGGTCAGCTATATGTAGATCCCAACTACATGGAGATCCTTTAAATATTCCTCCTCTATGCTTTGAGTTAGGGACAGTGAATGACAGGTGACTGTGCAGTTGAATAAAGGGAAACAGTACATTCCCACACTATGCCAGTAATCTCACAGGTATGATTTGGACTACAAAAGTATGGAAAATCCTAGCCTTGATCACAGTAGGCACTTCGCAATATTGCATTATTTTGGTAGATAGATTTAGGTAGATAGATTTAGCAGTGTTCTTACTCTAGTTGAACAAATAGGAAAATGGTGTAATTAAACTGTGATTTGGTTGTTATTCTATTTTCATATTGTCTGAAAATGGGTGGTAAGCTAGAGTGAGGGAGGTGTGATCATGTCACATAGATGTGGTCTCCAAATAGTGATCTTGATGAGAGGCTGTGAAGCAGTTAAATGGGTTTTGGGAGTTTGGGGGGTTTTTTGTTTGTTTGTTTGTTTGTTTGTTTTTGGGTTTTTTTTTTTTAAAGCTTTTATTTATTTATTTGACAGAGAGAAATCACAAGCAGATGGAGAGACAGGCAGAGAGAGAGAGAGGGAAGCAGGCTCTCTGCTCGGCAGAGAGCCCGATGCGGGACCCGATCCCAGGACCCTGAGATCACGACCTGAGCCGAAGGCAGCGGCTTAACTGACTGAGCCACCCAGGCGTCCCAGGCAGTTAAATGGTTTTAAGAGAAAAGATCATGAGATTCTGATTGAGAAAAAGATTGTGAGCTTCTGAGGTGATTTTGGCTATGAGTAGTGAATCTGTATGAAAAGCTATGGAAAGGGCATCAAAGCTGGCATAGCACGAAGATCCTGACAGACAGGCAGCCATGAAATATCTTTAGGCAGGTGGTGCTTAAACCCCAAAGTCAAAGAGGAAATGATCTTTCCACATGCTCCAGGGAAGTTCAACCTTGGATTATGGGAAAAGTAAGATTAAACCCAAAGAATCTGGACTGACCACTAAGGAGAGGCTTGCCACTTAGAATGACTGGGAGGAGGTAGGAGGGTCTGGAAGAGAGCCTTAAAGCAAAGTTAATATGAAGAATATAAAAAGGTGATGTTTACCTGAAATTAAGCATTTGCACCTCTAAGAGGGCCTCCCAGCTACAGTTGTGCATTGTAATTTTCTTTGCAATCTACTTCAATATTCCATGAGAGAGTGAGAGTGGGGTGCTGCAGGCACATCCATAGAGAAAAGGAAATGTCTTTGATCCTCTAAGAGAAGGCTCTGTAAAGAAACAGTCTTGGGGCACTTGGGTGGCTTAGTGGTTAAGTGTCTGCCTTCAGCTCAGGTCATGATCCCAGGGTCCTGAGATTGAGCCCTACATCGAGCTCCCGGCTCGGCAAGAAGCCTGCTTCTCTTTCTCCCACTCCTCCCTCTCTTGCTGTGCCTCTCACAGTCAAGTAAATAAATAAAACCTTTAAAAAGAAAAAAAAGAAAGAAAGAAACAATCTACTCTAGTCATCTAGGTGAAGTTGCAGAAAGATCTCCAAGGCAGCAGTGATGCAATCCAATGAAGATAGGCTACTTGAACCTGAACCAACTCCAGCTTCTACTTCCATACACACATCTGCACACACACAGTATTACAGCTAGGGAGTGGTGTTTTGTTTGTTTGTTTGTTTTTTAAGATTTTTTAATTCTGACTGAGAGAGAGGGAAGAGAGAGAACACGCACAGGGGGAAGGGTCAAGGAAAAGGAAGAAGCAGGCTCCTCACCAAGCATGGAGCCCAACATGGGTCTCCATCCCAGGACCCTGGGATCATGTGAGTCAAAGGCAGAGTCTTAACCGAATGAGCCACCCAGGCACCCATTTTTCTTTTCCTTGATCCTTGACCCTTTTCTTTTCCTTTTTTTTTAAGATTTTGTTAATTTATTTTGAGAGAGTGCACATGTGTGCAATTGGGGGGAGGGGAAGAGAGAGAGAATCTTAAAGCAGACTCCCCACTGAGCGTGGAGCCTGATTCAGGGCTTAATTCTATGACCCATGACATCGTGACTGGAGCTGAAACCAAGAGTAGGGCACTTAACTAACTGAGGCACCCAGGTGCTCTGGAGTATTTCTTAACGATTAATTTAATTACTTTGAGGGTTTTTGTTTTTGTTTTTTGTTTTTTTGAGATTTTATTTGTCAGAGGAAGAGAGAACATGAGCAGGGAATGCTGCAGGCAGAACAAGTAAAGGGAGAAGCAGGCTCCCCACTGAGCAGGGAACCCAATGTAGGACTGGATCCCAGGACCCTGGGGTAATGACCTGATCCAAAGGTGGACGCTTAACCGAATGAGCCATCCATGCATCCCTATTTTGAGCTTCTTTTTTTTTTTTTTTAAGATTTTATTTATTTATGACAGAGATCACAAGTAGGCAGAGAGGCAGGCAGAGAGAGAGAGGAGGAAGCAGGCTCCCCACAGAGCAGAGAGCCCGATACAGGGCTCAATCCCAGGACCCTGGGACCATGACCTGAGCCAAAGGCAGAGGCTTTAACCCACTGAGCCACCCAGGTGCCCCTATTTTGAGCTTAATGAAATTTTGTATATGGAGTATAGTTTTCAATCTCTCTTTTCCTGTTTTGTTTAAATTATTAAGCCCTGGAGAAACCCTTCTAAAATACTACTTTCCTATCTAAAATATACTTTCACATTTGATATTACTAGAGCTCTTCTTATATGTGACTCTCTTTGCCTCATATAATGGAAGCTTTTTTTTTTTTAACTTTTATATATTTGTTTATTTTTAAGTAGGCTGTAGGTCCAGTGTGGGGCTTGAACTCAAGACCCTGAGATCAACCATTGCATGCTTTACTGACTAAGCCAGCCAAGCACCCTGGAAGCTTTTTAATTTGAAAGAAAGCCTTTACTTCATTTCGAAGCATATAATTTGAGAGAAATTTGGAGCAGCTAATTGATTTTAGCTTTAAAAAAAATCAAGAGTTGGGTGCCTGGGTGGCTCAGTGGGTTAAGCCGCTGCCTTCGGCTCAGGTCATGATCTCAGGGTCCTGGGATCGAGTCCCACATCGGGTTCTCTGCTCAGCAGGGAGCCTGCTTCCCTCTCTCTCTCTCTGCCTGCCTCTCTGCCTGTCTACTTGTGATCTCTCTCTGTGAAATAAATAAATAAAATCTTTAAAAAAAAAAAAAAAAATCAAGAGCTCTGGTACAGTTACCTATGCTTAAAAAATATTTGGGTGTTCTGTAAGATAAATAAATTGCTATAGTTAGTTCTAATAGTACCTTTTAATTTTCTTTATAATACTATAGATAAATAAAATATTTCTCTCTTTTTTTTAGAAAACTGGTGACTTATTTGCTATCAAAGTATTTAATAACATAAGCTTCCTTCGTCCAGTGGATGTTCAAATGAGAGAATTTGAAGTGTTAAAAAAACTCAATCACAAAAATATTGTCAAATTATTTGCTATTGAAGAGGAGGTAAGTAGTCAAGCTTTAGTTAATCTTATCTTATTTATTGTAATTACTGCAATCCGGGAGAAATGACCTAATATAAAAATTGCTTTATAAACAATGAAGTTTTTTAAGTGATGAAAATTAGAGCTTGTATAACCAAATATCCTGTCTTCAAAGATTCCTTTTTTTTTTTTTTTTTTGTCCTCAAAGATTCTTAAAGAGGTATAACAATGGAAATAAAGTATCATGGAATCAGAAAAAGTAGTATATTTCTTATACTAGGCTGTGGTTACCAGTATTTTTACTAGAAATAAAAACTAAGTGAAGTTTAATTGACATAATTATAAAAGGAGCAAGTCAAACAATACGAAGAAGGCTTTGTAAAAGAATAAAAATCCTAGGAATCCAGAAATTAATACAGTGTATAAGTACATACTGTATATGTTAATACAGTATATAAAAGATAAAATTGACTTTAGGAAAAAACTGAAAAGAAGAATGTCATTAGGAAGAAAAAAAGAATGTCATTAGAAAAATTATCTAGAAGTAATGGAAATAGAAATTTAGTTTAATCCCTCTAGATGTAAACAAGGAATCAATCAAATCACACTTTTTAAATAATAATTTGGCACTTTATATTCCTTATAATAGTGATTTTATTTTTAGTAAGTACTTCTTAGGAACTAATCAGAAATTTAAATACAGTTTTATGCACAAAGATGTTCATTGCTGCCCTGTTTATGATAAAGAATGGTTAAATAAGTTAGAGTATGTGATGGATAGTTACTCAGTTTGTTATGCTCAAGGTTAAGAATGTAGTCATTCAATGGCTGCCTTTGGCTCAGGTCATGATCCCAGGGTCATGGGATCAAGCCCTACATTGGGCTCTCTGCTTGGCAGGAAGTTGGCTTCTCCCTTTCCTACTCCCTCTGCTTGTGTTCCCTCTCTCACTGTGTCTCTGTCAAGTAAATAAATAAAATCTTTAAAAAAAAAAAAAAAGAATGTAACCTTCCACCTGCCAGGTTTGTTCAAGATCACTGATACCAGCTGCAGAAAAGTTTGGCATACTGTACAAAGAGAACAGTCCCCAGAAGACTGTACTTTTTCAGACACTAGCTGCAAGTTCACCAGTCCCCTAGGGCTATCATCACATCATACCAGCTGGCTACAAATTTGGGGCTCCCCATGATTGTCCCCAGATTTTTTTTTTTAAGATTTTATTTATTTATTTATTTAACAGGGAGAGAGATCCCAAGTAGGCAGAGAGACAGGCAGAGAGAGGGGGAAGCAGGCTCCCCCGATGCAGGGCTCAATCCCAGGACCCTGGGATCATAACCTGAGCCAAAGGCAGGGGCTTTAACCCACTGAGCCACCCAGGCGTCCCCCAGATTTGATAATATGCTAGAATGTTGAATGACTCAGGATGCCTGGGTGGCTCAGTCAGTTAAGTATCCAGCTCTTTTTTTTTTTTAGATTTTATTTATTTGACAGAGAGAATGACAATGAGAGAGGGAACACAAGCATGGGGAGTGGAAGAGGAAGAAGCCAGCTTCTTGCCAAGCAGGGAGTCGAATTCAGGGCTCCATCCCATGACCTTGGGAGCATGACCTGGCCAAAGGTAGATACTTAACAACTGAGCCACCCAGGTGCCCTGAATGTCCAACTCTTGATTTCCGCTCAGGTCATGATCTCAGGGTCCTGGGATTGAGCCCCACATTGGCCCTCATACTCTGCTTTCGGTGTCTCTCCTTTTTCCCCTGCCCCTCCCCCCTGCTCATATGCTCACGCTTTCTAAATAAATAAGGTCTTAAAAAAAAATAGAATGTTGAATGACTCAGAGAACTCAGGAAAGAAATGTAGTTACAGTTTTATTCTAGCAAAAGAAGACAAATTAGAACTAGCCAAAGGGGGCGCCTGGGTGGCTCAGTGGGTTAAGCCGCTGCCTTCGGCTCAGGTCATGATCCCAGGGTCCTGGGATCGAGTCCCGCATCGGGCTCTCTGCTCAGCAGGGAGCCTGCTTCCCTCTCTTTCTCTCTGCCTGCCTCTCTGCCTACTTGTGATCTCCCTCTGTCAAATAAATAAATAAAATCTTTAAAAAAAAAAAAATAAAAAAAAAAATAAAAAAAAAAAAGAACTAGTCAAAGGAAGAAATTCATAGAACAGAATATAGGAGGATTCCAGACATGAATCTTCCTTTTCCTCATAGATACAGTACCCTCCTGGTATTGATGTATGACAGTATACACAAAATATTGCCAGCCTCAGAAAGTCACCTGAACCTTTGGTGTCTAGAGTTTTTGTTGGGACTCAATCACATACTGCCTGCATGGCTGACTTTTAGTTTTTAGCCCTTTCCAGAAGTTCAGGCTAATACCTTTAGTTGTGTTTTCCTTTAGAAATTGAGATGGATTTGTACATCCTAAAACCTCCATCATAAATCACATCATTAGACTGTTAATGGCCAAAGCCCCCATTCAGAGAAACACTTCTCGCAGACAAGGTACTCCAGATGCCTACTAATCACCTGTTGGTAGCCAAAGCCAAACAAAAACCTGACCTCTCTTGGGGTGAAATTTATTCTTCACTACACAATAGTTAAAGCAGTAATGAAAAGAGGTATTTACCAAAGTTTTAATTATCTGGAAACATGTTTATGTATAATGTTATGTCAGAAAAACAGGATTAAAAATAAATACACAGTGTGATCTTGAATATACAGTATCATGTTTTGTATCTCTTAAGTGATTTGATAGATAAGAAATAGACTGAAAGGAAATGCACCAAAATATTAGCATAATTATCTCTGGGTAATGGAATTATGGGTATTTCCCAAATTTTCAACCATCAACATATTACTTCATTATTTAAAAACAAAAATCTTGGGGTGCCTGGGTGGCTCAGTGGGTTAAAGCCTCTGCCTTCAGCTCAGGTCGTGATCCCAAGGTCCTGGGATCGAGCCCCACATCAGGCTTTCTGCTCAGCAGGGAGCCTGCTTCCCTTCCTCTCTCTCTGCCTGCCTCTGCCTACTTGTGATCTCTGTCTGTCAAATAAATAAATAAAATCTTTAAAATAAAATAAAAATTAAAAAAATAAAAACAAAAATCTTTTAAAGTTATTTCTCTTTTTCTATAACTACTCAGTAGTAGAGAAATTTAAAATAGTTTATAAAAGGGGGCACCTGGGTGACTCAGTTGGTTAAGTGGCTGCCTTCAACTCAGGTCATAATCTCGGGGGTCCTGGAATCGAGTCCCGGTTCTGGCTCTCTGCTCAGTGAGGAGTTTGTTTCTCCCTCTGCCCCTCCCCTCAGCTTGTGTCCCCGCCACCCCATCAAATAAATAAATAAAATCTTTTTAAAAATAAAATAGTTTATGAAAGTGTTTTGGGGGACACCTGAGTAGCTCAGCTGTTTAAGTGACTGCCTTTGGCTCAGGTCATGCTCCTGGAGGCCCAAGATCAAGTCCCACATCAGACTCCCAGCTCCCTGCTCAGTAGGAAGTCTGCTTCTCCCTTTGACTTTACCCTCTCTTGTGCTTTCTATCTGTTTCTGCCTCTGACTCACCCTCTCATGCTGTCTCTCTCTCATATAAATAAAATCCTGGGGTGCCTGGTGGCTCAGTCGTTAAGCATCTGCCTTGGGCTCAGGTCAGAGCTGAGTTGGGCTCCCTGCTCGGCAGGAAGCCTTCTCCCTCTTCCATTCCCCCTGCTTGTATTCCCTCTCTTGCTGTTTCTCTTTCTATCAAATAAATAAATAAAATCTAAAAAAAACAATGAAAGTGTTTTGGGGATATGCAGGAAAAATTATAAAAGGAAGGAAGGATAAAAAATTGGAAATAACCACAAAAAAAATTGGAGATGAATACTGGATTTTAAGACTCAAAATCACATTTTCAAGTTCCTAAAATGGGAACATATCTTATCATCAGTGTATATATGTAATTTGGTAGTATTTCTTTTTCCCTAAAAAGCTGTTATTAAATTGTGATGTATCTTATAATCAATGATTCATTAAAAGGTTTGAAACAGATCCGCAACTCATATGCAAATCAGCAAGCTCAGACTGCTGTGAGGGGGACCACTAGGCTCTTCTGCCATCTATTTGTTTTTAAGACTAGCACTCCAGGGGCGCCCGGGTGGCTCAGTGGGTTAAGCCGCTGCCTTCGGCTCGGGTCGTGATCTCAGGGTCCTGGGATCGAGCCCCGCATCAGGCTCTCTGCTCAGCGGGGAGCCTGCTTCCTCCTCTCTCTCTGTCTGCCTCTCTGCCTACTTGTGATCTCTCTCTGTCAAGTAAATAAATAAAATCTTCAAAAAAAAAGACTAGCTCTCCAGGGGCACCTGGGTGGCTCAGTGGGCTAAAGTCTCTGCCTTCGGCTCAGGTCATGATCCCAAGGTCCTGGGACGGAGGCCCACATCGGGTTCTCTGCTCAGCAGGGACCCTGCTTCCCTTCCTCTCTCTGCCTGCGTCTCTGCCTACTTGTGATCTCTGTCAAATAAATAAAATAAAATCTTAAAAAAAAAAAAAAAAGCACTCCATTCCCTGAAGTGGAAGTACTTGTCATGAGAAGAATTTCAAGTGTCTTAAGAGATCTGTTCAAACATTAATGTCCTAAATGTACTATTATGTGTTAGAAATTAAAGAAATTTTTAAAGAACCATTATAACAGTGTAGTAGTGATTTTTTTCTATTTCAGATTTAGCCAGCTTTCATCGTGGTTTGATCATCTTTCAAAAACCAATCCAATAGGAATCTAGAAGCTGTTAATCATTATATGAGTATAGTCAATAGGTAGTTAACAAATCCCAGGTAAAGCATTCATAGTGCATTCATATTCTCCATTTAAGTGAAATCAGATAAGCACTAGCTTATAATAAAAACTTTTATATTGAGTCCCAATCAGTGATTTTTTTTTTTCCAGACAACAACAAGACATAAAGTACTTATTATGGAATTTTGTCCATGCGGAAGTTTATACACTGTTTTAGAAGAGCCATCTAATGCCTATGGACTACCAGAGTCTGAATTTTTAATTGTTTTGCGAGATGTGGGTACGTTTATTTATATGATTTTATAAATATATGTGTATATAGATAGATGTGTGATTTTATAGTTATATGTGTATATAATTTAATGACATAAGGGTTTTTTTTTTTTTAAGATTTTTATTTGAGAGACAGAAAGAGAGCACAAGTGGTGGGAGGAGTGGGGGGAGGAGCAGACTCCACACTGAGCAGGGAGCCCGATGCTGGGCTCCATCCCAGTACCCTGGGATCATGACTTGAGCCAGAGGCAGATTATTAATGAGCTGAGCCACACACATGCCCCCAGAATTTTTTTTTTTTAAAGTAGGCTCCAGACTCAGCATGGAGCCCAACACGGGGCTTGAATTCATGACCCCAAGATAAAGACCCAAGCAAGAATTGAGTCTAACCCTTAACCAACTGAGACACCTAGGTGCACCTAACGACATAAGAATTGTAAATATATTATTTTTGTATTCAAAACCAAAGATCTTTTTGCAGTACTTTCTTAGATAAAACACCTAGAGTGTACATACACAAGGAAAAAATAGATAAGCTGGACTTCATCAACATTAAAAACATTTGTGTTTCAGAGGACAATATCAAGTAAGTGAAAAGACAACCCACAGAACGAGAGAAGTTATTTGCAAATCACATATACGATAAGGAATTTTGATCCTAACAACTTAATCAAAAAACAATGCAATTTTAAAATGGGCAAAAGTAAAAAATAAAAATAAATAAATAAAAATGATAAACATCTTTCCAAAGAAGGTGAACATATATGGCCAATGAGAACATAAAAAGAGAATCAAGATTATTAGTCATTAGGGAAATGCAAATCAGAACTACAAAGTGATACCACTTCATACTCACTAGCATGGCCAAATCAAAAAGATAAAATGGGCACCTGGATGGCTCATTCCACTGAGTGTCCAATTCCTTGGTTTCAGTTCAGATGATGATCTCAGGGTCATGTGATTGAGCCTGGTCTTGGGCTCCTCACTCAGCAGCAAATCTACTTAAGGTCTTCTCCCTCTGCCCCTCCCTCTACTCATAAATGTTCTGTCTCTCTTAATTAATTATTTTTTTAAAAAAAGACAACAAAAACAGGTGTTGGCAAGGATGTGAAAAAGTTGGACCCTAATATATAGGTGTTGGATCGTAAAAAAGTACAGCCACTTGGGAAAATAGTCTAGCAGTTCCTCAAAAGATTAAATAAAGAATTACCATGGGACTTAGCAATTCCAATGCTAGGTATTTCCCTACAAGAATTAAAAACTTGTCCACACAGAAACTTGTCTACCAGTTCCTAATAGCCAAAAATGGAAGTAGCCCAAGTGTCCATCAACTGATGTATAAATAAAATGTCCATTATCCATGCAATGACATATTACTCGTTCATGAAAAAGAAAAATGGGGCACTTGACTCACTCAGTCGGTGGAGCATGTGACTCTTGATCTTGGGGTCATGAGTTGGGCCTAGAGCTTACTTTAAAAAAAAGAGAAAGTAGTGATACATGCTATAAAATGGATGCACCTTGAAAAATGATGCTAAGTGAAGGAAACCAGACACAAAGGTCATAATATTTATTATTTTGTTCATATAAAATGTCCAGAATAGGCAAATCCATAGAAACAGAAAGCAGATTAGTCATTTCCAGGGGTTTGAGGGGATGGCAGGTATGAGGAGTGACTGCTAACGGGTATGGGGTTTCTTTTTGGCATAATGAAAATGTTCTGAAAATAGTGATGATGGTTGTACACTTTGACTCTTCTAAAAACTACTCAGTTGTATACTTTAAAAGTCTGAATTTAATGATACATGAATTTCATCTCAAAGCTATTAAAAAAAAAAAAGAATATGGCAACCAAAGGGAATAATAATATCTTCTTGACGAGAAGTGAATCAGTATTTGAGGAATGGGAAAAGTCCATATTCTTTCTTTGATAAAGAAGGCATAAGGTTAGTGGGAATTCTTGAACTTGATAGTGGAAGCAGTGTGGAGACCCTTTAGGTGAGGATAAGATAAGAGAAAAACAATATAAGCTGCAACCCATTTAACCAAGTAGAAGTTATAGATAATTGATGACTTCCTAAGTGTACAGGTAGCCCTGAATTTTCATAATTGATATGAAAACCATTATGATACCCATAAGCTTATTTTTGTATGTTATATTTGGACATTCATCTATCAGCTGTCAAATGTTTCAAACTAGTGTTCAGTGGCAGTGCTTGTCAGTTAGCCAAAACAGATTAATTTCAGCAATGTAGCCCCTTTACCCTTAAAAAGGAAAAAAGGAAAATGACCTTTGAAGAACAGTTTTAAGCATGTAAGAAATATATTCTTATGAAAGCCAATCTGACACTTTGCCTCAATTAATTTTTTACTGTTTTATGTATTGAGTCCAGTTTACTATTTTATGGAATTTTTCTCCAAGCTAAAGAAATAGGAAAGTGTGGTGAAAGATTGTCAATTTCTCAGGAATCATTTTTCTTAAGTTTAGGCACATTACCCACATGTATATAACCAGAAGTAATTCAGGAAGACTTTTTGCTGAAGACCATTTTGTTCCATTTCCTAATAGTATTTAATTAAGAGAGATTGGAGTCTTCCCTAAACCATATTGATCCTTATTCTTAAACTCTGTTTCTCAGACATGAGATACAAAATGTAAACACCATCTGTTATTTCTTTGGTAAAAATGATTTTAGACCAACTTACGGAAAAACATACTGAGTGAATGTGGATGAATTTGATGTGCATACCCATGTACATAGATGCCTACATTATGATTTCCTTTGTTTTATTTTATCAAGTCGGTGGAATGAATCATCTCCGAGAGAATGGCATAGTGCACCGTGATATTAAGCCAGGGAATATCATGCGTGTTATAGGGGAAGATGGACAGTCTGTGTACAAACTCACAGATTTTGGTGCAGCTAGAGAATTAGAAGATGATGAGCAGTTTGTTTCTCTGTATGGCACAGAAGAATATTTGGTAAGTCCTGTATCACTTATTTAAAGCGGAATATGTAAATATAGGTGACTGGTCAACTATAAAATGTCACTAACTTTTACGACAAAAATTAAGCTTTTATTCTCGTGTATGGTGTGTAATGAGGGAATTAGATATTGCCATCTAGCGATGCTGTTAATTTTTCTTTTATAACACTCAAGTTCTTTAATTTTTCTAATGCTGTGGATCTATATTAAGAGAAAAAGCTATATATATGTTTTAGAAGCATGTAGCTAGTAAATGCTCCCCTTTTTGGATCACAGCAGTTAATATTATTACAAGATTGTTATAATGATATCCCTATAGAGCAAATTTTGTTATAATTCTGAAGCAGAAGATTCTATTCAGGGAGGTTGGTTATTGAAAGACAGAAAGGAACATTATAAGAAACAAAAAATGAATTGCTTTTGAAAAGATCTAACTTGAAATGCTAGAAAGCTAGAAAAGTCTGTGTTTCAAACTATGTAAGGTGTGTTTGTATAAAGTTAGTAAGCATTTGAAACACTTAAGAAGGGGCGCCTGGGTGGCTCCGTGGGTTAAGTCTCTGCCTTCAGCTTGGGTCATGATCTCAGGGTCCGGGGATTGAGCCCTGCATCAGGCTCTCTGCTCGGCAGAGGGCCTGCTTCCCCACCCCAACCCTGCCTGGCTCTCTGCCTACTTGTGATCTCTCTCTGTGTCAAATAAATAAATAAAATCTTAAAAACAAACAAACAAAAAAAAACACTGAAGAAAATATACTTAAAAGTAAGTATATTTAATTTTTCAAGGAACCACCATACTGTTTTCCACAGTGGCTGTGCCAGTTTACATTCCCACCAACAGTGCCTGAAGATCCCCTTTTCTTTACATCCTTGCCAGCACTTGTCATTTCTTGTCTTTTTATGCTGGCCATCCTGGCCTGTATGAGGTGGTATCTCATAGGTTTGATTTGCATTTCCCTGATGATGAGTGATGTTGTGCATCTTTCCCTGTGACCACTGGCCATCTGGATGTCTTCTTCAGAAAAATGTCTTTTCAGGTCTTCTGCCCATTTGTTAATTAGATGGTTTATGGTTTTTTGGTTATGAGTTGTGTGAGTTCTTCTTTTTTTCTTTTTAATATTTGATTTATTTATTTATTTGTTTGTTTGTTTTAAAGATTCCACCTATTTATTTGACAGATAGAGACCACAAGTAGGCAGAGAGGCAGGTGAGGAGAGAGAGGAAGCAGGCTCTCTGCTCAGGCTCGATCCTGGGACCCCGGGATCATGACCCAAGCCGAAGGCAGAAGCCTAACCCACTGAGCCACCCAGGCACCCAAGATTTTATTTTTAAGTAATCTCTATACCCAACAAGCGGCTTGAACTAACACCCCAAGATCAAGAGTCGCAGACTCCATTGATGAAACCAGCTAGGTGCCCCTGTATGAGTTCTTTATACGTCTTGGATATTAACCCCTTCCCAGAGATACCATTTGCACATATCTTCACCCATTTAGTAGGTTGCCTTTTTTGTTTCATTGATGGTTTCCTTTGCTGTGCAAAAGCTTTTCATTTTGGTGTAGTCCCAGTAGTTTATTTTTGCTTTCATTTTCTTTGCCTGTGGTAACTACACATACAGTGCTGAGCTTTGTGTAATGTATAGAATTTTGTTTGTTGGTTGGTTGGTTGGTTTTTAAAAAGACTTTTTTAATTTAGAATTTTTTTTATATTTATTTATTTGATAGAGATCACAAGTGGACAGAGAGAGAGGGAAGCAGCAGGCTCCTGCTGAGCAGAGAGCCTGGTGTGGGGCTCGATTCCAGGACCCTGAGACCATGACCTGAGCTGAAGGCAGAGGCTTTAACCCACTGAGCAACCCACGCACCCCTAGAATTATTTATTTATTTATTTATTTATTTACTTATTTATTTATTTTAAGATTTTATTTATTTATTTGACAGGCAGAGATCACAAGTAGGCAGAGAGAGAGGAGGAAGCAGGCTCCCTGCTGAGCAGAGAGCCCATGCAGGACTCGATCCCAGGACCCTGGGATCACGACCTGAGCCGAAGGCAGAGGCCTCAACCCACTGAGCCACCCAGGCGCCCCTAGAATTATTTTTTTTTTTTAAATTTTATTTATTTATCAGAGAGAGAGAGGGGGAGAGAGCAAGCACAGGCAGACAGAATGGCAGGCAGAGGCAGAGGGAGAAGCAGGCTCCCCGCTGAGCAAGGAGCCCGATGTGGGACTCGATCCCAGGACGCTGGGATCATGACCTGAGCCGAAGGCTGCTGCTCAACCAACTGAGCCACCCAGGCGTCCCTAGAATTATTTTTTTAAAGTAGGCTTCCCACCCAGTGTGGGGCTCAAACTCACAACCCTGAGATCAAGAGTTGCATGCTCTATCCACTGAGCCACCCAAGTGCCCCTGTAATTATTAATCACTGTGTTACATACCTGAAACCAATGTAACTTGTATGTCAACCATATTTCATTAACAAAAATTTAAAATAAGTAGGAAGTACATTTAACAGGTAATCAGGAAGTTTATAATAAAAAACTATCACTAATTGCTTCTGGCTCAGGACTTTATCTTTAAAGTCTTAAAGGGCACTGCAGTGGCTCAGTTGGTAGAGCATCTGACTCTTGATCTCGTGGTCATGAATTTGAGTCCCAGGTTGGATATAGAGATTACTTTAAAAAAAAAAAAGAAAGAAAGAAAGTAAGTCTCGGATTCTGACTTCTTTCCAGTTGGATTCTGCTGTTGTAAACTTATACCATGAAGAATAAAGTATAGCTGCCCCATAGCTTTATTCAGATTATTCTAAGTCTAGTGTGAATGAAGGTGTCTTAAATTGTTCTGTTAAATAAATAAATAAATATTGTTCTGTTAAAAGTATATAACCCCAAATTAGTCTGTACTTATATTTTGATAATCTTTTAATAAGAATACCCAAAATGGATTATATTCATCCAACAAATATGTGTGGGGTGCCTACTGTGTGCCAGGCACTACTGGAGGCCCTGGAGCTTCCATGGTGAACAAGATGCATGAGATTCCTGGGTTGGAGTTGGAGTTATAAGCAGAAGCTAGCCAGAACATACAGCCTAGTGGTTTCAACTCCATATGATCGCTCCCTTTTTATAATAAATGTTTTGCAATGTTCCCTTCAGTATCTTGAAATGAAATGCTTAGATATAATCAACCTGTATGCCTAATTAATAAAATGACCTAATATCTTAATAATATTATATGGGAAAATAAAATCATATTTAATATGTGGAAGTTTAGGAACAGCTTCACTAGCAGACATTAAAAAATCTGATGCTTGCACTTGTGTGCATTACCACTTCCAGTACAGTGATCACTTGCGTGTTCTGTTAATGAGTCACATCACAAGTGGTGGTGTTGGCACTGGCATGATTTTCCAAAGCAGTGAGTAACTCTTCATGGTTTCTAACTAAACAAAGTAGGTTGACATAGAGCTGCATTCTTGTAGCTACAAAAATACTCTGTGTACAAATATATTTTATATTTATATATCAGATGGAATGATAGACTTCTCACCTATACAAGTTTTCTGGCAGGATATTCAGAAGTCATGCTATAGGGGCACCTGGCTGGCCCAGTCAGTACAGGGTGGGACTCTTGATCTCAGGGTTGTGAGTTTGAGCTCCACGTTGGACATAGAGATGACAAAAGTCATGCTGGATATCAGAAGCTTATTTTTCAGAACTATTCCCTGTTAAGCAGGATGTCTTTCATCTCTGATCTCTGCCTACTTAATAGCAGTAGCTCTTCCCATTTACCATGGAAAGCAAAACAGCCATTCCTTACCAGCCTTTATGAGGTTGACCACCCATTACCAACTATTACTCTTTCACTTAGCCTTCCAGGACCAGAGTTTAGCTTTTGCTTTTTAACAAACTTAAAATGGAAAGAACACACCATTAGCTTAACTGCAGTTCATGTTGAACTCCAGGCTGAAATTTTGCTCTAATCTATTTTCTGTTCCATACTATGCCCAGCCCTGTTTTCAAATACAGTATACCAGAAGTTATTAAAAGAGTTCAGTAAGGGGCACCTGGGTGGCTTAGTGGGTTAAGGCCTCTGCCTTCGACTCAGGGCATGATCCCAGGGTCCTGGGATTGAGCCCTGCATCGGGCTCTCTACTCAGCAGGGAGCCTGCTTCCTCCTCTCTCTGCCTCTTTGTGATCTCTGTCTGTCCAATAAATAAGTAAAATCTTTAAAAAAAGAAAAGAGGGGGCACATGAGTGGCTCAGTGGATTAAAGCCTCTGCCTTCGGCTCGGGTCATGATCCCAGGGTCCTGGGATCGAGCCCCACATTGGGCTCTCTGCTCAGCGGGGAACCTACTTCTTCCTCTCTCTCTGCCTACTTGTGATCTCTGTCTGTCAAATAAATAAGTAAAATCTTAAAAAAAAAGAAGAGTTAAATAAAAGCCTGAAGCTCAGCAATCTAGAAATATTTATATATGTGTGTGCGTATTATTTTTTTTTAAGATTTTATTTATTTATTTGACAGATAGAGATTAGAAGCAGGCAGGCAGAAGGGGTGGGGAAGCAGGTTCCCTGCTGAGCTGAGAGGATCCTGGATCATGACCTGAGCTGAAGGCAGAGGCTTAACCCACTGAGCCACCCAGATGCCCCACAGAAATACTTATATTTAAATGAAAAAATTTCTCATTCTGGAATTCTCAGGCCAGATGTTTAATCTCCCACCACACTTTGTTTGTGAAAGTCCAAAGAAAACGTCAACATTCATTCTTCCATTTTTAATATGATGGATATTTTAATAATATAAACTGAGAGTTTTATAGTAGGTTTATTCTTATGTTCCTATTCCAAGTGTGGAAGGCCAGGCCCAGTAATACCATACCCTCCAGAAACACAAGTCTTACTTTCAGGAGAGAACCAGTGAACACAGATACATCTAACCACTCTGTATTAAGCCAGTATCATTCAGTCACTCTGCAGGGAATTATACCAGTTAGGTAGTGTATTATTGCACCTTTTGGGGAGATTCCCCCTTTGTCTTCTTTTAGAATCGCCATATCTACTCCTCGTGTGCTAGAGGATTATCAGGCATATCCAGGTACTCTGTTCACAGCCCATTTATACACTGAGTACCATCTATTAGGTCAAAGGTCTGGCTAGCACTTCTAAGGACAGTAGTTTCTGTGCTACACCATAAAACAGCAAAACTACTTGTACCCCATATGTCTGGTAGGCATAAGTTTGGACACTCAATTCAAACCCCTCATGCTTATCACCTCTTTTGATTTTGCATTAAAATCTATTTCACAGGCACCTGGGTGGCTCTGTTGGTTAAGCAACTGCCTTCCACTCAGGTCTCTGTTGGTTAAGCAACTGCCTTCCACTCAGGTCATGATCAAGTCCCGCATCAGGCTCCCTGCTTGGCAGGAAGTCTGCTTCTCGCTCTGATCTTCCTCTCTCATGCTCTCTCTCTCTCTCTCATTCTGTCTCAAATAAATAAATAAAATCTTAAAAAAAATAAAGGGTATTTCCCGAAAGAGTATCCCCCATCCCCATCTCCCACCCCTCCCATACACCACACACAAAATCCAGGGATTGTGACCCTTTGGGAGTCAGATTCATAGATTGTGTTATTTAGAAACACCCTCCTAGTAGTAGTGCCATTTGCATTGGTTCCCAGGCCCTTGGGCCACAGCCACATATCACAGTGTCATAAGGCATTTGTTCTGATTTGGATGATCAGATCTTTGGTCAACTCTGCTCTACTTTGGTCCATAATAATACACTCTTTTTTTTTTTTTTTTTTTTTAAAGATTTTATTTATTTATTTATTTAACAGAGAGAGAGAAATCACAAGTAGGCAGAGAGGCAGGCAGAGAGGGGGGGAAGCAGGCTTTCCGCTGAGCAGAGAGCCTGATGCGGGGCTCGATCCCAGGACCCTGAGATCATGACCTGAGCTGAAGGCAGAGGCTTTAACCCACTGAGCCACCCAGGTGCCCCCATAATAATACACTCTTGTAGCTTTATCTTTCCAGAATCTTAAAGTTCTAATGCGTCACTTCTGTGAAGGCAAGTGTCAAGAGGCAAAGCATGTATGACTCCTGGTTATACTCTGCAGGGCTTAATGTCCACCAGAATCTCTGTCTGGATCTGTAAGCTCCTAAGCCATGTCTTCTAAGATTTGTCTCTACTCCGGAACTCTCCTATGGTGTCTCCTGGGCTTAAAGTCATGTGTTCAACATCAGACCAGCTACTTGTCTGGGTTGCTCCATCCCAGTCAACCCAGTCAGGCTAGTCTGTGAAATCATTGTAGAAAATTTTATTTTTATCTCAGAGTCCATCTGACTTGCTCTGATGGACTGCATGTCAGGGACGAGGAAAAAGAATCAAGGCTGCCTGAAAGGTTTGGGGTATAAGCAACTGGGTAGATGGTGGTACTGGTTACTTAAGAAGGTAAAGATTAGGGACGCCTGGGTGGCTCAGTTGGTTGGGCAGCTGCCTTCGGCTCAGGTCATGATCCCAGCATCCTGGGATCGAGTCCCACATCGGGCTCCTTGCTCAGCGGGGAGCCTGCTTCTCCCTCTGCCTCTGCTTGCCATTCTGTCTGTCTGTGCTCGCTCTCTCTCCCTCTGATAAATAAATAAAAAAAATCTTAAAAAAAAAAAAATTTAAAAAAAAAAAAAAGAAGGTAAAGATTAGAAGGAAACCAGTTTGAGAGTGAGACCAAGAGTCTATTTTAGATATGTGAAGTTTGAGCTACTTTTTAGATATTAGAGAAAACAGTAGAATATATGAATCTGGAGCTCAGGGTGGGAGATAGTTTTGGGAGTTAAAGTATTAGATAAGGGGCACCCGGGTGACTCAGTCGGTTAAGCATCTGCCTTCTGCTCAGGTCATGAGCCTGGGGTCCTGGGATTAAGCCCCCATATTGGGCTCCATGCTCAGCAGGAGCCTGCTTCTCCTTGTGACTGCCACTCTACTCTGCCTACTTGTGCTGTCTCTCTCTCTCTGAAATAAATAAATAAAATCTTAGAGTATATAAATAATATTAAATGCCATAGGCCTAAATAGGAGATGAGGAAATAAGACAGTTATAAATGTAAACAGCTATTTTGAGAAGTTTTACTATGATGGGAAGCAGAGAATTGGGTCATATGTAGAAAGGGTGGTGGGGTCAGTTTAGGGCTTTTTAAAAAAAAGGGGGGGGATTCTAGGGGCGCCTGGGTGGCTCTTGATTTCAGCTAAGGTCATGATCTCAGGATCGCAAGATCAAGTCATGCATCAGGCTCTGCGCTGGGTGTGGAGCCTGCTTACGATTCTCTCCCCTACTCCTTCTACCGCCACCCCCTTCCAAAAAGAGAAGGAAAAGCATGTATGTAAGCTGAAAGGAATGATCCAGTAGGGGGAAATTGATACTTATAATAAAAGGGTTAATTGCAGGAGCTGATTTCTGGAATTGGTGAGTCTCAATAGGGTAGGTTCCACAGCACAGATGGAAAAGTTAGCCCTTGACAGGAGCAGTTCCATCATAACTGGAAAGTAGGCCTGGAGTCTGGACACAGATTCAGATAGGTTGGTATTTGATAAAAGGCATAGGGAGAATTGATCTCTGATTGCTTCCATTTCCTCGCTGAAGTATGAAGTGAGGTTTCAAAATTGAGAGTCAAAGAAGGATAGTTTGGAGGCTTGAGGAGGGAAAAGAAAACATGAAATTGTCTTTTTTAGATTGGGAAAGTGAAATTATAAGGAAAATATGGTGGAATTTGTAGGTGTTATTGATTACCCATTTGTGTGTAATGTATTACTATAGAACACAAGTTCGTTTCTTCATCCTTTTTTTAAAGCATCCTGATATGTATGAGAGAGCAGTACTGAGAAAAGATCATCAGAAGAAGTATGGAGCAACAGTTGATCTTTGGAGCATTGGGGTAACATTTTACCATGCAGCTACTGGATCCCTGCCATTTAGACCATTTGAAGGGCCACGTAGGAATAAGGAAGTGATGTAAGTGGTTTCTCTAAAATTCAAAACAATTTTTAAAATGTATTTCTGTCTTTGTGTCATCATACTTTGGGGTGTATACTAATCAATATTGATTTTAGCCATCATTTCTGATGTATTAATCTATTTTGTTTTGAATAAGAATACAGCTTTATAAAATATATAGGCATAATTTTTCATATTGTGTTTAAGTATCTTATATACAAAGTGTAAATGGCATCAGCCTTTGGTCCATTATTAAAAATACCCTGCTTTCTGGAGTCTATTTCAGCACACCGTTTATTTCTCTTTGTGTACTACTTCTATAGAAGTACTATACTACTTTCTCATTTATATAACTGAAAAAAAAATAGTATTTCTGTTAAAACCATTAGATCTAAAACCAGATCTAAAAGAAATAAAATTTTAAAAACAGCGCACCTGGGTGGCACAGTCGTTAAGCGTCTGCCTTTGGCTCAGGTCATGATCCCAGGGTCCTGGGATCGAGCCTTGCATCAGGCTCCCTGCTCAGTGCGTTGCCTGCTTCTCCCTCTCCCATTCACCCTGCTTGTGTTCCCTCTCTAGCTCTCTCTGTCAACTAAATAAATAAAATCTTTTAAAAAATGAAATTTAAAAAGAAAGAAAAAAATTTTTACCCTGAACTGATCTGATTTTTTTTTACCATTTCAGAAATAACATTTAATATACATATATAACATTTAATAAGTTTTTTTCTGTGTGGTTTCGGTCAAAGACAATGTATTTTACTAGTACATTATACCTTTATGTACTGCCATAATTAATGGGAAATAGTTACTGTGTATAAAATCACTGTTGTAAACCAAATAAAGGAGAAAAAGAGAGGTGCCTGGATAGTGTCGGCCTTCTACTCAGGGGATTAAGTGTCTGCCTTTGGCTCAGGTCATGATCCTGGGATCGAGCCCCACATCGGGCTCCTTGCTCAGCGGGGAGCCGGCTTCTCCCTCTTCCTCTGCCCCTTTACCCCAACCTCCACCCTCTGTGCTCTCTCTGCTTTCTCTCTTAAGCTCCCTCTCTCAAATAAAATTTTAAAAAGTAAAAAGAAGGAAAGAGATGGAATTCTAGATATGAAATTTTTTTTAAAGATCTTATTTATTTGACAGAGGGAGAGAGAGAAGCAAGCAGGGTGAGCAGCAAGCAAAGGGAGTGGGAGAAGCAGGCTCCCAATCCCAGGACCCCAAGATCATGACCCGAGCTGAAGGCAGATGTTTAACTGACTGAGCCACCCAGGCACGCTTAGATGTACAATTTTTTATAAACATCTGTACACCAATCATATATCTTTTTATCATAAAAGAAATTAGTGAATGAGCCTGTGTTGTGAGAAGTAGCTAATCTGTGTACACATAAAACTATAAGGTTATAAATGTTGTTTAGAGCATGTTCTGGGATAGTAACTCACTGACATCCCAGTGTGTCCAATCATTCTTTAGATCTTAACATTTCTCAGACCTTTGTATTTACCCCTGCATTTTGTAAGCAAACATGACTTCAGTAATCACAACTATAAAAATATGATCTTTCATCTAATCTTACTTTAGGAAATCGAGAGAGAAGGATATTTTTCTGTTTGTTGATTTGAGGAGGTAAAACCAGCTGATGCAATGACTTTTGCTAAAAGCTGGCTATCTAAATGTTTTCAGCAAGAACAGTCTGCATATTCATGGGAGGAAGACATCCATTACTGTACTGATGATTTTGGTATAACCTTATTTTGAGCCTGCTTTGTAGCAGTCCCCATTTTATAAAATCTCTTCATTAATGAAGGCTGAGAGTCAATTTGTGTTTTTCTCATTAAACGTAAATTGTACCTAACAGTTTAATCATGTTTTTGTCACACCTACACTTTAAAGCTTTTGCACATTTCTTGCTGCCCTAAAAATGGTTTAAATAAAAACATGATGCTCCCTAAGGAAGGAAACATGTGACTCATCAGCAGCTAGGAATACCCGATAATTTTGTCATCATGTGCACAGATATACCATTAGAATAATTTCTTTCTTTTTTTTTTTAAGATTTTATTTATTTATTTGACAGACAGATCACAAGTAGGCAGAGAGGCAGGCAGAGAGAGAGAGAGGAGGAAGCAGGCTCCCCGCGGAGCAGAGAGCCTGACGTGGGGCTCAATCCCAGGACCCTGGGATCATGACTCGAGCTGAAGGCAGAGGTTTCAACCCACTGAGCCACCCAGGCACCCCAGAAGAATTTATTTCTTTTTTTTTTTTTTTTTTTTTTAAAGATTTTATTTATTTATTTGACAGAGAGAAATCACAAGTAGTCAGAGAGGCAGGCAGAGAGAGAGAGAGGAGGAAGCAGGCTCCCTGCTGAGCAGAGAGCCCGATGCGGGACTCGATCCCAGGACCCTGAGATCATGACCTGAGCGGAAGGCAGTGGCTTAACCACTGAGCCACCCAGGCGCCCAGAATTTATTTCTTTATATGCACAGATTTTCATGAACACTGATAATGTTCTGAGGTGCTTGAAATAGTAATAAAGACTGTTTTACTATTGAAGGATGCTTTTGTTTCACATTATAGCAGTGTCATTCCCTCAGCCTATCATTTACATTTTATTAGTGTATTTACTTAGGCGTCTTAGCAAAATTAGTAAAGCTTTTCCAAATATTTTAAGAGTTCTGCCATCATTCTCTTCACTTCTTTTTTGCATTAATCTCACATATCTCTACTTATTCTTCCACAGTCAGATCTTTCTCATATAAATGCAACTTACTTTTCACATTAAATTCCTTCTGTGAAAACTATGTTAAGGCAAAACTCCTGCTGCCTCTCCTGTAGAAGCAGCAAGTGGTCCAAATCAGCGGTACCTGGTGTCTTGTGCTTTTTTAGAGAATATATTGATACGCTTAGAGCACATGAAACAAACGAATAAAAAATTGTGCTAGAAAGGTGCCTGGGTGGCTCAGTCAGTTGAGTGTCTGCCTTTGGCACACGTCATGATCTCAGGGTCCTGGGATCAAGCCCCACTTTGAGGCTCCCCTGCTCAGCATGCAGTCTGCTTCTCCCTCTGACCCTCCCCCATCTCGTGCTCTCTCTCTCTCTCTGTCAAATAAAAAAGTATTTTTAAAAAAATATGCTAGAAATAATGTCTATAAACTTATGTAAGACTGCTGTATTATGTCTTGCATTTTCATCTGGAGGAAAGTATTTTTGAAAGCATGGAACCCTTCTTTCTCTCCCACTCTCAGGTTTTGTTTAGAAAAGTGCTGAAACCTGCCAGGCTGCTCTCATTGACTTCCCCCATCTTTATGGTATTCTTTTGCTTCCCCCTCCAGCTCTTTCTCTAGGCCATCTTTATTTTTATCACCTACCTCAAGGATCCAGTTAAATTTGGCCTTTAATTTTGGCACACACGCCTATTCTTGTATGTGTTAATATTTTTTCAATTTGCAAAGAATGTTTGTGATACTGTGCTGTGTATAGTGTTGTCTTCTTTTAAAAGGAAAAAATTCTACTGTTCATTCTGCGGTAATTTCATAGTCCAGTTGACTGCCTTTGGATAATATGGGTAAAAGGGATTTTTATGGCCTAGAAACATTCTGTAACATAACTTTTTTGTGTTTGCTCGATTTTTTCAGATGGAAAAATTAATATTTTTGTTGTGAACATCAAGATCTGTTATATGGCACTCTGAGATCCCAATGAAAATTAATTATGGCATATATAAAATAATCGTACAACCACTATTCTACTTCAGTCAGTCAGATTCAAAGTATTTTGATTGTTTTATGGATCCTGTGAACATCAATCACAAAGTTTCGTCTAGTAGATAATTGTAGGTGCAACTGAGGAAATATTTTTGCAAAGCTCATTGATATACTATGAAATAATAAACTACTTATTTTATTCTGCATTTATTCTTCCCAAGGTATAAAATAATTACCGGAAAGCCTTCTGGTGCAATATCTGGCGTACAGAAAGCAGAAAATGGACCAATCGACTGGAGTGGAGACATGCCTATTTCTTGTAGTCTTTCTCGGTCAGTATGGTGTATCCAGTTCTCTTTTGCACTTTGATGTTTGAGATCTTTGTTGACTAAAATTGCAAATACTCAGTGTGGTTTGGTTTTGGGTTTTTTTTAAGATGTTACTATGTTTTAGGCATACTTTGAAGTGTGGTGTTTGTCTTTGTGGCAATGTAAAGATTTATAGATGTATATAAATAGTTTTATCAGATCTCTGTTAGGATACAGGGCAAACATTTTTGATATTGCTAATCACTAGTCTTAGAATTCTGTCCAATGTAGAAATTTCGCTTAGGATCTTGGTATATTTTGTACTGACCATCCATCTGGACAGACCACAAATAGTGGTGCAGATAGTAATAACTAGAGTTCTAAAAAACAGTCATGAAGTTTAGGGATGGCTCAGTCGGTTGGGCGGCTCCCTTCAGCTTGGGTCATAATCCCAGGGTCCTGGGATCGAGTCCCGCATTGGGCTCCCTTCTCCGTGGAGAGCCTGTTTCTCCCTCTCCCACTGCCTGCTGCTCTGCCTACTTGTGCTCTCTGTCAAATAAATAAATAAAATCTTAAAAAAAGTTTAGTATTCTCATTTTTAAAAGTATTTATATTATTGAAAAGGTGAGAATTAATACTTTTCTACTACTGTTTTCACAGTTTCGAATGTTCAGGTGGGTCTTAATTTAACTTAGCAAGCAGAACTCAAAAAAATTTTATTGTCAGACATGAATTGTTACCACAAAGAAAAATTTAAGGAAAAGAAATTTAGAGAGTAGATTATTTTAGGTTTTATTCTGGAAATAAACCCAAGACACTCCTCAATATTAGAATTTCTGATTACTGAATTGACTTCCATTTTTCCTGAGTCTGGCAGTTGTATAATCTACAAGTAACATAGGTTATGATTTACTGGCTTAACATCCATTGTAATTTGTGGATGCTTTTTATATGATTTTCTACAAATAAATAAATAAATTTAAATATTTAATATTTTAAATATTAGATATTACTCAGTTAAACCATATACATCCAAAAAACCATATATATCATAAGCTAATAAAATATCATCTATTACTGTTTTATATTTTTGATGTCTGTGATACTCATTTAAACTAAGAGTTCTGCTAAAATCTTTTTGGGGGGCTTAAAAAAATTTTTTTTGAGTATAGTTTACGCACAGTGTTATATTGGTGTCAGGTGTACCACATGGTATAAAATCAGTTTTTGAGAACCACTATTCTGACAATTTCATTTTTGTGTGTTTAAAAAAGTTCTCCAAAATGAAATTGGGTCATGAAGCCAGAATTATCCAGAGAAATTCATTTGATTGGAGAGCAGAACTTGAACGTTTTAATAGTGGTTTATGTTAAATTTTGTTTTAGAAAATACTCATTTTTGGAATTTCAGGCAAAATTGATAAAATGTCAAAGGGTCAGGAAGTGAGCATTGGCTAATCATTATATTTCTGAAATTCAGAATGAGTAATTTGACAATCTGAACTACAGATTGTATATTTCAGGATGCAGGTGTTACCTATCAGTGTTTAGCATACCGAGTTACAAATTCTTTTATAAAAATTGATTAGATACCGGAAAGTATGTTATATAATCTTTTTTTGAAATAGTAAGTACTTTAATTACTACAAATCAGCAATGAAAATAACTATGAAAAAGAGAACAACTGTTAAAAAAAGTAACAGTCACTATATATATTAGCCAAGACTGGGTAGCAATTGAGAAAGACCTAATTCAGCTGGTTTAAGTGAAAAAGGATGTAGATTGACTTTGTAATTGAAAGTTCATATGTGTATATGACTCAAAGCCCAGCTGAATCCTTGGACTCAGACTGTGACGTCAAGACTTAGTCTATTCAAATCATTCACATCTCCTTTTCTCTGATTCGTCTTTACTCTAGGTCAGGCTCTTTGCTGGCAGCCACAAGGTAGCTGCTGCCATTCTCAGACTCACATTCTCAAAGCTTTGAAAGCACAGTAGGAAGAGAGACCGATAGCAAAGATTTCTGGTTCTCATGTAACTAATTTGCCTGCTATCACCTGTCCACCTCTAATTGTTATTAAGCCACCAAGGAATTATTCCAGTGTCTGTTACATAGTCAAGAATATATTTTAGGGGCACCTGGGTGGCTCAGTTAAGCGCCCGACTCTTGAATTCACATCAGGTCTTGATCTTAGGGTTGTGAGTTCACACCCCACGTTGGGCCCCATGCTAGGCATGGAGCCTGCATTTAAAAATAAATAAATATATATGTATGTATGTATATATATGTACAAATATATAAAAAACTATTTGAAATTCCATAATTGAGAGTCTTTTTGAGTGTATTGTATAATTCAGTGAAAGCATGAGAAAAAATAAGTCTTGACTGTTGATTAACAGACCTGTACCCCTGAAGCAAATAATACATTATATGTTAATTTTTTAAAAATCTTTACACTCTTTTTTATTTTTAAAAAATTTAAGCTTATTAGTCAAAGATTATCTCTAGTTAAAGTGACATTCATTGATCTCTAGATGAGTATATCAATTTTACTTCCTAAAGAAATATACTACCAAAAAAGTATACTACAAAAGTATATAAATTCAACATTAAAAATTATATATTAGCAATATTAAAAGAATATTGAAGACCTTGAAATTAAGCCATTATCTTATCCTCATCACTGCCTGGTTCTAATCCACTGATCTTGTCTTGATGGCCATGGATGTATAACATTGGAGTGTTTGGAAAAGTGAGAAAACTTGGGAAGGAGCAAATAAAATAATCAGTAGAAGATAAGTTAACATTAAATATACCATAACCTCTGATTCATTGACAAGTAATTTTAAACCAAGGCTACCTGACTTTCTGAAAAGTTGGCAGATTTTTTAAAATTTTAGATCAGGGGCGCCTAGTTGGTTTAGTCAGTTAAGTGTCTGCCTTTCATTCACGTCATGATCCTTGAGTCCCAGAATCCCTGCTCATTGGGGAGCCTGCTTCTCCCTCTCCCTCTGCCCCTCACCCCAGTTATGCTGTCTCTCTCTCTCTCTCCTTCTCTCTCTCAAATAAATAAAATTTCTTTAAAAAAATTTTAGATCAAGCTTAAGCAATAGAAGTTACTTTGATTTGTTGGTAAATATTAATATTTTTGTATCTAGAGAAAATGCAACATTCACTTTTCAAGTAACTTTTTCAATACTCTTTTAGGGGTCTTCAGGTTCTACTTACCCCTGTTCTTGCAAACATCCTGGAGGCAGATCAGGAAAAATGTTGGGGTTTTGACCAGTTTTTTGCAGAAACTAGTGATATACTTCATCGAATGATAATTCATGTTTTTTCACTGCAACAAATGACAGCTCATAAGATTTATATTCATAGCTATAATACGTAAGTACCTCTTTATGTTTTCATCCTATATCATAATGTTGTGTTTTATAATTATCTTTCTAAATTAGTAGAGGAAATGGAAAAGATGTCTCAGCTTCTCCAAAGACACCCACTTCCCACTTAGGAAATTAAGTCTGCATGCTTAGTAAATTCTTATTCACTTGTTTTTAGAGTGAAAGGATTAATTTTCTACTTTTATAAAATTTGTAGTCAACTTGGTTTCTTCTTAAACTGCAGGTTTTACAAGACTGTTATTGTTTCTATGCCTTCTCTCTTAATCACCTAAGCGCAGATAACATCTACCAATGAATGGGCTGGGTTAAGAGTGCTGCCCTGTCAGGGTTGCCTGGCTGGCTCAGTCAGAGGAGCCTGTGACTCTTGATCTCCAGTTCCTGATTTCAAACCCCATGTTAGGCAAAGAACCTACTTTAAAAAAAAAAAAAAACTTAAGAGTATTACCCTGTCACTTAAAAATCATTAAAGCGTATATCTTAAATATAATCAGTGTGTTATTATTTATATATGTGGCATAAACCCCATATTAGGTGTTGGAGAAATAAGTATTTGTTTTACCTTAAAAAAACACACATTATGCCTATATTATTTTTTAAAATCTACCAATTTGATAGAACTGCATATAACTAAATACACACACACTTACATGTAAAACTAGGGATATCTGAAATCATAGGTGGACTATATAAGAATCAATATCCTGGTTATAATATTACACTATAATATACGCAAGATGTTACCATTGGGGGAAACTGGGCAAAGGGTATACAATATCAATGGTTATTTTTTCCTTAGAACTGCATGAATCGGGGCACCTGGGTGGCTCAGTTGTTAAGCAGCTAACTTTGGCTCAGGTCATGATCCCAGGGTCTTAGGATCGAGCCCCACATCGGGCTCTCTGCTCAGTGGGAACCCTGCTTTTCCCTCTCCCACTCCCCCTGCTTGTGTTCTCTCTCTCACTGTGTTTCTGTCTCTCTCTGTGTGTCAGATAAAATCTTAAAAAAAACAAAATTGCTTGAATCTACAGTGATCTCAAATGTTTTTTTGAAATGAAGGGGAGCGGGGTGCCTGGGTGGCTCAGTGGGTTAGGGCCTTTGCCTTCAGCTAGGTCATGATCCCGGGGTCTTGGGATTGAGCCCCGCATCGGGCTCTCTGCTCAGCGGGGAGCCTGCTTCCTCCTCTTTCTCTGGATGCTTCTCTGCGTGCTTGTGATCTCTGTCAAATAAATAAGTCTTTTTTAAAAAATAAAAATAAATAAATAGATAAAATGAAGGGGAGGGACGCCTGGGTGGCTCAGTGGGTTGAAGCCTCTGCCTTCAGCTCTGGTCAGGATCCCGGGGTCCTGGGATCGAGCCCTACCTCAGCTCTCTGCTTAGCGGACAGTCTGCTTCCCTTCCTCCCTCTCTGTCTGCCTCTCTGCCTACTTGTGATCTCTCTCTGTCAAATAAATAAAATCTTTTATTTAAAAAATAAATAAATAAAATAAAATGAAGGGGAAAAAAACATTACACCCATTCTATGTACCTCAGTGTCTGTTTTGACGAGATTCAGATAGCAGTTTTAATGTCTCATAAAACTCAAAAAGAGACCTTTACTGGCAATTAATTTATCAAGGACTAAAATCAATTAGATAGATTTTAATATGTAACATGTATAATAATAATATAAACATTAAATATAACATCAATATAATAAAATATTAATATAACAGGTAAGTGTGTATTATTCATCTTTGTTTTGGTACGTAGTAGCATGAATAAATGTGTATCATAGGGGCACCTAGATGGTTCAGTCAGTCAAGCAGCGGACTCTTGATTTTGGCTCAGGTCATGATGATCTCAGGGCCCTGGGATTGAGCGCAGAGTTCCCAAGTCCAGCTCTGAGCACAGCAGGGAGTCTGCTTGTCCCTTTCTCTCTGCTCCTCCCCTGACTTGTGCTCTCTCTCTCTCTCAAATAAATAAGTAATATATTTTTAAAAAGATTTAAAGATATATCATATGTGCTGGCCATTGTTTCATTTTCAGAATACATTTGAACATAAAAAAAGTCCACCCAAGCCTGAGACAAATCACAGCATTGCTGATGAAATGTTTCTTTGATTGCATAGGTCTGTTCAGGGAGAATCTGCCTTTTTCCCCAAAATACCATTTTGAAAAAAATCTGGTTTTATTCATTCATTTAACATATTCTACAATCATATCTCAGAGACTGTTCTCAGCTGTTAAAGGGATTAAATCTTCCATGGTTCTGTGAGGTGGGTGATACTGCTCGTGTTTTATAAAAATGAGGAAACTTAGCACAAAGTAGTTAAGTAACTGAAGGTAATTCAGCAAGTAAGTAGAACTGGAATTTGAACCCATGTAGTCTGATCCAGAGTCCATGCTCCAAAGTGATCTGCCGTGTTCCCATTAGTAAACATTAAGAATCCTGTATCTTACACATATCCAACATGGTTATTCAGACATAAAAGTATTTTGGAATTGATAGCTGTCTAGACACGTTATGTGGAATTTTCAGTTTAATAGACATCATAGTACCCACATCAACAAAGCAGTGTTTCTATAGACTGCCCATGATCTGAAGTATCACGTAGAAATGAATGTTGTTATACTCAGCACAAAAAAAAAAAAAAAAAAAAAAAAAGATTTTAAAACTTCTTACTCCACCCCAATTATGTTGTCCTTTTGAATTTTTCTCACACAGTGCTACTGTATTTCATGAACTGGTGTATAAACAAACCAAAATTATTTCTTCAAATCAAGAACTTATATATGAGGGACGACGTTTAGTCGTCGAACCTGGAAGACTGGTACAGCATTTCCCTAAAACGACGGAAGAAAATCCCATCTTTGTAGTAAGTCGGGAACCTCTGAATACCATAGGATTGATATATGAGAAAAGTAAGTGGAGATTTTCTTAGTGATACTTCTAGCCATTAAAAAAAATGATCTGTAGAAATAGTTGGCATCTTCATAAAGCTTGATGATGATAGTAATGTAGAATTTTCATAAATACTAATATTTTGTAAATTAGCTTGATGATGATAGTAATGTAGAATTTTCATAAATACTATTTTGTAAATTAGTTGAATGAGACTAGTAATAAAATTGAAGAGTCTTTGAGGACTACAGAATTTGACCTTCAATATTGTTTCAAAAAATGGTAAAATAGGGGCACCTGGGCAGCTCAGTGGGTTAGGTTTCTGCCTTTGGCTCAGGTCATGATCTCAGGGTCCTGGGATCGAGCCCCGCATCAGGCTCTCTGCTTAACAGGGAGTGTGCTTCCCTCTCTCTCTGTCAAATAAATAAATAAAATCTTTAAAAAAAAAAATGTTGGGGCACCTGGGTGGCTCAGTGGGTTAAGCCGCTGCCTTCAGCTCAGGTCATGATCTCAGGGTCCTGGGATCGAGTCCCGCATCGGGCTCTCTGCTCAGCAGGGAGCCTGCTTCCCTCTATCTCTCTCTGCCTGCCTCTCTGTCTACTTGTGATTTCTCTCTGTCAAATAAATAAATAAAATAAAATAAAATAAAATAAAAAAATGTTAAGAGGGGCGCCTGGGTGGCTCAAAGCCTCTGCTTTTGGCTCAGGTCATGATCCCAGGGTCCTGGGATCAACTCCCACATCGGGCTCTCTACTCAGCAGGGAGCCTGCTTCCCTCCCTCTCTCTCTGCCTGCCTCTGTGCCTACTTGTGATCTCTGTTTGTCAAATAAATAAATAAAATCTTTTAAAAAAAATGGTAAGGGGCACCTGGGTGGCTCAGTGGGTTAAAGCCTCTGCCTTCAGCTCAGGTCATGATCCCAGGGTCCTAGGTTCGAGCCCTGCATCGGGCTCTCTGCTCAGTGGGGAGCCTGCTTCCCCCTCTCTCTCTCTACTTGCGTCTCTGCCTACTTGTGATCTCTGTCAAATAAACAAATAAAATCCTTAAAAAAAAATAGTAAAATAGTTTGCCATGTATGTTATACTGTAGCTCTCTGCTTTTAGTATTTTACTAACACTCAAAATAACCTTTTATATCATAAATATGAGCAAATGTTTATTGTGTCCAGTGTGACTAGGACATTTTGCCAGGCTTTGGAGTCTAAGAAAAATTAGATCTACATTTTGAGTTTTGTTTTTTTTTTTTTAAGATTTTATTTATTTATTTGACAGAGAGAAATCACAAGTAGGCAGAGAGGCAGGCAGAGAGAGAGGAAGGGAAGCAGGCCCCCTGCTGAGCAGAGAGCCCGATGCGGGACTCGATCCCAGGACCCTGCGATCATGACCCGAGCCGAAGGCAGCAGCCTAACCCACTGAGCCACCCAGGTGCCCCTACATTTTGAGATCTTAAATTATTAATCTTACCGGTGGTGGGTGAGGGTTACCCAGATTTTTTTTTTTTTTTTGCCATTTATATTTTTTATTTTTTTATTTTTCACATTTTACTGATACTTTCAGAGAGATTCTGTTTTGTTGTGCTCTTGCCAGGAGAATGTATTACTATTTTCTTCATTCTCTTAAAATTTAGCAGACATTTATTTTATATTTCTCTAACCACTGTTAAGACCAAACACATTTTAGCATGTGTTTATCCACTAGATATATTTCTCTTTTTTGACTTGTGTGCTCATTTCCCTTGTTCATTCTTTTGGTTTACCCAGATTTTTATCTTTTTATTGTTTTTAAAGATTTTAAAGCCCCCAGATTTTTACTTTTCTGTTTGGGTCTTTGGGATTTGATTTAGATCTAAAAAGAGAAGCATTGAGCTTATTGTGTAGAAAAACATTTAAGAAAAAACTGAACTCTTTAGAAATATTTCAGGTAATTTCTTCATTGTTAAGGATTGAGTGTTGTTTCAAGTGAGTTTTTGTTTTTTTTAACCTGGAAAAGAACTTTGAGGCTCCTTGGGTGGCTCAGTAGGTTGAGTGTTTACCTTCAGGTCATGATCCCAGGGTCCTGGGATCAAGCCCTGCTTCAGGCTCCCTGCTCAGCAGGGAGTCTCCTTCTCTCCTCCCCCTGCTCCTGTGTATGCATGCTCACTCTCTCTCTTTCTCTCAGTGTCTCTCTCCCCCTCTCAAATAAATAAATAGTTGTCCAAAAAAAAAAGAACTTTAAAGAGTTTTGCTACTAATGTTTAATTTAGGGGTTAATGTTTAATTTTGAAAATTGCTATATAAAGGATATAGTAACCTATTCAAAATGATTTATTTCTGATTTTAATTATTTTACTTCATATTTCAGTTTCCCTCCCTAAAGTACATCCACGTTACGATTTAGATGGGGATGCTAGCATGGCTAAGGTTAGTATTTAATTAAATTACTATGAAAAAAAATTATTCTGTAAACATGTGAATTAAAATTATCAATAGTGGAAACAGTAAAATGTATTCTCTTTACATATGTGTATGTGATCTAGGAAATTTTTCACTTAAATGATTTATTTATACATATATTTATATATTTTATATATAAAAATATATAAGCTGGAAAGTTGTTATGTAGAAGTTTTTTTTTTTTTATCCTGTACCACAGTTAGCACCAAATATTGTGTTTCTTCATTAGGCAATAACAGGAGTTGTGTGTTATGCCTGTAAAGTTGCCAGTACCTTGCTGCTTTATCAGGAATTAATGCGAAAGGGGATACGATGGTTGATGTAAGTAAGAAATTGAAATTTGAAAATAAGTGGTAACCACCCCATCATTGATACTTTACCTCTTCAGACTAGGTAGGGTTAAGTTCTTGGGGGTTTTTATTGTTTCATTTTGTTTTGTTTTTAAAGACTTTGTTTTTAAGTAATCTCTGCCTGCAGTAGTGGGGCTTGAACTCCGAGACCCTGAGATCAAGAGTCACATGCTCTACCAGCAAAACCAGCCGGTTGTCCCTTGGGTTTTATGATGATACATTTGTTCCACATTTGGTTACAAAACATTTAACAACTGGGGCCCCTGGGTGGCTCAGTGGGTTAAGCCTCTGCCTTTGGTTCAGGTCATGGTCTCAGGGTCCTGGGACCGAGCCCCACATCGGGCTCTCTGCTTGGTGGAGAGCCTGCTTCCCCCTCTCCCTTTGCCTGCCTCTCTGCCTACTTGTGATGTCTCTCTCTCTGTGTCAAATAAATAAATAAAATCTTTAAAAAAAAAAAAATTAGCAACTCTTTTTTTCATTTGATACCTACAACAACCTTGTGAGACAGATAGGACAAATAGTACCTGAATTTTAAAACATACCACACTGTACAATGTAATGGTAAATAAAATCTTTTTCCAAGGACCTTGACTGGGGCTGTCATTTCACTGTCTTGGTAGGCTTTGTCATTTTTTGTTTTTATGTTTGTTTTGTTTTTTAAGATTTTATTTATTTAATTGAGAGAGAGAAAGAGCATGAGCAAGGGGAAGAGGGAGAGGGAGAAGCAGGCTCTCTGCTGAGCAGGGGAGCCCATCACAGGGCTTGACACCAGGACCCTAGGACCCCAGGACCATGACCTGAGCCAAAGGCAGACACTTAACTGACTGAGCTACCCAGCTGCCCTGGCTTTGGCATTATTATGATGCAGTACAATCTGTACTTGTTCTAGAGTTTATGTCCTCAGAATCTTCCTTTTTTTCTTGCCTTTTTCCCAAATGAAGTGTACATTCAACTTTATTTTTCTAATAGCGTTATTGAGCTGCAATTCACATACTGTTTAGTTCACCCATTTTTAAGTGTATAATTCAGTGGTTTTTAGTACATTCACAGAGTTGTGCAGCCATCACCACTCATTATAAATTATTTTTGTCACCCCAAAAAGAAATCCTATACAGCAGCCACACCCTGTTTCCCCCATAACCTCCTATCCCCAGGCAACCACAAATATGCTTTCTATTTATATAGATTTGCCTATTCTAGACTGTTCATGTAAGTGAAATTATACAGTGAAATACACACTTCACTTTGACAAGCAATAAAAAACTTTTTCTTTTTTACCAATTCACTTAATATAGTTATTCTAGGTCAGAATATTGATCATCTAGTTAAGTATTCTCTTCACTGAAAGTAATCCTAAGTAATGTTCTGTGGATGAGTATGACTTGACCTTTTTTACCTTTCATGATTTGTAGATGCTGTCTTTCACCTGCTAGAACCAGAGAACAAATAGTCTCCCTTGAATGTCATGCCTCCAGTTTCTATACATCATTTGAGGCTTTTGAATTTTATATACACATACTACTGGCCTCATGTTCCCTGGGCTCATAATGCCGCTTGGCTTTCATGCTTGTGACAGTTTATGTATATCTGCCTCACACCTATTCATCCTTTCTTGCAAAAACATGTATGAAGTGTTTCATCATTCTCATTCTGCTGGTGCTTTAAGAAGAAAGAAGAATGACACTTTTTTTGCCTGTCATCTCTGTGTTAAATCCATAAATTGATGGGGTTTTTTAGGTGTTCACATACCCAGCTTGTAAGCCTATGCTTTTTTCTTTCTGTTAAAAAGCCTCTTCATTTTTACTAAATGATTTCTAGAAAACTCTTTTTTTTTTTTTTTTTTTTTTTTTTTTTTTTTAAATATTTTATTTATTTATTTGACAGACAGAGATCACAAGTAGGCAGAGAGGCAGGCAGAGAGAGAAGTGGAAGCAGGCTCCCCGCTGAGCAGAGAGCCCAACGCGGGGCTCGATCCCAGGACCCTGGGATCATGACCCGAGCCGAAAGCAGAGGCTTTAACCCACTGAGCCACCCAGGCGCCCCTAGAAAACTCTTTTAAGTGTTGATTCTGTTTACTTTTGTAAGTAAATTTACTTAATTTTGTACTGTAAATTTACTTTTGTTTACTTTTGTATTGTTACTTATTCTCTCACGTTCATGCGGTTGTTATCTACCACAGTCACTGCTCCATAAAGCTTGGATTTCTTTTACCTCGTAACTTGTAGTTTAGTAAGCCATGAGAAAATAGTTTTTTGCTTTGTTTTTTGGTTTTGGGTTTTTTTTTTTTTAATTTTTTTTAATAGTTTTTAAGATAGATCACTGTTGGTAAACTTTTTCCGTTAATGAATATTTTAGACTCCATGAGCTCCATAAGTTCTCTTTGGGTTTTTTGGGGGTTTTTTAAAGATCTTATTTATTTATTTGACTGAGGGAGACACAGCAAGAGAGGGAACACAAGCAGGGGGAATGGGAGAGGGGAAAGCAGGCTTTCTGCTGGGTAAGGAGCCCGATGTGGGGCTCAATCCCAGGACCTGGGATCATGACCAGAGCCGAAGGCAGATGCTTAATGACTGAGCCACCCAGGCACCCCTCTCTTCTTTGTTTTTACTTTGTTTTTATAACCTTTGAAAATATAAATGTCATCCTTAGCAAAAACAGGTTTGGTTTGTTGACCTTAAATGTAAACCAAAAGCCCTCCAGTTTTATCATTTACTATGTCATTCTGCTTCTTGAGAGATTGTAATAGTAATTAAAATTAATTCTGGTGGTATAAGGCATAATGCTGTTTAGCTTATTCATGTGATTATAGATTTTTTAATTCCTTAATATAATTTTAATGCCTTAGATTTCCAAACTCTTAATAAGTAGTAATTAATAGTTTGTGTCCGGGGCGCCTGGGTGGCTCAGAGGTTAAGCCGCTGCCTTCGGCTCAGGTCATGATCTCAGGGTCCTGGGATCAAGTCCCGCATCGGGCTCTCTGCTCAGCAGGGAGCCTGCTTCCTCCTCTCTCTCTCTCTGCCTGCCTCTCTGCCTACTTGTGATTTCTCTCTGTGAAATAAATAAATAAAATCTTTAAAAAAAAAAAAAAAATAGTTTGTGTCCTGGAAAAGCATAGGGGTCACAGTGATGCTTTCAGTAATAAAAAGTGAATTGGCAAGACTCAGCCCAAGGCAGTGGGTAGATGAACTGGCTTTCATAATATAACAAGATTGTTAATAAATTTGTCTGAACAATAGTAACAGTAGTGCAATTAATGATAGGAGAAAACAAATAATTCTTAAAAAAAAAACAAAAACAAAAAACGGGCACCTGGGTGGCTCAGTCGTTAAGCATCTGCCTTTGTCTCAGGTCATGATCCCAGGGTCTTATGATCAAGTCCCTGCTCAGCTGGAAGCCTGCTTCTCCCTTTCCCATTCCCCCTGTTCGTGTTCCTTCTCTTGCTGTCTGTCTCTCTGGCAAATAAATTGAATGTTTTTAGAAAAAAAATCATTCATTAGATGAACTAATGAGAATATTATTATTTTTTAGAGAATTAGTTAAAGATGATTATAATGAAACTGTTCACAAAAAGACAGAAGTTGTAATTACATTGGATTTCTGCATCAGAAACATTGAAAAAACTGTGAAAGTGTGAGTAGATGACCTCCATACTAATACTGGTTAAAATGTTAAATATTGTCCCATTTCTCTTTCATTTATTTAGTTATCCTTGGCATTATACAGTATGCTCTGCAAATATTTGTATTAAGATACAACCTTAGATTAAGTTAATTCCTTGCAAAGACAAAATTGAGTCTTCTCGGTAAGAAAAGAACATTGGTGACATTTTCTCCTACCCTTTGCAAAGGAAAAGGTAATCTGACATAGAAATGTCTCATTTTTTAACCTTGCAAAAGCAGCCACTCTGAATAGGAAAATACAAAAACTGCAGTTAACAAAGGAAGTGGTAAGGGGTGTTCTAGAACTGTGTTTTGTTAGGATTTACAGAATTTGGGGGTTACTTTTAGTTTACTAGTACTTATTAATTTATCTTATCCCTGAGACTGTTTTTTGAAACAGAATATTTTAAGATTTTCCTGGGCTGTATTATTTATATTGCAGAGGAAATATAATAAATGAAATCAGTGTGTACTATTGACCGCCATTCTGCAGTCTAGTATTTTGACTGTTTTCTTGGCATAAGACTGTTGGAAATTCCTTCTTTACAGAGACATCAACTTTTTCTGGAATCTTTGCTTGTAGGCTTTGCATTTAATATTTTATTCTCAAATAGTTGTCATAAAAACTCAGATACAATTTATAAAACATCTTTTAAAATATATGTATTCATTATGCTAATTTTTCCATAATTGTTGTTTATACAGTTATGAAAAGTTGATGAAGATCAACCTAGAAGCAGCAGAATTAGGTGAAATTTCAGACATACACACCAAATTGTTGAGAGTAAGTATTTACAAAATTATGACAGTCATTGGTTTGCTATGCTAATGGTTAACTATGCTAATGGTTCTATTTGACTTATGCAACAACTCTATGAGATACAGAGTATTAACCATATTTTACAGGTAAAGAACCAAGCTTAATTGAATGATGGAAAGTATTTTCCATGTTTTTTTAAGAAAGGATATTTAGAGTAAGAAATGCTTTATAAGATGTATTAATACGGGACGCCTGGGTGGCTCAGTTGGTTAAGCGGCTGCCTTCGGCTCAGGTCATGATCCCAGTGTCCTGGGATCGAGTCCCACATCGGGCTCCTAGCTTGGCAGGAAGCCTGCTTCTCCCTCTCTCTCTGCCTCTGCTGCCACTCTGTCTGCCTGTGTTCACTCTCTCTGACAAATAAATAAATAAAATCTTTAAAAAAAAAAAAAGATGTATTAATACTAGTTAATCTCTTATTTTATTATCATGTGATACTCTGTAGAAAATCAAACCAAGAAACTGTCCTTGCATTTAAAAATAAAAATAGGGGCACCTGGGTGGCTCAGTGGGTTAAGCAGCTGCCTTCGGCTCGGGTTGTGATCCCAGGGTCCTGGGATTGAGCCCCGAATCGGGCTCTCTGCTCAGCAGGGAGCCTGCTTCCTCCTCTCTCTCTGCCTGCCTCTCTGCCTGCTTGTCATCTCTCTCTCTCTGTCAAATAAATAAATAATCTTATGAATAAATAAAAATAATTTTTTTTTGCTTTTAATCGCCATAATCTACAAAAAAAAATATGATTCAGACTGTAGACTCCATTGGCAGTGTATCATTTCTGTATTTTGCTAATCTGGATCTGAACCCACTGGTTTTATTTAGCTTTCCAGTTCTCAGGGAACAATAGAAACCAGTCTTCAGGATATCGAAAGCAAATTATCTCCAGGTGGATTGCTGGCAGATACATGGGCCCATCAAGAAGGCACTCATCCAAAAGATAGACAGTAGGTTATATAATTTTATGGGTAGTGTCTGCTCTTATTATTAAATGTCCTTTTTCACATTGACTCAATTAATTTATTTGGATTTTTTTTTCCTTATATAGTGTAGAAAAGCTACAAGTCCTGCTAAATTGCATCACAGAGATTTACTATCAGTTCAAAAAAGACAAAGCAGAACGTAGTAAGTAAAATTTTTATTAATCTAATGAATCAGCTCTACTAGTTGTAATTCAGGTGAATTAATTTGGTATATTTATAAGGGTGGATCCTTATTTCAGAGAATTGATTCTGTTGGGAAGGAGGTTGAATATACTAAAAATTATTCTTAAAACCAATGTTTTTTGAGTATTTTTAATTAAGGGTTCTGAACTCTAAAATCTCTAGAGAACAGTCATGTAACAAAAGGGAACGAGATTGGAGGAGGAGGAGAAGAGAGGAGATACCCATATGAAGGGGAGAGTCACTACTCAGATTCATGAAATTCATTGCACCAAAATCTTCCTATCCTTAAGAGAGCTGGAAATACAGATTTTGTTAGAATATCCTGTGGATACCTGGCTGGCTCAGTCAGTGGAGCAAGCAACTCTTTATCTCGGGGTCATAGGTTTGAACCCCACATTGGTTGTAGAGATCACTTAAATAAATAAATAAATCTTTAAAAGAAAGAAATATTTGATTTTTTTTAAATGTTGGCAGTTAATTTTTTTTTTATGTTAACACTGTAGAGATCAATTAAAAATGTTTGAAGCTATATATCTAACCCATGGGTTGTAAATTTGTGTCATCTACTCTAAACTCAGCTTTTTCGAAGTCATACTCTCAAAAGAAAAAGAAGTGTGCATGATTTTGTGATTCTATATTTGCAGAAGTGATATTTCTTATTTTTAGGATTAGCTTACAATGAAGAACAGATCCACAAATTCGATAAGTAAGTGTCCTTATCATGTTTAATAATTATTTCTGGTTATGTAATTAATGCAGTTCCTCTTAAAAGTTGAAATTAATTCAGATAAAAAGTACATTTTTAATCTTGGCTTTACAGAATTGTTACTTTGTGTGCACATATTTGAGGCCCACTTTGTCTGGTTGAGAGGTTAAGGAAAAGGGAGAATGATGTAGAAGGGAATCTTCTACATCATGTGCTTTGATTGCAGAAGGATAGAGAATAGAGAACATAGGCAAGGACAGAATTAACCACTTTCTTAACATTAACTTCATTAAATAAATATTTTCTGACCATTCTCCATCATGAACCTTCTCTTTCACGTCTTGCTGCTATAATGCCTATCTTAGAAACCTTTGGCATTCTACTATCCATATTCTAAAGCCAGAATAGTCATTATTAGGAAACATAAATTTTATGTATTTAAAAAGTTTTTAATATTGGCAGTAGAAACCATCACATTGGTTTAAGCATGTGATTATTTCTAAATTATAGGCAAAAACTGTATTACCATGCAACAAAAGCTATGACCCACTTTACAGACGAATGTGTTAAAAAATATGAAGCATTTTTGGATAAGTCAGAAGAATGGATGAGGTAAGGAACTTTAGTGGCTGACTGTGCAAAGTACAATTCAGTGTACATTGTATATTGTAAGTAAGATAGTATTTCATTAGACTGCTTACTAATTGATTCTTTTTGGTTTTTAGAAAGATGCTTCATCTTAGGAAACAGTTATTATCCCTAACTAATCAGTGTTTTGATATTGAAGAAGAAGTATCAAAGTATCAAGACTATACAAATGAGGTATAACTATCAAAAGTGTCCAGAAAAAAAATCTTTTTCCTATTAGGAAAAAATACATTTCTTCTCAGCTTATATTTGAAATGATTGAAAAGAGAGAAATACGATTTAATATGCCTTATATTCAGTTCTGTTTGCCCATTTGTAATATGTGTTTTGAACCAAATTTTCAGAACTTAGGTATTTTACACTTAAAAGCATCTGATAAAATAAAAAATTTAAAAATTATTTTTAAAAGCATCTGATAGACCATTCTTTTTAATCATCTATGAAAATAACCTTTTTTAAAGTGGTGGTTTAAGTACTGTATCATTCACAGATTTGATATTAAAATTTAAAGCTATAAGGGCTTACTAAATTGTGTAACATTTGGGGCACCTGGGTGGCTCCAGTTAGTTAATAACCATCTACCTTCAGCTCCGGTCCTGATCCCATGGTCTTGGGATCTCAGCAGGGAGCCTACTTCTCCCTCTCCCTTTGTCTCTGGGCTTGCCATTCCCCCTGCTTGTGCTCTCTCTCTGTCAGATAAATAAATCAAATCTTTAAAAAAACAAAAGCAAAAAAAGGTGTAACCTTTAATGTAAGATCTGTAGTTTATACTTTGTTCAGTGATTGATGTAGGTATTTTTGATGTTTCAGTTACAAGAAACTTTGCCCCAGAAAATGTTTGCAGCCTCCAGTGGAATCAAACATACCATGACCCCAATTTATCCATGTTCTAATACATTAGTGGAAATGACTCTTGGGTAAGAGATTTATTATTTGGTAACTATGATGTTTTCATTCATTTTTATTTCAGTTTGCAATCTTGCTCTTTTATTTTGAAATTTTTGGTATTTGTTGTGAATAAATTTGTTAATGGTATTTAATGGCTTAGTCCAATCTAGAGTACTAAAACATATTAATAGAATTCTAAAACATTTGCATACTTTCTTGAGCAGAGACATTGATACTTGTTTTGTTTGTATAGTATGAAGAAATTAAAGGAAGAAATGGAAGGGGTGGTTAAAGAACTTGCTGAAAATAATCATATCTTAGAAAGGTAAGTAATGCAAATATTAACTCTGCCCTGTGATTTTATATGCAGTAGAATACATATAGATCTATATTTGTACCTGTCTGTCTTCCTGTATCATTAGGTTAAAGTAGTGGGGAAAGGATATAAAGTCAGAACCCTTTTGTTTTGTGATTTCCATGGTGCCTTTTAATGTGTTTGGGGTGGCTTAAATAAAGACAAGTCAACTGTGATTGATTCCATTATATAGTAGCACTGGTTAATAGAATTATTTGCTAATTTGAATCCATTTGTGAAACTGAAAATCTTTTGCACATTATTTTTCATACATCTTCTCATTAGAATTATAATTTATTGGGGTTCCTGGGTGGCTCAGTGGGTTAAGCATACCACCCGATTTGGGCTCAGGTCATGATCTCAGGTTCAGGAGATTGAGCCCTGCCTTGGACTCTGTGCTTGGCAGGGAATATGCTTGAAGATTTCTCTCCCCCTGCTGGTCCCCATGCTTGTTCACTCTTTAAATAAACAAATTTAGAATCATTATTTTTAAAATATTTATTTGAGAGAGCGCACATGCACCAAGTGAGAGGCGGGCAAAATGAGAGGGAGAGAGAGAATCTCAAGCAGATGCCCTGGTGAGCTCAGAGCCTGAGGCGGGGCTTGATCCCCCAAACCTGAGATCATGACCTGAGCCAAAATCAAGAGACCGAGGCTTAATCGACTAAGCCACTCAGGCACCCCAAATGTTACTTTTTTTTTTTTTTAATGTGACCCATTTTTAATGTATGCTGATTTAGTTGGTTAAAACTGATACCTTGTTTTAATTTGCATTTCTTTGGTTAATAGTGATATGAAAGCATCTTTTTATGTTTTATTCAGATTTGTGTGTGTGAATTGCCTTTTGGTTTTAAAATCTATTTTTCTGTTGGTTTATAGCAATTACATAGTAATTATCTAAACTTTTTATAGTACCCAACTTAGTTTTTTCACAACTTGAGCTAAATATCAGCAAGAAAAGACTATTAAGATATGCTTTCACAAACTTACATTGAATCTCTTCTGCCTTGTGACGTAAAATCCCACTTATTAAAATGTGTCCCATAAGTCACTTTCCCCTGTCTTATTTGCAAATTTATTTGACAATATATGTGTGATATAACATGGCATTGTCACAGCTTAAATGTCAAATGACCGCTTACGGATTTTTGCCAGAGCTAATAATGGACTCCAGGTCTTGACCACTGTCTCCATGTGGCTGTCTCATTATCACTTCATTTCTTTTGTATCTAAAATCACATCATACCACCCTTCCCAACTTAGTTTCCCCTCCAATTTCCTCAGTCTCTTCAGTGGAGCCACCTTTTTCCTGATCCCTTGAACATAGGTTATTTTAGATACTAACCCTTTTGCTGCCTTTCATCAAGTTTAGTGATCTTCCTTGAGAATGTTTCCATTTTCCCCCTCTTGACCTCATCAAACCTCCTTCCTCTAGATTATCACCTAGGAGCTGTCGTGATAACCTACCACCTATCTTCCTAAGACTAGGCTTTTCCCATCTGTCATGGCTATTATAGCCAAAACAATCTTCCCAAACACTATCTACTGACATACTCCTTCAGCTCAGAAATTTCTAAACTCCTGTTACCTAAAAGGTCAAATCTAAATTCACACTTGAATTCAAAGAATAGAATACTCTGGCCCAGCTCATTCACTCAACTTTACTTCCTGCTGGCCCCTGAAATAACTCTAGAACAGCAAAGTTGCATTCCTTACTCTCCGTTGAGATGTCACACTTACTCCCAACTTCTTACCTTTGGTTTTCTAAATCCCACCCCACCAAAAAAAATTTACCCAGTTTTTCCTAATACTTCCTAGATCACATCCCTCATCCTTTTCTCTTAAGAAGTCCTCCCATTGATTTGAGATTCCATATTAAAACCTAACCCATTTTCTGGATTAGATTCCTGGGTGGCTCAGTTGGTTAAGCACCTACCATTGAGGGACGCCTGGTTGGCTCATTGGGTTGAGCCTCTGCCTTCAGCTCAGATCATGATTTCAGGGTCCTGGGATTGAGCTCCACATCGGGCTCTTTGCTCAGCAGGGAGCCCGCTTCCCCCACTTCTCTTTCTTCCTGCCTCTCTGCCTACTTGTGATCAAATAAATAAATAAAATCTTAAAAAAAAAAAAAAAAGTATCTACCATTGACTCAGGTCATGATCTGGGATGGGTCTGAGATCAAGTCCTACATTGGCTCCCTGCTCAGTATGGAGCCTGCTTCTCCCTCTCCCTCTGCTCCTCCCCCTGTTTGTGTGCTTGCTCTCTCTCTCTCTCTGTCAAATAAATAAATAAATATCTTTATTATTTTTTAAAGTCCTTCCAAGCCACTGATTGGGTTTTTTTTTTCACATATTTATAATAATACCACTGTGTTTCAGTAAGAAATAGAGCAAATTATAGTTGCTTAAACTCTTTAATAGCTTACTCATGTGAAAAGTCTCCTATATTCTTCTTTAAAGTGTTAGGGCCAAATAAAGGAATCATCTAATTTCCTTTTTTCTTTTGTGTTTTAGGTTTGGCTCTTTAACCATGGATGGCGGCCTTCGCAATGTTGACTGTCTTTAGCTTTCTGGGAAGTTTGAGAACAGCTTTAGTTTGCACAAGAAAATAATGCTGGGGCATTAAATGAATGCCTCTGTAAATGGTCTCTTATTTCTACAATTCAGTATTTGATGTGGTCATGTAAATATGTACAATATTGTAAATACGTAAAAAAAGATATAAATTTTTGGCTGCTGTTAAGATGTAATTTTACCTTTTAACATTTATAATTAAATGAGGATATTTGACCTCAGTGAGCTCTAGAAGAAAGCCATGACTGATATGTTGAAATACTGATCCTCTACTCTTCTGAGTAAGGCTGAGTTCTACATCTCTGACTGCCTACTGGAAACATTTTTTAAGTGGAACCAGACTTGTCATCCTTACAGATCAGAAATGACTGATAATTGACTTGCTTACAAGTGATAGTATGGAGAAGTGGCTTCTTTGGGTGAGGAGCCGAACTGAACCACTGTTTTACTAGGATCACAATTTTGGGGGAAGGGTAAAGTGACATTTCATTTTACAAGGTACCCAGAACCCAGTTATCGTCACATGTGTTTAATTTCAGATAAATTATTGAGCAGAATTTTTAAAGTGATTTAATTATTAAAAACTGTTCATTTATTTTGGCCATAAGTGTGTAACTGTCATAAGAATTTTAGGATTATTTCCACTGTTTGAAGCTGTACATTTTTTGTTTAATTTCTGCTTACTCCATCATGAAAAAATATCAATAAATTTCTCAATTTTAATGTAAAAGTTTGTATTTTTCTGTGTTATAGCAGTTTGAGAAACAAAAGTTGTCTTTTGAAAGAAATATCTGTGGTGATGGTAAATCATTCTCAGACTACTGGATACAAGGACAGTTTTGTTTCTCTTCTAAATCTGATTCTAGTTTAGTGTAAGTTCTACAATAAATTTATGCTATCCAAATCCAAAGGGAACATTCTCTTTGAAACATCTATCGAGAGTCGTATATTAAAGGATGGACTCAGCAAGAAGTTATTTCATCCAACAAGGTTGTGGTTCTGATTTCGGTCTTGGTTTCTGACTTACCAGATTATTGAAGTGTGATTATGCACAACCTGCATATCATAAAGATAGCATGTCCCAAAGAGTAAATAAATTTGAGTAACATGAACATTGGGAAACTGAAAATGGATTAGGTTTTGTTTTCTTTTTTTTTTTCCTAAAGATATTATTTATTTATTTATTTGACAGAGAGAGACCGGGAGAGAGGGAACACAAGCAGAGGGAGTGAGAGAGGGGGAAGCAGGCTTCCCACTGAGCAAGGAGCCCAACACGGGGCTACATCCCAAGAACCTGGGATCATGACCTGAGCCAAAGGTAGACGTTAACAGCTGAGCCACCCAGCTGCCCCTGAAAATGGATTAGGTTTTAATTTGAAATCTCAAATCAATGTATTATTGTAGTAGAGAATTTTTAAGTATCACCTATACATACTGTAGAAATACATGCATGGGGCACCTGGGTGACTCAGTCGGTTTAGCAACTGTCTTCAGCTCAGGTCACAGTCCTGGAGTCCAGGGACTGAGTCCCACATCAGGCTCCTGGCTCAGCAGGGAGTCTGCTGCTCCCTCTGACCCTCCCCTGTCTTGTGCTCTCTCTCTCTCTCTCTCTCTCTCTCTCCATCTCAAATAAATAATAAAATCTTAAAAAAAAAAAAGAAAAGAAAGAAATATGTGGGTGAATGGTCCCTGTCAAGAATACCTGTTAAGAATACCTGTTTAGGGGCGCCTGGGTGGCTCAGAGGGTTAAGCCTCTGCCTTCGGCTCAGGTCATGATCTCAGGGTCCTGGGATCGAGCCCCGCATCAGGCTCTCTGCTCAGCGGTGAGCCTGCTTCCCCCCACTCTTTCTGCCTGCCTCTCTGCCTACTTGTGATCTCTGTCTGTCAAATAAATAAAATCTTTAAAAAAAAAAAAAAAAGAATACCTGTTTAGTCTGAGAGTTTCTGGAGTGAGGGGATGTTTGTTTAATTCCTCTTGATTGTAATTTTCCATTGGACTATCTAACATGTATGTATTTGATTGTATAATTTAAATGTTCATGTCACTGAACATTAGGTAAAATTTTACTTTTATTATGGGATCAGTTCACATATTTGCAGATTAGTTTTCAACACCTCTAGAAAGATTACCAATAAATAAACCCATGCTGTGGGGATTGAATTTTTATGAGTTGTATTGACAAGAACAAATCCATTCCACGTGAATATCAGTTAAGATTTAATGTTTTAGGGGCACCAGAGTGGCTCAGTGGGTTAAAGCCTCTGCCTTCGGCTCAGGTCATGATCCCAGGGTCCTGGGATCAAGCCCCGCATCAGGCTCTCTGATTGGCAGGAAGCATTGTTACCTTCCTCTCGTTGCCTACCTCTCTGCCTACTTGTGGTCTCTGTCCGTCAAATAAATAAATAAAATCTTTAAAAAAAAAAAAAAGATGTAATGTTTTATTCCCCATAACAGCAACATGGAAACCAGGCATTCTTGCTTTTTTATTTATTTATTTGTTTATTTGACAGAGAGAAACACAAGCAGGGGGAATGACAGAGAGAGAGAGAGAGGGAGAAGCAGGCCTCCTGCTCTCAATCCCAGGCCCCTGGAATCATGACCTGAGCCGAAGGCAGATGCTTAACGGACTGAGCCCTCCAGGCATCCCTAGTATTCTTGCTTTTAAATTTTACCTTCAAAAATACAATCCTCATTCAGAACATTTCAAGTTAATGAATACATGGTGATACATACTAGTGTGCTTACCTAATAATAACCCAATAGGCTATATCAGTTTAGTAGCCTTTTTTTCAATATTGTGATATATTTTCAAAAGGTAGGGATTAATGATATAAAAATGGTATATACTTAGTGGATTTAACTCTTTACATAAGCTATAGTTCTAACAGCAGAAGAAATAAAAACTCAAGTGAACATAAAGCATATGGGAAAAAAACAATCTTTTTGAGTAAATAAAAAAGGAATTAGAGGTTATGGAAGAAAGGTGAAAAATAATCCCATAATATCTTCTGAAGTTCCAGGTTCTATGGTTTTGGAAATGACCAAATACTATATGATTGCCTTACAGACCTCTACACTTTGTCAAGCAGGGTGATTCTTCTTAGATGTGAAAGATCTTCTCAAAATATTTACTCTAGAATATATTTATCCATAAATTATCCAGAAAGGAATTATAATAAACTTGGGTTTATCTTGCTTTCCAGTTATTTTTTGAGCAGTAATTTCACTTTTATGGTGTTCTGTGCTAAAAATAAGAGGTAAGTTGTTGGGAATTAAGAAAGTCACTATTGGGGGTGCCTGGGTAGCTCAGGTTAAGCGTGTGCCTTCGGCTCAGGTGCTGAGCCCTGCCTTGGACTCAGGAGCCTGCTTCTTTTCTCTCCCTCTGCCTACTGCTCTGCCTGCTTGTGCTCTCTATCTCTCTGTCAAATAAATAAATAAAATATTAAAAAACAAAAAACCAGGGCACCTGGGTAGCTCGGTGGGTTAAAGCCTCTGCCTGTGGCTCAGGTCATGATCCCAGGGTCCTAGGATTGAGCCCCACATCTGCTCAGTGGGGAGCCTGCCTCCCCCACTCTCTCTGCCTGACTCTCTGCCTACTTGTGATCTTTATCAAATAAAATCTTTTTAACAAATAAATAATATAAAAATTTAAAAAACCACTATCAGTAGGAATAAGCAATCTCAACTGATATATCAAAAATTTATTCTCCCTTCAGAATCACAGTCACAACCAGGGTAAGCCTACTATTTCTGATTTCACCCCACTCAGAAACGTCTGTTACGTATTGTGCTTTGTCTTTCAGAAGTGCTGTAGGAAATTTACTCCAATGTTTAAAACTCTGAAGTACTGGGGTGCCTGGGTGACTCACTGGGTTAAAGCCTCTGCCTTTGGCTCAGGTCATGATCCCAAGGTCCTGGGATCAAGCCCCAGAGCCCGACATTGCGCTCTCTGCTCGGCAGGGAACCTGCTTCCTACCCACCTCCTCTGCCTGCCTCTCTGCCTACTTACGATCTCTGTCAAATAAATAAAATCTTAAAAAAAAAAAAAAAAAAACTCAGAAGTGCTGAAAATACAAAGTGTTGAAAATATAAGGGAGTTATAACACTATTGTTTTAGCTGGATATATCATTCATGTCCCTTTTTTTTTTAAGATTTTATTTATTTGAGAGAGAGCAAGAGAGAAAGAAGAAGGTATGAGCAGGTTGAGGGGCAGAGCGAGAAGCAGACTCCCTATTGATCAGGGAGCCTGACACGGGACTTGATCCGAGGGTCCTGGGATCATGACCTGAGCTGAGGGCAGACACTTAGGCAACTGAGCCACCCAGGTGCCCCCACATCCCATTTTTAAGAACACTAAAGTTGGGGCTACTGGCTGTCTCAGAAGAGTATGCAACACTTGATCTTAGGGTTGAGTTCGAGCCCTATATTGGGGATAGAGATTACTAAAAATAAATAAATAAACGTAAAGACCTAAGTATCTTCAAAAGTCTTACACTGTTGTTTTATTTGGACTTCCTCCCCAATTGTCACTTACAGGAAGACTCAAAGTCCAAATCCTAAGGAATACCAAAAATGGAATAGAAAACAAAGATAGCGGTGTGAAAATAAAAACTGGTAATAATACAGTGTGTGTTTTTTAGCATACAAATCAGCATCAAAGATTTAGTGTAGTGTATAAACACACAACTCAGATACTACATCAGGATGTTGAGGGACTAAGCAAGCTATCCTAAGTTTCTTTTGACAAAAAGCACAAGGACTAGTGGTTAAACATAGCTTCAGGTGGGATGATCAGAACCTCAGCCGCAGTTGTTTAGTAGAGAGCTAAACATTGGTGTCTGCTGAAATAGTACACAATAATGTTAAAGGTCTAGAAAAATATTCAGCTAAGGGTCAAATTCCAAAACGGAATCTTAGCAAGAATCTTTGTTCTTTTACACATTTCTTGGCTTCTAAGAATCAAATTTTTTTTCCAGGATAAATTCTTGACAGAGTTTAAAACACATATGATGTTTTCACTGGAAAAGTTTTCAGTTTGTACAATATAAAACATTTTAAATTTGTACAAAACAACTGCACTCAAGGCTATGGCTTTGGGAGGCAGCTTGTTAATCACCAAGTCCTACAAATTGCATTGAAATTCTGCTGGATGCTGAACTTTAGTGGATACTGGTAACTTTGCTCCTCCATTGAAAGTAACTGTGTTTTTTTTGAAAGGGGGAGGGGCGGTCTAGCTTAAAAATTATCAAGTGTTATAATAGGTTAGAGTTTCTGAAGCTTAAAACGCTTTCTTTAGAAAGAACATCTATTAATACAGTTTCTAAGTTATGAGGGCTAAGGTCTAAAGGACAAACCAAAGGAATGACAGGGGAAGGGGATTTAGGGCTAACAGGTGGTCCCCAGACATATTGGCTGGAAGAGAGTTCACAGCTAAAGTGTCATATGTGGGTGTTACTGTGCTTTCCTCATCCATATTTTCTGTAGGGAGTCATTCTGGAACATTCATAGTTTTAGCTATGGCCATTAGAAGTGACTTCAACAGGACCTTCAGAAGAATAGCCCATCTCTTTTACTGGTTCCCCAAATCACTGACCTGCTCAAAGAATCGGAAATCCAAGTTGGTGTGGAGCCAAGGTAGAGGTAAGTTATCTCAAGCTAATTCTTCATTTCAGATACTTTTTTTTTCCTCCCTCAAGTATGGAGAAAAAATAAAGCTCGTAAGGCATTATTTAAAATGACTGGGGAGGGGCGCCTGGGTGGCTCAGTGGGTTAAAGCCTCTGCCTTCGGCTCCAGTCATGATCCCAGAGTCCTGGGATCGAGCCCTGCATCAGGCTCCCTGCTCAGCGGGGAGCCTGCTTCCTTCTCCCTCTCTGCCTGCCTCTCTGCCTACTTGTGATCTCTGTCAAATGAATAAATAAAATCTTTAAAAAATAATAAAATAAAATGACTGAGGAAAAACTGAGAAAATGAAAGCAATTTGAAGGTGAGATATTAAAAGCCATGAGCATTTCTGTAATCCAAATTTTATGCTTCGTAGTCATTTAGGTTCAAAGTTTTCTAGAGAAAGATGGAGAATCTTTAGCTTTAAAAAAATAGCTTTTATTTTCAATGAGCCTTAATTTGCTTATACAATTAAAATACCTCAGAACACATGGAAAAGAACTAATGACAGTAAGTTTCTCCTCCTAGAAAACTAAAAAGGTCAATGGACCTTATATATCTTTGGTTGGGGTCAGTTTATGCAGCATATTTTAGTTGGGATTTTTGTTTTGTTTTGGGGGCGGTTCAGTCAGGTATTGATGTGGGATTTTTAAACACTTTAAATACACTACCACATAAAGCTGTGCATTTTCTACCTACTCCTGCCTGATGGGAGTGTAGAAGAGTCAGAGGAGGGGCGAATGGATGGAGTAAATGCAAGGCAGGTGTCTGGAGCGCCTCCTGCAGGAGGAGGTTGGGTATAGCACCTCGAGCAAGGTGAGCAAATTCTCTTTATAATCCCGCCTGAAGCGGGATTAAAATTATAGTCGTGTGTTTTTGACACCCATACAGGTATGCGTTTTATGTAAGTGCTTAATGTTTTCCCCTTGTCTGGTAGATTATCAAACATCATCTGATGATATGATAGATGATCCAAAACCAGATCCTCTCCTGCCCCCCTGCAAAGTAAGCTCTAGGGCCAGTGTGAGGCTTGAACTCACATCCCCTAAATCAAGAGTCACATGCTCTACCAACTGAGCCAGCCAGGTGCCCCCAGATCCTCTTTTATTTATGGGACTCCTGGGTGGCTCAATTGGTTGGACAACTGCCTTTGGCTCAGGTCATAATCCCAGAGTCTTAGAATGGAGTCCCGCATCAGGCTCCCAGCTCCATGGGGAGTCTTCTCCTCCCTCATGCTCTCTCTCACTGTCTCTCTCTCAAATAAATAAAATCTTTTTAAAAAAACATTCTAAAACAGAAATGACTGTGATCTATAAACACTAAGGAAGATATCTGATAAAGAAATCTACAAAATGTGAGGCCTAGTATAATTCAAGCATCTATTCCTTTAATATTTTATTTTATGCTTTTTTCACTGTCAAAATATGGGGAATTTAGGTTTCAAAGTTCCTCTGTTCATATATATCATCTTTCAGATACGGAATAGCATAATTCGGATGTCAGAAGCCCCAAGAGAATGTAGAAAAACCATCTTCTCTAATCCCTTTCATTTTATTTTTTAAATTTTCTTTATTGTAAGTGATCTCTACACCAAACATGAGACTCAAACTCAAAACCCTGAGATCAAAAATCACATGCTCTTCTTTTTTTTTTTTTTAAGATTTTATTTATTTATTTGACAGACAGAGATCACAAGTAGGCAGAGAAGCAGGCAGAGAGAGAGAAAGAGAGGGAAGCAGGCTTCCTGCGGAGCAGGGAGCCCGATGCGGGGCTCGATCCCAGGACCCTGAGATCATGACCCGAGCCGAAGGCAGCAGCCCAAACCACTGACCCACCCAGGCGCCCCATCACATGCTCTTCTGACCAAGCCAACCACACACCCCTCCAGTGGTTTCATTTTAAAGATGAGTAAATTGCCTCCAAACGGTTAAATAATGTAGCCTTCCAAAACAATTACATGGAAGGAAACAGAAGTTTATCCTACACTGTGATTGTTGATCCAGTGCCTTTGTTACGGCACCACAGTGCTAAGTGTGGTGCGTGCACATTGGAGAATGTGAACATATAAACCCTCACAGAATATTTCACACAGAGCCTTCATCAGTGGGGAATCTATCCTTAGAAAGTGTGGTGATTTATTCTTCCAAAGCAGACCTTGCTAGCATTATTAGTTTGGAGATTAATAGCCTGTTTCCAGAAATCTTTTTACTCACAGTATGATAAAATAAAATCTTTTAATAAGATACTACCCCATTCTAAGGAGATTATTTAAATATTTGCCTCACAGGGGCTCCTGGCTGGCTCAGTCGGTTGAGGGTCTACTCTTGATTTTGGGCTCAGGTCATGATCTCAGTGTTCTCAGATAGAGCCCCATATCAGGCTCTGCACTCAGTGGGAAGTCTCCTTGAGGATTCTCTCCCTCTCTCTCAGCCCCTCCCCCTGCTCATTGCTTGCAGGCTGGCTCTCTCTTTCTCTTTTTTTTTTTTCAAAGATTCCATTTATTTATTTGACAGAGAGAGAGATCACAAGTAGGCAGAGAGGCAGGCAGAGAGAGAGGAAGGGAAGCAGGCTCCCTGCTAAGCAGAGAGCCTGACGCAGGGCCCAATTCCAGGACCCCAGGACCATAACCTGAGCCGAAGGCAGAGGCCCCAACCCACTGAGCCGCCCAGGCGCCCCTCTCTTTCTCTTTAAAATAAATAAATGTGTGCTTTACAGAATCCTATCCCCTCAAAAACAAAAACTCTCATCTTGTCTCCAATGTTTAACACAATATTTTGTATAGTAGGCAGTTAACAGCTACTTTTCTCACTGAACTGACTTACAAAGACAGCCATATGGGAACTGAATTGGATGAAATAAGAATGGATTGACTTTTAGAAATCAGCTGATCCCTTGCTCCAGCCTTTCATGTAGATCAAAGCATTGTGGCCACCTACAGAAGAAAGCTCAACATCAGGTCACCTCTTCAGGATTAAACTCCCTCTGTCACTCATCAATATCTTATGGTGTAAAGGTGCCTCAGAAATTTGTCATGGGTTCCTTACATACCTCTATCCCAACCAACCCCACATGAAAACTTAAATGGTCTCAAGGCAGGACCTGTGGTTGATATTTTAATGCTAAGTAAGTACGTGTAACTTTAGCTCTTCTCTATTTCTTCTCTATTTCCCCACCTTAGAAAGTAGTAAGTTGTACCAAAGCATAAGCTAGGAAGACATATACAAAGACAGTCACAAATATGAATTCAGTACAAATTTTAAGCACCTCATTAATCTCTGGTCTTGAAGGGAAAGAATGGGGAGATGTGTATGAGAAAGTCCACATTCAGTGGCCTGGAGCCCTTTCTGATCAAGTCGAGAAGCCTAAGCAATGTGTGAAAACCACAGAGCTCAGAAGCCTGGGCATCTGAAGGGGAGAGCACAGAACTGTGGTGACAGACTTTGCTTCTGCGGCTGAGAGTTCCATGGCTCTGAGCAAGCCGCTGGGATTTCTCATCTGTAAAGTGGAAGGATTGGACTTGATCTGAAAGATTCCTTCCAGCTTTGTAAATGCCAAGACCCTGAGATACAGGAATATAGATAAAGCAGCTGCAGAGTTGCTGAAGAGAGCAGAAAAAGGAGAAGTTTTCTGGAAGTCAAACAGCATGTCCCCATGTCACTCATCCACAGAAACAGGGCTGCATCAGGAATCGTCCATATATCTGAGAACTTACGTGAAATCCTAAGGAGCTTACATATCAAATGCATACAAGCTCTTTTTTGAAACAAACATGAGATCTAGAGTCTCCATACGTAAAGATGAGCCTCAGCCTTTAGGCTCCTACATGTTGAAATTGGCCTTGTTTTGAGATGAGTCTCAGGGAAGGAAGGGTACCAGGGGGCTCTTTCATACCAAAGATCTCCTCTGGTCCTCCCTCTCACCTTTTTGCCCCAGGTTGTAGCAGGCAGCTCAGTGAAATTTGGTGGCTGAATGAAAATCTCTTGCTTCCTATGGGGAGGCAGATGTGAGCACATCTGGAATACCCAGAAAACCACCAGCCTCCCATGGCAAAGAAGACAAAGGGGAGAGCTGCTCACCAGACAGCACCCCATTTGTGCCCAGTGTTCCCTAACATCCTCATGGGCAGCCCTAGAGGAGGAGCCCTAATGAGGACACCGCTCCCGGCTCGCAGGTGAAGAATAGAGAGTAGGCTGTGATCTCCAGGTAGCATTTACCTTCTGCCATCAGTGAGGGAACAGGCGGGCTGACGGACAAGATGACATCACAAAATCTATAAGGCCTATCCTGTACTCGGTGATCTACGAGAATCAAACTCTCTCTGATTCTAAGCGAGGGGAGCAAGCTCAGGACCCGTCTGACACTACTATCACTGTCAAAGGCTGCTCGTCTTCCCTCTGCCTGCCACACCCCCTGCTCACGCGTGCACACGCTCTCTCTCTCGCTCTCTCTGTCTCTCTGACAAATAAAATCTAAAAGAAAGAAAAATATACTGGACAAGGAGACAGAAGACAGGAAAGGGTGTTTCACTGACGGTACCAAAGTCTGATTAGAATTCTCAGACTCAAGAGATAAATAATAAACCCAGCTCTGAAGGGCCTGAGATCATCAGAGTCCAGATGGAGTACAAAATTGATGCCGTCAGAGACAGAGAGGCCTTGAGCAGGTTAAGGCTCTGGGGTCTTAGATATGCGTGTTATTACTGAGGCAGGGGGCCCAGGAGACGCATCCAGGGTCTTGGGCAAATTTCAAAGACCTCCAAATTGTCCTTGTTCATTCACCCTCAGCCTCGTGTAGACAGACCTGTAGACCATACAATAAGGGATTCCTCACACCAGAGCGATCGTGGGATGTCTCCCCAAAGAAATGGTAGGTCGTACAGGACTGGAGCAGGAGAAGGTTGGTGATTAGGGCAAATGGAGATGAAGCAACATTCTGATAGGCACAAAGCAGGGCTATGTGTAGAGGGATCAGTGCTGGGTCTGGAATGTGAAGTGGTCCCAGGCTCCTATGTCCCTGGAAACCACAAAGTGAAGGTGACTGTGGAATATCATGGCAGGAACATCCTTATCTCAAGTTGTGAACCTGGACTGGAAGTTAAAGTTCCCTGGTTGTGTCAAAGTGACTTAGACCTTCTAGGCAGAATTGTGATGTTTCGTTCTTACCGGTCTTATTTCTTATCAGCAAAATTTCCCACGCTGCCTAGCTTGAGGGATTTTTCTGGGGGCATTATGACACGTTATTAATGGCAGTGTGGGAGAAACATTAGCAATTATCTGTTTATCTTCCCAGACTGATGAATCATAGGAGAGAGTTTAACTTTCCCAGTCCAAGCGACTTTGTACTATCTCGTTAGAAATTCTTCCTCTATTTTTCAGTAGTCTCCCAATACAATTTTACATATAATGGAACATTTCAGATAACCTGTCACTTCCACTTTCCACACTTCCCCCAACTCCAGAGCCACTCCCGTTCCCATTTGGATATGTTGCTCAACTCTGGTTGACCCTTTATCACGGGAATTCCCTTGCCGTAGTTCAGGAGTCCTATTTATTGTTTATTTTGTTCACTCCTTCCCTATAGTGGACAACATCTAGTAGCTTTCTGTAACAAGGGCTCATGAAAGGCATTTCATGTTTCATCTTCAGAAATTCCCCAAGGAAGGGCTTTGAAATTGGTCTTTTTAAGATTATTTACTTGGGGGTGCCCGGGTGGCTCATTGAGTTAAGCGTCTCCCTTCAGATCATGTCATGATCCCAAGGTTTTGGGATCGAGTCCCACATCAAGCTCCCTGCTTAGCGAGGGGTCTGCTTGTCCCTCTGCCTGCTGCCCCTGTTCTCTCTCTTTCTCTCTCTCACAAATAGATAAAATCTTTAAAAATAATAGTAGTATTATTTATTTGGGGCGCCTGTGTGGCGCAGTCAGATTTTGGCCGGGATTGTGGTCTCAGGGTGGTGGTCTCAGGGTCGTGAGATCAGGCCCAAGCCTGGCCTTGAACTCAGTGCAGTCTGCTTGGGACTCTCTCTCCCACTCCCGCTACCCTTCACCCCTCCCTTTCACCCCTTCCCCTCCTGGTGCACACAAGTGTTCTCTCTCTCTCTCTCTCTCTCAAATAAATAAATATTTAAGATTATTTATTTAACTAGACACTCACTGGGCCCTTTCAAACTGGAAACACATGTCTTTCAGTTCTGGGAAGATTTCTTGCATTATTTCTTTGAGAATTCCCTACCCTCTGAGTTTTCTATTCTCTTTAAGGTTATCAGCCTCTTAGATTGATCCTCTAGCAGTTTCTCTCCTGGACCACCTCTTTGACTTTTCGTCCTGCATTATCCTAGCAGCTGGTTGTGGGCTCCATGGGGATAGAAACATGTTTTACTCGTTACCCCCAGTCCCTTTCCCAGGACCAAACAAGTTCTGGGAAATTACCTATAAACCTAAGAAACTTTAGAGGGACCAAAATTGCTTATTTTCAGTTTTGGAAGCCTTAGTTATGTAATTACTTAAGAAAAACAGAAATATCAGGAAATAAAGAGACTGAAAAGTAATGAACAATTTATTGTAGCCTCTTCTGACTCATAGCACCTGGGTTGGACTGCTGTTTGCTTTTCATTTATTTTTATTTATTTATTCTTTTCTATTTGAAAGAGATAGAAAACAAGCAGGGGGAGTAGCAGAAGGAGAGGGAGAAGCAGGCTCCCTACTGAGCAGGGACCCCAATGCAGGACTCGATCTGAGGACCCTGAGATCGACACCTGAGCCGAAGACAGACACTTAACCAACTGAGCCACCCAGGCATCCCTGCTGTTTGTTTTTGTGCATGCTGTGAAGAAAGACCTGGTGAAACATTATTTGAGAGGTAGTGGGATGTTAAGCTGGTTAAGAGAGCAGATTTTTTTGTAAGTATGTTACTGAATTATTTTTAACAAAGACCATTGCTGATTATAAAATTAAGTGTTCATCAATTTCATTAAAAGGAACTGAGGGGCATCTGGCTGGCTCAGTCAGTGGAGCATGTGATTCTTTTTTTTTTTTTTTTTTTTTAAGATTTTATTATTTGACAGAGAGAGAAATCACAAGTATGCAGAGAGGCAGGCGGAGAGAGAGGAGGAAGAAGGCTCCCTGCTGAGCAAGAAACCAGATGCGGGGCTCGATCCCAGCACCCTGGGATCATGACCTGAGCTGAAGGCAGAGGCTTAACCCACTGAGCCACCCAGGTGCCCCTGGAGCATGTGATTCTTAATCTTGGGGGTTATAAAATCAAGCTCCACACTGGGTGTAGAGATTACTTAAAAAAAAATTTTTTTTTAGGGGCGCCTGGGTGGCTCAGTGGGTTAAGCCGCTGCCTTCGGCTCAGGTCATGATCTCAGGGTCCTGGGATCGAGTCCCGCATCGGGCTCTCTGCCCGGCAGGGAGCCTGCTTCCCTCTCTCTCTCTCTCTCTCTGCCTGCCTCTCCATCTACTTGTGATTTCTCTCTGTCAAATAAATAAATAAAATCTTTAAAAAAAAAAAATTTTTTTTTAAAGAGTGTATCCATTCATTTGACAGAGAGAGACACAGCAACAGAGGGAACACAAGCAGGGGGAGTGAGAGAGGGAGAGGCAGGCTCCCCTCCGAGCAAGGAGCCCGATGCGGGATTTGATTTCAGGATCCTGGGATCATGACCAGAGCCAAAGGCAGATGCCCAACAACTGAGCCTCCCAGGCATGCCGTCAAAAATAAAATCTTTAGGGGACACCTGGGTGGCTCTGTTGGTTAGGTGGCTGCCTTTGGCTCAGGTCATGGTCCCAGGGTCCTGGGATCGAGCCCCGCATCCGGCCCCTTGCTTGGCGGGAGCCAGCTTCTCTCTCACCCTCTGCCTGCTTGTGCTCTCTCTCTCTGTCGAATAAATAAATAAAATCTTTAAAAAAGAAAATAAATAAAATAAAATATTTAAAAAAAAAAAAAGAAAGAAAGAAAGGAACTCTCAGGATCGTGAGATCGGGCCCAGTGTCAGATTCCCTGCTCAGCACAAAGTCTGCTTGAGTTTCTCTCTCCTCTCCCTCAACCCCACAGCCTCCTCCCCGCACTTTCTCTCTCTCCAAAACAATCAATAAATCTTTTTTTAAAAAAAGGAACTGAAGTCTTACCTATTTTGTAAAGTTGGTCACCAGAAAATTAGTTCTTTTTTCTTTTCTTTCTCTTTTTTCCAGGAAATTAGTTTTAATTTTGTTTGTAGAATGTAGACAAATGTATGTAAAAGTAAGAAACCAAATTTATTAAACAATCTGAAATTCAGACTTATTAATTCAAACTGACTTTGTATAATGCACACAAAAAAAGTGTGAATATACATACGAACACACACACACACACATCCACACATATATAATTATAGGTAGAAAGCTTATATCAGACTTCTAAATATTGCTACTCCTGGGGAGTGAGATTGGAAGTTGAAACAGGGAAAAATGAGGAACTTTTCTTTTTACTCCATATAGGTTTTTTTTTAAATAAGGAGGGAGTTTTTTTAAAGATTAATTGATTTATTTGAGAGAGAGTGCACATGCATATGATGGTGGGGGTGGAGAGAGAGACAAGCAGAGTCCTCCCTGAATGGGGAGGGCTACTCGGGGCTCCATCCCACAGCTCCGAAATCATGACCTGAGCCAACATCAAGAGTTGGATGCTTAACCAACTGAGTCACCCAGGCAACCCTAAAAAAGATTAATTATCCAAAGCTAATGAGAACAAAAAACTAATTAGGAAGTCAAAATCTTTTGCAGGATGGATTTCAATTCAGCACATTCTATGGTTGGCAGCACACTCACTAGTCATTGATGTAGTCCACCATGAAAGATTCTGTGGTCAGTGAGTTTAGAAGCACTACATACCATGATCTCCTTGGGGACACCCAACATAAATTAGCATGTTCAAGTTCTGCAGTAAACTACTTAACTTTATTGAACCACTTTTTCAAAACACTTTTTCATTTCATTTTGGCTTCAGTGTATTTACTTTGTCTTTCTCTCTCCCCTCCCTCCTTGCCTCCCTTCCTTTTTTCTTATGTTTTATTTTTTTTTAATATTTTATTTATTTATTTATTTGACAGAGAGAGAGAGATCACAAGTAGGCAGAGAGGCAGAGAGAGAGAGGAGGAAGCAGGCTCCCTGCTGAGCAGAGAGCCCGATGCGGGACTCGATCCCAGGACCCTGAGATCATGACCTGAGCCGAAGGCAGCAGCTTAACCCACGGAGCCACCCAGGCACCCTCTTCAGTTTTATTTTTATTTAAGTAATCTCTACACCCAACTTGAACTCTTGACTCTGGGATGAAGAGTTGCATGCTCTTCTGACTGAACCAGCCAGGTACCCCTAATGTCTTTTTCTTTCTTTCTTTTTTTTTTTTTTTAAGATTTTATTTACCTGACTGAGAGAGAGAGATCACAAGCAAGCAGAAAGGCAGGCAGAGAGAAGAGGGGGAAGCAGGCTCCCCGCTGAGCAGAGAGCCCGATGCGGGGCTCGATCCCAGGACCCTGGGATCATGACCTGAGCTTAAGGCAGAGGCTTAACCCACTGAGCCACCCAGGCACCCTCCCATTGTCTTTTTCTTAATAGAATACCCAGTAGACACCAAGAACATAGTCAGACTAAAAGGAGATGTGGTGCAGGGTGTGGGTCCTGAAAGATAACAGAAATGGCATAGTGTGACCCAGACACTTCTATCGCCAAACATCATCTAGAGGGAACACATGTTGGAAAATGCTTGCAGATTCTGACTTTTCTTCTGTAACTAGAAGCTTGAAACTCCTACAAGTCACAAGATTGATTCTAAGTGGGTACATGATTTGAAGACCTCTCTCCTGTGTTCTTCACATTATCTTTAAAAATATGTTAGTTCTGGGGCACCTGGGTGGCTCAGTGGGTTAAAGCCTCTGCCTTTGGCTCAGGTCATGATCTCAGGGTCCTGGGATCGAGGCCCGCATCGGGCTCTCTGCTCAGCAGGGAGCCTGCTTCCTCCTCTCTCTCTGCCTGCCTCTCTGCCTACTTGTGATCTTTGTCTGTCAAATAAATAAATAAAATCTTTAAAAAATATATATGTTAGTTCTTAGGCCAGTAGTAATCCGACCAGCATTCACCCGGCAAGAGGGGAGGAAGATTGACTGGAAAGGACCAGGAGAGTTGACGGAAATGTGTTAGAACTTCACTGGGGTAGTGGTTACACAGGTGTGTACCTCAGAACGTGGCCAACTGAACACCTGTGCATTTCCTTGTATGTAAACTCCAGCACAAGAATGTTAACTCAGAAGAGATTTTAGATCAGAGCAGCATTGTGATGAAGAGCGCCGGTGTTAGAACCAAACCGGCTGGGTTCATAATCCCACCCCACCAACTTCCACATGTGACCTTGGTCAAGTTCCTCAGTCTGTCTCTAAAATGGGTAGCGTCATAGTACCTCCCTTGGAGGATTATTTGTGAGGACTGAGTGAGTTAATAGAAATAATATATTTATATCAGAAACTGGCAGAAAAGTACTCAATAGATGTTAGTTTCTACTTCTTGTTATAAGTATATATGGTGCATTTAGAAAAGCTGCTAATTTTTGATCCCTTAAAGAAAAAAAGAAAGTGTGTTGTAGGTTTCCAGACTGGAAGCCTAGATACATGTGTTAAATATGAATGTGGTGTTTCAGTTCTCTGGTGTTCTGTTACTATTCCTGCCAGCTAAAAGAATATTGAGGTCATTACTGAAAAGGGGACACTGGAAAAAAAAAAAAAAGAGAGAGAGAGAGAGAGAAACGAAATAACTGATTGCAATAGGGGTGTTATATAGTTTCTGGAGAGTTTACATTAAAGTCTTAAAATAGATGGATTTCAAACGTCTGTGAGCCCAGCAACAAACGCCAAAATAGACAAGTGGGACTACATCAAAGTAAAAGTTTCTGCACAGCAAACTATTGGTAGAGTAAAAAGGCAGTCTATGGAATGGGAGAAAACGTTTGCACACCATATACTCCATAAGTAGAAAATTTCCAAAATATATAAGGAACTCCTACAACACAATAGCAAAAAAAACCTAATAACCTAGTTTGGGGATGGCCAAAGGATTTGAATAAACATTTCTCCAAAGAAGACATACAGATGGCCAACAGGTACATGTAAAGGAACTTGATATCATTCATCCTCAGGGAAAAGCAAATCAAAACCACAATGAGAGGGGCGCCTGGGTGGCTCAGTGGGTTAAAGCCTCTGCCTACTTGTGATCTCTATCTGTCAAATAAATAAATAAAATATTAAAAAAAAAAAACACAATGAGATACCACCTCCCATATGTTAGGATAGGCATTATCAAAGAGATTAAAAAAAAAAAAAGTGTTGGGGCGCCTGAGTGGCTCAGTGGGTTGTTAAGCCTTCGGCTCTGGTCATGATCTCAGGGTCCTGGGATCGAGTCCCACATCGGGCTCTCTGCTCAGCGGGGAGCCTGCTTCCCCCACTTCTCTGGCTGCCTCTCTGCCTACCTGTGATCTATCAAATAAATAAAATCTTTAATTAAAAAAAAAAAACAAGTGTCGGTGAGGGTGTGGAGAAATTGGAATCCTTATACTCGATTGGGGACACAACAAGACCACATAGAAAACAGTAGGAATGGGTGCCTGGGTGGCTCAGGCAACTGAGCCTCCATCTGACTCTTGGTTTGGGTTCAGGTCATGATCTCAGGGTCGAGTGCCACATCAGGCTCCACAGTCAGTGGGGAGTCTGCTGGAGATTCTCTCCTTCTGTGCTTCCTCCCCACCCCTGCACTCACACACACTCTCTCTCTTTCTGTCTCAAATAAATAAATCCTTACCCCCCCCCAAAAATAGGAAAATAGTATGGAGGTTTCTCAAAAAGTTAAAATAGAACTAACATATGTTGTAGCATCCCAAGTCTCAGTATTTATCCCCTCCAAAAGTGAAATCAGGATCTCAAAGAGATTTTGACACTCCCCCAGTCATTACAGAACTATTCACAACAGCCAAGATATGGAAACAACTCAAATGTCCACTGACAGATGAATGGGTAAAAAACACATGTGGTATATACATAGGATGGAATATTATCTAGCCTTTAAAAAGAAGGAATGGCAATATGTAACAATGTGGATGAATCTTAAGTATATTGTACTAAGTGAAATAAACCAGTCACAGAAGGATAACTAATTCATGATTCCATTTCTGTGAGGTATCTAAAATAGTCAAACTCATAGAAGCAAAGAACAGAATGATGGTTGCCAGGAGCTTGGAAGAGAGAAAAGGAGGAATTGCTAGTCGATGAGCATAAAATTTCAGTTATGCAAGATGAATAAATTCTAGACATCTGCTGTACATTGTCCCTATAGAAAATAATCTTGTACACTTAAAATCTATTAAGAGGATAGATCTCATGTTAAATGTTTTTACTTACCACAATAAGCAAAAAATTTTTAGGTTTACTTATTAAGTAATTGACCCCAACATGGGGCTTGAACTCACAAGCCCAATATCAAGAGTCACATGCTTTCCTGACTGAGCCAGCCAAGCACACCTAAACAAAAATTTTTAATGTATTATTTAAGGTTTTATTTATTTATCTGAGAGAAAGAGAGAACACACAGGCAATGGGAGGAACAGACAGAGGGAGAGGGATAAGCAGCCTCGACAGGGATCATGGAGCCTGACACAGGGCTCAGTGCCAGGACTCGGAGATCATGACTGGAGCTGAAACCCAAAGTCAGATGCTCAACTGACTGATTCACCCGGGAACCCTCCAAAAAAGTTTTTAAGATTTATTTACTGGGATGCCTGGGTGGCAGTTAAGAATCTGCCTTCAGCTCAGGTCATGATCCCAGGGTCCTGGGATTGAGAGCCCTGGGTCAGGCTCCCTGCTCAGTGGGGAGCCTGCTTCTCCCTCTTCCTCTGCCTCTCCCCCCACTGGTGCTCTCCCTTGCTCCCTCTGGAGGGGCAGAGGGAGAGAGAAAGAAAGTAAATCTTCAAGCACAGTCCATGCTGAGCCGGGAGCCCAACTAGGGGCCCTGAGATCATGACCTGAGTCGAAACCAAGAGCTGGTGCCCAACTGACTATACCACCCAGCCACCCTATAAAAATGTTTTTAATGTTTTAAGAGCCCAAAGGAGCTAGAGTCAGCCATTCTTTAGAATAAGTGGAGGTGCTGTAAACTGACTAAATTTAGGGCTCCCAGTTGTAGCTTGCTGATGAAAGAAGTCCATCCACAAATAGGGAGCAGGTGAGTGGCCTGAGCCACATTTATGGCATTCAGCTAGAAATGGCTTTCAGGGTCATCGGTGGAAGTGTGTGGATCTCCCCAGTTATGGCTCGAAATGGTGCAGAGACTTAGCCTCCCACCTCACCCAAGAACTGGACCCAGTAGCACATCCTTGTTGTCTCCAATGTTCGGGACCAGCCCCCACCTTCCATTCTCCGCCGTCATGCTCAACCACACCCTGTGCCGGCTGTGCCACTCAGACAGGCAGGAGATGACAGACAGGGAGTTGAGGAATGCTCTTTGAGAGAGAAATCCGTCCCCCACTGCTTGGACAGAGTCAGGAAACCAACATCCCTCCTGTGCGGCTAAGAGTGGGATCCTGATCAGATGATAACATTTCTGGCTTTTTCCCACCTCCCCACTGGCCCACAACTGCCCTTGATCTGTCCTCAGTGTCAGAGGCCTGTACTGAGAAGACAAAGACTCTGAAACTACGTACATCTTCCTAGGCCAAAATTAAAGTCAGAGAAGTCTTAATTTTGAAAGTCCTCACCTGGTAAAGTCATGCAGGCAAATTACATGTGGGTCCTAGAACATGCACAAAGGAAGAAAGGATCATGTCCATGGGCATTGGGATGGTAGGTAATAGTTTTCTTCCCTCCATGTGCCTTATATGGTTCTGTTTTCCAAAGTTTCATCATGGTCATTGCCATTTTTGGCATGATGACTCTGTGCCCTTGGCCTCTGCTGCAACACTGCTGGTCTCCTCACTCCCCTCCCCATTTTATTTTGACCAAAGAAGGAATCAGAGAAGCTCAAAGCCTCAAAAGTCTCACCCAGATCCCACAGCTGAAAAGAGTTAGAGGCCAGGGCAAGGATTGGTAGTCTCAGCCTCGCCTGACTTGGGAGCACTCCCCCCACTTCCGTGAGTCCCTTGCCCCAAATATTGGAAACACAGCCCTTCTCCTTGCTGGCTTGATTCATCTCCAGGAGAGAAGAGGAGTCTGTGAAATTATACAAAGTTCAACTTGGGAAGCTTCAAAATTTTAATTTCACACTTGGAAGTTCTTTGGAAACAGCAAGCTTTTTTGGAACACCAGGAGGCATGAAAGCAAATGCCTTTGGCCATGTACCGTGTTTCTGGTGACACGATTTTCCAGACGCCTCTGGGAGGTGCAGTCAAAGTAGAACACCTTTGAAAATACCAAAACCCTAAGTGACAGGATGGAGCTTTCCCAGGCCCCAAACTATTCTTTCTTTGTTTCTTTTCTTTTCTTTTCATTTTTTGAGAGCATATAAAATGAAAACAGAAATTGTAACAGAACTTCTGTTCTCCAGATGTCAAGTCTATTATTTTCATCTCAGCCCCTGCAGGGGGGAGCGCAGGGAGAAACTGGCAGTGACCCGTCTTCAGCTTCTTTTAGTCCCCGTGTAGGCCCGCGGTACGATGTGCTCAGTGCTGTAGGTGAAATACGCAGTTAGCATTCTTTTTTAATAGATAAATCTATTTATTTTACCTATTTATCTTTTTAACTTTTATTTATCTATTTGAGAGAGAGAGGGAGGAAGAGGGAGCAGGAGTGGGGGTAGGGGCAGAGGAGAGGGAGAAGCAGGCTCCCCACTGAGCAGGGAGTGTGAAGCTGGACCCTATCCCAGGACCCTGAGATCATGACGCTTAACCGACTGAGCCACCCAGGTACCCCTGCAGTTAACATTTTTTCTTCCCTTGCCCTACCTCATCTTCCTCCCACTGAGCCCAGCTTGCACACATACAGCATTTAATTAAGTCTCTTGACAAAAGCACTTTTAGGATTGGCCACCCTCCGATGGTTGGTTGAACTGCCCTCTTAGACTTTGTGCCGAGAGAACTTCGATCTCGCTGTCGAGAAGGCAGTGCAAACTGGGTCCCAGGAGTGCCAACCCAAGGCATTCTGCAAGTCTCCCCCATCCCACCCTCAAAGTTATATACTCTTGGCTGGGATCTCAAGAGCCATCCACCTACTCAGTTTCAGCTGAAGAGGCCAAGGATACAGAAGTTTCTCTGTCCTGGCAGGGGTGTAAGATGTAACAAAGTGTGCCACCTGAAAAATCTGGTTCCCTGGTAAAGGGGGTGGAGATATATCCCCCCCATTCCCTCCCTCCCACTACTCCAGCTGCTGATCTCCTCTGGGAATCCAGAAATAGATTGTTGCTTCTAGACCCTAGAAGGGTAGACTCTACATTCCCCAAATCCAGGGTAATGAGATTGGGGAGAGGAGTGCAGTGCTAATTGATTTCTGGGCAAAGGAGGATGCCCACATTTTTAAAACTGCCACTCTGTTCTTTTTCTGAAATTCCATTTTCTTTGTATTTGCTCTAAAGAAAGGGCTTCCTTTACAGGCATTGCCTCACGGATAAAGAGGTTCCCTAAGGTTCCGAAGACCTCCCTCCTTGCCCCACAAACCCACCAGCCTGTGGCAGGAGCTTTCTGTGAGGACCAGCTCCCCAAATTTACGAATGATCAGAGTCACTTGTAGACTTGACTTGTAGACTAAGACCAAAGCCTCTGAACTCTGGGATGGCTTCAGGAAGGAGAAGCCAAACCAGCTGCAACAGGGACAAGGGTTCTGTCCCGCACCACACCCCAGTTCCTGAAGGGGACCTGTCCAGGGAGGACTGGAGGGCTGGTGGTGGGGAAGGAGCTCCCAAGTCCCACCAGATGTTGACAGAGACACGACGCTGTCATTTGCTAGCTGGTCTTCTTGCTCTAAATCATCCTTCTTTCCTTCCTTCAGGCGCCAAGCTTCCCCCAGAGTGATGTTCCTAAAATACAGAGCTACACTCCATTCTCTGGTTCCCTATTCCCTACAGCTTGGGTTCCAACTGTTGTTCTACTTCCAGGCCATTCTTTCAGCACGTCTGACTAGCAAAGCTATGCCTGGAGCATGAGAAACTCTTTCCCTCATTGCCTCTTTGGGAAAAAAACCCACACAGAGTCTTTCCCTTCGTTTTCAGCCTTTGTAAGCCCCTTACCCTTAGCCCACTTGGGCTACTAATGAGCCTGGCTGCGGCAGGGGTTGTTGGGGAGGGCGGGCAGAAGCGGGGAGAAGGGGCTGGCAGCTGGCGGCAGGGAGCTCGGGTGAGATCCTGCTACTCCTTCATATGCTGGCTCCACACTGAAGTTTTTCAAAGTCACCTTTCCTCCGGTTCTCCGCGTTGGAGTTTCTTTTACTACTGGTAACCAGAGACAACAGATCTGCTGTCAGAACAGCCTTCAGAATAAAGATCAGCTGGTCCCTCGTGACTGCTGTGATGGCGTGATAGGAGCAGCTGAAGGAGACATGAGGTCCAGGCATTACTTTTGTCCCTCAGGCTGAGAAAAGCCTCAAGTGTGAGGAGAGAGCCAAGTGAGCTCACATCCCAACGGTGACTAATTCTTGTAATTATTCCTCGGGCTGCTGCGTCTCCCAACCTGAGACTGTAGGTTCACCTGCTCCAGAACTACCTGGGCTGAGCGGTAAAGCCCAGCATTCCCACACCCCACCAATCTGATGTCCAGGACTTCTGAAGGAAGGGCTGAGAACCTGCAGTTTTAACATGCTTCCCAGATACTGCTCTTGCTGGCCTTGGCAGAGACCGGTCAAGCCCCTGATTCCCGTCTTTGTGTCTCGGTGAGTTCTCTGCAGTCCATCCAGACTGCCAGTGGAGCACAAGGACTAGGAACATGGCTTGAGACGCTGGCTCTGCCACATACTGGCAAGTGACAATAAGAAAGCTGTGCAAGTAGGCAAAGAGGCAGGCAGAGAGAGAGGGAAGCGGGCTCCCCGCTGAGCAGAGAGCCCAATGTGGGGCTTGATCCCAAGACCCTGGGATCATGACCTGAGCAGAAGGCAGAGGCTTTAACCCACTGAGCCACCCAGGTGCCCAGGATTACTTTTTAAAAACAAGGAGGGGAAGCTGGCTGACTCATTCAGGGGAACATGTGACTCTTTTTCTTAGGGTTGTGAGTTTGAGCCCCACGCTGGATGTAGAGATTACTTAAAAAATAAAAGAATTAAAAAATTAATGCAGGGGTGCCTGGCTGGTTTGGTCTGTAGACCATGCAACTCTCTCTGTTTTGGGCGGGGCGGGGTTTGGTTTGTTTTTTGTTTTTTTGTTTTTTGAGCTCTTAATCTCAGGGTCAAGAGTTCAAGCCCCACGTTGCTCCTGGAGGCTACTTAAAAAAGAAAAAATAAGGGACACCTGGGACACCTAGGTGGCTGTCAGTTAAGGGTCTGCCTTTGGCTCAGGTCATTCCTGGATGATGAAGTCCCACATCAGGCCCCTTGCTCTAAGGGAGGCCTGCTGCTCCCCCTGCTTGTTGTTCTCTCTCTCTCTTTCTCTCAAATAAATAAATGAAATCTTTTTTTAAAAAAGAAAGAGAAAAAAATGAGTGCATATTAAGTGCAAGTTTCCTGGCACATAGTAAATGTTCAATAAATGGCAGCTCTCGTTTTCCAGTCCAGTGCTTCCCAAACATCAGGCATTCACAGGCCATTGTCACAATTTTTGTGATTTATGCCTATGTAATCCTCTACTAGACTTTGCAAAATATTTGTTACTAAATAACTTGCCCTTCTTCTTTAGCACCATCCTAAAAAGTGATACCTGGGAAATAATTGATTTGATGCACTATTATATTCTTTACACATTAAAATTAATACATAATTAAATCTAACTCATTTGTTTTAGGGACTGCCAAGGTATGTCTACCACCAGTGGGAAACTTTGGTCTAATCCAACTTCAGGAAACCGAGACTCAGAGAGGCTAAGTGGATTTTCCAGGGTCACACAGGGAATTGTTGGAAAAGCCAGAAGTAGAGGAATTCAGGTCTCCCAACTAGGGCAGTACCCTTTACCCCACATCAAAACTGCTGGTTTTACAGTGTTCTTAAAAGACACACTGAGGGGTGCCAGGCTGGCTCAGTCAGTAGAGCGTGCAACTTTTGATCTCAGGGTTGTGAGATCAAGCGCCATGTCAGGTGTAGGGCTTACTGAAATTAAAAAAAAAAAAAAAAAACCTGAAATGTGCTGAAAAGGGACCATTCTTTTGTTAGTCTGATGTTAACAAATTGGAAATAACTTTTATAGATTAAATTGGCTACAAAGATAACCTCCATTCGGCATGAAGCAGAAGAGGAAGTTGAAAGCACATGTTCACCTCATTTCACCCGTCTGCTCTTGAGCGGGCGCTGAGCTCACAGGACAAGGAAGACTGAGGTGCTGAGCCCTGGAGGTGCCGTGGGACACCGTGACTCCTGGTGACTCGTAATGGTGCAGACGGGAGTCTGCCTGCAGCAAAAGCAGCTCAGGGCACAAGCTCCAGTGTCAGGATGGGGCTGGGTTCTAAGGCCGGTCACCACTCACAAGTTTGACTTCACCTTTCTGAACCTCAGTCCCCTCATCTGCACCACTCTCACAGGGTTGCTGGGAACTTAAGTCCTCTCCAGAGAACGTGCCTAGAGCAGCAGGGAAGGCTTTTTTCTTTTCTTTTTTTTTTTTTTATCGAGGGAGAGAGAGGGATTGGTGCAGAGGGAGAGGGAGAGAGAAAATTTTAAACAGGGTCCACACCCAGCACCGGCTTGATCTCTGTTCTTGTATCAGATATGTGATTTGTGGGGAGCCTGGGTGGCTCAGTAGGTTAAGCCTCTGCCTTTGGCTCAGGTCATGAAATCAGGGTCCTGGGATCCAGCCCCACATCAGGCTTTTGGCTCAGCGGAGAGCCTGCTTCCTCCCTTCTCTCTCTCTACCTGCCTCTCTGCCTACTTGTGATCTGTCAAATAAATAAATAAAATCTTAAAAAAAAAAAAAAAAGATATGTGATTTGCAAATCTTCCAGCCTGTGATTTGTCTTTTCATTCTCTGTTACAGTCTTTTGGAGAAGTTCTAAATTTTTTTTTAAAGATTTTATTTATTTATTTGACAGAGATCACAAGTAGGCAGAGAGGTAGGCAGAGAGACAGAGGAAGCAGGCTCCCCGAAGAGCAGAGAGCCCGATGCAGGGCTCCATCTCAGGACCCTGGGATCATGACCTGAGCCAAAGGCAGAGGCTTTAACCCAGTGAGCCACCCAGGCGCCCCTGGAGAAGTTCTAAATTTTGATGAGTCCTGACTCATCCATTTTTTCTTTTATTAATTATACTTTTGACATATTCTCTAAGAAATTTTTACCTAACCCAAAGTGACAAAGATTTCCTCTAAGAACTTTTATAGCTTTAGGTTTTGCTTTTTTTTTTTTTTTTAAGATGTAGTTATTTGTTTGAGAGAGAGAGTGAAGTAGGAAGGAGCAGAGGGAAAAGGAGAGAGAAACTCAAGCCAACTTCAGGTTGAACACGGAGCCTGACATGGGACTCGATCTCATGACCCTGAGATCACAACCAAAGGTGAGCCAAAACCAAGAGTCAGATGTTGAACCAACCATGCTACCCAAGCGCCCTGCTTCAGCTTTGCATTTAAATCTATGGTCCATTTTTTTGAAAGATTTTGTTTACTTATTTGACAGAGAGAGAGAGCACAAGTTGGCAGAGAGGCAGGCAGAGAGAGAGAGGGGGAAGCAGCCTCCCTGCTGAGCAGAGAGCCCAATGTTGCGGGGCTTGATCCCAGGACCCTGAGATCATGACCTAAGCAGAAGGCAGAGGCTTAACCCACTAAGCCACCCAGGCACCCCGATCCATTTTTTTTTTCTTTTAGATTTTTTATTTGAGAGCAAGTGAAAGAGAGAGCATGAGCAGCAGAGAGGAGTAGGGAGAAGCAGACTTCCAGCTGAACAGGCTGGAAGATTTGCAAATCACTTAACTGACTAAGCCACTCAGGTGCCCTCGATGATCCATTTTTTAAAAAATTCATTTATTTGACCGAGAGGAGGAATCAGGCTCCCTGCTGAGCAGAGCCTGATGCGGGGCTCCATCATAGGACCCTGGGATCATGACCTGAGCCAAAGGCAGAGGCTTAACCACTGAGCCACCCAGGCGCTCCTATGATCCATTTTTGAATTAATTCTTATATATGGCAAGGGGTACGAATTGCAGTTTATTTTAAAATATGCAAAAGCAAAAAAAATGTTTAAATAAAATAAAACATGTAAAAGCATATGAATATCCAATCCTAGCACCATTTGTTAAAAAGAGCATCCTTTCTTCACTGAATTGCCTTGGTACCTTTGTCGAAAATTCATTGACCAAGTACGTGTGGGTTATGTCTGGACTCTCTCGTCTACCTGAATGTTGTTTTTTAAATTTGTTTTATTGTGGTAAAAATATATATATAACTGAAAATTTGTGATTTTAACCACACTTAAATATACAGTTCAGTGACATTAATTATATTCACACTGTATTACCACGATTTTTTCCACAATGAACGTTTTTTTTTTTTTTTTTTTTTTTTTTTTTTTTTAAAGATTTTTTTTTATTTTATTTATTTGACAGAGAGAAATCACAAGTAGTCGGAGAGGCAGGCAGAGAGAGAGAGGGAAGCAGGCTCCCTGCTCAGCAGAGAGCCTGATGCGGGACTCGATCCCAGGACCCTGAGATCCTGACCTGAGCCGAAGGCAGCGGCTTAACCCACTGAGCCACCCAGGCGCCCCCACAATGAACGTTCTTTTAGTCTTTTTTCTTAAAAAAAAAAAAAAAAAGCCTGAGAATTTGATATAGCATTCCATCACACCCTTAGTTTTGTTTTAATATGAAAAAATAATGTCAATGCTCCTGAAAGATGACCATGTTTAGCCTCCAGCCTTATGTGGATTCCATGACAGCCCTCTGTCCCTAAATTGTTCAAACCCCCATTTCAGAACCTCAGAGGAAACGAGAATTCACAGAGATCTTAGAGATGACCTTGAAGCCCCTTCATTTTACAGACTTGAAAGCCGAGAACATGGGTCCCATGCTGGTGAGTGACAGAGCCAACTGAAACACAAGAAATGCTATTCTGGTGCCATGGGGGTTTGCACCAAATCTTGGAGCCTCCCTTCCATGAGACCCAATTTTGGTGAGATCCCTTCTCTTCTCAAGACACCAGGGAGGTGACGCCGCACAACGCTCCTCACATGGCCATCTTGAGAGTTCACCCAAGGGAAAAAAAATCACCCTAAAGTCAACAAAAGGCAAGGGGCTGTCAGGAACAGAATAGCTGTGGGATTCCTGACCACCAGCAAGCTGCCACTGAGGACAGAATGCTCAGAAAGAGTTCTTGAGAGGCACCTGGGTGGCTCAGTCATTAAGCATCTGCCTTTGGCTCAGGTCATGACCCGGAGGTCCTGGGATCGAGCTCCACATCGGCCTCTCTGTCAGCAGGAAAGCTGCTTCTCTGTCTCCCACTCCCCTTGCTTGTGTTCCCTCTCTCACTGTGTCTCTCTCTGTCCAATAAATACATAAAATAAAATCTTAAAAAGAAAAAAGAAAAGAAGGGAAAAGAAAAGAGTTCTCACAAGAGGCGAGGAGGACACTAGGCAGCTCTTCCTCCTCTCAGGGGGGATTACGAGTCTTAGATAAAATAGAAAAGAGTCCTGTTTATGGACCCGACTGAAAATGCAGATGAGCACCCTGCTTCCTCTCATCCATGAGGCCATTATTACAGTGGAACCTCCCCCAAAACACTGAGAATTGTGATCTATCATATGAAGTGGGGTTTCTTGGAAGTAGCTAGAAAACACTACTCCAGGTCATGATCCCTGCCCCAAATGCAAATTTTCTTCTTTTAAGTTGATTTATTCATTTTTTTAGTAATCTCTGTACCCAACTCAGGGCTCGAACTCACGGTCCCAAGCCAAGAGTCACATGTTTTTCTGGCTGAGCCAGCCAGGCACCCCCAAATGCAAACTCTCCTAACCAGAAAAGTAGGAGATTTCTTCCAACAACACGGTATCAGCAGCTAACCCTGTGGAGCGTTTACTCTGATGACGCCATCACCAGAAACACTTCTGGCACTTGTCAGAATCCAGTGAGAGGGGGACCATGGTTTTCTTCACTTTATCAAAGAAATGAAGGCACAAAGAGGTTCAAGAACTTGCTCAAGATCTCCCAGCTCCCCTCCACTGGGTCCAGAGGCCTTAACAACCACATTACTGGCATCTCCAATCAGGGCTGAGGTCGGGAGACCCTCCCTTGACCTCTCTCACGTGATTCACAGCTATGGTTGTGAGAGTCTGACAGCCCCCAGTGAGTGAGCTGTCGGGCATGCTGGTGGACAGTTGGAAAATACATGAAGCCAGGGAGTGGAGGGAGGCCCGGCCTCCTGGTGGGCTCTGAGTCACACAGGTCACCCCGGGCTGGCCTGCTCGGCCTGTCACCGTCAGCTGTCTGTCTTGTCTGTCTCTCATGCTGCACAGCCAGCCTGGGGCTCACAGATGGGAACTGCCATTTACAAGCTCACTGGCAAAATCAACTTGCAGGTGAAGAAAACCCACAGACCGGGTAGGTTACCTTTGCTTCTGAGTCCGATGGCATCTGGGCTGTTGGGAGGACGAGGAGCCTCCACGTGGGTTCAATGGTCTCTGCCTTTGATGTGCTAGAAAGACCCAGGCGTTCTTCAGGGCTGGGGTAAATGCTTCAGGGGGCTCTGCTGTTTCAGTTCCTCATCATCTGAGTTCATTTATCAGCCTCTTCACAAACCAGCTTTATTTCTTGGAGGCAAATGTGCTTTTGAATTTCACACAAGTCCGATGAAGGATGGAGACACCAGAGCCATGTGCGTCTTTCTATTACAGGACAGCTCAGTAAGTTAAACTTTCCAGAACAGATGGAACAGTAACGCCAGCATTATTGTGACCAGTTATAAATATCAAAGACATGTGTTTTGCAGTTCAGATTCTTCCTGAAAGGGCTCAAGGACTTTTAAGCTTTAGTCCACAGCTCCCAAATCTTTCTTGAGGAGCAATGGAAAAATGCGTTCAGGCTTGCAGCGCTGGAGGGAGAATGGTTGGTGGGGGTTGGTGCTCAGGTGGAGGGGCGCGCCTGGGAATGCGTGGGAAAGCCTCGGGTTCATAAAGTGGGCAGATGCTGGTTTTGGGTCCCCAGCATTATATTAATGCATTTGCCACACTGTATCATGAGGGTTGCTTCCTGTACCCTTTCCTCCCGCCGAGGGCAGAGGCTGAGCCTTCCGGTAACGGTCTAATGAGCCCTGGGATGACGTAGGCACTAGTATTTTTGGTATGTATTTAAGAATGTATACCTGCATGAGGAATAAGTCTCTGCAAATTAGTTGAGTTTGACTCTAGAGGTTCTGGTTTCTAGGTCACTTCTGGATGCTATTTTGTAAGCCAGGGCCCTGTTACCCTCCTATGGGTTTGATCGGGGGATCAGCACACAAAACATTTTGATGATACAGACTGCTTTATCCTTGGCTAGAATTGAAAACTACGAGTGGATCCCCACTCTTCATTTTCCTGCAGGGTTTTTCTTACCCGGATAATACTACTTTAATGGGTGAAGTTATTTCATAATAAGGTCCCTTAAAGACTTCATAATATAAAGGATTCATTACTAGACTAGTATTGTGAGAATTCTAATTGCCGGTGAACAGAGTTGTAGAATTTCTTATCTATGTGTTGTAAAATGGCTGAAAGAGCTCTTTTTAAAGACATTTACATTGGAAAACCGTTTGGCAGTTCCTCAAAAAATTAAACAGAGTTACCATATGACCCAGCAATTTCATTCTTAGGAATGGAAACCACCCATTGTCTATTAACCGATAAGTAGATAAAATGTGGTCCTTGCAGGCAATGAAACATTATTTTTAAAAAAGAAAGAAAGAAATATTACTCAACAATAAAAAAGAATGAAATTCTGGGGCGCCTGGGTGGCTCAGTGGTTAAGCCTCTGCTTTCGGCTCAGGTCATAATCTCAGGGTCCTGGGATTGAGCCCCCACCTCGGGCTCTCTGCTCAGCAGGGAGCCTGTTCCCCTCCCCCTCCCCGCCTCTCTGCCTACTTGTGATCTCTGCCTGTCAAATAAATAAATAAAATCTTTAAAAAAAAGAATGAAATTCTGACACATACCACCACCTGCTGGGTGAAAAAAGCCAGATACAAAAGGCCACAGATTGTATGATTCCATTCATGGGAAACATCCAAAAAAAGGCAAGTACACAGAAATTAGATTTGTGGTTGCCAGGGGCTAGAGGAAGAAGGAAATAGTCTGTGACTGCTCACAGGCAACAGGTAAGGGTTTTGTTCTTGGGGTAAATGAGTGTTCTGGAATTAGATCACGGTTGCACAACTCTACTCTTTAACATGGTGAATTTTACATTATGTGAACTTTATCTCAGTCGAAGAACTGAAAAAAGAAAAACAGAGTAGCCTAATCCGCTGTCTTTGTGAAATATATTCCATTTAGATTTCAGTGAAGGCCTGTTAGTCCAGGTTTAAAGGGCTCTGCATACTGTTGTGAACAAACAGGCCTCTCACAAACACATGTTCATTGCTCCGGGTCAGACGCTGGCTTTTGGTTTTGGAGGCTTCATTTCCCTCTGCCACATGCATCTAAGCAGGAACCTCATGTGCTCTGTCTTTCAGAGGGTAAATATATATGTCATTCTTACTGCCGAGACTTGGTTCATCTGGATTATCCCCCAAATGGGAAATTACCAAGCCGCGTGCCAGCTTGTGAAGTGAGACGCTCAAGCGGAAAGCACACTCAGGTAGGCGCTGTTGGCTGATGTTCTGGGTTCAGGAGTACCATCTCGCACACGCCAGATGATGGTCTTTTTACCCCCGTAGCATCCCTGAGTGTCTCCACAGGCTCCACATAGCCCGTGTCCAGTATCTGCCGTTTCTCCTGGCCTCAGGGCCTGCCCAATCAGAAGCTGGACTATGGGTTGTGATTTTAGAAATAACCTGATAGAATGGCTTGATGGTTCATCCCACAGATCTGGGGTGAGAGCTGGGGCTCGTCGCAGCTCTGAGTGGGGTCTTGTTGCGAACACGTGGGTCAGTTGTGTCTGCATCTGATGAGGAACCTTGCAGGAGTGCCCTGCTGGGGAACCCACCCGCGCGGTCATGGGACCGTCAAAGCAAGACTCACTAGATAGGAGGTAGAGATCCACTCCTGTAGATCCCCAGCCAGGTCCCTACCAGTGCCTCCACCCTGCTGTCCTCCCCTGCCTTGCTGAGATTTTCCAAAGGAAGGGGGTGCGACTGGCCCTGTTGCCGGCTCCTCCAGAAGCGCCAGAAGCTCGACTATTTCTAGCATCTTCTTTCCTGACCCATCAAGATTGTTTGTTCTGCTTGTTCATTTGTTTTTTTGTCAGAGGATTGAGTTGACACTTGCCTTGGATGATCTCTGATTCTCTCCTCAGTTTCTGGGAGCTCACTGCTGTATCTGAATAGGATTCCTGAAAGTGGGCAAGGATTTGCTTTCTTTCATATGTGAATAACACTACTATTCAATTTGCACCACCTCCCCACCCACCCCCCCACGCCCAGGCTGATTCCTCATTGCTCCCTGACCAGTGCTGAGTACAAAAGACCGGATCCCTGGTTTTTTCTGCAACAAAGTTAACTCTTGTTCAGTTAACTCTGCTGTTGTGCAGAGTTTGTTCAGTGTGTGTGGCTCACATCTGCGGAGTTCCCATTGGACTTAATGACACTTGGCACGGGCACAGGGCGCAAATGGGGATTCTGTAAAGGGCACGGAGACTAGCTTTTCTGGCAAACTGACAGCTTCATTTTAAGTAATGACTGATGTGCATTTTACAACTGGAGCCTATTGGAGTTCCTGCGAAGTTGTGTCAGCCTTAGAACTAACTTCAGAACATGCCTTCATCTCAAAGAAGAAAAGCTTGGATTAGGGATGCAGTTTGTAATTTAATAGGATGTCTTTAGAGCGAGCAGAAAAGATAATAGACGTATTATGAGAAGCTCTAGAGAGAACAAATATATTCTTGTTGGGCTTGTTGGGCTTGGAGGAAAAAAAACTGTAGAGTTCAAGTGCGAGGTTTAAACAAATGCTTTAAGAAGTTTCTCAGAAGCTACCTGAGCTACAAGTGCTTGAATCATTTACATTCTTTTCTTGTATAGATCATTTTTTCTTGTATAGATTTTTTTTAAAGTTAATACTGAGTTCTCTAAAAGTTTTAGAAAATGATAATTTGATACTTATTTTAGTTCTGTAATTTCAAATTGTAGAATGTAAGATTTAGAAGTTGACATTTTGGGGAGTCCCAGATTTGGTTTGCAAGATGGAATCACACAGAACATTATGAAAACAGTCTTCCCAGCTGGCTGAGGATAAAATTCCTCCGTATTAGAGTAAGAATAACCTCCAACTGGGAATGCCACTCTAGTAGATCATTCTCTGTATGTACCTTTCCAGGATAGTGACATGGACCTGTCCTGCGGTGATGAGAAGCATATTAGAGCTTGAATATTTCTTCTCATAAGGCACACCCAAAATGTGGTGTTATAAAACATCGTTTTAACATTCTACCTAATCAATCTACTCCTGTGAACTGGGATTTAATACTCTGATTTTCTCTTACTGGCTGATGTGTAATTGTTCCAAAGTCATTAACAGGATTCTGAGTGTTGGCAATATCTCTAGCCTCAGGAAATTAACCTTTTGAAAGTGTGTATCAGCTGATTGTGTTACAAGATCTCTCAGTCTAATTATAATCCCCAATGCTGTTGGCCTTGGCCACTGATAGTAAAAGAAACTGCAGAATGGCTTTAATTAGTAGAAGACCCTTGAAAAGAACAATTCAAGCAGAATCTCCTGGAAACAATAGAATTTGGCCAAAGAACCAAGAAATGAATTCCTCCCTCTTGTTTTCCTGCTGCTTTCTGTTATGGTGAGGACTTTGAAAGATGGTTGGAAAGCACTTTTCAACTATAAACCACGTATATATTTTTTTAGAGATTTTATTTATTTGAGAGGAAATGAGAGACCACGGGCAGAGTGAAAAAGCAGAAGAGAATCAAGCTCTCTGCTGAGCAAAGAGCCTGATGCTGGACTCGATCCCAGGACCCTGAGATCATAACCTTAGCCGAAGGCAGATGTTTAACCAATAGAGCCACCCAGGCACCCTCAACTATAAGCCATATTTTAAAACATATTTAGTTATTTATCTTTAGGTTTTGATATAACCTGTTTGGTTTCTATATTCAATACTATGAAGATTTGATTGATTTGCAAATCAAAAAAAATTTTTTTAAGATTTTATTTATTTATTTGACAGAGCACAAGTAGTCAGAAAGGCAGGCAGGGGGTGGGGTGGGGTGGAGTGGAGAATTAGGCTTTCTGCTGAGCAGATAGCCCAATGGGGACTCAATCCCAGGACCCTGGGATCATGACCTGAGCTGAAGGCAGAGAGGCTTTAACCCACTGAGCCACCCAGGTGCCCCAAAATCAAATTGTTTTTATATTCCATATAGTTTAGCGATTATGAAAATAATACATGATAATGATAGAAATTTTGGAAAACGTAAGAAAGTGAAAAGAAAGAAAGCGGGGTGCCGCCTGGCTTAGTCAGTAGTGTGCAACTCTTGATCTCAGGGTTGTGAATTCAATCCCCATGTTGGGTGTGGAGCTGATGTACCCAAAAATGATCACTCAGTATTTCAGTACCTTTCTTTCCTGTTTTTAAAGTGTCTATTGCCTATATGTATTTCTCATAAAATTGGAAGCATTTGATCAATAGATATCATATAGCTTTACTCTTCATTATACTGTGACCATTTTTCCACCCTGTGTTCTCTGAAAACATGATCTCAAAGATAAAATATTTCATCTTATTAATGTTTTACACTTGATTTAGTAACTGTTTCTTTTAATGTTGTCTTACTATTATAAAAAAAAGAAAAAAGCTGCCATAACATATTTGTATGCAAATCTTTTTGCATGTTTCCATTTATTTCCTTAATACAGATTTTCTAAAAAGAATTATTTGGTCAATGGCTTCATGGCTCTTGATACAAACGGCCAAATTCTTTTTTTTTTTTTTTTTAAGATTTTATTCATTTATCAGAGAGAGAGAGGGGGAGAGAGCGAACACAGGCAGACAGAATGGCAGGCAGAGGCAGAGGGAGAAGCAGGCTCCCCGCCGAGCAAGGAGCCCGATGCAGGACTCGATCCCAGGACGCCGGGATCATGACCTGAGCTGAAGGCAGCTGCTTAACCAACTGAGCCACCCAGGCGTCCCCAAACGGCCAAATTCTTTAACAGAAAGTTTGTGTCAGTTTACACCCTTACCAGCCATTCCTGAGCCGACTTATCTCCGTATAAATTCACCTGCATTCTCCTGCATAATGTATTCCATTAAAAAAAATTTTTTTTTAGGCACGCCTGGCTGGCTCAGTCAGTTAAGCGTCTGACTTTTGATTTCAGCTCAGGGCGTGATCTCAGGGTTGTGAGATGGAGCCTCATGATCAAGCCAGAGTCAGACTCCCTGCTCAGTGGGGAATCTGCTTCCCCCTCTGTCTCTTCTCTCCCTCCCCCAACCCCAAAATCCTGCTCATTCTCTCTCACATAAATAAGTAAATAAAATGTCAAAAAAAATTGTTTAAAGGCTTATTCTCTTAAGATTTGGAGGATGAGGTTGGGTCTATTCTAATTTTTCAAAAATTGTGATTATTAGTAAAGCTAAGACCCAGAAAAATTGATGATTTTGTGATTCAGTCTGGTCTTTCTCAGAAAGGAGAAAGACCTTTTATGCAAAGGATATGAGGTTCACAATTGCTTGTCTTCCTGATTTTCTGAGGGCAGATCTCTTCCAAAGTAGGGCAGGAGATGGCAGGTCTGCATGAGCTAGTAGAAAAGCAAAGTACAAGGACGCCTGGGTGGCTCAGTGGGTTAAGCGTCTGCCTTTGGCTCAGGTCATGATCCCAGGGTCCTGGGATCAAGTTCCACATCCTTGGGGCACCTGGGTGGCTCAGTGGGTTAAGCCGCTGCCTTCGGCTCGGGTCATTGATCTCAGGGTCCTGGGATCGAGTCCCGCATCGCCTGCTTCTCTCTCTCTCTCTCTGCCTGCCTCTCCATCTACTTGTGATTTCTGTCAAATAAATAAATAAAATCTTAAAAAAAAAAAAAAAAAAAAAAAAGTTCCACATCCTTGCTCAGCGATGGGTCTGCTTCTGCCTCTGCCTGCTGTTCTCCTTGCTTGTGCTTGCTCTCTCGTTCTCTCTCTCTGACACATAAATACATAAAATCTTTAAAAGGGGGGGGGGGGAAAGGAAGGAAAAGAAAAGAAAAGGAAGGTACAGAAGCCGACCACCACTTGTGTTTCTGGTTGAGGCAAGGCGGGAACTGTAAGGATGAAGGGTGTTGAAAGAGATGTAGGTGATTAGAAAAACAGCCCCAGGTATTAAAATCCCTGAGGAGCTTGACAAAATGTGAGAAGTTGTCTGTTCCTCTTTCACCTCTAGATCCCACAGGCCACAAAGTCATTCTTAAGTCGTTGTCTGTTTGGTTTCCTGGGTTTAGCATTTTACATTCTCAACGTTTCTACTTGCTCCCCATACAGCAGCAAGGACAAGCTTCAACCCTGTGAACTTGCCATTTCATGGGTCAGAAATGGCCGACTACCCCCAGCTGGTTTCACAGGGCTCAAATAGGGAATCCTTCTTCATGATCCTCAGTTAATGGTACCATTTTGTGACGGGGGCACCTGTCGCATGGCCTCCGCCCTGCCCTTCCCGGGCAGGTGCAGACCGGTGGTTAACAGTCGGGCGGAGGCTTCTTCTCTTCCGGCCCGGCTGGAGGGCGAGGTCGGCGGAGTCGGCGCTGTTGGTGGCACCTCCGCCACCAGAGGGTGCTGTAGCACCGGTTACCGGACGTTTGCCCGCTTCCAGGGGAAAACAGTAAATATGTAGTCATTGCTAGTGCTTAACTGTGCCTTTATGGGCAAAACTAGGGTGTAAACATAGCATATCATTATTATTTGTATTTTTAACATGAACCAAACTTCCGTGTGCTTGCCACCTGTTACTTCTTTCGTGCTTGCCGCAATTCTATCAGCAAAATACTATTTTTATTTTTACAGACGAGGAGATTGAAGCAGAGGACAAACCGTTTTACAAATGAGAAAAAATAAAACAGATTTTATCCACAGGCTCAATCCTCTTAAGGCATTCTTTCCTTCCCTTCCTCTTTTTTTCTGTTCCTACTGACAAGGCAAAGGAGATAAATCCTTGTTTAAAAAAAAAAAAAAAAAAGCTTGGGGTGCCTGGGTGGCTCAGTGGGTTAAGCTTCCTCTGCCTTCAGCTTGGGTCATGATCTCAGGGTCCTGGGCTTGAGCCGCACATTTGGGCTCCCTCCTCAGTGGGGAGCCTGCTCCCCCCCCCCCACTCTCTGCCTGCCTCTCTGCCTACTTGTGATCTCTCTCTCTCTCTCTCTGTCAAATAAATAAATAGGGCGCCTGGCTGGCTCAGTGGGTTAAGCTGCTGCCTTCGGCTCAGGTCATGATCTCAGGGTCCTGGGATCGAGTCCTGCATCGGGCTCTCTGCGCAGCAGGGAGCCTGCTTCCTCTCTCTCTCTGTCTGCCTCTATGCCTACTTGTGATCTCTCTCTGTCGAATAAATAAATAAAATCTTAATAAATAAATTAAAACTTAATAAAAAAAAAGAAAGAAAGAAAGAAAGGGAAAATAGCTGGAGCTCATTCCCTAGACAGACTCTCGTACCCTGGCAGACTCTCCAGCCCTGTCTGCCTGCTGCTAAAGCAATAGGGCAACTGGCCGTCCCCATGCCTGGTCCCACACATTTCTCAGGCTCCTGCTTCTGTGACTCCTTTCCCCTTCAACCTTGCCAGAAATGATTGATCTTGGTTTCACCCTTATTCAAATTCTGAGGGGCAGACGGCAGACTAGAGACAATGCTAGGACCTTCCATAGCCCTCAAAGATGGCGGCTCTCCTTCTTCCTACAGCACTTTACAGTATGTGCTCAGACTACCCACACGCTATGACCGAGGGCCAGATCCAAGCTGAACCCCTCCACTAGCTGGGTGGCCTTGGTTAAGTCATTTAACCTCATCCATCACATTTATTCAACAAATCTAGTACTATCTCATTCTTAATATTTTTGTGGAGATTTGTTCAGCACATAGGAAAGTCCTTAGTCCAGGGGCTGGGAGAAAACTATTCAATTAAGGTTCGCTAATACTACCATTTTCCATACTTCTCCCAACAACCTATAAAGTAAGCTTTTAGCAGAGAACCTGGCGTAGAGCAGATGTGTTGAGTGCTGGTGGTTAACAGAAGAGAAGTCTGAGTTTCCAAGAGACCAGCCAAAGCTCAACAGGTAGCATTTTAACTACAACCTATTTTCAAAATTGTTTTCAGTTTTTTGGTAGGCAAGACTGAGAGACATTATTTTCAGATAGATTACAAAAGGCACGCAGCACTGTGAGCCCCACCTTACAGAAAAGCCAGAGGTCTTCCAACAGCCTTCAGAAAAGGCCTGGTGTTTGTTACCTGAGGTTCCAATAACACAATCCCACCCTGACCCCAGATTTAGGGGATCCTTAAAGTTAATCTCATTTAAATATTGTAATGTGACTCTGAACAATTAGCATTTTTGTTAGGCTTTGATTATTTTTTTAAAATATGGGAAAATAAAATATATGTATTTATACTATACTTACAGATATAAGTATATATACCATATTATTAGTATAATGTATTCATATAACTAGATCTATTTATACTTGTGTAATTTATATACTTATATTTATATGCAATATAAATATATAGGAGAATATAATTTTGTGGACTGGGGGTCATGGTTGGAAGGGGGAGAGAGGAAAAAATAAAGTGTGGTGAGAAGGTCAAGAACTAAGGCAAGAAATTGGAACCCTGGGCTTCATTGTCCTTTTTTCCAAGATGAGCAACTTGGATTCTACTTCTAAAGTCCTGTGATTTAGGGGCACCTGAGTAGCTCAGTCGTTAAACGTATCCCTTGCCTCCGATCATGATCCCAGGGTCCTGGAACTAAGCCCTGCGTTAGACTTTGCACTAAGTGGGAAGTTTCCCAGAGATTCATATTCTCTCTCTCTCTCTCCTCCTCCTCCTCCTCCCCCTCCCCCTCCCTCCCTCCCTCCTCTCCCTACCCAACCTCAATAGCTCTCTAAAAGAAATAAATCTTAAGAAAGAAAAAAAAAAGTCCTTTGATTTGAATATTTTCTTTCTACCACTATCCTGCTGATCTTTCTACATGCTCTCTTAGATATTACACAGTGTTGGGTGCCTGGGTGGCTCAGTGGGTTAAGCCTCTGCCTTCCGCTCAGATCATGATCTCAGGGTCCTGGGATCAGGACACCTTGGGCAGGCTCCCTGCTCAGTGGGGAGTCTGCTTCTCCCTCTCCCTCTGCCCTTACCCCTCCCCGCTTGTGCTCACTCATGCACGTGCTCTCTCTCTCCCAAAATAAAACCTTTAAAAATATATATATTACATGGTGCTTTATGTTCTCAGTACCAGCTTTAGAGATCTGCAAGTTGTTAGCTTTTTCTTCCCAGGGACTTTATTAATATACACTTAAAAGGCTGGCTCAATAATGACATTAGGTTCAGTCACTAAAGAGAAGAGGTCAAGTGATTTTGTGGAATAAAACTGAGCAATAAATAGGAAGGAAACAGCTGTGTGTCTAAGGGCTTCTGGGGTGCGGGACTGCTGCACAGTGAGAGGGGGCCCCTGAGGGGGGGTCACGTGGCCCCTGGCACTCAACAGCGTTTGTGGAAATTGTGCTGCTCCTGAAGTATGGCTAAGAAATTTGGAATTTTTACTAAGAATTATAGTAAAGTATATGCTTCGGGACCCTGTGTCCTTCATGAGTAGAAATATGCTATTTGGGGTTAAGAAACATTTGATGCTTGAGGTGCCCAGCTTGAGGTGCTCAGTAGAGCATGCGACTCTTGGTCTCAGGGTCTCAATTAGTGCAAGCCCCAAGTTGGGAAAAAAAAAGAAAAGAGAGAGAGAAACATCTGATGCTCAATCAAGTCCACAGAAGCACCACATCTCAGAGAGAGGACCTTGGGTGTCAGTTAGCCTGACCTCCTTCTCAGTCAGGCTTGCAACCTGAAGCAGATGACCATCCAGTCTCCACTTCAACATTTCCCCTAAAGGGTAGCTTATTAATTTAAGGAGTCTCCAGTGTAGTTAGGGCTATAGACTTCTTGATGCTGGGCACAACTTTGTCTCCCTACAGTTGTAGCCCAATGGCCCAACGCTTGATCCAAGGAACAAAACAGAACTTCTACTTTTTCACACTCCTGACCATCTCCTTCTTCTCTGGGTCATTGCTCCTCTTAAAATATAAGGAAAACAGGGGCGGGGTGCCTGGGTGGCTCAGTCGTTAAGCATCTGCCTTAGGCTCAAGTCATGATCCCAGCTCCTGGGATGCAGCCTGGCATTGGGCTCCCTGATCGGCTGGGAGTCTGCTTCTCCTTCTCCCACTCTTCCTGCTTGTGTTCCCTCTCTTGCTGTCTCTCTCTCTGTGTCAAATAAAGAGATGGATAATAAATAAATAAATAAATAAATAAATAAACTTTTAAAAAGGAAAACAGGCAGGAGCACACGGCTGGCTCTGTTGGCAGAGCATGAGACTCTTGATCTCAGGGTTGCAAGTTTGAGCCCCATGTTGGGTGTAGAGATTACTTAAAAATACCATCTTTAAAAAAATATCGATAGATAGAGGTAGATATGCAGAGTCACTGCTGTCAGAATGCAGAGGAATCTGCTTGAAAGCCTTTCTGAAGTGCAGAATTTGAGTAAAGATAAAAACAGGAATGAAGAGTTTCCAGGAGGTGTCATGACCAAGTGAGCTTAAGAGCTGTCAACAAACTGGCAGTTCCTATAGGACCACCTTAAGGAGATCCTGGTCTGGCTTCAGGCTCAGTTCAGCTGATCAGATTCAATAAGTATTTATTCCATCTCCATTCTGTGTAGGACACTGGTGATTTTGGCACAGCCCTGTCCTCAAGGAGTTCATGACCTAGCAAGTAATCTTATCTAAAATAGCGGCTAGGTCACTCTCTATCCCGGCACCCTGCTTCTTGTCTTCAGGCACTTCTTTCTAGAAATATTTATTGATTGCCAACCATGTGATCAGAATAGACAAAAATCCCTGCCTTTGGGGAGCTTATATTTTGGGGGGAGAAACACAGACTATCAACAGGAAATAAACAGTTCAATAGGTACTGATAAGTGCTTTGAAGAAAAGAAGTAGAAAAAGGATAAGAGAATCTGGAGTGCCCAGGGGTGGTGGTTTTCAGTGTGGGCTAGATGGGTTTCATTGCAGAGGTGACATCTGAGAAAGACGGGAATGTGAGGGTGAGCCCTGTGGCTGACTGGGACGAGCACTGCAGACAGAGGGAACAGCTGGAGGACGGCTGGGGCGGGAGTGCGGCTGGCCTTTCGGAAGCCAGTGTGGCTGGAGGAGAGGGAGTGGAGAGGAGAAAAATAAGGGGAAAAGAGTAGGGGGAATGGTGGGGTGATTTTGGCTTTTATTCTAAGAGTAAATCCGCTAAACAGATTTTGGCTTTTATTCTGGGTGAAATGGAGAACCACCACATGGTTTTGGATAAAGAGTGACATGTTCAAAATTTCCTTTTAAAAGGATCACTGGTGGGGCACCTGGCTGGCTCAGTCAGTGGAGCATGCAACCCTTGATCTTGGGGGCATGAGTTCAAGCCCCTCATGGGGGGGGGGTTAATTTGCTTAAAAAAAGGTACAAAAAAGATTGTACCTTTGTTATACCATCAAAAGTCTCCATCATAGGGACACCTGGCTGGCTCAGTCGGGAGCATGTGACTCTTGATGGCATGGCTGTTAATTTTGACCCTAGTTGGGTGTGGATATTACTTAAAAACATATTTTTTTCATCTTTTTTTTTTTTAATCTCCATCGTAGGGGCACCTGGGTGGCTCCATCAGTTGCGTGTCTGACTTTGGCTCAGGTCGTGAACTCAGGGTCTTGGGATCAAGCCCTGCATCGGGCTCCCCACTTGGAGAGGAGTCTGCTTATACCTCTCCCTCCCCCTCCACTCCTCCCCCTGCTCCTGCTTGCTCTGTCTCTCTCAAATAAATACATAAAATCTTTAAAAAAAAAAGTCTCCGTCATAAAGTAGATGAGTGAGACTTCATGATACACTTCTTTGTTTATTTAGATCTTCAAAAAAAAAAAAAAAAGAAAAGAAAAGAAATTAAAATGGGATTAGACAAGCAAGACATGTACTATGGGGAGTGCCTGGCTGGCTCAGCTGGTGGAGAATTGATCTCAGGGTTGTAAGTTTGAGACCCATGTTGGGTAGAGAGATAACTTAAAAATCGGGATGCCTGGGTGTCTCAGTTGGTTAAGTGGCTGCCTTTGGCTCGGGTCATGATCCCAGCGTCCTGGGATTGAGTCCCACATCAGGCTTCTTGCTCGGCAGGGAGCCTGCTTCTCCCTCTGCCTCTGCCAACCACTCTGCCTGTGCTCACTCTCTCTCTCTAACAAAAAAAAATAAAATCCTTAGGGGCACCTAGGTGGCTCAGTTAGTTAAGCATCTAGCTGTTGATTTTGGCTCAGATGATGATCTCAGAGTCGTGAGATTGGGCCCTGAGTCAGGCTCCACACTGGGCAGGGAGCCTGCTTAAGATTCTCTCTCTCTCTCTCCCTCCCCCTTTGCCCTCCCCCCAGTCCCGCCCCACCACTAGCTCTTGAGCATGCTCTCCTTCTCTCTCTTAAAAATTAATTAAAGTTCTTTTTAAAATTTTTCTTAAAGATTTTATTTATTTATTTGAAAGAGAAATCATGGACAAGAGTACAAGCAGGGGGAGCAACAGAGGGAGAGAGAGGAGTGGGTTCCTCACTGAGCAGGGGCTCCATCCCAGGACCCTGGGATCATGACCTGAGCCGAAGGCAGATGCTTAACTGATTGGGTCACCCAGGCACCCCTAAATTTAACCTTTTAAAAAAATTATTGTGGGACCATCTATGAAGGGGAGCAAGCCAGGGGAAGTGGAAAGAGACTTCCAGTAGCAATGCAGACACCTGAAGAGGAAGGAGTAGGGGAAGGAAGAGCCTGAGACTACAACAGAGTTCTGAGAAATCTGAGTTGAGAATCCTTGAGTCAATTAAAAAATGGACTAAAATCGGGGCACCTGGGTGGCTCAGTGGGTTAAAGCCTCTGCCTTCAGCTCAGGTCGTGATCTCAGGGTCCTGGGATCGAGTTCTGCATCCGGCTCTCTGCTCAGCAGGGAGCCTGCTTCCTCCTCTCTCTGCCTGCCTCTCTGCCTGCTTGTGATCTCTGTCTGTCAGATAAATAAAATATTTTTTTAAAAAATGGACTAAAATCAAATCTTGCCATTTACAACAACATGGATGACCCCAGAGGGCATTACACTAAGTGAAATAAGCTAGACACAGAACGACAAACACCACAGACGCCCACTTACATGAGGAATAAAAATAGTCCAACTCATGGAAGCAGAGAGTAAAATGGTGGTCGGGCGGCTGGGGATATGGGGAAGTATTAGCCAAAGGGTATCAAGTTTCAGTTCGGCAAAATGAATAAATAGGTACCGGGCACCTGGCTGGCTCAGGAGTAGAGCATGGGACTCTTGATCTTGGGGTTGTGAGTCCAAGCCCCACCTTGGACATATAGCTTACTTTAAAAATAAAAAAAATTAAAAAGTGAGAAAATAGGGCGCCTGGGTGGCTCAGTGGGTTAAGTCGCTGCCTTCAGCTCAGGTCATGATCTCAGGGTACTGGGATCGAGTCCCGCATCGGGCTCTCTGCTCAGCAGGGAGCCTGCTTCCCTCTCTCTCTCTCTCTGCCTGCCTCTCCATCTACTTGTGATTTCTCTCTGTCAAATAAATAAATAAAATCTTTAAAAAAAAAAAAAAAGTGAGAAAATAAAAAACAATGAAGATCTTCTAGAGATCTGCAGTATGGCACAGTGTCTGTAGTGAAAACTTTTGTATTTTATATTTTATACTTTAAAATTTGCTAAGAGAGGGTGCCTGGGTGGCTCAGCTGTTTAAGCCTCTGCCTCCAGCTCAGGTCATGATCCCAGGGTCCTGGAATGAAGTCCTGCATGGGGCTCCTTGCTCAGCGGGGAATCTGTTTCTCCCTCTGCCTCTCCTTTTGTTTCTCCCCCTGCTCATGCTCTCCCTCTCTCTCAAATAAGTAAATAAAATCTTTAAAATTTGCTAAGAAGGTAGATTTTATGTTAAGTGTTCCTATCACAAAATAATGACGATGATAAAAAGGGCAGGAGGAAACTTCTGGAGGTGGTGGATACATTTATGACCTAAATTGTGATGAGGGGTATATGGGTATATCTGCAAACTCATCAGGCTGTATGCATTAAACAGGTACAGTTTTGTTATATATATATATATATATATATATATATATATATATATGCATGCCAGTCATACCTCAATAAAATGGTTTTTTAACAAATCAAAAGGTTGGAAACAGGGCGCCTGGGTGGCTCAGTGGGTTAAGCGGCTGCCTTCAGCTCAGGTCATGATCTCAGGGTCCTAGGATGGAGTCCCCCATCTGGCTCTCTGCTCAGCAGGGAGCCTGCCTCCCTCTCTCTCTCTCTGCCTGCCTCTCCGTCTACTTGTGATTTCTCTCTGTCAAATAAATAAATAAAATCTTAAAACAAAAAACAAAACAAAACAAAACATAAAAAACACCATCTCTCTACACAATTCCATTAAAAAAAAAAAAAAAAAAGGTTGGAAACAAACAACAAAGTTGTTCGTTAAAGGAGCCAAATCTGGCAAGAAGGGGCTTGTATTAGTCCCCTCCTTGCTCAGTGGTTGGCCGGGAGTAGCCTGTAGGAAGAGTGGTTTCCAGTCCAGTGTGGGGTGGGTCGGGGATGCCCGCAGCCCTGTCCCTCAGTCATGCATGCGCCCCCAGCAGGACATCTGACTGGCGTGTTTTCCTGGCCATCACAGCCTCCCGCCAGGTCCCCTGAAAGCTGCTTATATCATTATTGTTTATATGTCTTGTGAGTCATGGACTAACAAGGCTGGAATGAACTTCAGAGATGTCGTCATTGAATCCCCTCATTTTAAAGATGAAGAAAGAGAGACTCAGAAATTTTATTTTATTTTTTTTTATTTTTATTTTTTTTTTTAAAGATTTTATTTATTTATTTGTCAGAGAGAGAGTGAGTGAGAGCGAGCACAGGTAGACAGAGTGGAAGGAAGAGTCAGAGGGAGAAGCAGGCTCCCTGTGGAGCAAGGAGCCCGATGTGGGACTCGATCCCAGGACGCTGGGATCATGACCTGAGCCGAAGGCAGCTGCTTAACCAACTGAGCCACCCAGACGTCCCGAGACTCAGAAATTTTAAATAAACTTTCCCAAGGTAACACATTTCATATTCCTGGCCGCAGGATTAGGTGCCAGGGGTCCTGACCCGCTGTGCAGGGACAAGCAAAGCTGTGCCTTCCCTTACTCGGAGCTCCGTGGAGGCAGAGAGTCGCAGGTAGTACAACCGAACAGCTCACTGATTCTAGAGTCAGAATGATTATGCAGATATGACCCCTGTATGACGCACTTGTGTAACACTGAGAACACCATATAATGAAAAATACCCCACGGAACCTCCCCGTCCTGCTTTGGGGAGTGGTCTGCACGTTGGCAGCATTTATCTTGTTTATAGAATCCCCTCGGGAGGCGCCTCGGTGGCTCAGGGGGTTAAGCCTCTGCCATTGGCTCAGGTCATGGTCTCAGGATGGTGGGCTGGAGGCCCGCATCGGGCTCTCTGCTCAGCAGGAGCCTGCTTCACCCTCTCTCTGCCTGCCTCTCTGCCTACTTGTGATCTGTCTGTCAAATAAATAAATAAAATCTTTAAAAAAAAATCTCCTCAGACATCTCAGAGAGAAGGACCATTCCAGGCAATTTTGGGGATAGTTCAACTTGGCGTCATCTCCTCCTCTCCCCTCCTCCTCCTCCTCTTTTTCCCATAATGCCTTTCCCACCTTTGCCCCCATCTTTCCCTTCTAAATAAATGACATCTCTCTTTAGTTGAACAACTGTCCAAACTAAAAACATGGGAACCTTCCTCCATTCTTCTTGCCCTTTCTCCCCACATCTAATGAGCAGATTCAGTTGGCTCTATCTCCAAAACACGAACAATGTCTGTCCATTTTTCTTCATGTCCACTGCTGCCACTTGGGTCCCAGCCACCATTGGCTCTCACTTGTACCACTAGGGCGACCTCCTACCATTTTTCCTGCTTCTCTTACATGCAGCAGCAGCCAGAGAATATTTGTAAAATGTCAATCAGATTACATCACACACTCGTTTAAGCAAAATATGCATTTTGCTTAGTGCCCTTTAAGCAAAATATGCATTTGGGGTACGTGAGTGGCTCAGTCAGTAAAACGTCTGACTTTGGCTTAGGTCATGATCTTGGGGTCCTGGGTTTGAGCCCTGTGTCAAGCTCCCTATTCAGCCTGTGTCTGCTTCTCCTTCTCCCACTGCCCCTCCCCCAACTCATGCTCACTCTCTCCCTCAAATAAATAAGTAAAATCCAAAAAAAAAAAAAAAGTAAAATCTGCATTCTTTTTTTTTTTTTTTAAAGATTTTATTTATTTATTTGACAGAGAGAAATCACAAGTAGATGGAGAGGCAGGCATAGAGAGAGGGAAGTAGGCTCCCTGCTGAGCAGAGAGCCCAATGCGGGACTCGATCCCAGGACCCTGAGATCATGACCTGAGCCGAAGGCAGCGGCTTAAACCACTGAGCCACCCAGGCGCCCAAAATCTGCATTCTTTACCATGCCTTACAAAGCCCTTTATGACCTAGGCCCTGCCTACCTTGCTGATCTTGGCTTCTACCACTGCCTTATTCAATCACTGTATAACAGCTCTGCTGACTCTTGTTCTCTCCCTTAAATATGCCAACCTCTGTCCTGAGCTCCTTTGTTTTTCACACTGCTTGGAATTTTCTCCCCAGGACTTCTCTCAACTGGTTCCTGGATTCAGGTTTCACCTTCTCAATGAGGCCTTCCCTGGCCATCCAAACAAAAGTGGTCCACATCCCACCATTATCCTCTAACTATTACCCTGTTTTATCTTTTTCATGCCACTTACCATCCGCTGACTCTAATTTATCTCTTTTCTCCCCCATCTAGAATGTCAGTTTCTCTCTCTCTTTTTTAAAGATTTTATTTTTGAGTAATCTCTACACCCGATGTGAGGCTTGAACTAACAACCCCAAGATCAAGAGTCATATGCTCTAGCCAGTGAGGCAGCCAGGTGCCCCCAGAATGTCAGTTTCATCAGAGAAGGGGCTGTGTCTGTTTAGTTCCTGGCTGCATCTCTAATGCCTGTCTGTCCCAACCTGGTGCAGGCTGGGGTCTCAAAAATTCGTATTGAATGAATGAATGGTGGCTTCCATGTACACAGTCTGTGCACATCCAATGTTGCTGTAGATTTTGGTCATTGACTTAGATGATCTTGGCTTTCAATATTCAACATCCCAATGCTGGAGTTATTGTCTCAAACACTGTCAGTTGTTACTGTTGACTTCAACTCTCAACTGATAGACAATGTTTGCTATTTGACAATGGGGTATGTGTAATTTCAAAAGAGAATGTTTTATAAACAAAATGTGAGGAGCCCCTGCCCTCTGATGACTACTATCCTAATTTTATTGGACTGGGGACTCATAATTTTTTGTTAACTTCTATATTCAGTAAATACCTTCCTCCCTTATCACATTTATACAAGCTGACATCTCTAACAAAGAAGCAGTCATGTTCTTTGAAAAACAATTAGTGTTAAGTCTCAACACTTTTACATAAATTTTTAACAACCTTAAAACTAAATTCAGTATCCATAGGTAATAAAATAAGGTAAACTACAATGATCATGTGAGCAAGAAACAAAATGCTGGTCCATGAGCAGACAAAAATTTCTTCAATTTGGCGGGTAGGTCAGGAGGGTGCTGGGGTGCGGGGGATGACATCGTTTTGTACTGATCACCAGTCCCCAAAGGACTCAAGAGTCTTACTGATGGAACTCTATCCAGAATAAAAGGGGAGGGAAACTTTTCTAAGAATGCTCACCATCTTAGACATTTCTGCTTTCTTCTCCCAAGGAATGTGAACTATCTTGTTTTACATTTTTTTATTCTATCATTTAATCCATTTGCATGGCACTGTTGCAAAGCATTTGAAAAACACATTCCAAAGCAGAATTCACTGGCAGTAAAGCCATTGACTTCAAAATCCAGTGTCCAGCAGGGCCGTGCACCTAATGGGCAACTCAACAAGTGTACTAACCAGATCCAGAAGTCCAGAAAAAATCTTGAAATAAGATGGATCCCTAGGTCCCAATGGCTCAGTCATTGTTTTGAGAACTCTAAAACAATATGAGTTGAAATTTCCACATGTACCCACTCAAGAATTTTCCTAGGCAGAGAGGAATAGACCACATGCTAATACTGTCAAAAGCCCATAGTGAGACTTAGATGTAAAGATGGTGGGCAGGTTTCCTGCAGTCAAAGAGAACATTCACTTTTCTAATCATTCTGTACACATTGTATCTGTAAAATGGAGGTTATGGTGCATGTCTGTCCCTGGATCTCCCCTGAGGGGTAGGGATTACAGACTCTTGAAAGTTGGAGGTGGTGTTTGTGTTGTTGCCAGGTGGGGACCAAAGGCAAAAAGCAGTTGTTCCCATGATTAGGTCCAGATTAAGAACAGCTTTATGGGCTAGGGCTGACATCTTGAATCCTATCCTTCTGCGGAGCAGCAGATGCCGCAATTCACTGAGGGCAGGGATAATTGATTCTCTTGCTACTGGGCCGAGGAGGAGAGAAGCAGCTGGGGTTTGCAACTGTTGTGGCCGATCGATTTCAAAGGAGGCCTGGTTTGAAGAAGCCCGTTGCAGGAGCTGGGCCAAGAGACAGAGGCGTGGGTGACCACGGTGATTCCCAGGGGGAGGAACCTGGGTGACACTCTATCTGAACCCCGGGGAGTGAGAGTCACACCCTGGTTCTTTTTTTTTTTTTTTTTTTTTTAAAGATTTTATTTATTTACTTGAGAGAGAGACAGTGAGAGAGAGCATGAACGAGGAGAAGGTCAGAGAGAGAAGCAGACTCCCCATGGAGCTGGGAGTCCGATGCGGGACTCGATCCCGGGACTCCAGGATCATGACCTGAACCGAAGGCAGTCGTCCAACCAACTGAGCCACTCAGGCGTCCCCACACCCTGGTTCTTGATCCTGAAGTTATCAGTCACAGCTGCGGGAGCAAGCCTCTGGCTTGAACAAGTACAAAGTACAAAGAAATGGAAGGAATTCCGCCCCCATGTGTAGACACACACACACACACACGCTCTGACCTAGAAACCTAGAACTTCCTTTCTGCAGACAGAGGGTGACTGGCAATATGCATAGATCTGCAGTCTCCACTTCTTCTGGGCATACATTTCCCAGCCTCCCTTGCAGTAAGGGTGGCCACGTGACGGAGTTTCTGCCAATGAAACGTGAGCGGAAGTGGGCCTCTCCCAGGTGTGGCCCGCAGACCTCCCATCCGCCCCGGTGGCCCTCTCTTCTCATCCACTCTCTGGATGGAGACTGCTTTGGGCAGCTGAGGTGGGAGGAGCCGGGCCCTGATTTGACTACAGTCCTCAGAGTAGGATTTGGGGATTCCTACAATTAACGTACCCTGAATAACACACTTCTGGGACTGCAACTAAACCCCTCCCTGAAAGAGTCTCGCAGAGCCTCACTCATGGAGCTGCTGGCTGGTCAGAGGTGGTTCCACACGCAGGAGCTGCCCCTCAGGGCGCTTGCGCTGCAGGGCCTCCCGGCCTCCCCTTCTGCGTGCGCCTGCCTCCCTGGGCTGCAGCGGGGCAGGGGTGGGGGGCGGCGGAGGTGCAGGGAGCGGCCTCTCGCACCAGGCAGGGTGATGGTGCTGCGGCTTCCCTCTCTCTGGGGGCATGGAGAGAGTTCTTTGGATAAATTCCCATGCCTTTCCCTTCATATCCTGGGGTATGTCTCTGTGGGTGTTTGCTTATTTGTTGTTTTTTTAGACGTGTGTGTTAAAATACATAAAACATAAAATTTGCCATTTTTACCCTTTGCTTGTTTTTCTTCCTTGTATTACATTGCGGGGCCCTAAGCCTTGGTAAGGATCACATCCCCGTTCAGCTTAGGTCAAAAACAAATTTCTTCTCTCTCTCTCTTTTTTTAAAGATTTTACTGATTTATTTAAAAGAGAGAGAGAGGGAGAGAGAGCATGCATACAACTGGGGGGAGGAGCAGAGGGAGAGGGACAAGAAGACTTGGGGCCAAATGTGGAGCCCCACAACCCCGAGATCATGACCTGAGATGAAATTAAGAGTCCCAAAGGTCAACCAACTGAGCCACTCCGATGCCCTTTTTCCTTTTCTTTTTTCTTGCTAAATGTAAGCTCTTTGCCTAACATGGAGCTTGAACCCATGACCCTGAGATCAAGAGTCACATGCTCTACCAACTGAGCCAGCCAGGCCCCCCAGAGACATTTTTGACAGCTACTCTTCCTCACACCTCCCAACATGGCACATGGTGGCCATCTTTCTTTCCCCCTTCCCTGTTTCCAGAACAGCTTCCAGACTCCACCAGTGCAGGAGCTAAGGCAGGCACTTCCTCATCTGTGTGGGGTTCCCACTCTATAGAAAATTCCCAAAGGTGTCTTGTTTTCATTCACCACCTAACACAAGCCTTAAGGTGTAATGAGCCTTTACCAAGTTATCTAGCAGGAAGTAGCCAATCAATTAGGGAGTCTCAAAGAGGAACAGAAGGCCAGTTGGTGAGGTTTACGTTTCGCTTCCAGAGGAGGTTTTTTTTTTTTTTTTTTTTTAAGATTTTATTTATTTATTTGACAGAGAGAAATCACAAGTAGATGGAGAGGCAGGCAGAGAGAGAGGAAGGGAAGCAGGCTCCCTGCCGAGCAGAGAGCCCGATGCGGGACTCGATCCCAGGACCCCGAGACCATGACCCAAGCCGAAGGCAGCAGCCCAACCCACTGAGCCACCCAGGCACCCCAGAGGAGGTTTTGGTTAGGAATGTTTTATACCCACTCCAAAGCTTGGTGACCCAGTAATAGCAATGTAGATGTGAATGGCAGCTTCTCTCTTGGTTCTCCCTAACAACCACAATTATGCCTCACTTTTATGTTTTTAAGATTTTCATTTTTTAGCGTAATCTCTATACCCAATGTGGGGCTTGAACTCATAACCCAGAGACCACGAGTTGCATGCTCCATGACTGAGCCAGCCAGGCATCCCTACTCACCACTCTGACATCTGCAGCCTTGCCACAGCTTGCTTGGTGAAGAAAGCTAGATTTCAGCCTCCCTCTGGACCCTGGTCAGGTGCTTTGTGCAGTGCACAACTTGCACACCTGCAGTGCTGGCCCCTTCCATTTGACTGCTAAGATTTCCTCCCAGCGTTGCCCTGAGTTATAACCAGTACCCCCCTCCTCCACATCATCAGTGTTATCCTGGGGGCTGAAAGGCATAGGCTTGGGGATCTTAAGGTGGCTGGAGGTGGAGGTGACTTGAATTAGACTGTGTCAAATAGAATTCTGTGCACTGATCTGAGAACACAACTATCTCAACAACATTGTTCCTATGGGGGAAATATATTCCTAGGGCTTTTCAAAAAACCAACTCAAAAAAAGACATAGAACCTGACTTAAATGCATTGGACTTCCTTTTCATCCTTAAGTTTCTGAATGTCTGTGGCTCACTCTAACTTTGGCCGTGGCTGGCTCAGATTTGATCTTGGCTCTCTCAGACTTTGCCCTACAAGTTGCACAAACTTTGGAAAATAGATTTCTGGACATAATGTTTTCTTTGAAACTTGATCTCCTCACAGAGGATGTATCTTTGTAAATGACTGACTTAATTAAAAAGTAGGCAGGCATTGATTATATGCATTTTCCTCTTGTAGGGCTTATTTTGGTGTCTTCCCAGAAACTGATGTTTTGTGGCTGATGGGTGAGGAGGACAGATGTTTCAGCTTGGCCTTTTCTCCTTGATATTCCTCATCTGGGCACCATCCTAGTATCAAGGGACAAACAAGCTGAACTCAACACCATCACTTGACCTCATTTCTGATTTATGAATTCTCCTGCAACCATGCAATTGGAGAAGAAGGCAGGCTCTGAAGTGTGTTTTGAATTTTAATATTTTTTCATACTGGCCTCTTTTTCTGTCAGCCACCATGTGTGTGTGTGTGTCTGCCTTAACTTGCTGACTAGAAAATTGAAACATACTTCTAGCCGGCAGCCAGGAACAAAGGGAAAAATTGTCTAAAGAGCTATTTAGCTGCCTGCATTGCCCTCCACCCCCCCACCCCCGCCAACACCCCCTCACTTATATGAACAACCCTCACAAGAATCTAAGCTGCTTTTGTATTAATGTCGGTCATGGCCTTTCTCACGGGGTTCTGTGAGCACTGAAACAGTAAGGATTCTGCCATCTTGGGTGTGTGTGGGGGGGTACTGTTCCGAGGGAGGAGGAGCTTGAGAGTGTCTCCCATCATCTGGCAAGCCAGATTCCAGGTGAAAAGAAGTATCTAGAAACTGGCTCAAGGTTATGTCCTTTTCACTCTGTCTGCTTCCTGGCTCCTTGGCAGACAGTCAGGATGGCTTCAAGGAATTGGCAGTGACTTCATCTGAAAGCATTTTCCTGAAACATGTAAATATTTATACCTTAGAGGACGCTCTGACTCCAGAAAGGCTGACCCCAGTGGTGCTCTGTGGAGGTAAAGCAGAACCCACAGAACATGCTCTGGGGCAACAAAGTCTCACCTACCTGTCAAGAGAATTTTGAATTCCAGTGACAGGAACGATCCATCACAGGAAAGTTCTGTAGGAGTGGAGAAGTGGGGTGGGTAGGAACCAGGCAGTGCCTGAGAGTCAGGTTTTGAGAAGTGAACTTGCTTGTAGAGGAGGCACCCTGGAAATATCCTTACAGATGGCAATGGGTCTCTTGAGTTTGTCCTGCTCTGTGCTTTCTAATGGCCCGTTGGGGATGCTGGGCCCTGAGAGCCCTGGACAGAGAAAAGAGGCGGTCAGGTGTTCAACACAAAGGCTTCAAAGGACTGCGGACCAACCTGGCATCAGGAGAGGAGATCAGCCCCCTCAATCCTGGACTGGCCCCTGGGAAGCCTCGCTATTACCTGGCAATGGAGTGGAGGCAGCAAGTTCTTTCTGGAGATCCACAGGCCAGGCTGAGGCTTCTGCATGAAAAAGCTTCCTGATCATTCAACACTTTCTTAAGACACCTGTGCTTTTTGGCTGCCACGAGGGGGGAAAAAAACCAAGCTCTTGGCAGCCGCCTCTGATCTGGTATTAACAGCATCACACCAGTCACTTCCAGAGATTTATGACGCTTTTTTTGTGTGGTTCCCATGCAGACATTAAAATGTAAGATGAATTTTGTCCAAATGGTCTATGTTCTCTTTTCCGAGGGTTCCCAAGTGCTTTGGCCATGCCCAGCGGTAAATGGCTGCAAACCATATTGGTGAGCACAGTGGGGCCAAGCAGAGTCGTTTCTGAGATTCTGCTGGTGCTAGAATTGCTCACTTTATTCTTTCAGATAGCTGGAGGGCAACAGTCCTTTGACCACACTTAGAATTCATAGATTATGACATTTATAAACTTCCTATTAGGAGCACCTGGGTGGTTCAGTGGGTTAAAGCCTCTGCCTTTGGCTCAGGTCATGGTCCCAGGGTCCTGGGATCGAGCCCTGAATCGGGCTCTCTCCTCAGCGGGGAGCCTGCTTTCCCCTCTCTCTGCCTGCCTCTCTGCCTATTTGTGACCTCTATCTGTCAAATAAATAAATAAAATCTTTTTTAAAAAGGGGGGGGGGCACCTGGGTGACTCAGTGAGTTAAAGCCTCTGCCTTCGGCTCGGATCATGGTCCCAGGGTCCTGGGATTGAGCCCCACATCGGGCTCTCTGCTCAGCAGGGAGCCTGCTTCCTCCTCTCTCCGTCTGCCTCTCTGCCTACTTGTGGTCTTTATCTGTCAAATAAATAAAATCTTTAAAAAAAAAAAACCTTCCTGTTACCCCAGATTGGGCCCAGTTCTCACTCTAACATTTCTCATGCCTCCCTGAACCTTTCTTTCATGGATTGTATTACAGTTTTTAATTGTAGATTTATGTGCAATTCTTTATTTTACCTCTTCCTCCCATTAGACTGTAAACTTTATGAGAGGACAGGCCGCATGTGTTTTGCTTATAACTGACTTTCAACATCAAGCACAGAGAATGACATACAGTTGGGATCCTGTAAATATTTATCCAACAAATGCACAAGTGAATGAATGAATGAATGAATGAATGAAGCTTGAAGATCAGAAAGAATAAGTCTAGTGCCATCACTTAGTAGATAAAAACACAAAATTTAAATGATTTATCTAAGTCTATGAAGCTTGGTTTTTGTTTTTGTTTTTTATGTATATGAAGACCCATGAAATTTGTCAATTAATTTGAAAGTATTAGTTACCTATATATTCTGTTGTATTAGGGGATCCAAAGGTGAATAAAATTCAATTCCTATTTTTAAAAAAAACAGCAGTTAGGAGCACCTGGCTGGGCTCAGTTGGTAAAACATGTGACTGTTGATCTCGGGGTTGTGGCTTGGAGCCCCAGATTGGGTGTGGGGAGGACTTAAAAATAAAATCTTTAAAAAAAAAAAAAAAACAGTAGTTAAACTGTTAGGATAACAGTAATGACTATTCCCTAAATGCTTACCAAGACATTACTTCATTTAATACTTACAACAATCCTATGAAATAGATATTATTGCCCCCATTTAACAGATATGGAAAGATGAGCTCAGAAATAATACTGGTAGAGTGTATTAAGCTTTTACTAGTTGCCAAAATTGTTCTACATGTTTTACCTCTATTAATAAGCCCATTTAACCCTCAAGTCTTGACTAGGGAAGGATCCACTTCCAGACTCACTCATGTGACTGTGGTCAGGACTCAGGTCCTCACTGACAGGTGGCCAGAGACAATTCCTGGCTAAATGGGCATCTTTATAGTGGTAGTCACAGCACGGCAGCTTGCTTTCCCTAGAGCAAGGGCTGAGAGAGACAGAGAGGCAGAAAAAGAGGCAGAGAGACAGAGATCAAAGGGAAAGTCTTGGTAATGTAATTTCAGAAATTACTTCCCATCACTTAATTATTGCTATTTTCTGTTCATTTTCTATTGTAGTCACTAGGTCCAGCCCATATCCAGTAAGAGGGTATTAAACAAGGGCTTGAATACAAGGAGGTGGAGATGACCGGTCATCCCAGAGGCTGCTTACCACAACAAGGTTAATTTAATAACCTAAAGTCGATCAGTATAATCTGTCATATAAATGGTACAAAGAAGAAAAATATGATCACTTCAATAGATAAAGTATTTAATAAAATGTGATATTCATTGATGATTAAAAAATGAAAACGGGGTGCCTGGGTGGCTCAGTCAATTAAACATCTGTCTTTCAGGTCAGGTCATGATCCCAGGACCCTGGTATTGAGCCCCGAGTTGGGCTCCCTGCTCAGCAAGGGGCCTGCTTCTCCCTCTCCCTTGGCCTGCTGCTCCCCCTGCTTGTGCTCTCCCTCTCTCTGTCAAATAAATAAACAAAATCTTTAAAAATGAAACTAAACAAAAAAACTTAACGAACTAGAAATGGAAGGTATTGTTCTTTTTCTCCTTCTCCTGCCCTTCCCTCCCCTTCTCCTCCTCCTTCTCTCTTTCTCCTTCTTCTTTTTCTTTTGCTTTTCATGGAGCCCAATGCGAGCCAAACTCAGGACTCTGAGATCAAGACCCACGCTGAAGCCAAGAGTCCGACCCTTACCGGACTGGGCCGGCCCGGTGCTCCTGGGATTGCTCATATTCTGATAAAGACCCGTAATAGATTGCATTAATAGTCTCGCTTTCTCACTCCTTCTGTACCACACGCTTTGCCACGTGACTTTACAGGATCCTCCCATCCTGGGCAAAGTTACTGTTGATTCAACTGAGTCATATTTGGCAACAGTATTTGAGATATTAGCAAATGTGCTTCTAGCAAAGTTCTGAGGTGGCATTGCCTACTACAGTTTGCCCTTTTGTTCTACCATTTACTATGAGAAGGATCAACTCAAACTAGCCCACTGGCTCCAGCACTTATTAAAAAATAAAAATTTGGGGGGCGCCTGGGTGGCTCAGTGGGTTAAAGCCTCTGCCTTCAGTTCGGGTCATGATCTCAGGGTCCTGGGATCGAGCCTCACATTGGGCTCTCTGCTCAGCAGGGAGCCTGCTCCCCCCACCCTCTCTCTGCCTACTTGTGATCTCTGTCTGTCCATTAAATAAATAAAATCTTAAAAAAAAAACTAAAAAAAAATTTTTTTTAAAAAGGTAACATTTGCAATGGTATGAAAAATAATCAAATACCTAGGAGTAAAACAAAAGATTTTTAACATCTCTGAATGGAAAACTATTGAGAGAAACGAATGAGCTATATATTATATATATATATATATATATATATATTTTTTTTTTTTTTTTAAGATTTTATTTATTTATTTGACAGACAGAGTTCACAAGTAGGCAGAGAAGCAGGCAGAGAGAGAGGAGGAAGCAGGCTTCCCACTGAGCAGACAGCCCAATGTGGGGCTCGATCCCAGGACCCTGGGATCATGACCTGAGCTGAAGGCAGAGGCTTTAACACATGGAGCCACCCAGGTGCCCCTAATGAAGCTATATTTTAAAACAAACACAAAAAAGAGGGTTAGATCATGTTCATGGATTAGAAGACCCTATATTTTGTTTTATTTTTGTTTGTTTTTTTAAGATTTTATTTATTTATTTGATAGAGAGCATAAGCAGAGTGAGTAGCAGGCAGAAGGAGAGGGAGAAGCAGGCCTCCCACCGAGCAGGGAGCCCAATGTGGGGCTTGATCCCAGGACCCCAGGATCAGGACCTGAGCTGAAGGCAGACACTTAACCAACTGAGCCACCCAGGCGCCCCAAGACTCTATATATTAAATATGTCAGTTATTCCCAAATTGATCTCCCTAGTGCAAGTCCAATAAAATTCCCAAAAAGTCTTTTGTGAAAATTTACATATTGATTTCAAAATATGTTTGGAAGTGCAAAACGGCCAAGAACAACTAAGTCAACCTTGAAAAAATAATATGGGGAGATTTAATTTTCTCAAAAAAGTAAAACCAGTATAATTGTTATATAATTATATTAAATCAATATAAGTAATTATAAACCAGGGTACCTGGCTGGCTCAGTCAGTGGAGCTTGAAACTTTTTTTTTTTTTTTTAAGATTTTATTTATTTATTTGACAGAGAGAGATCACAAGTAGGCAGAGAGGCAGGCAGAGAGAAAGGAGGAAGCAGGCTCCCCGCTGAGCAGAGAGCCCGATGCGGGACTCGATCCCAGGACCCTGAGATCATGACCTGAGCCAAAGGCAGCGGCTTAACCCACTGAGCCACCCAGGCGCCCCAGAGCTTGAAACTCTTGATTAGAGCTCCATGCTGGGTATAGAGATTACTTTTTTCTTTTTAAAATTATTTATTTATTTGACAGCGAGAGAGAGAGCGAGCGAGCTAGAGAGGGAACACAAGCACCGGGAGTGGGAGAGAGAGGAAGAAGCAGTCTGAAAGATCCCCCAATAATGGGTCCATGATCAAAGGAGCGAGACTGATACAAAGTGAAGGTCAAGCAAAGCTTTATTTCGAGCCAAGCATCCAGAATCAAACCAACCAACCAGGGATGTCTCTTACAAAGAGCCAACTCCTCTCTGCCTTACAGACTAGCTTTTATAGAACAAAGGCCGCCGGTGGTTGGGCCTGGCCACATACAGGTGGCCAATGAGATTGCAACACACAGAGAAAGCTGCATAGTCATGCTAGGTCACACACGAGTGACCAATTGAATTAAAATTTACCCTAGTAGATATTTGAACTAGCCTATCTCCTTGGTCAGAATTGGCTCCCAAAAGGCCGGACCGACAATCCTTGGTAGCTAGGGAAACAGTATGCACGCCCCACTGATTGGAGGTCTCTACTGGCCTGACCCACCCTGGTAGTCCGGCTTTGTTACCTGGGACTGGTTTGGGACTGGTTTCCCAGACTTGCTTTTAAGTAAGTCCCCTGGGTGCGGGGCAGGTTCAGTTTAAGTTTTACGGCATAAACAACGAAATCACTGTTTAACCAGATGGAATCCTCTGGCTAAATAGGCCCTTACACAGCCCAGTGGAGAACCCAAGCAAGGCTTGATCCCAGGACGCTGGGATCATGACTTGAGCCGAAGGGAGACACTTAAGGACTGAGCTACCCAGGTGCCCCAGTATAGCAGTTATTTAAAAATAAAATTTTTTTTTTTTTAAGATTTTATTTATTTATTTGTCAGAGAGAGAGTGAGAGCAAGCACAGGCAGACAGAGTGGAAGGCAGAGGCAGAGGGAGAAGCAGGCTCCCTGCGGAGCAAGGAGCCCGATGTGGGACTCGATCCCAGGACGCTGGGATCATGACCTGAGCCGAAGGCAGCTGCTTAACCAACTGAGCCACCCAGGCGTCCCTAAAAATAAAATTTTAAGAGGGGTGTGTGGGTGCCTCAGTTTGTTAAGTATCTGACTTTTTTTTTTAAAGATTTTATTTATTTATTTATTTGTTTGTTTCAGAGAGAGAGAGAGCATGCAGCGGCGAGAGAATCCAAAGCAGACTCCACGGGGAGTATGAAGCCTAATTCAGGACTTGCTCTCACAACCCAGAAATCATGACCTGAACTGAAGTCAAGAGTGGGATGCTTGAACAACGGAGCCACCCACCCACGCATTCCAAGCTTCCAACTCTTGATTTTGACTCAGGTCATGATCTCAAGGTTGTGAGACTGAGCTCTGCCCTAGGCGTGAAGCTTGCTTAAAATTCTGTCTCTCCCTCTCACTCTGCCCCTCCCAACTTGGCCCTGTCCCACTCAGCTGCATACTCCAGCTATCTCTCTGTCAAATTAATTAATTAATTAAAAATAAAATCTCAAAAGTGAAAAGGCAAAAAGGAGAAAAAAAGAAAAGGCAAGTCCCTGAGTGGGAAAAATATATGTAACTAACAAAGATCTGTCCAGAACATATTATGAAGCCCTATAAATTCACAAGGAAAAAAAAAACTAGAAAAATGGCGAAAAGAGATAAATAGATATATATGCATCAAAAAAAGAGTAACCAATAAATACATTAAAATGTGCTGAATACAGGCACCGGCGTGGCTCAAGCGATTAAGCTTCTGCCTTTGGCTCAGGTTGTGATCCCAGGGTCCTGGGACCCAGCCCTATATCTGGCTCCCTGCTCAGCAGGGAGTCTGCTGCTCCTCCCTCCATGCCCCCAACTTGTGTGCTCACTCTCACTCTCTCCAATAAATAAAATCTTAAAAAAATAATAATAATAAAGTGTGCTGAATAGCATGAGTGAAGAAATGCAGATCAAGAAATTGCTAATTAAAACTATAAAGAAGGGAGCACCTGGGTGGCTCAGTTAAGCATCTGCCTTCAGCTCAGGTCATGATCCCAGGGTCTTTGGATCAAGCCCCACATCAGGCGCCCTGACCAGCAGGAGTCTGCTTCTCCCTCTGTCTCTCCTCCTGCCCCTCTCTTCTGGTTCCTGTGCTTGCATTCTCTCTCTCTCTCTCTCTCTCTCAAATAAATAAAATCTTAAGATAAATAGGGGAACCTGGCTGGCTCAGTGGGTGGAATATCTGACTCTTGATCTTGGTCTCTTGAGTTCAAGCCCTCACGATGAGCAGAGAGTTTACTTTAAAAATAAATAAATAAAGAGATAAAAGTACACACTCCCAAGAATGACTAAAATTACACAGACTGAAAATATCAAATGATGATAAGACTATGGAACAACAAGAACTCCCCTAAGTTGCTGGTGGGAGTGTAAATTACCACAACTACTGTGAAAACTGTTTAGTAGTATCTATTAAAGGTGAACATATATATGTACTATAACCCGTTATCTCCACTCCTACGTATATCCTAAATGAATAAGCATGTGTTCATTAAAATTCACATACAAGATGTTGGTAACATTGTTTATAATAGCCCAAATTTGCAACAATCCTAATGTCCATCAGTAATCAAACACTGTCATAGTCATACAATGGAATATTATACAACCATATATTTTTATTTTATATTTTATATATTTTTAAATTGAATATAAATGGTGTATATATGTGATATATATAATATATCATATATAATATGAATTGAAAGTCGGGTAAAATGAATCCATGTTGTCAAAAGTCCATAAAGTGGTTCCCTTTGAAGAAGGGAAAAGGGCTGTGATTGTGAGGGAGCCTAAGAAGCTTGATGCTGCCAGTGTTGTATTTTTTAATCTAAGTGGTGGTTGCGTGAGTGTAATTATTTTGTGATGATTCATTGATCTCTATTCCTAATAATGATGTGCTTTTATGCATGTAAATTATACTGCAATCATAAGTCTTCACTGATGAGTTGTTGGGCTGAGTGCAGGCGAATGCCAAGTTCTGATTGGCTGAAGACCGGACACCTCAACCAATCACTATGGCAAGGGTGACGAGACCTCTTGACTGACTGTACACAAGTATTTTTCAACGGGGGTATTGTTGGCATTTTGGGAAGATAGGTCTTCACGGTGTAAGACTGTCCCACAGCACCCTGGCTCCCCAAACACTAAATGCCACTAAACACTTCACCCACACACATTCCATTTCCCAATTTGGAGTGGTGGGGAGCCCATTCTGCTTTGTTTGAAAACAATCCCTTTACACTTATCGGGAAAAACTTTTGGAGCTGAAGCACATCTCACCAAAGCCAAAAGGCTGGTACATAGTAAAGAAAGGTGCAGTGGCTTTGGGGAGAAAACCACAAAGGTCACTACATACTGATGAAAAATGGGGACTGAAAAAACATTAATCACCACCCCCTTCTGTCTGCTCCGTCATCTTTCATTTCTTTAAGGGGGAAATTCAATCTTCTGGGGGAAGTAGTGTGTTCAGTTAGTGAAAATACTTACTTAATTGCTTTGATTGTGAGAAACAGGTAAATGAAAATAACTGGTGATCCGGACGACTTTTCTTTATTTACAAGTTAGTCTAATATCTTAAATGTACATAAGCTTGCTTCGGCTCAGAAAGGAGTTAATTGGATATATGCCATTGTGAATGTATACGTAGCCTCTGAAAACCAATTTAAAACACAAAAAATAGGGGCACCTGGTTGGCTAAGTCAGTCCAGTACAGCATGTGACTCTTGATCTTGGGGGTAGTGAATTTAAACCCCACACTGGGCATAAAGCCTACTTTAAAAAAAAAAAATTTTTTTTAATTTTATTTAAAAAAAATATTTTTAGTGTCTGCCTTTTTTTTTTTTAAGATTTTATTTATTTATTTGACAGACAGATCACAAGTAGACAGAGAGACAGGCAGAGAGAGAGGGAGGAATCAGGCTTCCTGCTGAGCAGAGAGCCCGATGCGGGACTCGATCCCAAGACCCTGGGATCATGACCTGAGCAGAAGGCAGAGGCTTAACCCACTGAGCCACCCAGGCACCCCTTAAAAAATATTTTTATTAAAATTTGTTTTTATTTTATGTTTTTTTTTTAATTAAAAAAAAAATCTTTCTGGGGCACCTGGATGGCTCAGTCAGTTCAGCATCCAGTTTTTGATTTGGGCCCAGGTTGTGATCTCAGGGTCCTGGGATTGAGCCCCATGTCGGGTTCTGCGCTCAGTGGGGAGTCTGCTTGGGGATTCTCTTTGTCCCTCTCCTGGGCCACCCCCCCCCCCAACTTGCACATGTGCATACTCTCTCTGTCTCAAATGAATAAATATATCTTTTTAAAAATGACCTTTTTGATGAAATGTGGAAACAGGAAAAAGATCGCTGCTATTATGCAAAGTAAAGGAGGCGGGATGCGCAGAGACATGCCCGGTATGCTGGCAAATATGCAAACCATGAGTGCCTCTGACCAAGGATGGAAAGATGTTTTGCAAAAACAAAGAGTCGTGATCATTTTCTCTTTTCTCAAAATGATCCCTAAAACTTGCATGACCTTCTATAAATGACGAACTAAAAAAGAAAGGAAAGCCTTCCTTCCCTTGGAAAATATCCCGTTTTCCCTAGGAAGTACCATAGTTTTGAAGATTTTACTTATTTATTTATCAGATAGAGAGAGAGAGAGAGCACAAGCAGGGGGAGAAGCATGTGACTTGATCCCAGGACCCTGGGACCATGATCCCAGCAGCGGGGCAGACACTTAACCCACTGAGCTATCCAGGCTTCTCAAAAGTACCATGGTTTAGGGACGCCTGGGTGGTTCAGTTGGTTAAGCAGCTGCCTTCGGCTCAGGTCATGATCCCAGCGTCCTGGGATCGAGTCCCACATCGGGCTCCTTGCTCAGCGGGGAGCCTGCTTCTCCCTCTGCCTCTGCCTGCCATTCTGTCTGCCTGTGCTCGCTCTCTCCCCTTCTCTCTCTTTGATAAATAAATAAAATCTTAAAAAAAAAAGAAAAAGTACCATGGTTTAAGCTGAACTCTGATGAGGTTTTTTATAAAAGACTAGCCCACCTCATCTGGGCTGTGCTGTTGGGAATTCTGGCTTCTAGATCTAACCCTGCTGACAGGCCAATGATAGACCTCACGCACGCCCTTGAAACTTTTCCCATGTCTGAAGCTTAGAGCCTTTCCACCTGCTGCTGCCATTTAACTCAGTGAGATGCATTTAATGCCCATGAAGCGCACTCTGGTATTTCATATTATAGTCTTTGAGAAATGTTTATAAAGGATGAAAAAATGGTAGGAGCACTGGTGGGTTGTTAGAAGTGAATTCCTTCAGCCAACTTTATTGCATGGCTTCCATAAGCAAGGGACAGTATTTGGACTTATGAAGTATACACAAAGATGTTTAAATTAGGGTTTCTGCCTTCAAGGAGCTTACAATCTTACAGTGATAAAAATATCTAATATTTGTGTGTAAGCCTGAAAATTCACAGACCTGTACCCCTGGGGCTAATAATATATGTTAATTAAAAAGAAAAGAAAAGAAAATAGAATGAGGGGGAGTGAGTTGGGGGAAATTGGAGGGGGAGACGAACCATGAGAGACTGTGGACTCTGAGAAACAAACTGAGGGTTTTGGAGGGGAGGGGGTAGAAGGTTGGGTGAGCCTGGTGGTGGGTATTAAGGAGGGCATGTATTATATGGAGCTCTGGGTGTGGTGCATAAACAATGAATTCTGGAACATTGAAAAGAAATTTTTTTTTTTTTTAAGATTTTATTTATTTATTTGACAGACAGAGATCACAAGTAGGCAGAGAGGCAGGCAGAGAGAGAGAGAGAGAAAGAGGGAAGCAGGCTTCCTGCGGAGCAGAGAGCCCGATGCGGGGCTCGATCCCAGGACCCTGAGATCATGACCCGAGCCGAAGGCAGCAGCCCAAACCACTGAGCCACCCAGGCGCCCCAGAAATTTTTTAAAAATAAATAAAATTTTGGGGCGCCTGGGTGGCTCAGTGGGTTAAGCCTCTGCCTTCAGCTCAGGTCATGATCTCAGGGTCCTGGGATAGAGTCCCACATCGGGCTCTCTTTTCGGCAGGGAGCCTGCTTCTTCCTCTCTCTCTTTCAGCCTGCCTCTCTGCCTACTTGTGATCTCTGTCTGTCAAATAAATAAATAAAATTAAAAAAAAATAAAATAATATAAATAAATAAATAAATAAAAATTTAAAGATATATCTAATATTTATTAACGGTTTACAATGTGACAGTGTTTTATGTACCTTCATTCTGTGCAAAGTAATTATGTATTATTTATCATTACTACGTATTAATTAATATGTAATGAACTTATTTAATCCCAATATTTTATGGAGGTGAGGATTATTAGTATCATTTTATTTTTAAGTAAGCTCTACAGCCAGTGTGGGGCCTGAACTCACGACCCTGAGATCAAGAGTCCCATACTCGGGGCACCTGGGTGGCTCAGTGGGTTAAAGCCCCTGCCTTCGGCTCAGGTCATGATGCCAGGATCCTGGGATGGAGCCCCGCATCGGGCTCTCTGCTCAACAGGGAGCCCGTTTCCTCCTCTCTGTCTGCCTGCCTTTCTGCCTACTTGTGATCTCTGTCAAATAAATAAATAAATCTTTAAAAAAAAATTTAAAAAAAGAGTCCCATGCTCAACCAAGTGAGCCAGCAAGGAGCCCCTATTAGCATCATTTTAAGAAATAAGTTGGGCGCCTGGGTGGCTCAGTTGGTTAAGCAACTGCCTTCGGCTCAGGTCATGATCCTGGAGTCCTGGGATCAAGTCCCACATCAGGCTTCCTGCTCAGCAGGGAGTTTACTTCTCCCTCTGACCCTCACCCCTCTCATGCTCTCTCTCTCTCACTCACACATACTCTCTCTCTCAAGTAAATAAAACCTTAAAAAAAAAGAAAGAAAGAAGCAAATTATGGGGTGCCTGACTGACTCAGTTGGTAGAGTATGCAATCTTGATCTCAGGGTCATGAATTCAGGCTTCATGCTGGGTGTAGAGATTATATACATACATACACAAATAAATAAACAAACTTAAAAAGAAAAGTGCAAGTTCTTTATCACTCTCATATACTGCTGCCCATGCATTAGCATAACTGTCTTCCTTGACTAGCTTTCAACCCATCAATTAACCTGTACATAGGTTCTGATCTACAGAATGATACCTTTTTTAAAAAAGTTTATTCATTTTTTGTTCATAATCTCTACATCCAACGTGGGGCTTGAACTTACAACTCCAGGATCAAGAGTGGCAGGCTTTTCCCACTAAGTCAGGTGCCCCATGATGCCTTTTGATAGAAGACTAGTCAAATCTGTTAGCCAAATAGCCAGACTGGAAAGTCAGTACTTTTTTTTACCCAGACTCAGTTTCAGAGGCATTTTATTCATTTATTTGTATTATTATTATTCCTAGGATTTTTAAGATTTTATTTTTTTTATAAGTAACTTCTATTCCCAACACCAAGGCTTGAACCCACAGCCCCAGACCAAGAGTGGTGCATTCCACTGACTTAGCCAGCCAGACACCCCACACAATGCTGTGCTTTATCCTGAGAACTTACCTTCTGGCTGCAAGTTTATACCCTTTGTCCAACATCTCTGAAACTGTCAGTTAATCTAGAACGGTGGGATAAAGTCATCGCATTTAGTTTATAATTGTTTTAATATTTGTTATTTGGGGGAAAGGGAACTATGAACAAGGAGTCATTAATAAACAATCTTTTTAAAAATATTTTATTTATTTTATTTGACAGAGATCACAATCAAGAGAGAGAGAGGGAAGCAGGCTTCCCGCTGAGCAGAGAGCCTGATGCGGGGCTTGATCCCAGGACCCTGGGATCATGACCTGAGCAGAAGGCAGATGCTTAACCCACTGAGCCACCCAGGCAGCCCAATAAACAATCTTTTCTTTAATGCTATAACTTTGCATTGTAAAGATTTATTTATTTGTCTGAGAGAGACAAATTATTTGTCTGAGAGAGAGAAGAGAGTGTGCAAGGAAGTGGAGGGGCAGAGGGAGAAAGAGAATCCTCAAGAAGACCCCTCGTTGAGCACAGAGCCCCACATGGAGCTCAATCCCAGGACTCTGAGATCACCACCTGAGCCGAAACCAAGAGCCCACCGCTTAACCCAACTGAGCTACCCTCTGTGTTGTCAATTATTAAAATACTTGTCTTCTTTCCAGATTGTAGAAGGGATTATAGGTTAAAGATCAGCTAAAAGGAGAATAGGATACAAAGCTAGGTCTTTTTTGTGTTCTGGTTCTCCTGATCTAGACCCCATTTATGTCTCCTAAAATCACAAACTCTCAAGTTTAGAAAGTTTAGAAAGAACCTTAACTCCCCACTCAGTGCGAAGTCAACGTGAGATTCTCTCTTTCTGCCCCTCCCCCCACGCTCTCTCAAATAAATAAATCTTTAAGAAGATTTATTTTTAAAAAAATGGGCTGATTTATTTAAAAAAAAAAATGGGCTGGGTGGCTCAGCCCATTGGGCATCTGCCTTCTGCTCAGGTCATGATCTCAGGGTCCTGACTGAGCCCCACATTGGGCTCCCTGCTTAGCAGGAAGTCTGATTCTCTCTCTGCCCCTCCCTCCACTCATGTGCACACATGCTTTCTCTCTCTCTCTAATAAAATAAAATATGAAAAAGGAAGACAGGAAGGAAGGGAGAGAAGAAGGAAGGATGGATGGAACTTAAAGAACATTTGTAGTCTGATATTTTTCACACTATGGATCCCAACCTCTTAGAGGTTGTAATATCAATGGACTAGTTATGATAAGCATTTACAAAAAATTAAACAGAGTAGAGTAAAACTCAATGTATATGGTAAAAGTATCATTTATCAAAACTTTTGTTTAAAAAAAAGTAACTTTTGTTTTAATTATCATATTAGCGTCATAGGACTCCCACACAAAAAGTACCCAGACTGTTGGTTTAAAGCCACAGAGGAGTGTGGCTCAGTTGGTTAGGCATCTGCCTTTAGCTCAGGTCATGATCCCAGGACACTGAGATAGTCGCTGCTCAGCATGGACCCTGCTTCTCTCTCTCTGCCTCTGCTCCTCCCCACTGCTCACTCTCCCTCCTGTTTTCTCTCTCTCTCTCTGTCAAGTAAATAAATAAAATCTTTAAAAAATAAAATAAAAAATAAAGTAATGAAAGGGTGCCTGGGTGGCTCAGTCTGCCTCTGGCCCAGACCATGATCTAAGGGTCCTGGGACTGAGCTCCTCCTAGGGCTCCCTGCTCCATGGGGAGTCTACTTCTCCCTCTCCCTCTCCCCCTGCCTGCTGCTCCCCCAGCTTGTGCTTTCTCACACTCTCTCTCCCTCTCTGTCAAATAAAAAATTAAAATCTTAAAGAAAAATAAAGTAACAGAACTTTATTTTTTCACAGCTCCAGAAACTAGCAGTCCACAATCAAGATATCAGTACGTCTGTGCTCCCTCCGAACCTCTGTGTAGAATCCTTCCTTTTCTCTTTCTGCTTCTGATGGCAGCAAGCCATCCTTGCCTGTCTTTGCTTGCAGCTGCATCTCCCCAGTCTCTGCTGGTCATCATACAGCCTCCCTCTGGTTGTGTGTCTCTGTCCAAATGTCCCCCCACCAGAAGGATACCAATCAAACTTGATTAGGGCCCACCCCAACGACCTCATCTTAATTTGATTACATCTGCAAAAACCTTATTTCCAAATAAAGTTATATCCACAGGTACGAAGTGTTAGGACTTCAACATATTTTGGGGTGGGGAGACACAATTCAACCCATAACTATATATATGTGTATGTGTATATATATATATATATATATATATATACACACACACACACACACACACATATGTGTAAAACTTATAAACTGAGTTAATAAGTTAAACAAGTCATGAACTAAGTTCGTAAGTCAAAAAAATACATGTGTGTGGGGTGCCTGGGTGGCTCAGTGGGTTAAGCCTCTGCCTTCGGCTCAGGTCATGATCTCAGGGTCATGGAATCGAGCCCCGCATTGGGCTCTCTGCTCAGCAGGGAGCGTGCTTCTCCCTCTCTCTCTCTGCCTGCCACTCTGCCTAATTGTGATCTCTCTCTGTCAAATAAATAAATAAAATCTTTTAAAAAATACATATGTGTAACATTAAAAAATTAATATTAGGGGCACCTGGGTGGCTCAGTGGGTTAAAGCCTCTGCCTTTGGCTCAGGTCATGATCCCAGGGTCCTGGGATTGAGCCCCACATCTGGCTCTCTGCTCAGCTGGGAGCCTGCTTCCCTCTCTCTCCACCTACTTGTGATCTCTCTCTCTGCCTGCTTCTCTGCCTGCTTGTGATCTCTGTCTGTCAAATATATAAATAAAATCTTTTAAAAAATTAATATTTTTAAAAGATTTTATTTATTTATTTAACAGAGAGAGATCACAAGTGGACGGAGAGGCAGGTAGAGAGAGAAGGAAGCAGGCTCCACGCTGAGCAGAGAGCCCGATGCAGGGCTCGATTTCAGGACCCTGAGATCATGACCTGAGCCAAAGGCAGAGACTTAACCCACTGAGCCACCCAGGCACCCGAACTCATCCAGTTCTTAACCTTTCTGTAATAACTTGCCAGTAGTAATTGGGACTAACTATCCTGAGCCTCTCAACAAGTGGCCGACCATCTCCATAGACACCTCATTCTGAGTGTTGGCAGGGCTTTTATGAGGGAAGAATTTATTAGGACTGCATACATAGCTCACAAGAGACCTAACCAAGCACCTGAAACCACAGGATGGTTTTTTAGTTGCAACTGTTGCAAGTAACTGCTCTTTTGGAACAAATTATTATATGACTTGAAAGTAGTAATGCATAAAGAAAAAAAAATAGTTATACCTCGTGATGAAGAGGATGCAGATTTTGTAAAAATTAGTTTTATTGTTTGATTGATTTTTTAAAAGATTTTATGTTTGTTTGTTTGTTTGTTTGTTTGACAGAGACATATCCAGAGAGTGAACACAAGCAGGAGGAGTGGAAGAGGGAGGAGTGGGCTTCCCACCAAGCAGAGAGCCCGATGTGGGGCATGGTCCCAGGACCCTGGGATCATGACCCGAGCCCAGGGCAGATGCTTAATGATTAAGCCACCCAGGTGTTCCATAATGATTAGTTTTAAAGGCACATCTTAAGTATTACATCTGAGGAAGGTCTCATTGCCAAAGCCTGAAGAAGGATGCATAGTCTTTTCATAACTAAAAACCTTTCAAAAGAGTTCAAGAAGACATTTCTTCTTCTTTTTTTAAATAGATTTTATTTGGCACGCCTGGGTGGCTCAGTTGGTTAAGCGGCTGCCTTTGGCTCAGGTCATGATCCCAGCATCCTGGGATAGAGTCCCGCATTGGGCTCCTTGCTCCACAGGGAGCCTGCTTCTCCCTCTGCCACTCTTTCTGCCTGTGCTCACTCTCTCTCTCTGACAAATAAACAAATAAAATCTTTAAAAAAATAGATTTTATTTATTCATTTGAGAGAGAGAGAGAGAGATCTACAGTGGACAGGGAGGGACAAAGGGAGAGGGAGAAGCAGACTCCCTGCTGAGCAGAGTGCCCTAGGTGGGGTTCCATCCCAGGACCCTAAGATCATGACCTGAGCTGAAGGCAGCCACTTAACTGACTGAGCCACCTAAGTGTCCCCCCCATTTTCTTAAAGATTTTATTTATTTATTTGAGAAAGAAAGAGAACATACAGGGGCGGGGGGAGGGTGGGGCAGGGTGTGAGGGAGAAAGAGCCTTAAGCAGACTGCATTGAGCTCACAGCCAAACTCAGCCCTATATCAGCACTCTGAGATCATGACCTGAGCTGAAAGCAATAGACTGATGCTTAACTGACTGCACCACCACCAAGGTGCCCCAAGAAGACATTTTTGTATCCTGACAGTTTACTGAATTCCTGTACAAGTTCCAGCAGATTTGGCAACAAGACAGAAGAAAGAGAAATGAAGGAGTCGATCCTATTTACAATTGCACCCAAAACCATAAGATACCTAGGAATAAACCTAACCAAAGAGGAAAGAATCTATACTCAGAAAACTATAAAGTACTCATGAAAGAAATTGAGGAAGACAAAAAGAAATGGAAAAAATGTTCCATGCTTATGGATTGGAAGAACAAAATTTTGAAAATGTCTATTCTACCTAAAGCAACCTACACATTTAATGCAATCCCTATCAAAGTCCCATCCATTTTTTCTAAAGAAATGGAACAAAAAATCCTAAAATTTATATGGAGCCAGAAAAGACCTAGTATAGCCAGAGGAATATTGAAAAAGAAAGCCAAAGTGGGTGGCATCACAATTCCAGACTTCAAGCTCTATTACAAAGCTGTCATCAGCAAGACAGCATGGTAACTGGCACAAAAACAGACACATAGATCAATGGAACAGAATAGAGAGCCCAGAAATAGACCCTTAACTCTATGGTCAACTAACCTTCAACAAAGCAGGAAAGAATGTCCAATGGAAAAAAGACAGTCTCTTCAACAAATATTTTTGGAAAATTGCACAGCCACATGCAGAAAAATGAAACTGGACCATTTCCTTACACCACACACAAAAATAGACTCAAAATGGATGAAGGACCTCAATGTGAGACAGGAATCCATCAAAATCCTTGAGGAGGCAACAATCTCTTCAACTTCCGCCACAGCAACTTCTTCCTAGGAACATCGTCAAATGCAAGGGAAGCAAGGGCAAAAGTGAACTATTGGGATTTCACCAAGATCAAAAGCTTTTGCACAGCAAAGGAAACATTAACAAAACCAAAAGACAACTGACAGAATGGGAAAAGATATTTGCAAACGACATATCAGATAAAGGGCTAATATCCAAAATCTATAAAGAGCTTATCAAACTCAACACCCAAAGAACAAATAGTCCAATCAAGAAATGGGCAGGGGGGCGCCTGGGTGGCTCAGTGGGTTAAGCCGCTGCTTTCGGCTCAGGTCATGATCTCGGAGTCCTGGGATCGAGTCCCGCATCGGGCTCTCAGCAGGGAGCCTGCTTCCCTCTCTCTCTCTCTGCCTGCCTCTCTATCTACTTGTGATTTCTCTCTGTCAAATAAATAAATAAAATCTTTAAAAAAAAAAAAAAAAAAAAGAAATGGGCAGGGGACAGGAACAGATATTTCTGCAAAGAAGATATCCAGATGGCTAACAGACACATGAAAAAGTGCTCCACATCACTCAGCATCAGGGAGACAGAAATCAAAACCACAATGAGATACCACCTCACACCAGTCAGAATGGCTAAAATTAACAAGTCAATTAATGACAGCTGCTGGCGAGGATGTGGAGAAAGGGGAACCCTCCTACACTGTTGGTGGGAATGCAAGCTGGTGCAACCATTCTGGAAAACAGCATGGAGGTTCCTCAAAATGTTGAAAATAGAACTACCCTATGACCCAGCAATTGCACTGCTGGGTATTTACCCTAAAGATACAAACGTAGAGATCCGAAGGGGAACGTGCACCCCAATGTTTATAGCAGCAATGTCCACAATAGCCAAACTATGCAAAGAACCTAGATGTCCATCAACAGATGAATGGATAAAGAAGATGAGATATAGATATATACAGTGGAATACTATGCAGCCATCAAAAGAAATGAAATCTTGCCATTTGGGATGACATGGATGCAACTAGAGGGTATTATGCTGAGCTAAATAAGTCAATCAGAGAAAGACAACTATCATATGATCTCCCTGATATGAGGAAGGGGAGATGCAACGTTGGGGGTTAGGGGGTAGGAAAAGAATAAATGAAACAAGATGGGATTGGGAGGGAGACAAACCATAAGAGACTCTTAATCTCACAAAACAAACTGAGGGTTGAGTGGGGGAGAGGGTGGTGGGGTTATGGGCATTGGGGAGGGTATGTGCTATGGTGAGTGCTGTGAAGTGTGTAAACCTGGCGATTCACAGACCTGTACACCTCAGGCTAATAATACATTATATGTTAATTTAAAAAAATAAAATTAATTTAAAAAAAAAGAAAAAAAAAAGAAGACATTTTTGTAAAAGACAGAACAATGGAGGGTGCCTGGGTGCCTTCGTTGTTAAATGTCTGCCTTCAGCTCAGGTCATGATCCAGGGTCCTGGAGTGGAGCCCCACACCGGGCTCCCTGCTCAGTGGAAAGCCTACTTCTCCCTCTCCCACTCCCCCTGCTTGTGTTCCCTCTTTCACTGTGTCTTTCTCTGTCAAATAAATAAAATAAGGGGCACCTGGGTGGCTCAGTGGGTTAAAGCCTCTGCCTTCGGCTCAGGTCATGATCTCAGGGTTCTGGGATCGAGCCCCGCATCGGGCTCTCTGCTCAGCAGGGAGCTTGCTTCCTCCTCTCTGCCTGCCTGTCTGCCTACTTGTGATCTCTGTCTGTCAAATAAATAAATAAAAACTTTAAAAAATAAAATAAATAAATAAATAAAATAAAATCTTAAACAAAGAGGGAACAATGAGCTAGGGCAAAGGCCCCCACCAGTATAGTAGGGTCTAAGTAAAACTGAATCCTTACCTTGCCAGGTCACTCTGCTCTTCGGAACTGATCCCATTTCCCTCCTCTGCCCCTCACCAGCCTGCTCATCCTAGTGAAAAAAATAAAAAATAAAAAGCTTACCTAGACTTATCCTTCCTTAGGCAATTTCTAAATAAATCATTATGCCTGTTTTCATTTTGAAAGGCTTCACTGTTTTACTGGTAGAAGGTACTTTTTAGGGGCACCTGGGTGGCTCACTGGGTTAAGCCTCTGCTTTCAGCTCAGGTCATGATTTCACCGTCCTGGGATCGAGTCCCACATCAGGCTCTCTTCTCAGCAGGGAACCAGTTTCCCCCTCTCTCTATGCCTGCTTCTCTGCCTATTTGTGATCTCTGTTTGTCAAATAAATAAAATCTTTTTTTTTAAGTTACTTTTTTTTTTTTTTAAAGATTTTATTTATTTATTTGATAGAGAGAGATCACAAGCAGGCAGAGAGGCAGGCAGAGAGAGAGAGAGGAGGAAGCAGGCTCTCCGCCGAGCAGAGAGTCCGATGTAGGACTCGATCCCAGGACCCTGAGATCATGACCTGAGCCGAAGGCAGAGGCTTAACCCACTGAGCCACCCAGGTGCCCCTTAAAGTTACTTTTAATTTATTTTTATTTTTAATTTTTTTTAAAGATTTTCATTTATTTGAGGGGGCACCTGGATGGCTCAGTGGGCTAAAGCCTCTGCCTTTGGCTCAGGTCATGATCCCAGGGTCATGGGATGGAGCCCCGCATCGGGCTCTCTGCTCAGTAGGGAGCCTACTTCCTCCTCTGTCTGCCTGCCTCTCAGCCTACTTGTGATCTCTGCCTGTCAAATAAATAAATAAAATCTTTGAGGAAAAAAAAAAAAGATTTTCATTTATTTGAGAGAGAGAGAGAGAGAGTAAGCTAGAGCGCAAAAGTAGGGGGAGGGGTGTAGAGAGGGAGAATCAGGGTCCTCACTGAACCCGACTCAGGGCTAGATCCTAGGACTCTGGGATCACAACTTGAGCCGAAGCCAGATGCTTAACTGATTGCGCCACGCAGGCGCCCTGAACCTAATTTTTAGAACTTGAAAGGCACTTTGAGTAAGGGAATCTTTTTGTGTCTCCAGGACATTCAGGTTGGAAACAGTCCTACCAATGACAATCCTTACCCAGCTGAGACTCCTGGCTGGGTGGGGGATGGGGGTGGTGGTGCTTGTATTTTGGGAGGAGCCGGAGGGGTACATCTTAGAATGACAGGAAAGACGGTATGGAGTTCTGAATTCTGAATCAAGCTCCCTTCCGCTTTCCACCTTCACAACTGTGAAGCAGTCGGTACCACCTAAATTTCTTCTCTGAGGGGGAGTAGACCTGGGGTGTTTCACGACTCCTGGCTGTGCTGTCGGCTTCACGCTATAGGTAAGCTACTAAGGGTTGAGCCAGAGTTCTGACTGGACCCTGCTGCTCATTTTCCTAAGATTGGGGCCGGCATTTATTTTTTCAACTCTCCATGGGGAGTCTGAACGAATAGAGAAGGAGCTTCGAAGGGACACTAGTCGGTCTATAGTGTCTGCTCAGTGCTGGTATTACACAGCTGGCCGAAAGCTTGGGCCTCTGAGTACCCATGTCAAAAGGAACCTTCCACCCTCTGCTTGCTTGCGCAACTTCGCACAGACCTGGCCCCCAGAGATCTATCTCCCCACATCTCACCCCACCTCCACCCTAATCTCTCCCCCAGGCAAATGGGAGGTGCTTGGGGACAGCCTCCAAGTAGTGAGTCTTTGTCCCCAGGTTGGAACAAAACAGTCTCTACCCTCTGGCACGGCTGATTCAGATTATTTGTTTGGGCCTTTTCTGAAATTAAAAAGGATCGGTGTTTTTTTACTCTCTGTGAATGGGATGAAAGCTCAAATGTTCCGTGTCGGGTAGGGGAAGTCAGACTTGTGTTTCAGTCATGGACATGATTTCTGCAGGCTCCAGGCACACGTGGCTGGTCTCCATGCCCCTCCCTCCAGGTCATCCATCCCATCCGCCCTGACTGGACTAGGCTAGAAGAAACCAGGGCTCCTGCTGCTGCCGTTTTCTTTACTTCTTGTCCCTCCATCCTGTCTCCTTCCTGATCTGAAGCTCCCTGGCAAGGTGTTATTTTGCATAAAGAATATGGTGGATTTATGGGCGCAGTCAGTTTCTGATGAATTTATATTTTAATCTCTGTCCATGCTCTAACTTGGCTTACATGGAGCCGCACAGTTCTTGCACAGAAATGGCGGGGTCCAACTGAAATCTTATATAGAGGTACTGATTACAGGAGGGAGACACTGACCATGAGCTCGAGCGGCATTGCTGTGTGGTGATCCAAGCCATGTGCACTCAGCCACGATTGAAACCTTCAGATCTCTCGGGCGTTTCCTTCCTCTGATTATAACTTAGGGTTTGCAGCAAAACTCAGGAGGAAACAGAGCAGACTGTGGTGCCCACTTGATTTCTGCAGGGCAGGTCTAAGCAGAGAAATCTCCACTTTATAGCTCCTCTTTTCTCAGCTGAAATGCAGGTACTTGACATCTAACAAACATTGTACATTTAATTATTCTGATTGCCTGACTCTTTTGCCCAGAGGGGAAGAGGGGCCTTTTGTTTATGGAGCCAAAGTCAGGCAAAATTATGAGGTAGTTTGTCTGGGAGAGCTCAAACCTCTCCCTGTTTCCTACATTTCTATTTTGGCTTCTCCTGCCTGCTCCTCATACCCTCAAAGGTCTTGTTGCCTTCTACTAAAAATGTCTAAGTAAAGAAAACAAAGCAAAAAAAGTGGGGGTGGGTGGGTAAAGTTAATGTTCCATTAGGGTCTTGGGATGCCTGAGTGGCTCAGTTTGTTAAGTGTCTGCCTTCGACTCAGGTCATGATCCCAGAGTCCTGGGATCCAACCTCACCTGGGGCTCCCTGCTCAGCAAGGAGCCTGTTCCTCCCTCTCCCTGCTTGTGTGTGCGCTCTCTCTTTCTCTCTGATAAATAAATAAAATATCTAAAATAAATAAATAAATAAAAGTGAAAGGACTAGGTTTTGTTAGTGGGTCACTATCCATAGGATTAATGTGTCTGAAGTCCGGTGGTATCACAGTCACCACCACCCCACCCTCACTCCCCCACCCCCCTTCACTTGTGGGGGGCGGACAAATGCTTCTAGTGCAGAGAGGTATTCTGTTGGTATTTGCAAGGAGGGTGGCTGAACTTCCACAGTTGTGGCTTCTATACTAAGATGCAAGGTCCTGGTTGGTTTTTATCATTCCAGCCACTTACAAACATGTAACTGTTTGAAGAATATGGAAACTGTAACGGTTCTATTTTTGTCCCAGTTAAAAATACTTCAGCATAGACAATGGTATCTCCACCAAGTAGAGATTATAGTGTTTGGTTGTTTCATGGTGTTAACTAAATGACCACCACCCCCTTGCTGCATCTTTAGATTTCTATATTTATCAAAATCCATTTGTTAAAGGAGTACATCAGGAAAAGAGCGAGTTATTCCAAGTTTTGCTCACATGGCTACTGAAAATATAGAGAGGGAAGAGAAGGAAAATGTCACAAGGCAATCTTTCTTTGCATTTGGGCTTTTGTTTGCTGTGATGGATTGAAGATTGGAAGAGTGAGTTGTTGAGCAGCCAAGTCAACTGCGCAACTTATTTCTGCTTGCCACAGAGTTGCTGGGAGCTGTGTATAATTATTATTAAACATCTCCATTATGGGGGCACCTAGGTTGCTCAGTGGGTTAAAAACTCTGCCTTCGTCTCACGTCATGATCCCAGGGTCTCAGCTCCGCAGAAAGCCTGCTTCCCCATCCCCTCTCTCTGCCTACTTTTGATCTTTGTCTGTCAAATAAATAAATAAATAAATCTTAAAAAAAAAAATCTCCATTCTAGTGGGAGCCAGGGTGGTTCAGTTGGTTAGGTACCTGCCTTCAGCTGGGGTCACGATGCCAGGGTCCTGGGATAAAGTCCCACATCACCTTGCTTTGTGCTCCACCCCCCCAACAAATAAATAAAATCTTTAGAATAAATAAACAAATGAAATTTTTAATTTTTTTTTTAATTTTTTTAGGGGTGCCTAGGTGGTTCAGTTGGTTAAGCGTCTGGTTTAGTGCAGGTTGTGATCTCAGAGTCCTGGGATTGAGCCCCACATTAGGCTCCCTGCCCAGTGGGAGTCTGCTTCTCCTTCTCCCTCAGCCTACTTCTCCCCCTACTTGTGCTCTCTCTCTCTCTGTCAAATAAATAAATGAAATCTTTTTTAAAATTTTTATTATTTTAGATTAAAATCTGGTACAGGATGCCTGGATGGCTCAGTCAGTAGAAAGTAAGACTCTTGGGCGCCTGGGTGGCTCAGTGGGTTAAGCCGCTGCCTTCGGCTCAGGTCATGATCTCAGGGTCCTGGGATCGAGGCCCGCATCGGGCTCTCTGCTCAGCAGGGAGCCTGCTTCCCTCTCTCTCTCTGCCTGCCTCTCCATCTACTTGTGATTTCTCTCTGTCAAATAAATAAATAAAATCTTTAAAAAAAAAAAAAAAAAAAAAAGTAAGACTCTTGATCTTGGGGTCACAAGTTTGAGCCACACATTGGCTATAGAGAATGACTTAAATAAATATATATTTTTAAAGATTTTATTTATTTATTTGACAGAGATCATAAGTAGGCAGAGAGGCAGGCAGAGAAAGGAGGAAGCAGGCTCCCTGCTGAGCAGAGAGCCCGATGTGGGGCTCGATCCCAGGACCCTGAGATCATGACCTAAGCTGAAAGCAAAGGCTTTAACCCACTGAGCCACCCAGGCGCCCCTAAATAAATATTTTTTTAAAAAGATATTATTTATTCATTTGAGAAAGAGCATAATTAGGGGGAGAGACAGAGGGAGAAGGAAAAGCAGATCCCCAGCTGAGCTGGGACCCTGACGTGGGGCTCAATCCCAGGACTCTGAGATCACAACTTGAGGTGAAGGCAGATGTTTAACCATCTGAACAACCCAGGCACCCCTAAATAAATAACTACTAAGGGGCACGTGGGTGGCTTAGTTAGTTAAGAGTCCAACTCTTGATTTTGGCTCAGGTCATGCTCTCAGGGCCATGAGATGGAGTCCTGCATCGGGGTCCAAGCTGGGCATGGAGCCTATGTAGGATTCTCTCTCTCTGCCTTCTTCTGTCCCCCACTCCAGAGCCCTTGGCTCGTATATGCTCTCTCTCTCTCTCTGAAAATAAATAAATAAATAAGTAAATATGAAGAAAACCAATTAAATGTAGAAAAACATGCAAAAGAAAATAAAAATGACCTGTAATTCCAATAGGATAAGGTGACATTTATGAATATCTTACCTTCTAGCCTTTCTTTCTAAGCATAAATTATTTTTAGACAATTGGTGTCCTGCTGAATATTGTTTTACATCCTACATTTTTTACTTGATATTAATTCATGAATATTTTTCCATAATTTCAAATAAGATGATTTTTTAAAAGATTTTATTTATTTGACAGAGCGAGATCACAAGTAGGCAGAGAGGCAGGGAGAGAGGGGGAAGCAGGCTCCGTACAGAGCAGAGAGGCCAATGTGGGGCTCAATCCCAGGACCCTGAGATCATGACCTGAGCCAAAGGCAAAGGTTTAACCCACTGAGCCACCCAGGTGCCCCAAATAAGATGATTTTAATATCTACATAATAGAAACATTAAAAACCTATTTTATTTTATTTTTTAAAAATCTGTTGGGACACCTGGGTGGCTCAGTTGGCTAAGCGGCTGCCTTCAGTTCAGGTCATGATCTCAGGGACCTGGGATTGAGCCCCACATCAGGCTCCCTGCTCAGCAGGGACCCAGCTTCTTTCTCTGTCTGCTGCTCCCCCTGCTTGTGGGCTCTCTCTCTCTGTCATATGAATAAATAAAATCCTTTAAAAAAATAAATAAAGATTTGTTTATCTATTTATTTAAGATTTTATTTACTTATTTACACAGAGAGAGAGAATACAAGCAGGGGGAGCTGCAGAGGGAGAAGCAGGCCCCTGCATGAGCAGGGAGCCCTGCACAGGGCTCTATCCCAGGACCCTGAGATTAGGACCAGAGCTGAAGGCAGACGCTTAACCCACACTGAGCCACTCAGGCGCCCCAAGATTTATTTTTTTTTTAGAGAAGGAGAGAGAGTGCATGCTCCCACATGCCTGTGACAGGGGGTGGGGTGGGGGGGTGGTACAGAGGGAGACGGAGAGAGAAAGAGAAACAGAATCCACACTGAGCATGGAGCCTAGCACAGGGCTTGATACCAGGCCCCTGAGATCATGGCTTGAGCTGAAACCAAGAGTTTAACACTCAACTGACTGAGCCACCAAGGTGCCCCCAAAACCTATTTTTCTTTAAAGATTTTATTTGTTTATTTGACAGAGAGAGAGATCACAAGTAGGCAGAGAGGCAGGTGGGGGAAGGGGGAGGAGGCTCCCTGCTAAGCAGAAACCCCCAATGTGGGACTTGATCCCAGGACCCTCAGATCATTACCTGAGCCAAAGACAGAGGCTTAACCCACTGGGCCACCCAGGTGCACCCCGCCAAAGCCTATTCTAATGTAACTTGCAATGTGGTTAAATATATATATATATATATATATATATATATATATGTATATATATATATATATTTAAGATTTTCTTTATTTGACAGACAGAGATCACAAGTATGCAGAGAGGCAGGCAGAGAGAGAGGGAAGCAGGCTCCCCGTGGAGCAAAGACCCCGACGCTGGGCTCGATCCCAGGACTCTGGTATCATGACCCAAGCCGAAGGCAGAGGCCCAACCCACTGAGCCACCCAGGTGCCCTGGTTAAATATATTTAATGGAGTCAAAATGTGTATCTTTTTTTTCCTGTATTTGTTACATCTTCTTTTTAGTTTTCAATCTGCAAAAAACTGCTTCAACCCAAATTATAAAAAATATATATAATTTATATATATATAAAAATGAGAAACCATTACAGTGCCTTTTGAAATATAATAAAACAAAGTATTCAAATAATACCAAATGTGCCTCCATAAATCAAAGAACAAGGGCAACATGGGAATTTCGGTTGAAAGTTAATTCTCTTTTTCACATTAAAATGTCAGAGTAATCAAATAGTTAAAAATGACACTCCATAATTAAAGTCTAAAGATAGTAGTCCTATAGTTAGGGCCTTCCCATATGCCAGTATTGCTCCAGCAAACATGAGCATACTTTTAAAACATTTATGGATACTGTTTTAAATTAACTTTTTTTTTCCCATAAAGAAAAACTGTTCAGGGCTTGCCCTGTAACAATGCATTCTGTGACTACTTGATGAACATGAATTTATTAGCTCAATTCTTCTCTATAGGAAGGAATTGTCAAGACAGCAAAACATTCTCAATAATCACTCTGTCCTGGGGTGTCTGGGTGGCTCAGCGGGTTAAGCCTCTGCCTTCAACTCAGGTCATGATCTCAAGGTCCTGGGATCAAGCCCCGCACCGGGCTCTCGGCTCAGTGGGGAATGTGCTTCTCCCTTCTCTCTCTGCCTGCCTCTCTGCCTACTTGGGATCTCTCTCTCTCTTTCTCTCTGTCAAATAAATAAATAAAATCTTAAAAAAATAATCACTCTGTCCCATCATGATTATTTTGTAGACATAGCCCATAAGCCTGACTTGCAAATAAAGTAGAAGGGACACCCTTGATTTCCTAGTAATGAAAAGGAAGACAGAAGGACACACACACACACAGAGTGCCTAAATGCATAGTGCCTTTTTTTTTTCTTTCAGATTTTATTTATTTGACAGACAGAGATCACAAGTAGGCAGAGAGGCAGGCAGAGACAGAGAGAGGGGGAAGCAGGCTTTCCACTCAGCAGGGAGCCCGATTTGGGGCTTGATCCCAGAACCCTAGGATCATGACTTGAGCCAAAGGCAGAGGCTTAAACCACTGAGACACCCAGGCATCCCAAAAAAACAAAATCTTTAAATAAAAAAGTTTGAGGGGTGCCTCAGGTCATGATCTCAGGGTCCTAGGATTGAGCCCTGCATTGGGGGGGGAGGGTGTCTCTGCTCAGCAGGGAACCTACTTCCCCCTCTCTCTGCCTGCCTCTCTGCCTACTTGTGAGTTCTCCCTCTCTGTCAAATAAATAAATAAATAAAATCTTTTTAAAAAAAGTTGATCTAATATGTATACTATTTAACCACAGTGCTGTAGTAACAGCTAAAATATTATGAATTCTAATCTCATCTTTTGATGTTAATTTCTTCTGTAGTCTGTATAAAATAGTTGAGCTGGCTGATAGGAAACCTAAGTCCCAGTTTTGGTTCAACTGCAATAATAGACACATCATTTCACGTCTCCCAGACTCAGTTTCCCATCTGTGAAGTGTCAGTAATTACAGAGCCTTTAGGTGAAGCTGAGATAACTATGTGAGAAAGTGCCCTAAGCATTTAAAAAAGTATAGCCCGAGATACACCATGCTATTATTATTATCCTCCTGTTATTTAGAAATGCAGCAATTAACTGAAATACCACTCAATGACATAGCAAAGCTTTATCTTTGAGATTTTTAAATAGCTTTGAAGATGAAAGGATGTTGAGAAGTTTCTTCATAGGAGCTCAGATCCCAACTGAATTTGTTTTTAAATAGTGTAAGGGTTTGATGACTGTATTTCAGTAGGATTACTAAAAATAGAGATCTTATGCTTCTTTAAAAAATTTTTTATTTTGGGGGCACCTTGGTGGCTCAGTGGGTTAAAGCTTCTGCTTTGGCTCAGGTCATGATCCCAGGGTCCTGGGATCGAGCCCCGCATCGGACTCTCTGCTCCACGGGGAGCCTGCTTCCTCCTCTCTCTCTCTGCCTACTTGTGATCTCTCTCTGTCAAATAAATAAATAAAATCTTAAAAAAAAATTTATTATGAAACATAACCTGAGAATGAATTGTATAATGAATCCCCATGTCCCCATCACTAACAGTCAGCCGTTGTCAAGATTTTGCCATCTTTATTTTATCCATTCTTTTTCTTTCTCTTGCTCAAGCAATTCCCCAACAAAGGTCATTTTATCCATACATACTTCAAAATATATTTTGTTCGTTCCTTTTTTTTTAAATAGGATTTTTAATTTATTTATTTAACACAGAGAGAGAGGGAACACAAGCAGGGGGATCAAGGGGTGGCAGGCAGAGGGAGAAGCAAGCTTCCTGCTGAGCAGGGAGCCCAATGTGGGACTTTATTCCAGGACCCTGGGATCATGACCTGAGCCAAGGCAGGAGGCTCTCCACAACTGAGCCATCCACGCACTCCTTACAGTAAATTTCTTCTTCTTTTTTTTTTTTAAATATTTTATTTATTTATTTGATAGAGATCACAAGTAGGGAGAGAGACAGGCAGAGAGAAAGGGGGAAGCAGGATCCCTGCTGAACAGAGAGCCCGATGCGGGGCTTCATTCGAGGACCCTGAGATCATGACCTAAGTTGAAGGCAGAGGCTTTAACCCACTGAACCTCCCAGGCGCACCACCCCCCCACGCCTTACAGTAGGTTTTTTTTTTTTTTTTTTTTTAGAATTTTTATTTATTTATTTGACAGAGAGAGATCATAAGTAGGCAGAGGGGCAGGCAGAGAGACAGAAAGGAGGAAGCAGGCTCCCTGCAGAGCAGAGAGCCCAATGTGGGGCTCGTTCCTAGGACCCTGAGATCATGACCTGAGCCAAAGGCAGAGCTTAAGCCACTGAGCCACCCAGGTGCCCTCCCCTTACAGTAGTTTTAACTTCCAGTTTTATTATGAGTGTGACTGAAATTCTTGTTGTTGTTATTGTTGTTGTGTTAGGGCTCTTTTCCTCATTTTTCTGTGAACTCTATGACCTTATCTTTTGCCCATTTTTCAATTGAGTTACTGCTCTTCTTGATGTTTTTGAGTTAAGAGTCTATGGACTATGGGTATTTGCTGTCTGTGACAAAATTCGCAAAGATCTTTTCTTGTTTTTTTTTTTTTTTTTTTTAAGATTTTATTTATTTATTTGACAAAGAGAGAGATCACAAGTAGGCAGAGAGAGAGATGAGGAGAAGCAGGCTCCCTGCTGAGCAGAGAGCCCGATGCGGGGCTCGATCCCAGGATCCCGGGATCATGACCTGAGCCGAAGGCAGAGGCTTAACTCACTGAGCCACCCAGGCGCCCTTTTCTTGGTTTGTTAATTACATTTCTCCTCTTTTAAAAATTAGAGCAGTGGGTGCCTGGGTTGCTCAGTGGGTTAAGCCTCTGCCTTTGGCTCAGATCATGATCTCAGAGGCCTGAGATGAAGCCCTGCATCCGGCTCTCTGCTCAGCGGGGAGCCTGCCCCCCCCCTGTCTGCCTACTTGTGATCTCTGTCAAATAAATAAAATGTTTAAAGAAAAATGAGAGCATAATTTATACACAGTAGAACTCACCCTTTTTAGAGCATAGTCCAATGAGTTTTAACAAATGAATACCATTGTATAACCCACCACAATCGCAATCAAGATTTAGAACGGTTTCTGTCATTTGCTTTGACTCCGCCTATTGTATTCTGTTTTGTCATGATTTTGCACTTTTTCTTAGCTACTATAAGCATGACTTAATGTAAACAGTTTCTTTTAACAAATATTTCATAATTCCCATCTGGGTTTTTTTTGTTTTTTTGTTTTTGTTTTTTTTAAAGATTATTTATTTATTTATTTATTTGACAGACAGAAATCACAAGTAGGTGGAGAGGCAGGCAGAGAAAGAGAGGAGGAAGCAGGCTCCCCGCCAAGCAGAGAGCCCGATGTAGGGCTCGATCCCAGGACCCTGGGACCATGACCTGAGCTGAAGGCAGAGGCTTTAACCCACTGGGCCACCCAGGCGCGCCCCCATCTGGGTTTTGAACAAACATTATAAAGCCTAAATATATATTCTACCTGGGGAGGTGAGGACACATATAACTAATAAAATGCATTTTTTTCTGTTAAAGGAGCTTCTACTTCAAAATTACAGGTTTCTTTTTTTTCAAAAAGTACTTCATTTATTTATTTGAGAACGATAGAATAATGGATCGTGCACAAGAGCAGGGACGGAGGAAGAGGGAGAAGCCGACTCCCCTGCTGTTAGGGGAGCCCCCCCCTCGCCCCGGGATTATAACCTGAGCCAAAAAGGTAGATGCTACGCAACTGAGCCACTCAGGTGCCCCCAAAAGGTGCAGGTTTCTTTAGCGAAGGTGAATAGGATTGCTCTTTTATATTTGTGGAATTATGGGGCAAGTAGTAAGCTGATGGTACCTCCAGCATGGTACTGAAGGGGATCAGGCTACGCCACTCCAGAATATGCCCCTTTGGCCAAGAATTTTTTGAGCTAAAGGCAACTAAGCACCAGCCAACTGTGGGGGTGGGGTGGGCAACTCTAAAACCAGTGTATAAATTTCCCTTTTGTAAAGGATATTTACATTTATAAAGGCCATTTTCATTTGTAAAGTTGTCTTTCCTCTCCCTTTCTCGAAAGAGAATGGCTCCTATAACAGCTTTTATCACCTGGGAAGACTGGAGCCTGCTTAACAAACCTTGTAAACAACCCTGATTTACCAGACATTTCCTTGTCACCTCCCTACAGCCCACACCCTCCATCTCCACCCTGATTTAAAGATACAGAAGTGCTGGGTCTATCAGGCTGGCTGGGTTCTCACCCCTCTTCGGTGAAGCTTCCGTATGCATATGCAGTGGACCCTTTTCTCCTGTTAACCTAGGGCCCCAGATACTGCACCCCAGACGGTAGAGGAGAAAGTTTCTTGGTTTCTCCACTGCCCATATCCCTTGAATGCTTTGAGTTTAGTGGAAGATTGAATTTTGCTTCATTGTTTTCAACAACAGTCAGTGACAGCAAAGTTCAAGGATTTGGAGTTATGTTTCCCAATGCTCAGCCAGTGCTCAACCTCTGTGCAGCGAGTCCCTCAGAAAACCACAGGAAGTTTCTCAAGAGGTGGGCAAGCTTGTTTGTCAGCTCCTCGCGGGTTGGGGTTACAACACAGCCCCCCTTCCCCACCCCCAACACTCTCTTCTCCAGGTCACCTCACTAGTAGTTCCCCAATTTTTAGCAGATAAAGTCTTGAACTCCTCAGCTTCTTTTTCAACACCTTGGCCCTCACCTCTCTGGTCAACTTTCCTCAACCTCAGGTGTTTGATTCAGCCTGAGAACAGGCTGTGCCTACTGAGTTTTTACAGGAGACCTTTCCTCTCATATCAACTTCAGATTCTCTCTACCTACCTCCTTTAGGATTCACCAAATCTCTTTCCACTTCATCTTTGGTTTGTCTTTTGATGCATTCTTCGTAAATTTATTGATTGCCTGAGTGTATCATGTTTATGTAATTGTTCCATTGGATGTAAGGGAAATGACAAGCGTTTAGAGGGCAGCAAATCTACCTGACACTTAGCTTTGTACCTTACCGGCTTCTGTGGTGCTAGGCACATAGTGAGGTCTGTGGATAAACACTAATTATTCATTTATTTATTTATTCATTTAAGATTTTATTTATTTATTTGACAGAGAAAGAGAGAGAGAGAGATCATAAGTAGGCAGAGAGGCCAGCAGAGAGAGAGGGGGAAGCAGGCTCCCCGCTGAGCAGAGAGCCCGATGATGATGATGATGATGATGATGATGATGATGATGATGATGCGGGGCTTGATCCCAGGACCCTGGGATCATGACCTGAGCCAAAGGCAGAGGCTTTAACCCACTCAGCCACCCAAGCGCCCTCCTCTTTTCAAAAAAATATTTTATTCATTTGAGAGACAGAGAGAGAAAAAGAGCGCGCGCGCGCACGCGTACACAGGAGCAAGGTAAGGGGCAGAGGGAGAAGCCAACTTCCCACTGAGCAGGGAGCCTTGATGTGGGACTTTGTCCCAGGAATCCAGGGTGGTGACCTGAGCCGAAGGCAGGTGCTATAACCAATTGAGCCACCTGGGCACACCTGAATGAAATACTTAATGTAATGAAGAAAATGGAGGTTGCTGAGCACGAGAAGAGAGAGCAGGGGAGCCTTAGTGCTCCTGCAGAAATCTCTCTCCATCAGCAATTTTCCTCCTCTTCCATGTGGACAATTCTTAGAGCCTAGTTCAACTGCCCCTCAGGCATCCTCCGTAGAAACTCTGAGGCCACCATTAGGTTTCTATTTGTATTTTTTTTTTCTATTTGTATATATTAAGAAGGATCAGCATCTCCCTGGAATGTCTTTCCTGCACAAAAAAGCATTTCTGTATATCTAAAGCTGCAGTCTTATGAGACACAGATTTCAAAGTCAGATACCTTAGGCTCTGGGTATAGGAACTCCTTATTAAAAAGGAGTTGTCAGATTTCTGTCTTGTATTTGATAAATTGTCCAAATTTAGCCACAGAACACTTTTTATTTCTTCATTCCTTCCTCCAACCTTCCAGCCTCGCGAGATTAATGAAATCTCAAGGAAAACTGGCAAAAAGGGGCACCTGGGTGGCTCAGTCAGTTAAGTGCCTGCATTTGGTTCAGGTCATGATCTCCAGGTCCTGGGATCCAGGCCCATGTCAGGCTCCCAGCTCAGTGGGGAGTCTGCTTCTCCCTCTCCCTCTCCCCTTGCTTGTGCTCTGTCTCTGTCTCTTTCTCGCAAATGAATAAATAAAATATTTATTATTTATTTGTTTATTTGTTTATTTATTCATTAAGATTTTATTCATTTATTTGACAGAGATCACAAGTAGGCAGAGAGGCAGGCAGACAGAGAGAAGGAGATGCAGGCTCCCCAAGGAGCAGAGAGCCCGATGCGGGCTCCATCCCAGGACCCCAAGATCATGACCCGAAGTGAAGGCAGAGGCTCAACCCACTGAGCCACCCAGGGGCCCCATAAATAAAATCTTTATAAAATTAGCTAAAAAATGTCTTTTTAGGGTGCCTGGGTGGCTCAGTGGGTTAAGCCGCTGCCTTCGGCTCAGGTCATGATCTCAGGGTCCTGGGATCGAGTACCGCATCGGGCTCTCTGCTCAGCAGGGAATCTGCTTTCTCCTCTCTCTCTCTCTGCCTGCCTCTCTGCCTACTTGTGATCTCTCTCTGTCAAATAAATAAATAAAATATTTTTTTAAAATGTCTTTTTATTCTTCATAAGTTACAAAATGAACATGTCTGTAGAGGAGACATCACGTGACAAGAGCTATCCCAGTAGGGGAATGTGACTCTTCCTCCTGAGGACAGTATTGATCTCCTAGGTACAGGCTCTGTTTTTAGATGCCCTGGCAACAGGTCATGCCCATGGGAACCTGCCATAATCATGGTGTCTGGTACAGTCGGTGGCATATTGACTCTTAATCTCAGGGTCATGAGTTCAAGCCCCACACTGGGGGTAGAGATGACTTAAAAAAAAGAAAATCTGGGTGTCTGGATGGCTCAGTGGGTTAAAGCCACTGCCTTTGGCTCAGGTCATGGTCCCAGGGTCCTGGGATCAAGCCCACATCAGGCTCTCTGCCTGATGGGGAGCCTGCTTCCTCCTCTCTCTCTGTCTGCCTCTCTGCCTACTTGTGATCTCTGTCAAATAAATAAATAAAATATTTTTTAAAAAGAGAGAGAAAAAATCTCGTTGCTTGGGTAGCTCAGTCAGTTAAGCAGCTGCATTTGGCTCTGTTTTGCCCCAATAATGGGTCCGTGAATAAAGGAGCGAGATTGATACAAAGCTAAGGTCAAGCAAAGCTTTATTTAGCACCAAGCATCAAGAATCTAACCGAAGGTTTGGGACACACCTCTTACAAGAGAGGGTGACCCTTCCTTGTTTCACAGACTAACTTGTAAGGGCAAAGGCCATGTGGTTGGCCTGGCCATGCACAGGTGACCAATGAGATTGTAACACACACAGGAAACTCCACAGTGATGCTAGGTGACCAGTTGAATTACAATTTACCCTAGTAGACATTTGAACTAGACTATTACACCTTGATTAGAATTGGCGCCAAAAAGGCTCCCAAAAGGCGGGGCCCATACTTTTTGGTAACCAGGGAGACAGTATGCATCCCCCCCACTGATCGGAGGTCTCCACCTGGCCTGACCCACCCTTGTATCTGGGCTTTGTTACCTGGAGCTGGTTTTCCGGGACTTGTTTTTAAGTGAATCCCCTGGGGGAATGGGAGCAGGGACAGTTTCTAAATCGGTCCTTACAGGCTCAGGTCATGATCCCAGGGTTCTGGAATGGAGCCCCACATCAGGCTCCCTGCTCAAGTGAGAAGCCTGCTTCTCCTTCTGCGTGCCACTCCCCCTGCTTGTGTTCCCTCTCTCTCTGTGTCTCTTTCTGTAAAATAAATAAATAAAATCTTAAAAAAAAAAAATCTTAGGGCTCCTGGGTGGCTCAGTGGGTTAAGCCGCTGCCTTCGGCTCAGGTCATGATCTCAGGGTCCTAGGATCGAGTCCCGAATCATCATCGGGCTCTCTGCTCAGCAGGGAGCCTGCTTCCCTCTATCTCTCTCTCTGCCTGCCTCTCCCTCTACTTGTGAGCTCTCTCTGTCAAATAAATAAATAAAATCTCTAATAAAAAAAAATCTTAAAAAAAAATAATGGTGACTTACTCCATGGCAAATGAATTCAGGTTCTCCCTCCTTGTATCCAAAAGAAGGCAAAGAGAGCTAAATCCTCTCATTTTGAACTTCAAATAGCACATTTCTCTCACCACAATATACTCTATTAAAATTAATTCACTCCAGGGGCGCCTGGGTGGCTCAGTGGGTTAAGCCGCTGCCTTCGGCTCAGGTCATGATCTCAGGGTCCTGGGATCGAGTCCCACATCGGGCTCTCTGCTCAGCAGGGAGCCTGCTTCCTCCTCTCCTCTCTCTGCCTGCCTCTCTGCCTACTTGTGATCTCTCTCTGTCAAATAAATAAATAAATAAAAATCTTTATAAAAAAAAAATAAAAAAATTAATTCACTCCAAATTATTTCTGACTGACATTTCTCTGAGACGGTCTGACTCTACTCCCCTTCTAGACTGGTTGAGCACAGAAGGCAGTGTCGGCTAAGGTTAGGCAGGCGAATTTAGGACCTATGGCTGCTTCACCATGTGGTAGCTGTAATGGGTACTGCCTGCTTCTCTTTCATGAGGGGAGAATGAAAGCTGTTGTGAGAAGTCAGTGAGTGAACTCAGACCGAACCCTCAGGATTTAGCACGTAGGAACTCAGTAAATGGTCAATGAATTTTATTATCACTTTTTTCCTTATTGAGGGATCTTCTGTAGGAATAAGGTCTTAGAAATTAAAAACCACAACACCCAGTTGCTTCAGTTTTTGTCCTAGAGGATTTCTTTCATTGCATATGAATAAACTAGTACTTTAAAGGCAAACAAAGTGTGTTTACTCAGTAAAATTCCCAATTATTTGAGGAACAATCCGCCAAATTAAGTTTCAGTTTCAAGTGCCCTTTGAAAGTCCTGTATGTTTGCCAAAATGATTCACTGTTAGTGTTTTCTTTGGGGGGAGAGGCAGAGAGAGGGAGGCAGAGAGAGGGAGAGAGAGAACCCAAGGTGATTCCATGCTGAGGGCAAGGCCTGTTGTGGGGTGCAGATCCCAGGACCCTGGGATCATGACCTGAGCCAACTTCAAGATTCAGTCACTTAAACCACTGAGGCACCCAGGCATCCCAAAATGTAATTATTTTTTAAAGAATGTAATTATTTGTTAAACTCCAGCTTTTTCTATGTCCTTTGGTTTCTTTTACTATTATAAAATTGAGAAGTACTGGAAGCATATAAAAAATATGGACAATACTGCAACAAAAAAATGTTTCCAATACACACATAAAATACACATTAACATTTTGTCATATTTGTTTTCATCCTTTTTCTTTTTAATAAAATAAGATGCCACAGCTCCAGTTAGAAATTGCTCCCCATTCTTCTTCCCTTTTCTCTCCCAAATTTTCTCTCCTCCCATCTCTCTCTTTTGTTTGTTCATCTTTGGATGGAGACAGGCAATTATCACTTAATGAGAATGTTAAGGGCAAGGGCTTTGAGGGTCTGAGATATTAGGTAACATGATTAAGTATCAGAATGATGAAGGACTTTTTCATCAGATAGGTGCTTTCCTTGGCCAGTTCTTATCCGAGTAATGAGGGGATACAGAAGCCTAAGATGAAATCTACTTGGACACAGACACCAAACGTGTGGTTACCCCCACTTTCCAGATGTGGAACTGAGCCTTAACCAGGTTAGACAAGCTGCTATGGGTCACACCGTGTTCGCCTGCATTTCAACATAGTGGTCTGATTTTCTTTCTTTTTTTTTTTTAAGATTTTATTTATTTATTTATTTGACAGAGAGAAATCACAAGTCGATGGAGAGGCAGACAGAGAGAGACAGAGGGAAGCAGGCTCCCCGCTGAGCAGAGAGCCTGACGCGGGACTCGATCCCAGCACCCTGAGATCATGACCTGAGCCGAAGGCAGCGGCTTAAACCACTGAGCCACCCAGGCGCCCCCTGATTTTCTTTTTAATGTAAGCTCTAGGGGCGCCTGGGTGGCTCAGGTGGTTGGGCTTCTGCCTTCAGCTTGGGTCATGATCTCCAGGTCCTGAGTGTGAGCCCCATGGTAGGCTCCCAGCACAGCAGGGAGTTTGCTTCTCCCTCTCCCTCTGCCTGTCCCCCTGCTTGTGCTCTCTGCCTCTCTCTCAATGAAAAATAAAATCTTAAAAAAAAAAAAAATAGGGGTGCCTGGGTGGCTCAGTGGGTTAAGCCTCTGCCTTCTGCTCAGGTCATGATCTCAGGGTCCTGGAATCAAGCCCCACATTGGGCTCTCTGCTCGGCAGGAAGCCTGCTTCCTCCTCTGTCTGCCTGCTTCTCTGCCTCCTTGTGATCTCTGTCTGTCAAATAAATAAATAAAATCTCGTAAAAAAAAAAAAAAAGTAAGCTCTATGCTACACTTGATCTTAGCCAAAAGGCCGAGAAGCGATTAGTAAGCTCTATGCTAAATACGGTGGTTGAACTCAGGACTCCAAGATCAGGAGTCACATGCTCTGCCCTCTGACCCAGCAAGGCATCCCCAGCAGTGTCTAAGCCCCCATCTTTAACCAGCAAACACACTGTCTTCTAGGTATCACAATGGTTATTTCTGTTGCTGTCATGAACAAAATGGAAGTAACCAGAGAGGTTGTTGATGCCACAGGCACTGTTTCTGACAAAGCAGAGGAGACACTAACCGCCCAGTGATATTTTCTAAGTACTGGACCTGTAGTAACCAATTCCTATCATCTGTATCACAGAAATTTTGAGAGCAATTTTCTATTTATTTATTTTTTTTCTTTAAGGCCATTCTTTTTAAAGATTTTATTTATTTATTTGACAGAGAGAGAAATCACAAGTAGGCAGAGAGGCAGGCCCGGGGTAGAGGTGGGGGATCAGGCTCCCCGATGAGCAGAGAGCCTGATTGGGGGCTCGATCCCAGGACCCTGAGACCATGACCTGAACCTAAGGCAGAGGCTTAACCCACTGAGCCACCCAGGAACCACAGGTCTCAATGTCTTAACAGCTGTGAGACCTGCTCACTCCTAAAGCAAAGGGAAATCAGGCTTTACTTCTGACCTGGGATTGGCCCTCCTTCCTTGAGAGGGGAGGATTTCTGAACTTCCTTGTTTGATTAACAAGGAAGTGGGTGATGGGTGTTGAATATGCAACAGGGTTGAATACTTGGGGTAAAAAAGACTAATATTTGCTTGGCCCTATTCTATGCCAAGGGGCTGTTTACAGGGATTCTCTTGCTTGGTCTTCACAGAAAGTTAAGAGAATAAAATGGAACATTGTTTTCTGTTGTTGTGTTTGTTTTAAGATTTTATTTATTTATTTGAGAGAGAGAGAGCAAGTTAGAGAGGGAGAATGAGCAGGGTAGAGGGGGAGAGGTAGAAGCCGACTCCTTACTGAGCAGGGAGCCCTTTGTGGGACTTGATCCCAGGAGAGCAGAGTCATGACCTGAGCCAAAGACAGAGGCTTACTGAACTACCCAGGAGCCCTAAATGCAACACTGTTATTCCTATTTTACTCATGATGAACCTGAGGCACAGGTAAGGTAATTAAATTGTTAAAGGTCAAAGATGAGTTAAGTGACAATGTTATCATTCACACTCAGGTTGGCCTGTCTTCCAAGTCCACATTTTTCTATATGATGTAGGCATCAAAGTAAGTTACTGGTCAGTGAGATCTTTATGATAAATCTCCCTGATAAATTGTCTTAGTTCTTACCACATGTTAAGAATATTACCTATAGGGTTGCCTGGGTGGTGTAGTGGGTTAAAGCCTCTGCCTTTGGCTCAGGTCATGATTCCAGAGTCCTGGGATCGAGCCCCTCATTGGGCTCTCTGCTCAGTGGGGAGCCTGCTCACTCTCTCCCACTCCCTCTGCTTGTGTTCCCTCTCTCCGTGTCTCTCCCTGCCAAAAAAAAAAAAAAAAAATGATACTTGCAGAGGTGCCTGGGTGGCTCAGTGGGTTAAACATCTGACTTTGGCTCAGATCATGAATTTAGGGTCCTGGGGTTGCCTGGGTGGCTCAGTGGGTTAAGCCTCTGCCTTTGGCTTGGGTCACAATCTTAGGGTCCTGGGATCAAGCTCTGCATTAGGCTCTCTGCTCAGCAGGGAGCCTGCTTCCCCCACACCTCTCTCTGCCTGCCTAACTATCTGTGATCTCTGTCAAATAAATAAATAAAATCTTAAAAAAAAAATGAATTCAGGGTTCTGGGATCAAGCCTAGTGTCAGGCTCCCTGCTCAGCAGGGAGTCTGCTTCCGCTCTCTCTCTGCCCCTCCTCCTGCTCCTGCTTGCTTTTCCTCTCCCTTTCTCTCAAATAAATACACAAAATCTTAAAAAAACAAAAACAAAACAAACAAAAAAAACCACCTTGCCAAATTTCAGGGGGCACCTGCTGGTTCAGTGGGTAGAACAAGAGATTGTCGATTTCAGGGTCCTGAATCATGAGTTCAAGCACCACATGGGGCATAGAGCTTATTTAAAATAAGAAAAGAAAAATACCAACCCTTTCTCCCTGACCTTGACAATTTCTTTCTTTCTTTCTTTTTTCTTTTTTTTTTTTTTTATAGATTTTATATATTTGAGAGAGAGAGAGAGCACAAGCAGGAGGAGTGGCAGAGGGAGATAGAGAAGCAGACTCCCTACTGAGAGGGGAGCCTGACACTAGGCTAGATCCCAGGACTCTGGGATCATGACCTGAGCCAAAGTCAGATGCTTAACCCAGCCACCCAGGCATTTTGTGAGATCTTGACAATTTCATGGGTGGAAAATGTACCTTGTTTTCATTTGCTTGAGTTTTCATAAGTCTTAACACTCTATTCTCTACCCAGCAACCAAAGGAGTCCTTTAAAAAAGTAAGTCAAATCATGCCATTCATTTGCTTAAAATCTCCAGTCATCATTCATCTCAGAGTAAAAAAACAAAATCAAAGCCCCTATAAGTACTCTTAAGGCATTATAGGAACTCTAAGCTTTCTCCCTGTTACCCTTTGTACTGAAATTCCTATGACTTTCTTTTCCAATTGCCTACTCAGACACACTGGCTTCTTTGCTCTTATTCAAATATGCCAGTACATTCCTACCTCAGGAACTTTGCACTTGCTGTTCTCTTTGCCTTTCCCCAAGGATATCTACACAGCCAGTTCACTTATTTCCTACATGTCTTTGCTGAAAGTGACTTTCTCAGTGAGAGCTTAAATAGCAAGTCTATATAAAACATTCTTTATCTTTTGGGTTCCTGGGTTGCTCAGTTGGTTAAGTGACTGCTTTCGCTCAGGTCATGATCTCAGGGTACTGGGATGGAGTCCCGCATCAGGCTCTCTGCTCAGCAGGGAGTCTGCTTCTCCCTCTGACCCTCCCCTTCTTGCGCGCTCTCTCTCTCTCTCTCTCGCAAATAAATAAAATGTTAAAACAAAAAACATTCTTTATCTTTGTTCATGATTTATGTGAGAGTACTCATTACCTTCTAATACACTGTAAAACTGTCCTCTTTGTTTTGCCTTTCTCCCTGTAACCTACACTAAAACATATGCTCTACTAGGACAAACATTTTTGTTTGTTTTGTCCAGTGATGTAGCCTTTGTGTTGAAGTCAGTGTTTGGCCAGATAGTATGTGCTCTTTAAATATTTGTTGTCTAGGTGAACAATTTATTATTTTTATTTTAAAGATTTTATTTATTTATATGGGTACTTGGGTGGCTCAGTTGGTTAAGCATCTGCCTTTGGCTCAGGTTATGGTCCTAAGGTCATAGGATAGAGTCCTGCATCCAGCTCCCTGCCCAGTAGGGAGTGTTTCTCCCTCTGCCCTTCTTCCCTTCTCATGATTGCTCTCTCTCAAATAAATCAATAAAATCAAGAGACCGGTGTGAGAGAGAGCACAGGATGGGGGGGAAGGGGGACAGGGGGTAGGGAGTGCCAGAGGGAGAGCAAGAAACAGATTCCCCACTGAGCAGGAAGGCTGATGTGGGGGCTTGATCTCAAGATCCCAAGGCCATGGGATAATGATCTGAGCCAAAGGTAGACACTTAACAGACTGAGCAACCCAGGAGCCCCTACTGAGTGAAAATTTTAATGTACAAAAGACTGATAAGTTATTTGTATTTTTCCTTTTATAAACTGATTGTCATGTCCTTTGCTTATTTTTCTATTGTTCAAAGTTTTTATTGATTTGTATGAATTTTTTATGTTGTAAAGATAGCAGTTGTATGGCAAATATTTGCCTTAGTTTTTTTCCCATTTTTACCATTATGTGTGTTAAAAATGTTTAAAATTTATGAAAATTTACAAATCTTTTCCTTTGTGATTTTGTGCTTTATTAGGACAAGTTTGCAAAAGAAAAATTTTACCTTTAACTATATTTAGTTAGGGGCTCCTGGGTGGCTCAGTTGTTAAGTGTCCACCTTCAGGGGCACCTGGGTGGCTCAGTGGGTTAAAGCCTCTGCCTTCGGCTCGGGTCATGATTCCAGGGTCCTGGGATCGAGCCCCGCTTCGGGCTTTCTGATCAACAGGGAGCCTGCTTCCCTTCCTCTTTCTTTGCCTGCCTCTCTGCCTACTTGTGATTTCTGTCTGTCAAATAAATAAATAAAATCTTTAAAAAAGAAAAAAAAAAAAAGCGTCCACCTTCAGCTCAGGTCATGATCCCAGGGTCCTGGGATCAAATCCCTCAATGGGCGCCCAGCTCCGCAGGAAGCCTGTTCCTCCGTCATTCATTTCCCCTGCTTGTGTTCTCTCTCTCACTGTGTCTCTGTCAAAGAGGTAAATAAAATCTTTGGGAAAAAAAAAAGAAGTATAAAAGCTAAAAAAAAAAGAATACTATCAGAAAAATTTAGAAATAGATTAAGTTGCTTTTAAAAAACAAACTGCCAATTCTTCCTTCCTTCCTTACTTCCTTTTTTACTTTTTATTGCTTAAAAGCACTTCTACTTAATTATTCACTTATGCCTTTTTTATTTATTTATTTATTTATTTTCAGTTATGCCTTTTTATTAAAACTGATTCTGATGGTGAGCTTACAAATATAAACACCTAATCCTTTGGAGCTTAAAAATAATATCAGGAATAAAATCCTTTTTATGGTATGATGGATCATAAAAAATGTTGGATCATTAAAAAATACTATTTATTTATAAAGATTTTTTTTTTTTAGATATTTATTTATTTATTTATTTGACAGAGAGAGAGAGAGAGATATCACAAGTAGGCAGACAGACAGAGAGGGGAAGCAGGCTCCCCGCCAAGCAGAGAGCCCAATGCAGGGCTCGATCCCAGGACTGAGATCATGACCTGAGCTGAAGGCAGAGGCTTAACCCACTGAGCCACCCAGGCGCCCCTATTTATAAAGATTTAAAAAGTGACGCCTCGGTGGCTCAGTTGGTTGGACAACTGCCTTCGGCTCAGGTCATGATTCCGGACTCCCGGGATCGAGTCCCACATCGGGCTCCCAGCTCCATGGGGAGTCTGCTTCTCCCTCTGACCTTCTTTTCGCTCATGCTCTCTCTCACTGTCTCTCTCTCAATAAATATAAATAAAAATATTTTTTAAAAGATTAAAAAAAAGATTTTATTTATTTGACAGAGACACAGTGAGAGAGGGTACACAAGCAGATAGAGTGGGAGAGGGAAAAGCAGGCTTCTGGCCAGTCAGGAAGCCCAATGCGGCCTGATCCCAGGCGCCCCTATAAAGACTTTTTAAAAGTTTTTATTTATTTGAGAGCAAGAGAGAGCACAAGCAGGGGGAGGAGTAGAGGGAGAAGCAGACTTCCTGCTAAGCAGGGAGCCTGGTAGGGCTTATCCCAGGACCCTGGGATCGTGACCTGAGGTGACCACCAACTCTTAATCAACTGCGCCATCCAGGCACCCCATAAAAAACTTTAAGGTATTTTTCATTTTAATATTTTTCTTGCAGGTATTGACAAACTTGAGCTCAGGTTGGGTTACTTCCCTTTTCCCATCCATAATAAAACAAATTACTTAAATTCTTTAATGTATGTATTACCCTTATTTTCTATACATTATCCTTAAATTGGAGGTATTTAATAAAGATTAGGTTAATGTAACAACAGAAACCAAAGGACAAGTCTATCAAAGAAGTAAGTAAATTGTCTTATTCTCTTAAATTGGGTTATGTGCCCAGCAGCAGCTATCAGTTTAGACCGGGTAAAACACTATGGAATTAGAATTCCTGGTTTCTAATTATTCAGTAGCTGTGTGGCTGGGAAGAAGGCTTTAATATTGCAGCATCTGTAAAATGGGCTTAACTCTGAGGCCTGCCTCTTGCAGTGGTGAATCACTCAGGGTAAGGAACAGCTTTTCAAGCTGGTGGGGTAAGCCTGAAGGTGGAGCAGGTTTGCAAGCCTTCCTTCTGCTTGGGGGTGGGTTGGCTCAAAAGCCAGCTCTCCCCTCCTCTAGTGGACAAACCCGCAGCCACAGCTGACTGGGAACCAAGCAGAGGACCTCGAAGGCTCTCTGCAGACCTTCAGATAAACAGAAAGCAAATCAGAACGGCCCAGCCCTACCACCTACAGCTTCTTTTCTCTTTAAACCTCAGCTGTTCTGGGTGTAAAATGAGCATACATCAGTACTAACCACTTCATAGAGTCGTTTTTGAGGTTTAAAGGAAATATGTATGATCTCTCTTTCTTGCATAGAAAGTTCAGCGATAATGGGTGAAAATATTTTTTTTCTTGGGTAAAATTCTCTTTTCTAAACCCTGTCTTCCTCTTTTAAATGAAACCTCTTCTAAAGCCTGCTCACCTCAGCAGTGGCGGTGAACCTTCGAAACAACCTTTCGGTCAGGATCTCTGCAAGGAAACTAGTATGATTTAAATCAGTTCAGTAACACCAAGGTGTAAATGACTGGTACCCACAGGCGACTTGCAAAAAAAACTTGCATTCTATAAAAGGATTAACCGGAAGGATTTCAGAAAATATGGATTTGGGGGGGGGGGGGATAAGAGGGTGAATAGAATTCCCTGAACCCATCACCTCGACGCAGAAACCATGCCTTGTAGGACTGTAGGAAGGGACAAGGAAAACGCACATTTAATTAATAAGTTCTTGAACCGCAGAACGATTTCACCCCTCACCCCCTTCACCAAGGGGCCTCTGAGATCATAACGACCTTGGCCGTCCTTATCTGAGAAAGAACCTCCGCTAGAGAAGGGGAGAGGGAAGACCGCAGCTCAACTGAATTACCAGAAAGGATGTTTTCATTTGAATAAACTCTACCCGGTTGTTACCTCTCCCCTCTTCTCCCCTAACTTTTACCCTTTTTGGAGGGGCGAGATGCTGGGGTTCAGGACGAGGGGAAACGGCCGCCCGAGGTCCGACGGGCTGGGGGCTCCTCGGCGGGGCGATCTCCACTGCTGCCCGCCGGACTCCCGGGAGGGGCAAGCAAGGAGGGGACAGCGGCGAAAGTTCCCTGTTCTGCTCGGGTCCTCCCCAAAACCCGAGCTAGCGGAGCGGGGGGCGGGTAGCCGGATCACAGAGGACTAGGCAGTTTCCGGCAGGCTGGGGGAGCGTCCCGGGGCACAGCCCGGCCCGACGCAGTGGTCGAAGTGGGCGTTCTGGGCAGCAGACTCTGCTGGGAACCAGCAGGCGCCGAGGAGGGCTGGCCGCACCACCCCCACCTGCGGCCGCGCGGGGAGTGCCCGGACCGCGTGGGCCCAGCCCCGAGCCTCCCGGGGAGGGGCACAGGGGGCAGGGCGGGGCCCCGGGAGGCGGGGTCGCGAGGCGCTCGGAGGCTAAAGCCGCGCCCGGAGGCCGGTGAGGAGGCGGCGGGAGGGGCCGGGAGGGCCGGAGTGAGCGGCGGCCGCAGCTGCAGCAGGACGGCCCGCCGGCGGCTCGGGGCCGCGCGCCGGGAACCTCGCGGGGCGGGCGGGCGCGGCACCCCCTGCCTGGCGGCCTGCGCCTGGCGGGGAGGCGGCCCACGCGTGACGGGACCAGCAGCATGAGCAGCGGCTACAGCAGCCTGGAGGAGGACGCCGAGGACTTCTTCTTCACCGCCAGAACCTCCTTTTTCAGGAGAGCGCCCCAGGGCAAGCCCCGCGCCGGCCAGCAAGTGAGTGGCGGGCGCGGCAGGGTGCTGCAGCGGGCACCAACAGCCCCCGGGATCCCCGAATCCACGTGTATCTGTGGGACGCGCCGGGCATGCCCAAGGGGAAGGAGGAAGGGGGCGCCTAAGAAGGGGCTTCGGACTTTGGGGATCCTGGGGTCGTGCCTGGAGGTCGTGCACGTGGGCGTGCGGGCGTGCGCTAGGGGCGGCCAGGGCGAGGGAAGGAGGTGGGAAGGGCGGGAGGCCGAGGGCCTGCTCCTGCCTTCGGCGCCGGACGGCCTCTGCCGCCCTGCTTTGGACTGCGGGCTGCGGGCGAGCAGTTCTGAGAACGTGGAGGTGTCCCCAGCCACTCCCGGCGTTTCCTCTGCTCCCCGGCTGTCCATGGTCGGGGTCCTGGCCCCGGCCTCCACTGGGAGTCGGTCCACGGACAGGGAACTCCCGAGGGGCTTGGGGACTACGGGGTAGTTTTGGTGACCTGGACTCGGCCACCTTCCGGGTCCAGCACGTTGGGGGTGGGGGTGGGGGCGACCGCAGGCGCTCCCCAGATCTCGGTTGCGGGAGTCCAGGTGGTGCGTTTCCTGCGAAGTCAAGTTTATGAGTGCCTTGGGTGTTTTGCAAACAAGTTCCGGTGCTAGGTAAATACCAGCCGGCGGGAGCGGAGCATTAGACCGTTTTCTTCCTTTTTTGGAGGAAGCTTGCTGTGGGAAGTTATGACTTGGGAAAAGATGAGAAGGGAAGTTTGGGCCGGTTTGGCCGACCCGAACCGACCGTGTTTTCCTGGAAGGCTTTCCTGAAACGGGCCACTTGGGGTGGACTTCTGAGTCCCGCGCGTGAACCCGCGGCCCCTTGGCCCTGGGAGCCGCACCAGGAAGCTCCGCCAGCCCGGCGGTGCTCGCCTCGGATTAGTGCGAGGCTGTAATGGAACAAATTTGTTGCTCTTCAACAACAGGCGCTCACCAAACCGTTGCTATTAGACTTGGTCCTGGAGGCTGGAGGCAAGGAAAATCGTTCAGGGCCGGATGATGAGTTATGGGAGGGGTGAGGACTGAGTAATGTGTCAGGGTTTCCTTGCCAGACCTTTTAAGTTTATTTAACCACTTTCTGAGGTCAAATTTCTTTTTATAATTCGGAAGTTCTAATCTTTTCAACCTCTTAACTTCCAAACCGGAAGGGGGGGGCAGGGGACAGTGAAGGGCGAGAGTGGAAAGTCAAGTGCCCTTATTCAGTAGCAGGTAATTTTGAGTGAAGTTCGGGGCGGCAGCCTGCCCTCTTTATTGTTTCTAAGGCTTAGGGCTGCACTATTTACTAGTCACTTTGAGCGGTGGCTTAGCTTAGGCTGCTGCAACAAATACCGTAGACACGTGATTTAAACACAAATATTTCTCTTAGTTCCGGAGGCTGGAGGTGGATCTCGGTGCCTGGCTGGTGGCTTCGGTTTTGGCAAGGACCCCTTGGCTTGGAGACCGCTGACTCCTTGCAATAACCTCCCATGGAGAAAGGGCTAGCTTTCTTCCACTTACAAGGACACTGATCCCATCGTGGGGGCCGCCCTCATGGCCTCATTCCTTACCTCCCACAGGACCCACCTCCAAATCCTTTGGCATTTAGGGCTTCCTCATACGAGTTTTGGAGTGGGGGTCCACAAACATTCAATTCATAGCGACTGATCCTCTATTTTCCGTAGAGTGTATTTATTTTTTTATTTTTAAAAGATTTTTATTTATTTGACAGAGATCACAAATAGGCAGAGAGGCAGGCGTGGGGGGGGGCGCGGAGCAGGCTCCCTGCTGAGCAGAGAGCCCAATGCAGGACTCGATCCCAGGACTCTGGGATCATAACCTGAGCCGAAGGCACAGGCTTAACCTACTGAGCCACCCAGGCACCCCAGTAGAGTGTATTTTAATGGCATGAGTTTGCTCTAAGGTTTGGAAGGCAGAAATACTCTTCCTCTCTGTCGGTTAGGGAAGAGTTGCTTTTCCTTGTGCTTCTCTCACTTGGTTCTTTTTTTGGCCTCTTCTGTCTTTCTCTACTTTGTATTTTCTCCTGCCACTTCTTTTGCTGTCACCATTTGACTAGAACATGACAGAGGGGGTTGCACTCATTTGAAGTTGATTCCAGAGGTGGCTCTTCTCCAGAAAACTTGCTGGTTCTTAGATTGTCCAGGTGTGTCGGTCCTTCATGAGGGCCAGAATATCCAGGTTAGAATTTCGGGAGAAAGTGTTAGTGCTTTAAAAGAATAAAACCTTTGGGACGCCTGGGTGGCTCAGTTGGTTGGACGACTGCCTTCGGCTCAGGTCATGATCCCGGAGTCCTGGGATCAAGTCCCGCATCCGACTCCCAGCTCTATGGGGAGTCTGCTTCTCTCTCTGACCTTCTCCTCGTTCATGCTCTCTCTCACTGTCTCTCTCTCAAGTAAATAAATAAAATCTTTAAAAAAAAAAAAAATCTCCCATTTAAAAAAGAATAAAACCTTGGATTGCCTGGGTGGCTTAGTGGGTTGAAGCCTCTTCCTTCGGCTCGGGTGGTGATCCCAGGGTCCTGGAATGGAGCCCCACATCGGGCTCTCTGCTCAGCGGGGAGCCTGCTTCCCTTCCTCTCTCTCTGCTTGTGTCTCTGCCTACTTGTGATCTTTCTCTCTCTGTGTCAAATAAATAAATAAGTAATCTTAAAAAAAAAAATAAAACCTCCCCCCACCCCGGGGTTGAGATATACAGTGTTTCTGTTCATTAATCTAGCATATATATTATATAATGTAATTTATTTCACTTTCAGAATGAGCTTAACATTAATATGTATTTTGGAGTATTGTGGTGAAAGTCAGGACAGTAAGACCTAGTTCTTGACTTGAAGGACTTGTTCTCTATATTCTGAAGCATTATTGCCTGTGTATTCCCTCTCCTAATATAATACACGCAAGGTGCTGAGTTATGGGACTTATTTGCCAGTTGGCCACAGCATTTGAAACTGAATTTTATTTTTTTAAGATTTTACTTATTTATGTGACAGAGATTACAGGTGGTCAGGTGGAGGGGTGGGGGCGGCAAACAGACTCCCTGCTGAGCAGAGAGGCCTATGCAGGGCTGGATCCCAGGACCCTGAGATCATAACCTGAGCCAAAGGCAGTGGCTTAACCCGCTGAGCCACCCAGGTGCCCCTGAAACTGAATTTTTGTGAGCATTTTGGTTAAATTGACTGAATGAGTGTGTTAAATTCCGGATGAGATTTGTGAGTTAAAGAAGTAAAACTTAAAATATAAAGCAAGGCATCCTAAGCATAGAACATTTTTTTTTACCTTAGGTTGGATAACAGATAAGCCTTTTTCATTTTATTTATTTTCTTTATATTATTATATTATTACTTTATATTTCTTTGTATTGTATTTTATAGTGGGACATACCCCCAGTGGGACTTGAAGTCATGACTCTGAGATCAAGAGCCAGCCAGCCCTGCCTTTCTCATTTTATTATGCTGGTGATTTTTTTTTTTTTTTAATTTTTTATTTTTTATAAACATATATTTTTATCCCCAGGGGTACAGGTTATGCTGGTGATTTTAAGAATAAGATAGGTATTTTTAACAAAGCATAAAAGTGAAATTTATCCTTTCTCTAGAAAGGTGGAAAGAAATGTTGCCATAAGGATCTATTATTGATCACAGTAAAGGTTTTTTTTTTTTTTTTTTTTGGTGCTGAACCACCTGGTGAAAAAGCCAGGAAAAATTCAGTTTGTAGGACTCCTGAAAATATCCAGAGATAGCAAGATGTTTTTGGTAAATGCAGGATGGAGAAAAAGGGGGAGTGGGATGAGGAATTTTTCTTCTCTTGACAGGCAAAGGAACATAGCCCAACTTCTTTCTGTCTCCCAACAAAAACGAAAATCCTATGGATATAAAGAAAATGTTACCGTTTTCTTCCTTGTGTTGGTACCCTCTTTAAAAAAAAAAAAAAATAAAAAGGCTTAAAAACCTGTCTGGAGAGTAGAAACAGCAGTGAGAGGTGGCCTTTTTTGGTGGCAGTTTGATGACCTGTTTATTGCTGTATCCCTGGGGCGTCCATTGGTACTGGACACAAAGTGATTGCTGAGTGAATGTTAGTTGTATGAATGAATGCTTTCCTGGTTTGGTAATAATTGGCTCATTGCAAGTTTTTCAGATGTACCCTATCTAATGAGTCTCCCTAGAGCCCCCTGGAAAATTAACTTAAGGAAAGGTAAGGCCTTGTTAAGTGTGTCACTGAAGGGCCCACGTACTTTGCTTTTGGTTAATTCTCAGCCCCACCCCCCCAAATTATTTCTTCTTTATTTGTTTCCTTTAAATTTTTTTTTTTTTTTTTTTTTGAGAGAAAGAGCACATGCACCTGTGTGTCCCAGGAAGGGGTAGGGTAGAGGGAGAGAGAATCTTAAGCAGAAAATAACACAGAGGACATGGGGAGATGGAGAGGAGAAGGGAGTTGGGGGAAATTGGAGGGGGAGACGAACCATGAGAGACTGGACTCTGAAAAACAATCTGAGGGTTTTTCAGGGGCCAGGGGTGGGAGGTTGGGTGAGCCTACTGGTAGGTATTAAGGAGGGCATAAACAATGAATTCTGCAACACTGAAAATAAATTAAAAAAAAATAAGATCTTAAGCAGACTCCACTCTCAGAGGGAAGGGCACTCCAGACCTGATCTCACAACTCTGAGATGACCTGACCTGAAAGCAGGGGTCAGACGCTTTATCAACAGAGCCACCCAGGTGCCCCCCCCCCCCCCATTTAAAAAATCTGATTTTCTCTTTGCAAATATGGACATCTGTAATTCAGGATTTTCTTAAAAGGTTGACCCTCTATTCTGCACATATGTTTGTTACAGTGTTCTTAATTCCTGCTTGTGGATCCACTGTTGTTTCATGTAGAGCGGAGAATGGGCAGCTCTGTAATTTATAATTCTCCTTTTCTACACATTCAGACTTCCGAGAGTAGGAATGAACTGAAATTACTAATATGGTCTGTTGGAACTATCTTACTTCATAGCTAAGGTAATCCCTTTTCTTTCTGAGCCTTGGCTAGTTAACAGGAATAAGGAAATGAGACACACTTTTTGCTTTAGCAGTAGAATAGCCAAGAATTCTTTTTTTTTTTTTTTTTAAATATTTTATTTATTCACTTGAGCGAGGGAGCAAGTGAGAGAGAGAGTATGAGTTGTGGGGACTGGTAGGGGCAGAGGGAGAAGCAGACTCCCTGCTGAGCAGGGAGCCCAGTGCCAGGCTTGATCTCACCTGGGATCATGACTCCAACTGAAGGAGACGCTTAACTGAGCCACCCAGGTGCCCTGAACAGTCCAAGAAGTCTTAAAATTGTCTTCGTACCACTCACACTTCCGAAAGAGTTATACTGAAGACTTGTTTAATAAGGAAAGCCTATATGAGTCCACATAACAGGTCTCGAGTTCGCCCTATGGGTAATTTCCTTACTATAATTTTTTTTTAAACATTTTATTTGACAGAGATCACAAGTAGGCAGAGAGGCAGGCAGAGAGAGGAGGAAGCAGGCTCCCTGGGACCATGACTTGAGCCCAAGGCAGAGGCTTTAACGCATGGAGCCACGGAGGTGCCCCTTTCCTTACTATAATGTAAATATTTTTCTGACTTGCAGTTTGGTGCTGTGTCTTGCTGCTAGAATCAACAGTAAGAAGTTGCACTGTTTTATTCAGTGTGTCCATTAGATGCTTTGGCAATAAATCACTGGGAGTAAAAGAACAGTGATTTAGGGGTGCCTGGGTGACTCAGTGGGTTAAAGCCTCTGTCTTTGGCTTGGGTCATGATCTCAGGGTCCTGGGATCAAGCCCTACATTGGGCTCTCTGCTCAGCAGGGAGCCTGCTTCCTCTCTCTCTCTCTGCCTGCTTCTCTGCGTACTTGTGATCTCTGTCTGTCAAACAAATAAATAAAATCTTTAAAAGAAAAGAAAAGAAAAGAACTCTGCCTTTGGCTCAGGTCATGATCTCAGGGTCCTGGGATCAAGCCCCACATTGGGCTCTCTGCTCAGCGGGGAGCCTGTGTCTCCTTTCTCTGCTGGCCCTCTCTGCCTGTTTGTGATCTCTGTCAAATAAGTAAATTAAAAAACAAAAACAAAAACAAAAACTTAAGGGATACAAACAGGCCAGTTTAGCCAAAATACATTATACAACAGCAACTCTTTCGCACGCATCTTTCCCCTATCTTCTGTCATTTCACCATTGCTTCTGAAGAGCACCCCTCTTCCCAGATAATGGTGCTCAGCCAAATCAGAAGTGAAAAGCAAGCCTCAAACCAGGACAGGACATCAAAAGATAGTTACTTATGTGGGCAACTGGGCACGGGGTTGAGGGACAAGAACTGATGCTCAGGGCTGAGTTACGGACCAAGCATTTGGTCTGCCTCATTTTTCTTCTCCCAGAAAATGATTGTTTACAGTATGACATGCACTGACTGCCAAAGGAAGTCTAAAAAGAATAAGCACATTATTGGGTATTTTTAGCTTCTCTTTTCATAAATGTTTTGTGTCACTGCTTTCCAAATAATTCTAAATCTTGCAAGTTAGCCAGAAGAAGAAACCGGGTAGAGATGTATTGTTCATTTAAGAGGTGACTAATTTTCTCTTGAAGTTGAGTTAAAAGAATGTGTCTTTGTGAGTTCTGCTCACACAAACACAAAATTCCAATGGATTAATAGGTACCGTGTAAAAACAGAATTTATCAGACATGAAGATGAAATGTGCAAATCACCGCATACCAGGCAAAAGGACTGGTAGGAATGTTTGCTTTCAACATCGGGATCAAAACTGAATGCAAGAGTTAGTACAATCAAAATACCTTTGAGGTTTTTAAATCACTACTTTTTTTTTTTTTTTTTTAAGATTTATTTATTTATTTGACAGACAAAGATCACAAGTAGGCAGAGAGGCAGGCAGAGAGAGAGAGGAGGAAGCAGGCTCCCTTCTGAGCAGAGTGCCCAGTGTGGGGATGTGGGGCTCCATCCCAGGACCCCGGGACCATGACCTGAGCAGAAGGCAGAGGCTTTAACCCACTGAGCTACCCAGGTGCCCCTGGCCTGTTTGTATCCTTGTTTCATTGAAGAGCTCTATATAGTGCCTAGGAAGAGGTTTAATTCATCTTCTTCTTCTTCTTTTTTTTTTTTTTTTTAAGGTTTGTTTTATTCATTTGACCGAGGGAGAGACAATGAGAGAGGGAACACTAGTAGGAGAGTGGAAGAGGGGGAAGCAGGCTTCCTGCTGAACAGGGAGCCCGATGCCAGACATGAGCTGAAGGCTGACGCTTAACGGACTGAGCCACCCAGGCACCCCAAGAAGTTTAGTTCTAAGCAAGCCTTAGCAATGTGACAAGGCGCTGCTGCTTGTTCGCTCTCTGATACACCTTACAAAATAACCACATGCGATGAGGACTGTAGTCCTACCAGCCTCACTTTTTTTCAAGATCCACGTGGTTCCCCATTGCAGAACCTTACCCTGGGATTGCTGCCATCCATTCTCCTTCCCATGTTAATCTGCCTCTCCCCTCGGAGAGGTCTTTCTGAGCCACCAGTCTGAAGTAGGTACCCCTCCCCTCTTAAAGCCCTCTGCTCTTTCCTTTCATAGCAAAGATGATAATATGTTGTTCTGTTTAGTTTAACGAGGGCAGAGACTCCCGGGAGCACATAAAATAAATGCTCCATGCTTGGTGTGTGAAGGAATGAAAGCTTACTAATTTTGGATGGAAGTTGCTATACAAATTAACACAAATTTTCCCCCTCTCCCAACTAGACCATAAGCCTCCGTGGTATCTTACACATTAGTGTCATTTAAAAATAAATGATATTGGTAATAGGTGTTATTACTAGTTTATGTATAATTCACTTCATGTATTTCCCCCTTATTTTAAGAAAGCCTGTCATTCATTTATTCAGTAATTTACTGAATTTATTTTATAAACAATTTATTTCTGCTATGAAGGAAAGAGCAGAGCATTTTTGTAAAGCATTTGTTTTTATGTATTAGAGTGTGGGAGAGTGCCCATGCGTGCAGGGGGGAGGGGTAGAGGCAGAGGGAGGAGACTCCCTGCTGAGCAGGGAGCCTGAGGAGGGGCCCAGTGCGGGGCTTGATCGCAAAACTCTGAGATCTTTTTTTTTTTTTTTTTAATTTTAATATTTTATTTATTTATTTGACAGACAGAGATCACAAGTAGGCAGAGGCAGGCAGAGAGAGAGAGGAGGAAGCAGGCTCCCTGCTGAGCAGAGAGCCCGATGCGGGACTCGATCCCAGGACCCTGAGATCATGACCCAGGCCGAAGGCAGAGGCTTTAACTCACTGAGCCACCCAGGCGCCCCAAAACTCTGAGATCTTGACCTAAACCAGAGACAGACACTTTACCCATGGAGCCACCCAGGTTCCTGGAGAGCAAAGGGCATTAAGAGGGGGAGGAGTGCCTACTTTGTTTTGTCTTAGTTTTATTTTATTTTATTTTTTATTTTTATTTTTTAAGATTTTATTTATTCATTTGACAGACAGAGATCACAAGTAGGCAGAGAGGCAGGCAGAGAGAGAGGAGGAAGCAAGCAGGCTTCCCGCTGATCAGAGAGCCCGGTGCGGGGCTCGATCCCAGAACCCTGGGATCATGGCCTGAGCCAAAGGCAGAGGCTTTAACCCACTGAGCCACCTAGGCCCCCTTAGTTTTATTTTTTAAAAGATTTTATTTTATTTATTTATTTTAAAGATTTTATTTATTTATTTGACAGAGATCACAAGTAGGTAAGTAGGCAGAGAGGCAGGCAGAGAGAGAGGGGGAAGCAGGCTCCCAGTTGAGCAGAGAGCCTGATGGGGTGGGGCTCGATCCCAGGCCCCTGAGATCATGATTGGAGCTGAAGACCAAGGCTTAACCCACTGAGCCACCCAGGTGCCCCTAAAGATTTTGTTTAATCTCTGTACCCAATTCGGGGCTTGAACTCAAAATCCTGAGATCAGGGGCGCCTGGGTGGTTCAGTGGGTTAAGCTCAGGTCATGGTCTGGGGTCCTGGGATCAAACCCAGCATCAGGCTCTCTGCTCACCGGGGAGCCTGCTTCCTCCTCTCTTTCTGCCTGCCTCTCTGCCTACTTGTGATCTCTGTCTGTCAAATAAATAAATAAAAATCTTTAAAAAAAAAGAATCCCGAGATCAGGAATCACACACTCCACCGACTGGGCCATCAGATGCCCCCATTTAGTAATATTTTTTAAAAGCTTACCAACTAGGGCGCCTGGGTGGCTCGGTGGGTAAAGCCGCTGCCTTCGGCTCAGGTCATGATCTCAGGGTCCTGGGATCGAGTCCCGCATCGGGCTCTCTGCTCAGCGGGGAGCCTGCTTCCTCCTCTCTCTGCCTGCCTCTCTGCTTACTTGTAATTTCTCTCTGTCAAATAAATAAATAAAATCTTTAAAAAAAAAATAAAAAAATATAAGCTTACCAACTAGACAGCTCTCTAATTTTTCTTAAAGAACTTGCTCCTTTAGTACAAAGGAAACCCGTACGTGTTGATGGTTTTTCAGGGAACCACGTCTATTGTGTAGATAGAGTGTGGTAAAGCTATACATCTGTTTGGATGGAAAGTTTACTGAGAAGTTGTATTCCTGTAAAACAAGTCACATTTTTCCTGTTGACATTTGTCCAGAAACTATAGATGATTGTGTTCCACAGAAACCTCATCATCCTCAAGGATATGAGATGCATTAAACAGAGTTAATGTTAATACCACTAATCCGACCTTAACCACTCTTTTGAATGAAGTTAGTTTTCTGGGTTTTTCTTCACTACTACTACTACTTCTTCTTCTTCTTCTTTTTTTTTTTTATATTTTATTTATTTATTTGACAGAGATGGAGAGCACAAGCAGGCAGAGCTGCAGCAGAGGAAGAGGGAAAAGCAAGCTCTCTGATGCGCAGGGAGCCCTATATAGGGCTCCATCCCAGGACCCTGGGATCATGACTTGAGCCAAAGGCAGCCACTTAACTGACTGAGCCACTCAGGTGCCCCCCAGGATTTTCTTTTTTTTTTTAACAGTTTTTTTTTTTTTTTTTTTAAGATTTTATTTACTTATTTGACAGAGAGAAATCACAAGTAGATGGAGAGGCAGGCAGAGAGAGAGAGAGGGAAGCAGGCTCCCTGCTAAGCAGAGAGAGCCCGATGGGGGACTCGATCCCAGGACCCTGAGATCATGACCTGAGCCACCCAGGCGCCCCCCCCCCGGCCCGGATTTTCTTAATAGTTAACACTCGTTTGGGTATCTGTGGCTAATAAAATGATTTTTTTAAATTTTTTCTTTTTTTTTAAATTTTTTTTATTTTTATTTTTTTATTTTTTATTTTTTTTTTAAACATTTTATTTATTTATTTGACAGAGAGAAATCACAAGTAGATGGAGAGGCAGGCAGAGAGAGAGGGAAGCAGGCTCTCTGCTGAGCAGAGAGCCCGATGCGGGACTCGATCCCAGGACTCTGAGATCACGACCTGAGCTGAAGGCAGCGGCTTAACCCACTGAGCCACCCAGGCGCCCTTTTTTTTTTTTTTTTAAAGATTTTATTTATTTATTTGACAGAGAGATATCACAAGTAGACGGAGAGGCAGGCAGAGAGAGAGAGAGAGAGGGAAGCAGGCTCCCTGCTGAGCAGAGAGCCCAATGCCGAAGGCAGCGGCTTAACCCACTGAGCCACCCAGGCGCCCTAATTTTTTCTTTTTTAATGGATAGGGCCAGAGATGCAGTAGGATGTCCAAGCCCATGATCAATGATTAAAATGCATGTAAAAATGTTGTGAATGGAAGAGATCATCTGCCCTAGATTTATTTTAGTATGCGTGAGAGAGCCCACATGCAAGTGGGGGGAGGGGCAGAGGGCGAGAATCTTCAAGATAAGTCCTGCTGAGGAGGCCACTTGGATCTCACGACTCATGATATCATGATCTGAACTGAAACCAAGTCGGATGCTTAACCTACTGTGCCACTCAGGCGCCCCTAGAAGAGCCCATCATTCTAAAGCAGGACTGCCCAGTATGGGAGTTCCTGGCCACGTGTGGTTGTTGAGCACTTGAAATGTGGCTGGCCTGAATTGAGAGGTGCTGTAAGTATGAAATACACACTGGATTTCCAAGACAAAGGAAGAAAACATAAACTATTACCGGAGTGCTTGTTTACTATTGCTTATATGTTGAAACAATATTTGGGATATGCTGAGCTGAATAAAATTAAGTTTTACCTGTTTATTTTTTAACATGGGTACAGGAAAATTTAAAATTACATAGGCAGTTCACATTCTGTTTTCTGCTGGACAGTGCTGTTTGCTAGGGGCTTCGATCTCCATCCTCTGGTGGCTGCAGAGGGACAGACCGCTTGCCAGCCAGGCACCCGGGGAAGATTTTTCTTCATAAAGAGGAACTTGCCCTTTACTGTTGGGAATGGTTTTTCAGCCCCTCTTGGGTCATGTATACTAGCATTTTGAGGTTGTGAAACCCGTGTGTGGGGAACTTCCCTTTTATCTGACCAATGAGCTGATAGATAACCTGTCCTAAAGGCATTTCAAATTGCAACCCTGCCTTAAGTTTACAGAGAATGGGGTTCATTAATTCATAGAGTACTAACACAGCAAGAGTAATACACCTTTTATAGAATGTAATTGCTAACTGCTGCTACATGATTCAGTCAGCTAAGAATAATTTACTAATTATATACTGCAGCACTCAGTTTTTTTTTTCCCCAGATGCTAAAGTGAGATAATTGGAGGAGGAAGAAGGATGAATTTGGGAATTGGAATCCAGAAGAATTGATTGAGAAGATATGGATTTAAAAGGTTTTAGAATGCAGCCAGCACAGAGTTTTTCATGAAATTAATGAGGTCTAGACAATGTGTGTGTTAAGATAGTAAGGTAGTTTTCTAAATTCATTCCCATGGAATATTCCATTAAATTTTTTAGAATTGTTTCCTAGTGTTTTCATTTGTCCTTCCTTTTTAAAAAAATAATGAATACCCCCAGTGTGGGGCTAGAACTCCTGACTCCGAGATAAGGAGTTGCATACTATGGACCAGCCAGGTGCCCCTCATTTGTGCTTTTACATGCATTATAATCCTACTGATTTTCACAATCCCCATTAAAAAAAGTTGCGGTAAAATACACCTAACCTAAAATTTGCCATCTAGACAGTTGTTCGGGTAAACCATTTTGAAGTGTTCAGTGGTATAAAGTATCTTTTCATTTTAGTGTCTCCAGTTGCCAGAACTTTTTCATCTTGGAAACCGAAATTCTGTCTCCATTAAACTGCACCCCCACCCCCATACTCCTGGCAGTCAGCCTTCTATTTTCTGTTTCTAAGCATTTGACTAGTCTAGATAGCTCATATAAGTGAAATCATACACTAGTAGTTTTTGCCTTTTTGTGACTGCCTTATTTCACTTAGCACAATGTCCTTAAGGTTCATCTGTGCTATTCCATTTGTTAGAATGTCCTTCCTTTTTTTTTTTTTTTTAAGATTTTATTTATTTATTTGACAGAGATCACAAGTAGGCAGAGAGACCCTCAGAGAGAGAGAGAGAGAGGAGGAAGCAGGCTTCCCGCTGAGCAGAGAGTCTGATGTGGGGCTCCATCCCGGGACCTTGGGATCATGACCTGAGCCGAAGGTAGAGGCTTTAACCCACTGAGCCACCTAGGCACTCCTAAAATCCCCTTCCTTCAATGGAATATTCCGTTATATGTATATACCACATTATGCTTATCCATTTGTCAGTTGGTGGCTAATTGGGTGCTTCCACCTCCTGGCTATTGTGAATGATGCTGCAGTCAACATGGGTGTACAGATAGCTCTTAGAGACCCTGCTTTCAATTCTTTCGGGTACATCTATACCCACAGATGGCATTGCTGAATCATACAGTAGTTATATTTTTAATTTTTTTAAGGAATTCTGTCCTGATAAATTTGAATCTTGCTATTTAGATTTAGGATTAATGAGCTCTTTCTGAGTGATTGATTACAGCTAGCCCAGCTATCATTTTCATGTTTGCCTTGGATTTCATTGAATAGGCATTATTTTCTAAATTTTGGAACACTGAGATGTTCCTGATTTTTTTTTTCTTTTTCTTTTTTGCTGCTATGCATAACAGTGTAGTGAATGTTTTGAGGGAGAGACTTTCCCAATATGGATTAACCTCAGGATAGATGTACAGAATGGAATTCTACTTAAGCAATGATGGTTTGGCCATTTTTATACCTGTTTGTTCTCTTGTACTAATTGAAGGCTGCATTTTTAACTAGTTTCATTGTGCCCTTAGCTCCATTTTGGTGTAGTCATTAAAACAGAGGGAAAACTGGGACCCCTGGCAGCCTCAGTGAGTAGAACATGCCACTCTTTTTTTTTTTTTTTTTTTAAAGATTTTATTTATTTATTTGACAGAGAGAAATCACAAGTAGATGGAGAGGCAGGCAGAGAGAGAGAGAGGGAAGCAGGCTCTCCGCTGAGCAGAGAGCCCGATGCGGGACTCGATCCCAGGACTCTGAGATCATGACCTGAGCCGAAGGCAGCGGCTTAACCCACTGAGCCACCCAGGCGCCCGAACATGCCACTCTTCTTTCTCTTCTTTTTTATTATTTTTTATTTCATCTCTTGCTTGCAATCTCGGTTTGTAAGTTCAAGAAGCCTCACTTTGGGCCTAGAGTTTACTTAAAAAACAGGAAAAGCTTTGTAAAGGTACCTTGTTGTTAGTTAATTGCATTCCTTTAAGCAGTAAATTTAATATTTTTCTGCACTTCTAAGTGATCTTCCTCTTAGTATGAGCATTGTTCATGGCCTTTGACCATTTGCGAGGTAGGCAGGAAGTCTCCAGAGAGCCTGTTCTTGAGTCTTGTGCACATTTAGCTGGGTAGATGGTTCTCCTTTTTTTGTGGTCAGCTAAACTTCAGGTTATTTTTGACTTACTGTGTTTGTTCCAAAGGGACATTACATATTCTGGCATTTTGAAATACTTTAGCATGTGTCTCGGGCTGACATCATTGAAACTTGGAGTGCAAAAACAAACAGCAAACCAAACAAACCAACCCCCCCAAAACAAAACTAAACACAAAACCACTTAACTTCTATAATTATGACACAGGAAACCATTACTAAGAAAGCATCAGTGTCCTATGAATACACTAGAATTACAGAGGGTGGGAGCTGGGTGATACATCTTTAACCATGTTTAAACAGCCACTTTTTGCTTTTTTTATCTTTGAATTTCAATTTATTTATTTATTTAGAATTTCAGTAAATTTAGTGCTAGTGTTCCAACCACCCTGGTAGATAGAATTCAGAACTATATAAATAGACCAGGTATTGAAAAAAGGATTGTAGGACAAACTACTAAAAACCCCACCTACCAAAAAGGACTTTTATAGTGTTTACTTATAAGCTTCTTGTCTTTTGTTGAAACATTGCAATTAGATGGAATTTGGCATCGATACTTTTTAAGTCTTGGCCGTGTCAAAAATTTTTGCTTAATCTCTTATAATCTGATTAACTCCTACTCCTTGCTTTCATTTAATTTTTTTCTTCAGGATATTTTAAATAAGTGAATCTTCTAAAGAGATGTAAGAAATTATTTCTGACTTTAGATAGATCATGAGCCCTCCTTCATCCTCCTATTCTTAGACAACTCAAGTTTACTGTGAAAATTTCTTATAAATGCTTGTTTTGAGGACTCCTTTTCGGTACTTTGCCAGTGAAGTCATGGAAATTTATGTGTATCTGGTCACAGTTCTCAAACAGCAAACCAAAAACTGAAAGATTTGCATGAAAATAGAAAAATAGCTGTATGCATTACATATGAAGAAAAAAATACCAATACTAATAAAATGAAGTTTAGCATTCCACAGTGTTTTACAGTTTAGGGAGCGTTCCAAGGGACTTAAAATGCAGTTGATTTATTTGGACTCTAATTTCAGTGGAACTTCGAGATAAGAAATTAAACCAACACAAGTTTTATCGCTGTAGACTTTCTGCAGATTTCAGGTTTTAATGGCATCGCAGAGGTGAATTCAGGGATATTTGACTGGAGTCCGTCATTTCCCAGCTATGGGAAAATGTAAATATTATGTAGGTGGTTTAAAGAAACAATAATATTACTTGTGTCCATTTAAGGTCTGTTTCTGTTTGTTTAAACAGGCTTGTGGATCGCTTTTTCTTGCCAGTTTTCCTTTGGGGGGAAGTTACTGCCCTTTCAGATCTCTCTGAAGTTTGAAAATTGCTTTCTCTGATGACTGGCGCTGGCCACGTGGTGCGGACGGTTGGAAGGAGTATGGTTGGTTAGGCTGCGGCTGCTGTGCTGAGCTGGGGTGTGATTCTTGGCTGTCCTGTGGGGCTCTGTTAGAGGAAATGTGGTCTGTGGACTGTACCCAAAGCCCAATTATTCCTGCCATTTGGTGCAGAGGATCAGAGGTAGGTCCTCTAGGGGAAGGTAGTACCTCTCAAAAAGGCAAACATAGCACCATTATCAGATAATCAACTTTTTTTTTTTAAGATTTTATTTAATTATTTGATAGAGATCACAAATAGAGAGGGAGGGGGGAAGCAGGCCCCTCGCTGGGCAGAGATTCTGGGCTTAATCCCAGGAGTCTGGGATCATGACCTGAGCCCAAGGCAGAGGCTTTAACCCACTAAGCCACGCAGGCGCCCTAAGAATCAACTTTTGATGGAAGTAGTTCTGTGCACCTATCTATCTATCTATCTTATCTTTCTCTTTCTTTTTTCTTTCTTTCTTTTAGCATATAATGTATTATTTGCTTCAAGGGTACAGGTCTGTGAATCATCAGTCTTACACAATTCACAGCACTCACCATAGCACATACCCTCACAATGTCCATCACCTAGCCACTCTACCCCTTCTTCCCCCACCCCCAGCAACGCTCCGTTTGTTTCCTGAGATTTAGAGTCTCTTACGGTTTGTCTCCCTCCCCAGTCCCATCTTGTTCTGTGCATTTTAATTAACAGTGGATCTTTATCTTTTTTTTTAGGTTTTATTTATTTACTTGAGAGAGAGAGAGCATGTGAGATGGGGGAGAGGATCAGAGGGAGAAGCAGACTCCCTGCTGAGCAGGCAGCCCAGTGTGGGACTCTGGGACTCCAGGATCATGACCTGAGCTGAAGGCAGTTGCTTAACCAACTGAGCACCCAGGTGCCCTGGATCTTCTTGATCCTTTGAGGAGAGAGCTATTTAAAAAAAAAAAAAAAAAGTAGCTGGATTTTGTAATGGACTAAAAGGGGGGGGGGGTGTGTTCTTGATGGATGACAAGCAGCTGTGTAAGGCAGCCTGGGTTTTATTTTTTTAATTTTTTAAAATTTATTTTATTTTATTTTATTTTTTAAAGATTTTACTTATTTATCAGAGAGAGGGGGGGGAGAGCGAGCACAGGCAGACAGAATGGCAGGCAGAGGCAGAGGGAGAAGCAGGCTCCCCGCTGAGCAAGGAGCCCGATGTGGGACTCGATCCCAGGACGCTGGGATCATGACCTGAGCCGAAGGCAGCTGCTTAACCAACTGAGCCACCCAGGCGTCCCAAATTTTTTTTATTTTTTCAAGATTTTATTTATTTGACAGGCAGAGATCACAAGTAGGCAGAGAGGCAGGCAGAGAGAGAGAGAGAGGAGGAAGCAGGCTCCCTGCCGAGCAGAGACCCCGATGTGGGGCTCGATCCCAGGACCCTGGGATCAAAACCCAAGCCAAAGACAGAGGCTTTAACCCACTGAGCTGCCCAGGCACCCCCAGCCTGGCTTTTTTTTTGTTTGTTTGTTTTTTGTTTTAAAGATTATTTATTTATTTATTTATTTGAGAGAAAGACAGTGAGAGAGAGCATGAGCAAGGAGAAGGTCAGAGGGAGAAGCAGACTCCCCATGGATCTGGGAGCCCGATGTGGAACTCGATCCTGGGACTCCGGGATCATGACCTGGGCCGAAGGCTGTTGTCCAACCAACTGAGCCACCCAGGCGTCCCTCAGCCTGGGTTTTAAATCCATGCTTGCCAGCCAGTGTCTTGGGCAAGTCCTTGCACCTCTTTAAGCTTCAGTCTGTAAAGTAGCAGATGCCTGGCACATAATAAGCTATAATGAGTAATAGCAATTTTAAAGAACCAGCTATTTATCCTTGAAAGGTTCTTCTGTATAGGGTAGGGTCATGCACTTCAACTGACTTTTGGGCTGAGCAGAGAACTGACCATGGAAGGGAGATTTGAAGCCAAAGAACGAAAGGTGGCAATGAATTAGGTGTGTCTCTCAGGTTTTTTGACCAAAATGAACTGGGAATCCTCATTGTCCTTGATCAAGAAGATTCAGTCATTCCTGGAGGCTTTTCTTGTTAAGCCACTTTCAGTCTCACTGTAGTTCCTTTGTTTTCTGGTAAAGGGGTTGTTGTCTCCTGACCAAGCCTGAAGCCACCTAGCGAAGTCTTCACCAACTTCTTTTTTCCCTTAAAGCAAGCCACTCCCGTGGAAAGAGAATGATCAGGCCTGTGAAAATGGGTTCTTCTTAAGAGATTATGTATAGGGGCCTCTGGGTGGCTAAGTAGGTTAAGCCTCTGCCTTCCGCTCAGGTCATGATTCCGGGGTCCTGGGATTGAGCCCCACATCGGGCTCTCTGCTCAGTGGGGAGCCTGCTTCCCCCCTCTCTCTGCCTGCCTCCACGCCTGCTTGTGATCTCACACTCACTCTCTGTCAAATCAATCAATCAATCAATCTATCTTTAAAAAAAAAAAAAAAAGGAGTTCATGTATAAGTTAACAAACCGAAGGTTTTTTTCTTTTTTCTTTCAACTTCCTCTGTTCTCCCTTACCTGCCTCTGGCTGCAGAGTTTTCCCTCAAGGCTTGACCTGCTGATGAATTTGGCTTCTTCCTGAGGGCTTTCCTTTTTCCTCCAGAAGGTGTAAATCACCTTGTGCTTGAGGTAATGTATTTAACTGTGTAAGTCACTGCAAAGGGGGTGCTGCAGCTGTCATGTGAATCCCATCTCCACGTGGCGTTGTGGCCGAGTTCGCAGCCCCCTGGTCTTCCACCCACAGTGTGTCAGCTGGACGCAGCCATGGTTCAGAAACAAGGCCCCTGCGCTCCAGGAACACAGGCTTTAAAGCTGCCCAGTGAGTCACATGGTCTGCTCGGCGCACTCCTCCCAGTTCATTTATGCTCTGTAAAACTGGCATGAGTGTTGGAATCTGGTGGGAAACCTCTTCCTTTGGACCTCGTGAGCCTCTTGGGGTTTGCTTTTCCCTCTCCGTATGCAGTCTCCCCTTCCTTTGGTTGTGTTTCTTACAATGAATCGGTTGTCTAAAACTGGCTTGAGATTCTTAATGCTGTTGTGAATATTTTTAATCACTTGAATTGTAAATTAGCTGAACTGTAAATTTTACTGATACACTTTTCCGTAAATGTAATTTAGTCATATAAAAAACCTAGACATTAACTAGCATGTGAGTACATGCTCAATAAAGGTTAACTGTTACTTCTAGTAGTATTAGCATTAGTTTATGAGTATTAAAAACAATTTGTTAGGAGACTTTACCCAGTGTGATTTGCTGGAAGAATCCAGGGATGTAGAATTGGGAAATCATCTTGGGTTTGAATCTGTCATGTACCAGCTCTGGGAGTTTTGAACAGGTTCCTTAACTTCTTGAGTATTAGCTTGTTAATTATTTTTTTTAAGATTTCATTTATTTATTTGAGGGAGAGAAAGAAAACTTGAGCTGAGGGGAGGCAGACTTCCTGCTGAGCAGGAAGTCCAACGTGGGGCTTGATCCTGGGACCCTGGGATCATGACTTGAGCTGTAGGCGGACAATTAACTTAGTGAGCCACCCAGCACCCCCCCTTTTAAAAAATTTTTATTTATTTGAGAGGAGAGCGAGCGAGGGAGCAGGAGAACGGGGAGGGGCAGGGGGCAAAGAAAGGCAGACTCTCCTCTGAGCAAGGAGCTCAGACTGGATTCCGGACCCTGAGATCATGATCAAGGCAGATGCTTAACTTACTGAGCCACTCAGGCGCCCTCAACTTGTTAATCTTTAAAACAGTTATTATGGGGTGGCTGGGTGGCTCAGTCCGTTAAGCAGCTGCCTTGGGCTCAGGTTGTGATCCCAGGGTCCTGGGATTAAGTCCTACGTTGGGCTCCTTGCTCAGCAGGGAACCTGCTTCTCTCTCTGCCTGCCATTCCCCCTGCTTGTGTTTTTGTGCTCTCTCTCAAATAAATAAAATCTAAAGCAAAAAACAAACCCAAAACGAATCACTACCTTGCAGATAAAAATAGACATACATGAGTGAGATGGGGGAAATAAATTCATTTTTTGACCTGCTCCGTTTCCGACCTGGGCCGGTTCACCCCTCCTTAGGCAACCTGGTGGTCCCCCGCTCCCGGGAGGTCACCATATTGATGCCGAACTTAGTGCGGACACCCGATCGGCATAGCGCATGTACAGCCCAGAACTCCTGGGCTCAAGCGATCCTCCTGCCTCAGCCTCCCGAGTAGCTGGGACTACAGGCGCGCGCCACCGCGCCCGGCAAATTCATTTTTTAATAACAAGTGTCACCTCCAATGCTACCATAGGTTGAAAAATCTAAAATCAATTTTTTAGAAAATCTATATTAAGAAAACAATTTTGCAGGCATCTCTAAACACACTGGTGATGCAGCCATATTTGCAATTATGTAACATTTTATAACCTAGGAATACTATTTTTTTCTTTTTTAAAAAGATTTTATTTACTTATTTGACACAGAGAGATCATAAGTAGGCAGAGAGGCAGGCAGAGAGAGAGGGGGGAAGCAAAGCAGAGAGTGCGATGCGGGGCTCGATCCCAGGACCCTGAGAGATCATGATCTGAGCTGAAGGCAGAGGCTTAACCCACTGAGCCACCCAGGTGCCCCACCTAGGAATACTTTCCACACACTTTATCTTCTTTAACCGCTCTGTAGTAACTGCTTTATTTATTTATTTATTTATTTATTTATTTATTTTAATTTGTCAGAACACACATATCAGCAGAGGGAACAGCAGGCAGAGGGAGAAGCAGGCTCCCCAATGAGCAAGGGACATAGCAGGGCTCTATCCCCAGGACCCTGAGATCATAATCTGAACCAGAGGCAGATGCTTAATCTACTGAACCACCAGGCACCCTGTAGAATTATTTCTTTTCCTAAAGAGGGAAGTCTTGGGAAAGAAATCAGGTGGTCCTGGTGGTTTACTGAATTCATCCCAGTATATTGCTAGCACAAACGGGTTTTGCACAAGCCAAAGGGATCACTTAATTGTTCTGAACTTCTTCTATACTGCAGGAGTTAATAAACATAGTGTTAAGAACTGTTTAAGGTCAAGCCCACCAGCAGTGCCACATTCCTTGAAAATGGCAGGATGAATGTATGAGAGTCCTTTGCTTTTATGGAGAATGCTAAGGCAGTGGGGGTAGTTCAGTCATTGTGCTTCCTGAAGGATGAGTGCTTGTGGGCAGGTATGCATTTCCATTTGGGAGTGAGGAAGTATATTCATTTCCTTTGGAAGATTAAATTTTGTCCTTTGTTTCCAGTCTTTTATTCCAGTTGGTTGCATTTACTGTTGCCCGGTAAATGTTCCAAATAAATTTCTTCTAGCAAGTTAACCTCTATTTTAAAACACCAGAGTCTATTGTCTAAGTCAGTATATCCAAATGTGAGGCTTCCAGATACTTCTATCCCTTTTGCCCACATCCTGTGTGGAGTGCCTTACTCAGCCCCTCCATTCGCTGATTCATGGATGTCCAGCTCAAGGCTCATTTCTTACAATGTCTTATCCTCTGATTGCTACAGGTATTTTAAGCATTGCCTTTCTGACAAGAATGAAACCTCCTGAGGGCCAGGGGCCAGGGGTCTTTGCTTTATAGAGGCCATATCAAATGATTTGTGCGTGTGATGATTAACTTGATTCATTTTGAGACATTGTGTTTCCTAAGAAGAATTATTTTTAATCTGAGCAATTTACTTAAAATTTTAATCTGTTTCCAGTTTCATACAGACTTCAGGAGATACTTCAGCAAGACCCTGTAGGGAAAGATACTTCCTTAAAATTGGACTTCTAAACATTTGAGAGATTACTGAAAATTTAGAAAGACATAACTAACTCTAAAGGTATGGCTGAGTGGAATGGTTCCTTTTAATGTGAAGAGTCTGAGGTTTTCTTTTAGCTAGAAGGAACATACTTAAGTGCATAATTACAGGAAGTTTTGTTTTTAGTCATGGAAATCACAGAAAAATTATTTTTCTAGTGACTCCTGTTATTTTCATTAAGTACATCCTAGTGTCCCTGAAATTATGTGGTGCATTTTAGATTTGGAAAATGTGATGTGACCGTACGGATGGCAGATTTGGGGGCTGCTCACGTTTTGTGTTCATTTTAATTTGAAATGTTGGCTGCTGAAAAGGAGTATGTGTCAGAGTGGTTTGTGTGAACTAAAATGTTACATTGGCATTTTGTGGCAAGTGGAGTACCAAGACTCCAGACCGTTCATGTTCGTTATTAAATATCATTTGAAGTATCTCATTTTACATCTAGGCATTACATTCATTTAGGCACTGATTGATTGTAACAGTTTTTATGATCAGATGGGAGAATGTGGGCTGAACTATAAATAGATTCCCTCAGCTGTATAATTGATGTCATCAAAAAAGGTAGACCCATAAAGTTGAAAAGCTTCTTCAAAATACTGACCTGTTCTTTGTGGCTGTTAGGACTTGGAGGAGTGCGTTCTGGCCAGGGTTCAGTGGCTGGCAGCGATTGAGGTGGAATGAAGGCAGCAAGCATGGGGTGGCGTGGAAGTGGGGCCAGGTTACAGATACTGGTCAGCTGGGGGGATCTGGTAACTCTGGATGTGGGTATTGGGGTGGTAAGAAAGGACAGGGGTGAGTTGTGGCCTTCTTGGCTTGGGTGACTCAGGAGGTCCTGTCACTCACCACGAAAGGGAATGTAGAAGAAAAATCAGATTTGGGAGGGAAGGTAAGTTCAGACAACCTATTGACTGCAGGCCATCAATAAAAACAGAATGAATGAATCTGGGCGTAGTTTTTTGAACTGTCTGCAGGGCATCAGTGTTTCCCAGGCTTTTCCATAAGATAGAGGAGGTAGACCTGATCTGGGGAAAGAGCTTTGGGATTTGTTGAGGCCTGGGAGGAGGAGGACCCAGGCAAGGAGGACACGTTGGAATTTAAAGGGTAAGGGTGTGTTCCCAGCCCTAAGTAAAGTGAGTGGCTGGGGAGGTAGGAAGAAAGCCAGGGGAGTGGAGTCCTAAGAGTCCAGGAGGAGCCCACCTCAGGAATAAGGGCTTGGTCAGGACAAGTGGAGCATACAGAAAAGCCAGGGATCCAGGGACTGAAGTTGAGCCAGGAGGAGACTCTGGAGACCTTGAGGAGCGTCTCTTCAGTGACTGGAGAGGCAGTCTGACTCCAGAAGGAGGAAGAATGAATAGTTGTGGAGGAGACTGCTCTTCCAAGGCATGGCTGGGAAGGAAAGCACTGTGCCCTAAAATGAGGCCGTGGGGTAGAGGGAGTCGTTGGTGTGTTGTCATCATTTTTAGATGAGACACTTGAGGAGAAAGAAAGCCCATGGGTATTGGAAGATACAGGTGAGGGAAAAGGTTCCTTGAAGGGAGATGGCTGGCTTCGCAGCAGAAGGAATGGTGTTCGGACCAGAAATGGGGAAGGACTGCTTAGGAAGAAGATGGCTCCTCTCGGAGAAGAGGGGAGGGGTTAAGTCTGGAAGACACGCTCCTGGTATAGGTGATGGTGACTAGGAGTTCGAGTCATGGCAAATGGGGACTGATTGGGCGGGCGGGGGTGCGGCTGTGTGGCGAGAAAGCCATGGGCCCAGAGACAGAAAAATAAACAAACTAGCAGGAGGGTGGCGGGGCTGGAGGACCAGGTGACACTGTGGGTGGAGTGGATGGGGAAGGACACACCTATGGCTGTGGTGAAAGGCTGGGAGAGGGCGTGGGCCCAGGGCCTTCCTCGCTTGCCAGGCTGAGTGAGATTGTTGGATTTTATTTTCTGGGTAAGGAGGAACCCTGTAAGGAGTAGTAACAGGTCAGACCTCTGATTTTGCAGCGGGGAGCAGTTTAACGGCAGAGTTTGGGCGGAGACGGAGGTATTGTTTGGAGGCTATTGCGGTGACCTGGGGAGAGGGTCGGTCCTAGGGTTTGAAATGGGGCAGCCGCAGTGGGAGAGGCGAGGATTCCTGAAGTTGACTGGGTAGATGGGCACCTGTTTGGCCAGGTGGGGTGAGGGGAGGAGACAGGTATGTGTTCGGGGCAGCTGAGGACGGTCCTGCCCCCGTGGAACTGGCAGGAAGGTAAGCCGGTCTGGCGAGGTGGCACCGTTCGATTTAAGGCACGTTTTCTGAACATTGGTGTAACGTCCAGTTGGCGACTAGAATGAGGGGTCTGAAGCTTGGGAAAGAGGTCTCTCTCTGCTAGAGACATATTTGGAGGCATGAGATCATCATCCTTCAATAGGAAGTGGTGAAATTTATTTGAAGGAACACGAAAAAAATCTTGATGTGGATATGGACTATAAAAAGTAAACTTCTCAGACCATTTCAGCATATTATTAACTTTCTTAGAATAAAGTCTTTGATCAGAATGCGGATGTGTTGCCCTCCAGTAGCTCAAAATTTAAATGACAGAAGGATGTTAGGAAATAAATTGAAGGAAATGTTTTTAAAAGATTTTATTTATTTGACAGGGACTGCGAGAGAGGGAACACAAGCAGGGGGTGGTGGGAGAGGGAGAAGCAGGCTTCCTGCTGAGCAGGGTGCCCTGTGTGGGGCTTGATCCCAGGACCGGATCAGGACCTGAGCAGAAGTTAGATGCCCAGCGACTGAGCCACCCAGGCACTCCTCGACAGAAATGTTTTTATCTTTATAGTTTTTTTTCTTAAACTGTTGGGTTGAAATCTTTTTTCTTTTTCTTTTCTTTCTTTGTTTTTTAAAATTTATTTGCCAGAGAGAGAGAGCGAGAGCGCGCGTGCACAAGTAGGGGGAGCAGCAGACTACCAACTGAGTGGGGAACCTGATGTAGGGCTTGGATCCCAGGACCCCGGGTCATGACCTGAGAGGAAGGCAGCCACTTAATCAGTTGAGTCACCCGGGCACTTCTTATTATGTTTTTTTCTTTTAAGTTTTATTTTTATTTAAGTAATCTGTATACCCAGCACGGGGCTCAGAATCATTACCTGGAAATCAAGAGCTCTTCCAGCTGAGCCAGCCAGGCACCCCCCCTTTTTTTTTTAAAGATTTTATTTATTTGACAGATCACAAGTAGGCAGAGAGGCAGACAGAGAGAAGGGGAAGCAGGCTTACTGCTGAGCAGAGAGCCGGTGCGGGGCTCCATCAGGACCTTGGGACCATGACCCCAGCCGAAGGCAGAGGCCTTAACCCACTGAGCCACCCAGGGCCCCCCCTGCTTCCCCCCCCAAAGAATCTAAAGTCTTTAGATTCTTTGGAAGTTGCAGCAGTGTGGTGGGTGCTCTAGAATTTGGAGCTGTGGGTAGCTCAGCTTCTCCTAAAACCCCTGCCTCTCTCTCCTGAACTGCCTGCGCATCATTTGGATGTAATGATGTAGAAGAGTGCTGCTTTTATGGCATCAACAAACATTTACTTTTCCCAAGATTTTTATTTATTTATTGAGAGGAGGGAGCATGCACCTGTGAGAGGGGAGGGGGGAAAGGGCCAAGGGAGAGGAAGAGAGAACCCCAAGCACTAGCCCCAGGGCTGAGCCTGACAGGTATAGGATAGTTCACAATGCGTAATTATGTAAAAGTAGTGTGAATACCTTTATAGCTGACCACCCAGCTTTATTCTTAAGATTTTGAGGGTGCCTGGGTGGCTTAGTGGGTTAAAAGCCTCTGCCTTTGGCTCAGGTCATGATCCCAGGGTCCTGGGATCAAGCCCTGCATCGGGCTCTCTGCTCCGCAGGGAGCCTGCTTCCCCCCTCCCTCTGCCTGCTTCTCTGCCTGCTTGTGATCTCTGTCTGTCAGATAAATAAATAAAATCTTAAAAAGAAAAAAGAAAAGATTTTGAGAGGGGCACCTGGGTGGATTAGTCACAAAGCATCTGCCTTTGGTTCAGGTCATGATCCTGGGGTCCTGGGATCCATGCTGAGCCGGAAGCCTGCCTCTCTCCCTCTGCCACTCCTTCTGCTCATGTTTCCTCTCTTGCTGTGTCTTTCTCTGTCAAATAAATAAATAAAATCTTAAATATTTTGAGAGTGAGTGAGTGGGCATGCCTGTGCGTGTATAGGGGGAGGGGCGAGGGGAGGGTGGGGAGAAAATCCCCAGCAGACTCTGGACTGCGAGCCCAGCTGGTGTTCGGTCAGTTTCACCACACCAAGGCCATGATCGGAGCTGAAACCAAGAGTCGGACACTTAAACCTACTGAACCACCCCAAGGTGGTTTACAGACCATCCAGCTGTAAAGATAACACTTGCAGGTGTCTTTGAAGGCCCTGGGTCTTCCTGGCCCCATTTTCTCTCTGGTTCCTGTCTCTCCAGTTCTTTTCTTTAATCATGCTATCCATGTATTTAATACTTTTATTACTGGTGTCTCTGTAAATATTAATCAGCAATAGTTAGTGTTACTTCACATTTTCTTTTCTTTTTTTTTAAACTTGTGGATGTGATGGGGCACCTGGGTGACTTAGTGGGTTAAGCTTCTGCCTTCGTCTTAGGTCATGATCCCAGGGTCCCAGGATTGAACCCCAAGTTGGGCTCTCTGCTCAGCAGGAGCCTGCTTCCCCTTCTCGCTCTATCTGCTGCTCTGCCTACTTGTGATCTGTCAAAGAAATAAAATAAAAAAAAAAAAATTTGTGGATGTGTAATTCGATGTTTTCTTCTTTTTTTTTTTTTAATATTTTATTCATTTATTTGACAGAGATCACAAAGTAGGCAGAGGGGCGCCTGGGTGGCTCAGTGGGTTAAGCTGCTGCCTTCGGCTCGGGTCATGATCCCAGTGTCCTGGGATTGAGTCCCACATCGGGCTCTCTGCTTAGCGGGGAGCCTGCTTCCTCCTCTCTCTCTCTCTCTGCCTGCCTCTCTGCCTACTTGTGATCTCTCTCTGTCAAATAAATAAAATCTTTAAAAAAAAAACAAAAAACAAAGTGGGCAGAGAGAGAGGCAGGCGGGGGGTGGGGCTGGAGGTGGGGGTGGGGAGGAGTAGGCTCCCTGCTGAGCAGAGAGCCTGGTGCGGGGGCTTGATCCCAGGACTCTGGGATCATGACCTGAGCCAAAAGCAGAGGCTTTAACCCGCTGAGCCACCCAGGCGCCTCCCATGTTTTCTTCTGTAGCTCACTTTGGTTCAACTTTGTTTTTGAGATTCTTGCTACTCCAGTTCATTCTTTAAGTGCTGAACACTCTAGTGTGTCCCATTTTCCTGTTGATGGACATTTAATATTTCCTTCCATTTTTCTCTGTTATAAATGACATTGTGATACATATAGTTATTTACCTGTCTCCTTTTGCCGGCGAGTGTGAGACTCCGGGTAGGTTATAATCCCAGGAGTGGACTTGCTTAGTTTGTGGAGAAGGGAATGTGTATCTTCATGTTGGTTGGACAGGTTCTTCAGTTCCATCTTTGAATTGGGCAGCTTGAGGATTTAATTATTTTTAACTTCTATGTTAGTATTTTCTTTTCTTTTCTTTTTTTATTTTATTTTATTTATTTATTTGACAGAGAGAGATCACAAGTAGGTAGATAGGCAGAGAGAGAGAGGAGAAAGCAGGCTCCCTGACATGCAGAGAGCCCGATGTGGGACTTGATCCCAGGACCCTGAGATCATGACCTGAGCCGAAGGCAGAGGCCTAACCTACTGAGCCACCCAGGCGCCCTGTGTTAGTATTTTCTTGAAACTGTAATGGACCTATGGAAATGTGTGGTTTGGGGAAAATTTGGAATACACAACAGATAATATTTACTGTGAATTAATGGTCTGTGATTTTAGTGATTTGTGTAAAGTTCCATTTAAATGAATTTTATATGGTTTTATATCTTCACCTAGGATCACAATGAAAGGCTGTAAGAAAAGAAATAATGAAACTATTTCTTTGTGCTCTCCTGAAGTTAACATGGAGTGTGGCTTGGGGGTGGGGTATTAAAAAACATTGTTATTGAGGTGTAATTGACATATATTAGTTTCAGGTGTACAACTTAATGGTTCAATATCTGTATGTGTTCCAAAATGATCATTAAGTCACCGTACCTTGTTACAGGATTTTTTTTCTTGTCATGAGAGCATAGGGCTTGAGTACCTTAACTGCTGCTCTCTGAGCTACTTTTAAGTATGTGCCACAGTGTTTGTAATTTTGGCCCAGTGCTGTACTGAAAATTTCTTCTCAGCCCTCACTGATCTCAGTGATCAAGCAGAATGGAATGAATGATGAATGGCATCAGGTCATGATCCCAGGCTTCTGGGATCGAGTCCCGAATTGGGCTCCTTGCTTGGCGGGGAGCCTGCTTCTCTCTCTGCCTCTGCCTGCTGCTCTGCCTGTTTGTGCACTCACGTGTGCTCTCTCTCTCTCTATCTGACAAATAAAATCTTTAAAAAAATAATAATAAATGGCATAAATCCTGATGGGATCTTTGTGAAGTAACCTGGCATACTCCCTTGGGATGAAAGAGGGTTCTGTTTTCTTAGTCTTCCTCAGCTTGCTTCAGTTTAGTTTGTGGTGTCCAAGAGACTCGTTGGACTGGCTTTAGGCTGATACTAATCAGTTCCTTCATATTTCCCCCACTGCTTTGGTTTTTTTTTTTTTTTTTTTTTAAATACAGTTTGGTGGGGAGGGTTAGAGGGAGATGGAGAAAGAATTTCAAGCAGGGAGTCCCAAGCAGGAGCCAGACGTGGGGCTTGATCTTACAACCCTGAGATTATGATCTGAGCTGAAACCAGGAGTTTGACTCTTAAGCTACTGAGCCATCCAGGGGCACCTTCCCCAGTGACTTTTTAAGAACTTCTGTGTAGCTCTCTTTTTTTCAGTAAGATCCAAAAACCATTTGCTACTGTGGCTTAGTTATTTCTCCAAACATTTATTTCCTTCTGGCAGGAATCCCGTAAGAGAGCCACTTCTCAGGGACCTTGGCTATAAGTTCTGCCATGTGTCATGTCATTATTGATAGGGGCTTCTTGCAAGAATAAAGCATGAAATGGGGCGCCTGGGTGGCTCAGAGGGTTAAAGCCTCTGCCTTCAGCTCAGGTCCTGGTCTCGGGGACCTGGGATCGAGCCCCACATCGGGCTCTCTGCTCAGCAGGGAGCCTGCTTTCCTTCCTCTCTCTCTGCCTGCCTCTCTGCCTACTTGTGATCTCTGTCTGTCAAATAAATTAAAAAAAAAAAAGAATAAAGCATGAAAGATCTTGGCATCCTAGGAGGAGGCAAGGGGCGAGCTTTTTATTTATGCAGATTTAATGTTGATCACTACTGATTTCATCGGAGGCTTTGTGGGCCTCTCACATACTCTCCACTCTCCTAGTTTATTTTAAAAAAATTTTCATTTAGGGGCGCCTGGGTGGCTCAGTGGGTTGGGCCACTGCCTTCGGTTCAGGTCATGGTATCAGGGTCCTGGGATTGAGCCCCACTTTGGGCTCTCTGCTCAGCAGGGAGCCTGCTTCCTCCTCTCTGCCTGCCTCTGATCTCTCTCTGTCAAATAAATAAAACCTTAAAAAAATTTTTTTTCATTTATTTTTAAAAATTTCACATATTTATGTGATAGGGTATGGAGCAAGTGAGCACAAGCAGGGGGAGCTGCAGAGGGAGAGTGAGAAGCAGGCTCCCCACTGAGTGGTGATGGGATTATATCCCAGGACCCTGAGAGTAGGACCTGAGCCAAAGGCAGCCGCCTAACCGACTGAGCCACCCAGGTGCCCCTCCTGCTGGTTTAGACTAAGAACTTTAAAGCAGGTGCTCCTCGAAATAGAGAGCAAATGGGAAATCCTGTGGACATGGGGTCTCGTGACTATACAGTTGTCAAGACTGGGTTTGAGAAGTGACCTGACTGCTAGGGACATTCAGTGGGCAGGTCATCTGTTCTTGAACAGCAGCATTTCCTTAGTCTTGTGTGGCCTTCTCTTTTGATTTCCTGAAGCACCCAGTGACTCCTAATTCCAATACTCGGAGCTATCCGATCACAGTTATTTGTTGCAAATTATCTTTTCTACTGTATTAGGCTTTCTTGTAAGCTGATCATAATAAACTCTGGTTGATAGCTCACCCGTTTTTATTTATTTACACACACATATATGTAATACTTTTTTTTTTTTTTTTAAGATTTTATTTATTTGGGGCGCCTGGGTGGCTCAGTGGGTTAAAGCCTCTGCTTTCGGCTCAGGTCATGATCCCAGGGTCTTGGGATCGAGCCCTGCATCGGGCTCTCTGCTCGGCGGGGAGCCTGCTTCCTCCTCTCTCTCTGCCTGCCTCTCTGCCTACTTGTGATCTCTCTCTGTCGAATAAATAAATAAAATCTTAAAAAAAAAAAAAAGATTTTATTTATTTGACAGAGATCACAAGTAGGTAGAGAAGCAAGCAGAGAGAGGAGAAAACAGGCTCCCTCCTGAGTGGAGAGCCCGGGGCTCCATCCCAGGACCCTGGGATCATGACCTGAGCCAAAGGCAGAGGCTTTAACCCGCTGAGTCACCCAGTCACCCCTGTAATACATTTTTATTTAAAATAAGCGTGAGGCTTGAACTGATGACCCTGAGATCAAGAGTCCCGTGTTCTACTGACTGCGCCCATCAGGCACCCTCACCCGCTTTATTTAAGTTGTTTGCTTTCTCCTCAGACCTAGCAATTCTACTTCTAAAAATTTATCCTTAAATTAAAAAAGAAAAAACAACAAGCCCCTCTAAACCCAAGGATATATGAAAAGGTTTGTTATAAGAGTTTCATTAAAGCATTTTTTTTTTTAAGATTAAAAGTGTTTTGGGGATGCCTGGGGTAGGTCAGTCAGTTGAGTGCCTTCAGCTCAGGTCATGAACTCTGGGTCATGGGATCAAGTCCCACATCGGGTTCCTTGCTCAGTGGGGACCCTGTTCTCCCTCTACCTGCCACTCCCTCTGCTTGTATGTTCTCTCTCTCTCTCTGACAAATAGATATATATATTTTTAAGATTTTATTTACTCATTGGACAGAGAGAGTGCAGGCAGGCAGAACTGCAGGCAGAGAGAAGGAAGCAGGCTCCCCACTGAGCAGAGCTTGATGTGGGCTGGGTCCCAGGCATGCGATGATCCCAGATCGATGATCCCAGATCGTGACTTGAGCCGAAGGCAGAGGGTTAACCCACTAAGCCATCCAATAATCATGGGAAAATAATCTCAATAATCATGGGGGGAAAAAAAGATTTGAACTTTTTAAGTAATCACTATACCCAGTGTGGGGCTCAAATTCACACAGTGAGATTGAGTTACTCGCTCTACTTACTGAGCCAGCCAGTTGCCCCAAGGTATTATTTTTAATAGTGGGAAATTTAGAAACAATTTAAAGGTCCAACATTAAACCTGTCATGTATGTATAGACATTCACCTATCTAATAATGTTTGTAGAAGGGCACCTGGCTGGCTCAGTTGGAGGAGCATGATCTTGAGGTTGTGGGTTTGAGCCCCACGTGGAGTATAGAGATTACTTAAATAATTAAATAAGCAAAATTAAAAAACCATAACCTTGTTTAAAAAAAAAAAGTATTTGTAGAGTACAGTGGTACAGGTTCTGGATCCAGACTCTGAATTCTGCTTCTGCTGCTGCTACTTAGAACTGTGTGACCTTGGGCGAGTTTCCTTTTCTCCTTTTAAAATTGTGGTAAAATACACATAACATAAATTTTACCTTTTCAACAATTAAAAAAAAAAAAAAGATTTTATTTCAGAGAGCACAAATGGTGGTGGGGAGGAGCAAAGGGAGAGGGAAAGAGAGAATCCCAAGCGGATTCCACACCAAGCCGAAGTGGCACTTGATCTCCCCATCCCAAGATGATGACTTGAGTTGAAACCAAGAGTTAACTTGCTTAACCAACTGAGCCACCCAGTTTCTTAATGGAATTGTTCATTGTAATCACAGCTTTCTTTAGGGCATTCTGAATGTCAGTGAAGTTAATGCATGTAAAAAGCATAGACTGGGCCATGTCCTAGTAACACTCAAATACTGTCTATCATATATATTTTAATTTAAGTACGAATTTTATGGGGACACCTGGGTGGCTCAGTTGGTTAAGCTCATCTGCCTTTGGCTCAGGTTGTGATCTCAGGGTCCTGGGATCTAGTCCTGCATTGGGCTCCTTGCTCAGAAGGGAGTCTGCTGCTCCCCCTGCTTTTGTGCTCTCTCTCTGTCTGACAGATAAATATTTAAAAAACCTTTTTTGTGTATGTAAGATATACAGCATGACTTGATATCCACAGTGGGCTGATTATTATAGTCAGGCTAATAAGCATGTCATTTCCTTATATGACTTTTTTTTTTAGTAATGATCACGACCTGAAATCTGTTGTAGCATATTTCCTGTGTTTAGTACAATATTAACTATAGTTATTCTGCCTGCCTGCACATTTGCTCTCTAGACTTAACTCATCCTGCAGAACTGAAACTTTGTACCCTTTGACCAACAAACATTAGCTGTTGTTACAATATTCAATACACAGATACTCACACAAATAATTTTTTAAAAAGATTTTATTTATTTATTTGACAGATCACAAGTAGGGAGAGAGAGAGGGTGGGGGGGAAGCAGGCTCCCTGCTGAGCAGAGAGCCCGATTCGGGGTTTGATCCCAGGATCCTGAGATCATGACCTGAGCTGAAGGCAGAGGCTTAACCCACTGAGCCACCCAGGTGCCCCTACTCACAAAATTTTTATTTTTAAATAATTTTTTTAAAAGATTTTATTTATTTATTTGACAGAGAAATCACAAGTAGATGGAGAGGCAGGCAGAGAGAGAGAGAGAGAGAGAGGGAAGCAGGCTCCCTGCCGAGCAGAGAGCTCGATTCTCAGGGACTCGATCCCAGGACCCTGAGATCATGACCTGAGCCTTTTTAACTGGAGATTTTTAAAATGGCATGTATAGTTTAAATACAAGAATAGGGAAAAAAAAAAAAAACCTCCCAAAGGATTTACCTTTCTGGGTGATAGGATAATCTTTTTTTTTTTTTTTTTTTTTAAAGATTTTATCTATCTGACAGAGAGCAATAAGCAGGGGAATGGCAGGCTCCCTGATGTGGGGCTCCATCCCAGGACTCTGGGAGCAGGACCCCAGCTGAAGGCAGACACTTAAGGACTGAGCACCCCAGGTACCCCAGATAATCTCATTTGACTTCTGTGTTTTTTTCCCTCTTGTAATTGTCTTGTTTTTCTTTTGTAATAGAAAAAAATTTGCATATGATTTTATTCTGGTGCCTGTGGGTAAAAACACTGAGAGGTTCCTAGTTGGTTAATCCTAAAAAGGACAATTTGATTTTTCACTTTTATCTTAGAGTTTCATTTGTTCCCTTTGCTTGACTAATTATTTACATCAAGATTATTGTGGCATGTATACAGTTGTGTCCAAAATACTCTCACAATGGCCACTTCCTAATGGTAGCCTTAAAATTGCATATAGTTTGTTAACCTTATTGTGGTATTTTGTTTTTCTTAACTGTAGTTTCCTGTTCTTAGGATTTTTTGCATGTCAACATTAAACTGAAAATATTTTGCTTTGGAGGGTTAATAAGCCAGACAGAGTGGTGTTGATAATTCAAGGAAATGGCCCAAGCCATTATCAATTAAAATTGCATAAAAAGCCAGGTGTACCTTGATTAGAGGTTTCTAAGGTAGAAAGCCAGGAATATTCTAAATTCCCGTGGCCTGTGGTATTAAAACTGTTCTGTAGTGAAGGTGGGGAGAGCAGAAGAGGCCATGAGTGGGTCAGGAAGAGCGAGGGCTAGCGAAACACACTTGCAGTGCTTGCCGCTGGGAGCTTAAGACTTCTCAGCAGTGTTGTGTGTCGTCGTCATTTTTTTTTTTTTTTTAAAGATTATTTATTTGAGAGAGCACAAGCAGGGGGAGAAGCAGGGAGAACAGCAGAGAGAGAGAGGGAGAAGCAGGCTCCCCACTGAGCAGGGAGCCCAATGTGAGGCTCAATCCCAGACCTGAGCCGAAGGCAGACACTTAACTGACAAGAGCTACTGAGGTGCCCCAGCAACATAGTCTTAACGTCTGCTTAGATATAGATCTCTTTTCTTCTTAGTTTTAAGTGAGCCCACCTCAGGTATATATGCCATATGGATCCCAACAACCTTCGGTGCACCTGGGCCTGCCCAGAGGTTTGTATGGGTCCTAGTATGGGAAGCATGGCTTAGACAGTGTGGGACTTTTTGTATGGAATCAGGTGGGAATTGTTGATAGTTGGCATGCTTTGAGAGAGCTTCCAGGTTTATTCTACCAATATCAAATGCCTGCTGGGCTGAGAATCTTTAAGGGTTGGGCTCAGAGATTGAAGGAAGTTGACAGAGAATTATTATGGCAAATCCATAAAGTGATGATTCTGTGCTGTATTGAATAGGTATTGTATTAAGTGCTTTATTACGTCCCAGCAACCCTGTGAGATAGACCTTCACTTTCGTTTATAGGACAGTACATTACAGATGAAGTTACCCTTTTTTAAAAAATACTTTTAAAAAAGGATTTTATTTATTTGACAGATGGAGATCACAAGTAGGCAGAGAGAGGGAGGGAAGCAAGCTCCCCTCTCAGCAGGGAGCCTGATGTGGGGCTCCATCCCAGGACCTTGAGACCATGACCTGAGGCAAAGACAGAGGCTTAACCCACTGAGCAACTCAGGCGCCCCTGAAGTTACCCTTTCTTTAAAAAAATTTTTCATTTTGGGGTGCCTGGGTGGCTCAGTGGGTTAAAGCCTCTGCCTTCAGCTCAGGTCATGATCCCAGGGTCCTGGGATCAAGCCCCACATCAGGCTCTGCTTAGCAGAGAGCCTGCTTCCCTTCCTCTCTCTCTGCCTCTCTGCCTACTTGTGATCTCTGTCAAATAAATAAATAAAATCTTTTAAAAAATGGGGCACCTGGGTGGCTCAGTGGGTTAAAGCCTCTGCTTTCGGCTCGGGTCATGATCCCAGGGTCCTGGGATTGAGCCCCACATCAGGCTCTCTGCTCAGCGGGGAGCCTACTTCCTCCTCTCTCTCTGCCTGCCTCTCTGCCTACTTGTGATCTCTGTCAAATAAATAAAGAAAATATCTTTTAAAAAAAAAAAGAAAAAAAAGAAGAAAAAAAAATCTTTTAAAAAAAGATTTTCATTTTGGAAGTTTTTATGTGCTTTAGGTATATGTTAGGTATATGTTTTATTAAGTGAAACTGTATTACTAGCTTTCTTTCTATCTCTTAACAAAAAAGGAAAAAATATTTTGTTCTTGAGGTTAAGTATGGAGCATATTTTATCTTCAGATACAGAACCTTTGTCTTTATATAGATAATTGCATCTTGAAAATTGAGGTATAACTAGAATAAGTAAAATGTCTAAATCTTTTTTTTTAAGATTTTATTTATTTATTTGTCAGAGAGAGTGAGCGAGAGCAAGCACAGGCAGACAGAGTGGAAGGCAGAGTCAGAGGGAGAAGCAGGCTCCCCGCAGAGCAAGGAGCCTGATGTGGGACTCGATCCCAGGACGCTGGGATCATGACCTGAGCCGAAGGCAGCTGCTCAACCAACTGAGCCACCCAGGCGTCCCAAAATGTCTAAATCTTAATTGGACAGTTCAATAAGGTTTTATTTCCCTCACTTTCTTTCCCTCCCCCCCCAACTGCCCCGCTCCAGCTTAAAATATAGTACATTTCTGGCACCCAGAAGTTTCTTTTGTGTCCATTCTTTTTATTGATTGATTAAAGCATATGTGCTGCTGAAGTGAGCACTTTTGTGTCCATTCCTAATCAGTAATCTTCACCTTTTGGCTGGAATCACTATTCTGATTCTGTTACTATAGATTAACTTCGCTTCATCTTGAACTTCATCTTTCTGCCCCGGCATCTTTTGCCCAAAGCAATGGCATGTGATTCACCCGCATGTGATTTATCACCATTAGAAGTATACTGAAGCCCGTATTGGTTTGATTCACAGGGTTGTTTTTTGGTCCCTTTAGGAGTATAAAACAGTGTAAGTGGGAAATAAGTTCAGTTTTCAAGAGTGCTGTATGAGGTACCCAAGGTAAATGCATATGGCTGATCATGACCTAGAAAGTGCAGAGGAAAAGTCTTGGTGATAACGCAGGTACCAGGCTTTGTGTAGAAGGAATGAGACCCGTACTTCGAAGACACGTGGGCACTAGAGGTTGGATAGGGGGTGGAGTCGGTGCTCCCAGCATGTGTTTGATGAGTGCGAGAGATGGATGGCAGTCCTAAACTTGGCCTCCAGACTTGGCCCAGGTCAGGGAGGTGCTTTCTTGAATGTCAAACCTTTGAGGTATTTACACTTTGGAAAGATTCATTGGGCAATGGTTATGGCATTGCAGGGATGTCGGCTGTGCAGAGCTCAGGGTCAGGAGGAAGATCTGGGCTGGAGAAAATGAACACAAAATGGTTTATAGCTGTGGGAGTAGACCTAGGCTCCTGGCTAGAGTTCTAGAGTGGTGTGGTTCACCAAAGGTGGGTGTTAGAATTGCTCAAGAGACTTGGAAATATACTGGGTAAGCCTACCTAGGAGCTTCGATCGGTGCTTCTGGGGTCACAGCAGCTACTGGGATTTTTGAAAACACTTCAGTTTATTCTGATGTCCGTTCCCTCCTCATGCTGCAGATGGCAGTCAGTGAGGAAAGTGGGGCTTGGGCTCCCCTTTAGGACACACATCCCACAGGAGAGTCAGGAGACCGCAGTCTTGCTGTCTGGATGGGCAAGAGAGCAGTGTTCAGTGGGTCCCAAAGGTCTTGTTTCCAAAGTGGCCGTGGTGTGCCTGTTGAAACACTGCCACAACAGGGAGCTTGCCAGCTTCCTAGGCAGTCATTTTGGGACCATTTTGAAGATCAGAAAAGGTTTTTGGTGAAATAAGCCAAACTGTCACAGGGTGGGCCTTGAAAGGAGCACAAAGCTAGTCTACCCTGCATGGGTTACTCAGTCCTGGGTTATAATGACGGTTTTCACAACTGCCCAGTTTCCTTTTCTCATCCTGATCCTCTGCAGTGCTTACTACTCCTGTGTAGCTTTCAAAGCCTCTGTTACGATCCTCTTTAAATTGTTCCTCTTGGGACACCTGGGTGGTGCAGTCAGTTAAACATCTACCTTTGGCTCAGGTCATGGTTCTGGGGTCCTGGGATCGAGTCCTGTGTCTGGCTCCCTCCTCAGTGGGGAGCCTGCTTCTCCATCTCTCTTTCTGTAGCTCCCCTGCTTGTGCTCTCTGTCAAATAAGTAAATTTAAAAAATTAAAAAAAAAGGGGGGGGGAGGCAGAAATTCAGCCATAAAACCTCACATGCCCAAGTCCTACGGTTTATGGGACAGTGTGACTAAAGTAAATAGTCAAGGGCAGGGACTTTCCAATGAGTGTGATTACTGTAAACAAATATGTATAAGAATCAATAAGAAACATCCAAAACAAAATGGCCCATCATTTTGGTGTAAGTTTAGTAAAACTGCTTCTTTAAGTTCCAGGAAAAGGCAAGACCCCTTAAAACTTGCTTACTAGTAAACATTCACTAGAGTGCAAAGGCAATTTTATTTTGGCAACTGAGGACAATTCATGAGTCAAGTATTGATTAAATATTTGAGCACCTGGGTGACTCAGTTAAGCATCTGCCTTTGGCTCACATGATCCCAGGGTTCTGGGATTGAGCCCCACATCGGGCTCCCTGCTCATCGGGGAGCCTGCTTCTCCCTCTCCATCTGCCTGCCCGCCCCCCTGCTTGTGTTCTCTCATTCTCTCTTGCTTGTTCTCTCAAATAAATAAAATCTTTAAAAAAAAAAAAAAGTTGAATTTGGTCTTATGTGTCATATTAGAACTGAACACCTTAGGGGAGTCTTGAGGTAGGGACATGGAGGCAAGGCTGCCTCAGTGGGCTCTGAGCTCTGCTTTCTCTTCTGCTTGGAGAAGATCAGATTTACTTATCACACTGGTAGAATGACAGGCGAGAGGGTGGGTCAAATAAAAGTTAGGATGCATAGGCTCAGCACCTGGGTGGCTTGGTTGGGGGGTGACTGCTTTTGGCTGAGGTCATGACCTCACAGTCTTGGGATTGACTCCCCCATTGGGCTCCCTGCTCAGCAGGAAGTCTCTCTGAACCTACCCCCCCCTTTGTCTCTCAAATAAAAAAATTGATAGTCTCAATGAAGAGGATGAATCCAAGATGAATTAAAGATATACACTAGGTCTACACTTGTGATGCCTCTACTCCATCTCAAAAATCCAGAAGTATCTTACCTATACAAGGAGAGAGGAATAAATGATCTCTATTTAATGCTGGTCAAAATGCCTGATTGGGGGGAATGTCTTATTTGAGGAGCAGTAGTACAAAGAGGAACAATTTATTTGCTTATTTTTTACTTTTGTTTTTATTATTATTATTTTTAAAAGATTTTATTTATTTGACAAAGACAGCAAGAGAGGGAGTACAAGTAAGGGGAGTGGGAGAGGGAAAAGCAGTGCTCTTACCAAGCAGGGAGCCCTCAATGGGGCTTGATCCGAGGACCCTGGGATCAGAACCTGAGCGAAAGGCAGATGCCTAACGACTGAGCCACCCAGGCACCCCTATTTACATATTTACATATTTATTTAGTTATTTTTTTAAAAGATTTTATTTACTTAATTTGACAGATCACAAGTAGGCAGACAGGCAGGCAGAGAGAGAGGAAGGGAAGCAGGCTCCCCACTGAGCAGAGAGCCTGATGGCGGCTCAATCCCAGGACCCTGAGATCATGACCTGAGCCGAAGGCAGAGGCTTTAACCCACTGAGCCATGCAGGCGCCCCTTAGTTAGTTATTTTTAAAGATTTTACTTATTAGAGAGAAAGAGAGCATGAGAGGGAAGGTCAGAGAGAGAAGCAGTCTCCCTGTGGAGCTGGGAGCCCAATGTGGGACTCCATCCCAGGACTCCAGGATCATGACCTGAGCTGAATGAAGGCAGTTGCTTAACCAACTGAGCCACCCAGGCACAAACCTCCACTTTTTATTTTTTAAAGATTTTATTCGTTAGAGAAAGTGCAAACAGGGTGAGTGGCAAGCATAGAAGATAGAGGGAGAAGCAGGCCCCACAGAGCAAGGACCGTGATGCAGGACTTATCCTAGAACCCCGGGATCATGACCTTGGCCAAAGGCAGATGCTTAACTGACTGACTTGACTTAACCCAGGCGCCCCTGAATTTTTGCCTTTTGCCTCTACTGCTACTAACACCGATCTCTTACGTGCTTATAAAGTAGTTTCCAAGAGGAATTTGTTTTATGTGCTTTGTTACCTTTGATATAAATAGTTTTGAAGTTGGTGTTGAAACTGCTGTATAACCATATACAAAGCTAATGTAGTAAAGATATGTTACTGTATTTGAAATATGTAAATCTAATACTGGAAAAAGCAATCTCTTTAACAGGCTATGCATCTCTATTGTGCCTCCTCTTTTTTTTTTTAACTTAAATTGAAGTGATTTTTTAAAAGGATTTCATTTGAGAGAGATTGAGAAGGTAGGTAGGGGAAGGGAGAGAGAGGGACAAGCAGACTTTGCACTGAGCCCAGAGCTTCTTGACTTGGGGCTGGATCCCAAGACCATGACCTGAGTGGAAACCAAGAGGCAGACGCTTATTGGACTGAACCACCCAGTCCCTGACACCCCCCCTCCTTTATTTAAAGTGCTGACTGAATGTCAGGAACACTGGCAGCTTACCTAATTTAAGGCTGAAGATATGTGGACAGGCAATAAAAATAATGACCTTGGTACTTTGAGATAAAATATTAAGTTATTTTTAAGGTGTCATTTAATCTTTGATCGTACACTTGATGCTTGTTTTGTATAAATAAGATTTTGGTTTTAAGTAATCTCTACCCCCAATGTGGGGCTTGAACTTACAGCCCTGAGACCAAAGGTCTTTCTCATGTGCCACCAAAGGAACTAGCCACGCGTCCCCAAACATTCTTTCTGAATTACTGGAAGTGCTAAGGCAGCAGCTTGAAATTTACAACAGACTAGTTGATGGTTAGATACTAGAGGATCATGCTTTTTAGGGTATCAGCAGTTGCCTTCTTGCATGGGCTGAAGAGGGGTGCTATCGTAGCTACAGATAAAAGAGCTGAGGTGCTGAGGAATGAACACTGTAATCCTAAGGTTTCTTGAAGAACGTAATTTTCTGAATAGATGATATATTTTTGTTTTGCTTTGTAGATCCAGGTCAGTGACTTCTTTAAGGCGCTATTTTAAAATGTTGTGTCTTTTAGTATATGCTATCATGCTATCATGGGGCTTGCTTCATGGCAGGTCTTTTTTTTTTTTTTTTTTTTTTTTAAGACTTTATTTATTTGTCAGAGAAAGAGCAGAAGCACAGAGTGCTGCAGGCAGAACAGACAGAGGGAGACGCAGGCTCCCTGCTGAACAAGGAGCCCCATGTGGGTCTCATCCCAGGGCCCTGGGATCATGACCTGAGCCAAAGGCAACGCTTAACCGATTGAGCCACTCAGCTGTTCCCCACTTTTTAAAAACCCATTGTAAGACCATGACTTTACAGGCATTATGTTTGTTTTGCAGGAGAATCAGATTAATTTGCTTGCACAGCCCTCAGACTTGGGGACTTCTTTCATTGGCTTAGGGTTGTCTTTTGCTCCCTTTAAACTTCAGGAGAGTTCCTTTGAGTATTCGATGGGATTTTGTCTGGTTTACCACAGTAATTGCATACTTACTACCTAATGGCTTAGTCCTTAGACGAGATCTGGCGCGTTCAGGGTGGTATGGCCGTAGACTGGCTTAGTCCTTAGAAAACTGATTGTTTTGGTATATAATTCTGAGTGTAATTCTCTAAATATAAAGTCTTCAGTAACCAATTGTTGGCATATCTGTGGACCGATGTCTGAAGATGATGGCGATGGATTCCCATCTCTGGGTTACCCTCAAGGATCACCGGGTTGGTAGAGGGCGTTGTTAGTGGGGCTCCTCTGGATCAAGAGCAAATTCATCTTGGAAAAGGGTATTATTGCTCTAATGTCAGATTTGCCCGTTCTCCTTCTGTCGTCTCCATTCTAACTCCCCCTGAAATCTAGTAGCACTGGGAAAAGTTATATCTACCTTGGCACAATAATCTGGCCACTGATCTATTACATATTTTAAAATTATTTTATTTAGAGAGTGCACATGAACTGGGGGAGAGGCAGAGGGAAAAGGGTGAGGGAATCTCAAGCAGACTCTGTTGAGTGAGGATCCTGATGTGGGGCTCAGTCCCACGACCCTGAGATTACAACCTGAGCCAAAACGGAGTCGGATGCCCAACTAGCTGCGCTACCCGGGATCCCCAAGGTTTTATTTTAAAGTAATCTCCTCGCCCGGTGTGGGGCTTGAACCCACAACCCTGAGACCAAGAGTCACATGCTCCACCGATGGAGCCAGCCAGGTGCTCTTGGAATGTAAAACTGTTAATTAGATATAAACTTGGAGGTGGCTTAATGGGAAGGGGTAGGGTCCCAGTCCTTACAGGGACAGGGTTTCTTTCTGGGTCTGAGAATATTGTGAACTTAGATCTTGGGAACGTCTGTGTACATTGTGAGTATACTGAAACCACTGAGTTGTATGCCTCACATGGGTGAATTTTAGGGTGTCTGAGTTCTAAGTCACTTTTTTTTTTTTTTAAAGATTTTATTTATTTATTTGACTGAGAGAGAGATCACAAGTAGGAAGAGAGGCAGGCAGAGAGACAGAGAGGAAAGCAGGCTCCCCGCCGAGCAGAGAGCCCAACGCGGGGCTCGATCCCAGGACCCTGGGATCATGACCCGAGCCGAAGGCAGAGGCTTAACCCACTGAGCCACCCAGGTGCCCCTAAGTCACTGTTTAAAAAAAGATCTTATTAATGAATTTTAGTGCAAAGACTATTACAGAATTGCTCGTGATTTCCTGCTTTCCCTTTTCCATTCTCCAGATCTCCCAAAGCAGTTGAAACGAAAGATAAGAAACATTAAACACTCTTATCTTCTGGTGTTGGGGAAATGCTGAGTGGCCCTGAATTTGTGTGGTGAAAGTTGTTTACGCAAGCCTGAGTCTGTAAGCCCAGAGATAAGAGAAATCCGGCTGAAGGCTCATTCAGGCAAAAAGTGATCAGACAATCGTGCAGACATGCCTGATGGAAAATCTGGGATTTCCTGATATTGGTCCTTTAATTTATGGACCATTCTAGGCTGTCAACAAAGTAGTTGTCTCCAGTGAAATTGTGATACACGCTACAGTGTGGATGAACCTTAAAGTCTGTAAGCTCAGTCACAAAAAGACAAATGTAGGATTCCACTTATGTGAGCTGCCTCAAGTAGTCTGATTCATAAAGTAGGATGGTGTGGTTGTCAGAGGCTGAGGGACAGGCAAATGGGGGAGGTATTTTGAACAGGTACAGATTTCAGTTAGAGAAGATGAAAACATTCTGGAGATTGATGTTGGGAGTGGTTGCACAACTGTGTGAATTGTACTTAATGCTGCTGAGCTATACACCTTAAAGTCGTTAACATGTGGGGAGCCTGGCTGGCTCAGTCAGTAGATCTTGGGGTCATGAGTTCAAGCTCCATTTTGGGTATAGAACTTACTTAACAGGGGCATGGGGGTGACACAGCTAGATCAACATCCGACTCTTGGTTTCCGCTTAGGTTGTGATCTCAGGGTTGTGAGATTGAGCCTACATCTCCACATGCCACGTGGAGTCTGCTTGAGATTCTCTCCTCTCCTTTGTCTGCTTCTCCTGCTTGGGCGCTCTCTCGATTAAATAAATCTTTAAAAAAAATTTAAAAATGGGTAAACTATTAAATTCTATGTTAAATATTTTTAAACACACACAAAGAAGAACTCAGTTAAGAGTGGAATCACTGGAGGGGCACTTGGATGGCCCATTTGGTTGAGCCCTCCATGGTTTTTTTTTTTTTTTTTTTTATTAAAGATTTTATTTATTTATTTGACAGACAGAGATCACAAGTAGGCAGAGAGGCAGGCAGAGCGAGAGAGAGGAGGAAGCAGGCTCCCCGCTGAGCAGAGAGCCCGACGTGGGGCTTGATCCCAGAACCCTGGGATCATGACCTGAGCCGAAGGCAGAGGCTTTAACCCACTGAGCCACCCAGGCGCCCCGAGCCCTCCATGTTTTGATCTCCCCTCAGGTTTTGATCTCAGGGTTCTGAGTTCAAGCCCGATGTTGGGCTTCACACTGGGCATAGAGCCTACTTAAAAAAAAAAAAAAAAAAAAAAAAAGGAGGTGCCTGGGTGGCTCAGTCAGTTCTGCCTTGGCTCAGGTCATGATCCCAGGATCCTGGGATTGAGCCCCACATCAGGCTCTGTGCTCATTGGGGAGCCTGTGCTGCTCCCTTCTGCCTGCTGCTATGCCTGCTTATCTTCTCTCTCTCTCTCTCTCTCTCTCTCTCTCTTTGTCAGATAAATAAATAAAATCTTTAAAAAAATAAAAATAAAATCACTTGAGAAGTAAAGTGGGTAGGACACAGGTCTGGCTTTCTATCAGACTGCGCACCGGTTTCAATGGCCTAGTTTCTGCTACCGTCCTGAGTATGTGTGAGGAGCAAACCAGATGCTCAGGTCACCACCTGCTGTACCTTCCTTCTGATCCTTCCACCTGTCACTCATGGAGCATCATCTCCTGTGTCCCAGAAATTGAACTCTGCACTGGAGAAAGATGAAAGTGTGCCCCGAGGTGTTGATAATCCTGAGGGACGTTGGGAGAGATGGATTTGCTTCTAAAGAAGTGTCACATTGCATAGTGGCCATCTGTGGTAGTAAGTGTGGGTGGCACTATTTAGGTAGTGTTGGGGGGGTGACAGTGAAATATCTGGAAACCTCATTTAAAACAGTAAAATCAATACGTGGCTGAAATTTGATACAGATGCACTCTTTAAAAAGGCCTTATCTATAGAGGAAGAGTCGTTTATACCCTGAAAATTCTTCACGGAAATAAAGAAATCCTCATGGTGCCAGAGGAGCTAGGAACTTTGTGTGAGGAGCCACCAGGATGAGGGTGAGGCCGACTATCCGGTGGCCCCTGTTTCCTGAGGCAGCAGAAGGCAAACTCACAGCTAGCGAGTTCCTTCAGGAACTGACGGTCTGGTCAGTGGAGGATACCAGAACACAAACAGGAGAGAAAACGTGTCTACCGAGTGTCCTGTAACAAAACACCATGGACGACATGGCCTATCAACCACAGGAATTTATTTCTAACAGTTCTAGAGTCTTGGAAGTCCAAGACCAGGGGCCCGGCAGATTGGATGTCTGGTGGGGGCCTGATTCCTGGTTCACAGCAGCCTTTTGTTGTGTCCTCATGTGGTACAAGGGTGTGAAGGAGCTCTCTGGGATTCTTTTTCCTTTTTTTTTTTTTTAAAAAAAAGATTTTATTTATTTATTTGACACAGCAGGAGAGGGAATACAAGCAGGGGGAGTGGGAGCCCACTGAGGGGCTCTGACCTGAGCCTGAGCTTAAGGGTTGAGCAACCCAGGCACCCCTGGAGTTCCTTTTATGAGGGTTGTAATCCTTCAGGACCTGATCACCTCCCACAGGCCTGCAAGCCAAATACCATCTCCCTGGGGATGAGCACTTCAACATACAAATTTTGGGAAGATAGAAACATTCCATAAGTAGCACATTTTTTTTTTTTTATTTTTTAAAGATTTTATTTATTTATTGGACAGACAGAGATCACAAGTAGGCAAAGAGGCAGAGAGAGAGGAGGAAGCAGGCTTCCTGCTGAGCAGAGAGCCCGATGTGGGATTCGATCCCAGGATCCTGGGATCATGACCTGAGCCAAAGGCAGAGACTTTAACCCACTGAGCCACCCAGGCGCCCCAATAGCACAATTTTTATATTTAAAAAAAATTTTTTTTTAATATAGCCATGTATAAGTGATTGAAAATCAGTAAGAACCAGTTATGGAAGGGAAGCATGAAAGTCCAGTGGGTCAGTGACCATGAGCTTGGACAGTCTAGTTTCAGAACTCATTTTAGACTTGTTAGTGTTTTTAGGGAGCGCTCATTCTCGGAGGCCGTTTTCATCTGTTAGATTCTCTACTGGGGAGGAGGAGGAGGTGAGGGAGGGTGGGGGAGAGGTGAGGTGAGGCAAGGATGTGATATTTTTGGAACAGTTTGAAATACAAAGTAATTTCCTGATAAGATTAGTTCCTCCTAAGTTAAAACCCAACTGTGGTCGGTCTCTTAGTAATGAAATAGTCAGAGTGGACAAGTTTAGAAAAACTGGGTCTCTAGCTCTTACGCTTGAATCCCACTTAAAGTTCACTTTAGGATAAGAGAGGGATCAGTTTTTGTGGAGTACTTTATTTTGATTTATTTTTGAATTTTATAGTAAATCACAGTCTGTTTCCCCGTCACTTTTCTGCATGGGGGGAAGCACACTGTTGCACCTATTTGAAATACAGCAAAAAAATATATATATATTTTTTTAAATATAGCAAATTTTGAAAGAAAATATAGAAAAATGCTAAAGATAAGAGTTATTAACAATGGGGGAACCTGGGTGGCTCAGTTGTTAAGTGTCTGCCTTGGGCTAAGTTCATGATCCCAGGGTGCTGGGATCAAGCCCCACATTGGGCTCCCTACTTGGTGGGAAGCCTGCTTCTCCCTCCCACTCTCCCTGCTCGTGTTCCTCTCTTGCTGTCACTCTGTCAAATAAATAAAATCCTTAAAAAAAATATTTATTAACAGTGTTTCTGGAAACAAATCCTGTTACCTACCCCTGAAAAGGGACACTAGAAAATAATTACACCAAAAGTGATATTTCTTCTTGCTAATTCCATAATCATTCACCAGTTACATTAAGAAGCTGTTGTAACAGGTATTTATTTATTTTTAAGGTTTTTTATTTATCTCTTGACGGAGAGACGGTGAGAGAGGGAACACAAGCAGGGGGAGTGGGAGAGGGAGAAACAGGCTCCCTGCTCAGCGGGAGGCTACACAGCCCCAGCCAAAGGCAGAGGCAGATGATTAATTGACTGAGCCACCCAGGCGCCCCTGTAATAGGCATTTAAAAGGAAATCATGGGGCGCCTGGGTGGCTCAGTGGGTTGAGCCGCTGCCTTCGGCTCGGGTCATGATCTCAGGGTCCTGGGATCGGGTCCCGCATCGGGCTCTCTGCTCAGCAGGGAGCCTGCTTCCTCCTCTCTCTCTCTCTGCCTGCCTCTCTGCCTACTTGTGATCTCTGTCAAATAAATAAATAAATCTTTAAAAAAAAAAAATAAAATAAAAGGAAATCATGAAAACGATAAAGGTATGAATACTGAGACATTTATGTTGGCCTAAGAGAACTATTGTCTAAACCTGGCTAGGTGCTATAAGGGAGGAATCCAACTTTGTATTTCATAAGTAAGGTTACCACTAGGTCATTAATCTGGGATTTCTTTCTTTTTTTTTTTTTTTAAAGATTTTTTATTTATTTATTTGACAGACAGAGGTCACAAGTAGGCAGAGAAGCAGGCAGAGAGAGATGAGGAAGCAGGCTACCCGCTGAGCAGAGAGCCCGATGCGGGGCTCGATCCCATGACCCTGGGATCATGACCTGAGCTGAAGGCAGAGGCTTTAACCCACTGAGCCACCCAGGCACCCCTAATCTGGGATTTCTTGACCTTTAAGGAGTAGGTCACAAATCTTATTTTAAATAGGTGGTGATACTGTCATTTGTTTTATCTTTTAAATGCAGGGAAATTTCTTTTTAAGATAAATTTTCCCCCAGTGACTAAGATAATACATACTCAGTGCACAATACTTGGAAGTTAGAAAAAATGGGAGAAGTTTCTGGAAAATCTCTTCCTTTCAGGCAGTCTGTTTTTAGGATAGTTTTTGGTTGTGGTTTGAGAAAGCTTTGTCCCTGCTGGTTTGCTTTTATCTAGATGGGCCATTCTTTCTGTTTTGTGTGACACATTTGTGGACGACTTGTCAGAGACCCCAGTGTCCTTTTCCTGCCTCCAGTCTCTGGTCTCTGGCATGTGGAGGATTTGGGAGGTAGTCACCTAGCCTCACCCCATCAACTTCCTGTCTCGTTTTCATGGGCGCACTAGCAGCTTTACTTTGCATTTGTTAAACATTAAAGCCAGTAAGGGCACATGGCTGGCTCAGTTGCTAGAGCGTGGTTCTCTTGTTCTTAGGGTTGTGAGTTTGAGCCCCATTTGAGTGTAGAGATTACTTAAAAACCTTAAAAAAACAAAAATTAAAGTCAACAGAACATACTGCAACAACCTTATACTTGGAAACGTCTGGGTTTGTTTCTAAGTCGGGGGCTTGGCAATTGGAAGGCTTTCTCTACAGGGGAAGAGCCCCCTGTGGGAGGCACTGGGTTCAGATTCTGGCCCCACTATTCTGGAATTGTAGCCATGACAGACAAGTTCAGCTTGGTTTCTCATGTGCAAGGGAAATAAGGTTTTGGGGTAAAGTTACATGATTTACTAGATGTATGGCCAGCTTTCAGAAAGTGCTCTCTCCATTGATGTTATGCCCAGCAAAACCTGTTTGTTTCTTTCATTCAGAAATCTTTATTGAGCACCACCTGGAGGCCAGGCTTTAGGTACCAGACACCAAAACAGGGAGGAAAAAAAAAAAAAACCCCTGTCCACAGGGAGCTCAGATTTTTGTGGGGAAGGCAGTAATAAACTAGATAAATGCCTACTTTATGTGATTATATTAAGTGGTGGTAGGTCCTAAGGAGAAAATCGTAAAGAAGCATGGAAGGTGTGTGTGTGTGTTGCAGGAGAGGAAATAACGGAGTTCTTTAACCTGTAATGTAGCTGCATATTGTTTCCACGTGTAATGGGTTTTTATGTTCTCATTGGAGGCCAAAACTTGCCCTTTTGTGTAAGTGGAACTTCTTTGCTGTCCCTGGCATGTTTCTGGGAGGAGGTGGGTTCTCATCTTGCCTGGCTGGGAATGCCGGCTCCGGTAACAAAGGGTTGGAGTGCTGTGCGTCTCTGGGTATATCGTGGAAAGTGCTTACAAGTAGTGTCAGGCATTCAGTAAATTTTAGCCCTAGTATGCTAATGCTGTTTAGCTCTTCTGTCTCTTTGTTACAAAACTCAGAAGTTTTAAATAGAAACCAGAGGGGCGGCTTTCCTGGAAAAATTGCCCAGTGTTAGGAAGCGGTAATAACGTGTCAGATTTGGAGCACAGACATAATGTGGACCCTCCTTCCCCCGGTTTCCCACACCAGTCACTTCTTTCTTCAGATCTCATTATCTCTTTTCCCCCTCTTGAACCCCTGCGGCCATCCGAAGGAACAGATTTTTTAAGGCAGGAACCATGGTTGATGTATGAACAAAGACCATCTTGTGTTGCTATCTGTTGAATCAGGCAGAAGGAAGAAACACATTCTCATAGCCTCGTCAGGTTTCTAAGAATGAATGTACTTGGATAAAGAGAAGGGGATAAGAAATCAGTAAAGGTGTGGTGCATGCTCAGTGAAGGAAAAACAGAAACAGCACTTTTCCTAAGCTTGAGTCCTATCTTACTGACTGGCTAAATACGAGATTTAGAAAATAACAGAAATCCATCCAGGGATGTGAGCTTATTCTGTGTGATCTCTACCTTCAGTTTCTCCTTATTTCTCGACAGTGCCTTTTTAGTTTAAGCAATATGGATTCTGTTCCCGATATGAAAAATTTATACTAAAAAAACTTTATTTAGGGCTACTGTTAATATTTCAGATCTTTATACATTATGTCTGCCCCAGTTTAATAGTGGTCATGAAGTCAGTGGTTTTTTTTTTGTTTTGTTTTTAAGACTTAAGAGAAAGAGAGGGAGCGTGAGAGGGAAGGGCAGAGGAAGAGGGAGAAAGGATCTCAAGCAGACTCCCTGCTGAGTGGGGAGCCCCACCTGGGGCAGTTCTGAGATCAGGACCTGAGCTGAAACCAAGAGTTAGAGTCTTAACTGACTGTGCCACTAAGTCAGTTTCAATAGTTTAAAAAAAAAAAAAAAGGTGTAGGGGTGCCTGGGTGGCTCAGTGGGTTAAAGCCTCTGCCTTCAGCTCAAGTCATGATCTCGGAGTCCTGGGATTGAGCCCCACATCAGGCTCTGTGCTTAGCAGGGAGCCTGCTTACCACCTCCCTCTCTGCCTGCCTCTCTGCCTACTTGTGATCTCTCTGTCAAATAAATAAATAAAGTCATTGAAAATATTAGGACTACCCCTCCTCTGCTTTAAAAAGAAAAAAAAGGCTTAGAATTAAAAGATACTGGGTTCTTTGTTGGTTATTGTATTTCGTGAGCTATATTATCCTCTCAATTCAAGAAAGCAGTGACATATAGTGGGCAGTTTAGCGTGGCTCTGGGTTAAGATGTCAGCCTCTTTCTCAACCGTTGTATAAAATTTGAGACTGATCGTAGTCTGTTTTCCCACATATGAAGTAATTATTGTCTCAAAAGGTGGTTGTGAGGGGCGTCTGGGTGGCTCAGTGGATTAAGCCGCTGCCTTAGGCTCAGGTCATGATCTCGGGGTCCCACATCAGGCTCTGCTCAGCAGGGAGCCTGCTTCCCTCTATCTCCCTCTCTGCCTGCCTCTCTGTCTGCTTGTGATCTCTGTCAAATAAATAAATAAATAAAATCTTTAAAAAAAAAAGGTGGTTGTGATGATAAAATGGATACATATATATGTGTCTAACACAGGGTAGATGTTAGAATGAAATCCGATGGATTTGACTTGTCTCAGGAATAGTAATTTTTTTTAAAGGTTTTATTTATTTGACAGAGATCAGAAGTAGAGAAGTGGTGATGATGACCGTAGGCAGCCTCACACTGTGAAGTGGTTTGTGGTGTACTATGGTTACTCTGAACAGGGACCCTCTGAGGGTAGGTTTTTCTATGATAATTTTTTTTGCTGACAAAAAGCAGATTAAGAGATTTAGAAAGTCCTGAAAGATGTTAAGAGATCACTTTTTGTTGGTCAAGAGGACATGTGTTTTAAAAAGTCATGGGAGGAGGTGCCTGGGTGGCTCAGTGGGTTAAAGCCTCTGCCTTCAGCTCAGGTCATAATCCCAGGGTCCTAAGATCGAGCCCTGCATTGGCTCTCTGCTTAGCAGGGAGTCTGCTTACTCCTCTCTCTCTGCCTGCCTCTCTGCCTACTTGTGATCTCTGTCAAGTAAGTAAATAAAATCTTTAAAAAAAAAAAAAAAGTCATGGGAGGTTGCTGATAACAGTTGGCAGTAAGAACTTTCTTAAGGAAGCAGTCCAGTGTTTGATGGGACGGCCACCAGGCCTGAGCTCTGCCTGGGACTATGACCCCCTAACTATGCCTCATGCCTACGGCGTCCAGCTCTTTGAAGGCCCGTTGGATGGCATCCCAAAGGTTGGGTGTAGTTGCATAGCCTTTCTGACAGTTCCCAGGAAGTGTCTGCTTTTGCTTTCTTCTTGGTCGATCTATCCAGCCGAGAAATAACTGGCTTAATACTGCTGGTTGTGACTTCTGACTGGTTTCCACAGGTGGAGAGACCAGCCTGAAATCTGTTTTGCAGGGAAGAAGTAGGCTGGAACAGTACAGCAGACAGTTTGGGCCCCAGGCAGACGGTCATGATGTATAGCGTGTTCTCCTTCAGGGGACCTGATGTTGGGGTTCTCTGGGCAGCTGGGAACTTGTGGACCAGGATTTGGCCGTCCTGCAACAAAGCAATTTAGAACTTTCAGTACACCTGATACCCTAGTTACTTGGAAACGGAAATTCTAAGTTCTAGAATGCAACATTTTTTTCTCATGTTTGGACTTCTTTCATCTTTCAGTGCTGACCTTTTAGTGAGTACAGAGAGAAGTTGATTTAACAGGGTTTTTAATTTTAAGACGGGAGACCTAACACACCCATATGAGCACCTTGATTGGATCAAGAAGAGCTATAAAAGGCATTTTCTGGAACAGATGGGGAGCTCTTAATTTGGAATGGATATTGAGACGGCCTTACTGATTTTCTTAGGTGTGATAATTTAAAAGTGTTTTGATTATGTGGGAGAAAGAATGTCCTTATTTAGAGATTCATGCTTAAGGATGTAAAGAGTAGCGTGTCCTCATGTCAGCAGTTTAGAAATGGTTCTGCAAAAATAAATGAAGCCCACCCCCTATAGAGGGGTGGCATTAAGTGCCTTGAGGACCGAGGGCCTGACCCATGGCCGCACACAAAGTATTTGCTGAGTGGGAAGCCATTCCCAGGAAACCAGTCTGCGCTGTTCCTGCCTGCTGTTTCCCCTTCACTGAGGTCCTCAAGGGTGTGTCTCTGGGAAGATTCCAAGCACCTAGCACAGGGCTGGGCACGTGGTACTCTGTTGAAGGAATGGGGAAGAATGTGACTAGCACAACCATTTGAAACTCTTAGCAGCGACCATTTCAGAGTGAGCTGTTGTGTTTTCCTTGCAGACTTACTGACTGGCAGGAATCCAGGAATGAGGGGCAGTCTGTCTGGTTTCTCATGAGTATTTTCAGGAAATCAGGCTGAGTTCCTAACAGATCTGAAAAAGGAGTGGCAGGGCATTGGGTGGTCCAGACCAGATCTCCAAGACTAATGTGTTTTGCAGAAAATAAGCAGGTGCCACTGTGCATAGGAAAGCTGGGCTTTCTGGAACTTCCCACCCTAACTGTCGGAATTTGGTTTACTCTCAGGCTGGGCTGGTAGTCAGGTTTTAAGAGGCTGGTGGGTAGGTTTGGCGTTGCTCTCAGGTTATGAAGTGTTGTTTAAGCCATTCTTGGGTGGTATAGGAAGGAGGGAAAGTTTATCATTTTGTGCACATTGATTGCCCGTTGCCCATGTGTTTTATGTTCAGTGTTTTCTCAAGCAGTACAGTGAGAACTATAGTCAACTTTCTTCCCTAAGTGCTAAGCAAATACAGAGTTCAGGCAGAGAGTGAAAATAGTGACAGAATGCTGATTATTTATTTTCTGTTTAGGGTGAGAGAAAAGAGGCACAAAGGAAAGAAACCATTTACTTCATATATACATTTGAAATTTTGTGTCCCCCCACCCCGCCGCCCTTCTACTGAGACATTCAGAATGGTTAACTGAAACCGCCTTCTAAAAATACCCTTTAGCAGCACAAAGTATTTTCTCTTTGTCTAAAATTAGCTGATTTGAGCTCAGTAGTCTGGTTTCCTAAATCCTTCCATTAGGTGCTTTGGCTGCTTCTCTTTAGTTTTATGAGCTCTGGGTAACGTGTTTGATGGGGAAGCATACTAGGAAAGACTCCATCTTTGACAGAAGAATTTACAAATATCTGAGGCTAGTTCCAGGTTAAGTCTCATCTCTTCCAGGAAGCCTTCCCAAGCTGTTTCTGTCCTGGGCTCTCCTTTTCTTTCTTTTTAAAAAGATTTTATTTATTTGAGAGAGAGAGAGAGAGCCATGAGCCCGTGCTTGCACAGGCCTTGGGGGGTGGAGGGTGGGGGGGGTGAAAGGCAGAGGGAGAATGAGCAGAGCCCTGATGTGGGGCTCAGTATCAGGACTCTGAGATCATGACCTGAGCCGAAGGCAAACGCTCAACTGACTGAGTCACCCAGGCACCCCTGTGCTCTTTTCCGTCACCTGTCTTCCTTGATAACACCGCTCTCCCTGTCCCAGCCCTGCCTGTCCTGAAGGGCCTGACCTGTGCTCTGCTCCCTGTTCTATCCAGTGCCTCACACGACCGTTTGCTGAATGTTTAAGCACTTAACAAATATTTGTCAAATGTCAGAGCTGGTCCTGTCAGAGCTGGTCCGTTTACTGAGCAGGAAGAGAGGGAGATACTATTTGGCGGTGGTGTTCACAGATGCCTATCTCTTCATGGGAAAATTAAGGAAGTGGGAGCTGAAGAGAAAGCAGGAGAGATATTAGCTGAGTTGGGAGTGACTGGGAAATGTTGACCAGGTCAGAGTGCGGTGGTAGAGAGCGGCCAGGCTGATGAGAACTCCTCCATTCCTACCTTCCCTCTGCCTGAGCCTTAGATGGCACTGGGCACTTCGAGGTTTGTTTATGTTTGTAGAATACTGCGCGCTTTTGGAAAATGTGGTTTACCTGCCCCAGGCGGGAAACAACATTGGTTTTGTGGAAGTTAGGTATACTTAATTAGCTTGCATTTGTCAATTCCTGAAAATGTTTTTCAGTAATCTGGAGCGTGTGTTTCTCTTCCAAATCCCTTGAAAGAAGGGGGTCCTAACTTCTCTTTTAGACTCATAGACTTTCCGTCTTAGAAGTGTTCCCATTTTACAGCTGTTGGGATGTTCAAGAAGAACAACCTGTCATCCCGTTTCCCTGCCTGAGTTCTGGATCAGTTCGTTGAGAAGGAAGACCAGAGTAAGGAAGAGGGAGACGGGTGTTACCTTTATTGCTGACAGTAGACAAAACTGATCATGGAGAATGTGGCTTGCTGTGTGGACAGGTGGTCTCCCCGAGGCTGAGCTCCAGTGCTGGGCTGGGGATAGTCCCGCTACAGGCTCAGAGCAGAGTGTGGACCCGCACGTGATGACCTGGTGCATACTCATTTTTCCTTCCAGACCCACTGATCCTGTGCTCCTTCCTTGTCCAGGAGGTAGGCTCATGGGTGGAGAGCGGAGGCCTTTTTTTCTATTAAGAGGTAAGAAAATGACACCTGTAGAGGTGATGTCCTTTCCTAAAGTCACAGAGCTAGCTGGCAACAGACTTTTCTCCTGGGCTCTAGAGACCGTTGGTACGCATAGAAAGGGCATGGTTTTGGAGCTGGCCAGGCCCCCCTTCACATGCTTCCTCTGTCACCTTTGCATTCGTTTATGCATCTGCACTGTGGGATTAGTCTTCCTCTCTCAGGGACTTTTGGGGGAGGTTTTCAGTCGATTTAACCTATGTTTAATAACCTGGGCTCATGCTCCATTGCCTCCTCATGAGCAGTGCAGAGCTTACCCCAGCTTGTCTGTAATATTTACCAGCCCGTATGTTCCTTCTTTTTAATCCTGGCTTAGAGCCTCAGGAAACTTGGTGATTGGGAGGTGTTTCTCAGCAGATTGGGACTTGGAAATTGAGTATTTTAATTTTGATATTTTGGGAGGGAAACTGTTGTTCCTCACGAAGTAACGTGCTGTATTGAAAGAATTTTACATGTCCTACACTCGGTAGACAGGATTTGCGTTACACCTGGGATTGATTTTGTAGCCAAGAGTTGAGCACTGTGGCCTGCTTAACCTTGGGGAACAGATGCCGTTCTATTCCAAATATTCTTACTTCTTTTCTAGGACATTCTTTAAGTGGCTGTTTAAAGATTTTGTTTAGGGGCACCTGGGTGGCTCAGTGGGTTAAGCCTCTGCCTTCCGATCAGGTCATGATCTCAGGGGCCTGGGATTGAGTCCCACATCGCATCGGGCTCTCTGCTCAGCGGGGAGTCTGCTTCTCCCTCTCTGCCTGCCTCTCTGCCTACTTGTCATTTCTCTCTGTCAAATAAATAAAATCCTTTAAAAAAGATTTTGTTATACAATTTAGAGGACTTTGAAAAAGTTCCCGAGGTGGAGAGTGATTGGGGCCTAGGGGAAATGGTGAAAATGGGAAACAGACACATATTTGTGCAAGGGACCTGGTCCAGAAAGTGTAAAATGGGATGGAGCCCAGTCTCCACGTTTCTTGCAATGTCCTGGGTGAAATCTCCCCAGGCCCTCCAGGTCATTCTGCAGCTCTGAGCGGGTGCACATCCTGTGTTCAGTGCTTTGTGCGAACCTCCTCTTAGTGGCTGCTGCTTGCTTCCTGTCCAGATCCTCAGGCTAGCGAGACTCAGCTGTCCGGCTGGGTCTGCACCGCTCGGATACGCATACGTTTGCCTCAGACCCTAATGCTCAGACTTTCCTGAAACAACGTTCTGTTTCTCTTCTTTCCATTTCAATTCTGACTTTTGCTTTTTCATGTGTTCCCAGCCCTCACAGGCAGCCAGAGGCACATCTCCCCCCCCCCCCCCAGTCTGGACTGACCTGGCCTCCTGGCCGCGGGGAGCTGTGAGGGGGGTTGCTGAGTCCCAGCACTGAGGAAAGGTGGGGCCGGAGGGCACTTCCTCCTGGCCTTGGACTTCCTGCGGAGCCTGTAGGGAAACAGAGCTGGAGGGTGTGCAAACCCTCAGGGTTATACCAGCAACACAAACACTCCTGCTCAACAAAGACAGTTTAAAATGCTGTAAACACCCCCCACGCCCCCTGTCCCCCCCCGCCCCCCGTTACTGGCAGCTCAATTTCCAGGGCAGTTTTTGGGGAGGGTAGATTTTTAATTTAGAAATTGGTTGCTGTGAGAGGGTGACAGTAAAAACTGTCTTTCCTTTTTTGACAGTCTTTGGCAATAGCAGTTTTTGTTTTTGTTTTTACATGGTTAGAGAGGCTTTTTTATTTCCCAGACCACAAGGGCCTATTTTTACCTGGGACTCTCTGGTTGGTTCTCCCTAGGGGCTTCCTGCCTCAGTCTCTGTGAGGGTCTCTGTGAGGGCAACGGGCTGTCGGCTTTGGGGACAGTAGGAGCTGTAGTTGTCTCTCTGGAGGTGGCTTGTGCTCTGCCTGGGGTGTGGGCAGCATATCAAAGTGTGGCCCTTTATGCTGACAAAGTGCTGGATTGCTTTGTGTTTACTTTTTTTAAGGTTATTTTAAATTTTTTCATATGTGAAAGTCTTTTCTTTCCCTGCTTACCATTCATAACAGACTTCCGGAGTTGTTTTTGGAAGTTTTGTGTGGAAAGGAAAACCATCTCCAATCTCACCAGTCTGGCATAAGCACTGGTAACATTTTGGAATATTTTTCTTTCTAGTCTTTAGGCACGTTAAAAGATAAACTCCAACTGAGTAAAGTTTGTAAGATCTTACTGGCTTTAGTCAGTGATTCATGAATTGGGCAGCATCTTATCTGGCAAATAGTAAGGAACTCTGAAGAATTGTACAAAATGAAAGATTTTCAGGGAGCAGGGCCCACACAGGATGGATGGGACAATGACGGAGAAATTTAAAAAAAGCAAAGAGCAGATGGTGGCAAGGTCACCTTCCTCAGGGACAGCAGGGAGCCATCAGGCTGATGACCTCACTAGTGCTGATCAGGTGATTTCCAGATTGACCTGTTTGAGGTTCCACTCCTGGGGGAGGCTGAAACTCTTAAGTTAGGTCTTAAATCTTAGTCTGGAGACTTGGGTTTAGCACAGGTGACTCCATTTTGGGCTTGCTGTCCAACTAGGCACATAATTTATCTTATTGGAGATGCAATTTCTCCTCTAATTTTTTTTTTCCTTTTCCCATGAAAAACTCTCTGTAGCGTTCATGTTAACAGCCCCTGTAGGGTTCCTTTGAGATTTGAAAATATTGTTGAGCTATTTCCTTAATGCTGGGAATACAGTTTCTGATTTTTAAACGAATTATCTGTGGTCCTGTATAGATTATTAATTCTCTCTCTGTTTCCAGTGCGGGGGCTTGAACTCATGACCCTGAAATCAAGACTGAGGGCTGAGGTCAAGAGTTGGATGCTTAATGGGCTGAGCCACCCAGGTGCTCCCAGATTACGAATTCTCTGATAAACTGTTAGTTGTATTAGTGCCTCATCCTCCAAAATTTAGGTTGAATACAGCGTTTGAAAACAGGGAAGCCTCCAGAAGCCAGGGGTGCATAGATCTGTTGTCCTCTTGCTTTCACTGTCTCAGTCCATGGTTGGTTTTCCTCCTCCTGCTTTTTTGGCTTAATGGGCTTTGAATTGGATGGATCCGGTATGAACCATGCTTAGCTTCTGTGCTGATGAACTGCATATCCTTTTATTTGCAAAATAGGGATAGTAGTGGTACCCAACTACAGCGCTGTTAGAAGAATTCAGAATCAGGTTGTGAAGGCAGTGGCATAGTGTCTGGACTTTGGTGATAAGATTCATTAAGGGCAGCTGCTGTCACCTTCCTCCCTTCCTCAGTGCCTCCCAGAGATTTGGGTTGGCGAATTCTGCTTTCTGCTTTCTGGTGTTGGAAGCGTGGCCAAAAAGGAAAGGGAAGCGGAATGGGGGAGGTATATTGAGAAGACCTTTATTTTTCCCTTCCTAAGTGCAGGGAAAGTTCAACTGTTTGTTCCTGGGATTGTCAGAACCCTCAAGGCGGTTGGTCTGGGCTGGGATTGGCCTGGGTGAGGGTGGGCGGGACCCCGGTGCACTCTACTTTTCTTGCAGGGGCTTCTCTCTCCCTGGTCTCTTCTTCCGGCCTTTGGGTCAGTTTGGGTGTCCCGTAACTCACCCAAGTCACTGGCTGGGACCAGCCTTGCATCTCTCCCTGACACGCTTCCTAGGACTTTTGTGTTTCTCCCCCCATCGATGACTAAGCAGGAGGGCTAAGCAGGAGGGCGGGAGAGGATTTTTGTAGAGAAAAGTTATCTTTATGTTTATGCTTATGTGAAGCCCTTCAAGGTCACAATGCACCTGATATCTGTTTGAATTGCTCTGACGTCTTTCACTTCAGAGTACTTCACCTCCTTGGTAGGTAGATGGAAGGTGAATCCTCAGATAAAACCAGCATCTGGGGCTGCATTTGTTTAAAAAAGAAAGGGGGGGGGCAGGGGTGCTGCTGAGGTGAAGCTAGATGTGGAAGTGTCTACTGAGAGTGGAGGGCAGCAGTGGGGAGTCTTTCTTTGTCCTTCATCATGGGTTGCCTGTGGTGTGGAAGAATGAGGCCTTCTGCACATGGTCCTTCAGTCAGGCCTTTTTTTTTTTTTTTTTTTTTTTTTAAAGATTTCATTTATTTATTTGACAGAGAGAGACCACAAGTAGGCAGAGAGGCAGGCAGAGAGAGAGAGAGGAGGAAACAGGCTCCCCGCTGAGCAGAGAGCCCCATGTGGGACTCGATCCCAGGACCCTGAGATCATGACCTGAGCTGAAGGCAGCGGCTTAACCCACTGAGCCACCCAGGCGCCCCATGGCCTTTTTTTTTTTTTTTTAAAGATTTTATTTTTATTAGACAGAGATCACAAGTAGGCAGAGAGGCTGCTGAGCAGAGAGCCCGATGCGGGGCTCGATCCCAGGACCCTGGGATCATGACCTGAGCCAAAGGCCTTAACTCACTGAGCCATCCAGGCACCCCCAGTCAGGCCTTTCTAAGGGCTATGAACAGACTTACTCAAAAGAGCAGCCTTGAGTGGAGTGTAGGGGAGGATACTTCAGGAAAGAGGGTTGAGTGAATGAATGGAAACAAGAGTGATAGGAAAGAGTTTTAACCCTGTGGTGCGCTTTGGAATTTCAAGTTTGTCTAGTTAATATCTTTCTTGGTCTGGACATCTGGCCTGAAAGGACTGACGATTCTTTCCCTTCTCTCATAGTGCCACCTCTGTATGTCAGATGGTATGAGAGTGAACGTGACATGTGTTTGGACTAGTGCATTAGTAAGGCTGCAATGAGTAAGAATTGAGGATTTAGAAATCCAGGCCTTAAGAAGTTAAATGTGACTTCCTGGACATTGCCTTCAGCAAATTGCTGTCATCCACACATTTTAACTCTGTGTTGCCTGAAAACATAGAACTTAAATTGCTTTCACATCTTTTTTTTTTTTTTTCGTGTGGCGTTAACTTTGACTCTGTGTTATAATTGGCAAGGAAGAACACCAAGTATCTTTTAGATAAGTTTGTTTCTGATAATTTTTCATGGCGTGCTGGCCCATAGACATTTCTAATTTTCTTGAGATACTTCGTTTTTCTGGTCAAATTAGGTAATGACTCCTACTTGCAAGGCCTCTTCCCTTGATTTTCAGATTCCTGCTCTTGGTGGAGCTGGCGAAGCCCAGAGCCTGCTCAGCTTCCCAGATGGGCTCCACCTGCCTCCTCCTGGTTGTTGCTGCATTCCCTCATGCTTCCTGTCTGGCTCATCTCCAAATGAGCCTGCTCATTTCCTTTCTCTGGAACCTCCCTCCCGTTACAGGCAAGGTTCAAAGGTTCCATAACCAATCCAAGGATGGGGAGGCCCCAGACCTGACCTGCAAACTATGACCTTTGTAAGAACCTCTGGCACCCGTGTGCTAACCTGAACAAGGACTGTGGCTCAGGAGCTCCGGTTTTAATGGCTCTTAGCTGAAGGCAGTGGCTGGCTGCTGGAGGACCCTCAGAGTCTTCAGCAGTGAGCTGTTTTAATCTAGAATTTAGGGTGGGCACTGTGTCACTACTTACCACTGTGTGGTGTCTTTCTCACTTCCATCCAGGCTTCTCCGTGATAGCTTCTTTTTTTCCCAGTTAATTTTCCCAATTCTCTGTGGACTCCCATTGTGGGCACTTGATTAGGGCAGTGGCGTAGATAGAATATCAGTATACCGGGGTGCCTGGCTGGCTCAATCGGAAGAGCATGTGGCTCTTGATGGGAGGGGTCATGACTTTGAACCCCACGTTAGGTGTGTAGAGATTACTTAAATAAACTTAAAAAGAATATTAGACAACTCACTGCTGAAGAGGACAGGGACCATAGCCCAATGCCCTCTTAATAACCAGAGCTGTCCTTAAGGACTGGTCTTCCTCTGCAAACCCAAGAACCCACTACCTCTCCCATTCTGACCGAAACCTCAGAGCGGTGGGCTGTGGCCACATTCTTTTTCCAATTATGAAAGCTGATTAGCCGGATTTGGGTGTGCTTGTCTCTGAGGCCTCTAATAATCTTTCCTTTCTTTGTTACCCAGCTCACCTAGAATTTGAGAAAGTTAAACCAGTTGTGAAAATGTATCCCCTTTCAGAAATGAACAGCATCTTAATTGATTCCCTTTGAAAACATGTTGAACAGGGATTTGTGAGTCTGAGCGTAATCTGGTATGCCTTGAGGTTGGGCTCTCCAGCGGGGGCACTCTGAGGAGACTGGTCCCCCTCCAAGTTTGTTTTCTGGCTCCAAACAAATGAGTGGCTGTTGGACGATTGGCACGCGACCCGGCTTTGAAAGCACAGCCATATAGGGTATTGTGGACTGGTAACCAGGGGCTTTAAAAAGTGAGGTCATGGAAGGCCCAGATGAAACGCTCTTCATGTGGATCACAACTGCAATTAATCTTATTAACACCCTGGGCCCGTGCCTGCTCTCACTGCCCCGCGTGTGTGAGGGTAGTTAAGGGGCAAGCTTTGAAGGCCTCGCTCCTTTGATGATGCAGATGGAGAACAGAAGCGTATAAAACTTTGTTTCTGCTGTTACAGAGGCCTTTTGTGTGCCCTTGCAGATGCATTTAGTTTTGAGAAGCAAACCAAAAAACCCCACACAGATTGATAAGCGGTAGGAAAGCGGGGATGGATTGCAAATGCAATCTTGTAGATGTGGGCTCTGAGACCAGAGAGAATCAATCCGTTGAAAAGGAATGTGCGACGGCCGCCTTCCAGCATCGAGCTGGTCCCAGCACCGTGTTCCCGAGAGGACGGTTTAAAATGCTGTCAGGTTATAGGGAGGCAGGAGTAAACACAGGAAGCAGCCAACGGAAGAGGTGCTGCGGCTGCTGGATCTGCTGGATCTGCAAGGACCGGGTGGCCCAGGGCCTGCTGAGACACGGAAGTGAGGGCTCTTGTGGGGAGGACTGCTTTCTGGGTGGGGTGGGCTCGAGGAGGGGGGGCACACGGTGAGGGGCAGGGTGGTGCATGCACATGAGCTCTTTGGGGGGAGAGTTAAGGGTGGCTGAGAGGCAGGGGTGAGGCTGGGAGAATATACAGGCAGTAGACGGCTCCCATGGACCTTTCCCAAGTGTATGTGAAAGAGGCCTAGTGCAGGGCTCCATCCTTATAAGGTTACAGCCTGGTTCTATTTTTGAAGTCTATTAAAAAAAAGTCATCCTAAAACACCCACCTAGACTCCCTTCTGCTTTTTCTTTGTTGTTTAACAAGTAGCCTGGAGACAAAGAGGTGGTTTAAAATTGTCAGGTTCGACAGATGTGGTGTGGGTCTGCTAATATCCCTGAATGAATACAGGATCCACTTACTAAGTGAATAATTAATAAAAGAAATATCTGTTCTTATGTAATTTACCCATCTGCTCCTAATTAATAATTTCACACTTACAACATTATTACAGGTCTGTTTTCTTAGTTTCCTGCTGTGTGTTTCAACCTGCGGGTCTTCTCAGATCCTAAAGTGCTTTGGGACTCACCAAGGAGGGTGGGAGAGGGAGAGGAGGTGAGCATCCTTTCTGTCCGCAGAGCATCCTGGAGGAGCAGCGTTCCCTGGGGCGCTGTGGACTTGCTGGCGCTTTGCCCTCCCCCTTGGCTGGCTGCTTCTCCTACCCTGACATCACACTTATGCCTCTCTCCCTACAAGGAGGGGTAGAGGGCTATGACAGTCTTTCCTTTTTCTTTGGTGAACAGCAAACATCTTATACAGCAGCATAGGAGCGCCCAAGCTGAAGGTGGGCCACACGAGTCCCTGAACCCCCACCGGGAGGGAAGTAGTGCCCCAGCTCTGTCTGAGTCCCACTGTTTGTAAACATCTTCCCATTGGGTGGGGGGAAAGCCCTGGACTGGCCAGGATGAGTCAGCATGCCATGGCCAGCCCCCAAGATAAGCGTGAGTCTCTAGACGTGGCACCCAGCCGACCGTCAGCGCTGGTGCCGTGAGAACACGGCAGCAAGCAGCACCCTGGACTTTTAAGGTCAGGACCAGCGGCACGAGGCACCCCAGAAACAAGTGCCTTCAGGAATGGAAATCCGTATGACTTCAGCATGTTACTTTACGTTGCTCTTGTGCAGCTTTCCCCAGCTTGTTGTTCATTCACCCTTGCGCACCCTACGAAATCGGTCTAGGTTCCCGTTGTCCGGTTGAGCCCCATGAGCCACACAAAGCCATTTACATTTAAAATATTTATTTATTTATTTATTTGACAGACAGAGATCACAAGTAGGCAGACAGGCAGAGAGAGAGGGGGGAAAGCAGGCTCCCCACTGAGCAGAGAGCCCTATGTGGGGATTGATCCCAGGACCCTGGGATCGTGACCTGAGCCGAAGGCAGAGGCTTTAACCCACTGAGCCACCCAGGTGCCCCTTAAACTATTTATAATTAAATAAAAACAAAAATTCAGTTTTGCTTTTAAGTGCTCCCATGCCCACATGGGGCTGGTGACTCTTCTCCGTACAGCACTGTCTGGAACGCTTCCCTCATGGTAGAAAATGCTGTTGGATGGCGCTGGTGCAGATCAGCAGGCTGGTCCTAATTTGAGAACTTTCTGGGCTCCCTCAGCATCTCTACCTACTTTTGGATCTCTGGGGTGAGAACACCTTACTTACAGGGACAGACTTGAGTGCAGAGTCCCAGCCTGAAAGACTTAGTTGTGTGTGAGAGCCCTTCCTGCATTCATCATGGGGTTTCCACTGTGTACACTTAGAAGTGTACACAGCAGAGTTCTTTTCCTGCTAAAATGTAGTTCAGGAGCATCTAACTTGATTCGTGGAGAGTTTCTTTGGAGCCTCCAAACTCCTTGCTCCCTAGCTGCTGGAGAGGACTTTTACATGCAAACCTGCTTTGCTCTGCTGATAGGTCTTTCCCTGATGGTCGGGGAAAGCTCTCTCAGAGATTTTTCTGTTCTGGTGAGGTCCTCAACACTTCATATGCTATCTTTGTTGGAACAGAGCCTGGAAGGAGGACATTTAAAGAGGTCATTATCAAGGCTCGTTACCACTGGAGCTGGCCCTGCCTGCACTCTGTTTGCAGCAGGGGCTCCAGGCTCCGAGACAGGGCAATACCTGATGTTTTGTTCTGTACCCAGGACAGGCTCGTGTCCTCTGGGTCACTCCGTGGGCCTCCCCGTCTTGTTGGTGACACTGTTAGGGGACTGCCTGTTTCCACAACTGCACAATGTGATTCAAAGTTGTAATTCATGAGTTCGGAATCTCGCCTCACTTCAAGGAAGCATCTCTTGGCCCGGTAAATTTACCCCTTCCACCGATAGATACAGGCTGGCTCCCACCCCTGGCCAGGAGTCGGAGCGGCTCCATATGGGGGCGGTGGGCCCATGGCAGAGAGCTAATGACTCCGTTTACTGAGTGACCGTCATCAGATGCTGTGCCTCCGTTGTCCCCCACTCAGAATCTGTGCCAGTTGTGTGGTTTTTTAAAAAATGACCACTTTTTTTTTTCTTAAGATTTTAAAAATCTATTTGTCAAGAGCGTGAGTACAGGCAGGCAGAGTGGCAAGCAGAGGCAGAGGGAGAAGCAGGTTCCCTGCTGAGCAAGGAGCCCTAATATATGCTACTCCTATCCCAGGACCCTGGGATCATGACCTGAGCTGAAGGCAGCCGCTTAGCCAACTGAGCCACCCAGACGTCCCCAAATTGTGTTTTTAAAAGGGTCTGTACTTTCATTTTTTAAAGAAAACACACAAGGGAGTGGGCCAGGAGTTGGACAGGCTTGACTAGGCTATCCTCCACGAGAGGGTGGAGAGGACTGTCCCAGCTTGAAGCGCTTGGCACCAAGCCAGGCGCCGGCAGGTACTGCATAAAATTGTTGAATGACGAGTTGTATTACATTTTCGTAGCAGCTCTTTAAAGTACATACTGGTTTGCACATTTTACAGAGATGAGAAAACAGATCCGGGAGGTTAAGTAGCTTGCCTTTGGTCACACAGCTAGGACGTGGCAGAGCTGGGATTCAGACCTAGCGAGCCTTGAGTGTACCTGCAGCGGCGGCCACCTGGTCCCTGGGCTGTGAAGGGGGAGCCCCCCTCTCACTCGCACCTGGGAGACGGTCTTCCTGGGTGCTTTTGTAAGGACCTATTTAGAAACTGTCCCTTCTCCCCTTCCCCCAGGCGATTTACAGGTAACAAAGCCCAGATACAAAGGTGGGTCAGGCCAGGTGGAGACCTCCGTCAGTGGGGGGATGCATACTGTCTCCCTGGTTACCAAGGAGTATGGGCCCCGCCCTTTGGGAGCCCCCAATCAAGGCGTAATAGGCTGGTTCAAATGTCTACTAGGGTAAATTGTAACTCGGTCACCTAGCATCACTGTGGAGTTTCCTGTGTGTGTTACAATCTCATTGGCCACCTGTGCGTGGCCAGGTCCGAACGCATGGCCTTTGCCCTTAAAAGCTAGCCTGTAAAACAGAGAAGGGTCGCCCTCTCTTGTAAGAGGTGTGGCCCCGAACGTTTGGTTAGGTTCTTGATGCTTGGCGTGAAATAAAGCTTTGCTTGACCTTCGCTTTGTATCAGTCTCACTCCTTTAATCATGGACCCATTATTGGGGCATAACTTTATCTTGTTGTTGTTTAATTTAAAATGTGATTATTTTTAACTTAAAATGTTAAGTTGAGATAAAATTTTCTGTTAATAGATAGGTTAGCAAGAAGGGCAAAGAAGTTCTCCGTCCCTTGGCCCAGAGAAAGGCTCCCCCGCCCCGGGCTTGCTGATGAAAACACTAGAGGAGAGGCTAGTGGTTCATCATTTTCACAGAACAGATTCTGGAAGGTTGGAAGACTGAATGAAAAGTGGCTTATAAAAGAGAGGACCTGTGACTGCCCCCACAGACACACCTGGGCGTGGCCTGGCAGCCTTTGAGCCCAGGAACAATAAGGACACATTCAGACACCTGCAGTAAGGATACATTCAGACACAGGCGCCCGGTGCCTTTCCGGTCCTCGCCAGCGCAGGTCAAGGTTAATGTCTTTACTGTTTCCTCTCTCCTGTGCTTGCCATGCAGGTTTTGAAAACCCCTCCTTATGTTCACCTGTTGCACTCTTTTACCTACTCTGTCCTTTGTGGGTGGCATGTTTTTTTCTCTTTCTTTCTTGCAAGGCCGTCTTCCCAAAGGCATTGCATTCAGAGGAGGGGCAGGAGGATCCTTCCCTATGGGAGAGGAAAGGCGGGGTGGGGGTTCTCTTGTAAAGGGGTAAAAATTTGGAAGCTTTCCAGTTCTAGAGACTTCTCCAGTTATGACGCTAAGAGAAACCACTCCGGGCGGAGCTTGTGACTTCTCTGCCTTTCTCCCAGCTTCCGGACTCCTCCCCTCAGACGCTGCGTAGTTGTCATTTCAGAGGCCTTTACCCCTCCCCACCTTGCTCACTCCTCCCTAGCCTGTGCCGGAATGTAAACCCCGCCATGGTGGAGGTGTGGCACCCACTGTCCCCATGCTTGCGTGAGAGCCTGGCATACAGCAGAAGCTCAAATACTTGCTCAGAGAGCAGCCCTTGGTCCGTGGCCATGAGGTGTGCAAGTGCTAGGTCAGTCGACTTCACATAAGAGAGGAGATCTTAAAAGTTCTCCTCCTCCAAAAAAATTATAATTATGTGAGGTTGATGAAGTTCTAGAACCTAGGTGAGGTTCGGTGGACTGAGGTCCGGAGCTGATGACCAAGAAAGAATTCTTGAGACATCTTTGATGCAAAATGGTGGTTTATTAAAAGCACGGGGAGGACCCGTGGGCAGGAAGAGCTGCTGCCCAGGGCTGTAAGGGATGGCAGGTTATGTACCCTGCGGTTGGGGGAAGGTGAGGAAAAGGGAGGTTTCAACGGAGTTTTCATATACTAAAGAGGGCCTACAAGGATACTGGAGGCCTTGAGGCTGGATCAGTGTTGTCTTTAGGCTAGCCATTAACATCAAGATAATTGGGAGATTCTTGGTGGGATATCCCAATCCTGCTATCAATTGTCTTTGTTAGTGAGATTTAGGACATTTGTAAGCAGGGGGAGACTCCAGTTTTTCAGGATTGTGATCTCTGCAAGTTAACTATTTATGCGGGTCAGGGGTGCCTGAGGAATGCCACACACATTACCAAGGGGAGCTTTGTCTTCCGCCAGCCTCCTGCTCCATCATCAAGGGGATTGATGAGCTCTTTTAACTTGTGGGTGCTGTTTCGCAGTATATATGTGTGTCAGATCCCTTTGCAGTGCACCTAAAACAAAGTGTTGTTTGTCATTTGTATCTCAATATTAAAAAATCAGGGTCCCAGCCTTCTAGGTATTAGCTCCTTCTGTGGGATCTATGTTCCAGTTGATCCTTTAATAACAGGGTGTTCCGCCTTGAAAGGATCTTGGAGGTCCTTGGGGCCCCCTCCTTTCTGAACTGCTCCTATGGTTTCCTTGGGTTTTAATCTCTGAGAAGGAAGGATGGTTGTCACACAAGTATGTCTCAGTTATGCCTGTGTAAGTGATCCAGGGGGGGCTTTCTCTTTCCAGACCAGCTAGCTCCTTTGACTTCCTCAAGCTTCTGGGAATGCTGACGTGAGGAGGCCTAGGGGTGATTGGTGCTTAGCTAAGCATCTGCAGTGAAGAACTCCCTGGGGGCTCCCGGCTGGCTCAGTCTGTAGAGAGTTGGAGCCCTGGGCTGGGTGCAGAAATTGCTTAAAAATAAAATTTTTTTTAAAAAAAGATTTTATTTATTTATTTGACAGAGATCACAAGTAGGCAGAGAGGCAGGCAGAGAGAGAGAGAGAGAGAGAGAGAGAGAGAGAGGAGGAAGCAGGCTCCCTGCTAAGCAGAGAGCCCAATGCGGGGCTCGATCCCAGGACTCTGGGATCATGACCTGAGCCGAAGGTAGAGGCTTTAACCCACTGAGCCACCCAGGTGCCCAAAAATAAATTCTTAAAGAAAGAAAGAAAAAAAAAGGGAACTCACTAAATTGACTTGACCCTGCCTCTTTGCTCTTAATCATTCTCTTTGTCTCTTCTCCTTTTCGTTCTTCGGCTTCTCCTGTGTCTTAACTTAGGCACTAAGCCCCTGTGGTGGGCATATGCTGCAGTATTGGTTCGTTAGCTATTTTGTTCATTTTTAAAAAGTAACTGGTTTATTTTAGAGAGAGAGTAGGGTGCGAGGGAGGAGCAGAGGGAGAGAGTATCACAGGCAGGCTCCATGCTAAGTGACATGGGGCTTGAGCTCACAACCCTGAGATCCTGACCTGAGACCCTGAGACCCTGACCTGAGCTGTAATCAGGAGTCGGATGCTTAACTGATTCAGCCACCCAGGCGCCCCTCTTTACTTTGGGGGTACTTCCACCACCAAGATTTTATTTATTTTGACAGAGAAGGAACACAAGCAGGGGGAGTGGGAGAGGAAGAAGCAGGCTTCTGGCTGAGCAGGGAGTCCGATCCGGGGCTCGATGCCAAGACCCTGGGATCATGACCTGAGCTAAAGGCAGACGCCTAATGACTGAGCCACCCAGGCGCCTCCACCTCCCATGGTGGGGGGGGGGTACTTAAAAACTTTTTTTTTTTTTTTTAAAAAGACACTTATTTGACAAAGAGACCGTGACAGAGGGACTTCAAGCAGGGGGAGTGGGAGAGGGAGAGGCAGGTTTCCTGCCAAGCAGGGAGCCTAATGTGGGACTCGACCCCAGGACCTTGGGATCGTGACCTGAGCCAGAGGCAGCAGCTTAACCGACTGAGCCACCCAGGTGCCCCTGGGTACATTTTTAATGGTGGGCCTTTGATTGCCTTGATTCCTAAGTGGAACCATCTTGCTCCATAGGTCATACTGTTAAGAGCAGCAGCAGATCTTTGCAAAATTGCCATGTTAGGCCAGGAAGCACTTTTGAGATGAAGATGATTCACACTGCTGGTCTCTTTTATTTGCTCGGAAGTAGACGTGGGCCATTGAGCTGAGGGCACAGGATTAGTGGGCGACAGACTCTGGGTCAGAGCCCTGGGCATGCTGGGTTTGGGCTTCTTTGTCACGGTGTTCTCATGCCCTGCTGGTGCCACATCTCACATTTGTGAAGTGGAGACCTCTTACTGGCCACTTCTTAGTATTTGCTGGGGAGAGCCTTGGGCAATCTACTGAAAAAGGAATGTGGGAACAAAGCCTCATTATCTTTTTCAGCTGTGGCCTGTGACCAGTGAATTGTGGATCGGAAAGAGCCGGGTAGTCAGGTGCAATGTATGTTTTGAATTTCCTTAGAAATAGTCACCGAAGCTTCTGAAAAGTGACTTTAATCTACAGCTTTTTTTTCTTTCCCCTTTCCTAACCAGTGACCCCAAATAAAGGATTGCTTTGGGGTTCTATGTTGGCAGACCGAAGGCTCCCCAAGGGACTTTGACGCCCCCTCCTCCTGGCCAGATAGGGTGCTCTCTCTGTTTCTCCAGCAGTACCGACACCGACCCATCTGACTTCAGGGCGCTGCTAAACTTGGGAAGTTACTGACCTACTTTATAGTCAGCGTACCCCTATGTTCAGGCTCTGAATTAAAAAAAACTTGACACCTGAATGGATCAAGAGCCATTTTATGTTGGTTTTTTGTTTTGTTCTGTTTTGTTTTTGCAGAGTTTATTTATTAGAGAGAGAGAGAGAGCGCGCGCGCGTGCATGCGTGCGAGAACATGTGCACGCGCATGCAGGGGGAGGGGCAGAGGAAGAGGGACACGCAGACTTGCTCTAGGTGAGAAGCTCCATTCACAGCCCCGAGATCATGACTTCAGGTGAAATCAGGAGTTGGACAACTGACTGATGGAGCCACCCAGGCACTCCTGGAGCCCTTTTACGTTCTTTATTAAAGTGTTCCTGCCAGTTCTTTGGTTGCCACTCCCTGTGGCTTCGTAGCACTAGCTCCCCATAAGAAAAGATGGCAACAGAGACCGGCTTGGGTAGCCTCTGGTAAAAAGGTAGACACCTCTTCAGAAGTTTTGTAGTGGAGGATAAATCAGTCCATATTTAGCTGCTCTTCTCTTTTTGACTTGAAGCTAGTTAGGACCCTTCATCCTTTTGAGTTGCTACTCAGGGTTGAATGTGATCATGTAGCCTTTGACTCAGGCAGGGACAGTGGGAACCTGTTTGTGTTAGTGGAAACAACACAGAGGACCCGATTAAAATTGAGTTTGGTCTGTTAACTAGTTGGGTCATCCCCAGATGAGTGTGTCACACAACTCCCACCCCAAGAGGTCTCAGGAACTAGAGTTACTGAGGGTTGATAGGCTTTGGGGGAGGGAGTCTCGCCACCACGGAACAGCTGAGTTTCTGCTGGCAGGTGAATTTGCTCAGAACTTGATCTCCTTTGGAAACTGGAATAATGTCTACTTGGTTAGGTTGTTGGGAGAGTGAAATGCAACACGAGGCAGGCGTCTTGGATAGTTGACTTCACGGGGTCCCCGTACACTGAGGTTTGGGCGCCTGTGACTGCATTTTTAAAAAAAAGATTTTATTTATTTGACAGAGATCACAAGTAGGTGGGGAAGCAGGCTCCCTGCTGAGCAGAGAGCCTGATGCGGGGCTTGATTGCAGGACCCTGGGATCACGACCTGAGCCAAAGGCAGAGGCTTTAACCCACTGAGCCACCCAGGCACCCCCCTGTGACTGCATATTATAGAAGGACGATACATACTATCCTGTGATGGTTGAGCTCTTTAGACAGCAAACCATTGGGGAATCCTTCAGTGGTAAGAGGGTTCAGCTATGTCGTCGCAACCACAGTGTGGAAGGTCAGAGCTGGGGTGAGACTGTAGGGGTTGGGAGTGGTGAGAGTGATAGGGGAGATCTGGCTACTTGTATCTTGACATGAGGATTTGTTCAGAAGGTACGTTGCCCTCTGGTAGTTGTGTCTGATTGGGTCATTGGTGAGTGCCAGCTAACATCACTACCTTTTTGCTTATAAATATGGTGAAGCTATAAAGACCATAAGGTTCATAGAACATGTTAAAGGGAAGCTTTTGGTGTGTGTCTGTGGATACTGTTTAAAATGGAAATGACCAGTCTTGCACGTACTCCTAGAGAATGGTGTTTGTGCAGAAGGGAAATTTAAAAAGGACAACTGTACAAAATAGTATTAAGTGTTCCTTTTAGCTACTGATAGATTAGTTTTATTCCATATAGCCCTCAGGAAGACTTGGTCTGAAGGAATGAAAGCCATGTTTGGTGGATGACCCGGGAATTTGACAGTGAGAGGGCGTGTGTATGCCTCCGTGCCAGTGTGTATGTTTCAAGGTGAAGTGCTCCAGAGTTCTTGTGTGGAATGCGAAAAGAATCCTGGCTTATCTGCATTTTTCTTTGTGCTTGTTCATGTGTAACATGGTTTGTTTTCCTTCTAGGATGTGGAGAAAGAGAAGGAAACCCACAATTACCTCAGCAAAGAGGAAATCAAAGAGAAAGTTCATAAATACAACCTGGCTGTCACAGACAAGTTGAAGATGACCTTGGTAAGCACCTACACCTGGCAAAAGACAGATACAAACTGTAGGTCTTCCCATCCATGTGTCTTAAAGTCTCTTAGTAGCACTTGCAGCCATTAAATGGTAAGAAACACCAGACGATGAAGTGGAGTACTTCTGCAGCTTTCAGATGAAAGTTCTATTTTGAAGTAGCTTTATCGCACCCATCAGTTAATACTTGAAAGTTTCGTGACCTGGGGCGCCTGGGTGGCTCAGTGGGTTAAGCCTCTGCCTTCGGCTTAGGTCGAGATTCCAGGTTCCTGGGATGGAGTCCTGCATCAGGCTCTCTGCTCAGCAGGGGGTCTGCCCCCCCCCCCCTTCTGCCTGCCTCTCTGCCTACTTGTGATCTCTCTATCTCTCTCTCTCTGTCAAATAAGTAAAATCTTTAAAAAAAAATTTGTGACCCTGGAAAGATTTTTAGCATCAAGGATTGCCATCACCTCTTTAACATACAGGTGGTACCTCAAATTGTGATAAGGCTTACGTCTGTTTTCTCTTGTGCAAATAAGTCGGGAAATGTCGGGAAAATGATTTCATGCTGGTGGGTTAGAATAGAATTGAGCCAGGATTCCTTCTGGCTGGTTGCCTCAGAAGGTGGGCAGATGTAGTATTCAGCTTCCTGCACGTTGTTTGGGTCTCCTGCTCTGCATTGTTCGGGGCTCCTGCTCTGTGGAACTGAACACTGAACTCAGTGGGGAGCTGGTGGAGGCGGGAGAAGGCATGGGGCGTAGTGGCAGGGGAGAAGAGCCAGAGCAAAGCCAGAGTATTCATTTGCCTCAGACAGGACCGGTGTCTCTGCTTGTCCTCACATTTGGTGACTTTCCTGGAGGCACCTGCCATCCCGTGGTGCCCGTTTCCAGGGCCCTTGGACTTCTGCCTCTTGGGCTGTTGGCTGTGAACTGACAGTTCAGCCAAGGACAGAGTGACTGGCTTAGAGCAGGCCCTGCTGATGTCTGTGACCTTTGGGGGAGGAGCGCTACACGTAAACCCTTGTGATAAAGGATTCCTCCCCAGTGGGACGCCTTGAAGAGGAGGAAACGGGACACATGCTCTCGACTTTCTTCTTCATTACTCCCAATGGTGATGCTTGTCTATTTTCAAACTCGCTTTTCATCAAAGGAGAAATGCTGCACTCAACCATCGGCTCTTCCCCCCACCCCCCTGGAGATGACGTTGCAAAAATAGAAATTTGAAGTGTTGTGGAATACTTTTTACAAGAATGAACAATTGAATTAGTATGGTAAATTGATCTTGTGGAAACGAAGAAAAGCAGTGGACCAAAAAGGGGGGTTTTTAAAAACGTTTTAACTGTCTGATTTCTTCACTTTAAAAAAAATTTTTTTAAAGATTTTTATTTGATAGAGACACATCGAGAGAGGGAACACAAGCAGGGTGAGTGGGAGAGGGAGAAGCAGGCTTCCCGCAGAGCAGGGAGCCGGATGCTGGGCTTGATCCCAGGACCCCGGGATCATGACCTGAGCTGAAGGCAGACGCTTAAGAGCCACCCAGCGCCCCTAACTGTCTCATTTCTATGTAACACCTAAGGCTTTATTTTACTAAAACACTAAAATAGGTTTTTTTCCTGGATGTAAAAAGAAAAAGTGAAGAGCAGACGATTATTACTGTTTTTGGTGACTAAGAAATAGTAAGTCTACCATCAGCGAAGACAAGTGCTGAACTCAGCAAGTTGTGTATTTTAAATACGTGCAGGTTCCCCCACCCCCCATGAAAAGCGTATCTCAATAAAATGGGTAAAAAATAGTATATAGAAGGAGATACAAAGTTAAGACATGTTAAGACAAAAAAGACAAGTGCTTATAATATCTGTAGTTGGCACTGTAGCTGCTTGAGGCCGCCAAGATGCATCATCACGCGCCCCCATGCCCTGTGCGATGTGGGGTATGCTGTGTCCAAACATTTTGGCGAAATTGATCATCTAGGACACGGGGTGATAGGCACTAGGAATGAGGTAGCTTGTTTGGGTTCTGTTCCCTCGGTTTTGGGTGTTTCCAAGTGACACACAGAACCTCTCCCCTTCCCTCCCTCCCTCCGTCCCTCCCTGATTTTATTTATTTGAGAGGGAGCATACATGTGCATGCGTCAGGGAGGGGAGCCCATGCAGGGACTCCATCCCAGGTGCCTAAGATCACAATCTGAGCCAAAAGCAGACGGTTAATGGACTGAGCCAGCCCAGGCGCCCCACGACCTTCCTTCCTTTTCTGTGTAATAGCTGCAGAAGTTTCCTTCCAGCCAGTTGGCCCCGACCCGTCTGCCACACACCAGTGTGTCTTGGGATTTGGCTGGCCTCTGCTTCGGTGGACTGTAACCTCTCCAGTGGGCCCTGACCTTTCACATGTGGTTTTGGAGGCGTCCCTCCCAGACTGCTGTCCCCACAGCACGAGGAGGCTTCTATTGCCACATCTGCCCTACAGACCCCATCTCTGGAAGCACTTTGCCAGGGTAGTGTTAACCTCCCTCTGAGGTCCTTCCCTTCGGGGCGATCTTTACTGAAGCTGTGCCACAGAGCAGTAAAAGCACAGAACCAGACAAAGAGTATCTTGCCTTTCATCTAACTGTGTGTTTCTTCCTGCTTCAGAATTCAAATGGGATTTACACTGGCTTCATTAAAGTCCAGATGGAGCTCTGCAGACCCCCTCAGACTTCTGGAAAACTCGCTCCCGGTAGCAATGGCTGTATGAACACGCTTCACATCAGCAGCATGAACACCGTCGGGGAAGTGATCGAGGCCCTGCTCAAGAAGTTTCTTGTGACCGAGAGCCCTGCCAAGTTTGCACTTTATAAGCGTTGTCATAGGGAAGACCAAGGTATGTTGCCAGGCCTCAGATGAAAATGGTGTCTGCTTTTATGTCTTTGTCATCCTGAGCAGCAGGAAAGCTGCTGGGTGTATGTATGTCAGAGCCCAGGGACAGGTTCTGGGAGCCATGGTGATCCTGGCTTAACCCTTTTCCCATTTCCTGGCTTTCCATATTCCTCAGTTGGACACTTTGTGGGTCTGAGGCGTTTCAAGGCATCCACATGTGATGGGCATTTGTGGAGGATTTTGTGATGTGTGCACCAGGGGATGGCTTTGAGTTTTTTTGTAAGCCTTAATTTTAATGCTCTTCAGGATGAAAAAGAATGCTTTTGTGCTTGAAGGTTTCATTAGCACATTCCACGTTTGATGTGCCTCTGAACAGGGGTGGTCTGGGGGACTTGCCTCCTTGGAGACTTGGAGGATGGGCAGGCGCGTGTGTTACTGCACATTTGCAGACTTCCTGATGTGCGTGGCATCATCCCGGGTTCTTCTGTTTCCTGAGCTCGCCTCGCTATCCGTGACCTGGGGGCAGTGTGGCACCCAGCCCCCCAGAGGCACATACAGTGGATAAATAACATTCTCCTCTGGGGTCTGCCTGTCTAAACTTCATGCCCACATGCAGCGAGTCGGAAGAGGATAGTAAGGAACTGTGTGAAACTGAACATGGTAGTTCAGTGCTTGAGCAGAAACTGATCACCAGCAGTGAATAACCATGATACTGGGAGTCATCAAGTGCTTGTTTGGAAATGCTTAAAATGTGTGGGCAGTCCGGCTACTTAACCTCTGCTTTTTTGGGGTAGAGCCTCCAGCAGCAATGGAGGAAAATAGACTAACTTGATGTGCTAGACATAGCCTTCACTTGTTGGGAGAGGAAATGCAGCTAGTTGCTGAGTGTGCATACTTCTCTTTGACCCCAAACCATGGGCTGGGCCCTGCAGAATACAAAGAGGACCCTAGGCCAAGGTTCCTACTCTCAGGAGGCCCCAAACTTGAAGCATGGGCATTTACATCTCCAGGGAAATAAGTACCTGTGATGTGGCCATATCCAGAAGTGCCAGGATACCATAGAGGAGCTCAGATGGGCTATTCGGCAAGCTTCGTTGCCTGCCCGCTGGACTTGAGCCGCATGGCCAGACAGTAATAGCATCCTGTTGAAATATTATCCTCATGGCTGGCAGAGTCTTTCAGCACTGCAGGCAGTGCTAGTACCCTGTGTGTGTCTCTGTGTGTGTCCCCATGTGTTGCAAGAGACACATGCCTGCAGCCAGCAGAGCCCGCGTTCTGACGGCTTGGTTGGTTTGCAGCGGCTCATAATTCTAAATTAATGTATAGAGAGATTCACTCTGACTTTGTTTTCTTCGATGGTATGTTTTTACTGTTTCTTAAAGGGGCTGCAGATCCTTTTGTAAGTGTATTATCTTGCTTTCTAAAAGGGGGAGCAGAATAAATGACAGGTCCATCCTTGGACTAATACCCATTAAAATTCATTCCTGAGGATTATTCCCTTTGTAATCGAGGCACAGTGCGTATTGTGCAGCTAGAACGGAACTAGCGTAGATTTCATTCCACCTCCGGCTGTTCACAGCGATAGGAGAGGGAGGGCGGTGACTGGGTGGCTGGGTCACGGGCTGTGTTGCCTTGATCGGGAGGAGGGGCTGGAAAGCCAGGCGGATGGTCTGGGGAAAGACGGGATCCTGTGTAACGGGCTGCCTGTTTGCTTCTGCAGTCTACGCCTGTAAGCTTTCGGACCGGGAGCATCCGCTCTACCTGCGTTTGGTGGCTGGGCCCAGAACAGACACGCTGAGTTTTGTTCTTCGTGAACATGAAATTGGAGAGGTAAGTGATTGTTCATTCTTGCTTTCCACTGTAGAGAGCAGCTGGCCCTGGTTTACTGCTTGAGTCTAGTGACTCTATTTCCTCGGGGTTGGGGAGGGTTGGGCAGGAGGAGAGAGAATGCACGCAAGCGGGCATCTGTCTAGCTGCCTCTCTGTGTCTCTTGGGATGGGGAGAGGAGTCTGAAGGACAGCTTTCTGTGTGTTTCTGAATTGTCAGAAATGAACCCAAGGTTAGCCTACAATAGATTTTTTTTTTTTTTTAAACAATATCTGTTCTCTTGGTTTATAATTCTCAGAGGTGGGAAAAGAGCAAGTAAGAAATCTTTTTCCCACCCGAGGATCCCATTTCACTTCTACTACCTCCAAATTACCCTAATGCAGCTAAACTGTGAAAGTTGATACTCTCCATATGTTTGCTACAAACGTCTCCAGGCTCATTCGTTTAAAGAGAAATAGAAGGAAATGGAATTAAAAAAAAAAAAAAAAGGAAATGCAGGAGTTTGTCTACCATGAGAGACATAAAACTTTGTAGAATCTTTTTTTTCTTCTTGCCACAGTGATTTAGAAATTATGTTTGTATATGCATCATTTGTCATTTTGTCTCCAGGGAGGATTGAATTTAGGCCAGTTCAGTTGAAAAAAGCACTTTATATGGTCCAGCCACCAACTTTAAAAGGACACTTGAGTAAATTCCTGGGTCTTGGGGCAAGCCATGGGTCTCCGTCTTCTGCCTGAACAAGAAATGGCATGAATTGTCCATGTAGAACATTGTGTGATGCAGTGAGAATAGTTTCCAGGTTTAAAGTTAGGAAGCCAGGGGGTGCCTGGGTGGCTTGGTGGGTTAAAGCCTCTACCTTCAGCTCAGGTCATGATCCCAGGGTCCTGGGATGGAGCCCGGAATCGGGCTCTCTGCTCAGCGGGGAGCCTGCTGCTTCCTCCTCTCTCTCTGCCTGTTTCTCTGCCTGCTTGTGATCTCCGTCTGTCAAATAAATAAATAAAATCTTAAAAAAAAAAAACAAAAAAACAACAAAGTTAGGAAGCCCAGAGTCCACTTCCTACCGGTCCTCTTGTGAGTTTAGGAGCATGACGTTCGGAGAATCTTCCAGTCTTCAGCCCTCAGTTTTGAAATCTGTGAAATGGGGCTAAAGACTTTTAAAGGTGGTTTTGAGTTACAAATTAAAAGTACATGTAAACATGCCGTGTAAATTATGTATCTGTAAGTTGGAGCTTGATCTGGGGAGTTTTAGGAAGATAGTGCTTTTTTTTTTTTTTTTTTTAAGATTTTATTTATTTATTCGACAGAGATCACAAGTAGGCAGAGACGCAAGCAGAGAGAGAGGAGGAAGCAGGCTTCCCACTGAGCAGAGAGTCCAATGCGGGGCTTGATCCCAGGACCCTGAGATCATGACCTGAGCTGAAGGCAGAGGCTTTAACCCACTGAGCCACCCAGGCACCCCGACAGTGCTGTTTTAATTAACAGAATATTCTATTGTAGAAAGTTTGTTCTCCTACTCCATGTTTCTTACTTTAATAACCAGGTCAGAATTCTCCAGACAGCCTTCTACCATTATGCCTACTTGGTGGTTTTATTCCATTTGTTCCATCTGTTTTACTTGTATTAGGTTATCTCTGGTCCTTTTCCCTCCCCACACCCCTGGGAGTTTCTGTCAGATATTGTTCCTGGGGCCCCTGGGTGATTTAGTCCCTTGAGCTTCCGACTCTCGATTTTGACCCCCATCATGGTTTCCTGGTAGTGAGATTGAGCCTGGGAGCGTTGCATGGGCTCAGTGCTCCGCACTCAGCGAGAGTCTGCTTGGGATTCTCCCCCTCTTCCCTGTCCCCTGCTTGTGTGCACGTGCTCTCTCTCTCTAATTAATAAATAAATAAACCTTTAGTGGAAAAATTGTTCTGCCTAAAGCCATGATTCTCAGCCTAGGACCCAGGGCCCCCTTTTGGAAGGTGTTTTGTTTGGAAAATAAATTTTAAAAACCCCTTCTGGTGGTGCCAAGTATCTTTCTTGACCTTTACTGATGAATTAAAAAAATTTTTTTCTTAAGGTGCCTGCTAGGGGTGGCTGGGTGGCTCAGAGGTTTAAAGCCTCTGCCTTCAGCTCAGGTCATGATCCCAGAGTCCTGGGATCGAGCCCCGCATTGGGCTCTCTGCTTCTCGGGGAGCCTGCTTCCTCCTCTCCCTCTGCCTGCCTCTCTGCCTACTTGTGATCTCTGTCTGTCAAATAGATGAAATCTTAAAAAAAAAAAAAAAGTGCCTGCTAGGTGCGGGGTGCTGTTGGGGAAGCAACTCAGAGTCTCCAGGGCAAGTGGCAAAGCCCAGATAGTGAGAAAAGAGTAGGTAAAGAGTAGGTGAGGGAGACGCTTAGCAAATGATCCCCATAATTTTTAAATCTTTTGTGATCAGGGCTACTATTGCTCAATGAGAGCTTCTCATAGGTGTTGTTCTGGGTCAGAAGGAACAGAGGAAGGAAATCATGGAAGACTTCTTTGAGGAAGTGGCATTTAAGCTGAGACTTGAAGGTTGAGTAGGAGTTTGCCAGGCAGAGTAGAGAAAGTGAGTGAAGCTAATGTAATGAGTGGGACAGTGTGAGAGAGAAAAGGGAGCTAGAGGGGTCAGGGTCTTTCAGACTTAGCAGGAATGACCAGGGGAAGCCGCTGAAGGTTTCTAATAGGGGAGGGACATGCCTAGATCTGCATTTTATGAAGAGTATTCATATTCAGCTTGGCTCCTGAGGGAACAGATGGGGGAACAGAAGAGTGGTGTAAGGAGGTTATTGGGTGAGTTTGTCCCTCGGCTGGAGCAGAGGATGGTGAATGCAGAGGGGGGTAGCAGAGGTAGTAGAGAAGAGCAGGCCAGTTGGAGAGCTGTGTAGGAGCTGGTAAGATTGTGGGAAGTGGAAGAATGTGGCGGTGATGGTGGTGACTGCAAGGAGAGGCAGAGGAGAGTGGTTTCTGATGCTGCTGGGGTCAGGTAGAGAGGGGCCAGGTCAGCCGTGAAAATGTCTGGTGCACTTGGGGCCCTGAGTGCTTTGGCCCCAGTGAGATCCGCTGTGGAGAGCTGTGGAGGCAGGCAGAGGTGCGAGTGGGCCCGGGTTTCCTCGGAGGGCCCGGGTGCTGGGGGAGGGAGGCTGGGGAGCGCCTCCCCCCACCAACCCCACCTGTGCCGGCCCACGGTCTGACTTCAGCACCTGGGTTTCTCCTTCTTGTGTCCTTGCACAGTGGGAAGCCTTCAGCCTTCCAGAGCTACAGAATTTCTTGCGGATCTTGGACAAGGAGGAGGACGAGCAGCTGCAGAGCCTGAAGCGGCGCTACGCGGCCTACCGCCAGCAGCTGGAGGCGGCCCTGAGCGAGGTGCGGACGCCCGGCTAGGCGCGCCCTCCCCTGCCGCCCCTGGCCGAGAGGCGCGGGACCTGCGTGCGCAGCCCCAGCCGGGGTCTCTCTCGCGGGGTGGGGGGGCCGTCCTCGCGCCCCGTGACGCCGGGGGCCTGCCCCCTCGGACCCCCGGCTCTAGTCCCCGCCGCCTTCCGGCCTTTCCCGGCGGGGCGGCTGCTGCCCGTCCGACGACCCCGCGGGCTCACCTCTCGGCAAGCTGTGAATCTGTGGTCTCCCCTCTGGGGCCATCTAGGCGGCCTGGAAGCACGACTCTGGGTTTTGTTTGGTTTATCTTTCTTCCGTACTTTGTTTTCGTTGATTATGTGATGGTGAAGTGGAGCTGAAGGACGTGCAGATGATTTTTTTTTTTTTAAAGCTTAATAAGGAATCTCTCTGAAGACTGTCCTGTGTTGAAACTACCTGTCCGTTTTCTGTTTTCGGTCTTGAAATGTCCGAGGAAGCGACCTGAGGGACTTCGGAGGCCCCGGAAGCCGGGAACTCGAAGGCCTTGAAGGGTTTGGTTAGGAGTTGGACTGAGAAGGTGAAGAGCAAGTTTGGAGGAAGGCGCCAGCGGAAGTGGGGAGCTCTGCGGGAGCGTGGTTGGGGTGAGGGGCGAGTGGTCGGGGAGACAGGTGTGTTTGGTTATAGATGGGAAAGCCTTGGGTTTTGAGATGTTAAGCCCATCGTGGTAGTGCTTGATGGGCTGGTGAGTAAGACCCGGGAACAGAGCCAAAGCAAGTAGGAGCTAGAGCGGAGGGAGGAGCTGGGAAGTGTGCAGCTGCCCAGAGAATGAGCGGCCAGCCAGGTGGACCAGAGGGGGTCCTGTGGTGTGGGTCGCCCTCTCTGGGGACCCGTCCTGGTGCTCTCTTCTGGGGGTGGGGCGCTTCTGCGGGTGGTGGGGCCATGACCGAGGGCTAGCTCAGGTTACTGTCCATCTCCTACCCCGGGTCCGGTCTCCTACCCCAGCCAGCTGTTTCCTGAATGGAAAGGGAGTCTGGATAGGGGGTGGCAGTTTTCTGGTTAGCTGCGAGATTTGTCAAGTAGAGAGCTCACTGCATACTTTTGTGACAATCACTCCCCTTCTTTCCCTAGTTTCCCTTTTTCCTGAACCCTTCCCCCTCTTCCTCCTCCGCACTTCGCTCCTCCCCACCTTCTCTTACAAATTGCAGTCTGTTCTTCTCTAAGGTAGATCCTAGATGTGGAGTATACACCCAGTGCTATCAGATCCTCCTTCCAAAAGGAGTACTTGACTGAGGAGGAGGGTGGCCAGAAAGGGAGGACTCCCCTGCTGCTGCCCTGCCACACACCAGCTGACCACACAAGAGGGGCTCTTTCTGGAAATGCTCTAACGAAAGCAGGTGTTCTGCCAACCAAAGAAAGGCGTGCAAAACAGAAGCCTTCCTTAAAGCAGGTTAAATAACCTCGTTTTTTGCAGCAATCTGAAAACAAGAAAGCCGTGCTGTGTTCTCAAGGGGCCTTATAATCTGTTTTTTTTTTTTTTTTTTTTTAAAGTCTAGATACATTTTGTTTATAAATTCCCAAGGAATTGTCAACACTTTGGTGACACCTAATGGATTCTTTTTGAAATTCCAAGGTGCTTCATTTCTTTGCCTCTTAAGTGAACTGTGCCTTTTAAAAACTGCATTTCTGTTCCCTTCTTGGTGGCACTTCCGACTTTGCAGAGAGCACCCGTCTTGTTGGAGGCAGGTGGTCTGTGTTGTGCACACACATTACTGAGACAATCCGATCTTCCTAAGCTTTTTAAGGAGAGTTGGGGGCGGGGAGTAGAACTAGCTATAAAATATGTATGGGGCACATCTTGTTTAATTTTGCATGTGACTTCTTTTTAGTGCATCAATGAGGTTTTAGTGACGTTGTCATCCAACACTTTACCTTTATTGTTCAGGGAATGCCTTTGTGATTTTTTATACTGGTTTTACTGTTCAGATTGTGGCTTGGGTTTGAGTATACTGCTATCAACCACCTGGTCTTTGAATTGCCCACCCAGTAAGCTTATATTTTGTGAAGCATTTGTTTTTCAGATTAAGACACTGTTAGAACCTACAAAAGTAGTAGCTGATGGTTATCTGTGAATTTTTCTTTCTTTCTTTCTTTTTTTTTTTTTTTACTTGAAGTAGATTGTCTTAAACAGGCATCCTCCTCTCTAGTATCCAGAACCTCGCTCGTTGTCGTGTGCACTACAAGTTGCAGTTTGGAAAACTTGCTGTATTGAAATTGTCAGTACATAGTTCTTGGAACACTGACATTCTCTCCCAAACACTGGTTCCTGCAGCAGCATTTTTCATGCATAAAAGAAGAAAAGGCCACTAGGGCCAGAGATTTTTAAAAATCACTGTACAAATTCTTATGTTAAATTAAACTAAGCTTTGCTGTAATACTGTTTTCTCTTCAATATGTGATGGTACCAGAATGTTGTTAAAAATGAAGGGGGTAGTATTGCAGGGGAGCATTTTAAATCACAGAAGTAAAAAAGTTATAATATTTATAATTTTGATGAGTTTATTTTAATAGGGAAGATTTTTCTTCCCTGCAGTTGTTTCTGGAATGGCAAATTGTTTCCATTATTAAAAGTCGAAGTTGTTAGCTGGTGTCTGTGTGTTTTTATTTGCGATAATAATATGCCCGGTAAAAGGAGGTCGCAGGAGCGGGACGAACTGCTTTTGCGGACCCAAGAGAACACGTGTGGGAACGCAGGGACTTAGTAGGTTTGAGTGGGGCACATTTGTTCTCTCAAGTGTTGCTTTTCCTTTGTCTTACTCTCTCGGGAAGGAAACCCTCGCTGAGTGTCTACCTGTACAACACATTCCTAAAACAGTTGTTCTGATTGTGGAATATACATACGTTCAAAAGTGTATAAAGCATGTGAACAAAGAATTAATACAAAGTGGATGCCCTGTGGCCCCTTCCAAAAACAGGAGGGTCCCATTAGTTCCTTAGAAATCCTCTCCCGGGGTGCCTGGGTGGCTCAGTGGGTTAAGCCGCTGCCTTCCGCTCAGGTCATGATCTCAGGGTCCTGGGATCGGGTCCCGCATCAGGCTCTCTGCTCGGCGGGGAGCCTGCTTCCCTCTCTCTCTCTGCCTGCCTCTCCATCTACTTGTGATTTCTGTCAAATAAATAAATAAAATCTTTAAAAAAAAAAAAAAAACCAAAAAAAAAAAAGAAATCCTCTCCCTCCACCTTCCCTACCTGCCTTTAGTTCTCTTGTCCTTGAAACAGACCACTTTCAACGTTTAAAGTGTGTATTTTTTGGTCAGCATGCCTGTCCCACACAGGATGGTGGGATGGGGAGTATTTGGGGGAGTCCGTATCTGTGAGTGGGTAAAGGCTCTGTGTGCTCCTCTCCTGTGCCTGCTCTAGGCAAGCATTTTTACTGCTGCACTGCCCCCTAGAGGTGGTGGTGAAATCAGACTAGTGCTGCACCTGTTGGTGAAGGGAAACATTTCCAGAAAAGCACCATAGTTGTTTGAGAAGTGAAAATATTATGATAGAAAATGATGGCTTTGTATAGATCTCTCTGATGAAATATCGAGAGGAATCTGGTTTGTTAGTTCAGCCTGGGTTACTACCCAAGGTGCACGGGGAGTTTTTTTGTTTGAATTTTTATCCCTTAAAGGGAGTTAGTTTCCTGCCCTAAGCTTTTTGTCAGAATTTATCACCAAATGATAACCTGTTTAGATTTTCTTATTTTGCAGAATCCTCAAGAATAGTATCTTGCATTTTGTTTTAGAAAGAATGGGGAGGGTGCCTCAGTAGGTTAAGCATCTGCCTTGGGTTCAGGTCATGATGTCAGGGTCCTGGGATCGAGTCCTGTGTCGGGCTCCGTGCTCAGCAGGGAGTCTGCTTCTCCCTCCTCTTCTGCCACTCGCGCTGCATGTGTGCTCTCTCTCACCCTTTCTCTCAAATAAGTAAATCTTTAAAAAAAAAGGGGGGGGGACGCCTGGGTGGCTCAGTTGGTTAAGCAGCTGCCTTCGGCTCAGGTCATGATCCCAGCGTCCTAGGATCAAGTCCCACATCGGGCTCCTTGCTTGGCAGGGAGCCTGCTTCTCCCTCTGCCTCTGCCTGCCATTCTGTCTGCCTGTGCTCACTCTCTCCCCCTCTCTCTCTGATAAATAAATAAAATCCTTAAAAAAAAAAAAAAAAAAAAAAGGTTGGGGGGATGTCTCTGTACTGGCAAATTCACATGAAGTGTTCACAGTGTGCCAGGCTGTATTCTCCAAACCTCAGTACATATTAACGCTTTTTCTCTACTGTGAGGTAGGTATTGTCAACATCCACATCTCACAGATGAGGTGGCGCACTGAGGTCCAGCAGCTTGCCCACCGCCTCGCTGAGAGAGCGGCCGAGCCAGGTCCTGGCCCCGAGCAGCCCTGCCGCTTCGCTCCCCCGGAAGCTCCGTCCAGTTTTCCAATGCACCTGCCAGCAGGAAGCCCGGGATGTTGCCAGTCCCGCGCTGAGCGGTTTGTCAGAAAGCAAGCCTCTGGGTGCGGTGGGGGTTTGTGGGACGTGGAAGGGCAGCCTCGATGTCTGAGTGCTCTGTCATCCTTGTGTGGTGTTCATTCAGCGTCCCACTGAGGTGGTTGTGGGTTAACACTAAGCGTCTCCCGGTGTTTTCATTCCGCAGGTTCTGTTGTGCGGGAGGCTCCTGGGGCAGCTAGCCCGGCCAGTGTTCCCACTGCGGTTAGTACCATCATTCCCGGCACCACCCAAAGAGCCTCCTCGGGGACTGCGGAGTTCCCCATTCGCAAAGGCTAGAGCTTTCCTCCCCCACCAAGGATGGACCTCTGCAGAGGAACACGGGAAACCAAGCATGGAGTCTTGAAAGTCCTCCCTTGTCGGTGTGCACACCCGCACAGTTGACCAGGTGCGCAGAAGAGCAGCTTTGTACAAGAACTCCGGGAGGGAAGGGGGAGGGAACGGGAGTGGGCAGCTGTAAATAACTTTCCAGGGCGATGTCATCTGCATGGTTGTGTTTTGGGTTTTTTGTGGGGGTTTTTTGGTTGGCCCTTTTTGGTTTCATTCTGTTTTTCTGGCAGAACTTTCCCTCTAATCCTGCAAGGTGAGAATGGCAGGAAGAGGACAGACCCTTTTGATCTTAAATGATCGTTTCCAGAGACAGCTGTGACTCACGCTTGGCTGAGGCAGGACTTGGCAGCAGCTGAGCTGCCAAAGCGCCCCTCTGCTTCCCCTGTTGGAAATGGGAATACTGACATTCTTACATGTTGACACACAAACAGCAGAACACCCAGGGCTCTTGGTATCCTTCCAAGGAAGCTGGGGGTTTTGGCTTTGTTTTTGGAAGGGAGTTACTTTAAGTGGAATAGTTACTTTCAGCCTTTCTAAATGAGCCTCACCTTTAAGGCAGCTGGCTCTTCAGTGGCACAGATCGGGGGTGCTGGCAGCCTCCCCTTGTTTTTGCCACCCTTTGTTGGCAAGAGGGATTAAGGAGATCCTGCTCAGTTCCTTTCTCTGAAGTGGGGTGCTAGGGGCTTTGCTTGTGAGGGCTTTCCGAGAAGGCGGGGCTCCGAGAGGGCAGGGCTTGGGGGGACAGAAGGACAGAGAGAGAGTCTCAAGCAGATTCCTGAGTGCAGAGCGTGACCAGGGCTGTGACGCAAGGCTCAGTCTTACATGGGCCTGGGACAGTGACCTGAGCTGAAATCAAGGATTGGAAGCTTAACCGAATGAGCCATCCAGGCATCCCGAGGGCTTTCAGATTGTCAAGTGCGATAGGATTTGTTTAAATTACAGGAATTCTGGAGCAGCACACTAGAATCCTTGAATTGTTACTCTTGCGGGTAGGAAAGCAACCGCTTCAACTCCAGTGTTTTATACTGAGCTATAAATGGGGTCTTGAGATTCTTTTCAGTTTCAAATGACTTTTCCTTGCATATGTAATCTCTCAAGGAGCATGTTGACTCAGTGACTTTTAGGTAGTCAGGCATACATCATGCCTTCTCAAGAAAAGACCCTTGTCAGAGAATACATGGGCAGCCACGGTAACTGGGGACTTAAGGCAAGTCCGAGTTCCATTGCCTTTCTTCTCGATAAACTTTCTAATTGGCAGTTTACGTGCGTTGGGGAGGGGGGTGTGTCTCAAGGAAGACAACCAGTGAGGGTGTAGGGGTGTGGGAGAGGCCAGGAACAAAGTTTCTGTTCCCTGTGTCACCCTGTGTCCACCGCCCCAGCTTGCTTTGTACAGTTTTGTTCTTTTGTACCTAAGGAAAGGGAGCAGAGGCACAGTGGGTCTCACAGAAAGTTACTTGTTAGGAAGCTGGTGCTTGGGAGGGGGCGGTTTAGAATCTGTTGGAAGAGCTTTCAAGGCAGAATGACGTTTCCATGCGATTCATGGACTGCACCAGACCTATCAGAGGTGCTCGTTTCATTTTTTTATTATTTTTATTTTTTACAAGATTTTACTTACTTATTTATTTATTTTAATTTTTTTTTAAAGATTTTATTTATTTATTTGACAGAGAGAGATCACAAGTAGGCACAGAGGCAGGCAGAGAGAGAGGAGGAACCAGGCTCCCTGCTGAGCAGAGAGCCTGATGCGGGACTTGATCCCAGGACCCTGAGATCATGACCTGAGCGGAAGGCAGCGGCTTAACCCACTGAGCCACCCAGGCGCCCCCTTAATTTTATTTTTATTTTTATTTTTTATTTTTTATTTTTTAAAGATTATTTATTTATTTGACAGAGAGATCACGTGTAGGCAGAGAGGCAGGCAGAGAGAGAGAGGAGGAAGCAGGCTCCCTGCTGAGCAGAGAACCCGATGTGGGACTCGATCCCAGGACTCTGGGATCACGACCCGAGCCGAAGGCAGCAGCCTAAACCACTGAGCCACCCAGGCACCCCTTAATTTTATTTTTAAAATTTTTGTTTTTTAGTTTAAATTCAATTAATTAGCATATACTATATTATTAGTTTCAGAGGTAGAGGTCAGTGATTCATCAGTCTTATATAATACCCAGTGTCATTACATCACATGCCCTCCTAGATTCCCATCCCCCCACCTCCCTCCCCTCCAGCAACCCTCAGTTTGTTTCCTATAGTTAAGAGTCTCTTATGGTTTGTCTCCCTCTCTGATTTCATTTTGTTTTATTTTTTCCCTCCCTTCCCCCATGATTCTCTGTTTTGTTTCTTAAATTCCACATACGAGTGAGATCTTATAGTTGTCTCTGACTGACTGATTTCACTTAGCATAATACCTTATAGTTCATCCACATCATGGCAAATGGCAAGATTTCTTTCTTTCTTTTTTGATGGATGAGTAGTATTTCATTGTATATTTAGACCACATCCTCTTTATCCATTCATCTTTAATGGACATCTGGGCTCTTTCCGCAGTTGGCTACTGTGGACTTTGCTGCTGTAAACATTGGGGAGTGCGTGCCCCTTTGGATCACTACATTTGTGTCTTTGGGGTAAATCTTCAGTAGCGCAACTGCTGGGTCCTAGGGTAGCTCTTCTTCAGCTTTTTGAGGAAACTCCACACTGTTTTCCGGAATGGCTGCACCTGCTTGCATTCCCAACGACTGCAGGAGGGCTCCCCTTCTCCGATCCCCAGAGGTGGCAATTTCAAAAAGACAGATTTTTCTGCATCCCACCCCAAAGCTGAATCTGTATGTCTAGGACGGGGTTTGGCGAATCTGCCATTTTACCCAGCAACCCATACGGGTTCAAGTATTAACTGTAGATCCTCAGAGGACATCCGTGGGCACAGGCATCCCTCTTAATGCTTTTAAAAATGCGCCATTTTTTACTGTAATTGACACAGTGTTACCGAGTTTCAGGTGCACAACATAGTGATTCAACATCTTTGTACAGCGGCTGTGCTCACCACAAGCGAGGCTACCCTGTCACCACAGAACGCTACTAGAATGCCAGTAACGATATTCCTACGCTGTCTCTGTTCTCGCCGGATGTATTCATTGCACAGTTGGAAACCCACGTCTCCCACTCCCCTTCACCCATTTTGCCCAACCCCCCATCTTCCTCCCCTTTGGAAACCAGCTGCTCTATTTATGGATCGGTTTCTGCTTTTTTGCTCATTTTGTTTTTTAGATCCCACCCATATCTGAAACCACAAGGTATCTGCTTAAACAAGGTCATTTTAAACGAAGTAATGGCAAGTCTGCAGAGGGGCTCCCTGACCTGCAGCCCTTAGCCCTGGAAAGGACTTTTACATAAAGTAGCACCCTGTGCCTCTGACCACAGCTGCTTGGATCTTCGACGGCTGTTGATCAGTTAGACTCTCTCAAGGTTTTAAAATCAGCACAGGAAGTCAGCAGTATCATAGTGTGACATAGTCACATACAGTGTCCTAGTCAGCAGTGGGCACTCCCAGACCTCGAGGGCCTTGTGTCAGTGGGGAGAGAGTGCGCAGAGAAAGCAGGAGAACGGAGCCAAGGGGAGCAGGGGAGGGGCTCTGTGGCCTCCGTGGGGGGGAGAGTGCGTTCAGAACCTACCCACTACTTCAGCTGTCACATGCTCACGGTCCCCTCTTCCCCTCAGTGGAGAGTCCTCTGTCTGTGCGCCCGTTGCGCTAACGTGCTCATTTCCACAGTGGGATCAAGGATGGAAAAAGGGAAATTTATAGCACGAAGTTCCTGTTAGGAAAGATGAAGGGCGTCAGATCTCTGCTTTTCTTCTTCTAGTTCTTAGGGTGGAAGCTCTCCCAAGGTAAGCGGGAGAAAGGAAGTACTGAAGAGCGGTAATAAACGAAATGGAAAACAGAAACCCAAGGCCACCAAAAGCTGGTTCTCCGAGAAGCTGAGCAGAACCAATAATCCTCTGACGGGGCTGCTGGGAAAGAAAGTGAAGGTGCAGGCTGGGAACATCAGGAGTAAGAGAGGTTGACGTTGCCGCGGATTGTAGATATTCTCGGGAGGTTCCTATTTTAGGTCCCAAACTGCTGTTACTGTGTGCCCCCAAAAAAGTGAGCTCCGCACGTACCTGACTCTGCCTAGCTGTGGAGTTGCATGCCAAGGGCTGACGCTGCTACTGCTTCCAGCATCTCGGTTCCCAGCAGCGATCTGTGCGTACATTTCGTGAGTATGAGCAGTGGTATTCTAACACTACTTAAATTTACCTTCATATTACTGGAAGGACAGTAGAGTTGAGGCTTATGAAAATGAGAACTAAGGTTCCCTCCCTCCCTCTCTGCTCCCACCACCATCCCTTTCTCTACTTCTCTTGCCCTTTTTTTCTTCCTCCCTCACTCCCTCCCTTTTTCCCTTTCCCAGTCAACAGCTTGGAATTAATTTTAATTACATATAAAAAGTGAGTCAATCTGGGGCACCTGCCAGGCTCTAGAACATGTGACTCTTGATCTTGGGGTTGTGAGTTCAAGCCCCACGTTGGGTGTAGAGCTTACTTAAAAAATAAAACAAGTTCTAAAAAGAAAAAGTGAGTCAGTATGATTTACCATTGGGTTCTATGATGTCTATATATATATATATTTTTTTTAATAGATTTTATTTATTTGACAGAGAGGGAACACAAGTAGGGAGAGTGGGAGAGGGAGGAGCAGCCTTACCGCTGAGGAGGGAGCCTGATGCAAGGGTCGATCCCAGGCCCCTGGGATCATGACCTGAGCTGAAGGCAGAGGCCCAACTGAGCCACCCAAGCACCCCGATATCTGTATTCTTATAGCCACCTGTTTAACCTTTCACTTTATATTGGTTCTGTTCTTGGCAGAGAAAGAGACTTGAGTAGAACACGAAGCATTTTAATTTCTTTCATTCAGTGTGTATCTATAAATCGCCCTGAAGATGGTAGGTATTGGGTGGATTCTGGTGGGAAAGAGCCTCCTGGCCCTTCACTTCGTGGAAGCCAGTCCACGTGCAGTACGAACTGGTATGTGTTGGGAAAGTACAGAGTGGTATGAGCATTTACAGGGTTGGAGAAGCTTCCTTCTAGAGGTGATGTAGAGCCCCGAGCTTAAGGATCGGTAGGGGTTGCCTCGCAGATTCCCTAACTCACGTGAACGTTCTCTACACAGTGGGGACTGGTTTCTGAAGTCCTTTTGGCAGCATGTCCTATCAATGTCCCTCTTGCTGATTTTCCTCCGTGATGAGAAAAGGACTTGAGGGCTAAAACACGGTCTCTGAGTTAAGAGTCATCTTCAGCAAGGGCAGAGTTAAAACTAACAGTGGCCATTGCCCTGGAGCAAACCATTTCTCCCCCTGTAAAGTGGAGAGAGCCTTGGCTGTTTGCTTGCCTCCCAGGGCTGATGTGAGGACCAAATACCATGATGAATGTGAAGGTATTTTTGTCTCCTACAAAGCCCAATATTGTGTAAGGTTACTGGTATTGTTTTCCAGGTTCTTCTTTTTTTAAGATTTTTTTTTGAAAGATTTTATTTATTTATTGAGCCAGATGCGGGGCTCAATCCCAGGACCCTGGGATCATGACCTGAGCCAAAGGCAGAGGCTTCAAACCACTGAGCCACCCAGGTGCCCCTTTTTAAAAGATTTTATTTATTTATTTGACAGATCACAAGTAGGCAGAGGGGGAGGAGGAAGCAGGCCCCCTGCTGAGCAGAGAACCCAATTTGGGGCTCTATCACAGGACAGAGATCATGACCTGAGCCGAAGGCAGAGGCTTTAACCCACTGAGCCACCCAGGTACCCCTGTTTTCCAGGTTCTTGTTCCGAACATGGAGTTAACTACTGGCTGCTTTACCACTGGGCTAAGATGCTCACCTATCCTGTTGACACTAAAATTCATCTAGAAGCATCACCTAGGACGCAGTTTCCAAAAGGGACATTTTCCGAAGCAAAAACATTTTTTATTTGTTCTTCAAACTCTGGCTTAGGAAGGGCAACAGTTAAAGCAAATCTGAGAACACTCAAGATTCCAGGGCGATTGGCAGGACCCAAGTAATCAGCACTAGTGTCATCCCTTGCACTGCCTGTAAATAGGTACCAGAGTGTGGCCTGTCTTCTGACAAGTCACAGCCACTGTGCTCAGAGCTACTGGGACTGGGGATCCCTGTGCTGTCCGCCCTGGTGAGGCAAGAGTGATACTGAGAGACCCAGACCAGAGGGCCACCCGTAGGAGCAGCCCAGGGACTTCCCCCTTGTTTCTAGTTGGTGTGGTCATGCATGTGAGAGGCCCCCCCCCGCCCCCCCCCCCCCCGCCCGACAGGACTCTCCCTGGGGACCGGGCTTAACATCTGCAGTGCTCAGCATTTCATACTCCATCTGGAATCAGCTGGTTGGGCAGCTTTCGAGACAGGCCCGGGCTCCTCTGCAGGCTGACTGTGAACCCCGGCAGTTGCTAGGGCCTCCCACGGCACCCCACAGGGCCGGATGACCTGCGCTGTGCTGAGGACCAGACTTGGTACCCCAGGATTCATTTTCCATGGGAAGCCATGTATACAGAGGAGCCATTTCTCAGACTTAAGCAGGACAGACTGCACTGCGTTTCTGAGCTACTTGGCTATCCCTGGGATGAGGCAAAGAAGTGGTGAGGGTGATCGTGTTTTGGACAACGGGGGGCCTGGCTTCCCAAATCAAGTCCAAGTGTCCACGTGCTGTAGCCGCTGAAAGAGCTGGTCGCCCCCCACGCAGCACTCTCTCCCCTGTGCGGCTTCTGGGAGGTATAGAGACGTGCTGGAGAGAACGTGGATTTGTGACCAGAGCCTGCCAGCCCAGAGTCCGTGAAAGTATTTTCCAACATGTGATGAGAACATAACATCTAAGCAACCATTTCAAAGAAGCTTCTACTTGGTTTTGGAATCGTGGCTGGGAGCCTGTTTATTTATATTCTTTGTGCATATAATACATGTAAAACTCTTTCCCACCTTGGAGGTAAGGTGAGCCTCTGCGACTAGACAGCTTTGTCCTGTCTTGGGTACCTACAATTGAATAAGTTTTGGCAAAAGGCTTGCCTGTTTCCTTCTTGGTAAACAAGTTTTGTCATCCTATCAGTCCTGTATTGCTGCATATTACTTCCAAATCAGCTTAAACACAGATTCTGTTGCATGGTTTCTGTGGGTTTGGAAATGGGAAAGCAGCTTAGCTGGATGGTTCTGGCTTGGATGGCTCTTTGGGAGATGGAGGTTTGGGGGCGGCAGCCCTGGTTAGCACCCTAAGCCTTGACCGGGCTGGGCTGGAGGATCTGCTTCTGAGAGGGCTTGCTCTCCTGGCTGGCTGGCAAGGTGGGGCTGGTCATTTGCAGGAAGGCTCAGATCCTCAGCCAGACCCAACCATAGGACTGCTGGCTTGTCTTCGTAACATGGCAGCAGGTTTCCTCCGGAGTCATCCATTGGAAGAGAGAAGCGATCAGGTCTTCCATGATCTAGCTTCGGAAGTCACACGGATCCCAGTATCTTGGCTGCTGGGTTACCACAGCTGTTCTGGAAATACATGAGATCTGAAGAGAGGAGCTGTTTTTGGCTTCTTTTCCAACAGCCATGCTCTGGAGTGGGATAAGAAACCACTGCATGGTAGGGACACCCCCCCTTCTTAGTCTGAAACTAGTTTCCCTGTGAATCCAGGTACTAGGGACTAGTCCTCCCACCCCCTCCCTTTAAATGCAGTCCGTTAGTAGTTGCTTTATATATTTAAGATGCTCCTATGTTGGGTGCATAGATACTACAGGAATGTTCAGAAACATATCCTCTTGTTGGATTGACCCCTTTACCATTATGTAATTTCCTGCTTTTTCTTGTTCGTTTGTTTAGATTTATTTATTTGACAGAGATCATAAGTAGGTAGAGAGGCAGGCAGAGAGAGGGGGAAGCAGGCTCCCTGCTAAGCAGAGAGCCCGATGTGGGGTTTGATTCCAGGACCCCGGGATCATGACCCGAGCTGAAGGCAGAGGCTTTAACCCACTGAGCCACCCAGGCACCCCTGGCCTGTTTTATATATTAGCCTTCGTTTTAAAGTCCGATTTGTCTCTATATAGCTGCTGCCTTGATTTCTTCCTTTCCATGGAATATCGCAATTTTTTATCCACTTCAGCTGTGTGTATCCTTACAGCTGAAGTGAGTCCCTTGTCGGCAGCATGTGCATGGGTCTTGTGTTTTTTGTGATTGGAGAATTTAGGTCTTTTACTTTTTTAAAAGTGGGTTCCACGTTGGATGTGGGGGTTCAACATTGGGCTCAACTCATGACCCTGTGATCAAGACCTGAGCTGAGATCAAGAGTTGGACGCTCAACCGAGTGAGCCACCCAGGTGTCCCAGGTTGTTTACATTGAAGCATTGATACATATGTACTTAACTGCCATTTTGACATTTTTTTAAATTTACTATTTTCACTGCCATTTGTTAATTATTTTCTGGCTATTTTATAGCTCCCGTTTCTTGGTTTCCTTTGTTGTTTGGGGACTTTTCTGTATCTTCTACTGGCTTTTGTATGGTGGTTACTATGAGGCTTAGAGATAACTTCTGTTTCTACCAGTCTAAATGGATAATTTAAGTTTGAACATTTTTACTATCCCCCCCCTTAATGTTCTTTAATGTCACATTTTACAACTTTTATCTTGTGTAGCCCTTAATTATTCTACTTCTGTCTTTTGATCTTATACTACCTTTGAGATTAATCCATGACCTTTAGTATAAACGTCTTTACTGGTTAGATTTATATTTTCAAATATCTTGTGGCTAATTAGCACCCTTTTTGGCTTAAAAAGGTCCCTTTCACGTTTTTGTAAGGGCAGTTTAGTGGTGATGAACTCCTTTAGCTTTTGCTTGTCTGGGAAACTCTTTCTCCTTCAAATCTGAGTAACTTTGCTAGATAAGAGTATTCTTGTTTGGAAGCTTTTTTCTTTTCAATCTATATACTGTCCTAGATGTCGGAAACAGAGTAATTCCATTTCCTAACTAAGCTCACTGCCTGGTAGTGTAGGCGTGTGTATGGATAATGGAGGAGGGAAAAATCCTTCTTAGATCAGAGACAAACAGAGTTTAACAGAAAGGTGGGCTTTGTGAGCTTGGATAAATTCAGCTGAAGGAAAAAAATATTCTGCAGAAGTCTTCTATCACAATAAATACTAATTATAAGTATTCTCTGAATCTCTCCATCCTATCAGCATCAGTCAGACCTGCAGATTGATAATATATTTAAGATTGTTGTATATTTAAGGGGCGCCTGGGTGGCTCAGTGGGTTAAGCCGCTGCCTTCGGCTCAGGTCATGATCTCAGGGTCCTGGGATCGAGTCCCACATCGGGCTCTCTGCTCGGCGGGGAGCCTGCTTCCCTCCCTCTCTCTCTCTCTCTCTGCCTGCCTCTCCATCTACTTGTGATTTCTCTCTGTCAAATAAATAAATAAAATCTTTAAAAAAAAAAAAAAAAAAAAAAAAAAAAAAAAAAAAAGATTGTTGTATATTTAAGATTTTAGATTGTTGTAGGGCAGGGGCTGACAGAGAGGGAATGTATCTCATGCAGACTCCCTGTGTAGTGTGGAGCTTGATGCAGGGCTCGATCTCACGACCCTTAGACCGTGACCTGAGCTGAAATCCAAAGTCGGATGCTTAGCTGACTTGAGCCACCCAGGCTCCCTAGGTTAAGTGAGTATTTACGGATCTCAGTTCTGCTGGGTACAAGGTGGTCATGGACGTTTCCTCTGAAAAACCCAGTATTAGAATAGTTTACTATCTCCTCTGTGACAGTCCAGGAGCAAGCTCCCATGTCCCACATCTAAATTTTGTCTTTTGTGGGAATTCCTAGGCCATCCATGGAGGTCTCAGCACAGGGCTTCCAGCCTGGGGACTTGGAGTTCTCTGGTTGTCTGCTCTTCCCACAACACACTTAAGGGTAAGCACACGACCAGCCTTTCAAGCCCCTTGCTAGTACAGGAAGATGAAACAAAGACCAAGTTTTATAGGGGATTTGGTTCGACAGGGCAGTGTACAGTCTCAGTGAGAATAGGTGGGATAAGGCAGAAAAATGGACGGAGCACCGGGTTACTCAGTGGGTAGACAGCATCCAACTCCGGATCTTGGAGTTGTGCGTTCGAGTCTCACGTTGGGTGGAGAGATTACTTAAATGAAAAATCTTAAAAAAGATCGATCTGGTAGAGTCTATACTTGGCCTTACTTTGTCTATACAAAGAAATGTTCTTTTTTGTTGGATTCACCTTGTGATACTCTCAAGTTACTTTTTTGGGATTTACCTAAGCTTTGGGGAAATATATAGAAATACACTTCTGTTTGGACACTTTTTAAAAAGATTTTAAGTAATCTCTCTACCCAATGTGGGGCTTGAACACATGACCCCAAGATCAAGAGCCACATGCTCTACCCACTGAATCAGCCAGGTGCCCCTCAATTAGTTAATTAATTAATTAAAAGATTTATTTATTTGATAGATCACAAGTAGGCAGAGAGGCAGGCAAAGACAGTGAGAGGAGGAAGCAGGCTCCCTGCTGAGCAGAGAGCCTGATGCCGGGCTTGATCCCGTGAGCCTGGGGTCATGACCTGAGCTGAAGGCAGAGGCTTTAACCCACCTAGCCAAGCCACCCAGGCACCGCTAATTTTTAAAGATTGTTTATTTGACACACAGAGATCACAAGTAGGCAGAGAGGCAGGCAGAGAGAGGGGGAAGCAGGCTCCCTGCTGAACAGAGAACGCGATGCGGGGCTTGATCCCAGGACCCTGAGCTGAAGGCGGAGGCTGAACCCACTGAGCCACCCAGGCACCCCTCAAATTGACAGTGATCTGGTTGTCCTCAAACATCTTGTTTTTCTACTTGGTTTTCACAATTTGTAAGATATGAGGCAACCTCTCAGGTCAGGGTTTGGCAAATCCTGGCCTGTTTGGTAAGTAAAATTTACCAAACATAACTATTCATACTAAATACTGTGTTCCAACAGCAGAGGTAAGTAATTGTGACAGAGACATCCCTTGAAGAACAAGTCTGTTAGTCCCCATCTAAAGTCCTTTGTTGAGGGCACTACATCACATGAATGGACATCAAGGGAAAGCACCTTGGAAGTTAAGCTTACTTGTACCTAATTTAAAGTCTGCCAGGAGGGGCGCCTGGGTGGCTCAGTGGGTTAAGCCGCTGCCTTCGGCTCAGGTCATGATCTCAGGGTCCTGGGATCGAGTCCCGCATCGGGCTCTCTGCTCAGCAGGGAGCCTGCTTCCTCCTCTCTCTCTCTGCCTACTTGTAATCTCTCTCTGTCAAATAAATAAATAAAATCTTTAAAAAAAAAAAAAAAAAAAAAAAAAAAAGTCTGCCAGGATAAGACTTTTCCTGCAAAGTGGTAAATGCATAAAGATTTATCATTTTTCTCCATGGTACTCATTCAAGGCTATCGGTCAGCAAGAGAGCACCTACAGAAGAGCTTTCCAGGTAGAGACTACAGCAGCCAAGGAATAAAGGCCTGTTCTCCAGTCTTAGGTGAGTGACAAAAAGATTAACCGGCATCTTGTCAGAATGACTACTTGTGGACTAAAACAAAGGACACATTCCCACTAGAACAGAAATAAATTTTAATTTGTTGAAAAGTGCAGCAGTGAACAGGATCTTTTGAAGGGCACTTTCTAAGTCAGGTGACTGAGATGACACAAAGCCAGGGCAGAGTAACTTTTAGGAACAGATGACACAAACACAGGAATTCACAGAGGTCATGGGACCTAAGTGGTCAAAGTAAAGAACCCAAATACTCCACCTAATTCATTGGTGGATCAATGGTGGAAATATCCTTTGCTTTACCTTAATAAGGACCCTGGAACAGTCTGTCTTTTGTTAAAGCACTAATCCTTAGACACCAAAAATAAATTTTAAAGAATATTTCTCACACGTCAAGGTATAACTTCATGGCTATGGTCAGTATTTTGTACAAACCTTTAGTACTGTGAATTAAAACATATTTTACAACAGTATTGTTGGTCAAATTCAAAGATGCTCAAAAGGGGTTCTCCACTGGATATTTGAGGGTAGCTTTTAATAGGAAATCTTATAAGGCAAAAATCTCTGTTCATTCCTGTGGCCTTGGGTCACTCCTAATGGTTATACAATTTTCTCCTCTGAAGGGCACCAACCAGTCCAGACCTGGCCTTCGTAAAAGAGAAAATAATCAAAATCCAAATTCATACAGTTAGGAGAGAAAGAAGCCAAGCCTCTTGCAATGTGTTCCTTGTACATACATTCTGTAAAGTTCAGTGCATTTTGTAGTCTGCTAGGCTATGAACTTGAGAGATGATTTTAGTACAGATCCAGAATGAAGCCAGTCTAAGAAAAAGTCAGATTATAGGCCATTCCCAAGTTAGTAGGAAATGTCCCAAATACAGGAGGCAGGAGCTACCAGAGCGGGCATCCCGTCCCCACCCGGACATGGGCCGCTGAGTGTTCGGAGCAGTGTGGCAAGGTTCCTGTGGGCAGCGGACTTGGGTCACTCTTAGGACTTTACCTGTTCTCAGGAACCAGCATCCGAAAACTGAATAATAGGACATCACAATATAAGACCTGGTAAGAGTTGGTTTCTTTTTATTCGGGAATAACTATGGTCAACTTTGAGTAAGGTAGAAGTTGACTGATTAATGTTAAGAATCAAAGTGTAGAATAAAGCTGATACCCATATGTAACATTGTAGTTTGCTTTTAATCACAAAATATTTAGAATATCTTCCCCTAAAACATTCACAGCAGAGGTGTTCATTTTACTTGCCAGTTTCACCTCTGAATACCACCACAGTTACTGGGATTGCATGAGGTAAAGGAACAACCCAAAGGCTATTAACCCAACATGGCTCCAGATCTGGAGTTCTGATAGAGATGTTGCTTACAGCCATGTCTTACAAAGTGCTTAAAGCTCGACCTAAGACCTTAAATAAAGCTAAAATCACTATTGCCTGAGTTGAACAGGTTATAAACCACAGCTCTCTTCCTCCTCCCCCTGCTGTTCCAACCACAGATTAGCTTTCTTGGGAAGAAACCAGATTGGTCTTGGAGCCCGGAAACCTACTAATGTAGGTGTTATGTGCAGTCAGGAAACCTCCCCAAGGTCTGGCTTTGACAGGGAACAGTGAATGAGGCCAAATTACGGGAGACTCCAAACCCTCAGGCAAACTTCTGTACAAGGGAAGAGAGTAGGGTGAAGCAAGCTGGAACTCCGCGTCACCTGTGCTGGAGGAACAGAATGTCCACAAAATGCGGAGGCAAAACCAAACCCAGGCTCCTGCCACACAGGCACCTACGCCGTCCCAGCTGCAGCCCTTCCACCCGTCAAGCTGTGAGCCGGGCCGCAGAGGCCCTCAAAGTGCAACCTTCACCAGCCCTTAGACGTTCTTCCTCTCTGCTGAGATCCCTAAGCTACTTTGTTGTTCAGATCTCAGAGGGGTAATAATCAAGAGAAGAGACGTTCCCTCTTGTGGTTAGCATGTGGTGAGCAGCCTGGAAGGAGATGGAAGGAAATGGCTGTCCCCTTTTAAGAACTACCTGGAATTAGCCTTTACCGAAAACTTAACTGTTCTCTTTCAGTGTAGCACCAGCCCAGAATGCAAAAGAAACGAAAACAAGAAAAAACCCAACAACAGAAAACAGTGCTTGGTTGACAGGTTTGGAATCTGTGACCTTATCACATTGTGATGTGGATATTATAAACAATGTACTTCCACTAATCTGACAACGGTGGTACTTCTTGCTCTGATGGTTATTCAAGGCGTGTGATGTTGGTATTTGTGAGAGTGAAGTGGTTGAGCTGTAAAATACACCCCCCCCCCAAAGTACCGCCGTTTATCTGAATGGACTTACAAATTCAGACTCTGATCACACAGGGAATCATCAGGAACTGGAACCCCAGGGAAGGGAGCATTGTGATTAGCTGAACGAGGCATCAGGGCCAGCCATCCCTGACGGAGGGGCAGAGTTCACAGTTTAACACATTGCACAAGATGGTCAGCTGACTGGGTTGCCTTTTCAGACGGGACCTAGAGCCAGTCCAGAAAGTCTTCCAGGCGCGGTCTTGCGGACTAGCTACAGATACCTACTACAATCACTTCTTCAGACAGAGGCGTGCAGGAACCCAGTGCAGAGGTTGCTACAGAGGAGGTTTTGAAAACCTTCGAGTCCTGACACTGCCCTGATTGTTGAACATGAGACGAGGGTCAAACCTGTATCTGGGGAGGGGAGAAAAAGGATGTCACGTTAACCCGAGTCAGCCACTGAGCACTTCAGTCAGAATGTTCAGTGGAAAGGACGGCAGGAAGGAAGATCAAAGGACCCATTAAATCACTAGAAAGGAATCCAGTGGCAAAGTCTGTAGTACAGAACAGAAGCGCTGGATAATTAAGAGCATTTCCAGCACAAGGAAGCAAGCACAGAACAATGTAGTGAAAAGCAAAGAGGAAAAAAACAAGGTTATTCTTGAGAGGCATTAGGAGGCGGCAAGATTTGAGGTAGGTACCCCCCCCTCTTTTTAGGGGCGTTTGGAGGCATCCTGAGGGTTGAAAGCAGCCTAATGGCAGTCTAGCCCTTGCTGGAACCCTAGCAGCTGCTTCAAAGCCCTTCCATTCACCGTTCAGATAGAACGACAGGTAACAGCACAGGTGTGCACCTCAGACTCCAGTAGTTTCCTACTGAGGAGTAGTTTTCCTACCAGTAGTTTCCTACTGATGAGTAGTTGGCTCATCATGAACTGAGCTAGGTCATTAACCTATGGCTACCACTAAAATAGTAAGGCAGTTCAATTCCTGTGAAATACCTACCATTCAGCGTTTACTCTTTTCCTTCGCTGGTAAAATTAAAGTAGATTAGCTGGAAAGACAATTTACATGTGTAGTCTAGACATAACACTGTATTTTACTTTTATCTGCAATTTTTTGGGATAAACTTAACCAGCATTACTTGAGAACAAGGGTGAGCCATACACTCTCTGTCCCAACGACTCAATGTTGTTGCTGTATGTAAATGAATGAATGCGGCTACTTTCAAAGGGTGGTGGCTGCACTGGGCCTATAGGATCTAGTCTGCTGACCTCCATTTTCAGAGGATTCCATAGGCCTAGGTGTGTGGTGGGAAAGAATAAGCTACTGCTAAGGAATTTAAAAGCAACCAGGTGGCTGAAATAGCTGAGGCTAACATGAGGAAAGCCGGCATCTACAGTCTCGGTTATAAGCTTCGTAGCAAGACAATTAAATTACAGTTTCAACAAACAAAGCTTGCCTGGGAGTCAGGAGGTCTTACTCTGTCAGCTCTAATGGTGACGCTTCAGCAAATTTAGCGGAGGGCTCAGCGTGGCTGCTTGGACGTTCTATCTCCAGTCCTAACACTTCAGGCCTGATGCTCAGCCTCCATTTGAGATTAATCAGAGGATGGATTTAAGTTCCAAGAGTCATCCAGAGACTGCTCTAGACATCTCATTATAGTTGATAAAACATTCTAAGCGAAGCAGCTGCTGGAAACCACAAAATCATCATGTGTCAACCAGAAGTCTTGTGTCTTGTACTTTAGAGAATGAATTTCCTACCTCAAGGAATGGGCCTGAGTGAGGCTCCATTTCACTCACCTGGAGAAAAGCTCCAAGCTGGGCAGTCAGAATGCTTGACTGATGACTGCGTTAACAGGGTTACCCATGTAAAAGTTTAATTAGCAATAATTGCGCCTCGGATAAATCTCACTGGCTACGATACTGCCACTGCGCAAAGCTACCCATATAAAAGAAGGCTCAAGTGATATAAAATTATGATAAAATTGTCTTTTTATATTGTTACCTAATTTTGTTTGCTGGCCTCCGTGTCTCTCTCTGGCTTTATATGCAGCATTTAGGAAAAGTGGGGTTTTTTGGGTTTTTTAAAGATTCTTTTTAGAGAACAGGAGCAGGGAGAAATGGAGGGGAGAGAATCTTAAGCAGATTCTTGTTAGCTGAGTTCAGAGCCTGATGCAGGGCTCAATTCCATGAGCCTGAGATCATGACCTAAGCTGAAATGAAGAGTTGGATGCTGAAGAGAGCCACCCAGGTGCCCCTACATTTCTTTAATAAACCATCTATAATCCATTTTCTCTGCTCATCACATGTATTACTAAGTTGTATATTATATTACAATATACAACATACAACATACTGTTGTATATTACAATATACAACTTAGTAATGTATGCTTATATATTACTGAAGACCGCTCACACAAAGCTAAATAATTGAGTTACTACTTAAGTTACTATTTTCCATCAGCTCAGGACATCAATCAGAATAACTAAATCCTTTTCTAGTGAAAATTCAACTTTAGAGTTCATGGTCTTCAAGCGTAAAATGTCAAGTTTCTTGCTGTAGGCAGTTCAGATTCATGGTGTGCTAAGACTAAGACCCAGTGTCACCGGAGAGAAGTTATTTCAGAGTACTGAGTGGGAGGATGAGGGCTGGCTTAGTAGGTGATCAAAATCTTTTCTCCCTCCATATACGATGTGGTCTTATGCATTTCAACATTTCAGAGTCTATACCTTCTAACTCATTTTGTGTGTTTAGCATATTAAATTTACTGGCAAGCATTTTAAGTTTCTCCAGTTGAGGTTTCTGAGAAGTGAAATGAAGGCTTATCCTCTTGGAAGTGCTAGGGAACAGGGCAGCACTCAGTCGGCTTACTTTAAAGAAACTCCACCTGTCACCAGTGTAATCAAGTTGGTACCATGACAAGGATCACACGAGGAAGGGGAGGGAGGAGAGTCCCATGTGGCAGCGAGCAGGGCTAGGCCTCCAGCTAAAGCAGCAACTGGCACCGGAGAGCAGAAGTTTGAAAGAGCTTATTTTCTCAGTACAGGAGGTGAATGCATGAAGATGTAGTATTCCTACTACAAAGGAGAATAATGAGAGAAACAGCTCAGAGCCAAAAGGTTCCCTCAGGCTGCCTCTGGATTCAAGAATGGCATGATTGCTATAGATAACTTGTCAAAGCCATCGAAGACAGTGGAAACTTACCCAGGGTCAAACACTCCTGGAGTGCGACAGTTTGGTCCAGAACAGGACTGTAACATCATTAGCCGGTAGTTCATTTTTCCTAAAAGCTCTGGGTCTATACTTTTAGCAATGTTTGTGATTTGGTCTGGATCTGCAGTCAGGTTATACACTTCTACAAATACCTACAAGAATGAAAAGATGGGGGAAGGTTAAGAGCAAGCGTTATAGTTGAAGTACTCCCCGTGTGCGTGATTTCTAAACGGGAAGGGACGAGGTGGACAGTGCAGTCCCCAGGAGAACACCATCTGGTCTTCATGTCCTCAGAGCGCCCGAGGGTAAACGCAAGACCACAGAGCATGTTCTTGGGTTAAGGGACTTCAGGTTCAAGGCCCACATGCTGGAAACAGGCCTCCAGGACACCCTGTGCTTTTCGGCAGAGACAGGAGGACAGATTTACTATCTTTCATAATAAAAGCAGAGAAGAGAATGCAGGACCCTCAAACAGCAAGGTCTCGGAAAGTAGACTCAGTGCTAATATTGTTACAGAAGTGAGATTTGACATTTGAAGGTTTATTTTTGTGTTAGAATTGTTAAGACTCAAATGAGAATAAATACGAAAGTACTCTAGCCTGTGTTGTACAGATGCTATACTTTCGTGCTTTAAAAAGCAGTTTTGGGGGCGCCTGGGTGGCTCAGTTGGTTAAGTGACTGCCGTCGGCTCAGGTCATGATCCTGGAGTCCTGGGATCGAGTCCCACATCGGACTCCCTGCTTAGCAGGGAATCTGCCTCTCCTGCTGATCTCTCTCCTCTCGTGCTTGCTCGCTCTCTCTCTCAAATAAATAAATAAAATCATTTAAAAAAATAAATAAAGGGACGCCTGGGTGGCTCAGTTGGTTAAGCAGCTGCCTTCGGCTCAGGTCATGATCCCAGCGTCCTGGGATCGAGTCCCACATCGGGCTCCTTGCTCAGCAGGGAGCCTGCTTCTCCCTCTGCCTCTGCCTGCCATTCTGTCTGCCTGTGCTCGCTCTCTCTCCCTCTCTCTCTCTCTGATAAATAAATAAAATCTTTTAAATAAATAAATAAATAAATACATACATACATACATAAATACATAAATAAATAAATAAATATAAAAAGCAGTTTTGGGGCGCCTGAGTGGCTCAGCTGGTTGAGCGACTGGCTCAGGTCCTGATCCTGGAGTTCCGGGATCGAGTTCCGCATCGGGCTACCTGCTTGGCAGGGGGTCTGCTTCTCCCTCTGACCTTCCTCCTTCTCATACTCTCTCTCTCTCAAATAAATAAATAAAATCTTTAAAAAACAAATAAAATAAAAGGCAGTTCTGGATGTCCAACACCAACTGGGAAAGGACACAATCCCATTATTTCTGACACTAGACAGATCTAATACCACTATTATCTCCTCTCCCCCCAGCTCTGTACTTTATTGTCCAAGGGACAGGCTAGGAAAATGACAGTTAAACATTACAGGGAAGGAGGAACAAGAACCGATTCTGAACGATGCTCTTCTGCCTGCTGTCCAAAGTGCTTCTGACCCACAAACGAGTGGTGAGCAAGTCCATTTCCAAGAAACACAGTGCGTGTCGGCTCCACAGGGCAAGATGTGGGATGCCAGCTGGGCACGTGCTGATGAACAGTGTGAAAGCACGAAGGACTGCAGGGCGGGAGGTCTCCGTCCATACTGGTCTCCGGGTGCTGAAAGCCACCTTCTCACAAGCATGGCGCCTCTGGTTTGGCTTTTGATTGCCCACTGCTCATCTATTTGAGCAGCTCTGGGCTAGGCTGTTGTGGGGACCAGAGTTTCTGAACAAGCTGGTTGTTAGCCTTCTGGCAAATGTCCCAACTCCTTTTACCTCCACAGAAGTTGAGGTGTCTTACTGTGGCCCCAAACTAGCAGGGAAGCAAACAGAGGAGGCATACAGCAATCTGAACAAGTGGACGGTGCCTTTAAATGTGTGAGTGGTGCTAGGGGTGCAGAAGAGCCCATTCAGAAAGGGCACAGTTAGAGAAATGCAATATGGCTTTGTGGAATTCTGTTTTTTGTTTTTGTTTTATAAAATTAGAGAGAGACACAAAACAAACTGAGGGTTGCTGGGGGGAGGAGTGTTGGGAGAACGGGGGTGGGGTTATGGACATTGTGGAGGGTATGTGCTATGGTGAGTGCTGTGAAGTGTGTAAACCTGGCGATTCATAGACCTGTACCCCTGGGGATAAAAATATGTTCATAAAAAATTTAAAAAAAAATTAAAAAAAGATTAGAGAGAGAGAGAGCAAGCACATGTGAGTTGGAGGAGGGCAGAGGAGGAGGGAGAGAAAGTTCCAAGCAGACTCTGTGCTGAGTGTGGGGCTCAGTCTCAGGACCCTGAGATCGCAACCTGGGCCAAACAAGAGTCAGACTCTTAACTGACCGAGCCTCCCAGGCGCCCCTCTATTTTCTGAACCGAAGGAAGCCTCAGTATAAGTACAGATAAGAAACCTATCTTCCTTAGGAAACGGCCTTGAATTGTTATTCTTCTGCTACCTCGACCAGCCAGCAGAGCATGGGCACTAGCACGCAAGGGGGTGGGGGAGACAGAGGGCCTTCTTACCTCCTGGTCATCGAACTCACAATACTGTAAATTCCACTGCGCCGACAGGGTCCTCACACAGGCGTAGGTGTTATTGTAAGCATCTTCACAGACACAGTCTGGGAAACATTGCTGTAGGGATATTCAGAAAGTTAGATCAGGAGAGTTCTATAGGAACAAATACCACCTGTCTACAGGGGCAACCAAGTTGGCTCAAGCCAGACCTACCACTGGATAGAAATTAGGGAACTTTCCACAGAGAAGGAAATCAAAGGTAGATGTGGGGCTTTGTTCTTTACTTGTGGCTCACTTGATTAAGGATGTTTGTGGTAGTTCTGCTTATAGACTCTTGCCACCACCGTGTGCTAATCTCATGACAAGAATGTGTTGCAGTGAGCAACTGGAAAGTGGATGGCATAGATGCTAAGGAGACGAAATGAATCTCCTAGGAGTCACGTCTAAGGTCTGTTAGGAACTGTCATCTTAACAGGTTGGAGAAAAAGGCTCAAGTGAGCTTTGTGGAATCAGCTGCAGGTAACTTAATGTTTTCATGTTGTCCTTACCGACTTCCTTGTACTTTGGTATTGGGCTTCTCTCTGGAGTTGACTTTCCTATTTTGCATCATCCAAAGTGAGGCCAACATTGCTCCCACCACCTTCATGACCAGCCTGACTGTCACCAAGCAAGACACTTATAATGGCAGTTACATATAACTGTGGTGACCCCGTATCTCTTCCAAGGGCTGCTGCTAACCTCCCCCATAAACAATGGTACCACCACTTGGGAAGGAGAGGAAAACAAGAAGGGGAATGAAAAAGAATATGGGTAGATACATGTGCTGGTTAGGAAAAAGGAAGAATTCAAGGTGCACATTCTGACAATAGGTCAGAAACATCATTTTCAGGATTACTAAATTTGTCTGGTCTACTAATTTCTAGTCAAGTGACAAAGTCAAGTGAAAGAGGACCAAGACTCAGATTTAGGGTTTTAATACTTGACACATCTAAGCCAATGCCTTGCTGTGCTACTGGTAAGAAAACTGTCTAAGCCAACTCAAGCTACTACTCACCGATACTCCAGGACTCAGCAAAGGACAGGTTGGGTCGGTGACATTACGGCCTTCTCCTTGATATTCCACCAAGACATCTGATCGCCAAGTCAGACTGCTGGCACCTTTCTGGAAGGAAGAGCAAAAGTGGTTTCTGTGAGGCGTATAGACTGTGATTAGGATCACAGAGTTCTATTATGCTAAAGGGGAGTGGCGGGTCAAAACGAATTGGACTATTCATTCAGTAGCTGCAGAGAATGGGAAAACCTGATGCAGATGAAGGCTTCTATCATGTTTGGTATTTCAGAGCACTGACAGATGACAGAAAATGCTTCGAGCATTAATACCTCTGTGAAGCAGGATGGGAATGGAAACTATAGACTCTTAAGAATTCTTCTAGGGACACCTGGCTGGGGCAGTTGGCCAAATGTCCAACTCAGGTCTGATAGTGGGGTCATGGGATCAAGCCCTGTATTGGTTCGAGTTCAGTGTGGAGTCCACTTGGGTTCCTCTCCGTTGCTCTACCCGCCCCCCAACATGTGTTCCCTGTAAAATAAATAAAACATTAAAAAAATTCTTCTAAAAATTTCTTCTAAAAAATTCTTCTAAACCTTTCTGATGAAGAAATTTATAGCCAAATGCACACAAGGCTAAAAATTAAATATTAAAAACGGCTAGTGTGCTAAGGACTATAACGGGTTCTAAGTTCTTGGTTGGAATGAAGATACCATACATACTGGAACTCACTTATTCTTCACTGCGCATTAGTGGAGTGAAAGCAAAGAAGCAACAGCATATGAAACGGGAGGGTCTAAGACAGGAACACAAGTGGTGAAAGGAATAAGGCTAAAGTAGTGAAAGGAAGTTCTGGATCAAAATGACAGTATGAGCAGTTTCCCGAAATCCAGCTTTTAGACAAGGAATGGAGAGGAAGGGTGGTCATTAGAATAAAATCAAGGCTCTGCTTTAGAAAAATCATCCTAGTAGCGGATTCTAGAGATGGAGTCAAGAGATGCAGGACAGGGAGATCAGGTTAGAATGCGCTCCTAAAATAGTCTATAGGCTTACTAATCAGAGTCGAGTCTGGCTTGTGGTGTTAAAAAGGAGATAGCAGGCCCAAAATGGAGTCACTTGTACTAAACTCCACATCAACAAACCAAGACTTAACTCCTAAGCTAGTTGCAGTTGGAATCCTCCAGGAACATAACTTCACCAGTCAACTTGGAATTACCTGGTTAGCACTAATGAGGTACTCTGCCCCACAGACCTTCCTGTTCCCCTCGGGAGGGTGACCTTAGCTGAAACAATGCATTCTTTGTTAATAATTTCCATATCCACCCCCTTTCCACGTTAATAAATTTCCCTTTTCTACAGCTCTACAGAGGCTACTTACTACCTTCTATCGCAGATGAGCTGCTGCCTGATTCATGAATCACTGAATAGATTTTTAACAGATCAGATGGCAGTGCCAGGAGCTGAATCAAACCTCTTACAGCACTCTGGGACAATGAGAACCCTGGGAATGATACTTGCAAACCTTTTTTTTTTTTTTTAAAGTAGGCTCCATGCTGGGCATGGACTTGAGGCTTGAACTCACAACCCTAGATCAAGACCCAAGCTGAGGGGCACCTGGGTGGCTCAGTGGATTAAAGCCTCTGCCTTTGGTTCGGGTCATGATCCCAGGGTCCTGGAATCGAGCCCCGCATCGGGCTCTCTGCTCAACAGGGAGCCAACTCCCCCACCCCCTGCCTACTTGTGATCTTTGTCTGTCAAATAAATAAATAAAATCTTAAAAAAAAAAAAAAGACCCAAGCTGAGATCAAGAATCAGATGCTCAACCAAGGTGCACCCCTTACCCCCTCACAAACGCATTTTTGAGTTCACGGTCCTTTCACCATTTCTGAGATTCCAAGTTGTGATCCTAGTCTAATTGGCTTTCCAGTCCAGGACTTAGTCACTTCCAGCTGGCAGAATATTCCATTCAGAACCCAGTTTCCCAGCCCTTGGTTCAATTTGCATTTCCCAGTTATTTGGAACCTCTTTCCAGTCCACAGTCCCTATTTGCTGGAATTTGCTGGTTTAGTCCATGCTGGGAATTGCTGGTGGTACACACAGCCTTCTCTTGGCCAGTCCCCAGTAAACCTTTCTTAGTTACTACTAGTATGTTAAGGCACATACTTTTTTTTTTTTTAATTTGACAGAGATCACAAGTAGGCAGAGAGGCAGGCAGAGAGAGAGGAGGAAGCAGGCTTCCTGCCGAGCAGAGAAAGGCACATATTTATTTGTCATCTTTTGTGTACATAGCTGGGACGCCTGGGTGGCTGGCTCAGTGGGTTGAAGCCTCTGCCTTTGGCTCGGGTCATGGTCCCGGCGTCCTAGGATCGAGTCCCGCATTGGGCTCTCTGCTCTGCCGGGAGCCTGCTTCCTCCTCTCTCTGCCTACTTGTGATCTCTGTCAAGCAAATAAATAAAATCCTTAAAAAAAAAAAAAAAAAAAGCTATTGCTAATGAGGATTTTGGAAGCCAAAAAGCCACAAAATTGGCTTGAGTATTGGACATGAGTATCTTACGGTGCCTGTCATCCCCAAGACAACTCTTATGATAGGAAACTGGTCATGGGATTGGTTGCACGGACATTTGGTCACCCACCAACTTCAAGAAAATTTCTGTGCAACAAAGGTACACTGTAAAACACCAACCCCCAACCCAGTGGCACATCCCTTTTAGATACTTAGATTGGCACTGAGAAATCCACAGTCTTAGCTAATTAAGTCTAGTGTATTGGCACACTTGTATACTTTGTATCTAAAAACTAAAGGAACTAAAGTAAGAAGTATCTACGAAAGTGGCGAAATCTTACTAAAAACAGTCCAGAGTTAAAATGGGCCTTAATGGGGACAAGTAGACCAGATCCCTGAGTTAGGAAACACACTTGACCCTGGCACACCTGGCATACAGCTCAGATAGCACCAGAACCTTCCCAAGTGACCTCTTGCTGTGCCACACACAGTAGGAGGCTTTGCCTGGCACTGCACACCCCCCCCCCCCCCAGCCATGAATGCACCTGCGACGGGGTGGGGGGAGCAGCTCTGCACATGAGCTTTCCTGCAACAGCTGCAGCTGGACTTCCGCAGCAAGCAGCACCGGAAGGCTGCCGTGCCCATAGCTACTGCAGCCGCCGCACCAGAGAACTGCCCTGCACGCCAGGGAGTCCACACCAACCACAACCCAGCGAGGACAGGAGGGTGTGCACACCCCACATGGACATCCCTGAGACACATGGCTTGGGTGACCTGGGGAGTTGGCACTACTGGGTCTCCTAGGATGCCTTTGGCATAAAGCCACTTCTTTAATACAGGAGATGTAATCAATCTACTTAATACGTAGAAACAAATATATTTAAACTGAGAGGAAAAATGAGAATATGTTCCAAAGAAAAGAGCCAAGGCAGGGCGCCTGGGTGGTTCAGTGGGTTAAGGCCTCTGCCTTCAGCTCAGATCATGATCCCAGGGTCCTGGCTTGAGCCCTGCATTGGGCTCTCTGCTCCACAGGGAGCCTGCTTCCAACCCCCTCTCTCTCTCCTTACTTGTGATCTCTCTCTCCCTGTAAAATAAATAAAATCTTAAAAAAAAAAAAAAAAAAGCCAAGACAAAAACCTTAAAAAAAAAAAAACTAAACAAAACAAAAACTGGAAGAAACGCACATGCAGGCTAAGAGCAACATGCTATTAAACAACCAACGGGTCAACAAAGAAATAAGAGAAAAAAAATACCCCGAAACAAATGCAAATGGGAGCACAACAGTTCAAAATGTAGAAGACACAGCAAAAACAATTTTAAGGGAAGTTTAGGGGTGCTTAGGTGGTTCAGTCAGTTATGTGTCTGTCTTTGGCTCAGGTCATGGTCCCCGGGTCATGGGATGGAGCCCTGCATCAGGCTCCTTGTTCAGCAGGGAGTCTACCTCCCCAACCCACTGCTTGCTCTCTCAAATAAATAAAATCTTTAAAAAAGGAAAAAAGAGGGAAGTTTATAGTGATACAAGTCCACCTCAAGAATCTAGAAAAATCTCAACCTTATACCTTTATAAGGAAACTAAAAAACGAACAAAGCCCAAAGTTAGTAGACTAAAGGAAATAAAAAGATCAGAGCACAAATAAATGAAACTGAGACTAAAAAACAATAGAAAAGGTCAGCGAAACTAAAAGCTGGTTCTTTGGGGTACCTGATGGCTCAACTGGTTAAGCATCTGCCTTCCAGCTTGGGGTCCTGCGACTGAATCCCTGAGCTGGGCTCCCTGCTGAGCAGGGAGTCTGCTTCCCCTCTCCCTGTGCTTGCCGCTCTGCCCACTTGTTCTTGCTTGCTCTCTATCAAGTAAATAAAATCTTTAAAGAAAACCTGGTTCTTCGGAAAGATAAAATTGATAAATGTTTAGTCCGACTTACCAAGAAAAAAACAGGGACCAAATAAAATCAGAAGTGAAAGAGAAGTTACATGGAAAGGGACAACTTACAAGAAACGGGTAAATCCCTAGGAACATACAATTTTCCAAGACTGAATCAAGAAGCAGGAAATCTAAATAGACCTATTACCAGTAACAAAACTGAATCAGTAATCAAAAAACTCCCACCAAACAAAAGTGCAAGACCAGGCTTCACAGATGAATTCTAACAAAGAAGAATTAATATGTATCCCTCTCAAACTATTCCAAAAATCAAAGAGGAAGGAATGCTTCCAGATTTCTCATTCTAGAAGGCTGGCACTACCTGGATGCCAAAATCAGACAAAGATACCACACACACAAGTTGTAGGCCAATATTCTTAATCAACCCAGATGTAAAAATCCTCAACAAAATGTCAGTACACTGAACTAAGCAATACATTAAAAAAGATCATATGCCATGATCAAGTAAGATTTATTCCATGGATGCAAGGATACAAGTCAATCAATATATACCACATTAATAGAAAAATCAGGGGCACCTGGGTGGCTCAGTTGGTTAAGTGTCTGCTTCGGGCTCAGGTCATGATCTTGGTGTCCTAGGATCAAGTCCTGCATCGGGCTCCTTGCTCAGCAGGGAGTCTGGTCTCCCCTTCCCTCTGCCCCTCCCCGCCACTACTTATCCTCTCTCCCTAAATAAAATCTTAAAAAAAAAAAAAAATCAGATGGTCAGCTCAGCAGATGTGGAAAAAGCATTTGATGAGATTCAACATTCATTTATAATAAAAACTTAAAGTGGGTATTTAGGGAACATTCTTCAACATAATAAAGGCCACATATGACAAAATCACAGCTAATATCATAGTCAATGGTGATAAGCTGAAAGCTTTTCTCCTAAGACTAGGAACAAAACTAGGATGCCTACTTTTGCCACTTTATTCAACATAGGATTGGAAGTCCTAGTCACATCAGACAAGCACAAGAAATAAAAGGTGTCCAAATTAGAAGAGAAGTAAAACACTATTTGTAGGCAACAAGAGAACTATATATAGAAAACTCTATAAAGATTCCACCAAGAAACTATTAGGATAAGAATTCAATAAAGTTGCCAGATACAAAATTAATATACATTAACTGGTTGTCTTTTAATATACTAATAATCTACCATGAGAAAGAGAGAGAAAGAAAGCAATTGCATGTACAGTTGAGCAAAAAGAGTGATTTAACCAAGCAGGCAAAAGAACTGTACTCTGAAAACTGTTAAGACAAGAATGAAAGAAATAAAAGATGACACAAATAAATGGAAAGATACACCACACTCAAGAAACCGGAATACTTAATATTGTTAAATGTCCATACTACTCAAAGGAATCCACTATTCAATGCAGTCCCTACTGACACAAAAACAGACACACAGGTCAATGGCACAGAATTGAGTCCAGAAACAAACCCATGCTTATACGGTCAATTAATATTTGACAAAGGAGGCAAGAACATACAATTGGGAAAAGATGGTCTTTTTTTTTTTTTTTTTTTTAAAGATTTTATTTATTTGATAGACAGGGATCACAAGTAGGCAGAGAAGCAGGCAGAGAGAGGAGGAAGCAGGGTCCCCGCTGAGCAGAGAGCCCGACATGGGGCTCAATCCCAGGACCCTGGGATCATGACCTGAGTCGAAGGCAGAGGCTTTATTAACCCATTAGCCACCCAGGCACCCGAAGATGGTCTTTTTTAAAGACTTACTTTAGAAAGAGAGCAGGGGAGGGACAGAGGGAGAGGGAAAGAGAAAATTCTCAAGCAGATGCCACACTGAGCTCAGAGCCTGATGTGGGGCCCAATCCCACAATCCTGAGACCACCACCTGAGCCAAAACCAAGAGTCAGACACTCAACCAACAATGCCATCCAGGTGCCCCAAGATAGTCTCTTTAATAAATGGTCTAGGAGAAGTAGATGGCTACATGCCAAAGAATCAAACTGGAGTACGTTTTTTATACCATACACAAAAATAAGCTCAAAATTGATCAAAGACTTAAACCAGGAGCATAAAACTCTTACAAGAAAACAGGAATATATTTTTGGACCTGTCCCCTCAGGCAAGGGCAGCAAGGCAAAAATAAACAAGTGGGACCACGTGAAACTAAAAAGCTTTTGCAAAGTGAAGGAAGCAACAAAATGAAAAGGCAACCTACTAAATGAGAGATGTTTGCAAATGATATACTGATAAAGGGTTAATGTCCAAAACAGACCTCACACAACTCAGTATTTTAAAAAGTCCAATTAAAGGGATGCCTGGGTGGCTCAGTCATTAAGCGCTTGCCTTCGACTCAGGTCATGATCCCAAGGTCCTGGGATTGGGCCCCTCATCAGGCTCCCTGCTAGGCGGGAAGCCTGTTTCTCCCTCTCCCACTCTCCCTGCTGGTGTTCCCTCTCTCACTGTGTGTCTCTCAAAAAAAAAAAAAAAAAAAAAAGCCCAATTAGAAAGTGGGTAAGGACCTAAGCAGACATTTCTGCAAAGATGACATATAGATGGCCAAGGCACATGAAAGATGCTCACATCACTCATCAGGAAATTCAAGTGAAAACCACAATGAGATCACCACACACTTACCAGAATGGCTAATGTTCAAAAGACAAGAAATAACAAGTGTTGGTAAGGATGTATAGAAAGCGGAATTTCCGTGCACTTTTGGTGGGAATGCAAAATGGTGCAGCCTCTATGCTGAACAGTATGGAGGTTCTCAAAAGTTAAAGACAGAACTACCCTACGATCCAGTAATCCCACTACAGGGTATTTATGTGAAGAAAATTAAAAGACCATTTAGAAAGATGTATGCGCCCCTATGTGCACTGCAGTATTTACAAACACCACGATATGAAAGCAACCTAAGTGTTCACTGATAAATGGATAAAGAACCTGTGGTGTATATATACAATGGACTACTATTCAGCCATCAAGAAGAATGAAATCTTGCCATTTGAGACAACATGGATGGACTTAGAGGATATTATCCTAAATGAAATAAATCAGTGAAGGACATATACCATGATTTCACTTACATGTAGAATCTAGAAAAATCAAAGGAACAAAACAGAAGCAGACTCAGATACAGAGAACAATCTGGTGGCTGTCAGAGGGCAGGATCATGAGGGGGTGGGCAAAATAGGGGAAGGCGATAAAAAGGTACAAACTACCAGTTATTAAATAAATAAGACACACAGATGCAATGTGCAACACAGGGAATACAGTTAATAATGCAGTAACTTTGTACGGTGATAGAGGGTAGCCAGATGAACTATGGTGATCACTTTGTATTGTATATAAATGTTGAACACTATGTTGTACACATGAAACTAATATAATATTGTACATCAACCATACTTCAATTAAAAAAAAAGAATCATATTTGAAAGTAAGGGTTCCTGAATTAAAATGGAAAGAATGGGATACCTATTTTAATTGGTATGCAGAGGTTTCCAAAAGACTTCAATATTCCAAAATAGCCTCACTAGAAGATTCATTTCAAAAAGACCAAGGAGAAATTGAAGACACAGAGGCACCTAAAGTAACAGACGATAGAACTGAATTGACTCCTCACTCCCCTCTGTCCTCCTTTATGTGAGTACTCATGTTTTACTAACTTTTAAAAGGGTTTTATTTATTTGACACAGAGAGAACACAAGAATGGGGAGCTAAACAGGGAGAAGCAGACTCCCTGGTGGGGCTTGATCCCAGGTCCCTGGATCATGACCTGAGCCGAAGGCAGATGCTTAACCGACTGAGCCACCCAGGTGCCCCATGTTTTATTCATTCTGTCAAAATTGCCTTTCCACTCTGAAGAGGCTATTAAACTGTTATCTTTAATAATAAAATCACCTGATGCTGCAAGTGATCCTTCTCAGATTTCTTTCACTCCTTGGTTAAAGACCAAACTAAGGGCCATAGCTAAAGAATTTCCTAAACCTACGGAAGAGCCTTGAGTTTTCTGAAGAGTTTAGAATCCTTATGAGTGCCTATGACCCCAGGCTGCCAGATCTTTACCAGCTTGTACACATGTTGGTAGAACCTTGTGAAGGCCAAAAATGGATTTGGGAAGCAGAATGGCATAATTCCAAGGATGAGAGTCAAGATCTTCAATTACCAACATAGTCCTCTTACAGACCATGAAAATCTAGAAATAAATCAAGTGATATTTTAAAAAGCAATACTGAGTCTTCCCTGCCTGCACAGATTGCTCTATTATCCAAACATGGAAATAAAAGATGAATCTGTGGCAGAATCTCAAGGCTGTTTGGAAGTGTTCTTCCTATGGCACTCCAGATTCCATACGACCTGTTCAAGCTGCCCTATTTGCAAATGGATTATTTCCTGAGATTAGTGGGTTAATAAAAAGGCAGAACTTAGGATGAGAGGCCACTGGCTTGACTGAACTTGTGACCACAGCCAAACACTCTGAGAGGATTTGAACCAAAATCATAAACAAAGGTCCGCCACACTAATGGCCTTACTGGGTCTCCCACATCATACCCTCCTTGAAGTCCGTCATCAAATGGCTGGCCCAGGGTTCATTTTCTCATTTGTAATCAACTGGGGCACCTCAGGGAAACTGTCCTCAAAGGTCCTACACAAATTCCTCGATGCCCCCAAGGAAGAGCTCCCATATGGGCCATCTCCAAAACTAACAGGTTTCCAAGGCACCTTCCAGTAAAACTGCTATCAGTAGTACCCTAAACATCCAAGGGGAAAGTAAAATTATCAAGAATTTTGCTAAATTCTAGTAGATACCAGAACTACACTTTCTACTTTAAACTGCACTCTTGGGCACCTGGGTGGCTTAGTTGGTTAAGCATGCCCGACTCTTGATTTTGGCTCAGGTTATGATCTCCGGGTCATGGGACTGAGCACCCCCATCAAACTGTGCTCAGCACAAAGTCTGCTTCAGATTCTCTCTCTCTCCCTCTGCCCCTCCCCTTGCTTGCATGCATGCTCTGCAATACATACAATCTTTAAAAAAAATAAAAAACCCACTCTCACAGGACAACAGATCCCTCTGAATGGAAAGAAGGTTTATATACCAGGGGTATCTAGTAAAGCTCTGACAGAATTTCTAGCTCGACCAATACAAATGACTACCGGGCATTTTACTAAAGCCGCCTTTTTTACTCTGCGATATAGCCCCAATTTATTAGGTAGAGATCTCCTTTCTAAATTAAAATAGCTAATATATTTTGCTTCTAATGTCACTTCACCTTAGAATTTCCTGACCAACCTGAACTTACATTTTGTTTTAAAGAGTTTATTTATTTGACACACACAGAGAGAAAGAAATCACAAGTAGGCAGAGAAGCAGGTGGAGAGAGAAGGGAAACAGGTTTCCCGCCCTGCCTAACAGAGAGCCCAACACGGGGCTCGATCCCAGGACCCCAAAATCATGACTTGAGCCGAAGTTAAGATGCTTAGCCAACTGAGCCACCCAGGCACCCCTGATCTTATACTCTCTTTGATAGAGATGAGAGAAAATTCCAACAGAAATTCCCTAATTTAACTGAGATGCCTGAAAAATTTGTGGGCCACTTCCGATTCGGACATTGGGGGAACAGCAAGTACAGAGCCTACAGAAATTCCGACAGACAGAACTAAACCTACGTCTGTATTGCTCTAATATCTATTAAGGCATGAGGCCATATAAGGCCTTACATCTTGCCCAGAGGTTAATCATTTCCTGTTCCAGCCCTCCAACATGCAGAATTTGCCAGTTTGGAAACATAATTGGATGGGATAGCAACTTGTCCAGGACCTGAGAGCTATTAACAAGTTATTCTCCATTGTTCCAAACGCAGGCACCCTTTTGTCACAAGTTCTACCAAATTCAAATGGTTTTCTGTTGTAGACTTGTTCAGCATTTTCCAGCATCTCTGTGGACTTCAACAGCCAATATTAATTTCTTTTACTTGGAACAATCAATAATATATCTGGACAGTCCGGCCTCAAGGATTCATCAAGGTCCCTTATCATCCCCATGTACTCCACCAAGATTTCATTATCCTCCAGTTCCCTGGGAAATCCATCCTGTGATATGCAGACCAGCTCTTTCTATGCTCAGTTACCAAAGAGGTGTCCACAAAAGATTTGATTTACTTGTTGCAGTAGTTCACTGAAAAGGGACATAAAGTCTCTGAGGGAAAAAAATCACAATTATTTCTAGACACTGTTGATTACCCAGGTCATAATTAAGCACTAAAGGAATTCAGTTATTTCGAAAAACGATTAAGTTGAGCACAGCTTTGTGGATTTCTTAACCTAGCTGGCTGTTATATACAATGGGTTTCTAATTTTTCTATTGGTTCCCCACTCTATGAATTTACTAAAATTTCAGTACCTGAACCCCTTGCATGGGAAGATAAACACAAGCAGTCCTTTTTAAGACAAAAATAAGCACTAGAAGATTCACGTGCCCTAGAGTTACCAAACCCAACCCTTTCACCTCATCTGTGCACGAAAGAGATAACCAAGTCACTGCCTGTTACAGCATACAACTTTGGTTCCGCTGCTACAGCCTATTCCAGCCACTATAAGGCCGCAGGTTTAGGAGAAGCCTCCGTGAATTTAACTTTAGGAAAAGACATTTTTCTGTAAACTCCGAACACAGCTTAAAATCTCAATTCAGAATTGACCCAACACTTCTGCAAGGAGACAAACCTCCTGGGAGCTCTTTCTGCTCCTGCTGCCTCATTTGCATCTAAATGTCTGACCGGTCAGGTCTGCAATCTTGGGAAAATGAGATTTGTTCCCAGAGGCCTCAAACCTCCTCCTCCTGGCCCCTCTGAACAACTGCAGCGGTAGGGGTTACTACCCATATGTTCTTGAATTCATGCCTTCCAGATAGGCTGAAGCCCTTCCCTGCTGCAAGGCTGATGGCCTTTCAGTAGCAAAGAGACAGAAAACATGTTTTCCACTTGTGGTATACCTTCTATAATTTCCAGTGATTGAGGCACCCACCTCCCGTGGCTTAATGAAAGCCTTGCAAACCTCTTGAAATGATCACTGAGCCAATCACCCTTGATCCTATCAGACAAGGTTGAGAGAACTAATAGGATCCTCAAATTCTAAACTTGCTGAAACGGCTGTACTCCTTTGACCTAAGTTGTTAATTAATGTTGCCTCTGGCTTTGCTGACTATTCACAGCAGCCCTCTCAGGGAAACAAACACTCCACATGAGATAGTCACTGGTAGAGCAAGGCCTATTGGTATACAGCTTTCTGCTGGTCCCTTGTTGTTTCAACTTGGTCTGACTAGCTACTCTAAGTCTTTTAATGTTTTATGCTAAAGCCTATCATCAATAGGTTAGTGAAGCTTTCCTGGTTTCCAATTCAAAGGATCCTGCTAGTCATGGTCTAGAGCCTGGTGATTGAGTATTCTGGAAACATCGTAAGAAAGTAGCCTTCAAACCTACTGAAAAGACCTTACCAAGTGGCTCCTGACTACTGATTCTGCTGCCAAACTAGAAGGCAATGAGCCCTGGGTAAATACCTTACAGCTGAAGAAGGCTCCCCCTGACATCTGGTCCTGTCCAGCATCAGAAATCTCCAAATCAAAGTGATGAGGCCAAGAAGCAGGTGACTTCTACATAGACTGCTTCCCCCTGGATCAAGACTTCATACTTTAACTAACATGAAAACTTGTTTCCTTCTTCTTTCCTTCACTCTGGTCTTGGCCTGGAAAGGTAACATCCTCTATCTATTATCTCCCAGCCAGTACTAAGGAAGGTAACCTTTCAGACTGCTGGATTTGTCATCAAAATTCTGATCTATCCAAAAGGCTAGAGATCCCCTGGTCTTCCCTGTGACCAATTTCTCTTCTCTTCCCAATCACTACAATGTTACTACCCCCTCCTCCTTAAAAAACCTTGTATACCAAGCTCAACTCTTAGGGCTAGAACATCCTGTGCCTTTTACCTTTCTCCATTTATAACTGCTAGGTGCCTAATCAGACCCAAGTATCTAAGTAAATCTTGGTACACCTGCACCCCCAAGCTCTCATGATTGTGTAAGTCAGACCTGTTCCTTTTCACTCAAAAGATCTCACCAGCAGCACACATCTTCACAAGTCATTTAGAATGACCCTATTTCAAGTTAGGAGATTTTCTTCCCATCTGTGCTGAAAACCTAACTGACCCCTGGCTTGAACAGGTAAATGCAGCAAACTCTGTGAATGAATTCATTAGTATGACCACTTTAATGGAGATGATCTGCACCCTGACAGAGTTTGTCTTTGTCTGTGGTTACCACTCCCCTTGGGCCTATGAATACCTAGCTAGCTGGCAATGGTTGGGCAATGCCTTAGGTTAGCTGTGCCCCTAACTTTCCACCATGAACAATGATACCTCAACTGGTTGACTCTTGGATTTCTATATCAAGTCACAAAGAAATTATTAGGAGACACTCATGACTCAGGAATAACCTCCTTTTGCAGGGGCATACTTCTCTGGTTCTCAGGAAATGCAAATTAGAGTATGATTAGAAACCTTAACTCAAAAATACTGCAGAAGCCACTGCTAAGACAAGAACTTTCCAACAAAGATCCTTAGATTCTCTCGTCTAAGTTGTTCTTGTTAACAGAATGGCCCCCGATTATATTTTGGCTGAGCATGGAGGTGTCTGAGCTATGGCCAACATCAACCGCTGCTGCTGCTGGAGTAACACTTCTGGGGAACTGAAACTCAGCTGTGTAAGATCACTGAACAACCCTCTTGGCTCAAAAAGGTGACTCCTTCCGCGGGATCTTTCTGTGACTGATTTTGATTGGTCTAGGTCTTGGGGACTACAAACACAGGGATTATCCTGTTCACAATAATAATAAACTTCCTGCTTTTAAGTGTGTGTTCACAGCCACTAACCGTCAAGCAAATGACCTCCCCCAAGACAGGAATGTCAGAAAAGGAGTGACAGACTTAAAAGATTTTGAACCTGAAGTCATGGCTTGTGAATATCACAGAAATTAAGCAAAAGACGTCACAATCTATGAATACCAAAAAAAGGATGGACAAAAGCTGCCTCCCATCAGCTTAACTTTAATCAGTCAATTTGGATTATCTGGTCAGTATTAGTGAGGTAATCTGCCCATTGGGCCCTTCCATTCCACTTAGGAGGGTGATCTTGCTTGAAACAATGCATTCTTTGCTAATAATTTTTTTCTGTCCCCTTGCTGCCTTTAAGATTTTTCTTTAATTTGAGAGAGAGAGAAAGTGAGAGAGAACATAGAGGGGAGAAGGCAAGAGGGAGAAGCAGACTCCCCGTGGAGCTGGGAGCCTGACGCAGTACTGGATCCTGGGACTCTGGGATCATAACCTGAGCCGAAGGCAGTCGCTTTACCAACTGAGCCACCCAGGTGCCCCCCTTCCTGCCTTTAAAACCTTTCATTTTTGGGTTTGGTAGAGCTCTTTTCTATTACCAGATGAGATGCTGCCCAAATAATCACTGAATGAAGCCAATTTGATCTTTTACTTTACTCAGTTGGAAAATTTTAAAGATTTTATTTATTTATTTGACAGAAATCACAAGTAGGCAGAGCAGCAGGCAGAGGGCGGGGGGGGGGGGGGCAGGGGAGTAGGGGCCCTGATGTGGGGCTCAATCCCAAGACCCTGAGATCAGGACCTGAGCCAAAGGCAGAGGCTTAACCCACTGAACCACACAGGTACCCCCTCAGTTGGGTTTTTCACAGTAGTCTACCAGCAATACTTGGGAGCTTGTTAGAAATGCAGTCTCGGGCTCTACCCTTACCCTTAATGAGCCAGGAGCTGCATTTTAATAAGATCCACCAGTGATTCATATGCACAGTAAAATGTGAGAAGCACCTCTGAAACAGTGGTGCTGGAGCTGCTCCCCCAGCAGCATTACCATCATGGGAGTACTTATTGCAAAGGGTGGGGAACCTTCTAGCTTGAAATAGGGTCGTTCTAAACCCCTCATGGATGCTAGCTAGTCTGAGAACTCTGCACTAAGGACGTAAGTGGACCCACATAACCGGATGCACACAGTTGGAATGAGGGACAGCTTGTGTAAGGCCTTGGAACGCCATAGCCGCCTGGAAAGGGGGATGCGGAGACAGGACAGATTTCCTAACCAACTAATCTATAATGAATCCTGAACAATCCCTTGCAGGTCAAGGGCTCAGAAATCTAAGTCACAGGAGTACCCACTCTGCCAGCTCTGAGCCACGGAAGCAGGGATTCAGGGGAACAGTTTATCTGATCAGTGGTCCCAAGCTTTGCTACATAATAAAATCACTAGGGGAGCTTTAAAAATCCTGAGGGCCAGGTTATATTCTGGGTCAATCAATATGGTCAGGAAGGCTCATTAAACAGTCAAAAGCCAGACAGTAAATATTTAGGGTCTGTGGTTATGCAGTCTCTGCCACAACTACTCAACTTTGCTTTTGTGCCAGGAAAGTAGGCCTGACAATATATACATGAAAGAGTATGACTGTATTCGAATAGAACACTGTTTACAGAAAAGCAGGTGGGCTAAATTTGGTCCACAGCGGTTTGCCAGCCTCTGGTCTCTAGCAGCACTATCCAGAACTTTCTGACAGAAATGTTCTATATGTGTGCTATCCAATACAATGGCTCTGGGGGCACCTGGGTGGCTCAGGCAGTTCAGCGTCTGCCTTTGGCTGACCCCAGAATCTCGGAATCAAGCCCCTCATCAAGCTCCCAGCTCATCGGGGTGTCTCCTCTCCCTCTCCCCTTCACCTCACTTGGGTGCGCTTCTCTCAATAAAATAAAATAAAAATACAACAGCATCTGAGCACTGGATAGGTCGCTAGTGACACGGAGGAACTAACTTTCCCATTTTATTCCAGTTTACATAACTAGCTGCACGTGGCTAGCAGCTTGTCAGTCAGGGCAGAGCTAGAGCTAGAACTCTCTGCAAGCACAACACACCAGTAATTTCACTCGAGTATCTTCCAAAACAAAACAGGAAGAAGGAAAAGAGCCGAGTCCTGATGGCACTTCCACAACCATGCAAAGAAATTAAGTATCACTGACCCTTGAACAACACAGAGGTTAAGGGCACTGACACCCTAACTGGCTGAAAATTCAAGGTGAACTTTTGACTCTCCAAAAGCTTAATTACCGCCAGCCTCCCGCTGACTGAAAGCCTTACTGACAACATGGCTGACTAACACACGTTTTGCGTTAAGTAGTATATACCATATCCCTACAAAGTAAGCTAGAGAAAAGAAAATACCAAAAAAAATCATGAGGGAGAGAAAATATATTTACAGCACTGTATTTCTCACACTGTAAGTTTGTCATCTGTTTACAAGATGATCTGTTGTTCCTACATTAATAACACCTTACATGATACGCACACTGAACACCTTATACATATTACTAATACTAGACATCAAAAATAAAAAAGCATGAAAAAGTAATTCATGTTTGTTTACAGGTATAATGAATCACACACCGGTAACAAAGCAGCAGCACTATGATTGCTTTATGGTGACGTAGGGTAGCTGACACCGCTATGGTAGCCTAGCTCAATGAATGCATCATCGTAAAATTTCTAGGGCAAAAAACCCACAAAAACTATAGCAGACTGGTATGTCATATTCATAACACAGCACTGGGGACACTGTTACATTATAAAAAACTTACTGGTGATGACAGGCTGATACTCCTGTTTCTCCAGTTATGAGGGAGGGAGCCATAGGGCATGGTAACGTAATTTTTTTTTTTTGTAACATAATTCTTTAAAAGCAAAAAACAGTAAACAAACTACATTATTAATTTTATACTAAATACCACTCACCGTATGCCTATGTAAGGACAGACTATCTGCTTCCATACAAGTCTCATACACAGTGCTCTAAATGGTGAATACTTAGGTGATGCGGCTGCTGCTACAGTTCTTGCTGTACAGTTACTAGATTTTTGCACAAAGACACAAACCTACACAATGTAAATTTATTAACTGTACAGCGTGGTGGCCATTCACTCTTCAGTGGACCATCATAAATGTCTTATCTTGGTCATCTTCTTGTTGAATAGGCTGAGGAGGAGGTGGAGGAGGGGCTGGTCTTGCTGTTTCAGTGATTTCAGAGGTGGAAGGGGAGGCAGGCACACTCAGTGTAACTTTACAAAATACACAATTTTTGTCTTTTCATTTCCCTAAAAATGTTTCCATATGGTACCAATCCTTCTTCCACTGTGTGATTTTAGCTTCATTGTTTGTATCATAGAAGGGTCCATGTCATTAAAGTCAAAAGCAGTCTTGAATAATCAAAATGCTTCTGCCAGACTGTCGGATGTCAACTCTCCACGATCTTGAAACCCTTCAACACCCCTCCCAACTTTCTGCCACATCTATAATCTCTTTCACAATTTCCTCTATTGTAATCTTGTGAAGTTAGGCACATCTGGACAGAGTTTTCTCCAGCAGGAATTTACTATTTTGGCCATGAAGGCTTTTTCTGTAACAATTTCTTCAGTGGTATAATCTTTCCAGTCTTTCATGATATTCTCTCGGGGTTCTCCTCCAGAGTTGATCCTTTCCAGAGAGTAACTGTGTGTAATAAACCTTAAGGATCTTTATGACCCCTCATCTAGCAAATAAATTGGGGACACTGTGTTTGGGGGCAAGGAGACCACTTTGATGCCTTCAGTGTTTAACTCTTGGGGTTCTGGGTGGCCATCCTCTTTGTCCAGTATCAAAAGAACTTTAAACGCAGTCCCTTATTGGCAAGGTACTTTCTCCTGACTTATGGAACAAAACATTGATGGAACCAATCCAGAAAAATGGTCCTCACTGTCCAGGTCTTCTTATGCAACCAAAAGACTGGGTAGCTGATGTTTATCCTTTCCCTTCAAGGCTCAGGAGTCCTCATCCAACTGCTTTTGCACAAAACAGTAGGACTTAGATACAGCTTCCTGCCTTAAATCGTGGTGTTTTCTTCTCTTTCTTACTAATAAATGTCTTTTATGGCATTTTTCTCCATAACAGAGAATTTCTATCTGGACTAAAAACCTGTTCAAATAGATATTCTCAACGATGAAGATCTTATTTATTTGAGAGAGAGAACACGAGCAGGGGGTGTGGGAGTGGGTGGGGAAGGGCAGAGGGGAAAGGGAGAAACAGGCTCCCCGCTGAGCAGGGAACCTGATGCGGGGCTTGATCCCAGGAACCTGAGATCATGACCTGAGTTGAAGGCAGGCGCTTAACCCACTGAGCCACCCAGGTGCCCCTCAATGATTTTCTTAATGGCATCTGGGAACTGGTCTGTCGCCTCTTGGTCAACAGAAGCTACTTCTTCTGTTACACTGACATTTTTTAAGCTAAATCTTTCTAAAATTACCAAACCATCCTTTGTTGGCATTAAATTCTCCAGCTTTATATTCTTTATCTTCCCTTTGTTTTCAGTTGTCATATAATGACTTTGCTTTTACTTAATCATTATTAGTTCTATAGGTGTACCTTTCTTTTTTTTTTTTTTTTTAAGATTTATTTATTTGACAGAAATCACAAGGAGGCAGAGAGGCAGGCAGAGAGGAGGAAGCAGGCTCCCCATTGAGCAGAGAGCCCGATGCGGGGCTCGATCCCAGGACCCTGGGATCATGACCCAAGCCGAAGGCAGAGGCTTTAACCCCCTGAGCCACCCAGGCGCCCCTAGGTGTACCTTTCTTAGAGCAATCCTGCACCTACACAAAGCTACATTTTCAATACAAGATAAAGTATTTTGCAAAAAGGATTTTTTTCATGCCTGTTGGCATACCTGCCATGATGGCTTCATGAATTTCCTTTTTTTCTTTTTTTCCCCCCACAGTGGCCTTTATGCTGGATAAATTTGTCTTGAAATGGTGGGCAACCAAAGCTGCAGACCTCAATCTACGGTACATATCAAGCAATTCCTTTTTCTTATAATGTCGTAACTTTTCTCAGCTTCTCAGAAGCATTTCTAGCATCCCTAGTGGCACTTTGCATGGGTCCCATGGTGTTATTCAAGGCTTATGGTATTGCATGAAACATAGTGAAAAATACATGAGAACTGGATGAGATAACTTTTTACGACAATACAAATTTACTGGAGAGAAGCTGTTCATGCACAGATGATTAGCATCACATGGCATTTTAAGCAGATACTCGCAACACTTAAGCTCACCTCCAGCAACTGGAGGTGGCTAGGAAGTGATACAGTAATAGAGTATGGACCACAGTCGACGATTTTATGCAGTTATAATTTAATACTACATCGTTGTATTTCTCTCAACTAAATGGTGCCATGTATATTCTGAGTAACTTTTGATGAACTTCAACTTTTTAGAACAGATTTGTATACATTTTATGATCATAAGTAATAAAATAGTATCTATGTATATTTTATGCATTCATGACATACCTAGTTTTTCTTATTTTCTTCAATACTTATAGTCTACATGGTTCATCTGCTAGTTTTTAAAAATTGTTGCAAATCTCCAAAAAATTTTCCAATGTTCATAAAAAAAAAAAATCTGTGTGTAAGTGGACCCACACAATTCACACCCATGTTGTTAAAGGATCAACTGTGTATGCTGCAAATAATTTCACCCCCATGGTGAAATGGTATAAAATTTGTGCAAGAACATTAAAAGATGTAAAATTTCCTCTTACTGGATCTATAGATTCAATGCAATTCCAACCAAAAATCCAACGTGAATTTTCAGTTAATCTTCAAAGCTGTTCTAAAGTTTACATAAAGAGTGGTAGCTATGGTCCCCACAAGGGCAGAGAGGTCTGCCTTTACAAAGATTTAATTACACAGCTCTATAACAAAAACAAAATAATACTGTTACAAGGATAGAGAGATCTGTGAAACAAAAAAGACAACTGAGTATATATAGAGAAAAAAATGAAATTGGATCCGTGACTCATACCATACCAGAAAATCAAATCTACGTATATCAAGGACTTTTATGTAAGAGGCAGAAGTACAAAACTATTCTAAGAAAACCCAGGAGAACTGTTTTTTGATCCAAGGTTCCAAGCAATTTTATAAGCAAGACACAAAGAATACTAACCATAAAAGAGACGATTTATACATTTAACTCCTGTGTTCTCAAATCATAATGTAGAGGAAAGACAAGTCACAAACAGGAAGAACATGACAGGCAAAAAGGTATTTCACAAGGGAAGCGACACAAAAGGCATGAAAAACTGATTCACTCATCAAAAACTCAATTAAGGGACGCCTGGGTGGCTCAGTTGGTTAAGCAGCTGCCTTCAGCTCAGGTCATGATCCCACCATCATGGGATCAAGTCCCACATCTGGCTCCTTGCTCCGCAGGGAGCCTGCTTCTCCCTCTGACTCTGCCTGTGCTCGCTCGCGCTCGCTCTCTCTTTCTCTGACAGATAAATAAATAAATAAAAATCTTAAAAAACAAAAACAAAAAAACTCAATTAAGGGACACCTGGATGGCTCAGTCTGTCTGTCTTCAGTTTAGGTCACTAAAGCCCTACATAGGGCTCCCTCCCTGCCCTGCCCCATCCATGAGCATGTGTGCTGGGTTGCTCTCTCCCCGAGGTATGTGTTTTCTCAAAATCTCTCTCTTTTTTAAAGATTTTATTTATGTGGCCGCCGTGCAGTTATTGGTGCATGCGGTTTTGAAAGTGGGGAGGGTCCTGTCCCAATGAAAAGTTACAGAGTGCTTGTGTTTTAAAAAAAAATAAAGAAAAGAAAAAGGATTTTCTTTATGTATTAAAGAGACACAGAGCATTCAAGAGATTGAGACAGAGAGAGAGAGTGAGCGAGCAAGGGAGTGAGCAGGGATGGGGGAGAGGGAGAAACAGATTCCCTGCTGAGCAGGGGGCCTGATGTGGGGCTCGATTTTAGGACCCAGGATCATGGCCTGAGCCAAAGGAAGATGCTTAACTGAGTTACCCAGGTGCCCCTCAAATAAATAAAATCTTAAAAAAAAACCCCGAGAAACATTAAAAAATGGGCAAAGGATCTAAACGTATCTCCAAAGAAGATACACAAATGTCCAATAAACACACAAGATGTTCAACATTATCAGTCATTGGGGGAATGCATAGATCAAAACCACAGTAAGATACCACTTCATACCACTACAATGTAATAAAAAGACCGTTAACAGCAAGTGCAGGCAAGGATGTGGAAAACTTCAAACCCTCGTACACTGCTGATGGGAATATATAAAATGGTACAGTTGCTTTAGAAACAGTCTCGTAGTTCCTCTAGAGATTAAACATAAGTCACCACACAAGCCAGTAATTCTATTCCTAGGAAAATAGGTATGTACCCAAGAGAACTGAAAACATTCGTCTGCACAAACACTTGTACACAGGATGTCCACAGCTGCATTATTCGTAATAACCAAAAGGGAAAACAACCTATCAACTGAGGAATGGATAAACAAATGTGGAATATTCATACAGTGGAATATTATTTGGTAATGAAAAGGTATGAAATACTGATACCTGTTACAAAGGGGATGATTTCTGAAAACTTTATACTCAGTGTAAGAAGCCAGTCACAAGAGCCCATATATACATGATTTTATTTATACAGAATGTCCACACAGACAAATCTATAGCACTAGAAAGTAGATCAGTGCTTGCCTGGTGCTGAGAGAGGGAGCAATGGGGGAAAGACTGCTAATGGATCTTTTTGGGGTGATGAAAAGGTTCTAAATTTAGATCACGGTATGGAGGCACAACTCTGCATACACCAAAACTACTGAACTTACTATCAACTTTAAATTAGTGAATAAGAGAATTAAAACTGCTACAAATGATTCATTTCACTAATAAACGAGGAAATGCAAAGCAGGACCAAATACAATTTTGGTCTTTTCTATCCACCAGATTGGCAAAAATTAAGTTGTCTATAAGTTGTTTCTTATAGAACAAAGGGAATTCTCATACATTGCCGGTGGGAACGTAAGGTGATAACATTTTATAAAAATAACTTGGCAATATTTATAGAAATGAACAATGTGCAGTTCCTGTATTGGTATATACACATGTTCACTGGAAGACAGGTATAAATATCAACTAACGGCACTGTCTTTTTGTTTTTGTTTTTTTTTAAGATTTTTAAAATTTAAGAGAAAGCAGAGCAGGAGAGAGAGGGCGCAAGGAGGGAGGTGGGGGGCAGGGAGAAGCAGACTCCTGCTGAGCAGGCAGCCTCATGTGGGACTCGATCCCAGGACCCTGGGATCTATAATAAGTAGATGCTTAAACACTGAGCCACCCAGGCTCAACCCAACATCATTGTTCCTAAAACAAAACTAGCACAAGAGAACAATCTACTGACTAATAAAAAAACGAAGTTTTGATGTGTTCATACAATGGAGTATTAGGCATATGTGAACAACGTGTATCAGTTTGGAAACAATGCTGAATTGGTAAAAGTCCCAGATTACATTCAGGTGTTTTTGTTTTGTTTTGTTTTAGTGCCAAAAAAGTATCAAAACTAAGGTATCTTGTTTAAGGATATTTACATGATAATTACTAAAAAAATAAAATCCAGAGAATGACAACCATGACATTCAGGAATATGATCACTCCTAAGGACAGGCAAGGGACAGATAGGTAGGATGGGGAGGGGCATATAGGTAGATGCACCAGTAGTGGAAATATGTGAGTTCTTAAATGGGATGATGAGTTCCTGGGTATTTCTCAGGTTTCAAGGCTTATGTGAGTGACATGTATTCTCTTGAATGAAGCACATATTACCTAGTAATAAACTGTAACAGACTCAGACAAATCAATGATTAACAGTCACCTATAATGAGTTACCATAAATGATTAACATATTTTAACACTGATTCTGCCGATTTAATATTGATCGTTCCACAGATCCTTAGCTCTGTGCAGTACCATACACACAAATACTTCCTGTGTATTCTATTTTTTAAAAGATTCTATTTTTAAAAATATTTTGTTTTTTGAAAAGATTTATTTTAGAGAAAGAGCAGAATGAGGGGCAGAGGGAGAGAGTGAAGCAAACTCCCCACTGAGCAGGGAGGCTGACGTGGGGCTCAATCCCAGGACCCTGAGATCATAATCTGAGCCAAAATCAAGAGCTGGCTGCTTAATGAACTGAGACACCCAAGTGCCCCTAAGATGTTATTTTTAAGTAAGCTACCCCCAGCGTGGAGCTTGAACTCACAACCTCAGAATCGAGTCATATTCTCTGACTGAGCCAGCAAAGTGTCCCTTAAGGTATATATTCTGAAGTGAAAGGTCTTGTCAAATTAGCTTCCTGACCGCTCATACTGACTACATGTTTATGAACCGAGTCTAAGTAGTTTTCATTTTCTCAGACTTCTGCAAATACTCAGTTATAAGTCTTTTTAATCTCTGCCAGTTCTGTAGGCAATAAAGACCTCCTACAGTTATGCATTTCTTTGATCAGCACTGGAGCAATCCTTTTTGCACTTACTGTAGACATTTCTAATTCCTCAATGAGTTGATTAGTTCCTTCCTTTGCCCATTTTTCTACTGGGATATTAATCTTTCTAAAAACCCATCTACTATGGTGAAGAACTCATCTGTTGGGACCACAAACCCTTTTTCACATATGTTGCAATTTCTCATCTGTCCTCACTTTGTTTATGATGGGTTTTTGGGAGGGGGAAAGGGGAAGAAGGGAGGATAGAGATCTGTTTATAAATGGTCCAACTGGTCTTTTAGAAGCTCCTTCCCACCAGAGAGAAGAGAAAAATTCTATTCTCCATTCTCCAATTTTCACAATTTGATTTAAGATTTAAATTTTTAATTCTAAATCTGTACAACCTGGAATTTATTTCAGAGTCTTGGCTCAGGCCCGACTGAGGGCTTCATACTCACCAAAATGGGCAATAAAGACATCCCATCCATCTGTGTCTTATTCGGGTTATATCCAGCAATATCCAAAATAGTAGGACCCAAGTCAATGTTGGCAACGAGCATCTATGAGAATGAGGGAAGAAAAACAAGCAGTCTAGAACACAGTTGGTCTGGTTTTCCTTTTCTATCATACAGCTCTTCCCCCACCCCACCCATGAGACAAACAGCATTTGCTATTATCTTTTGTACAGCCCAGACTTACTGAGATCTTACTCATTGAATCATATAATAATTCAAAAAATAAAACATAAAGATTTCTAAGACTTGTAATACATGCCCCTGGGAAGTTATGTATCTATTCAACCCACACCGCTATTGAGCAAAAAACATTTTTCAAAACATTTTTCGTAACTTCTTTGGGACTGCCCAAAGTCTGATGAATCATGAGAAGATGTTGCGCTATTTTATACAAAGTGTTTACAACATGTATTTCTACAGTTCACTAAATTTGATTTCAAACAGACTCCTGACATTTTTGAAATCCTCAAAGGGTGAATGCTTCTTTTTATCCTTTCCATTTTTTAAAAAAGATTTTATTTATTTGACAAAGAGAGACACAGCAAGGGAGGGAACACAAGCAGGGGGAGTGGCAGAGGGAGAAGCAGGCTTCCTGCTGAGTGGGAAGCCTGATGAGAGACTTGATTCCAGGACCCTGGGATCATACCTGAGCCAAAGGCAGATGCTTGACAACTGAGCCATCCAGACACCCCAGGTTGAATGCTTCTTATCAAGGAAGATATTAACCCTTTTTGTAGTTTCTCAAAGTGGTAACACTACTAAAAAATGTTTGCAACAGGAAGGTAGAGGAGAGGGGTTTAAAAAAAGATGTTTGCAATAGACTTTGGAGACTGCAGAAAACTCATTCCAACAGGAGTTTCCTTAAAGAGCACAAAACTAAGATGTGCTAAATAAACACATTAGGCATTAAAGTCACTGTCCTGCATTTACACCTTGCTTTATTCCTTTGGTTTATTAGACTATTTTACTTCTGTATACAAATCCTCTTTAGGACCTAAACCAGCATACTCCCACAGAAATATAATGGGACCACATATGTAATTTAAGATTATCTACTAATCACATTAAAGTAAAAAGGGGAAGAAATTCATTGTATATATTTTATTTAACTTGGTATGTCAAAAATAGTACTATTTCAAATGTAAGCAATGTGAGACATTTAATAAGATTTTATCTTTTTTTTTGAACTGAGTCTTTGAAATCTGGAATGCTGTACTTGTAACACATCTCAGTTTGGACTATCACATATGTTTTGGCTCACCAGGCGCAGTGGCTGGTGGCCACTGTGGTGGACATGCAGGCTTAAAGTCACTTAAATCACAGGCTAGGGAAAACTCAGAGTGGTGAAGACAATCCACCAGGGATACCAGGGGAATCAAAGTTTACCGAGCACCTATTCTGTGCCAGTCCTTACGGTTTATCCTCTCTTAATCCTCGCTGCCACCCCAGGATGCACTATTTCCCCTGCTTTACAGATGAGGAAGTGAAAGAGAAGTAACTGAAACAAAATCAAAAGCTTGTAAATTGAAAAGCTACCATGTACTGAAAGGAAATAAAAGTCTTCAGGATTGTTGAGACAATGCAGAGCATCGTAGAAAGGTCAAGGTGGGGCGGATTAAAAAAGTGAAACCTGGGACGCCTGGGTGGCTCAGTTGGTTAAGCAGCTGCCTTCGGCTCAGGTCATGATCCCAGAGTCCTGGGATCGAGTCCCACATCGGGCTCTTTGCTCGGCGGAGAGCCTGCTTCTCCCTCTGCCTCTGCCTGCCTCTCTGTCTGCCTGTGCTCGCTTGCTCTCTCTCCCTCTGTCTCTGACAAATAAATAAAATCTTTAAAAAAAAAAAAAAAAAAAAAAAAAAAAAAAAAAAAAAAAAAAAAAAATAAAAAAGTGAAACCTAACTCAGGAACTTTTCATTTAAAAACAAAACTGAAAGTACAGAAATAAAAGGCAAGAAAACGTCTTCAGAGCACTGTTCATCAGGGGCCAGGTTTCCTGGCAGCTATGAAGGGCTCATACAGGGCCGAGTAATATACTTATCTTGGCTCTGAATCAGTAAGTTTAACACTAAGCTTCCAGAAATCACCATTCAGTGGTAAGCCACTCACGGGAAAGGCAATCCTTTCTTTACTTTTATACTTAAGTGAAACAAGTTAGGAAATTCTAGATTCAAGAATTAGAATGGTGGGGCGCCTGGGTGGCTCAGTGGGTTAAAGCCTCTGCCTTCGGCTCAGGTCATGATCCCAGGGTTCTGGGATCGAGCCCCACATCGGGCTCTCTGCTCAACAGTGAGCCTGCTTCCTCCTCTCTCTCTGTCTGCTTCTCTGCCTGCTTGTGATCTCCGTCTGTCAAATAAATAAATAAAATCTTTAAAAAAAAAAAAAAAAAAAAAAAAAAAAAAAAAAGAATTAGAATGGATACTATGGGACCATGAGCGTAATGACTTCTAGAAACACTAGCAATTCAAGTCCTAAAACAGTACTGCTTCTATCACTAAGTATAAAAGTTACTCAGGAAAAAACTCACAAAAATGTCCCCAGGGATTATCCAAGACCCAGGGTAAGAGATATCTTCCCTAATTCCAGGTCTCTCAGGAAGACCGAGCTGCTCTGAATACAGTCAACAAGAGTGGGTATGAATACAGAAGAGATCATGGCAGGAGAGAAGAGACAAGCACAGATATAACCTCAAGAATCAGATCAAAGCAACAAGACTCTGATGTGTGACTCAAAAGACCTTCAGTTATGTCTAGGACATGAATGAAGTGAAGTCAAATCCACAGGTATTACTAACATGTCCAAGGCAGTTTTATAAAGAAGAAAAAAAAAAAGTAAACACCAAAATTGTAAAACCTACAGAGATTTAAAATGGTGACTGCCTGTTTCATCAGGAAACACTTAAAAAGCCATCAATTACATGATGGGAGGCTCTCTCAAATGGCAGTCGTCTTTGTGGGGAGAAAGGTCTGGAAGTTTCAGTACAAATCAAGAGTCACTAAGATTTGTCCCAAGTACCACAGACATCATCCCAGGACTCTGTTCCCAGCTATCTGCAATAATCACATTTTCCCTAAAAAGTAATAAATTCTCTTCCCTTTCAGGCTTTAGTTTGACTAAGAGGGAAAGAATCTCAAAACCAGCAAACTACATCAGAAGATGGAAGACTTCTAGAGGATACTGAGCATGAGTGAAGAATCCAACAGAGACTTCTGTCTCTGGTTTTTACAAACAAGAATCAGAATGGATACTACAGGCCCATGATTATAATGACTTCTAGAAACACTAGCAATTCAAGTTCCTAAAATGGTACTGCTTTTATCACTAAGTATAACCTTAAAGATTCATTTATGGATTGGAATTAAAAAGCACTGGCAAGACCAAAAGTAAATTATTTCATAATCGCAGCCTCACAGCTTGGGAATGTTCTTAGGATTTATGTATATAGATATTATGATCAAATAAAAACCCTTAGAAAATTCTGGGGAATGAAATCAAAGGATATCGTGCTTTGGAGCTGCTCATTTTTTTAGCTCTAGAAGTATGTGCTATAGAGAATTACACAGAAAAAGTAAGACTGCTCTACGGAGGATACACTGGGTTTCCAAATGGATATTTAAGCCCTGATATTACAGAATTCATGTAGAGTTATCAAAGGAAAGGCTGCAAGCACACCAGACAGCACCCCAAACCCACGTAGCGAAAGGCACTGAAGAAAGGAGAGGACTCCCCACATCTTGGGCTACTCTGCATTTACCCCTCAAGCCCAGCTTCCCTACGTGAAGAAGCCAGGGCATCACTGAGTTACACTTGTGAATTCTCCACTTAGCATTATCCCAATTTCACACAGGGAAACAAGGCTTACCTGGCCAGTCCTCGGGCCAATATTGCATCTTCTTGACCCCCCAGTTCGGTTCTATTTCCCCTGGATCATGCTGTGTCATTTTTTTCTCCTACTAACCTTTTCCTTTCTTAAAACCCTTCTGATGAATTTCTACCACCAAATCTGAAGCTAGCATCACTTCCAGCCAGGAGAGAAAACCTCAGTAAGCCAGTCTTTGGCATCCACGCAGACCACTTCTGTTCTGCTCTCCCAACGGCTAACACAAAGCTAAGCCCACTGGTCAAACGTACCCTGTTTTGACCATCAGCTTTTGACAGCTCAGCTTAATATGCCCAACTCATAACCCTGCGCCTCTCATGCAGGACGACTGGCACCGAGACAAGTACCCTGTCAACACAGGATAAATGACCCACCATCTCTGACACTCTTTGTGCTAGGTGGAGGCTGAGCATTTCATACTTCTCAAACTACATCTGTCAGCACAGCACCACCCACCAAACCCCACCCTACCATGGATTTTGAGAAGAGACACAGTTAATTTTCAATCCCGGTTCTGACACTTACTATGTGACCTTGGTAATAACCATTCAGGCAACATGGATGTCCCCCAATGTGTGTTAAGGGCAGGGTATTCTAAGTTTAGACAGTGCCTCTCTTCTAGGAACTCCCCCAAGTAAAAAAACACAAACTCAGCAGGGTGTGGTAAGTGTGAGGGCAGCCAGGACAGGGCAAGGGCACCTACCCCAAGTGGGGGTGGGGGGTGTAGTGACTCTCCAGGCAGAAACACCAAACCAAAGCTCTCAAGGACAATTAGTGAAGTGGAAGGGGCATTTGCGGGGCATTCCCAAACAGAAGGAGCAAATCAGCAGACAAAGACAAGGAGGTGAGAGAGATGAGACAGAGAGAACCACTTCACTTAGAAGTGACAGTGGTTCGGTACAGCTGCCATTCTGTCCCCTGGGCAAGCCAAGCTCATTCTTCGATGTGTGACTTCCCATTTATTGTTCTTCTCAGAATGCCCTCCCACAGATCTCTGCAGGACTAAACCCTTTCCAACACCCAGGTCTCTGCTCAAGTGCCTCAGAAGCTTTCACTGACAACTGTAGTGGAAGCATCTGGCTCTCCAGGCACTGAGAGTTAAGAACTAGTCTTTCCTGACTGCTCAGTGCTGTGTAGCCAAGCCTGCAGGCATAAGATATTTAAATATTTTCTGAGCTATACTGTAATGGTTAGGTACAGACTCTGGAGCCAGACTCCAATATTTGATAGCAGACTCTGATATTTTATCTTGGGCATGCCATTTAACTTCTACACCTCAGTTTCCTCACCTGTGAAATGGGTGTAACAGTATCTCTAAGTGGGTTCCTATAGCTAATACACTTAGAATAGCACCTGTCACACACTAAGCATTCAAAAAGTGATAGATATTACTGTTGAAATGGTTTCCTAGGAACCAGGTTTCATTCAGACTGCTTGGAGAAGGTCAACTTTTCTGATTTTAATATTTAGATGCCGCTGTTAACTTGAAGATAAAGGGAACTGTTTGGTTGATGGGCAGCTGGCTGACACATTCCATTCCGTTCTCATTTCACTTCCTTCCCCACGCTGGTTAGAAATGGCCCTAACAGCCCTGCTCCTTGGAAATGCACACAGCTGCCAACATGTTTTGAGTCCACTCCAACACCAAGATCAAGAAAACACTTTTAAGACTAAGCAAAGTAAGTCAATCAGAGAAAGACAATTATCATATGATCCCACTGACATGTGGTATTTAAGAAACAAGACAGAGGATCATAGGGGAAAAGAGAAAAAAATGCAACAGGACAAAACCAGAGAGGGAAACAAACCATAAGAGACTCTTAATGTCAGGAAATAAACTGAGGGTTGCTGGAGGGGAGCTGGGTGGGGGAATGGGTTAATTGGGTGATAGACATTAAGGAGGGCACATGATGTTATAAGCACTGGTGTTACATAAAAGTGATGAATCACAAAGAGACCTGTACCCTTGGGGGCAAATAATACATTATATATTAATTTTTAAAAAAAGAGTGATGAATCACAAACCTGTACTTGTGAAACAAATAATACATTATATGTTAATTAACTGAATTTAAATTTTAAAAATTCTAATAAGTAAATAAAGGGCTAAAAAAAAAAAAAAAACAGACTTAATGGTCCTCTAAACTCGCCTATCTCCTTTGAAAGGAGACCCATTCACATGGTACTGGATTTGTAGTGGGAAATGACTGGCTTTAGGAATGCAGGTGTTAAGAAAAAAAGAAAACTCAAAAGAAATTACAAAGGCCATTTTACCTTTCTGAAGAATTTCAACAGAATTCCATCATGAGCATTATAAAAAGAAATAAGGGTATTACACTTAAACATTAACCTCCAAAATTAGATTAAAGTACCTAGTATACCCAGAAAGTCTGGCCAGTTTTCCAATTCTAGCTTAAGTGATGTATTTGCTCATTTTCTTTTGTCTCACAGAGCTGGGACTGAAATTGTGTTATTAGAGAAGAGAAGACATAACTAGTAGAACTTATCAATTCTTATCTTCCAAGCATTAGACCAAAGCGTTTTGGATAAGAGTGTCTAGAATCTCTAGGAAAAACGTGCCTCAGTATTTGGTACCAAGTTTGGAAAAAGACACTGAAACCAAATGGAAATGGCAACAAAAGAAAGTGGTACATTATGACAGTTCTAGGAGAGAGAATCAGTAAAACAAATGCATGTGGGACAAGCAGTTCCACAGAGAGAGGGAAATAAATCCTCTGAAGACATGCTTTCTATAGCCTTATATTCAGTGAGGTCAGACTGGCAGCAGCTATCAGCAGGGAGGTCAGATATGCAGAATCAGAATCTGCATTTTAACAAGGTCCCCAGGGGCATTTGCCTGAGCTCTTAATCTACAGGGTAGTAGGCCCCAAACTGGGCTGCTTCTTTGTATTACCTGTGGACTTAAAAAAAGCAGAGGCTGGGTCCCTATTATAGTTCAAGTGAGTCCACTAGAACCATTCTGGATGTTTAAATTAAATAAATCAATGAATAAGGGAATCACCGACTCCAAGACTTATAAATACACTCACAAGATCTTAAGCCGAACACAAATCATCCTCGTAGGAGAAGTCTAATCAGCCTCCTCTTCAGAGAACAGCCTTCTTTTCTCAGGCAAGTGCTACCTGTAAACAGCATCAGCTTCTCAGGCACCTACCTTGCTTGTCTGATTTGGTTTGATCCCAGGTCCCCGAACCAGCAGTGGAACTTTGATATCAAACTCATACAGCTGTCTTTTGTCTATCGGCAAAGAAAACTGTCCTGAAAACAAAATACAGGGGGTAAAGAAGGAGCTAGGAAAGAAGTATCACACACATATTCAATCAATGGACAGTAAGAATGCAAACAACTCTGTTCTATTTATGGGGCTTTAATAGAAAGTTTATAATCGCTTAGGTCTCTTATTACTACAAGGCAGGAAATGAGTTCATCTTTAAACTAATGCGTAGGGGGACTCCTTGGTCTAAGATAAGACAAATTCAGCAAAAACAATGACTGGAAAGTACTGAAATACAAATACATAATTTATGTAGGATACTCAACCTGACCACAATTGAATGAGGTTACTCTAAAAACTGTCAATAAAGAGCCAAAACATTTATCTGACCTTTCCTGAATAAACTGCATTTCAAGATAACCAGTTGAGTTCTTCTCTAAGGAATTCCAACTAATAAATGCAAAAGGACAGAGTTATGAAGTCAACATTTTGCCATCTTTAAGAGAATAGTAGATTAAAGCAAGAATGAATCATCAATGGAACCTTCAGCCACAAAAGGTTCATAGGTCAGGCTCAGGTTGACACCACATGAGCCATCAATTAATAGCAGCATCGCTAAAGTGGGCCAACCAGACACCATCATGAACTGATGTAACAGGAAGTACATATCAGTATCACCAAGGAAACATTCTTTCTGAAAATGGCAATTAAAAAAAAAAATTTATTTATTTATTTATTTGACAGAAATCACAAGTAGGCAGAGAGGCAGGCAGAGAGAGAGAGAGGAAGAAGCAGGCTCCCTGCTGAGCAGAGAGCCCAATGTGGGGCTTGATCCCAGGATCCTGGGATCATGACCTGAGCCGAAGGCAGAGGCTTCTGAGTCACTCAGGCACCCCTGAAAATGGCAATTTCTATTAAGCCTCTAGATCTAACTACCCATCTATAGAAAATGCTGACTAAAGAAACAGAAGTTAAGGAATCCTGAGAATGCAATTAGCCAGATCTAGAATGTGAGATATTCTGAACAAAAAAAAAAACCCCAAAACCCTTTTCCCAATAAATCAGTGGCAGTAACATTCTCAGGGCACATGAAAAAATACAGGTAGCATGCGAACTTCGTCTAGATCCTGATACGTAATAGATTAGTCAGAGGCACAATGGAGAGTTCATGTACAGAATCACAATGTCTGAAGTTTCTTCAAAACCTTCTAAACAAAATAAAGACAAACATGGGGAAGACAGGAAGAATTCAAAAGACTGGCCACACATAGCTGAAAAGCGAAGCCGGGAATGGAAGTTATTTTATTAGTCATTACTTTGAGTGCTTAAAAATATTTACAACGAAACATTAACTGCCTCATCAATCTGCTCCCATGCAAGTGAGCCCCATGTTAGTAGTTTTCAAGTTTATTAAATTGATACGCTGGGAAAGAAGACATTCATTTTTAAGAATATCCAAGTGGAAAAAAGGAAAGTGAGGATATGGGGCTGACTAATACAGAGTTTTAAAAAGACAAAACATAAAACAAAAAGATACATATACACACACACACAAAAAAAAAAATCAATAAAACACCCCACAATTTCACAAGAAATTTCAAGACAACTTTCTCTTGTTCTTTCTATGTAAAATCTCTTACCCCTAGTCTACTTGCCTTTTAAATCTAGTTCAATTTCAGAGGGCCTGGGTGGCTCAGTCAGTTAAGCGTTTGCCTTCGGCTCAGGTCATAATCTCAGGGTGCTGGGATAGAGCCCTGCGACAGGCTCCCTGCTAGGGAGCCTGTTTCTCCCTCTTCTTCTACTGCTCCCCCTGCTTGTGTGTGCTCATGAGTGCATTCTAATAAATAAAATCTTAAAAAAAAAAAAAAAATCTAGTTCAGTTTCTTCCTTTTTTCCTAAAGCCTATCTCTAATCTAACAAGGTCACTCTTTCCTCCCAACTCCTAGAACATCATGTAACTTGGCACATGAAATAGCAAATAATGACACGTTTCCCCACGTTTGAATGAGTTGACTTTCTAACTAGAGGAGTCCTGAGGGCAGCAGCCTCCCCCTCTGGCCCACCCACTGCTACAACAGGCCTAGAGCTCCCTGCTAGTGCTACTGACTGGGTGAAAAAGGAAAGGCACTTAATCAATGCCACAGTAATACGCCAGTCTGCCCCTTACCTGTGTGGTAGCCGTTGTCTGAGGTATAAAAGATGTAAGTGTTGTTTAGTTCCCCATTGAACTCCAGTCTCTTGACCAGTTTCTCCACAAGGTCATCAACTGACAGTAAAGTTTGCCACCTGCATGTACATAGAGGGTGACAACAGAATTTCAGAACAATAGCTGAAGGAATGCTATCTTGCCAAAAAAGCAGGAGCAAAGTCCAAAACAAAACCACCCAAAGTCCCCAAACCTCTTTTCCTCAGACCCCTCCCTGGGGTGTGTGTGTGTGGGGGGGATTAGAAAATCCCAGAACATAATGAGTTCATTCCAAATTTAACGGTTTCCAAAGAAATGAGGCTTTTAAAAGCAGTTAGTTTTATTAACACTGGTGGTGACAGCAGAAAATGGAAGGGAAACCTGTCAATTCAGTACTGATTAGCACAGATTAATTCAGATAAACCTACGCCACAACAACGTTTAGGGGTCTATTTAGGGGTCAGCAAGCTATAGTGATGGGCCAGTTTGCCCACTGTTTTTGTTTTTTAAATTGTGATAAAAGACCACACAACATAGAATTTACCAACTTAATAAATTTAAAGGGGACTAACAATAGTATGAAGTATATTCACACAGTGAGGCAGATCTCCAGAATCTTTCCTTCCTGCAAATCTGGCGCTCTATACCCATTAAACAATTTACCATTTTTATACAGTTTTACTGGAACACAGTTGTGCTCATTCAGTCACATAATGCCTAGTTCTACTCCACAGGCAAAGCTGGGTAACTGCAACAGACATTGTCTGGCCTGACAGGCTATGATTATTTACTCTCTGGTCCTTTACAGACAAAGTTTGCTAGCCCCTGGTATAATCTAAATACATCTTTAGAGAGTGTAATGAATTTTTAAGAACTGACTTAAAAGAAATTCCTTGAAATTCCAAACAGCAACGGCAAATATTCTGTTCTAGTCTAATTCTTTGGGTCTTATGCAAATACTAGGCCTGATGTCCCACAAAGTGACCTTTACTTCAGACATAGAGAATATATATATATTTTTTTAACCAAAATGCTCCAGTTTGCAATTCTGTTTTAACAAGTCATGAAAATGAATTGTTTTATTCGTCCTCAGGTCCAAAGACCATCTCCTACACCTTCTGGGGCAGCAGACCTCTGAACAGTCTCTCCCATCAACTTGCTACCTGTTGATCTTGTGTCAAAGATAACCACATTGTGCAGTCCCATGGTTCATGGGCTGATTTGGAAGGTCCTCAAAGACCAGCTACCAGAGTATCAGCTGCCAGAGTAGCAGCGCTTACCTTTTCCGAAATGCATTATCTAAGAACTGTATTGAAGAATTAGTCATTGGGGTCTTGGCTTGCCTAATTAACCAGTGCTTGTTCTAAGATTTAAATGAAAATAAAAAGTTAGCACGAAATCATACAATCAAATAAACTGCTAGAGTACATAATGAAAAGGAACATTTTACACTTCAGCAAAAAGGAACTTACTGGAGCATTTAGAGAACTTAAGACTTCCTCTTCCCTGCGCCATGTGTTCCTAAAAACACTTTCTATATATTATCACTTATTCTTTATCTTCCCAGTGCTCCCTAATGAAAGGAGGCCTGGGCTCCTTGTTAGCAGCATTAATCAGCATTTAAAGATATTTAGTGAAAGATATTGGGAAACTACTGGCTAAAAGGAGACTAAATCTGTAACACTGAGTCTATGCTTTGGGTCTACTAACCAAACTATAAAATGGTAAATATTAACATTACCTTCCAATAATTTTTGCCTTAAAAATTTAGTCATTACTCTATCAGCCTCTATTTTTCTACCCAAGATACTGATTATCCTAGAACCTTGTGAAAATCTCATCATGGCAATTTCCTAAAACCTCAAGCTCAAATCTAGAGAGTTCTTCTCATTTAAAAAAGCACTCACAGTTCTAAAACACAAAAACATATCCATACATCATTAATTCTCTCCTCTCTACTTATAAAGCCCTAAGTTACCACCTCCCAAACTATCAGCCCCAAAGTGTTCTTAGTTAATATGTTTGAGAAGTGTTATACCGCATATCCTCCTGCTGGAAATTCATGTTGGAACAGGAGTAACTCTGAGAAATTCTGCAACAAGGTGATTAGTTAAAATTTCTAAACTTACTTGCTCATGAGAACTTTTATTAACTTCTTTTGGAACGTGGATAATGGCCCTCTAGTTCAAAACTCAGTTCTCTCAGCTTTAAAATCCTACGTAAGCACTTGCCTACTTGCCAGGCAACATGCTGCATAATTTCTATGTTCTTCAGTCCATACTGCAGCTGCATGAGGAATCAGGACCTCCCACTTTATTTCTCCCACTTTCGATAGAGAAGCAGAAGTTAAGCATCTTGCTCCCAGCTGGGTCACTTGGCTTGGAAATGGTAGTGCTGAGCCTAATCCAAGACTCATTCTACTACACCTCCCCAGCAATTAAGATTTCTGGGCAAAAGGCACGAGGCAGTATAGAACTTCTGCCTTTGAACCAGTGAACAACCTACCCTCTGTGCCAAGGGAAGTGTAAGTAACTAGCATATGAGGCAAATATTTAGGTTGTGGCCCTTAATTACATTCCCTGCTCTGGCTCACTTCTCCATTCAACTTCCCTTTCCAGTCATATTGCACTATGTCACCCCCTCTTTCCTGTGCGTCAGGAAAGGTGAGGGCCACCCACAGGGGGGCGCTGCAGGCCTAGCTCAGCCCCACGGGATGTGTCTGAGCCACTGCCACAAGGGAGGAGAGGTGGCACAGAGATTAGAAGAGCCTGTAGTCAGTAAAGATAGCACTTCTTTAACATTTCCTATAGATTCTCCAGCTGCTAACCAGATGTGGCAAGATTATCTCTCCTGAAGCAAGTTTACACTATTATATTCAAGACAGGCACAATTACCTTTAAAATATCTCGAAGGAAAACCAACTACATGGCTCAAAAGCTCCCTAACAAGGTAATATATAGTTACTTATATCAAGTGTGGTTTAATTCAAGGTTAGGGGAAGCTACCGTTCCATGGATGTTGAAGTTCTTATTCCTTGGTGCAAAGACGTTCTGGAAACTCTTCTGGTACTGAGGTGCAGCTGTCCAAGGAGAATGAGGTGCTGGTGTGGAGATCATCATGAAGAACGGCTCAGAGTTGGATTTGTAGTCCAGGAAGCCCAAGGAGATATTAGCCTGAGATATACACAGATCTGTCATCTTCTACCCTACCCAACAGTTCAGGACTTGAAAGATGCATGTATACAAGGGGTATAATTTATAATTAGCTTTTAATCAATCTTAAGAATTTTAACAATCTTAATGTTAACACAAACTATGTCAAAGTTATTACAAGTGTGTTGCTGAAACAAATATTAGGGTTTTAGGCAATACTTATTTAAAAAAGTGGAAAAGCATACCATCCTAAAAAAGCAAATAAGATCTTAGTGATTTCGCATGATCTAAAAGTTGTTTTGCCTTCCATTAGGGTAAAAATAGTAATGCGGCTTTTTAAGGATTATTTTGCACTAATATGGCCTAAAGTATGTCTCTGTTGCCTTAAAATATATAAAAAGAGAGTCAGTCTAATTCACAGTAGGACAGGTGGATTAAGTTACCTTAATCTTAGAAAAATATACAGAGCACAGATATCATAAGTTATGCCAGCTCAAGCAGCTAAGCTAAATGAATAAAATTAAATCAAACATATTCTACCAGCATTTTAACTTATATTGACTTACATTTTTCATTTGCTTATCTGGAGCTACATTATGAAAATGAAAGCATCCCACACACGTTATGTGTTTTTATTGTTCTAGTTGATTTATAGCGTCATTTACTCCCATCACTGAACTCAAAGGATACTGACTGCATCAATTTCCACCCACCTGGTTACTCTAGGCCTGTCAGAAGCCTGTGGTTCCAACATGCCAAGCACACTTCTGCCTCAGTCCCTGCAAACCCCTTGTTCCCTCTGTCTGTGCACCCTTCCCACTGATCTGCACAACTCGCTCTCACCTCTTTAAGCATTATCTAAGTAACTCCCATACCTTGCCAGATTTATTTGTCTACCTGATCACCAAGAGTGACTCTGCTTCATTTACTTAACACCTGCTATGCTAGGTGCTGAACTATTTGGTGAATTAATTCTCTGTGAAAGGTCTGTCATTAGAAACACCTTAGACAGGAAAGGAAAGTCCTAAATTCACGCAGTTTCAGGAATTTTATATAAAAACCCACAAAGCCTTAAGAACTCCCAGTCCCTAGCTCCCCACCCTCATGGTGAAGCTGCCATTTCCTAGCTTGTGAGTGAATCTGGGGTCAAGAGTAAGAACCTCTAAAGTAAAACCTCTTCAAAGTAATCTCTATAGTCTTAAGAGATTAGCCTTTGGAAAAGGATTTGTTGCTGGAATTTCAAGAACATTAACTCTGAGCCTGGCTTATATACAAAGAAAAAGTCCCTCAGGAGTCTTTAATCAGTTGGAAATACTTTTTGGCAGTTAAATGAAGTTATTATTCATTCACATTACTCAACAAGACCAAGTCCAAAGTCCTAGGCAGAGGTTTCAATCGTGAGCCAAACTTGCAAGGACAGAGCCTTGATAACTCACCAGAACATCTGTCAGGTAGTCCACGCTGTAGTTTTCACCATGCTTCCGTGCCTTCCCATTGATAGACAGGGTATAGTTATAGTATTTAGAATTCTTTTCCTATTAGACAGGAAGTAAAATTTGTTAAGCGGTTAGCACACTAGAAAGTCAGAAATCATGCTGGGCTATACTGTTGCAATAGGGATAAGACATTTTGGTTCGCCTGGGTAGCATGGTTGGTTAACCATTTCGGCTCAGGTTGTGATCTCAGGGTTGTGAGACTGAGTTCCGCATTGGGCTGAGACTCTCTCTCTTTCTGCCCTCCACTTCCTCAGCCCTAGTCAAATAAATCTTTAAAGGAAAAAAAAAAGGCATTTTTTAAAAAAGGGAATTACTCATTTAGTACTGAACCGGATTTTTTTGACTAGAGTTTTATTAACTATTAGCACAGTTTCAATAATCTGTCGTAGTTTAAAAAGCCACAAGTAGATCAGACAGAACAGCAAAATATGTAACTAAACCTGGTGTGATGCAGGAAAAACATCTCCCAGAGGAGTGACTCACAAATCAACAGACTTTAAGAGGAGAAAATAGCTAATCAGGGACGCCTGGGTGGCTCAGTTGGTTAAGCAGCTGCCTTCGGCTCAGGTCATGATCCGAGCGTCCTAGGATCGAGTCCCACATCGGGCTCCTTGCTCCACAGGGAGCCTGCTTCTCCCTCTGACTCTGCCTGCCTCTCTGTCTGCCTGTGCTCGCTCTCGCTCGCTGTCTCTCTGACAAATAAATAAATAAAATCTTAAAAAAGAAAATAGCTAATCATAAATGCAGAGCAACTTATGTCAAAATCAGAGCTAAATGAGAGAGTAAACATATTCTATATCTGTAGGGCTGTGTGTGTTAACTGTCACTGGCTTCAATAATCACTCACCAAGGCGTACCAGTAACTCCAGCCGAGAGGGACATGTTCTAGTCCACCTGCATCTGGGGCTCCATACTGAAAAGCAAGACAAGCAGGACATCAGAAATGCTTAGCTATGACCAGATCAATAAGAAAGAGGAAGCTTTTAGAATCCTTTCAGATCAGTGCCTGAAACCAGATGTTCAATTTTCCCAAACACATGAACCAAGTCGAAAAGTAAAGAACACTAAAACCTAGGAACTACTGAAGGAGGAGTTTGTAAACTATGGCCGTAGGCCAAATCTAGCCAGCCAACTGTTTTATATGATCAGTAAGCTAAGAATTTTTTTTCCATTAAAAAATACAAACAGCAATCAATAGAGGAGTATTCTGTGACATATGACAGTTACAGGGAATTGAAATTTCAGTCATGAAGTTTTTTTTGGAACGCAGATGCACTCATTTTGGTTTGTGTCTTTCTATCTGCTTTCATGCTACAACGGCAAGGTCAAATACAGGAGCCCCCCTTATTTGCAGTTTCATTTCCCATGGTTTCAGTTAACCAGTGGTCAACCGAAGTCCAACAGCAAATAAGCCTCCTGCCAGAAGGTCACAATGCCTGTCCTTCACTGCTCTTCTTACCATGTAGGTATTTTATCATCTCACACCATCACAGGAAGGGGGAGTACAGTGCAATAAGACACTCTGAGAGACACAAGACACACATAATTTTTATTGCATTCTATGGTTGCAATTGTTCTATATGGTTATTAGTTGTTGTTAATCTCTTACTGTGCCTAATTTCTAAGTTAAACTTTATCACGGGTACATATACATAGATAAAAACAGTATATTATAGAGTTCAGTACTATCCGTGGTTTTAGGCATCTACTGGGGGTCTGGGGAAGCATCCCCGTGGATAAGACAGTGGGTGGGGGGAGTATTGTCATCACAAAAGAAAAGCTCAAAGTATTTACTTCTGGCCCTTTCTAGAAAAAGTCCATATAGCTTAGGCCACGAAGTTCATTTCTGGAGTTACTGAAAGCGAAGACTGAACACTCCAACTGACCTTGTGGTTAATGACAACCAAAATAAGCAGACTATGAGCTCTCAGCTTATAACTTCACTTGTCTTGATGATGAAACCTACATTTGGAGCTCAATTTATTTGATGAGATGAATTAAGTGACCAGAGACTCATCCCATTTATCTCAACAAGGTTTAGTATTGCCCATTTATTTTTATTTATTTATTTTTAAAGATTTTATTTATTTATTTGACAGAGAACACAAGTAGGCAGAGAGGCAGGCAGAGAGAGAGAGAGAAGCAGGCTCTGCACTGAGCAGAGAGCCCGATGTGGGGCTCGATCCCAGGACCCTGGGATCATGACCTGGGCTGAAGGCAGAGGCTTTAACCCGCTGAGCCACCCAGGCGCCCCAGTATTGCCCATTTAAAAAAGAATTTAATTTATGAGAAATCTTTGTATTTTAATGAATTTCTCCTAATTTTGTATACAGAATTTTTAAAAAAGATTATTATTTATTTACTTGACAGAAGGTACAGGAACAGAAAGAGCGGCAGGCAGAGGGACAGGGAGAAGTAGGCTTCCCCCTAAGCAGGGGGCCCGAGCGGGACTCAATCCCAGGACCCTGGGATCATAGACACTTAACCGACTGAGTCACCCAGGTGCCCCTATTTTTGTATACACATTAAGTGATCTCTGATAGGCAAAGTAGTATAAATTCTCTTTATGACCCACGTCTTACCTCAATAACCTAGTATCTGTACTTATTTCTCATGATTCTTTTCAAACTGACTTAACCTTCCTTCCAACTCACAAGGTTGAAAATTCTCCCAATTGTGGGGAGGGAAAGAACGAACAGAAAATTCAGATTAAATATTAGTATCTTTAGCAACCATGGATAAAGTATGTAAAAAAAATGTACATCTTTTCTTTGTCCTGCATCCCCAGTTTTACTATGAGAGAGAACCCAGACATTCCCAAATAAACTGTTTCCTCTAAGTTTGAACTCTGAGTAAAAGCTAAGACCAATGTGGTGAACCTGGGGGCCATGAAATCTGGACTTGGCCAGCTATAGTGGGTATCCCCTCATCCAGGCACCCAAGAGGCCAGCACATCCACCACTAAGCCAAATGCTGTAGTGGCCTGAATATCCCAGGCTCGGGGTGTTTTCCCTCTATCAGTGATCACTCCACATTTTCGAAAATGGGAACAAAAAGGGATAAGTCTGAAGTTGTTATAAGGCAGGAAAGGTGGCAGAAGGAAAAAAATTCTTCATTCTCTTCCTGATAAAGGGGAAATGGAGACAAAGATACCATGAGACGAACATGACAAGCAAAATCCTTGAAGAAAAAGGGGAAGATGCATCAGACAGCAGCAGTCATAGGACAATTAAAAAAAAAAAATGCTATGAGGCTATTTAAAGGAAGAAGAACTATAGTACTTAAATCATGTAAATATGTTCATGTAAGTAAATTCTTGTTTAATGTGCAGATTAGGAGAAAACTATACCAAAAACATTTTACATGACTCAAATGGATAATAATTTAAAAAAACATGAATTACATTAATTTACATTTATAAAGCTTTTTTTTTTTTTAAAAAGGAATAATGAGATCATTCAACCTACCTCATTTAAGTATTTCCCTGCGAAAAAGGTTTGATAACCACACATCGATCTGAGAATTGCTGGGAAAGTATTTGGTTCTTGGATCTTCTGCCAAGACTTACTACTGCAGTTTCCCTCCAAAGTGTTGTTAACAACGTGATGATTATGTGGGTACTTTCCTGTCAAGATACTGGCTCTGCTCGGGCAGCAAAGAGCACTTGGCACATACTACAAAGCGAACAGAAGTAAAAAACCCAGTTACACAAGAAAGATGGATTTCTCCTCATTTCTAAAGAGAGTAAAGAAAGCTGCTTAATACTCTAATTTTGAATTTCTAGTTTCCCATGGAATAGTTTTTTGGGTTTTTGTTTTTTTTTTTTTTTTTTTTTTGGTAACACATGACACACTTCAGAGCTGCTTTAAGTCACATAGTAGAGACCGTAAACAAACCAAGAGAACAGATTTCTTTTTCAGCTGGTTTCTTTCTGCAGAATAAGTTATTCCAATCTCATCTGCCAAAGAAATACTTACATGGTAGGAGCTAGGTCTCTTTTTTTTAAAAAGGCTTCATGCCCAACCTGGAGCCCAAAGTGAAGGTTGAACTCAGGACCCTGAGATCAAGACCTGAGCAGAGATCAAAAGTTGGATGCTTAACCAACTAGGCCACCCAGGCACCCCAGGAGCTAGATCTTAACCAAAAATAATGACTACTACCTGAATCTAATGTAGCTGAGAGGCAAAGGTTCATTTTCAGGATAATCTGTAGTTTTATATAATTCCTATATCACTTAATACACTGGACAGAGATTATTTTTCTACTCTAATGATTTTTCCATTAGCTACTATCATCAATAAACTTAACCCATTTTACCTATTATTTGTGTATATCTTAGTACACATCACCAAACCACTTTACAGAGAATAATACTAGTTTATACCCACACCAGCAGGGAAGGAATGCTCATTCAAGTACACCCTTGCCAAACTTATGTATTATCCCTTATTAAATACTTGGCATTTCTTTGGGCTTTCAAATTGGATTTGGCATTTTTAAATACTGGTGAGGATGAACATTCTCCACATGCATACTGACCAACTATGTTTACGTGAATGACTTGTTCATGTGCTTTGTACATTTTTTTGGTACATTTTTTTCCTGGGGCATCAGCTTCTTGTTACATAAAATCTGAGTTAAGGAAGGATTCTGTCATGTTACAAATATTTGCCATTTTTTACTTTTGCTTTTTCAATTTTGTCAGATTATTTGACTTCTGTAATTTTTACATTGGCAAGACTTTTAATCCTTTCGCTTGTCTGCTGACCTATTTTTTTGGTCGCTATCACACTGCTTACTGTATCTTCATTTTACATTTTGTTATCTGGAAGGTCAATTTCCTCCTTTAAGAAATTACCTTGATTGTTCTAACCTATTTATCATTACAGATAAATTTAGAATCACTTTATTCAGCCTTTAAAAAATCTTGTTCGAGGGCGCCTGGGTGGCTCAGTGGTTTAAGCCTCTGCCTTTAGCTCAGGTCATGATCTCGGGATCCTGGGATCGAGCCCCACATCGGGCTCTCTGCTCAGCGGGGAGCCTGCTTCCCCCCTCTCTCTGCCTGCCTCTCTGCCTACTTGTGATCTCTCTCTATCAAATAAATAAATAAAAATCTTTGAAAAAAAAAAAAATCTTGTTGGGGTGCCTGGGTGGCTCAGTGGGTTAAGCTGCTGCCTTCGGCTCAGGTCATGATCTCAGGGTCCTGGGATCGAGTCCCGCATCGGGCTCTCTGCTCGGCAGGGAGCCTGCTTCCCTCTCTCTCTCTCTCTGCTTGCCTCTCCATCTACTTGTGATCTCTCTCTGTCAAATAAATAAATAAAATCTTAAAAAAAATTATTAAAAAAAAAATCTTGTTGGGATTTTGATTAGAATAAACTTATTAAGTATTCTTATTAAGTAGTTTTATTACATTACAAATGAAGTTCTATAACCTTATTTATAAACATAGGTCTTAACCATTACTGCCCAGCAGCTATACCTAGAGTCTGCATTTTCCTGCTGTATGAATGGGCTCTCTTCTCTCTCCTGCAGTACTTCTCTAACTGGTTATATAGAAGAAGATTATTTTTATTTTTTCATTTCTATTTTACTAAACTCTACTAATTTAAAAAGTTTTTGAACAATTCTACATTTTTGGGGTAGAAAATACAAAGAAGTGGAAATAATGTCTTTTTCCAATATTCCAGCTAATTCTGCAGGATTCATGCCGATCACAACAATTCAGAACAGCATTAAGTGACAAGTATTGGGCCCCTGTCTCATCTCTAACAGCATTGGCCTGAGTCTTGCACCTTAACTATAAGGTGTGCTATTTGTTTGAAATACTCATCATAATAAGGACGCATTCTTCTAACAGTTCAATAAATTACCAGTAAAGGATGCTAAAATTTCAAAGGGCTTTCAAGCATCTATTAAGATGAACATTACTTTTTTCGTCTTTCAACTACTGATCTTGTTGGTGGACAATATAACAACCACTATTACGTAGTATTTACTGCAACTCAGGTGCTGATATAAGTGCTTGCTTTACATGTATATATTCATTTAATATCACAAAACCCTGAGACAGATTTTAGGACACCCAGTTACAAATGGGAAACTAGAGAGGTTAATAACTTGCCCAACATCAAACAGTTAGAAAAGAGGCAGAGAGAGCATTCAAAACTAGGTGATCTAGCTCCAGAATCTGTGCTCTTAAGCACAACACTATGTTGCTGTTTAATGGATTTCCTGATAAGCTAGGCTACTACTTACTTGGTTATGTGCATGGTTCCTGAATTTATTAGTATTTTATTATGGATCTTTGCAACTCTTTGCATCTCCTTCCTTCCCTCATTTGGGCTCCACACCAGGCCTGAACTCCTAACCCTGAGATTGAGACCTGAGCTGAGACTGAGAGTCCGATGCTTAATTCAATGAGCCACCCAGGCACCCCTGCATCTATGTTTACATAGACATAGCTATTTATACCTCATACATCACATATATGTGTATACACACACAAGATACTGGTTTTGTTTGGTTGCTATTATTTTTCTCAGGCTGACTGTCAGGGTTAATAGGGCTTTGTAAAGTGGCTGGCAAGAGTTGACCACAAAGCAATTTACATTGCATAAATGTTACTTGATTCTTACAATTCATTTCCAAACCTCAAACAGTAAAGCTTTAAATATTCTCTAGTTCTGAGCTATAAATCAAACTGGCTTAGAAAATACCTACAATTAAGGTTCAAATTGTAAAAAGTAGTATTTCAATTAAAAGCATTTAAATCACATTATATAAAGTCCTTCCTTTAGATCAGGCATTTAACTAGGTCTCCCCAAAAGAGCATGCTTCTTCTTAGAACATCAACATCAAGTCTCACAAAATTAAGGTAACTTTAAAACTTACAGCACTGGAGAAAGTCATCCCCATTTCTCCAATGAGAGCCTTGGTTTTCTTTAGTGGTGTCTGTGAAGTAAATAATCATCTGTTAAGCCATTTCCTCCAATAAAAAAAAAACACACAGAGACCAAAACTCACGTTTTTTGCATCTTACTCGCAATGATCAGCTCCATTTGACACTAAGAAACTGCCAAAAGAGTTCTGTTTCTGGAGATGAACCAAACAGATTTGGTTACAGTCAGTTATATCCCATGCAAAAGAGCAGTGGGGTCACAATGCCTGCAGGAAGGGAAAGTTCACAGCTGATAGCATTATTCTAGCAATGCTGATTTCAATGTAATGAAATTTTGGTGCTCTCTTTTGTCAGCAGCCCTCTCACAAGATAGATGGGGCAGATCTCCATTAATTCATCTTTAGGAGCAGGATGTGGGCTAAGAGATGAAAGGAGCCTTCCCCTCTTTAAAAACAGAGAGATTTTAGGTTCCCAGAGCCAGATAATGTCCCGAAGCCCAGAAAAGGACTCAAATATCATCAGTGATGGAGTCCAAATGCCTCCTTTTCAATCACAAGCTCAAAACCCCATGCACTAGGCCAATCACAACTTCAAGTAAGGACTTGAACCAGATGGCAAGTAGTAGAGACAATAATCTCAAATCCTAGAGTGAGGATAAAAGTATGAAGAAGGTCATTAAAATACAAATAAAAGGAACACTAACAATCTTTATTTAGATTCCAGACAACAAAAAAGGACCACTGAAGAGATTCTAATTTTAGTTGTATTTTATCAATCAGTTCATGATGATTTTGAAGTACCTTTGAAATCTGAGACCATATTCAGTATAGTTTTAAATATACCTTATAGTGCAGTAATTCCTTAAAGATTACCTAAATATGTGATTATGTTAACAAGGTTCTTGTTTATAATACTGTATAAACGACTCTCCCCCACTGTTTTATATAAATAGTAAAAAACCTAAAGAACCCATAAGCTCAAAAGGATGAGAATTCTAACTTATTTAAGAAGATCTTTCATAAGTGCATGAGTAGCTCCAGAATAGGTTTCCAAGGAGATGCTACAGATCTATAAGTCTTCGTTAACCTTCAGAAGCAATGTCACCAACTGAGATCCTCCAGAAAACATCACTGGGTGCTACTTTCAGGTAAAGAATATTGGGCTGAATTAAACACTGGTTTGACAAGAAATCTGAGTTATGACAACAGAGGGAGGGGAAATGAGAATACAAAGTATAAATGGGAAAAAGGACATTGTGAGTTGATTATATGGAACTCAATCCTCAAACTGTTGGATAAATATGCAACAGTACTGAAGAATATCTAATTGTTTTTTATTTTTTATTTTTGAAGATTTTATTTATTTGACAGAGAGACACAGCGAGAGAAGAAACACAAGCAGGGGGAGTGGGAGAGGGAGAAACAGGAAGCCCGATGTGGGACTTGATCCCAGGATCCTGGAACCATGACCTGAGCTGAAGGAAGACATCTTCAGCTGAAGGCTGAAGGCTTCCTTCAGCTGAAGGAAGACATCTCAGCTGAAGCTGTACCACCCATGTGCCCCAGAATATCTGATTTATAGTAAGATTATAGTATGTGATTATAACCCATTTGTTAAATACTTAACGTGTGTCAGGCACTGATCGAGGCCAGGATGAACAGAAGACAAAAGGTCCTTGATCTCATGACCTCTGTATTCTTGGGGACTTAAATAACAGGTAGACAATCATTTCAGGCAGTGAAAAGTGCTATGAACACAATAAACCAGGATGATGTCCTTTAACTGGCGGGAGAGGGGGAAACTACTTTAGTTGGGTGGTCAGGAGAGGCCTCTTTCAGGAAGTAACTTGGGTACTCAGAGTTACATGATGAGGAGGCCAGCCATGCTAAGATCTAGGAAAAGGTGCTTCCAGGCTAAGTGAATAGCAAAGACAAGAGCTGCCAGAGAAGATGCACATGTGAGGAACAGAAAGAAGGCACATGTGGTGGAAGTAGCACAGCAAGTAAAGGAGACTGTGGGGTAAGACAAGGTCAAAGTGTTAGGCAGGAGCCAGCAGATGATGCACAGAGATTTTAGTGTCAATAAGAATTTGTCTTAATGACTGTAATTTTTAATGCTGCTAACACCAGTACAGTGATAACCATGTCTGCTAAATCAAACAAATCCTAACAAGAACCACGCTGTACTGAAAATGTCTGTGTCTATGCTAATCTAAATGCTAAAATGGATCCTTAAGATACCAGCAAAGAGAGTTACAAGGTTGGTCAGGTCAAGATTGTACAACACCGCTTAAGGAGCAGTCAATCTGATACCTGGATCTGGGTAAATGCATTACTTGACTCATCCAAAGCAAATCCCTTCCATAAAAATCCTAAGGAGTCATTTACTTTTTTGGCTCCATGTATAGTGGCTCTGAAATAAAATTTTAACATATTTAATAATCATTGTTTTCAGCAAAGACATGATGTGTTCGTCCCCTACATTACATCATGGCTCCTTCCCTTACTTCCTTGAAATTTTGACCAAATGTCAGTTCTTCCAGGGTGAATGATTTTAGAAAGAGCAACCAGTGAAGTAGAGTGTATCCATCCCACCATAACATTCAAGTAAAATAAAATAGGAACTATTCCCTAAGCAAAAAACCAGAATCCCACAGATGATACCTGCAACAAATACAGGGAAATGTTCAAGATGATCATAAAAGACGATTTCAAAGATGACTGAAAGATTCTACATGAAACACTACAGGAAGTACTAGAATCCTTCTACCTGAGCTGGTCTGGTGGACTGGACTACGGTTTATTTGGCCAACGATGGCAGCAATTCATAATCCTTTTTGAGCCAGAGACCTCATTCTCCACAAAATTGAAGATAAAATACAGAGTATTACGTATAAATTAAGGACTTCCATGATCCCCCTGGTGTTCCTAAGTATCATCTTAAGAATCTCTGATCTGAAGTATAAGTGAGTAGCTGATGTGGTTATGTGGAATGACATCTGTTAAGTCAGTATTCTAGAATATGAGAAAAATGGGGCTTCAAGATCATAAGACACCAGGCTTTGCTCCTTATTAGCTACATGAACTTTGGCCAAGTTACTTAACACCCTCTTAGTTTCCTCTTATTTAAGGGAAGGACAGTATGTACAGCAGAGAACTTTTATGACTGAAACACAAGTATAAAATACTTCATACTCTTACTGCTCCAAGTAGGTTTTCAAATGCTGTTACTGTCTTAGTGATTTCCCTTCAAGTCCTGCTTGACAACTAGTGGTAGAATACCCTGGAAAAGGATACAAGAGAAGCCAGAATACCCCAGAGAGTTGAGAGCATTAAATTTGACTTGTTCCCCACTCAATTTTGGCTCTTTAGTATAAACACCTATTATAAAGAATCTGATACTGGTTTAAAGAAGCAAATACAACATGCTAAGGAGAAGATACCTCAAAGCTATACAGACCACACCTGTGTTCTGTAAAAATTAAGAAACTCAATTCTGAACACCTTATATTTCAGTGATAAACTTTTGTTTTCACCAGAGATGTAAAAGCTTGACCTTTTAATTGTCTTAGTCACTAAGCTATTACTAATTTTTGATAGAGATGGCTTGCCTTTTCTAGACAAAGCACTTTTCAAGGACGCACATAAAGTTTTTTTGAAGGAATTTTGTGAGGAGGGTCAGTGGAGTGGTGGGAATGGAAAAAACAAAGTAAATTCCAGGAGAGCAATTAAGTCAAGACTCTTCAATGTCAATGTGGTGGAGTAGAAACTAAAAGGCAGTGAGGCATATGTGGCACAAAATGTAAATGCAAGCATCTTAAACATAAACCAGAAAAGTTTCTCAGCACTGTGAACACAGTCCTGAGTAAGAAATACATTTTCACTCATTATCCAGAAATATATATATGGATATGCGTACCTTTATCATATATACCCACATGTATCACACCAACATTTTCTATTCTACTTTATTTCACAGGAAAGTAAAAAATCTGGGAGCTACTCACTAAACTGATTTCACAACTCACTTATGGGTTGAAATCGGCAGTTTGAAGGACACTGAGGTAGGGTGTTCCCAGACAGTGTAAGTTAGGAACCTCTTGCGTGAAGTGTTTTCATAGTCTCAGCACTTAGCTGAAAACAAAAAGATAACTGAAACGAAGAAATAAAGGACATATATATTTTCTTAAAAGATAAGAAAAATGCCATAACCAGGATCAGAGTACTCATCAGAATTTTGACCTGTTTCAACTACATAAGTGCCTTGGGAAAGCCACTTTCTGGAGCCTCCATGAGTAAGGGGTTGGGTAATGCGCCTGAAGGTCATAAATTCCAGAACTCTAAGATAAAGAAGCAAAATTCACTCTGGGAAACAATGAAGTCTCATAAAAAAACACATTTAAAATGGAACACGGACAATAGTAGCAAATGTATCGGCCAGGTGTTCAATTAAGCTAATTGAATTCTCTCGATTCTTGGGAGGCAAAGCGCAGCCTGAAGAGTTTGACAACCTATCCATCACATTAGTTGATCTCAGCACTTATTAAATATCGGGCACAGACACTGTACATGGAGACAAACACAGAGGTGGCCTAGGTCCTTTAAAGAGAGAGCTGGACTTGTCCTCAGATCCTCTAAGCCAAAAGAAAAACGAGGCTTGCGTGCTCTTAGCCAGCACCTGCTCCTCGTTGGTTCAGCCCATCCCTAACTGGCGTCCACCTGTTTATTTTGAGCTATAAACGCGAACTCCGCAGCACTAAGGTCCAGGTTCGAACCTCTGTGTAGTGCGTGCATGTGTGCCTACTCAAAAGAGACGCGGGAGAGAAAGGAAACAGAGTCCTGCGGCCCCTCAAACTTGCGTATGGGGTCAGGCGTGGCAAAAGCAAAACCATCCAGGATCAGGCACCCAGCTCAGGGAACTGGGGGTGGGGATGGGGAAAGAGGACAAGAAACCTGGGGGTCAGCCGGGGAGATCGAGGGGCGGGGCAGAAATAGAAGCGTTACCATGCCGCCGAGCACTTCGTCCTGGTCGTCGGTGAGGATCAGCACCACATTGGGCCTCCGAGAGCCCGTCGCCACCCCAGAGACCCCCAGGCAGCTGCCCAGCAGCAGCAGCAGCGCCGCGCTGCAGGAAGGCAGGTGACGGGGGCTGTTCCGCCGCGGCCCACTTGGGGCCAGAGGCAGGAGCCACATGGCAGACTGGGTTCCGGGGGTGGCCCCGGGACCGAATGGAGGGACGCGCAAGTGTCTGAAGGCCAAAAGGCGAACGAACTGCAGGAGGAAAAGCGTTGCCGGGAAAGGCCGGGGGACTGGGGTCAGGCGTTTTCTCCCCTAGCACGATCACGTGAACCGGAGACAGGGGGCGGAGTACGCCTTGCGGTCACGTGAGGCCAGACGGGGCAGGACTGCGAACGGAAAGGGAGGCAGGGCGGATCCGTGGGCCGGAAACCGGAAGTGGGCTCAAGGGGCGAAGAACCGGTCGGGTTGGGGGTTTTGCGCTTGCTTTAGTCTCAGGCTCGGGTTGGCTTCGCGAGCGCTGTGTATGTGAACGCTTGGTGCGAGGGTTAAAAGGGAGAGAAGATGATGGGGCGTCTGAGTGGCTCAGTGGGTTAAAGCCGCTGCCTTCGGCTCAGGTCATGATCCCGGGATCCTGGGATCGAGCCCCGCATCGGGCTCTCTGCTGGGCAGGAAGCCTGCTTCCTCCTCTCTCTCTGCCTGCCTCTCTGCCTACTTGTGATTTCTCTATCAAATAAATAAATAAAATCTTAAAAAAAAAATGGAGAGAAGATGAAATGAACGAGGGAATCAGCTCACAGTAGGCGGTTAAGAGAAGGGAGGAGAGTGCTTACCTGATAGTAAGGTCAGCTGGTGGGCGAAGTCTGGTCTCTGTCGTATTTTATTCTCGAGTCAACAGCCACTTACGAGAGCCTTTATGTTGAATCATTTCTCATTTTCTCTACAGCTCACCTGTTACACTCGAAGCTGGATTCTGGCTCAGCTTTCTGGACTCCAAGCCTCAGCTGATAAAGTGTTTTCAAACAAACGATTTAGGGATATCCTGACAGCCTAATACTACTTGGTGAATTTTTGAAAGCCCTTTTAGAAGATGTTGGAGGATATGCACATTGAGCAAAACAAAACCCCTGAAACATGGTTACCCAACCACATTAAGTAATGTTTAGGGGGAAAAATTCCATGTACTAAGGCTCCAAATATTTCTGTGATACAGAAATACAGGTACAGCTCTACCTCAACCGTCTGCTAAAGTCTATGCAAACAGAATTATCCCTGGCAAGGTGAAGGGTCAAGTTTTATTCCCCACTTAGAGTAATAACCTGTACCTCCTGGCTCCTAACAAAGTGTATTTTCTCTAAGCGAGACCATCTGGCCTGAAAAGTGTTTTAAAACTCATGAAAGCACTATAATGAGTTAAAAATAATTGTGGGAGTACTTTTTTTTTTTTTATAAATTTTTTTTTTTTAAGATTTTATTTATTTATTTGACAGAGAGAAATCACAAGTAGATGGAGAGGCAGGCAGAGAGAGAGAGAGAGGGAAACAGGCTCCCTGCTGAGCAGAGAGCCCGATGTGGGACTCGATCCCAGGACCCTGAGATCATGACCTGAGCCGAAGGCAGCGGCTTAACCCACTGAGCCACCCAGGCGCCCAATTGTGGGAGTACTTTGAAGTGTCATATATTCAACTGTAAGTCTTATGCAAAAGGAAGTGTTAACTTTTTGAAAAAAAAAATAGGTTTACAGAAGGCAAGAAAACCTTTACAAAATGAAGTAAAGTTCCACTGTAAGAAAAATTATTCTGGGAATCTGGTAATAGTCGTTCCCAGATGGTCAAGGTACTGGGTTACAGCCTCAAACTATGCTCATTTTGCAAACTGGTGTAATAATCCCTAGGAAACCAAGACTTCCAGGAGACTTCTGGCACAAAGAAGAACCTGCATTGATGCCCCAAATTGTAAGATTATATCACTGGTCTTGGTTCAAGGCTACTTTATGAACTATCTGATGGCAGAGATTGTATAATTAAGAGCCAGCTTTATTCCAGATGCTAGACTAATGCTGAGGAAACACTGTTCCTTTTTCATGGAGCTTGCAGTCTAGTTGCAGAAAAATATACAATCTAATAATCACAGAAGTGTATAATTACAAATAAGGAGACATGCTATGAAGGAAAAGTAAAGAAAGAAATGAACATTTTAAGGAGGTGGGGGGCTGACCTAATTTTTTTAAAAAAACTATTTATTTGACAGAGAGGGAGAGATCTTAAGTAGGAAGAGAGGCAGACGGGCGGGGAAGGGAGGAGCAGGCTCCCTGCTGAGCAGAGAGCCCAATGCAGGGCTCTATCCCAGGACCCTGAGGTCATGACCTGCACCACCCAGGCATGGGGCAATTTAAGGATTCGCTGAGGAAATAAATTTTCTGTGGCCCTGAGGAGTTTAAATAGAAGATCATTTGTTAATGGGATAGTGGGGTGGTAGAATGTCTCCTAGGCACAGGGTACAGCATTTGCGAGGATATTGAGGTAGTGCAAAGAACTAAAAGATGCCAGTGTAGCTGGAGCAGAGGGAGAGAAGGAGATAGAGAGGTAAACAGGGCCCAGATTATGTTAAGGATTTTGGTCTTCGTCATAAGGCTAATGGGGAATCACTTTAAGAGTAGGGGAGAAAAAATCATACATGAATTTGTATGATTACAAATTCATGATTACATGAATTTGTACAGATTAGAAGAGGATAAGAACGGATGAAAAGAGAACAAATCAGATTTTGTGGGGTGTGAAGCTTATATGTATGCAATTTGGCAAGGGTGGCTCCTTAAGAAAAAGAGTGACAATATAAATATAAAATGAGGTGCGAAAGTGAATATTTATTTAGAGTAAGAAAAGAAATAACCATATTACAGATTTTTTAAAGTCAAAAAATATTACAAATTGGAATGCAAAATTTTAAAATATAGTATTTTTTATTAATGAACTACAGACACGCTTCTCCATGCTCCTCCCACTGCTCCGCCGACATTTTCGGCTATGTACACTTTAATCGTCTCTTCATAAGAAAGTGGGTTTGTAATATATTTTATGGAGAGAATAGAAGATCATTTAGCCTTTTCTCTAGCATAGTTGATCAATTTTTTATTATCGATAGTTAAGAAATTGTTTTTCATCTTCAGTTCGTTATTGGTTTTACACACACACATATTTACTGTAATCATGTATTATGAGTTTATATCCTCTGCACTGATGTCAACTTGAGGTCAAGTCCGAAAGAAATTTAATATTTTTAATGAGTTTATATGATTCACTTTCTTCACAAATTATCAATTCAAGAGCCTAAATATTACTTTCATTTTCAGTTTATTTCTTCTACAATTACTGTTTTCATTACGATCTGAAAAAAGTGATTACTATTTACTTTTCAATGTCAGGACAATTTCTTTTGATTTTCTCACCTTTATCACTTTAATTTCATATTCATGAACTTTTTTTTTTAAAGATTTTATTTATCAGAGAGAGAGTGGGGGAGAGAGTGAGCACAGGCAGACAGAATGGCAGACAGAGGCAGAGGGAGAAACAGGCTCCCTGCTGAGCAAGGAGCCCAATGTGGGACTCGATCCCAGGACGCTGGGATCATGACCTGAGCCAAAGGCAGCTGCTTAACCAACTGAGCCACCCAGGTGTCCCATATTCATGAACTTTTTACCTCAATTTTATCTCGATGTTTTTTTTCCCCAAGATTTTATTTATTTATTTGACAGACAGAGATCACAAGCAGGCAGAGAGGCAGGCAGAAAGAGAGAGAGGGAAGCAGGCTCCCTGCTGAGCAGAGAACCCGATTTGGGCTCTATCCCAGGGTCCTGAGATCATGACCTGAGCCGAAGGCAGAGGCTTAACCCACTGAGCCACCGAGGCGCCCCATCTCAATGCTTTAATAAAATAAATTTACAGACAACATAAGAAGGTGCCTGCCATATATGTCCACATCAGGAGTCTAAAATTTATCAGTTGGAATGTTCCTAAGTGTCTTTCTAAATGACAGTTAAAATGTTATGTTTGGGTTTTATCAACTGTTAAATAAGTTTGTATTTTTTTAAAAGATTTTATTTATTTATTTGACAGAGATCACAAGTAGGCAGAGAGGCAGGCAGAGAGAGAGAGAGAGAGGGAAGCAAGCTCCCTGCTGAGCAGAGAGCCCGATGCGGGGCTCGATCCCAGGACCCTGGGATCATGACCTGAGCCGAAGGCAGAGGCTTTAACCCACTGAGCCACCCAGGTGCCCAAGTTTGTATTTTTTTATAAAGATTTTATTTATTTATATGAGAGAGTGGGGAGAAGGAGCAGAAGGAGAGAATCTTCAGGTAGACTCCCTGCTGAGTGTGGAGCCCAGCACCCGGCTTGCTCTCACGACCCTGAGATCATGACCTGAGCTAAAACCAAGAGTCAAATGCTTAACTGATTGAACCACCCAGGTGCCCCTGCAAAGTTGTTTTTAAAGAGCATGTACCCCTTTGCTCTGTTGTGCTGACATATGACTGTAAATGTCATTCAACAGCAGATTAAAATAGCTCAAATATTTCTTCACCTTGTTGAAAAAAGTCAGATAAAAAAGTTAAAAATTGCTATAGAGGTTCCTGTTAGAGGAGTAGTGCACAGTAATCAACAACTGATCAGTTTGTCACATCCAGAATAGAATGTGTAGTGTTGTTATTGGTGTCTGGTTATATATATGATTTACCACTTTTGAAAACATTTTCCATGAGGGGTTCCTGGGTGACTCAGTTGGTTAAGCATCAGATTTCAGCTCAGGTTATGGTCTCAGGGTCCTGGGATGGAGCTATGAATTGGGATCCACACTCACTGGGGAGTGTGCTTGTCCCTCTCCCTCTGCTCCATCCCCCAGGTTGTGCTTTCAGACTTTCTCTCAGATGAATACATAAGATCTTAAAAAAGAATGTAAAAAATATATATAGATTTAAAAAAATGAAAAAATAAAAACCCCAGAACATTTTCCCATCAGGATGTCCGCCTGGCTTAGTCGCTAGAGCATGCATCTCTTGGTCTTAAGGTTGTGAATTTGAGCCCCATATTGGGTGTGCAGATTGCTTAAAAGTAAAGCCTTTTTAAATACTTTTAAAAAAAATTTCCCATCATTAATTTTTCATGAATTGTTTTTGTAAAATAAGTAATTTAAAAATTTTTTATAATTTTTTTCCTACACCTTAGGCAAAAGTGGGTTAAACCCAACTATTAGTTGAAAAATTCCCATGAAATTTCCATTATTGGTACAACACTGTTTCTTATCATGAACTCTGAAGTAAAAATATCTTCAACTTAAATATTTAATAACCTTGACCTCCATCTTTGGCCATGATGGAGTAATAGGGCCAGACTAACCTTTTTATTAGAAACAACCAGAAAACAGGCCAAAATATGTTTCACACAATGGACAACAGTCAGTGTAGGACTATAATCTGTGTGTAAAAAGGAAAGAATTTCCCCCACTTTTAGCCTGTGGGCACATTCTGAACCAGAGAGCCAGGAAGAGGATCCTATGCAGAACAAAGATGAGTTTAGGGGAGAGAGATTATATCTGGAGGAGGTTGAGGTAGCTGGCAGAGGTGAGGCAAAGTTCCAAAGAGGAGGAAAAGCTCCATAAATCTGCAGATAATCCTTTTGAGATTTGGTGGAACACCTAGATGTCCATGTGTAGGGTGAAGCCATCATACATTACATAAAGCAATGAATAGCCAAGGAGATGTAAGAATTCTCAGAGGATATATTTGAGATCCAACCAGCCAGAAGAAAGTCTTCTTTGATCATCAGGGGTATTTAATAGAGAACCCAAGAAGGTCATACCTTAGTAGTAGGGCTAAATTATCATGAGTGAAAAGTATTCTATACCTGTAATGACAAAGTTTATTTTTTAAAGATTTATTTATTATTTGAGAGAGAGTGTGGGGTGGGGGACAGAGGGGCAGAGAGAGAGAGAGAGAGAAAATCTCAAGCAGACCCCCCACTGAGCACAGAGCCTGATGAGGGGCTTGATCTGAACCGAAATTAAGAGTCAGACACAACCAACTGAGCCACCCAGGCACCCCTACAATGACAAAGTTTAAATATAAGTCTCAAAATATCAAGCTGATCTGCAAGAACTTTAACTTGCTGGTGAGAACAAGGACCCATACTATAAAATCTGGATGCTCAACAATATGAAATTCACAGGATTACACAGGAAATCAAATAGGAAAATGTGATCAGTAACCAGAGAAAAATCAGTCAATGGAAACATACTAAATGGCACAGATAAAGGAATTAACAGGTCAGGGATTTTATTTTATTTTATTTTTAAAAGATTTTATTTATTTATTTGACAGAGAGAGATCACAAGTAGGCAGAGAGGCAGGCAGAGAGAGAGAGAGGAGGAAGCAGGCTCCCCACTGAGCAGAGAGCCCGATGTGGGACTCGATCCCAGGACCCTGAGATCATGACCCAAGCCGAAGGCAGCGGCTTAACCCACTGAGCCATCCAGGCGCTCAGTCAGGGATTTTAAAACACCTCTTATATATGTATATGTCACAGTCTAAACAGACTTAGACTGGGCATCCTGCCGAATAGCATATCCATCCATCTATTGCATTGATGACATATTGATCAGGCAGGATGAACGAGGGGCAGCTAACCTACTGCAATCTTTTGATATGACATGTGCTCTGGAGAGTGGGATATAGGCCCTAAGAAAATTCAGGGACTTGCACTTCAGTGAAGGATGGCAGGGGCCCATGGGGTATGCCACAGTGAGCCTCCAGAGTAAAAACAAATTGCTGCATCTTGCTTTTCTTACTACAAGGAAGGAAGCCCAGTGCTCATTTAACCTTTTGGATTCTGTATGTAACTTACTCAGCTTAGGAAGACTGCCAGCTTTGAGTGGGGCCTGGAGCAGGAAAGCATGCTAGAGCAGACGGGGCCAACTTTGTTATCTGTTGGGCGTAGTGTGAAATAAAAATGTGGGCACTAAAGGTGCTAAAGTATAAATCCATTTAAAAATATTGTATTACTGGGGCGCCTGGGTGGCTCAGTGGATTAAGCCACTGCCTTCGGCTCAGGTCATGATCTCAGTGTCCTGGGATCGAGCCCCGCATCGGGCTCTCTGCTCGGCGGGGAGCCTGCTTCCCCCCCTCTCTCTCTCTCTCTCTCTGCCTGACTCTCCGCCTACTTGTGATCTCTCTCTCTGTCAAATAAATAAATAAAATATAAAAAAAATAAAAATATTGTATTACTAACAAAATGCAATGGGGATTATAGTGATACATGAGTAGCACCATAATCTTGCAAACTACAATTAACATTTTTGGTAATTATATATCCACTTAACATTGATACTTTATTAATGTGATACTTTGACTGCTAATATGTTTTTTTTTCTGGCTGGCTTTCCTGCAGATTCATTTCTTAGGCTATTAAGATGTATACTTTTGGCAGCTTCATTTGACATAATTAAGCCTGGGGTATCTCATCTTACCATGATATTGGTATAGATAATGATGTATATGTATATATTTTCTTATGCTTTGTCCTCAGGTGTTTATTCTCAGGGTAAAGATGGTGAAGAGGAAAGTCTGAAATGGGCATAGTTACACTCTCCCATCCTGAGTCCCATAAGAGGAGGCAGGTGACTAGGCAGCTCAGGTACTTCCGGTCAGGGGCTTCAGCCAGTGTCCCAGGGCCCAGGGCCTGAAGCCCTTCCATGGGCTTATGGAGAGAGGCCAAAAAGGTAGCCAGGAGCCCACTCTCCACAGAATGGTGGCAAGCGGCTGGCTCTCTCTCCCCAAGGGCTTGGGCATAGACTGTCCACAGTGAGACTGCCCAACATTTGTACTCGGTCAAGAATGGGATACCTGGTTTCTGATCTTGGTAATGACCACCAGCAGCACTCACAACATTTGAGGGGTCTGGAATTTAATCTGCCTTGTGGGATGCACTAACATTCAGAGACCAGTGCTCCTCTGAGACACCATGGAAACCCAACCTACCCAAGAATGGTAAGATGAGATACCCCAGGCTTCCAGCAGCACCAATAGGATCCTATTCTTAAAGTCCCAATCACCTTTACCTCAAGCTTGTAAGAAGGTTGCTAACTTTTGCACTACTTTGGTCATTTAAAAAACAGCCTATAACCTCATACTGTGTCCTTGAAGTCACTCAGATGACTTCTCGGGGGGGAGAACGGGGCTCCAGACCTTCAATGACATCTGACTCCCACAGAGGAGGATCCAAGTTTATTAAACATTTTTCATTTTAAGGAGGATCTTTCTTCCGATTAACTATTACTAGACGTAGTAAGAGTACTTTATAGGCTATATAACAAAAGCATAAATTTTTTTTTAAAAGATTTTATTTATTTATTTGACAGAGAGAAATCACAAGTAGATGGAGAGGCAGGCAGAGAGAGAGAGAGAGGGGGAAGCAGGCTCCCCGCCGAGCAGAGAGCCCGATGCGGGACTCGATCCCAGGACCCTGAGATCATGACCCGAGCCGAAGGCAGCGGCTTAACCCACTGAGCCACCCAGGCGCCCAAAAGCATAAATTTTTTAAGAAGATTTTATTTTGAAACATTACACAATATGTTAATTAAGTGGAATTAAAAAAAAAAAAAGATTTATTTAACATAGATGTCGCGGCCGGCGTGACAAATCGACCAGGAACGTGAGGGTAAGAGGATGGTGGAAAGAAATGAAGAGACAAAGAGATGGGGACAGGAGGAGCACCAAGGAGGATGTCCAATAGTGCCGAGTTTATTCAAGGTTGTGCGGCATTATATACCTAACAGAAACAATCATAAGAAAAGTATCTATTTTTAGCTGATTACTAAAGAATTTGCAATATGCACAGAAAATCCTTCAAGCTTTCCCATTATCTATTTCCCAAACACCAATAGCAGACCTTCCAGCGCCAGACATACTGACTTCAAGGCCAGTCAAGACATAGTTTGTGTAAGCACAGCAGTCTTACAGTGGTGTAGTCTATAGCCCGTGCAAGGACAGCAAGGACCAGACAAGAATTTCTGACCCCAACCAAATCGTCTCTGACTAGCAAACGTGTGGGAAGTCACGTAGGCGAGAGCACAACATATAGCACAGACCCTTTCTCAGTGGTACTCGACTTTATTGACCTAAGCCTTTTGTTCAGCGATTCAGCCTTTAACGGAGGCACAAGTCAGGGCCTGGTTTGGTCCTTGTCTCAAGCCTTAATATGGCCTCCCACATTTCCCCTTTCCTTTTTAAATAAATTAAGCATATGAATTTGTGCTTGAGTGTGTAGTCGTTGCTGTTCTGCATGAATCTGTACAATGCACCATATTAAAACAAAAGCAAGTAATATAATGAGGAGTTCAGTAAACAACCAGAATGAGTGTTACTAGTGCTGCTATTCCTGCTATCAATAGACCCGGAAGACTTTTGACTTGTTTGAGCTGCAACTGCCTTTTAAGGGCAAACTGATAACCATAATCAGCATACCAAGGTCCTTCTACATCTACGGGTAAGAGTACATAAGGGGGGTTGCATAGTTATAAACACTATCATGGGACCTGTGCCTGACAAAGGCAGGGATACAGGTAGACAACTTGTTAAAACACAGTGGTCACAATGGATATTACACAATAGATGTCCCCCTTGGAAAGAGGTGAGAACTATTGATCCCGAGCCCACTACCAGTAAAAAAGGTCTAGGAATACAGCCCACAAAGTCAGATTGAAGTCCTTTGTGGCAGTGTAACGACTCCTGGCTATTTGCACTCCGATTGGTCCCAGCGCAGCAACCAGTTTCCAGAGTTCTGCATGAAACATCCCTCTCCTGTAAGGGGGGAGACATCTTCTTCTCCTCCACTGATTTCTCCGACTCAGGGTCAGTGTTGCAATTCGTTGCCACAGGGGCAAGGAGTTGGCATCGTCTCTCTGGCATCCAGCGTGGGGTGTCCTCATCCTGCGGGAAAACACAAACAAAACCACGTCCTCTGCGGAGGACAGGGTTAGGACCCTTCCAAGTGCCCATCAGGGGGTCTTTCCACCTAGCATAAGGAAGAGGAGAAAAGTCTGGATGCCAAAAGTGTTCCTCTGCTGTGTGACCTATATCGTCGACATTCAAAAAATTTAAAACATAAAGAATTAAAATTAAATGCATATGAGGAGAGTATTTCATTGTTCCCTGTAGTATCTCCCCCTCTTTTAATTTTTTGAGGTAAGATTTAAGGGTATCATTAGCTTTTTCGACAATGGCTTGTCCTTGTGAATTATAGGGGATGTCCATTGAATGTTCTGATTTGTTTGTAAATAAATATTTTTATATTTTTGTAAGTCACAGACATCTTTTTTTTTTTTTTAAAGATTTTTATTTATTTATTTGTCAGAGAGAGAGAGAGAGCACAGGCAGAGTGGCAGGCAGAGTCAGAGGGAGAGACAGGCTGGCTCCCTGCGGGGCAAGGAGCCCGATGTGGGACTGTGGGACTCGATCCCAGGACGCCGGGATCATGACCTGAGCCGAAGGCAGCTGCCCAACCAACTGAGCCACCCAGGCGTCCCAGCCCCAAGTCACAGACATCTTAAGAAAAAAATATTTTTAGTTTGGAAGAGTAAACATTAGAGAACCAGTAATGTTTAAAATAAGACAAAACATTAAAAGATATAACATTATAATTTTTTAGTTTATATAGTTCCATGTTACTAAATCTGGTGAATGCAGTTTTAGTTAGTTCTGGAAATTCTTATCCATTTTAGTTTTAGGATTTTCAAGTATATCAAATATTTGTGTTTGTCTTGATATTTTACAAGAGAATTAAAACAATTACAAATGACAAAACTCAGAATAGATATGGTTAAATTACCAGGTGATGACCTTATCAAAATATTAAAACTTTAAGAAATGTATAGAACTCAGAGTAGTTACAGCACTTACCCAAATGTCACCCAAGGTTTATTATTGGTTTAGTAGTACTTATTGAGTATTTTAGTATATCAAGGAAAAGCCTTATGAGTTAAAGAGATTTCATTTATAATTTAAATCTTGTTGGCAATTGCTAAAACCTTAGAAAGTTTTAAAATACATGGCTAAATATAATTAGGGATGTTAAACACCTGATGAAACAAAACAAAGAAACTGGGTTTTCTGGGCAGGCAAAGAGAAAATCATAACGGATCAATTAACCTAAGAAAACTTTGCCCTTTTAAACAGAGAGAAAACCAGCTTTTTAATATCAGTGTCTTCTCTTTTTTATTATTATTAAGCATGTAGTCTTAAGATAGTGGGTTTACTGGGTTTCCCTCCCATCATGAATGATGTCGCAGACAAAGGGAGGGGAATCTTTTACATGTTGTCCTGACCATACCTAAAGTTCCTTTCCTGAAGATATCCCTTCACAAACCTTTTACAACTTGCTTTTGCATTTAGGTTTTGTCCCAAGTCATTTCCTTCCAAACAACCTTTCATTTAGGATAAAATTACCTTCTTTTACTTTTAATAAAATGCAGTCTCATTCCTTAAATCTTTCTTACATATTTCCTATTTTCCTACATATAGGGTTGCTTTCCTTATTTCCATCAGCCTCACAGTTAGCAGAATTTTGCTCTTTTAGAAATATCTTAATCTCTAGTGAAGACAAAATATAAACCAATTGTGAACAGTTACAACAGAATTTTTTAGAAGGCAAATTCTGAAACAGTTAAGTATAAAACATGTTTATTCTTAGTTTTTTTTGTAGCAAGAAGTCAAAAGCATAAACCTATATCAAGTACTTAATGCTTTAGTATTTTATTTCATTTGGTTAAGACCTAGATGTCCATAATTTAATTACATTTGTCATCCAAAGGCACTCCAACCTCAGGGGCGTCTAAAGGGTCTGATTGTGAACCAGTGAGACCAGCGATTAACTCAGGAGAGGGAGGAGGACTATTTGTGCCCAAGTGCTGATACACATCCTCTTGCTCATCTACTACCAAATCACAGGGGGAATCCCGAGAGGCTATAGATAGTAAATCTATAGAGTGTTGCGGATCTAAAGCCTCCCAAATATCCTCCCAAATTTTTATTGTTCCTTTAGGGCAAGCACATGGACCCCTACTTTTTAATTGATTTTTAATCTTTTGCCCCACTTTTTGCCATGCATCTAAACTTATAGTTCCTTCCTTTGGGAACCATGCACATAACACTGAAACAGCGTCAAAGAACTGCTGCAAGGTTCGTTTAGTAACCTTGGACCCCCTGCTTTTTCGTTAGGGCCTGCAATGCTGTCAAAAAGAAAGTTTGTTCCACTGATTGACCTTGCCCCATGTTATTTTACTCCTGTTGTGGCCCTGAAAAACCGGGCTCCTCTTACCTGGATTTGGTAACTACTTACCTATAAGTGCGCACTTCCTGAATGTGCTCAGGTCCCCTGTCGCGTGGCCGGTGCAACAAATCGACCAGGAATGTGAGGGTAAGAGAATGGTGAAAAGAAATGAAGAGACAAAGAGATGGGGACAGGAGGAGCACCAAGGAGGATGTCCAATAGTGCCGAGTTTATTCAAGGTTGTGCGGCATTATATACCTAACAGAAACAACCATAAGAAAAGTATCTATTTTTAGCTGATTACTAAAGAGTTTGCAACATGCACAGAAAATCTTTCAAGCTTTCCCATTATCTATTTCCCAAGCCCTAATAGCAGACCTTCCAGCGCCAGACGTACTGACTTCAAGGCCAGTCAAGACATAGTTTGTGTAAGCACAGCACAGTCTTACAGTGGTGTGGTCTATAGCCCGTGCAAGGACAGCAAGGACCAGACAAGAATTTCTGACCCCGGCCAAATCGTCTCTATCTGACTAGCAAACGTGTGGGAAGTCACGTAGGCGAGAGCGCAACATATAGCACAGACCCTTTCTCAGTGCTACTCGACTTTATTGACCTAAGCCTTTTGTTCGGCTATTCAGCCTTTAACGGAGGCACAAGTCAGGGCCTGGCTTGGTCCTTGTCTCAAGCCTTAACGTGGCCTCCTACACATAGAGAGACAGCACAAGAGGGAACACAAGAGTGGGAGAGAGAGAAGCAGGCTTCCCGCTGAGCCGGGAGCCCAATGTGGGACTCCATCCCAGAACCCCAGAATCATGACCCGAGCTGAAGGCAGACACCTAATAACTGAGCTACCCCGGTGTCCCCCAAAGGGATAAATTTTTGATGGATTATTTCCAAATAGAAATTTTAGGATTTGTGGAACTGATCATTCTTGTGGAATAATTTTTCTAAAAATCTGTAAATCTTGGGGTGCCTGAGTGGCTCAGTCTGTTGAGCATCTGGCTCTTGATCTAAGCTCAGGTCATGATCTCAGGGTCCTGGGATTGAGCCCTGCTTTGGGCTCCCTGCTCAGCAGTGAGTCTGCTTCTCCTTCTACCTCTGTGATCTCTCTCACTCTCTCTCAAATAGATAAGTAAAATCTTTAAAAAAATAAAATAAATACATGTAAATCTTCCTATGGATCAGTTTTATTTAGATATGAATTCAATTTTAAATGTAAATCATAAATTACTATAATTTTATAATTGTAACATTATCACTGATATAATAGTTACATTGTGACGTTTCCTTTGGTATTTCCTGTAGCTTGTGGAGGGTGTGCAAGAAACCTCAAGTGGCTTCTTCAAACTTTAATATAGTAATTGAAGGTGCCTGTATATTCATTCTATCACTGCATCTTCAGTTACAAGGAAAAATTAATTAAGTTGTTTTCATCATTAATAATTGGTTCATCTGGAGTTTCACATGAAAATGGTATTATTTTCTATTTATAAGCTTGTGGATATTTGATCTCCCATGTTGCGGAAGTTTTCTGAAGTCTTTGGAGAAGTCTAAACTCTAAATTCTAATAATTCAAATAATTCTCTGATTTGCTTTATTTCAGTGTTCATGTGTGTGCTTTTATCTTGTAATAATTTACTGACAAAAAGTATTACCTGAAAGCCAGCAGTTCCCACTGTAGCTTTCAAAAGATTTGTGCAAATATCACAAAGCTGGGATTTGGGGAGCAGATGGAGACCCCCCACAACAGGTCCCAGCACTGGTCTTGTGTAGAGCCCCTTTCTCTTCCTATTGCTGTTGCCACCGCTGCTGCTTCTCCAGTGTTCTTTCTGCTGTTGCTGCCATCAGTCTGGGCTTTGGTCTTTTCCTGGCCACGGTGGGGCCTTGAGACTCCCTGACTTCCCTGAGGCATGAGCATGTGACAAGTGCTTCGGGCATGACTCCTGCTTACTGTACTCCTTTGTCCTGGTTTATCTCTTCTGCTCCTGCACATGTCCCATTGGACTTTATTTTCAAAACACAAGTTCAAAGATAAAATTGTTAATAATTTCAAGTTGGTCACCACAAAGCATAAGCCAAGCATGGGGACCTTCTGAGAGTGAGGCTCTGTACAACTACAGGGTCCACATCTTGAAGTCCGTCCAGGTGCCAGGTCCCATCTGTGACACAAGTAACCCTCTTGCTTAGACCATATACTCTGGCAGACCCAATGATATTTCAGGTGTCACTGATGAGAAAAGATGCGATGTGGGACAAGTCCCCATGGGAAAATTACAGTGCCAACCCTTAGGGTTTGGGAGCAGGGCCATGTTATCTACAGCAGGAATTATGCATCTTTTGAAAAATGGCTTCAAGTGTACCGAGCCCTGATAGAGATAGAACTCTTGGCCATGAGACACCAAGTGACCATGCATCATGAGTTGGGTCCTCTTGGACCTACCAAGTCAGAGTTCATCAAGATCAGCAGTAATTTTACATGTGATGAACTGTTACATTTGGAACCAAGCACAAATAAGATCAGAGAGCATCAGTAAGTGTGTGAAAAGGTAGCCCAAATTCCCATATTGTTCATCATGGTTACCGGGTACCAAAGGGAGGAGGAGACGACCCAGGCTTGGTTTATGGGTAGAACAGCATAGTATATTGGCGCAGGGTGGAAATGGATGGTGGGTTGCATTACAGTTTCACTTAGGGCTGGCCTTGTATGACAGTGGTGTGGGAAAACCATCCTAACGGGCATGGCTTTGGTTTGATGCACCTCACCATCCAGTTTGTGAGATAAGGTAAGTGGTCTGAGGTTGGCATATATATGCGTTCATTGGTAGTGGTGAATGGCCTTGGCTGGCCCTGTCATGGGAGTGGAAGGAAAATGACTGGAAGATTGGAGATAGGGAGGTCTGAGGTAGAGGCAAAAGGATGGATATACAGGAACAGGCACAAAGTGTGAAGAACATGGTGTGACCTATTTATGCTCACCAGAAAGCATTCGCTGTGGAAGAGGCACTAAACCGATTAGACAAAATAGCTTAGTTGGTTTAGGTTTGCCACTCTGCCTGGATGCTGGTGTGGTAGGAACCTCACTCTCAAAGAATGTAATGTGTACAAGTGGGATATCAGAAGTTTGGCTTCCAGCTGATATAACTGAGCAACCACAATTTTTTACTATTACAAAGGAAGGGTGATATCCTGTCACTTTGAAATCTAGTGTCACAATAAAAGTGTAGTCAGATCTCCAAAGTTCCTCTAAGCACTTAAATTTTATGGTTTAAATGTCATTCATCATTAACAGCCTTTGCTTATTGACTGTCTACTATGTATTACTATGTATTTCCCAAGGTCTGTTTAAGGCTTGTTGGTTTTTAGAAGTACTAAAATCCTGTGTTTACCTGGCATCCCAACTTTTTGGATTGAAATATACGAGTCCTCTTCATGTATAGTTATTAAACTGAGAACAGATTGTATTGCAGTCCAAGCATATAAATAAATTCTAATCAGCAAAAATAAAGAGCAGAAATGAGCTTTCATGAGCAGAAGCTGAAACATAGAAATGACCTTTTGAATTTCTCTTATGCTTGGGAATGAGTAATTCCTGAAGTATTAAAGTGAAAGGTTAAATAGATTTTAGAAATCAGCCATTCCAAGCATTATCAAACCTTTCATTATAGCAGTTCAGTATTTATGTGTGTGTCTGAACATGCTGAAAAAAATTATCAAATTGTCAAAAATGTTGAGAGTCTTGTTAAGGTAGTTTTTTTTTTTTTTTAAGATTATATTTATTTGAGAGAGGAAGAGAAAGGGCACGAGAAGGGGCAGGATCAGAGGGAGGAGCAGACTCCCTGCTGAGTGGGGAGCCCAATGCCGGACTTGATCCCAGGACTCCAGGATCATGACCTGAACGGAAGGCAGATGCTTAACAGACTGAGTAACTCAGGCATCCAAGGTAGTTTTTGTTTTTGTTTTTAACAAGCTTTAATTTATTTTTTTGTTAGGTAGTTTTATTTATTTATTTATAAAGATTTTATGTGTTTATTCGTCGGGGGAGAGGGAGAAGCAGGCTCCCTGCTGAGCAAAGGGCCCATTGTGAAACTCAATCCCAGGAAGCTGGGATCATGACCTGAGCTTAAGGTAGCTGTTTAGCGGACTGAGCCACCCAGGCATCTCTTGTTAGGTAGTTTTAAATGATGGGTATCAGAAGGTTATTGACAAGACCCTGATACCTGTTTGGAAATAATTTAAATGTTCATAGCCTGCAGCTTGTGCGCTAGAGTCACATAAATGGCAACCTGTAGGTTTTAGTAAGTTGCACTCAACTTAGAGATAGATGCTTCTTAGCTGCTTGTAAATATAATGCATCACTAGACCTTGTACCTGGTGTAAAATAATGAGTATAATTATTTAAATATTAAAACTCAGGTTCTAAACAAGTTGGAATACTGATTATTATCAGTAGCATAATTGGCCATAGTAAATTTAATTTTAACTATTATCTTTAATCATGATCAGTTTGAAATCATATTTTGTGAGACCAGTAGTTCTCTCCTATACCCAATTAATTGGCTTCAGTCGTTCAGGGAACTCACTTGGGCCCTCTAGTCACCAAGTAGCTGTAATGTAAGATCCAAATATGGGCTGCTCTTTGCTAAGAGTACTTCTAAGATTCTTTTTAATGAGAATCACTTTTCATAGGAAAGCAGGTAGTTGGTTGGTCTTTTGTCTAGTTTGATGGGCTCATATCAGTGAACAAAATAGACAAAAATTCCTGCCTTACCGAGCTTACATTTTACTGGCAGAAGGTAGATAATAAATCAGTAGATGATATAGTATATCGGAGGGTGGAGTATATTACGGAAAAAAGAAAACAATGAGGGGGAATAAGAGAGGGTGGGGGGGCGCCTGGGTGGCTCAGTGGTTTAAGCCGCTGCCTTCGGCTCAGGTCATGATCTCGGGGTCCTGGGATCGAGTCCCACATCGGGCTCTCTGCTCGGCGGGGAGCCTGCTTCTCTCTCTCTCTCTCTCTCTCTCTCTGCCAGCCTCTCTACCTACCTGTAATCTCTCTCTGTCAAATAAATAAATAAAATCTTAAAAAAAAAAAAAAAAAAAAGAGAGGGTGGGAAGCCACAGTTTCAAATAAGGTGGTTAGACACACTAAGAAGATGACGTTTAAGCAGAGACTTGACCCTGGTGAGGTAAGGTCATTTGCATACTGGAGGGATGATCATTCCAACATGTCCAAGGATCTTGAATCTGCTTTCCTTGTTATATTTTATTTTGACAGTTTCTTTTTATGTGATTTGATACTGATGGGAAATGAGAAATGATTTTTGAAGTTCTAGTTAATTTTGAAATGCTGATTGTCAATGATCTATTGTGTTTACTGGTCTCTTTCACCATCCCTTTCAGTTCACTTTTAATTTCTTCATGCATATGTCCCAACAGAGATACCCAGCATGAGGTGCTGAAAACTAGTAATCACATCTCTTACTGCATGGAATTAGAGAACGGGCTGGGAAGTCAGATAAGAAGCAACCCAATTTCAGTGTTTCCCTTTATGCAAGTCCTGCTTGTTGCAAAGTTTGACATGTGAAGGAAGGCTCCCAGGACTCTAGTCAATGCTGGAAACAATAATTTTAAAAAAAAAAAAAGCTAAAAAAAAAACCAAAATAATTTTTTCTATTTCATACATTTTAAATTAAATGAATATAGTAGTAGTTAATATAGTTATAAAACCATAAAATAATATTTCTAAAATAACTTCAAATTCTGATGCCTAAGGAAAAAGTTACTAACAGTTTGCTTTTTTTATAATAACTCCAATTTCAAAAAGGGTCCTATTGTTCTCACTCTGTTTACAAGTATTGTGGTGGTAGTGCCAAGAGACATCAGGTTTTTACCTGTAGGGTCAGGCTCTATTATGAAAATGCCTTGAAAAGTAAAAAGTGTGCTGAACAGACATACAGCACCACCATTGTTCACTAGGGGCATTGTGGATCTTTTTAGTAATACAGCAAATATTTAATAGTGCTAGGAGATAGACAAATACATACTCATCCGTAAGGAATATGTATTTATTCATAATGAAAACCAGACACTTAAAGATTTAAGAGAAGTTCACTTTATTCTTTGTGATGGGCAGTAATTCAGCCTCTCTGTGCCTCAGCTCTCTGAAAAGTGAGAATAAAATAGCACTTACCTTTGTAACTATGTATGGTGAGGGATGTTAACTAGGTTTGTCCTGGTGATCATCTGGAAATATACTGAAATACTGAAGTGTTATGTTGTGTACCTGAAATAAACTTAAAAAAAAAAAGTTTTTATTTGAGAGTAAGTGAAGGAGAGAGAGAGCATGAACGGGGTTGGTGTTGGGGGGGGGAGGGGCAGAGGCAGAGGGAGAAGCAGGCTCCCCACCAAACAGGGAGCCCAACTCCAGACTCGATTCCAGGGTCCTGTGATCCTGACCTGAGCTGAAGGCCCAAGAGAGTCATCCAGGTGTTCTGAAATTAACTTTTTTTTTTTTTTTTTTGGATAAAGATTATTTATTTGTTAGAGAGAGGGAGAGTGAGCACAAGCAGGGGGAGTGGCAGGAGGATGGAGAAGCAGGCTCCCCACTGAAGAAGGAGCCGCATCCCATCCACGGCTCCATAACAGGACGCTGGGATCATGACCTGAGCTGAAGGCAGACCCTTAACTGACTGAGCCACCCAGGCGCCCCTGAAGCTAACTTAATGTTACGTCAATTATACCTCAATAAAAAAAATACTATTTACCCACTTTATAGGGTTAACATGAGAACTAGGATAAATTGTGCAAAGAACGAAGAAGAGTTTCTGGCACACAAAAAGCGCTCAAAACTGAAAATTGTTATTAAATTCACAAAAATACAGTGGAGGAGCATCTCAGAGTTGAGATTTAATATAAAGATACATCTTTCAGGATATCACAAAAACTTTTGATTTTACTGTCAGAATCCGTCATGTCAATTTATTGGTTTGGTCATCTCATGGACAGTTATTAAAAGCCTCATTCTGTTAGGTCCCATGCCTGGGAATTAGTTGATCTTAATCTAGTACTTCACTTTTCACTGAAGGATAAAAGTTCACAGCGTTATTAAATCTCAAGTATATGCCAACTCTTCCAAAAGGTTATTGTCAGAAACTAAGAGCGCCTTGAAGGCGCCCAGATCAGGTGGGGAGGTGGGAAGGGCTGGGTATTGTGTCCGGACTATGCCAAGAAGGGAGCTCCTGGCCTCGGCCGACTGCGTGGTATTTAGAACTCTAGGCCTCATTTCTAGCTGGTGGCTGAATCGGATGCAGGAGTTGCCCTCTTTCTGACTTGAAATCAAGTGCTTAAAAGTGAAGGTGGCGGCGGCCAGAGCGTTCTACCCCCTCCAGCTAAAGGCTTCATCCTGGTGTGTTCTGGCCACATCCTCCTCCTTAACGCGGATCGGATAGCGCTCCCGGGCGAAGTGGGGCCTCACCTGCCGCAGGTGTCCCTAGGGAGTCCGGAGGCGTGGCCGCACCCCCACCCCGCCCCTCCAGGCCGGGAGCTGCGGGCCGCCGCTCGGGTCCCCGAAGCCGGGAGGTCAGGCGTCCCAGGGATTTGGGGCCCGCTGGCGCGGCGCCCGGCCGAGGGCACCCCAGGCGCCGAATAGGCCGCGCCTCCTCCCGGAACTGGCCCGCGCCGCAGGGCGGGAGGAGCGGCAGGAGCCCGGCTATCGCACGCCGCGGGCCATGGAGGTCCTTCCCGCAGGCGGGGGCCGGATGGGGCGCCCGGAGCCGGGGGCAGGGCCGGAGGACGCGGAGGAGGAAGCGGTTCCCGGAGTGCCCGGAGCCCCGTGCCTGCAAGGGACGCCGTCGGCGGAGCGGCTTCGGGGCTCTCGGGACTCCTGGGGGGCGGAGGAGGACCCGGAGTCCGGCGAGCCGCGGGACGGCCGGACCAGCCGCACGGCGTCCCTGGTGAGCGGGCTGCTCACCGAGCTGTACAGCTGCGCCGAGGAGGAGGAGGCGGTGGGCGCGGGCCGCGGGCCCGGGGGTCGCCAGCGGCGCCGCGACAGCCTGGACAGCTCGACGGAGGCTTCCGGCTCCGACGTGTTCCTGGGCGGCCGCGGCAGCGCCGGCGACTCGCGCGTGCTGCAGGAGCTGCAGGAGCGGCCGAGCCAGCGGCACCAGAGGCAGTACCTGCGGCAGAAAGGTGAGCGCCGGGGCCGGGGGCTTCGGGGGCTGCCTGGAGCCCCGCCCGCTGCGCCCGCCCGCGCCCCCGCGCTCACCTGGGCGCACCTGGCCGAGCCGCCGGGCGCTCAGTATGTTTGCAGCGTCTCCTCTGACCTGCTGCTAGTGCCCGCAGTGTTACCAATTCTAGACCAAACTTGGTTCTTACTGCCCCTCGACCCCCATTCCCTCTCGAGTTGTCCAGTGGAACCTTAGCGCCTGGTCACGTGTTCGTGGAGGCCCAAAGGGAGAGGCCGTCCACCTTCTGATTTCCCCAGAACAGCCGTGAGGACAGGTTTGGAGTTTCTGATACGTGTACCAGAAGTTACCTAGAGGGCGCCGGGAGAAGAGAGGTGACTCCTGTGGCTGATTTTTTTTCCCCCTTCCCCTAATCCGCCCTACCCTGGCTACGCACTAGGATAGTGATTCACTAGTGAGGCGGAATAACTCGATAATGCAGTTTCTAAGCAGAGCGAATGAATTCCATTTCTGCCCGCCTGTCTGGTTTCAGGAAGCTCACTAGGCGAATCCCCCCCCCCCCACCCCGCCCCTACAGTGGAGGATTACTGGAGGGCCCCACTGTGTTGGCAGTATCACAGGATTTGACTGCTGGTGCCTTCAGTTGGAAAGGTCGACCTGAAAATGGCCTTCCTTTTGGTGGGTAGAGGCTAATTTGGTATTTCTTTTGTTATCAGACTCTGAGGCTCACGGCCTGATTGAGATTTCTTCCCCCGGTCAACTGTGCGTAATAGTTTGCCTTTCAGGCACTAACACAGTTATTACACTGTCTTTTTTATAGGTATACCAAGACTCCAATTTACAAAAGAAGTAGGATGTGGAAAACAGATGCTAAGTCACCATAACATTTCTTGAATTAATATCCTCGTGCTAAAGTACCAGAAGAGGGAGGAAGGAGAGGATACTGTCGAATGGCCTCCTGTCTCCTGATTGTAGTTGGGGGTGGGGGTGGGGAAGGGGCTGAGGAGGAAAACACACAGCAGAAAAGGAATAAATCTGTCCGCTTTCTCAAATCTATGTAAACAGTTTTCAACTTCCTCTTGGCTTCCTAGCTTTTTTTTTTTTTTTTTTTCTTTCCCATCTGATTGTTACAAATGGCTTCCACCTTCCTCCCTCTGCCTGGGACTTTGCCTGGAATAGGGCCATTTTATTTGATACAGTTATTTGGCTGTTCTGAGTGTCTGTTTATGCCAAGAGTTCCGCAGGGCAGTAGTTCTTTCAGAATCCAACAAAGTCAATTTTGAAGAATTATGATTTGGCTTTCTGTTTTTGCAAGGCTGTTTGCTTTTTCATTACTGAGCAAATTCTGGGGATTGGTAATTTCCTTTTGGAAGAGGAAATTTGGCAAACTAAATTATAAAGAAGAGGTAACAGTACAGCTTTGCATGTGGATTTCAAACCAGTGACCACTCTATTAATTCATAAGACCTCTAAGAGTCTGTTTTTTTCCCAAGTCTCCAGTCTTCTTGCCTGGTTAGTTGCCTGCTAACCTCTTCTTTCCTTTAAATCAACCCTATTAGGATGAACAAAAGTGCCATATTCTAATAGTCTTACACACAGACACCCATTTATTGATGAACATCATTAGAATACTAAGAATAAAGAGCTGTGAAAACAGCTGCCTATATAAATAATTTTATAGTTTATTAGATTACTTGATATATTTTCAGGGTCAAAAAGTGTCCCTGCTAACCTAGTGCTCAGTAAGAATTTCATATAATGCAAATAGATAACCAGTGTGATAATTCAGTCTTCTATTAGGAATTTTGCTGTAGCACTGATCTAAAGATCTTTAACATGTGTGGGCCCTTTATTTATGTGAGATGTGATGATTTCTCAGGAAATCTTGGCTCTGTTCTCAGCATTTTTATAAAGGTGGTGGACTTTGAGGTCAGAATGCTGGAATTCTGTTCATTACTGTTCATTACTGCCACTGTTCATTACTAGCTGTGTGACTTTGGCCAAAATTTTTAACCTTTCTGTGTCTCATTTTCCTCACTTACAAGTGGGGATAATAATAACACCTAACCGGAGAGAAGGCTGTGGTGATAATTACATAAGTTAATGTGTGTAAAATACTCAACAAATGTTAGATATGATTTTTATTATTATCGTATATACCAGAATGCCTTAGAGAGGAGGTCATCCACAGCTTGTCAGTTGGTGGTCTCACTTTTACTCATTTATTTAACACTCATTTAACAGCAAAAGTGTCTGATGTGGTAGAACATACAAAGATAAAGGAGAGCTTCCTTCTGTCTTCAGGATGCTTATGTATCAGCAGATATTACTGTAGAAATTTCTAAACTCACTCTGGAGATTTTTTCCTCCTTTGGACAATACATGTAATTCAGAGAGTCACAGAGCTGTAGGTACCTTAAGAGTCACTAAAAATGATCGTTTGTTGGAAGAAATCTATAATGTAAATTCAAGATGATGATATTCCTACCCTTTTTCTTTAAGGAAGGAAAAATTTTAAACATTGATAGAAAGACTCTTTGTTCAATGGAAAGAATCTAGGAACTTGATCTAAGAGCTCTCTGGTCTCTTGTAGCTTGTTTCCATATTTAATTGTCCTTAGAGCACAAAAAATATCATTTAACCTAAATATGCTCTTACTTCCCACTAGATACCACCATGTTAAACTCAAGGTAAGAGAAATAACCGGCCTTTGTTCTCTTCCCTTATTCTTATTTTAGTGTTATTTATATTGATGTTTATAAAGACTATTCACATTAGTCTCTTAGAATGATCTTGTATGCTAAGCATTAGACATTAGTCTCTCAGAATAATCTTGTATGCTAAGCAGAATGTGAGACTCAGAGCACTACCTTGCCTAAGATCAAAAAGGTAGTTGCTTGATCCAAAGGGAGTTCTTTTTAAGATCAAATACATTTTCCATGTTGTAGTCAAATAAGACTGCTGTTAAAGGACCCCCTTGTACTTCTGTTATACAGACCCCCAAAGTTCATTTTCTTTGACCTCTAAAATTTATTTATTTTTATTTTTGAACACTTCCTTTGTTCTCTTCTGGTCCTCACTAGTTTCTCCAAATCCCTTTAAAAATGAATGGATCCAAATCTCACACAGGACCTTTAATGAGAGCCTAGCTAATGCCAAGCTGAGTGGAAGCTTCTTGCCTGACTGGCAGTCACACTATAGTGACTAATGATAATATCAAGTGACAAACAGGGGCGTCTGGGTGGCTCAGTCAATTAAGCATCTGCCTTTGGTTCAGGTCCTGATCCCAGGGTCTTGGGATCTAGCCCTGTGTCCCTGCTGAGCAGGGAGCCTGCTTCTTCCTCTACCCGCTACCCCCATTTGTGCTCTTTTTGTCTGTCTCTCTATCAAATAAAAAATAAGTTTTTTAAAAGAAAAAGTGTGACAAACAGAACTCCCAATAGTAATGATTATTCATATAAAGATTGTCAATAGTTCTGATCCCCAAATCTTTTTCCACTTGTGGAAAGACAGTTTTTGTTAATATTAATTTTATGAATTTGGAATTATCCTTACTTTATCCATTGAAAGGAAATGTATTTTCTCTCATATTTGAAAAATTGCTGAGTTTCTAATATGTTGTACCTAATAGTCAAGCTACTGGAAGATTATATATTTAAAACAAAACCAATATTGCTATATTCATCTACGTTAAAAAATGTGGTTCTATTATTTACTTTTTTAACTGATCGTGTACAAACATGTAAGTGGTTTTAAAAACATTTGTTATCAGCTATTAGGTTTATCATTGATGTGATAGCCCCAAAAGGATTCTTTTTCTTTTTTAAAAGATTTTATTTATTTATTTGATAGACAGAGATCACAAGTAGGTAGAGAGGCAGGCAGAGAGAGAGGCAGAAGCAGGCGTCCTGCTGAGCAGAGAGCCCGATGCTGGGCTCGATTCCAGGACCCTGGGACCATGACCTGAGCTGAAAGCAGAGACTTTAACCCATTGAGCCACCCAGGCGCCCCCCCAAAAGATTCTTATAAGCTTACCATCTGAGCTGAACTTTAATGATACAAAATATACATGCCAATTTTCAGGCAAGGAAAGGTAAACCAGAGCTAAATATGACAAGAGACTTTGCTTACATGTTGCAAGTAGTCTCAGGGATAAAATTTACCTTACAGTATTTGTTTCAGTGACAGGGCAGGAAATGAGTGAGTGACTTATTTGATCAGAATATCTCAGCTGGGTGCACCTGCATAGCTCAGTGGATTAACTGTATGCTTTTGGCTCAGGCTGTGATCTCAGGGTGGTGGGATCGAGCCCCCTCATTGAGCTCCCTCTTAAGAGAGTCTGCTTCTTCCTCGCCCTCTGCACACAAAACCCCCCCCCCACCGTCCCGCCCCGCCCCTGCTCCTGCTTTCTCTCTCTCTGTCTCAAATAAATAAAATCTTAAAAAACAAATAAAAAGAATATCTTAGCTGAATACATACATGTAATCCTGGGTGAGAGAACCCAGAATTACCTGGTTTAAATGAGTGTTTTAGGTGTTTATCCTATGATTAGCATTACATTGGAATTTGTGTCCCTCTCTGGGTATTTATTTTTTTTCCTTTTTCTTTTTCTTTTTCTTTACTGATAGACACTAATGAACTGAAGACAATCCTTCAAGAGCTAAAGTACAGAATTGGCATTCAGTCGGCAAAGTTACTTCGGCAGCTGAAGCAAAAAGACAGGCTTCTGCACAAAGTACAGAGAAACTGCGACATTGTGACTGCATGCTTGCAGGCTGTGTCCCAGAAGCGAAGTAAGTGCAGGAGTGCAGGTCAGGTTTTTGGCCACATGTGTCTGGAATGTTAGTGGAGTTGAGCAGTGGTCGTGTTTTTGGCTATATTGCAAAGCTTTAAATGGAAGCTTATGGCACTGCAACTAAGAACTATGAACAGTTCAGTTTCCTAGTTTTTTGGTTGCAATGTATAGTACATGTCTGATGTTACAAACTTAGTTTTACTATTTTGGGTTTGAAGTAGTACTTCATTTTGACAGTAGTTTTTACCTGATGCTAAATAATGACTGAAATATTAATTTTTAGAATTGCATCAAATAGACACAACCTAAAAGACATATCTTTGTTCTCTTATGCTTTGTCACTCTAACAAGTGCATTAAGAATTGACTTAAGAGAAGGACACTTTTGTAACAGGATCTTACAACTTGCTTTGAAATCTAAAAAGGACAAAATATTTTAACAAATTAAATCTGTCTCATGAGTCATCCATTCATAGCTAAGAACTGCATGGTTTGTTGAGTTAAAAATGTTAAATCACTGATCTATGTTTAATAATATATATAAGAGCTTGTGAATTAATTTTTTAAATTCTCCCTGCAGTAGTTTTAGTTTTATTCTGCTAACATGTCCTCATTTTTTTTTTTTTATTCTTTATTAACATGCAGCATGGCAGAACAGTGTGTTCAGGTATGGCAAATAGAGACACCAATAATGTTTTGATAAAAAAGCGTGCGAGAGCTTTTCAAGTGCACATGATAGTTAGTTGCCTTACTTTGTTCCTTTACCCTGTCACATTTTATTTATTTTAAAGATTTTATTTATTTATTTGACAGAGAGAGATTACAAGTAGGCAGAGAGGCAGGCAGAGAGAGAGAGAGGAGGAAGCAGGCTCCCTGTTGAGCAGAGAGCCCGATGCGGGACTCGATCCCGGGACCCTGAGATCATGACCTGAGCCGAAGGCAGCGGCTTAACCCACTAAGCCACCCAGGCGCCCCTACCCTGTCACATTTTAGAAAGTGATACCTTTTACAGTTTTTTAAAATTCCAAATTAAGATATGTCTGTTTTCATAAAGCAATTTTCAGGGCTTGATTAGTTTCAGATAATAAAATTAATGGCTTAAATGCCATTCTTCTGTTCATTATTAAAAATAAATACCACATTTTCTTCCTCTTGTTTTATTATATTACTGTTTGTTATCCCCAAATTATTATTCTTGCTGTTTACTAAACAAGGTTTCAATCTAATGTATATCAAACAGGATGTTGCTTAAATATCATGATGATATAATGGTCCATTGGGAAAGGGGGGGAGAAGGTCATTGAATAGACTGGTTTTGAATAAGGTTTTCTCCAGAGCCAGGCACTTGTCTGACATAGCTAGAGAAGGAGAATACAGATGGAGATACACATACGCATCTGCATATATTTATATATGTCTATCTACAAAAAGTTAGAGTGTGTTGTCGGTATTGGATATTTTTCCATGGATTCTGATTCCCAAGTGTCGAGTAAAAATGCTATTATTTTGCCCTTTTATTTTGAAATACCTTGATTTTTCTTTATTTCAACTGTGTTTTCATCTACCCATTATTATCATTTGTACCAGAAGTTAAAAGCACAAAGTGATAAATGCATGGAGTTTGGGTGTATGGGAGAGTCTAAGGGTGCATGGGACCAGTATAAGGAGATGGAGAGGAATGGCTGGCTGGCACGGGATCAGGGGTTGATAAGTACCAGGGGCTGATAATCGTTTAGGGTCTAAATTTACTTGACTGATAAAAGGAGTGGCATTTGTGTCTTTTCAGAAAAATGTGTTCACAAGCACCTAATTCAATTTGCGAATTTGTGAATGCAGCCTTCCTATGTATTTTAGAGTTTGTCTCTTTAAATCCAGCCACAGTTTTGTATTTCAGAGAAAATGGGATGAATGCCTCTTAACCTCGGGAATTCAATTATCACCTTGGCAATAAGACTTAACTAAATGGAACAGAATTTTTTTGTTGTTGAATTAAGAAAGGACAATGGATCAGAATTATCATTCTCATCATACATTATATTATGACGTAGACATTACTCAGAATTTGACTGAATGGTTATTTCTCCAGAGGTTAGATGTTTTGGGACTCAATGTCTGATTCCCATAGATACATTTGCTTAGAATTCTAAAGAATTTAGATTTCACTATTTTACACTGAATAACTGAGCTTTCATTTTAGTAGTGATGGGCAGTGATGCATTTAAATACAACAAGCATGTTGACTTCTTGGTATTTCACATACAAAAGTCCGGATAAACCCCCTTTCCCCTGCTCTATATGGACCCAGTGCTTATAATGCTTTCCATAAGTGATGCTCCTCCTTCTATAACATGTTGTAATATAAAACTGTTTTAATCTTTGATATTAAAATGGGTCATTTCCTGTTGATACACCAAAGGGGATATGATGATTTCCTAAGTAAGTGTGGATAATGAACCAAAATGACCAGATCGTTTTTATTTTGAACATGTATGATATAACTGCCTGGATATTTTGGTTTCCTATACCAAGGTTTATGGTAGAATCCCTTTCTTTCTTTCTTTCTTTTTTAAAGATTTTATTTATTTATTTGAGAGAGAGGATGAGAGAGAGAGCATGAGAGGAGAGAGGTCAGTGGGAGAAGCAGACTCCCTGCCAAGCAGGGAGCTGATGCGGGACCTGATCCCAGGACTCCAGGAGCCGAAGGCAGTTGCTTTACCAATTGAGCCACCCAAGCGCCCCAGAATCCCTTTATTTCAAAACAGGGGTGGGAATAAGAAGAGCAGGATCACTGTATGCCTTGTGAAATGCAAATTTTTCCCTATATTTAACTGTCTATCTAAGGATAACCATGGTATAACCAATTTAATATTAATAATAACATTAATGATAAGAATAGAAGCAGCTGTCACTGTTCATTAAGTACACGGCTGTGTGTGCAGGGAGATCTACTTCATGGCTTCAAGACAGTGAGAAGAATAAGATAAATATTTGGCCTGGAGTTAAGATTTTTAAGTGATTTGCTTTCCTTATGATTTAACTACTTTTTCCCCTGAAGGCAGAAGGAAGGTCCTCTTAATTATCAGCATTTCCTAATATTACAATTTTCTGCATCAGTGTAGTAAATATTTAAGTTATTTATGCTGGTTGAGTTTGTGAAATGGTGGTATAATTCAAGTGATAAAATCTAGCTGTCATCGGAAAACTGTGATAAGAGAAAAGGGTGGAAAAAATGTGAACATTCATGGAAGTATTGTCTTTATTTTAACCTTGTCTATAAGTACAGGAATTTTAAAAGCTTACAGCCCTATTTGATTGATGAATTTACCCCAACATCTTGATAAGAATGTGATTAAGGCTTGCTCTCTTTCATAAATGCCTGGTGGTCACTGATACTTGTCAAAGAGTTAGTGGTCTTTGTTCTTTTCCTATGGTTGTCTTCTCTAACACAATACCTTGTTTTCTGTGGCAGGAGAAGGAATTTGTGTGGCTGAGTTTGGTGGCACTGACATTCAACATTTTCCGCAAAGAAACAATTCTCTGTGTTTTTAAAAACAAGTTATAAAAGTAAATGAACTTAAAAAGAAAAAGTGAATGCACTCAACCAGTCATCTCACTCCTAGAGAACTGAAGTTATATGTCTCCATGAAAAGTTGTACATGAATGTTCATAGCGGCATTATTCATAATAGCCCCAAAGTGAAAACAACTCACATGCTTATCAGTGGATGAATGGGTTAATGAGAGAGGTATATCCATATAATGGAAGAGTCTTGTCATAAACCAGGAATGAAGTACTGATTCATGTTACAAGATGGATGACCCTTGAATGCATTTTACTAAGTGAAAGAAGTAAGACACAGAATTCCATGTTTTGTATGCTTCTATTTGGAATGTCCAGGAGAGGTAAATTCATAGAAATAGGAAGTTGATTCCTGGTTGTCATGGTTTTTTACTGGGATGATGAGAATGTTCTGTAATTAGGTGATGGTGATGGTTACACAACTTGTGACTATTCTAGAAATTGCTAAATTATACAGTTTAAAGGGGTGAATTTTCTGGTGGTGTTTAAATTATATCTCAATACAAAGTGTTAAAACTATAAAACACTATGGAAACTTTGGAAAATACAAAATTACAAAGAAGAGAAAAATCATTTTCTAAAGACAGTCTTTTCATAGTTCCAAATATTCAAGTTTTTTTTTTTTTTAAGATTTATTTATTTTATTTTGAGAGAGAAAGAGAAAGAGAGGAAGCTTGAGCAGGAGGGATGGTTAGAGAGAGAGGGAGACAAGCAGACTTTCCACTGATGTGAGGCTTGATCCCAAGACCGTGAGATTGTGACCTGAGCCAAAATCAAGGGTTGGATGCTTTAACTGCCTGAGCCATCCAGGTACCCTCAAGTCGTTTTTTATACAAAGTTTTTCCAAAGCCAGTGTATTAAAGAACATTTTTGTATCCTTTTCTTTTTGCCATTGACATAAATTATCCATAAATACAGTTTTCAATGATTAATGCACTGATTTTCAATCTATTTTTTTTTGTTGTTGTTGTTATAACATTATAATAGTGAAGAATCTTCTTTAATTCATGAGTACAGAAACACAAACTGATTTAAGGGAAAAAGGAAATTGATTGGCTTACATAATTAAAATTCCAGGGTTGTAGCTTCGGGGGTAACTAAATCAGATACAGCTGTTCAAATAGTTTTTTTTTTAAATTTTATTTATTTATTTGACAGATCACAAGTAGGCAGAGAGGCAGGCAGGGAGAGAGGGGGAAGCAGGCTCCATGCTGAGCAGAGAGGCTGATGTAGGTCTTGATCCCAGGACCCTGGGATCATGACCTGAGCCGAAGGCAGAGGCTTTAACCCACTGAGCCACCCAGGTGCCCCTCAAATGTTTTTTTTTTAAGACTGATCTCTTAGCTGTGCTTTCCTGTACACTGGATAACACCAAAATGGCCAATAGAGCAGCTTCTATTAAGCAACATTACCTCAAAGAACAGATCTCTTTATCCATAGTTCCAGAAAGTTCCATAATTCACTTTCCTTGACCTAGTTGGGCCACCTGTTCACTAAAAATCAATAACTATTTATGTGTTGTAAGAAGGTGGTCAAGTGATAAGTGCTATAGGAAATTTAAAAAAAAAAATGGTAAAGACAGATTTGGAGTGGCTAACAATTGGTACTGGTGTTGCCAGTCTTTTAAATTTTAACTATTCTAGTGAGTGTTTGTTTAATGGCTGTGTGATTTTTAGTTTCATTTTGCTGATTACTTATGTGGTTCAGCATCTCTTCATATATTTATTGACTATGTGTCTCCCAAGAAAAGGATTGTCAACTTTTTCTTATAGAGTTTTTAAAGTGTTCTAGATATGATGGTATTTATTTTGGAGAGAGAGAGTGCAAGCCAGTGGAGGAGCAGGGCGTGAGGGAGAGAATCTGAAGTAGGCTCCCTGCTGAGTGTGGAACCGAGCGTAGGGCTTGATCTCAGGGCCCTGAGCTCATGACCTGAGCCTGAAACCAAGAGTCAGGTGCTCAACCAACTGAGCCAGCCAGGGACCCCAAGATCTTTTACCTCTTTGCTTAGGGTTTATTCTTAGGCATCTTATGGTTTTTGGCATATTTTATAGTTTTCTATATAGAGGTCTCACATATCTTTTTTTTTTTTTTTAAGATTTTCTTTATTTATTTGACAGAGAGAGATTACAAGTAGGCAGAGAGGCAGGCAGAGAGAGAGAGGAGGAAGCAGGCTCCCCGCTGAGCAGAGAGCCCGATGCGGGACTCGATCCCAGGACCCTGAGATCATGACCTGAGCCGAAGGCAGCGGCTTAACCCACTGAGCCACCCAGGCGCCCTCACATATCTTTTACTAGATTTATTCTTAGGTAGTTGAGGTTGCTTGCTGTTTTAAATTGGTATGTTTTAAAGAATCCTTTTTTTATTTGTTTCTGATACATAGAAATATGATTGTTCTCTGCATATTGACCTTATATCCAATGCTCTTACTTTTTAAATTGTTGATTCTACTTATTTATAAATTCTTTTGTGTTTTATGTTTTTTGAATTTTTATTTCATTGTTTTTTAAAGATTTTTTAAGGGGGGGAAGGGCAGAGGGAGAGGGAGAAACAGAATCTTTTTATTTTTATTTTTATTTTTCATATCCTTGAATCTATATTTATTCCAAGATGGCATTTTTCAAACAGCTTTGGTTATATATTTTTTTAAATTTTTATTAACATATAATGTATTATTTGCCCCAGGGGTACGGGTCTGGGAATCATCAGGCCTACACATTTCACAGCACTCACCATAGCACATACCCTACCCAATGTCCATACCCTATCTCTCCCACCTCCCTCCTCTCCAGCAACCCTCAATTTGTTTTGTAAGATTAAGAGTCTCTTATGGTTTGTCTCCCTCCTGATCCCATCTTGTTTTATTTTTTCCTTCCCTACCCTCCACAACCCTTTGTCCTGCCTCTCAAATTCCTCATATCAGAGAGATCATACGGTAATTGTCTTTCTCTGATTGACTTATTTCACTTAGCATTAATACCATCTAGTTCTATCCACATGCAAATGGTGAGATTTCATTCTTTTTGATGGTTGAGTAATATTCCATTGAGTATATATACCACATCTTTATACATTCATCTGTCGATGGGTATCTGGGCCTTTCCATAGTTTGGCTGTTGTGGACATTGCTGCTATAACATTCGGTGCACTTGCCCCTTTGGATCACTACATTTGTACCTTTAGGGTAAATACCTAGTAGTGCAATTTCTGGGTTGTAGGGTAGCTCTATTTTCAACTTTTTGAGGAACCTTTGTGCTGTTTTCCAGAGCAGCTGCACCAGCTTGCATTCCCACCAACAGTGTAGGAGGGTTCCCCTTTCTCTGCATTTGTCAGCATCTGTCATTCCCTGACTTGTTAATTTTAGCCATTCTGACTGGTGTGAGATGGTATCTCACTGTAGTTTTGATTTGTATTTCCCTGATTCTGAGTGATGTGGAACACTTTTTCATGTGTCTGTTGGCCATCTGGATGGAGAGACAATCTTTTTTTTTTTTTTAAAGACTTCATTTATTTATTTGGTAGAGAGGGAGATCACAAGTAAGCAGAGAGGCAGGCAGAGAGAGAGAGAGGGGGAAGCAGGCTCCCCGCTGAGTGGAGAGCCTGACGTGGGGCTTGATCCTAGGACCCTGAGATCATGACCGGAGCTGAAGGCAGAGGCTTTAACCCGCTGAGCCACCCAGGCGCCCCCTGGAGAGACAGAATCTTAAGCTGGCTCCAAGCCCCCTGTAGTCTGATGTGGGGCTCGATCTTACAACCCTGAGATCATGACCTGAGCTGAAATCAAGAGTCAGATGCTTAACTGACCCAGCCACCCAGGGCCCCAAAGATTTTATTTTCTTTTGAGTTATCTCCACACCCAATGTGGGGCTGAAACTTACATCCCTGAAACCAAGAGTAACACGCTCCATTGACTAAGCCAGTCAGGTGCCTCAGTAAATTCTTTTGTATTTTTCAAAGAATGTAATCTTTATCATCTGTGAACACTGTCAGTTTTATGTCAGTTTTCATTACCATTCTTTCATTTCTTGTTCTTGTCTAGTTAGGACAAGGTCAACCTTGTACTGGTTAGGACCTCCAGGATAATGTTGAATAGAAGTAGAGATACTGGGGTGAAATTTTTATCTCAGGTACAATCTCAGAGGGAAAGTTTTTTTTTGCCCTACCATTTCCCTATTGAGTACAATGCTTACTCAAAGTTTTCTGTAGAAATCCTTTATCCAATTATGAAAATTATCTTGTCCAATTTGCTAAGATGTTGAACTTAATCATGTACTTTATTGTTATTTTGAGATAATATGTTGACTGTTAAGACAACTTTGCATTCCTGGAAATATCCTAATTTGGTTATGAGATATATATATACACACACACACATATATCTAGATATATGTGTATGTATATAGATATAAATATATCTATATATATTTATGTATATATTTATATATAAAATATTTTAATATTATATAATTTAGATTTTATGTATAATTTATATATATATATTTTTAAAGATTTTATTTATTTATTTGACAGAGAGAGATCACAGTAGATAGAGAGGCAGGCAGAGAGAGAGAGAGGGAAGCAGGCTCCCTGCTGAGCAGAGAGCCCGATGCGGGACTCGATTCCAGGACCCTGAGATCATGACCTGAGCCGAAGGCAGTGGCTTAATCCACTGAGCCACCCAGGCGCCCCTATAATTTATATTTTATTTTAATTTTATTTTATATTAATATATAATTTTAATTATATATTGAATATTATAGATCTATAAATATATATTTATATCTATCTGTATGTATAGATATATATAGATACATAGATATACATAGATATATAGATATATAACTTCCAAGACTGAGTAATAATTACCAGCCCATTAGAAGCTCCTGAGTGCTCCTCCCTGGTTGAAATTTCCTCTCTTCCTCACATCTATGTTAGTCATGCCCTGACTTTTCTTTATAGTTTTTCTACTTCCTGTGTACTTTCCTAAACAATGTATAATTTTGAGAAATAGAGTTGCAAGCCCAACTCTAGCTGTACAGGGAAAGAGTAATTCATGTTGCCTGTGTTAGATTAAAAACTCCCCAAAGATAAACCAGTCTCTGGGTCACAGTCTGGTCTTGGGTTCCCCCGAGAACGCACGGGACCCCCTTCTGGGGGATCCAGGGATCAAGGTTATAAGTGAGCTCTGTGGCATCTTTTGCTGAATGATCATCTAAGTGAGAGAGTGGCCTGCTTTTTATTTTGATTCAAATCTGACCATGGCCTTGCTCTTGTTCACAAAAGTAGGTCAAAGCAGAACACTTTTGTGGACATGGAGGGGAGGAGAGAGTGAGCACTTTGTCAGCACATTGTGAGATGAACAAGTACAGATCAGAATGTGGACCTGCTCTCCTAGGCCTTCTGTCCTCGCGTTAGAAAGATGGTCCAGGAGTAGGAAGGATCCTGTGTTGAATACCATCAGCACACCCGTCACATTCGGCACACTGCTACCCTCTGGACTGGTTGTGCTCAGTCTGGTGCATGCATAGCTCTTACCTTGGGATTTCCCTTCCCTCCTCGCGTTAGAAAGATGGTCCAGGAGTAGGAAGGATCCTGTGTTGACTACCATCAGCACACCCGTCACTTTCGGCACACTGCTACCCTCTGGACTGGTTGTGCTCAGTCTGGTGCATGCATAGCTCTTACCTTGGGATTTCCCTTCCCTCTTTGCCTCTCTCCTGGGTTGGATCTTTTGTTCCCTATGTCCCATGTTTTCTTTTTAGATCAGTGCCTGTATTCCCTTGAGCAAGAGTGCCCGTGAGGTTGAATTTTGGAAATTGTGCAGGAATGAGAATGTCTTTAGTAGAACCTCACTTTGACAACTCTATACTTACTGTGTCAACTGCTTGCTTCCACTCTTGCTCTGGAGAAATCTGAGCCTTTCTGATTCCTCATCCTTTGTCCTGGATTGTTTTTTGTTTCCTCCTTGGAAGCTTATGGAATCTTCACTTTGTTCTTAGTGTCCTGAAATCATTGTGTTCATGATTGTGTTGTTTGGTTGTTTTGTGCTGGGTGTAGATAGATTCTTTTAGTCAGGCAACTTACATCCTTCAGTTCTGGAAAATTTATGTGAATGATTTCTTTGATGCTTTTCCTCCCTCCTTTTCTTTTCCCTCTTTCTGGAATTCTGTTTTTTGGCTGTTGGAACTTCTGGACTTTCTTAATTTTCTTCTTTTCCATCTGTCTGTTTTTGGTGGGTTTTGTTTTTGTTTTTGGAAGAGTTATTTATTTTTAGAGCAAAAGAGCATAAATGCATGTGAGCAGGAGGGGCAGAGAGAGAGGAGGAGAAAATCTCAAGCAGACTCCATGCTGAGTGTGGAGCCTGACGTGGGGCTCCATCTCACCACCATGAGATCACCACCTGATTGGAAACCAAGAGTTGGATGCTTAAGCAACTGTGCCATCAAGGCACCCTTTTATTTTTGTTTTTGGTTTTTAGTTTTTGATTTACTTTCTTGGAGACCGTCTCAACTTTATTTTCCAATCCTGTTATTGAGACCTCTTTTTTTGCAGTATTTACTTGAATGTTCCTTTTATATATATAGTATCCTACTCTTGTTTCACACATTAATATATTTTCTTATTGCCTAAAACATATTAATGATAGAGACTAAAACAGACAAACAGAAAACAACCATTTGGAAGAAAGAGATTACACAGGGAGGAAAGAAATTTCCAGAAGTGTTCTGAAATTTAGAGTCCTTTCTCAGATATCTGGTAGTCCGTGGCTGTCTGCTTATAATTGTGTGTGTGGGAGTCTAGAGCACTGACTTGGACTCTGATCTGTCCAGTAAGGCTTACTGATTTTGAGCTTCACTGAAGAGTCATCTGGATGGGCCCCCAGGTAAGATTCTTCAGGTTTTTCTTTCGGGACTGCTCAGATTCCTCAGGGTAGAGTGCTGACCTCCTGCTTGGATGGCAGCTGTTGGTGGGAATAAGAGTGGGGGTCTTGGCATTCAGCAGTCTGCACGCAGGTGGTCGCCGAATCCGTTTGTTTTAGGAAAGGTTCTCACCCTCAGCTGGCTCTCCAGCGACTCCCTGCTTTATCCCTCTTTAGAAACGAAACCTTCGCACTTTTGTAGGGATGGAAGAGGAGTAATTGCCCCGCCTCATGAAGTAGAGGAGAGCACCTAGGGATGCAGGTGTTTCTCAACGGTCTCCTCCACGTCTCCTCAGACCCGGCTGCCTGCCTCTGAGTGTTCTGTGGACTATGTGGGGTAACAAAACTTTGCCCTGTTTATTTGGGATTTGGCTTTGTAGGATCTGCTAAGTCAATTTCTACTTGTCCATACGCTTTTTCAGCTTCAAAATTCTGATGTTGTCTGTTTCTTTTCCCCCTGGTCCTTGTAGGTTATGATAAAAATCCCCATACTGTGTTTTTAGTGTGGTTTTGGTGGGGGCCAAAAATACAGGCAATTTTTTTCAGTCTTTCTTCTTAACCCAGATGTGCACATTCCTTTTTTTTTTAAGATTTTATTTATTTATTTGACAGAGAGAGATCACAAGTAGGCAGAGAGGCAGGCAGAGAGAGAGAGGAGGAAGCAGGCTCCCTGCCAAGCAGAGAGCCCGATGTGGGACTCCATCCCAGGACCCTGAGATCATGACCTGAGCTAAAGGTAGAGGCTTAACCCACTGAGCCACCCAGGCACCCGTGCACATTCCTTTTTAACGGGATCATTTGTGTTGATAGGTGAAAAGCAATCAGCATTTTTCCCGAGTTTTAGTGAGATATATTTGACATAAAAGGAAGTTAGCATTTAAAGTAAGGTAAATTTGCCTTCTATTTGGAACGTTGTGGCAGAATTGTGAATTTTGGCATCATTCTGTTAATATTGATAACAGATTTAGGTATATTTTGGTATATAATTAGCAGTTTGGTCTGCCTTGAAGTAACTTAGTAAGGATTTGACTAGATGAAAGAAATGAGATTATAATTGCTTATGATATTTTTAGCCACAGTTTCCTCTTATTTTCTTTAAATTCTTTAGTGTCTTGCAGCTAAGGATCCTTTTTTTTCTGTTTTGTCCTAATTTACTTATTCTTTTTTTTTTTATAAAGATTTTATTTATTTGACAGAGAGAGATAGTGAGAGAGTGAACACAAGCAGGGGAGTATGAGAGGGAGAAGCAGGGAACGCCATGTGGGGCTTGATCCCAGGACTCTGAGCCCAGACTCAGGTCGCTTAACGACTGAGCCACCCAGCTACTCCTAATTTGGTTATCCTTACACATAGTGCACATTTGTATAATATTTAAAATAGTAACAGCTTTTGAACCTCTGACTTCTGAGACATTCTTGTGACTTTGGGGGGAAAAAAAACAGCAGATGTTTCTTTGAGCCTTTACAAAGGGAAATGGCTTTTAGAAAAAAAAATCTGAATCTCAAAGTCATAACATTTAGCGTCAGAGGAGAACTTAAACCTGATTTCTACTTACTTCCAACCTTATGGCTGAGCAGGGTGAGGTGTGGGGGAGTTGAGAGCTTTGCTAAAACTCACTCAGCTGGTTGGTGACTCAGGAGCTCCTGGTTGGTATCCTTGCTCTGAGTTATGACAAAAGAAAAATATATATCCAGTCAGCGGGGGGGGGGGGGGGGTGTCTCGGTCTCTTATAAGCCTTTTTTTAAGAGCAGTATTAAATTTATGTTCTCTGTACAGTAGACCTCTTTTATGCATAAGCAGTAGGTTCCAAGAACCCCAGTGGATGTCTGAAACCTAGGGTAGTGCTGAAACCTCCATATGCTGTATTTTTTCCTGTATATCCATACCTAGGATAAAGTTTAATTTATAAATTAGGCACAGTAGGAGATTAACAACAACAACAATAATAAAATAGAACAATTATAATATTAAACTATAATAAAGGCTATGTGAATGCGGTCTCTCTCTCTCAAAATATCAGATTGTGCTGTACACACTCTTCCTGTGATGCTATGAAATGATACAGTACTTGTATGATGAGTTGAAGTAGGGATATGATCAGGGACATCATTTGCTTCTGGACTTTGGTTGACTGTGGGTGATGGAAAGCCAAGCCACAGATAAGGGGGAGCTTTTGTGTGGTCTGGGCTTGAATCCCACTTCTGCAACTTACTAGATAGGTAGTCTCCTGCAAGTTTCTTAACACCCCTGTGCTTCATTTTACTGATGAGTCTTCTCTTCAGTAAACGGGATGATAATACCTACTTCAGAGCGTTGTTAGGAGAATTAAGTGAGCTGAAGTACGTAAAATGGTGAGAATAGTGTTGGCTATATTATTTACTATTATGCCCATTATTGTGGGAAGGTTTAGAGGCTGGCTTTTCCATCAGCATTTGGATATTCACTTTTTTAAGGCAACTGTGAAGGTTTCTAAAGCTCCTCTTACGTAGAAAAAATGATGGGGTACGGGGAGCGCCTGGGTGGCTCAGTCACCTTGAGCCCAGGTGGTGATCCTGGAGTCCCAGGATCCAGCCTGCATTGACCTCCCTGTTTCTCCTTCTGCCCTTCCCCCCAACTCGTGTGTGTGTTCTCTCTTACTCTCTCAAATAAGTAAAAAAAAATCTAAAAAACAAACAAACAAACAAACAAAAACAGAACCCCGATGGGATGGGGCTATTGGAGGAGGAGATAGCAAATAATCATCGTTAAGTTTTTTTACATTTTTTTTTAGCTTTCTTGGAAAGAAGAGCTCACTCTTCTCCAAAAACGTTCAAGGGGATTGCTCCTCATTTATGTGTTTTGGTTGGTAAGAAGATGTATAAACATGTTTTGGGGATGCATGTTATATCTGAAAGTAGGCAACTGCCTGTCTGCAGTAGGAGCAAAGATGAGAATCACCTTGAAACATCTCCAAGAGCAAGGATCAGAAGAATGATGGGCATGTGCCTTGGGGACATACGTGCCTCACGGGGAGACATTTCAGGCAGAGATAATGGGCCAGAGGCCTGGAGAGCATCAGGTGTTTGGGAGATATTTAGTACTCAAGGGTTGCTGGATACAAAACTGAGGGCTGGAGGCAAGTAGCACAGCTTGAGGGTGGAGTTGACATGGGGTCCTATAGAGTGATGTGGCTGGATTTTTCTTTCAAGGGTGACTCTGGCATGAATAAGGAGGTCAGGCTGGAGAGGGTCAGTGGACATGAGGTGTATCAGGAGGCTGGCGCAGTAGGGCAGTAGAATTGATGGGCCCAGGGAGAAGGAGCCCTGGGATTGGAGAAAAGGCAGTGCGATGTTTTGGACTAGGAGGATGGTGTGGCAAGAGGAGGACCCTGGGGACTCAAGGATTTGGATAAGGTGTAGGGGGTGTCGGTAAGTGCTTACGGCTGAGACCCCTGAGGGGCACCACGTGGGGCAGCTAGGGAGGAGTGTGGAATGGCCAGAGCACAGAGCCTGGGTCACAGAAGAGCCCACAGACGAGAGCTGGGAGGAGGAAGCTGTTGGAGGACGGAGACAGCTTCGAGGAATTTTAGCTTCTAGAGAACAGTTCTCAAGAGCTATTGTAAGGCACCTGTGGCTGTGCATTTAATTACTATAGAGAAGTCAAATAGGACAATGACGGAAAAGGGCATTGACTTTTGCCTTTTTAAATGTTGGAGAGGACTTTCTATTTCAGTCGAATGGTGGAAACAGAAGCCACATTACACTTGGTTTATACCACAGGGGTGTTATGTTCTGCCAAAGCGTTGGGTGATGGGATGAGATGGGTTGAGAACTAGGCTTGTCCTGACTTCTGTGTATGGAGCCTTTCCTGTGTCCTCTTTGGTTATCATTGATTAACCTTTTCCTCCTCTTAACCCCGCTATTCCCTATCCTTGGTTCTACCAACGCACCAGTAACGAATAACATATATGCATCGTTATATAAATTTATGGTGGTAATTTGTTTCTTTATTTCCTTCCCCTGCCATTAGACCCCTCTCCCCTGGGGGAGAGAGGCTGTATCATTCACGTTTTTATCTCCAGTGTCTGTTACAGTGCTTGGCATTACAGTGGAGCTCACTGAAGATCTGTTGGATGGATGGATGGGGGGTGGGGGTGGATAAATTAAGAGGTCGGTTCAAAGTTGCTGTGTACATGGGAAGTGACTTGGTGAGGGAAGTGAGACAGGCAGGCAGAGCAGGCTTAGAGCTTGTGAACAACAGTGCTGTTTGGAATCATCACTTTGGTAAACGGGAAAGGGACCGATTAAGAAGGAGCGGTATTAGGATTGCTGAGATTGGAACTTTTTAGTCAGAAAATGTGCAGAAATTTTGCAAAATTATCAAATCTTAGAATTTTGGAGCTAGAAGTTTCCTCAGAATTAATCAGTGTCACTATAATTGAACACAGAACACTAGTGTGTGTGAACTGCCTTCCTAGTGACATTGAAAACTATTTGGAAGTTTGGCTATTTGGCAAGTTTATATTTATTAATTAATGATATTAATGCAGTCTTAGCTCTATATGATGAAGGAGTGACTAGAGAAAAATTTGGTTATATCAGTCTAGTTGGAAAGAAGGTCTGAAAAGTTGTTTGAAAATTTATATATCAGGCAGCAGGACAATAGCAAATACAGATAGTTCAACTTCATTGTCTTTATCTCTTTAACAGCATTGTAAAATTTACTGACTCTAAATAGGCATCTGATTCTATCTCCCTCCCCAGGATGTTGGATTTTCCCCCCTGCCTGCTTCTTGGTGTTTTTGTCATGATTTTTATGTTTGATAGATTATGCATCATTGAAGGGTAATGTAACATCATTTTTTTCCTGGTAATTGCATGAACAGGTAGGTGTTAGCAACAGACTCTATAGAAATATGCATATGTGAATATATATTTTAAAAGATTTTATCTTTAAAGGGAGAGCGAGCATGAGTGAGGGGAAGGGGCAGAGGGAAAAGGAGAAGCAGACTCCCAGAGGAGCAGGGAGCCCAATGTGGGGCTCTATCCAAGGACCCTGGCATCATGACCTGACCTGAGCTGTAGGAAGCCGCTAAGTGGACTGAGCCACACAGGCACCCCAGAAATATATTCTGATATCTTATGTTGGGAAAGAATAGTTTCTAATGAGTGTATATTACAACCTCTACTTAGCCTTTTAGATGGAGCTTTTTTTTTTTTTTTTTTTTTTTTTTTTAAGATTTTAGTTACTTATCTTATTTGAGAAAGAGAGAATGTGAACAGGGGAAGGGGCAAAAGGAGAGGAGAAGATCTCAAGAAGACTCTGTACTAAGTGTGGGGCCAGATGTGGGGCTCCATGCTATCAGCCTGCGATCGTGACCTGAGCAGAAACTAAGAGTCAGCTGCTCAACCGACTAGCCACCCAGGCACCCCAGACAGAGCTCTTTTCTGGTTTCATCCAGCATCGCCTTCTCAACACCATTTGCAAAAAGGGGTCCCACTAACACAACGTTTGAGTTTGCCCTTTGGCCTGTGATCCCTCCCATAAGTTTTCTGATAGGTGACAAACTTGTAGATGGGCGGTTTGGTTCTTTGCCTGTCTGCATCCTCATTCTCAGGTCTTGCTGCCACTCTGCAGACTGGCCAGTAGAGGGCAGGCGTGCTCCTTTCCCTGATCTCGGGCTTGGCCCCCACCTTCCCGCCCTCTCCTTCCTGCTCGGTCTTTCTCATAGCCAGCAGTTTAATGAATTGTCAGACCACACAGTTTCTAGACTCAGTATGTAATATCATTAAAAACGAATGGAAAAAAAGGCACAAAAGTCATTTCTCTGTTTTCTCCACACGGTGTGACTCTTGGGGCAATCTCTTCCAGCCCATGTTGATGGCCTTCTCTGAGTTTTTCTGCCCTAATTCTCCGAAGATCAACCACAGAAAGTATAAGGTACTCAATCTTTGAACCTTGTGGTTTTCAGGTGTTAGATGATGACTCTTAATAGGACATTAAAAGGGCACTTGGGTGGCTCAGTCAGTTAAGAGCCTGCCTTCAACCCAGGGTTCTGGGATCGAGTCCTATAGGGAGCTCCTTGCTCCGCAGAAAGCCTGCTTCTCCCTCTGCCGCTACTTCTCCTCCTTGCTCTTGCTCCCTCTCTCTCTTTCAAATAAATAAGTAAAATTAAAAGAAAAAACTTTTAAAAAGAACATTAAAGAGGCTTCTTGTGTTTGATTCCCACACCAAGGTCCTCAATACTTCAGCTGTCCTACAGAAAAGTTTTATGGAGCTAAACAGTCCGTACACATCCACATGAGTAGGTTTTGTTGCTGTTTTTCTTGGAAAGATGTGATAATAATAATCCTCCCTCTTAGAGGAGGAGCCAAATTTATTGTGCACCGTATTGGACTGAGTTCTGGAGTCCTGGATTCAGGTTTTGGTGTTCCTGTTTTTTTTTCGGCAGATCATCCTGCTTGCCTGTTTGTAAGCTTACTGTTCTTCCTGGTGCCTTACTGGCGGCTCTTCTCCAAGGTGTCTCACTGAGAAAATGTGTTTCCTCTTTTGAAGTTTTACTTGCTGTGTTTGGGAGTGGGGAGGATTCATGCCACACCAGAAAACACAACAGATTTTTTGGGGGTAGTGACCTCTTCTCTCTGCCATCCCAGCATGGCTATTTTTTAAATTTAGTTGCAATTTTATCTCTAAGTTCTTTTTTTTTTTTTTAAGATTTTATTTATTTATTAGAGAGAGAGAGAGACAGAGACAGAGAGAGCACAAGCAGGGGGAGGGGCAGAGGGAGAAGCAGACTCCCAGCTGAGCAGGGGCCCTGATGTGGCACTCAATCCCAGGACCGTGAGATCATGACCTCAGCCAAAGGCAGCCACTGAGCCACCCAGGCACCCCTAAGTTCTATCTCTAAGTGAACGTTGAACAGTGAGTAGAAGGCAGCTCTGTTACGGTCATTGCTAACAAGCTACCCTACCTGTGTTGGGGGTGAACTGTAAAGTTTGCCCCAGTTGTGTGGACCCATCAGCTTCAGTACCCGGTGCTATCTGTGCCCTCTCTGTGGAGGGCTGGGGCCTGGCTCTCTTAAAGTTGCCCTGCACTTGAGTTTCAGTCTGTGTTTTACTTGAAACCACATCCAGAGTGTGTGTCACTGCTGTGAATATAGTTAGGGAATGTGAGCCTCAGAGTGATTAAATGACCTGAGTTTTTCCAGGAAGTCAACCTAACTCCCCCCTCACTTCATAGATTGATGAAATTGGAGATCCTTGGGCATCATTTAATGCAATGTATTCATTTTACAGATGATGAAATTGAAGGCCCAGAGGAACTTAACAAGATTTTTACAACCACCTTACACCTATTAGGAAGGTCCCTATTAAAAACAACAACAACAACAACAGAAAATAACACTGTTGACAAGAATGTGGAAAAAATGGAAACCCTTATACATTGTTAGTGGGAAAGTAAAATAGTGTTGCTACTATGGAAAATAGTATGATAGTTCCTTAAAAAATTAAAAACTAGAATTATCATATGACTCAGCATTTTTATTTCTGGGTACATGCCCCAGAGAATTGAGAGCAAGGTCATGTGTAAACCCGTGTTCATAGCAACATTATTTGTGATAGCCAAAAGGGGGGAAGCAACTCACATGTCCGTCAGTGGAAGAACCGATAAACAGAACGTGCCTTAGTACAGTGAGACATAATCCAGCCTTCCTGACACAGGCCACAGGGGGACGAACCTTGAGGACGTTGTGTGAAATGAAATAATGCAATCACATAAATCCTCTAGGATTCCACTTACATGAGGAATCTAGAGTCGTCAGAATTATAGAGACTTAGGGTAGAATGGTGGTTGCCAGGGTACGGAAGAGGGAGGAATGGGAAGTTATTGTTTAATGGGTACAGAGTTTTAGTTTGGGAAGATTAAGTTTTGGAGATGGTTGTGCAACAGTGTGGATGTACTTAACACTACAGAACTGTAGACTTAAAATGGTTACTATGGTAAATTTATGTTATATGTATTTTAGTGCGTACGCACACACAAATGCCTGTGGCCACATGGGTAGTTGGTGCTGTATTTCCTCCCACCTCCTGTCCTGTGCTTGTCCTAAAATGCCATTCAGGGCATTTCTTTCCCCACAAAATTACTAATCGATCAGAAGATAAAGCATCCTTCCTTCGATGGGTTTATTACCATCCAGAAAAATAATTTTCATTGTTGATGTGTGGATGCTGTCTGACTCTCCACTTCCATCTCCCTCACATCACTTCCCACTCTGTGCTCCAGGCAGCAAGAGTTACAATGCAGTGCCGGAAACTCACCCTGTTCTCTCCACCACAGAGAGGTCCCCTGCCTGCTTCTCTTTTCTCCACCCCCTCTGTATGGTAATTTCCTCGTCCTTTCTTCTTTCTCCTTCCTTTTTTCCTTCCTTCCTTCCTGACTTTATCTATTCACTTGACAGAGAGAGAGCATAAGCAGGGGAAATAGCAGAGAGAGGGAGAAGCAGACTCCTCGTTGAGCAGGGAGCCAGATGCAGGGCTCCATCCCAGGACCCTGGGATCATGACCGGAGCTGAAGGCAGACACTTAACTGACTGAGCCACCCAAGTGCCCCTATATGGTAATTTCTGTTTTTAGGGTCCAGCTGAGCCATCAGCTCTCCTGCAAAGTACTTTGGTCCACATAGTCTGAATTAGATGCTCACTCTTTCCAGGGTCATCCTGGCCACATGGAATTGCCATACTTTGTTTCCTGGCCTGTGTCTTACACTGGATTTGATGTTTCCGGTGTCTAGCACACTGCTTATGTAGGGTAGGTGCTGGAAAATGTTTGTCAAAGATGAACCGTACCTTGGAATACCTTGCTATAAGGGACACATTTTCAAAATTACCTGAGACCCAAGTGCCAATCTGCAACTCGATGGCTTTTTTCCTTTAAGGGCATCTCTCATTTTGTTTTACAAGATTTTATTTATTTATTTGACAGAGGGAGAGAGAGAGAGAGAGAGAGAGAGAGAGAGCGCACAAGCAGGGGGAGCAGCAGGCAGAGGGAGAGGGAGAAGCAGGCTTCCTGCCGGGCAAGGAGCCTGACATGGGGCTCGATCCCAGGACCCTGGGATCATGACCTGAGCCGAGGGCAGATGCTTAACCATCTGAGCTACCCAGGTGCCCTCTCATTTTTTTATTATGATAAAATGCACATAACAGAAGCTTTACCATCTTAATGATTTTAAAGGGTGTACAGTTCAGTGGCATTAAATACCTTTATATTATACAACCATCACCATCACCTAACTCCCTATCTCTTTTGATCCTGCAAAACCATGCCCACTAAACAAGAACTTCCCATTTCTTCCTCTCCCCAGCCCCTGTCAACCAGCATTCAGTATTTATCTTTTCGTTAGCCTACTTGTTTCACTTCATAACGTTGTCAAGGTTCAACCATGCTGTAGCATAGGGCAGAATTGCCTTCCTTTCGAAAGCTGAATAATGTTCCACTCTATATATATACCATATGTTGTGTATTCATTCATCTGGTGACGGACACGAAGTGGCTCCCACCCCTTGGCTATTGGGAACAATGAATGCTGCCCCAGAGTAGCTCTGACTTTATAAACACGGTGAACCTGTCCCTGTGCCATTCATACAGTCCGACATCAAAAACACACTTTCATACCCTGAGTTCTTTTTTAATTAAAAAAAGAAGATTTTATTTATTATTTTATTTTATTTTTTTAATTTAATTTTATTTTTTTAAAGATTTTTATTTATTTATTTGTAAGGGAGAGAGGAGCGAGAGTGAGCACAGGCAGACAGAGTGACAGGCAGAGGCAGAGGGAGAAGCAGGCTCCCTGCCAAGCAAGGAGCCCGATGTGGGACTCGATCCCAAGACGCTGGGATCATGACCTGAGCTGAAGGCAGCTGCCCAACCAACTGAGCCACCCAGGCGTCCCTATTTATTTATTTTAGAGAGAGAGAGAGAGTGTGTGTGAGCGAGCACAGGGAGAGAGGGAATGGGAGAGGGAATCCCAAGTAGACTCTACTCTTGAGTGTGGAGCCCAACTGGGCTCAATCTCACCACCCCAAGACCATGGCCAGAGCTGAAGTCAAGAGTCTGACACTTCATGCACTGAGCCACCCAGACGCTGCTACTCTGAGTTCTTTGTAGCCTTCATCCCGAACCATTTTTCTCCATCTGTCTGCTTTCTGTCCTGTTCCAGTCTCCCCAGCTTTGATCTTGGGACTGTTTTTTCTTCACTTGAAATTGCCTCTATGGCTTTGGTCCGCTCCTGCGATTCATACCCGCCCACTTGTTTGTGGTTTCAGGTCAGTCATGCTGCAGGTCTAGTCTGAAGACTTGCTGCTATACCTCGCGGGGTATGGGATCTCGTGGTGGAAGGTGTTCCCCTCCCTCTTCCTGCTGTGCTTGCTCCTTCCCTCCACGGCTTTCCCTTCTGCTTTTCCCAGCTGCTCTCATCAGAGAAGGGAGGATTCTCTGGCAGTAGCTCTCCCAGGCTCTGCTCTGCACGAAGCCTCCCTTTCCTTACCCTCCATTCCTGCGCTCCCTCTCCCCACGTCTCCTGCCAAGCCTGGGAGAAATGAAAAGTGACCTCCTCGACTAGGGACCACCAATAGCAAAATATAGTTCCTGCTCCCCGCAGCCCTTGTTAGGGGATCTGGGGGGAGGCAGCAGTGTTTCGGATCTATTCTGATGCAGCCATCTGACTTCACCACTGCTGCTATGTGCTCTCTGCCCCCGTGGTGCATCTTTCCTCCTCATTCCTCTGCTTCACTCTCAACCTGTTCCTCCTCTGTCATTCCCCAAAGTGCCCCTAGCATGAGGCTGGTTGTGAGCTGAAGGTTCCAGCGTAACACGGAAGAAAGCTACACCACGCATGGAAGGACACAGGAAAAGGCTGGCTATTGAATTAAGTCTGAAATGATATTGTTCTTAAGTGTTCTGCTCTTCGACAGTCATTTCTGTTAGGCCCTAGTCATCTATTTTTTTATTTTATTTTAAAGATTTTATTTTTTTATTCGAGAGAGAGCTTGAGAGACAAAGCACAGTGGAAGGGGAGGGACAGAGGAAGAGGAAGAAGCCGGACTTTGGATACAGGGCCCCATCCCAGGACCCTAGAATTGTGACCTGAGCCGAAGGCAGGCGCTTCACCAACTGAGCCACCCAGGCACCCCCCAAGTAATCTATTTTAGCGCTCAACTGTCCTTACTGTTAGGAAGCCAGAAGACTTAGGGGGTAGAAGGTAAACTCACATCACTGGCCTAATCTAATTTCTCCTCCTGGAAGAGTCCGTCATAGAGGAATTTGCTACCTCTATGAGGTCAGGTGTGATGGTGGAAAGCACCCTAATCACTTCTCTTTGACTAAAGTTCATCTTGAATCAAGTTGTACATCGAATTTTGTAGTGCAAATGTTGGACATTTGGCAAGGGAGCATCTGAAGTCTTGACTCACTGCATCCAATCTTCAGCATCCATGAGATTTTGCTACCGTGTGTGATATTGCGCAAGAATTTTCAAACACGTTTTTAAAAGTCTGGGCAATTTGGTTTGAATCATCTCAAATGTTATCCTGACTCCGAGATGTAGTAATTACAACAGCTGCTCCTTGCACATGAGGGAATGCAACAACGGCACGAGCGTCATTCAAGACTGATTATACCCTGAGTCCGCGTCATTTACCACCCGCTCTCTGTGGAGAGGGTCTCTGGTTGTTGCTTTCTCAGTTAATTAAACCAGCTTCCTGTTTCCTGTTTCACATTTGGCAAATTCTTTTTAGAGATAAATCATATCTGCAGTTTCTTGGGGGGACTTCACGGTGGCCCAGATTTTCCTTGGATGAGTTCTGGGGTGAGCTGATGCAGAAAGACATGCCCCGTGGGGTCTCCACTCAGCCTCCCTCTCTGAGGGCACTAATTAGCTCCTGCGTGCCCCATCATGTTGTGCTGGTTTTCTGTAATCCGAGCCTAAGAACTTCCCTTGTTTGCTCTGGCATCATGGGATTTTTGTTGTTGTTGTTCACGGGTGGGCTAAGCTGACCTTGCTGAAGAAGCTCCTTTGTTACCGCCAACCACACTTTGTTTTAGTAGGTAAATAGAACCAGGGGGAATTTGAGGAAATGATGGGTATTTTATTCACTTTTGGGTAACATAAATGGGGCTGTGAACACGTCTTTCAGAACTTCCAAAATGTTTTTGATCCTGCTCAGATTAAAAAAATGTCTGGTTCTGGGGCGCTTGGGTGGCTCAGTGGGTTAAGCCTCTGCCTTCGGCTCAGGTCATGATCTCAGGGTCCTGGGATCAGAGCCCCACATCAGGCTTTCTGCTCGGCAGGGAGCCTGCTTTCCCCTCTCCCTCTGCCTGCCTCTCTGCCTACTTGTGATCTCTCTCTGTGTCAAATAAATAAATAAATAAATTCTTTAAAAAAAAAAAAGTCTGGTTTTATTTTATTGGCATAGCAGACAGAGTGTGGCTTTGGAGTGAGACACACCTGGGTTCAAATCCTAGCCCCACCACTTATTATTTGTGTGACCTTTGGAAAGTTATTTCATCTCTTGGTTTCTTTGTTTTTTATTTGTTCCTTCTTTCTTTCCTTCCTTGGTTCCTTCTTAGGGAATAAAAAAAGTCAGGAAAGTACAAGGAAAAACACAGGAAGCTCCTATATTCTCACTACCCAGAATTAATGGTATTGGATTATATTTTTCTTTTAGGCATTTGTTTCCAATGCTTAGCAAAAAATTATCCTGGTAATGTATGCATATACTTCCTTTTACTCCCATTTCTTGGAAGATAATACCTGCCTTTCTGGGTTAAAATGAGATCATTAAATCATCCAGCTTAGTAGAGACTCAGAGTAGACAATTGGTATGTGATGGTTGTTGTTATTAGTTGTTCATCTCCTTTTATCCTTGCTTCTTTCTTTGTGCATCTCCCTTAGAAAATATAGTCCTGGGAAATTGACAGACTTGTAAAAATGATTTTTTTTTGGACTACTTATTTCTCCTTCTGGCATGTCTTTGCTACCCTCAATGCAAGGAATTAGTGTTAATACATGTGAGAATGTGGAATACACCATAAAACTTATTTATATTGCAAATCAAAATTTACTGAAAGTCCAGAACATTCTAATAAATGATGGTCTACATTTGGGAAACCCTATAAAATGAAATGATTGAACCAATTTTTGGAGACTTGCATACATTATTTAAAAAGTTATAATATTGGTGGAATGGAAAGATTGAGAAGAAAATTGCTTACTTAAATTATGCCGTGAATGATTGATTTCCGCTTGCAGCGATCTTGCAGAGCAAGTGGCTGTTGGGTAATTAATGCTAGGACTTTATTAATTCACGAAGAGCAGGGAAGGATTAGCTTGTCTGCATTGAAGTGAATTCTCCTCCACATGTTAAAAAAAATCAGGATGATGAAAAATGTGGGCAACTTGTCAATTTAAATGATGTCTTTTTTTAATGGGCTTCCTAGACTAGTTTTGCACTAAAATCTGTATTCCAAAATGGGTAGTGACATAATAAAAGAGCAAAGATGCTGGAGTGTGCTGGTTGCGTTGCTTGTAATCGGTAGCAATACTGATGAATTAGTTTAAAATGTCTTTCCTTGAAAAGAGAGTCTCGGGGCACCTGGGTGGCTGTCAGTTGAGTGGCTGACTCCTGATTTTGGCTCAGGTTGTGGGATCAAGCCCTGCCTTGGGCTTCAGACTCAGCGCAGAGTCTGCTTGTCCCTCTGCCTCTGTTCCTCCCTCTGCTCTCTCTCAAATAGAGATATTAAATCTTAAAAAAAAGATAGTCAAAATGCCTTTTATATTATATATCTCTCTAAGATGTATTTTATTTGTTTGTTTGTTTGTTTGTTTTAGAGGGAGAGAGAGCGCATGTGTGTGAGTGCACACTTCTGAAAACAGAGAGAGGAACAGAGGGAAAGAGAGAAGGAGAGAGAGACAGGCTCCTCTCTGAGTGGGGAGCCCATTGCAGAGCTCCATCTTACCACCCTGTGATAATGACCTGAACTGCAATCAAGAGTCTTATGTTCAACCAACTAAGCCACCCGGGTACCCCCATTGTACTATATATTAAATATATAATAGGGGGAGCCCGAGTGGCTCAGTTGTTAATCGCCTGCCTTCAGCTCAGGTCCTGGTCCCAAAGTCCTGGGGTCCAGCCGTGCATTGGGCTGCCTGCTCAGCCGGAAGCCTGCTTCTCCCTCTCCCACTCCCCCTGTTTGTGTTCCTTCTCTCATGGTCTCTCTCAAGTTGTCTCTTTCTTTCAAATAAATAAGTAAAATCTTTAAAAAACCCCAATATAATTGATAATATTCATATAGAGCTTACTGTGGACCAGACAGTGTAGTAAGAGCTTTACCTATATCATTGGATCATTAGAATAACTCCTATGAAGTAGGTACTTTAATGGTCCCATTTGTGGATGAGAAAATTGAGACAATGAGTTTACCCCAGTTACGTAGCTATGGAGTGGTAGAGCTAGGTTTCAAATCCAGGCAGCTGGTTCTAGAGTCTGTGCTTTTTAGCTACTATATTGTGCTGACTCCATTATATAGCATTTCTTTTTTTTTTTTTTTAAGGTTTTCCCCCCTTATTCTTAGAGCATTGCTTTTCTCACTTTTATTTTTTTTTAAAGATTGTATTTATTTATTTGAGAAAGAAGGAATGGAGGGGGAGCAGGGGCATCGGGAGAGAGAGAAACAGTCTCCCCGCTGAGCAGGGAGCCTGACATAGGGCTTGATCCCAGGATCCTGAGATTGTGACCTACGCCGAAGGCAGATGCTCAACTGACTGAGCTACCTAGGTGCCCCTATATCTAGCATTTCAAGAGCATCTTTCACCTGATATGTAGAGCAAGTATGTGACATTTGAGCATCACATATTTTGGAAACTTGTCAGGGAGACTAAGAATAGTGTTTTTGGATTTTTTGGTACATTGTACAAATGTCAGACAAAATAACTGTTTATAAACACATCTGCTGCTTGTTTCTCTTGTAGTTGAATAAAAAGCTCTTTTTCAATGAGTGGGAAGGTATGGCTCTCTTTTTGGCATGATGAATTTATGATGTTTATTTTTAACATTCGTGTACTGAGGCCCAAATGTGTACAGAGTCCCAGGTTCGCTGCAGGCTGGGGAGGGGAGAGATACAACAATGAGTAAGACTTCATCCTTACGCTAAAGGAGTTAATGATCTATCGAGAGGAAAAGATCTGCCTATAAATAATTCAAACACAAAGATGAGTCAGCTGTGGGGTTGGGAGAAGTGTGTCATATGGAATATAGGTGTTAAAGCAGGTACCATTTCTAAAAAAATGACTTATTTTTATTGAGAAATAATTTACCTAAAATACTGTATTAGTTTTAGGTGTATAGCATAATGATTTGATATATGTACATATTGTAAAGTCATTGCCACGATATGCAGGTAACATTTTTATTTTTTTATTTTATTGTTTAAATTTTTATTTGAGGATGGTTGGTGCATGATGTCACATCCATTCCAGGTGTACAACATGGTGATTCAGCTTCTTGTCCATTATGCTGTGCTCACCACAAATAGAGCTACTATTTGTCACCATATAACGCTATCACAGTACCGTTGACCATATGCCCTATGCTGAACCTTTCATTCCCATGACTTACTCTCTCTATAACAGGAAACCTGCATCCTTCCTTCACTCTCCATACATTTTGCCCATCTCCCCCCACTCCCTTCCTTCTGGCAGCCATCCGTTCTCTATAGTTCTGATTTTGCTTTTTGTTTGTTTGTTCGTGCATTTTGTTTTGTAGATTCTACAAATGAGTGAAATCATACAATATTTTTATCTTTTTTTTAAAAAAAGATTTTATTTATTTATTTATTTGACAGACAGAGATCACAAGCAGGCAGAGAAGCAGGCAGAGAGAGAGAAAAGGGGAAGCAGGCTCCCCACTGAGCAGAGAGCCCGATGCGGGGCTCGATCCCGGGACCCGGAGATCACAACCTGAGCTGAAGGCAGAGGCTTAACCCACTGAGCCATCCAGGTGTCCCCAGTATTTGTCTTTCTCTGCCTGACTTATTTCATTTAGCATAACACCCTCTGGGTCCATCTATGTTGTAACAGATGGCAAGATTGCATTCTTTCTCATGGCTGGGTAATGGACCAATGTATATTTATACCACATCTTCCTTATTCATTTGAATATCAGTGGGCACTTAGATGGCTTCCATATCTTGGCTATTGTAAATAATGGTGCAATGAACATAGAGGTGCCTATAGCTTTTTGAATTAGTGTTTTTGTTTTCTTTGAGTAAATACCAAGTAGTGGAATTATTGGATTGTATGGATTTCTATTTTTGATTTTTAAAGGAGCCTCCATACTCTTTTCCACAGTGGTAGTATCAATTTGCATTCCCACCAACAGGGCATGAAGGTTCCTTTTTCTCCACATCCTCGCCAACACTCATTATTTCTTGTCGGTTTGATTTTAGCCGTTCTGCCAAGTGTGAGGTGATAGCTCATTGTGGTTTTGATTTGCCTTCCCTTGATGATGAGTGATGTTGAACATCTTCATGTGTCTGTTGGCCATCTGAATGTCTTCTTTGGAAAAATGTCCATTCGGGTCCTCATGCAGGTACCATTTTTAAAAGTTTAATCCAGGACCATGGTCTGATATTCTTTGTGTGTCATAGAGGCAATTAAAAAAACCCACAGTGTTTACTGAGTGTCTATGTTGTATCAGGCCCTGTGCTAGAAAATTACTTAGACTTTTTCTAAAATACATGGTGATACTTAGTTTTCAAAGATCAGGAGGGTTTAAAATTTAGAGAAACCAGAGGAAACTTTCCTTGTTTTAGGACAATCTATTCCCTTGCTAGGAACTGGCATATCTGATTGATTCTGGCATTAGGCCAGAATGACATATTGCCAAGTGACTCCCTGGGTAAGCTGGGACTGAAGACAATGGTAATTAAAGGTGTCAGCGCTGCTGTATCAAGTACAAGAGTATAATAGGCCACATTTGTATTACTTCAGGAGCAGAAGGAGCACAGAGAAAGTGTATTTATTAAGAGCTGTCTGCTTCTTTAAGAGTTTCTCTCTATTACTAAAACCTTAGGTTGACTTTCAAAAGCTAGAACACATATATGACCATTCCCAAGGATACACTGCTGGATCCCTAAATCTTTTATAAAGGTAGAGCTAAAAGTGAATGTAAATCACCAGATAGGCTTCACTGAGGTCTGGGTTGTTTGATAAACTATAACATTCCTCTTACTCCCAAGTATCTGTCACCCATGTAGTTCAGGGGATAATCAATTTCCTTTTAATGTACTTCCTAACAAGATTTGGAATTTCTTTCTAATACTTGTCTTGGACTCTTATATGATAAGAATGATGATCTAAAGATAATGTAAGATTCTTAATAAATACATAAAAATTCAGTTTGCTCAGAACATTCTTTTTAAGTCAAGAAAGTATAATAATACATTTTAAGGTATTCTTGAGGCAGCTGGGTGGCTCAGTTGGTTAAGCATCTGCCTTCAGCTCAGGTCATGATCCCGGCATCAGGTTCCCTGCTTAGTGAGGAGCCTGCTTCTCCCTCTCCCTCTCCTGTTGCTCCCCCTGCTTTTGCTCTCTCTCTTTGTCAAATTAAAAAAAAAAAAAAAAGGTATTATTAATGAGGACTGAATCCGAAAGGATTTTTTTTTTTTTGCTTAAATTTCAGTTTACCTGAAAATACAACAACCCAGATTGTATTCTCTATGCATCACAGTTGGTAATCATATTGGATCGAGGACTTCTTACAGCATAATAGCATCTGAGTATCAGTTAAGTTGAAGCTATTATACCGGTATTGATTGTTGAGCCTTACCTCATTTTCCATGTCCTTCCAGGGTACTCCTGAGTGCTGGGTGTGCAGCCTGGGAGCTGTAAAAGACAGGACATTGAAGACCTCCTGAGGCTCAATGTTTTAGTACAGTTAGAGCGTTCTTTAATTCTGCTATCTGCCTCCCTGTGACTCTGATTTGGTCCTTTGGAGTACACATGAGGCTAATCTCAGTATTCGTAGCGGGTGGGTGAGGGCAGTAGGATAAGAAGGCAAAAGAGGAACGTCTGGAGAGGACCTGAGTGAGACTCTCCTGTGGATCCGGTTCTGGGTCCTTTGCTGGGCAGACATCTGGAGGGACCACCCTCTAGCCATTCTAATCTTCATCCTGTAGCAACACTAACAACAAGTACGAGGAAAAAAAGGACACGGAAAGTAAATGTATCGAATGCCGGCTCTGCATCACTGTGTGCTAGACTCTTCACTTGTCACGCCATTGCATTTTCACAAGAACGCAAATTGGTATCATTGGTTCTAAAGGTGAGGAAACAGAAACCCAAGAATTAATGATCTCCCCTAGGGACATTGAGCCAGTGAGTGTGGGCATTAGAATTCTAACCTTATCTGCCTGCCTTCAGTGGTGGTGCTTTTGTGACCCACCACACTGCCTCCTGGAGAGCTGTAGGAGGTGCGGAGATTGCTTTCACACATTCCCTCATTCATCCGCACATTCTGCATCTTTTCTCTGAGTCATCTGAGCCTCCCACGTCAGCCAGGCCAACATTAATGTCCATTCTGATCTCTCCTTCCCATACTCCTCTCTCCTCACCATCAAAATTAAACAAGTTCTTTTCCAAGGCATGACCCTTCTCCTCTCTCTGAACATATATTTCTCAGCCATACTAACTTACAACTATAGGTATCAGAAACCCTCTCCTTTCATATCCCTGGACTGGATCAGAGGAATCTTAGGATGGTTTGGCACAAAATGTTAATCATGACTAGCTTGAACCATGATTTCATCTTCTAAAGCAATGGTGCAAGTCTTCAGTTCTGCTCTTGGTGTGGAAGCAAAGAGCCAAATACCATACTGTAAGAGGAGAGATGAGCTTTGTCCTTGACTTATTTTCAGTGGAAATATTATTGCTCCGTGAAACAAAGCCTAGGAAAACATTGAAATATATAATCCTCAGGAGGAGGTAAAGATAATGCTACCCCTCCGAGTACTCATGTAGTATTTTAAATACTCACAGAGTATTTTATTTTATTTTTAATTTTGTGAGATAGAGAGAAGGAGAGAGCAAGCAAGTGCAGGGGAGGGGCAGAGGGAGAGAGAGAGAGAGAGAGAGAGAGAGAAATTCCCAGGCAGATTCTACACCTAATCTCAAAACCCCAGATTATGACCTGAGCTAACATCAAGAGTCAGAGGCTTAACTGACTGAGCCACCCAGGTGCCCTCTCATAGTAATAATTGAAACCTGTCACACTGTCTTATCAATATCCACTTTGTCTCTCCTTCAGTAAACTATAAGTTTCTTGTGGGTAGAAAATGTACTAAATTCATACTTTTATTTCCCACAGACCATAGCATAATGCCTTTCCAATAGCAATTGACAAATAAATGTTTATTTCATGAATAACTAAATAAACAAAAGAAATAGAAAGATGTTTTTATATCAGCCACATAAACCTACCTGAAGTAGTATTACATCAGTTTCAGTTATTTTGAGGCAAGAAAATACTTCACAGAAAATAACAGACCAAGAGGAATAATATGATGGTTTCTAAAATTTTGGGTTGGCTGTGTATCTGAGGTTATATGGACCTATGTGACTGTAGGATTTTAAGTACATTTCCAGTATGGTACCCTGAAATGGGCTTCCACTCACCTTGTGAATTAAATTATTATATCAGTTTGTGATTTAAAAATTTCTGGTCTGTAGATAAAACAGATTATTCTTAAAATACTTCATCCAAAATATTTCAGTGTGTTTGGGGGAAATGTGAGGAGTTTTGTTCTTGAAAGTATCGTAACTGATTAAAGGGAATGGCCTTGGGAAAGCATCAACAGGGACTCTTACCAGACAGAAGGAGGTGCTGAGTTGATTTGGTATTGGAATTTAAAAGCTTCTCTGTTTCATGCTTGATAGAATCCTTTCTCTGAAGTAAACCAAATACAAAAGCCACACCTGATGGTCTTCAAGGATGCTTGTATTTATTTATTTATAAAAAAGATTTTATGTATTTATTTGACAGAGAGACAGAGCGAGAGAGGGAACACAAGCAGGGGGAGTGGGAGAGGGAGAAGCAGGCCTCCCCCAGAGCAAGGAGCCTGATTGATGTGGGGCTCGATCCCAGGCCCCTGGGATCATGACCTGAGCCAAAGGCAGATGCTTAATTACTGAGCCCCCCAAGAGCCCCCAAGGATGCTTGTATTTAAATAAAGAAATCAGTTTTTATGACTGAGGGGAGAAATCATACAAAAAGAAAAGGAAATGTTCCCATGTATGTAAGGTGATGGGTCAGATAACTGTAAGGCTTTTCTTCCCCCTCAGTTTCTTCCTGCTTCTTCCTCTGCCTCTTCCATGAGGGGAAAATGGTTATGAAGCTTGTCACCATGAGCTCATAGCGTGTGGGCTTCATCCTAGATAAGGATGAGGGAACTACTTATTACGGCCTTCCTTTAAGGGAGGTCTGAGGAGAGGGTCACCTTTGTACAGTTCTGGCCACAGTTACTGTCCCTTTAGGGGAGATGTTATTTTTGCTATTGAGAAGTTGCTCACCGACCTTCCAGAGCTGTGGGTTGAGCAGAGAGGAGACTAGTGGCTTTATGCCACCAGACCCCTACCGTGTTATTAGCAGGAGTGCAAAGACGTCGTGCCCACTCTCTACCCACTGGGAGACACCCTAGAGCTGCTCTCTGCCCAGACCTCTTCCTACCCTTAGAGACCTGTGCAGTCACGAACAACTGCCAGGGGACTCTGCCGCCGGGAGGATGAGCTCCAGGCCCATCTCCCCAGAGCAAGCCAGCTCCCTGCGGTTTTTCTCTCCCCTCAAAGCAGGCTTCCAGGGCCTTTTCTCTTGGTACTTGTCACCACTTGTTCTGTGCAGTCCCTGAAGATAGGCACGTAGGCCCTTTTTATTTTAAGATTTTACTGTGAAATAAAAATAGCAGCGTTAGGAAATCCAGGAGTCCCAGCTTCCACCTGGAAGCTCCTGGGGACAGAGCTTTTCTTCCTTAAGTTTGGCTTTCCGTTCCTTTTGACTTCTTCCCCCTTCTCCCATTCAAGGGAGAGTTTGCTCTCAAGGAAGCCTCACTCCTAGCTCATAGGCCTGAAGGTGCTGGGGAAACCCAGCGGTCCCTACTTCTTGGGTCCACCTAGGAACTTCCCTCTCTGGGGATGGCCCACAGGGACTGGACTCTCTGGGACATGCAGGGTGTTCCTTCAGCAGTGCAAGGAAAATCCTTGTGAAGGGTTCACTGAGCCTTCAGTTGTAATTCAGCTTCAATTGTAAGTGCTCTGGACTGGGCCAAGATACAATTTGCCCAAGTGTGAATTCACTGTTATTTGATTAGTAAAGATCACTCAATTAGTAAAGAGGGATGTGAAGTTGACCTTGGCTGGAAATCTCACCACCCGAGAGCTTTAAGCAAAGTCCATGCTGGCATTGTTTCTGCTGCAAGCTGACTTCAGGTGACATCTTTTGCCTCTAGAAAACAATATTCCAGACATGAATAAGAAACTATGAGTCATACAATAAGCCTAATACTAGGTTTGTTCCATGACTGCTTTTAGACCATTGTATTTTAGTGCTTAATTATCTGTTTGCTATAAAAGTTGGCAATCTTGGCTTTCCTCTTCAATGTAAACAAAATAATATTTCTTAATTCCCTCACTACTTATTGGTATAATAGAAATTTTCAATTTTTTTTTCTGTTTTCCATTTCTGTGTAGTTTAGAATGGGAATGGGAAGTTTTCAAGGAAACTTTTTTAAGTAGGCTCTGCACCCAGCATGGAGCCCAGTAGAGGGCTTGAGCTCTAACCCTGAGATCAAGACCTAAGCTGAGGTCAAGAATCAGATGTTTAACTGTCTGAGCCACCCAGGCACCCCAGAGACTTTCTTTCTTTCTTTCTTTTTTTTAAAGTATTTTTTTAAAAGATTTTACTTATTTATTTGACAGAGATCACAAGCAGGCAGAGAGGCAGACAGAGAGAGAGGAGGAAGCAGGCTCCCCACTGAGCAGAGAGCCCGATGTGGGGCTCGATCCCAGGACCCTGAGATCATGACCTGAGCCGAACCCACTGAGCCACCCAGGTGCCCCACCCCTCCCTGCCCCCGCCACAGATTTTCTTTTTAAAGAGTCAGTTTTTCCTTGTGATGAATCTGAGGTAAAAATAGAATTTTTATCAACAAGTGCCCATTACCAATGGCAAAAAAAAAACTATTGTAACTGAGGAAGAGTTTCAAGGAGAGATCTTTTTGTCAACTATGACACATCTAGGTGGCTTGGCAATCTGGAGTCCAGATTCAGCTTTGGCAGTCCAGAAATTTGATTTCCTCAGCTCCCTGAGAGATTAGCAGATTCAGGGGTATTGACTGTGCTGTTAATGGGTCCAAACATTCTCTTCTTTGCAGCAAAATCTAGGGGAAGTTAGATGACATTCGGTGTTTGCTTGGTGAGCATGGAATCTGAGCCAGAGGAAGGGGGATGGTCTGCGCGGTGTATGTCAGCCAGCTGTGGGAGCTGAATGTCCTTTCCACTCCAGAGGCAATGTTGTAGAGCAGAGCCCATTGCTCCTCCTCTTGGCTGCTTAGGCTGTCTTTCCTGCTGGCCCAGTGCTGGAATCGGAGTGTGAATAGCTTCCCTTGTTAAAAGAGAACACAAAACCCTCAAAGGTTTGAGCAGATGAGAACTGTGGAAGACGAGACGGTGCATGCAGACACCAGCTTGTTTTCTTGGATATTCCCTCTCCTTCCAGTTCCCTTCCTTTTATTCTGGCCATTAATCACCATCTTCACCCCCAGGGGCCTGGGGTGCCCTCTAAAAAATTGGCCAAAGCCGAACATCATTCACTTTCTGTTATTTTTATCAGTACAGCTGAGATAGGCTGGAATAGTCAACAGACATCAATTTAATTTTATTAAAATTAAGAGAAAGCTAGGGGCGCCTGGGTGGCTCAGTGAGTTAAGCTGCTGCCTTCGGCTCAGGTCATGATCTCAGGGTCCTGGGATCGAGTCCCGCATCGGGCGCTCTGCTCAGCCAGGGAGCCTGCTTCCTCCTCTCTCTCTCTCTGCCTGCCTCTCTGCCTGCTTGTGGTCTCTCTCTGTCAAATAAATAAATAAAATCTTTAAAAAAAAATTAAGAGAAAGCTAAAGAAATGAACATGGACTGAAACTATGAAATCATCAGGCTGATGAAGGATAGATTTTTGTACCCAAGCTTGGTGTAAAATGTTGGGAAATCTAAGCCAAACAGTTAATCATGACCAGGTTAAACAATGACTTCATCTTCTTAAGTGATGAGGCAGAGTATTGCCTTTTCAAAGGACTTTTCCTCTGGTGGGGCAGGCATAACTGAGGAGCTCAAACCCTGTCTGAGCCGCGTTTACTTTTGTAGGTTAACAATCTCATCTTAACAGATTCTTACATATGAAATGTTCATTTCATGCTTAGAGTTGTGTCACTTCTGACGTTGTCCTCAAATTCTGGGGCTACTTCACAAAGCCCAGAATGTACTTCTTACCAAATAAGTCTGCCGGAGTCATTAAGAATGACTGCTTTTCCAGCTCTTGTAGAGTCTCACTAGGAATGCATTTAATAAATATTCAATACTTTTCAATCCATAGCAGCCATTGTTTTTGAGGCTCAAAATTGTCCATAGTTGGCTAATAGTAGTCTATTCATGTGGCCCTTACATCCTTTTGACATGACACCATTAGTCTTGGAACACTTCCATACTTCCTTAGCTCATCAAAAATGATTTAGGCTCATCTTATACTTTTTTCAGGCTCAGTCCTAGAATCAGTCAGACTTCAAAGAAGCCCTGATTCTTTTCAGTGGGGAATAGTTTTTAGAGACCACCACCTGGGTGCTGTAGGTGTTCATTAGTTTTAACTGTACTCAGGGGATATACCTGACCCTTTAACAACATGGGCTTGAACTGTGTTCATTTATAAGTGGATTTTTTTCAAGAAGTACTGTAAATACATTTTCTGTATGATTAAAATTTTCTCTAGCTTTATTGTAAGAATACATATTTAATACATAAAACACACCAAAGTATTTTTTTAATTTTTTATTTTTAAGTAACTGTCTACACCCAGTGTGGGGCTCGAACTCACAACCCAGAGATCAAGAGTCACATACTTTACTGACTGAGCCAGACAGGTGCCCCAAAAGTTTGCATAGGAATTAATTTTTTAAAAGATTTTATTTATTTATTTTACAGAGCTTGTTGGCTGGGGGAGGGACAGAGGTGGAGGGAGAGGGAGAAGGAGGGAGAATATGAAGCGTACTCTGGACTCAGCGCAGACTTCCAACACTGCCTGGCAGATCCTAGGACCATGAGGTCATCACCTGAGTCAAAATCAAGGGTCCCCGCTCAACTGACTGAGCCACCCAGGCACTTCAGGAATTAATTTTTTTTAAAGTAAGCTCTATATTCAGCATGGAACTCAGGACCCCGAGACCAAGGGTTGCATGCTCTACCAACTGAGCCAGCCAGGTGCCCCATCCAGATATGAGTTAATTGACTGTTTAGTTATTGGTAAGGGTTCTGGTGAATAGTAGGCTATTAGGTCAAAATTTATTTGCAAATTTTCCACTGTGGGAGGGGAGGGAGGAAGGTTGACCCCCCAACTCCTCTGTTTCTTGTTCAAGGATCAACTGTGTATGTATTTTTGGGGAAAAACAAGGGGGGGCACCTGGGTGGCTCAGTCCATTAAGCAGCTGCATTCAGCTCAGGTCATGATCCTGGGTTCTGGGATGGAGCCTCCTTCCACCCCTTGTCGTAGGGTTCCCTGCTCAGTGGAGAGTCTGCTTCTCCCTCTCCTCTGCCTCTACCCCCACCTAGGCTCGCTCTCTCCCTCTCTCTCTCCTCTCAAATAAATAAAATCTTAAAAAAAAATAAAGACATTTGACACATGTCTCGAGACATTAAAAAAAAAGAGTTCATACTAGTATTTCCAATTTAATATAATATTGCAGGATTTAAAAACCCCTAATTTCTTTGTATACTTGTATTTCCTGTCACACTGAACAGATCTTGGTCCCTTTTGACAGTAACAATTATTTGCTTTATCCCATAGTATACATAAGAATTAAAAGAAAGCAATATCAAATAACAATAATGCTACTTGTTGACATTTAAGGTTTCTTTGCAGCTCAATTTGCTGTTGGAATATATACCACCATTGATGTACAGTCATAATACTGTATTCTAAAGCAACTTACTAATTTTTTTCCTGTATTCTTGTGCCATCAACAGGATATTCAGTTAGGTTCATTTTTTCCCATTCATTTTCATTTTTTCTTTTTATTAATATGTTATTCCAGAGTCAAACTATGTAAGGTACATCCAGAAGACCTCTCAGTTTTCCATTCCTCTTTATTCCACACTGTTCCCTCCCATATAAATATCTTTTAGTTTTGGTTTATCCATGTAGTGTTCCTTTTCTAAATATTAGTAAATACAGATGTCTCTATTTCCTTCCACATCCTTTCCTTCCTTATTCCTCATTCATTTTTATGATTAATATTCAATTGGTTAATGTCATGGTTTAAGAATGACTTTTTTTTTTTTTAGGGGCGCCTGGGTGGCTCAGTGGGTTAAGCCGCTGCCTTCAGCTCAGGTCATGATCAGGGTCCTAGGCTCGAGCCCTGCATTGGGCTCCTTGCTCAGCGGGGAGCCTGCTTCTCTCTCTGCCTCTGCCTGCCTCTCTGCCTGCTTGTGATCTCTGTCTCTCTCTCTCTGTCAAATAAATAAATAAAACCTTAAAAAAAAAAAAAGGATGGCTTAAAAAAACAAACAAACAAACAGTAGTGATAGTTAATAGTTCTAAACTACTTAATCTCCGGCTGGAGAGAGGAGGAAGCACTTAAAAAAACAAAAAACAACCAAAAAACGCTGCTTTTAAATGTGAACACTTTTTTCTTAAAGGCTATTCTTCCAAGAGAAAGAACCATTATTATTATTTTTTACGTGCTTCCCATGCCTGTCTAAGCTGCTAGGAGTTTAACACAATTTGGGATCAAGCTTTTGCTTCACCATCTGCCAGCTTCTCTGCCACACTGCCAGATTCATCTTTCGGGCCGCAGTCTCTTCTGACGCTGTTTGGTTAGGTGGACTCTTGGATCTCTCTGATATTCTGCACCTGAGACTTGCCCTCTTTGGTGCCCCTCTCCAGCTCCTCCCAGATCTTGGGAAGAGCACAGCAATCTCCGGCTGCTTCGGGTCCCTGGGCGCAGTTGTTCCCCCGGCAGCTCTCCAGTTCCCAGGCTCCCGGGCTCCGGGGTTTCCAGGCTCCGCAGCTCTGCGGCTCCCGGGCGCAGATGCCAGGAGCCCGCCGGGCGTTGGGGAGCTAGGGCCGCCCCGCCTGCGCACAGTGATGCCGGGATTGGGGGCGGGAGCGCCGCCTTCGTCTCCCGCGCGCTCGCTCGCTCCCGCCCTCTTCCCCGCCCCAAGCCGTCTCCTGCCTCAGCCGTGCAGGCTCCGCACTGCAGATGCCTGCCGACCGCTCCGCGCTCGGTGGCTTCTGCGGTGCCCCGCAGGTCCCTTCGACCGTCGAGCGCCGGCCGCACTCTCGCTGCTCCGGAGGGCCCCTCGGCTAAGCGGACTCGCCAAGTCCCGCGCGCGAAGCCGCTACGCCGGCGGGGTAGCGGGGATCCAGGCGGACGGCGACCGCGCCGGAGCCCGGAGCGCTCTCGAATGCGGCAGGACAAGCTGACCGGCTCCCTGAGGCGCGGAGGGAGATGCCTGAAGCGGCAAGGCGGCGGCGGCGGCGGCGGCGGCGGCGGCGTGGGTACCATCCTGAGCAATGTGCTCAAAAAGCGCAGCTGCATTTCTCGGACCGCGCCCCGGCTGCTCTGCACCCTGGAGCCGGGTGAGGACCCGGGGCTGCAGATGGGGCACTGGAAAGTAGCGTGGCGCCCCGGAACTGATGCCTCTGCCTCAGTTGGACTCCGCCTAGGCCGGGGAGCGCTTGCGGGCCGCGGGGTGCAGGGTACCGCGGCTTGGCGCAGGCGGGGCTGGGTCTCTCTGGGAGGGAAGAGCGCGGGCGAAGGCCTGGGCGCGGGCAGCGGCCTCCCAAGGCTGGGAGGACCCGATGCTGCCGGCGGGTCCCGACCCCGCGGCCTGTGCGCAGTCTAGCCCTATTTATGCCGGGAGCTTCGGGCGAGCGGCGCGCTCGGCCCTGTGCGCGTGGTGGGGAAGTGTCCGCGGCTACCCGGGCCACCAGAGGCCGCGCAACCAATTGTGCTCTCGGCTCACAGGAAGCCAGATCTTGAAAGAGGTGCGTGAGGTGGAGAAAGGCACAGGTTTGATACTTGGGGACGGACGGGAAGGCAGCGGCTGCGAAGGAAAAATTGGGGGCATTTTCCTGAGGATCTGTGCGGCGTGAGTGCCAGGGCCAGCTCGCCTGAAGCCTTTAATTTGTGTGTCCGTGTGGGGAACGGGTTGGAAACATTCTTGCAAGTAGTGATTCTTTCTTAGAGCCAAAGTCCGGGAGCTCGCCTTGCTTGCTAGGCTAGGCCCTTTATGCTGCTAGCTTGTGTTTACATATCCCTGTTTCTCTAGGCTGCATAACTCCGCGTCTGCTCCATCGCCCAGTATCCCTCCCTGGGGTTTTATGGGCCCGGCCGTGGCGCGGACGCCTGGGGGCAGAGAGCTTTCTGCTAGGGGTGGCCGTAGAGGGAGCCGGCTGCACTCTCATCGGTGCTTAGCGCTGCTCGCTTGTCCCCAGCGTCGCCCCAGCGGGGTGCCAGACGACTTTGTCCTCCCCGAGCCTCTGCCTCCCAGCGCCATTGGGAACCTGCTATCCTGAGGCTGCTGGAGAGAATATGACGAGGCGCGGAACCCCAAAAGGTGGAACGCTTGACTGCCTTTATGAACCTTGTGGTTTCTTTGTTTTTCTCCCCAAGGAAGTGTCTAATTGCAGAGACTGTAGTATTTATTCACCTTCTTCCTTTACCCTTAAAAAAAGCTTCTTCCCACGTTAAAAGTGTTTTGTATTTCTGAATCCGGAACAGCCGTGACTATCAGATGAAACATAAACCTTCTCCCCTCCCTTACTCAGTTAGAAGAAAGGGAAAATGACCTGATTTCAGCTATCGCATGCAGGTGGTGAATGATCAATTCCAGTTAAGTCCTGTGACTCATTTTTTAGATCGTGAGAAAATAGTTGTGGTTTAGACTAACCCCAGCCGGTTTTCAGCACCTGATGACCAGCAGGTGCTCTGAAAAAGCCAGGGAGCATATTCGGTCATACGGTCAGGGAATCCAGAGATTTTAGGTTGGTTGAAATAACTGCGCGGGCGGAATTTTCTTGCCTTTGTTACAATAAAGCAAAAGTCATGACGACATGCTCCTCCGTTCAGCACTCCGCATCTGGACAGCAACCTTACAACGAAGTGTGTTTCTCATAGTGCCTTAAATCATTCGCCCCAGCTGGAGGCAATCATGTGGCCATTGTGTCATTGCTCTGCACCATCGAAGCAGGACTTCATTTAAATCATCTCAGAGAGATTAGAATTTGAGGGGGGTACTTCCCTTGGGGAAGGAAATCTTTTCAGGCAGAATATGCTTGTGGTCCTGAAGCTCTGAAAAGACGGATCAGGGCATTGACTGGATGCCTGGGATTCTGTAACACAGCTTGACTTTAGAAATCTAGGACCCAAGTCTTGTATTCACAGTACTCTTCTAGGACTTCCAAGAAGGGCATCTGCATACTGTCATGGGCTTGGGCAAATCGTGTATTTCTTGAGTCCACTAGTCTACTTTATTATTGTAATTCTAAATTCTGAAGATAGTTTCTATCTACATACCAACTCCTAAGCAGTGGAAGGTGTCAGGAGGTTTTCAGTAATCTGCAGTCAACATCTTAGAAGGAAACATATTGTCATAAATGAGAATCATAAATTTTAAAACTGAAATTCTGTTAATAATGTTTGATATATCTTGATCCTTGAACTTTTAAGTAATAATCTTTAAAAAATGACTTGAAATATTTAGTTGATTTTGAAATTGTAGAAAAAAATAACACTTTCAGATTTGATTTTATTATTGTTTTTTAAAGATTTTGTTTTATTTGAGAGCAAATGAGAGAGAGTGAGAGAGAAAGCACCAACAGTGGGGGAGGGGTAGAGGGAGAGGGAGAAGTGGACTCCCCATTGATCAGGGAGCCTGACACTGGGCTGGATCCCAGGACCTTAGGTTCATGACCTGAGCCGAAGGCAGACGTTTAAAGACTGAGCCACCAGGCATCCCTGATATTATTTTTAATAAAATAAACATGGGAATAAAAATTGTCATGTAATTTCCTTCAGGAACAACAGCATATACATCTAACATGGGATTCTGAATAAGAGCCCAATATGAATATTTCATATTGTCTTTGTATATTATAAGCACATTGTCTTGATATATTCTCCTATTTATTTTCTCTTCTTCCTTAGATTTGGGACTGGAATCAAAGAAGTTTATTTAAAGTTATAGACAACTTGGAATTAGCTCAGTTATATTTTTAGCTTGTAGTCTATGATTAAACATACCAACTGTTTTATCTTCAATGAGCAAGTGTATCATGACAGAATTTTAAGATACATGAAAATCTCTGAATAAGATTGTTAACGTGGATTATTCCACAAGTGAGAAGGCAGTGACATTATTTTCATAACTTTTAATATTTCACTGAGGTTTCCTACATAGATTTAGTTCATGCATGTATTAGAAAACAAATTCTATAAGTAGAGAATTATCTTCCTAAATTTCATAAATATAAATTATACTGTGCTAGGTGATTTATAGTTAATCATCACAACACTTAGTCTACTGAGATAGATATTATTACCCTCATTTTAAAGATAAAGAATTGGGCTCCTGGGTGGCCCAATGGGTTAAGCCATGGACTCTTGGTTTCGGCCCAAGTCATGACCTCATGGTCCTTGAGATCCAGCCCTACCTGGGCTCTGCTGTGGGCATGGAGCCTGCATAAGATTCTCTCCCTCTCCCTCCAAGTCTTTGGTGTCAATTTTTTTTTTTTTTTTTTTACTACTCCAGACAGCTGTGGAAGCCACCATTCTATGTGATAAGCTTCATTCTAGTGACCACAGGGTATTTTTCTATTTTAGAAAATCAATATTGTTACCTTCTATTTTAACAAAATTGACTAAAATTTAGCAAAAAATATATGTTCTAAAAATTTATGATGATTCAGTAGAATCAGGTTAATTTTTACTTTTATTTTTGGTCTAACGGTATTTTCTTCCAAAATAACAGTTTTATATTTTTCTTTTAGGAGTTGATACAAAGTTGAAGTTCACTCTTGAGCCATCTTTAGGTCAAAATGGTTTTCAGCAGGTAACTATTTTTGGTTATTGAAAATACTCTTACTTGGGGGAATCTACAAGGCACACAGGGTATATTCTCAAAGTAGGAAAACTAACATATACTTTACTACACATAAGGCACGTCAGTTTTTAAAATTATAGATAAATTAACTTAGGAGCTTATAAATGGCCTGTGTTTATACCTGCAACGAAAAATTTTGTACTTGCTATGTGTGTGAGTTTTGTACTTGCTAGGTGTGAAAAAAAATTTTAAAAATGGAATATCTATTATTTTGAATCCATAATACATGTTTTTGTTTCTGAACTAGAGCTTTCCAGCCATTGTGTGTGGATGTGAGTCTCAGGTGTCTTAAGAGGACTTCAGGTGGGGGGTGGGCAGGCCTTGGAGCCTGGCTGAAAGAAGCTCTGTTTACCTCAGTGTGCTGTACAAATTTTCTCATACTTTCTGGATATCAAAATAGGAAAAAGGTTGAAAAGTGCTTATCCAGGTCAATATTATCACTTTGCCAATGTTTTTTCTGTGTTCCTAGTGGTATGATGCTCTGAAGGCAGTTGCCAGGCTGTCAACAGGTATACCAAAGGAATGGAGGAGAAAGGTAAGGAGGATTCAGAGGGCTAAAATACAAAAGGATCGGCACTCTGTTCCTCTTTAAAATGTCTGAAATGTCCAAAAGAACATTCTAGATTTAGTAATTTGAAGGCTGTCTCTCTTCATGATTTATTCATCTAGTAAGTATTTATTGATTATTGATTCTATGCCAAGTACTGTTCCAGGTCCTGAGGATACAGGAGTGGGAGGATTAAAAAAACAGACCCAAATTTTCCTCCTCACTGAGTTTACAATGCATACAATATAAAGTATGTCAGATGGTGATAAGTGCCGTGCATAAAAATAAAGCAGAGAAAGAAAGGAGAGCCCTGGGGGTCGGGGAATGGAGATAAGGAGGTGGCATTTTAAATAGCAAGGTAAAATTTGAATAGGGCCCTGATGGTGGTGAGGGGAGCTACCTGGGGGACCAGCACTCCAAACAGGAAGCACCCTCCCACGATTGTCTCAGGAGTATGCAAGCACTAGGAAGGCACTGGGGGTGCTGAGGACAGTGAACCAAAGGGAAAGCATTTGGAGAGAGGGTCATAGAGGTAAATGTGATGGGGGTCAGGAGTTGGCAGGTCATGTAGACATTAGAGACTGCCGTAAGACCTTTGCCCAGTCTCAGATGGGAAGCATTGGGAAGTTTTGAGCTGGGGAGTAACATGATAAAACATATTTTAAATGGACCTCCCTGGCTTGATAATATGAAGGACAAGGGCGGAAGCAGGGAGATCAGTGGAAGACTTCGGGTAATTCAGGCAAGAGGTGGATCAGGGTTGCCATAGTGGAGATGGAGAAAAGGGATCAGAGTCTAGATGTATTCTGAAGGCTAAGTGGACATGGATTCCTGTTAGATTGAATATAAGGTATGTGATTCTGATGCTTGGGAGAAAAATCTGGCTGGTGATATTGATCAGTGTTCCTCCTGCTAAATTATGTTCAAATACCAAAACTTGAAGTGCTTTCTTAATATATTGATTTACAAATCTAGTCTTTTTTTAAAAAAGTAACATATCATGTATTATTTGTTTCAGAGGTACAGGTCTGTGATTCATCAGTCTTACACAATTCACAGCACTCACCATAGCACACCTCCCCAATGTCCATCACCCGGCCACCCCATTCTTCCCACCCTTCTCCCCTCCAGCAACCCTCAGTACAAACCTAGTTTTAATACTTTTAGAGTTTGAACATTGGGGGTTCCCCTATTTCTTACAGAAACAGCTTTTTGGAATAAAGTCATCAAAGGAATAAAAATATCCAGTGACTCTTTTTAAAAAAAGTTATTCATTATGGGACCCCATCTGTCAGTTTTGTGTGTGAGAGAGAGATTGAGGGATGATTTAAAGGCAGAGGCTGCTCCATGGTGAAAAAAGACCCATTTTCCATGAATGTCCAAATACAGAGAGTGATTCCAAGCCAAGTATAATAAGCTCAGAAGATAGTATAGCTAATCCAGTGAACTGAGATAAGAGTTGAAAAAACTTTTTGTTTCCTTAACAGTATCCCTCCCTAATGGCTGAATCATTGCTTAGTGCATAATAGAAGCTCAACAAATATTAATGGAAAGAATAAATGAAAGACCCTAATTGGTGCAATTCAGTATAGCAAACATTTCAATGAAAAGTTGATTTCTACATGTGGATCTGTTCCCATTTTCTTGTTAGCTGCAATAACTATTTTTTTTTTAATAAAGAAAGGTGAAATTATATATTTTACTTTAGGATTTTTCTTTATCCCTTAATATTTTACTTTAGGATTCTTCTTTATCTCTTAATATTCTTCTTTATCTCTTAATATTTCTTAAATATTTTAGGTTTGGTTGACTTTGGCAGATCAGTATTTGCACAGTATAGCTATTGATTGGGACAAAACCATGCGTTTCACTTTCAATGAAAGGAGTAATCCTGATGATGACTCGATGGGAATTCAGATAGTCAAGGTAAGGCCCCTGAGTTTGACCTGTTTATTTTGACTTGGAAGGAGGTTTCTAAGAGCCAGATGTTTCCTGGACAGAGGATCAAATGGAATGGTCTGAATGTCCGTATATTTTCTGCTTTCTTATTCCCTTAGTTAACAGCCTTTTAATGGGGAACTTTGTCTTGTTTTCATAAATTTGCATGTTGGCGGTAAGAAGAAAATGTTCCTATTCATATTCTATTTACTTGCTCACTTGATAGGAGATTGAAATTTCTTTTTCTTTCTTTAGCATGGGTCAGTGCTGTTAGCTGGATTTTTACATGAAAGTTACAGGTTTGAAATTTAAAGTTAAGTATATTTCATGTTAGAGGGGGTTCTTATTAGGATCTTTGATAATTTCTTAACTGCCAATTTATGAAGATAGTCAGATTGACTGATGGGTCTACTTAAAACCAGATGGTCAAGGGTTCAAGCCAGCTGTGGAGACAGCTGTGGTTTGCCTACTGGGATTATTTCAATTGATTAGGGTCTGTTGCCAAAAGCCAAGGTTGCTGATTCAATTTGATCCCATTCTTCTTCTCTTACATAGGCCTCTAACACATGGCTTTTGGTTTTATATGAGTTCATTACAGTATAATGCTAAGCTCGGGTTTTATTTATTTTTATTTTTTATTTTTTGGAAAGATTTTAATTAATTAATTAATTAATTTATTTATTTGACAGCAAGCAAAGGAACACAGGCAGGGGGAGTGGGAGAGGGAGAAGCAGACTTACCGCTGGGCAGGGAGCAGATCAGGGAGCCTGGATGGAGTGGGGGGTTAGGAAGTGGAGATGGGGGTATTGGGGGGTTGGGGGGCTCCAGGGGCTTGATTCTGATTCCAGGACCCTGGGATCATGACCCGAGCCAAAGGCAGACACTTAACAACTGAGCCACCCAGGCACCCCTAAGCTGGAGTTTTAAAAGGGAAATTGTCTTTCATTAATTTTGGCCATCAGAATTTGGCTAAGGTTTTGACAGATTTGAAGATACTTTTTTCATGAAAAAGTCCTAACTATAAAAGGAGCTGCTTTATGATCTAACTCAGTCCATTTCAGACAAATGTTAAAAAGAATGATGAAATTCTATTTTGTTTGTTTATAAAGCCTGGGCGCTGTCCATATTTTAGCTGTTTATTTGGAATTTCAGAATGTTTCTCAGAGATGAAGTATTCCATGTTTGAAATGTTTTCTTTCTGTTTAAATTGTGAGTTAAGGCAGTATACATTTTATAACAATCATGTTATTTAGAGGATCTTTAATTTTTCTCATTGAAGTGAATGCTGTGTCAGTAAAATGACATTAACTCATGAAAATCATAGTCTCTGCTTAGTTATTAAATTATATATATTGTCTTCATTAAATACTAAAGCACGATAGAGGTTTATTTTTTATACAAATTTATAAAATAATTTGGATAGATTTTTCTGTCTTGGACAGAATGATTTTCCTGTCTCTACAGTATTGCATTTTTTGATATTTTGATATTGCTCCTTAATATTATTTGGGGTTGAATATGATAGTTGAATATTACATCTCATTTCAGAGAAAGGAATAAGACTAGCATTGATCACGCATATATTGAAATGACTCTTATTTTATCCGAGACTTAGTACTTAAGGAAACTTTCAGTTTATATAGAAATAGAATGTAATTTCTGTTAATTGAGTCACTTTTGTATTAATTCTGGAAATACTTTAAATTTTGACAGAAAATTCTGAAGAAGGTTAGAAAATTTGCCTGACTGAAATTGCTCTTGACAGTGTTCAAGTCAACTACATCTCAAAAAAACTGGGGAAAAAAAAATGTATCTTAGCTTATTAGAAAACATTAGGAAAAAGAAAATTTTAAAAATTGTTTTGGCCCATGTGTATAGGGTACATAAACATTCTTAAAAGCTAAAATCCATGCTGATAATCTGATTCTATTTAATGCTGAGGCAAAGTTAAAGGCACTTTTTGGAGAGACTATAAGGAGACATTTTAAAAGAATATTGTTTGCCTTCTTCAGGATCTTCACCGCACAGGCTGCAGTTCCTACTGTGGCCAGGAGGCTGAGCAGGACAGGGTTGTGTTAAAACGGGTCCTGTTGGCCTATGCCCGATGGAACAAGAATGTTGGGTACTGCCAAGGCTTTAACATCCTGGCTGCTCTAATTCTGGAAGTAGTGGAAGGCAACGAAGGGGATGCACTGAAGGTGAGTTTGGGGCTCTGAAGAAGGCAGTTGAAATTCTTCTGAGAGTGAACTGTCATTCCTCTTCCCTGATGGCCATTTGCTACACCTTGTACTGACCCATAATCACCACTTCCCCCATGTTAAAGCCAGGTCAAGTGACGGACTCACATATCTGCCAGATGTGAGGAGAATGATTGTTTTTGGTCCCATAGATAAAACATCACATTTTTAAAGCAAGTTGAATATGAATTGTATTAATTTATCGTGATTTGTAACAAATTAACTGCTTAAAATAGCAAACATGATTTACCTCACAGTTTCTTGGAATCAGGAACCCGGGTCCACTGTAGCTGGCTCTAAGTCATATTGTTGTGTCATTCAAACTGCTGGCTGGGTCTGCAGCCTCATCTGAAGGCTCAGCTGGGGACAGCATTCACTTCCAAGTTCATGTGGTTGTTGGCAAGATTTAATTCCTCACAGGTGGCTGGCCCAGGGCCTGGGTTCCTGGTTGGCTATTGGCCGGAGACCTTTTATAGTTCTTTGCCATGTCTCCATCTTACAGCGAGGTGGCTGGCATCCCTCAGAGTGAGGAGGAGAGTAAAAGAGAATGAGCAAGGCAGGAGAGATTAAACTGCAGATTTGTACCCTAATACCAGAAGCTGCATTCCATCATTTTTGCCATATTCTATTCATTAGAAGCCAGTCATTGGGTCCAGCTCTTACTCAAGGGGAAGGGCTCATATAAGAATGTGACTGTCAAGAGGTGGAGGTCATAAGGTCGTCATGTTAGAAGCTGCCTGCTCCACAAGTTATGTTTAATTCCAGTTGGATCTTTTTATTGCTTTACTATCTCATAGATGGGGAGTGGTATGGAGGAGGTAAGCTAAGAGTACATGTATACGATGGAAGGTATTTGCATGGAAAAAGGTTATGGAAATGAATGATATTTTATGATCTTTTAATCTTTAGTACCCGGAGCCTTTATCAGTAAAAACATTTTGGAAACACTTTGAGATGGGTTACAAACAATTTAAGCTAATAAATTGGAATGTGAGTCCGTGAGTCACCAGAAATAATCTTTATGAGAAATGAAGCATTTCACAGGCACAGGATGGCTGCTTCCTTATTAGCCTGGGGCAGTATGGGGTTGCTAATTCATAATTGAACCCTCAAACTGCTAGGGGTTGTAATGCTTTGTGATGGATGGGATGGATACTCAGTCTTTGTTTTCAGGAGCCTCCCCCGGCCCCAGCCTTGTGTTTGACTGCGATAAATACCTTAGTGATATTCCCAGTCACTGACTAATGTCATATGGAAAAATAAACAAATGTTCCTCCAGGTTTTATATGCATCATGGTGGAATTAATTATAAACCCAGCCTGACCTGGTCTAAATCTGTATTCACCCTTTCATTTTTTTCCATTCTTGTACTTCAGGAAACAGCTCTGAAACTCCTTCTTCATCACATTAAGTGAGGGAGAGGGGAGCCAATGACAAATCAAATACATGAGTTCAAAACATTTTTTATTAAGCCTTTGTTTTGCTCAGTCTATTAGCTTTAGGTGATTTTGTTCTTTTCAGATGTTATTTCTGTGACTATAAAAAGGACTGTTGAAAAGTTGGAATAAGCAATTCAGGTTAGGAGTGAGGTGGAGAGGTCTGGGGGCGGGGACATACTTGCCATTCAAATCATGAAAGAAACTCCTTGACAAACTAAAAATTCACATAAAAAAGATGGATGAGATAAAGCTGAGGAACTGAATATTTATATTTCTGCCTCTAAGAAAACGAACTCCGTGAGATGAAATGACATCATCATCATTTCAGAATCTTGTGGTTAGACATTGAATATGCAGACAAAGATTGGATTCATGAAGAATCACTTCAGATACAAGGGAAGATATTGGGGTCAGTGTTTTTTAGCTGCCACTTTGGACCCTGCAAGTTTTAATTATTAGGCAAATAAATAGTTTTTTTGGGAAGTAATTAAACCATTTTGTGTGCTTTTGAGCACTTACTGTTTTTTCTTAGCAACTGTTTTTAACTATTTGTTAAAATGTTTAGGCTCCTTCATTATTTATTTTTAAAAATATGTAATTTTTTTAGAGCAGTTTCAGGTTCACAGCAAAATTGAGAGGAAGGTGCAGAGATTTTCCATATGCCTCTTGCTCCCACAAGTGTACAGCTTCCCCACTATCAACATTCCCCACCAAATGTACATTTGTTACAATCCATGATTGTAACATGGATTACAATCCACAGGTTGCCTGGTACAGGTCATAGGCGCCTAAATTGCATAGTTTACATTAGAATTCACCCTTGGTGTTGTACATTCTGTGGGTCAGACAGATGTTTAATGATGTATCTTTATAATATTCATCCAGAGTGTGTTTACTGCCCTAACAATCCTCTGTGCTCTGCCTGGTTATCCCCCCGCCTTTCCCCCCTACCCTACCCCCACTCCCCGGGCAACCACTGGTCTTTTTATGATCTCTTGCTCTATCCTGATGTCATATAGTTGGAATCATACAGTATGTAGCCTTTTAAGATTGGCTTCTTTCACTTTGTAATAAGCATGTAAGGTTCCTTCTTTCCTGTCTTTTCATGGCTTGGTGGCTCATTTAATTTAGTGCTGAATAATACTCCACTGTCTGGGTATGCACGGTTTATCCGTTCACCTACTGAAGGATGTCTCTGCTGCTTCCAAGTTCCAGCAAATATGAATATAGCTGCTATAAACATCTGTGCACAAGTTTTTGTGTAGACATGAGTTTTCAGCTCCTTTGGGTAAATACCAATGAGAGTGATCGCTGGATCAGATGGTGAAAGTATATTTAGTTTTGTGAGAAACCACCAAACTGTCTTCCCAAGTGGCTATAGGGTTTTGCATTCCCATCAGCAATGTGTGAGAGTTTCTGTTGCTCCATATCCTTGTCAACATTGGGTGTATTCCAGATTTTGGCCATTCTTTTTTTCTTTCTTTCTTTCATTTTTTTTTTTTTTTAAAGATTTTATTTATTTATTTGACAGAGAGAGAGATCACAAGTAGGCAGAGGCAGGCAGAGAGAGAGGGGGAAGCAGGCTTCCTGCCGAGCAGAGAGCCCAATGTGGGGCCCAATCCTAGGACCCTGGGATCATGACCTGAGCCAAAGGCAGAGGCTTAACCCATTGAGCCACCCAGGCACCCCTGGATTTTGGCTATTCTAGTAGTTGTGTGCCATGGTATCCTGTTTTAATTTGAATTTCCCTAATGATATATGATGTGAAGATTCTTTCATATGCTTATATCCCATCTTTTTCTTTTTTCTTATATCCCATCTGAATGCATCTTTGGCAAAGGACTTGTTTGGTCCATTTTTAGTCACATTATTTTATTTGGAGTTTTAAGAATTCTTTGTATATTTTGGATGACCGTCTTTTATCAGATACGCCTTTGACAAATATTTCTCCCAATCTGTGGCATGTCCTTTCATTCTCTTGACATTGTCTTTCACAAAACCGAAGTTTTTAATTTTTTTTTTTAAAGATTTTATTTATTTATTTGACAGAGAGAGATCACAAGTAGGCAGAGAGGCAGGCAGAGAGAGAGAGAGAGAGAGGAGGAAGCAGGCTCCCTGCTGAGCAGAGAGCCCGATGCGGGACTTGATCCCAGGACCCAGGCGCCCGAAGTTTTTAATTTTGAAGTAATCTAGCTTACCAATGGTTTCTTTCATTGATCGTGTCCTTGCTGTTGCATCTAAAAAGTCATAACCATACCCAAGGTCATCTAGGCTATCTTATCTTCTAAGAGATTTATAGTTTTGCATTTTACATTTAGGTATGCGTTCTCTCTTGAGTCATTTTTTGGTGAAAGGTGTAAGTTTTGTGTCTAGGTTTAGTTTTTGGCATGTGGACGTCCCATTGGTCCAGCACCATTTATTGGAGACACTATTTTTGCTCTATTGCCATTATTTATCTGAATTTTTTTAAAGATCTAATGCTTGGGGACGCCTGGGTGGCTCAGTGGGTTAAAGCCTCTTACTTCGGCTCAGGTCATGATCTCAGGTCCTGGGATCGAGCCCCACGTTGGGCTCTCTGCTCAGCAGAGAGCCTGCTTCCGCCTCTCTCTCTTCCTACCTCTCTGCCTACTTGTGATCTCTGTCTGTCAAATAAATAAATAAAATCTTAAAAAAAAAAAATCTAATGTGTGGTCTTCAAAATGTATCAGTGGGTGGAGTGGCCCACCTAGCATGACACACGGCTGTCTCTGATGCCCTACGTGAGACTTTGAGATGCCTTTGGACAGAGAATTTCAGTGTGTCACAGGAATTACCATGATAACTGAAAATTTTTGTTCTTCTTGTTTCATGTAATTTTGAGAGATCATCATTTCTTCAGAAAAGCTGAAGTATCTCTCTTGTATTATATCCTTAGATAAAAAGTACCATAATAGACCATTACCTTTAAATATTGCCTTTGTGAGCCTGTCCATCCCTCTTCTCCTTACTCAGAGAGGGCAGTCTTCTCTGCTGGACATCTGTACCCCCTCATCAGCTAGCCCTAGTCCCTCCAGGACCTCCTTCCTCCACACAGATTGCATCTACTGTTCTCCTTTTATTGCTCAGCTCCCTCTGTAATAAAGGTCTCAGAGGTATTCTCTCAAGAGAATGGCCCAGTCCTTATTCGCTTAGTCAAAACAATGATCCTAAAAAGTAGAAACTGGAAGCCAGAGATGAGGGAAAGATGGGCCCTTGTCAGGTCTGGGAGAGAATTTTCTTGGGAAATAGAGTTTTGTGTTAGACTGAAAATTAAAATGTGAGACCATGATATAGGGCCAGCTATGATTTTATTCTTAATTTTGTTTTTCCTGTGCTCCGGGGAGTGAGTGGTCTTCTAGGGAGGAGGAGCACAGCAGAGGATACCAGCTGACAGAGTAAGGACCCGAGACTGACACACAGAACTCGTGTGTTTTGCTGGGTCATTCTGGTGGTTCTTGACATCTTAGCAAAGGTAACACAACTAGAAAAGTTAGAATGAAAATAGTAATTTGAAGAACTTGTGAGATAATCTTATAAAAGAAATCCAGACTTTGAAAGTACCCCACGTTCAAACAAAACCCTTGTTGCATTGTCCTGGGAGAGGAAAGTGGACGGAAAGCCACTCTCAGTTCCAATAACCAGGTTGATGCTAAGTATGTCTCTAGACTTGCTTTCATTTGAGGCGGAGTGGGGTGAGGTTTATGATGGTTCAGCTCTTGGTTTTCATATGAAGGTTGTGAAACTGTGCTGCCACCAGGGAGCCAGTATGGGATTGCTGCTTGCTGCTGATGGAGCTCGGGCTCCACCACTGAGTGAGGCTGAGCCTTGTACCAGCACAGCTCCTTAGGGGCTGCACTCGGGTCTGGTGCCCCATCTAGAAATTTCAGACAGCAGTGGACTGTGGGTCTGAGTTCCTTTAATAATTATGCCTCTCACTCCTCACCCAGCGTGCACATGAGCCACAGAAGTCCAGAACATTCAGTATTGACACATTGAAATGATGGTGTGCTTTGGCTAACTGCATTTTTAAATATGTTCCTTTTATTTGGGACATGTTGGGATCTCAGTGTTTAGGAAGCGATCTTATTCTTTATCTTTTTCTTCAGATTATGATTTACCTTATTGATAAGGTACTTCCTGAAAGTTATTTTGTCAATAACCTCCGGGCTCTATCCGTGGACATGGCTGTCTTCAGGGATCTCTTGAGCCTGAAGCTCCCCGAGTTATCTCAGCACCTGGACACTCTTCAGAGAACCGCGAACAAGGAAAGTGGAGGTAGTGATGACTCGGTGCTGTTACACTCCTGGGAATATTTCACTTCCCCGATTCCACTGTCCCCCCTGAGCCTAGACCTTGCACAGAAATACTTGTTTTCAGGTATTTCTGTTCATGAGCGTTTGGTGCATTGAAATAGATGGTTAGAGAACAAAAACACAACTGAAAAAAAAATCATAGGGCCCCGTGTTGAACCTCAGACTGGTCCTGGTTGGGAAGTCCGTCAAGAACCGAGTACTTTACCAGTCCTGAATGGACATCTAACAGGATGCATTTCTTTCTAGATGGAGAGTCTGTCTTACCATCTAGTTCAGCTGCTCTCAGCTCATACCAACCCATAGGAGTTCTTTAAAGCTGAGCGACTGTACGATTTCTCACACACTATGCTTTTGCCTGAACCATGGAACCTGTGGAGAGTCAAATATGCATCCCCCTTAACTTTTAGGAGATAAACCAACAGTCTTTTGGATTCGGATGTTCAGTGCTCCTCTTATCTATCCGTGGTAGGAGTATTTAGGTTTACTAGAGATGAATAGGTCCACTCTTTCTGGAGAAGGGCTCCCCGGACCTCCAGGTAGGCTTTGGAGCCCTGCAGTGTGGGGGGAGGCCCTGGGTCGAGGGAGGGGTGGAGCCTCTGCTCAGCAAGTGGGAGGCCCTGAGTTGTCGCTGTCTGGTGGGCATGGCCCCGCTTGCTGAGGAGCCCGAGCTTGAGGCTGTGGTCATACCTGCTGCCTATACTTGCCTGGCTCTGTGCAGGGGTCCCAGAAAGAATAATGAAGTTTGTTGTGTTTCCTGGAAATGGTTGCCAGTTCCGCACCCGTGCATTGAAATCTGGGAAAATAGGAAAGGTTGTGAGGACCTAATCTGTGATTACAGGACACTGGACATTTTAGTGATGCCTGGCTGTCTCTCAGCATTTTCTTCTCGGCCACCTGAATAATCTTTAATTTGGCTGTGCAGTACTCTTGCACACCTCTGGGGGTGTCCTAATACGTCCAGATAGACTGCCTTGCCTGTCCGATGTCAGATATGCTTTCCTGGGTTCCACCTTTGCCTCCAAATGTCCTGAACTTGCCCGTAAGCCCTGTCCTCAGATTCTTGATTTCTGAACCGTGATGTTCCTTTGTTTTTGCAGAAGAAGAGAGAAAATGAGGGCAGGAGAACAGATCTTGTTTGGCTAATCCTTGGGTAAATGTGTAGTCTGACTGACTTGGAGGGAGAATCAGTTTAAATACCTACATTTTTATATTTCATAAAATACATACTTAATGCCATCACAGAAAGTAGGAGGGAGCTCTGTGTTTTTGGTAAATTCAGAAACTTCAGTGTGAGCTGTGTGGATTGTTTAATTCACAATATTTTTAAAATTTCATGTTGTTTAATCTGCAAATACTCTGAGCTTTTCTAGCTCTTTTTCTGTTATGATTTCCAGTTTAATTCCACTGTGGTCTGAGAGCTGTCTATAATTTAAGAAGTAGACAAATAATTTCATAAAGAGCCATATTTTTATCAGCAGCACTTGAATAAAAGTGGGCTTCATGAGGTTTCGAAAATTGGATTCTACTTCTAAGAGGCTAAAATCCTTTCTTCTTATCCTGTTTTTGGTGAGGAGAGCATTCCCTCCTTAATTTTGAACACCCCAAAATAGGTAGAGCCAAATTAAGTTTTAGGTTAAGATTTCTGAAATATCAGGGCACTTGGGTGGCTCAGTCAGTTAAGCATCTGCCTTCGGCTCAGGTCATGATCCCAGCGTCCTGAGATTGAGCCCTGCGATGGGCTCCCTGCTTAGCGGGGAGCCTGCTTCCCCCTCTCCTTCTGCCTACCATTCCCCTACTTGTGCTCTCTTTCTCTCTCTGTCATATAACTAAATAAATAAAATCTTTAGATAAAAGATTTTTGAAGTATCATAAAGAATTTGTGAAAATCGCTTATTGAGATTTTTTTTTGTCAAACACACCTGTGTTCTTCCAAAAAAAGGAAGGAGAAAAGTGAGGAAAGAATCAAAATGTAGAGATCTAAAGAAATCAGTCAGGAAATGTAACATATTTGGTGGTTGTGGATGATTGAACAAGGCTAATTTTATATCTTGCATCAGTTCTGAAGAAACACAGAATGTTTGTTTCATTTCAGGTGGCTATGAGCCTCCACTCACGAACGTCTTCACGATGCAATGGTTTCTGACTCTCTTTGCTACGTGCCTCCCTCACCATACGGTCTTCAAGATCTGGGATTCAGTCTTCTTTGAAGGTTCGGAAATCATCTTGAGAGTGTCGTTGGCCATCTGGGCAAAATTGGGAGAGTAAGTGATTTCCCCATTCTGTTTTGTTCTGTGGTTTGGGGGGCTTGAAGCAGTTTTGTGCTCTAACGTGAAAACCATCTGTATTTAAGGAGGCGCAAAAGAGAAAGTTGGGAACTTGGTTGAATTGCTTTAGCCTTCTGAAATCTTAGTTGGCTGATTCTTGATTATGGGGGGGCAAATAGAATCTATGTTGGGGAAGGGGGGGCAGGCTTTTCCAGGTCTGTAGATCTCCACTTCAGTGCTAGTGTCCTGGCTGGTTTACTGTGCACCCTCTCCCTAGACTCTAGTTGGGAAGAGAGGGTGGGGGAGGAACTGAGATGGAAGAGAGGAAGAGGAGTAGCTGTGTTTGTTGGCTAACATTCACGATGTGAATGATTTTTAAGTCCTTAGTATTTATTTAGTTCTGCCCTTCAGGGCCATAATAAAATTAAATGAAATAAGATGTATAGGGTCTCTCTGGTGCTTAGTACATAGTCAAGAGTAGAACACACAGAGGGCACCTGGTTGGCTCAGTTAGTAGAGCACACGACTCTTGATCGCATGGTCGTGAGTTCAAGCCCTACTTTGGGAGTGGATCCTACTTTTAAAAAATAGCAGAACACATTGAGCCTCTTATTTTTCATCAGGAATTAATTCTGTGATGAAATCTGTTACTACCAAACATAGTACCACATAGATGTTACTTGTATTTGTTACCAGTAGTGGGACTGTGAAAAGGAGGGTATTTTCACCCATCTCTAATATATTATGACTATTATGTTAGAATTCTACATTTTGGGTAATGGAAGGGACATTGGGATGAAATTGTTAAGAGTTAAGATGCAGAGAAGTTTTTAATGTTTGTTTCCTAGAGTTTTAAATGACTTGAGTGAGTACTCATAGACAACATGTCAGAAAACTAATAAATCACTGCCAGTGTTTTGCTTCAAAAACCTTTTAACCAGCCTTTTATTTATGTTAAGTTGTTTCCTGGGAGACTTGCAGTATTTCCCATTTTTTGCAAGAAAGATCCACCAACTATCAATTCAGGGATTTAGAAAGATCATTATTTTGTACAACTATTTGGAAACAGCACATAGCCATCTCCTTCGCTTTTGATTTTTGGTATACTGCTTCTCAGCTGGGCAAATAAATGAGTCTGCTGGGGATTTGGAGTGCTGTTTACTTATCTTTTCATTTTCCCTCAATATCTAGATCTTTCTGCAGTCCTACATTTCCAACCTACTCTATGCCCGAAGCTCCTTGAACTTTGACTGTGTCTGTGGGTAGGATAGTCCAGTTACCGGGTAACTAGTTTATGGAATTAAAACAGTGTAACACTTTACTGAGGCTGAGTCCGTTAAAGTCACCTTTGTACTCATTCTTAGTTATGGGGCAGGAGGAAAAGAAGAGATTCTGGTTTTACTCCCCCCATCCATTACACGTAGGATCAGAATTTGTCTGGTCCTCTCAGGGGAGTCATGGTGTGGACCAGCATTGCTCGAAGCACTGTAGAGGTGAAGCTAGCTTGTTTAGTACTCACCATTATTTTATGAGGTAGGTACTGTTCTCACCCCCATCTTACAGATGTGGGAACTGAGCCACAGAGAAGTTAAGTGAATCGCCCAAGGTCACTCAGTAAGTGTTAGGGCCTGATTTTGAACCCAGATATCCTGACATTAGGATCTGCACTTTTTTTTTAAAAGATTTTATTTTTACATAATCTCTACCACTAATGTGGGTCTCGAACCCACAACCCTGAGATCCAGAGTCACATGTTCTACCCCTGACTGAGCCAGCCGCGTGCCCCTAGAATCTCACTTTTACTAACGTGAGTCTACTGACAATAAACTGGTATTGTTTATGAAGTTCAGGGGATAGAGGAATGACACTGGTGGGACTTTAAATGTTTCAGTGTCTTTGCTCCCTGCACTTCTACATCTTTTTGAGTATGCCACTTATTAAACGAAAGGAAGGGCAGCCAGCACAGTGCTGTCATGACATCAGGCAGCTTAAACGCCTGGTCTCATTCGGTACTCTGCATAACCCCAGGGAGTAGGTAGGATTCTTCTCCTGCCTTTCCAAGTGGGAAAGCTAACCCAGAGGGTGAATTAACTAGCTCATGGTCCCATAGCTCATCAGCTGCAGAGCTGGGACTTAATCCTGGATCTTTCGGACTCCAGCGCCTGTATTCCTCCCCACAAACTTTTTGCTGGAAAAATCATGAACTACAGCTCCGTGGGACCTCTCCATTCCTCTTCCTCCTGCAACTTGGCATTTCTTCTTTGCACTCACATCAGGCGGTGCTTTGGGAATCCGTAAGCCGTGGACCCTCAGCACAGCCTTCCCTGGCGTCTCTCAAGTATCCTTTCTCCTATGACACCCTGTGTTGTTTTGCTCCCTCATACGTCATCCTGGCCTAGCGCCATGTTTCCTCCCTGGTCTTCCCATCATACCCTACACTTGCTGTGCGACCTCCAGCCGACCTTGCCGAGGGCACATCTGTTCCCACACTCCCTCGGAAGTGCCTTTCAGGGACTCTTGCCCCGAGAGCCTCAGCAGGCACGTGACGCCATTGCCATCTGCTGTCTGTAGCTCTGTACCCTCACTCTCTCCGTCACCCTCTGGCCATGCAGGCCACCTGGCCACCTTTGGTCGCATGGAGCTCCTTCCACAGCCTGGAAAGGGCCTGCCATCTCCCGCATCCATGTCTTTGGAAAGCTTTTTCTTCCTTGTCAGCCTGGAGTATATTTTTCAGAACTCTTCTGAAGCATTATTTCCTTTCCTCACCCTCCAAGGTACACTTAACCACTTTTTCAATTATGCCCACACGCTACTCTGGAGTTTTGCAATAACACTTCAACAGGCTATTTCGCTTGATGGCAAGGGGACTGAAGAGCACACTCGAGCACCTGCAGTTTTTCCATCATCATGGTGTTTTCTGGATGGCCCCGTGGAAATTCCCTGACATTAGCGTATGTCAAAGTGTATGTCTTATAGGTTGGGGGGGCAAATACAATAATCCTACTGTACAGAAAACGTGATAGTAGATACACATGCACGGTATTTTTGCTTTATTTTTTTGATATTTATTTATTTGCTTATTTATTTATCCGTGCCAAAAAGGTGGTTGCAGTAAAGCACGGCCCCAGGACCCGCGGGCAGGAGGAGCTGCTCACGGCCCTCTGTGCTTGAAACTCTTCCTTTTTTCTCCCCCCGCAGAAGGATGAAAGTCTAACCTGCCTTACAGGTTGCCAGGTGACAGGTTTCTTTATTTACATGTAGATGCAAGAAGCAAATGCAAGAAGCACAGTGTAATGGCTAGCTGGCTACAGTAGCTAGAGAAGAACCGAAAAATTTCTGTCTGTGAAAGCGTCCTGGGGATGATGAAATGTGCACAAAAGTTAGAAGTTCTTGTTCTTGTATTTTTCATCTATCACTTCTACTGCGGTTTGGTTTCAGTCTATTGGTGATAGCACCATCGTGGCCCCAGATTCCCTACAGGGGGGTAATTGTTCTTCAGGACCCAATTTTGTGGTTATTAGTTCTGACAGATGGTGAGTGTATTGTGTAGAACATGTCACATGAAAATAAGCAAGATGCCGCGGGTGGGGCTGTGAGGCTGGCGGGCAGAAACGAGAGAGAGCTCATCCTGTAACAAGTACCTCTAAGCCGCCTTTGGTGTTTTTTTTGCAGACTGTGTACCAGGATTGTGACTTATAAAAAAAAAAAATCAGCAAAAATGGGTTAATTTGGAAATAGCAGAGAATTGCAAGCAGGGACATGCAAACTGTGTCTAAGCCATAGGCAAGTGCCTAGGATTGTGATTTTTGTTGATTGCTAACTTTGATGGCAAGAGGCAATACCTTGTTTTGCACCTGCAGCATATACCTGATAAACAACAACAGGGGGGCCTAAACATTTTCTTCTACTCTCCTTTCTTTATCTAGGCAGATAGAATGCTGTGAGACAGCAGATGAATTCTACAGCACCATGGGGCGCCTTACCCAGGAGATGCTAGAGAATGACCTTCTGGAAAGCCATGAACTCATGCAGGTGAGTGGGCAGCATGGCCTGACATCAAGGAACTCAGGAAAACATGTTTGGCTAGCCCTCAAATTGTTTTTTACTTGACCAAGAGTCTATATATAATTTGATCAAAATCTGTCACAAGAGGAAGGAAGAAATGAATAATGGGTATTTGTTATGCTTCCATTCAAGCTGTGTTGCTTAAGAGTCCAACCTCCAAAAAACCACAAAAACCCAAAACTTCCAAATCTGATTATTTTTAGATTTATTTATCTTTGAGGGGCGCCTGGGTGGCTCAGTGGGTTAAGCCTCTGTCTTCGGCTCAGGTCATGATCTCAGGGTCCTGGGATCGAGCCCCACATCAGGCTCTCTGCTCAGAGGGGAGCCTGCTTGCCCCTCTCTCTCTGCCTGCCTCTCTGCCTACTTTTGATCTCTCTCTCTGTCAAATAATAAATAAAATCTTTAAAAAAAAAAGATTTATTTATTTTTGAGAGAAAGAGAGTGTGTGAGTAGGGGGAGGGGCAGAGGCAGGGCATCCTCAGATAGACTCCCCACTGGGACCTGTGCTGAAATTAAGAGTTGGATGCTCAACAGACTGAGCCACTCAGGCACCCCTGAATCTGATTTTTAACCTTTTAAAAGGAGACCTGTGGGGCAACATAATGATTTTGGGGAAGAAATTGTTGAGGATAAAAAGGAGATTATTGGATAAAAAGGAGATTATTCTAACTAGCATAGCAGTTTATTTGTTTTATCCATATTTTATACTCATGTCATTATGTTTTTTTTTTTTTTAAGATTTTGTTTATTTGAGAGGTTGAGAGAGAGCACAGTGCGGGGGTGGGCAGGGGTTGCAGTGCAGAGGGAGAGGGAGCAGGAAGCCCGGTGCAGGGCTCAATCCCAGGACTCTGAGATCTATGTATTAATCATAAGTTTTAATATGAAAGACTTGAAGGGTTTTGTTATTTTCTGGCATGTTATTATATCTCAGTATCATATTCACAAAGGCATTAAAATTGATAGTATAGTAATAACAGCAACATTGTTAATATTCTCTCTTGCATTACGTTCTATAATATGATTTTACCCTTGTTTTCCTCTGACGCTTCTAACTGCTGCTTCTCTTTCTGGTTGTTCCATCTGCCCACCCACCAACCGTGGGTCTTATCTAAGGTTGTCCTTGGGCCTTATTTCCTTCTTTCTCTGTGATTTCTCTCTCCTGTTTCTGGGTTTCAGTTTGTACTCATATGCTGGGTTCCATGCACGAGGTCATATTTGGGTGCTCCGTCCCGTCAACAGATTGGAAACCGAAGACTCAGACCCTGACTTAGGGCTGGGGAAGTGAGGAGTTTCTCTTTCTTTGTTCATTTCCTGGCATCTCCAGCTCCTTCTCAGAATCCCTGATGTTTAGCAGACAGCTGCCTGACTCATTGAGAATGGTGACCACCCGACAGAACTTCCCTGAACATTTATAGTTTTTATTTCAACTTTTCTTTGCATTCTCTTCTCTTCTTCCTTTTTTCCTGTCTCAGAAGAGGAAGGGTTCTGTCTGAGGCTGACCTCGATGCTCTCCTCACATATCCCGGGGCTATGGCTGCATCATTGCTCATTCTCTCTCAGAGGGAAGTACCTTTATTGAGCACGGCTCTGTGTGTGAGGTCCACGCTTGGCATTTTCCATATATGAGATCCTCCATGTCCCACAGAACTGCCAGAATCATATGCCCAAGGCAGGACGTTGGGGTACCATGCCTTCTCCCTCACTTGTGAAACTTCAGTGGCTACTTCCGTGTCCTGTCTACAAAATGAAGCAGGACTTCTCAGCTTTAGCATCAGTACTCTTGACCGGCATTAACCCATCTTTTCAACCACAGCTTTTGCGTTTTGTACCCTTGACTTACTCTAGTCAAGTCAAGCTGTCTTCTGTGCTCCCTGAAATCCCTGAGAATATGCCCCCTCTGTCCCTGTACCCCCACTGCTCAGTCATTCCCTTCTACCTCCACATGTTCAAGGCCTGCCTCCTCCTGAAAAGTTCAGATACCATTTCCTTTGTGGAACATTCTCTGATAGTCTCAATGAAAATCATCTCCGCCCCCCCCCCCCCCCCCCGCCAAAGAAAACCATCTCCCATTTCTTTGAACCATTGCAGCATTTTCTTTGTACATCTCTCAAGAGCATTCATCACATTTGACCTTGACTGAGGACCATCTTCTTTCCTAGGTGATATTTTTAAGCTCCTTGAGGATAGGGATTATGCTTTGCTCATAAACACTTAGCACTTTGCCTTTTACTAGGGCTGCTCAATAAATTTATTACTTCATTTAGCAAACACCTGTTCAGAGTCTGTGATTAGTTTCCTGCCTTCTCTTTTTCAATAAATGTTTGCTGGATTAAACAACACTCACAGATGGTGGCCCTCCTTCTAGATTCCCTCAGCTCTAATACAGTTGGCCTTTTACTGCCAGAGGGATTGTCCACACTGCCGCCTGGGTGTCTGCACATGTGAGATTGTGTGTGTGTGTGTGTGTGTGTGTATGTTGAGGGCAGTGGTACAGAGCAGAGCAGGAAGGGGACTCATGGTTGAGGGAGTGGCGTGCACAAACTCATAGCCACTGGAAAAGTTGGTGGCGTGTGAAGGAAACGACGAGGAGTTTGGCATTTGGGGTGGGTATGGCAGACTCCAGCCCATGGTAAGGATTGGACTTGACCTTTTAGGCCAGTGGTTGTGAAATTGTGCTTGCTGGAATTCCAGGGTTTCTGTGGAGCCTTTGGAAAGGGAAAAAGAAGACCTGAAAGGTCCTAAGGAGAGAAGGAAAATGATCTGAGTTGTGACTTCTGCCAGATACGGGCAGGGGCAGCATTGTGAAGGGTGGACTTGAGGGGTCAAGTGTGACAGCAGGAGCTTGTGAGAGGCAGTGACGGGTAGAAACAAGGATGGAGTAGACGATACTTAGAAGGCGAAATTGATAGGAGTTGGCCTTAGAAGATGGATATGCGGAGAGGGAAGAAGAAATGGGGAAATGAAGACAACCGACGAGTCCCTGGCTTAGGAAGGCAAGCCCAAGTGTACGGGGTAGGAGGACGGGCTTGTTTGCAGACAGGTTGTGTCGGAGGCCCATTTTGGATGCCCGTGCCTTACCTATGCAAGGTGTTCCCACTATTTCACGGCCAGAACCTTCTGCACTGGTCTGAGCTCTGTTCCCACTCAGCCCTCTCTGCTCCTGCGCTCTTTCTCTCGCTCTCTCACAAGCTCTCAAATAAATAAATAAAATCTTCAAAGAAAAATAAAAGAAGCTTAAAGATCAACTGCTCTAATCCTCTCACTTGACAGAGAGTGAGCGTGTGGCCAGTTCCCTCGGCTGTCTAGCGGCAGACCCAGGACCGGGAGCCAAGTCCTCCACTCCTGGCTTGGTGCTTTTTCCCTACCACCCAGCACACGGCTTCTGCCTTAGTCAAACCATGTCTTTCTCAAAGCGGGACTTCCCTTTACAAAAACAAAGCCATATTTTATTTCCCTTAAACATTGCCAGAACAAAGGAGAGCTATGTTGACATACACCCTCTTTGTCCTACAGAAATGTCCAATCTTGGGAATTAGGAGAAGAGAGAACCACCTCATTCCTCTGCTTTAAGAGAATCCTCGAGGGAAAAATGCAGGCTGTGGTTTGATTGATTAGAAGCATTTTAGTGGCTTTTCTTCTGCTGAGGAAAACATCTGGGTGGAGATGAACTGAGCTTAATTTTGTACAACTTATGTTTCTAGGCTTTTTTTGCAAAGCATGTCAGTCATGAAAAAAGACATAGAAATTTTTTTTCCCAGCAGTGTCTAAATATAAATGTCTGTTTAAGTGCACGTCCATAGTTTGGATCATAAATTGACTTGTTGGTTTTCTTTGGCATCATAGGGTGTTACGGAGAGAAATGGTGAATGTCATTTCAAGGCACCTTTTTCCTGTATTCAGTCTTAAAAAAAAAAAAACAAAAAACTAATTCAGTGGCTGGGATCCAATTATGGTGGGCCATAAATCTGCTAGCAAACCTGAAATGGCTCCAGATGAAAAATGTGGACTGTGTATAAGGTCTTTATTTTCAAGCTGAAGACGTGGAAGGATTCTCCCTGGTGGTCTTCCTCTGTTCTTTCAGTTCTCAGTGCCACACACAGAATAATCTGCTGGTTTTTTTTCCTTCTGTAAATCACCTCGCTCTTTTTTAATTTTTAATTTTATTAGCAATGGCTGGTTTTAAAAAAAAATGGATAGTGTCTGGAAAAGAGATTGGGAGGATGCCGGCGAAATTGTATATATGGATTTCAGTAAGACGTTTGACGAAGTCTATTATGACTTCCTTGAGGGCAACAGAGAGAAAAATTAGGTGCTTTTGTTAGAAGAGTCTGTGGGTGCTTGGGAAAACCTACGTGGAAGAGCTCGTCAGTAACGATTGTTACCGGTGGGGGGCGCTCCAGTGCCATCACGTGCGATCTGCCCTTGGACTGTTCACCCCCTTTTTTAAAGATTTATTTATTTGAGAGAGAGAGAAAGAGAGAGCACGCACCTGGGAGAGAGGTGGGAAGGGGCAGAGAGAAAGGGAGAGAGAAAATCCCAAGCAAATTCCCTGTGAGCACAGAGTCCAACATGGGGCTTGATCCTAGGACACCGATTTCATGACCTGAGCTGAAACCAAGAGTCAGACACTCAACCAGCTGAGCCACCCAGTTGCTCCTGGAATGTTCGGTTTTTCCCATCAGTGATGGCATGGAGATGACAGAATGTGGATGCGGGTCCAAAAGAAGGATCATGTCTGATTAATGAGGGCTGTCAAAAATTGTAACCGTCTGCTCTGCAAAACAGTGTGTGCCCGTAACTGGGAGTGTGTAAGCAGTGCCTTTGTGACCATCTGTTATAGGAGATGTTCTAGAAGGAATCTCTGTTGCAGAAGGAGGTTTAGCGAAATTATGTTTACATTCTTTTCTAGCCCTAAGATCCTATTAGCGTACCATATTTGGCTGTAAGGCGACTCGTAACATACCTTCCTTGGAATCTGTTGTAAACCTCTGATTTACAAAGTTGGGAACCTAGAGCTTCTCGGGTACTCTGAGGGCTGTGGTGATGTGTTGTGTGCATTCTTGGCATAAACTTGCCTTCAGATGTGAGACCTTCAAATACGTGAATGAACACATGAGTAGTAGTATAAACATGTTTGTCTCAGGAGCACTGATTTCTTCTATGTAGGACTAATTGAAAGTAAAGGATAGAGAAAGAAAGATCAAAAATAGAGAATGAAAACACCAGTGGAGCCAGTTTTCTTTTTGCTCAGTTGTCTGAAACTGAGTGGAAGCTTGAAGGAGATCTCTAGGAGCTCGGGCCAATTTCCCTGGGGTAGGATGAAGCAGGGGCAGGATGGACTTCCCATTCCTTACTTATCAAGCTTCCTTCATGAGGCTGGACAAGGGAATACTTTGATAACTTTTTATAAAGACTGGCAAAAATAAAACACAAGTGAATCTTTAGCTGGTTGCCCTATTAATTGTCTTCAGTGAGATATCTTACTTCATTTATAAGGAATTTTGAAATTCCTAGCATTAACAATGTCATCTTTTAAAGTTGAATCCAAATGGTATGGGTTTCTTTTTTCAAATTATCGGGGTATGGTTGACATATAGCATTGTTAGTTTTTGGTGAATGGCTTCCTGGGAGAAATGAAACTGTGATTAATACACATTTTCTGGTGAATACTTACTTGAAGGATTGAAGTAATATGTTTGGAGCAATTAAATTTTAATACAATTAAGAGAGCAAACAGGACTACTTTCCTTCTGCTGATACAGTGATTTATAATTTTGGAATCCTGGAGGAAGCACAGGTGCTTTTCCCATTTTTATTTATAGATTTTTGGCAGCCTATGCTTTACACCCTGTCACTTTTTTCTTGTTTCTTTTTTTTTCTTTTCCTTTAAAAATAACAGCTAACAATTTTCACCTAGAACTCATTCACGGGCATTTGAAAAGGTGGTATCTTTGGAGAAAGTGGGCAGCTGATCACGAGATCATCCACTAGATTTAATTTTGTCCAGAAAGTTGACATTAAATGTCTATAAAATCATCAAACAAAGCTTTGAAAAATAAGCACTAGTATGAAGATCATCAATGGGTACTTTATTAAAGAAGTAATAGGGGGCTCCTGGGTGGCTCAGTTGGTTAAGCATCTGACTCTTGAACTCAGCTCAGGTCTTGATCTAGGGGTCATGATTTTGGGCCCTTATTAGAAAAAAAAAAAGTAATAGGGAGCTGTGAATTTCTGAATTAACCCACTTGTCATTGGGCCTAGAGGAAGTCAGATTGCCCCCATCTGCCACCCATGTTCACCACTTGGGCTTACTGTCGGCTCTGTCTCTGTAGCCGGTTTTCCCGTTCCAATACCCGCAAGCTCTGTGACACTCAGACACCCCCGATCCTTCTGTGACCCTGCGGGACCTGAGGCCACGCTGACCCCGCGTGGGCCTCGCCCCGGTTTAGCCTCTGGAGCGATGTCCCTCAGCGGAACAGACTTTTAAAAGTCCCGATTTTGTGCTCTGTTGCTCCGCCGCTTGCCGGGAGCCAGCCCCTCCCCCCGGGGTCTATCTTCCCGTCGCTTTGGATTCACTTCTCCGCTGGTCCTACCTTTCAGAAAGTGGTTGTTTTTCTGTTTCCAGAATTGCTGTTCTTCTTCTCTTCGATCTGCTGATGGATTTGCAGGTGTTTGCAATCTTTAGATAAGCTATCTAGCTGATCTCCTGCTAGCTGAAGAAGTCTCAGCCTGCTACTTCTCCGCCATCTTGACTCCTCCTGTTCACCACTTGGAATTCCCAGTCACAGCCGGATTGATTTGAGAACTTACCCCTGCGTTCATTAGTTACTGTTGTCTTTCTCTAAAACAGGTATTGAATAGAATCTCCCACCTGCTGGGTAAGGTGCAGAATCGACCTCTTCACATCCAAATCATAAAACTCTAATGTCTTCCAGGACTGATCAGAGTTGTCTGAGGCCACCGTTTCAGACTTGGCATTTTTGCTTTTGTTTTCCAGACTGTTTATTCTATGGCTCCATTCCCTTTCCCACAGTTGGCGGAGTTGAGGGAAAAGTACACCTACAACATTACACCATTCCCAGCCACAGTTAAACCCACCTCTGTTTCTGGGTAAGGTCTTTTTATCCACCCCCCTTCTTGTTTTCATGATGGGAGGCTTAATACTTTAATGTGTTATTGTAACTTTGTATTTGTTAATCCCCAGATATATATATGTATTTTTTTTCCAAAGTATTTTGGGGCTTAAAATCTGAATGTCTCTTTCCCAAAGGTTTTGATTGACATTCAAGAGACAGATTTTTAAAACTTTACTTTCCAAAGAAGATTGAAGCATCAACTAAAGGAGTATTTAGAAACTTATTTAACAGTATCGAATATTAAACATTTTAATAATTAAAATAGGGTAGAACAGGTGCATGAAGAGACAGATGAACTATTTTGAAATGTAAAGACTGACATTGACAAATATATATATAGAAATTTAGTGTTTGAAAACTTAGCATATCAAATCAATAGTGAAACTTTTTTATTTAAATGGAAAAAATGAAATAATAAAATTAGCAGAAGAAAATGTGGGAAAATATCTTTAGTTCTTTGGAAAGGGAAGGCCTTAATCATGGATTCAAAAACACCAGGGAAAAAGTTAAGTACATTTAAAAAGTTTTCTGCATGATTGAAAACAGAACCAAACCAAACAAACCTCCATGAACAGGCACAAAAAAATGTTTGTGAAAAAATATTTGTACCTGGTATTTTGCATATATAAAGCTCCTAGAAATCAATAAGAAAATGAACACTCAATTGAAAAATGATGAGAGAACGGGCATAGGTAGTTTACATGAGGAATGACATCACTGGTATTAAGAGAAATACAGCTTAAAGCTAGATTGAGACTCTGTTTTTATCTGTCAGATGGATAAAAATTCAGAAGGTTGATGTGCACTCTGTTGATGAGGCTATAGGCAAACACTCTCGCACATTGCTGGCTGGAGGTTAATTATTACAAGATTTGTGGCAGGCAATTTGGCAGTATTTCCCTAGATTACTAGTACATATTTCCTTTGACCCAGCAATTCTGTCTTTATGACTTACTCCACAAATATATTTTTACACCTGCCCAAACCCAGTATGTATCAGGTTATTTATAGTGGCATTGCTTAATGACAGTATGTGAGTGTAGACCACTCAGGTGTGTGGCCTGGTCCCATAACATGAACCACATGCATTCAATCTAATGCAGTGATAAAAACAGGGCGAGGAATCTCTACTTGTGAATCTGGAGAGATTTTTAGGTAAATAGATGTGAGGTGCACAACAGTATAGATAGTATGCTGATAGTTATTCAAAAAGAGAACAGTAAGACTGTAGAGTTATATTGGCTTATGTATGCATAAAAAAACTGAAGAACACATCAGAAATTAGTAACAAGGGTCACCTTTGGGAATTAGGTGGGGCAGGGGCTGAAGTTGGACAGGGAAGGGATGGAGACTTTTTATAGATATGTTGTATGTCCACTTCTATATAAAACTCATGTGTATGTCATTTAAGCCATGTGACTGTATCATTTATTTTTTAAAAATACCACTATTTTCCTTGAATATTTTTCTTCTTTGTTTTCCAAGACGGCATGGGAAGGTCAGAGACAGTGATGAAGAGAATGACCCAGACGATGAAGATGCTGTCGCTACTGCCGTGGGGTGTCTTGGACCGTTCAGTGGGCTCCTGGCACCTGAACTGCAGAAGTACCAAAAGCAGATCAAAGGTAGAGAGGCGGCTTTCTATGTAGGCGATCTCTGTGTATTAAATTATTATTGTGTCGGATAAATGCCTGCTGTTTCCTGGCCTGATTACCCATCTTTATTGAAAGTGTCTTCTGTGTTACTGTATCTTTTATTTAAGATTTATTTATTTATTTTAAGTTTTTTTTTTTAAAGATTTTATTTATTTGACAGCTCACAAGTAGGCGGAGAGGCAGGCGGGGGGTGGGGAAGCAGGCTCCATGCTCGGCAGAGAGGCCAATATGGGGCTCGATCCCAGGACCCTGAGATCATGACCTGAGCCCAAGGCAGAGGCTTAACCCACTGAGCCACCCAGGTGCCCCAAGATTTATTTATTTTTGAGAGAGGGAGAGAGAGAAAGTGTGTACACATGGGGGAGGGGCAGAATCCTCAAGCAGACTCCATGATGATCATGTAGCCCAGGGCAGGGCTCAATCTCATGACCCTGAGATGACCACTGGAGCTGAATCCAAGAGTTGGTCACTTAACCTTCTAAGCCACCCAGGCACCCCTACTTTATCACTTAGTAGGATCTCTCTGTGAGGTGTTGCATACATCATACATATTTCTTTTTCTTTCTGAGGAGTTTTGTGCCCCCTTTACCTGATTCCACTTGGTATGCTCAGCTTCCTAGCTCAGAACCTGGCATAGAACAGATGCTTAGTACCACATTGTATCTGAGTTCAATTGATACAGACTGGCTTCTTTTCCACTATAGAAATGTCCTCTGAAACATTAAGATAGCCTCTACTTGAATCTGAGTGATTAAAAACTCATTATCTCATAAGACATTCTGCTGGATCCTCTGCTTAGTCCATGACTTCTAGTCATGAAGAGATAATCTCCACCTACCAGTTCTTTTAATAGTTCTTTTGAACAAAACAGAACAAGTCTTCTTCCTCTTCTGTTGGACATTTCACCAGATCTTTGAGGACAGCCATCGTGTCGTCCAAGTTAGGAGTTTTTCAAAAGATACGACTTCTAGAACTTTTTTTTTTTAAAGATTTTATTTATTTATTTGACAGACAGAGATCACAAGTAGGCAGAGAAGCAGGCAGAGAGAGAGGAAGGGAAGCAAGCTCCCCACTGAGCGGAGAACCTAATGTGGGGCTCAATCCCAGGACCCTGGGATCATGACCTGAGCCGAAGGCAGGGGCCTAACCCACTGAGTCACCCAGGCATCCCGACTTATAGAACTTTTAATATTCTGTATATTCACCTTTTAATGCCCTGCGGTTGGGTCGTGTCTCCCTTTGAGTTGGATGCTATGCTACATTTGTTTTTTTTCTTGTGGAGAATGGACTTCCTGTGGTCTGGACACCATTGATGGAATGAACTCTTAGGAAGCAGTTGGTGGTCCTCCTGCCATGTGGAGGGTGGTCCATCCCCATATGTTCTTTCCTATCTTGGGTGGCGGTTCCTTCTTTAGGACATTTGTTCTACGTCTTCTAGTTTGAAGACTGTATTCCTTGCAAAAGAGGACAGAGACAAGAGTTAGCAGGCCTTCTGCATATTCTTGGCCCTTGGCCAGTTTCCTACTGCCTTTTCAGAGTCGTGGGGCTATTTTCTCATTTTTGTTCTTTGTGTTTAGAAGGTTTCTTTTTTTTGTTTGTTTGGCTGTTTTCTTCTGCCTGTGGTTGTTTCATGGTAATCTGGTCCTTAAGCCTTAGCTTGTTTTGACTTTTAGCCTGCTTTATAGTTTTGATTCACGTGACTTTGCGTGTATGTCTTTGCTATGTCCTCTCATCTCTTTAAATGGCTTTTAAAACACCTAAACTCAGCAAGAGTCCTATTGATTTTGTCATGTCTTCCACCCCTTCTCTCTGTGACCTGAATTTCAGCTTTTGGTGTGTAGCCCCATTAAATCAATATGTATTTTAACTCCAAAATTTTTGCATCTGTGTTTCGGTAGTCTGGCTGTATGTCCCCCCCCACCCCGCCCTTTTCCCTTCTGTTTTTCTGTCTAGGTAGCTGTTACGTACTTCAGGATGATAGGATCACTTTCTCTCAAGTTTTGTCATTAGCCTTTCTTGTCAGTTTTAAGTAAGCTCAGATTAGCAGACCCGTTTTAATTTTTTTCTCCTTAAAAAAGTGTTTTCTGTGAAAAAGTAAGTAAGCTTATCTGATATTTAGGCTTTATCTGGATAACACTTTGAGTAGATGTTAACATAATTGAAATGCCCCATTAATAATTTTTTTTTAAGATTTTATTTATTTATTTGACAGAGAGAGAGAGATCACAAGTAGGCAGAGAGGCAGGTAGAGAGAGAGGGGGAGGCAGGTTCCCTGCTGAGCAGAGAGCCCAATGCGGGGACTCGATCCCAGGACTCTGAGATCATGACGTGGGCCAAAGGCAGAGGCTTAACCCACTGAGCCACCCAGACACCCCCCCATTAGTCAATTTTTAAAAGCTGGTTCCTAGGCCACTTTCCTATATTGTGCTAGAAAAGCTTGTGCAATATGTGTGTGTGCCCTCACACCGTGCTTATTTCTGCTTCTTAGATGTAATCTTAGATGAATCTATTAGTTGTAGGTATCAGAGGAGGAGAAACCACATTGGACAAAACATACAGAGTAGACAGCAGGAAATGTTTTTTACATGAAAAAAAAATTTGCTAGAGATGCAGTGATCTGAAGTTCTGATGATTTTATAGAACGTGTTGCTATTTTTAACTTAAGAAAAACTCACTTCTAATGACTGACTAAACTCTATAATCAATTCCTTGTAAGTCCTGATACAATTACATGCAAATCTCTAAACTGACTTCAGACACCTGGAGTTCCCCTTTCCCTGAGGGAATTGTGGGGAATGGCAGTGACTTTTACATGGAAACAATTGATCTTAGGTCTACGTAATGAACAAAGTGGTAATAAAAATGCAACAGTGAACCCACCCAGCTTGTTTGGGATCTACAGTTAGGCTAATAAGAAAATGCAGACCTATTTTCAGGGCCAAAGGAAAACACCTATCAGACAAATTGTAGCAAACTGATTGATTGATTGATTGATTGATGGTTCGAACCCTGGGGCATAGTGTCACCCATGCTCATTAATCCCTTTCTCTCCCATGACACCGTCCTATCCCTCTCCCCTGGAGTGCAGAACCGAATGAAGAGCAGAGTCTGCGGTCTAACAACATCGCGGAGCTGAGTCCGGGAGCGATCAATTCCTGTCGGAGTGAGTACCACGCGGCCTTCAACAGCATGATGATGGAGCGCATGACCACGGACATCAACGCGCTGAAGCAGCAGTATTCTCGGATTAAGAAGAAGCAGCAGCAGCAGGTCCACCAGGTGTACATCCGGGCAGGTAATGTGGTTTTCGGAACGATTTCAAGTCTGTGTCACCTTGTGGAAGAAAGAACGAGTGCTCCGAGGACGGCCTCCTCATGGCAACTCGCGGTGGCTCAGCAACCACAGACACGGCTGGCCCGAGCGGACAGCACATTTGGCATCTCATTTTTTATTTTATCAGGCCCTGCAGAAGAAAAAGTCCACGGGTTCCTTTTAGGTACCAAGAACCAGGCAGCTGATGGTAGTAAACACATCTTTACTCTGTGTGCTTGTGGAGAGGGGTAGCCGAATGATGAAAATGTTGCAGACGCCAAGCAGTCCTTGGACTTGAGACATTTTGGAGCTCTCGCCTCTAGAACCTATTTTCTGTGGGCTAGTACATGAAGCTACCCGCCAGTCATGTAGGTAGTCATATAACCAATAGTCATGGTCACACAGAAAGGAAAAAAAAAAACACAAAACCCATCCCTGTGCCTCACTGATAGGTTAGCAGTGTCTTGGGGGTCTGCTGAGAAGAACGTAATTGGAATACAGTTGGAAATGCTCTTTTCCAAGGACTGTCAAACTGCCTTTTTTTTTCTTCTTCTTCTAAAAATCCCAGGGAACAGTCTGCTTTATTATTTAACACATGCTGATTTGGGAAGTGGTTTGTCTTGTTCCAAGTGAAATCCTAATGATTATGATGCCTGCCCAGTGTTAATCAAAATAGGAAGTTGCCATGTTTCTAAGAGGCTTGTGCGAGCGTGTGACTGATCTTGCACAAAAACTGAACTTACCTTACACTTGTGCGGGAGGAGTGGGCCACTTCCCCAAGAGTCTTACTTCAGCCTGAATCCTTAAGAAAGAAGGTGCAAAGGAAACAAGGGTAACACTTTAATGTTCAAAGCACTGGCTCATGCGTATCCTCATTTTGTCCTTGAAGCACATCTGTGAGGAAGGTAAGGATGGATATTCTTATGTCCTTTTAAAAGATGAGGGAATGGTGTCTCAGGAAGGCTTCGCAGAGTTAGTAGCTGTGGTGGGTGGTCAGGCCAGAGCTAGACCCCTGTGTTCTGATTCCTTGTATCGTCCATTTTCAACTGTACCGTACCCATCTCTGGGTGGGATGGTGAACAGTTGGTATTCTCAGTGCTTATTAGGTCAGCCCAGTGCCTTGTGCTCTAGTCAGGGGTCAGTAAACTATGCTCCACAGGCCAAATCCTCCTAGCTGCCTGTTTCTGTAAATAAAGTTTTATGTGAACACAGGCATGCCCATTTATTTACATATTGTCTATGACTGCTTATACACTATAGTGTCTAAAATTACCTAGAATCAGGTCCTTTTCAGGAAAAGTTGGCTGACTCCTCTAGATCACAGTTTACATGGTCCTTTTTAGGGAGAGATTGTTGCTCAAAAGCAATTTTCTAGAGCATTGCTTCTGAAACTTCAGGGTGCATATAAATCACTTGGGGATCTGTTAAAATGAAGAGTCTGTTTCAGCAGGTTTGGGGTGGGGCTGAGATTATGCATTTCCAGCAAGCTCCTGGGTGATGCCAATATTGCTGGGTGGGGATCCCGCTTTGAGTAGCAAGCTTTTAGAGGCGATGGCAGAAGGTGGCATCAGCACTGTGGGCAGGAGAGGCTGCACCTGACCTCTGCTCCTGAGATGGAAAGGACGATGGTGAGCATGGTGGTTGAGTGGTGGTTGAGGTACCAGCCTCCCAGGTTAGGGAGGACAGGAAGTTAGGCCTTATGGATCTGATAGCTTCTGTTTTTGTGGAGCAATTGGAGGAAAAGTCATTTGCTTGGGAGTCAGTTGGGGGACTAAAGTGGGGGAGTAGAGAAACTAAGGAAGATTTGGATAAGGTCATGGGATGGAATGGAAGAAGGAAAGAAAAGGATTGTTCAGTGTCTTTGAGGACCTAATAAAATAGGAAGTTAATGCATCTGAAGGGCTTTCAGTCCACACGTCTGTGTGATCCCACCTCCCACCCCACTTTTGCAAAAGATAATGTGATTTGTGGCTCCAGGGTTAGGATTTTGCCAGGCATCAAGGCATAGGGATGTTGGAAATGTCTGGTTATTGGTGAGGCACCAGTCCCAGTGATTAGCCACACATCTAGCTTGGTAGGGGTATGAGTGACCCAGAGACAGACAAGGGGTTGAAAGATCAAAGAACTCAAGTCTCTTTGGCCCAGTACCGTCAATGGCTATATTGAGAGAGACTAGAAGAGTCAAAGAGAACAATAGGAGAGTTAAATATTTTTCAGGGAAGGTAGATCTCAGTGATGAGGTTTAGGATGGAATTGGGGTGGTAGAAGGAAGTGTGCGGATGGGTCAGTCAGAGAAACAGTCAAGCGACCGAGGGTGGGTAATAGGATATGGAGTGAAGAGGAGGCATCTTCAGTAAGGACTGGAGTGTGACCAGAGGTAGATGACAGTAGTTGAGAAGTATAGAAGTGAGTTCAGCAGATGACATGGACATCAGGACAAAGGTTGTTCACACGAAGATGGTGGGGCCTTCTCCCTGGGGCCATATGTGTTTGAGCATCATCTGAAAGAGACGCTTGGTCTTAGCCAAGGGAGAAGAAGGACAATAATACTATCAACAGTGCCCTCCAGGAGAACACAGCTTTTGGTACTCTCCAGTCTTCAGTTTGCTTTCAAAGTCCATTGAGGGCACAGGGATGGATTTTCGTACTTAGGACCAGGCATCGGGGAGCAGTGACTTCACTGTGTTTTTACCACCTTATTAATCACTTCTCTCATCCTGCCGTCTGTCACTTCACAATACATGGTGTGTGTTCTTTTCCTACCTCTCAGGAGCTAACAGCTGATCATCCAAATGGTCATAGTGTTTGACTTATTTTTAAAAAGTCTTCTAAGATTTTCTAGATAGAAGACCTCTGAGCTTGTTTCTCAGAGACAAAAACTCTTGGGAAGAAACAGGGCATCTGCCCATGAATTAGCAACAAGGGACCAATAAATCTCAGTCTCCTGTCTCCTCCTCTCTGAAGAGGAGGGAATAGGTATGCCGGGGCTCTAGGGTTGAATTCAGTTTTTGTTATCTTCAGTCACATGGCTCTGCCCAAATCTGGGAAATACATGGGCGAGATTGGGGGATAAGCTCTATGTGATTCTCGTACTATGATGGCTGGTTTCTCTGTGGTACGTTTCATCCAACCTTTCACCATTTCTTTCAGACAAAGGGCCAGTGACCAGCATTCTCCCGTCTCAGGTGAACAACTCTCCAGTTATCAACCACCTTCTTTTAGGAAAGAAGATGAAAATGTCAAACAGACCTGCCAAGAACGCCGTCATCCACATCCCTGGTCACATGGGAGGCAAGATGTCTCCTGTCCCCTACGAAGACCTGAAGACAAAGCTCAATTCGCCGTGGCGGACTCACATCCGAGTCCACAAAAAGACCATGACGAGGACCAGGAGTCAGCTGGGCTGCGGGGACACCGTCGGGCTGATCGAGGAGCAGAATGAGGGATGCAAGACTAGCAGCCTGGGGGCAGCAGAGGCCTCCTCCAGTGGGGCAGCCGCCGGAAGGGAGGGTAGCTGCTCCGGAAGCAGCACAGGGCGGACGATCGAAGGGCGGTCCCCAGAGCCCGCGTTGGGGGAGGCTGATGCCGACGTGTCTGAGGTCCAGGTGAAGTTAGAAGCCCTGGAACTGAGCCAGAGGGATGCAGCTGCAGGCCCGGAGCCCAAGGCACACCAGCCCTGCCCACCGCCCTTCTCAGAGCTGTCTGAGGCCCCCGGTGAAAACAGAGCCCCTAGCAAGCCTCCCCAGGGCAGCCACCCGAAAGCACCCATCTTCAGCCCTTTCCCCAGCGTCAAACCGCTGCGGAAGTCAGCCACCGCCAGGAATTTGGGATTGTATGGTCCTACCGAAAGAACCCCCACCGTGCACTTTCCTCACATGAGCAGGAGCTTCAGCAAATCGGGGGGTGGAAGCAGTGGTACAAAGAAACGATGATGGCCCACGGTAGCTGATTCTCCATTCACCTTCTCCCAGCGGCCTAAGGATTCCAGCTGAATGGCTCCAAAAGCGTTTTGACTGCCCCGTGAAAACGAGTCGACAGGTTCAGAGATGAACACCGGGACATGGAACTGCGAACTAGAACTTTGAGAATGGGAGCTCGAAAGGGTCCGTCTTCCCCACCTATCGATCACGGATCCAGTGAATTCTTGTGGCAGAATAAATAGCGTAGTTTTCAAGTGTGACGTTTTCCCAGTTTTTCATTGTGACTTGTTTAGACAAGACTGTGAATCTGGACTGTTAACCCCTCTTCCTTCTTCCTGTTCTGAGGACCTGCAGGGGTCCCCGTGACCACCCTCCCCTCAAATCTTCTGGTTCCCTGGGTGTTTCCGACCCCAGAGCACGCACACGCTAACTTACTAGAATAGAAACTGTAAAAAGGAAGTAAGTTTCTTTATTGCAAAAAACTTCTTAATTTCCCTCTTCCAGTCCCACCGAGGGAATGTGTGTGTGTGTGTGTGTGTGTGTGTGTTTCTTTAGTAGTTTCTTTCAGCCAAGCTCAAGATTTTTTTTTTTAATTCTTACGCTAAAGTGCAGGAGAAGAATGTAGATAGCCATTCTTCCCGGTTCTGTCTGCAAAATGAAGAAAACCTGTATCTGCTGAAATTTAGGTTGGTACAACAACTTGAAGATCTTATGCAGAGAACACACATGGGATGGGTATCCAACCATCGGCCTGAGTAGCGGGCTGATTCCACGAAGCTTTCTGTCCTCTGATGAAGAGTTCAGGTCCTCAGTGCGGGGAGGACGTGATGGGCTCTGCGGAGCTTGTCCTGTGTCTTCCGCCCCCTAGTCACTCACCTACCAGCTCTCCTTTCGGGTCGCAGCGGGGCCCCCGTAGTTCTGTTACTTGAATCTTGTGCTTTTTTGATTGAAGTGCTTTGTTGAGTTTTTTGCTACTTGAACCCTGCCTTTCTTTGGAGAAGGCATTTGTGCTTTCTAGCTCTCTCTTCCCCACCTGGCTGCCGGTCCCCGCGGGCAGAGACGACACCTGTTTTTCCACTATGCAGATGGGAACTCTGAGCCACAGCAGAATGAAGGAGTAGTTCAGACGCACAAGTTGAACTCTCCTGGTATTCAGTGTGACTCCCTCACGTCTCCGGAGGCGGATTTAATGCTCCTTGTGCACAGATGCATTGGTACGTAGGTTCTGAAAACCACCACCAGGAAGCCATTCATTCTGCTCCCTCCTGACTCAAAAGACCTCCCTCCAGATGCTTCAGAGTCCTGTGATGGCATTTCACAAAACCAGCACTAACCCTTTAACCCCCCAAAGTCGTTCATTTTAAAAAGGCTTCATGCAGCTGTCATTCCTCTGAACAAAGGCTCACTCCTCAGTCTCCTTCTCTTACTATCATTAGAAGAATAGATGCGGCATCATTACCCTCATTTTTGAAAGACCTTGGCCGTGCTGGCTGGCATATCGTTGATGCAGTTGATGTTAATTTGAGCTAATTGGGTTGCCAGTTCTGAAACCAAAGCTGTAATTCTAGAGAGGGCTTTTACTAGGAGAGGTATTAATTTTTGTAATAGAGAATGTGGTTGTGTGGGCTCTTTTGAACAGCAAAACACAAGAAGGACATACAGCGAGAAAAGCCATTTTATTCCTTCTGTGGTATTTTTACCCCCAAAGGAGCTAAAGATGGAAAATGTGACGAATAAGTCATTGCAGTTCTGGTCTTGAATTCTGTGCCATCTGAAGTTAGCATGCGGCTTCTTAAAAAGCAGCGTTGCCCACCACCTCTGTCTTGGGAAGAGCGGAGGTGGAATGCTGGGCTTACTTTGCATTCCACCCTCGGGGGACGAGACCCACTGCATTTTCCAAAGTTAAGCAAATGACATGATTTACCTCCATCTGCTAAAACTTTACAGACAAGATCATTCCACCTTAGGTTCTTATCTCCTCCCCCGACCTGCATGAGTCATAACAGACTCATCCCTTTGAGGGATATCTGACTCCAGTAGAGAATTGTTCTTTCTTTTCTTGCAGCCCCTTGAGGATCTTGTTTCGGGGGTGGGGTCTGGGAGAAGGCTGCTTACCATCCTTAGTCTGCTGCTCTTGCTGCCTGTAAAGCATCTTGGTATTACCAGCGTGTGCCCTGCCCATTCCCGGCTCTGGTCTTTCTGAGAAAGGGCTGGATGAGCCGGCACAGGCTTGGGAGTAAGTATTGACCCCCAATGAAGGAACAAAGACATGAAAGTGTAATAGCCCTTTGAGGTAAAAATGGCCTTGTCAGGATTTTAAAAACCGGAGGATTTCTGTCGAAGCGCTCTCTGTACCGATAACGTGCGTGCCTTGTACCATGTACTCATGATGTGAATCGGGCAATTTTGGAGCCGTGCCTGCTTCTGAAAATGAAGACCGGTGGCGTTGCCTCTACCACACAGCAGATGCAAAGACCAATGTGGACCTGTTATCGTCCCTGTAGACTAGACGCTGTATGCAAGCACCAGAAGTACTTGATGGGTAGCGGTTTCTTTATTTCTAGCCACGTCTGTCCCCTGTCAACACTTGTGCGGGGAGTCGACACCTTCCAATGCTTCTGCACCTCAGTCCTCTTACAAAAGCCTCCAGATGATTTAACCCTAGTTTGTAATGTTGACCTCTGGGCTGTCAGTGTTTGAAACATTGTATTCCTTTTTTGGGTCTCTGTTGTTCTGGAGAATTGTACTGATTACAGAGATATGTGCATAAAGATTCTCATTGTTGTAGCTGTTGTGCCGTTTTCTCTCAGAGCGCATGCGTAGAATACTGTCATGCCCTTAACATTCCCCTTCCTCTCCAGCCTTTTCCCTCCATGGTCACCATCCAGGGAACCCGCCCTGTAAGCTCCATCTCCTCCAGTCTGATCACTGGGTTAAAGGTGGCCTATGACCTTTGGAGAACTTGGCAGAATGGCGGGTTCCTATGAGTAAATGGAGAGTTTATTTAAGAATGCGCGTGTGAATGTTCATGTGTGTATAAAATTAACCTTTAGATTTGTCATTTTCCTTTGTTTAAATAAAACAAAACAATAAGAATGCAATTAAGCTTCCTGGTCTTATGGATTCTAGACGAACAGAGAGTTGTGAACAAGTGTGTAGCTGCAGCCTGACCCCCGTAAGAAGTCCCCCTTTACTCTTTCTGAGCCCCCCCCCCTTTTTTTTGCTGTCTACAGCAATCATTTGAGCAGTATTTAAAATACAGAATTTTTCCTAATTAGAAAAGTGGTATGTATTTTAAGAAAATTTGCAAAACAGAGCATAAGGAATCATCAGTATTCTGGTATGGGCTTTTCTAGTATGTTCTTGTTTGTGTGTGTATGTGTGTGTGTGTGCACAGACACACAAAAAGGTAGATTAAACTGTCTTTTCAGTAAATGCGCTTACACTGCGGCATTTTCAGTGACTAGTAGACCATCCCGTTTTCACGCCAGAATTCACATAACCAGTACCTTGTCAGACAGGTCATTCCCGTTCACAGGTGGTTCTTTGAGCCAGCGCACCTTATACTTACTCTTTGTGACCAGCCTTAAGTGTTTCCTCCGGGTCTGTGCCCTGAGGTGGTGGTGCTGGGTCAGAAAGTATGAACGTTACTAAGTCCTGTTTTGTCAAATTGCTACCCTTAAAGGCTGACCTTCTTATACAAGCTGTGAATGAGAATGCCTGCTTCTCTCCACCCTTGGATGAGGCAGCAGTCTCTCTTTTATCTTTTTTTCTAGGACATCCAATATTGATAGAAGCAGTGATAATGGGCATTCATATCTCATTCCTGACTTTTAAGGGAACCATTAAGTAAGATGTTTGCTGAGATTTCTGGTAGGTATCCTTTATCAGGTTAAAGAAATTACCGTTTATTCTTTGCTCGCTAAGAGTTTTTCAAAAAGTCCTCAGTAGGTACAGCTGACCTTGAACTGTGGGAGTTTGAGCACCTCAGGCCCACTTATATGTAGACCTACTTGATAAATACTGTACCATAAATACATTTTTTCTTAATGATTTTCCTAACCTTTTCTCTAGTTTACTTCATTGTAAGAATACAGGATATAATGCATATAACCTACAAAATATGTGTTAATTGATTTTATGTTATTGGTAAAGCTGCTGGTCAACAGTGGGCTAATAGTAGTTGAAAGACCCGCGGATCCCCTTACCCAAGAATCCAACACTGCCACTGGATGCAAACAGCAAGAGGTTTATTGTCACGCAGGTACCGGCGGGTGGTCGGCAGCTCCAGCTAACCGAGCACCCCGGGTGGTCGGCAGCTCCAGCTAACCGAGCACCCCCGGCTGGGGTAGTGCAGGATTTTTATGGACAAACAAGTTTTGGGAGGGGCTGAGCTGACTGATTGATAGTTTGAACAGGCATACTTGGCATCAGTGGAGTGGATCAGGGGACCCACGTGTGAAAGCAGACAAAGCAATCTTACAGAAGCAGAACTGGCCGATTAGCCCACGCATGCGAATGAAAGCACTATCAGGATATTGAAGGCCTGGTTACTATCAAGCCAAGGCCACTTTCTCTCTAATGAGGCACTAACATAAAGACAATTGGGAGTCTCCTGGTGGAATGTTACATTCCTGCTATCAAATGTCCTTGTTAGTGAGATTTAGGTCTTAAAAGAAATTTAACTTTATTTACTTTTCCTTCTACCTCCATCTCCTTCGGTTTTTTTATGGAGGGGAGGGTGACGTTAGGGCTTGAGGAACTGAGTTATGTATCTTTGGAAATTGGGCTATTGATAAGGTAACTTCTTTGCTGTAAATCTCAAGGACATTTATAAACCAAGAGAGACTCCTGCCTTGCAGGACTATGATCTCTGCAAGTTAACTATTTATAATGCTACACATATGGAGGGGAGCGGGTGAAGGGGGGGGTGCAAGGCGCCAGCTTTTGCTTTGTCCTCAGCCAGCCTCTTGCTCCTTAGAGTTGAGGGTTTAAGCAATTTTTCATTTCTTAGCAAATTATTAGAAGCATGATTATACAGAAGCCAGACACAGCTGGGTTAAACACAGATTTTTGCTATTCGTTATCCTGTTATGCTGCTTGCTGACTCCCTTATCTATCGTCAGCTAGCTACAGTTTCTCAGTTAGCATAAGCTGGTTATAAAAAGAATGTTAAAACTTATAGGCTATACTATAGTTCTGACCTGGGGTCCTTCAGTAGTCAAGTTTTGGGGGAGTCAGAAGTTATATGTGGATTTTTTACTGTGCCCTAACTCTCCCATTCTTCAATGGTTAACTGTATTGAACTTTCTCAAATGATGTCCAATTGCCTCCTCAGAGAAGAAAGTGGTGTTTGAGATTTGAACTTGAACTTGAGAAAATAACCATTACCAGGTTTCATCAAAGAGTACTGGGTATTTTAGAGCTGGAAGTGATGGCAGTAAAAGTTTATGTGCAAATTTTCAGTGCCGTAAATTCACTAGTAGAAATTTGGAAAGAAAGTAAACATTTGAGAATGGGGGAAGTGGTTGGTTGGGTGAATTATGGCTCATCCATAAGATGGAAATGCACTGGCCCATGAGTGGCCCATTGAAATGACTGTTACCTATTACCCACATGAAGAAGTTTAAAGTCAGCGAAGTCTGGATACAGTCAGCCAGTGGGATATAGCTGTGGATTGGAAGCCCTTACTGGATGGTGGTGGAAAGCAGGCAGAAAGAACCAGGCAGTGGTGCTCAGTCAAATGGGGACTGAGTGGGGACTGGGAGACTGTTGGGTAGGATCAACTCTCAAGAGGTTCCCAGCTGGCCATCTCCTTCCTGGAGTTACATCCTTCCTGGAACTCAGCTCTGGTGAGACCCACTGATGACCTGAAAATCATGCTCCCTCCCATTCTCTTCACTCTTTCTGGCACCGCCAATCCTTATCTGATTGCCCCACTCTGCACCCAAGGGGCCTCAAGAATCCTGGAGTTAAGAAAACCAGAGAGTTCAGTGTTACTCAATATTTGCATTCCTGCTACAATCCAAGTTTTCCTTTAGGCAGTGCTGATTCTTGGAAGGAGGTGAATCAATTCCCTCTAAGGGACCAACAGGGCTGGGTGGAAGCTAACTGATACCTCAACCCAGATGTTTCCCCACCCTTGAGAATTTCAGAAATCTGTATTAAAACAAACAAAAATCCAAGTAATTTTGACACTGAGCTAGATTTGGCCACCACCGGTCAATCTAATCTACTCTGATGGTCTCTTCACTAGAACTTATCCCACTCCCCACCGCAGTGATTATACGTTGCTGCTAGGGTGATCCTTCTAAAATGAAAAACTGATCTGGCCATCCCTCTGGTCAGAATAATCCTTCCACTGTTCCCCATTTTTTAGAGGATAAAATCTAAAATCCTCATCTTAGCATGTTCTGGCCTATGGCTATTTTTTTAGCCTATTTTTCTTACCATCTTTCCCGTTTTTCGCCTTCTACAACCCATCATCAGCACAATAATATCTACCATTTGTTGAATTTCTATGTGTTAGGTGCTCCATATTATTATGTTATCTTGCTTATTCCTCCCAAGAACCCCAGGAAACATATTGTCCCTGTATTACAGATAATGATGTGAGCTGAGCAGTTCTGTCCTTACCCGCGGTCACCTACTGGTAAATAACAGAGTCCTGATCCCTCTGACACCAGATTGTGCTCTCTTCTTTGCTGTGCTGACAACTTTGCAAACAACTTGGAATTCCTTGGAAGGTCCTTGTCCTCCCAACATCCTCGTAACTGTGTATCCACAAACCTCTGCCCAGAGCACCCTCCTTCTCCAGTTCGCCTGGGACACACCCACTCATCCTTTTAGTCTTAGCTTACACAGCACAGAGGTCAAATCCAATCTGTGCAGACGCACACAAAATTCTGTGATTTTTGTGCCAATCACCTAACAGCTGGGCTTTTTGATTTCCCCATCTGTATGGTGAGAATAATCATTTCAACCTCACAAGTTTTGTTGTGGACTCTGCTATTTCTGCTGCCTACAATTAACTACCTTCCTTTGGCAGCAATGACCTGATTTTGCTTGGCGAGCTGGCCCTCCTCCACTTCTGTCTGAGGACTTCTGGTGAGGTTGGTGCCCCTGAAGCACAGGGCCTGAGCTAAGCCTCTCAGTACTCTCCTTCCTCCCAGCTGTGGTGTCTGACTTATGGACAAGCACGTGGGTGAAGAAACTCAGATGCTGAGCTCTTGTTTTCGAGTCTTGGGGAAGCTGACTTGCTCATTTCTAATGGATTTGTACCTTGAGGGGAAAAGCTCTTAAGTTGCTGCTGGGAACAGTCCTGTAATCACAAGGGCAGAGCCTGCTGGAGAAGACTCAACACTGAGCAAGCAGAGGTGAGAAACAGAAATCAGGCCATTTTTCTATCAAGTCACCCCTGGATCAGGCCATACCTGAAACTAAATCTGTCTCTCTGTGTCATTTTATTACATCAACAAACATTCCAGTGTAGCTTTTAGCCCAGTTTGGCCAGGTTTTCTACTGTTCATATTAAACATCTCTTACTTGGAAGAGGGATGTTATGAAGATTACAGATAGTAAAGGCAAACCAGTCATTGTATCATCAGTGAAAAATGATAACTATTTCTTACTTTATAGTGCTTCCAGCCTCTCCTTGGCTGTTCTCTGTTATTTTTGGCTTTGTCCTCCCTAGCATAAAAACAGTGTAAAGAGGGGCACCAGGGTGGCTCAGTGGGTTAAGTGTCTGCCTTCAGCTCAGGTCATGATCCCAGGGTCCTGGGATCGAGCCCCAAGTTGGACTCCGTCTCCCTCTGCTGCTCCCCCTGCTTGTGTGCGCATGCTCTCTCTCTGTGTGTCAAATAAATAAATACCATTTTAAAAACAATAATAGTGTAAAGAGGTGAAGAGTCAGGGAACATGATTCTTACAATTTTATGAAGAGGGTTCTTGCCTCAAGCTCTTGAGTCTTTGGTCTTGTATCTCCTTGTCACAGAAGGAGAGGTGATTCTGAGTATGAAACTGTCTTTGGCTGATTTTGCCTACTATTCCAGCCCCATCTGCATTCATGGCTGAGTCCTGTGGAGAGTAGAGTGATGGTAAGCAAAACACAAAAGAAGTATTTTCATGAAGTTCCACAAAATTTGGGAGCCCAAGCTGCATCCTTGGGGAACTCCTATCACAGAGGTTCCCTCCGCCTTCATCAGGTGGCTATTCATCTCTTTCACAGAGAAGGTTCCAGCATGTCTCAGGTGTGGTCTGCTAGGAAGCTGCAGGGCTGGACATAAGTGTGGTCCTCATGGGTACCTGTAGTGTTCAGCAGAGCCATGGGGGTACATGCCGGGACCACATCTTTTTGGGAACACATAAGAGGCAACCTCTGAGGATTTCAAGAAAGCCTTGCCTGGTGTTAAGGGGATGGGAAGACTTCATAGAAATCATTTCAAAATATATCTGTGAGAAGAGTGATTTGAGTCGTTGTTGTTATAAGGAGCCCACCTGGATCAAAAAGGTGCTGAGGTCCGGGAAAAATCAGATTATAGGGAACTGTTCCATGATAAATTCCACAAATGTCTGTGCAGCAGAACCTAACAAATAGTGAAAAGCTTGAAAATCTACTTTGCATGTTGAGCTATGGACTAGAATTTGTTGTGCATTTTTCGAGAGGGAAACAAATCGCATGAATATGAAATTATTTAATAAAAATGTATTGGAATAATGAAATCATTAAATGTCAGATGGAGAGATCATGTAGCTTAGTAGTTTTCAATGTTTTTTAAGCAACAGAATTACAAAATGATTGCATGTTTACTCTTAACAGGTAGCATTTGCACATGGTGAAAATTCAAAATGTACAAAAAACTGTGTAGTAAAAACTAGGTCTCTTGCTGTACCTCGTCCTTGAGCCATCCAGTTTCTCCACCTACAGGAAGGCACTGTTAGAGTTATTTTGTGCATATTCAAACATGTTGGCACACACACAAGTTTCCATAAATAGTAACATAATAGCATTCTAACTCTTCTTTTCACTAAATGTATCAGAGAAACTTTCCTAACAGTGCAGGTAGACTGACGTCATTCCTTTTACTGTTGCATCCATTCCCACTCTGGGTCTGTGCACAGTGAATTCATTCTCTTGTCTATTGCCAGAGAATTTTTTGGCTTCCTGTTGCATGTGTATGGAATCTGCATGTCCTTGTATATATGTTGTTATATTACAAATGAGCAAGTTTAGCTTACAGGATATATTCTTATATATGGGATTACTTGTCAACAATGTATATTTTAGATTTTTAAAAAAGATTTTATTTGACAGAGAGCACAAGCAGGGAGAGCGCAGAGGGGGAGGGAGAAGTAGGCTCCCTGCTGAGCAGGGAGTCCCATGTAGGGCTCGATCCCAGGACCCTGGGATCATGACCTGAGCCAAAGACAGATGCTTAATCGACTGAGCCACCCGGACACCCCTAAATGTTAGATTTTGATAGATTTTGCTAAATTGCTCTCCATAGATGTTCTGTAAATTCTTCACATGATTCAATATCTTATCAAACTTTTTAATATTTTCTGATTAGAAAGGTATTGATGTCCATTTAAAAATATGCATGAGGGGGTGCCTGAGTAGCTCAGTGGGTTAAAGCCTCTGCCTTGGCTCAGGTCATGATCTCAGGGTCCTGGGATTGATCCCCGCATCAGGCTCTCTGCTCAGCAGGGAGCCTGCTTCCATTCCTCTCTCTCTCCCTGCCTCTCTGCCTACTTGTGATCTCTGTCAAATAAATAAATAAAATCTTTAAAAAAATATGCATGAGGTTAACATATATTTAAAAATCATTTGTATGTCCTTTGTTCATAGCCTTTGCTCCTATTTGGTCTTTTTTTCTTATTGAAACAAGTTCTCTATGCATTAAGAAAAATGTCTTTGTAGTGGTGTAATATTCTCATTTTTTTCTGGTTATCTTGACTTTATGCTAATTTACTGACCTGCATATAGATTTCAAAACATTTATTCAAATTTGGTCTTTTATGACTTCTAGGTCTCATATGATATTTAGAAAGGCCTTCCCCACATCTTTGAATTATTTGAAAATTCTCTTTTTTTCTTTTGATGGGTTTAATTGTCCATGCTTAAATCTTTGATCCATCTGGAATTTACTTTTGTGTAAGACGTGCACTAAGGTTCCATCTTATCATTTTCCCAAATGGTTACCCAGTGGGCCAAACACCATTTATTAAATAATCCATTTTCTCTTTTTTAATTTATCCCATACTTGATACCTGTGTGTTTTAGGGTTTATTTCTGGACTTTCAGATCCACAGTAGAACCCTGTCTTGAAACCAAATCCAAGCAATACTAGAGCTGCTGTAGTTGAGCCTGGGGCAGAGGGGCCAAATCCCCCCAGCTTATTCCCCTCTTTTTTTTTAATTTTTAAAATTTATTTTTTATAAACATATAATGTATTTTTATCCCCAGGGGTACAGGTCTGTGAATCACCAGGTTTACACACTTCACAGCACTCACCATAGCACATACCCTCCCCAATGTCCATAACCCCACTCCCCTCTCCCAAGACCCCTCCCCCATCAACCCTCAGTTTGTTTTGTGAGATTAAGAGTCACTTATGGTTTGTCTCCCTCCCAATCCCATCTTGTTTCATTTATTCTTCTCCTATCCCCCAAACCCCCAAATTGCATCTCCACTTCCTCATATCAGGGAGATCGTATGATAGTTGTCTTTCTCCAATTGACTTATTTCGCTAAGCATAATACCCTCTAGTTTCATCCACGTCATCGCAAATGGGAAGATTTCATTTCTTTTGATGGCTGCATAGTATTCCGTTGTGTGTGTGTGTGTGTGTGTGTGTGTGTGTGTGTGTGTGTGTACCTCATCTTCTTTATCCATTCATCTGTTGATGGACATCTAGGTTCTTTCCATAGTTTGGCTATTGTGGACATTGTTACTATAAACATTCAGGTGCACGTGCCCCTTTGGATCTCTACGTTTGTATCTTTAGGGTAAATACTCAATACTCAGCAGTGCAATTGCTGGGTCATAAGGTAGCTCTATTTTCAACTTTTTGAGGAACCTCCATGCTGTTTTCCAGAGTGGTTGCACCAGCTTGCATTCCCACCAACAGTGTAGGAGGGTTCCCGTTTCTCCGCATCCTCGCCAGTGTCTGTCATTTCTTGACTTGCTAATTTTAGCCATTCTAACTGGTGTGAGGTGATATCTCATTGTGGTTTTGATTTGTATTTCCCTGATGCCAGGTGATGTGGAGCACTTTTTCATGTGTCTGTTGGCCATCTGGATGTCTTCTTTGCAGAAATGTCTGTTCATGTCCTCTGCCCATTTCTTGATTGGATTATTTGTTCTTTAGGTGTTGAGTTTGCTAAGCTCTTTATAGATTTTGGACACTAGCCCTTTATCTGATATGTCGTTCGCAAATATCTTCTCCCATTCGGTCAGTTGTCTTTTGGTTTTGTTAACTGTTTCCTTTGCTGTGCAAAAGCTTTTGATCTTGATGAAATGTCAATAGTTCATTTTTGCCCTTGCTTCCCTTGCCTTTGGTGATGTTCCCAGGAAGGAGTTACTGCGGCTGAGGTCAAAGAGGTTGCTGCCTATGTTCTCCTCAAGTATTTTGATGGATTCCTTTCTCACATTGAGGTCCTTCATCCATTTTGAGTCTATTTTTGTGTGTGGTGTAAGGAAATGGTCCAATTTCATTTCTCTGCATGTGGCTGTCCAATTTTCCCAACACCATTTGTTGAACAGACTGTCTTTTTTCTATTGGACATTCTTTCCTGCTTTGTCGAAGATTAGTTGACCATAGAGTTGAGGGTCTATTTCTGGGCTCTCTATTCTGTTCCATTGATCTATGTGTCTGTTTTTGTGCCAGTACCATGCTTTCTTGATTATGACAGCTTTGTAACAGAGCTTGAAGTCTGGAATTGTGATGCCACCAACTTTGGCTTTCTTTTTCAATATTACTTTGGCTATTCGAGGTCTTTCCTGGTTCTATATAAATCTTAGGATTATTTGTTTCATTTCTTTGAAAAAAAAAAAGGATGGGATTTTGATAGGATTGCATGAAATGTATAGATTGCTTTAGGTAGCATAGACATTTTCACAAAATTTTTTCTTCCAATCCAGGAGCATGGAACATTTTTCCATTTCCTTGTGTCTTCCTCAATTTCTTTCATGAGTACTTTATAGTTTTCTGAGTATAGATTCTTTGCCTCTTTGGTTAGGTTTATTCCTAGGTATCTTATGGGTTTGGGCACAATTGTAAACAGGATTGACTCCTTAATTTCTCTTTCTTCTGTCTTGTTGTTGGTGTAGAGAAATGCACCTGATTTTTGTGCATTGATTTTATATTCTGACACTTTACTGAATTCCTGTACAAGTTCTAGCAGTTTTGGAGTGGAGTCTTTTGGGTTTTCCACATATAGTATCATATCATCTGCAAAGAGTGATAGTTTGACTTCTTCTTTGCCGATTTAGATGCCTTTAATTTCTTTTTGTTGTCTGAGTGCTGAGGCTAGGACTTCTAGTACTATGTTGAATAGCAGTGGTGATAATGGACATCCCTGCTGTGTTCCTGACCTTAGCGTAAAAGCTTTCAGATTTTCCCCATTGAGAATATTTGCGGTGGATTTTTCTTAGATGGCTTTGATAATATTGAGGTATGTGCCCTCTATCCCTACACTTTGAAGAGTTTTGATCAAGAAGGGATGCTGTACTTTGTCAAATGCTTTTTCAGCATCTATTGAGAGTATCATATGGTTCTTGTTCTTTCTTTTATTAATGTATTGTATCACATTGATTGGTGGATGTTGAACCAACCTTGCAGTCCTGGAATAAACCCCACTTGATCGTGGTGAATAATCCTTTCAATGTACTGTTGGATCCTATTGGCTTGTATTTTGGTAAGACCTTTTGCATCTGTGTTCATCAAGGATATTGGTCTGTAATTCTCTTTTTCGATGGGATCCTTGTCTGGTTTGGGGATCAAGGTGATGCTTGCCTCATAAAATGAGTTTGGAAGTTTTCTTTCCATTTCTATTTTTTTGGAACAGTTTCAGGAGAATAGGTATAAATTCATCTTTAAATATTTGGTAGAATTCCCCTGGGAAGCTGTCTGGTCCTGGGCTTTTGTTTGTTTGGAGATTTTTGATGACTGTTTCAATCTCCTTACTGGTTATAGGTCTGTTCAGGTTTTCCATTTCTTCCTGATTCAGTTTTGATAGTTTATATGTCTCTAGGAATGCATCCATTTCTTCCAGATTGTCAAATTTGTTGGCATAGAGTTGTTCATAATATGTTCTTATAATTGTTTGTATTTCTTTGGTGTTGGTTGTGATCTCTCCTCTTTCATTCATGATTTTATTTATTTGCGTCCTTTCTCTTTTCTTTTTGATAAGTCTGGCCAGGGGTTTATCAATCTTATTAATTCTGTCAAAGAACCAGCTCCTAGTTTCGTTGATTTGTTCTATTGTTTTTTTGGTTTCTATTTCATTGATTTCTGCTCTGATCTTTATTATTTCTCTTCTCCTTGTGGGTTTAGGCTTTCTTTGTTCTTTCTCTAGCTCCTTTGGGTGTAGGGTTAGGTTGTGTATTTGAGACCTTTCTTGTTTCTTGAGAAAGGCTTGTACTGCTATATATATTCCTCTCAGGACTGCCTTTGATTTGTTCACAGATTTTGAACCATTGTGTTTTCATTATCATTTGTTTCCATGAATTTTTTCAATTCGTCTTTAATTTCTTGATTGACCCATCCATTCTTTAGAAGGATGCTGTTTAGTCTCCGTGTATTTGAGTTCTTTCCAAATTTCCTCTTGGGATTGGGTTCTAGCTTCAGAGCATTGTGGTCTGAAAATATACAGGGAATGATCCCCATCTTTTCATACTGGTTGAGACCTGATTTATGACCCAGGATGTGATCTATTCTTGAGAATGTTCCATGTGCACTAGAGAAGAATGTGTATTCTGTTGCTTTGGGATGAAATGTTCTGAATATGTCTGTGATATCCATCTGGTCCAGTGTCATTTAAGGCCTTTATTTCCTTGTTGATCTTTTGCTTGGATGCTCTGTCCATTTCAGTGAGGGGAGTGTTAAAGTCCCCTACTATTATTGTATTATTGTCGATGTATTTCTTTGATTTTGTTATTAATAGGTTTATATAGTTGGCTGCTCCCATGTTAGGGGCATAGATATTTAAAATTGTTAGATTTTCTTGTTAGACCCTTTGAGTATGATATAGTGTTCTTCCTCATCTCTTATTATAGTCTTTGACTTAAAATCTAATTGATCTGATATAAGGATTGCCACCCCAACCTTCTTCTGATGTCCATTAGCACGGCAAATTGTTTTCCACCCCCTCACTTTAAATCTGGAAGTGTCTTTGGGTCTAAAATGAGTTTCTTGTAGGCAGCATATTGATGGGTTTTGTTTTTTTATCCATTCTGATACCCGGTGTCTTTTGATTGGGGCATTTAGCCCATTAACATTCAGGGTTAACTATTGAGAGAGATGAGTTTAGTGCCATTGTATTCCCTGTAAGGTGACTGTTACTGTATATTGTCTGTTCCTTTCTGATCTACTACTTTAAGGGTCTCTCTTTGCTTAGAGGACCCCTTTCAATATTTCTTGTAGAGCTGGTTTGGTGTTTGCAAATTCTTTCCGTTTTTGTTTGTCCTGGAAGCTTTTAATATCTCCTTCTATTTTCAATGATAGCCCAGCTGGATATAGTATTCTTGGCTGCATGTTTTTCTCATTTAGTGCTCTGAATATTTCATGCCAGTTCTTTCTGGCCTGCCAGGTCTCTGTGGATAAGTCCGTTGCCAATCTCATATTTTTACCATTGTATGTTACAGACTCTTTTCCCGGGCTGCTTTCAGGATTTTCTCTTTGTTGCTAAGACTTGTAAATTTTACTATCAGGTGATGGGCTGTGGACCTATTCTTATTGATTTTGAGTGGGGTTCTCTGCACCTCCTGGATTTTGATGCTTGTTCCTTTTGTAGGGAAATTCTCTCCAATAATTCTCTCCAATATACCTTCTGCTCCCCTCTCTCTTTCTTCTTCTTCTGGAATCCCAATTATTCTAATGTTGTTCCATCTTATGGTGTCACTTATCTCTCGAATTCTCCCCTCGTGGTCCAGTATTTGTTTGTCTCTCTTTTGCTCAGCTTCTTCATTCTCTGTCATTTGGTCTTCTATATCACTAATTCTTTCTTCTGCCTCATTTATCCTAGCAGTAAGAGCTTCCTTTTTTGATTGCACCTCATTAATAGCTTTTTTGATTTCAACCTGGTTAGATTTTAGTTCTTTTATTTCTCCAGAAAGGGCTTTTATCTCTCCAGAGAGGGTTTCTCTAATAACTTCCATGCCTTTTTCGAGCCCAGCTAGAACCTTGGGAATCGTCATTCTGAACTCTAGATCTGACATGTTACCAATGTCTGTATTGATTAGGTCCCTAGCCTTTGGTATTGCCTCTTGTTCTTTTTTTCGTGGTGAGTTTTTCTGCCTTGTCATTTTGTCTAGATAAGAATATATGAAGGAGCAAGTAAAATACTAAAAGTAGCAAAGACCCCAGGAAGATGCACTTTAACCAAATCAGAAGAGACCCCAAATCATGGGGGGGGGAAGGTATAAAAAGAAGTTCAGAAAAAAAATTTTTTAAAAAAGAAAATAAATTAAAAAAATATAAAAAAGAAAAAAATATATATATTAGACTGGGGACTAGAACAGGGTCACCCACTTAATTTTGGGAGTATTTTGGTCTCTTAGAAGAAACTACCTCTCAAAATTTTAAAAAGTGAAAAACATATATAAGGGTAAACACAATGAAGGGATGGGATATGCCTATGAAGATGAAAAAAATTTTTTTTTTTAAATTTCTGAAAAAGGGGGGCACCTGGCTGGCTCATGGGTTAAAGCCTCTGCCTTTGGCTCAGGTCACGACCCCAGGGTCCTGGGATCGATCCCCGCATCAGGCTCTCTGCTCAGCAGGGAGCCTGCTTCCTCCTCTCTCTCTGCCTGCCTCTCTGCCTACCTTTGATCTCTGTTAAATAAATAAATAAAATCTTTAAAAAGATTTTTCTAAAAAAGGAGTTGATAAAGTAAGTTGGTTGGAAGAATAAAGAAAAAGAAAGTGGAGAGATTTTCTCAGGCTGGAGACTAGAAGAAGCCTAGAGCTATATTTAGGGTATATTTTGATCTATTAGTAGAAGTTGTACCCCAAATTGTTTAGAAGAAAAAACCCTATGTGTATACAAAAAATAAAATAATTAGATACAATGAAAGATAAAACATGACTATAATAATAAAGGTTCAAAAAAGATTATTATTATTTTTTAATGAAAGGTATTTTAAGATAAACTAGTTAAAAAACGTTAAAAGAGGGAGGGGTAAAAGTTAAAGAAAATTTATAAGAAGAAAAAAAAAGAAAAAAATTAAAAAAAAATTAAATTAACTGCCAGACTAAGGATCATGGGGAGAAAGCCATAAATTCCATGCTTTACTTTCTTCTCCTCTGGAATTCTGCTGTTCTCGGTGTGTGAACTTGGTCCTGGCTGGATTTCTTGTTGATCTTTTTGGGGAGGGGCCTGTTGTAGTGATTCTCAAGTGTCTTTGCCCCAGGCAGAATTGCACTGTCCTTACTGGGGCCGGGCTAAATAATCTGCTCCGGTTCGCTTTTGGGAGCTTTTGTTCCCTGAACGCTTTCCGTAGAGTTCCGGATGATGGGAATGAAAATGGCGGCCTCCCAATCTCTAGTCCAGAGGAGCCAAGAGTTTGGGGCCTCACTCCTCAGTGCGCCCTCAGAGAAAAGCGCTCAAACACTCAATCACTCCTGTCTCCCTGGCCTCTGGCTGCGCTCCGAGCTCACCCAGCCTGTGACCGGTTCAAGGTAACCCCGAGCTGAGAGCTCACTCCTTTGCTCTGTCTCTGTAGCTGGCTTCCCCGCTCTAATATCTGCGAGCTCTGCGACACTCAGACAGCCCCGATTTTTCTGTGACCTGTGGGACCTGGGGCCACGCTGACCCCGCGTCGGCTTCACCCCGGTTTAGCCTCTGGAGCGAGGTCCCTCAGTGGAGCAGACTTTTAAAAGTCCTGATTTTGTGCTCCATTGCTCCGCCACTTGCTGGAAGCCGACCCTCCCCACCGTGGTCTATCTTCTCATTGCTTTGGATTCACTTCTCCGTTGTCCTACCTTTCAGAAAGCGGTCGATTTTCTGTTTCTAGAATTGTTGCTGTTCTTCTCTTCTGTCTCCCATTGGATTTGTAGGTGTTTGCAATCTTTAGATAAGCTATCTCGCTGATCTCCTGCTACCTGATGTAGCCTCAGCCTGCTATTTCTCTGCCATCTTGACTCCTCCCCTCTTTTTTTTTTTAATATTTTATTTATTTATTTGACAGAGAGAGAGAGAGAGAGAGAGAGGCAGAGAGGCAGGCAAAGAGAGGGGGAAGCAGGCTCCCCGCTGAGCAGAGAGCCCAATGCGGGACTCGATCCCAGAACCCTGAGTTCACAACCTGAGCTGAAGGCAGAGGTTTTAACCCACTGAGCCACCCAGGCGCCTGCATATTCTCCTCTTTTGCCTGAGGTCACCCCCAAGCTGCTCTTTGTAGACCTTGGGGTCCTGCAGAGTAGAGTTTGCAAACTACTTATCTGGCCCTCTCTCTCTTTGTCACTGAGGACGACTGTAGTTCAGAGTTATTACATGCCATAAAACGATGTTCTGGTAACATCTCCCTTTCCTCCCTGCATGCACGGAATGTACCTGGTGTAGGAGCTGCCAGGTGTGGGGGAGGGATACAGGAAAGTGACCAGAGAGCGAAGTCAGGGACCACTACTGCATCATAGGTCCTTCTGCAGGTGTTTGGGGAGAGATGTTCTAGGCAGAGGGAGGAGCAAGCACACAGTTACTGGGATACAGGTGTGTACGTAGAGATGTAGGGAAGGATAGAAACAGGACAGGCACAATATAGCTCATGGAGAGAGGCAGGGATAGAGGTAGGCCTGGGGATTATACTTCACCTAAGAGTAGGAAGACTTTCACCCAGCATCCTGTTTAAATGAATAAGAAAGGGTTCCTATGTTATAGTATTCCTAGCCCACAATCTATGTATCTTTGTGGCTCCTGGATTGAGTGCAATCATCTCAAGGTGTTTCCAAGAAACAAGCATTTCCCTCCAATGCTTGCTCTACTATAACAGCTTTCATTGGGGTTTCGGTGCCGGCAGCCTAGAGTTTTGACTGACACAGTAACTTTTCAAGTTTCTAAAGCTAATGTGGTGGGGGAGGGATGCCCTGTGTTGTTGAGCCTTGCGGAGAGAAAAATGTAAGCTCTGTTCCCAAAGCCAGCAGCTCCAAGGAGCCCTGATGCTACATTCCTTTTGAAAACTGTCTTTGAGATGATCTCTGGAGTCTCTCCATCTCCACCACTTGCAGAGAATGAACCACTGCCTAAGTTTGCCTCGTATGTGGTTTTGAGTGTCATAGAGGGACATAGTGACTGTGGTGTCACCTTGTAGATGAGACTTAAGTAGCTCGAAAGGTTGATAAAGAATAAATAAAACACTATTAAGAGGGTCTCACTCAGGGGGACCTGGGTGGCTCAGTGGGTTAAGCGTCTGCCTTCAGTTTGGGTCAGTTCAGGACCCTGCGATCAAGTCCCATATTGGGCTCCTTGCTCAGTAGGGAAGCTGCTCTCTTTGCTTGTGCTCTCTATCTCTTTTACTCTCTCTCAAGTAATATCTAAAAAAAAAAAAGAAAAAAAAAAAAAAGAGGGTCTCACTCAGCAACATTTGTGTAAAAGCTTGCCAAAACCACCACCACCAATCAATCCAACCTATAATGATGTAGAAATAACAATGATTAAGTCACACACAACTATTGGATTTCCAGAATTAAAAAACAAAACAAAACAGGGACACAAACCATTAGAGACAATCTGATGGGTGCGGGAGGGGAGGCGGTGGGGGGATGGGTTAAACGGGGGAGGCGGATGAGGGAGGATGCTGGTTGGGATGAGCCTTGGGTGTTACACGTAAGTGACGGATTGTTAAATTCTGCTCTGGAAACTATTATTACACTAGATATTCACTCACTGGAATTAAACAGTTTTGTTTTTTTTTAAAGGTTCTATTTTTTAACTTAGAACAAGGTGAGGGGCAGAGAGGGAGGAAGAGGGCGAGAATGTCAAGCAGACTCCAGGCTGAGCACAGAACCCACATGAGGCTTGATCTCACGACCCTGAAATCATGACAGGAGCAGGAATTAAGAATCCAATGCTTAACCAACTGTGTCATCCAGCCCCCCCACACCCCCACCCCCTGCCCCGCAAAAAAATTTCTGAGAAAGGAATTACATTAGGCGAATGTTTTCGTTTCCTGGAATTGGCTCTTTTCCATAACAGCAACAACAAGAACAAAAACTAAAACAAGAAAAACAGTAACAGCAAACAATTGTATCCCATCAACTAGAAAAATGGACAGATTCCAGGAAGGATATTATTAGTCACAACCAAGCTTGGTCCACCCAGTAGAGCAGCAGGACTCTGGCCTTCCGTGTGGACCGAGTCTGAGTTTCTGAGCCAGAGGGTTTGTGGTAGACTTGGGGGTAAGGGGTTGCCTGCCTCTTTCACCAGCAGCTGTGTGTTTATGGCCAGTTTCATTGACGTGTTAGTCCGTGGAAATCCTCCCAGTTTTGCCAGTGGGCTGACCTCGGGTCTGCTGGTCTCATCTGCTCTGTTGGTACCAACACCAGGAACCCTGGGCGGTGCTCTGGGCCACAGCTGCCAACTGCCACGTGTGGTCTGGGCACCCCAGTGTGTTCCTGAGGTCCTTTGGTGGAGCCCAGGAGGCCAAGACTCTCTGCATAATCACACTGGGTTGTTATTTGCCTTTTCCACTCTCCTTTTCTCGTAAGTGTACAAGGAGTTTTTCAGAGGCTACATGATGTGTGAGGTTAGAACAGATTGAATGGAGGAGCAGAGAGGGGAAACCAACCATCTTAATAACCTTACAGGAAAGAGATTTGCGAAAGTGTGAAACAATGCCCTTCTCTTACCAAGTATTCTTGTTAGGGAGAATGTAGTTATTTTTTTGCAAAATGTTAGCTACACAAATGGATTTATTGTCTTTTTTTTTTTTTTTTTTGATTGAGTGTCATTTTAAAGAAGAATTCAAATATTTTTATTTGGCTTATAAAACCATAAATGTCAAAAGATATAACATATATAGACTTAAGAACTTAGGGTCCTTTTAATTTTGAAGAATTTATGTAAAGGGGTCCTAAGATGAAAAAGTTTGAGAACTGCAGTTCTATGGGATAAACACAAAATACCAATAAGTAATTATTGGTTAAATGCTTCCTGTTTGTGAGGCCCTGTGCCAAGGTCCATACATGGATTACCTCATGTAATTCTCATATCCACCCCAAGAGTAGGAGCCAGTGTTCTTTCTTATGTTCCAGATAAGGAACCTGGCTTTAGACAGGATAAGGAACTTTCTTAAGACCATAGAGTTGGCAGAGATCAAAGTGGCAGACGCTAGAATTAAAGCTAAGGAGTATGGCTCCAGCTCTCACACCCTAAGCCACCTATTGACAGTGCTTCTAGAAGCCCATGCCTCCACCGGCCTCGTGAAGCCCCCTCCTCCCAGTAGAAATTTTGATACAATGAGAGGCAGACATGAGAGGCCACTGGAGAAGGGTGATGGGATGCTTACAAGATCCAGTCTCTACATCAGGGATGGCCTAGAACAGTTGTTGGCCTCCCATGGTGTGCTAGATGCCACGTGGGGGAACTAGATCCCCCAATACTGAAACCTACACTGCTGTCTTCTCCCTTTGAAGTTAGACTTGGAGCCGAAGGGCCATGGTTTTCTAAAAAAGCAGTAAGAGATAACTATAAGAAAAATACTCCTAGGGGTGCCTGGGTGGCTCAGTGGGTTAAAGCCTCTGCCTTTGGCTCAGGTCATGATCCCAGGGTCCTGGGATGAGCCCCGCATCGGGCTCTGTACTCAGCAGGGAGCCTGCTTCCTCCTCCTCTCTCTCCCTGCCTGCCTCTCTGTCTACTTGTAATCCCTGCCTGTCAGATAAATAAATAAATAATCTAAAAAAAAAACTCCTATAAAAACCAATGGAGGAAATCTTGTTTCACGGGTGTCTTAAGGTTCTCACCTGCTTAAATAAACAACAGCTGGCTCCCGTAGATGATGTATAATGGTTGGTTTATGCAGCACAGACTAGCACCAACTTAATGGGTCGGCGTTTGGGAGAGAAATTTTGGCGTGCATTGATGGTTGAATGAAAGCATAGTGAGATGAGTGTTTAGTAACTCTGCATGTGTCATTTTAATGATTCCCTGTTTTTACCAACTTTTCCTGTTTCCCAGCCAACTTGTCATCAGGTCTGGTTGGATAAGAGGAACAAAGGGAAGTTGGGGAGAAAGATTAGGGTTTTGTTAGTTTTTCTCACATGAACGGAGGCAGCATGTGGTTACCTTATATTGCCACTAGATGCCAATGTTGCTTCATACAAACATCACAAGACCGCCAGGTTCTGACAATATGCGGGCAGTTTCACTCCAATGTGTTCAGGATGCTTATGAGCAAGAAATTGCATCTGTCCTCCCCAGCACTCTGATCTCATCAAGTTTTAAAAGTATGTGGAATGGGTTCTTGGATTGGGAGCACTTAGGTCCAAAGTTCCCAGCCAAAGATCTCTATATCTTGAAGAATGACTTCAGAAACAGCTTCCTTTTGAAACAAGTAGAGTGGGAAGCTGGGTAAGGGAAAGCAAGTGCTGTAGCTGGTTGAGGGCATAGCTACCCAGTGTCCAGTAGGTCACCCTGTCACAACAAGGCGCCCCACAGGTGGCTCTGTGGCTGTGCAAATGGTAAAGTTGCAGCCCCAAGCCCAGCAGCCTCACCCTTTGTAGACTAGGACGCTGGCAGGGGCTCGCTGGGGAGGGGAGCCACACAGGCTGGATGGTGTTCTAAGCTAGCTATGGACATAACCTTGTCGGCTCTGATACCTCTCCAGGTTGCTAAGACTGAAGGAGCTTTTGGAGGCCATCCCTTTCAATTTCCCACTTAGTATCTAAGCAATTCTTTTTTTTTTTTTTTTCTTAAGATTTTATTTATTTGACACAGAAAGACAGCAAGAGAGGGGAATACAAGTAGGGGGAGTGGAAGAGGGAGAAGCAAGCTTCCCACCGAGCAGGGAGCCTGATGTGGGGCTTGATCCTAGGACTCTGGGATCATGGCCTGAGCCATGCTTAACCGACTGAGCCACCCAGGTGCCCCAGTATAAGCAATTCTTTGGTACCATCCACAGTAGATAAGCGTTTTCACCTGATGGAATATACTCTGTACTAAGATTCCTACTTCATTGGGCATCTCATTTTATCATGTGGCAGTTCTGCTAGAGAGTGCATTCTGTGTTAAGCGAAAATCTGCTTCAGCTTCCCTTAATCATTTCTCATATGATTTCCAGACTCTTCCATATCAGTTCAGGGTGTTTCAGTATTTAACTTATTGAGCAGCTTTAGGTCCAAGACCCTGTGCTTAGCAATATGGGGGCATCCTCTGGAGAAAATTGAAATTGCTAATGGCCTTCTTATTATGTCTTTCTCGGAACAAAACAAAACATTCCAGATGAGGTCTAACTCACATCAAGGATAGGGATAATTACTGCACTTAATCTGGAAGCTTCCATATAATAAGATTGTTTTATCTTTTTACATACTATAATGATGCTCGTTCATTTGACTTTGAGTTGAATTTCAGTTCCCAGATTTTCTTTTCTCAGGATCTGTGTCCAGCCAGTTTTTTCCATCCTGGACTTTTTAAAAACAGAAATCTTCACCATCAACCCTGGTCTTTATCTCTATGCATCCATTCATTCAATTAGTGGGTATCGAGAACTCACAGTCCCACATGCCAGTTAAGTAAGAGAAATGGCAAGCATTCTACCTTTTCTTTCATCTAGTGAAACAGACCCTCCCGGGCTGCAACATTTACAGATTCGAAACGTATGGCTCTTCTGGATCTCCATCCTAATTGCTAAAACATGACTGCATGGGCTTATTTGTTCTATGGGAGCTTTGAAAGAGTCTAATTTTTACGGAATCTGACTCCACAAGGAACGTGAATGAAACTTCTCTATGGTTTGGTGCTCTATTTACCACTGTGTTATAAAAAGGGTGTTTTAAAAAATTTTGAAATGGTTACTTAATTCAACATTTTTGGGGTAAAATTTAGTACATGTAGATTCATAATTATGTTCAAGGAGTTTGAAGAACAATAGTGTATATGAGGTAAATCATAGGGAGCATTATCTCTTATATGTGGGAAGCACTGGTAATATTTAGTTTCAGGAGCACAGTTACTGTTTTGAGGCAATATGACCTTGAAGGCCTTTTTAAAAAAGAATTAATTAATTCTTTTTTTTTTTTTTTAGTACATCTTCTCTGATCTTCTGACTTAGAAGGATGATCAGAAGCAGAGATTAGGCATCCTCAAGTTTCATGGGGGAGGAAATGTTTCTAAGAAGCCATCTAGAAATACAGTAGACATCTTTTTTCTTACAGAGATGGTGACCCAAGTTCCAATTCTGGTTTTGTTTGTACCTTGCTTGCTATGGTAACTCATGAATGTTGTACTCACCTGACCAATACTCACTTGTATAGCACTGGAAGAAATAGCGAAGTGACGTGGTTCCAAATGCTAAGTAAGTCTTGGCTAAACCTTCAAAATTAACTAATTAATATATTGTCTGAATAATGTCAGATTGGTAATTAAATAGTAGCCATTTTGTGTTTAAGGGGTTTCATTATGATGAAGGTTAGTGATAAGAACAACCCATTCCCTAGTTTTGGATTTTAGGAAGTTATTTTGGCAAATGACAAGATTAATAGTTAGATAATATCAAAATACACTTAAGATATTAGTCATACATGTTGATTTGATTTGGTATTTCTACCTCCATAGGCCCTATTCATATAACATCTCAGCTTTTGGTTTATTTAGTTAAACTGTGATAGCATGATAAATAGGAAAACAGATGGACATTGAATGGAGACAAGACCCTGAACTGCATGAACTATATGTGATAAATTAGTGGATAATTAAGCACAATGATGAAAGAGATATTTACACTGTGCTCTGCATTTTCTTATGCAAGTAGATTATACATTTCCTAGAGAAGTCCCTAAGATGAATCTAGGTTTAGTGAGAAACCTTTAATTCACAGACTTTAGTTCACCGATGGATTGTTTTCAGACTTAGCCGATGGGACATGTCACCCTCTTGTTTTCCCCTGTACCTCACTGACTGCTGCTTTTCAATCTCCTCTGCTGGTTGGTTCCTCCTTTCTTTTCTACTCACTTAATATTAGTTTCCCCCGAGGCTCAGTCCTTTGGTTCTCTTTGTCTTTATCTACTCCCTTGTTGACCTGGCCCAGGCTTATGTCTTTAAATACTCTGTATTTAAACAACTCCCAACATTATACCAAAAACTCCCAAATTATACCCCCAGTCCCAAATCCCGCTGAGTTCTACACTTAAGGAGTGAGAAGGAGAGAGAGAAAATCTTAAGCAGGCTTCACACCCAGCATGGAGCCCAACATGGGGCACAAGTCTCATGGCCCTGAGATCATGACATGAGCCGAAATCAAGAGTCACACACTCAAAAGACTGAGCCACACAGGCGCCCCTAAGAGTTACTTATTTAAGTTATCTCTATGCCCAGCATATGGCTGGAACTCATGACTCCAAGATCAAGAGTCACACACTCCATGTTTTGATACAATGTCTCTGCTGGATATATAAGAACATCCAAACATGAGTTCCCGGTTGTACCTTCCAAATCTGCTCCTCTCAGCTTTCTCATCTCAGGTGATAACAGAAAGAGCACTTTATAAGGTCAGAGAGGTACCAAGGGGTTAGATTACATAAGGACTAGTAAGGACTTTGACTTTCCTCTGAGTAAGATGCAAAGACATTGGAGGGGTTTCAGCAAGGAATGAAATGATCATACTTCTATTTAAAAATACTCATCTGGAAAGAATAAATGAAACAAGATGGGATCGGGAGGAGACAAACCATAAGAGACTCTTACTGTCACAAAACAAACTGAGGGTGACTGGGGGAAGGGGGATAGGGAGAGGGTGGTGGGGTTATGGACATTCGGGAGGGTATGTGCTATGGTGAGTGCTGTGAAGTGTGTAAACCTGGCGAGTCACAGACTTGTACCCCTGGGGCTAATAATACATCATGTGTTGATAAAAAAAAAAAAATACTCATCTGGGGTGGCTGGATGGCTCAGTTGGTGGAGTGTGTGTCTCTTGGTTTTGGCTGTCATGATCTCAGGGTCCTGAGATCGAGCCCCCATTGGGCTCCGAGCTGGGTGTGGAGCCTGCTTAAGATTCTCACTCTCCTTTTCCCTCTGTACTTCCCCATCACAAAAAAACAAAAAACAAAACAAAACAAAAAACCCACCAAAAACCAAAAAGCCTCATCGGACGGCTTTGCTGAGAATAGATAGTAAGGGGCAGAAGGATATGACCAGGTATGAGATCACAGTGACTTGGATCAGGTAGTAAATGTAGAGGTGGCGTAAATGCTTACATTCTGGATATATTTTGATGGTAGAGTTAATAAGATTTCTTGGCAGGATGTGAAAAAGAGAAGTCAAGGATGATGCCAAGACTTTTACTCGGCGTGCCTGGAATGATGGGGTCAACTTCAACTGAGATGGGAAAGACTGCATTTTGAGGTTGGGATATCTGTTAGACATCGAAGTGAAATATTTGAATGGGAAATCGACCATGAGTGAGGTCTAGAGTGAATATATAGATTTGGGAGTCATTGGATATAGATAGTATTTAAAATCTAAAACCTAGGAGAGATCAGTTAAGTCTAAAATATTTAAAGGAGCGTTTCCTGTAGACTTCCAACAGTGGTTCCCAACCAGAGGTGATTCCCTGTTCCACCCAGGGGACATTTGGCAATGTCTAGAAACATTTTTATTGTCACAAGTTGGGGGAAGGGTTGCTATTAGCATCTAGTAAGTAGAGGCAAGAGATGCTTCTCTAAGCCTACAATGTGTAGGATAGCCCCCTACTGTCAAACGAAGAATTCCGTGGCCCCAAATGTTAATAGTGCCAAAGCTGAGAAACCCTTGTATGGATGGAGAAGAGAAGGTCAAGGACCCAGCCTGGGCTACCCAGCAAGACATAAGAAGTAGGGGTGAAGAAGAGGAACCAGCAAGGGAGACAGGAAAGGGATAATCAGGCAAGTAGGACAAACCCAAAAGTTGTGGATCCTAGAAGCCAAGTGAAGAAAGTTAATCAAGAAGAAGATGTGTCAGATGGTTCTGATTAGTCACGTAAGATGAGAAATGAATATTAATCATTGTATTTAGGGACAGGCGTGTCTTGGGTGATCTTGACAAAAGTAGGTTCGGTGTGTGTGGTGGGTAGGTCTGAGATAGAATGGAGGGCGGGGTATTGGGGATAGCCAGTGCAGAAAAGTCTTTGGAGAGTTTTTGCTGTAGAGATAGCAGTGAAATGGGGGCCGTGATCAGCCAGAGGTAAATGTCAGAGAAGTGGACATAAGGTTTGGGTGCTGATTGTAAGACCACAACCAGCAAATGAGGCAAGGGCCCCAGAACCAAAAACAAGGCAGATTTGGATGATAATGATTGAGAACACAGCTCAAGACGAAGGCAAGGTCTAGGGATCAGACATTTTGGGGTTGGCTTTACGGGTCAGAAACAGGCCTGATGGCTGGGGCCAAGCTGGACTAGACCGTCCCAAGACATGCTATTCTTTATATCCTTTTAAACAAAGGACTGGAGTTGGCTACATGAATTGTTCACAATTACTGTCTACAAAATTTCCTCTCATCTCTAACTTCTCCCTAGAAGTTCTTCTTTCATGTTGCTTTGAGGATGCAGGTAAATTTGGGGGCAATGAGTGTTTGAACTATGGCAGCAGCCATTTCTCCATGTTCCCCCCTACTATCTTTTCTACTCCCAGGGTAGTCTTTCTACATGCTAATCCGATTCTTTCCTTCCCCTGCCTGAAAACTTGATAGCTTCCCATGTAATCAAGTTAAGAATTTAGCTCCCTTGTGTGGCATACAGTGTTATCCTGGACTTAGTTCCTACTTATGCATACCCTGCCTTGTCCTGCCATGCAGTGTGTACTAGACTTCCTGATACCCACTGCAGTGTGCGCACACACACACACACACACACACACACACACAGAATTTAGTTTCACACCTCCACACCTGTGCTCATGCTGTTTATCTTTCTAAACATCCTACCTACTTTTCTGCACTCGGCTAACCCCTGCTCATTGTTCAAGACTTATTTCTTTGGGGAAGCTGTATCAATTGAATTGCATTTGGCAAGTGACTAAAAATAGCAGTGGCTTTGCTGCTGTTCTGGAGTGGGAACACGAGGAAGACAGGGCTATTTAGAAGCCCGTGGAGAGGAATGTCCGATGTTCCCACAATCTGTTCTTAGAATACCTATGGCCTAACTGGGCCTGGCGAGTCCTTGCCTGATCTTTCTTAGACTCTGAGACTATGATATTGTTGCTGTCTGCTATCTGCCTTCAGTTCTAGGGACTCAAATAATCATACATTTTTGTTTCATCTGGTTCTGAAGTTTGTCTTGAGCCTTATTTTAGATGGATTCATCAGTTCCTTGACTCATCAATGGCTGATTCACATACCAGTTCACTGGAACTTATATATGAGGAGCCCATTTCTTCTGGCTTAATCATTAGGGTTGGTGTGGAGGTGTAAATAGTAGGCCACGTATCCTTCTGGAAACTCTCACGTTCTTGAGATGAATTACCCATATCTTTAATTCTTCTCTGCCCACTGATTATTTGTTGAAAAATAATAATTGAGCACATGGCATTTGCCAGACATAGTGCTTGGTGCTCAAAATACAGAATGAAAGAGATTCTTCATGCTGGTGGGACTGCAGTCTAGCGTAGGGGTGGGCAAGGAAAGGGATGGAGAGGAGTGTAGGAAGTGCTTTATAAGAAAGCATAGCTGAAATGTTAGGGGATTCCAGAAGAGTATGTGTTCCAGATTAGGATGTCTGGCCAGAATCTTGAGAAAGTGATGCTTGAGCTGAGAGATGAGAGAGACCCAAGAGTTAGCAGGAAGCTAAAGTGGGGATAAATCAGGAAAAAAAAAAAAAGTGAAGGTAAATCAAGGGTGGCTTGAGGAGAATAGAACTCTCCAAATTTCCATCCACCCTAACTCACACCGCCCCCAAGTAAATAAATAATCAGACGATCTCCTGGTTGGCAAACACTGCTTTAGTACAACCCCTTTCATCTCCATCACCCCCAACTCAGGTTCTCCCAAACTGAAATACAACACAACTTCTGCAATCGCAGGTAGATTCCTACCTGAATCTCCTCCTAAAGACACTTACGAAGATGTCACTACCCCACATCCCTCATTGCAACCGCCCTTCAAATTCATTCTTGATACCAACAAATCAGATCATCCTGGGGCTCAACCAAAGAGAAGGAGGAGGGATGAGTGGAGTTAAAGGACAAGGGCAGACTCAGGGTGGGCTGAGGCTTTGGGATGAGTAAGGACCAGGAATAGGGTGGGGTAGTATGTGATATTATGTGGTGTATGTCCTCTGCTCTATACTTCTGAAGAACTCTTTCTCTGTCTGGCGGTTGTGTGGAAGAGAAAGTGGAGAGGCTCTCATTCACTAGAAATGAGAAATAGTCCATGAAACATGATTATGAGGGTCTTGCTAAAAGCTGTGGTGATGAAGGGACATATTTAAGAAATAGATTTTACAGCATCCTTATAATTATAAAAGAAATACATATTCATTGTTATGAAATTTAGAAAATATTTGGAAATCATTAAAAACCTACCAGAAATTTCAACCTCTAGTAATAAGAGCTATTCATATTGTAGAATGTTTTTTCCAGTGTATTTTCTATGTATATTCAGATGATTTATATATATTAACTGTTCTACATAATCAGGATCTAACTTTATGTACACTTTTTTCTGGTACTTCTTCTTTTTTAATTGTGGTAGAATATACATAACAAAATTTATAATTAAAAGTATATAGTTCTGTGACATTGAGTACATTCACACTGTTATGTTTTCTTGGTGCTTCTTGAGCTCTTTCTACCTGCAGACATTGCTCCTCTTTTAAGTCAAGAGAATTCTTTCCTAGCATATGTTGATTATTTCTTTGGTTCCTGTGTGTGTGTGTGTGTGTGTGTGTGTGTGTGTGTGTGTGTGTTTTAACCACATTTGCATGTCTAATTTGGAGGACAGTATAACAATTTGGGTTCTAGTGGTTTCTCCGTTTTTACCCTCTTGGATGGCTTCAGAATTTAGATGTTTCCTTTGATCATGGTGAAGACCTTTATTTTGGAGACAGGTCAACAAAATGCTCTGTAGCTAAACCACAGTGTTAGCATGCAAAGAACTTTTGGTAGCCTCCTACCTGAAGAACCCCGTGTGCTGTGAGTGAATGCCTGCATGCTTGAATATCCTTGGTTTCCCAGGTCATCTACAGAGGGAGAGATAACATCTCTCAACAGAAAGATCATTCCTCTGTTGGATGATGCGTGCATCTTGGCATCTGGAATTCAATGGACTGTTCTCTGTCTTAGAGCCAAGAATCTGGAAAGTGGGTGGGAACATGAGCTGTGATTCAGTCTTTCACAATGGCCCTGAAGAGAACTTATCAACACTCAGTTAACAGGCAGCAGCTCACTGAGGGTGATGATGAAGGCTGGGCATGTGTGAGGATGAGAGGCAGGAAGAGGTTGGGGTTGGGAACTGTGGGAAGTGATTTCAGTGCCAAGCTCCGTGCTGGGCACATGTTTGTTGCTTAATTCTAGGTTGGACATTTCCTTACTGAGAGTCTGATTGAACCCGAGTTTAAATGACCTGTGTGTTGACTGTGGTTTTCTAATTGTTTTAGTTTTAAAAGGTTGTTAGTGAAATCAACTGAATGCTGATCCAGTACATCGACTAACCACTTCAGTGATAAGAAAAGCACAAACATTAAATACTTGTGTGTTCCAGAGATCATCAGTTACTGCTAAAATATTTATACTAAAGGGATAGTTCAAGCCCAACAAAGTGTTGGGAAGGAAGTGTTAGTTTTAACTGAGGGGTGAATTTGATACTCTGGAGGCAGCGGATTGTGAAGAGACAGATCAAGTTCTGGATTTAGACATTTTGAAATCATAAATGTGGGTTGGACTAGGTTAACTTGAAAGAGTCCTTCTCTCTCTAAAATTCTGGAAAGTCTCCCATTAAAAAGTCTCCCATTATTTTTCTTGTTTAGCTCAGTGGCATCACCACCCACTTAGGTCCCTAACTAAAAAGTGTAGAGCTGTCTTTGAGTTATCTCTCTTTCTCACTTCTGGGAGTGGGTGGGTGGGGGGGAGTCTGAGCAGGTAGAGGGAAAAAGCCAGGCTTGGATTCCAGACAGCCTCAGAGAAGTGCCACTATTTTGCAGATGTGGAGAGCTCTGTGGCCTTGGTCACATCACATACATCTCCAAGTCTATTTCCTCATCCGTTAGAGAAAACAGGGTTAAAACTACTTGCTCTTGAGTGTAGAGAAAAGTATGGAAAGCGCAGAGCTCAGCACTGTGCACAGAACAGGTCTGATATATGTTACTTATTATTGAATCAGGTTAAAGCTGAAAGATTTATTTATGTATCTTTACGGGGGTTGGAGAGGGGAGAAGGAGAGGGAGAGAGAGAATCCCTTCTCAGCAGACTCCTTGCTGAGCATGGACACTGAGGTGGGGCTAGATCCCGGGACACTGAGACCATGACCTAAGGTAAAACCAAGAGCCAGACATTCAACCAACTGAGCCACCGGGGTGTCCCTGAGCCATCATCTTTTAACCAACCATCCTACATTGGATTTTTAGGTTATTTCCACCTTCCCCACTACTATAAATAATATGGAGCTAAATGTCCTACATATATACATCTTTGTGCCCCTTTTCAGATATATTTACCCAAACACTCTTTTAAGAAAATGTTAGGTTATTTTCAACCTTTTCCTATTACTATAGACAATACTTGGACAAACATCTTTATACATACATCTTTGTCTTCCTTCCAATTAATTTTTTCAGGATAGCTTCCTAGAAGTAACCTAATCAGTTATCCATTGGTCAAAGGGCATGTATGTTGTAAAGATTTTGGATACATATTTTCAGTTTCTCTAGGGAAGTGTATCTTACCTAAATGGTCAATTTAAAAAATAACCTTTCCCCATAAATGGCAAATGGCTTGTGAAAAATACTCTGGACGTTTTCTTTAACATTACTCATTAGAAAGTGTACCAGAGGGTGCCTGGGAAGCTCAGTTGGTTAAGGATCTGTCTTCCACTCAGGTCATGATCTCTGGGTCCCAGGATCAAGTCCCATGCGGGGCTCCCTGCTCAGTGGGGAGCCTGCTTCTCCCTCTCCCTCTATCCCACCATTTGTTCTCTCTCTCAAATGAATAAATAAAATCTTTTTTTAAATAAAATAGAGAGTGTATGGGCTATGAGCTGGGTCCCTCCATGTCAGCTCAGTTGCTGTGTACTAAAATACCCCAAAGAAAAATAGCCTCTCCTTTAAGGAAGTCCTGTGACGTGCAGCCACACGACATTATGTTGTTCTAGAGGATCTCTATCATGCATTAATAGGATAAAAGGGCCAGTGGTATTTAGAACTATACCCAAGACCCCCTGTGAAAATGCAGGGCGGGAGCTTAACTGGTGAGTTTCCCCCACCAATTTCAGCTTTTAGTCCAGCAAAATTATATGTAGACACCTGGCATGAGAAATATTGTAGGCAAACTGGAGAGCGTTCAGAGAAAAGCAGTAAAAATGATGAAGGAAATGGAGGGACTGATTTATGAGGAGAGATTAAAGAAACCAAGCACACGGAGCGGGGACCCAGAGGTGACTTCGGGGAACTGGATAACAGACAACAGATATCTGGAAGGTGTAAACCACCTACGTGAGGGTGTATTGAGCCCATTCTCCAAAACATCAGCAATGAATGGGAGGGGAAATGAAAGAGAAGAGGACTCACTGATTTATTCGGGATTGTCTCCAGGGAAAGATTAGAAGGTCTCTGACTGGAAACGTTTATCACCAGACAACACTCAGCTCCACAGGGAGAAGATTCTAGACCGGAAAGCAAAAAGATAGACTCGCAGTTCAGATCATGCCAAACCTTGGAGCCTCTCCACGTCATTACCTCATGGTGACCATATAAACATACTATCTGGGGTCCTGAAGGTAAAGTAATACGGCTCATCTCTTTTTCATTTCCTGCCTTTAATGCCTCTTTAAGTTAGCAAGTTTAATCGTGTCTGAACACATGCTTCTTCAATCAAGTCTCTCCACGTGCGTCTGAGTGATGGTGGGGTTGCTGATGCTATTGTTCTGGGAGACAATGGACATATCCCCGGTGTCCTTGGGTGCCTGTTTGAAATCGTGAAAGAGGATGGAGCAAAGAGCCAGTCAGGCACAGAGCCCACCCGCCCAAGACCGCAGAGGATGTCTCTCCCCAGTTAGTCCTCATAATTTTTGTCCAAACTCTCACCCCCGTCCAGACATGGAGGGACTTTTGTGTCCTCAATCATTCACGCACACCAGCGGTAGGTTCCAGGGGAGGTGGAGAATGCCTGGGAGGGCCTATTTAGGGGATATGGTCCTGATTTTGGTCTCCTTGTTCTGCTGTCAATAATAGAAAGTTAATTTGCTTGGATGTGCTCTAGGAAGTACTCAATTCTCATAAAACAGGGAACAGAAGAGTAAGGATCTCATTGAGATGAACGGTCACAGGCGTACACACACACATGCACACACACACACACTGTTTAAAGCGTTCTGTCCCTCCATGACAAGCCAACAAGTATTAATAAGCAGTTGTCATCTGCTTGATGCTGGCATTGGAGCTGTGAGCAACGGCGAAGCAGGCTTTCTGTGTCATGTCCGGAATCAGCATGGAGGCAACTTGCGGTGACAACATAAAGTGGGAAGGACAAAAGCAGAGGCTGCTGCCATCTCTCATTAGGAGTGTGTGTGTGTGTGTGTGTGTGTGTGTGTGTATGTGGATGCACAAGAGAGAGTCTGTCTCTGTAGCATTAGCCATAGGCCAGGGCGTCTGTGCTTGTAAGTGTGTGCCTGCGGTAAGTACAGCACTGAACTCAGAGGAAGGTTGGGGAGGGTTCAGTAAATAAAATGTGCAATGTGTTTAATGTGTCTTGTACAGCGTAAGCACTCATTACATGTCACGGTATCCCCTCCCTCTTCCTGCACCTACACACAGCCGCTCCTAATTCAAAGTCCTGGTGTCAGGCTCCACGCCGACTGTGGAGGCTGCTTAAGATTTTCTCTCACTCTGCCCTCCCGCTGACCTTGTTCATGCTTGCTGTCCCACCTGTGAGAGAGAGAAAGTGATCTTCTCCTCTGAAGATATATATTTTTTCGAAGATTTCATTTTTTAAAAATTTTAAAGTTTTTTAATAACATATAATGTATTATTAGCCCCAGGGGTGCAGGTCTGTGAATCACCAGGTTTACACACTTCATAGCACATGCCCTCCCCAATGTCCATAACCCCACTACCCTCTCCCTATCCACCTCCACCCGGCAACCCTCAGTTTGTGAGATTAAGAGTCTCTTATGGTTTGTCTCCTTCCTGATCCCATCTTGTTTCATTTATTCTTTTCCTACCCCTCAAAACCCTCCACGTTGCATCTCCACTTCCTCATATCAGGGAGATCATGTGATAGTTGTCTTTCTCCGCTTGACTTATTTCGCTAAGCATGATGCCCTCTAGTTCCATCCACGTTGTTGCAAATGGCAAGATTTCATTTCTTTTGATGGCTGCATAGTATTCCATTGTATATATGTACCACATCTTTATCCATTCATCAAAGATTTCATTTTTAAGTAATCTCCCCACGCAACCTGGGGCTTGAGCTTACAATCCTGTGATCAAGAGTCGTACACTCTCCTGACTGAGCCAGCCGCCCCTTAAATAAGGTGTTTCTTAAGCTGCCAGCTATGAATTCCCAGGAGATCCATGAGTTCAGTGAGAAGTTTACATTTTTATTTTTTTAAATCTTAAAGTTTTATTTATTTACTTACGTTTAATTTATTTAAGTAATTTCTGTACCCCATATGGGGCTTGAACTCATGATCCTGAGATCAAGAGTCACATGCTCTTCTGACTGAGCCAGGCATGTGCCCCTAAATTTTTATTTTTTATGTTAATATTTTAATATTAAATATATTCAATATATTTAATGTTAATATTAATATATTTAATGTTTCAATATTTTAAAAAGCAATTTAATCTGATTCTGGATCATAACATGATCACCTTAGAACCAAGCACTATCATTTAATTTTAGTGCCCGCATTTGCATCTAGATTCATAACTAAGGGTCACAGAAGGGGACAGCTTTAAATTTTCTCTTAAAGTGCAGAATGGGTCTGCCACCCCCTCCCCCATTTTTTCCTTTATGTTTCTCAAATTTGAGAGACTGAGCTATAGTGCACACTGTACAGGTAGGGGTGGGGGAGATGGGAGGGCCTATGTGTGTGGGAGAGTCACAGGAATTCCAGAAGAAAGGAGAAACAGGAGGCAGCATCAGGTACTAGTAGTTCAGTGTGGGGTGTGAACAAGGCTGATTTGTGTTCAAAGTCTAGCTGGCTGTGACCTTGGAGCCTAGAGACCATCACAGAAATGTGGGATTTTTTTTTTCCTTTTTAGAGAGAGAGTGAGGGACAGCAAACATGAACGGGGTTGGGGGAGGAGCAGAGAGCAAGAGAAAATCTTAAGCAGGCTCCATACTCAGCGTGGAGCCCAACGCCAGGCTTGATCTCATGACCCTGTGATCATGACCTGAGCCAAATTTAAGAGTCAGACACTTGCCCAAAACTGGGTCACCCAGGTGCTCCTGAAATGTGGACTTCAGAGAATCATTTATGTGAAATCCCTTGTTCTGTCCACCTGTCAGCACACACTCATCCCCCAACACCAACACCCCTCACTCACATAGCACAACGTATGTGCAAAGGGAGTGGATTTGCAGTCCCTGTGGAAGGTTCTAGCCAGGGCATGAACTGGGGCAGCAGATGTGCCCCCAGAGTGACCTGGCCGTGGCCACGAAGCTGTCACCCCCACACTGCCACCACAAGGGAGAGACGGTGAGGAGCACTTCTGTATAAAAAGCACAGGGTCAACAGGGTCCACCGACTTGCCTGGGAATGGCAGAGGCAGAGGACGTCTTTCCAAGAAAGCCCTAGGGTGATGGTCTGTGGGAGGTTGTCTTAGGGAGGGGTGATGTCAATTGTATAAAATATCGAGTGATGGGATTGGAGCGGGAGCCCTGTGGCCTCAGGATACCTTGTTGTAATATACCTGCTGTAACCGGCTGTCGTGGTGTACTCCCATACGAGTCTTAATGCCACCAGCTTAGCTACCTCTCCTCTGTCCCCTGGGGCAGAAAAGGCCCCAGAGGCACGAGGCTCAGCTCCATGGACCTAATTTACTGTGGGGTCCTAAGAGCCTAGGAGCTCCCCACTTTTGGAGAGAGCCCACAGCAGACCGAAGGGTGGCCTGGAGAGCCTCAGGGAGGGAGGGAGACCAAAGGATTAGCCTGGTTGAGTCTCAATTTTCTCATCAGAAAAAGAGGAGTAATTGTGAGGCTATAGGTAAACCACCTAGTCCAGTTTTTGCCAGCCAACAAGTTATATCTATTGTCATAATTTAAATTCAGCAATGGATAGAATGGTGGCGGTGGGGAGCCCTGCTTTCAGCCCAGAGAACACAGAGAGAAGAAAACATTAGTTGCTCGGCGATTGGAGCCTTTTTACTTCACCTGCTGCCCTGAGGCTCTCTAGCCCCTCTGTTGAGCTAGTGGTCTGTCTACTTAGATAACTCTTTCTCTATTTAGATAACTGCCTTTTCTATCCATCACACGTAGGCCACTGATGTGCTTGCTTGTAGGGCATGAGAATGTTGGGGAGAAAGGGTCGCTCTCAGTTTCTTGGGACTGGCTGTGCCAACTTCTCCTCTCCAGCTTTTGAACATGAATGGCTCTGTCTGACCAAATAATCCCTTTCCATTTCCAGTCTGTAGCTGATTAAGGTGAACTTAAACTCTGTAGGTAGTAGATTTTAAATATATGCCTAGGGACTGGTATCTGTGTCTAAGAAATGTGGCTCATCACCTTGTGAAGGGTCTGGACATTCAGGGTCTAGGTCATCCTGACTATATGACCCAGGCCTGGCCCACTCAGGATCTGGGCCTTGCCTTCTTCATGAGCAAACTCCTCAGCATTTTCAGTTGGCCCACGAATGCATTACAGGGGTACAGGGGTCGTTTATGATTTCTTAAAGGTCTTGGAGCTGACTGCAGTATTCTTAGGAAGGCAGCTCTTTGAACCCTCACTTTCAGGGAGCAGGTATTAATTTGAGGATCATTTCTGCCTTTAAATTCACCTTTTTTTTTTTTTTTTTTTTTAAATTCACCTTTTTCTCTTCTCTTTCTGCCTTGGGGTCTACTCCTTGTTGGTATTTCCATGATACAATAGGAATAAGAGGAGGTGAGCACCCTGTCTACAGTGGTCAGGAAAATCTTTGCTGCCTTTGGCTAAATTGTAGTTACTATGAATGATGAGTTTGCCCGAATTTAAGCCTGCCTAGGAGTGTTCAGAGACGGTACTATAGTGGCCTGGAGAAACATTAGGAGGATAGAGAACATGAGACTGAGGAATTCCTCTTTACAAAGCTGCCTTTCCAGACCAAGTTTCAAGGGCCTTGGAGTGGTCTTACGTGCCTGGAGAAAAATAGAAACACCTTCACAGGGGAGCTCTCCAGCACCGCAGACTCCTAGGTATTGCTATGACTGTTGACAGGATGGCCAGCTCTGAGCTCCAGCCCTCTTCTCCTCTCCTTCGATCCCACTCAGTTGGACTCAAGGGAGGGCAGGAGCGTGTCTGTGATGAATCAAGAGTCCCAAGAGGGATACTGACGTGTGCTCCTCTTCTAAGGCCACTTTAAGTCCTGGAAGCGCCCATGGAATTTTATCTGGACAGAGGTGGTTCTAGAGTCTGAGGCAGAGAAGCAGGAGGTAGATTTTCTGCAGCCCGAGTTCTTCTTTTAAGTGTTTTTGTACAGGTTGAAGGATCAGAAAAACCTGAAGTTAATGCACTCAGTGTTCTTACCAGCTTCTTTATGGAAGCAGGCAGGCACATTTCCAGTAAGGACTGGGGAGGGGAGCAAGTATGTGGGAACTCTGTACTTTCTGATCAATTTATCTGTAAACCTAAAACTGCTGTAAAAACATTTATTAGTTAATGAAAATGAAAAACTACAGTTGGTAGTACAGTTGGTAGTACACTCTAACAACTATCAATCACTTATCTGTATTTGCTCCCTTTTCCGTTGTTACTGAATCAAAACTCACTTCATAATATTAATTAAAAAATAACGTGTACTCTTTCTCATCATGTCTGAAAGCAAATGACCAGACCGCTTTTTGACTTAAAGGGTTTGTTGTCAATTATAGGGGAATAGAAGCACGTTAGAATTTCTTTCTATAATTTGTAGAATATTACAGAATTCTTAGTGCCCTGGATTCTGACATCTAGCTCTTGCCTTGCTGCTGCAGTGGCCACAGGATGGCCATTTGATTTCCAGTGACTGGCTTTTATTGACTGTCACGTCACCCTCCTTACTAGTTAACATTATTCCTCTTCTTGGTTATGATCTGCCTTACTTTGTCTGGGTCTCTGCCAGAGTGGGTGCACTGGTTAGAGAATGAACAAGTGAAACCCAAGAGTTGAAGCCAGTTTGGAGGAGAAATTTGAACCTGAGTGGTGCTATCGGCAGAACTCAGACACGTTTGTCAGGCAACTGGAAATAGGGATGTTCAACTTGTTGATTCATTGAAAAATTATTACCTGAGCATGTACTATGGGCCTGCTACCATGTGGATGCTCTAAATAGAAGTTTGGCTTTTAGCCTTTGATGTCCAAGCCTGGGAATAGAACCTCTAGGCCATGGTCTCAACTAACTTCTGCCTGCCGATTTGCTGTGTGGTTAGGATCAGTCACTTAGTGTCTCTGTTTACTGAGTAGGCTAGCCAATAGCCTGTCACCTTGCAGGGCAGTTGCAAGGATTAACTGGCATTTACAGAGTGCTTTGAGATCTGAGATGAAAGGACTATGGCTTGTGCCAAGTCACACAATTGCAGTAGCAAGTCAAGGACAAATGATTTGGGCTTGTGACAGACTTTGAAGATGAAGAGAGATTAAATCTTACGACTTCTTTTAGCTCCTGGCCAGCAGTGACCAGTGGTGCCCCTGAGCTTTCCTGGCACCACTGGGGTTTTGTCTCAGGAAGTTCCATCGGCACTCAACATTTTTAATCTGCATGGTTTCCAAAAGAAAAACCAAAGTAGCTTGCTACGTTAGAGGAGCTCAACATTCCTGAACCTATAGGTAAGGGAAGAGGAGGAAGGCACAGAATAGATTTTTCTCTGACATTCTCACCCCTGGATTTATATTCAGTTATTTACTAATTGCAGGAGGCAGTGGATTCTACCGAAGGGTAGAGCAGCTCCCTCAGCAAAAGAAAGCTGAGTAGTAACTAACCCAAAGGGTGGTTTGAAGCATCACTTTGCTTGATGTTAGAATTAGAAATATATTCTAAATCAAATCTAAATTGAATCTCTGAGAACATGGTAAAATTGCTTTACATAAAAACCAAAATACCTATATCCTGTGCCTTTCTGGACTTTCTGTCCCTCCTGAGGACCCAGAGGACCCACTGCCACAGGTGCAGAGCCTCCCTAGGGTCCTTCCGGGTTCCCAGGACTCTGGAGGAGGCCCCCATTGGCATGGAGACTGAAGCAGGGTCATATCTTGGAGGAGCCTTCTGGGCCCAGGGTAGCAAAACTGACGTGGGGTCCAGCCTAGATAATCTCACTTGAAAGGAGTCTGCTCTATCAGAGTTTTTCAAAGCCTGCTTGGGACTGAAAATTTGAAATGGATTTTAATGGGGTTTGGAAGAGAAAATGATGCTTCCTGCCTACCCATGCCTTACATGTGGGGTCTAGAGTCACTGTCCAACTTGTCCTAACCTAGGGACAGGCCAACACAGGAGGATGAGCGTTCAGGCAGCGGGTGCTTTCTGATTTCCCCCTGCTTGGGAAGTTTTCCTGTGGACATTCAGGTGCTGCTCCTGATTTAGAAGAACGGGATCCTGAAGGTAGTACACCCAGATGGGAACTGGATTGTGGCTACATGCATAACTGTTCTAAAGAAGCCTACACTCATAACTCTGTTCTAAAGAAGACCATAGAGTTTTTACTTTCCTAATTCTAGAAGGGAGGTGAAAATTGTCTTTTGTCTGCTCTTTTCAAAACCTGACTGGGTCGGGGGGAACACCTGGATGGCTCAGTTGGTTAAGTGACTGCCTTTGGTTCAGGCCATGATCCCAGGGTCCTGGGATCGAGTCCCACATCAGGTTCCTTGCTCAGCAGGGAACCTGCTTCTCTCTCTGCCTCTGCCTGCCACTCTGCCTGCTTGTGCGTGCTCTCTCTCTCCCTTTCTCTATCTGACAAATAAATAAATAAAATCTTAAAAAAAAAAAACCTGACTGTGGGGACAGAGACAGTTGTCTGGTCTTGGTCCCTCCCTGCATGCCTGTATCTCCTCCACTTCATTTGCTCGGTCTGAGCATCTCTGTGGGATTCAGAGTGTACACAGCTTAGTATTAGCCAGGAGGTGAGGTGTGTTTCACGGCGATGGCATCCCACTTTTTATTATAGAAACAGGTGAATGAGGCTTTTGAAAAACACAAAGTGTGGGTGATTTTAAGTCAACAGTATGAAGACTCATTGAGACCCATTTCTGGGCACTCTTATCACTCTACGAAAATCACTAGTGTGCTAAGCTTAACATGAAAGCTATAATTCTGTGCCTTGCCAAGGGGCATGGACATTTCTGAACAGCACAGTTTGCATCCGAGAGATCGGGGCTGAGTGCCAAGTGGACAGAGCGCCCCACCAGACTGTGAGTGAGGCTGGGAGGAAAAGTGTTCATTTGTGGGGCGCCTGGGTGGCTCAGTCATTAAGTGCCTGCATTCAGCTCAGGTCATGACCCAGGGTCCTGGGATGGAGCCCTGCATCAGGCTCCTTGCTCAACAGGAAGCCTGCTTCTCCCTCTCCTGCTCCCCCTGCTTGTGTTCCCTTTCTCGCTATGTCTCTCTCTGTCAGATATAAAAACCTTTAATATAAAAAAAAAGTGTTCATCTATTTTTTCAAATATTTGCAGTAACTCACAAACAGGCAGGCCATTCAGTGGCATAATTGGGTTTCCCATTTCTTTTCTTTCTTTCTTTCTTTCTTTTTTTTTTTTTTTAAAGATTTTATTTATTTATTTGACAGAGAGAGACCAAGCAGGCAGAGAGAGAGAGGAGGAATCAGGCTCCCTGATAAGCAGAGAGCCCAATGCGGGACTCGATCCCAGGACCCTGAGATCCGAAGGCAGAGGCTTTAACCCACTGAGCCACCCAGGCACCCCAGGTTTCCCATTTCTAAATAGAGATATGATAAGTACCATAGTAGTTTGATCCAAAGTTCTGTCCCAGAATGTCCCAGATCTCGGCAGGGCTTTTTTTCCAGCGGCACAACAGAACTTTACCGGATTTGGGGACTATTTCCAGTTTTCTATGCGGTGCTTTCTGAAGTCATGTGATTCCTTGAGGAAAGGTGCTTTGTGAAAACTACCTTGTTTTAGGGAAATAATATTATTCAACTTTCATGCTATGTCTTTCTCCATTTTGTGCATTAATATTGCCCTAGGTATATATAGAATTGCATGGTTTTTTAAGCACTGTTTCTATATACATTTACTGTTGTTTTTTTTTTTATAGTCCCTGAAGATTGTCCCCAGTAGTTTTCTATAGATCTTGTTTTTGTTATGTCTGATTCTAAATTTATCCAGAGACGACTGTGGTTTGATGAGTTTAAATCATAGGAAGGACAAGTGCCAAATTAAAGGCTTGTTGGTATTTCTTTCTTTCTTTTCTTTTCTTTTCTTTTCTTTTCTTTCGGGTGCTGGGTAATTTTAACCCTCCCCTCTTCCCTGAGGGGAATAGATTTTTATAAAAAAGTGTATTTAAAAATATTTTTGATGCACGACTTCTGAAGTCAAAGCGCTACAGCGTAAGATGGGGTTGAAAGAATAATTTGCAAGAGAAACATAAAAATGAGAGATGAATATGTTCAGACCTTAGCTTCAGGGCCTTTGTTCTCTAGAAAATTAAAACCGCCACATTTCATTTCCTTAGGCCCAGTTGTCTCACACAGCTGATACGTCTTTGTTATTTAATTATAGGCCCAAGGAGTTACTGGAGAGAGAGGGCATTTGGTCTCAGTTGCTTTTGTTTATTGGCTGTGGTCAGGTTGGAGACCTCCGGAAAAGAGGAACTTTCCAAGAATAGCAGATTTTAGATGTCACTTTGTTGCCCTATTCAAAGGACTGGGTAACTGACCCAGAGCGCGGAAGCTGCCTGACTAGCAAGTAGAGCGTACTGAGTGTCATTATCCCGCGTGCGGAGTTCAATACGAAACTAGCTGGGCTCTCCTGGAAAAAATCTCCCAAGATGGAGCTGGGAGGAAGTGTGGTTTGTCTAGCCAGTTGGACTGACATCATTAGAGTCTTGATTTTGAGAAGAATGATAAAATACCAGGGTCCCATATCTATTAAAGTTATAGGTTTGTCTGGCTGTGCATTCGTCTGGTAAGAGAGTGAATAGGTTTTATGCGATTTCCCCCCAAGAGTTGCAACCTTGAAAAACTGAGGACCCTTTATTGGTGGCACAGTCTCCTGCTCTGTGGACTGGCCCCTACAGCTTCTCATATATGGTCCCTGCCGTGGGGGATGCCAGCCCCTATGAGGACGGCTCTGATTTACTGAGAGCTGGAGTGGGAAGGAGAGCAGGAGATTCCCTCAGATCCCTCAAGGCGAGTGGAAGTGAGTAAAGCAGGACCCAGGGTGGGGCTGGGGGCTGGGGGGCATGGTGGTGACTGGGAGGCACATCCCCTTTGAGAAGGGGTCATTTCTCTATCTCCAGAGTAAGCTTTTCTGAGCAACCAGGCAGCTCAGTGCCGGGGTGTGTGTGCGTGCGTGCGTGCGTGCGTGCGTGCGTGTGTGTTAAGTAAGCTTTCTGCCTAATGTGGGGCTTGAATTCATGACCCCAAGATCAAGAGTCACATATTCTACTAACTGAGCCAGACAGGCCCCCTGGGTGTATATATATATTGAGATGTCAACAACTAATTCAGAACCTTAAAGGATATTGAAGAAATCCCATAAAAATGCTTGTAAGGGCAGATATGGGGGCCTCTTTTGGTTTGTCATCTGTCTGGCAGAGTAGTGTTTGACATCAAGAGGAAACTCAATGCTCCATTTTTATAACATATATTTGACATCAACTTCTTTCTTATTAAAAAATGAAATCTTGCAGATATTATAACTAACAAGCATGATTTTTTTAAAAACCGAGTATTTTGCTTTAACTGTAATACATAGGAGAGACAACAGGAAGGAAACTTATAATAAAAATGTGTATTTTAGTGTGCAAATGCTCAGCTGTGACTGTATTAGAAGTTGAAAAAGCCACTCTACATTTCTAGAATGTTCCCTAGGGGGCAAGACTGTCACCATTGAAAGCCCCATTGCCAGAAGCTTCTGATTCATATGAGTCCTATGTTGCTTCCTCCAAATTTTTACTCATCTGTCTTGGTCCTGCCCTATAGTGCCACACATCAGATTCAATGTTGGATTTATGGGACAACTTTTAAACCACAGGAGAAGTTTCTTTGTCTCTCCTCACACTGTATACTCTTCTCATGTACAGGTCTTCTCTGGCCAAGCCTTTCCAATTTTTTCAGCCATTCCTGACACAGGTGCCCTCCCAACCCCCTCCTCTGTGAGCCCGACCTCTGTTCTTCTCATTCTCCTGGGTCTGGACCCCACCTGGTCCTGCAGCCATCCTCCAGAGTAGGACAGTTCTGTCTGGGCTGCTTTGTCCTTCCTCACCTCCTCTCCCAGCCAGGGAACTTTTGCAGCCACCCCTGGAGAATGACTTGGACTGCTGTGTTCTGGGTGGCAGCCAAGGCCATCTTGATGTCACAGTGACTTAGGAAATAAGACCTGCTTATGAGTGTTGGTAGGAATGACCATGTTGCATAGTATGGAGCCTTCCAGCATGTCATTGACCTGTTTCTCTCTTATTCATGCCTTCCTCCTTCCTGTGAAACCTCAAAACTACATCCTTCCTTGATACAGAACAATTTAATTTTCACTTCTGGAGCTTTGTTCCTGGCCAATGTAGAGCCTAACGAGCTATCTTGAACTGCCATAACAAAATGTCATAGACCGGGTGGCTTAGAAACAACAATAATAGCGGCACCCGGGTGGCTTAGTTCGTTAAGTGTCTGACTTTAGCTCTCCCTTCAGAAGTCTCCCTGACTTCTGCTTCTCCCTCTGCCTCTCCCCCTACTTATGTGTGCTCTCTTTCTCTTTCTTTCCCTCTTAATAAATAAATAAAATCTTTAAAAAACCAAACATTTAGGGACGCCTGGGTGGCTCAGTTGGTTAAGCAGCTGCCTTCGGCTCAGGTCATGATCCCAGCGTCCTGGGATCGAGTCCCACATCGGGTTCCTTGCTCCGCAGGGAGCCTGCTTCTCCCTCTGACTCTGCCTTCCACTCTGTCTGCCTGTGCTCGCTCTCACTCTCTCTCTTACAAATAAATAAATAAAATCTTAAAAAAAAAACCCAAAAAAAAAACAAAAAAAAAACCCCAAACATTTATTTCTCACAGATGGGCCCAGGTAGACTGAATGATGATCCAATCTCAAAAGATGAGCAGGAGGTAGCCAGGTTAAGGAGGAGGTGACGGGAGTCCCAGGGAGAATGGGGAAAAAGTGTGAAAGGATGGAGTGAGACCTGAAGCACATTCCAAAGAAAATCAGCCATGGGTGTGCACCAGTGGCCTGCTGGGGGTGTGGCAAGGTCTCTTCCCTTGCGAGCTCCGTGCCTCTCATTGGATTTTTATCTTAAAAGTAAAGGCCCAGGTGACTTGCTTGCAGTATTGGTTCAGTGAAGCCTTTCCCTCTAACATCCAGAGCTTCATTTTCCCCCTCTTCCCCTTGAATCGCTCCTCTTCCTCTTCCTGCTATCTTGGCAGCACATAAGGAAATGGAAATAGGTCAACAGGCTCTTCTGAGAGCTGATCCCACAGTTAATAAAAATCAGGATCCTGGGTGGTGGGTGTACTTAAGGGAGAGCTCCTCTTTATCATTGTCTTTTCTGGTGATTTGAAGCTGGGGGGGAGCCTGCTTCAAATCATATATTCCAGGTCCACTATTTCTGCGGCTTGGTGTTGGTGTTGTTCTGGAACCTTTTTGAGCCTCAGCTCCCTTCCCTGTAAAACGGGAATGGGAGAATATATACCCCATAGAGATGAGAGAATGAGAGAATGCCTGATGTAGCAAAAACATTCAACAAATGGTTGTCTTTGTCTTAATTCACATTAAAACTTAAAATCCCACTCACTGAGTAGGGAGTTGGTGGCTGTAGAACTTTTTGCCTATCTGGAAAAAAATAGTTGAGAGCTGAGTAAATGTGAGAAGGGATGAAGGAAATCCCTTAAGAAAGTCCGGTGTCACCGTCTCTCTGTGTTACCAAAATAAGAAAGAAAAAACGAAGCTGTTATAAGGAAGTTGCTGGCCTCGGTGTCCCCCTCTATAAAATAAAGGTCTGATTAGATGATGTTTTAAGTTCCTTTCAGGGTTGAGGCGCCTGGTTGGCTCAGTGGGTAAAAGACTCTGCCTTCAGCTCAGATCATGATCTCAGGGTCCTGGGATCAAACCCCACATCCGGCTCTCTGCTCAGCGGGGACCCTGCTTCCTCCTCCTCTCTCTCTCTGCCTGCCTCTCTGCCTACTTGTGATCTGTCAAATAAATAAATAAAATCTTAAAAAAAAATTCCTTTCAGGGGCAGGTGGCTCAGTCAATTAAGCCTCTGCCTTTGGCTCAGGTTATGATCCTGGGGTCCTGGAATTGAGTCCTGCATCGGGCTCCCTGCTCAGGGGGGACTCTGCTTCTCTCTCTCACTCTGCCTGCTGCTCCTCCTACTTCTGCTCTTGCTCTGTTAAATAAATAAAAAGAATCTTTTCTAGAAAATTCCTTCCAACCATAATACTTTATTCATTTCGTTTTCCAGAGTCATTGCTGCATCTTCATCATTAACGAGAAAGAGTCAGGACTTCTAAATGACGGTTGCATATTCGAGACCCCAGAAAGCTTTGAACAACTCCTGATGTCCAGGCCCCAAACAGACATATAAAATCAGAGTCCCTGGTGTTATGGGGCAGTCAGGACTGAGGGCTTAGTAAGTCTTGTCTGTAATTTCCCGCTTCTAGCATCCTTTATAGTCAGTCACCTCAACAGGAGAATTAGATGTCACAAGTTAATATCACAGATGGCTTTTGTTGTTTGTTTTGAAATCTTTGTTTTTCTCCTGAAAGTGAATAATTAGGCTTCTTGAGGGATGTAGGTAATTGCTAGTCCTTGAGTTTCCTTTACCAAAATATTCCTAGCATAAAGACATATGTTACCAATTATGTTTCTAATTAGAATGGAAATGTGTGTAAAGCTCTTTCATAGAAATGCATACTAAATCTGTTTTAGAGAAACTTACTTGTAAGATTTTTTTTTTCTTTTCACTCCGTTCCAATTCGGGCTTTGGCCCTCATTCAAAAGAAGCCACTACAATGAAATATTTTCTGACACTATGTGGAAATAGCTGTCCTTGATGTGTGTGTCTTTATTTATGTCAGGGTTCCCAACAAATCCCACAAATAAAACCTGTTTTTTCAATGAAAAACACTTCAAAATGGGAAGAGGGATGTATGTCATGTTGACCTAAAATAGCATGAGCATAATGAGCCCAGCATGGAAGGGGCTTTAAAGGCTCAAATCTTCATGGGAAATACTTGTTGATTTTACTTCACTATAATTGGAGGAGAAAATATAGTGGCATTTTAGCATGATAATTTCTTAATGTATACTTATTGAACTTCAGTATGTGTGGTCTGGTAAAAATAATTCCATAGAAAAAGAGGCCATGAATCATATGTATGTGTATAAATTTAGGGAATAACAACTATACACATTATTTTCTGATTTACTTTTTTTTACTAAGGGGTACCTTGGTGGCTCAGTGGGCTAAGCATCTGCCCTCAGCTCAGGTCATGATCAGGGATCTGGGATCAAGCCCCAAATTGGTCTCCCTGCTCAGTGGGGAGTCTGCTTCTCCCTCTCCCTCTGCCCCTCCACCCTGCTCATGCTCTCTCTCTTGCTCACTCTCTCTGTCTCAAATAAATAAATAAATAAATATCTTAAAAAAATATAAGTAGACATTCTTCCTTGATTTCCATCATTATTTTAAGGACTACATAATATTCCCAATTATTAATGTATCAGAACCTACTTAACCAATCTCACTTGGACATTTAGGATCATTTTCAATTTTCCTATGCTGTAATGAACAGCCTTGTTCGTATATCTTCTTGTCTTTGTACAATTATTTCCTTAGATAAATTCATAGAAGTGGAATTGTTGGGTCAAATAGACTTTGTAATTTTAAGGATTTTGTTATGTTTTGCCAGATTGTATGGAAGCCTATATCAATTTGTACTGCTCTGGGCCCAACTGTTTCTTGTTCCGCAAATTTCATTTTTAAGATTTTATTTATTTATATGACAGAGCCACAGCGACAGAGGGAACACAAGCAGGGGGAGTGGGAGAGGGAGAAGCAGGCTTCCCACAGAGTGAGGAGCCTGACGTGGGGCTCGATCCCAAGACCCCGGGATCATGACCTGAGCCAAAGGCAGACGCTTAACAACTGAGCCACCCAGGCGCCCAAATTCTTTTCAACAAAAGAGTAATATGAAATCCAAACTGAAACTCTCCCTTCCGGTCTCAGCAAATAACTTCCAATCCCCCAAGCTCATTCTGCAAAAAGGTAAAACGCTGGGACAGCTGCACACTTGTTGAAGGAACAAGAGTGGAGACCAGGGGGATGCAGAGGAAAAAGAGGTTGTCAGCAGCGGACTTTGAAGAAATGGACAGTTTTTTTCACTTGTCATGTTCTGACCCAACCTCTGGGACAAGACGCTTTCTCCCAAAAAAAGAGGTGAAGTTTGAAAGAAACAAAAGCTAGAAATTCCACTTAAAATTCCGCTGGGGCTCGTATTTGAGACTGGCAGTGCTGAGGCTTTCCAGATGGCTATGTCTATTCTTTTGAACCTACCTTTTGATCTTATTTAAATTTCCTCCTCGTTTCACCTGTTCTGGGTTTATTGCTTGGAAAACAAGCAGGTGAACATATTAGGTCCTCCTTAAGGCACTGCTAGACCACAGGAAACTCATGTTCAGGTCAGGAATTGTAGAACATGACTCCATGCTCCACATTTATGGGCAAGTTAAACAACAGGGAATTTTATGCTGGGATTTATGGCACAAACTTGTAGCAGGCACACTGTGAGGTGGGAGGGGAATTGAACCAGGGAAAATCTCTGCCTGTAATATTGATTCAAGATCTCCAATTGATGGAAAAAACATGTCAGGATTTTATTCTGGAAATTGCCTGTGAGTTAGACAAGGGGCAGGAAAACATAAATATTATAAACACATCACCTCTCCTTCCCCCATATATTGGTTCTCCTCTTTCAGATGAGGCCATTTCTAGTTTTCTAGTCAGTCTGTATACCAAAATGATCGAAAAGCACATAATTAGCTGCTTCGGCAAACATTATCCCTGTTAATTTCCGGGGGTGGGGGGAGCGGAGAAATGGGGAGCATGTGTCAGATTGAGGGGACAAGACTTCTACATTCTCTAAAAAATTGACCTACACCGTATGTATCCGTCCTTACAGCCCATTAAAAACCAGCACAAAAGAGAGCACCAGCTGGAATCATTCAGGGAAGGTGATGCCTTTCAAAGACCCAGCTAGCAGCAGGTGAAATATACATTAGGGGTTCTTTTATTCCTCAAATAATACTTATTTTCAGTGGGAAACAATATGGTTCTTCTATAGTCAATAAAGAGCAAATTCAGGGTGTTTGCTCTTCGGCCAGCGTGGCTGATGATTTTTGATGACTCTAGCATCACCCATCACTCATGGAGCTCAGAAAACATTGGACTCAAATACTGGAAGACATGGGTCCTTGTTTGGCAGATCAGATTCTTTAGACCCACACTGAGGTCCAGAGGCACGTAGCCTAAGGGCCAGAATAATTTCAAAGTCTTGGGTTGCTGGTACACTGGTTGTTTGGAAAATGGCTTCACTGGACTTGAAAGGCTTTCTTTGATCCTTGTTCATTTGTTTAGCTATGCTCCCATGTTTATGGTCCAGGAGGATTTGAGTACATTGTCTTGTTTCTCCTAGGAACATCTTTGCTTAGGAGTTGTAATTGTTTCCATTCTAAATACAGATGGGTGCTGGTGGTGGATAGATGGGGGAGAAGCAGCAAGCCCCTAACTTGTCCATTTGCCTTGAGGGTTCAAGGACTCCAGGAAAGGTCAACAGTGTTCAATGCTGGGAGAAATCAGACTGTCTGCTGAGGGCTTTGCTGGTTCTGTTCTCTACTGTTCTCTCAGTGTCCGGCTGACAATAGGATCATAATAAGTGTATCATGTTGCCTGAGACCAAGCAGTGTAGTGGGGAATGAAACCACTGGTTTTGACAACAGCGAGAAGGAAAGCATTAGTTTCCTTTGAGGAGAGATGCTCAGGGGCTTAAGAATATGAAAAATGGTTCCCACTGTTAATTTCTACTTTTTTACCTATGTGCACTGCAGGTTGGAAGGGGGCAAGAGGTAGCTTGTTACTTGAGTTACATGGGTCATCATTGCTGAGGAGTTGGCGTAAACTCAATTTCAGAGCCAAAGGGCTTTCCTCCATGCTCTGTTAAACACAGAATAGGGAGTAGGATCTTAACTGAAGAGGAGATGCATGGCTTAGAGCAGGGGTTCTTGAACTTGAGCATACATCAAAATCACCTGGAGAGCTTGTTGAAACAGATGACGGGGTCCTGCTTTTGGAGTTTTCTGACTCAGTGGGTGTGAGGAGGACCTGAGAATGTGCATTTCTGACAATTTCCTGGGTGATGCGTATACCGCACCCCCCACCGCCTGCACCCCGCCCCCCCACCGCCCCGAGGCCAAACTTTGAAAGCCAATGGCTTAAGGAAAAAGCACTCACTGAAGTCAGATAAAGCTAGAATACTGTCTTGGTCATTGACATTGGTCATTGACTACTGACCTTGGTCAGGTCAACTTTGCTCAGCCTCATTTACAAAATAATGACAATATCCCCTGCACAGGCCTATAGTGAGGACAAAATAAAATAAAGGGAGTAAGATGGCTGGCCCACTCCAACGATTGACACCTTCTGCCCTCAGTCCTTTTGTGGGATCCTCATACAGAGGAGTGTCTGTGGGTTTATGTCTGTATGAGCTGGGTTTCTGCTGTACTGATTTCACATTACCACTTATTTATAAATCCCAAGTATTTCACCATTACTAAACATTTATGATGTGAGTGACACAGTGTGAGATGATTTTTACATTACATAGGACATTGAAAATATTTCTCTTTAACAAATGAGGTTAAGTGACTTGCACACAAACCCACAGCAAGGAAGGGGCAGAGCTGTGTTCAGACGAGGGCCTCCTCCCCACCAGCCCCTTGACTTCTGTGTGAGAGTGGTTCCTGGATTCTCTATGGGCAGAAGATGCCAGGATGGTTAGGTCCTTTTTCTCTAATTCCTCACTCACATGGTACATCTGTCTATGTAAGAAGCATATCTGAGAGAATTGAGCAATTATTCTGAGAATGTGAGTGAAAGGGGTAGGATCTTTTGTGTATCTTTTAAGCCAGACCCTGTCTTATTCTTCCCACCATGGTGCATAGAACTCAGCAAATGTTCGTGGTATTAGCAAATGAAATAAAGGCTCAGATCGAATGGCAATCTCCCTGGGCCTTGATAAGTACTGGGCTTCCTCCTTAAATGATCACCGTGGCTTGCCTCTTTACCATTCATACACAACCAACTGATACTGATACCCAAACAGTTGAATAGTTTTTTAGGTCTTGGATTTGGAAAATGATAAGCAGTTGTTATTAACTTCCCTTTTCTGGATAATTTGCACTCCTGGTGTGATTTACCAGACTCATTTGAAAAAGCAAATCAGGGATCCCTGCCGTGGAGAGACCCGGTCTGATTACTTACAGGTAAAGTTTCAGCTCCACTCTGCTAAGATTACCTGAATCCTTTGATACTTAAATCTTGGGCCCTAGAGAGGTAGTTCTCAAACTTAAAAAAAAAAAAAAAAATTAGTCACTTACTCCACGATCCCTTGTTCTTCCATAACAATCTCCAGCAAATCAGAATAGAAAATTGCTCTGAACAAGGCAGGCCACAGGGATGGGCTATCCGGGTGGCAAGGCTGCAAACAGCAGGCTTGGGCAGGGCTGCGGAATGGCAGTCATCCAAAGATGCATGGCAAATTGCCGACCCCTGCTAGCTGGCATTCCTGAGGGCAGCAGTGATCTCCCCACGGAGATGTCTGCAAATAGCAGGCAGGGGATGAAGTGGGGGCATGTGGATAGTGGTCTGAAAAGGTGGTGGTCCTTATGCTATTTTTATCATATGCACTGTAGGTCACGGCTTCCAACTTCAATCTCACTCTTTTGTCAACACCAAGTGTTCCAAGGATAAGTTTTAGTTGTACCACAGATATCTGGGGAAAGAATGACATTTTTTTCTAAAAAATAACAATTTCCCATATGCGACACTCAGTCAGTATGTATCAGTTAATTACTGCCGGTGTCTGTTCTAAATGGTCAGCACTTGTAGTTACCTATGGTTGAATATTTTGAATATCATATAACAGTAACATACAGTTACTACAGATAACTGTAATAGAAACCACTAAAGCAATTTTTATTTCTACATTTTGCAATACCAGTGGGGTGATGACATGGCATGATTTTCTAACATTATGCCAACATTGTACTCTTATTTGCTATTGAGCTGGTGACAATGGGTTACATGGTGATTATACTTCAGCTACTAGACTCAGAAAATGTCCAGTGGTGTGACACAGGCCAGGAGAGGCACAAAAGGAAGCACTGGCTTTAGCTCAGAGTCCAGTTAGAAAACTCTCCAGCTGTGCAAGCTCCCTCATTCTTTTCTTCCATTTCCAGGTCATAGGCAGTAAAGCAAAGCAGACCAGACCCAGGGTGCCCAACAGAGAGAGAGTCCTTTCCCTGGCTAACACATAAGCAGGCAGCCAGTATTTTATGGGGGCTATTAGAGAAAAATAATTTTCTGTAGAAATCAGTTGGCAAAGGTAACTCTTAAATTGAACTTCTATCAGTTGCATGGCATATGAAGAGATGAAGAATATTTGAAAATAATTGAAGGAGCCTTGATTCAAGGTAACATTCAGCACAGACTGGCATAGGACGAACACACTCTGTGGCACAGTGTCAGATCCACAGAACCCGGGAGGAGAGCCATCCCATCCAGGGCCATCCAAGCACTCGATTGTTGTGTCCATAAACTGTCCCTTGACCGCCGCTACCAAGCTGGTCCCATGCTCCTTGTGCTATCCCAGCCTGGCAGCATGGAACATACAGGCAATTTCTCGAACAAGGTCTTTACACTAACTGAAACAAGTAAAGTAAGATGCCTTTTCTCTTTTTAATAGAACTGAATGAAAAATGGAATTCAGTACCATGTAAATAAGCAAGGTAAATACACTCATTTCTCCAAGAATATAAGAAGAGAAAATGGCATTTCTAAAGTATACATTTATAGCTAAATTTGGACTCACATATATGAGGCCATAACTCTCTCATGAATTATTTGCTTGGAGGATCTGTCACATTGTACCCTGGCTTCAATTCTTGAGAGATCTTTGGAGGCAAAACACAAAATCATAGTATGTCAACTAATTTTTTTTGGATTACTTTTAACACAGGTGGAATATTTTTCTAGTTTAACTCAACAGACACTTATTGGACTGTTGTTATATACTTGGAATCATGTTAGCTGATAGAAAGATAGCTGATAGGGGCTCCTGGGTGGCTCAGTGGGTTAAAGCCTCTGCCTTCGGCTCAGGTCATGATCTCAGGGTCCTGGAATCGAGTCCTGTGTCGGGCTTTCTGCTTGGTGGGGAGCCTGCTTCCTCCTCTCTCTCTCTCTGCCTGCTTGTTATCTGTCTGTCAAATAAATAAATAAATCTAAAATATTTTTTTCGTTTAAAAAAAATAAAAAAATAAAAAAAAGAAAGATGGCTGATAGAAGCCGCATAACACAACACTTTGTGTTACCAAAATAACTTATTGGGGCGCCTGAGTGGCTCAGAGGGTTAAAAGCCTCTGCCTTCAGCTCAGGTGATGATCCCAGGGTCCTGGGATCAAGCCCCACATCCGGCTCTCTGCTCCATGGGGAGCTTGCTTCCTCCTCTTTCTCTGTCTGCCTTTCTGCCTACTACTTGTGATCTTTGTGTGTCAAATAAGTGCATAAAATCTTTTAAAAAAAGATAACTTATTAAGTGTGTGTTTGTTTCTATGTGTATAACTTTATTCTTGTATTAGGATTGTATGTGTCGGTGAGAACAGGGCTGGAGAACAAAAAACTTTTTTTTTTTTTTTAAGAAAGTATCATTGAAGTTCTCTGATTTCAAAAAGATTAAGAAAAAACTTTCTGAGGGACTGGTAGAATTTTCACAAAGGACCTCCCAAACCCATCCCACTCTTGTGCTATCCCTTCTTGTGCACCCCCAGGACACAACAGTCTCCTTGAGAGAACATTCTTCCCTTTGGTTTAACACAGGTGCTTTCCATCTTTGGAGTCACCCTTGTAGGGATCCACTTGGCCCCAGGGAGACTGGGGGTCTTCAGAGAATTAATGTTCTCTTTCTCTCTTCCTTCCTTTTAGCTACCAATCAAAGTGAAGTCCAAAGCAATTTTTTTTTGTTGTTGTTGTTTTAGGTTTTTATTTAAATCCCTATTAGTGGACATACTGTATAATATCAGTAGGATGTGTACTATATAGTGATTCAATACTTCATCTAACACTGCTCATCACAAGTCCAAAGCAATTTTAAAGGGAAAGAGAATGAAATTGATCACATTCTAGAAAGGAAAGGATTTAAAAAGAGAAAGAAAAGAAGGCAACTTTGAAAACTGTTCATCTGACAAAGTACAAACTAAATAGTGAGTAGATGGGAAAACCAGGCATTCCCCAGATTTGGTGAAGAATTCAACTGTGATGGCCAAGATGAGACTATCAGCCTCTAGTGTGTACAGTTGTTTCTCAACCCTGTAGTTATTTAAAAAAAAAAAAAATCCGAGTATTTCGGGGATAAACTGAGTCAATAGACGACAACTTTTCAGTCTGACAGTTGCGTTACAATCCAGTCCCTGTGGGCCACCTCGGGGCAGCGTGTGACTCCTATGCCTTAAAATTCAGTCTCCCCTGGCTTCCTTGTCTCCACAAGGTCCGAGAGACCACCCAGTCCTGGGGGAGTGTGTTTACGTCCGTGTGTGAGGTCTTCCTTTCCTGGCACTGCCACCGAATACAAATTCCACAGGCTCTTCCTGTGAGCACTTGGGTGTTCATCTCAGGCATATTTACCAATGTTCCTCATCTCCTGTCTCCTTGTTGAGTTTGTGCACCGAGACACAATCTAATTTATAATGGTTGGTGGTCAGATTATGAAACCATAGCTCCTCAAAGGAAGTCTTTGGGGTCAGAGTGAGAGAGTCCATTGAAAATTACTGAGAACTGTTAGGAGCGCTGAGTTCTGTTCCTAATTGTTCCAAAGGCCCACCCTGTGACTAGACCAGGAGATTTCAGTGTTCCCTGGTGAACATTTTGGGGGCTTGGAGTCTTAAAAATTCCTCTGGGGTGAAAAAGAGCAGTCGCATACCTCACCACCACTACCACCACCACCATCACCACCAAAGAATCCCAAGGTGCTGACCCGGATGGCAGCCTCATCTGATCTAACCCCAGCAGAGGATGTATGTGTGGGAACCCCGGTGCCCTAACGGTTCCCATTTATTCAACATGCGTTATTGAATGCCTACTGGATGCTAGTCACATTGTGAGTATCAGGGTGGGCGGGAAGAGGGATTAAAAAGTAAGAATGTGTTTCCTGCTTTCCTATAGGAACAAGAAACATAAATCCTGAAAAGCTTTAGATCTACAGACGTTCTCAGCTCATAGAGCAGGGCTGATCCGCAGGGGTGATCAGTAATGTTAAACTGAATGAGGACCTGACTCTTATGGTGCACCTAAGTTTGACAACTTTCTTTAAACATCACCGATTCTCTCTAGTGTATATAGATTTTTTTAAAATCCTGGAATTCTGAGAATTCCTGGAATTCTGGGGAACAAAGAGAAGATTGTCAGGCTGAAGGGACTTTGGTCCTTGGCTTTGTAGACCATTTATAAAGTGGATGGCTCTGTGGTTGACCAAACCACAGATGAGTTCCTTAGGGACCAACGTGGAATGCATATCTGAGGCTTGCTGGTGATTAGGCATGTTCTAAAATGATTTACTTGTTAAGCACTGTGCTAAAAACATAGTGTCCTAGAAGTCCATCCTGGAACCTAGAGTTACTCCAGAAAAAATCCTCTCTAAAGACTAATAGACTCTAAACTGCTTTGCAGTGTGGAAGTGAATGTTCTTAATAAGGAATCCATGTGAGTAAGGGATGACTTTGGAATAATTGTCAGAGAGACCAGGAATGACCTCTGGTCACTAGGTGCCTTGTTGCGTCCTCTTAGGGTTCATGTTCCTTTCCTCCAGAGCACAGGCCTTAGTGTGTAGGTAACATTTTATCCATATGATTGATTACTACGCACCATCTTCCTCTAGTCTCCATCGGTACAGGGACTGTGTGTGTCCTTAGTCATCACTGAGTCTGTGGAACCTAGTACAGTACCTGGCACAAAGTCAACACTAAGCAAATACAGAACTTCTGTGAATGAATTTATACTCTACCTAAGAGCCATAATGTCACTAGGTCAGTAAGCACACCTGCTTCTATTAGCCTTGTCAACTTGCAATTCTACCCACTCCCTAACACTATTGAAAAAAATAAGACATATACACATATGCATATATATTATAGACACATGTATATATACATATACACATACTATATATACACATATGTATATATACATACATACCTGTGTGTGTGTGTGTCTGGCAAAATCATAAAAACAAACAGCAAACTGAGACAAACACATGCTGTACATATGATAACATATGAATAACCTTATTGTACAGTGGGAACTATCACTTAAATAAAATTAAAAGAGAGAAAATCTGGCCATTTCAAAGTTGCAAGTAGCCTTCTTGTGTCTAATATGGCTGCATACTGGGATTGTCTTCAGAGCGTGAACAAACCCTGAGGCCTGGTCTCACCTCCAGACATTCTGCTTTAATTGGTGGAGTGTGGCCTGGGCATTTGGAGGTTCCAGGAACAAGCCACATGATGTTGATATGGAGCTACGGTTGTAAGGTACTGATCAAAATGCAGACAGTACATCATTCTGGAGCAGATTCTGTTGCTTTTGTAAGGAATCACTCTAAATCAAAGGCAGTTGTTACCCTTTGCCCCCTAAGAAGTGCTTCAGGAAAGAGATCTTTCCTTGTGGCTTGACAAAGAGGACAGATTGGATAAGAGGTACCTAGGATCCTTTCAGGAGGGAAGCAATCAAGACTTTGACACTTAATTTTTGTAGATTCAACCTTCTAGTGGATCAAGATGGTTTCAGTGAAGCTCCTCTAAGGAGGAAAAGATCCCAGAGTATCCCAAGAAGAGCTTTTCCTGAGGGAAGGGAGAGTCTGATAATCAGCGTCAATATGAGACCACATTTATAGCAGTAATGATCAAAACAGTGACAGATTGTTTCAGTGCTCTTTTACCCAATGTAATTTTGTTGACCTGGTTCAGTTGTTTGGCCTAAAGTAGGTGGCATGCAGCGCAGACAGCACTGTCTCTGTGGCGTGGGCTGGGAGAGTGTCAGTTCTCTCATGGAAAGATGGCGAGTAGGTTGGCAAAACACAAGCAGATGTACATCCCTTTTCCAGCTAGTTTGTGAACTCCTTGAGGACAACGCTGCTGGGTTCCACAGCTTCAACTTTCTATGAAGATATTAAGAGTATGGTTAATTATCCCAGCTTGCCCCCTTCTTTTTTTTCAGCCAAGGCTTAACCTCAGATGCTTAGTTTCCTTGCCTCTAAATAATTTTCTTGGACTTGTGAGTGATACTTCATTGGAATGAGGAAAAGTCTTTTCCCACACAGAAATGTGCTAAATGAGAAAGGTTAGCAATACCTCAGCCATGGTGTTCAGCCTCTGGGACTCTGAACAATGGGGATAGAGGCTGCTGGCACCAACCACTGGAAGACAGAATTCAATCCAAGTCTCAACAAACCTTGGAGTTCTTTGCATGTTCTTAGTGAGTATGAATGAGTGTCACTTCAGATGTGGTGAGAAGCCGAAATGGAAACTATTACATCAAAACATTTCATTTGGTGGAGGGGACAGTTCGGAAAATTTTTAATTTTTTTAAGGAACAAAGAGAAGTTGATGAAAGGATTTGAGGTTATAATGACCAAAGTCTCTGCTGCCTGCCTTCCCTCCCCCACCCTTCTTCCAAAATGGAGAAAAGAAATGAAGCCAGAGAAATGTCTTAAATATTGTAAGTCTGGCAGACCTAGCTTTTAGCTAGGATAGCATGTAGTGGTAATACCTTTTAATTACAGCTGTATAATTATAAATAGGAAAGAAATTAAAAGATGAAGATGCGGTTTGTAATGAAATTACCATAAATACCATGGCAAGCTTTAAAGTCGTCATGAAAATTCATAACACAAAAACATGAATGTGGAGGTTAACTTCTACCAAGACTAGAATTAAAATTTTGTGGATTCGTGGTCTTCCTTGTTAGCTTGGTATTTCCTCCTAAGTACACATAGGCACCATTAGTCATGCAGACACAAACAGACCTTTAAAAAGTCAGAGTCCTTATTGGCAACTTTTAAGTTCCCTACTTAGGGAAGCTGACATAGAAATGACTGGGTTCCAAAGATAAGTGGAGCCATCAAAAGAAATCTCATCCAGCTGCTGGCCATTTTTGATTAATTCTCCTGTTGAAATCATGCATATATTTTGTTTGTGATGCATGGGTTTATCTTGCAGTCTTTATTTAAAGACCCATTTTACCTCCTATGAACTGACAAGTTTCTATGATTAAGGGGAGGGGATCATAATTGCAAACTGCTGCATTGGTCCTGGGACCAATAATCGAAGCTATCAGATCAGAACACTTGAACAGTTTACAACATCTTTCAGTGCCTTGCTTTCCTTACAGGTTAGCTCCTATTTGTTAAAATACTGATAATGAGATTGACATCATGAGGTCAATTTCCATAAGCCTGATCGATAGCAACAAACTACTAAGACATCTTGAAAACAAGAAACCTTGATCAGAAGAGAGATCAAGTAAGTGAGTTTGGCTCACTCTTTTGCAAACTTTTCTTCAACATTGTGAAAATGTTTAATATGTGTCTTAATGATGGTAGATTTTGTCCTTCTTTTGCACCCAACAAGAGGGATTTTTTCTTTCTCTAAACCAAGAACAATTATTTTGTCACTTCTTTACTACCATTGGCTTACCAGCTGGCACAACAAATTAAGAGGTATGTTTTTATGTCTGTGCTATTCATAAGAAGTTATACTGTGATGACTATATAAGATTAAAGAAAGGATAGCAAAGTTAGTTCGAAGATGCCAGAGGAAAAGTGTTGAGAAAAAAGCAAATTAGAGGAGGCCTTGTATGCTGGAATTTTTTTTTTTTTAATCCAATGGATAATGGAGAGCCATTGAAGGTGTTTCAGTGTGAAAGTGACATAATGAAAGTGGCATTTTGGGATAAATTGAAAGGGGGATAAATAGGGAACTGGTCACTGCCTTCCCTACAGCCAGTGTGAGACAAAAATAGAGTGACATTTTTCCTTAGCTTGAAGCTGTGGGAAAACTAGAACCCAGCTGCTAATACCAAAGGTGGGTGGAAGGTCTAGCTCCTGAAGATCCTCTCTTCCTTCCTCCCTCTGTCTCCACCCAGTGGGCTAGGTGATTCCAAGTGAGGGATGCTGCTCCGTAAGCATTGCAGCACCCCAGATGGAAGGAGAAGGAGGTGCTTGGATAACAGGGCTACTGATTGGGAGTGTGGATAGTTGTGTGTGGTAGTGCTGGTGGATTTTGAAATGGCCAAGAAGAGGTGGTCTCATTCCTCCATACCTCTTTCTAAACTCTCAGGAAATGATCAACACATACTGGGTCACCTTGGTTTGCACCTCCATCTGCCACGATGCTAGCCAGTTGTTATGCTGAACTCATTGTGGGGAAATAAGGAGAGATTGGAAGAGTTGGATTGTCATAAAAAGACAGACAACAAACTAAACAATTGATAATAAAGAAAGTTTGAATTAATGGCTTAGAAAGCACAAGAATATAAAATAAATATAATATATATCCTCAAAGGAAAAAATATCAGAAATAGAAACATAAATGAACAGCCTAAAGGAGATCCAACCAGAGATATTAGGTAAAAGGAAGGTGTTGGAACACAACCTGGATCCTCGCCAATGTGACTGGGGTCATGTCAAATCCTGTGAGAAAACTCCAGGAGTTGGAGGGCGAGAGTCTTCCTGGGCCAACACCCAGATTAAACATGGGAGGATCCTGGAGTTTTCATGTCCTCCTTTAGATAGAACTGATAAGTGTGGAGAATCCTTAACTTGCTCTTGTCATTGAAAGCTAAGAGATAATCATTGTTGTTCACTTGCCTGCACTTAAAGCACATTTCACATGTAGCATATGCCCTGCACATAAATCTATATCCTGTTTGTAATTGGATCTTATGGAAGGTATAAAAGAAGTGATTGTAAGAAATAAAGCTGTCTACTGATCATCAGTCAGTAGTCCTCCCATCATTTCAGCTCCGATCACCAGGATCCCCACCTTGTGAAGGTGACAGGAAGGCAAGAGATAAAATGAGAATCCCAGTAGATGGATGGAATCATAGAATGGAAACTTAGGATAGAGTAATGAATGGGTTGGAGACTGAGCCCTTAGGTATCAGAAAGATAATAGAGAGCAGGACTAGATAAAAGAAGAGTTTAAGAGATATGGAATATGGAAGTGCCAATATAATAAGGATCCTAGAATGGGAGAAAGTGGGTGAAGAAATATTTTAAGAATTATGACTATTTATATAAAAATATGGATAAAGGTTTTAGATCAAGAAGACTTTTAGAGTGTCATACAGTAGAGATAAAAATCAACACTAGCCATATTACAAAGATATTTAAGAACTTACAAGAAAAAGAAAAAGTTATAGATGATTTTTTAAAAAAATGCTAGATGATTCTTGACAGGAAGATCAGATGACCTCAAAAGGAACAAGAATAATCTGTCATCACACTTCTCAACAGCAACACTGGATGCAAGAAGACAGTGGAGTAATACATTCAAAGCACAGGAACGTTGCTCCTGGGATTTTATACCCTGATGAACTATCACTGAAATGCAAGAGATGAAATGAAGATATTCTTATATATACAAAGTCTGAGAATGTTTACCTCCCAAAGGCATGCTTCAAAATGCTGGGGGAGGACAAAGACTCATTCCAGGAGAATGCTAAAAATATAGAAAGTATACTGGTTAGTGCCCAGGCAGAAAACCAGATCATTTTAGATTGTTCAAGCTGACGGGATTTAAAGCAGAGAGGCAATTATAAAGACATTGGAAGACCTAGAGCAGCAAAAGGGAAAAGACATTCTACTGAGAGCTCAGGGAGCTGCTCCCATACCTGGGCTAAAGCCTGTGTACCCATACTCACTGTGGCCAATTTTGGAGCCAGTCCTACGGGGAACATGGAGTCACCAAATCTGCTAGAACTACGGGGCTGCCACTGTCCAGAGCTGCTGCTGTAGCCAGGGTGCTATCAGAAAGAAACAGGATGGCTATGTTTCTTCCAGCTGCTGCTGACCAGCATGGGTGGTTCAGTGGTAGAATTCTCGCCTGCCAGCTGCTGCTGACCAGATGCGAGTACCTCCCATTGGCTAATGAGAATTTAGCTGGCAAGGAACTCTGGGAATTTTCAGGCTTCCTGCTGGCTCCCCTTCTCCACAGAATAGAATGGCAAGTGTGAGGTTAAGAACCAAAGACAAATAACTGACCTAGGAACTAAGGCTGTGTAAATAAATGAAAAAAGTTAATTCCTGTCTAGGGGCACCTACATGGCCCAGTCTTTAAGCTTCTATCTTCAGCTCAGGTCATGATCCCAGATCCTGGGATGGAGTCCACACTGGGCTCCTTGCTCAGCAGGGACTCTGCTTCTCCCTCACCCCTGCCCATGCTTGCTTCCTTTGTGTCAAATAAATAACATCTTTTTTAAAAAAGTTAATTCCTGTCTAAAAGAGCAAAGAGAAAAGACAAGAAAGGCACATCTATATTAATCCAGAACAAAAATGAACAATACCAATATTTCAAGGAAGTGACAGGGTGCTAAGGTGCCTCTCTGTTCTGGGTGAAGTCATAGATACTGGAAAATGTAAGAAATTGATCATGTTCTATATCACTAGTTGTCGGAGAAAATGTAGCTAAGGCAACAGTTAAGTTACAGACATGAGAATAGCAAATATAAAATTGAATGGCTCCCATATTGGGAAGAATATGGTGAAAAAGAAACCCTCTTGCACATGGGAGCAAACTGGAAGAGGTACCACCTGGCAGCACTTAAGAAATCTGAGGATCCAGCCAACTCATTCCTAGGAATATGTTCCAGAGAACCACTTGCAACGTATTGATAAAGGGACATGAACAATGATGTCCGTTGCTGCATTGTTTGTGGTAGCAGACAGGCAGAGGGTAAGAACCTAGGTATCTATAATTGAGTCTGAATAAGGAAAACATGGGGATGTATACTGTAGGATATGAACTAGGTATCTAAGAACATTATGGATAGATAAAAAGTGTTAAGTAAAAATTATAGGATATAGAATAAGATGTTTAGAATATTACTTATGAAAAATTAAATACACACACACACACACAAAATCTCTACATAACTTTTAAGGATGCTGTAGTGGATTGAATGGTGGCCTCCCAAAAGACATGGCCACTCCTGAAATTTGTGATTTTCTTTTCTTTTTTTGGAAAAAGATCTTTGCAGATGTAATTAAATGAAGATGTTAAGATGAGCTCATCTTGGATTATCTGAGTTATCTGAGTCCAATGACAAGTGACCTTAATAAGAGATACAAAGTAGACACAAACTGAGTTCAGATGGCCATGTGAAGACAGGCATACACCAGAGTAAGACAACCATTGTTTTAGGCTACTATGTTGGAGATAATTTGCTACAAAATGCCACAGGAAACTAATACCTATCCAAGAGCATGTATTCATACATACATGTTAGAGGGGGTGTCTATGCGAATAGGAGGTAATGAGTGTGGGGCAGGCAAATACAGAGGGAAATGTTAAGGCAGTAAGTTAAGAAATGGGTCTTGCACACACTGATGAGACCATATGTCACAACTGATTCCCTGCAGCTGAGGTTTTAAAAAGTTTAAAAACTTTCCTGAGGTGCCTGGGTGGCTCAGTCATTAAACATCTGCCTTCGGCTCAGGTCATGATCTCAGGGTCCTGGAATCGAGCCCCATGTCAGGCTCCCTGCTCAGTGAGAAGTCTGCTTCTCCCTCTCCCACTTCCCCTACTTGTGTTCCCTCTCTCACTGTCTCTCTCTCTGTCAAATAAATAAATAAAATCTTTTAAAAAATACTTTCCTGTTTCAACTTACCATATCCTTTGAAATCTAGAAAGATGACATATTTTCTTTTTCAGTTGAGGTTTTTACTTTTATTATTATTTATTTTTTATTTTTGTAAAGATTTTATTTATTTTTTTTATTTGAGAGCGAGAGAGAGAGAGACAGAGAGAGAGAGAGAGAGAACTCAAGCAGGAGTGGGCGTAGGGGCAGAAGGAGAGGGAGAAGCAGTCTCCCTGATGCGGGGCTCGATCCCAGAACTCTTGAGATCATGACCTGAGTTGAAGGCAGATGCTTAATGAACTGAGCCACCCAGTTATCCCTGGGGGTTTTCCTTTTAAAGAATTATCTATAAGATTTAATCATTCTTCATAATAATTTGGAAGAACTTTTCATATTGTATAAGACATATTAATTACAAATATATTAGCAAATGCATTAGCTATAAATATGTCCTATAGGATATATTAGCTGAAAATAGATGCTTTTACATCTGTTGCTTAACTTTTGAATTTGGTGTATTTTTTGACCTATAGAAGCTTGGGGCTTTTTCTGTAAATTTGTAACAGAGGACTCTGTGTACGTTTATCTGGATCATAAAGTGAACCTCAGGGGAGCCCACTTTCTCTACATACTTTCTGTACCCGAAATACTTGCATGCATATGTTTGATTTAGAAGTCACAGAAAGGCAATTCAACAGAGAAGGAAGTAGTTGCTCTTGATTTGCAATCTTCCCTAGTAAAATTTCTGCAACAAATTTTAACCCTAAGGTGCAGTTGCCATCAGTGATGTCCCTTCCATTTGGTGTGTTTCATTTCTCTCTCTCATTCATAGCCTTACTAAAAGGTGGACTTCATAGCTTCTCTGGGAAATGCTCTTGACACTGACAAGATAATGAATAGGGACACAGGCAATGATGGCCTTTAGCGTCAACAATGGAGAGAATTCAAATGTGGGTTCCCTAAAGCATGACTTTCTGCTGATGTGCTACTGTTATTTCCTGCCATTCTGTTTGGCTCCGGGAATTGATCCTCTACTCCTTGGTGTCCTCTGACCATTTTCTGGTGGTCTCTGCACTAGTTTCCTGTGGCTGCTGCAATAAGTTACCACAAATTTACTGGCTTAAAGCAACACAGATTTCCTATTGTGTTACAGCTCTGGAGGTCAGCGCTCCAAAATCAGGTTCCCTGGGTTAAAGCTAAGGGGTTGGCAGGGCTGGCCTCTTCTGGAGACTGAGGAGAGAATGGGTTTTCTTGCCTTTTTTCAGTTTCTTGTGGCTGTCTGTGTTCCTTGGCTTGTGACCCTTTCTCCATCTTCAAAGTGCATCGCTCCAAACTCTGCTCGATCATCACGTTGCCTTCTCCATTGGCTTGGAGTCTTCCTGCCTCCCCCTTGTAAGGACCCTTGTGATTACACTGGGCTCATCTGGTTACTGCAGGCTTACTCTCCCCGGTTCAGGGGGAGATGTCTTCTTTGCTGTGTAACAATGTAATATTCCCAAATTCCAGGGATTAGGATGTAGACATATTTGGGGGCCCTTATTCAGCCTACCACAGCAAGCACATTCTGAACCTCCTTCTGCCCATAGCGCTATGGGGCCTCAAATCCTCCCTGTTGCCAGAAGCTCTCATCTGTATGCCTGGGTTGACAGCTGAGCTTCTGGTACCCCTACAAAGTATAGACTCCATTACAACCTATCTTTGGCCCAGACTGTAGAGTTCATGTTCTTCCTTGGTTTCTTTTCTTGTTTATGACCCCAGGTTGACATTTGGATGAGCCCTGGCAGCCTCCTACCCTCCAGCAGACTTCATGTTGTCCTCTCATTATCAACCACAGGAGAGAGAACATCTCCCACTGAAAGTCCCACTGGGACTCCTCTGAGTCCCAATGACACCACTCCAGTCCCTTGACTAGATGTGCCTACATGTGGACGCCAGGTGTTATCCAGCCAAGTTCTCCTTACCTGCCCTTGGTCACACTGCATTCAGTATCATTAACTCCTGGTTACTCCTTGAGGCTGAAGACCACAGCAGGCGTGGTCTCTCTTCGGCCCTGCTGCTACCCACCTCTTCCCTCACTGGGCCACGAAGTCTCATCTTATCCTGCGCCAGTTCCGTCGGAGTTATGTCAGCTTGCAACCACATCGTGAAGGCTCCTCCCTTGAATTGAGCTGTGCTTTTTAATATTTTCTTTTTAGATTCCTAGAGCTGTAACATGAAGTTGCTGTCTGTTCCCTGGGGGTCCGTGGGGATGAGTTCGCGGGGGCAGGACGCCGCCCTGGTGAACTGCTCACCATGCTCTTCTGCACCAGCCCCTTGTTCTCTTTCAAATCCATCCTTACCCCATTATCCTTACTAGTTATCCTTTGCTGGGTAACAAATCACCTTCAAGCCCAGCAGCTTCAAACAATGAATATTTGTTCTCTCACAGCTTCTATGGGTTCAGAACCTATAAGGTGAGCCTTATCTGGGGGCCTCTGAGTTCCCATCTCTTGGAAGGCTACCATCAAGGAACTGGGCTGGAGTCAACTCAAGGCTCAACTGGGGCAGGATCCACTTTTAAGTTTACGCACACAGCTGTTGGCAGGCTTCAGGCCTTCACTGGCCAGAGGCATCAGTCCTTTGACCTATGGGCTCCTGAGGGCTTTTCACGGCAGGGTAGTGTGTTCCCCGAGAGTGAGGGATGAGAGAGAGAGAAAGACAGGAAAGAGAGATGCCAAGACAGAAGCCATGATCTTTCATAATCTAATCTTGGAATTAACATCCCATCACTTCTCTGTTCTCTACCTAGAAGGGAGTCACTGAATCCAGTCTGCACTCAAGGGGGAGGCATTACACAGGAGTGGGTACCAGGAAGCAGGGATCCCTGGAGGCCATCTCAGAGGTTGCCTTAAACCCCACAAGAGGAGTTAGAGAAACACAGTACTATCTGTCAGTGGGAAGTAAGGTGCACTAAACGGAGAGGGGTCAGAGGGGTTCTTAAGAGCAAATGTGCTTTGGGGAGAGTGATAACTTGACTCACACCACAACTCTGGTTCTCCCTTTCGGAGAGCCTTTCTCTTCCTTTCTCCCAGCCTTCTCTCTGGGTTCCGTTTTATGAACCCAACAAACCACACAAAAACCTAGATACTAACCCCCCTGCTACTCACTTCTAACAATTTCCCAATCTCCCTCCACAGCCTGCCTCCTGCCTGTTTACTTTCTGAAATCCACAGCAGTCATTTTTTTTCCCCCTATTTTTTTCAGAGTTCATTGTCATTCACGTGGGAAGGGTGTTCTGGAAGCATTGTCCCTACCATGCTCTAAGTGGCTGTCTGCCTTACTTAAAACACATCTGATTAATGTTTGCCCATGTGTGACCCCGGGTACAGTGTGAGGGAAAAGGATTACAAAGCCCAGGAACTGCTGGGTCATAACAACTCATTTGGGTTTCCAGAAAAGACTATAAGGATTTCTTTTTTTTTAAGATTTTATTTATTCACCTGACACACAGAGAGAGAGATCACAAGTAGACAGAGAGAGAGAGGGGAAGCAGGCTCCCGGCTGAGCAGAGAGCCCGATGCGGGGCTCGATCCCAGAACCCTGAGATCATGACCTGAGTCGAAGGCAGAGGCTTAGTTCACTGAGCCACCCGGGCGCCCCAACTATAAGGATTTCTATCATTCATTTGTTTTTTTCCTGGAGTAGAAAGAACATGGACTATGGAGCTTCTGACACTTCTGCAAATGAATTTCTCTGTGCTTTTTAGTTTCTTCATCTGTAAAATCTGGTAATGATACATAACTCTGGATTGCACAGGGTTATCAGAAACAATGTATGCGAAATGCACATGGTACACTGCGGGCACCCAGGCAGCCTTCCTCAGAGCTTTTTACTGTTCTCTTCCTTTCATGATTCAGTTATCCAGTAAATAAGTGCATAGTGCTGACAGAATTTGGCATTCGCCAGACCATTATTATCCAGTGTATCCCAGTGTGCACCGAAAGAAAACAGCTTGGCCAGAATGGCTGTCTTTGTAGGGAGAGTGTCGGTGTGTGTGCAGGGCTGGATCTCCGCCTGGGCTGTGGGGGTCAGTGGGGGTGCCGCCAGCCGTCTGCAGCCTTAGCCAGGGAAATCGACTCACAGCCCTCCTGGCACCTACTGCTGGACTTGGGTAAACAGAATTACAGCCTTTAAAAAGAACTGAGGGAAAGCGACCAAGATCCCCACTCACCATGTAAACAGGATGTCCACTGAAGGGCAGCCGTGGAGATGTTTATGTTCTGTTCAAGGGGCAATTGACAAAAGGCCCCTGGGAAGCTTTACTGTAGCTTGGGACACAGCTCTGCCAGCTGGGTGGCTGGGTTCTTCCCGGTTCTGTCTGTATCTCATGTGCTGAGCTTCAGCCTAGAGCTCTAGGGCCGTGCTGTCTGGACCCAGGATGCAGTGTTTAGAGATGCTGGGTCTGGTTATTGGTGCAAGGCCCTTTAGGCACAGATCAGGGCATTCTGGTGTCCAGGGTTCAGTTCCCAGTGTTCCTGCTGTGACCTGGAGGCTGGCTGCTTGGGGCCTCCACATGAGAATTACCTTAATGATAACTACCATTGATTCAGAGCAAGGCAGCTAGCTGGCCAGATACTTCACGGGGACTCTCTCATTTAACCCTCAGGATAACCCTGTTGAGGGTTTTATTGTCCTCATTTTATACCTGAAAAGGTTCCGCAAAGATAATCACTTGGATCTGAAGTCAGATCAGTTAGATTCTCAAATCTGTAGGTGAGGGCAGGGGTGTTGGTCAAGTTCAGCACTACCTCTATGGCCCAGCATCACGTCTGAGAAAAACTTGTCAAATGATTAGAAAAAATTCTACCCGAATGTTCTGCACCGATTTTCTGGGGAGCTCATCTTTCCCCCATAGTGAGAGCATGTTGCATGGTTTATTTCACATGGTCCTATTCTGCCCCGGGGACCCAGGGCACTCACTGGTCAATGCTGATTACAGCTGGGTCTTGGGTATGGGTTGAGGCACCAAGGCAATGAACGATTGGCTAAATGTCTACCCAAAAAGCCAAGTCCTGCTTTAGTCCGGTCTGGTCTGGCATTCTATGCAAAGAAAGCATCTCCTGAGATGTCCAATCCAGCCTGTTCCAGAGACAGTACGAGCAGTGAAAGCAGATGCTTGTCTCAGCTGGTGTACAATCTCTGGAGAGCGGTTTTGCCGTCCCTCTTCCAGAACACGGGTCAGTTGGAATGGAATTGTGAAGGTAGGCTTTGCAGATTTCACAGGAATGTCAGGACGTGGTACCTTTATAACCCCAAATGGAATTGGTTGAGACCCAAGAGCCCTTTGGTCTTTGAATTCCTTCTTATGAAATTATTTATAATAATAGTTATTATTACTATTGAAGTGTAATGAACAGTGTTGTATTAGTTTCAGGCGTACAGTATAATGATTCAGTACTTTTATACATTGCTCGGTGCTCATCATAAGTGTACTCTTTTTTTAAAAAATATTTTATTTATTTGACAGAGATCACAAGTAGGCAGAGAGGCAGGCAGAGAGAGAGAGAGAGGGAGAAGCAGGCTCCCTGCTGAGCAGAGAACCTGATGTGGGACTCCATCCCAGGACCCTGAGATCATGACCTGAGCTGAAGGCAGAGGCTTAACCCACTGAGCCACCCAGGCGCCCCCATAAGTGTGCTCCTAGTCCCCTTGATTTCACCCGCCTCTCCTCCCCTCTGGCAACTACCAGTTTGTTCTCTGTATGTAAGAGTCTGTTTTTTGTTTTGTTTTGTTTGCTTGCTTCTTTTTTTCTTTGTTTGTTTTGTGTCTTAAATTCCACATATGAGTGAAATCATATGGTATTGGTCTTTCTCTGAGTTATTTCTCTGACTGATTTCACTTAGCCTCTGACCCTCTAGGCCCATCTAATTCTTGAATAGAAGAGAAAAAAGACATGCTTGTTCTCCAGGATGGATTAGGATGTCGAAATTCTCTATTCCAGAAGAGAGTGTGGACTTTATCATAAATCTGAACTCTTAAGTTAGAGGGGGATGTAACTTTCTTCCTTTCTATTCAGGTCTCTTTTTGGGGGAGGCACACAGGTGGTGTGGGTGACCCTCGCAGACACTGATCATTTCCTACCTGGAGCTGAGGCCACGATTACCTCAGGATTGTTAGCAAGTTACAGTCAAGTGCAGATAGTTGCTTTAAACTGGCCTAAATTGTGGGGAAGTCTCTGGAAAAGATAAACATGTCAAAGATTGTCCAAACTGGTGTCATTTTGGGGGATGGTAAAATGCTGGAAATAATAAGGCCTCGTACTCTCTGTGTGTGTTCATTGTTGGTCGTGGATTTTTGTTGTTGTTGTTGTTTTGACATTTTAGCCATCGTGCTTTGATTTATGGAAACCTGTGTCCCAGATACCAGACCCATCCGGGATGTGTCGGTCAGGATACACCAGACCTACAGATAGGCCTGCGATTTCTGGGAGCAGTTTGCGATCACAGCTATCATTCAGTGTCCTTCTCACTGGTCATTTTTCCTTGTGCTCATTCCTTTCTGCACACAGCTGGCCTTCCACTGTCCTGCTGCCTCTCAGCATTCAGCCCCCCGGCCAGTCTAGTTTTCCAGTTCTAGGAGCTTCTCAAACAAAGTGGAGCACAGTGAAGCAGGGCCTTCTGCCCATCTCCCCTGGCCTACCAGGGTTGGATGCTTTCTTTATCTTATTTTAGGAAGAGAGAGCCTATACTTGTTCCTATCACTAAATTTGGAATAGGCTGGAAGGAGATATTCTGTACCTCTAACCACTTCTGCCCACACTTCTGATACAAACTGGATTGGCTTTTCTACTTCCCATCTCCTTGAGTCAGTGGCAAACTTTGGGCTTTATGCTCTGCATATGTGGTTCCTGTCACTGTCTCATGCCTGGTTCTACAATGCACACACACACACACACACACACACACACACGCAGATACCTCCTACCCTCCCTATGCTTAAAGAATCCCCCATTTGTGGATATAACAAGTATCCAGGGAAAGCGATGGGTTATTTTCTTTGGCTCAGTTCTTGTTAGTTTCATAACAATATCTAAAGGACATGAAGATAATGTCCCTGTTTGGAGAACTCCTCTTTCTTACTCTCAACATTTCCCCTGTTAATTGGTATTGGATACAAATATTCCATCACATTTCAGAGCTGGTTCCAACCGTCCAGGTATGGGTTTGACTGAGTTCTGCTGAATGTCACATGGGTCAGGCAGTAGGGATCATGGAAATCCCGACTGAATTGGTAGGATTTAAGTAACAGGCTTGGAATTAAAGATGTGGAAAACATCGGGACTTATCTTTAGGGCACATGGCCTTCCGGATCTGGAATAAATTCTATTAGAAGCAAAGTAATTTAGAATAAGTTTTCATCAAGTAAATATTTTTTTTTAAAGATTTTGTTTATTTATTTGACAGACAGAGATCACAAGTAGGCTGAGAGGCAGGCAGAGAGAGAGAGAGAGGAGAAAGTAGGCTCCCTGCTGAGCAGAGAGCCCGATGTGGGGCTCGATCCCAGGACCCTAGGATCATGACCTGAGTCGAAGGCAGAGGCTTTAACCCACTGAGGCACCCAGGCGCCCCAAGTAAGTATTTTTTTGCACAGGCCACGACAGTTACTGTCCCACGTGGAACCCAACCAGCCACTGATGTTCATTATTGTGACTAGGAATTGTGACTCCACCCACCACACCAGCCTGCTTTCCCCTGCATCTTGGACAATAGCAACCTTCCCATGTTGTGCCAGGAAAGGCTATGCTCCTTTCCCCCAGTTTCCCTCTCTCCCACAGTATCCACATGGCTAATGCCGTTACTGCATCCGTCAGCTGTGCTCCGGCTCTAATCCCCTTCTCTGTTCTGTGGCTGCTGCTTCCACAGGGTTCCTGCCATGCAGGGTGATTCCAGAAAGGACCATGCCCCTCCCACCACGCTTAGTCAAGAGAGCTTGCCAAAAGAAAATGGAAGTCAATTTGTCTCCCAAAGTGACAGGTCTTTCAACCAAACTTAGAGCCAAAGTATCACCTTGGTAATTCAGTTTTATAACTGGCTTTATAGGGACCTAGAGGAAGAACCGGCAATACAGAATAAGTTCAGGTTCATTAAGTGGGCAGCATTGTTCAAGTGTCTTTTCCTTAGCTCTTTGGGAACTAGGGGTCCTTGTACAGTAGGAACTTTCCTTGGTGGCCTTCCTGGCCACTCCACGTGCCCACACATGTATATGAAACTCCCGTCAGCAGTATTTTCAATCAAATGGAGACTGGTTGGGGCCCATGCAGATTTTTCTAGGCTGGACTCCGAATTATTACATTCTGTGAAAAATAAAGATATCAGACCTAGTTACATTTGAGAGGCAGACATTGTGGTTTTTTAAAAATGTTTTTCTGTGTTTTCTACACTTAAAAACCAAGGACAAAGGACAAAGGAAGATTCCAGGGACCCTGCAGATGTTTACTGTTGAACCTGAAAACATTTCTCAATCCCACTTACTGTCACTTTTCTCATATAAGAAACTGCATAGTGAGAGTCATGTTTTACAAGGCCCCAACCTGTCTTACAATTTTCCCTTCTGGCTATTGCTTTAATAAACACCCAGATGTGCTATTTTACAGATCATAAGACCTATCATATGTGCTCCTCTTATTCTCTGTATCCCACACGGTGCCTTGGCCCCTGGCTTTTGGAGCTGAGCTCAAGATCTTTGTAAAGCTGAGCTATGGAAGACATAGCTCTCCCAGTCTCTCAGCTGGAAGGAGTAGGTGAGAGTTGTGGCTCACCCCCCCAACGTCCAGGAGACTTTGCTGGCAGGGCTGGACTCTTTTGGACCTGCTGTGGAAGGGGTAGGAGGGAAAGTAGTTACAAAGACAGTAGTTGGCAGGATTGTAGTAGGTTCTGCGGACCATCATTTGGCTCAGTCAACAGAAGAGCAAACATGATCATCAAATAGAGGCTTTTGACTGATATGTAGTGATAAAAGGGCTAAAGATGTAGAAAGAGCTTGAAAACTGATTAAAATTTCATTAGTGTTGTTGATAGAGACTAATAATGACTCCACGTGTTTCTTTGATTTAGAGTCATGGGGCTCTTTTATTTTATTTTTTAAATTTTTAGACTTTTTATTAACATATAATGTATTATTAGCCCCAGGGGTACAGGTCTGTAAATCGCCAGGTTTACACACTTCACAGCACTCACCATAGCACATACCCTCTCCAATGTCCATAACCCCACCACCCTTTCCCTACTCCCCTCCCCCAACAACCCTCAGTTTGTTTTGTGAGATTAAGAGTCTCTTATGGTCTGTCTCCCTCCCTATCTCATCTTGTTTCATTTTTTCCTTCCCTACTCCCCAAACCCCCCATGTTGCTTCTCAAATCCATATCAGGGAGATCATATGATAATTGTCTTTCTCTGGCTGACTTATTTTGCTCAGCATAATACCCTCTAGTTCCATCCATGTCGTTGCAAATGGCAAGATTTCATTTCTTTTGATGGCTGTGTAGTATTCCATAATATATATATATATATATATATATCTTCATATATATATTTATATATATATATCTTCATATATATGAAGAAGACAAAGAAGACATCCAGATGGCCAACAGACACATGAAAAAGTGCTCCACATCACTCGGCATCAGGGAAATACAAATCAAAATCACAATGAGATACCACCTCACACCAGTCAGAATGGCTAGAATTAATATATATGTATATATGATGTATATATATGATATATATGTATATATATACATATAATATATGTTATATATGTGTATATATACACATATATGGTATCTCTTGTGATTTTGATTTGTATTTATACAAATAATATTATAAATAAATATATTTGTATAAATATTATAATATATATATACACACACACACACACATATACACATATATCTTTCGGATCACTACATTTGTATCTTTAGGGTAAATACCCTATAGTGCGATTCTGGGTTGTAGGGTAGCTCTATTTTCAACTTTTTGAGGAAACTCCATGCTGTTTTCTAGAGTGGTTGCACCAGTTTGCATTCCCACCAACAGTATAGGAGGGTTCCCTTTCTCCACATCCTCGCCAGCATCTGTCATTTCCTGACTTGTTAATTTTAGCCATTCTGACTGGTGTGAGGTGGTATCTCATTGTGATTTTGATTTGTATTTCCCTGATGCCAGGTGATGTGGAGCACTTTTTCATGTGTCTGTTGGCCATCTGGATGTCTTCTTTGCAGATATTTCTGTTCATGTCCTCTGCCCATTTCTTGATTGGATTATTTGTTCTTTGGGTATTGAGCTTGAGAAGTTCTTTATATATTTTGGATACTAGCCCTTTATCTGATATGTCACTTGCAATTATCTTCTCCAATTCTGTCAGTTGTCTTTTGGTTTTGTTGACTGTTTTCTTTGCTGTGCAAAAGTTTTTGATCTTGATGATGATCTTGCCTTTGGTGATGTTTCTAGGAAGAAGTTGCTGTGGCTGAGGTCGAAGAGGTTGCTGCCTGTGTTCTCCTCAAGGATTTTGATGGATTCTTTTCTCACACTGAGGTCCTTCATCCATTTGGAGTCTATTTTTGTGTGTGGTGTGAGGAAATGGTTCAGTTTCATTTTTCTGCATGTGGCTGTCCAATTTTCCCAACACCATTTGTTGAACAGACTGTCTTTTTTCCACTGGACATTCTTTCCTGCTTTGTCAAAGATTAGTTGACTATAGCATTGAGGGTCTATTTCTGGGCTCTCTATTCTGTTCCATTGATTGATGTGTCTGTTTTTGTGCCAGTACCATACTGTCTTGATGATGACAGCTTTATAATAGAGCTTGAAGTCTGGAATTGTGATGCCACCCACTTTGGCTCTCTTTTTCAACATTCCTCTGGCTATTCGGGGTCTTTTCTGGTTCCATATAAATTTTAGGATTATTTGTTCCATTTCTTTGGGGAAAAAAAAAAAAGAATGGTATTTTGATAGGGATTTCATGAAATGTGTAGATTGCTTTAGAGTAGCCTAGACATTTTCACAATATTTTTTCTTCCAATCCATGAGCATGGAACATTTTTCCATTTCTTTGTGTCTTCCTCAATTTCTTTCATGAGTACTTTTTCTGAGTACAGATTCTTTGCCTCTTTGGTTAGGTTTATCCCTAGGTATCTTCTGGTTTTGGGTGCAGTTGTAAATGGGATTGAATCCTTAATTTCTCTTTCTTTTGTCTTGTTGGTTTATAAAGATGCAACTAATTTCCATGCATTGTTTGCTATCCTGACACTTTACTGAATTCCTGTGAAAATTCTAGCAGGTGTGGAGTGGAGTCTTTTGGGTTTTCCACATATAGTATCATATCATCTGCAAAGAGTGATAGTTTGACTTCTTCTTTGCTGATTTGGATACCTTTAATTTCTTTTTATTGTCTGATTGTTGGGGCTAGGACTTCCAGTACTATGTTGAATAGCAGTGGTGATAATGGACATCCCTGCCGTGTTCCTGACTTTAGCGGAAAAGCTCTCAGTTTTTCTTCATCGAGAATGAAATTTGCTGTGGGTTTCTCATAGATGGCTTTGATGATATTGAGGTATGTACCCTCTATCCCTACACTTTGAGGAGTTTTGATCAAGAAAGGATGCTGTACTTTGTCAAATGCTTTTTCAACATCTATTGAGAGTATCATATGCTTCTTATTCTTTCTTTTATTGTTGTATTGTATCACATTGATTGATTTGTGGATGTTGAACCAACCCTGCAGCCCAGGAATAAATCTCACTTGTTCTTGGTGAATAATCCTTTTAATATACTGTTGTATCCTATTGGCTAGTATTTTGGTGAGAATTTTTGCATCTGTGTTTATCAAGGATATTGGTCTGTAATTCTCTTTTCAATGGGGTATTTGTCTGGTTTGGGGATGAATATAATGCTGGCCTCATAAAATGAGTTTGGAAGTTTTCCTTCCATTTCTATTTTTTTGGAACAAGTTTCAGGAGAATAGGTATGAATTCTTCTTTAAATGTTTTGGTAGAATTCCCCTGGGAAGCTGTCTGGCTTTGGGTTCTTGTTTTTTGGGAGATTTTTTATGACTGCTTCTATCTCCTTACTGGTTATGGATCTGTTCAGGTTTTCTATTTCTTCCTGGTTCAGTTTTGGTAGTTTATATGTCTTTAGGAATGCATCTGTTTCTTCCAGATTGTCAAACTTGCTGGCATATAGTTGCTCATATTATGTTCTTATAATTGTTTGTATTTCTTTGGTGTTGGATGTGATTTCTCCTTTTTCATTCATGATTTTATTAATTTGGGTCCTTTTTCTTTTCTTTTTGATAAGTCTGGCCAGGGGTTTATCAATCTTATTAATTCTTTTAAAGAACCAGCTCCTAGTTTCGTTGATTTGTTCTATTGGTTTTTTTGGTTTCTATTTCATTGATTCTGCTCTGATATTTATTATTTCTCTTCTCCTGCTGGGTTTAGGCTTTCTTTGCTGTTCTTTCTCTAGCTCCTTTAGGTGAGGGGTTCGGTTACATACTTGAGAACTTTTTTTTTTTTTTTTTAATTTGTCAGAGACAGAGTGAGCGAGAGCGAGCACAGGCAGACAGAGTGGAAGGCAGAGTCAGAGGGAGAAGAAGGCTCCCCGCGGAGCAAGGAGCCTGACGTGGGACTCGATCCCAGGACGCTGGGATCATGACCTGAGCCGAAGGCAGCTGCTTAACCAACTGAGCCACCCAGGCATCCCGAGAACTTTCTTGTTTCTTGAGAAAGGCTTGTATCGCTATACACTGTCCTCTCAGGACCACCTTTGCTGTGTCCCACATATTTTGAACAGTTGTGTTTTCATTTTCATGTGTTTCCATGAATTTTTTCAATTCTTTTTTAATTTCCTGGTTGACCCATTCAGTCTTTAGTAGGATGCTCTTTAGCCTTCATATATTTGAGTTCTTTCCAACTTTCCTCTTGGGATTGAGTTTTAGCTTCAGAGCATTGTGGTCTGAAAATATACAGGAAATGATCCCAATCTTTTGGTATAGGTTGAGACCTGATTTGTGACCCAGGATGTGATCTATTCTGGAGAATGTTCCATGTGCACTAAAGAAGAATGTGTATTCTGTTGCTTTAGGATGAAATGTTCTGAATATATCTGTGATGTCCATCTGGTCCAGTGTGTCATTTAAGGCCTTTATTTCCTTGTTGATCTTTTGCTTGGATGCTCTGTCCATTTCAGTGAGGGGAGTGTTAAAGTCTCCTACTATTATTGTATTGTTGTCGATGTAGTTCTTTGATTTTGTTATCAATTGCCTTATATAGTTTGCTGCTCCCATATAAGGGACATAGATATTTAAAATTGTTAGATCTTCTTGTTGGACACACCCTTTAAGTATGATATATTTTCCTTCCTCATCTCTTATTATAGTCTTTGGTTTAAAATCTAATTGATCTGATATAAGGATTGCCACCCCAGCTTTCTTTTGATGTCCATTAGCATGGTAAATTGTTTTCCACCCCCTCACTTTAAGTCTAGAGGTGCATTTTGGTCTAAAATAAGTTTCTTGTAGACAGCATATTAATGGGTTTTGTTTTTTTATCCATTCTGATGACCTGTGTCCTTTGATTGGGGCATTTAGCCCATTTACATTCAGGGTAACTATTGAGAGATATGAATTTAGTGCCATTGTGTTGCCTGTGAGTGACTGTTACTGTATATTGTCTCTGTTCCTTTCTGGTCTACTACTTTTAGGCTGTCTCTTTGCTTAGAGGACCCCTTTCAATATTTCCTGTAGAGCTCGTTTGGTGTTTACAAATTCTTTCAGTTTTTGTTTGTCCTGGAAGCTTTTTATCTCTACTTCTATTTTCAATGATAGCCTAGCTGGATATAGTATTCTTGACATGTTTTTCTCATTTAGTGCTCTGAATATATAATGCCTGTTCTTTCTGGCCTGCCAGGTCTCTGTGGATAAGTCTGCTGCCAATCTAATATTTTTACTATTGTATGTTACAGACTTTTTGTTCTGGGCTGCTTTCAGGATTTTCTTTTTGTCACTAAGACTTGTAAGTTTTACTATTAGATGACAGGGTGTGGACCTATTCTTATTGATTTTGAGGATAGTTCTTTGCACCTCCTGGATTTTGATGTTTGTTCCCTTTGCCATATTAGAGAAATACTCTACAATAATTCACTCCAATATACCTTCTGCCCCCCTCTCTCTTTCTTCTTCTTCTGGAATCCCAATTATTCTAATATTGTTTCATCTTATGGTATCACTTATCTCTCAAATTCTCCCCTTGTGATCCAGTAGTTGTTTGTCTCTCTTTTGCTCAGCTTCTTTATTCTCCATCATTTAGTCTTCTGTATCACTAATTCTCTCTTCTGCCTCATTTATCCCAGCAGTAAGAGCCTCCGTTTTTGATTGCACCTCATTAATAGCTTTTTTGATTTCAGCTTGGTTAGATTTTAGCTCTTTTATATCTCCAAAAGGGGCTTTTATTTTCCTAGACAGGGTTTTTCTAGTATTTTCCATGCCTTTTTCAAGCCTAGGTAGCACCCTGAGAATCGTCATTCTGAACTCTAGATCTGACAGGTTACCAATGTTCCTATTGGTTAGGTCCCTAGCCTTTGGTACTGCCTCTTGTTCTTTTTTTTTTTTTTTTTTTTTGGTGGGAGTTTTTCTGCCTGCCATTTTATCCAGATAAGAATATATGAACGAGAGAATAAAATACTATAAGGGTATTTTTACCAAATCAGAAGACAATCCAAATTGTGGGAAGATGAAAAAGGGTAAAAGGAAGTTCTTTAAAAAAATAAAATAAAATAAGAAATAAATTAAAAATTAAAAAAAAATTTAAAATATATATTTTAGACTGGTGAATAGAACAGAGCCACCCACTTGATTTTGGGTGTATTTTGGTCTATTAAAAGGAACTACCTCCCAAAATGTATTTATTTATTTATTTATTTAAAAAAAAAGATTTTATTTATTTATTTGATAGACAGAGATCACAAGTAGGCAAAGAACCAGGCAGAGAAAGAGGAAGTGAGACAGGCTCCTCACTGAGCAGAGATTGAGCCCAATGAGGGGCTCAATCCCAGGACCCTGGGATCATGACCTGAGCTGAAGGCAGAGGCTTTAACCCACTGAGCCACTCAGGTGCCCCCACCTCCCAAAATTTAAAGAAAGAAAAAGTTATATATATATATATATATACATATATATATATATATATATATATGTATATATAGATACACACACACACACACACAAAATAAGGTTAAACATGATGAAGGGATGGAATATGACTATTTTTTTTTTTTTAAAGATTTTATTTATTTATCAGAGAGTGAGGGGGGGAGAGAGCGAGCACAGGCAGACAGAATGGCAGGCAGAGGCAGAGGGAGAAGCAGGCTCCCTGCTGAGCAAGGAGCCCGATGTGGGACTCGATCCCAGGACGATGGGATCATGACCTGAGCCGAAGGCAGCTGCTTAACCAACTGAGCCACCCAGGCGTCCCGGAATATGACTATAAAGATAAAAATTTAAAAAAATTCTAAAAAAGAGTTGATAAGATAAGTTGGTTGAGAAAAGAAAGAAAAAGAAAGTGGAGAGAATTTGCTTAGGCTGGAGACTAGAACAAAGCCTTTTGCTAGATTTAGGGTATATTTTGATATATTAGAAGAAGTTGTATCCCAAAATTTTTAGACAAAAAAACTGTATATGTATACAAAAAATAGTTAGATACAGTGAAGGATAAAATATAACTATAATAATAAAGGTTCAAAAAGATTTTTTAAGAAAGGCATTTTTAAGATAAACTAAAAAATGTTAAAAGAGGAAAGAGTAAAAGTTAAAAAAAATAGAATAAGAAGAATAATAAAATAAAATAAAATAAAATAAACTTTGCAAGCCTAAAGAACCATGGTAGAAAGCCATGAATTCCATGGTTTGCTTTCCACTCCTCTGTAATTCCAATGTTCTCCTTGATCAGTGAACTTGGTCTTGGCTGGATTTCTCTCTGATCTTCTCAGGGAGGGGCCTGTTGTAGTGATTCTCAAGTGTCTTTGCCCGAGGTGGAATTGCACTGCCCTTGCCAGGGGCCAGGCTAAGTAATCTGCTCCAGTTCCTCTCGAGAGCTTTATTCCCCTGAAAACTTTCCATAGAGCTCTGGAGGATGGGAATTAAAATGGCGGCCTCCCAGTCTCCAGCCCGGAGGAGCCAAGAGCTTGGGGCCCCACTCCTCAGGGTGCCCTCGGACAAAAGCAGTCAGTCACTCCTGTCTCCCTGGTCTCTATCCGAGCTCTGAGCTCACCCAGGCTGTGACCGAGCATTTCTGTCTCTGGAGCACAGCTCCATTTGGAGTCTCCAAACCCAGCAGATTCCTGCCTCCAGAGAAGAAAGGTAAGTCTCCCTGGATCTGCCACTTTTGGGGTCCCTGCTCAAAGAGCGGTGGCCTGATTGTGCCACAGATCACAATTTAAGGTAATCCTGAGCTGAGAGCTCACTCCTCAGCTCCATCTCTATAGTTGGCTTTCCCTGCTCTGATACCTGTGAGCTCTGCTGCATTCAGACACCCCTGATCCTTCTGTGACCCCACGGGACCTGACACCACACTGTCCCCATGAGGGCTCCACCCCTGCTTATCCTCTGGAGCGATGTCTGTCAGGGGAACAGACTTTTTAAAAGTTCTGATTTTGTGTTCTGTTGCTCCACTGCTTGCCAGGAGCCAGCCAATTCCCCTGTGGTCTATCTTCCCATTGGTTCAGATTCACTTCTCTGCATGTCCTACCTTTCAGGAAGTGGTTTATTTTCTGTTTCTAGAATTGTTGCTCTTCTTCTCTTTGATCTCCTGTTGGATTTGTAGGTGTTCGGAATGTTTTGATAACTATCTCACTGAATTCCTGTGCCCTGATATCATTTCAGCCTGCTACTCCTCTGCCATCTTGACTCCTCCCCCCGGAGCCCTCTTAAATGGAGTGTTTCTTTGTAAAACAAAAGAGGGCGTGTGGAGGGGAGTTAGCAGATTTGCAAAAAATGTAAATTGGGTTTTGGCAGAAAACCTCCTTCTTTTTGCAATCAGGGAGTCATGCAAGTCTTGGGAATGGCAAACATCTGTTTGAAGGGCACCTGACCTTGGCATGTCAGGGAATGCAGAAGAAATGGCACTGGGATTTGATGTGTAGTTTTCTTTTCTTTCTTTTTTTAAAAGATTTTATTTATTTATTTGACACAGAGATCACAGGTAGGCAGAGTGGCAGGCAGAGAGAGGAGGAAGCAGGCTCCCTGATGAGCAGAGAGCCCGATGCAGGGCTCAATCCCAGGACCCTGGGATCGTGACCTAAGCCAAAGGCAGAGGCTTTAACCCACTGAGCCACCCAGATGCCCCATGATGTGTAGTTTTCATTCAAGATAGCAAGTGTGCTAGGTAGCAGTGTTGTCAAGTAGTGTGGCCAAGTGTTAAGAATGGAGCAAAGAGGGCACCTGGGTGGCTCAGTGGTTGAGCATCTGCCTTCGGTTCAGGTTGTGATCCCAGGGTCCTGGGATGGAGTCCTACATTGGGCTCCCTGCTCAGCAGGAGGCCTGAATCTCCCTCTCCCACTCCCCCTGCTTGTGTTCCCTCTCTCACTACATCTCTCTCTCTGTCAAATAAACAAACAAAAACACATAAAAAAAAGAATGGAGCAAATATTCAATAAACATTTACTTGATGTCTACCACATGCCAGTTACTATTCTATATGCTAGGGATACATAGTTACTAGGACACACCAAGGATGCAGACAGTTTTTTTATATCACACAGATGCTAGGATAAAAGTTCGCAGTGCATTGTCATAAATATACTGTACCTTTACTGGCGTTCTTTTCTTGTGCAGCTTAGAATTCAGCGGGCAATTGCAATGCATGTAAATAGACCAGTAGGAGAGGCTAAGTTCACTATCATGTGAACTGCATAGCTAGTCATTTTTTTCTTTGACCATTTTCTTTTTAAAACATTAGCAGGTTATGTTAATATCAAAGTTATGAAGAGTCTGAGATTCATGAGTACAAGTTTGCTTTTGCAAATTTAGTGCCAGATACATATTTTAAAGACTTTATTTATTTGAGATTGCAAGAGAGAGAGAGCAGTTTGTAAGTTGGGGGAAGGAGAAGGACAAGCAGACTCTGCGCTGAGCATGGAGCCCAATGTGGGGCTTGATCTCATGACCCTGAGATGACCTGAGCCAAGATCAAAAGGCAGATGCTTAACCAACTAAGCCACCCAGGTGCTCCTGTGCCAGTTCTACTTTTTAGAATTCCTAATTTTTCTTACTTTATGTAGGTAAATGGTATATATATTATATTATACCCCTAGTGGGTACTAGGGCATTATCTGTTAATTAAGTATTTTAATATCACTTCCATTTAATGAATATGTATGAATATTGACGCTCATCGTGATAAAGAATTTAAGTAACCACATCATTTCAGGTCAGGCTTTGCTGCCAGATATGTTTTGAGGAAGATGCAGTTTTCAAAGACTTTTTAAGAATTTCACCAAGATGTTATGGACTTAGAATATCAATGCAAATCATTCACTATGACCAACTAGTTTATTTCTTCATACAGACATGGGAATAAAAGTTTACAGAGTTTGTTGCCACGAGTGAACTGTTCCTTTGCTGTGATGATTTTGTCAGATTTACCTGGGAAACAATGTTGACTTTTCCCTACAAACAAATTTAATTATAGGAAAAATTGTAGAAAAAAACCAATACCAACGACTGAAGATCTTTTGCTCTTCATGTTTGGATTTTTCCCCCCCAGGCTTCAAGGCTGGTGTTCTATTAGAATCACTCTGCTAGTTGACCTCTTGTGAACTGTAATGTGAAGTAGGAAACGGAATTTCACCAGAGCCACACTAAAGCTTCTGAATTAGAGCCAGGAAGTATTTATTTTGATGCATCATACTTCATAAAGCCAACATCCTGTCTGATGGCCTCAGTGGCATCAGCAAGGATAGCTGGATGGAAAACAGGGGCAAGAGGGATATTAAAGATAGGTTAACCACAATGGCCTTGAGTCTGTGTCTTGTATACACTCCAAGCTTCTCTCCAGCCTATGACCTTTGTACTTTCTGTTCCCTCCTTGTGGAATACACTTTCCGTGTGATTTTTGAAGAACTAGCTCTTTCTCATCATTTAGACATTCTCTTCAATGGCATCTCCTTTGGTGGTGGTGGGGGGAGGGGAGTACTCCTTGACCACCATGTTTAACAGTGTCCACCTCCAATCACTCTCTATAGAATTATCCCATTTTACTTTCTTCAAAGCACATCTATGAAATGACCTTGTTATTTATTTACTTATTGATTTGTTCATTTCACTCCGTGAAGGAGCAAAGGTCTCTCTGACTCATTGGTAAAATCTTCAGTCCCTAGAGCAGTGCCTGGCATATTAAGGGACTCAGTAAATATTTGTTGGAGGCATGAAAGCACCCTGCAATGTCACCAGTTCCCCTACTTACAGTGCTTTACTCCTCTTCCATCCCAGTATCCCAGGACTCTTTTTGGGACAACTGTCCCAAGAGAAAAATATTGCAAATGTGGGAACGTGATCGAGCATGAAATGTGGTAGAATATTAAATTAGTCTCATAAACTGTGAAACATAAATCATGGTTCCATCTGTTCTGTGACAGAGTGAAAACAGCAAAAATTTTCCACAAGATCGGAACTAAAAACAAAGAGAACCCATGAGTTTCAACTCATGGAGAGGCTGTTACTATTATTTTGGATTGTGTCCTCTCTCTCCTGCTCCTCAGTAACCACTTTAGTCAAGCTGTGCCTTTCTGGAATAGGCCCAGGACTCTTATTCATTGCAGACATTGGTTTCTTCCAATCTAAACGTTTCTGCCCCAAAGCTCCGTGCCTGGCACATAGAAACCATGCAACAAATATTTATTGATTATCAAAAGTTAAATTCCATTATTACAGATTTATTATTCTGAGTCAAGTATGTCATTTTTTTATTTTAAAGATTTATTTATTTCTTCATTTGACAGAGACAGTGAGAGAGGGAACACAAGCAGGGGGAGTGGGAGAGGGAGAAGCAGGCTTCCTGCTGAGCAGGGAACCCAATGGAGGACTCAATTCCAGGATCCTGAGGTGAAGGCAAATGCTTAATGACTAGGTCACCCAAGTGCACCATGTCGTTTTTTTTTTCTAAAATGGAGATATACTTTAGAAGAGGTAACCTATAAAAGAAAACTCTTCCATTCCCAATCCAGTATTAATCTGTGTACCTCTTTGAAAGAACTTGATGAGATGTAAGGTTTTTTGAGTATGGGTCATGATCAGGGCAGGAGAGGTACCAGTGAGGCATGGTAATGGGCAGCACAAGATCACAGGCTGTCCTGAGAAGTGACAGGACATTTGTAGAGGACAGAGGGATGAAAAGTTTCAAGACAACTGGTTCACATCACAATTTTGCCTAAGGCCAATATGGTGGGGGATGCTGTTCTGGGAGAATTGGTGCCTTCAGATTATGCCCGTTGGCAAAATGCATAGGGAAGCTCCACCCTAGGACTGACCAAACTACAGTTTTACCTAGAGGAGGTTAGGTTAAAATGAACGTCGGTACATGGATGACATTTCTGAAGGCTTCCCAGGAAATGGAGAGCAACGATTGACTGTGGGGAATGGAAATGAGGGGTGACAGGATAGTGGATAGGTCTGCAGAGTTTTGCTTTCCTCTTTATAACCTATTGTGAAGCTTTGATTTTTTCCATGACAGTGTATTGATTTCATAGTTACAAAATTTTAGAAATCACTAAAAATCACTATCTTTTAAAGATTTTACCATATTAAAATACTAGCTAAATAAAAATGAATAGTACACAGCAATAATAGTAATAGCAGGGGACTGTCAGGCCAGGGTTCAAATGAATACAGATGGTCCCCAACTTACAATGGTTCCACTTAGGATATTTTGACCTGATGATAATGCAAAAACCATAAGGATTCAGTAGAAACTGTAGTTTGAATTTTGAATTTTGATCTTTTCCTGGGCCAGTGAGATGTGGTATGACAGTTTTCTTGTGATGCTGAACAATGCTGCCTGCTGTGGCTCCCAGGGGCCAGCGATCACGAGAGTAAACAACTAATACCCATATAGCCCTCCTGTCTTTCACTTTCAGTATTCAATAATTACATAAGATATTCAACACTTTGTTACAAAATCCGCTTTGTGTTAGATCCCCTCCACCTCCATCCTATCTCCACCTCCACCACATTTTAGCACTGCTTATACGTTATACCTGTCAAGATTGATGACTGTATGTTATGTATTCATCTGAACAGAACCACTACACTTAGTTACAGGCTATCATCAACCAATTCATTCTCTTGCTAAAATCAAGTCATCCAATTACTCCTTGACTAATCAAGGCTGTTTTGGCTTTTTCTTTTTGCAAAATACCATTATTCATGTATATTTTCCAGTCTCCTCTGTAGAACATTGTTCAGCCCTCTGAAGACATAAAAGCGGGTCTAGAAGTAGACCCAACAATGGTTTAGAATGCAGACCCTCAGACATAAGCTTCTGTGACATACTGAACTCTGATCTATTCCTTCTATTCTTCCTCTGACTCCGATTCTTTCCCTCTCTCATTACCAATTTCGACTGCTGCCTCTCTGAGTGTTTCATATCATACTGCAAGAGAATTGACTCTCACTGTACAGTCTCAGGGTAGGAAAGGCTTCCCAGGCTGTTTTACTGCTCTTGCGTCTTTACCATAAAATGTAATTAATTACCTGAGAGCATATGCAATGTGCCTGATATTTTCAACCTGAAATTTCTTTTTTTTTTTTTAACCTGAAATTTCTAACACGTACCATCTGCACTTACCTGAAGTCTGAATTACTTTCTTACACTGAGAGCACCCTCAATAGATTTTCACGCTCTTGTCTGCAGTTCCAGTTCATCTCCAGCAGAGAGAGGAACTTTCTTGTCACCTTCCCTTCCTATAATGAGAGGCTGTTTAAATCATAATTGTGCAAAGGCAAAGAGGGTTTTCAATACAGAGATGAAGGGATTATGAACTGTAGCTGTGGGGGGGGGGGTCTTTGCAACTATCATCTGCTTCTGAAACAACATACCTTACTTAGTCTAGAAGGTACCAAGAGAGCAGAGCACCAGGGTTTTATCTAAGCAGTAGCTAAACATTTTTGATAATTGTGGTTTGTGTAAGAGAAGAATTGTACAGAGCTGCAGTGATATTAGACTTGCATCAAACAATTTGGAGGATTTCTTTTTCATTTTCTACTGTCTTAATTTTGAAAGCATAAGAGACTCTCAGTTGGGAGAATTGTAGATGGGACCTTATTTAGAACAGTGGGGAAGATCACAGAGATTGTTGAGGCATCTTCTGGCTCTGTGATTCCTTTCAGCATGGACACAAGTTAAGATTTGTCTGATTTCCCCATCATTTCAATAAATTATAGCCCCTTTCCTGGTCTTACAATAGTAATTTGTTTCTGAAAATCTCTTTGCAGTCAGACTTCTTGTAGGTAAAAAGTGGAATAACCATTGGAATTATTAATGCACAGTTACTCAAAAAATTTACAAAGTCTGTGTATGTATGTAATTGAATCTTGGAAGGGAAATCTCTCCACTAAACACATGTTTGCCCTTTTTATACGGAAGGCCTGTTCTCTGATATGCAACGTGGAAGGGAAAGTGTTCAGTGAGGTGGCTCCTGGATAGAAGTCACCTTCCCCACCCTCTTCCCCCTATGTGTGACCATGTGACTGCTTCTTGCAAATAAAAATGAGCCAGTATTCCAATCATTGAATGAATGTCATGGGATGAAAGATACAGGATAGGAGATATAGTCAATGGTATAGTCATAGCATAGTGTGGTGACAGATGGTAGCTACACTTGTGGTAAGCATAGCATAATGTAGAGTTGTCAAATCACTGTTGTACACCTGAAATGAATGTAATATGGTATGTCAACTACAATAAAATAAGTAAGTCAATAAAAAATTGATATCCCCCCCAAAAAACCCCCAAGTGAGCCAGTATGTATCACTTCTGGACTGGAGTTTTAAGAAGCAGGTGTGCCTTTCTCGAGGATTCCACTGAATGCAGAGTACACTGAAGTTTCAGGGGCTGGTAGAGCCAGAAGAAGCCTGGTTTCCTGAGTCACCATGTGCAGAGAAGCCTCCTGTCAACCATGGACACCTACATTGGACTATTACATAGCAAGGAAAAAACTTGTCTTGTGCAAAGACACTGACGTTGCAGTTTATTTATTCCCAAACTGAAGGGTCAGGAAAGTTTTTCTGTAAAGATTCCGGTAGTAAATATTTTAGGCTTTGTGGGACACCTATGGTTCTACCTCATGTCTCCTTTTTTTTTTTTCCTCCCCAAAATGTTTTTTTTTTCCAGCTTTATTGAGGTATAATTGAAAAATAAAATTATAAAATATTTAAGGAGTACAACATGATGATTTGATATCTATGTATCTCTTTTTGCAATTTTTTAAAGATATAAATAAAAATCATTTTAGTTCACTGGCTATACAAAGCAACTGCAGGCTTAACCAATACAACCTTTTACTACAAAGCAAACAACAACAACAAACCCACACAACAAACCAGTGTAAATGGTGCATGAGAAATTACTAGTATCAACCAGCAGACCATGAAGACTAGACCAGACCGTTGGGCCACCTGGGCTCACCACTGCACCGTGAGGACAGCTGTGGGTGACTTTCCTGTTGTGGCACCCATGGTTCCCAAGGCACACAAATTCCAGATTTGTTCTCTTAAATGCAGATAATGCCTCCAGAGTTGAAGTTGGTGTAGGACATCAAACTACTAGAAAAGTTAAAATCTTATAACTCTTATTGGAATTCATCAGGATACAATTATGTTGTGGCTTCCCCCTAGCATGGTCTTGCTTTGTCAGCCTATGGCACTTTTTCCACCACTCTTGGGACCTGGTTCACTGCTAGATCTGACTGGAGTCTCCAAATATAGATCAAGACCAACTAGAGCATCTTGAAGCTCCACATGGCAGGATCCAAGATGCCTTCTCCATGTCCCTGTGACCTTCCCAACTCGGCCCTTTCCATGGTTGGCAGGACTCTCAGGCAGGAGGGTGGTGCTGCCCAGCCCCCATGTCTGCCCCTCCCCCCAGGCCCTCAACCTGGTCAGTGTGAAACCCAAGACCACTCAAAACCTCAAGGGAAGTCATCATCCAACAAGATTATGAATGCATACAGGACAAACTCCTCTGCAGCAGGTATGAGGAAGACTTTAGATTATGAATGCATATAGGACAGACTCCTCTGCAGCAGGTATGAGGAAGACTTCAAAGAATTTATGATGGTGTGAGAAAAGCTTGTGAGAGACTATTAAGTGAGAAAGGCAGCATTGAAAATTATATATTCAAGATAATCCCAATTGCCTAAAAACAGAGACATGAAGAAAATACACCAAAATGATAACACTGGGGTCCCTGGGTAGTGAATTGAGTGATTTTTAAAAAAATTCTGTTTTCTGGTTTTTGAAAATGTGTACAAAAGAGCCTGTGTTATTTTTTAAATGACCAAGGAAATGGAAGGTAGTCCTTTCTACAAAGTCTTTGTAGACCTCTGCTGTCCGGCGTTCCCAGCCCGAGTCTTGTGCTCTGAGACTTTCTACTTGGACAGGCTTGTAGGGGACCCTGCAGCCCACATTCAGAACAAGAGCAGGGAAGGAAAAGAGCGTGATCAACCTCGTGATTACGAGTCAACACCAGGTTTAAACGAGGGGAAATCAAGATCCAGAGCAACTGATGTTTGGTGAGCCCCATTGCTGCCTTGCCTGCAGGTGTTCAACTTGTTTCAGACCCCCGTGTCTCCCCTTAATAGTCCTTGCTCACTCTGGGTATCCTCTGTCACCCCTCATTACTTCCTAAGCACTGGCACGGGGAGCAGAGCCAGCAAGAAAGGCTGTGCCCTTTCTTCACATTCTCCCCCTTTCATGGGGCAGAAGCCTCCTCACACTCTGTTCTTCCACCTCCTCCCCTTGCTGTCCAGACCCTTCCTGCTGCCTCTTTTTTTTTTTTTTTTCCCCTGTGATCACTCTTGCGATATGCTGCAACTGTGTTCCCCCAGGTGATCATTTCATTTGTCGGGCACACACATGCACAAGTACGCATGTGCTCCCTGGGACGTTTATCGGTTCTCCATCAGCAGTGGTCAGGCCGAGCACGCATGCATTCAGCCAGCCAGCAAACTGCCCTCCACTTAGTGTCAGGCATTACTCTAGGTGCTTGGGCACACACGGAACCAGGTAGCAAAGGTCCCCTCCCTCTTGGAGCAGACTGTCCAGACTGAGCAGACTGCGGGGATAGACAGTAAGCAAATACATCCATACTACAAAGCAGTGTAGTGATAAGTGCCATAGAGACAAATAAGGCTGAGGAAGGGGCTAGGGAGCTGGGCTGGAAGGTGCCTTTAGCTATATGGCTCAGAGAAGGCCGGTGTGTGGAAGCTTCATTTTAGCAGAAGTTTGGATGAAGTGTGGGAGAGGGCTATGTGAAGCCTGGGAGCAGATGTTCTGGCTGATGGCCTGTAAGTGCAAAGGCCCTGACAAAGGCCCAGGGACAAACTTGAATCCTGCCCTCAAGTTACTCCCATTCTAGTGAAAGGGGCAGATAAGTGATCTGGCAATAGGGATATTGTGTGACAAACATTTGTCACTTAGCGTTTACAAGGGCCTAACCCTTCCGGCATTTAAAGACATGTGTCATCTGATGTCTATGTCCTCTAGTAGAAAACAAACTCCATGAGAGTAGAGGTTTTGCGTTATTCACTACGGCATGTTCAGGACCTAAAACAGCTCCTGGCACCAGGTAGATGCTCAATACAGTTAAAGTAGAGGAAAGAATCCCACACTTGCCCATCTGCTGGCAATTCCCCTCCCTAGAGGCAACCACTGTTCTCAGGCCCAGGAGAAGTGTGTTATTTAAAAAGACCATCATGTTCTCCACTGAGCCTCCACCTGGGGGCTTACAGGCCAGTCTCAGGGTGCCAAGAAGGTGTCCGCTGGCTGTGTGTGGGCTGCAGGAGACACTGGTCTTCTAAGGCTTATAAGGACCTGGCTGCCTTTCCTGACTGGGGAGCAAAGGAGGAATGAGGAAACTCTGGCTAAACCCTGGAACCCCCCTTCAGGCTTTCATGGGAACTTGGCACTTAGGAAAAGTATCTACCTGCTGCCCCACACAGTGAGTACCTCCCACCCCGCCTTTAGCTCATCGCTGTATCTCAGCACAGGGGATCTGGCAGCAAATACTCTTTCTGTATGTGAATGTGGAAAGCCAGAGCTGCACACAGTCTTGAGTCCCACAGCTGTTGGAGCCTTTGCTTTTTGGTGGACTTGATGTATGACCCTTAAGCAGGAACCAGGTTGGGGACCACGTTGAGTGACGGGAACTGAGTCCTCATCTCAGAAGAAACTTCTCAGAAAGTATCAAATCCATATAGAGTATCTAGGAAGTCAAAATGAATGTTTTAATCATTATTTCCTTCATTGACAGACAAGGCAAGATTATCCCTCAATTTTACACTTGGGGCAATTTGCAATTTACAAGTATTAGGGAGGGAAGAAATTAATAATTACTGAGTATCCATTATCCTTGATAGATTAATTACAAAACTATCATTCAGAATGTGCTCAAGACCACACAGCTAGTAAGAGAGTGGTTACTTAATTAGTTTTAGAAAATTTGAGCAGGATTCCTTAACTCACAGCAAATCTCCCCCAAAGCAGTCTTATTCTGATGCCAACAAATCCCTGTTCAGGTTTTATTTTGTGTCTTTAGATGTCTTGGGTCAAGTCACTACATCTTTAGAGTCCGTATACCTGTGTAAAGCCTAGCACATCATACACACAATAAGTACTTGTCAAGAAATAGAGGAAAAGGTGTGTCTGGGTGGCTTAGTCAGTTAAGCATCTGTCTTCAGCTCAGTTCATGATCTCAGGGTCCTGGGATCAAGCCCCACGTTATGCTCCCTGCTCAGTATGGAGTTTGTGTGTCTCTCTTTCTGTCCACCCCCACCTTGTTCTCTCTCTCTCTCAAATAAATAAAGTACATAAAAAAAAAAGAAACAGAAGAAAAAACTTAGTCACTAATACTTTGTATGAATTAGAATTAGTCTATTGACTATTTTTTCCTTCATATTATTATTTCCTTCTCTACTAGTGAATAGCATATTCGTTAATTATAACAGCAACAAGGACTTCTCTATCTAAGTTACTGGCCACTGAATTCTTCCATTTGCTTGGTCCCAAATCTTTGGAGTCACCTGCAACCCTTCCCCTCTCATATGGTACATCCAAAATGCCATTGAATCCTGTTGATTCTCCTTTCAAGAGATGTCCCAATATGACTCATCCTCACTATCTCCCCTGCTACCACCCTGATGCAAGCTACCTGTCTGGATCACTGCGCTAGCTTCCTAACTGGCCTCTGGGCTTCTGCCCTTGCTTCCTCCAGGTATTTCCCAAAGAGCAGCTGGAGTGAATCCTATAAAAACACATCCGATCACGTGACTATCACATGATCTATGAAATAGAAAAATGAAGAGTGTCAGTAAAGGAAGCAAGGGCAAAAATGAACTATTGGGATTTCATCAAGATCAAAAGCTTTTGCACAGCAAAGGAAACAGTTAACAAAACCAAAAGACAACTGACCGAATGGGAGAAGATATTTGCAAATGACATATCAGATAAAGGACTAGTGTCCAAAATCTATAAAGAACTTAGCAAACTCAACACCCAAAGAACAAATAATCCAATCAAGAAATGGGCAGAGGACATGAACAGACATTTCTGCAAAGAAGACATCCAGATGGCCAACAGACACATGAAAAAGTGCTCCATATCACTCGGCATCAGGGAAATACAAATCAAAACCACAATGAGATATAACCTCACACCAGTCAGAATGGCTAAAATCAACAAGTCAGGAAATGACAGATGCTGGCGAGGATGCAGAGAAAGGGGAACCCTCCTCCACTGCTGGTGGGAATGCAAGCTGGTGCAGCCACTCTGGAAAACAGCATGGAGGTTCCTCAAAATGTTGAAAATAGAACTGCCCTATGACCCAGCAATTGCACTACTGGGTATTTACCCTAAAGATACAAACGTAGTGATCCAAAGAGGCACGTGCACCCGAATGTTTATAGCAGCAATGTCCACAATAGCTAAACTATGGAAAGAACCTAGATGTCCATCAACAGATGAATGGATCAAGAAGATGTGGTATATATATACAATGGAATACTATGCAGCCATCAAAAGAAATGAAATCTTGCCATTTGCGACAACATGGATGGAACTAGAGCATATCATGCTTAGCGAAATAAGTCAAGCAGAGAAAGACAACTATCATATGATCTCCCTGATATGAGGAAGTGGTGATGCAACATGGGAGCTTAAGTGGGTAGAAGAAGAATCAATGAAACAAGATGGATTTGGGAGGGAGACAAACCATAAGTGACTCTTAATCTCACAAAACAAACTGAGGGTTGCTGGGGGGAGGGGGGTTGGGAGACGGGGGTGGGATTATGGACATTGGGGAGGGTATGTGTTTTGGTGAGTGCTGTGAAGTGTGTAAACCTGGTGATTCACAGACCTGTATCCCTGGGGATAAAAATGTATGTTTATAAAAAATAAAAAATTAAAAAAAAAAAAAGAGTGTCAGTAAAGCCAAAAGGTGGTTCAGTGAAACAATTGATAAAATTTATAAACCTTTAACAATACAGATCAAAAAAAAAAGAGAGAACACATAATTTATCAGTGTTAGGAGAGAAAAGGGGGCATTATTAGAGATCCTACAGACATTAAATGTCAATGCATATGTCAATAAATTCAGGGACTTAGATGAAGGGAATAAACTCCGGGAAAAAGATGCATTTAAAAATCTGATAAAAAAGAGAGAGAGAACATTTCTCAGCCCTATATATGTTAAGGAAATTATATTCAAAACAAAAAACCTCCTACAAAGAAAATCCCAGGCCCAAATGACCTCACTGGTGAATTCTCTCATACACTGAAGGAAGAAATAATGCTGACTTTACACAAACATGATCAACATTAGCTGTTGTTATGATTACCATCTGTATAGTTTTTATAAGTCTCATGTATCTTAAAATGAAGAAGACAGAACTTTTCATAGTCTTCTAAAAACAGTTAATTCATGGGAGTTTACTTTGTGTTTTCTTTTTTTTAAGGTTATTTATTTATTTGAGAGAGAGAGAATGATCGGGGGGAGGGAGAAAGAGAGAGAGAGAGAAGCAGATTTCCTGCTGAGCATGGAGCCTGACGGGGGCTCGATTCCATGACCCTGGGATCATGACCACAGCAAAAGGCAGACAGTCTGTCTGAGTCACCCAGGTGCCCTTGGTAGGTTACTTTGTACATCCTTCCTCTCTTAGCTGTGTTCGTTTGACCCAGAATGGTATGTGGTGTTTGCAAAAACACTGTGTATTGCTATTGTCTCTGACCTAAGTAGTTTTTAACCTTTTATACAAAACCAGTTGTTCCTCTGGGACTTGAGAAGAAGGTCTGCCAAGCAGTATGATCAAGAATTTTTCAGGATTCTATCACACCTGGTTTTTGGTGACCTTTTAATAACACTAAAGCTTTGTTTACTTGTTTCTTCAATTGTTTTGTATAAGCCCTTTCTGGAGGAGTGACAAAGAATTGTTCAGATGAAGTGTTTCTTGCCTTAATTTGGTTTCATGTTACAGGCTAAGGTTAAAATTTGTACAGCAAATGGAAAAGTTGTGGGCAATCGCAGTAATGGCTGGGGGAAGCTTTCCTTTTTTTCCTATCCTTCCTCAGAGATACTAAGGGCCAGTTAGACTAAATCCTTCAGAAGCATTCTTTTTCACTATGTTTGATGTAGTTCCAGCCACATCAAACACAGGAGGCATCCAGACTTCTCTGGGTTGAAATGACTGAGGTTGCATTTTTCAGAGGTCTTGGGAATCTGGTAATTTGAACTGAAGAGAAGTCATGGTGAGAGTTTCTGAGTGACTGAGCATTCATAGCTAACTAAGGGATGAGGGCCCTGCACTCAGGATACCTCTTCTCCCCACCACCCTGGTTTCTTTACTCATCTTTCTCAGCAGCAGAAAACTGCATGTATTAGAGCTCAGCATACCTGGCCTCAGCAAAGGACAGTTTTCTAATGGACTATGATATTTCTCTATGTTAGAGTATAGGCCAAGCTACTGTAGCAGAGAGACTCTAAAATACAGTAGCTTTAATGAGATAGAAGTTGATTTTCCTTTCCTGTAACAGTCAAGAGGTGGGTGGCTCTACTCCATGAGGTCATCCTTTATCTTACCTCTCCACTATTTCTCAGAACAAGGGTCTTGACCTTAGGTCCATGGACTGCCGGGAGGCCATGGATTAAATTTTTTCTTTCACTTTTGAAAGCAAGTAACAAGGAACAGTGACATCAGCAGTACCTATGCCTTTGCCACCAGAAATTACAGATAATTTTATATCATATTCATTTGTTGTAAGTATCTTATACTAATATCATACTGTACCACTGTTAACAATAGACCTGCCTCTAGAGCTTGCTATTTGATGGATTAATAAACACATGACATTATATTAAAACTTGTAAACATAATTTTTCAAAATGTATATTTTAGTATATTTTCCTTTTTAATTTCGTGTATTTTATTTTATGCATTTATAACACAATTCTTAGAAGGGCTGCATAGATTTACCAGACTTCCTTGGAGGTCTATGATACAAAAGAGGCTAACATTTCTATTCTGAGATGTTTCCCTGGACCTCATGGTAGAATCTTGCTTTTTCGCTCCACATCATTCCATTCTAGCTAGAAGGAAGGGAGAAAGAGGAAGTGGGGAGTGTTTTCTTTCAAGACGATGACCTAGAAGTTGTAAACATCCCTTCTGCTCATGCTATGCTAGTGATAATATAGTCAAATGATCACATCTAGCTGCAAGAAATGCTGAAATTGTAGTTTCTAACTGGGACCAAGAGCCCTGCTAAATGTGGTGGTGATGGTGGGTGCACTAGCCAGGGAAGAAAGAGGAATATACATGTAGGATGACAGCTGAGGGTCCCCACCACTCCCACATAATTCTGCTGGGATTCTGAAATCTGTTTCATTAGTGCTTTAGTAAAACACATAATATCTCTTAATCTGGGTGGGGAGTTGGGTCAAGCACAATAATAATCATATCTGGAGTGTCTATACTGTCTTTCCTAAAAACTTCAAGTCACCTTATAGACACTTTCACAAGAATTGGTCTACAAGATTTTTCAGACTGACCACTGTGTTTGCGGGCTAGAAAAGCATTGTGAATACAGAAGATGCTTTTCTTGCCCCCAGATTGCTAAATGGGAAGACCCTACAAATGCAGGTAATTACATTTAACATGAACGACAAAAGCACACTCAAGGTCAAATCCAACTGGTTGTGGAAGTCCTTTGTACTGAATTAAAAGTTTCATTTAAGTTCTGTTTTTTCATATTTTTGAGTTAACATACATTGAATGTTTACTCTATTTAGGCAAGCAGAGGACTGAGTACATCAAAATTAATAAGCCAGTTTTCTTACCCTCAAGAGGCTCAGGATCACATATAAGTGTGGGTGTTCATGCATATGTATGTATGTGGGGAAGAGAATATGTATACACATTCACATATATGTATGTATGTGGGAAGGAGAATGGCACAGTAAATACATTATCTTTAAGTGTTATTGTTGCCAAAATAAAGAGAGAATAAAGGTGTCATGGGTATAGAAAAAAGAAAGAAGGGAATGAATGTCAAGTAAGGAATGGAAGATTAATCTTCAAAGACAGGAAGTTATTGCTTTTATGATTGTACATATAACCAATAAGTCATCTGTCCTCAAGTTGAGTCTCTCTTTTCACACTTTTTTTTTTGCCTTGGAAGCTGGTATTGACACTTCTTTGCAATCAGCTTAAAGGATTTTTTATACTATCAGAACACAAGCTAGCAATATTAATTTTCCTGAATATTTTGTAAGAGATGAGCGTAATTCACATTGCGCAGTTTAATGTTATTTCACTTCAAAGTATTTCACTTTAATGTTATTTTACTTCAACAAGTCCCTTTAGACCTTTCTCTTTAATGGTCTCTGCAATGCTGAGGTCAAATAGGGTTTTTTCTCTGTTCTCCTTCTGGCATCATCTTGCTTCTGCTCTGGTTTCCCTTACGCTGGAATCTAGAGCCTCCCTGCCCTGCCCCTCAACTGTACTTCCTTCTGCAGAGTAACTTAGTTCTACCCAGGAACTACAGACTGGTTCACCTATATGCACAGTGCAATAGTGTTCTTTAAGCATAGAAAAGGCCATGCTTCCACATTGTATGAAGATGATTAATTTTTATAGTTGTTTTTTTTTTAAGAAGGCTCCACACTGGGTGGAGCCCCAACATGGGGCTCAAACCCAGGACCCTGAGATCAAGAGTTGGACATTTAACCTGATTGATCCACCCAGGTGCCCCTAAGATGATTAATTTAAAAAAATTTATGGCTACACCCAGAACTCTTTAGAATTTCACTTGCTTTAGTTAGGCAAGTGAAGCAAGATAGTAACACAGTGTTGGGGGAGCAGGGTTGGGTGATAAGGTGGCACATTAAAAAAAAAAGATTTTATTTATTTGAGAGAGAGAATGAGAGAGAGAGAACATGAGCTGGGGGGGAGGCAGAGGTAGAAGGAGAAGCAGACTTCCCACTGAGCAAGGAGCGTGATGCAGGGCTCAATCCCAGGACCCTGGGATCATGACCTGAGCAGAGGGCAGATGCTTAACTGACTGAGCCATCCAGGCATTCTAATAAGGCGGCTCATTTTAATGATTTTGTTAGTTGTGATCACTTACACTTGTATAGGTCAGTGACTCTGGGTGATTAAGCCTCCGAAGGGACTCTTAAAATGCTATTTATACCCTATTCCTTAATGCAATGCATTTTTAGGTTCGTTTTTTTCAATTTTCCCAGAGAAATTAAATACATAAATTGTAAGTAGATGAAGGGCATGAACGAAGAGGAGGCAGGAAAACATTCCAGATTGGAAAAATGGCAAAGGTAATGTTGAGACATATTGGGGTGATGGTGGAGGGGGGAACAGAATCCAGTATGTCTTCATCTCATACAATGTTTCCAGTTCCCTGAAGTTAAGATAACTAAAGGTTAATCTGGCTCATTTCCAGTTAGGAATGGTAGGATGAATGTGCCTTGGCTTCTTAGCAGCTATCTCTTGAAAGATGAATCTCCTTTCATACATCTGACCCAGCAGTCACCTCTGAGGCTTCATCCTCTCCAGGCTGCATGCTAAGAAAGAACAGTCAGACCAAGTGGTACAAGAGATGGGAAGCAAGTTTGAGTAGGAGCTATTGGGTCAAAGTGGGACATTACTTGGTGTGTGTGTGTGAATTAAAAAATGGTGAATGAACTGAAATCAATGAAAGAGAAAGAAGAGTGGAGAAAGCAGGTTATGACAGAGGTAATAGATACCAAATAATTTTCCAGGTGTGCTGAGCGGAGAAGAGAAAGGGAGGTTGGGTATGAAATTAGTTGATTGCCATCACTTAGTTCACTCAGTGTTGCAAGTATAAGCAAATGTAACTCAAGTATTTTTTTTTTAACTCAAGTTTTCTTAAGAACATGTTAAGAAACATGTTTTCATTAGAACATGATTAAGAGAGCTGGTTTTGGAGGAAGACTGGTTGGGTTTGAATTCTGGCTTTAATACTTGAGATCTTGAGTAAATTACTTAATCCTGGTGTTTCAGTGTCTTCACTTCAATGAAATAAATCCATTTAAATTAAATTTAATAAATGTAAAAAGCACACAGAAGAGTGCTTAGCTTCTGGCAAGCTTTCAATAAGTGGTTAACTATTATTTATTATTATTATGTTGGTAAAAACAAACTCCCAAACCTATAAAGTCAGTCTACAGAAGTCCATCAGGCAAAAGGAAATAATGATTCTTTACTTTGCTGTAGTTGATACATTTATTTTCAGTCATTATATTCACAGTGTTAACTATGCTGTTCTCTCCATAAAATTATGTGTGTGCATATGAATTACAGGGCTCTAATTTGAAACTCTAACTGCAACAAACCTACAAAATGTTTAAGTGTAAATTATCATGATGACTAAACAGAAAATCTGCAGTTACCAAAACCTGCACATAAATTGACTGTACAAGATGATAATTGGACAGTAGTGAGTAGATGCTCCTGAGGACCTCGCTACTGCTAATTGGATCTTCCACACTATTTCAATGTTCTCTCAGCTGCAATGCCCAGAAGGCAGCTGGAGATCAGCCTTGTGGCTTTTGAGGGTAACCTACAGTTTGTCAGCACAGGGGTGAAGTGAGCACCATGGGACTTTTCCCAGGCTGCTGGTTAACATACTCTAGTTCTAATACCCTAAACCACTACATGAGGGAGAGAAAAGAAGCCAAGACCGTAACTGGAGGAAACGAAGGAAAAGGGAAAAGGGAAGGAAGAATAATATTCATGAAATTCCTTCTTTGGGTCACTTTCTAGGGACTTTCAGATATTATTCTTGCATCAGTCTTATGGGAAAGATTCTTACCCTATTTGTAACAGATGTCATTAGTTGAACTATTTCTGTCTCCTTTCTTGCTTCAATAGAGTTTCAGTCTCTCTTTGATTGTTTACCTTTCGCCTACGATGGAGGTCCTTCACTTGTTCCTATCTCTCAGCAACTGGGGTAATCCTAATAAGTCATTTTCACCCTGTTATTCTTGATAGAGATTGTTTAGACATGTACAAGAGATAAAATTCTAGTCAATGAAAGGTGATGAGAGGCTTCTGGGAAGATTCTGGGAATAATTTTTTATTCTTTTAAAGTAGTCCCAGAGGGGAAGTGGAAGCTGCTTCTGCAGCGGGATGTAGTTATGTCTGCAAGGGACTGAAAGTGTAGCACTATCTTGCGGTCATGAGGGGAGCAACTTGGGGGCAAAGCAGACATGCTGATGTGCCTCCTGTTTGGACTTTTGTGCATGATTACAAACATTATCATCATTAAATCCTCTTTGCGGTTGGAGTTAACTGTAGACAATTCTATTACTTGTTTGTTTGTTTCAAGTTTTTGTTAAATTCCAGGTAGTTAACATACAGTAAGACATTAGTTTCAGGAATAGAATTTAGTGATTCATCACTTAAATACACACGGTGTTCATCACAAGTGTCCTCCTTAATACTCATCACCCGTTTAGCTTGTCCCCTTCCTACCTCCCCTCCTGCAACCCTAAGTTTGTTCTCTATAGTTAAGAGTCTGTTTTATGGTCTGCCTTGCTCTCTTTTCCCTGTCGTATTCATCTGTTTTTCTTTCTTAAATTCCACATATGGATGAAATCATGTGCTATTTGTCCTTCTCGGACTGACTTACTTTGTTTAGCATCATATACTCTAGCTCCATCCATGTCATTGCAGATGGTAAGATTTCATTCTTTTTATGGCTGAGTATTTTCATTTTATGTATATATACCACATCTTTTTCATCCATTCATCAGTCAATGGACATTTGGGCTCTTTCCATAATTTGGCTATTGTTGATTGTGCTGCTATAATTATCAGGGTATGTGCATGTGTCTCTTCAAATCAGTATTTTTGTATCCTTTGGGTAAATACTAGAAATGCCATTGCTGGACTATAGGGTAGTTCTAATTTTAACCTTTTGAGGAACCTCCATATTGTTTTCCAGAGTGGCTGCACCAGTTTGCATTCCCACCAAAAGTGTAAGAAGGTTCTCCTTTCTCCACATCCCTGCCAACATCTGTTGTTTCCTGTATTGTTAATTTTAGCCATTCTGACAAGTATGAGGTGATATCTCACTGCAATTTTGATTTGTATTTCCCTAACGATGAATGGTGTTAAGTATCTTTCCATGTGGGACGCCTGGGTGGCTCAGTTGGTTGGACGACTGCCTTCGGCTCAGGTCATGATCCTGGAGTTCCAGGATTAAGTCCCGTATCAGGCTCCCAGCTCCATGGGGAGTCTGCTTCTCCCTCTGACCTTCTCCTCGCTCATGCTCTCTCTCACTGTCTCTCTCTCAAATAAATAAATAAAATCTTTAAAAAAATTTTTTTAAAGTATCTTTCCATGTATCTCTTGGCCATCTGGATGTCTTCTTTGGAAAAATGACGGTTCATGTCTTCTGCCCATTTCTTTCTTTCTTTTTTTTTTTTTTTTTTTAAGATTTTTTATTTATTTGTCAGAGACAGAGGGAGAGAGAGCGAGCGAGCACAGGCAGACAGAGAGGCAGGCAGAGGCAGAGGGAGAAGCAGGCTCTCTGCCGAGCAAGGAGCCTGATGTGGGACTCGATCCCAGGACCCTGGGATCATGACCTGAGCCGAAGGCAGCTGCTTAACCAACTGAGCCACCCAGGTGTCCCTTCTGCCCATTTCTTAATTGGATTATGGTTTCTTGGGTATTGAGTTTGATAAATTCTTTATAGGTTTTGGATACTAACCCTTTTTCAGATATGATATTTGCAAATATCTTCTCCCATTCTGAAGATTGCCTTTTAGTTTTGTTGATTGTTTCCTTTGCTGTGCAGAAGATTTTATCTTGATGAAGTCCCAATAGTTCATTTTTGCACTTGCTTCCCTTGTACACACACACACACACACACACACACACAATGCATGTGTGTGCACATACACACACATACTCCACTCTGACAATTTCAAACTTTGAGCTGGCAATTTTAGTCCATTTACACTTACTGCAATTATTGATATATTGGGTCTGTCTTTATTGCTTTGCTTGTCATTTTCATTTGCTCCACTTTTTCTGTTTCTTTTTAATGCCTTTTACTTAAGTCTTGCAATATGCATAAGTCTTGCAATATGAAAAGTCTGTGTATGCTTATGCTCTTAAAACTCTCTTCCTGACTTTCTCTACCCTGATGTCATCATTTTGATATTATCTAAAAATTTAATTAGGGGTCATTAAGCATATATATATATTTTTTTCTTCAAATGTAACTGTTTTAAATAATAAAACTCTAGTAAGATATTTATTCATCTTACTATAAATTTATCTCATAGTTAAAATTCATAGTATTTACCTATTCTGAAGTCAATCAGTGGCCTGATTAGTGCCTAATGTTGGTCTCTAGAATATTAAAATTTGTGGGTGTATTGATGGTTGTTTCATCGCACACTTTAAATTCCTTTAAAAATTTATGGAATTCAAATAAAGTGTGTAGCCGTTGAACTTCTCAGTAGAATATTTTTTTCTCAACAAAGACTTTAAAATAACTTTACTGCATATATCTTAATACAACATCTCTTGAATGTTTTTTCTTTTTGAGTATTTTATTGATAACCTTCCTTCTATGTGAGTCATAGTGTGACCATTCTTCTAGACCTTGAATGGCCCGGGATATTTTTTATCTTTCCACATATCTGAATAATAATAAGTGCTATGAGCTTTCTTTCAATATTAAAAAAATTGGTTTTTCATTATATCATCTATGTACTTTAATCTGTTTTTTCATCTTTTCTAGCTCTTTTCTCTGAGGTTAAATTTTAGATGATTTCCTTAGTTGCATTTTCCAATGTATTAATTCCTTCTGTAGCTATGTCTTATATGTTGTTGAAACCATCTATTGTCTTTCTAATTTCAATTAGTGCATTTTTCACCTCCAGATGTTCTATTTTATTCTTTTAAAAATCTACTTACTTCTTAACCCCATTATCCAGACTCTCCTCTATTAAATGAAATGATCAAACATATTTATTTCATATTGTGATTTTTATGATTCCAGTATCTGCAGTCACTGGGAATCTGATTCTGCTCTTTGTGGTTTCTTTTGGCTCTTGCTAATAATTCCTTTTGTGTGCTTTGTTTTGTTTGGGTTTTGTTTTGTTTTGCTTGAGAGTTTCTCATTTTTTCTAGACTGGAATTCTCTGAGGCTCTTTCATGTAAATTTGCATTTGTTTCTACCATATACTTGAGGGCACTAAGACCCTGGTCCCCTGTCAACTAAATTCTTACTTTAAGGTTCTTTAGACCATTCAGTTGATATAAATTTAGGCTCAATTATATACAAGGGCTGGTTTATGGGGAGGAGTTCTCAAGGCGAATTTCTTTTCTTCTCCCCATCCCTCTATTTAGCACCAATGTTGGAAGGTATTTTCTCTTCAGTGCTTTGAAATGGGGCTTCTTGTTTATATTTTATCCTTACACTGAGAGAGCAGACCCTTGGGTATCTTCACTTTGTAAATAAGGTCTTCCATTATATGACCTACATTGGGAAAGCTCTAGGGCATGTTTCCTGTCTTCTAAGTCCTGTGAGTTTTTGACAGCTAATGCTCAGATCAGTTGATCTGGTAAATGTTTTCAAGGTAAAAGATGTTTATTGTGCTCTCCTTAACTTTTTGTATTCCTACTTTCACTTTGTTTTGGCCTAACTATGACTTATTTTCTTGTTAGTTCATGGATACTTCTAACCAGATGTTTCAATCTTTTCCCAGTTCTTATTTGACAAAGAGCAATGGAAGTTTGGGCAAAGATGTTAAAATTTCTGTTGGTAATATTATTTGCATGTGCTTGTAGAGGGATCCAGAAAAGTTAGATAATTTATTCCTAAACTTGGATTTAAGCTGTCTTATTCCTGAAAATTACTGATTACACTTAGGACATGCATGTCTTTTGGTTCCAGCATATATGCTCTTGTAAACGCCTGATCTTTGCATCAAATTAAACTGATAGAAATGATATAATATAAACTGATCTTAGTATAGAACTGACTGTGCCTTTCTGTTGGTGCTCTATACATAGTGTATTAATCAAGGTTCTCTAGAGAAAGAGTAGGATATGTATATATGTATATATTGTGAGAAATTGGCTCACACAATTATGGAGGCCAAGAAGTCCCATGAGCTATTGTCTGTGAGCTGGATACCCAGGAAAGCCAGTGGTGTAATTCAGTCTGAAGGCTTAAAACAGGGTAGTCTATAGTGTAGTGTCTAGTCTTATAGAGAAGATGTAATGAGATAACCCAACTCAATCAGCGAGGCAGGAAAAAAGGGGCAAATGAAGTAAATTCCTCCTTCTTCCACACACAGTTTGTTCTACTCAGGCCCTCATGGGCTGGATAATGCTCACCCTTGTGGAGGGCAATCTGTCTTACTGAGTCTACTGATTCAAATGCTAAACTTTTTGGAAACACCCTCACAGATACACCCCAAGATAATATTTAATTTGGGCACCCTCTGGCCAGCCAAGGTGACACATACAATTAATCATCACACATAGTGATTTTTATTTTTTTAAAAAAGATTATTTATTTATTTATTTGAGAGAGAGAGTGAGAGAGAGAGAGAGCATGAGAGGGGAGAAGGTCAGAGGGAGAAGCAGACTCCCCATGGAGCTGGGAGCCCGATGTGGAACTTGATCCCGGGACTCCAGGATCATGACCTGAGTCAAAGGCAGTCGCTTAACCAACTGAGCCACCCAGGCACCCCACATAGTGATTTTTAAAATAGATAGCCCAGACTTTAAAACTGTACCATGAGGCATGAGAATGAGGTGATATCCTTGTGTTTTGAGGGTAAGAATTTAACTAACAGTAATGATTACACCTGTTCATTGCTCCTAGACCAGAGATAGAGGTGAATGTTTGAATTGAAGGGAGAGGGTCTCCCTCAACTCTACCCCATCAGTATTCAGAAAAAGGAGGACTGAGAATAATTGGGATTAAACACAGAGAAAAGTAGTGATAGATTTTTAATGCTCAGAGTTTTTGTGTTTGCTTTTCTTTTTAATGTAGACAGTAGTAGCCATAAAATTAGACTCTGTTTAATGCTCAATTTAACTTACATGTCTAACATAAATGTAAAAACATAAACAATAATTTTAAAACTTTTATAAATAAATTTAAATCTACTACAAAACATTAACAATGTAGTTTTAATTAATTTTTTTGTTGTTGCTGTCATACTATTTTTCATCTTTCTTAGGATTATTGTTATACTTATTTTTATATCTTCCTTAGGCTTCAGCATTACTATTTTGGCACAGTTCTGGAATCTCAGTTATCTTAGCAGAACCTGAAAATTGTGCTGTGGGTGCCTTGTCTGCTTTAGAAGGATTTGTGAACTTGAATTAGAAAATACTACACATTGAAATGCCTGGGTGGCTCAATTGGTTAAGTGTCTGCCTTTGGCTCAGGTCATGATCCTGGGGTCCTGGGGTCAAGCCCCATATGAGGTGTTCCTTGCTCACTGAGGAATTGGTTTCTCCCTCACTCGCTGCCCCTCCCCCTCCTCTCATGCTCTGTTTCTCTCTCCCTTTCAAATAAATAAATAAATAAAATCTTTAAAAAAAAGGAAAGAAAACACTACATATTAATGTTTATTAACTTCTAACTAAATCACACAAGATCTAACTAAAATTTCACATTTCTTTAAATTATGAATATAGTTTATCAGTTATTGCTTCACAACAATCATAAAACATCTCAATGACATACATTAACAAACACTTACTTTTCATGCATTGATAGGTCATCTGGATTAGCTCTTCTGATCTTAAGTTAGATCTTCCTGATGTATTAATGGGTTGTCTAATTTAGAGGGGGCTCAGTGGGTTGATTCTGCTTTTTGCTGCAGTTTTGTAGGTTGGCTAGGCAGTTCTATGCCAAGTGTCTTTTATTCTTCTTAGACAGTGGGTTAGCCTGGACCTTCCCATGGTTTTGGAGAATGCATTAAGCAATGAAAACACATGTGATGAAATCCCAGAACCTAAGTCAGGTTCGGTGGGATGAGGTTCGGAGCTGACGACTAAAGAAAGAATTCTTAAGACATCTTTGGTGCAAAATGGTGGTTTATTAAAGCACAGGGACAGGGCCCGTGGGCAGGCGGAGATGCGGCTGCCCCGGGTTGTTAGGAGTGGTTGGTTATATACACAGGAGTTGGGTAAGTGACGACAAAGGGGTGTTCAGAAGGGCTATTGGGGCAAAGAATACTATTGATAAGCTTAACTTCTTTGTTGTAATCTCAAGGACATTTGCAAACCAAGGGAGACTCCTGTCTTGCAGGATTGTGATCTCAGCAAGTTAACTATTTATCATTTTATGGCAGTCAAGGGTGCCTGAGGAATGCTACACATATGGAGGGGAGCGGATGAAGGGGGGGGTTGCAAGGCGCCAGCTCTTGCTTTGTCCTCAGCCAGCTTCCTGCTCCCTCATCACATGAGGCTTCTTAAGGCTTAGACTCAGAACTGGCATACAGTCACACCCTTCTGCCTATATCGCTTTGGCCGAGTCCAAAGCCTAGGGTGAGAAAGAACATTCTGCATTTTGCGAGAGTAATTGCAAGGTCACAAAGAAAAATGTTAAGGCAGAAAGGATGAAAAGTTAGGTCTACAACAAACTCTGTCAATGGCTTTTTCACCAATAAAAATTACAGGTATTTTGATATCCCTTATAGTTTCAGACATCTCTAAATATTTTTTATGCTCGTCACCACTTTGAAATAGTGATTTTTATTACATTTATTGGTAGATTGCACAGGATCTGTGAACAGTCAGTTGATATATCTGGCCAACAACGGGGCAGCTAGTGATCATTCAACCACCAAACACAGAGGATGGTGTACTGATCCTGCTGATCTGGACATCGGTGCTGCTTTCTCTTATTTCTTATGAATATGTGGAAAGAGATAAGATAAGGACCGTGTCAAAGTTTAACATTCCAAGTCAAATTAAGATCTACAGGCTTCACACTGCAATGTCATTAAAAAATAAAATTTAACTTTAACTTGCCTGTACTTTAAATGCATTGTCTTGTTTTTTAATATATTAATAGAGAAGCCCATATTTTATTAGATTATATTTTATTTTAATATTTTGCTGACTCTGTTTAAATATTACAAGTTTCCTTTCTAATCCTTTATTTTACCCATTTAAAAACATTAGTCTGAACCTGGATGGACCTAGAGGGTATTATGGTGAGTGAAATAAGTCAGATTGAGAAAGACAAATACCATATGATTTCACTCATATGTGGAATCTAAAAAGCAAAACAAATGAATAAACAAAGAAATAAAAAGCGGAATCAGACCTATAAATACAAACAAATTGATGGTTGCCGGAAGGAAAGGGAGTGAGGGTGGGGGTGGGTGGGTGAAATGGAGGAAGGGGTATAGGAGATACAGGCTGCCAGGTATGGAATGAGTAAGTCATGGGAATGAAAGGTGCAGCACAGGGGATACAATCAGTGGTTTTGTAATAGCATTGTGTGGTGACAGATGGTAGCTGCGCTTGTGGTGAGCATAGCATAACATACACAGAGGTTGAATCACTATGTTGTACACCTGAAACTAATGTAAACTAGTGTGTCAACTGTACTCAAAAGTTAATTAATTAAAAATAAAACAAAACAAAACCCAAAGCAAAAATGCTATTCGTTGGTGGTGGTTGGGGGGGGGGGGGGTCCGCAGACTTCACCAAAGTGCCAAAGGTTTCCAGGCCATAAAGAGGTTTTTTCCCTCCACCTTGGTGGAAAATGGTTGTCTATTAAAGCACGGGGCACCGGACCTGTGTGCAGAAACAGCTGCTGATTATACAGGGTAGCTGATTATATTCTGTGGGGTTGGGTGAGGTAAGGGAAAAGGGAGGTTTTAAGAAAACTTTTATATGCTAAAGAGTACCTACAAGATACCTGAGGCTTTGCCATTGTCAAGGTGGTTTTTCCCCTCCAGCAAGGCATTAACATTAATATAGCTGGGAGGTTCCTGGAAGAATGTCACAGGAGTGGGGGTGTGTGTGGGGGGCGGGCAGGGTGCAGGGTGTCAGCTTCTGCTTTGCCTTCTGCCAGCCTTCTGTTCACTCGTTTCCCCACTGAACAATTTTGACCCTTAAATCTTGAAGGTGGAAGGTCTTATCTTCAGTAACGTCTTCCTGCTGAACAAGGGCGTAGAGATGTCCCTACCTATGGGTCAATACTGGTCAGTTGGGGAATGTATAGGGGAGTTACAAAAGCGGAAGGCAGCTAAATCCAACACTGTCAACCTATGAACCTCCTTGATTAGAAAGGATCATCCATTAGCTGGAAGTTATGGCAGTGAAGGAATCTTGGCGCTGGTGAGGCTGCTGGGAACTCTGTAACCAAGGTATCAGGGCAACATTGCCAAGGGGTTTATGACTCCAGGTTTCCTAAAGTTAACCTTAGTTCCTTAAAGCTGTTTGGTCATATCTGAGTCTATGCATGTCTCTCAAATATGACATTCCAGGCAAAACCTTGGTAAAATGACCAGTGTTTCCAATGGTGTCCAAGTTTGCACCAGAATCCAGATGTAAAGACTCACATTTGGGTGTCAAATGAGATGATGTGAGACTTTGAAGCTGACAGCCAAGAAAGAATTCTCGAGATGTCTTTGGTGCAAAATGGTGGTTTAGTTAAAGCACGGGGACAAGACCCATGGGCAGAAACCCAAGACCCTGGCAAAAACCCAGCTGCCAGGACATCAGAAGGTTTAAGAAGTCTCTGTTCTATATATTTATTAGCATCCAGGAACTCTCAGGGATGACTTCTTTGAATAAACCAACTATTTCAGTAATGCTATGGGCTATTGAGGGAAGGCCCACATGTCTACACAGGAGCCAAAGTATTAAGTGGATAGGAGCATGACCTGACTTCTCATGGGCCACTGTGGTATGAAGATATCTCTAATGGAGAAGTGAATCTGTAAAGAGTGAATGGTAGAGGTTTTCTGGTCTTCTGTTCCCTCCCTCCCTTTTGAGACATTCTCTTACAGAGGTAAACTTATAAGATTTGGGTTTGTGGGGGCACCTGGGTGACTCATAAGCATCTGCCTTTGGCTCAGGTCATGATGCCAGAGTCCTGGGATCGAGGCCTCACGTTGGGCCCTCTGCTCAGCAGGGAGCCTGCTTCTCCCTCTCCCTCTGCCTTCCTCTCCCCTGCCCTGTGCTCTCTGTCAAATCAATAAATAAAATCTTTAAAAAAAAAAAATGGGGGTTTTGAATAAGAGATGGGACAATTTTCACTTGATACCTCTACTTGTTTCTAGGCTTTCTTAGCTGAACTCTGCAGCTCTTCACTCTTCACTATCAAGCCTCCAGCAAAAGAGACCTCACTGAGCAACTGCAGTTCTTTTTCCTACAAAGCTTAGACTCTCTGCCTCCAGACTCCTTCTCAAAACAGAGCTCTGGGCAGCAGCCAACATTAATTGTGGAGGGCTGGCACACTGGCTAAAACCTACTTGCCACCACATTCCAGCCTTTTCCTAAGTTTCTTCCAAAAGGAAACACACTAGTGCTCTGCTCATCGTCTGAAGTGCTGCCTTTGCTAACGTGTGATGCTCGTTAATGTCGACGTGCTTTCCTTCCAGGTAATATATTTCCATTAAAAGCGTAGAGGATGTTTTAATGTGGAAGAAGGACCCTACTGCTAGAAGTTTCAGTAAATCAAGTGAACAGGAAGGCAGCATAGTTTAACAAAAAGAGCCTGAGTTTTTGGCATAACAGGCACCCAATGAATGTTCCAGTTATTTTCTTGCGTTAAATGACTCCTGATTACCTAGTACCCACAAAGTATAAGATATGGATCTTTCCTTTAGGGAGGTTCTATTTATACTGATGAGATGATATGGGACAACCTTTAATTTTTCTTCAGATACTCCATATTATAGGCAGTCGTCTGGCCAGTACAGTTGATTAAAATTTTACAAAGAAAAAGACAGCCAGTCACCTACTATGTTGTCTACATAATCTCAAACCAGCAGCTGAGTTTTTTCACTGAACTCTTCTGGGTATTGGAAGGCAGACTAAATACTTTACTTGCTGCCCAGCAACTTGAAGATGGAAAACACATCTTTTGATTAATTAAAAGCAAATGGTTGGAACGACTTACCTTTCCATTCTTTAATTAACGAAGCCCACAGGCCACATGAGGAAGTAATAACACTCATTATGTTGTGATGAAGGACTGTGATGAGGAGTTAAGTCAGACGGGACTCCAGGCACGATTCCCTTGAAGGCTTCCCTAAGATGCTGTCCTGAATGTAGACAGATCCTTACTTGTTGAAGAATCCTATCTCACCAGTCCTAGCACATGCCTCTTCAGAGAGTGCATTTCCTTTTGCAAGGGAAAGAAGAGCCCTTGAAACAACGTTATATTTTAATTAAGCCTAGGCATCCTCTCTGGAATTTCCTTTATTGAAAGAACACCTCCTTTGATTGGTATCTGTGTCAGTCTTTAGAACAAACAAACAAACAAACAAACAAAAAGATTGATCCCTTCCAGGCAGTACTGTCCCATCTGAATGATCAAAAGCGCGGTCAGCTGATTTAGAAACCAGCAAATTATTTTCTTATTGTCCCTTAAATCTCCCAGGAAGCACTTTTGAAGGTAGTCTCCATTCCTCGGGCTTTGTTCACCATACTTCATGCCTGTGGGTGGTCTCAAGGAACTTGAGGAAATGGCAACACCTATTCTACCTCCCTGTGGAAGCAACCCCCCAGCCCCCCCAGCTTCCTCCAGGGTCCTTGCTCCAATGCTCAGTGTGAGAGGTTTCCCTTGTTGTGTCATCAAGGTGCTACTGAAACCTTTAGTTGGATAGCTTCCCATCCATCAGGAAAGTGAACTTTTTTTTTTTTTTTTCTCAGAGAGAGAGAGAGAGAGAGAGAGAGAATATGAGGGGAGGGGTGGAGGGAGGAGGAGGAGAGAATCTTTTATTTATTTATTTATTTAAGATTTTATTTATTTGTCAGAGAGAGAGCACAAGAGAGTGAGCACAAGCAAGGAGAGCAAACAGCAGGCAGAGGCAGAGTCCCTGCTGAACAAGGAGCCTGGAGGGGGACTTGATCCCAGGACTCTGGGATCATGACCTGAGCCCAAGGCAGATGCCTTAACCAACTGAGCCACCTAGGCGCCCCAAATGCACATTTTTAAGTGACTCTCTGATTGAATACCTCTAGAAAACTCCTGCTTCTTCACATGAAGATTTTCATCCACCAAGTTTGATTGTATAATAAAAGTCACCATTTTAAATTAAGTGAATTCTAAACTAACTTTTTCTTACATGTTTGATTCTTGCTTTTTAAGAATGGAGTGATGGAGTCTTTGCGGGAAATTTAGAAAATTTTTGTGGCTGATTTTGCATGCCATGTTTCAGCAAGTTGTAAATTTTATGGCTCTGGAAATACAGTGTTAGCAGAAGAAATGCTGACCCCTTTCTGGTTATAGTGGCCCAAATATCAGTGCTATTATCCCTATCATTGAAAAAAATCTCATAATGCTGGAAACTTGAACATGACCTGAATTGTTGAATATTCTAAAACTGGTGGAGGGAAACCATCCTAGATTCCATGAACTGGTGGCTGTTTTCACTAATCTGGTTTAGCTGCAGGTACAGAAGCCCTCTAAATACACTTTCTCCTTCTTTGAGATACTCTGGTAGGATGTAAGGAGTCCTATCTCCAGAAATAGGCAGGTATGAACTGAAACTTGAAACCCCTCATAAAATCTGGTATCTGTTTGCTTAATGTGAACCTGGTACAGGCAGCACTAACTTTTGCCTGGTTTTTTGATATTACCTCTTCTCTGGTCTTCCCAGATCCTCCAATACTCCTCCAATCCATTCTCTCATTGCCTCCACAGTAATCTTTCCAAAATGGTACTCTGATATGTCTCTGAGTTGTATTAGTTTGCATCCTCTGAGAGGCATATGCCGAGACATAGGTGAGACGTGAAAGGAATTTACTGGGAAAGGAGAAGGAGCTGAAGGAGATGAGGAGAACCTTTAGGCAGACATACTGGTCTGATCCCTCTGAAGGAAAGGGAAGGGAGAAAGGTTGTCTAGAAAGAGTCTCAGTCTGTAGTTCTAAGAAAGTTTCTGTCAGGTGATGAGGGGTCTGTAAGTCAAAGCTGCTATCCTGTCCCATGTCTTGCCAGAATGGGTCTGCATTAGTGTCCTTGCTTTACTCTGTTATTGATGGAGAGTGATCATGGGAAGCATGGCCTTAGTTTGAACATGGTAACAGATTAATAGATTCAGAACACAACACTTGGGGCTAGGTGTCAATTACCCTCCCACAGCAGGCAGTCAAGAGTCGCATGTTCACAACTGCCTCCATGGGTATATTCTAGAAACCTCTAGCTTTTTCTGAATATCATCCCCAGAACTAGAACGCTCTCTCTCTCTCTCTCTCTCTCTCTCTCACACACACACACACACACACACACACACACACACACATCTTAATAAGCAGAGTGCTTGCTCTCTGATTGTTCTCTTTGAATCAGGTTGTCATCACTAAGTACTTCCACAGAGAAATTCTGAGTCCATCTTTGATGTCTCCCTTATCGTGATGATTCATTTAACATATCAACTTGACAGGGTACCCAGATATTTGGTAAAATATTATATTCTGTGTGTATCTGTATGAATGTTTTGGATGATATTAACATTTGTGTTGGTAGACTGAGTAAAGTGGAGTGCCCTCCCAAATGTGGGTAGGCCTCATCCAATCCAACAAGAACATGAATAGAAGTCTGAGTAAGAATTAATTTGCTCTCTTTGCTTAAGTGTTGAGCTGGGATATCAGTCTTTCCCTGCCCCTGGACTAGGACTCAGACCATTGGTGCTCCTGGTTCTGAGGCCTTCAGACTCAGATTGGAGTTATACATGAACTTCTTGGGTCTCTAGCTTGCAGAGGACAGATTGCCAGATTTTGGGGTTTCTCAGCCTCCTTCATTTCATGAGCCAATTCCTCATAATAAGTTCCTATCTATCTATCTATCTACCTATCTACCTATCATCCATCTATCTATCATTTATCTACTGCCTATTGGTTCTGTTTTGCTGGAGAATCCTAATTCACTCATGTTTAAAACTATTTAGTGGTAGAAAACCACTACCACTGAGAGGAGGCTGAGAAACCCCAAAATCTGGCAATCTGTCCTCTGCAAGCTAGAGACCCAAGAAGTTCATGTATAACTCCAATCTGAGTCTGAAGCTCAGATCATGATCTCAGGGTCCTGGGATCGAGTCCTGCATCGGGCTCTCTGCTCAGCAGGGAGCCTACTTCCCTTCCTCTCTCTCTGCCTGCCTCTCTGTCTACTTGTGATTTCTCTCTGTCAAATAAATAAATAAAATCTTAAAAAAAAAATTAAAAAAAATTTAAAACTATTTAGTGGTTTTCTGTTTTTCTTCAGATAAATCTTAGGATTCATTTTAATACCTATAAAGACTTCATATTTCTGCCTCTAGTTTCATCTCTGGTCTCCCCCTCACTCCTATAAGGCATGGGGAGACCTCAACACTTTTTTTAGTTGTTGAAGATTTATCAGCTGAGATTTTTGACCATAAGTAATAGAACTAATTCTTGTTAACCTAGAAGGGTAGGGGGAAGACTGAAAGGATATGGGGTGACTCACACCATCAATAAGAAGGAAAAGAATCAGGTCTCAAAGGACAAAAGTGAAGGCAGAATCAGATAGAGCAACAGGACAGAAATCACTCTGTAGTCTTGACAAGGTAAGTTGGCCTTTCAGATATCTCAGTAAACCAAGAGTTTGTAAATCAGGGGCTGTAATTGAAAAAGTAACCTACTAACTGTGTGTTAACTACTGTATTTCATAAATGACCGAATGCTTTAATCTTACGTTGATTCTCAAACCTATCTTCAGTTTCCCCTCTCTTTCACACAAAACTCTCTCACAAAAGAATATATAAGCATTTCTCTTCCAAGGAGTCAGCTTCCAAGGGCGCGAGATCAAAAGCTGCTTATAACCAGGGGCTTTGTCTGTTTGGATCACTGCTGTAAACCCAACACTTAGAAGAGAGACTGTGTAATAAAAAGTATGTCCAATAAATATTTATTGAATAAGTGTGTGAATGAGCAGCCCATGTTCTGTCTTGATTCTGTGATAAATTATTTGACTAAATGTGATGATTGGCAATAATAGCCAGCATATGTTGGTTGTTTACTCTATCAGACACTGTTCTATGGTCTTAACTGATACTACTTCATTGAATCCTTACATCAACTCTCTAAGGTGAGGAAACTGAGACACAAACTCATTGGGTAGCTTGCCCAAGTTGTCACAGCTGATAGAAGGCAGAGCCAAGGTTTGAAGCAATATGCCTGACTTCTAAGTTTTGCTCTGTCTCTTGATGGTGAAGGTCAGTGCATTGCACTATCAGGCACATAGGAGGTATTCAAAAATACTTTTTTTTTCTTTTTCTTTTGCTCCTTCCTGTTCCTTTTCTCTCTTCTTTGTATTTCTAGTCTCATCCTAGCAAGGGCACTGCTCTGCATCTTTCAAGATTAAGTGTTCAGGGAACACCCCTTCCTATACCTCTGTTAGGAAATGTGTGTGAGATCTGATCCTCTTCCTCTCATTCACTCTGGCTGTATCTTGAGAGAATGTTCTAGGGGTCATGGTGGGGGGGTGTCACATGAAAGAGTATATCCTGGAGTCTACATTAAGGATCAGATTAACTAAATATTTACTATGTCTATCCTAAGTTGAAATAAAGTTCATTGGTATCTCAGTGTTTCACTGGTCTACTTTCTTTGGTGGAGAGACTTTTACCATGGGAGAGCTACCATCTTTAGCTTGTCAGATGTAAATTTGGGAGAAGAGAAGACTGAAAGCCAAGGGGTGGAGACAGTAAAGGAAAGATATAAAAAGCTTAAATAGGTCACAGAATTTTGGTCCAGGAAATTTATAAATCTTAAACAAGTTCTATAAATCAAAAGAAAGGAAACATTGTTTCGGCACATAATGGGCTGTTTGAGGGAAAAAGCCAAACCAATTGAATGTCAAGGCATTTTATAAAACTTGTCTTCACTGAGGCCTCTCTAAAGGGAAAGTGTGTGGCTCCCTTATTCTCTAGGTAGCAAAGTGGTGCCAACAAACTGTCACTCTGTCCAGAGTCCTGAGCCCAGTTCAGTTTCCTGCCATCTAACAACCATTGGATTTCACACTCCATTGGAATGGAATCTAGAAAGGAGAAACCATAAAATTCTGTAATGGTAGTGTTTTGAGTCCTTAGCAGTGAAATCATTGCCTTGGGTTATCTGTTAATTCCTCTGGCTAAACATTAAGGCTGGAAAGTCATCAATTACAAAAGAGAAGGGGCTTGAGTAAGACATAAGAATAAATAGAAAAGGAGCAGCTGGACAGGCATGAGGCAAAGCTCTCCAGAGCCCAAGATGATGGCTTCTATGTAGTAGCCAACTCTGGTCTGTAAAATCCAGTAATCAATTGTATGAGACTTGGAGGCAAGGCCAGGCCAAGGATTCATCAATGCCATGTGTATATTGCCACGCAATAGTCAACGGTTTGGGAACTCTGTGAAGCTGTTTTCTGGCTGGACCAGTTTGTGGATTTAAAAACTCTTTTTTGTTCAAGCTGCAATATCTGAGGAGAAAAAGACCACCTTTTAGACTTCCCCTAGTGATGTTGGACTCAGGCTGTGCAATTAGTGGATTTGGTACATGGGACTTTTACCCTTCATGCCTTTCCAACAGTTACCCTCAAGACAAAGTACTCCACAATCTAAGCAGTAAAATCAGGGAGACACAAATACTTTCTGGTAGGAATAACTTCTAGGCTTTTTCGGAGTTGCCAAAGATCATGGGAAGAAGGGAACAGGAGAGATTAGTGGAACCATCCAAGAATGTGTTAAAGGAACCACAGAGTTCAGCATTAAAGAAAATAATTATTAGAGATGACAATTAACTAAGGGGAAAATGAGTTCCAGAATCCCTGTGCTACGCATTGAATTGAAACTGGTTTGCTGTCTTGGAGCTAATGAATGGAGGGTGATCTAGGAAGTCAGGCCATATTATAATTTTAGGTCTACTGCTGATAGAAATTATTATGTAGAATCTGAGTTTGAATTGTCTTATATTTTATTACTTTCTATACAGTTAGCTGATGCAGCTCTGATAGGGAACAATGAGGTAAGTATTTAACTGTCATTTCTCTATAAGTTGTCTTGTTTATTAAAGCCATGAATTGGGGTGCTGGGGTGACTCAGTGGGTTAAACCTCTGCCTTCAGCTCAGGTCATGATTTCAGGGTCCTGGGATTGAGCCCCACATCGGGCTCTCTGCTCAGAAGGGAGTTTGCTTCCCCCCACCCCCTGCCTGCCTCTCTGCCTGCTTGTGATCTCTGTCTGTCAAATACATAAATAAAATCTTTTTTTAAAAAGCCATGGATATGAGTGTTGGAAGGGACGTTAGAGATTTTCTAGCACACTGTTTCTATGACTGAGGTCCAGAGAGAATAAAAAACTTACCTGAAGTCACACAGTTAAAGACTAATGACTGGGGCGCCTGGGTGGCTCAGTGGGTTAAAGCCTCTGCCTTCAGCTCGGGTCATGATCTCAGGGTCCTGGGATCAAGCCCCATATCGGGCTCTCTGCTCAGCAGGGAGCCTGCTTCCTCCTCTCTCTCTGCCTACTTGTGATTTCTATCTGTCAAATAAATAAATAAAGTCTTTAAAAAAAAAAAAGACTAATGACACAGGACTTCTGGATTCTGTGTAGGATATAGGAAGCTGGAAAAAACATCATTCTTATTCTAACAACCACAGAAATATCAATATAAAAATTCACGGCTTTTCTTGAACCCATCAGAGCAATAAAGTCACAGAGCAATCAACCAACCATAAATCTAAAGAAAGACAGTGCTTCCCAAAAGCAGTGAAAGTCAAACAAGTCAAACTTGTTTATAGGGGCAGAGCCACTGGTATGTAAAATCTGGTTAAGATTTTTAACAAATTGCTAAAGGCTGAATTGTGGTCTGGTTACAGAATATATAGCCTCAGGGGCCACAGGCACAAGAGGAATTAACTTCAGGGCTCTTCTTCACGGACCTCATGGTGCTCATAAAAAGAATTGACGGTAGGATGAGAATCCCAAGAAAACCTCCAGCATGGTGCAGACCAGGGGAGGGGCACAGGTACCCCTGTAAGAAAGGCACAACATCCTTCTCCCCTGTATCTCACGTGGAACAAAACCGTAAGTCACTACACTGTCCTCTCCACAACTGAGGGTCGGACAGGATCACTGACATGGCTCTGTCCTGGAAATCCAGGGGACATGGTGCCTGCATAAGACTGAAGATTGAGCAGGACAACTGGGATATTCTTCCTCTGGCTCCCAAACCAGGCTGAAAAAAGCCAACTGTACTATTAAATAAGACCGTGTTTGTGCAATTAACAAGTAAAGTACCAAGGTGCAGTGAAAAGGGAAGATGTTAAGCTGTGTGGAACAGACACATTTAGGAACAAACCTTTTACAATTCAGCACCCACTGAAACACCAGGTAATATGAGAGGAATTTAAAGCTCATGGTGCACTGAAGGTAACTGTAACAAGAAATCCCAAATTCAGCTCAAGCCCTGACTAGACTGATCAACTCCCTCACATTAAACACTTCGGAGAAGGAAATGTGCACCTCTATGTGGGCAATACAACTAGTAGCCTTAGAGTCTACTGACCTACAGAAGATGTCTGGCTTTCAACAAAAAATAACAAGGCAAAGAAACAAGAACACACACACACACACACCAGAGTCAGGAGTCAAAGTGTTTAACAGAACCAGATTCACATATGACACAGAGAACAGAGGTTGGGACTATGAGATAGGAAATTTGAAATAGCTGTGAGTAATAGGTTAAGGGCTATAATGAAAAAGGTGGACAGCATGCATCAAAAGATGGCTAAATCCAGGTTAGAGAAGGAAACAATAGGAAAAGAATTGGTGGAAATACATACATGGAAAATAGTAACAGAGATGAAGAACTCCTTTGGTGGGCTTGTCCATAAACTCAAAACAGTTAAGGAAAAAATTTGTGAACTTTAAAGATAGGCTGATAGAAATTACTCAAACTGGAACAGAAAGAGAAAAAAGTGAATAAATAGAACAGACATGCAAGAGCTACAGGACTAAATCAAAGGGTCTTGCTCATATTAATAATAATCTGAACATTGACTTTCAGTAGCATTTCACACAGTAGCTTCTTCTTCCCCTTGACAAACTGTCCTCATTAGTTTTCAAGGACCTGGTACTCTCTTCATCTTCTGTGTACTTCACTGACTGCTGCTTCTCAGTTTCCTTTGCATGTTCCTCCTTTCCTTTTAACCCTTAATGTTGGCGTGATCTAGGGCTCAACTGTTGGTCTCCTCTCTTCTGCAGTCCCTCCATTGTTGACCTCATCTAGTCTCACGGCTTTAAATATCATGTATGTTCTGATGACTTACATTTATTTCTCCAATCCAGACCTCCTTCCTGGACTCCAGACCTATATATTCAACAGCTATTGCTATCTCCTCTTGAAGGTCTAGCAGTCATCTCAGACTTTATATGTCTCTAAAACAAACTCTTATGTCTTCCTCCACAAGGCCATTCTTTTTGTATCTACCCAATGTCAGTGGTAGCAGTTCCATTCTTCCAGCTTCTTGGGCCAAAAGTCTTGGCATCATGCTTGATGCCACGCTTTCTCTCAAATTCCATATCCCAATCACCAGGAAATCCCATTTACTACCTTAGAAATGTATCCTGAATCTGACTCTTCTTATCACCTCTACTGTTATTACTCTGAACCAAGTCACCATTACATTCTACTTGAATTATTGAACTAGCCTTTTAATCAGCCTCTGTGCTCTCAGTCTTATCTTCATTTCACTTCAGCCTAAGCTCCAAACAGCGATCAGAGGGGAAATTTACAATATAAATCAAATTATGCCATTCATCTGTTCAAAACTACCCAGCAGCTCCCCATATTCAGAGTAAAACCTGTTACGGGTTGAATTATGTCCTTCCAAATTCATATTTGAAGTATCCGACTAGATCGAAGTCAGATCTACAAGTATCCCAGAAGTATCCTTGAAGTATCCCAGAGTGTTTCTCTCTTCGAAGTTAGGACTTTTAAAGTAGTAAAGTAAAATCAGGTGATATGGCTGGGTCCTAATCTAATTTGATTGGTTTCTTATAAGAAGAGGAGATTAGGACACAGATAACACAGAGCCAAAGCTGAACAATGACTGTGTAAACACGCAGAGAAGGCAACCCAAGGAGAGGGTTTTAGAAGAAACCAACTCTGCTGACACGGTGATCTTGGACTTCTAGCCTCCGGAACTGTGAGAACATACACTTCCATTGATGAAACCAACCAGTGTGTGGTACTTCGATATGGCAGTGCTACCCAACTAATACAAAGCCCAAATCTTTTCAGTGGCCTCTGATGACCTGCATGATTTTGTTCCCCATTCCATCTCTTAGGTTATTTCTCACTCTGTTCCTTCTCTCTCATGCTACTCCAGCCACACTGTTTTTGAGCTTGTCAGGCATACTCTTGCTATAGGGCCTTTGCCCAAGCTGTTCCTGCTTCCTGGACTATTTTTTCCCCAAATATGAATGGCTAATTCCCTCACCTCTCTCAAGTCTTTGTTCAGATGGGACTCTTGGTGATGTCTACTCTGAAGACCCTGTTTGAAAGTCAATCTTTTCTCCTTCCTTTGCCCAATATTTACAGCCTCACTTTCTTGTTCTGTTTCCTTCTGATTATATAATTTACTTATCTGTTATGTTTGTTATTAGGCTTGTGATTTCCTTTTCTCCTTGAGGTCCATTCTTCACCCTTATCCACCTTGCTCTGTGCCCTGAGAAGCTGCAATCTATGGGCAGTTTCAACAAATCTTTCTTGCTCTCTGGCTTTTAGCTGAGTTTAGCCAACAAGGCACTATCAAAAGATGTGCTTTGGTGAGTGCTGTGAAGTGTGTAAACCTGGTGATTCACAGACCTGTACCCCTGGGGATAAAAACATATGTTTATAAAAAATAAAAAATTAAAAAAAAATAAATAAAAATAATTTTAAAAAAAGAAATTAAAACTGAGACATTAAAAAAAAAAAAAAGATGGGGTATGGGGAAGAGAGAGTTCAGGGTGCCTATTTCCCAATTCCTCTGTCAAAGAAGACTAGACTGGTCAGCACAATGTCCTCAAGCCAAGCAAACTACTGATCTTACTAGGGTTTCAAAGAAGCAAGGAGTTGAGGGATTGGACTTTCAGAGGCCCTAGTGGGTTGTCTTCAACTGTATTGTTAATCAGCAAGACTGTTGTTGATTGGTTCATTCTCAGAGGTGTGTTCACTAGAGTGTCTGTTGCTGTTTGGTTGGCTTTCATACTGGGTGTCCTGAGAGTCATTGCCTTGCAAAAGCATGTTCACAAAACTGAGTTTTTGTTTGTTTGTTTGTTTTTAAAGATTTTGTTTATTTATTTATTTGAGAGAGAGAGACAGAGCATAAGCATGGGGAGGGGTGAAGGGAGAGGGTGAAGCAGACTTTCCGCTGAGCAGGGAGCAGGACGTGGGACTCGGGAATCATGACGTGAGCCGAAGACAGACACTTAACTGACTGAGCCATTCAGGTGATCCTGAATTGAGTTTTTGATAATCATTTGAACTGGTTTAAAATGGTTTTTATGGATACTTATTGCCATGGCTCTAACAATCAGTCTTTTTCTAAGTTTATGGGGACTTCCGGATTCTCGCCTCTCTGCAATGCTGTGCTTTGTTCTTTGCAAGCCTCTGGTAATGACTTCCTCCTGTTGCTATCCTTGGGTACTTTATCATAAACTATAAGGAGTTACTGAACTATGTACATTCACCCTCTTTGAGTGTGTGATCGATTTCATGGAGGGATCCTGATATGCCATGTGTGTTTTCCCCCTCCTAGAATGAAGCTCCGTGAGGGAAGGGGTTCCCCCTGCCCGCGTTTTGTTCACTGATGTAACCAAGTGCTTTTGTTCTTTTTATAGTTATTATGACTACTTTGATCTTTCTGAGCACCATAAACATAGAAATTTTCCTTGACCTATGGTGGGGTTATGCCTGGATAAATGCATGGCAAATTGAAAATATCAAAAGTAAAAAATGCATTTAATACACCTAACTCATTGAACATCATAACTTAGCCTAGCCCACCGTAAATGTGCTCAGAACACTTACATTAGCCTACGGTTAGGTAAGATGGTCAAACACAAAGCCTATCTTGTAAAAAGTGTTGAATATCTCATGTACTTTATTGAATACTGTACTGAATGTGAAAAGCAAAATGGTTGTATGGATGCAGGATGGTTATGAGTATATCAGTTATTTACCCTTGTGATCACATGTCTGCTGGGGAGCTGTGGCTCATGGTTGCCGCCCAGCATCAGAAGAGTATCATATGACATATCATTTCAAAGTCTGAAGTATGATTTCTACTGAGTATGTATGTTTTGCACCATCTTAAAGTTGAAAAATCATATAAGTTGAACCATTGTACAGGGAGACTGTCTGTACCTATTAAAGTTATTTTTATATAGTTCAGTTTTATGTTGCTTGCATTGATTTTAATCATCTCTTAACTGCAGATTTTATTGGCTGTTTCTCCTAGTTTCTGCATATGTTTTGGAATTTTGGTATATAGGCTTATGTTGAATTGGAGTGTCCTATTTCTTTTTATTCCTTGGTTTTGCTCTCACTCTCTTTGGGTTCACTCCACCCTCAGTAGTCATTCTGTGGTTGCCTCCATCCAGTACTTCAGGGATCCTTAGTGCAGAAAGAAGCAAGCCTTATGTTGGGGTTTGGGCTCCAGCCCTGTGGTGATACTAAAAAGAGAATCCTATCACCAAGCATGTGGGTAACTTGGTTCTGGATTTGGGGCTGTATCTGCATTCTCCTACTATCATAAATAAGGGGGCATAAGTAAGGCAGAGCCTCAGGACGTAGTTAACTGAAGCATTTTCAGTCTTTTTTTAAGGGCAGGAAAACATACTCCAGTCTCTGGATTTGAGCAATTGAACCTGGCTTAGGTCCCAGACTATCTACAACTTCACCCTGCTTTCTGGTTTGTGTTTCTGTTCTGTCTGTGGTTTATAAAGATCTGCTGATCTTCAATTTGAATGTGACTAGGCAACCTGTTTTTTTCTTTTTATGTTTCATCTATTATTGCTATGTTATTACAGTAGAGAAGGTGCCCGAAAGCATAGATTTCTAATATATCTTGACTGGAAGTCAAGTAGTCTCCTGTAACATAATTTTTTTTTTTATTTGACAGACAGAGATCACAAGTAGGCAGAGAGGCAGGCAGAGAGAGAGGAGGAAGCAGGCTCCCTACTGAGCAGAGAGCCCGATGTGGGGCTCGATCCCACTGGGATCGTGACCTGAGCCGAAGGCAGAGGCTTTAACCCTCTGAGCCACCCAGGCAACCCTGTAACATAATTTTTAATGGATCCATGATATTTCATTGGGAGCAATTGCAGATTAAACTTAGCAGACTGAACACATATATTTCCTTCTGTTTCCTCCTCAAGTCTCACAAAATGACTGTTATGATCCAATTTAAGAATGCACATGCCCAGCACCACCTATTCCACTTCTCTGCTCTTTTTTTCTCCATAGGATTTATACTTAGGCAAACCATAAAATATACTTATGTATTTTGTTTACTGTCTGTCTCTTTTTGCTAGAATATAAACCCTACAAGGGGAGGGCAGGGATTTTGACTATCTTATTAATGTTTGTGTTCTCAGTATGTAGGATAGTGCCTGACATCCTAGTGAGTCCTTAAACATTGCTTGTATAAGTGGATAAATGAATCAAGAAATAAAGAGGCACAAGGCGCCACAATGGAGATGAGATGAGATCAGAAACAAATACAGGCAAGAAAGGTCAACATCTTAGGTTCAGAAAAACTGACCCATCAGAGGTAACTGTGATAGATGATTTGCAAAAATAACCCCATTCTTTCTTAGTTCCCTTCTATATGCGCATTGCAATGTGACTTTACAGCCCATTCCATCAATAGGTAGAATCTATTCCCTGTTTCTTGAATGAGAAGTGGTCTTTTCATTTGCCTTTTTTTTTTTTTTTAAGATTTTATTTATTTGACAGAGAGGGATCACAAGTAGGAAGAGAGGCAGGCAGAGAGAGAGGGGAAAGCAGGCTCCCCGCTGAGCAGAGAGCCTGATGAGGGGCTCCATCCCAGGACCCTGAAATCATGACCTGAGTGCAAGGCTATCTACAAGTCTTAACCCACTGAGGCATCCAGGTGCCCCTTTTCATTTGCTTTGACCAACAGAAAGAAACAGTAAAATTTTGCCAGTCCCAGCCTAGCCTCGAAGCCATCGAAGGGTCTATGTGTTTCTGTCCTAAATCTAGGAACCATTGCTTCTGCCATGAACAATTCCAGGCTGATCTGATGAAGGATGAGAGAATATGGCTAGAACTGAGTCAGTGCCATCAAGACTGCAAGTGTTAAGTAAACTCAGCCAAGATTGACAAAACTGCCTTTTCAGGCTTGCATTGGACTGCACAGGCCTGAAGAAGCCCAGCTGCAAGCAGAAGAATCACGCGGCTGGTTTAAAGGCTCGTGAGTAACTATAAATATTATTGCTTTAAGCCACTGAATTTGGGGGGTGGTTTGTTACATAACAATAGCTAACTAACACAGTAACTCCATTAGAAAACCAGAAAAAAGCTGAAAACTAAGCCCACAATGGGGAAGCCAGTTAAAAGCAATGGGATTTCTTCCTGCCAAATTCCCCCGTAGAGTCAGAGCTGTTGTGTTCCATTGAAGGTAGGTGCATGGTTCAAAGTCTTCAAAAAGAATATTTAGAACCTAGATCTTCTCTACCCCATGCATCCAAATAACTATTCCTCTCCCATCTTGGCAAGAGGTGGGAAGTCTACTTTCTGGAGTGGTCTTTGGACTTAGGCACACAAGGTACCTCACCAGGGGGTGGTGAGGAATCATTCTAAAAGTAGGGAAAATGAAAAGTCATCAAGGTTAATGGTAAAATTCTGAGCCCCCAACTAGGTTCTGAGGATGATAATAGGAAGGCTTAAAACTCTAAACAGAATATTGGAGGGAGATCTGACCTGTCCATGGAAAAGAATTCATACATGTAACCAGGTGCTACCCAATGACACTTCAAAAAATCTATAAGTGGACAACCTCTGTCTGCACACAGAGAGGGCTTCTTCTTCTTTTTTTCTTAAAGATTTATTTATTTTGGAGAGAGAGAGAGAGAGAGAGAGAGTGCATGTGCATGCACACGGGGGGGAGGGGGAGGGGCAGAGGGAGAGAATCTCAAGCAGACTCTCTGTTGAGAGGGAGTGGATGCAAAGCTTGATCTCATTATCCATGTGATCATGATTTGAGCCATGCAGAGGGCTTCTAATCAGCATTTAAATACAAATTTTCAGTCAAGGGTCATCAGTTATGTGAGGATGTCTTTCGTGTGAAATCAGAGACCAAAACAAATAAATGGAAAAAAGGAGCACAGACAAAAGAGAGACAATGAAGGTAGCAGAAGGAAACTTAAAAACAAAAACAAAATATCTCAGGGAGATAAGAAGATACTGCACCCCTGATACAAGACAAGGACACTATTTAAAAAGAATAAGCAGAGAGTAAGAATATACTTATGGAAATAAAACGTTTGATAGGAGAAATAAAAAATTTAACAGGAGAGTTAGAAGATGAAGTTGAGGAAATCTTCCCAAAAGCAGAGAAAAAGACAAAGAGATGAGGCAATGGGGGGGGGGCAGTATTTATAAGAGAAATCCAAAGGCTTAAAATAGCATTTCATAGCATCAAAACTTACTTAATCAGCAGATTCATGGCTTACTATTAAAACTGTTTCCGGTTTTTGCAGCAATTAACAGTTCTTGCAGTGAACATCTTTGAAACTAAATTTTGGTTTCTGCCATGATTATTTCCTGGGGATAAAATTACAGAATGGAATTACTTGATTAAAATATAAACATATTAAAGCCTTTTGATATGTATTGCTAACCAGAAAGATTGTTTCAATTTATAATGCCAGAATATAAGAATAATTGTTTGAGACTTTTTCTTAAAATCAATCATCCTTGTCTCAGTCTGTCTAGTAATGGGTTCCTACTGTATCAACAATACATATGGGAATTGACAATTCTTTACTCTTATTTCTCAATAGGATTAAGCAAATTATCATCATATAAAATCCTGAATTGTCTTGGTTCATTCTGCTTTGTTCTATAGATCAAGAACTCTACATGAGAGTTCAGAGAAACCCCAGTATTCCTTAGAAAAAAGGTCTGTGATATCCATCTTGTTTAATTTCATCATGGCTGATTGTTTATTTTTGGATTTCTCTAGAAAGGGCATGTTTTGGACTTCTCTTCTCTTCTTCTCTTAGTATATTCACGTCAGAAGTACCAGTTCACATGAAAGTGATTGCGCTCTGACTGGCCTTAGTTAGGCAAAAGGAAAAAGTAACTTAAGAAGAGAAAGAGCCTCCTTGCATTTCCAGGTATTTAATTTCATTTGGGGAAAAGTCAGACAAAACCCAGAAAAAGTAGAAATGAAAGATGCAGCCTCTGTAACATTAACCAACCAGAAACTTCTAGCCAAGTAAATTTAATAAGGGGTAGAACTGAAAGGGCCAATATTGATGGCTTTGTCCAGATGAGAACATTGAACGCTCAGGGATAAGGTGGCTTTTATTAGTGGTTCACAGATACAGAGAATAATTGCTCTGCAAATTCCACATTGGTTCTCATTTTTGAGCTCTAAAACAGATTTCCACCATGCTGGCTTTCTCTAGGAAATTTTCCAGGGATGATAGGACAGGAAACAGACTGCATAAGGGGCTATACTGAGTTGTTCAGTGGACAAACTTGAACTTAACTTCCTGGCCCTGTTAGACCAGATGGTGGCTTTAAGGCATACACACACACACACACACACACACACACACACACAGAGAAAGAAAAAAAAAATCTACAAACAACTCACACACAACACAAAGCAAATAATGATCTCCGCAATGCAATATCGCCAACATCATCAAACTATTCTTGCTCCTGAACACACGATTTGGTTGAGACTTTGTACTTTGCTTTTGAACATTCTTTCAGATTACTTCAGTCTGGTTTCCTTTCCCACCATTTTGCCAAAGACACTCTTATCAAGATCGTCATTGATTTCTATGTTGCCAAACGCTACATACATATTCCTGTCTCTACTTACTATTGAATGAATAGGCTACTTTTTCTTTCATCTTACAACTCTTTTAAAATAGTGTAAGTTATGGGGTGCCTGGGTAGCATAGTCTGTTAAGCAGCTGTCTCTTGGTTTTGGCTCAGGCCCTGATCTCAGGCCCCTGATCTCAGGGTTGTGTCCCTGCTCAGTGGGGAGTCTCCTGGAGTTTCTCTCTCCCTCTGCCCCTTCCTCTGCTCTCTCTAAAATAAATTAATCTTTAAAAGATAAGATAGTACAGGTTAATTGTTATACTTATGAATTTCTTGGTTACTTATGAATTCTTATGAATTGTTATACTTATGAATTACTTATGAATTTCTTCTATTCAAGAGGTTTTGGTTGTTTATAAGTGATGACAATTTGTCCTCTTAGTCTCAAGGACTTAGATAAAAACTTTCTTTCCCTCTCTACCCCTCCCTCCATTTTTTTCACTTCCTTCTTTTCTTCTCCAGACATTTATAACAAAGAACACTTTATTAAGTAGACTTCCAGTATCACTCCTATTGTCCTTAGCGCTGCTAAGATGTAGTAAGAGGAGGGTTAAATCAAAAGTAGAGCCTAAGATTAGAACAACTTTATCCTCATTTCATATTATCTCCTTAGATCAAGACTGAAGCACATGTGTGAAGCCATGATAAAGAAGAAACACCTGGGGCGCCTGGGTGGCTCAGTGTTTTAAGCCGCTGCCTTTGGCTCAGGTCATGATCTCAGGGTCCTGGGATCGAGTCCCACATCGGGCTCTCTGCTCAGCAGGGAGCCTGCTTCCTCCTCTCTCTCTCTCTCTGCCTGCCTCTCTGTCTACTTGTGATCTCCCTCTGTCAAATAAATAAATAAATAAATAATCTTTAAAAAAAAAAAGAAAAGAAGAAACACCTGTTTTCATACCTGGCTTACTCAGGCTAAAGCAAAACTATTAAATTATTTAATTTGATTAATTTATTTTAAAAAAGATTTTATTTTTATTTATTTGACTGAAAGATAGAGAACACAAGTAGGGGAGCAGCAGGCAGAGGGCGACAGAGAAGCAGGCTCCCCACTAAGCAGGGAGCCTTAATGTGGGGCTTGAGCCCCGGACTCTGGGATCATGATCTGAGCAGAAGGCAGCCACTTAACTGGCTGAGCCACCCAGGTGCCCCTGTTAAATCATTTTCAATACTCAAATTTGTGATTTAGATAATAAGACAGACAGTTAATTGAATTTTTTTTTCACCGTGAATTGTAGAAAGCACACTGCATTTGGGCCATCTGGTTTGAGAAATGGTTCTGACCTGTACTGGACATGTGACTGTGGGCAAGTCATTTAAATTTTTGAAATTTAGATTCCTGTTCTTTAAGTTTGGGTTGTGACTTCCCCTGGCTTAGTGAAATATGAATAAAAGGAAAGCAGTTAGGAGGTGGTGCATTATTCTCCAATCATCTGCTAAAGAGACTGTTGATGTTCCAGATGAAAGAGCCTCTATCCATCTGCGACCCCCAGTGAGGATGGACAGCTGCAAAAGAAACCTGTGTAGCATTAGTAAGAAGTTAGCTTTTTGTATTTTTATATTAGGTCACTGAATGTGAGGGGCTATTTGTTACTGCAACAAAACCTATCCTATATTAACTAATATGGAGGGAAGAAAAAAATAAGTCAAAAGTTAGAAGAAAATTGATTTTGGTGGATAATTTTAGGACGGAAGAAACTTGAAGCTACTTACAGGGTAAAGAGAAGGAGCTAATGGAGAAGGGTCAATTGAATATAGAGGACACAGAGTGGCAGGTCAATGAAGGATCAAGAGCCAGAAGCCGGCTGGCCTTAACCACAAGGAGAGAGATTTCTTCTCTGAGACTGGATGAAAAGAAATAAAGATGAGTAAGGGAGGGGATGCTTATAGATTGTGCGGTGAGATGTTGAGGGAATTATATCTCTGATCACTCCTTTTCTTTGGTTAAGTATGAGGTAAGGCTATTTGTGGAGAGGGAGGAAGGTAGGGTTGGAAAAAAAGAATTGAGAGGGTAGGGTTGGTGGGAATTTGGAATAGTTGCCAATAAGAAGAGAAAGGGAGCTGAGCAAGGACAAATAAAAGACCTATCTATTTCTTCCACTCAGTTCTGATCTTCTTGAAGATGAACGCTGTAACTATTCCTCTATATTATCAGTATCAAGCCCAGTGCCTGACATTCTGGAAGTTCTCGAGGAATTTTTGCCAAAAACATGGCTGCCAGTCATTTTTATTTTACCCATAGCTTTGACTTTGATTTTTCCTTTTCCCTTAAAATACCAGCTTGCCCTAGATCTACCATTACTTGTTCCCTATAAAAGCTATTAGAAGAGATAAAAACAAAACCCTGTTCTTATCTTAATTGAAACACCAAATCTCAACACACCCAGGAAGCAAAGGCACAGACACAGCAAGACTCTGATTAATCATATTTCTCCTGCTGTATTTCAAGCTCTTTCATTAGTAATGGCAACTTTCCAAAGGACATTTTTTAACAGAAGGCTTTCATCATGTTCAGTTCTCATCCCAAGCAAGTAGCATTGCAGTGCATTTGCAGTGTGAATAACAGTTAACATTCTAAAGTGGTACTTGAATTTTTTGGGGTGCCTTGCATGTCAATTAAGCACTAGAGGAGTTAACGGCATGGCTGCAATTTTTTAAAAGAATTTATTTATTTATTTATTTAGAGTGAGCAGGGGTGGGGGCAGAGGGAGAGAGAAAAAAAAAAACTCAAGCAGACTAGACTGAGCATGGAGCCCAATGCAGGACTCAATCCCATGACGTGAGTACTTTTTGTGTTGTTTAATGTTTTTATTGAAACTACATTCATTACTCTGCAACTGGCATATATGATTGTATAATGTGTCCTGTATTTTCCCCGGATTAATGACTACAGTGTGAATTGTATAACCCAATGTTTTGAAAGTTCATCCTATCCATGAATATTCAAATTTACTAGTTTTCTGTTTTTGAAAAAAAGCTGCAGTAAATGTCCTTGGATGTATTGTCATGTTTTGAGTTTATTTATTTTTCAAGCATTCCCACTGGGGTTTGTAAAGAGAAAAACCCTATTAGATATGGGGGGGGTGGAATGTGTCCAACAAGATGTGTCCGAAATTGGGGAATAGTGACCCAGATGGGGAACAGAGGGGTACAAGATCTCAAGTGGATTCTAAGTTTCTTCTGGATTTGTTGTGTGTTGGGAAAACCTCTATGATTTCATCCCCTTCCTTGAAATAGAATTATTAATGCTTTCCTTGTCATTAAAATAACTCCTCGTTGGGACGCCTGGGTGGCTCAGTTGGTTAAGCAGCTGCCTTCGGTTCAGGTCATGATCCCAGCATCCTGGGATCGAGTCCCACATCGGGCTCCTTGCTGAGCAAGGAGCCCGCTTCTCCCTCTGCCTCTGCCTGCCATTCTGTCTGCCTATGCTCGCTCTCTCCCCCTCTCTCTCTCTGATAAATAAATAAAATCTTAAAAAAAAAAAAAACAACTCCTCATTATTTCTACAATACATCCTTTAAAGTTCACTGGATGAAATGCTGCTTGTGTATTATACAGACACATACGAGTATTATATGTATAATACACATGACTTCTGGCTTAATAGCTCCCACTCACATCTCCCCCAAACCATTTACTTTTTGGGATTTCCAAAGGGATGATTATCTTCTGCTCAAAAAGTCACTGGAGAATCCTCGGGCTCACTTGCCCCTTCATGAGGTGACAATATTTTTGCCAAAGGGCTGACTCCAATACTCCATGCTTCCAATCCTCTCAGGCCTCAGGAGGTCCCCGTTTCAGCCACCTTCCAGTTCTAGGAGCCCTCATACAACTCTGCTATGGCCAGTCACACAAGGTTTGTCTTGAACTGTCCCATTACTTCCTGGCTCTTTTCTCTCCCTAACCACTGGGTCTCCAACTCAATCCAAGAGGGTGGGTGGGAAGTAGATGCCATGTCACCCTTTCCATTCCCCAGTTTTTCTTTTGAGAGCCCTAATTTTTTGGATGGTCTTCTGATAACCCTCTCAAGCCCTGTTCCCAGACAAGTTCCAAAAGAAAAGTTCACATGCATTGAAAAGGAAATCATTACTTTCATGACACTTATATAGGTGAAGGAGTTGTTCTCATGTTTGGTGGCATTTCATATGCAAACACACATGCAGTGAGGAAAAGTAAAGAAAAGGTATCTGTAAGGAGGGATTTTTGGAAAGGAAGTATTTTTTGATGGCCACATTTAATTTTTTTTTATCAAAACTTTATTTTCTAGAGCAGTTTTAGGTTCGCAGCAAAATTGAGGAAAAGGCAGAAATTCTCTATAAATGCCTGCCTGTACACATACAGAGCCTTCCCCATCAACAACATTCCCCATTTGAATGGTACATCTGTTACAATCAGTGAACCTAGCTCAATACATCACAATCCCCCAAATTCCAGAGTTTACATGAAGGTTCATTGTTGGTGTTGTATATTCTATAGGTTCGGTCAAATGTATAATGACATATATCTATGATTTTAGTATCATAGAAAGTATTTTAATTGCCTAGAAATCCTCTGTGCTCTGTCTATACATCTCTACCCTCTAATCTCGCCCTGTCAATCCCTAGAAACCACTGATCTTTTCACTGTCTCTGTAGTTTTGCCTTTCCAGAATGTCATGTAGTTGGAGTCACACAGTATGTAACCTTTTTAGATTGGCTTCTTTCACTTAGTAATATACACTTTAAGTTTTTTCCATATCTTTTCATGGCTTGATAGTTTATTTCTGTGTAGTGCTGAATAATATTACATTGTCTGGTGTACCACAGTTTATTGATCCATTCATCTACTGAACGATATCTTAATTGCTTTTAAATTTTGGCAGTTAGAATAAAACTACCATAAACATCTGTGTGTAGGTTTTATGGGGCGTAAATTTTGGACTCCTTTGGTTAAATACCAAAGAGTGCAATTACTGGCTTATGTAATAAGAGTATGTTCAGTTTTGTAAGAAACCAACAGCCTGTCTTCCAAAGTGGCTGTACCCCTTTGCATTCCTACTAGCAATGAATGAAATTTTCTGTTTCTCCACTTGCTTGCCAGGATTTAGTGTTGTCAGTATTCCAGATTTTGTCCTTTCTTATCTTTTTTTTTAGTACTTTATTTATTTCACAGAGAGAGACACACAGAGAGAAGGAACACAAGCCGGGGGAGTGGAAGAGGGAGAAGCAGGCTTCCCACAGAGCAGGGAGCCCGATGTGGGCCTGGATCCCAGGACCCTGGGATCATGATCTGAGCCGAAGGCAGACGCTTAACGACTGAGCCACCCAGGCATACGATTTTGTCCTTTCTAATAGATATGTAGTGGTATCTCATTGTGGTTTTAATTTTCATTTCCTTGATGGTATGTGATGTGGAACATGCTTATTTGCTTGCTATCTGTTTTTCTTTTTTAGTGAAGTGTCTGTTTCGTCCCATTTTTAAACTGGCTTGTTTGTTTTCTTACTGTTCAGTTTTAAGAGTTCTTTGTGTATTTTGGATAATAGTCCTTTATCAGGTGTGTCTTTTGCAAATATTTTCTCTTGTTCTATGGTTCATTTTCTCATCTTAACGTTATGTTTCACAGGGCACAAGTTTTTAATTTTATCCAGTTTACCAATTATTCCTTTCATGGATTATGTTTTGGGTGTTGTATCTAAAAAGTCAGCCACATACTCGAAATCATTTAGGTTTTCTCCTATGTTATCTTCTAGGAGTTTTATGGCTTACATTTAGGTCTATGATCCATTTTGAGATCATATTTTGTGAAGGGTATAGGATCCATGTCTAGATTCTTTTGTTTGTTTGGGTTTTTTTGGAATGTAGATATCTAGTTGTTTCAATGCCACTGTTGAAAAGATCATTTAAAAAAAAAAAAAAAAAGACTGCTCCATTGTATTGCCTTTGCTCATTTGTCTAAGACCATTTGTCCATATTTATATGCGTCTAGTTCTAGGCTTTCTATTGTGTTCCATTGACCTATGTGTTTATTTTCCCAGCAATACTACACTGTCTTGATTACTATAGCTTTACAGTAAGTCTTGATGTCAGGTAGTGTCAGTCCTTCAACTTCGTTCTCCTTCAATATTGTGTTGGCTATTCTGGATCTTTAGAATCAGTTTGTCAATATCCATAAGAATCATTTGCTGTGATTTTTATCGAAGTTGAATTGAATCTATAGCTCAAGTTAGGAAGAATTGACATTTGACAATATTGAGTCTTTCTATCCATGAACATGAAGTATCTCTTCCTTTATTTAGTTCTCTGACTTTGTTCATCAGGGTTTTGTAGTTTTCCTTATATAGATAAGTACATATTTTGTTAGATTTATACTTAAATATTTCATTTTGGGGGTGTGCTAATGTAAATGAAATTTTTAATTTCAATTACACTTGTTCATTTCTGGTATTTAGGAAAACAATTGACTTTTGTATGTTTACCTTTTTCCTGCAAACCTGCTATAATACTTACTAGTTCCAGTAGGATTTTTTGTTGATCCTTTTATAATTTCTACATAGATGGTCATATCATCTGTGAACGAAGGCAGCTTTATTTCTTCCTTCTCAGTCAGTATTTCTTTCATGTCCGTTTCTGATCTAATCGCAGTAGCTAGAACTCCCAGTACAATGTTGAGAAGATTGGTGGGAGGAGGACAGGAAGTATCTTTTCAAAGACCGATCAGACTCTAGTAATTATTAATGGAAGGGAAAAGAGACATATTTTTGAAGTTTCCTCTTAGCATAAGTATAAAGCACTTATTAAATTAAAGAAATTCTGCATGCCCATTTGAGCCCTGGGAAGAGGGAAAATTCATTTCTACGTAGAGAATAACGTTTTAAAAAACTTAATGCAATTTTCAGTTAAACTTGAAACCTTAGCTTTATGGGGCCATCATTATAGGATTCAGGCTTAAAGTCTGAAAAACAAATAAATATGAAAGAAACTGTAAAGATTGGAAAATGTCTTCCCAAGCTCTTTGGAGAACAGAACTATTTGAGAAGCATTCATGTTACCAACCAGAGTCTCCACCCCAGGAACCCAAGCCACAGCCCATCAAGCTCCTAAACACTGACCAGAGGGGCCTGGAGGAGCACTCCCAACACTGAGTTCTGGGCAGATTTCTCCCAGGAGTATGTTGTGATGACTTTAGAAAGAGGTCAAGTTGAATTCAGTGCCTCTTTTATCCAACTTCCAACAGACATTTAGAGTTTTTCATGGAAAAGTTTCTTGGAGGAATTTTGGGGTCACTGTGTTTCTAGAATTGTTTAAGTATTAAAAGTAATAGTGTAATGATGTGAACACTTCTCCATAAATGTGAATATGAAAAGAAGTCACTTGTCTATGTTTTATTTTTCTTTTCTTTTCTTTTTCTTTGAAGATTTTTTTTGTTTATTTGACAGAGAGAGACAGCAAGGGAGGGAATACAAGCAGGGGGAGTGGGAGAGGGAGAAGCAGACTCCCCACCAAGCAGCGAGCCTGACACAGGACTCAGTCCCAGGATCCTGGGATCATGACCTGAGCCAAAGGCAGATGCCTACTGACTGATCCACCCAGAAGGCCCCACTTGTCTAGGTTTTCTTTGTGTCAAATCAAATCTAACTCAGAGGTAATCCCCACACCCATGCTGTGACAGCAAGAAATTTATGCTCAGTGAAGAGGGCCCACATATCTTACCCAGGGTTGTAGAAAATTCTCATGTGGTTCTTAGAAAATAGAAAATGTGCTCCTAATATTCAGCCTGTCACTGCTACTGATAACCTTCACCATCCAGATCCTCCTGGTCCCTTGAGAAATGGGTGGTTCCTCGGCCACATAGTCCATTCTTTCTGGACTTGCTATTTCCTTGAAATCACCAAGGTGGGAGATCATTCTTATCACTAGTCAGGCCGGCTGGCTTACCTTTTAACTTTTCTTTCAACATAAACTTCCCTTGTGGCTCAGAGTTGTAAAGATCTGTCCATGTGCTTCGAATGGGTAGGAAAAATATGAAGACAATAAAATACAAATTAGAATCTCAGTAAATGATTCTGCCACAACAGGATGAAGATATGATCATTTCACTGTCTACATTATTACTGGCAAAGCAAGGGCTTTGAACTCAGACAGTTTGACCCCAGAACACATACGGAATGAATTTATCGCTTCATTCTTAAGAAAACCACTGATCCAGTCAACCAATGGTATTTATCATCTATCACACTGAAGGCACTATGCTGGAATACAGCTTTGAACAAAATAGATATGGGCCTTTCTTCATGACGCTTCATGAGAGACATAAGCAAATGCAGCAGGGTTGGGTTTATGCCTTACAACTCAGATGTGCCAAAAATTAAAGTAGTTTTCTTTATTCTTTTATGATGGGCCTCATTCCCATTGGTGGTGGGGGAAAATATTTAAAATTATCAATTCATAAAAGTAATTCATTAAAAAAAGTTCAAAATAGCCAATTTTGGTCTAATTCAGTGTCTTTTGTTGATTCTTTTGGAATTTCTACATAGATAATCATATCATCTGTGAAAAAAGGCAGTTTTATTTCTTTCTTCTCAATCAGTATTTCTTTTATATTCTTTTCTGATCTTATTGCAATAGCTAGAATTTCCAGTACAATGTTTTAAAAGATTGGGAGGAGACAGGAACTATCTTTTCTTTCTTTCTTTTTTTTTTTTTTAAAGAGATTTACAATTTTTTTTAAAAGATTTTATTTATTTACTTGACAGACAGAGATCACAAGTAGGCAGAGAGGCAGGCAGAGAGAGAGGAGAAAGCAGGCTCCCTGCTGAGCAGAGAGCCCGATGTGGGGCTCGATCCCAGGACCCTGGGATTATGACCCAAGCCGAAGGCAGAGGCTTTAACCCACTGAGCCACCCAGGCGCCACCAGGAACTATCTTTTCAAAGACTGATCAGACTCCAGTACTTTTGGGTACTTGTATTTTTTTTCCCCAAAGGTTTTCACACCTTCTTTTTCTCTTTCCTTGGGCACTCTCCTGACCTATACATGGAGAGCTGTACTAGAATCTCTTTGCCAGTGCCTCAAGGGAGTTCCTACAGCCACACAGTTTCAGCTCCAAGAAAGAGCTGGGGCCCTATAGCCTGACCTCTTTCTGTTATTCCCTTTCTTTCCCTCAAAATGTTCCCAGTAAAGGAGGAGCCTCTACTTCTTGTTGGATGCCTCTATGATTGTTTTTGATATGGTCTTCTTCTTCCTTGAGCCATTTACTTATACATTCATGACATATTTATGGGACACCTCTAAAACACCAGGTACTGATGTATATATTCAGGATATGTCCATGATTAAAACAAAGGCTCCTGTCTTTATGAAGTTTATATTCTCCCCATACATAGTGTGAGGAGGGGGGGGGGGAGAACTAATAGACATAGAAAAAACAATTATATAGTATATTAGAAGATCATAAATGTTACTGAAAAAGAGAAAGAAGGGCAAGTAGGATGGAGAGTGTAGGGCCGGAGGGCAGGGTGCAATCTTAAATAGAATGAATGGTCAGGGTTGACCCCAGTCAAAAAGAAGTATTGAGCCAAGGTTTGACAGAAATGTCTGAGTTGGCCCTTTGAACATCTGGGGTATGAGGGCTCTAAGCAGAGCCAAGAGCAACTGTCCTAAGGTGGGGGGTTTGTCTGCACATAGTGTGGAGATCTAGAGCCAATTGAGACAGGGCAAGGAATAATAGTGACTACATTAGGGAAGCTCATGAAAGTGGGGCAGGATCATGCAATTATCTGTAATTATTTATATAGCTCATTTTGCCATTATATTCTTAACTACTTTTGCAAAGAGATGTTTAATGCTTTTTTTTTTTTTTTTTTTTTTTTTTTTTTGCTGGCATTGGAGGCACTCAGTAACTACTGATTCATTTTTAAAAATTTAGAAAACTTTTGGGGATTATTTGAGTAAGGGTCTATGGTGACAAAGGTGATGAGCTAAATTCCATTCTATAGTTCTACATAGCTCTAAATTCTGGACAAGGGTTGTACTTTGTCTGAATTATGGTGAAATGTTTCTAGTTGGCATTCAGATTTATGCTTGTTCTGTCGGCAGAGCCTCAATGAGTTAGGTTGGAGCGAGAAGTTACTCATTTAACATTGAGCCCTGATTCAACAAGACACTGAGAAATCACATTCCAGGAGAGAAGAAGGTTAAAGGTGACAGCAGGTTAACAGTGGCACTCAGCTCAAAAGCACAAGGGCTTATGGGCAGCAGATGCTTCTTCCTGGAAAAGAGGGGCATTCTTACTTTATATTTACATATAGGAGACAGCTGTAAATGGTCATTCGAGGAAATTCATTGAGGGATTTGCATGGCCTACCTTGCTGAGATGGTTCAACTCAGTGATATGTATATTTACACACACACACACACACATACACACACGTTTCACGTCTTTGAAATTAAAGTTTGTAGAGCAAATCTAATAAAGGGAAATTAACAAGCACTATTCCTGCCCAGTCAGTTAATTTAATATGATGTCTGGCTCCTAAGCCTATTTTTTGTGAACTTCATGCAAACAAAATTTACTTGTTTTCTGAAGGGGATCTGCATAGGAAGCTGGTAGCTTAGCATCCAACAAGCTACTGTTCTGCATTTGAACAGCTCAGCTGAAGAAATGCAAGGAGCATGTTGGAAAAAGAGAGACTGCCCTTCAGTGTAGGTTAAGAAGTTACTGTCTGTCTTTGTACTGTATGTATACAAGTACAGTCTGTAAAATATCACATTCCTAGATTGTGGATTAATGAAATTCTGAAACCACTTACATATGACACACCTCTTGGGTAATCTCACATATGTTAAAATTATTACAGACATTTTCCTCTCACCACTATTACGATTTTTTTCTGCCGAGGGAGGAGGTGAAGAAAGGGAAAGAATTCATAAAATAAAGGTTAGTCTTCGACATGTGGCAAGTCCATCAGATACGTGATAAATCTTTTTCAAAGCTGCATTCTGTAAGGTGAGAGAGCCTGCTCTCCTTCACCATGGTCTGGCCTTCAGTAACTCAGTACTTCAGTATATAATTGAACTTCGTGCATCAGAAGGAAGTCCCAGAGGCCCCCAATAGGCAGTTTGTTTCTTGCTGAGCACATTTTAAGGTTGTGTTTTGAGTTGTTTGTCTCTTCCCTCCTTGAATGCCATGAAGTTCACTAAAGTAGAGTTGCTTTTATGTTTCCTTTCTCTTTCACATCCATTTCTGGCTGACTCTTCAATATTGTGGCCATTAGCATAAGCGTGCTTGGGTAACTGGGCAAGCAATTAGTCGAATCGGACAGATCTTCCTTCTTCAGCAAGTCTTTCCTGGTTTCTTTAAACACAGCTGGCCAGAAAAGACCATAAGAAGAAACCAGACAGTAAGTCACTTCTTTCTTTAAAAGAAATAAACTCAAAATCTTATTAGTAGTTGTCATTTTGTAGTTGAAGACAAGAAGCTTCGGGCACCAATGCTATAAGGATAATGTTGGCGTGTGTTAGTCTTCTGTCGCTCCCTGCCTCCACTGTAGCACATAACTAGGGGAAAAACATGTAGATTTCAAATCAACACATGGTTAGTGCAAGAAGCTTCTGGAAATCTCCATTGACATTCTGAGAAGCCAGCCCGAAGGGGAAGAACTCAGTGAGACACCTCTTTAAACATCTTGGAAACAAATGATAGATTAGTGCTGGGGCTGTAATTAGAGCCTGAGATGAGAATTCTTCTATCCTGGAAACTAAACAAACTGGAGGAAAGGAAAAAAAAATCCAAATATAATTTATAGACACAAAAGGAACAATTGAATTAGTAAGAATAGGCAAGAGCTCAAAGGTAAATTGGAGCATGAATTCTGTAGGCACAAGATCACATGAAATGTATTTTTAAAAGCTTTTCAAACTTCTGAATCCCATTGCTCTTGAAACGCAGTTGAAGAAATGGAAAAAGCATGGCTGGAAGCTCTAATGAAGCCAGGGGAGTAAAAATTCTTGGTTCTAGCAGGCTGAGCTCATCTCAGGGGTTGGGAATGAAGACAAAAGGGGTTGTGTTCCCACATCATCCCTGTGGAGTTCCTAAGCACCGTGGCCTCACCCCTCAGCTTTGTAGACACCATATGGGATCAATCTTGATGATGATGGTAAGTCCTTAGTGACTGTGATATTCTCCTAGCAGATCCTTCAGATTTGACCTGGGCTGGGTGAGGTGGGAGAGCAAAGAAAGAGGAGGGTAAGAAAAGGATCACGGGGGATGAAAGAGGGTAATGAATTTCAAACAAGCCACATGAAGACCAAAAGATAGAAGACTCCTCAGAAAAACTTCAACACTTCCTAAACAAGTTAGGGAAAGATCACTAAATGTGCTGCCCATAGTTTAAGGTAGTAAGCAAGAGGATTCCTTTATATGGTGCTTTTGAAGGCTGGAATAAGTTTCATTTTTGTTAAATGATACTATAATTTTTAACTTTTTAACTTGGAGCTTGCCACTTAAGCAGGACACCTAGGAGGAAGTTGGTTTGTGTGTTTTTCCAATTTACAAGAACAATCTCAACGGAAAGATCACTGTACTGGAACATTTCACATGTGGGTTCCTACTTTCCTGCCACTGGCTACCTGTGCAACCTTAAGCAGATCAACATCTCTGGGACTGCCTTCTATTCCCCCCCCCCTTTTTTTTATTATGTTATATTAGTCACCATATAGTACACCTTTAGTTTGATGTAGTGTTCCATGACTCATTGTTTGCGTGCATAACACCCAGTGCTCCATGCAATCCTGGCCCTCCTTCATACCCATCACCAGGCTCACCCATCCCCCCAACCCCTGGGGCTGCCTTCTAATCTATAAAATGAAGGCTTTGAGTTGGGTGAATTTTTAGGGCACTCTAAGTTCTGGAAACACCCTCAAATTGAATATTCTATAGATTTAAGTTTATCTTACTTCTCCCTGTGGACAGGATTCTTCACCATCCCTTCTGGCAACTTCCTCAAAATTCCCTTTAGAAGGAAAACTTCATGTAAAACATTTCCTATATAGTGAGAGTATAGAAGACACAACCCCAAAATATGTTGTTCCGGCATATTGATTATTTTGAGTTAAAGACACTTGAGAAAGAACAGATGCATGGAGGACATTCTTTCTTTTCTCTCTTGAAAGCAGGAGATGAGGTGCCCATATGGAAGCTGTCTCACCTACATAAGAAGAAAAGAAACATTCTTATCATCAGGGGTGAGGAGTCGAGGCCAAGAGAAATTTGTGCGCACAAACCTATTAAACTAATCTTTCCTTCCTAGTTCCCTCTCCATAATTAACTACCCAAGCCTAAGCCCCTTTGCCTAGTCATGTGCTCACAATTTAGTACTCCTTATCCAGCTTCATGTGGAAGTGTTTGACTCCAGCTGCTTCTTTGCTCCTTATTTTTGTGTGTGTGAGAACTCCAATGAACAAGTATTAAAAAAAATAATAATAATAACCAGAACTTGTATGCTTTTCCTCCTGTTAATCTCTCTCATGTCAGTTTAATTCTTAGGGCCAGCTGGAGACCCAAATGTAGAGGAGAAATTTTTCTTTCCCTACAACGGAAGTAGTTTCTCTAGTTTTTACTTGCTAAGTGCATGTGACGAACACTGCCACCTATAGGAGCGTTCTCCTCCTTCTTACCACTCTTCTGGGGGAAGAGTTGTCTTCCTTTCTCTCTGTTCTTCATATGATTGCAAATGATGAGACCAGATAGAAGCCTTAAAACAATAATGGGGTGAGGAAAAGACAGGAAGGAAAGGAAGAGAAAAGTGAAAAGAAAGAACAGGTCAGAGTGAGAGGAAAAAGAAAAGGATGTGAGGAAGCGATTGATGAGGAAGGAAAATTTGGCCTCCATGAGGAATGGTCACTGTCTCTGGGAGGCCCTCAGAATGAGAGGGGTTTAACAGCCCTGTAATTGCTTAAGATTTCTTTAAAAACTAGAGATACTTTAATTGGCTTAGCTGAGAATATACATCTCCTTCCTCTTGAGCTCTATGGGGTTTTCTGTTAAACCAGTAAAAGAGCACTTGAATTTAACAGCCCCTGGGAAGAGATGGGATCTTCTGACATAGAAGTGAGCAGCCCCAAGGGGGCAGCACCACCAAGGGAAATTAGGGAGGTATTCTTTAAGGCCTCCTATTAAAGAAGCAAGAGCTGGGTTCTTTTGGGGATGCCTGAGCATAGTGCAAGCCCATGAATCGAATTGCCATGGATAAAGCTCACTGTGTTTCTCCACTTATTTTGCCAATCCAAACTACTCATACATTCAGGATTGCATGAGATGGATGCTTGATATATCCTGCCATGTTGCATCTGGTCTAAGAAAAGGGACCCCCTGCTGGCAACCAAATTCAGCAGTTCTGCTCAACCTCTTTCATATGGGAACTATCATCCAGGTCCATACCAGGCAAGACTCAAGTTGTCACCATTAATCAGCAACTCCCAGCACTATGGAGAAGCAGAATCAAGTTGCTGTGCAAGGGGATAATGTTAGCACTGGATCATCCTGGTCCCCAGGAGGAGAAATTCATTCTGGAAGAACCAGGACTTAGGTGTCCTCCTTGAAATCTCCTTTAAAAGTGAGGATCTGACAACAAAACTGGCTTGCTAAAAGTCAGGAGGTCAGGGAGGAGTGGTAGTGTTTGGAAAGAGCAACAAGGCTTTTAGGTGCTGGAAATGTTCTCTTTCTTGATTTGGGTGCTCATTACGCAGATGTGTTTGGTTCATGAAAATTCATGGAGCAGTACAATTATTATTTGCGTGCTTTGTGTGTATATGTTATTGTTCAATTTAGAAAATGTGGTCTTTAGAAAGTCCCCTAAGTTGTACTCTCCTTGAAGAGAAAGATTGGGTTTTTATTCTCAGCTCTGCCCCCTTCTTTGAGCACAATGTCTGGCTCAAATGAACTACTTGATATATATTTGTTCAATGAAAAAAAAAAAAAAAAGAATGGCTTTCTCCTGGTGTCCCAGCACCAACCATTGACCGTTCTTCAGAAGTTCTGACTTCTGACCAGTGAGCCACTGTATACACACAGCTTACAGATGGCAGGTCATGTGCTCAGATGGCAGCAACAGTTCTGTGCTACTGGGCAAGGGAACTCAACGAAAAGGTGCCTGGCCTTTTGTATTTTAAGTTCTTTTCAGCATAGGATGGATTTTTAAGCCTGGAAAAGCCATGCTTATCATAAATGTGAATCATCTGGGACAAGAATTCCACGGTGGAGTGAAAGCCAGACTTCACAGGTCTAGATCCAGTTGCTCTTGGAAGAACCCGCAGAACTGCCCCAGAAGGTTCTGTCTTACCCACTGTGGGCAGAAGAGCCAGGAACCCTGATATTTGCTGGAGAGCCTTGCTGTCAGGTATCTCGTTGTCATCACAGGACATATTTATCCTGATATTTAAAAAATGCTTAAAATTTCTTTAAAGCAATCACAAACTTACAGAAAGTTTGCAACAATGGTATAAAAACGTGTTTTCTGAACTGGTTGAGAGTAAGCTTCCAACCAGATACACATGCTCTCTAAATGTTTGAATGCATATTACACATAACCAACAAGAACTTCGCCCTCTGTGGCCACCGTACAATCATGTCGCCAGGAAATGAACAGATATGTCACTACTGTCTCCATTTCAGTCTCCCCTACAGTTTCACCAACTGCCTCAATAAATAATCTTCATGGCAAAGAGATCCGGTTCAGAAGGATGCACACCATTTCGTTATCATGCCTCTTTGGTTTCCTTATCCAGCAGCAAATTTTCAGTCTTTACGTTGATTTTCATGACTTTCATGACTTTCACACATTAGAAGATTATAGGTTGGTTGTTTAGTTGACTGTCCCTGTTGGCTATTTTGTTATGGTTAGATTTTGGTTATTTCTTTTTGGCAGAGAAATCGTAGAAGTGAGGCTGTGTCCTCTCATGGCATCCTCTCAGATGCACGGGACTTTAATGTGCCCGATGACTGGTAATGTTCACTTTGATGACGTGATTCAGGTGATGTGCGCTTGGTTTCCCCACCACGTAGTTACTCATAGATTTTCTGGGGGCGGTTATCTGAAACTATGTAAATACCCCTTTCATCATCAAACTTTCAATTTATTCATTTATGAAGACTGTAAGGACTCATGGTTTCCTTCCTAAGTATTTAGCCAGCAATGCTGCATTAGATGCTCTAATTTAATTGTTCCTCAATTTGGTCAGCAGACGCCCTTCAAGTTGGGAATCTGTGTCCTTTCCCATGTCTCCATCATTCTTCGAGTGCTGTGTTTCCCAGTGTAAGATGCTCCAGGCTTGTGTTATTCTTTCCTGCTCCAGCTGGGGGATGAACCATTTTTCCAAGGAGTAACACACATACATACACACATGCCCACCGCACTCACATGTGCAATCTTTATCTCCACAGTTAGCTTTCATGTGGAAAACCAGGAGTTCACCTCCATGCCTCTGATTCTCATTCAACACCAGCATCATGGGGTTTGCATTTGTAGATTCCTTCTCTGACGATGAGAGACTTGGCTCCCATTATCCTTAATATGGTTGCTTGTTTGATCTTGCTCCCTGAACATAACTGATATCTCTTCTCTGCCTCTATGTCCTCTGTGTGGCCTCACACTTGGCTGGGGCTCTGCACCCTCTGCTGGGTCACTTGTCTGTGTGGCTTCCCCTCACCCAGCTTGGGTTCTGATATCCTCACCAAACACCTTGCATTGGGCACCCTCCTCATCTGCTTTGTCTCTAACCATCAATGCTGCCCCCCACTTCCTGTGGGCTCAGACACTCGGAGCTGGCCTGCCCCCACATGTGAATACCCTCCTTACCTGACACCCCCATGTGGCCGCGCGCGAGAGCATGTGTGTGTGGGGGGGGGTGGCTCCCTTCTCCTCCCACCTGAACCCTGACACTCTGCTTCTGGCCCTGCAGCTTCTGACCTTCTCCCACCGCCAGTGTGGAAAGCCCATGTGGTCTGCCCCACCTAATGGCTTGTGAGTGAATTCTTCAGGAAAGAAAGTAAAGAGAAAGGAGGGGGAGGGGCGAAGGCAGAAGAGCTTTCCCCCACCTTTTGGCCCAGAAAAATGCATTTGGCATAGTTGTTTTAAACACTTATCATATTCTACTATTTAGATGGTTCACTTCCATCTTTTGACTTCTGAGAAAGAGATATCCTTTCAGACCAGTAAGAAGAAATAGCGGATTCTTTTTATCATAGCTTTCAGGAAAGTATTTACCCTAAGTCTTATTACTGATTCCAGTAACCGTAGCCAATCCATCTTGGTTGAGGAGGATCGAAGATGCTGGTAACGGCTTTAGTAAGGAAAGGACTCTACCTTTAATTTGTAGTTCTCAGTTAGTTCTTCAGAAGGACCCTGGTCATACCCAAGAACTGGGCTACACTGTTGCTGTGGAGAGGGTTGGGATGAGGAAGGGGCGGGATTCATTCAATTTCATCCAACCCCAGAGGGGTTGGCCTGGCAGGCCTTCCAGTGGCACTGCCTTCCCATCACACTCCCACAGCACTCCTGCTTTTTCCAGAGTCCTTCATTTTTTCCTACCTCAGAAAGATCCTACCCACCTGAAGGCAGTCCTCAGGAGTTTGGGGGCCAGGTTTGGGGCCTCTTTTCTTATTTGAGTTGCTTCATCAGGGATTCTAGCACAAATCATCAGTTGCAATGCTCTTATCAACATTTCTTCCACAAGTGGCCCTGCTCGAAGCTACTCATTCTTTTGCTAGAACAACTTCCTCGCCTTGCCTCCTTCTGCCTAGAAAAGTCTTCCATTTTGTAGAGCTCCTGGGACCTCTTTTCTGCTTGCTAGATGGGATGCTGCCAATTCATGAATCATTGGGTAAAGCCAATTTGATCTTCAAATTTACTCAGTTGAGTTTTCTTTCTCTCTTCTTTTTTTTTAAACACAACCTTGGGAGTGTAAGACCTGTTATCTCAAACCAGTGAAATACAAGAACTTCATGCTGAGCGTGGATTGTAACTAGAGGGAAAGGCTGGTTTCATAAAAACAAAACAATGACAGTAAAACCCACAACACTGGGTTGATTTTCAGAGTGTGTTGTGGCAGTACCATAAGAACGATCCCATTGTCATCTTGTCCACCTAACTTGTTTGGAATTAACTTGAGGCCATTTCTTGTCCAAGGAAGCATAACCACCTCTCCCCTCCCTGGCTCCGGTCTCTTCGTTGTATTTTCATAGCACTCTCTGTTCCGTAGAAGGGTAACAAATGACCCACTTTTCTTCTGCAATACTTCTTCTTCTTCTTTTCTTTTTAAGATTATTTATTTGAGAGACAGAGCAGGAGCAGGGGGAGAGGGAGAAGCAGACTCCCCACTGAGCAGGGAGCCTGTCCTGGGGCTTGATTGCAGGATCATGACCTGAGCCAAAAGGCTGACACTTAACAGACTGAGCCACCCAGGTGCCCTCGATTCACTTGTTAATACAGGGAACTGACTCACCTTTGAACTTAGCACCTGATTAATTAATGAGCAACAGCTTAGCTCTGCAGCTGCCTTTGCTCGGTAAGACTGTTTGGATTTGAAAATGCCCTTGTATAAGGATGTGCTCCAGATTTGCAGGAAAGGGTGACCATGGACTCTTCCTTTTCGGAAGGGAAAGCCTGTTTTGTGGGAATCCCACTTCGAGTTCTCTTAAGGATTCTTTTCTTGTTCATCACTCCATATGCCTCATAGACCAAATTACCACATTTCTTCTGATGGCTCAACATGTTCTTGGCTACAGAAGGATGAAATCCTGCTACAAATTGAGCCTTGTAGGAACTTAAAAGGAGATGCATCTCAGGAGAAACCTGTCCTCCAGCATACCTTAAGTGAGACACAGGCATTTGAAAACAGCAGACCCAGACTCCAAAATGAAATTAACAAGAAGGAGCTAGAGGGAGGGGGTGGGAAAAACGGGTGCTGCCTCAGATTCAAAAGAGCAGTCAATTGAGTCCAATAAGGGTGCTAATGAGCTGTTTTACATGATTCTGGGGAACTCACCCCGCACCCATAATTTTCTTTCAAGGTATCATTAAAATCAAATGATCCCTTATTTTGGGTATCCATTTACACTGTAATTATTTTGGTCTTTTGTAGTGACTTTAGTGGTTAAATTAGGCAATTCTTCCTGCCTGGTAGATAGTGTAATGACTTTTTAATCATGTGTTTTTTTACCAGCCAAATTGTTTCCATAATCCCATTAGAAATTCTTCTGTAGTGATTCCAGTGGATTTATTGAACTACTGGTGACAGCCACACTGATGAACTACAGGCTGCCTGCTGCTGCTAAAGTCGACCGACATCACTTCTTTTGGGGATCACCTGATCACATTTCTTATTGATTTTTCTGTTGTGAATATTAGGATTTATTTTTATTAGGAATAATCTGTGCATAGCAAGATAATATACTTAGAAAAATAAAATAAACAGTCTTGAACCTACCACCCAGCTCAAGAAATAATGCATCCTGGATTCTTTTGAAACCCTAATGAGCACCTCCCTGATCCCCTTGCTCGCCACCTTCACAAAGAAACCAGTGTTTTTTATGTGTCCCCAAATGGCATATTATTTAATTTTGTCTCTTTTGAAAATGGAGTCATACTGTATGTTGTCTTCTGTACTTTCACATTGTGTTTTAAATTTACTGATGTTTGATTTCTGCAGCTATGGTTCATTTGTTTTTATTGCTGAATAGTATTCCCTTTTGTGTATATACCATTTATTTATCCAGTGTCCTGTCAATCGGCAGTGGGATTGTTTCTAAATCTTTGGTATTATAAGCAACATTGCTACATTCTTTTTTTTTTTTCTTAAGTTTAAAAAAATTTTTTTATAATTTTTTATTTTTTTTAAATTAACATATAATGTATTATTAGTCCCAGGGATACAGGTCTGTGAATCGCCGGGCTTACACACTTCACAGCACTCACCATAGCACATACCTTCCCCAAAGTCCATCACCCAATGATCCTCTCCCTACCCCTCCATTCCCCCAGCAACCCTCAATTTGTTTTGTGATATTAAGAGTCTTTTATGGTTTGTCTCCCTCCCAATCCCATCTTGTTTCAATTATTCCTTTCCTACCCTCCAAGCCCCCCACATTGCCTCTCAGCTTCCTCATATCAGGGAGATCATATGATAATTGTCTTTCTCTGATTGACTTATTTCACTCAGCATAATACCCTCTAGTTCCATCCATGTCATTGCAAATGGCAAGATTTCATTTCTTTTGATGACTGTGTAGTATTCCATTGTGTATATATACCACATCTTTATCCAGTCATCTGTCGATGGACATCTAGGTTCTTTCCATAGTTTGGTTATTGTGGACATTGCTGCTATAAACATTCAGGTGCACGTGCCCCTTCCAATCACTACATTTGTATCTTTAGGGTAAATACCCAGTAGTGCGATTGCTGGGGTCATAGGGTAGCTCTATTTTCAACTTTTTGAGGAACCTCCATGCTGTTTTCCAGAGTGGTTGCACCAGTTTGCATTCCCACCAACAGTGTAGGAGGGTTCCACTTTCTCTGAATCCTCGCCAGCATCTGTCATTTCCTGACTTGTTAATTTTAGCCATTCTTACTGGTGTGTGGTGGTATCTTATTATGGTTTTGATTTGTATTTCCCTGATGCTGAGTGATGTGGAGCACTTTTTCATGTGTCTGTTGGCCATCTGGATGTCTTCTTTGCAGATATGTCTGTTCATGTCCTCTGCCCATTTCTTGATTGGATTATGTGTTCTTTGGGTATTGAGCTTGAAAGTTCTTTATAGATTTTGGATACTAGCCCTTTATCTGATATGTCATTTGTGAATATCTTCTCCCATTCTGTCAGCTGTCTTTAGGTTTTGTTGACTGTTTCCTTTGCTGTGCAAAAGCTTTTTATCTTGATGAAATACCAATAGTTTATTTTTGTCCTTGCTTCCCTTGCCTTTGGTGATGTTCCTAGGAAGAAGTTGTTGCGGCTGAGGTTGAAGAGGTTGTTGCCTGTGTTCTCCTCAAGGATTTTGATGGATTCCTTTCTCACATTGAGGTCCTTCATCCGATTGGAGTCTATTTTTGTGTGTGGTGTAAGGAAATGGTCCAGTGTCATTTTTCTGCATGTGGATGTCCAATTTTCCCAACACCATTTATTGAAGAGACTATCTTTTTTCCACTGGACATTCTTTCCTGCTTTGTCAAAGATTAGTTGACCATAGAGTTGAGGGTCTATTTCTGGGCTCTCTATTCTGTTCCACTGATCTTGTCTTTTTTTTGTGCCAGTACCATACTGTCTTGATGATGACAGCTTTATAATAGAGCTTGAAGTCTGGATTTGTGTTGCCACCCACTTTGGCTTTCTTTTTCAACATTCCTCTGGCTATTTGAGGTCTTTTCTGGTTCCATATAAATTTTAGGATTATTTGTTCCATTTCTTTGAAAAAAATGGATGAGATTTTGAAAGGGATTGCACAAAACGTGTAGATTGCTTTAGGTAGCATAGACATTTTCACAATATTTATTCTTCCAATCCAGGAGCATGGAACATTTTTCCATTTCTTTGTGTCTTCCTCAATTTCTTTCATGAGTACTTTATAGTTTTCTGAGTACAGGTTCTTTGTCTCTTTGGTTAGGTTTATTCCTAGGTATCTTCTGGTTTTGGGTGCAATTGTAAATGGGATTGAATCCTTAATTTCTCTTTCTTCTGTCTTGTTGTTGGTGTATAGAAATGCAACTGATTTCTGTGCATTGGTTTGCTATCCTGACACTTTACTGAATTCCTGTACAAATTCTAGCAGATCTGGAGTGGAGTCTTTTGGGTTTTCCACATAAAGTATCATACCATCTGCAAAGAGTGATAATTTGACTTCTTCTCTGCTGATTTGGATGCCTTTAATTTCTTTTCGTTGCTACAAACATTCTTGCTCATGATTCCTGAAGAATTATACAAAGTCTCCCTAGGGAATGGAATTGCTGCGTCTTAGAGGCTGGGTAGGTTCAACTTTTCAAGATAATGTGAAATCCCTTTCCAACTTGGTAGTGTCAGTGTATATTCCCACCAACAGTGGATGGTCATTCCTGTGGATTTTGTGGCTTCACATTTTTTCCAACACTTCCATTGTATTGGATTGATTGAATGATGATATTTTGGGTAAAATTTCATTTACCTTTCAAATGATTATTGCATATGTCCTTTTCCTCTTTTTTTTTCTTTTTATTTAAAGAGTGATAATACCCATGATCATCATTTCTTGGGTTCTATCTTGTTTATGTGGGTCCTTGGACACTGGATGCTATCCCCTCATCCACCTGATGAAGTAGTTAACTGTCATCTTTGGGGTCCTGGAGATATTATCATCAGAGTATATGTTACAAACTGTATTTCCCCAAGTGATAGCCATCACACATTTATAACATGGGACTTGAGAACCAAGATTAATCTGTAAAATCCTGTCATACTGCAGTTTGACAGTAGATATCTAATTTCTGAAGTCTGTCCTAAGGTCTTTCAGATATAGATATAGATATAGATATAGATATAGATATAATATAGATAGAGATATAGATATAAAATCACCAATAATCACCAATCACCAGTTTTGTGAAAGAAAAATTTCTTTCTCAGTTAAGTGCCTGGTTGATTTCCAAATATATGGAAAATCACCATTTTTAAGGAATGTTTGCAACAATGTGAATGGTTCATCAGAAGCCTGGAGCTTCCTGTCAACCTTTTTGAGAGAAAGCCCATAGGAAATATTATGGGATGGACCCAAAGGGACATGGATCATCATTCTGTTTTGGGAGGTTCCAGTGTGATTGTCTCCCAGAACACCTTTCTTCTGAGGGAGGAGGTCCCAGCAAGCTTAGCTCAGAGCTATGTGTGTGGAAGGAGTGGGGGGGGGGGGTTGACATGTTTTGAGGCTACCCATCTTGGGCCAAACTAAGGCTCAGGAAGTCCATTGGGCCACAAGACCCTGGTGCCTTTAGGCACCAGGCCAAGGCAGGGTGAGCAGGAGGTCCATGAAAGAGGTAGAGAAGAGGATGGCACTGTGGACTTCAGAGGCTGGACTCAAACCCAACCTTTCCCATGGCAATCCTGGGCAGGTCTTCTCCATGATCTGCGAGCCCGAGATCATGCTTTGTCTGATGATTTGCTCTATCAGTAGAATTCTCAACCTTTCCATCATTCACTTTACCTTTAGCATATGTAGTCTTGTGCTATTATTTACTTAAAAAATAATTTTACTATATGCATAGTTTGAAAGTCACTGATTTTAAGCATATAATTCAATGATTTTTAGTGAGTTTGCTGAGTTGTGCAACCATCACCAAAATCTGGTTTTGAAACAGTTGCATTATCCAGTGATGTTTATCCTCAGGGAATCTTTGCTTCCCCCACCCCACCGCCAGGCTCAGACAACTACTAGTCTGCTTTCTACCTCTATAGATTTTCCTTTCCTGGATATTTTGTGTAAATGGAGTCATATAAAATGTGATCTTTTGAATCTGGCTTCTTTCACTTAGCATGAACTTCCTCTGTGTTGTAGTGTGTATCAGTATTTCATTCCTTTTTATGGTTGGATAGTTTTCCATTCTTTGGTTATACCATCCTGTATTTGTCATTCACTAGTTGGTGGACTTTGGCTGTTTCCACTTTTTGGCTAATAAGAATAGTGCTGCTCTGAAATTCATGTGTAAGTCTTTGTGTGGACATAGGCTTTCTCTTGGGTATATACAGAGGAACGGAATTGCTGCATCCTATGGTAAGAATACCTAGCTATTTAAGAAACTGCCAAAGTGTTTCTGCATTAGTGCCTGATTTTACATTCCATGCGATTGACTTCTTTGTATGAGTTCTTTCTCTGTAAACTGTAGACTTTTTGCAGACAGCAATCCTGCTTGTAGCCCCTTGTAACTCCAACTGTCAGCATAGAATAGGGTTGTGGTCATTAATGATAATGGTGGTAGTGGGCTGAGTGGTGGCTCTGAAGATATTATCCATGTCATAATCTCTGGAACCTGTGAATATGGCCTTATATGGCAAAAGAGGTTAGGAGGAGCTCCTCTTGAGAGGAGGAGCTCATCCTGGAATAAGCAGGTGGGTCCTAAATGGTGTCACAAGTACCATTAAAAGTAGAGAGGAAGATTGCATGCAGATACCCAGAGGAGAAGACTATGTGAATGCACAGAAGAGAGAGAAGTGGCCACAAGCCAAGGAATGCTGACAGCTACCAAAATCTGGAAGAGGCAAAAAAAGAAACTCTTCCCGAGAGCTTCCATAAAGTGTCTGACAACAGACCTGGCCTGACAACACCTCATTTCCACTTGGTGACACTGAGTTTGGACTTCTGGCCTCTGGAGCTATGAGAATAAATTTCTATTAAGCCGTGAAATTTATGATAATTTGTTACAGCAGCCACAGGAAACTAATACGATTGCTTAAAATGGTGGCTAAATAGAGCAAGAGTAGAAGCCCAAACACGGCATATTGGGGGGGGGGGGGTCATAAACATACGCCTGGATCCAGAAGGTAGAGAGGTTTCCAATTCCTTTTGAGTAAACCTTTTTATGAATAAAGTGCATTCACAGACTCATTCAGTCGTTCATTTTCAACCACTGACGTTTTAGGAGCTCTACTTGACCGCCCTTATTCTATGTGACCATGTTTTTCTTTCCATCTGGGAAGGAATTACATATCAGCCATTTTTGGATGTATTTTATTTTCTCTTGTACCCAAACCAATGTTACTGCCCATAATCACAGAGTAGATTTTGGAACCAGATTGCCTGTGTTCAAGTACTGGCTTGGCCGCTAGTCAGTTGTGTGGCTCTGGGCATGTCCCTTAGCCTTTTTTGTGCATGGGATCCCTTATTCAAATAATGGAAATAATAATTGTACAAACCTTGTAACCTTTTTGTAAGGATTAAACAGTAAAGGTTTAACAACATTTCTCTCTTTGTTAAGATTTTATTTATTTATTTGACACAGAGAGATAGAGAAAATGAGAGAGCGAACACAAGGAGGGGGAGTAGGAGAGGGGGAAGCAGACTTCTCAGTGAGTAGGGAGCGCCATGCGGGTCTTGATCCCAGCACTCTGGGATCATGACCTGAGCCCAAGGCAGACACTTAATGACTGAGCCACCCAGGTGCCCTGACAACCACCTCTCTTGATGTGTAACATTTGCTAATCTCTGTTGTAAATGCTCCTTCCAGGGACAACTTGAAGCCATCAAAGTAGCATCACTGAATATGGGGTTGGAAAGAGATGCACAGTAACGTACCAGGACATAATATTTCCTCTAACACAGTTACGATGGCTTGAAATAACCTCAAAAATGTATATAATAGTAAAATGTAGTAAAATAATCAGGAAGAGATTAATTTTGAACATTTGTTAACCTTGTTTTTAAAAATAATTTATTTAATTATTTCATCATGACTGTGTTTAACACCTGGCTCATAAATTTCCAAAAATTTAACAACCAACACCTTCTCATGAGCTGGTATAAACTGACTACAGCTTATTTAAATTAATGTATATAAGGAACTTGGGACACAGCCCAGCACACAGCAGATAGTATATAAGTGTTAGCCGATTTCTACTGCTCCCACTATTATTTTGACTACTTGAGCTCTATACATGCTGAAATTAGGCATTTTTCTTCATTACCCTACAAAAGCCCTAGCACTGACCCAGGATCCTCTCCTATCCCCAGGGATGACTAATTATTGTTAGAAGAGACCCAAATTTAAGAGCCTGGGCACCCAAGAACAGCACTGAATTGGTAGCAAAACGGAGGACATGATGGTTTCTCCATCTCTTTATCAGAATGTCTGATGCATTCAAAGCAGTTTGGGCTCGGGAGCCAAGTGGTAGGAGTAAAGGAAAGGCCCAGAAGGGGATGAGGAGGGCAACATCTAGCTTTCGCATCATTTTAGGGATCTTGGGTAGGAGATACCAGTCAGCCAGTGGCAGAGTTGAAGCTTGGGTCTCTCCGTTCCAGCCTGCTATTCTTCCTGGTGCGCCTTGCTCCCTGTTAGTCTTTAGACAGTGACCTTTTGTTCTCTGCCTGACATCTCTACCTCTGATTTAAAGTTGAGTAATATTTAAGAAGACATGGAGATCAAGAATTTATGAATCACCATAAACACAGCCCAAAAGCATGTGACTTGAAGAAGTGCTTTAGCTAGGTAGTTCACACGGGCTCCCCTTGTGTGGGATGTTGCTCAAGTAACTAGAAAATTAATTTATTATAATGATCCCTTTATCCTTTGTTGGTGAAACTAATCCCATGAAGTTGTATACTTTTTCTTAAATTTATTTTTATTTTTTAATTTTTTAAAAGATTTTATTTATTTATTTGACAGACAGAAATCACAAGTAGGCAGAAGGCAGGCACAGAGAAAGGGGGAGGCAGGCTTCTTGCCGAGCAGAGAGCCCGATGCGTGGCTTGATCCCAAGACCGTGGGATCATGACCTAAGCCGAAGGCAGAGGCTTTAACCCACTGAGCCACCCAGGTGCCCCAGAGTTGTAAACTTTTATCTGAAGTTTTAAAGGACTTTTAACCATAACCGAAATATTTTTCTAATACTCCTTTAAATGAGTGAAGCTGCAATCTAACAGATCAATTTATTCTGGAATACACAGGGTAAAAATACACAAATTACATAAAACCAGCTGATTTACAAGTTAACCTGGAAGTTCTTTGCATTGTAAGTTTTAAGTTTTAGTTTTCCTTGAATTAGCTCCAAATAGAATAACATTAAAAATTCTGAAGAAAATAAAAGAACATAGTAAGTGCTCAACTTCAGACTCAATACTATCTATTCTGGGACTGTGCACCACAAAGTGTGCTGTGTAAAATTTTATTCCCTAGGAAATGCTTTAGGGAAGAAAGCTCTCTCTGATCAAGTAAGTTTGGGGAAGGCTACATATTCATCCGCTCTTGGAAATGCACGAGGCAGGCTAATGTGGTAAAGGCTCTGAGCAGTGATACTAGAAAGACAACTCCCTGATTTCCTGGAACTCCCCCATCTCAGAGACTTACCTGGCCTCAGAATCTTGTTTTCACATATGTCACGTTAACTTCTTGAACAACTGAGAACAATTTTGGAACCCCCACACTGGGTTATTGTTAGCATTAATAAATTGGTTTGTGATCTTCAGGAAACCCTGGCCTCAGTTTCTCCTTTGAACTCATAACCCACTGACAGAGACGCCGTGAACCAAAATTTCCCCAGAAAGCTTCTCTAAAAACTTTGGAATGCTGCTTCTGTGTTTGGCCAAGGTTCATCACCAGAAAGCCACCTTCTTGGTTCTTCTGTGAGAACTCCATTCTGTAACAACTCTCAGTAAAGCACTTCCACAGGATGCCCACATAGACGCGGACGCTGGGTGAGAGGCCAGGGAAGCTAGAACTTGCTTCAATTTCAACCTGATGCTTTGTTTCAAAGGTCCTGCTTTTTTCTTCTTCTGAAGGCACAACTGCTAGTAATTTCCTTTAGCTCATTTGTAGCCACTTACACGGAGACAAGTTGTCATGGAATTACCTATGTCCACATTATCATTTCAAGGCTGACTTAAATGTGAAGCCAGGATGACTGGAGCCTTAAGGCTCATCTCGGTTTATTCCTCTGCTGCCTTTCCAGTCTGGGTTCAGTTTAGAAACCAGGTAGTACGTAATCTAAAACAAGCCAGGGCAGAATGTCCACATGACTGAAGAGCAGAGTAGCTTTAAAACTCCAGTAGGTTACTTGGGAGTTTAGCTCTTGTGACACAAGCCGAGGATTCATTAATCAACATGACACCCAATGGACTAGGGGCCCAGAACTTCGCTTCGGCTCCTTCCCAGAGTGTTTTAGGCTTAAAGAGGAGCAAATACCCATCTTTACAAAGTAGAAAATCATCACAAATTAGTTTTGGGTGTTTCCTTGAAGTGAGGGCTTTTCGGGATATTTGTCTTTGGGGTTTCTGGAGAGTGTCAGAAGGCTCTTCACCAAATCAAGCCTCCCTGGGAGGAGATGAACTTCATTTCTAAAACAAAGCTTTCGATCCCAATTCCAGCCAGATTTCTGCCTTCGGTCTTCTAATAAAGAACAGCAGTTATAACTTGGAAAAACCCAAGATTATCGTTTTGGTTAAAGGAGATGGTTCACAAAATTCTGAAAAATATCTTTCCCTTGTGAGCTCTAACTGCAAGCTACAAATCTTTCCTAACTGGGAAATGAGGTTCAAAGAACTTGACTAGACTGAAGTATAATTTGCCCCATATTTTCTTCCCTATTTTTGTGTTTGTGGTATGAATGCAGTAGTGAGGCAGTAAATGGTTACTGACTTAACTGGTCTGATGGTGAATGAGTCTTCCACTCTCAAGGCTTGGGTTTTGAAGTTGAGAGAGGAACAGGCACGGAAGAGCTTATCTGGCCAGTGCCTTAGGAGAGGAAGATGTTTTGCATTTTAGCTAGACTTCCTTGTCCACGGACCTAAGAACTTGCACCTGGTCAGGGCCAGCTTCATGGATGTGTGAACTGTGCTGTTGCACAGGGCCCTTGCTTGGAGAAAGATCCCAGGCTTAATGCCCTGTGGTCATCATGGTGATATTCTTAATGCTTTTTGAACAAGGGGCCCCATATTTTCATCTTGCATTGGGCCCCTCTAATGAGACAGCTAGTCTCTGTGTGGATTATTGATGACAAAGGCTCTCCACTTTCCTCTTGCTCTTCTCTCTCCCGCCTATAGCCCCTGACTCAGCCTCAAGACCATGCTCAGTGTCATGGTCAATGGAGTGGGAAGCTGATACTCACTCTGTTGTGAGTCAACTTTCAGTGGTCCTCCTGTGCATCATATGGATTATTTGTCATCTCAGAGTGGCATTCTCTTTGTCTGGACTTTGGAGAAATGCCAGGTAATTCCAACAGCTGTGCCAGCCAAACATGATCAGAAAGGGAATTGTGTTACCTAGGAAAAGCTTTGTAATACCAAAGCTTAATAAAAACTATTTTTCATGTGTAATTTCTAGATTCTTATTAACAATAAACCAGTAAATAGGTGCAAAATCAATTTCCACTGGAGTTTATATTAGAATTTTTAAAAAAGTCTTACTGAACACCTGAATACTGTTTTATGATATCCGTTTCCTGTAGATTGTTTCTATTTTTTTTATGTTGAGCCATCTGGAGGACATTTATTCAATAGGCTTATGAAACTGTTATATTTGCACCACTTGCATAAACTGCCTAAAAATTATGATGATGAAACCCCTGTCTTTGGATAGCCCTTTGTTTTCTCTCCTTTTCTTTCCTTTTTATTGCCTCAGGAAATTCTTCTGAAATGGCCATGTTTCTCATTTAACTAATTTAAAAATTGCTCACCTCACTGTGTTCTCTCTTCTTCCCTTACTTTGGTAGAAATGCTGTTATGAAACTGCACTTTACTGTGATGATTTGTGCCTTCTTGAAGAGCATGGAAAGAAATAGTTCTACCTGTGGCTACTCAGTCTATATGACTGAGTCATGTGTCATGCGTGACCCTCTGACCTCCTTGTGAGAACCCACAGGAGACATTGCTCCCCACTTTCGGTTTTGGTGGAAGGGCTAGCTCTTCTGGGGGCGTTGCCAAGCCCAGCAAGCTAGAATTGTATTCTAAGGGTCACTGGACAGGGAATGAGATGGGAAAAAAAATCTTGTTACCAAAGTTTCTTTTAGGAGGGGTACTATATATGGTTGCAGGGAATACTCTGAGAAGCCACTTGGGGAGGAGCTAAGAATTTCCAGGAGCATGATCAAGTAAACAGTACACTCTGTAAACTTCCCTCTGAGCATCTTGGCTGGATTGAACTGGAGAGTTTTGTTTGCTGGGTGGGGCATGGAATTTTAGGACCGGAGACAAACTGCCTGGGATACTGGATGAGAAGCTGAACCCTGTCAGGAACCCTTTTTTTTTTTTTTTTAAAACCTCTTTAAGCAGCTCCTTGTAAATAAATGTGGTAAAGGTTTTTCTTTTAAAAGATATTTTCTTTTTTTATTTTTAATTTTATTTTTATATTTGACAGAGAGAGAGACAATGAGAGAGGGAATACAAACAGGGCAGTGGAAGAGGGAGAAGCAGTTTCCCCACTGAGCAGGGCTTGATCTCAGGACTCTGGGATCATGACCGGAGCTGAAGGCAGCTGCTTAACCAACTGAGCCACCCAGGCACCCCACATATGGAAGAGATATTTTAAAGACCATTGGCTTTAAAGCAGTTTTCCTACAGACCTTCCTATCCTAATTCAGCCCTAATATAAGTGTCTTATGTAGCTTAACTTATCCTGAGCAACTAGTTAGTTTTTGTGTTTACGGTTTTGGGACTCATAACCAGCCCCAATTTCCTCCTGGAGGCGGCTGGAGCAGGGCCCAATTTTATCTTGCCAGACTGTGTACATCTTCTCAGACCACCTTAACTCCTCACTCTTTTAACTTTTAAAGTATTGTTTAGAGGTATTTTATATAAATAATCTCCTGTCTTTCAGAGGAGGTGGGGGGAGGAGCGAGGGAGAGGGAGAGAAAATCCCAAGCAGGCTCCAGGCTCAGCCCAGAGTCCAATGCAGGGCTCAGTCTCATGACCCTGAGATCATGACCTGAGCTGAAATCACCCCTCCTCCTCTTTCTCTTCCTTCTCTTCTTCTTCCTCTCCCTTCTTCTCTTTTGTGGTTACTTCAGAAGAGTAACAGCAATTATTTCATATCCCATATCATTGGTATTTGTTGTGATTCTACACAACCTGACAAAGTAACCAGAGGGCGTATTTTGGATGAAGATTCATAATGCACACAGGGGAAGGAGATCAATTTGCCAAATAAATAAGTAAATAAATAAACTAAAGGCTATACCCTGTTATAACAAATAAACATAGACACAGAAAAGCAGCAAATGGGTGCTCAGTCATTAAGTGTATACATTCAGCTTAGGTCATGATGTCAGGGTCCTGGGATCAGGCCCTGCTTGGAGCCACTGCATCAGGCTCTCTACTCTGGAGGGAGACTCCTTCTCCCTCTCCCTCTGCCCTCCCAACCCTTGCTCATGCATTCTCTCTCTCTCTCTCTTTCAAATAAGTCAATAAAATCTTTAAAACAAAATAAAGACACAATAAAACACAAGTGAATTGTATTGCACTTCACCAGATAAAGCCATTATGTATATTTATATTAAAAGCAATTCAATATAGAATTAGTACTATTCACTTATAGTAAAACTGATAATCAACAAATTATCAGACTAACATCCTAATAACAGTACTTCTAGTGCCTATCAGACATTTCCACCAAGATGTCCCAAAGGCACATTAAGCTCAATATATTCAGTACCAAACTCAGCATCTCTGGAAACCCTCACCACTGCCCATACTTCTTCCTCCTTAGTCACTTACATCACCATTTGGATTCCTCTCTAGAACCCTGCATTCACCCAGTGACCCAGTCCCTTGCTTATGATTGAAATCCTTCTTGACTGCAGACTCTGATTCTAAAGCCATTTCAGCTTCCTCTCACTCCTCTTAGCCTGAGTTCTCCTATGCGTGTGTACCCCCGGGTGTGCATAAAACTATCTTCTGGATAAATGGAGAAAATGCTAGAGCTTCTACTTATATTTTTATCTCTTCAACATATCTGGTTTTTTAAAAGCATACCGGTTAAATATGTAAATAAATAATAGTCACATGTAGGAGTATGTGCTCAGAAATTTCTAATGAAATACGATTGGTTTGGAGTCAGAATGGTTTGGAGATGACCCATGTAGACTATCGTGGTTTGTCACACTGCCTTCAGTCTAACTTCCCCGCCATTTTATTACTCATCCACGAGGTAAAAAGTGCTTGGAATAAACTAAGTACTGTGTAAGTATTAGCTATTAGTAGTAGCATCCTAGCCCCAAACTTAACTTTCTGTCACCGTCTTAAACCCTCATTATCAAGCATCTGGATTTTTACTTCAAAGTCTTAAATCAGTTGTTTTTCATACTGGGATTCCCATTGTGAGCTTCTTGGCTCTTGGCCTGCTCCTCCAAGTCTGTGTGAACAGAAGCTGGCACTCTAGGCTCTGGCTAGTTAGAGGAGGAAGACTGCCGTGGCCCTGCACCATGAAAAGACATGTTCACTCTGCGTCCAGCTTTTCCCTTGATCACTTCCCATGACACGTCACATTCCTGGACCACACAAGTCGTTAGGCCACTGCCCAGCAAAAGAAGAACATATAGGCTTTGGATTGTCTATAACATAAAGTCCACATTTCCTTGGCAGGATGAGGAGACTAAAATATATTGGACAGTACCTGCTTGGGATTTGTAGAGTTTTGTGTTCTACTGCATTTGCTGAGAAAAAAGGAGGGGGAACCACCTTGTGCCAATTCTCCAGAATCAGGTGACATGAATTCAAACCCATCCCACTTGAGTGTGATCTTGGATAAATTGCTATGTATCTTCCTACCTCAGTTTTCTTATATGTAAAAGGACAAAATGATACCTGCCTCAACTGATTGTAAGATAACACACTATCATGTTCTTGGGAACCAATAGGTTTTTCATAAATGGTAGCTCTTGTCATTTGCAACATTCTGACACTTTAAGAAAGTCTTAGAAAGTCTCCCTCTGAAGGGTTATTTAACACATTCTAGTGAAGAGACAACGTCTAAAAACCAATGCCAACTAAATGAGAGCTGACAAACATGGGAAGGTCTCGGGCAGGGCTCAGAGTGTAGCTGGAGGAGAGGGCTGGGAGGGACAGGTGGGCCTGGGGAGCCCGACTGGGTCAGAGAATAGAATCTCTTCTGTTTTTTATGATTCTGCAGAGTTTCCTTCGTAACCAACTTTATTTCCACTCACTGCAACTCATTGACACGGACTTTATTTCCATAAGATTGCACATGCACAGACCACTCCATACAACCCTCAGAAAACTAAAGCAGCACCTTTATTTTATACAAACAGTATAAAATATTCGTTATGTAAGAGCTGTGTTTTTACAATATATTATATTGCTTCAAGCCAATGCCAAAAGTCCATACGTTATAGTCCCTATTTTATTTTGTTTACAATATATTATATTGTTAAATGCCACTGCCACCATGTTCTCTCTCTCTCTCTCTCTCTTTCTTTCTTTCTTTCTTTCTCTTTCTTTCAATACTGAATTCTCTGGAATCATGGTAAGGTCAAAATTTGGTCAAAATATGGTGTATTGAGAGTTTAAGAACAAGAGGAACTTTAAAAATGTGACAAATGTCTAAACCCATGACAGTAAAATTAGAAATGTTGTAACTTCAACACGGTTAACTGCTCCATCCAAACCCTTGATTTATGCATTTCTGTTCCATGTCCAGTGTTCCCCAGGCCCTCGACACCATGAGTACATTGTAATTTTGGAAATTATTCGCCAGCTACACAACTGAAAAGACACAATTTTAACCTGATCAACTGACATAACATCTAATCTGTCCCAAAGCACTGAAACAAGAAATCTATACCATCCCGCTACAGACATACTTAGAAAACTTAAAAGGAAGAGTAAATATCAGCTCAGTGATTTATAATGAAGCTAATAAAATTCAGGCCAGTATTCTTAACTGTAATGAACATTATTTGAACATTCAACACATGAAAGGTTAACAAAGGCTATGAACTTAGTGTAACTTAAAACGTTTCAGATGTCGGAGTTCACCAGATGTAATTGGATTCAGGTGGATCCTGCCGCTCCTCAGCCTTTTTAAGTGAAGGCGTGTGCTGCCCCAGCCGGGTGCCTGCTGGCCTCAGGGCATGCATGAGGCGGGCTCCGTACCCTGTAAAATTATTCACAGCTTAAAAGAAAAGAAACTACAAAAACAGGCTCTTCAGATTCATTACTAACCATTCAAATGAAATCCATTTTCCCTTTTCAACCCAGAGTAGACCACAGCCACCACAAAAAGCCACCTGAATGAAGAGATGTTACAGGTTCAAGGTCTCTGCTAAAAAAGGAACCTATTTTAGGAATGCCATCAAATCTGGCTTCCATCAAAGCTCTGACTCCCTATAGATTTTGGCTATGCAGAAACTCTTGATGCAAAGTTTGGATGGATGGGGTCGAATGAAGGATTTTCTCCACCCAAGGTCTGGTAAGGATCTGGCACTGAGGTCCCCAAAGCAGGGATGTTCCTGCAGAGGATCTGATCATTTTCACTGCATTGCAAATCCAGCCTCGATTATATTGCTCTGGAACACTCCCCACTCTTCATCTCTTCATAGTGATCGCACAATCAAGTGTGGCGACTGCACTTACACAAAATGGGAATTTTGCAAGAACTAAGGACCTCCACCCTGCATTTTAGAGAAGGGTTATGATTTGAACAGACTCCTTATCCATGGGGATTTGTCAGTTTCAGTCATGGTGGGCATCTATCCATTTCCAGCTTAGTTGTAAGTGGACCGTAATACTAAGTTCCATAGCTTCAGACCTCCCTTTCTCCTACTTGCCAACTTCTAGAGGTGCTTGAGGCACTGACTCCTTTCTCCTGATTTCCTAAAAGGGATCCAAGGGGACAATCACATTTTTAAAAATCTGCCTCCATCTTCCTGTGCATTAAAGTAGAGTTTGGCATTCCATTTGTTCCCTGTGGTTTTTAAATGCAAGCATGCCACTAAGTAACTACTGAGAACAGAATACTTTGTTCCCGAATGTGTTTCTCTGAATTGTCAGTATGTAGGCTGGTAGCTCAAGGAACAGCCAGAACATGAGCCAACAATGCACTGGAGTAAATCCTTACCCTGCTGTTCTCCCCGCCACCCACGAAGCCCGAACCTCCCTGCTGGCGAGGGTGAGCCTCAGCCAGGAAGTCTGTCTCCAATGTCCTCCTCCCCACTAACACGTCTGGGTGCCTGAGACCTCCCAAAGTGTCACCTCTCTGGGAGTCTGCTCTCTCCAGCACTCCATGCCTCCGACCTTCCTTGTCACCTCCCAATGGTCAAAATAAATCTCTTTCTTTCTGCCTGATTCTCTAAGCTCATGTACAAAATGGCTGGGTGGCCTCTCCTGGACACCACATTTGCATTTTAATCAGGCGCTGGGGCATCATCTTGAGGCAATGCCGTGAGTTGAGGGTACATCGATGACAAAACTCTCAGCAGCAGGTCGAGGAGTGGGGGGTGCATGGGGGCTGGCAGTCCTGTCCGAATTGCTCATCGATGCTACTCGAGGGCCCCTGACTTGCCTTCTTTTTGGTGATGTGACTAGTTTATCAGCAGGAACTACTCTCTTGCCATCACTCTTGGTCACCAGGTCCCAAATGTGGGTCCTAGAGGAGCTTTGCAACTGATTGATGCCTGGGATGTATAGTGTGACCTCAGCCCATCCCTAGGCTGGAGGATGTCTCAAAAGTTACTTGCATCCCGAGTTAAAGGTGGCATAAAAGATTTGGTTTACTCTTTCCCCAAGTATCTCTTGAAATGGTTAGTTTTCTGCAGTTCTTTTAGTCCAAAAAAAGCTTCCCCTAAGTGTGTCCCTGTAGGGATACATTTAGCCATTACTACCTGTGGAAAGAACCCTTTTCCAGAAGAGCCGAACTTCTGGTTAAGCTACACCCACCTGAAGCCAATTCAATCTACCATCCAGTCAATGTAGCACGTGACAAGACTCAAGTCAATGGCTTGGTGTAGCACAGACCAGACACCAACTTGCCTTAAAACCAACAAACAAAAAAGCATGTATACCTACATGTAAATGTATTAGATATACACCATAATAATATAATGTGAACATTATAAAATACACACAAAAATTAGAGATTTGAGATTGAGATATATATTTATATATAAACTTATATATAAATATAATAAAATAACAAAAAATATAAAACTATTGTCAAACCCGTCTTTTCCATCCACCTAGCTGATAACTTCCATACTCCCTGGGCTGCATAGACCACCCTTTGGAAACTGTGGCTCTAGAAAAATATCTGCTGTGAAGGTGATCTGTGCAATTTGTGTCCATTATTTTGGAAACTGACTGTGATAGGCACAAGCTGAACTTCTGCGCTTGAAGGTTATTGGATGACTGAAGCCTGCCTTCCTTCAAAGGCAAGGTGGACTGTGGGCCCAAGCTTAGGAGACGGAACGCTAGCCCCACCAGGTGGGGCATTTTCTGTCGTCTCACTGACAGGTCTCCAGTGCCTGGATTCTTGCTTGGAACAGAGAAGATCTCAATCAAAATGAAATGGTTGAATTGAATCAGTGTTGTTTTGTGCCGAAAACAGACCAGTGGTTTATCATCTCTACAGATAGCTCATTTTTGGTAGTCAGTAAATTTTAAAATATACAACTCCATACTCCCTAGACCTTTCCTTTCTTTCCTTCTTTTTTCTTTCTTTTGTTTTTCTGCCTCAAAAGAACTTATTTGAAACATATCACAACCAATAACATTTAGTAATCTTCAAGAGCAAAATTCTTCATGTTTTATATGCTCATGGGTAGATCTTAAAGATAAAATCAGAGCCAAATAGATGTATATATTTGGTTTAGACTCTCATACTTGTTATCTCTTTCATAGTTACCACACTCTATTACCAAAGCAACCTGAATTACTGCTTTAACTTAGAAAAGTGGAGCTATTTTACAGATGTGGTGATAATTTGCACAGCTGCATTGCCCTTAGACTCTAAAACTTAGGCTCAAAGGGTTAGAGAGTTGAGGGGGCCAGGGATGAGCCCTGGGGACAGGAGGCAAACATGGGAAGCAGGGCTGAGCTACGGGTCATCTATCAGCTGCCGGAGCCAAGATAGGCTCGAGGTGCACCCTCCCACTCACTTTTATTGCAGTGTCTTCCGTGCCAGCCTTCCTGACATTGGCACTTGCTGGGCTCATGACAGGTTCCGTGGGTACCGCAGCCAGGCTCACAGACCGCTAGAACCGGAGGAGATAGAAAGTGTTTCCTGAGCTTTCACTGTTCAAGAGAATTAGTTGCTTTTCCTGCAGTTCTTTAGAATGTATTAGTTTGGGCTTCATCCCCTTTTGTTGTTTTGTTGTTGTTGTTGATTTTTCTAAGCCAATCTCCAGCTCTAAGTCAGTCTGGGACTTTCTGAAAAAAGGCCCGAGAGAGATGGTAAACTAAGCTTGATGCTTCTGAGTCACAAAAGATGCTCAGTAGGACTCGGAAACTGCTGGAATGGAAGCTCATTTTCCTTAAGAAAACCCCCAATAGTTAAAAAGCTGAGTTGCTCATGTGTGAATGTGTCTGTGTTTTCACATGCATGGATTTCATACATTGTCTTTGTTCTAGAGAAAGGGAACAAAGATGTCCTTGAGACAGGTTGATGGTGATGCTTAGGCAACATGCAGGAGGCCCAGAAGTTGTGTAGGAGGAGATCCCCGAGCTCGAGCTGATTCTGCGGTACTTACTGATTCTGGGTACTTACGCTTGGAACAGAGGTCTCCTTGGTAACCTTTGGAGCACTTACATTTGCTTTTACCAATGCATTTACCTCCATTTCGACAGGGCTGCGGGCATTTGCCTGAAACAGAGAAGGATGCAGATAAGCCAGGAACTCAGTGCTTCATTCAGAGATATTCACGTTTTTCAAGGGAATTGCAGGGCTTTGAGAGGATAAATACTTTTAGATGGCACCGATTCCCATTTATTTCAGACCTGCTCTGGCTTTGATACCGTTGGAGTTTCATTCTTAGAACAAACGGGTTAGTATTTGCACTTGTGATTTCTAATGGATATCTGTTACGATAAATGTGTTGCCCACATGCTATGTGTATATAACTTTTTTGGTAAGCAGAATAAAATTCTGTTTTGCAAACACTTGTAATTTAAGATACAGTACAGGTTAAGATGTGAATAAACCACCAAGTGATCTCTCTGAGTTCTGACTTTGAATGTCACTCTTTCTAAAAGCAGACCTACACCTGTGCCCAGTGGTATCTTTCCTAGCCAAGGATTCTCCAGAGAGCAGGGCTTGCATGCAGAGAGTTTCTTTGTTAAAGTGATCCTAGGAAACCAGAATGGGGGGACAGGGAGAGGAAAGAATGGAAGGAAGGAAAGCCAACACAAACGTGTGGGGGGGGGGGTTGGTCATCACTTTAGGCAACCAGGCTCTATCCTGTGCGATTCTTCTGAGAGGCTGTGGACACTGCACCTTCAAGTTACTCTTAAGAAGAGAGAGGGGAGGATTTGTTCATTGGCACCTGTCTTCCATTGGTTGAGGGTCACCCTATGGAATGACTTCCTCACACCTCCAGTATGCCCCTATGTGAGTGCTGACTGATTTTGTAGGACTCATAGGAGTCTCTGGGTAGAAAGCAGAAGTGTGGAGCAACTAAGATGGGGTACCATGAGGTTATGCCACCCAAAACAGGTTTGCACAGCAGTGACTGGAGTGAAAAGCGGGTTGAGAGGAGATATGAAGTAGGGCACCAAAGAGGCCCCATACCACACCAATGCTTTTTTTTCTAGAATGTCTTAGAGCCTCAAAATACATCACTCTTTCTTTTATGTCGGTGCCAAATGAGAATTGCTAATGTTTTCACAGCTCTTTGGGTTACAGGATTTTAGAGCTGCAGTAGGGCCTTAGATGTAAAAATGATAAAATGATAGTCTTTTATTCCAGAAGCTATTTATTCTCCCTCTGCAATCTAGAATTTGCCATTCAAGGCTGGGTGATTTGAAGAAGTAGAAGAAAAAGGGTGGGTCACCCAGAGCTGACTGCATCCCGTGACTAGCATGATGGCATTCCAGAGAGAGCAAATACCCATTAGGTTTTGGGAGTGAAGGGATTTGGATTTTTTTTTATTGTTGTTCTTTTTCTTTTTTTTTTTACATTTCAGCAGAATACTCATTACAAAGGTCTCAATACATAAGGGGAAGAAATGAAATCTTTATCATAAAACACACTTTTATTCTCTAAGCTCTTCTTTTTATGGTCAAAAGAGCCTTCAAATGAAGTGAGCTACTATGTTTTACGAGCAAGCGCTATGTTTGATAAACATAAATTCCATATGCAAATTATTTTGCTGAAACACTTTACTTCTCTTTTCACTTATTCACAAGGACCTTCTCCAATGTATAAATTCAGCAAAGCAACATTTAGCCATTGTGCAGACAATAGAGACATAATATTGAGATGTTAGAGTCTCTCAAAAACCTGGAATGCCATTATACCTTTAAGTTTTTCTGATGCAGGGATGTTCTAGAAACAGGCATCAAATGACCTTAATAATAGAATACTACCTTTTCACTGACTATTAAATATTCAAAAGTGTCCTTTTTGCTAAGACAATGCTAGAATAGCATTTACTATTTGGTCAAGATCCCAAGTCTTACCTAAAGCAAAGGAATGCCTAACTCAATTTCCATTTGTATCAATGAAATATCTGACCTCACCATATGTACCAAATTGGATCCTATCACAGTATTCTGCCATGCACTTGGGTTTTTCAAGTCAACAAGATGCGGGACAATAACCCTATGTCAGAAAAGATAGTACTTATTGTGAAATACTTGGTGACACCAATTTCCCCACATTCAATGAGAGGTGAACTTGGTAGCCAGGGATATCACAGAGAATGACTGGTAGAGAGAACCTTTTCATTGCTTCCATGGGTCTCTTATTTTCTTTATCAGAGGGAAGTGAGAATGTTTGGGTTCACCACTGCCAGGAATAAGGACGTTCTCTCTTGGTTATCACACAGCAGAAATGTGACTACAGGTGACTGTCCCAAGGCCATTCCAAATCAAATCTTACGGAGCCAAAGCCTCATGAAGGTGTGACTGCTTTAAAAATCAGAATCCTCTAAGTGTCTTTAATGTTGACTCCCTTTTCCTGAAAATATTTTGCAATAAATTTTATCCACTGGACAGTGGAAAAGTAAGCCAACTTGAAAGATTACACATTTTTACCCAGAACAGACTAAACATTGCCTGAAGACAAACAAATTTTACTAAGTTTATATGTTAGCATTTTACTATAACCAGTGAGTGCGGGGGGTCCGGGGAGAACAATGAGTTAGGGATTGACAAAATAAGGACATTAAACTTCCTCTGCCCATTGGATTGTAGGATAACTTAAATGTGTGACTCTGCTTCACATAGAAAACCAACAAAAATGATTTATAACAGTGCCAACAACTATCATCTCTGGGTCTTAGGATTATAGGTGATTTTTAATTGTTTTATTCGGTATTCTAAATTTTTTTATAAAGAATACTTTATACGGAGGACTATTTTTTTTAGTCCCATAGATTTCATTTTATTTTTTATTTTTTTAATTATATTTAGTTAGCCAACATATAATACATCATTAGTTTTTCATGTAGTGTTCAACAATTTATTAGTTGTGTATAACACCCACTGCACATCACAACAGGTACCTTCCTTAATACTCTTCAGCAGGCTACCCCATCACCCCACCCTCCTCCCTTCTGTAACCCTCAGTTTGTTTCCTGAATTCCAGAGTCTCTCACGGTTTTTCTCCTTCTCTGATTTCTTGCCCTTCATTTTTCCCTCCCTTTCCCTGTGGTCCTCCATACTATTCTTATGTCCCCCATATGACTGAAACCATATGTTAATTGTCTTTCTCTGCTTGACTTATTTCACTTAGCATAATCCCCTCCAGTTTCATACATGTCAATGCAAATGGGGGGTATTCATCCTTTCTGATGGCTAAGTAATATTCCATGGTATAGATGAACCACATCTTTATCCAGTCATCTGTTGAAGGGCATCTCAACTCCTCCCATAGTTTGGCTCTTGTGAACACTGCTGCTATGAACATTGGGATGCATGTTCCCCTTCTTTTCACTACGTTAGAGAGGACTTTTGTAAAAATAAGAATTCATTATGTTATTTTAAAACTTCATTTATAATACAGCATAAATAACCCATGTAAACTTTTTAACTGAAAGTTCACTGAAGATCCTTGGGATAGCTAGCTATGAACCTTAAGTAACGGGATAAACGTATACTCCCTACTTCCAGGTATTTCTAACCTTGATGTTATTTGTTAACTGGCAAGAGTTCTTAAATTAAGTCAAACTGAAGTTTGGGAAGGTATCAGTCCTAATAGATGCCAGGGGAAATGAAAATATAAGTAACATCAGAATATATACCTCATGAAAAAAATAGACAATAACAAGTATTGGCAAGGATGTGGAGAAACTGGAACCTTCATACATTGCTGGTAGGAATGTAAAATAGTACAGTGGCTTTGGAAAACAGTTTTGCAGTTCCTCATAAAATTGAACATGGAGTTCACATGTGGCCTAGCAATTCCACCCCTAGGAATATACCCGAGAGCACTGAAAACATATTTCCACACAAAAACTTGTACATGAATGTTCACAGCAGCTTTATTCACAATCACCCCAAACGTGGAAACAACCAAATGTCTGTAAACTGATGAATGGATAAACAAAAGATGGTTTGTATATCCACACAATGGAATATTATTCAGCAATTAAAAGGAAGTAATCATACATGCCACAACATGGATAAATCTCAAAAACATCATGCTAAGTGAAAGAAGTCAGACACAAAGGAAAAATGTTATATGATTCTATTTATATGAAATGTTCAGAATAGGCAAATCTGAAGAGATAGAATGTAGACTAGTAGTTTCTACTACTTTGGGGAAAGGGGAATAGGGAGTGCCTGCTCCCATGAGTACAGGGTGTCTTCTGACATCCTTTGACATGTCTAATGCCATGTTCTGGAATGAGACAGAAATGGTACTGTTCTTCATGAATATATACTGAATTGCATATTTTAAAATGGTGAATTTTTGGTATGTGAATTACATCTCAATTTTAAAATAAGAATTCATAATTCAATTTTTTGTCTCTACTATACTAGAGGCACTTTTCAACTCAAGATCCATTTCCGTATTTTCTTAGTACTGTGGTTCTTGTAATAGAAACAAGACATTTCCTAGAGGGATTTGAGAATAACTTGTGATAGGGATAATCAGGAGCCTTCAAAGGCCTACATTTTTAGTGTAGTAAGGGAAAAAAGGAATAGAAATCATTGTCTCTGCCAATGGAAAGTTGTAAACCCAAGGACATACTTACATGTAGAGAAATGAATCCAAGAACAAAGATTCATGAATATGATTTAGCTAAGTAAGTGAAGTCTGAGAGTAAGTGTGGGGAGAAAATTGAGGGGAATTAGTTCAGAGATATCTTTATCAGGGTAATTAATAAGAACAGAAACCATATCCTGACAATTAATTACATGTTCTATGGAAACTTCAGAGGTATTTCACTTGAACTCTATCAAAAATGGTTACTTCATCTACTACTCATTAAAGTACAAATAAATTAGAGGTTGAAAGATAAAATTATTGTTAATATTACTTAATTTTGAGCCCACTGCAACCCACTTCAGAAAGTATGGTGATACTAAACACAGCAGTATTTTACAGATAAAATATGGCTGGAAATGAAAATGCTATATTCCAGAACTTCCAAAAAGGCAGCAACAGGGCACCCTTAGGAGACAGGCTCATGTTCTTTTTCTCCTTCCTGAATGAAGCACTGGTGTTATCCATTTTCTGGATCATAAAGCAATCTAGGATGCGGTTGACTCATTGCTGAATTTAATAGGAAGATTCAGCGATCTGCTGAGGGTTACATGGCTGGTAGGAGGCAGAGCCAGGATAAGCAGTTTGAGATCCTGATTCTGAAAACAATGACTATCTACCACATTCCACCCTTAAGTTTTTCTTTCTTTCTATGGAAGCATGACCAAAATATCATGAAGGCACAATGAAGACCTAACTGCATTGATTTGAAGTTCACAGCTCAATTATTTTTTTACCTGAATAAACATTCATGTGACACTTCATCATTCAAGATATAGAGCATTTTTCGTACCCCATAAAGTTCCTCGGTGCCCCCAACAACCAACCTGGTTTCTACTATCATCCATTAATTTTGCCTGTTCTTCAACTTCATAAAAATAGAATCGTGCAGTATGCACTTTTCCCTTTACTTAACAGCTGTGTGGTTCATTTTTGTACTGTGTGCTGTTAGTTTGTTCTATTTTTTTTAAATTGTTGTGCACCCTTTCTCCCCTTTCCTTGAATCTATCCTTTCCTCTTAGATGGGTTACTGGCTCTAATTTAGGGAAGAAATTCTATGCCTGCAGGTAGGTAAAAAATCCACCTGTCCCAAAACTCTGGTCTACATTTCTAGGCTGAAGCGAGGGGCTCTGCACAATGAGAAGGGGACAAACTCACTAATAAGAAACAACACAACATGCCAAATAATACAAACCCAGATATGACTGAGTCAGAGTGTGGGCTCAGAGTCATCTGGCGCCCACTGCCCCACCTTTAGGAAAAATGAAGATGGTATATCTAGTGAAAAGAAACCACTGACCTGAGACCTTGGATAAGCTATTCATTGTCTCTGGGCTTCAGTTTCCTCACTGAAAAAATGATGGGGGTAGGTGGAGTACTGAGGCTCCCCTCCACCCCCCAGAAACAAAGAGAATGCAGAAAGTCAATACTCACTTATTTCACACTGTTCTCCCTCTAGTCCTGGAGGGCAAATACACTTTCCAGGGTAGAAACAGGTCCCTCCGTTAAAGCAGGTGGTTGAGCAGTTTGCTATTAGAATGGATAACATGGGTAATTGCATTAGAGAGTAGGTTAAACCTTAAAAAAAAAAATCCAACTTCACTTAAAGTGAGGTGATATTTCTGAGACATCTGCCTCCTGCCCATTTACTTAGTCAAGTAAGCCACTTTGCAAATGCAAAAATTGTAACCAACTGCTTGATCATTGACAGATTTCAACAACATAATAGAATAGCACATACATTATATACTATTCTCTCCCTGGAGGCTTCTATTTTAGAGAAAAAAAAAAGGCAAGATGTATAAAAAAAAGTTATGTTTTTATTTTCTTGTAACTATGCCCTTAAGAAAGGAACACTATAAACACCCTAAAATATTTTTTGACGTTAAAAGAAGAGTAAAAAGGAGAAGACTTATTTTAGAATAGATAAAAGGGAGAAAGGCCATAAATACTAGGAGCTGGCAAAGGAGAAAGCAACTTTTTTTTTTTTCCCCCCAGAACAAGAACAGAGATTCATCTTATGTAATAGGGATTTTAAAAAATAGACTTTTATGACATTTGGAAGAAGGAGTCCTGCTGTTTGGGAAAGGACAGACTGTCAATCCTCCTCAGATCCCACAGGAATGGGAGTGTGCAGCAGCTACTTGGACAGATTATTGTGGTGGTCCAATTAACTAGATTTTCCAGGCAATAATCATACTGTTTGTAATTCATCCTAAACCCTGTCTTTGTGTCAACTTCTGGAATTTCACTGCCTACACCTAAAATAAAGGGAGGACAAAAATGGGGACAAGGGTAGAGTAAGTATCTAAAAATAGACAGGTTGGCTCCTTCTAGAAAAGAGATGAAAATGAGAGCTTGGATTCTCAGCAATTCCAGTTATAGGGCCTATTTGTTCTTGTTCTATATAAAATGGGCCAAAGTTGGCTACAGATGAACAAATGCTGAAGTAAGCTTCCAGTAGGAAAATCAGAGAGGAGATCCAAAATTTATATGTATGCTTTCTTTGTGGAAAAGCAGTCCAACCTGCATGTTCTGCAAGTATCGTGCTTCTTAAATGATAGAGCTTTTTGTTCAAACCACAAGGATCTGCCCTCTTAAGGCAATGCTGTACTTGCTTTGGCAAACACAGCCTCCCAATGCAGAAGGGAACAGCAGCATTTGGGTATAGAATTTAGGATTTAGGAGAACCAGCTCTTTGGGCTTCCTCCTTGCTAACTGCTCCTAGTATTGTTACGGCAGGACAGTTGTTTTTACAAGTGTGATTCTGTCTCCCCACCTGTCTCTGTGTCTCCTGGGGAATGAAGAAGAGACAAGAAAACATCAGATCAGGGTCTGCTTGGCCAGAGCCTTCTGGGCACTACCCCTTCTAAAGAATAGAATGGGATGAACCTGGGAGCTGAACTGTAAGTCTCAGAATGATGACAAAGCTATTTAAAGAATGTGGCCATGCTCTTAGTATTGGTACAATTCTTTACAAGCTTCTCTACATTTCTGTTGTGCAATGATTCTGGACTAGGAAAATGTACAGAGGCACCAGGTAACTTTCACTGGGGCTGAGGGCATGCCGAGCCAGGGCTTAACTTTTCATTTCCTAAAGCTGGCAACAGAAGTCCCAAGAGCCACCAAAAGTTAATCTTTAATGTTGCTTCAAATATGTTATGCTCAGCTCTAGTTCTGTGCCAGTAATTAAGCCATTTTTCAGAAGCTCTATACTCCCTCCTGGATGATAAATGCATCTTTTTGTTGAGGTAATAAAAGCCATTATTTTTTAATATTCCCAGATCTCCAATGAGACCAAGTGGAATTTCAACAGACTTTCCAAAAGAATAATAATAAAAAGTTACTGGAGTCTAAGAAGTAGGGAAAAGTTTTCATCTGAAATGTAAAATATTACAAAGTGTAAAACATACTGGAATCCACATATTTTCCTTCAACAGTGACCACACAGTGTTTGTGACTCCATAGCATTAGAAAAACATTGCAGTTGGCACTCCATTGTTCAGACGACACCAATGACGGTCACATCTCAGTAAGCAGCCCTCACAAACAATCTCTTTGAACCTCTTCATACCTGAGTTCTTCATCCAAACCTCTGAGGGATTTGCTGTTTCCTAACAAGTTTTGTGATAATCTGAGCTTAATTCTACGTTACGAATCGCCCAATTTTGGAAGAGCGGAGATGTTGAGTGCTAAATTTTGACAAATAAATTTTGACAAATAAAAAGAAACTTTTTTTACTCACTGGCTCTTCTTATCTTGTCCTTAGTGCTTAACCTTTATGAATCCAAACTTAAGTTAAATCCAATACTCTAGTTTTATATCACTTAAAAATAAATGGTAGAGATGGTCACAAAGATTATCTCCCCAGCTTGGGGCTGGGGAGCCAGGGGCAGTGGCTTAATTCCTAATCTAGAGATCAGAGGGGCACCTAAGTGGCTCAGGTCATGATCCCATGGTCCCAGGATGGAGCCCTGCATTGAGCTCCCTGCTCAGCAGGGAGTCTGCTTCTCCCTCTCCCTCCATTTGTGCTCTATCTCTCTCTCTCAAATAAATAAAAATCTTAAAAAAAAAAAAAAGTTTAGAGACGGGAAAAGGTTGACCCACAAGGAGATAAAGTCATCAGCCCAGATGCAGAGTCACTTGAGGAGGAATGGGAACCCCAGCAGGTAGCCTGAATGACAACACAGTACCCCAGAGGGTGTGAGTTTGGGCCAAGCTACTGGAGTTCTGTAAACTTCATTTCGCTTCTCTGAGAATGAAGCAGATACAACTTTACATATCTCAAAAGGCTGTTGAGTGTAAAATCAGAAAAAGTTGTGAAGTACTTTATGTATCATGGAAGAGCAGACCCCTGTGAATTATTCTCTGACTCATGCTGAGGGATTCTTCCAGGAGCTCTTCCTTCTTTTTAAAAAAGTGGTTCATTTCAATCTTAATTGGTGTTGACTGCATGATCACTGAAGAGACACTTCTCAAAACTAACATAGCTTTTCATTTCATAGCATGTATTTATTTAAAAAAAAACAAGGCTCTACTCACGCAATGAGAGTTTTTGACACAAGGATAATGTCAATAAATAAATACACTTTGCATGATATTATTTAAGTTTTTACCCCCATGAAAGATGTGAATCAGGCAAAACAAATTGGTATCTTGTAAAGCCTATAGACTGTTCAATATTTTAGAGGCAAGTTTGAACCCACTTTCTGAGAGTAAGCCTGGCGAAAGTGCTGCGTCACAGGAAGGCGGAAGACCATCTCTCCCGGCTGTCCTCTGTGAGCAGATCATTGAATTGGCAGTCAGTCGGGAAAGGTGGAGCAGGTTGTTTCATTTCAGTCTTAGAAGCTCACCCATAAAACAGAATGAAGACATACCCAAACCTCACGTGGTGCACAAAACTCCATGTTCCCCTCCCGTCAAGTTGTCAGTGGGAGACAGCTGCCCAGTCTGCACCTGGGACAGTCACCTAGGTAGGACCATGAGGCACATTCCTGTCCATGGAACAGAATAGGTGTGGAAGTTTTGGAAATCACTTCTTGGGATTTTTTTTTTTTTTTTTTTTTTTTAAATCAGTGTCTACTCCAGTCTCCTTCTCTGCTCACTGACTGGTTCCTGAAAGTTCCAGATCTCTAGGTGGAAGGTGCCAGGATCCTCGAATCATAGCATGGAGGGCAGCCCCACTCACTGTAGGGATTCCTGCACTGGAGCATTCTGTGAGTACAAGCAAACTTCTAGTGTGTTGAACTACACCAAAATTTGGGGTTAAAGTTATTATAGCAGCCAACGAAGTTTTACACCCTAATAATAGAGCTATTATGGAGAGTGATGGTATATCAAATATACTTCTTTTAACTAAACATTTATAAAGTAAAAAGAACCTTGTTCTTAGAAAGAAACCGTTACCTTTATCACAATTGACTCCATAGAAACCAGGTGGGCAGATGCAGAACCCAGGAGTGACACAAAGCCCGCCATTCATACACCGTGGTGTGCAAAGGGCTGAGAGAGAGAGAGAGAGAGTGCTCTGATTAAGGCCACGTAGGGTTTTGGGGAAGGACCATTTCGGAAACATCGATAATACAATAGCTCTACATTTTTTGATCTTTGTGGTAGACTCTAAGGTCTTTAGAGATACAGGTGTGCTTTTATGCTTTTATTATTTATGAATTGTAAATGAGGTGTTTTTTTTTAAATGAGGTGTTTTTAAACTAATTTCATAGGTGAGAATTTTAGAATTGTTCCATTTCGGTGGCTGATGAAAATTTGCCTAGAATCATTACTTTGATTAAGACATGGGTTTCTTAAGATTTTAAATATTTTTCTGTGCCCTATTTCCTACATCTTCTAATTCCAAAATATAGGCAAATGGGAAAAATTCTTATGTCTTAGTTTTACTCTCATCAAATAAGCTGTTGGTATTTAAGCATTCTGTGGTTAGTCCACATTTTCCTCTTAACTCTTTCATATAATAGTAATTTCACTGACATAGATATACTTACAATACAAATAATTTTTACCTTTTTTTTTTTTTTGGCCTCATAGTAACTACATAACTCAGGTGTAGACTTAGTTGTGAATCAAGTTACTTTGAATTGGAGTAGCTACTGTCAAATCAATCATAATAATTAGCTTCTAAAATCCAATTTAAGTGGAGGAGAAAAACTTCAAAACTTTCATAAGATTATGCCAAGGCATAGTGTGTATAATAGTGAATTAGGGATGGGGGTGGGTCGTGGCCATGAAGAATGCAGACATTGTGCTAACATTCTCTGTCCCGTCGCCAGATATTGGATTTAACAGAAAACCACTCTTAGAAGTACTCTCCAACTGCTCTTCTGTGGCTCTTTAAGATTTTACCAATTTTATGGTAGGACCAGCAAAATAATTTCAAAGATTGTGTTAAGAAAGCTTATGTGGGGCTCTTGTGTGACATCAGTTTCATTAGGAAGCAAGGGAGGGTAGCTGGCTCTCTCCGTTCTTTACCTTTCTCACAGTGAGGGCCATAGAATCCATCAGGACACTGGCAGATGCGTCTTTCATTGCAAAAACCTCCATTTCGGCACCCTCCTGGGCATTCAGCTTCACCAAAGAGAAACATGGTTATATGGACACCTCTGAAATTGTGTTGGGTGAATTACAGCAAGCATGAAGAGGTTAGCGGTGACCTTTACCTGCAGTGCCCTGATTATCCTAATTTACTGAATACTGGTAAGTTCTACCTATATTCTCTCTCTGTACCTCTTGTGCTTCACTAAATCCTCAACAAAGCCAGATTTTGCATCTCTTAAATCTACTTCCAGCAGTAGGGGGGCTCAAGGAAGAAGGCAAAGCAAGCTTTATTCTGCCTTCACCCCCACCTATCAATCTACTGGACTTTCTTAAATTCACACTGAAATAAATGATATGGCCCACAACGTTTACTTTCAGAGGGTGGAATGGCCTTTTGGTTCATCTTTAGAGCACTGAAGGCCTCTAGAGCTTAAATTCTGTGCTGGAAAACCTTGCATCAAGATGGGGGGAAAAATCTAGGCCTTCATGCTTAAATGGGCATCAGGGTGAGATGCCTTTGCCTGGCAGACATTGTTGTTGTGACGGTGGTACCCTGTTCTCTGGGGAGGTCGGCAGCACCAAGCTTGTGGTGGGGGTGGGAGTGGTATTGCCTTAACAGGTAGTAGTTGCTGGTAATGCCTGGCAACCTTGCTATGAAGTTGGGGACTCCCAAAGATTGTGTTGGAGGAGGGGAAGGAGAGAGGTAGAAGAGATGGCTTTTGAAGGGGTATTGGTAGTTAAAATTGTGAGTGGTGTCATAGCAGAGAAAAGCTCTTAATACCATACTGGACTCCGCAGTAACCAGCCCCTCTACACATTGGTGTGGTTATAATTATACCAAAAAATTATCTGTCTGTCTATTATCTATCTTTTTACCCATATCACACCCAAAAGCCTTCTGAGCCTTCTCTTGATGGGGATTACTGATTACCTTGTTGACATGTTTTAAAGAAGATAGCATTTTGAGGCGTCTGCAGGATGGTGTTGCCTTCAGAATTCATTACAATCACATTCACTTCAAATGCTGCCACTCCATCTTGTTTTCCAAGACATGGGAAACCAACTTGAACAACTAAGGAAAAAATAAGTATAGAGAAAGAGTTTATCTAGTTGATTCCAGTTGCATAGAAATCTTGGTAAGAGAGACAACGCAAAGCAAAAATGGTCACATTGCATTTTTTGATAGTCTTATATCTCCACCAGAGTAGAGACTGTATTTTGACCATATGGGTGTTTTCCACAGAACTTACATATCATGCTGGGCGGAGAAAGAATGAATGACTCATTAGTTTGTGCTCTGCTAATATGGAATCTGGGATTTTTTTTTTTTTTTCCTAGTCTGGGCTTGTACTATCTTGAAAAAAAAAAAAAGATTTTCTTTAAAAATTAAAGGTGCAAATAGGCAACACAGATTGATTAATTAGGGAAAGAAACCTTGTGGATACCTTCACCAGCCTCCATATAATCCAAAAACAGCTAAAAAACAGTATTCCAGAATCTATTAAATAAAGACCCATAGACACTAGTTTATTTTTACTTTGTGTGCCTGAAAGTTTCACAATATTTTCTTTGGAAATATTCTACAACTCAGACTAGACTCTACTTGTTGGAATGAGTTTGTGAAGCTAATATTTTCTCAGCTATTTGTTACTATTAAGGAGTGTTCATATCTTGGGGATCTAGAAGGGAGTTTGGTTGAATAAAATAAGCTTATATCTAACCGTTTAGGTTCCTAAAAACAAGCTATTTTTATGTGTGTGTGAGTGTAATGATCACTCGGGGTATGTAGATGTTGACTTAGCAAAGAGTGACAACTAATGATGATGGTGTACTGGGAGAGCAAGAAGGCCACCAACTCTGGAATGCCCACAAGTCAGTGGGTGGAAAATGGATCAAGTCATTGGCTAAGAGAGAGATTATGTAAATTTATTCTTCTTCTGTTTTTAAAAGTAGGCTCCATGTTCATGTGGACCTGAGTTCAAGACCTGAGCTGAGATCAAGAGTCAAGATGCCTAGTCAACTTAGTCCTCGATTATGTAAATTTCTAAAATCCACCAGATTATCGTTAACATATCCACTGGGGAATACTGATCTAACTGATCCAATAGGCTCTAGTTCTTTCTTATAAATAGGAAGAAATTTTGCTAATAAGTAGATATTTGAAATTTTGCTTCATTTTGTTTGTATATAGCAGGTTATTCTTACCAAGCTTGGGGAAGTCGTACCAAGCCAAGAAAAATCCTTTCCCTTTAGAGTTTCCATAAACCTTTCCCCTAAGCTCATAAGACGGAATGATTTGGAAATTGGTTTGCTCTTCCATAGGGTGTTGCACGCAAGCTGGTCATATAATCTTTTCAATGCGCTTAACAACCAAAAACCCCTCTCAAAGCTTTGACATTGTCAGTATTTATTACTGTGCCATTCTCAAAATAATAGGTCTTTCCAGTTCTCCTGAATCTTGAGATCCAAGCGTTGCAACTAATCAATTAAACAGTAAAAAGGAAATACATTTTAACAGAAATAAAAAGAGAGAGAAAACCAAAATTGTGCCAGAAGTTTCAAAGTAAAATTGTCCCTGCTGAAAGCCTTGCTTTAATGAAATCTTAGACACAAAAATGCCAATTTACAAAACACAAAAATCCATTGTAGGGATTTCCATTTCAAAAAGAAGCAAGAGTTGACAAATTTCTCTTCCAATGCATTTTCACTTGGTTCAGTTATAAAATTTTCGAACTATTGTTTTCCAGGTGCATCTATTTTTCTGGACCTTACTTAGCCTGAACTTCACAGCCCACTTAATTCTTTAAAAAAGGCACTTCATGGGGCGTGTGGGTGTCATAGTCGGTTGAGCATCCAGCTCTTGGTTTCTGCTTAAGTCATAGTCTCAGGATTGTGGGATCAAGCCCCATGTCTGGCTCTGCACTCGGTATAAAGCCTGCTTAAGATTCTCTCCCTCCCTCTCCCTCTGCCCCACTCTTTTACCTTTCCCTCTCTCTCTCTCTCCCTCTCTAAAACAAAAACAAAAATAATTTATCAAAGCATTCACTCATACAGCATATTTATGCCTAATTCTGTCAAATGCAAAAGAAAAGTCTTTTGTATTTTTGAATGAAAAACTTTAGACTATCTTGGCAGATAACTAAAGATGTAGCATCATTATTTTCTTAGTAAACCATAGGTAAGCTATCTCTAAGAGTTATTGTACTAATCTAAAATTATGTTCAATTCATATTAATATTCATATGAGATATTTTCCTTCTTCATCTTTTAAAGATCTAACAATCTAGGTTTATTTATTTATTTTTTTTTTTAAAGATTTTATTAATTTATTTGACAGAGAGAAAGATCACAAGTAGGTGGAGAGTCAGGCAGAGAGAGAGGAGGAAGCAGGCTCCCGCTGAGCAAAGAGCCCGATGCGGGGCTCGATCCCAGGACACTGAGATCATGACCTGAGCCGAAGGCAGCGGCTTAATCCACTGAGCCACCCAGGCGCCCACAATCTAGGTTTAAAACTGTGCTCATTTTCCTTACATATTTATAATCACAACTTAGCAAATTCAACTTCAATTAAAAATGAAAACATCACAATTACCCTCAGCCCAGGTGGAAAAGTTTTACCAACAAATACCTATTTCTTTAGAAACAAGAGGTATGTCAGCATAATTATGGTCTGAATCTCAATACAGAATGATTTGAAAGGAACTAGGAAATAAAGTTTAAAAGTTAGGAGGCACATAGTTTATGAGTTTCAATGAATTAACTTTTAAAATAAAAGTAGAAATTAATAAAAGATATGTAAATAACACTAATTACATTTGCTTATTTTTCCGTTTTAAAACTTGAAATAGAAATTTTATTTTTTTGTGTGTGTGTGTAAATTCTACCCGTCCTCCTTTCTGCTTATATATTTTATTTATAAGACTATTCAAGTAATACAAATTATAATTATAGTTTTTAAAATGTTTCCAAAAAATTTGCTTAAAAAAAAAAAAAACACCAAAACACCTGAGGTGCCTGGGTGGCTCAATCAGTTGAGTGCCTGACTCTTGATTTCAGCTTGGGTCATGGTCTTGGGGTTGTGAGATCAGGCCCAACACTGGGTTCTTTACTTAGCAGGGAGTTTGCTTGAGATTGTCTTTCCCTCTCCCTGTGCCACTCCCCCCTCAAATAAAAACACAACAACAACAAAAAAAACCCCACACCTGACTTTTAGTTGTAATTGACTTTTGTGCAACTTGTGCTCTACCCAAACTAGATTTCTTTCTGTTCCTCAGCAGGTGGTATATGGCGGCACTGTCCTGACCGCACACCCACCCTGCTGCTTGGAATATTCTTTCTCTTCCTTTTTGTCCAGTGTCCTCCTACTCATCTTTCAAGATCAAAATGAAACATTTCTGTCACTTTCTCTGTAGTCTACCCTAACACCCCCTGCCTAAATCATTTCACTTATGTATTTCACCAATACTCTATACATGATTTCTTATAATGATTTAATTATGATTCTGTATCCTTCGCTAAGGATGAGATTTTCAACAGCAAAGACCATACCTTGTTCTTTTTTGTCATTTCAGCACCTAACCTATCGTCCGTCACAGACTAGGCATTGACAGACACATAGACAAACCTTGTGGGAGACACACCCACATACCCTCATACACACCAGCACACGTCCCCATTAAGTAGACAAATTCCCCATAGACCGGAGGGATGGGGGATACAGAGAGTAAGACATGAAGAGTGTGCATGCCGAAAAACACACCCACAAAGAAAAAGATCTCGAAGAAAAAGCACAGTCGCCCTACTTTCAGGGAATAACAGACACGTGATAGTTACGTTGTGTTTTTGCAACAATAAGCATCTGAGGAGAGGGCCGCTTTCACCGAGAGCCAGATGAAATTAGTCCAGATGTCGTGAATTCCAGGACAGTCTCGATTGTATAACTGAAGCTGAGGTAAATTAAAACAACTCAGAAAAACGGAAGCAGATTGAATGTAACTCCCGTGGCATTCAAGTGCACACAGATGTGAAGCTGACTGCAACAAACTGACTCGTACACAGCCAATGTATTCCTATTCCACACAGAGAGGAGGGTCTCCAGGCACGAGAGCCACTACCCTGAGGAAGGACAGGATGAGAGCGAGAGCGCACGCGCGGCACCACGTGACCACAAATCGCTGGACGACCGTCATACGCTCATCGGTTCCCCCAAGCTGTGCTCACCGCCATTCGTTCTCTCAGCCAATACTGAGCACCCTCCCTGCTGAGGTGTGGGTTCCCTGCAGCATTAGCACCTACTGAAAAATGTCTAGACATGGAATTCCTGAAATCTTTGGTTGAAAAAGAAGCCGGCTGTCTTGGGTTCATGGTATGACAGAAGCTGTGTTCAAAGAGGTAAAGCCTTGGCTTGATGGAAACTGTTTTTTGTTCTCCAGTTTTACTGAAGCAGCCTGCAGTTTGTATTTCCTGTTTTTATTTTCTTCAGATGCCAGAAGGCAGGCCCTTTGTAACTGTTAAAGATCAAGAATGTTCTTGTTCGTGCAATGTTTAGGCATCGAGGAGTCTGGGGGGATGAAAGAACGACTTAGCAGCGTGAGGGTATAAAACAGACCAGTAGAATAATGAATACTACTTGTATGTTTAGGGCCAAAGACACACTGATTTGGTTACTTTTTAATAATTCAAGGTACCCTTACTGCTCCTACTGTGGGGACTGAGCTAATAAGACTAATGAATAACTGCCCTGCAACGAGCTAAAATTCCCATAAACTTCTTGCACCTGCATTTCTGCAAACAAGTCCCACATCTGCCTTCAAAACCCTATGTTCTGGGGTACGGGGGTTGGGGGGGGGTCGTATATGCAGTGTGTGTGTGTGTGTGTGTGTGTGTGTGTGATTAGAAATTGAAATTTTATCTCAGTATGGTGTGTTAAAATATTGGCACATCATATATTCAAAATTTGATTGTTTCAGTATCTGAAGAAATAGAATTTCAGTAAGCTTTTTTTTTTTTTTTTTTTTTTTTAACTAAGGTGAATAAGGCTGGGAAGATTTAGGTTACAAGCATTAAATTGGAAACTCAAAGATGCAAGATTTATTGGAAGTTCAGCAGGTGTAACTGAATAATTGATTTAATTATTTAATGGGCTACAATGAACTTGTGTTCCTTAACCAGAAAACAGCAAAGGAAAAACTTAAGAATATAAATTGGAAATTGAGAGATCTATTATGTATTTATTTTACTCCTGACTGCATCTAAAAAGAAAGAGCAAAAAATATGATTGAGAAAATTATCTTTGACTACAAAAAAACACTGTGTGACATGGCATGAGACTGAGTAATGGCCACACTCCAAGAATGTTCTTGTCTCCGTGATGTAGCAGTATGTGATTGCAGTAGCAATGCCCTCTGTGTAGATCAGTGATGCCCATGGATCTGCAAGGGGCATCCATAGCTGTGGGGCTATAAATCTCAGGTGAGTTTATCTCCAGAATCCAAGGCCTCATTCCTTCATAGGACCTTTCTAGAACCCCAAACCCATCAGGATTGGAAGCAAATACTCTGGAAGGGCTGACTCTTGGGTCATCCCTGCAGCCCAGGGATGACCCAAGGGAAACCCAAATTCACACTCTTGCTGTCTACACCCACATGGGGACCTATGCCAAGAAACTGAAAAAACTCTGCTTATTTAGTCCCCAGCTCTTTCTGTTCTGGGATGTAAAAATAAAGATCCACAGGCAGTAGTAGATGACCAAAACCTGAAAATGGACTTTATAAGACTATCTGATTTCTTAATTATTGCATAGATTTATAGGAGTGCTTATTGACATTTTCATTAGACATCAAAGTTATTCTAACATTCCTCTGGAAGAATAAGACTAATTTTTTTTTTTAGAAAGGACAGGGTTATGGTATCAGTTATTTAAAAATTTTATAAAACTAAAAATATTACAGTATTAGAACAAATAGTAAGCTATAAAACTCTATGTATGGAAGAACTTAATGTGAAATAAAAGGTATATCTTGAATCAATTCAACCTCTTATACAGGAAAAGCTGAATACTCAGGAAAATAATTCAGATGAGAGCCCTACCTCCTACTATTGTCAAAATAAATTTGATAAAATGCTAGAAGCATGTTCTAGTTATTACATAATTATCACATAATTGCTCTCTGAAGAAGAATTAATTTCTAAGCATAAAAGTAGTCAGGAATGGAGTGCCTAGGTAACTCAGTGGGTTAAGCCTGGACCTTTGGCTCAGGTCATGATCCCAGTGTGGGATGGAGGGCCCCCTCCCCAGTTGGGCTCTCTGCTCAGCGGGGAGCCTGCTTCCTCCTCTCTCTCTGCCTACTTGTGATCTCTCTCTGTCAAATAAATAAAATTTTTTTTAAAAAGTAGGAAAAAATGACAAAGGGAAAGATAGTTTTGATCACATAGGACTTAGATTCTGCATATCCTTGCCTTCAAAAAAATAATAAACTGAAAAATATACCAGAAAGTATAAACAGTAATATAAAAATAATAATATGTAATAATATAGAATATATAATTTATTACAAGTCAATAAATTATTTTATATTTTCAATATAAAAATAAGCATGGCTAACTGACATTTTACATTATATAGATAGAGGAAAATGTCTTCTACCTCGGTTGGAACAAAAAAAATCAAATTAAAAGAACACTAAGAGGGACGCCTAGATGGCTCAGTGGGTTAAGCCATTGCCTTCGGCTCAGGTCATGATCCCAGGGTCCTGGGATCGAGTCCCGCATTGGGCTCTCTGCTCAGCAGGGAGCCTGCTTCCTCCTCTCTCTCTCTCTGCCTGCCTCTCTGCCTACTTGTGATCTCTCTCTGTCAAATAAATAAATAAATTCTTTAAAAAAAGAAAAAAAAAAGAACACTAAGAAACCTCTTTCCACTTTCTAAGTCAGCAAAAGAGTTCCCATGATTAATAACCCACGTTGATGATGTTATGGTGAGCTAGGCCCTCTCCCACACTGCTAGCCAGGATACAAATGGGCACAACCTTTGTGGAAAGTAATTTGGCATTTTGGCAATTTTTTCTAAAAGCCTTTGGAAATGCTCATAGTTCATGTCCTTTGACACAATAATTGTACTTCTAAGAATCTACTTTAATAAAATAATGAGATGAGCTCTAAGATTTTGATACAAACATTAATCCAGTAAGTATTTTATGAAGTCCTGTTCTGTGTTGGGCTCTGTGCTGGCAGTCATGATGAATAATGGGCTTTCTACTCACTGACCATCTATTACTTTAAAAACGATGTTTATTGTGATATTCCTAGTATGAAAACCCTGAAAACAATCCAAGTAACACACAATGAGGGAATGAGTAAACTAATTATGAGTATGTTCATAAAATGGATAATAAGGACATCAAAAACAACTTTTGGAAAAATCTAAAATGACACTGGAAAATTATTTTGTTGAAGTGTTAAAAGCCCCCCCCCCCAAAAAAAAAACCAACTATAGTGCAAAATCAAATATATATTCTATTATCACAACTATGGAAAAATTTATATTTCTAGATGAGAAAGAAACACACATGTATTTGACCATGTTAACATAAGTGATCTCTGTACTTCTCTGAAAGTCATGAAATCTGGTCTCAGCTTCACTGCTTATTACTCATATATGACTTTGGGAAGTCAGTGAAGCCTCAGAAGGCTTAGTTTTCTAATTTGTACAATGGGGTGGTAATTCTGGCCTTGACTCCCTCCCAGAACTCAAATTGGAGAAGGCCTGAGCTGCTGTTTTACATGCTGAACATCTCCAATTTTTTAGTATATGTGCTGCCGAAGCGAGCACTACATGCTGAACATCTCTAAACAAATACCCTATACTGTGTTTTCTCAGCAGAGAAGGTAGATTAGCTCTGATATGTTAACACATTTCTCCCACTTTTCCATTGTCTCTTTGCTCCTTCAAATTCTTATTTAATACAATACTCATTTGGGTAAAGTTTTTCTCAATGTATCCCATTTCCCCCCAATCACTTGCTTTGCATCTTTGCCACATTTATGTGCACTACATTAATTCATAATAATTATTGGCTGGATATATCTCATGTAATGACTTTCTTTTTTTAATCTGGAATTGCTTATGAACCAGGACTATGTCAAGTCTTCAGCAAATTAGGAAACAGCCATTTTGTTACTCCCATTCTTACTTTCTGTCCAAAGGAGGTAGGGACATAATAATCGAGCTGCCCTAAAATCATCGGATCTCTTCAGGAAAACATTCCATGATTCCTCTGACGGGTGACTTCCAGGTCTTGAAATTATTTCCATCACCATTACAAGTGTAGACTCCACCCCCTCGCAAGGCAAAGACCACCCACCTGATGCCTTGTGGGGCACTGTTCCCAGCAGAGGGACATTGATGGTTGGGTCTGCCATGATGCCTTTATCCAGGGAGCGTAAGGACAGGAATTCATAGAAGTATTCTGCCTACAACAAAAGGCATTGACAATCAGTACCATGGGGACCATGGAGTGTGAGAAGGCATTTCTTAACTGGTCACTCCTCTGATAGGAGAGTGACATTTTTCACTACAGGAAATCTGGAATACATGACCTCTGAAAGTCTTTGTAGGCATAACTCACTCTTCTGGATTTTAGGACTCTAGAATTGGACTCTGGAGAGAAGGATGCCTTAAAAACATTAATGACATCTATCCAGTATATCCATAAGGTGGCTTTTTAGCTTAAACAATATTATTTAGTTACTGTCTCTTAAAAGGATTTAGGAAAAAAGCTCTTAAGGAAACAATTAGTATCAAAACAATCGGCAGCTAGTCCTTAGAAAATCCATCTCAGCTTCTTGGGTCATTCTTTAATTCTTTAATTCATTCTTTAATTCAAATTTGAGGTGAGTCTTTTGATCAGAATTTGGAAAGCTGTAATACGTAAGGGATAATGAAAGCAGTAAGCTATTGGCAAAAGAAGATATGAAAGTCCAAAACTAATGACTTTGTTGTGAATATTTATTTTTCAGTATCCTTCCCTTTGGCACGTTTACATTTAAGGTCTCAATTTAATTATGGAGAGAAAAGCCTAAAAGTGTAAAAACCACCATTGCAATATAACATCCTGTAAAATTTTACATTGTAAACATTTTTCATTTTCCCACTAAGTCTAGTAGAGAAAATGGTACCTGTTATTTGAATAACCACAAAATACTGAAAATGGTGAAGTATAATCTCCCTGGAGAGCTCTGATGCTTAAGTGATTCTCAGCTGGGTTATTCAAAGGATTTATGATGGAATCATGTTCTTGCTTGGGAATAAAGAGCAATCAATAAATAGTGCAGATGCCAAAATGAGAGGTGAGCTGAGTGGCTCTGCAGTTAACTGTAGAGATATGCAGAATTTGGATGGGTTAATTAACTAAATTATGAATTACATAAACATGGGCTAAAGTGACATTTTAAAAAGGAATATGACCTTTCCTATAGTCAGTATCAAATTTATTTCCCAGTATGGAGGATATTAAGAGATACCTGGTAGACATTCACACCATTTTTTGGCCTTACATCATAGTGTCAATGTGTTAGGGATTAAGGACTCCATGGGAGGATGATAATGCAAAGGGGTGATCTCAGCCGCTGTGGGGACACTGGCTCTTTGGGCTGTGGCAGTGTTCTAGATGACCATCATGTAGATGAGCAACAAAATGTCATCAATTAATTTTACTAAATTCATCATTAGAAAGGCCCTGAGGATAAAGAGTTTTAAGACTGTCATTTCCTACCCTGTTTGAGGGAAGGCAGAGAATTACAAGAAGTTTGATGAAAGAAAGGAGTGTCATCAGGAACAGTATTTCAATTTGGAATGGATTCCTTTAACATTATTTCTGACCCCGCAATAAAGTCAGCAACTATTAAAAGTGGGCTCTTTAGTGTTCTGTGAATCTGGGTGTTTTAAATGACCTCCACCAGCTGCACTTACCTCTGTGCCTCACTAGATCATGCTTATCACTTAACATTTTATTCTAAAACATATTTTAGTTGGCATTATGAAAGGCTTTAGTGTTGTATGCCCTTACAATTAATAACTTCGGGTAATTTGTATTACTAAGTACAGTAATAACTAGCAAACAATAACACAACAAACACCTGTGTAATGCATACCCTGTCCCAAGACTTATTTTGAACACTTGTATTAACAGTACATATAATGATGGAAAAGAGCTGAGTGAATAGAGCATAAGCATGCCGAAAATACATTTCAGTGGCTAGATTGCTTCAAATACCACAAGTTGTCATTTGCTGTTCCATAATTATATCTTCAAACTTTGTCACATTATAAGTGAAATTTATATGGATGATATACTTAAAAAGGGCATTAATAAAAAAATACCATTAAATATAAGTTAAAATGTTTTTGAAACATTTTAATGTTTCATATTAAAGCAGTGATTGTGTAGGGTTGTTGCTAACTGATTTTTCCTTTCTTTTATAGTGAAATAAATGCATTTATTTAAAAACAGACATTAATTATATACCTTGCTTCAGTTCTGTGTGGCTGATGAAAATCACTGGCTCTATTTGTATAATTCTCATGATCTGGACATAGATGAAATATTCTTGGACCTCTATTTGGTGAGACTCTGCTCACATAACAATTTGATTTAAATCTCTTTGTCTTCTTGAAAGTGTGCTTTTTTTCTTTTTTTGAAGATTTTATTTATTTAGAGAGACATTGTGAGTGGCAGGGAGGGGCAGAAGGAGAGAGAGAATTCGAGAAAACTCTGTGCTGAGCGCAAACCTGACATGGGGCTTGATCCAAGACCCTGCGATCATGACCTGAACCAAAATCAACAGTCAGTCACTCAACCAACTGAGCCATTCATGTGCCCCTCCTTGAAAGTGTGCTTTAAGAAAATAACATGTACTAATAAAGTAGCTTCTGAGTGTGTCTCTCAAGAACTTTTGATGATGTTCCAAGAATGTGGAACTGAAAGAATTTCACTCAGGGTCCAGAAACAACGCCATAGAGCCTCTGGGTCTCCTGTTGTTGCTTTTGACTATGGCCATATGAAGTAGGCTGGCAAGGTCAGAATCCATTATATTTGATGTTAGAGTTTGTAATTAGCATTGGCATGACTGCATAGCATGATGCAGCTAGGCTTAATGGATTTGTCCAGACAGCCAGTATTCTTATCAATAACAAATTTCACAGTAGAGGTTTTAGGGTGTGCATTTGATTTCTCTGAGAATCAGTAAATATCAGTTTTTCTACTGCAATTCTAAGACTGTATTCTAAGACAGGAACTGGTCAAAACAGTTTCTTGCTTGATTTTATCAGCAATAGACAGTTTCCAGAGAAAACCTTTGAAGGTTTTGTTCTTCTTTTTGAAGATGATAATGTTGTTGTAATTTCTGAAATTACTTCATTCTTTCCTTTATAGTTGGTATATATATTTTAAGGGGGTTTGTCCATCTACTGTTTTCATTGCCTTCTTAAAAATTCCAATTTGAAAACTACTTAAAAACTGACCAACTCTGATGGACATTGGGGAGGGTATGTACTTTGGTGAGCGCTGTGAATTGTGTAACACTGATCAGCCAGACACCTGTACCCTTGAAACAAATAATACAGTATATGTTAATTAAAAAAAAAAAGAAATTGGCCAACACTTTATCTCTGATCTTGACACTGACCTCTTTCATTGTTTCATTTTGTCATTATCAACAGATCTACCAAAACCACCCATGCCATATAAATATTTCTACACATCAGTTAGATCACCATGTAGTAGAGATGACCTATGTTCTTCATTTAACCTAAGTATTAACTTCTGTGGCTTAAATAAGTCCCTCAAAGTCAAAGAAAAATGGCTGGTAAAATAAATGATAGATTTATAATGTCATAGTTTAAGTTCTAGACAGGACTTTCTGTTTTTAGTTTATTTGTAATATCATAAACAGTCCTAGTCTCAAACCTCTCCACTGGAAATACTTATGTAGGGGCAAATAAAACCTAAATTCTATGCCAAAGAGAACAACAAGCTTGCTTTAAAGTTTGGGAACAAACTTCACAGGTTGTAGATTTATTACTTAGATAAAAGGAACTCAGAGCATGAACTGTAATAGGGAGGTGGCATATTGGAGAGTCTGAAACCTCTATTAGGAAAAGTACATTTAGTTTTATTAAATGACACTAGTGGAAACTCAGGTAGAGGTAAGTAGTGTGCTTATTTGAGAAGCACATGAAAAGACTGCCTTGTATTCAAACAAAGAATGGGTCTATTCAGGAGAATAATTCACTTCTAAATTAAGTTGTTGAAAAACCTTGCTGGCCTGGCTCGCCATGCAGTAAATTTTCTTTTCATGGAGAAGAATAAAAGACACCCAAATATTATCAAGAGAGGAATGAGTGCTGGAGGCCATTTAACTTGCTTCCAAGCAACTTGGCTGAATGTTAAGGTTGTTCTTTCCAGAAAAGATGAAGACATCATTTAAACAGCAAAATGGGACAACCCAGAAGGCCTTTACTCTGGCACTATTTCTTGGGTAGACGCAGAGAAAGGAAGCAGAGAACTGCATAACCATGGGGAGGAACAGAAAGAATCCAGTATTTCTTTTCTATCTTTGAAGTTCTGGGTTTGTGGTGCATACTTAATCTAATATATTAGCATGATAATTACAAGAGCCTCTGAGTTAAGAAATAAAGGTTCTTCATAAAACCACAGCTCTCAAACCTCTTTTAACTTCATGTATCATGATGCTGACCTAAGTGTTCATGAAGAGAACTGGAACAATAAAGGTATTTGATGTGTTCTGAAGAAAATTTCAGGCAATTCACAGATACAAAGCATACAGATGCCATAAAGCTGGAAAATTTACAAAGAATTTTTGTTGAGTGTTTACTAAACACTCCAGTCACTCTTCATCATCATTCTCACAAGAACCTAGTATTATAGCATGCATGTTGTGTTCAGATTAGCCAGGCATTCAGTACGAGCATTATTAGTGGTATCTGAAATAGCTCCTACACTGTATGTGAAGAGCAGAAAGAAATTCACTGAAGCAAGAAAGGAATAGAGTTCAATGCTAAAGTCCCAAACAAAATGAATCAGCACACCCAATGCTTAAAATAATCTGACGCCTGAATGTCTAGACCAAAAATTGCCGGATTTCACATTCTTCTCACATCTCACATCACAAGATGAAGGGCATTCATCTTGTCACCTCCCTGCAAAATTTCATCCTTCAAACTCACAACTCATTATCCTTGGATGCTGGGACACTCTGCTGATTGTTCCCCCATGTTTTGATTTTCCTGCACTTCCTTGTTAACCCTCCTCCTCTCAGTTCCTGATTGTGAAAAATCGCTAAGACTCAGGCCTCAGCTCTTCCCTCTGTATTCTATCATAAAACTCAGGCACTTGCACAGATGAAACTGTTTCCTTTTGGGTCAATAATGCTCACTCAACAAGAACCATTCCCACTGCTTCATGGCTAAGCTCATGTACACAGAGCTTCCTTCATTACCTTTCCAAACCAGATGCTGCACATGAGGTCTTTGTATCTGTCAACAGTATTATCATTTTTCCAATAACAAAAGTACTGAACCTCTGAGTCATTGTTGTTTCCTGCCTCTACTTCGTCTCCTGATAGCTGGACAGACACCAAGAATTTTCTCCCTTCTCCTTGTATAATCTTTTGATTCTTCTCTGCCTTTCATTCCCACTGCTTCCACCCTAAGCCAGCCCTTATTTCCTCATACTGGTATTATCGTAACATTTTCTGAAATATCTTTCTAGCCTTCCTCTTTAAAATCTCTGCCATGAGGTGAGCCAATATATCTAGTGGAAACATCAGTTTTGTCATTTCACAATGCTTTTCTTTCAGCCCCTTTCTCTAGGAAAAAGGCCCTTAGCCTGATAAGTGTCCTCCACAGTCTGGTTCCAAATTTCCTTTATTTCAGACTGCTACCCAACAGGGATCCTCTTCCGGAGCTCACCTGGCCTGCTCTGAACACCCCATAACCGTACCTATATTCCAGTGTTTTCACCTACACTGGCTGGCAACAGGACTCAAACCAGTGTGGCCCTTAGACAAATACTGTCCCATATTATTATTAAACTTTTCCCATGTGTAGATCATGTATTGTCATGTACAGATTGGAACTTCTATGGTTAAAGATGGGATTATATTTATCCCCATCCCCCCACAACTATGCTACTGGAGATTCACTCAGCATTGGGTACAGCCAGGTATTTAATAAATATTCACTGAATGAATGAATGACCGATTGAGAAGCATCCAGAGGCGTAAGACCAGTGCATTCCAGAATATTCTATTCACATTGTTATGGTGAAATGGCACTAGCCTATGGTTTTACTGACTGGGCATTAGCTTATCTGTTTTGGCAATTCCTTAATTACTTTTATGGGTCAAAAGGTTCTCTTTTACTTTGCTGGGTGGCCAGTCACCATAGCATGTATAGAGAATAGAGAATATTTTTGGAAAAAGAGCAAGGAAACAAACACTGACATTTGATATCCAGTTGATCTTTGTGTAGTTTGTTACTGTTTTATGCTTATTTAGGGACAAAACCTTGGCAGTGAGGCTCCAAGAATAGATATAAGCAGATAATGTAGATAAGGTCCAGTTCTGAAACATGATGTTGTCTAATGCTCTTCTGGTTCATAGTTCCAGAAGTAAGTAACATATATATAATTTAAATTACATATAATTTCTATAATTTCAAGTTTATAAATTTTGTAAAACTGTATGTAAATTTGTATAAATCTTGTCTTCTGCAAATTACAATATGAAATTACAGTGTCACTGGGAAAGGTGAAATATCACCAAAGACTTCTTTCATGACTTCTTTTGAAACTGGCTCTAAGGAGAACTTGTTTCAGAAACAAAATTAAAAAGCTCCTTTTCATGAAGAGTAGTTATTTAATTGTGAAACTGGCCTTGGCTTAATGGATGATGAAATGAACACTACTTAAAGAGAGAACACTTCTTAAAGAGAGAATCTCGATCGGCCTCATCCTTCTGTTCCAGTAATTGGTTTTATCCACACTGCCACTGACCACAGTTAGCGGGCTGTGTTGAGGGAATAAAGCTATTGGAATATAGTGGTAATATTAAAACTTCAAGTCCAAGTAAACACATCCGGGACCATGAAAGTTTTGTAAACTAAAACTGGCAGGAGATCACACAGTTTGGCTTCACATGCATCTGAAATATCTAAGACATTTTCCATCTTTTTCCTCCTACGGTTTGGAATCACCATTGCTCATGCAAACCAGAAACAGACCTGGCTATCTGACAAATCACTGGCTAGTCATTCTCTTTTAAGATTCCTAAAGATAGAAAAGCAATGTAATAGAGCACTATATTGCTGTTTTGTGTTAGATAAAACCAAAAGCCAGGGTTTTTTATTTTTTTGAGGGCGAGTAACAAGGAAGTAGAAAAGCCAAACACTGGGGAATGGAAAAGAGGTTTTTCTTTTTTATTTCTTTTAAAGATGGGAGGAAAAGGGTATCAGAATCGAGATAAAGTAGGCTTTAAAAATAGAGCCCCCCTTCAGCATACTGCTTTCACCAGACTGCCAAAATTTTCCATGGGAAGGGCAAGATAGGCAGGAGAGAGGCTTTTGAAAACTTCATTCCTGCTTATTCCTTGAGGCTTCTGGGGCAAGGGCCTCCTCCGTACAGTAATCCTGCCCTAATTCAAGCATCTGCAAAGTTATGGGTCAATGGCAACCCCAAAACTGGGCACGAAGAAAGACAGTATTGGGCAATACGGAGGAGTTGTAAGGAAACGTTTTGAGGAAAGAAAACTTTGTTCTAACGGGCATAGCTAGCACTCTGTGCACCAGGAAAAGTCCAAATGGGAGGCGTGGGAAAAGAAACCTCGGGAGCACAGCCACACCTTTCTCTTAGAGAGTAGGATGGTATTAATTGGAGAACGCAGAAGGGCTAAGAAGGCAGTGGTATGAATGCAGGTGTTCTAGAGGCGATGAGAGCAGATTTCAGCTCTCGAAAAAGGAAAAGGAATACTTTCTCTGTTTTTTTTTCTTCTTATCTCAAGATTTATATTTGAATATTGCTCTTTTTTTCTTTTTAAATTGTGTTATTCACCATACAGTACTACATCATTTGTTTTTGATGTAGTGTTCCAAGATTCATTGTTTGCATATAACACCTGGTGCTCCATGCAATATGTGCCCTCCTCAATACCCATCACCGGGCTAACTTTTCTTAAAGCTTCAGAAGCAGTCATTGGGTATTCCTGTACTCCGGGCGGGGGAGAAGAGAATGGGCTAAGAGCTCTGTCTTGGATAATCATTTCACAACTGAGCAATTACCCTCACACCTCCTGTATTGATTTCCTGTGCATTTATTCCTCATCAGTATCTCATTCCCTTCATCTCCCTTTCATGCAGTTCACATGGTGGTGTATTTCAGCACATCACATTTTTTAGGACAGAATGACCTTTATAAAATGTCCAAATAAATCTGTGTAGCACATATAAATAGCTCCAAAGAGGCAAGACTAATGTCCCATTTCTTTCAGAGTTCTTTATAATGCATAGTCTCCTTTCCATTGATTTAAAAGAAAGTTTGAAAATTTTTAACTAACTTAGAATTATCAGTAGATTCTCAATGATGGCTTTCAAAATATTTAACATTAGGTCATGTTTTTCCTAGGCTTAGCTTCAGATAGTTTTCTAACATTCTTTAATATATTTTTATTGAATCCACATGGACAGTATTAACTTACTTCTTGATAAAAAAAAAAAAAAAACCAACAGGGAAAAAAACCACTGTCCTTCTTGACTTTGTGTTTTGAAAAAAAATACATTAAGCTATTTGGTAAATATGAAATATGTCTTAATTTGCCTTCTTTATTCATATAATCACAATTTCATGTATCAAAATACTATGTTACAAGATATCATCCAATGACCAGTTGTTCTTTTCCTATCTAAGAGTTAAACAGAAAAGTCTGTGATTTCATAGTTACAGATTTTCGAAGTCTAAAAATTTAGGGAACTAGTGTTACTAGCAGAAGATTCAAGTAGCAGTCATCAGTATAAATTTGCTTTTACTTCAGAAAAAGTGATTACCTAGAACATACAGTGTCATCAGCCCTTTTACTCTTGTAAATTCCTCTAGGTATTTGCTATTTTAAAACTGTTATTCATACACACATTATTCATCCTCTTTAAGACAACAAGAAACTGAGGCAGAACTGAAGCAATTTCCCTGGAGGACACTGAAGATGAAAATCCAAAATCTGAGGACTGGCTAAATCTACTGCCCAACTTGAATTGCCCTCTAGTACCCCTGAGCAATTCTTTTTTTTATTTGATTTTATTTGTTTGTTTGTTTGTTTGAGAGGGAGAAGTGTTGGGGGAGGAACAAAGAGAGAGAGAGAGAATCTCAAGCACAGTCTCACAACCCTGAAATCATGACATGAGCTGAAATCAAGAGTTGGGTGCTTAACTGACTGATCCACCCAAACACCTCCCTGAGCAATTCTTTTAAACATCCCTACTCTCTCCCTTCTCCTACACACAACAATTCCATAGTTTCCTCAAAGTCCTCTGCTCTAGCCCTGATATCGATACTCAACTGATGACAATACCCTATTCACAAACAAAACAGAGATTGCTAGGTATGAATTTCTTTGAACTTTCCCTCCATCCACCTACAAATAGCCCACATTCACATTCAATCTGCTTCCTTCCCATATCCTCTGAGATTGGCGCTAATAGTAATGTCATCTCCCTCATGTATATTAATATGATTAAAAGGTTAAAAACCAAACCCTGTCTCTACCTGGCTACCTTTCTTCTTACCTGTCATTACAGTGCTTCCAGAAGGTCTATACTCATGGTTCAGTGTTCTTGCTCATCAGTCTTCAGCTCACTAGTAAGGCTTTTGCCCTCATCATTTTAAAAAAGATTTTATTTATTTATTTGAAAAAGAGAGAGAGAGCGAACGCATGATGGAGGAAAGGGCAGAGGGAGAGGGAGAAGACTCCTGTTGAGTAGCGAGCCCGACGTGGGGCTTGGTCCCAGAACCCTGGGATCATGACGTGAACCGAAGGCAGACTTTTGACTGACTGGGCCATGCAGGCACCCCTGTACTTATCACTATAAAATCTTCATAAAAAGTCACAAATAGCCTCCAAATTGTAAAATCCAATGAGCACTTTCCATCCATCCATATTCTCCAAAATTTTTTATTATAATAAAAAAAATTTTTTTTTGCTCTGTCTATAGCAACAGTCTTTGTTAGTTCCTCTTCTCCTTCTCCCATCAGTCTTTCCCTAATGAACTTCTCATGCTTCTCTTTCTATGATGGCACCTTAAGAAGAGTTCTGAATGTGGGCCCATGCACCCTTAAAGAATCCATAACTTTTGTGTCCATATATATGTGACTATTTTTCTGGGGAGAGCAGACCCTAGATTTCATCACATTCTTAAAAGAACCCAGGACTCAAAACATAATGGTAAGAGCCACTGCCTTAAATACTGATGTTTCCAGGAAACAACTGCTGCTCTCCTCTTCTTGCTTCTCTGTCTTCTTGAGGGATTTTATCCATTTCTGTGACTTCAATTTATACCAACATTTCAAAGACCTCCAAATTTTTATCTCCAGTTTTCACGTTTCTTCTGAGCTTTAGATTCATATTGGCAGCTGTCTATCAGACATCTCTCCTTGGACTTAATATGTTTGGACCAAACTCATTACCTTCCTGATAAACCTATTCACTTAGACTTCTTTACATAGCACTATGATCCTGATTACTCAAGATATAAACTCGGCAGTCCTTCTAGACCCCCAACTTTTCTCTCACCAGCCACCTCCACAAACTCTCACTGATTTCTCAAATCTATTCCCTTTCTTTTCCTTCCCACTGTTATTACCAAAATTCAGATATTTCTCACACATACTCCTGTAATTGTCCCCTAACCTGTCTCCCTAGTAATTCCTGCGGTCCAGATTTATAACTTCAAGGCTAAATATCATTCAGTTTTCTTCCTAAATGCCACCTGGACTATACCACCGCTCCCACTTAAAAGTCTTAACTGTTTCTAATCACGGGGAAGAGTTTAGATACAGCTTTACAGCTGGTTCTGCCCACGGGGCTCCTTTCATGTCTTCCCTCACATCTTCGCTCCAGGTCTACCAAGCTTTGAGTTCATTGAACTACCATGCTTTCTCATGAACCTTGCTCCTGACTCTATGCCTGGATTGAACTCTACTCCCTGCTCTTGTCCACTAAGGAGACTTTGACTTACCTGTCTAGGCACAGACATAAAACTTTCCCAACCCAGATCCTTCTTTCCTACTTCTTTCCTACTTTCCCCCATATCTGTATTATTGTACTTCCAGTAACAGTCTATTTATTTGTCTTCCCCATTAAACTCTCCTCTATGGAAGGAACTTTGCCTATTCTTATTTGAATCCCCAGTGACTGGCAGTTTTTATGGCACAAAAGCTGTTTATAAAAAATAAATACAAGTTCTGAGTCAAATTAGTCATACCCTAAAAAAAAGGGGTAAATCACATCTTACTGAAATTGTCTTATTTGTTTAGCTTTAAAACAAATTAGAAATGTCTTTTTGAACTATTATTTTAGAGGGAATTTAGAGGATAGAAGGACGAGTAAGACTATACCGCAAACATATAATCAGTGAAATCCAGGATATGGGAAACTATGGGCCAAACACCCAGTCTCCTCAACAAAAATCTGAAGGAAGGGGAAAAAAAGAGAGAGATGGGAGGGAAACCTAGAGGTTAAAAGAGAACTAAGGTTTATCAACTCGCCATCATGTGTGCACCTACCTTGAATTCTCACTCAAATAAACAAACTTTAAAAATGGTTGACCTTTATGAGCCATAGTTGGAAATTTAAACAGTAACTAGACATTTGATTATGTTAGAAAACTATTTTTAATGGTTTTGAGGTTCTTTTTTTTTTTTAAGATTTTATTTATTTATTTGACAGACAGAGATCACAAGCAGGCAGAGAGGCAGGCAGAGAGAGAGAGAGGGAAGCAGGCTCCCCGCTGAGCAGAGAGCCCGATCCCAGGACCCTGAGATCATGACCTGAGCTGAAGGCAGCGGCTTAACCCACTGAGCCACCCAGGCGCCCTTGAGGTTCTTTTTTTAAAAAGGTTTTTAAAATCTTTCATAGATAAATACTAAAATATCTGTAGATGAAACGACATGTTACCTGAGATTATTTCAAAATAGTATGGGAGGGAGCCATGGGTAGGGAGTGTAGATAAGACATGGCTGGCCATGAATTAATGATTCTTAGATCTAGGTGATAGATAAATGGATGTTTATTTTTCTGTTCTGTCAATATTTGTACATGTTTGAAATTTTCCATAAGAAAAGTCTTTACAAAAAAGAAAAAAAAAAGCTTCATATGGGCATCTGTGTTGAATGAATGAGGTTTGATTCATGGAGAATAATGCATCACAAGTGATAGGGTAATGCTTCCCCCTTGGGCTGGAGTCTCATTAACGGCAGCTCCCTACTCACTCTGGTCCTACTACACCCACTTCCTTGCTGCTTCCCTAACGTGCTAGGTACACTCCCATTGGAGGGACCTGGCATGAACTATGCCTTCTGCTGGGGTGCTTTTCCCCAAGATAACCACATAGCTTATCCCCTTATTAATTTTATTCCTCTCTAGTACAGTAGCATCTACTGGCTGTCTTCTCTGAAACAGCACCCCTCACCATGTATATTTTTATTTTCTGCTTTATTTTTCCACTAGCACTTATCACCCCTTGACATACGTTCATTTAAATATTTAAAAACTTCTGTGTCTCTCTTCTGCACTACAGGGAAAGTAAGCTCCACAAGGGCCATCACTCTGCATTCTTTGCTGGGCTCCAGTACCTAGAGTAGTGCCAGCACATTGAAAGTGCTCAAGGGGCACCTGGGTGGCTCAGTGAGTTAAGCCTCTGCCATCAGCTCAGGTCATGATCTCAGGGTCTTGGGATTGAGCTCCACATTGGTCTCCCTGCTCAGCAGGAAGCCTGCTTCTCCCTCTCCAACTTCCCCTGCTTGTGTTCCCTCTCTAGCTATGTCTCTGTCAAATAAAATCTTAAAAAAAAAAAAGTGCTCAGTAACTATTTATTGGATGGGTCAAAGAAGGAATGAATAAGGAAAGGTCAGCAATGGTGTCCTTTCTTTATCCTTGTTTATGTTTTAATTTTGGAAAAGTTTTTGTTATGAATTAATTAGAGTTAATTGACTTCAAAACCTTGCCATGATCAGAGCTGTTGGCTGAAATTGATCTGTAGCATAAAAGGCAAGATCTAAGAGAATCAAACATGCTTTTGGAAACATAAGCACAGTATAATTTTTGTTGTTGTTGTTGTTTAGAGAATAGGTGTGTATGTGTGCTGGGGTTGGGGATATGGGCTGGGAAAGGAGCAGAGAGAGAGAGGGGAAAAGAGAGAGAATCTCAAGCAGTCTTTACGCCGCAGTGTGGAGCCCAAAGTGGGGCTCAATCTCAGGACCTTGAGCTCTTGACCTGACCTGAAACCAGGAGTTAGACACTTAACTGACTGAGTCCCCTTGCCTTTTTTTTTTTTTTAGCACAGTTAATTTAATCACAATTTTTCTGATCACATGATTTCTTTCTATTCACATGTTAATACAAGAAATTGGTGGTGTGAGATTAAACACTGAACTTATTTTTTAATCATTTTTAAAAATTTTATTATCATGTTATTTATTTTTTATATTTTAAATTTTATTTCCTTTCATAAGTTTAGACAAATAGTATTATTATCAGAGTTTCTCAAAACCAGAGACTACGACTTCTTCCGCTATCCCCACCTGGCCTAACACTGTACTAGACAATACAGGTAATAAAGCCTACGGACTTAAACCAGTACTTTTTTCAAAAAACACCTACTCTCCATTGTTGTCTTTATCAGAAAAGTTTTTATGTCAATACAAGTAAGTAAATATGAGTGTTAGAAAACTTGTAGATAACTGAACAAATGTGTGAAGGAAGAGCACACCAGCAGAAAGAACAGTGGTCCCAAGTCTCTCAGGTGGGAAGGTACTTGGCACATTTGGTAAAGAGCTAGGAGACCAGTGGTGGCAGGCCCAGAGCGGGCAGGGCACTGTGGTGACCAGCGTTCAACATCACCCCGTCACAGGTAAAAGGGTCAGGTGCGTCCAGTGGAGGAATGCAGGAAAGTGCTCATAATGACAAGATCAGCTGTAAACATCCTCTGGTGCCAGAGGAAACACTGTAGGTGACACCAACGCCCTCTTACCTTTTGTCTCTGGTTTCCCTGGCCCCCACCTGCAGCCCAGCCTTCCAGACTTAGAGGAGCTGGAGGAGTCTATGAGAAGAGTCAACCACCGAACCTTCCAGGATGCTGCTAAGGGAGGGGAGGAATTTTAACTGTGAGTGAGGATTGAAATTTTAACTACTACAGAAGAGCGGATATTTTAATTACTGAAATGAGAATAATCTTAGCACAAAAGTAATCCAAGGACATTTTATTATCTTTGGCTAATGAGAGAAAGTCCAGGATCTGTCTGAGGAGTCATCCAAAGGCCCAGGGAGAAAGTAACCTACACCACAGGTTTGTAGGGGCTGATGTGAGAAATAGGAAAGTTGGCCCTATGTCATGACACAGGGCAGTGTCTTGCTTATTTGGTATAATAAGCCTTTGGGTCCTTACATAAGGATCTTAGGAGGCAAAGAGCTGGCAGCATATTTCCATTTGTAACCTCATGGTCTTTCTATCTTGCCCATTTAAAACATGCCAGAATATTAGCACAAAAATGAGCTATCCTTTATTTCTTTTTAATTATTATGTTACATATTAGCTTTCTCATATTTAAGAATTATTTCCTGTATAAATTCTTCAGTACTTTCAGTTCCCCTTCCTGGATGTAAACCTAGTTGATGATCATGATTCTCTCCCAAGAGCACAGTGAATGACAGTACTTTGCAGTTAAAATAAACGGGTATGAGACAGACACCATAGTTAGTCAAGCTGATTCACTAAAGAAAAAAAAAAAAGACACATTAAAGCTGAATCAACTGTCATCTTTCAGTGATGACTGTTGATCTGATGTGATGAAAGAAAGTTCATGCACATAGATGGGTTGATTTGGCTCCTGGATGGTCTGGAACATCGTTAACTCATACAGACTGATTCTGGCCCCGGTTCAAACTTCTCAGCCTTTGTTCTTAGGGCTCAGAAGATGGCTTTGAAGTTCAGGATAAAGTTCTTCTAACACACCATTACCAATGAATAACCTTTTGATTATGATCTCATGAAAGTATAATCAATAACTTATATAAGTTAAAACCATGGCAAACAGTGATGGTCCTGTAATTGGACCTTTATGAATTCCATATGTTACAAACTCTGCATTAGCTAGCAGTCTTGCATAATACATATATTTCTTCCCCACACAAAGCTGTTGAATTTTCTTAAAAGGCTATGAAACTTTTCACAGCTACTGTCAGCCTTGAACTCTTCAGGCCCCCGAGCTCGGTTGTGGGTACGTAACAGGCAGGATTTTTGGAAAGCTTAAAAGGATAAATAAGTATTTCTCCCAAATCCAATAGACACTCATTTGTGCAAAGCAATTTAATCAGAGCCAGTAACTTTTTACTTAATTGGACAGTTTGTGTGCTTTAAAAAATATTTCAGGGGGAAAAAGACCTCCAGCAAATGATGGTTAAAAACATAAGTAGAAAATGTGTTCACTTAGCAAAGTCATGTTCTCACGTAATGTTCTCAAATAACTAGGACCTGGCTAGGAAACCATTAGGCTGTTATCTACATTATTTAAGACTGATATTTACTTCTCTCTCTCATTAAGCTATATTACACATTACTAAATTTAAAATGTACGTGTTTAACTTAACTGGCTTCACTTTGGGAGGAAGGACACTAAACATGCAAGAAGGGATTTGGGAAGAAAAGTACCTAACCCAACCCATGGTCACAGTAGTTAAAAACAAAATAAAAAACAAAACAACAACAACAACAAAAAACCAACAGAGTTTTCCGATAGATTGAAGGGGACAAAGAAGAGGTTTGAGTTGAAGGAACATTTAGTGACAGACTGAAAGACATCCAAGGAAAGATGAATCCTATCCTTTTAGACCAAACATCAGATCTTTAAAGAGAGAGGAGTATATAAAGCCCAAACCAATAATTACAGGTGGGGGAAGAGGCATCAAAAGGGTTATTTTTGCATCTTAGCCCTCTCCTTCCCAACTACTATTAGCCGCCTGAGTGTTACTTTATTCGGTTTTGTTACCTGTTACCATGAACTCGTTTTTCTTTTGGAACATATTTGAAAATTGCCGAAGCAGAGTTGCGGGTGTGGGGTGTGTGCAAAATGGCCCAAGGTAATTGGGAAATACAGGCTTCCAGTAATGGAATGGATAAGTCACAGGAATAAAGGGTACAGCATAAAGAAACATAATCGATAGCATTTTATTGGTGTTCTATGGTTCCACTTCTGGGGAACACAGTGTAACATACACACTTGTTGAATCACTATGTTGCTTACCTGAAACTAATGTTACACTGCGTGTTGCCAAAGCTAATTTCTAGCAGATTTATACACTTTCAGATTCCTCAGTCCAACATAGCACCATTAAAGTAATCTTTGTGACTCTACTGTCACTATATATACTTCTCTACCTGTAAATATGTTACCAGCTTTCCAATTAAAATTTGAATTACTGACTCACAACACATTCATTAAAAATGATATTTGGCTCCATTTCTCCTCTATTTGATTATTTGTAATTCCTAAATGCAGAGACTGTAACTATTTGCCATTCCATTTTCTTTTCTTTCTTTTTTTTTTTTTTAAAGATTTTATTTACTTGACACAGAGAGAGATTGCAAGTAGGCAGAGAGAAAGGGGGAAGCAGGCTCCCTGCTGAGCAGAGAGTCCTATGCAGGGCTCAATCCCAGGACCCTGAGATCATGACCCAAGCTGAACGCAGAGACTTAACCCACTGAGCCACCCAGGTGCCTCTGCCAATCCATTTTCAATTGCCCAACTTTATTTATACAAGTATTTTCAAAGTCTTGCGTGTGTGCATGCGCACACACACACACACACACACACACACGTATACACACATGGATGATCAAAGAAAACCAGTACACCAAAGGGGAGAAGGATCAAGCTTTTAACATCTTTGGTTTGACGTTTTTTTAAGAAAATACCACTAAGCTGGTTTTTGTCCACTTTCTGTCCAGTTGTGACAAAAGACAACAGGCTACACAAAAAGGAAAAGAAATAGATCAATAGGAAAACCAGATGTACACAAATCAGCAAGGCCAAATATGACCTAAATCATAATTTGTGTGAATTTGTGGAAAATAAAATATATTGAGAAATAAGTTTCCTGTATTCATTTTTTCTGGTCCCCCCCCCCCCCCAAGAAAGAGGAAAGGATGGCTCTGGAAATGATTGACCTTTCAGCATCAGTATCTGTTTTCATGGTTCTCGCAACTAGAAGAGTAACCTAGATACCAACATAGTCATAAGAAATCAACAACTAAATTTATGTTCTTCCTCAAAAGAGAGGACAGGAAGCAACAGAGAGTCTACCTCTATGTCAAAATCACTATTGATTGCTTCCCACAATCGGGAAATCCAGCCTTTACTCTTCTATGAGATAGCTAAACAATCGATTTAAGAGTTTAAGAGTGTATGTTACACCCAAAACATAACCTACATCAGCCTGGTACATATTAGGTGTACATATTGGGTGGTGTTTCATTCAAATTCGTCTTGGAAACCAATCTATCCAATATTCACCTTCATGACTTTTTTTTTTTTTTTCACCTTCATGACTTTTATAAACAAAATGTGAAGGTGCTCACAAAAGTTGTAGAGTTACTTAAATTAAGTGGGCCTTAGTACTCTGGAAGACAGAAGAATCTAAGTATTCTTAATTAAAATATGACAACACTAAAACCAGAATTAAATTTGCAGGGACAAAAGGTCAACCACTGAGGCATAATGGAACAATTGAGACTAGGGAAACCAGATCTGGAAATCATAGTTTACCACAAACTGAAGATGAGTTAGCAATTTTCTGCCATATGGAAAAGGTCAACTTGATTATGAAACTTACTGTGTGTAAAATTCTTCCTTCATGTCAGGCATTAGCCGTACTGCTAGTATCTATTTATAGAACAAACTGGTGGCTGCTGGACAGGATGGGGGTGGTTCCACAGGTGAAACAGGTGAAGGGGATTAAGAAGCACAAACCTCCAGTTATAAAATAAGTAAGTCATGAAAACGAAAAGCACAGTAGAGGGAATATGGCCAGTGAGATTATAATAATGTTGTGTGGTGACAGATGGTGACTCTACTTACTGTGGTGAGCGCTGAGTAATGTAGAGAATTGTCTTATCACTTTGTCATACACTCAAAATGAAAATAACATTGTATGTTAATTATCCTTCAATTTAAAAAAAAAGAATCGGGAATTAAAAAAATACTGGTATCTATTTTAAATGATATGAATGAATCAGAAGGATTTAGAAAAACATCAGAAGTTTATTGAACCATAAGAAACTCTTAACTATAGGAGACCAACTGAGGGTTGCTGGAGGGGAGGCTGGTTGGGGGATGGGGTCACTGGCTGATGGGCATTAAGGAGGGCATGGAGGTAATTAGCACTGGGTGTTATATACAACTGAAGAATCACTGACCTCTACCTCTGAAATAATAATGCATTATATGTTAATTAATTGAATTTAAATAAAAATTTTAAAAAGTTTATTGAAACCATTTAAAAAGTCTTATGAAAGAGTGTTGTGAAAATTAAGTATTCCAAGATCTATAAAGAACTTCTCAAACTCAACACCCAAAAAACATAAGTCAAAAAATGGGCAGAAGACATGAGCAGACACTTCTCCAAAGACATACAAATGGCTAACAGACACATGAAAAAGTGTTCATCCTCATTAGCCATTAGGGAAATTCAAATCAAAAGCACATTGAGATACCACCTTACATCAGTTAGAATGGCAAAAATTGACAAGGTAAGAAACAGCAAATGTTGGAGAAGTTGTGGAGAAAGGGGAACCCACTTACACTGTTGGTAGGAATGCAAATTGATGCAGCCACTTTGTAAAACAGTTTGGAGGTTCCTCAAAAAATTAAAAATAGAGGGGCACCTGGGTGGCTCAGTGGTTTAAGCTGCTGCCTTCGGTTCAGGGCATGATCTCAGGGTCCTGGGATCGAGTCCCACATCGGGCTCTCTACTCGGCAGGGAGCCTGCTTCCCTCTCACTCTCTCTGCCTGCCTCTCTGCCTACCTGTGATCTCTGTCAAATAAATAAATAAAATCTTTAAAAAGAAATTAAAAATAGAGCTAACTTATGAGCCAGCAATTTTACTACTGGGTATTCACCCCAAAGATACAGATGTAGTTAAAAGAAGGGCCATATGCACCCCAATGTTCACAGTAGCAATGTCCACAATAGCCAAACTGTGGAAAGAGACAAGATGCCCTTCTACAGATGAATGGATAAAGAAGATATGGTCCATATACACAATGGAATATTACTCAGCCATCAGAAAGGATGAATACCCAACTTTTGCTTCAACAAGGATGGTACTGGAGGAGATTATGCATAAGTCAAACAGAGAAAGTCAATTATCATATGGTGTCACTTATTTATGGAACATAAGGAATAGCATGGAGGACATCAGGAAAAGGGAAAAATGAAGGTGGAGAAATCAGAGTGGGAGAAAAACCGTGAGAAACTGTGGACTCCAGGAAACAAACTGAGGGTTTTAGATGGGAGGGGATGTGGGGAGGGATGGGTGAGCCTGGTGATGGGTATTAAGGAGGGCACAGATTGCATGGAGCACTGGGTGTGATATGAAAACAATGAATCATGGAACACTACATCAAAAACTAATGATGTATGATCTCCCTGATATGAGGAAGTGGAGATGCAACATGGGGAGTTAAGGGGGTAGGAGAAGAATAGATGAAACAAGATGGGATTGGGAGGGAGACAAACCATAAGTGACTCTTAATCTCATAAAACAAATTGAGGGTTGCTGGGGGGTGGGGGGGTTGAGAGAAGGGGGGTGGGGTTATGGACATTGGGGAGGGTATGTGCTATGGTGAGTGCTGTGAAGTATGTAAACCTGGCGATTCATATACCTGTACCCCGGGGGATAAAAATATATTATACAGTTTATAAAAAATAAAAAAAATTTAAAAATTTTAAAAATGGGAAAAAAAGAAAAAGAAAAAAACTAATGATATACTTTATGGTGACTAACATAACACAATAAAAAGAAAAAAATTTAAAAAGTATTCAGATTGATTACTTTTCCAAGTTCATTGTTGTCTATAGTTCTTCCTGTTTGTTGTTGTTATTTGCATATCATTCTGGAAAACCACTCCTACTTTGATGTAAATGAATTTTTGGTTCTTGTTCTCAAGTCCTAAAAAGTATAACAAAAAGAAACTACTAGATTTCATTGTAGAAAGGGAGATTATGGATGGAGAAAAAGTGTGGGCCATCAAAATGATGAAGCCCTGGATAGCTAAAGATGGTAGAGTTCTTACAGAAGGTAGTTAGAGATCTGACCCATATATTTCCTGTGAAGGCCTGAGATCTCTTCCTGCTCTGCTTATCTGTTGATCTTAAGAGACTCTTGTATTCACTAGCAGTTTCCCTGGCAGCTTTCACTCCTCAATCCTCCTGCTCTGGGCTGGGACATTGTCTACTTCTTTTCTACTTTTTCCCCTGCTGAGCTTTATCATTTGTTCACGCTACTCTGTACTACTCTTCTTGATCGTTCCAAAATTTCTTTGTTCCAGAAAATCAAATCCTTCCTTACACTTATTTCTAAATTATCTTCCTCCCAGAAAATAAATATTTCCATACTACTCTTTCCATCAGACTTTTTTCAAGTATCATCTTGACATTTTTTTCTTTTCATCTTTAGTGCTGTTCCCCAATTTCCTCCAATTTTCTTCAGTTTGCCATATTTCTTTGGGTGATCTTTGAGGAAATTGAGATAACAGAAGTTCTAGTACCATGGAGAAAAATCATGTTTCTTAAATGGAAGAAGAAAGAAGAGGAAGAGGGGTTGTAATGATAGTATTGGAAAAGGGGAAAGAACTCATCTCCAAGAAAGAGCCAATGAATTAAGAGAAGGACAACAGAACAAAAGGGTCAACACCCTTTGGGCTAATATCATGTTGTTCTTCCTCCATAGGCAGTAGATGGAAGACAAAAGCCAACCTACAAGCCCAGGTTTTTAGAAACAGGTTAGCATAGGGTCAGGTCAAATTTTCAGAGTCATGTAAAAACAATGCTCTTTTAAAAGATATACATTATCTGACAATAAACGCTTTGCAAATCTCATAAAAAATTTTGTGTATATATTTCTTTTGATACTGTTGGAATTTCTGTAATAAGGGACCTCAGAGAGGTTTGTGAACAGGTCAGTCTTTTCACAAAGTCCCTCTAATGGGGAAATTAACACTTTAGAGTTGGAGAAAGTCTAGGAGATCATTTGGGGAAACTGAAGGCCAGGGAGGTTAAATTATATTTCCAAGGCCTGTCCTTTCCATGATACTTCCCTACCACTGTCTCTGTTACACTGTTCCAATTAAAGAGAAAAAGAACCCAACAGTGATATTAGTCTGAGTTCTGGGGCACTACTATTGTTAAATACCTACACATCCCGGGCCCTGGTGCTTGGTGGAATGTGTCATGGGCAGAACCACTCAGTGTCCTATCCCTATTGCCTCATCCTGCTATTCAGAGCAGTGACCAGCTCATCCAGCTCTGCCTCAAAATTTCACATCAATGTGCATGTGCTTGTGTGTGTGTGTGTTTACTGGACTGTCCAACCTAAAAACAGATCAACAGACTTCCTTATTCTTTATTCCAGGAGAAAAGTTATGAGCAATTCTTTCCTTACACATTTTGTGGGACTGTTGCATTGTGATGTGGTGATGTTACCTTCTCACGGGATTAAGTTGAAGACTGAAACAAAGTGGAAAGCTCTGCTCTGGCTGTCAGAAGATACACATTCTTTTGCCAGCTCTGTTGCTAACTCTGGTCCTCGGAAAGTCCGTTACCACCTCTGGTCCTCGGTTTTCTAATCTGAAAACTATGGAGGTTGAAGGAACCTTTAAGATTCCCTTCCCCTCGAAGAATCTGTGATTCTGAGTGGAGGCAACACTTGGCAAGTCTTTTCCAGGGTTTAGCACAAATCCTTCCAGAGTGCCTCCTGAGCACTGGCAATGAACAGAGTTCATTCTGCATACATAACTGATAGAGAACTGGGCTCAATAAAGAGTTAGCTCTTGGGGCACCTGGATGGTGCAGTGGGTTAAGGATCTGACCTTTGGTTTGGGCTTAGGTGGTGATTTCAGGGTCGTGATCTCTAAGTTGTGGAGAATTGAACTCCATGTCGGGCTCTGCACTAAATGGGGGGAGGCGTGTCTGTTTCAGATTCTCTCTCTCCCCCTCTCAGCCTCTCACCCATCTCTCCTTCTCTTTCTAAAATAAATAAATAAATCTTTTAAAAAGTCAGCTCTTAATGTTGAAGTCTCGGGATATTAGTTCTGTGATCTTATGACCTAGCATCTGATGACTCATCTTCCCAGAAACGTGCAAACCTGGAAATATGCTGCTCAGAGATCCTTGAAGGTACACTTTTGCCTTTATCAATTTCTGATGTTTTCAAAATGCAGAGGTACTATTTTGATGACCAATACATGAGGCGGCTTAGAGTAAGAATGCTTTCCCTCCATCAGACCTGTCCATTTCCCTTTTGTGTGCCATGGGCTCGCGGCAGGAGATTTTTCTCAAAGAAGTACACGAGGGCTCCAGTCTTTGAAGTGGCTACAGAAGATCTCTGCAGCACAGAAGCCAGCAGTTTATAAACAATAATTTCTGTCTACCTACCAGGACTTTTTTCCTTCCCTGAACCACTTTATTCCATGGAGAGTAAATTTAGAACAAGTTAACAGACACTTCAAAATGCATAATATTTACTCATGTCAGACTTCTGGTTCAGATGAAACCAGCTCTTTGGATGTCTGAGTACTTTTCTTTAAAGAATCCTCTATATCAACTCTTGCTCCTTTTTCCACTTGGATATACAGCTCTGGGAGCTCGGACCAGCAACTTAATTTGTTTTCTCTTTTATGGAACACCTTAAGCATATTTATTTGCTCAGAGTTCCCTTATTTTGATAAATGTGGTAAACATGCCATTCATTCTCTTAGAAAGTGCTATCTTCTAGCTGCTGATGACGACAGCTCTTTAGGTTTTAAAGGTGATCTACTTGCTGATCCTTCCCTATTCTGTCCCTTTGAAAATTGAGAAAATTATATCGCAGAGTGTTGGGAGAATAAATTCCTTCATATGTAAGAAATTTGTTTCAAGAGTATGTGTGCAGAAATAAATGTTCCGAGTCCAGTCCCAAGATGGCAGCCACCATGAAGAAGGCGGCTGCAGAAGATGTCAACGTTACTTTTGAAGATAAACAAAAGATAAACAAATTTGCACGGAACACGAGTAGAATCACAGAGCTGAAGGAGGAAATAGAAGTTAAAAAGAAACAACTCCAGAATTTGGAAGATGCTTGTGAGGACATCATGCTTGCAGATGATGATTGCTTAATGATACCTTATCAAATTGGTGATGTTTTCATTAGCCATTCTCAAGAATAAACACAGGAAATGTTAGAAGAAGCAAAAAAAAATTTGCAAGAAGAAATCGACGCCTTAGAAGCCAGAGTGGAATCAATTCAGCGAGTGTTAGCGGATCTGAAAGTTCAGTTATATGCAAAATTTGGGAGCAACATAAACCTTGAAGCTGATGACAGTTAAACATTTTTTAATACTTTATTTTTAATTTGTTTAATAAACTTGAATATTGTTTAAAATGAAAAAAAAAAGAAATAAATGTTCCAATCACTATTATTTCAAAACACTTCTGAATAAATATATATCTATATATGTACATGAAACACTCAGAAAAACTCATATATGTATTCATATTCGTTTAAAACTGATAGGAAATGGGTTTCCTTGCTATGTTAAAAAGGAGTGACTTATTTTAATCTTTGGGAATCACCCACTAGTTTTGTATTTGTACTTATAATTTGAAATTAATATATACCTGAAGAGTTCTGTGTTCACAATTAAAAATCACCCTTTGTAGTTTTTTACCTTTGACTAACCTTAACAACTCTCTCTCTCTCTCTGGAAAAGGAGAGCCACTTACTGATCCCTCACTGCCCCCTACAGTATGAAATTCCTACTGAGATAAACTCGTCACAACTTGAAAAATGCAGGCACAAATCAACAGCCACCAGTACCATTTGGAAAGCTTCATTTAGAGGTTTAGAAATAAGCCAGAGAAGAATACTAAAAAGGATATCCTTGCATAATTCTGTTGAAAGTATGTACTAACCATTACAAACCATTCAGCACTCATGGATATGCCACGTGTGGTACAATGATCAGGTGCTTTGACTCAGAAATTCCACTTGTGGAACTCAGTCCTAAGGAAGTAATCCTAATATGGAAAAAGTTTTATGCGTCGGGTTGCTCTTCACCGTGTTTTTTATAACAGTGAAAAATTACCTAGAGACAATCTAAGTAGGAGAATGTTTAAATAATCCACAGAATATTGTGTAGCCGATTAAAAAAAAATCATGTCTATAGAATATGGAATAACATGGGAAACTGGTCCACTATCCTTAAGCAAACAAAAAACAAAAAAGGGCACAAAAATCATTGCTTGAATGGAAAAACACTAGATGGAAAAACACCAAAATGTTAGCGTTTTCTTATGTGAGTTAACTGTACATGACTTCCCCTCTCCCAATCTTCCTTCTCTGTTTCTGTATTTTCCAAAGACTTTTAGAGGGTGTACTAGTTTATGATGGAAAAAAGTAATGAACTTAAAATAAAACTCTATGAGGATTCATAAAAAGAAATAGTTATACCCAGGAAATTAAGTACTGCAAACTCTAATGAAGTCCAGTTTATGTAACTGAGTAATGGGTTTTGCAAGTTATAATTACTACAAAGACAGTTCGCAGTTACCCTCAATTTGTAAGAGCAAGACAAAATCTCCGACTGGGTTCCTCAGTTCTTTGTAAAGAGCCAAGCAAAGAATAAACATTATGAATATCTAGAAAGGAACTACTATTTGAAGAAGGTCTTAAAAGGTAAATACTACCTAGTATTAATCATTAGTAATAATCATTAGTAAAAAGTAATAATCATTAGTAAAAAGATCTTAAAAGGTAAATATGAGTAATATGTATCAGTTATATTAATACAGCTGTCTGGTCTACCTGCCTCAGAGCTAAACTTCTAAAATCAGTTTATTAGTCAAATTGAAATCAAGCTAATAGGAAACCTGATAAAAGTTGCCTAAAATAGATTTTGGTAGATTTGACTGGCATTATTCAGGCCAAAAGTATTCTGAAAAGTTAATCCTGCTCAAAGTTGGTTTTATTTTTTGTTACAATGAATGGTACTGTCCAAGTTATTTTCCTTCTGTGATTTGAATTCAAACACAGAACCAAGAACAAGACTGGAATTATAATGACTAATAAATCACAGACATTTTAGAACTGAAAGGAACCCTTTATTTTACAGATGAGAAAGAAAATGAACCACTTTTCTGAGGTCCCACATGATGGTGTGGCAGCCGAGCAAGGAGCCGGGTCTCCTGAGGCCAGCTCAGTGTGATGCTCTGAGTTCAGAGGCTGGGACTCCCATCACTTAATGGTGGAATTTGGGCACCTGGCCAGCACACTCCCTAGCCTGGGATCCGGCTGATTACCTTTCTTTGGCTTCATGGCTCCCTCTTAGCACTAACAGCTCATTAATACAAAAGGAAGAAAAGACCCCACTTTTTTAGTGTCGACTATGTGTCAAGTACTTTGTACATATTATGCCACTGCGTTTTGCTGCCAGTGGAAGAAGAAAATTAATGATTTCCTTTTAGCACTTGAAGAAACCAAGGCCCCAAGCATTTAAGTTAGTCAAGATTTGGCCCGTGTTGCTGTTCACTTCTCTTTGATAGTCACTTCTCCTCCTGTTAGGCAGCTAAGACAGAGAAATCAGTGTATTAAAGATCTCCAGAAAGAATCAATAAGATAGATGTAGAGAGACAGACTAATAATAAATGGACAGATAAACAGAGAGAGAGATAAAGGAGGTAGATAGATACATAATAAGGAATTGGTTCATGTGATTATGTTGGGAAGACTGAGATCTGCAGCTGGCAAGTTAAAGACCGAGAAGAAGTAGTGGGATAAGTTCCAGTCTGAAAGCAGGCAGGCTCAAGACCCCAGGAGAGCCAGCGTTTAGCTTGCAGGCAGTCAGGCAGAAGGAGTTCACTCTTGCTCATGGGAAGGTCAGCCTTTTTGTTCCCTTCAGGCCTTCACCTGATCAGAGGAGGCCCATCCACACTGGGATGTACCACATACCTTCACTTTACCAATTCAAATGTTAATCTCATCCAAACAACACCCTCACAGATGTATCCAGAATAATGTCTGACCAAATGTCTGGACATCTGGTGGCCCAGTCAAGTGGACACGTAACATTAACCATCTTATATCCTGTTCTCTGGTGCAGTCAGGGCCTGGACTAGGGAGTGGTGATCAAGGTACACAGAGTGTAAATTTATGGAGGCGCTCACTCCTAGGTTCACACAGGCACCCGGAGTGTGTTGCTTGTCTCACTCACCCTAGTGCTGGCCCCATGCCCCTCTCAAAAGGGCAGTTTCAATCACCTCCCTTAACTTGAAGGGTTTTATATTAAGGGGGATACTTTCTACAATCATGTAAATACCAGTCTAGTAAAGTCTTGGCTATGCAGAGTTTCTCAAGGAATTGATGGCAATAAATATCTGAAATACCAAGTATGAAAACAGACAAAGGGTTATTATTTCTACACTTACCATGGCATGGAATGGTAATCCACTCATATTCTCCACTGAGAATGATTCCATATAATTAAAATAGTATTTATCAAATGGGCCTTTATTTATTTTTATCAAAAGGTAAAAGCATTTCTATAAAATCACAAATGCAAATCTTTTCATGCATTATAGAAGAATGCACAGCTATTAAATATCAGGTTTGAGTTATTTTACTTTGGGCTAAAGGCCATTCATTGCAAATTATCACAGTTATTCCTCATATTTAATTATCTACCCAGTCAGTAATGCATAACTTCTCAGTTATAAGGACTGATGAACTCAATGAGACAAATGAAAGCATGTTTCAGACTTTAAGTGCAATACAGAAAGGTGTCACTGTTATTAGCAGAATGATAGAAATCTCTTACCTTAATTCAAGAGAGCTGTACCAATTTACATAGTCTCCCTCACTGAGTAAATGTTCCCTTAAACCCTAGACAACATAGGACAGGCAATGATAACTCTCCAAATTCAAGCCTGCTGATACCCAAGAAATCAGATACATTTAATGACCAAACATTGGGAACCAGAGACAATCAGCCAGTCTGGAGTCAAATGGACTTTGTATTCATTCCATTTAGCTTCTAAGCGAGATCTTGACTTGGTTAATCTGGTATCTGCCTGGTAAGGTAGAACACTCTAAAAGAAGCTGCTTCATTAAAAATTGATTTGGGGGGTGCCTGGGTAGCTCAGTGGGTTAAAGCCTCTGCCTTCGGCTCGGGCCATGATCTCAGGGTCCTGGGATTGAGCCCCACATCGGGCTTTCTGCTCAGCAGGGAGCCTGCTTCCTCCTCTCTCTCTACCTGCCTCTCTGCCTACCTGTGATCTCTCTCTCTCTCTCTGTGTCAAATAAATTAATAAAAATAAAATCTTTGAAAAAAATTAATTTGTATCAACAGATCAGCCTACTCTTGTGTGACACAGAAGTGAAACAATATATATTTCCATATCCCTACTTTGGCATCCAACAGCCACGGTTCACACCCAGGCTCTACAGATGACTAAGGTATGATCCTGGAAAAGTTACCTAATTTCTCAGCACCTCAGCCTTCTCATATGTTTTATTTTTTAAAGATTTTATTTATTTATTTATTTGCCAGAGAGAGAGAGAGAGAGAGAAAGAGACAGTGAGAGAGGGAACACAAGCAGGGGCAATGGGAGAGGGAGAAGCAGGCTTCCCACTGATACCGATACGGGGCTCGATCCCAGGACCGTGGGACCATGACCTGAGCCAAAGGCAGACACTTAACTGACTGAGCCACCCAGGCGCCCCTTCTCATGTGTTTCGATGGAGATAAAAATAGTATCTTCAAGTCAAAGACTTGGTCCAAGAATGAAATTAGGTAATCCATATAAATTACTTAGAATAGGAGCTGGCTCATGGTAAATAGCTCATCAATGACAGTTCTTGTTATTAGGTTAAATCACATGATATTTAACCATTTTAACCTAGTACACATGACACTGTCAAGTGAGTGCACTTAATATTTACAAAAACCATGCTATTTCAGCCTCTTTTAAGAGTGTCAGCTCTTACCGGTCAGCATCTTATCTAGCTCATGTTCCACAGCACATGGTGTGTGTGCCATAGACTCTCTAAAGAATAAAGATCTGATTCAGGAAAAAATATTTGTTTTAAAGAGCTCAGGTTGCAGTTTCCTCATGGATTCTGGAGTCAGATTACCTGAGTTTAAATCCTGGCCCCACTACCCACTAGTTGTGTGACCGTAGGCAAGTTACATTACCTTTTTGTGACCCAGTTGCCATTTCTGTAAAGTGGGAATATTTGTAGCGCTTATCTCGTAGGTTGTTGAGTTAAACTAGATAGTGAGGAAAAGTGATCATTAGCACAATGGCTGGCACATAGAATACCATATTAAGTGTTAGTTATTTCCCTTTTTCTCTTCCCCTCTTCCCTTTTCTTCTTCTCTAGTTTACCACACAGTTTTATACACTAAAAGATGATTTCACAATTCTAGAAGTAATCTCTTATTCTAGCAATGAACTCTCTTCTCATCAGAATATAAAGAGCAGAGTACCAGGAAATGCCGTCTGTGATACTTTCATACTTTTGCTACATATTTAGGAATCAAGGTTGAAGAAATGCAAAGTGGCTCATGGCGGGGGGGAGCTGAGAAATTGGGGTGTGTGGGCACATGGGTTGCAGGAAATTAATGTTGGTGTCTAGTGGAGGTCAAGGGCCTTAAATCATGCTCTTTTCAGTGCCAGGTGGCAATGTTTAATGTCAAATTGAGGAAGGGGGTAGTTTCTCTATTTTGGCACAGGACATCAAGTTACTCTGAGAATGTGAGGCCTATGGAGATTACAGTCCTCTGTGGCCCCTTGAATCTTTATAGCCCAGGGAACATGGAAAGGCTGAATCTAGAACTGACAGGTGGGTCTCACCTGAGCCACACTGTAGCAGCAGGGGTCAAGATATCTCCCTCTAGGAGGGAATGTGCAGATTCCTTCTAAGAACTCATTGAAATAGCTGATCTTCACTAGGGAAGAAGCAGGGGTAAATCAACCAGAGACCCTACATTCCCAATGGAGAGGACAAGTCAACAAACTTCAGGGTATAAATGCAAGGCAGGACTCCCCAAATGGGAGCTCATAGACTTAGAGTTTCAGGATATTCAAGTTACAGTGGGAAGGTAGGTTGTAAACCATTATGAAGAAAACTTTCATTGATAAAAACAATTAAAAGTATTCAGGAACATCTGCCCTATTAAGTTCCATGCCACCAAGCATGTTCAACTAGGGGTTGAGAGACCATGATTCAGGGATGCTTCAGAAAAAGTTGGGCTTGATGGGGTAGAGGAGCTCTGGGATCTCTTCTAACACTGTTATTCTGCTGACACCTAAAGATACAGCCAGCGAAGGCAAAGAAAACACTGTATGAATATGGAGAGATATTCAAAGCTTGACTCCAGCCTGAAATCGAGCAATTGTTTAAAAGGAGGAAATAGAATATATATGTAAAATGAAATCATTCACATTTGAAGTTATTTAGGATGAGTTCTCAAATCTATGCTGTCTTAATGCTTTCAGTGACATGGAATTTGAAACAGGTTTTTTTCCTAACTAACTCAATATATAAATGGTCCATTGAAATGAGTTGTGTCAGATCATAGTATCCCACAAATTGGTCTCTGTTAGACAGACAGCACCCCCACAGGCTTAAGAACTGTTGAGGGGTAAAATTCCACATAGAAATAACTTTTAAGTTCTTTATAGATTCTGGACACTAGTCCTTTATCTGATATGTCGTTTGCAAATATCTTCTCCCATTCTGTCAGTTGTCTTTTGATTTTGTTAACTGTTTCCTTTGCTGTGCAAAAGCTTTTGATCTTGGGGATAAAAATATATGTATATAAAAAATATATGATTATAAAAAATAAAAAATTAAAAAAAAAAAAAAGAAAGAAATAACTTTTACATTGCCACCTGCTGGCTACTGCTGTAAGTGACAGCAATATAAATACAATTTCAAAGTCTTAATCAAGTTCCAACTGGAAACAGGAATATTGGTTGAAGTTACAAGTGACAGGAATCAAACAGTTTCACTGAGTCCTCAAAAGGTAGATATCAGAGTAATTTTACAAGTTTATTGGGGATCCATCTGGGTATTGCCTTAAGTAGGAGATAATCTATGTGGACTTGACTTCAGATGTGAATCACCCCCCTGGGGAATACACCCATGACTAATACTGAACAGCCCTTGTAAACAAGACATACAAACAAACCCTATGGCATGGGTTTATTCAGGACTATCTTCAGCCCACATTGACCATTTCCTCAAGAGTAGTTCTAGATGCTTAATTCTGGAGGGATGATGTTCTCTGTCACCTAGTGGTATAGTGACATTTGTCCTGTTCATTTCCAAAACAATAGTAATAATAGTGGCAAGAAGGAGGCAGAATACATGAGGTCAAACTATCTCAAGTACATGAAAGCCATGAAGGTAAGCATATATAGCAAGTGTGCATATATTAGTTTTATAGGTTTCAGGCTATACCCTGAAGAACACCAGGAACCGGGGCGCCTGGGTGGCTCAGTGGGTTAAGCCGCTGCCTTCGGCTCAGGTCATGATCTCAGGGTCCTGGGATCGAGGCCCACATCGGGCTCTCTGCTCAGCAGGGAGCTTGCTTCCTCCTTTCTCTCTGCCTGCCTCTCTGCCTACTTGTGATCTCTGTCTGTCAAATAAATAAATAAAATCTTTAAAAAAAAAAAAAAAAAAAAAAAAAAAAAGAACACCAGGAACCCTATGTGGGTTAATTCATACCTCTCCCATCAGAGTTATGCACCTTTTTCATTCTATAATTATAACACACTTAATATTGCACTGTTGTTGTTTTGTTCATCTCTGTTGTGACACTAGGCTGAGGCCAAGCTTGATCTCCTTGACGGTAATCTTCATATACTTCATATACTATTTACATATATATATATATATATATATGTTTTAGCACTCAGCATGAGCTTTGGCATTAGCTAAGTCCTCAGCTATTTACTGAGTTCAGGTCAAAATAAGGAAGGAAGGAATGGAGGTCCAGAAGAAGTCCCCCAGATCTCCAAAATCAGTCTTTCTTTCTTTTTTTTTTTTTTAAAGATTTTATTTATTTATTTGACAGAGAGAAATTACAAGTACACTGAGAGGCAGGCAGAGAGAGAGAGAGAGAAGGAAGCAGGCTCCCTGCTGAGCAGAGAGCCCGATGTGGGACTCGATCCCAGGACCCTGAGATCATGACCCGAGCCGAAGGCAGCGGCTTAACCCACTGAGCCACCCAGGCGCCCCCAAAATCAGTCTTTCTATTCTACATCTCATATCTTCGTTCTAGACTCAAGTTTTCAAATTCATCCCAGACTCTGCCATCTGGATGTTCAGCAGAAAATTCGTGTTCAAGAATTTCCAAGTGGACTGCACTGCTTTTGTACCTCAAACAGTTCTGCTCTTGCTCCTGTAATTACTTTCTCAGTTAAGACATAACTATCCAAGCATCTGTCCATCTATCCCAGGAGTCATCCTCTAGTCCCTCATTTCCAAAACACCCTCGTTTCAGTTATACTGACAGATAGCTCTGGAATCTGCTCCTTACCCCCCTCTCCTCACTGCTCACTTTCTTTCACACTCTTGTCACCTAGGAATGTCTTAAATAACTTCCTAATTGGGTCCTAGTCCTCAGCCAGGAACCCCAGCATCTGCCATTCCTCTGCTACCAAAATTATCTTTCCACCAAAGTCTGCTTTCATGCAGACATGACATTACCATCTACGTTATTATGCTCCCTATTTTCTGTAAGACAAGTCAACTATGGCATACAGAAATCATAATCTTCCCAAGCTTTGGGGACTGATAATCCTTCTCCAAATACACACTGATTTGTAATCTTGTGTACTTTCCTCTAGGTCATTCAGTATACATAGGACGCCTCGTCCAGCCCCACCTGCCGAGGTCACTCTCTGCCTACTGAACACTTTTCATGACCCAGGTTAGATGTTACCTCTTCTGTGATATCTTCTTTGGAATGTAAGTAATTGTAAATTTACCTGATCAATGGCAAAACCCTCTGGCTTTATGCTTCCACAGTACTTCTCTTAGGGCATTTCATGAGGGTCACCTAGCCCACATGAAGGTTCTGTGCAAATTAGGTAGAAATGTCCCCTCTGGACAGAGGTAGCTCTGTGGCACACTATCAGACTTCACAAGTGAAGTGAGCTGGATTTCAGCTCGGGCAGGTTGAACTTGCCACTTTGGTCGGGTTACCTTATGCAACAACAAAAAATCCCATCCAACCATACATGTAGGCCCTGAGAACTCAACCCAATTATTGCCTTCTATGCCAGTCTTTACCACCAGCTGGCAGATTCCTAGAAAGCGGTTAGATCAATTAGAATTTGTATTCTCAGAACCTAACACAAAGTAAGCTTTGATAAATGTTCTTTAAATTGTTGTTTTCTGAGTGAGAAGACATTCTAGAAGTTTGTCACAGAGAGGTCTCTGAAGTATAAAGCCATATATACTGCATGGTCTTGGGCAAAAAATTTGACTTCCTTGTGCCCTGGTTTCCTCATTTTATAAACTGGGGATCATACTAGTGCTTCACTCATGCCTTCTGTGAACATCTGATGGGAGACTACTGGCAAAGTGATGGGCCAAGAGTATGTGTTACACAAGTATTGACAATTATCATCAATGTTGAATAAATAAAAGAGTATTCTGAGATGAACCTCTTTAAATTTGACAATAAATAAGACAAATTTGGAGGAAGAATCTTTCTAAATCTGTCTAAAAGAAAAAAAAAAAAAAACAGAGACAGTTACCACAATTTGAATGAAGGTATTACCATTAATGTTAAAGGATTGAAGATATTTTACTTAAGAGATAGAATCATAATATTTTAGAATTTGGAAGGCACTTAGAGGTAATCCAAACTGCTTCTCTTATAGATAAAATAACTGGGTTAACTGACCTTTCCATCGGTTCTACTATTTCTCCCTCTGGCTCTTCCCAAACATCCAGCCTCTTCTCCTCACAAACACACACATGGTGTCCCCAGCCCCAGCCCCCAATATTTTCGGTTGCATACATTCAGCGCCTGTCTAGGGCACCATTAGCCTCTCCTAGAATGCGCTTTCACAGCTCCTTTGCCTCTGTCTGGAATAGCCCTCCTCCCTACACCTGACTCCTCTGTCTCAGCTGATTACACAGCTTCAAGTCCCAGTTCAATTGTTGTATCTTCTCTGGCAAAGTCTTCGCCTCCTTCCTCAGCCAAAGTTAGCTGTTGCCTCCTTCTGTGTTCCCATTCTGTTCATACCTCTGTTTAGCACTTATCAGAGCAAGGGCTCTGAATCCCAGCTGTCCAGGTTTGAATTCCAGCTCTGCCACTTACTACCTATGTTTCTCTTGCTCCTCTCTGTCTCAGTTGTTTTATCTATTGAATGGGAATAATAATGGGATCTACCTTATATATTAATTTATTCAACTAATAGTTTTCAACTGCTTATCACGTGTCAGGAACTGTTGTAGGACCTGGAGTACTTACATGGTGAATAAGATGAAGTCTTTGTTCTCATGAGCTTACATTGAATGGGAGGGTTGAACAATTATAATCAAATATAATTAGGTTCAATCATTATTCTAAGGACCATAAAAATATACAGTAGAGAAGTAGACTCAAGAGTAATGAGGGTGGTGGTGTTTGTTTTACAGAGGAGAGGCAGGGGAAAGTATGTTAGAGGAGGTGAAATTTGATTGCACATGGGGGAAATGAGTGAGCAAGCCACACAGATATCTAGCAGCAGTGAATTCTAGGCTGAGACAACTTCATGTGCAAAGGCCCTGGGGCAGGAAGGATGAGTTTGGGGGTAGGGGGTAAAGGCTAACAGGGCTACTGCCAAGTTAATGAAGCAGATAGTGGAGGAAACGTGATGCTCTTTATTCCTAGCACCAAGATTTTTGGATTTTTATCTCCTAAATATTGCCCCAATCTATTTTCCTTTTCCTTCATCCCTGATCTTGTATCCTATTATCTTTGATTTCTCTCCTTGCAGTCAAGCACCCTCAAAGTTATTTTCTATCCCATGACACAACGATCTAAATACATAATCTGATGCTACTGTCCTCTGCTTAATACTTTTTCATGAACTGACTCCACATTGTCTGTAGAGTAAATCCCAGATGCATTACCATGCTGAACAAAGTCCTCTAGGACTTAGTCCCTGCCCACCTCTTTACTTCCTACTTGCACATACACACCAGTCACACCAAAGTATTGGCTCCCAGATAATGACTTTCTGGTCTCTATACTTGCCTTAACCTGTTTCCTTTTCCTAAAAACCCATCCACTCTTCCATATTTTTTCTTGGCTAACTCAATAGTCAGACTCAGCTCTGGAGTTACTTCTCCTCTGTGCTCTCACTATATCCTGGGAATGTCCTAGTGTTGCTATAGTACCACTTCCCAGCAATTATTAGGATGATCTGTTTGTCTATGTCTGCCTCTCTGGTTAGCTTCTAGTTTTCTCAAGGGCAAAGAATTGGTCCTTAATCATATTTTGCTTCCCCAGGATGTGAGTTGTATTCTGTCCGAGAGCCTCAGAGCAAGAACTGTGTTCATGCCCTTCCTCATATTATCAGCTAAGAAGTCAATCCTGAATCTGTCCCATTTCAGGCTCACACAGATGTATCTGCTCTATGAGACTGAAAAGGTAAATGCATTGCAAAGGATGCTGACAATTTTCAAGATTCTTTAATCACACTCATTTATAAAATTCAAAAAGAAGACAAAATCCACATGTTTGTCTGAGAAAAAAGAGCAGAAATTGTCCTATGACTTTTAAAAAGATTTATTTTATTTGTTTATTTGAGAGAAAGTGTGTGCATGCATGTGTGTGTGTGTGTGTCTATGTGTGTGTGTGTGCGTGTATGTGTGTGTGCGTGTGCACATGCACACATTTGCTGGAGGGGAGAGCAAGGGCAGAGAGAGGCTCTCAAGCAGGCTTCCCACTTAGCATGGAGCCACACACAGGGCTCAATTCCGCGATCCTGAGATCATGACCTGAGATGATATCAAGAGTTGGATGCCTAACAGACTGAGCCACCTGGGAGCCCCTGACTTTTGTCGGGGACCGCCTCTGGCCGGGAAAGTCCCCGCCATTACAAGATGGTGCTTGGCTCACTGCCAGCCAACGAACGTTCTGGTGAAGCCCGCCTAAAGGAGGACATAGTCATTGGTTGTTTCAAATTTAATCAGCATAGTAACAGGACTTTCATTGGCTCTCCCCATTGCTTGGCCCCTTATTGGTCACCCTGCTGCATATAAGCTAAGGAAGTTAACGAAATAAACGGATGAAGCATTAACACCATACCAGGCTGACTGTCGTTCTTGCGGGCCGAGGGCAACAGACTTTAGAGTTTTAACTATAAGTTTTAAAAGAAAGTCAAATAGTTGAAGAAGCAGGCTTATTTTAAATAAATCTATGTCCAGTGTCCACTTCTCATCATTTAAATGGAAGCATCGCCTGCCAGATATAATTTCTATACCATTATTATACTTTTCTTGATACTTAGAAAGGTATGGGAGTAGAATACAGATGCTAAATCAATTCTTTCACAAATCAACATATTATTGTCCTTTTTAAGCTTCTTTTTACATTAAATTCAAAGTTCTAGTTCTATTAGAAAATTAAATTGATTTTCTAAAAAGTTCTATGCACTTGCAAAATGCCATTTTTTTTTATAGTTCTGTGCTTTATTTGCCAAAAATAATTTAACCTGGAGCTAAGACTAATCATCACAAAATTTTCCAAAAGTTTAATAAGAAAAAAGAGCTAACTGATGATTGTAGAAAAGCCACTGTCCACCCAACACATAAACCAAAGATTTACTTAGTATATCCCTGGGACAAACCCGCAAAATGTTGTCTATTGTTTTCACAACAGAGAAGAAAGAAATCTCCCTGAATTGTTTCTACCTTCTTCTCCTCCTCCATAATCATTCTCCATTATTTGATCTTGATGTCCCCTTCACTGAATTTCCATTACCTCTCAGGGGGGATCCGAGACCCCTCATGATCACCTAGAACATGCCTTCTCCTTTAAGACCTCCATGCACTTGAACATCCTGAACTCTCCACTTGGAAGGTGTTTTGCCTTTCCTGTTGGTCTGATGAAAGCTTCCTCATCCTTCAGGAATCAATTCAGACATCGCCTGCTCAGTAAGCTCAGTGAAGAGCTCCTGCCCTTCTTTCCTCCAGGCAGGGAAAAGAGTGGCCTTCTTTGTGTTCTCAACCAATCCTATACTTTCTAACCTCATTTGGATGAGCATGATAGGTATTTGCTTCCTAGACTATCAGCTTCCTGAGGGCTGGGATCATGTATTCTTCTTTGCAAGTCAGTGTCTATGTTTGTTGATTGACCAAGTGCTTGAGGCAGAGAAACACTGCAGGGGAGAATGACTCCCCATCCAGGAAGGGTTCACAGCAACGTAACCAAGTTACTCCCAGGCTGGCAAATGGGAAAGTTGGTTAACCTATTACAGCAAAAGAAGTCCTGACTTGCCAATGTCTCCTCTAGAGATCCAGCTACAGGATGAAGAACATTTTCACTAAACTCTTAATCCCCAAACTTTTCCTCTCACAACACATCAGGGACATTGAAGGGAAATGAGTTTAATCCAAAGCAAAATGCTTTACTGAATATCATTCCTTTCCACTTCACCACGACAATTTAAAAGATTTTTGTTTCTGCAAGGATTCTAAAGTCTAGAACAAATGTAGAGGATAGTGATGAAGGTCTTGTTTACATGCCTTTATACCACCGTGTAAGGAAGACCTAGCAGAGTTTACATTTGTGCCATGTAAATCGCTATAGAACCAGATGTGGCTTACAAGGTACCTTGTAACTCATCTCCTCTAAGCAATAAAGGCTTTTTTTTTTTTTTTTTCTGGCAAAAGTTTGAGAAACTTACTGCTGTTTTCTATCAGCACATACAACAGATGGCTGGCACATGCCTGCTTTGCTAAATGAAATGGGCTCTCTGCAGATTTACTCTTTGATCCCTAGTGGCATGTCCACAACACCACAATGCAAAATACCACAGCCTAGCAGAATCTAAACATTAAAAGTTTAAAGCTGTGTTTTTGATATGAGTACCTTCTGAAAAAAATCATGCTCACAGTATGTAAACATATTCACATTCCCACTTTGAAACCATGGACCAGGGATCAAAAACTGAGGCATTTCCTCCACTGGGTGACAAAAAACACCACCACAAAGGTATGATGGCAAACCCCAGGAGCAGGAAAGTATCCAACCACTTGGATTGTAACTATCAAAACGATCATAACTGCATTAGGGGAAAAAATGTGGACAGTACACATTAAGGGACTTTATACTAATAATCAGTGTTACCATAACTTATGGAATTAGAAGAAGATAGTTAAGGTATTTGGCAGTCCTTTGAAGAGGGAGAGGAAGTGTTTGAGTTAAAATTCACTTCTCTGTTGCCTTTCTTTCATTTTTGTCAAGGGGAGAAAAGGAAAGAAACATGTTCATACAAGTCTCCCTTCCTCAACCAGTCCAATGGGAAATTTGAGACCACAAACTATGGCTAGTTTAATGGGACCAGTGTGACACTGTATCAAACACTATATTGCAAAAACAAGCTATCTAGAGCTTCAGGGGCATTTAAATGACAGAATTAGATTATCTAGTTCACATTACGGAAAGATGTCAGGAGAAAGATTCCACTTTTTAAAAAAAAAATCGCAAAAATATGAGTCAATTCTCAGGAAAATGATTTGTTTTTGACTTTTCTTTTGCCAACAGTACCTTCCTCTGTTTAAAGCTAAATTTGGATGCTGCCGGCTGAAATCATTCACAAAGACACCACTATCCAGGTAAAGTTCTTGAGTTTTCCTTATACTTGATCTTGTGTTATTATTGTTCTTGCTTCTGGCAGTTTGAAATAATTTGAGAAGTTTTTTAATTGATAGGGAGCTACGAAGGGTTATGAACACATTTCTACTCCTTATATATTGATAAATATTGCACTCACTGTGCTTTATCTTCAGCATTTGCAGTATTTTGTTTTCTATGGTGATACATAACACATTTCTACAGCTTAACTCAATAATCAATTCTTCTAAGATATACATGTGACCCCCTACCTCCCAGGACAGCAGACAAAATTCTCCTCTTTCCTTCCTGTATCCACAATAACACTTTACAGTTTTGTTTTTAAACATCCTGCAATTGAGAAAAATGAGGCTCTATCACTGACTTCTAGTGGTTGTAAGACTTGTGACCATCATACATGATAACAAGCTTACTTTAAGATTTGGACCTGTTGTTACAGGTGCTTAGAATTGCTTGGTAACCCATGTGGTAGGCTGGAAGTTAATACTGGCTGGCTATCTTCACCCAGAGAATTTCTATTCCATACACCCCCAACTTCACCCCAACCCTTGCCAACCATCTCAGAAATCCAGGCATTTGGTCACAAGGAGGTTGGAAAACTGGTACAAATGGCTCAGCAGAAATCCATCACCATGGCTTTAAAAAAAAAAAAAGCCAACATAAAAAGATGCCCAATTAACTGGGTACTAGATTCATAGTATCTCAGCATCTATATGCAGGTGATAGAATATATTACAGTTACTAAAATCAAGTCTAAATGATCTTTATAAATAAACATATATACATATGATCTATAGGAACAAAAATTTTTGGCCTTGAACCAAATTGGTTCATATGGAAATCAGCAGCGGTGTCCTAATATTAGAATTCAGATTTGTCTAACAAAACTTCTCATTAAAGTTTTATTTGAAAGTCATTAGTTTTAGAAAGGGTTATTTTCCAAATAAAATGTTTAATTAGTGCATCATTTAGAAAACCAAAATGGTCACTCATGGACCCTATCTGTCCCAAGTTTAGAGAAAAATTAGAATAAGGAATGCCTCATTGAAAAATATCAACTATTAAAAGTTATATACAGCAATAAAGAGTATTTTCCCTTAATTACTAAAAATCTTTTAAGCCTAAACCTCTTTAATAGAAATTCTTCTCTGATCTAAAGGCATGTCAGAAAATGAGTATTTTAAATGGGAGATAAAGTAGAGACAGGGTTTTCCATGGAAAATAAGGATTTCAGTGAAAGAGGTCAGGTCATCTAGTTTCAGATAGGAAAGCCTTCCTAGGCAGATTTTTAGGGATCTTGAAAGAAACTGGTGAGAATCAGATAAGCATTAGTGAATTATTTGGGCTCCATAGTTATGATCCAGTCATGATCATTGTTTTACCATTTGGTTGAGTCATGTATGGTATAAAAATGATATCAGATAATAAATACAAGTAAACTATTTTTAATGTGGAATGTCATGCAAGTTTAAACTCTAAAGTATAGCTTTTTGCACATATTTAATGTAAAATAGTTTTTGAAATTATAAATCAATACACACTACTCATTGTGGAAAAAATAAAAATGTAATATACACAGATGTAACTAATATTGACAACTTGGAGAATCAGAGGTTACAGGCTGAAGATACAGGGTATCAAGTGCAATATTTACCAATATGTAAGGAACATTAATGTGTTCATAACCCTTCCTAGTTCCCTATCATTTAAAAACCTCTAACACATCAGCTGTTTATTCCTATGTTTGCCTTTGTATTTTGTAATGGAATCAAGCAGAAGATACTGTGATAGGCTGTTAACCTAATCTGTCATGAATATGTTTCTATGGTATTGAGTAGATGTCTAGAATATTCTTTGTTTTTTTTTTTTTTAATGTCTGGAATACTCTTCTTAATGCTTCATTGTATTCTCCTGCCACTGTCACTGGACTTCTAAATTCTACCTATTTTTACTTTTATAAATAGCACAATATGAGGAAGAGTCTTACACATAAAATTTTTATTAATATCCATAATGATTTCCTTAGGATGAATCTCTGGAAGAAAAATTTTCCAGTCAAAAGATGTCTAGCAAGCTTTTTGCTATCAGAATCAAATAGCCTTGCAAAAAGCCTAACGGGGGCATCAGCCACATATAATAAGCAGGCCCCATTCTCAATAACATATAGACTCAAAACACTCAAAACACTCTTAAAACCCTGGCCAACTTGATGTGGGGAAATGAATTGCACTGTAATTTTTATTTGCATTTGTTTGAAGTAGAACATAAAAGTTCTTTCAAATGGCCCCACGAATACTTTATACTAATAATTTATTGGAAAGAGATAACACCTACCGCCTCTAGGTCTTCAAACTTAATGTCAGTTTAACTTTCTCCACGTGCTGCCAAAACACTTTTATATTAAGTTTAAGATTTTGTTAATCAGTTGTGTGTTTTTGCTTGTGTTGAAATCCTAAATGTTTGATATTATTTGGATGAAATAACTAGATAATGGAATGAACTTTTCATTTTCCATGTAGTTGTTTTGATGTGGTTTGGCTTTAGCCAGAGATGCCTTTCAAAATACTTAATTGGCATTGAAGTGATTATTTTTCTCATCTTCAAAATTTCCATGCATTTCAAACATTATGCTGCTGGATTTACATAACTTTATTGGGTAAAATAAATAAAATTTAAATAATACTTTTAAATGTCCCAATATTTGGCAATATCGTGTAGATCCTGCCCGCCTCACTTACCCTCCCAGCTAATTAAAACAGACCCCAGAGTTCATGTTAGTAACCTGTGGTAACCTAACCAGAGCAGACTGAACGTAAAAAGCAAGATAACTGAGGTGTTAACATTGCCCTGTGTATTGAAATAATCCACAGAGGCAATCAATACCTAAACAAGAGAGAAATAGATGCTAGAAGCTTCATCTCCAAGCCAGTTCCAATATCTTCTCTAATCCGTTACAAGGGACATTCCTGAGATCAATTTCATACTCAACAATATTTCAGTGCTTGCAAACACGTACAATGCTATAAAGCGACAGGGTAGATGACATGGTATTTAAGGCTTTGTTTCATATTCCATTCACCAAAAGACAAATGCATATGAGAAATAAATAAATAAGAACTGTTGACATTTTCTGTTTCTCCTACAGTTACCAAAACTTTTCAGTCAGGAAAGGGTGTAAGTTAAGCTATCGTCTAATGGTTCTCATAAATTCATAAAAGTGTAGGTAAAGAAAATATACTTTTCAAAACTACAGAATTAATATTGATTTCATCTGCCAAGTGATTAAACACAGATAGATTCAGGTGAAAAGAAAGGAGATGGCAAAAGGTCATTCATGTTTTATTACCGATTTCGCACTATTCCAAAATCAATTGTCCATAAAGTATGAAGAGACAATTATTGGAAGAAAAGGAATAATCTTTAGAGCAATAGAAGCCTCAATGAACTTATCTACCAAATGGGGGTATTAGAATAAATGACTTTTCTGTTATGAACCTCAGTGGATCCAAAACATCTATTTCTTTTTTTACAACATGGAAATGTTTGGTTTATTTTGGGGGAAAAAAAGAGTTTTGATGCTAGAAGCTTCATCTAAGATTTGGTTTATTTTGGGGGGAAAAAAAAGAGAGAGAGAACAGACCTGAGGGGAAAAACACATTTAAAATGGTCATGGTCACACCCAAAATATAACAGATATTTAGAGGGACCCAAAGTGGCTTCTCAATTCAAAATAATTACTTTTTATAAAGTGTTTTCTGGATCACATTCTTCATGAAAATAGCCATTTAAGTAAATTTAGAATTAAAAAAAGCCCCCAAAATGTGAATTTAATTATAATTACAATGATTTCCATAGTGGACACATTTTACCAACTCATGAGCAAAAGAAGTTATTACTTACTATTTGTCCCCTAGAGTAATTCTCCAACTGCACAAAAGAAATTAAATTCACATCATATTTATCCTTCTTTTCTTTCCAAAATTAGAGCTCATTTATGCATTACTGGGACTGTACAAAAGGTAACATACAAAGGATGGTAATGTATTAAGAAATAAAAGAAATATTTCTTCATAAAAATATATTGCAGTTTTCTTTTTGCATACGAAAGTATTTTAAATCGTACTTAAAAAATCAATAGCCTGCAATATTTTACAAATGTTCTTACAGACACTTTTGAGGCTGTAAACTTCAACCAGAAATATGTAGCATTTACATTGTTCCAGTGAATAGCATTCAAAATTTTTTTTCAAATCACAATGTCAAAAATATTCACAGAGTTTAAAATTTGTCGTAAAGTACAAATAATGTCAAAAATGATTGGCATATACTACAGCAAAGAGTCTTTTAGATGTTATGTGTTTTTTCTATATGTTTTACATATTTTATTCTAGCATAGATATTATGTTAAATTTTAATGTCAATAATCATAGAAAGAAGTGACGTTGGTATTTGTGTCTAGCAGACTGAAGACATGGAGTCATATCAAAATAGCAAGCTTAGGAACACTGCTTACTTTTTTCCTTTGGGAATCTTTATGTGACATGTTTAAATAAGCGGGAGTTAATTCTTTATTTGCTTTGTAGATCACATGAGAAATCACTCTTAATGGTTGTAAAAATGTATCAGTCTACACACTACAGAGTATTATTTCTACCTTCCATCAGGCAGTGGAGATATTAAAAGGTAATTTTCTGCGCCCTTCCTGATTATCAGTACTTACCTGCCCCGCAGCTTGCCAAGTAAAATTCATGGAATGGATATTGACAGGAATAGCTGGCATTCTTTGTTGTGCTTTTCTGAAATCATGTGTAAAAGGGGCCATTTTCCCTTCGGAAACAATCAAGATATCTTCTTCAAATCCTGGTTTAAAACAAAACAAAACAAAACAAAACAAAGCAAAACAAAACAAAACCATCAAACTGGGCAGACTTAAAAGAATCCAAACCAGAAAACGCACGCAAAAAGAACACTAAAGAGTTGGTATGGGCCACGTCTATACACAAAGCACCTGTCTAGGTGCCCACTAATTTTCCTCGCTATGTGATAAGAACTGTGCCAACAGACACATGGTTTCAGGAAACGGAGTGGACATACAGTCATCGGGTGCTACTAAATGCGGGGTCCACCCCAAAACACAGGGTTGTAGAAACTAGCAACAGCATGATCAGAACAACTACATCAGCTGAGGTCTCTGGAGACAGAAGTTCATACGCTTTCAGATGGAAAAGAGCTGATTAAAAGGTGGAAGGGAGCAACCTTCCTTGGAAATTAAGTTTTAAAAACACACTTAAATGCATGCATCTCCCCTTTCACAGAAGCGCTGGAGAGAGCGGAGACGCAGGTAGGGAAGGCAGCGGGCGCGGGAGCCTTACCTATGAGTACTCTCGCCTGGCGAGCATCGATCCACAGGTACAGGCTCTCCTCCCGCGGCTGCCCGACCTCCGCCCGCAGCACCAGCAGGCACGGGAGGATGCTCCACAGCCGGAGCGCCGCGGCGGGGAAGGCGCTTCTCGGGGCCATGCTCCTCCGGACCTCCCTCCCGGTGGCTCTCGCCGCTCGACCTGCTTTGCCTCACCTACCCAGCCTGCGGCCGCGAAGTCCTCCCTCAGCCGAAGCTGCGCCCGCTTAGACGGCCGGGCGTGCAGCCCCCTGGCTCCGGTGCGAGAGAGCCCGCGAGAGCCTGCAGGGGAGGTGGGAGGGAAGAGCAGGCGCCGGCGGGGAGGCGAAGGGGGCGCGGGAGAGAGCGGGGACGGCGGAGACGCAGGACTGGCAAAGCGGGAGATGCCAGCACGCACGCCGACGCCAACAGCCCCGGGGTTAAATACGGCCCGAGAGGGAAGAGCGGGAAGGGAGGGCGCGAGCGAGGTGCGAGCGAGGAGTGACGCGGCTCAGTCGGCCGCCGCTGGGGGGCGCTGGGTGGAGGGGGGGCGCGCGCGCGCTGGCGGCGCGAGACCCTCGGAGGCCGCGTCCACGCCGCGGGGCGCGGGTGCGAGCGCGCGCGGAGGGGGCGCGTGGTGTAGGCGATTGCCAAGCCCGGCGAGGGGAGGGGCCCCTAGGACGTCCCTCGCCTCTGCCGCCCACTTAGCGAGGCGTGGCCTGGGGGGAACCCGGAGAACTAACACGCCTGGCGTGAATGAGCGCTGAGGACAGTGACGATAATGCTGATGACGACGACGGCAACGACTAACATCCCCATGCCGGTGCCGAGGCAAGGCGCGTATTCCTTCACTTCTCCCTTTCCGCGCCTCTCGTTTCTCTCTGAGCAGCTCAGCGCTGATACTTGGCGCATTCCCATCCGTGTAAAACCCGACCTGCGGTCCTGGGGTGCCCTTGATGTCAGGCGCTGGGCTTGGCTCGGCGCGCAGGGCTTCCATTCCGCTCAGACAGCGAAGAGGGTGCTTTCACAGCTCGAGGAGGCTCTTCTCCCTGCTCACCCGGCGGCGCCAGGAAGGGTTCCCCTGGACGCTGGATGACAGGCGTACCTGACGCTGTCGGGGGAGGGAGGGTAGGACCCTTTAATATTTGCTGAGGTTTCCAGAAACTTGGAGGCACACGCGGTGGTACTGAAATCACAGGCGCTTGGGGGCAGGACCAAGGTTCTGGCCTTGTCTATGGGAAGAGTAGTTGGCTGGCAGTGTGGGCTGTAGTCTAACAGGGCCACCCGACCTCAGCAAAAGGGACTTAACTTGCCCCCTGCTTAATCCCTTGGCTATGCAAAGAAAATGGAAGCAAAAGGTAAAAAAACAAAAACAAAAGCAATACTTAGAAAGATTTCAGACTCAGAAAAAGGTTGTTTACTTCTCTTTGTTCTTTAGCACCCAGATGCTGCAACAAAATGTCCAAGGATCAAGTGTCCAGGGTGTGGTGTTTCACTTAGTCTTTTGTAGAGTGGTGGACACCTCAAGAGGGGAAAACAAACAGAAAAAAAAAAAAAAAAAAAAAAAAAACAGAAGAAAAGCCGAATTTGTGCATGCATTAAGTTAAATACCTGTTAGGTCATGAGCAGTTACTAAAAAGAACAGAATATTTCCAATTATGAAGTATTTTCAACTTTACAACTGTTGATCTTTACAAGTAATTAGACAAGATGTCTAATTATGACTGATTTGAACTTACAGCATCAAACTTTATAAGTACTTTAAAGTGCTTTCTTGGGGCGCCTGGGTAGCTCAGTGGGTTAAGCCTCTGCCTTCGGCTCAGGTCATGATCTTAGGGTCCTGGGGTTGAGCTCGCATAGGTCTCTCTGCTCAGGGGGAGCCTGCTCCCCGCCCCCCCCCCCCCACTTGTGATCTCTCTGTGTCAAAAAAATAAAATAAAAATTAAAGTGCTTTCTTAATCCTCAATTCTTTTAAATAGGTACTGTTATTATTTCCATTTTACTGTTGGGAAGCACGGTTCCCAAAAGCCCAGCAAGTTGCTTGTGTTACCCAACTGGCAGGGGGGCAGAATCAGGGTTCAAACCTAAGCACCCTGATTTAAGAGTCCATTCTTTTAGTCACTACACTTCGTACTGATAAGTAAATCATAATTAGGTCCCAAGCCTCACAGAGATTCTTTCTTTAAAATAAATATATTTACCTCTTTTCAAACATTTTATTAATTTTGAATTCATTTCAGTAACTATTCTTTATATAGTGTATTCACATACATTAGGCAACCTTTAGAGCCCTTCAACATTTCAATGCCAATTGTCTCCCAATTAAAGATAATTTCAAAACACAATAGACATTTACTTTGATTCCCTAAAGTGTGGTCTTTATTGAAACTTTTTTCTCTTAGTCATGCTCAAACCCCTATGGCTCTTGGTGCAAGGACGCCCTCTACAGGCTGTTATAATCAAATACTAAGTAAGAAATAACTCCTAAAATGCACTTTGGGATAGAGAAAAAGAGGGGCTAAATTCTCTCCTCATTCAACTTCCTCTGGGTAAGGTCCCCTCTATTCACTTCTCCTTAGCAGTGGACACTTACAAAAAGTTAGATCAATTATAGTTAGAAAACCATACTATTTTTAAAAATCTTGAACTCTTTGGATTTTAAAGGGAAGGAAAGAACATACGGTATATGCCAGTCAGCTATTTCCAAGAGTAAGAGGGCGTATCTTTTTTGGGAGGGAAGGGCTACCGAAGACCTAATTCAGGCTTGTTTCTCTGTTGTTAAGGAGCAAAGTGGCTTTTTCATTTAGAATGCGGTCATGTTTCCAGTTTCTGTATTAAAGGTAAGAATATTTATTTGCAAATGATAAAAATTTGGAAATAATGTGCCAGGTGGTATTACAAATCAACCTCATTCAGTATGAAAATTCTACCATTTATTGGCTGGCTCAGTGGGTAGAATTTACAGTTGAGAGACCTCCCATTATCTCATCTAGGTGGTCAAGGTCAACATCAACTAGGATAGGTCATACTGATAATACGTGTACCCTTGGTATGTTTTGAGAATGGCACTTTATCTCTGTGGCCTTCTCCTGAAAACCCATAACTTCTGTTTAATAGTGAGAAAAATATCAGAAAAACCAAGCTGAAAAATATCAGAAAAACCAAGGATATTTTGAAAAATACCTGAACGATAATCCTTGAAACTGTCAAGGTCATCAAAAACAAGGAAAATCTGTGAAATTGCTCCAGTCAAAAGGAGACTAAGGACACATGAAAACTAAATGTAATGTGGAATCCCAGATGGGATCCTGGAACAGAAAAAGGATATCAGATAAAATTAAAGAAATCTGAATAAATTAATACTAATGTATCAATACTGGCTCCTTAATTGTAACAATTTACTGTACTAGTATTAGGGGAATGTGGGTATGAGGGTAGACAAGAGCTCTCTATCTTTGCCATTTTTCTGTAAATCTAAAACTATTCTAAAAAATAAAAGTTTATTTTGAAAAGAAAAGGTGAAGACCTAAGTACATCCCAAAAGATTTGGCTAGCTGACATTGAAAATCAGAAGATTTCTCATAAAATTTGGATTTCTAGCTTCTCCAGACTTTTCCAGGCTTCTCAAGACTTCTTCAAGGAAAATTTAGAGATCTGACAATATTCCTCCCTTACAAGGGGACGTGTGTGAGTGGTGGTGTTGAGTCGTGGCTGCCATTCAAACGGGCCTCCGCTTCTGACAGTTCTAACACTCTTCTGTTGAACCTGCTTCACCCATTTACTTGACTTGCTGGGCTTCTATAGGATTCTGAGTTTGCTACTTTTGGACTAGAGGAGAGGCCATGGGATGGAGGGGGAAGGTGCCTGAGGGGTCTAAAATCAGCACTCATCCTAGAAGCGCTGTTGTGTGGGAATAGGGGCAAAGCCTGCTATAGAGAAGGATCTTGTCAGTACCCAGCCACCCACTTGCCAGACAAGTGGACTTTCTGCTGCCCACTCTGCCCCGTTGCCTCAACCAGAGCTTCAGGTGTTGGCACTAAGACTGGGGCGTATCAGCTGCATCTTGAGCTGTGTTTGGAGGAGGGGAGCAGGCACACCTATAGCACCCTGATATGGAAAGGGAACCACAGATAGTAAGTGAATAGAACAAGTGGCCAAGCATTATTTTTATTAGCAGTTCTGTTTAAAAAAAAAAAAAAAGTTTATATGTATATATTTATATCTTTTTATGTCTTTAATATGATGCACAGAAAATGTCTAAAAGGTTACATACTAAACTACTCCCAGGGGTTGTTGATAGGGATTGGAAATGGGTCTGGGGCATGATTTTTCACTTGATGCACACATTTCCCGATTTCAAAAAAAATGAGCAAATGCTCTTGTGATTAAAAGCATTTTTAAGCAGGGAGAAAGGTCTTTTCTTCCTAGCTTCAGTCAGTTTCTCCTAAAGTAGGCAGCTGTCACCACCCTGGGCCAACACTTCTTGCTATGCTGCTCGCATACTTTATCACTTCAGAACTGTTCATCACAACACATGACAGCTCATTACTGAGGCACAGCACAGCCTGAGCATTCCTCAGAGTTCCATGCAACACTCTTGCTCTTCTTCCCTCACATAAAAGCATTGCTAAGCAACCCAGCATATCTCATCTTCCACAAACCGTATCCATTATTTCCTGTTCATATAGGCTCTTTCATCTCTGTGACATTTAACAGCCATTATTTTGTTTGTGATCAGGGAAAAGAGGAAAACAATTTTATTGCCCAATATTAGAGGAATGAGAAACAAATTAGAACACTTTCATAGCATGAAATATTATTGAAGCATTAAAATTGATGTTGTGACATAGATATTCAATCACGAAACTGCCATCACAATCAAGATAACGTACATTATCCATCACTCTAAAAGTTTAACCACATCATACACTTTAAATATGTGCCGTTTATTATGTTAACTAAATTTCATTAAATCTGCTTAAAATTTTTTAAATAAATAAAAATAATTGGTGTTTCACCAGGATACAGAAGGCACCAACAATAAGAGAAAAAAATTGATAAATTGAACCATATTAAAATTAAGAATTTCTTTTATCAAAAGATAGCATGGAGAGTGAAAAGACAAGCCACAGAGTAGAGAAGATACTTGGATGTATAGGATTCTTATCCAGAATACATACAGAATGTCTGCAAATCCATAAGAAAAAGAAAAAACAATCCAGTAGAAAATGGGCAAAAGAGGGGAACAGGTACTTCACAAAAGCACATACTTACATGCCCAATTAACATATGAAAAACAGCCCAACATCACTAGCCATCAGAGAAATGTGAATTAAAACCACAGTGGGAAACCAATTCACACCCCTCAGAATGCTTAAAATGAAAAGAGAAAGACTATGTAAAGTTGATGAGGATATAAACACATTGCTGGGAAAAGTATAAATTGATACAATCATTTTGAACACTTTATTTTTTTTTTTTTTAGGATTTTTATTTATTTGACAGAGACACAGTGAGAGGAAATACAAGCGGGGGGAGTGGGAAAAGTGGAAGCAGGCTTTCCACTGAGCAGGGAGCCGATGCGGGGATTGATCTCTGGCCGCTGGAATGATACAATCATTTTGGAAAACCATTTGAAAATACTACAAAAGCTCAACTTAGCAATACCACTCCTAGAGATAAGCCTAGCCAAAAAGAAAAAATAGAAAAAATAAAGGAGGGGGTATATATGGGGTATATATGTGTCCAAAGACTGTAACAGCACTATTTATCTTGGTCCCCAAATGGAAATAACTCAAATACCAATTGGCAGTGGAATGAGTTAATAAATGAAATACTACACAGCAGTGAGAATATACAAATACAATTACACACAGCATGGATGAATCTTGCAGACATCATCTTGTGCTAAATAATCCAAAAGGGTACATACCGGATGATGCCATCTACTAAAAATTCAAAAATAGGAAAAACTAATGCATGATATTAGAAGTCAAGATAGTGAAAAAATTGCCTTTGGAAGGTGGTAATGATGGGAAGGGGATGTAAAAGGGGCTTTGAGATGCTGATTATATTTTTGTTTCTTGATCCAGATGTTAGATACATGGGAATGTTTATTTGGTGAAAACTCATTAAGTTGCACACTTACGATTTTGCACTTTTTAATGTATGTTATGTTTTATAAGCTATTAATTAAAAATTGTTATACTATATAAAAAAACAATATCATAAAAGATCTAGTAGAACACATAGATGAATGTGTTTATAAGCTTAGAATGGGGAAGACCTTTTTATAAGCAAGATACTTGAAAAGTATAAAAGAAAAGATATACAAATTTGATTTTTAAAAGTATTTTTTTAAAGTATTTTAAATAGTTATGTCAAGGTTCCTGAGTTTTCTTTCCCCTGGACAACCGAACATGGTACATTTTCTTTCCACTCATGGGAATAATTAAAATCAAACAATGCCAGATTGTGTGACTGGCTTCCTTCAGGTAAAATACCAAATAGCATTTGTACTAACCTTGAAAAATACTCATTTGTGAATTTTTTTTTTAAGATTTTATTTATTTAGGAGAGAAAGTAAGAAAGAGAAAAAAGCATTAGTAGGGGGAAGGGCAAAAAGGAGGGGTAGAGGGAGAGGGAAAAGAGGACTCCCCTGCCGAGCAGGGAGCCCAACGCAGAACTCGATCCCAGAACCCTGGGATCATGACATGAACCAAAGGCAGACACTTAATGCAGCCGTCTACAAAGGCAGCCGTCTAAATGCCCACTTGTGGATTTTTAAAAAGACACATCTAAAATTTCAAAGGAGATTAGCTAATTGCAAATGTAAGCCCTGTTGAGGGAATAAAAACTGGGCATAGTTATCACAAAACTAAAAGTTATTTTTGGGTAAACAATTCTCAATTTTGTCACTTTCCAGTTGACCAGGATCTCAGAGCCTATTCAAAACTAAACACACTCAGAACTGGGATTAATCAAAATGGTAATTTATTACCCTCTAGTATGTGGAATATATTTCTGGAGTCTAGAATACAAAAGTTAATGGTCTAAGATGTCCCTTTCCTAGCACGAAGCTACCTGAAAAACTCTATTGGCAATCAATAGGTTGGTGAATGTTGATGTCAATGTTGAAAGTACTGGATGGTATGAGAGATACCTTATCTTGGGCAGTGAATCTCAACTGCTACCCAGTAGGAGGCATTTTAGAAATTTGTGGGGGTATTTCTGGTTGTTACAATGACTATTGGATACTTTGGGCTCCTAGAGGGTTTAGGCCAGGGACAGTGCATTTTCTGTTATGCAGGAGACGGGCACATATGAATTGTTCCACAGTCTACACATCTTTGAATTACCCCACTGGAGATTCATGTAGACGAAAACCTTATAAGTATGAATATAATATAATGAAAACCTTTATAATTATCTAAAGCTAGGAATCTAGTTCTACTTTACATATAAACATACAGTTTTGTTTTGTTTTGTTTTTAAGAAGGCTCCACACAGGACTTGACCTCACAACCTTGACATTGAGACCTGAGTTGATATGAAGAGTCAGACACTTAACCAATTGAGCCCCACAGGTACCCCTACATATAAAGACACAGTTTTAAATACACAATGAATTTTCCAAAAATGCAACCATTAGGAACAGTAACAGTCTGTGAAAAGTAAAATTGTGCTTTGTTTTGTTTGGATCTTTATCAAGAATTATTCACATTTTGGAAAAATCACATCACACCTCTGCTTTTTTCATTCTCCTGTACTTTGTATACATAATAGCTTCTGATTTTCTTACCTCCCATAAAACCAAACTCTTTCATAAAGTAGATGCAAGCATCTGATTACTTCACTAGGTCTAGAATAGTTATGCTCAACTATTTCCATTTTAAATTCATGTTATGTTAGAATTAATCTTTTTGCTTTGTTCATATATGTTAGAACATTATATTTATTATTTGGAATTATATGTGTCAGAGTAGATAATATTATCTTGTATTCTATTTGAGGATAATAAGGGGGAAGTAACAGAATATCTATTATAAAAAGTCAGCTCTGGGTCAGTCTATAAAAACTATCTACTGTGTGATCTCGTTTATGTGACATTCTAGAAGATCACTATAAACAGGGAACACATCAATGGTTGCCAGACTCTAGGGGTTCCCAGGAAGGCTTAAAGACAAAGACAAAGGGGATACATGAAGGAATTTATTTTGAGGGGCAATGGTAACTGTTCAGAATCTTTTTTTTTTCTTCTTTTGAGAGAAAGAGAGAGAGAAAACCACTCACATTCTTAGAGCCCTTGGTGCAGGGTAGGTGCAGAGGGAGATGGAGAGAGAGAATTTCAAGCAGGATTCATGTCCAATGTGGAGCCCAAGGCAGGGCTCAACCTCAGGATGCTGAAATCATGACCAGAGCTGAAATTAAGAGTCAGATGCTTAACTGACTGAGCCACCAGGCATCCCAACTATCCTGAATCTTGACTGTGGTAATGATTACATGGCTGTTTGTGTTTGTCAAAATTTATAGAAATGTATGCCCCCAGAAGTGAGTTTTGCTATATGTAAATTGTAAAATGTTTAAAAATGGGGAGGGGGGAGAAGAAAACACAAATAAAACACAGAAAATAAAACAATCAAAATGGTAACATTGATTTCCAGTGTTGACAATGATTGAAATAAGCCACAAAAATCCCTGATGACATTCATGCCTCCAAAGTACAGTTCCTACCTCTTGTGAGTGAGCTGTTCCTTCACATTCTCATTCTCAGATATGTGGAGAGAAAAAAAATTCTTTTTTATAGTATTCATGGCAATGCACAAATTGCATCTCAACCAAAGCCTGCAAGTTATTGGCAGTTAAGATTAAAACCTAAACACTTTAAGGGTGCTTGGGTGGCTCAGTGGGTTAAAGCCTCTGCCTTCGGCTCAGGTCATGAACTCAGGGTCCTGCAATCGAGCCCCATATCAGGCTCTCTGATCAGCAGGAAGCCTGCTTCCTCCCTCTCTCTCTGCCTACCTCTCTGCCTACTTGTGATCTCTGTCTGTCAACTAAATAAATAAAATCATTAAAAAACAAAACAAAACAAAAACCTAGCCACTTTATTCTGGTGACCATTTACTACACCACATCGCCTCAGTAGCATAAAGTTAAAAAGGAAGAATACTGTGAATGCTTAAGCTTTTCCATTCATAGCCAGAATTATACCTCTAAAGTAAAATAAAATATCAGTATTTACATTATACTACCACCTGACTTTACTAAGAAAGCAAAAATAAAATAAATTATTTTCTTAATAACATCACCACTTACATTCCTAGAAGAAAAGTGTACTGTAATGTCACTCCTGTTGACAGAAAATGCAAGTCTCTTGTGTTTTTTATAAGGTGTTTACAATAGGTCAGTGTTTTGGCTAGGGTGTTAAAGGTTTTTTTGCCGTTTATAGTATTTATTCTGCAGCCTTCTGAAACTGCTTGGGGAAATTTTAACATGTAGAAATGTTTAGCTCACTTATTGTATATGATTAAAATGGTCAAGGGAGGAACATTACCTAATAAATGTCTTAATTTGGATTATATCCAAATAATAGATGTCAAAATGATGCATTATTAGCTCTTCAAAAAGTTTCTTGCCTACCATCTATTCAACCAATTAAGCTACATGAATCAGTAACAAGAATATAATAACATTTAATCATTAATTGATGCCTTTTCTAAGACTCTGTCATTCAAATTCAGTATGATTGCTTTAAAGAAGAACCAAATAATTGTCACTTAATAAATTTACTTCATGATAACACTGGAATTGACTGTGAATTCAGATGATTCAAAAATTTTAAAAATGTACTTTATCGACTGTAAACTGAAGCATGGATTTAAAGGCAAGACAAAGTTATTGGTGTCCACACTGTACGTGCTACCATCTGTGACACGTAATCAACCTTCAAGTGATACTACCATTTCATTCACTCATGATTAGATTTGCAATTATCCCCCCCACCATCAGTTTGTTTATTTATTTATTTATTTATTAACATATGCTGTATTATTTGTTTCAGGGTACAGGTCTATGATTAATCAGTCTTACACAATTCACAGCATTCATCATAGCACATACCCTCCCCAATGCCCATCACCCAGCCACCCCATCCCTCCGACCTCCCTCCACTCTAGCAACCCTCAGTTTCCTGAGGTTGAGAGTCTCTTATGGTTTGTCTCCCTCTCTGGTTTTGTGTTGTTTCATTTTTCCCTCCCTTCCCCTATGATCTTCTGTCTTGCTTCTCAAATTCCTCATATCAGTGAGATCATGTAATTGTCTTTCTCTGATTGATTTATTTTGCTTAGCATAATACCCTCTAGTTCTATCCACATCATTGCAAATGGCAAGATTTCAGGGTTTGATTTGTTTTTTTGATGGCTGATATATATATATAGATATCTATATATATATCACATCTTTTTTATCCATTCATCTGTTGTTGGATGTCTAAGCTCTTTTCATAGTTTGGCTATTGTCCTCCACCATCAGTTTAAAGTTGGTAGTTTTTAGAACATATCTAGGAGGGATGGAAGTGGAGGTAGAAGAATAGATGAAATAAAAGTGGCTGTGAGAAGATAGGAATTGAAACAGAAACTTCCTCTGCAAGCTACAATGGTGTAACTCATACTGGATTGATCCTCCCAGTGCATATAAGTAGAAAACTGGACAAAATCAAGAAATATCTGTTTTAAGATATTGAACAACAGGAAGTGCAAGTACAAAAACCCTTAAAAAAGGAAACAAATTAAGGCTAAGTTTAAATTTAAAGTTGAAGTTAAATTTAACTGAAGCTCAGTGATCACTCTGGGTTTTTTATGAAGGCACTTTCATGACTATGGAGCAGGGAAAGGAAATCCAAGTAAAGCTAGAAAGTTCTAAAAAAGCAGATATTGGTTGCACTGAAGCCGATGGGATTTGTGAAGCAAAGGGCTTAGAAGAGAGAATATATGTGTGTGTATATATATGTAGGTATATATATATATATATATTAGAAGTACTACCTGAAGGTTAACCATGGCCACAGATGTTAGAATGTGCAGTGTGGGCATCAATACATTCATCTTGCGTTCATCTCCATGGTTCAGCTTATAGCCAATAAAATACATTTAAAAAAAATTTTTTTAATCATTTGAATTCACACTCAGTTGCAATGTTCAGATATATGTGTATCTTCATAGGAGTCCCCGGAATCTGTTGTGAATACGAAACTGAAATTTCATGGGGGACAATTATTTTATAAGGCTGATTATAAGGGAGTTCAGCTATAAGCTGAAAATTTTCCAGAGCTCACCCAGAGTAAGAAGATATTTGAATTCCAACCACAAAAATGAAGAGACCTCACTGAACACCTGAAGCACTTGGTAGAGAATGTTATTCCTTTAATGATTGGGTTAAACTAGCTCTAAAGAGTACATTAGATTCACCCTAACAAAGCTAAAAAACAGGATTCAAAAGGCTAAAGCTAATCTATAAGTAAGTTAACTCCCTTCAAAACACTATCTTACACTCTTCAAAGAAAAATATAAAAATCTGGCATTCAAAACCTAGAATTTATAATGTCCAGCATCTAATAAAAATTTACTAGGCATATGAAGAAGGAAGAAAAGGTAATACACAAACTATAAGGCAAATGAGTCAAAAGAAAAAGACCAAGAAATGACAGAATTGATGGAAATCATGGATAAAAACTTTCATGCACCTATTTTAAATATGCTCAAACATTCAAAGAAAAACATGAATATAATGAAGAGATAGATGGGAGTTATAAAAAGGATACAATTGAAACTTGCACACTTGCACACATAAAGAATCTGAAATAAAAAATTAACTAAATGAACTTATGGGCAGATAGTTTATTATAGAAGAAAAGATCAGTAAACTTGAAGACAGAATTAGAAACTGAAACATTGAGAAGAAAAAAAAAACTGAAAAAAATATAGCCTCATTGATTTGTGGAACAGTATTAAGCAGACTTACATGTATGTAACTGGAGTTCCAAACAGAAGGAGGAAGAGGAGGAGAAAACAATATTTGAAAAAAGAATGTTTGAAATATTTCCAATTAGATGAAAACTATAAACTCATAGATCCAAGAGCCTCAACAAGCCCCAGGCAAGATAAACACAAAGAAAACTACACAAAGCACCATCTCAATCAAATTGCTGAAAACAGGTGATAAAGAGAAAAATCCTTAAAGCAGGCAGAGAGTAAAGAATACATTATTTACAGAGGAATAGCTTAAGACTTTTCTTTAGGAGCAATTCAAGCTAGAAAAAATGGATTTTACAGTGCCAAAAGAAAAAAAATTACAATATAGAATTCTATATTGATTGAAAACATCTTTCAATAACTTAAAATGAAATGAAAACTTCTTAAACAAAATCTGAATAATTTGTCACTAGAAGATGTGCATTATAAAAAAATATGAGAGGGGCGCACGGGTGGCTCAGTGGTAAAAGCCTCTGCCTTCAGCTCAGGTCATGATCTCAGGGTCCTGGGATTGAGTCCCGCATCGGGCTCTCTGCTCAGGGGGGAGCTTGCTTTCCCTTCTCTCTCTGCCTGCCTCTCTGCCTACTTGTGATCTCTGTCTGTTAAATAAATAAATAAAATCTTTAAAAATAAATAAATAATTAATTAGTTAAAAATATGAGAGGAAGATTATACCAGATGAAAATCAGAAGCACTAAATATATGGATAAATATAAAATAATCTTATCTCTTTTTAAATTCTCCTTAAAAACAATTCACTCTTTAAAGCCAAAATAACAATGCATGGTGAAGATTATAATATGTAAAAGTAAAACATCACAGAAATAGCATAAAGAATGAGAGGGAGGAAACAGAAGTATGTATGAAAGGTTCTTCATTATATGTAAATTGGTAAAATGCTATTTGAAAGTAGACTGTGGTAAGTTGAAGAAGAATGTTGTAAAACCTAGAAAAAACACTAAAACATAAAATAAAGAGGTATACTTATTAAACTAATAATTGGGATAAAGTAGAATACTAAAAAGTAATCTAAAAGAGGAGAAAGAGATTCTGGAATTAATAGTGTCTAAATATTTTATTTAAATAGCAGAGATTGGGGGTGCCTGGGTGGTTTAGTCGTTGGGCATCTGCCTTTGGCTCAGGTCATGATCCCCGCCGAGTCCTGGGATCAAGCCCCACATCTGGCTCTATGCTCACTGGGAAGCCTGTAGACACAGGTCTCCCTACCCACTCCCCCTGCTTGTGTTCCCTGTCTTGCTGTCTCTCTGTCAAATAAATAAACAAAATCTTAAAAAAAAATTAGAGATTGTAAGATTGAATTTAAAGAAGGAAGACTCAAGAAAGCCACCAACACCCCCCCCCAAAAAAAGTTTAAATATGAAGACTCAGGGAGGTTAAAAGTAAAAAGATGGATAAAAATACATACCAAGGAAACACTGTTCATAAGAAAGATGGAGATGCTTTATTAATATCAGAGAAAATTGACTTCAGGACAAAAAATATTAGGAGAGAAAACTGTTGAAACTGGGTGGTAGATATATGACAGTCCATTATACTATTATCTCTACTTATGTATATGCTTGACATTTTTTATAACAAAACATTAAAAGTTGAAAAAGGAGAAATATGTTAATACAAACATTTTTTCCGTGTAGATTAAATATACCCATCATTTATTTCAGTTACCCATTTGAAACAAAAATAGCTTTTGCTGTGAATTTGCATTATTTGCCTCATGCTAAACAGATCTTCTCTTTTCTTTTTCTATTATTCTAATTTCTCTTATAATGAATATAACACTACATTTTTGGAATAATGATACCTAGCAGTATTATGAAAGGTTAATAATTCCCCTGATGAAAGTGGATATTAGGTTCTGGAAAGCTGTGGGTGGATTTCAGTTTTATAGGGTTCCCAGAATTACTGTATATTTGAAACATTGAACTGCCCTTCAAATTTATAGCTAGGTTTTCCAAATACTCCAAAACAAAAAAGAATGTTTTCATTATGAACAGGATATTTTTCTTTTCTTTTCTTTCTTCTTTTTTTTTTTTTTTCAAAAAGGGAAGCAATCTGAAAACTGTTAGATTGAAATGTCATGTATTTTACATAACAAAACATTTCACAAAAGAATGACTACAAATGGCATGATCCCAGTATAGAAAATATGATGTCATTTAACTTCCATCTTCTCTGTTATTTACCACCCATTTAAGACTTTCATACAGTTTATCACAGATAGGTTTTATTTCCTATCTCACACAAGGTTTTGTAGATAATTCATATTATCTCATCACTATTCTCATCTTTAGAAGTCAGAAAAACATGTCTATGCATATTCTTCTCTAATTCACTAGATAACATTCAATAAATTTCCATTGGACACTGAAAGATAATATTAAACAGAATTTTACCAACTATACCACCTTAAACATATAGCATTTTTTTGGTTATAATCTTAATATCCTATATTTTTATGAAACCACACAAAACCTTACATGTGGTAAGACTCTAATGTTTATTCGGCAACTATTATAAAAGCCAGCTACCTTCATGAACACTAAGATAGTTTTGTTTGTTTTATTTTATAAGTAAAATTTATGACTATAAGTTTGTGATGATGCCAAGAGAGATTTTATTTTAGCCCTATATCTGATATGTCATTTGTGAATATTTTCTCCCATTCTGTCAGTGTCTTTTGGTTTTGTTGACTATTTTTTTTGCTGTGCAAAAGCTTTTTATCTTGATGAAGTCCCAATAGTTCATTTTTGCCCTTGCTTCCCTTGCCTTTGGCGTTGTTCCTAGGAAGAAGTTGTTGCAGTTGAGGTTGAAGAGGTAGCTGTGTTCTCCTCAAGCTGTGTTCATTCTTCTGTGTCAGGCTCTCCAATTTTTCCATTGCTGGGTCTTTGTTCCCCACTATACAATTACTCATGAGTACAGACATATCAGATTTCAGAGAAGTCTTGGGGAAGGAAAGGAGATTTACATCACAGAAATGCAAAGGTAGATTTAAATATTGAATACCCCTTTCCCTAAAAGCTCTTTGTTTGTTCTCCCTATATTTCCCCCTGGCTAGTTTTCTCCATAGGCCCCAGGCTCCTGCCATGTTCTCTCATTCCTTTTTCCTCTCTTCTCTTTCCCATATTCTTTCTTATCCCTAGTTTTTATTTATTTCTCCAAGCACAGCTTTGCTAAAATTTCCCCTTTCAATAAGTGCTCTTAGTTCCTATTTGCACTTCCAACTCATTAAGATAATTTCCTAGACAAAATCAGCTCATCCCACTGTAGGAACAACCATGGTGCCAGCTATAGAAATCAGGATTCTCTATTAAAAAAATTTTTTTTTACAATGAAGTGAAAGAAAGAGGTTCAGTGATTTGTCCCAGACAAAATATCTAGTCATTAGAATTCAAACATAGATCATCTGAAATACCTGTGTTTCTTAATGTGTTGATGATATAAGAATCCTCAGTTAGGCCGAGATTGGTGTTGACATTTCACAGAGGAAGACACTTCACGAGCTCACAGGAGTGGTGCCTTGTTCACCCTTGCTTATGTGTGCAGATCTGTCCAGGACTCCGGTCTTTCTGTTATAGAAATTAAATACCTTATATGGAGAAACTTGTTAAGTTTAGTGTATATAATTACTTAATTAACTAATCTAACCAATATTCTATTTTGAGGAACTGTAAGTTTAGGGAGATCTATAATTACAGTTAACAACTCTATGGCATTTACAAGGGACAGGCGCTCTTCTATGCATTTTATATCTGTTAGAGCCCATAACTCATATAATCTTTGTGATGACCCCAATAATAATAATTATTATTATTATCTCCCCTTTATAGTCAAGGTCACACAGCTAGTAATTGCAAACCAAGTAGCCTGGCTCCAAAGTACTTACTTTTAATCACTTTACAATATAAGGAAACCATCCCTACTCTACATTCTGACTTTGCCCACACATTTTAGGATTGACTGTATGTCGAGCTATTCTAAGTGCTTTACATATGTTGTCCCATTTAAACCTTACAATGTCCTGGTGAGATGTGTACTCTCATTCATATTTTGCAGATATAGAAACCTAAGCTCATAAAAATTAGATTACTCATATAAGGTCATGGAACAAATAAGTGGTCGAGCCAAGACTTGAACCCATGTCTCACTCATTATACCATATTCTTTTTTAGAATGTATTGTACATATATAAATACATATACAATACAGTTAGCTTATATGGTAAGAAAAAGGATAAACACATGAACTTCTGATTTTAATTAATTAATTAATGTATAATGTATTATTATATGTTAATATAATATGTAATATATATTAACATATAATGTAGTATTTATTTCAGGGGTACAGGTCTGTGATTCAAAGTCTTACACAAGTCACAGCACTCACCATAGCACATACCCTCCCCAATGTTCATCACCCAGGCACCCCATCCCTCTGAACCCCCTCCAGCAACCCGGCAGTTTGTTTCCTAAGATTAAGAGTCTCTTGGTTTGTCTTCCTCTCTGGTTTCATCTTATTTTATTTTTCTATCCCTTCCCCTATGATCCTCTGTCTTGCTTCTCAAATTCCTCATATCAATGAGATCATATGATACTTGTCTTTCTCTGATTGACTTATTTCACTTAGCATAATACCTTCTAGTTCCATCTGTGTCATTGTAAATGGCAAGATTTCAGGGTTTTTTTGATGGCTGCATAGGATTCCATTATATATATATATTATATATATATATATGTCATCTATATATATATATATATATATATGACTTCTTATTTATCCATTCATCTGTTGATGGACATCTAGGCTCTTTCCATAGGTTGGCTATTGTGGACATTGCTGTTATAAACATTGGGGTGCACGTGCCCCTTCGGATCACTACATTTGTATCTTTGGGGTCAATACCCAGTAGTGCAATTGCTGGGTCATAGGGTAGCTCTATTTTTAGCTTTTTGAGGACACTCCATACTGTTTTCTGGAGTAGCTGCACCAGCTCACATTGCACCAACAGTGTAGGAGGGTTCTTCTTTCTCCACATCCTCACCAACACCTTTCATTTCCTGACTTATTAATTTTATCCATTCTGACTGCTGTGAGGTGGTATCTCACTGTGGTTTTGACTTGTATCTCCCTGATGCTGAGTGATGTTGAGGACTTTTGCACATGTCTGTTGGTCATTTGGATGTCTTCTTTGCAGAACTATTTGTTCATGTTTTCTGCCCATTTCTCGTTTCATTTGTTCTCTGGGTGTTGAGTTTGATAAGTTCTTTATAGATTTTGGATACTAGCCCTATATCTGATATGTCATTTGTGAATATTTTCTCCCATTCTGTCAGTGTCTTTTGGTTTTGTTGACTTTTTTTTTTTTTTTTTTTGCTGTGCAAAAGCTTTTTATCTTGATGCAGTCCCAATAGTTCATTTTTGCCCTTGCTTCCCTTGCCTTTGGTGGTGTTCCTAGGAAGAAGTTGTTGCAGTTGAGGTCAAAGAGGTAGCTGTGTTCTCCTCAAGCTGTGTTCATTCTTCTGTGTCAAGCTCTCCAATTTTTCCAACAGCATTTTTTGAAGAGACTTTTTTCCATTGGACATTCTTTCCTGCTTGGTTGAAGATTAATTGACCATAGAGTTGAAAGTCCATTTCTGGGCTCTCTATTCTCTTCCATTGATCTATGTGCTTGTTTTGTGCCAGTACCATAGTATCTTGATGCTTCCAGCTTTGTAACAGAGCTTGAAGTCCAGAATTGTGAGGCCACCAGCTTTGTTGTTCTTTTTCAACATTCCTCTGACTATTTGGGGTCTCTTCTGGTTCCATATACATTTTAAGATTATTTGTTCCATTTCTTTGAAGATAGTTGATGGTGTTTTGATAGGGATTGCATGAAATGTGTAGATTGCCTTGTGAACATTTTCACAATATTTGTTCATCCAATCCATGAGCATGGAAAGTTTTTCCATTTCTTTGTGTCTTCCTCAATTTCTTTCATGAGTGCTTCGTGGTTTTCTGAGTACAGATTCTTTGCCTCTTTGGTTAGGTTTATTCCTAGGTATCTTATGGTTTTGGGTGCAATTGTAAATGGGATTGACTCCTTAATTTCTCTTTCTTCTGTCTTGTTGTTGGTGTATAGAAATGCAACTGATTTCTGTGCATTGATTTGATACCCTGACACTTCATTGAATTTCTGTATGAGTTCTAGCTATTTTGGGGTGGAGTCTTTTGGGTTTTCCACATAAAGTACTGTATCATCTGCAGAGAGTGAGAGTTGACTTCTTCTTGGCTGATTCAGATGCCTTTTATTTCTTTTTGTTTTCTGATTGCTGAGACTAGGACTTCTAGTATTACGTTGAATACCAGTGGTGATAATGGACAGCCCTGCTGTGTTCTTGACCCTAGGGGAAAAGCTCTCAGTTTTTCTCCATTGAGAATGATATTTGCTGTTGGTTTTCATAGATGGTTTTTATGATACTGAGGTATGTACCCTCTGTCCCTACACTGTAGAGAGTTTTGATCAAGAAAGGATGCTGCACTTTGTCAAATCCTTTTTCTGCTTCTATTGAGAGTATCATATGGTTCTTGTTCTTTCTTTTATTAATGTATTGTATCACATTGATTGTTTTATTTGTAGATGTTGAACCAACCTTGCATCTTGGGAATAAATCCTACTTGGTCATGGCGAATAATCCTTTTAATATACCATTGGATCCTATTGGCTAGTATCTTGGTGAGAATTTTTGCATCCATGTTCATTAGGGATATGGGTTTGTAATTCTCTTTTTTGATGGGGTCTTTGTTTGGTTTTGGGATCAAGGTAATGCTGGCCTCATAAAATGAGTTTGGTTTTCCTTCCATTTCTATTTTTTGGAACAGTTTCAGGAGAATAGGTATTAATTCTTCTTTAAATGTTTGGTTGAATTCCCCTGGGAAGCCATCTGGCCCTGGGCTCTTGTTTGTTTGGAGATTTTTTATTACTGCTTCAATTTCCTTACTGATTATTGGTCTGTGAGGTTTTCTATTTCTTTCTGGTCAGTTTTGAAAGTTTATATTTCTAGGAATGCATCCATTTCTTCCAGATTGTCAAATTTGTTGGCATATAGTTGCTCATAGTATGGGTTCTTATAAATGTATTTCCTTCATCTTGGTTGTATTCTCTCCTCTTTCATTCATGATTTTATTAATTTGGGTTCTTTTCTTTTTCATAAGACTGGTCAGGGGTTTATCAATCATATTAATTCTTTCAAAGAACCAGCTACTAGTTTTGCTGATCCGTTCTACTGTTCTTTTGGTCTCTATTTCATTGATTTCTGCTCTGATTTTTATTATCTCTTCTCCTGCTCAGTTTAGGTTTTATTTGCTGTTCTTTCTCCAGCTCTTTTAGGTGTGGGATAAGGTTGTGTATTTGAGACCTTTTTTATTTCTTGAGAAAGGCTTGTGTTGCTATATACTTCCCTTTTAGGACCACCTTTGCTGCATCCCAAAGATTTTGAATAGTTGTGTTTTTATTTTCATTTGTTTCCATGAATTTTTTCAATTCTTCTTTAATTTCCTCATTGACCCATTCATTCTTTAGTAGGATTCTCTTTAGCCTCCATGTATTTGAGTGTTTTCTGACTTCCCCCTTGTGATTGAGTTCAAGCTTCAAAGCACTGTGATCTGAAAATATGCAGAGAATGATCCCAATCTTTTGGTACCAGTTGAGACCTGATTCGTGACCCAGGATGTGATCTATTCTGGAGAATGTTCCATGTGCACTAGAGAAGAATGTGTATTCTATTGCTTTGGGATAGAATGTTCTGAAATTTATGATGTCCATCTGGTCCTTTCTTTCCTTGTTTATATTTTGCTTAGATGATCTGTCCAGTTCATTGAGGGAGGTGTTAAAATCCCCTACTATTATTGTATTGTTGTCAATGTGTTTCTTTGATTTTGTCATTAATTTTATATATGGTTTATATATATATAATATATATACTTTATATATATATATATATATTATACATATATTTTATGTATGGTTTATATACTTGGCTGCTCCCATGTTAGGGGCATAGATATTTAAAATTGTTAGATCTTCTTGTTGGACAGATCCTTTAAGTATGATATAGTGTCCTTCCTCATCTCTTATTATAATCTTTGGTTAAAAATCTAATTTGTCTGATATAAGGATTGCCACCCCAGCTTTCTTTTGATGTCCATTAGCATGGTCTTCCACCCCCTCACTTTAAATCTGGAGGTGTCTTTGGGTCTAAAATGAGTCTCTTGCAAACACCATATTAATGGGTCTTTTTTTTTTTTAAATCCATTCTGATGCCCTGTGTGTTTTGATTGGGGGCATTTAGCCATTTACATTCAGGGTAAGTGTTGAAAGATATGAATTTAGTGCCACTGTGTTGCCTGTAAGGTTACTGTTACTGTATATTGTCTCTGTTCCTTTCTAGTCTACTACTTTTAGGTTCTTTCTTTGCTTAGAGGACCCCTTTCAATATTTCCTGTAGGGCTGGTTTGCAGATTCTTTAGTTTTTGTTTGTCCTGGAAGCTTTTTATTTCTTCTTCTATTTTCAGTGACAGCCTGGCTGGATATAGTATTCTTGGATGCATATTTTTCTTCCTTAGTGCTCTGAAGATATCATGCTAGTCCTTTCCTGCCTGCCACATCTCTTTGGATAAGTCTGCTGCCAGTCTAATATTTCTACTATTGTAGGTTGCAGAACTCTTGCCCCCAAGCTTTCAGGATTTACTCTTTGTCTCTGACCCATGAAAGTTTTATTATTAGATGACAAGGTGTTAACATATTTTTGTTGATTTGGGCGGTAGGGCTCTCTGTACCTCCTATATTTTGATACCTGTTTCTTTCCCCAAATTAGGATAGTTCTTTGTTATAATTTGCTCTAATATACCTTCTGCTCTCCTCTCTCTTCCTTCTTCTTCTGGGATCTCAGTTATTTAATATTGTTTCATCTTATGGTATCACTTACTCTCAAATTCTCCCCTCATGATCCAGTAGTTGTTTATCTTTCTTTTTCTCAGCTTCTTTTTTTTTTTTAAGATTTTTATTTATTTATTTGACAGAGAGAAATCACAAGTAGACGGAGAGGCAGGCAGAGAGAGAGAGAGAGAGAGAGAGGGAAGCAGGCTCCCCGCTGAGCAAAGAGCCTGACGCGGGACTTGATCCCAGGACCCTGAGATCATGACCTGAGCCGAAGGCAGCGGCTTAACCCACTGAGCCACCCAGGCACCCCTCTCAGCTTCTTTTTTTATTCTCCATCCTTTTGTCTTCTATATCATTAATTCTCTCTTCTGCCTCATTTATCCTAGCAGTAAGAAACTCCATTATTTATTGTACCTCATTAATAGCCTTTTTTATTTCAACTTAGTTAGATTTTAGTTCTTTTATTTCTTCAGAAAGGGATTCTCTATTATCTTCTATGTTTTCCAAGCCCAGCTAGTATCTTTATAATCATCATTCTGAACTCTAGTTCTGACATCTTAGTATTGTCCGTATGAATTAGGTCTCTGCAATTGGTACTGCCTCTTGTTCTTTTTTTTTTTTTGAGGTGAGTTTTTCTGCTTTGTCATTTTTTTTCCAGAGAAGAATAGATGAATGAGAAAACAAAATAATAAATGGATAACAACAACCCCAGAAAAATATACACTAAATGAATTGGAAGAGATCCACAACAGGGGGTGGGGAGGGAAAGAAGGGGGAAAAAAAAGAATATGATCAGGCTGCTTAATAGAACAGAGCCACACACTAGATTTTGGGTGTATTTTGGTCTGTTAGAAGAAACTGACTCCCAAAATTTTAAAGAAAGAAAAACATTAATATATACAAAGATAAGGGTAAATACAATTAAGGGATGGAATATGACTATAAAGATGAAAATTTTAAAAAGACTTTTAAAAAGGAATTGATAAGCAGTTGGTTAGAAAAAGAAAGAAAAAACTTTTTTTTAAAGGGAGAGAATGTGATCAGGTGGGAGATTAGATTTAGGGTATATATTGGTCTGTTAGAAGAAAAAACTATATCCCAAAGTTTTAAAGAAAGAATAACTTATATATATACATAAAATGGGGTTAAATACAATGAAGGGATAGAATATGACTATAAAAATGAAAATTAAAAAAGATTTTAAAAAAATGTATTCATAAGATGTTGGTTAAACTAGGAAAGAGGAAATTTTTTTTTTAAAAAAGAGGAAAAGGAAAAAAAAGAAAGAAAATTTAAAAATGTAACTTTGAAAGACTAAACAATCAAGGGGGAAAAAGTCATGAATTCTATGTGCTGCATTCCCCTAGCTCTGGAGTTCCACAGTTCTCATTGCTTGGTGAACTAGGTCTTGGCTGGATGTTCTTACTGATCTCATTGCTGTGATTCCAAATGTATTTGACTGAGGAGGAATTGCACCAGCCTTATGAGGGGCCAGGCTAAGTAATGTTCTCAGGTTTGCTCTCAGGAGCTTTAGTTCCTGTAGGCCTTCCATACAGCTTTGGAGTCTGGGAATGAAAGTGGCAACTTCCTAATCTCTGGCCCCATAGGAGCCGAGAGCTAAGGGCTCCACTCCTCAATGTGTCCTCAGAGAAAAGCAGTCAATCCCTCCTATCTCCCTGGTCTCTGGCCACACTCCAAGCCCACTGACTAGTGACTGAGCATTTGTATCTCTGGCACATAGTCCTGTTTGATTCCAGTCCCAGCTGATTCCTGCCATGCACTCCTTCTCCGTTCCTCCCAGAGGAAGAAGAAGGGGGTCTCTCCGGATCCTTGTTCAAAGAGCAGTGCCCCAACTATGCCGGAAATCATGTTTTAAGGTAACCCTGAGCTGAGAGCCCTCTGCTTGGCTCTGTCTCTGTAGCTAACTTCCCTGTTCCAATATCTGACATCTTCGCCACACTCAAACACCCCCAATCTTCCTGTTACCCCAAGGAATCTGAGACCATGCTGTCCCCATGAGGATTCCACCCCTCAACTCCCACACCCCATCTCCCACTTAGCCACTGGAACCAGGGCCCTCAGTGCAGCAGACTTCTAAAAGTTCTGATTTTGTGCTTCACTGCTCTATCACTTGCCCAGAGATGCCTGATGGAGGCTCCCTCTCCCCACTGCCTATCTTCCCATATATCGCCTCGGATTCACTTCTCTGCATGCCCTACCTTCCAGTAAATGGTCGCTTTCTGTTCCTAGAATTGCTGTTATTCTTCTCTTTGATGTCATGTTGAGTTTATAGGTGTTCAGAATAGTTTGATAATTATCTAGCTGAAATCCTGGGACTAGACAAAATTTAGGTCTCCTACTTCTCTGCCATCTTGCTTCTGCCTGATTTTATTTTTCATTGAGATTCTTTCCCTCTGCCCTCACACCACCCACCCCCCCCCCCCCACTCAGGCTCTCTCTAAATAAATTAATAAAAAAATAAAACCTTTAAACATAAAAGAAAGAGAATGATTAAATGGTCCTTGAACAAAAGGTATTGTCAACCTCAAAGGATGCCTGGAAAATACTTACTCTCTTGAAGGAGAGTAAGGACAATGTACCTGGTGGATTTCTACATTAGACGGTACTGAACAGGAGGCTAGGATAGTGTGGTAGGCACTGTGGTTGACAGAGTAATGACCCCCAAAGATGTCCATGTTCTACTCCTCAGATCCTATGGATATATTGCCTTATATGGCAGAAAGGGACTTTGTAGATATGATTAAGTTAAGGACCTTGAGATGGTGAGATTACCCCAGATTATCCAGGTGGGCCCAGTATGATCAAACAATTTGTTATAGCAGTGATAGGAAACTGATACAGAAGCCAAGTTATCAATCATCCTCACAGTCCAAAGAAATGGTTTTTTAAAGAGGACAAAACTGATGAAGCAAAAGAATATATCACAAAGAATAAGATTAATAAATTTAATGTTATAAAATGTCCACATATCCAAAATAAAAGATGGAGAACAAACTGAGGAAAATACCTGTGACAAATATGACAGAGAGAGAGAGAGAGGGGAAGTCATTTTAGCATTGAAAAAGAGTTCCTCCAAGTTAGGGGGGGAAAAAAAGGTAGCAACCTGATGGAAAAGTAAAAAAATGACATAAATAGATAATACCCAAGGAAGAATGCATATGACAATAAACATTTAAAAAAAAACCCATCTCGTTTTAAATGAGGAAGTTCAAATTAAAACAAAGCTGAGATGCCATTTTTAATTTATAAAACTCAGACAGAATTTTTTTTAAACTCATATTTAAAGTGAATAAGAATCCCACCAGATTGTCAGTCTGCTGTTAACAGTATTTATCCACAGATTCTTTATTAAAAAACCAATTTACTCATATACATGATAGGTATGAAAATGTTTACATTTTTTATCTAGTTGTTCTACATTTAGGGCTTGGGGTGGTTATTCTTCTACTTCTCCAAATCCTTACTAGAACTCTCTCTCCTACACTATGCCCTCTATGGATTATGTCCCTGGCTTCCTTGTTCTCTTGCTTTTGGTTGGGTTTAGTCAAGAAAGGCACTGAAGAAGAGAGGGCAGAAGGGAGATTTGGAAACAGTTACTCTCCACCCCACACTCTCTCCCTTCAGCTATGGTTTTATGAGTGGCTTTGTGCCTCCAAACTGGTGGTACTCAAATTTAAGTGCATCAGAATTACCTGGGGGCCTTGTTCATGTCTGATTCAGTAGGATAGGGTAGGCTCCGAGAAGTTGAATTTCTCATAGATTTCCAGGTGTTGTGGATCCTGCTGGTCCAAGGACCACACTTTGAAAGGGCACTGCTTTAAGGCCATAACCCCGTGTGGGACAGACCTGATTCCCCAGCAGAGGTTTCTCTTTTCTGGTGACACTGGGGCCAAGCCCTCCTCCTCAAATCTAGGCACGGTAAGGGCTTGTTTGCCAATCCCGAGCACTTAACCATTCCTTGTGGTTTCCTTGACCTTGCCCATACCTCTTGTAAACAGTCCCTTCATTAAAGTGTCTTTTTTTATTAATAATTTTATTAACATATAATGTATTATTTGCCCCAGGGGTACAGGTCTGTGAATCGTCAGGCTTACACACCTCATAGCACTCACCATAACACATACCCTCCCCAATGTCCATAAACCAACCACCCTCTCCATAACCTCCCTCCCCCCAGCAGCCCTCAGTTTGTTTTGTGAGATTAAGAGTCTCTTATGGGTTGTCTCCCTCCCAATCACATCTTGTATTATTTTTTTCCTTCCCTACCCCCAAATCCCCCACTCTGCTCCTGAATTTCCTCATATCAGGGAGATCATATGATATTTGTTTTTCTCTGAGTGACTTATTTCGCCAGCATAATAGCCTCTAGTTCCAGCCACATCATTGCAAATGGCAAGATTTCATTTCTTTTTATGGCTGTGTAGTATTCCATCATATATATATATACCACATCTTTTTTATCCATTCATCTGATGATGGACATTTAGGTTCTTTCCATAGTTTGGCTATTGTGGACATTGCTGATATAAACGTTTAGGTGCATATTCCCCTTCAGATCACTACATTTGTATCTTTAGGGTAAACACCCAGTAGTGCAATTGCTGGGTTGCAGGGTAGTTCTATTTTCAACTTTTTAAGGAACCTCCATGCTGTTTTCCAGGGTGGCTGCACCAGCTTACATTCCCACCAATAGTGTGGGATGGTTCCCTTTCTCTGCATCCTCGTCAACATCTGTCAATTCCTGACTCGTTAATTTTAGCCATTCTGATTGGTGTGGTGTGGTATCTCATTGTGATTTTGATTTGTATTTCCCTGATGCTGAGTGATGTGGAGCACTTTTTCATGTGTCTATTGGCCATTTGGATGCCATTTGCAGAAATGACTGTTCATGTCCTCTGCCCATTTCTTTCTTTCTTTCTTTCTTTCTTTCTTTTTTTTTTTTTTAGAGATTTTATTTATTTGACAGAGAGAGATCACAAGTAGGCAGAGAGGCAAGCAGAGAGAGAAAGAGGAGGAAGCAGGCTACCTGCCGAGCAGAGAGCCTGATGCAGGTCTCCATCCCAGAACCCTGAGATCATGACCTGAGTGGAAGGCAGAGGCTTAACCCACTGAGCCACCCAGGTGCCCCCCTTTGCCCATTTCTTGATTGGATTATGTGTTCTTTGGGTGTTGAGCTTGATAAGTTCTTTATAGATTTTGGATACTAGCTCTTTATCTGATAGGTCGTTTGTGAATATCTTCTCCGATTCTGTCAGTTGTCTTTTGGTTTTGTTGACTGTTTTCTTTGCTGTGCGAAAGCTTTTGATCTTGATGAAGTCCCAGTAGTTCATTTTTGCCCTTGCTTCCGTTGCCTTTGGTGATGCTCCTAGCAAGAAGTTGCTGCAGCTGAGGTGGAAGAGGTTGCTGCCTGTGATCTCCTCAAGGATGTTGATGGATTCCTTTCTCACACTGAAGTCCTTCATCCATTTGGAGTCTATTTTTGTGTGTGGTGTAAGGGAAATGGTCCAGTTTCATTTTTCATGTGACTGTCCAGTTTTCCCAACAACATTTGTTGAAGATACTGTCTTTTTTCTGTTGGACATTCTTTCTTGCTTTGTCGAAGATTAGTTGACCATAGAGTTGAGGATCTATTTCTGGGCTCTCTATTCTGTTCCATTGATCTATGTGTCTGTTTTTGTGCCAGTACCATACTGTCCTGATGATGACAGCTTTGTAATAGAGCTTGAAGTCTAGAATTGTGAGGCCACTAGCCTTGGCTTTCTTTTTCAATATTCCTCTGGCTATTTGGGGTCTCTTCTGGTTCCATATAAATTTTAGGATTTTTTGTTCCATTTCTTTGAAAAAATGGATGGTATTTTGATAGGTATTGCATGAAACGTGTAGATTGCCTTAGGTAGCATAGACATTTTCACATATTTGTTCATCCAATCCATGAGCATGGAAAATTTTTCCATTTCTTTGTGTTTTCCTCAATTTCTTTCATGAGTACTTCATGAGTACTTCATGGTTTTCTGAGTACAGATTCTTTGCCTCTTTGGTTAGGTTTATTTCTAGGTATATTATGGTTTTGGGTGCAATTATAAATGGGATTGACTCCTTAATTTCTCTTTCTTCTGTCTTGTTGTTGGTGTATAGAAATGCAACTGATTTCTGTACATTGATTTTATATCCTGACACTGTACTGAATTCCCGTGAGTTCTAGCAGTTTTGGAGTTGATTCTTTTGGGTTTTCCACATGAAGTATCATATCATCTGCAAAGAGTGAGAGTTGACTTCTTCTTTGCTGATTCGGATGCCTTTAATTTCTTTTTGTTGTCTGATTGCTAAGGCTAGGACTTCTAGTACTATGTTGAATAGCAGTGGTGATAATGGACATCCCTGCCGTGTTCCTGACCTTAGTGGAAAAGCTCTCAGTTTTTCCCCATTGAGAATGATATTCGCTGTGGGTTTTTCATAGATGGCTTTCATGTAATTGAGGTATGTTCCCTCTATCCCTACACTATAAAGGGTTTTGATCAAGAAAGGATGCTGTACTTTGTCAGCATCTATGGAGAGTGTCATATCATTCTTGTTCTTTCTTTTATTAATGTATTGTATCACATTGATTGATTTGTGGATGTTGAACCAAACTTGCAGCCCAGGAATAAATCCCACTTGGTTGTGGTGAATGATCCTTTTAATGTACAGTTGGATTCTATTGTCCAGTATTTTGGTGAGAATTTTTCCATCTGTGTTTATCAAAGATATTGGGCTGTTAATTCTCTTTTTTGATGGGAACTTTGTCTGGTTTTGGGATCAAGGTAATGCTGGCCTCATAAAGTGCATTTGGTTTTCCTTCCATTTCTATTTTTTGGAACAGTTTCGGGAGAGTAGGTATTAATTCTTCTTTAAATGTTTGGTATAATTTTCCTGGGAAGCTGTCTGGCCTTGGGTTCTTGTTTTTGGGAGATTTTTGATGACTGCTTAGATCTCCTTACTGGTTATGGGTCTTGTTCAGGTTTTCTATTTCTTCCTGATTCAGTTTTAGTAGTTTATATGTCTCTAGGAATGCATCCATTTCTTCCAGATTGTCAAATTTGCTGGTGTATAGTTGCTCATAGATTTTCTTATAATTGTTTTTATTTCTTTGGTGTTGGTTGTGATTTCTCCTCTTTCATTCATGATTTTATTTATCTGGGTCCTTTTTCTTTTCTTTTTGATCAATCTGGCCAGGGGTTTATCAATATTATTAATTCTTTCAAAGAACCAGCTCCTAGTTTCATTGATTTGTTCTACTGTTCTTTTGGTTTCTATTTCATTGATTTCTGCTTTGATCTTTATTATTTCTCTTTTCCTGCTGTGTTTAGGCTTTCTTTGCTGTTCTTCCTCCAGCTCCTTTAGGTGTAGGGTTCAGTTATGTACTTGAGAACTTTCTTGTTTCTTTCTTTCATTTGTTTTTTTAAAAGATTTTATTTATTTATTTGACAGACAGAGATCACAAGTAGGCAGAGAATCAGGCAGAGAGAGAGAGAGAGAGGAGGAAGCAGGCTCCCTGCTGAGCAGAGAGCCCAGTGCGGGGCTCAATCCCAGGACCCTGGGATCATGACCTGAGCCAAAGGCAGAGGCTTTAACCCACTGAACCACCCAGGCGCCTCAACTTTCTTGTTTCTTGAGAAAGCCCTGCATCACATATACTTTCCTCTCAGGACCGCCTTTGCTGTGTCCCACATATTTTGAACAGTTGTGTTTTCATTTTCATTTGTTTCCATGAATTTTTTCAATTCTTCTTTAATTTGGTTGACCCATTCAGTCTTTAGTAGGATGCTCTTTAGCCTTCATGTATTTGAGTTCTTTCCAACTTTCCTCTTGGGATTTAGTTTTAGCTTCAGAGCATTGTGGTCTGAAAATATACTGGGAATGATCCTGATTTTTTGGTATTGGTTGAGACCTGGTTTGTGACCCAGGATGTGATCTATTCTGGAGAATGTTTCATGTGCACTAGAGAAGAATGTGTATTCTGTTGCTTTGGGATGGAATGTTCTGATTATATCTGTGATGTCCATCCTGTCCATTGTGTCATTTAAAGCCTTTATTTCCTCGTTGATCTTTTGCTTGATGATCTGTCCATTTCAGTGAGGGGGGTGTTAAAGTCCCCTACTATTATTGTATTATTGTTGATGTGTTTCTTTGATTTTGTTATTAATTGGTTTATATAGTTGGCTGCTCCAATGTTAGGGGCAGAGATATTTAAAATTGTTAGATCTTCTTGTTGGATATACCCTTTAAGTATGATATATTATCCTTCCTCATCTCCTATTATGGATTTTGGCTTAAAATCTAATTTATCTGACAGAAGCTTTGCCACTCAGCTTTCTTTTTATGTCCATTAGCATGGTAAATTGTTTTCCACCCCCTCACTTTAAATCTGGAGGTGACTTTGGGTCTAAAATGAGCTCCTTGTAGACAGCATTTTGATGGGTTTTGCTTTTTTATCCATTCTGATCACCTCTGTCTTTTTATTGGGGCACTTAGCCCATTTACATTTAAGGTAACTATTCAAAGATATGAATTTAGTGCCATTGTGTTGCTTGTAAGGTGACTGTTACTGTATATTGTCTCTGTTCCTTTCTGGTCTACTACTTTTAGGCTCTCTCTTTGCTTAGAGGACCCCTTTCAATATTTCCTGTAGTGCTGGCTTGGTGTTTACAAATTCTTGTAGTTTTTCTTTATCCTGGAAGATTTTTATCTCTCTTTCTATTTTCAGTGATAGCCTAGCTGGATATAGTATTCCTGGCTGCATGTTTTTCTCATTTAGTGCTCTGAATATATCACTCCAGTCCTTTCGGACTTGCCAGGTCTCTGTGGATAAGTCTGCTGCCAATCTAATATTTATACCATTGTATGTTTCAGACTTCTTGTCTTGAGCTGCTTTCAGGATTTTCTCTTTGTCACTAAGACTTAATAAGTTTTACTATTAGATGTGGACCTATTCTTATTGATTTTAAGTGGGGTTCTCTGTGTCTCCTGGATTTGATGCTTGCTATATTAGGGAAATTCTCTACTATAATTTGCTCCAATATACTTTCTTCCCCCCTCTCTCTTTCTTCTTCTGGAATCCCAATTATTCTAATATTGTTTCATCTTATGGTATCACTTATCTTTCAAATCCTCCCCTCATGGTCCAGTAGTTGTTTATTTCTCTTTGACTCAGCTTCTTTATTCTACATCATTTGGTCTTCTATATCACTAATTCTCTCTTCTGCCTCATTTATCCTAGCAGTAAGAGCTTCCATTTTTGATTGCACCTGATTCATAGCTTTTTAAATTTCAGCTTGGTTAGATTTAGTTCTTTTATTTCTCCAGAAAGGGATTTTATTTCTCCAGACAGGGTTTCTCTAATATCTTCCATCCCTTTTTTGAGCCCAGCTAGCACCTTGAGAATCATCATTCTGAACTCTAGATCTGACATATTACCAATGTCCGTGTTGATTAGCTCCCTTGCTTTTGGTACTGCTTCTCTCTCTCTCTCTCTCTCTTTTTTTTTTTTGTGGTGAGTTTTTCCACCTTGTCATTTTATCCAGATAAGAATATATGAACAAGAGAATAAAATATTAAAAGGGTGGCAAAGATCCCTGAAAAATGTACACTAACCAAGTCAGAAGAGACCTCAAATTGGGAAGAGAAGAAAGGGAGCAAAAAGAAATATATATATATATATATATATTGGATTGTGAATAGAACAGAGCCACCCACTTGATTTTGGGTGTATTTTGATCTCTTAGAAGATACTACCTCCCAAAATTTTAAAGGACAAAAAACTAATATATATACACAAAAATAAGGGTAAACATGATGAAGGGATGGAATATGACTGTAAAGATGAAAATTTTTAAAAATTTATAAGAAAAGAATTGATAATATAAGTTGGTTGGAAAAGGAAAGAAAAAAAAATTTGGAAAGAATGTGCTTGGGCTAGAGACTAGAACAAAATCCCGTGCTAGACTTAGGGTATATTTTGATCTATTGGAAGAAATTGTATCCAAAAATTTTTTAGAACATAAAACCCTATATGTATACAAAAAATAAAGTTAAATACAATGAAGGATAAAATATGACTATAATAATGAAGGTTTAAAAAGACTTTTTTGGGGTGCCTGGGTGGCTCAGTGGGTTAAGCCGCTGCCTTCGGCTCAGGTCATGATCTCAGGGTCCTGGGATCGAGTCCTGCATCAGGCTCTCTGCTCAGCAGGGAGCCTGCTTCCCTCTCTCTCTCTGCCTGCCTCTCTGACTACTTGTGATTTCTCTCTGTCAAATAAATAAATAAAATCTTAAAAAAAAAAAGACTTTTTAAAGAAAGTTATTGTTAAGATAAGTAGTTAAACAACATTACAGAGGAAAGAGGAAAAGTTAAAGAAATTAGAATAAGAAAAAAATAAAATTAAAAAAATGTAATTAACTTTGCCAGACTAAGAAATCATGGGGAGAAAAGCCATGAATACCATGCTTTGCTTTCCCCTCCTCTGGAATTCCACTCTTCTCCTTGTTCACTGAGCTTAGTCTTGCTGATCTTCTGGGCAAGGGGCCTGTTGTAGTGATTTTCAAATGCCCTTGCCTGAGGCAGAATTGCACTGCCCTTGCCAGGTTCTGGGCTAAGTAATCTGCTCTAGTTTGTTCTCAGGAGCTTTTTTTTTTCCCCAGAAGGCTTTCTGTAGAGTTCTGGAGGATGGGAATGAAAATGACAGACACTGAATCTCTGGCCCTGAGGAGCAGAGAGCTCAGGGCTCCACCCCCCCAGAGCGCCCTTGGAGAAAAGCGGCCAATCCCTCCCATCTCCCTGTCTCTAGCCACCGTCAGTGCTCACCTAGCCTATGACTGAGTGTTTCTGTCTCTGGGCATGGCCCCATTTGGAGTCTCCAAATTCAGCAGATTCCTGAAGCATGTCCTCCAGAAGAGTAAGGTGAGTCTTTCCGATCTGCCACTCGCCTGACTGTGCCGTGGATCAAGGTTTAAGGTAACCCCAAGCTGAGAGCTCACTTCTCAGCTCTGTCTCTATAGCCGGGTTCCCTGCTCTGATACTGGCGAGCTCTGCTATACTCAGACACCCTGATCATTCTGTGACCTTACGGGACCTGAGATCACACTGTCCCCATGACGGCTCCACCCCCACTTAGCCTCTGAAGCAATGTACCTCAGTGGGGCAGACTTTTACAAGTTCGGATTTTGTGCTTCGCAGCTCCACCACTTGCTGGAAGCTGGACCCTTCCTCCGAAGTCTGTCTTCCCGTTGCTTCCAATTCACTTCTCCACACATCCGAACTTCCAGAAAGTGGCCAATTTACTGTTTCTAGAATTACTGCTCTTCTCTTTGATCTCCTGTTGAGTTTGTAGGTGTTTGGAATGGTTTACTAACTATCTAGCTGAACTCCTGCAACCTGGTATCATCTCAGTCTGCTACTCCACTGCCATCTTGCCTCCAACTATCATTAAACTGTCTTGCATGAACATTTTGAATATACCATCAGTTTCCTACTATAATACTGACTGATGTAAGGATTTATCCCTAGGGAAATTATCAAAGATGCAGACACAGACTCAGGTGCAAGAATGTTCTTTGCAGCATAATTTACAATAGCAACAACATTAGAAACAAGATGCATGCTCAACAACAGGGGAGAGATGGAATGTTAATTGGTTGTGAATGGCTAATTATATTGACTAACCGGGAATGTTTATGGCACAATGATTAAGTGAAAACAAGATGTAAAACCATATACGGAGGATGTTCCCAATTTTGTAAATATATATAGATGTTCTTGTTTAAGACTCAAATTGGGGTGAAACTGGGGGGAAAAAGAGTAGTTTATGTGACGATGACTACATAACATAGTTTATTAGAGGAGGATTTGATTTGCCTGTATATTCATATGAGTGGCAGTTTTAAACAAAGGTATAATTCCAATTTAAAGTTTCTTCCTTTATTTTCAGTTGGCCTTGGCATTAATATCACATTTAATATAAAATACATATAAACATTTATATTATACATAATTAATTTAGATTCTATTATATTTAATTAATGAAATAAAATATGCTTAAATAGAAATAGGAATTATATTCCAGAAATGGAATGAATTCTCCATGTGACAACTTCTTTTTATACGAGCCCTTTAACATATGGACTCAGACAAATTTAATCCACAAATCTTTACTGAGTGTCTGCCCTCAAGGACGTTACAGTCTAGGAGAGTACTTAGGACACAAAAAAAGAGGCAATGTTCTGTGGTAGAAAGAACACAACTTGGAATTAGGACACCAGAGTTTGGGTTTTGTCACAAGTGCAATTTAACAGTCCATGAAATCTTTTGCAGGGTATGTAGTAGAACGTAAATAATAAAGCTCAGTTTTGGAATCAGGGAATCATGAAAAGCTTTTCTATTAGAGTCTTAATGCTCTGTGGCATGCATAGCAAGTGTGTGTTTACCAACCTGGAGTTAGTCTGTCCTTTGAACTCTTCTCCACTTCAGAAAGGTCATACACATCTACATTCTTCTTACTACAGCTAAGAAATTAAAGAAGTTTGAGCATATTGGTTACATTGAGAATGAAACTTCAAAAATCAGAGCTGATGGTTAAAACAGAGGTGGCATCATTCTTAGTGATTGAAGTGAGCATGTTATTCCAGATTCTTAAACAAGGTAGGTTTCCAAAATGAGGACTGAGAGGGTTGCTTAGGAAGCTTATAAAAAGTACAGAGTAGAACATTTATAGGAGCCAGAGATAAAATGGTTTTTCAAAATATGCAACAGAAGGAAAGACAACCCAAATGGACTAATGGCTAATGGCTTGGACTAATGACACCAAGGTGATCATGACTGAGACCTTCAAGTAAAATCTGAATGTAGGATAAAACTGAGACGTTGAATTGAGCAATGAGCAGCTAAGATACAATGAAATTTCCCATTCTGAGATTCCCCTCTCTGATCACAGCACCCTGAAGGTCTAATGATCTCGTTCCTTTGATCCTACAGGACCTACTGTTTGTCCAAATAATAACTTCCATTTTTGCCTTTCTTTCAGAATATCCACCGGCTGCAACTTCATTTACCGTCCTACCCAATTCGACTCTACCGGCCTTGCCAGTAGTGCTCTTGTCTGGACACTGGACTGGACTCTTTCATCAGCATATGAAATTGTGCCATAGCCTGCCTGCCAGACTTTGAGCTTAGAAAATCCGTAAGGTCTGTTTTCTCTGCTCTGACTCTGAAGCTGCCAAATCCAGCTGCGGAATCACGGAACTAATCTCAACGTCTGTCTAAAATAGGCATAAAAGACATTATGAAAAATTGCTTTCAAATTCCTTCCTAATTAACCATAAAAATATGTTAAACAAGAAAAATCTTCAATGAACGTACCATAAAATGAAAGATAGAGTCAGATTCTGTTAAGAAATAGACTAATCCTACCCACCTATTTGTGAAGGAAGATTGAAATACAAGAGCCTTGTTCTTTCTCATTATTTGTTGCCACAAGACCAGGACTTACTAACTAAAGGCATTGAGGTTCCACTCATCTGAGCTTCACAGGCAATTTATTATCAGGTAGGGAAGCCACAGAATGCCATCCTTAGGTATCCTAGAACTCAGAAACCAGATTGTCTTCCTAAATAAGTGTTCCTAAAGGCCTGCTTCAGAACTCTAACATATTAATCAACATTAAAAAAAAAAAAAGATTTTATTTATTTATTTATGTATATATTTGAGAGAGGGAGAGAGTACAAGCATGGGAGTGGTAGGCAGAGGGAGAAGCATGCTCCGCGCTGAGCAGGGAGCCTGATGTGCGGCTTGATTCCAGGACCCTGAGATCAGGACTTGAACTGAAGGCAGATGCTTAACCGACCGAGCCACCCAGGCATCCCTTAATCAGGATTTTGATTCAATAAAAGATGAGTGGTGCTGACAACTGGATTGGAGAGATCAGTTAAGATAAGTTAAATCTACAGAATGAAATTGAATTTATACAAATAGTGTATATATTTGAAATAAAGTTACTTGAAACAGATTATTTATACTATTCAACACAAAGACAATGATACAGCCTATGATTATAGTCTAAATGAAAAAGGGAAGAACACATACACAAGAAAGGAGAAGGTTTACCGAAGGAAACCAAAGCCCTGTGTTTTACATCCTTCAGAAAGAGAAGTAATGTCCTTATGTTGCTCTCGATCTTAATAATGAGATGGTAAAAATCTAAACATGGTTTAACTGAAGCAGGATGATTTTTTTCTTAATTATTGCAGAGAATAAGCAAAAACTATTAGTCCATATCTAAAAAGAGGAAAGAGATTAAAATCCAAGAAGTATAAAATAAGTCATTTTATTTTTGTAAAAATTAAAATGGCCTTTTGCCTCTTTTTCAGCTTCATTTTTCTGAGAAAAACATCCAACATCTCCAGCCCTACTCTAACCATAGACTCCACATGGAGATAACAGCTTTTTGCATGATCTTACTGACCTGAACTGGATTAGCTGAAAGTGAACACCTGACCGAAGCAGGGTCAGTCCTGGACCACCTAGCCCTGTACGCTGACTCAGCATGTGGGCTGGCACATACTATGAACATTGTACTCCTCCTCTAGGGTTTATTCAACAGGAACTGCAGGAAAGGGTTTCTTTTCTCTTAGGAAATAAAGCTGGGAAGATGTGTGGAGGGGCAGGTGTGGACAAAAGTAGAGAGAAGGAAGGAGGTGAGGCAGAGCAAGAGACTCTTAGTAGTATCAAAGTTCTGGCTCACTGGGTCTCTGTTTAGCTGCTTTCTTTTTTTTTTTGGTGGCAGGAGCCAATGGATTTCTATTTTGCCTAAGCTAATTGAAGATGAATTTCTTCATCATGCAACCCAATGCACAAACACAAAAATTTTGATTATAAAGGTAAATGAGCTTATTTCTCTTAGTAAAAAGTCAAATAAAAATACTCGGATTGGAATGGGAAATGGGATACAGTCATTTTAAAGAACGCCTTCTGAAATAAAAGGGTGGAACTAAACAATTTGCAAATACTAACCCAGACATACATTTAAGACAAATACAATTCAAAGCTGAAATTATGAACCACTTTCATTCTTTTGAGTGGATTAATAGCACAAGCTATAGGAAAGTCAAAGTAGAGTGGATGTAGCAGCTCAAGAATGTCTTCGAGGAACTTTTATATTTCTGTTTCATCATTCCTGGCATGTGGCTCTCGTTTTGGTTGCAGGATGGATGCTTAAGCTTCAGTCATCAGTTCTGCATTCCAGGCAGAAAGAAGAAGGGAGAGAATGTATGGCATTAAATTAAGAAAGCAAAACTCCTTAGGAATCACTGGCAGACTTCTGTTTCAAGCTGTATTGGTAGGTAATATATCAAGGCCATCACTATTGCAAGAGAGGCTGAGGATTTATAAGCGGGGCCCATAGCCACTCCAAATCATAATTCTATTACAAAAACGGGGGTTAATGGGAATAGCATAGGCAACTTGTGGTGACTGGCCCACCAGTCAAAGGTAATATAAACCAGGCCACTCTCATACCTCTTTGGTAGTAACTACAAATTATTTGGTGAAATCCCATTGGAAAGTAATTTGGCAGTGAGTAGACTACAAAATCTTTATATTCTTTGATCCAGTTGTTAATTGGGAAATGTCTCTTCCACACTCGTGTGATTTTCATGAGAAATATTTTTCCTAAATCTCCCCCTTTGCAAAGCTCTTTTCACCAGCTTCCTCAGGGAAAAGAGAGTGAATTCTCTGCTCAGTGTGTTTAAGGTAGGAAATAGGTATCCATAGTTCAGTTGTCCTTTTTTTCCTCTTGGGGCCATCTCTTTACAGGAAACACACATTGAGGTTCGCTCCATCATGCCACAGGAGTTTCATAGCATTAGATCCATTTTGAGGACAGAGTTGGTTATTCAGATGTGCCTCTGATGGGTGGTAAGGATGCCGAATTCTGTGTCTCAGGCTGCCATGCACATCCCCCAAACCAGCCTTTATCAGTAATTAAGGGGATATTTAAAATTACCTTGGTTCTGTAGAGAAATGTTAGGATTTTGGTTGATTGCGCTGGTATCCTATGTTCAACTTCTCGAAGAACTACCAAAATGTTTTCCAAAGTGGCTTACCATTTTACATTCCCACCAGCAATGTATATGTGTATATATGGTACTCACCCTTATCAGATACAAAATTTGCAGATATTTTCTACCATTCCTTGGGGTGTCTTTTTACTTTCTTGACAGTATCCTTTAAAGCACAAAGGGTTTAAGTTTGATTAAGTCCAATCTTTAGATTTTTCTCTGTTGTCTGTGCTTTGGATGTCTTCTTCTCAAGGAACTCATTTCTTAATCCAAGGTGTTGACAGTTTATACCTTTGATTTTAAAAAGAGGCTTTTAGTTTTAGCACTTTAAGTCTTTGGCCCATTTCAAGTTAAATGTTTGGGTATGTTATGAAATTGAGATCCAGCCTCACTCTCCTGCCCGTGGATATTTAGTTGTGCCAGCACCGTTTGCTGAAGATTATTCTTTCCCTATTAAATGGTTTTGACACTCTCGTTGAAATCATTTGGCCATTGATGTTTAAGATTTATTTCTGGACACTGAATTCTATTTCATTAGCTTTCAGATGTATCCTTGTGGTCTTGATTACTGTCGCTTTGTAGTGAGTTTTGATATTGGGAAATGTGAGTCCTCAGCTTTGTTACTGCTTTTTAAATATTGTTTTGGCTGTTCCAGGTCCCTTGATTTTCCATGGGAATTTTAATGGCCATTTATCAATCCCCCCCCAAAAAAAAGATCTCTGGGATTTTGATAGTGATTGAGATGAATTGGTAGACCAATTTGTGAATTTTTGCCCGTAATTTCAGTTTTAATTTCTTCTTTAATCAAGAATTATTTTTAAAAGTGTTTGCCTATCTTTTACGTTGTAACTCTATTTTTGTTACATGATTAGAAAGTGTGACTTCGTGAGTTCTTTTGTTTGGATTTCATTGAAATCACCTTGTTTCTCTGATCCCAAAACCATTTATTTGATAATACCCCCTTGTCATTTGAAAAGAACACTCACCATAAATTCAGTATGTATGTAGGTAGATGCTTTCAAATCATGATATTTAAATCCTTGTTTATTTTTGTTTAGTGATATGTCTGTTTGTAAGAGGGTTTGCTGGGGCATCTTGGTGGCTTAGTCAGTTAAGCATCTGCCTTTGGCTCTAGTCATGATCCCAGAGTCCTGGGATTGGGTCCCATGTGGGGTTCTCTGTAGAGCGAAGATTTTGCTTCTCCTTCTTCCTCTGCTCTTCCCCTGGCTCATTCTCTCTCTCTTTCAAATAAATAAATAAAATCTTTAAAAATATGTAGGAGGTTTTGCTAATAGCTTTCACCATGATTGTGGATTTGTATCTATTCCTAAACTTTAAATTCCTATACTTTGAAGTTATGTTGTTAGATTATAAAGATTCATAACTGTTATACTTGCATAGTCACTGTCCTTTACTTTCCATTTTTTTCCTTCCAGTGACTAAAGAGCATACTATATCCCTTCGAAACTTTTTTTTTCTACTGAAGTATAATTATCATAGTGTTATGTTAGTTTCAGGTGTACGACATGATGATTCAACAGTTTTATACATTACTCAGTGCTCACCACAGTAAGTGTGGTCACCATCTGTCACCTATGTTTTTATAGTCCTAGTGACTATATTCCCTATGTTGTACTTCTATTTATTTTGTAACTGGAAGTTCATACCTCTTCATCCCCTTTATCTATTTTACCCATTCCTCCCCCACCACCTCTGCTCTGGCGGCCACCTCTTTGTTCTTTATATTTAACTCTGGTTTGTTGTTGTTGATCTCATTTGTTGTTCGTTCATTTGTTTTGTTTCTTAAATATCACATAGGAGTGAATGCATATGGTATTTTTCTTTTTCTGACTTATTTCACATAGCACTATATAACCTCTAGGTCCATCCTTATTGTGGCAAATGGCAAGATTTCATTTTCCTTATGGCTGAATAATATTCCACTGTATATATGCTCCTTCAAAACTTTTTAATACACGTTAAATTTCTGTTTTACTAATCAGCAACTAGAGTTAATAAGCATTCTCTGAAGAAGATATTGAACTTTGGTGCTCTTTTTAAAAAATCCTTTCCATGGCCCCCCTCTCACTACTTGACATCTTGAAATCAGCTGGAATTCTATTTCTAGAAAATTAATTTTTTAAAAGATTTTCTTTATTTATTTAACAGAGAGAGATCACAAGTAGGCAGAGAGGCAGGCAGAGAGAGAGAGGAGGAAGCAGGCTCCCCGCTGAGCAGAGAGCCCAATGCAGGGCTCAATCCCAGGACCCCGGGACCATGACCTGAGCTGAAGGCAGAGGTCTTAACCCACTGAGCCACCCAGGAGCCCTGAAAATTAATTTTATGTACTGTGCATCATTCATCATAAGAGTAAATTTCACAGATTCCTTTACTGTGATAATTAAATGAGGTAATGCATGGAAAGTATTTGACAGGACACTTGGCATATGTTAATCATTCAGTAGTGTTTGCAATGACGATGAGGATTATCAAGAGTATTACCATTTTCTGCAAGTTCCTTTTTGATGATCTTATGCTCAGCTTTCATTATCACTACTAACTGGATGATTTCCTAACCTATGCTACCTACCTCGCCACCATCCCTGGCTTATTTTATTTTCAATTTTTATTACAGATCACTACCTAAATATTCCACCAAGACACCCATCTCAATACATCCAAGTCAAACTTTCTTTTAATTCCCCAATTTCTGATAATGGAACAGGCATTCTCCCTGGTCTCTGATTTGGAAATCTTGGAGACATCTTTGCTGTTCCTCTTTGATTGCCCACATCCCCCGGCAGGATAGTTGAGCTCAGTGCCTGTATCATGTGGTTGCATGGTCAATGGTAGTTTTCTTCCTCTCCCTCCTTTAACTTCAATATCTTGCAAAGTACTGTAAGCACTTTAAAAAATTCTATTTACCTTCCTCTTAATGACCCCCTCCTCCCAATGTTTTACTTCCCATCCAGCATTGAGTTAGATGCCTAGTTTCCTTCCTTATTTTCTGATTTCTCCTCCCTTCTGCTATCCTTACTATCCAATCCCCTCAAAGATTGTGTCAATCATATATTTCTTATATACTACCTAACAAGCTCCTTGTTTTGACTATAAGTCTAAAGTCCCCAGTCTGTGACTGAAACCGATCTTACCTACAACAGCAACTACTCCCTTTCTGGACACTGAGGGTCAGTGAATATGGCACATGGGTTCCTCCCTGAAAACCCCAAACATTCTCTGAACTTAGTTTTGATTTTATCTTTGATAGTCTCTCTGCCTAGAAGCTTTCCTCAAACATACTCCGAGGTTATCAGGAAGCCGGAGGTGGGGCTCTATCCCAGGACCTTGATATCATGACCTGAGCCAAATCAAGAGTCAGCAGCTCAACTGACTGAGCCACCCAGGCTCCATGATCAAGGTTTCTAAACATCCTATGTCACATAAAACTTTGTTCAAATACAAAAATGCTATTTTCTATATATAAAGCTTTACTTGGAGAATGAACTAGCTAAACATGTCTCTGAATGGCACAAGAGAAGGCACATAGCATTGTTATGAGGGAAAACCTGAAGGAAACATGTACTTTGTAAGAAAACCTGGCCACAGAAACAGCTGTGACCTATGAATAGAGATCTTTCTGAATATTTGATCAAGTGCCAGAGGTTGCCTTTAAACACAGTTTATGATCAACACAACTTTAGAAAGAGTTGGCTTTCTATGTTGCTTTTGTTCACAGAGATAGTAACGACAACTTTCTACCACTACACTGTAGAGCCCGAGTAGATGCAAGAAAATAATGGGTTCTAAGTCTGGGAATGCAGATTGCAGCCTAATTCTGGAGGACTTTGAAGGCTGATATTGGGGTGTATGGAGTAAGCAGCTCATTGACAGGTTTTAATTGTTCTTGTTTCCTGTTGTTCCTTTTTGATCTTGGAGCAGCATCATAGAGATATGCTTCAGGAAAATTAATCACACAGCAGAGCAGCAGAGAGGGGCTTGACTGGGAAGGAGAACTTAGAACGACAGACTTAGCTGGTATACTTAGAATAGATTAGGAAGCGGTCAAATGAAGCAAAGTGGCAGAAGTGATAGAGGGGAGGGAAATGATGCTGATGTTGGGAGCTATTATAAAGGAATTAACAACTGAACTGTGAATGATTATGATGGTCAGGATAAGGACAAACCAAAAATAGCTCCTAAAGTTTTGAATCAGGAAGAGGAAAGAGACCATCACAGGATGGAGACTGGGGTTTGGTGTGGGAGGGAGAGAGCCTAGAGGACCTAGAAAGGTTACTCTTTTTCCTCCTGTGAAAATGTGTTTTTGTTTTACTTCTCCCATTTTTCCTTCCCAGTCTCTTATTTGTCCCTTTAAAAGCTAGTATTTTAGACAAGTCACTAATATCTGAGCAGTGCAGGTCAATTAGCTACCTCTTTTCATGCAACAAATGGAACAAAATTTAATAGGATTTATCATAGCCAGTGTTTTTATCAGTGTAGAAAAAAAAAAGATATGGTTATATGCTCCTAGAGAGGAGTATAAATTGGGAATTAGTTTTATGATCAGAGGTCCCTATACTATAGAGTTTGGCTTTTTACTTTTTTTTTTCTTTTTATTTTTTAAAGGTTTATTTATTTTAGAGGGAGACAGGGACTACAAGCAGGAGGGACAGACAGAGAAGGGGAGAGAATCTCAAGCAGATTCCCAGCTGAGTGCGGAGCCATACACGGGATTGGATCCCACTACCCTGAGATCAGGTCTTGAGTCAAAATTGAAGTCGATGGTGCAACTGATTGCACCACCCAGGTGCTCAAGCTTTTTAGACATTTTTTTCTAAGATTTTTTTTTTTAAAGATTTTATTTATTTATTTGACAGAGAGAGATACAGCAAGAGAGGGAACACAGCAGGGGGAGTGTGAAAGGGAGACGCTTAACTACTGAGCCATCCAGACGCCCTGGCTTTTTAGACTTTAAATCCAATTTATTGATATATAATTTACATATAATAAAATACTCCCTTTTAAGTGTATTATTAGGTGAGTTTTGACAAAAGTGTGCCTGTATAACTACTACCCCAATCAAAATAAAAATAATTTTTCATCATTTCCCCAAATTCACTCATGTCCCTTTACTATCATCCTCTGTTTACACCCTACCAAAGATACGCATTATTCTGCTTTCTGCCAGTAGGTATTAATTTTTCACATTTTTAACATTTCAAATATATGGAAACATACAGTATGCACTTTTTTGTGTCTAACTTTTTAACTAAAAAGCCAGGGGAAGCTCTCCTCTACTCTCCAGGTGAGAAGCTGCTCTATTTGTGAATTGCTTAATAAAATCAATTAGATTTTCACATAAAAAAACGGTTTTTAAATATCTCCAGATTGATGTGTATACTAGTCATTCATTTCTTATTATTATTAAGTAGTTCCAGTATGATTCCAATTTTAGTAGTTCCACTAAAACTTGTTTAGCTAGTTACCCATTGATAGATTCTGTTTCCAGTTTTTGCCTGTTAGGAATAAAGAGATTAACATTCATATTTAAGTCTCCATGTGGATATGTTTCATGTCCCTTGGGCAAGTACCTAGGAGTGGAATTGCTTGGTTATATGGTAAGGGTATGCCTAACATTTTAAGAAACTGCCAAATTGTTTTCCAAGGTAGGTGTACCATTCTACATTCCCACAAGCAATATATGAACATACTGCTGCTCGACATCCTTGCCAACACTTGGTTATGGAAACCCTTTCCAAATTTAGTCCTTCTAGTAAGTGCACAGTGGTATTTAATTGTATTTTAATCTACATTGCTCTAACAACTAGTGAGTTGAACATACTATTGTTTTTTTATTAGTCATTTGAAGAGTCATTTGAGAAGTATCTGTTCAAATTCTTTGCACATTTGAAAATTTGGTGGTTTGTTTTCTTATTGAATTATGAGTGAGATTCAAGTTCTTTATCAGATATATGTATTATGAATAATTTCTCCTAGCCTGTGGATTGCCTTTTCATTTTTGTTAAAGGTGATTTTCAAAGAGTGTAAGTTTTTAGTTTCAATAACATCTAATATATCAATTTTTTTTTTTTTAATGATCAGAACTTTAGGAGCTCAGCTTAAGAAAATGTATGCCTTGGGGACCTGGGTGGCTCATTTGGTTAAGCTTCTGACCGTTGGTTTTGGCTCAGGTCATGATCTTAGGGGTCATGAGACAGAGCCCCACATGGGGCCCCATGCTCAGCAGAGAGGCTGTTCAAGGGTTCTTTCCCTCTGCTCCTTCCCCCACTCACTCTTGCTTTTCTCTCTCTCTCTCTCAAATAAACAAATACATCTTAACACAAAAAAGAAAAGAAAAGAAAATGCAAGCCTCACCATCGGTTCACTATCTATTACCTACCTGGGATGCTTGAATGTTGCAGACTTGGGCTAGAATCTAGGCAAATTTTACAAACTCTCACAAATGTGACAGCCACTTTTGTTTGTAGTAATGGGTATCATTTCGTGGGTATATACTGTGCAATATGCAGGGTGCTAAATACTTCATTTAAAAATTTCTGTTTCTTCCTTACAAAAGCCTCACTGGAGAGGAAACGTGGATGAAGAGTTATAAAATAATTAGGTTAAAGGCTTAAATATTATCAGTGGCAGAACTAGAAGATACTTGACTCTAAAACCGTTTGAGTCTTAAAAACTGTCCTATCTCAGAAATCTTCATATCTGTTGAAGTCATGAAGTGGAAATCCTCTTAGGGCTGCTTTTGTCTGTTTCCTGATGGCAAACACAGTCATGGAACTGTGGGGTTTTCTGTAATATTCAGGCTCCACTTTTATGGCAGTTCCATCAGCTTCCCGACCTCTTGATTGTGGCTACAATGTTTTGTCTTTGTTTAATTGGCTTGGGTTTTAACCTTAACAGTTCTAGTGGCAAACTCCAGATTCCTCACCTTCCCGCTTATCGCACAAGAGGCAACTTCTCCTGGGAGGTCAGTTTCATGGAGTTCAGGGAGTCCTTCCAGGATCTCAGCTTATAAGCCAATCTTTCAGCCCTTCCAATGATTTTGTAACAATCTAATTCTCTTTATTATATCACTTTCTGCTTAAAATACTTCATGTGGCATCTCTTTCCAGCACAGAACCCCGCCTGGTACACATGGTCTGGACACACATTCAACAAAGGCTTGAGCAACTATTAATCGGAAATGGAAGAAAACAGGCAGTTCAGGGACAAGAAATCGAGTCCTTGGGGAGACAGGCATGTCAGACACTTTCTCCATCCCAAGCAAATAATGTGCTAGCTTGATTATCAGGGAACCAGGAAACCAATATCAGGACAGGCTGTGCTCCGACAGGGCATGTATTGAGCTAGTAAACTCTATCCTGGGCCTCTCAGACTCCTCTTGTTCCTTATGCCTACAGATCAAGACACTTGATCCCAATGTGCAGGGCGAGATTGTACTTTCAGCCCAAGATGAAGCTGTGTCAGCAATGACAGCTAGAGAGAGGAAGGGACAGGGGAATGAGCAGAACAGTTTAAAGCGCAAACGAACAATTTCAAGGTGAATAAAAGGCAGAGCTACTTCATAAAGCATTTAGTAGATATATGGTGCTCATAGCCTTGAGACAGAAAATAGAAGCATCGTTTTAAATGTGTCTCTTCGTTGACTATTAAGATCTGTGAGTACTCAGGCAAGTTGTCAAGTCAGCATTTGGCAACCAATTTAGGAATTCCCTCAATGTTACTCATTAATGGTTATCCAACTCTTGCTTGAACAGTTCGAGTGACAGAGTTCATTATTTCACGAACCTGGCTATTCAATTTCTCTAACCATCAGAATGTTATTTTTGTTGTTGAATACCAAGTCATCTCTCTGTAATTTTTTCTGTCTGAGTGTAAGCATATGGTCTCTTGCTACTTATCTCATTTTTAAAGTATCTCTGGTATCCACTCCCACTCAGGAAAGGCCCCGATTTTCTTTCAGGAAATTATATTTCATCCATGGTATATGGTTTCCAAAGAAGATCTGTGTGCCTGCCTCCCACTCTGGAAACAAAGGGAAAATCCCCCCTTTCCTTGCCTTCATAAGCACAGACATAGGTATATGTCCTAGGTTAGGCCAGGTGTACACTTTCTCTTCAGTTATTTAGTTCAGTTTTTTTTTTTTTTAAGATTTATTTATTTATTTATTTGACACAGACAGAGATCACAAGTAGGCAGAGAGGCAGGCAGAGAGAGAGGAGGAAGTAGGCTCCCTGCTGAGACGAGAGCCCAATGCAGGGCTCCATCCCAGGATCCTGAGATCATGACCTGAGCCTAAGACAGAGGCTTTAACCCACTGAACCACCAGGTGCCCCTTCAGTTATTTAGTCTTGAGGAAATGGGGCATAAATAAAAGGAGTGGGTAAAGGTCATAAAGCACAGAGGTAGTGTGTTGTTTGCACAATGAAGTCCTGAGACAGTGGCTATACTTTCTGCTTGCAAATCTATTTGTTTTACCTTTGTAATTGTTCATTTCAGAATCTGGTCCTCTAATTTCAAGTCTAGGTGCCTCAGTAGCCTTCTACTGGTTTAGTTATCTTAAAGTTTCTTTCTGATTTTGCAATTCAAATCTCCAAACAAAATCCTATATATGAATGGGTGAGCTTTTTCCCCTGAAGTGTCTAGTGTTTGCTTATGTTACTTAGGAGCAATTTGTTTGCAAGGACAGGACCCACTTCAGTCGACTCAAAAACTGAGATTTTCATTAAAAGAACATAAAGAAGGCTCAAGGTCCTAAGGATAGCAATTAGAACTGGATCTGCAGAAATGGAGCTAGGAAACAGGGAAATCAAGAGCTGTGAATAATAATTGAAAGAACAATTATTCTTTCAATCTCAGCAGCCAAGTGTTCTCCTTTATAGTAGTGGGTTCACTGCTGTTTTCTGGACATATGTTTTGGTCTCTATTCTTGCTGGGTTCCTGTGTAACCATCTCATATCAACCAATCATGACTTTTTTTTTTTTTTTTTTTTAGCTTAACCTACAATCAAGTAACTACAACTCTATGTCTCTTAGTTCTAATTGTCAAAAGAGAAATATTTGTTCCCCAACCTGCCAGTAGATTGGCTGGTTTGGGAGTAGGTATTCATCCTTAATCAAATCAGTTGGGGACAAGTTGGGGCAGGTTAATTGTATATCCTTCTGGGTGCAGTAGGTCAAGGTATAAGGTGCAGTTGGGAGTATCTGGCAAAATGACTGATTGGTCTGGAATGCTCTTGATGGGTGAATGATCCTCATAAGTCCAGACATTTTGAAAAATTGTAACCTGGGAATTGGAAGTTATTTTCTTCTTCTTCTTCTTTTTAAAGATTTTATTTATTTATTTGACACAGAGTCACAAGTAGGCAGAGAGGCAGGCAGAGAGAGAGGGGGGAAGCAGGCTCCCTGCTGAACAGAGAGCCTGATGCGGGGCTTAATCTCAGGACCCTGAGATCATGAACTGAGCTGAAGGCAGAGGCTCAATCCTCTGAGGCACCCAGGTGCCTCGTAAGTTATTTTCTTCTAAGACTCACCCAAGATTTCTGGGACACCTGGGTGACTCAGTCAGTTAAGCAGATAACTCTTGATTTTGGCTCAGGTCATGATCTCAGGGTCCTGGAACTGAACCCCACACTGGGCTCCATGCTCAGTATGGAGTCTGTTTGGGGATTCTCTCTCACTCCTTGGGGCTGTCCCCACCCAAATTGTGCACACTTTTTCTCTCTCTCAAATAAGTAAACAAATTAATCTTTTTTTTTAAATAAAAAAAGAATCATCCAAGATTTCCTACTCACTAAGAATAATCCTTCTCACCAAAGAATACCTGTTTGTTTGTAAGTTGTTATCCTAACTGTAGTCACTAGTTGTTGCCCCTGAGAGGCTGATAGAGACCCATTACCTCTCTTCAATGGCTCTCTGTGACATTCGAGGCTTTCTCCAAGTGATGTCCATGGACCACCTGCATTAGAATCTCCTGAAAGCTTAAAATGGAGACAGAGTCCTGAGATTCACTCTAGATCTACTGAATCGGAATTTGGGCAGGGGCAGGAGTGGAAAAGCTGTCCGTTCACATTTCCCACAAATTCTCTAGGTGATTCTCAAATACATTAATGTTTGAGAATCACTAAGCCAGACTATCCATTACTTGAGGACAGGGAACAGTATCTGTCTTTTTCAGGATTCTATCCATGATACATTGCCTGGCACCCGGAAGACTCAGTAATAAAGTAATAAAGTAATAAAGACTCAGTAAACTCTTACATCAAAACATAATACTGATTATATACAAATATATAACAACAGTGATGAGGTTTAACTTACAATTACTGGCTGCATCATAAACTCATGATTACGTTACAATACCAAATTATTTCTATCAATTACTAAAAAACACTCTTTCAAAAAATCATCCCATTAGTGTGATACTTTTAATAGCTAGAATTCTCCTTTGCTTTTATGTTAGACTTACTTTCAGCCCACACCCTAATTCTTCTTCTCTAAATGGCATAGGTATGGTTTTCATGTCCTATGAGTCCAATTTCAATTACTGTGAGATAGAAATATTTGCCCATATTTAGCCATGCTGTTCATTTTCCTATTAGTTACTTTCTGTTTCATACTTATCGAGTACAAAAAAGGATTGCTGGTGAATCAGAATGTGAGGCGGTCATGGTCATACAGATAATATGCAAGGAGTAACTCTGAGGCCTCAAGAAAGTAGTAGATCATAGTTTTTCTCTGTTCTCCTTTCATATTTTTATAAAAATATGTGTTTTTACACTATTGTAGAACAAATATAATGGCAGTTACATGCTTTATAATTTATATTGCTGATTTTGTGAACTTCTGGAAATTCTGCTATATTTCTGACAGTTATATAACTCCGTGATACTAAACCCCTGTGATACTATGCTATGAGCCAAAATGTTATGACATTGTAGGGAGAGAGGCCTGTTCCATTTCTGCCTAACCCCCATCTTCCTCCTCTCTTTACCAAAGGGAAATTCCCTCCCCCTTCACTATTCCCTTCCCAATACCATCCATGGGTGTTGGTGCTAAACCCCAGAGACACTGAGATTTAAGTTAAGTCTGACCAAGTAAATTTCTTTTTTCCTTTTTGTGAAATATACTCCAAAATCAAAACATTTTCCAAATCCAACCACTTCTCTTTCCCTCCACTGTTCCCACCCTGGTCTAAATAATGTCAACTCTTACTGAATTATTACAAGAACCTGATTTGTCTCCATGCTTCCACCCTTGCTCCACACCCAATACCCTACTCTCAGTATAACTTGTAGGACGTTGCCTCAAAAGTATGTGAGACACAGTCATTCCTCCACGGCTCACTGAGGCACTGGTCAAAGTCTTCACAGTCACCTAAAAGGCTGTACACATTCTGTCATATAATAAGCACTTGATAACTTTTTGCTAAGTGAATGAGTAAATTTAAAGAAATTTAGTTCTTCTTCTTTTTTTTTAGTTCTTCTTACTTTCAAATTAATACCCTAGTTCCTCAGACGCTCCTCTGAGAAAATGGCTTCCAGACTTCCATTCTAGTCATCATCCTCCTACATGAACTTTAGGTTTTGTTGTCCTTCTTAAAATGTGGCACCAAGATGCGAACATAGTGATTCCAGTTTGCTTAACCAGCGAAGTTTACTCCATACATCCTTCTATCCCTGTGGCTTAGAATCGCATTAACTTTTTTGGCAGCCATGTTGTAACATTGGATCACATTCTGTTTGCAGTGAATGAAAATTCCCACGTCTTCACCCAGAAACTGATGTTAATTCAAATCTACTCATCCTTGCACTTGTGCAGTTGGTATTTTGAAGCTATGTAAGGACTGCCCAAAATTATCTTCTTTCATAGAATTTGATTCTTTTTTGTTCAAAGAAATTTACATCAAAGCCTCTAATTGCTCAGTTTTGCTACTATGGCAACACTGTTAGATGTTACTATTTTTTTCAGCCATTACATTTCCCATCATCAGCTTGTCCCCCTTGTCTTCCAACTGGTGTACAACACAAAAGTGGTTTTTTTTTTTTCCTTTTCTAAGATTATTTTGCTAGATCATTTAAATATTTCTCCTGACATGACTAATTGTAGAAAGAAGAGTTACACAGACTTTGGAAGATCTGGGTACTGTCTTGTCTGCTACCTCTGTGATCTTAGAGGTGTGAATGAAGCTTAATTTCATCACCTATGTAAAATGAGAATGATGATAATAACATCTGCTACTTAATAGGATTATTTCAAAGGTCAGTGGGATCATGGGAGTGTGAAGGGAGTACTGATATAAAACAAGAAAAATGCCTAGAGACCCTAAATCAAGTTAGAATCAAATAATCTTCTCTTCTTTTGCTACTTTTTTCCCTTTAAAATATAGCTCTATAATATGGAGAGCTGGTCCGAAGTTAAGATACATTGGTTCTCACCCAAATTTCCACACTAACTAGTTTGGGTATCTCAGAAAAATAATAGAACCTGATAGGTTTTATTTTCCTAACCAAAAAACAAACAAACAAACAAACCCCATAAAAAGCAATAGGATTTGCCCACGTACTTTCTAAGATCTCTCTCACCTTTTGGATTTTTAAAAACCTATCGTGTTGGCCCACCCTGAAGAATAACACAAGTCTTATTTGTACATTTGTCTTCGTTAAGGTACATGTCTAGTGGTTTCTATAACAACTAAGATACATATGCTGCATTTCAAATAGACACAGAGATGTAGTGCCTGTAAGAGCTAAAGGCTTTCAAAGGAGTCCTGGAATACCAAGCTGAAACCAGCGAGGTTTATTTCAAGTAATTAAAGAACCACTTGAGCAAAACTAGAAAGAATTTTCCCTCTACTGAATGTGAGTTTCATAACAGAGACCCCACCCAAAACCCGTGGGTGCTGAGGACTTTAATAACTATAATGCATCTTGTTTAAATAAAAAACAGTTAATCTTTTCGTATGAAGTTTAAAAGATGCAGACATTAGCAATCAGTTATTTAGAAAACATGCACCACTCCTGTGCAAAAATATCAAACTGCTGAGAAGAGAAGCTAAGTTAATATGAGCATACAAGAGAGTGACAAGTGGAGACATTACTTCCAATTCTTTTCATGAAGCTTATTTTATTGAAAACATGATTAAAAATTTAAAATAATTCAATAACACTAATATTATATTATCCATGATCCTGCTACTGTAATTGAACTTTAAAAATTACTATTTTAAATTTATAGACATATATTTCAATTCCCTAAATTCATGGGAATAATCGGCCTTAGGCCTTCATGGGAAGAGTACTTAATCTGTAGGGAGAATCTATGAGGAGAATCTTCTGAAATTTGGCTTGGTAGCTTCCAAGACACCACTCTTTCTGTTCTCCAGTTTTCCACCACCAGCTTGTTTTCAGTTATCTTTGCCGGTTCCTCGTTATCTTCTCTTTCCCTAAATTTGAGTACTTCGGGGCTCAGTTCTTATATTTTTTCTCTTTTCTATCCTGCTAATTGCCATGGCTTTAAATTTCGCCTATCTGCTGCTGACATTCACGTTTATAAATTTAGCTCAGAGCTTTCTTTCCCCCTTGAACTCCAGACTTGTGTGTACATCTGCTTACAAGACTCATTTACTTGGAAGTCCCAAACATAACAAAACCAAATGAATCTCTTGAATGTATCCCAAAACTTACTGTATTTCCAGACTTCTACCACTCAGTAAATACCAACTTCTTTCTTCTGGATAGTCAAATCCCAAATCTTGGAGTCCTTCCTGACTTCTTTCTCTCATACCCAACATCCATTAATTTTACAGAGAGAGAGGCCATGTGTGAGCGGGGGGTGGGGGGGCGGACAGAAGGTGAGAGTGACAGAGAGAGTGAGAGAGAGAATCCCAAGTAGGCTCCACACTCAGTGAGGAGCCTGACACAGGGCTTGATCTCATGACCCTTACATCATGACCTGAGTTGAAATAAAGAGTCAGAGGCTCAACTGACTGAGCTACCCAGGCACCCCATTATGCTATCTTTTAAATATATTCAGAATCCAAGTGCTTCACACTTCTTCCCACTACCACCCAGTTGCAAACTGTAATCTTTTTCACCAGGATTTTGTAATAGCCTCCTAATTTGTCTCTTCCCTTTCCCCACTCTCCTTCTAAAAGCCATTCTGTGTAAGTGGTCTTAAAAGTAAATTAGATTAGAGGGCACTTGATGTAACGAGCACTGGGTGTTGTATGCAACTGATGAATCACTAAGTTCTACCCCTGAAACCAGTAATATAGCATATGTAAACTACACTGAATTTAAATAAAGAATTTTTTAAAAAGTAAATTAGATCATGTTGTTCCTTTCCCCGAACCCTACAGTGACTTCTCATCTCACTCAGAGTGAAATCCAAAAGCCTTACCATGGCCTAAAAGGCCCTACAAGATCTGCACTCCTCCTCCCCACGGATCTGATTTCATGTCCTACTGCTCACACCTCATCTGCCCACCTTACACCAGCTAATTCTGGCCTCCTTTCTTTTCCAAACATGATCCAACCTTGCACATTCCCACTCCAGGTTTTTGCCCTTGCCATTCTTTTCAGATGCCTCCTTGAATCACTTTCTCAGAAAGGTCTTCCTAACCACCCCTATAAAATAGTACCACCCACCTGTCATCTTTACTCTGTATCCCATTTTACCTTGCTTTGTTTTTCTTCTTCGCACCTATCACCACCTGACATATCACATGTTATTTGTTTAATGTCAGTCTTTTTTTTTTTTTTAAAGATTTTATTTATTTATTTGACAGAGAGAAATCACAAGTAGATGGAGAGGCAGGCAGAGAGAGAGAGAGAGGGAAGCAGGCTCCCTGCTGAGCAGAGAGCCCGATGCGGGACTCGATCCCAGGACCCTGAGATCATGACCTGAGCCGAAGGCAGTGGCTTAACCCACTGAGCCACCCAGGCGCCCTAATGTCAGTCTTTTAAAGTAAGGTCTATGATGTCACTTTTGTTAATCGTAGTATCTCCATCACCTAGAACAATGTTTAGCCCACAATAAGCACCCAATAAATATTTGTTGAACAAATGAATAAATAAGCCCTGTAGTTTTAATCAGAGACTGACAAAAGATACATGAGCAGGTAAAAAGTAAGCACACCATTAACTGATTTGATACAGTGAAAATGATTGAACTAGTTACATGTGTCTGAATCTCACAAATAAAGTGGGCAAAGATTTAAATTGCAGAAGAATATATATATATATACATAGACACACACATATATAAATGGCATCAAAAATAAAATGCTCAGATATACACATTTTATATAAATTGTGTGAGATACACACATATATGTGTATGTATATATATATGAACACATATACATGTATACATATATACATACACACACATACTATATATATATATATATATATGTACATACACACACACATATATATATGTGGGAGTGGGGAGAGGCAAAGAGAGAGAGAAAGGAAAGAGATGATGTCCAAGAATGAGAAATACCAAATTTAGAGGGTAAAATGGCAGATACCCAAAGGGGTAGTGTGGGCAGAGAAATTCATATTACTCTAACTTTTTGTATGCTGAAGTAAAAAAATCAGTAATGTAGATTTTAGAGAAAAATGTTTAGGGTCCCAAAAGAGAGACTCTTTGCATCTTATGGATAATTCAACTGAATAAAACTCCCGTTACACAATACTGCTATCCTTCAAAAACCTTCTGTGCTACCAAACATCAGTTCTTCACTTTTTTAAAAAAAAGAAAAAAACTTTTTATTTTGGAAGTTTCAAAGATGGGGAAAATGTAGAGAGTTTAGTATATTACATCCTCATGTATGGGATTTATTCTTTTCCTCAAAATGGAACAACAGGGATTATTAGATTTATCCTCTAGCATGAAACAACTGAAAATAGAAACAACAGTTCCAAGCCACCAGACATCGGGCAATGAAGGACAGAGATCACTGAGAAAAGGGGAACAAATGAGGTAAGCCTAAGATGGCCCCAGCTTTGCTTGGAGAGAAGTTTTAGGCTTTGTAGCAGGGAGGGAACCCAATGACATTGCTGCTTGTTGGGTACCTATGCTTCAGGGGCCAGAAGAATAATGAAAGAACACACACCACTCAGAAACGTTCCTCTTGTGTGGATGGACAGAAAACGTTCTCAATTAGAGGCAAGCAGCAGAGGTCAGGAGCGAGTCTTGGCCATGAGTGATGGAAGAGGAAGCTTTCTATCCCAGCAACAAACACTATAGTAGCACTCTCCCCCTTCTCTCCCCTCTGTCCATGCTTAACCTTCTGGAAAGAACAGATAAGAAACATCAAAGGACACATGAACCAAAGTCTGTTGAACAAACCTGATGATTCTCTATTCCTGTTTCATACAAAGTTATCTTTTAACAAATAAAACAACATTGAAGAAAGAGTTGTTTTTGAAAAGAATGGGTAACCATAAACTGGATATGTTCAGATCTCTTGGTTCTCTGTGTTCAGATCCATTACTCCTATGATGTGGGACAGGAAAAAAAATTGGTATTAAAGTGACTTTTGCTGCTTAAGGAAACCAAATCTAGAAGCCTGGCCCACGAGCCTCTTTGCAGGTATATTGCTTAGACTTCATACTGTTTCTTTCTTATTCTAAGTAATCCTACAGGAGTCCTATCCCTAATGTACTTCTTCTTTGTGTATTACCCTGAAATCTTCCTAATGCCATCTTGTGACATGTGGCATTACTTGACTATCTTTTGACACATTCAGGAACAAGCTAGGAGTTGGGAGGGTATACATTTCAATCAGACACAGATCCTTATCTCCAAGAACATAGAGGGGAAAATAAGGCAAGTATATAAATAACTCTATAAAAGGTACAAAAATATATATCCTATAAGAAAATGCTTTTAAGAAGTTTCGGGTTTGTAAGAGATCTTAATGGTCAAGCATTCTTATTTCCTCATTTTAGAGAGGAAGACACTAGAAGAGAAAAGGTTAAATGACTCATTCTGTGCAGTAGAATCTTCTATTAGTGAGGCACCATGGTGGGCTAGGAAGAACAGTGAACTTAGGGCCGGACAACCTCGGAGTGATTTTGGATTTCAGTCCTTATTAGCTTTCAGGAAGAAAAAATGATCAGACTTTCTTGAGCCTTAGTTTTCTCATTCACAGGACAAAGATAATAATGCTTGCTTATTATGGCTGATGTAAAGATCAAATGAGATAATGAAAAATTTCTGTGGACTATGAGGCAATATAAAAATGTAAACTCTTACTGCAGTTGATGAATTGCAGAACTGGGAATAAAACTCAAATCTCCTAACTGTGAGATGCTTGTCCATCATGTGTTAATGTGAAATGCTCTCCATGACTTCTAGTACAGGACTTAGAAATTCATCTTTTCGCATAGGATAGAATGTAATTACCAATCACACATATGTTGTTGACTCAGATTATATGCCCATTCTTTACCTGTTTGAGTTATATACAGAAAAATAAAATAGATGCTCTTGCTACATAATTTTCTTGGCTAATTCTCACAGTAACATAGGATAAGGACTTTGTCCAACATTTCTCAATACCATGTTGTATTTTCAGCCTGTTTATTCTGGCGTCCTTCTTAGAAGCAGTGTTAGTGTTGAATAAAAGTTAAGCAATTAAAAAGAAAAATAAACATCAGGAACTTTGTAGATCAAAACTTGTGAACACATCCTTGAGGCACTTTAAGAGAAGTTAAGTGATAACATCACTATAATATTGTGTTACTTCTTTGATCTGCTAAAAAGCTAAGTGATATAATCAGTTTTTTATTTCTGAGTTTTCTTTCTAGTTGCTGCATGTGGCAACAAAGCTAAAAAATAGGTTAATTATAAAAGCTTTTGTCCTCTTCCTCACCCCATTACAGACTTCCTCTTTAGAGCGAGTAAGAAAAGAGGCAATGAAGTTTATTTATATATATACTACTGTATGATTTAAAAAAGGTCTTCAAGAGGTGGCTTGTTGTAGTGGAAAGAACATGGAGTTTGGATTCTGAAGTTACCAGTTTCAATTTTCCATCTGACTCTTTGGGACTGGAACCAAGTAACTTTTTAAACCTGAATTTCTTTATCTGTAGAAGATAAAAACCAATAAAACCTACCCCCGGACTGTCAGAGGAGTTTATGGTATCCCCCAAATAATTAAAAGGCAGTTAACAATGAAGATCACATTAGGAAGAGAAAATAAAATTAAAATCATTTAAAAAATGAGGCACATAAATATAAAGTTAGGAAATGTAAATGCAGTCAGCAACAGAATTAATTGGTAAAATAGAGGCAATGGAGCCCCAAACAATTGCTATGACTGATCCACAGACCTGAGTCTGAATTTCCTTTCTTTTTTTTCCTAAAGAGAAAAACATGGCTAGTCACCAAACAAGAGTGTTCATCCACGAGGTGAAACGCAGATTAGTAGTTTTGTGGCTCCTCAGAAAATTAAACATTGAATTACCATCTGATCTGAAATTCCTAGGTATGTATCCAAAAAAAAAAAAAAAAAAGAAAACAAGAATTCAAACAGATACCCGTATACCAGTGCTCACAGCAGAATTGTTCACAAAAACCAAAAGGTGGAAACAACCAAAATGTCTATCAACAGATGGATAGATAAATAAAATGTGATATATCCACGCAATGAAATATTATTCAGCCATAAAAAGAAATGAGGTACTGATCCATGGTACATTCTGGAATGAAAACATTATGCTAAGTGCAAGGGATCAGACACAAAAGGTCACATGTCCTATGATTCTGTTTATATGAAACATCCAGAATAGTTAAATCCATAGAGACAGAAAGTAGATTAGTGGTTGCCAGGCCTGGAGAGAGGGAGAAATAGGAAATGCCTGCTTGATGGGTATAAGATTTTCTTTGGGAGTGATGGAAAAGTTTTAGACATTTGTAACACATTGTAAATGTACTAAGCACCACTAATTATATACTTTTAGTTTATTTTTTAAAAGTTTTTTTAAAAAGATTTTTTATTTACTTATTTGAGAGAGAGAGAGAAAGAGTGAGAGAGAGCGAGCAGGGGTGAGGAGCAGAGGGAGGGGAGAAGCAGACTCCACACTGAGCAGGGAGCCTGATGAGGGGCTTGATCCTAGACCTGAGCCAAAGGCAGATGCTTAACCAACTGAGCCACCTAAGCGCCCCTATTTATTTTTTTTTAAAAGATTTTATTTATTTATTTATTTATTGAGATTTTATTTGTTTATTTGACAGAGATCACAAGTGGGCAGAGAGGCAGGCAGAGAGAGAGAAGAGGAAGCAGGCTCCCTGCAGAGCAGAGAGCCCAATGTGGGGCTCAATCCCAGGACCCTGGGATCATGACCTGAGCCAAAGGCAGAGGCTTTAACCCACTGAACCACTCAGGTGCCCCATAGATTTTATTTTTAAGTAACCTCTGCACCCAACATGGGACTAGAATTTACAACTCTGAGATTAAGAGCTGTATGCTCTACAGACTGAGCCAGTCAGGTATCCCTAATTATATACCTTTAAATGGTTAATTTTATGTGAATTTTACCTCAATAAAAAATAAAACAAAGTCAAAGCAAAAATAAATGAGTTGCCAGAGCAAGAATAAATGAAAAAAGTGTAACTATTTCTAATAATAAGGCCACAAAGGACATTCTTTAAGGAAACAAACCCTCAGCAATATCTTTATTTGAATATAGGGTCAGATTTCACTTTCTTTAGAGGGTCTTCAAGATCAGTTGATGTCATGATTATGAAAGGGAACATGGTAAGGGCATTTTTACTGGAAGCAGGGGGAGTATAAGTGTTAGTAATCCAGCTCTTGCTACAATTGTCTCTGATGAGTGGCAGAGATAAAATTAAGATGGCATAAGTCAGAGATAAAATAAAAAACATCTAGAAGAAGAAATGGACCTGCTATCCTTCTGCAATCCATCATAAATATTTCCCTTAGTTAGATTTTTAGAAGTTATGGATCAAGAGTTAGTTTGAGGTTGCATTCCATGTAAAGTATGTGCATGCAGTTTGCCAATTTATAGTTTTGTGCTTTCAAAGTTAGTCAACCTGGAAGCAGGAGGAAGATCCCCTGGTAGAGGAGGAGATTTGGAAGTGAGTAGTGACAACGCTGAGGTAGTAAAAGTTGTCTTGAGAAAGTATGAATCTACTCAGATACCCAAACAAAGGGTAATCATTACCTCAAATAGCTTCATGCAAAAAAATCGTGTCCTCGGTATCTCCAGGGAGAACAGGTTTCTGGTAAACTACATGAAACCATGTATATGTGGAGTTGATACGAGACGTAGTTTTCATTGCTATGACTATCTGGCTTGTAATAGCTAAGGTGTAAACAACTTCACACAGAGTATTAATTCATCATTCTCAACCAATACTTGTTGAATGTTAATTGTGGGCCAATGAGGGCAGACAATACTAGCAACATTTTAGAAGAGTAAACTGAGGTTCTGAGAGCCTAAGATTTGCCCTAAGTCATAAAACTTAGACTTACAAAGTTTGGTTCCTAGTTCTTCCAAGTCTCGTTGCTGCCTCCAGGGGTTGAAATGACCAAAAACTATAGTTACCAAAGCCCTTCATCTTCACTAACTATTAAATGTGATTATTAGATGTCTTGGGCAAAGTTTTGCCATTTCTGTTTGTCTGTGCGGTGGCATTTTCTTTAATTAGTTACATGGTGTTCTCAGGAGCCACACTACCAAACGTGCACAATGCTTGGCTAACATTTACTCAGTACACATGGTATGCTTAGGTGTGGTGTTAAGCATTATGCAGACATATTCTCATTGAATCCTTAAAACAGCCTTCTGAAGAATGTCTATCATCCCTCTTTTGTTTATACAGCTATTAAGGCTCAGAAAATGTAAATAACTTGCCCAAAGTCACAGGTAGAAATATAAATATTCTGAAAATCCTAATAGGAGGATATTTAAAGGTTTATGAAAATCAGAGGCCAAACCAACAGGCTCCTATGATTCCTATCTGAAGAGCCAGTAGAGTATGGAACAAATATTGAACTAGGTATCAAAGCAAGAGACAGGGCTGGGTCCATATTCAGCTTTGTTTACCTCCAAAGCTCACCGATTAACTGCTCTGCTATACTGAGACCCAGGTCTGGAACATTTGTAATCCTTTGACTTCTCACCCAGACAATTATGGCAATAAATTCTGGGTCATTATTATCATAGTGAATAAAATTTACTGTGGCTAACACTCTTAAAAGTGCTTAACAATCATTTATGTTTTTAAATTTTAAAGTCTCCTTATGAAGGACAAGGAAGTGTCCCTCCATATAAATGTGTTTTTTTGAGGAGATAGTCAGATTTTGCTAAGAGAGGTAAAAAATTCAGGTTACTGAGGGTTACTCTGCTGTTGGAATCAAAATATTGAAGTTTGTATCTGTGCTTTTTTTTTTTTTTAAGATTTTATTTATTTACTTGACAGAGATCACAAGTAGGCAGAGAGGAAGAGAGAGAGGAGGAAGCAGGCTCCCTGCTGAGCAGAGAGCCTGATGTGGGGCTCCATCCCAGGACCATGGGATCATGACCTGAGCCGAAAGCAGAGGCTTTAACCCACTGAGCCACCCAGGTGCCCCTGTATCTGTGCTTTTGACTAACATATCTTTCCGTTCAGATGTGTACAATGCAATAAGGTAAAATAACTCATTCGATGAAAAATTACTGTAGTGTGCTAGGTGCTACCAGGTTAAGTGCTAGGGATTAAGTACTCTAGAAATGTCAGCTCTGCCAGCTTTTGAGGAAAAGAGAAGTGATCATTATCAAATTGGGCAAACTTCACCTCTCTGGTATTCATTACCTACTGGTTAAATGAGGTGGTGTACCCAGATCTTAATGTTTCTGGTTTTTTATTTTCTGTTCAGATTTCTTCTCCTCATTTGGCACTATTCCCATGTCAGAACAACCATCTCACACTATCCTAGCTTTGCAATTCATTAACTAGTTCAACGAATGTTTATCGAACTTCCAGTATGAAGAACCACAGGAATAAAGTTGCTAATATTAGAAGCAAGGTTTCTCTGCTCATGGAGCTTACAGTTGAAATAAGGTAAGAAATAATTAAATAACAAAAATTAAAAAATATTAATTAGTAACTACAGGTTGGAAAGGTACTAAGAGGGAAATGAGATGGAGTATTGTCTTTTTTTCAGTCACACAGTGACGCAAATGATAAATGCTTTCAGTTACAAAATGACCATCTATCAAGGTTATGAGATTTTTAAAGAACGAATAGCCATTACTCTGGAAGAAAATTATACTGGGACTGGTTTACTCTCTCCTTTCTTTGTAATAGAGGAGAGGCTCCTCAAAAAGAGCAGCGAGAGAAACTCGCTTTTTAATTTTTTTTTCTTTTGTAAGTCAAGCGGAAAGACGAAGCGAAAAGAAATCAGAACTCAAGGAAATTGCTAACCTAGTCTGGTCATGAGGATTTCTTTTAATCTTTCTAGGTTCGGGAACTGGATGGCAAGAAAACTAATGCCTTGAACTTCAAGGCAGATTTCCTTTCAATTATTACTGTCTGGTGGCAGGAACCTGAGAAGAGGTCAAGGTGTGGTTTAGGAAGAGGCAGCTCCAGGGAAAGGCACTTGGAAGGGCAGGACAGAGAACAGCGGGAGAGAGTGCGCTGACGCTCCTAAGGTGAGAGAGTAAAAAAACTCTCCGCCTGGGGAGCCGCGCGCCGCTCAGGTGGCCTTTTCCCGCTCAGGTGAGCTCCTCCCGCGCCTCCCATTGGCCGAGGCGCCCGTGGCGCTGGGAGGGCGACGCAGCCCGGTCTAGTTCAGGGTCTAGGGCGGCGCGTCACTTCCGGTAGCGCGGAGCTTGTAAAACACCCTGGAGAGAAAATGGCGGCGGCAGCGGCTTCGGCTCCTCAGCAGCTCTCGGATGAGGAGCTTTTCTCTCAGCTCCGCCGTTACGGCCTGTCTCCTGGCCCAGTGACGGAGAGCACCCGCCCGGTCTACCTCAAGAAGCTGAAGAAGCTTCGAGAGGAAGAGCAGCAGCAGCACCGGTCTGGGGGCCGCGGCAACAAGACGCGGAACAGTAATAACAATAACACCGCAGCCGCCGCGGTTGCGGCGGCGGGACCGGCGGCGGCCGCCCCAGGGCTGGGGGTCCGGCCAGTCTCGGGCGATCTCTCCTACTTGCGGACTCCTGGGGGCCTGGGCCGAATCTCGGCCTCGGGCCCGGAGAGCTCCTTGGGAGGGCCCGGGGGCACCTCGGCCGCCCCCACGGCTGGCAGCAAAGTGCTGCTGGGCTTCAGCTCGGACGAGTCGGACGTGGAGGCCAGTCCCCGGGACCAGGCCGGCGGCGGCGGTGGGAGGAAAGATCGGGCTTCGCTCCAGTACCGCGGGCTCAAACCGCTGTCGGCGCCCCTGGCCGCCAGCGAGGTGACTAACAGCAACTCGGCCGAACGCAGGAAGCCCCACTCGTGGTGGGGGGCCAGGCGGCCGGCGGCTGCGGAGCTGCAGACCCCGTCGGCGAGAGATGGAGCCGCGGAGGACGAGGAGGAGGAGGGGGAAGACGGAGAGGACAGGGACCCAGAGGCCGAGGAGCCGCTGTGGGCGAGCCGGACCGTGAACGGCAGCCGGCTTCTCTCCTACAGCTGCCGGGAGAACTATTCGGACTCGGAGGAAGAGGAGGACGACGACGTGGCCTCCAGCAGACAGGTATTAAAGGACGACTCCCTTTCCCGGCATCGGCCCAGGCGGAGCCACAGTAAGCCTCTCTCTTCGCTGACTGCTAAATCTGCCGGCGGCCGGCTGGAGACCTCAGTTCAGGGAGGGGGAGGAATCCAGATGAATGACAGGGCGGCGGCTGCGGGGAGTCTAGACAGGAGCCGAAACCTCGAAGAGTCGGCGGCGGCGGCGGCGGCGGAGCAGGGAGGAGGGTGTGATCCCCTGGACTCCAGCCCCATTCCTAGGTACCGTGTCAACGCTAAGAAGCTGGCCCCTCTCCTGTCCCCGCCACTGACTGACATGGACTCAACCTTGGATTCGTCCACAGGCTCCCTTCTTAAAACCAATAATCATATCGGCAGTGGGGCCTTCGGTGCGGACTCCCCCAGGATTTTTTCCAACAGCCTCCCTCCCGGTGCGTCGGTGGCTGCCTCTAGTTCACTCAGGATCAATCACTCCAATCATACGGGCGCCAATCATACCTATCTGAAAAACACATACAACAAACCGAAGCTTTCCGAACCCGAGGAGGAACTTCTCCAGCAATTTAAACGGGAGGAGGTGTCCCCTGCAGGGGGTTTCAGTGCCCACTACTTGTCGATGTTTCTCTTAACTGCTGCCTGCTTATTTTTCCTAATATTGGGACTGACTTACCTAGGAATGAGAGGGACAGGAGTATCCGAGGATGGAGGGCTCAGCAGTAAGTATTGAACCCTGTGGGGTAATGAAACAAAGGGGGTATTGCTAGGGGTTTGTTGTAACCACACTGGGCATTTTACACCAGGTGACTGTCTGCAAGAACATGTTTTAATAGCGACATGGCAGCAGATCGGGTGCACTTGTGTCGTCTTTAAGAAAGAACATTAGTACCATTATCAGAGCGATAATCCCATGCCTGGTTTTAAAAATTTTCTGTATGATCCATTGAGGAATTCAAAACATCATATAAAAGAGCAAAATATTACAAGTCTATTAGTAAAATGCATTTATGTGTGTGACTTAAATTTTCCTTTTAGCCTTAAATAACTGTGTGCAGATGGCGGTTACTTAACAGTATTGGAGTATTTTGATTGTTATGGGACATCATAGATGTTTTTTCAAATTGAGTTGTGATTCTAAAAGGCAATGTAAGAGCTCTTGATATTGCAGTTAAATATTTTGGAATATTAAGTTCTGTAGTTCTGTATTTTCTATAGTTTCTATATTTTCTTTAAACAAATATAGAACGTGGGAAGACACAGCTCAAAATTGATTGCCCAGGGGGCGCCTGGGTGGCTCACATGGTTCAGTGTCTGCCTTTAGCTTGGGTCCTTGATGGGTCCTGATCTCAGAGTTCTGGGCTCAAACCCTGGACTCGTTGGGTTCCTAGCTCAGCAGGGGTTATGCCTCTCCCTTCTTCTCTGTCTCCCCCTCCTTGTGCTCGGTCTTTCTCTTTCTCAAATGAATAAATAAAATATTTAAAAAAAAAAATACTGCCCAGGCCAAAGCATCTTGTCTCATACCCCTGAAAAAGTAGTGGTAGGTCAGCGCAGGGCAGAGCAGGGGTTTACCATTTACCTGATACCAGTTTTTAGGCCCTGGGATTTACTTGCTCTAAAACACTGTGGGCAGGTGTGGTGTGTTCATTCATTCATTAAGCTGGCATCATCATCTGTGCTGTAGGATAGAAGTAGGGTACAGCAGTGATGATAAATCAAGAGTATTTCTGTCCTACAACGCAAGGGTAGGTACAGATCATTTTGTGTTCTGTGAAGGAAATAAGGATGGAATAGTTGGTATATGCTGCTTGAGAGATAGTGAGAGTAGCTACTCTTTTTGAGGTAAGATCTGAAGCAGGAAGAGACAGCATTGTAGGGAGACAGGAGAGCACTCTGGGCAGAAATTGCAAGAAAGGTCTTGAGTCGAGCAAGAGCGTTCCTATAGGTTAGAGTGGTTAGAGTATCTTGAGCAAGGGGGAGTGAGCAAGAATTTGAGCCTGCCTTTCCTTATCAGTGAAATGATGCTGATATCGATTAGAATGATGCCTACACAGATTGAAAGAGAGAAAGTAGATGTAGTGTGTGATGGATTGCTGAAGATATAATTTCTTAGTGTTAGGGCCCTCTCTCCACTCCCCCCTGAAACGTCCTACCCTTTCACCCAGCATGAAGTCATTTTATTATGATTTGTGTTTATAAAATGAGCCTTACTTTTGTTTGTTTTGTTCCAAAATAGTGAATGTGCAGTTAGCAGATTTACATAAAGAGTAGGAATTAGAATGGGTATAGCCATTTCTAAGATCATCAAAGAATAGTTTATTACTCTGTTGCTTAATTAGAGGAGTAAGAAAATCCCTGAAACCCAGCACTCACTTTAACTTGCTCCCTGGGAGCAAGAGTGATACATTGTGTTCTGTCTCAGATAATTTGGGAGAACAAGAAATAAGGTCACACTAGAAGTTAAACTAGTAAACTTCATATAAATTAATGGCATTATTATTACTGATGGGCACAATTCTCGATTAAGGTGACTGTCACATCTTTCAACTCACTGTTAAGAGGAGTGCGTTTTAAGTACGAATATTTTGGTTGGAATAGAAAGGGATAGGACTGCTAGGGTTTTACTAGCCCCTTTACCAATGTGGAAGGAAAGAAATTGTGTTTTTTGTATTTTTTAATACATGGTAAAAGTAAAGTAGTTTGGGTGATGGAAACAACAGTGGCTAAGAGGTAGAGGATCTGGGTCCTAGGACTTGTCCAAATGACTTAGTTCCTTAACCTCTGAAACCTCATTCTTCTATGTTAAATAGGAGTAATAACTTCTGCTGTCTATGGGGCTGTTGTAAGGATCACTTGAGGTAGCTTATTAAATAACCATAAAGTGGTATTATTTAAAGTTTAGATAAAATTCGTTGTATTCCTGGTAAACTATGGTATCTATGTTAAGAGAAATAGTTAAGTCATTTCTGTAAATATTTAATAGTGGATTTCTTGTTTCATTTATTCTTCTTCTACCCGTTTAATAGTGGATTTCTTATTCAGCATTTAATTTTTATTAAATTCCATTAAAAATACAATGTAGACATTGATACAGAAATTTGAATCCAAGTGTAATGAATCCTTAACTGTATTGTATATTTGATTTACTGAATACTCTGGTGGAAAGACGTGCCTGCTAATTCAGTTAGTCTGCACACCTAACGGTGAATAACTTTCACTCCCTATATTTATGTATTCTGAATCCTTTGTCATAGTATAATGGTTAACCAGAGCTTAACCATAGGGTTCATTGGTCAAATACTGTGCTTAAAGAAATAGTTTTGCTTTGAGTAATAATTTTACCAGAAGATTGTAGGTTATTTATGAGAGTAAGCTTTAGTAAGCTTTTATTAGTTGTCATTTAAGTTATGTGTAATGTATAATAGATTTGCCTTTTAAATAGTTCTTAATCATTTGGTCTTTGAAAATTTTTTATCAATACCCTAGTTTTATTAATTAAATTGCTTTTATTAGTTAAATTTCTATGAGTCTCTACTTCCTAATCTGTATAACTAGGGGGTTGGAGTAGATGATCCCTAAGTTCTCTCTAGCTCCAAGGTTTAAGAGTCTAACTTTGTACTGTCCTACCAAAACAACTAAAGGATCAGCCTGCACTGAGATTAGGTCATGACAACCCAACAAGAGAAAATGGAGATGCAGAATAGATTGGCTATCTTGGGTTTATGTGGTCATTAAATAAAAATTGTTTTCCAATTAGGAAAGGCATGCTTTTTGTAGAAATTTTGGGTAGAGATCTATGAAGCAAAAAATGAATAAGTATTGTCTACCTCTACCTTCTAGTCTCCCATTCACCCCTGGTATAAATAAGTTCAGATAATACCTCTGAAAACTTTCTTAATGCTTTTCATGTAAATACATACAATAGAGTACCTACTCTGTGCCAAGCACCATTTTAAGTGTTCGGGTGGGGAGAGGGAAGGGGAGCTTGACAAGTAAACAAATAAGGATTTGAGAGAGCGATAGTTGCTAACACAATTAATGATAGTAACTTTGCCTGGGATAGAAGAAGATATGAACAAGATACTTCTCCAATGAAGACATACAAATGGCTATCAGACACATGAAAAAATGTTTATCATCACTAGCCATCAGGGAGATTCAAATTAAAACCCACATTGAGATACCACCTTACATCAGTTAGAATGGCCAAAATTAGCAAGACAGGAAACAGCATGTGTTGGAGGGGATGTGGAGAAAGGGGAACCCTCTTCCACTGTTAGTGGGAATGCAGGTTGGTGCAGCCACTTTGGAAAACAGTGTGGAGATTCCTCAAGAAATTAAAAATAGAACTTCCCTATGACCCTGCAATTGCACTCCTGGGTATTTACCCCAAAGATACAGATGTAGTGAAAAGAAGGGCCATCTGTACCCCAGTGTTTATAGCAGCAATGGCCACGGTCGCCAAACTATGGAAAGAACCAAGATGCCCTTCAGCGGACAAATGGATAAGGAAGATGTGGTCCATATACACTATGGAGTATTACGCCTCCATCAGAAAGGATGAATACCCAACTTTTGTAGCAACATGGACGGAACTGGAAGAGATTATGCTGAGTGAAATAAGTCAAGCAGGGAGAGTCAATTATCATAGGGTTTCACTTATTTGTGGAGTATAACAAATAGCATGGAGGACAAGGGGAGATGGAGAGGAGAAGGGAGTTGAGGGAAATTGGAAGGAAAGGTGAACTATGAGAGACTTTGGACTCTGAAAAACAACCTGAGGGTTTTGAAGGGGCGGGGGAGGTGGGAGGTTGGGGGAGCCAGGTGGTGGGTATTAGAGAGGGCACGAATTGCATGGAGCACTGGGTGTGGTACAAAAACAATGAATACTGTTATGCAGAAAAGAAATAAAAAAAAAAAAAAGAATATGGAATATTGCAGATGAGCAGGCCTCTCCAAGGAGGTGACGTTTGGACTGAAACTTGAATGTCTTGAAGGAACTAGCCATTGACAGGGAGAAAAGTAACAGCCAGTGCAAAACTCTAGGCAAGAACTGGCTTGGCAAGTTGGAGCATCAGAACAGAGTGGCCAATGTGGCTGGGATATAGTGAATGAGGGAGAACGGTATATGAAGTTAGAAGTAGGCAGGGGGCCAGTTCGTAAAGGACCTATAGGCCTTGAGAGCCACAGAAAGGAGTCAGAATTTTATTTCAAAGTGATGTTATACTATATCTATCCTGCGACTAATTTTTTCACTTAACCTTGTATGTTGAGTAATTTTCTATACACCAAGTTTAAGTACAAGGCATAAGTTAAAAATCTTACTCTCCCCGGTCCCTAGAAATGATGAGAACATTCTATAAAAATGTTAAAATCTCTGCCATCCTGAAAATGTTCTTCAACCCTGTGTTCTCCTCCAGCTGTTACTGTACTCTCAGCCAAGACTGGTATCTCTGCCTCTGCCATTCACTCAACCCATTTAGTTTACCTTTACCATGCATTCCTCTGTAACCTCTTCTTCAAGACACAAGTTACTCAATTGCCAAATGTAAGAGAGGCATTGAAGTTCTTAGCTGCGCCTCTTTGATCCATTCCATTCAGTGATTAACTCTCTTCTTCCAGGAACTCTCCAGACTTCTGTATCACTGCTCTCTCCCAGTTTTCTTTTACTCATGTCTGTTTGTGTTTTAAATATTGGTGGTCTCTAGGACTCTTCTTGTCTTTGGTTCTATCCTTTTGTATAGTTTCTGGCTAATACCTCCTGATTTTATATTTTTGCCTTAAATGTTCTCTTCTGAGTTCTAGACTTAGCTATTTGTTTATTGGACAGTTTCTTCTGGGTGTTCCAGAAGTACCCATCCTCTGTACTCATTGGCTTTCCTTTCGCCTTATTTCCCCAGCTCTGTTCCCTGTTTTAGTTAATAGCACTTCCATCTACCCAGGACTCAAGCTAGGAACTTTGAATTTACCTAGAGCCCTTCCATCCCTTCATGCTCCTACCAAATTTAAAACCTCAATCCAGTTGGTTACTAAGTCCTGTAGTTTTATCTCCATAGGTCTTTTGATTCTTTTTCTCTCCATCAGTATTGCTCTAAGTTAGTCTTTTGCCTGATCTGCTTTAGTAATCTTCTATCAGGTGTCCCTCCTTCTAGGCTGTAGCTCTTCAATCCGTTTTCAGTGCCAGAGCAATATTTCTAAAATAAAAATGCAGTAATACACTCTTTCTCTTACTCATTGGATAAAATCTAAATTCTTTGGCTAAACTGTTTATATTCTGACTATGCCTGCTTTTTCTAGCTTCATTTCCTAACAGTTCGTCTTACCACTTACTTTCTGGATAAATTGGAGTTTTCTGGTAACTGCTTGGTGTTCACTGAATATATCATAAAATTTCATGCCTTTATGCCTTTGCACATTATTCCCTTCTTTGGGAAGGTTGCCTCTCTGAACTGCTATTCATTCTTAAAAGTGTATCCATCTCTGGATATTTTCTCTGACTCCACATACTCTTTACCAGGAGTTTGGGTATATTCAAACTCTACTCAGGATCTTATACATCCTTCACAGCATTTATTACAAAGTATTATAATGGGGTCCGTCCATGGTGCCAGTTTGATTACAGTTCCTTGAAGAAATAGTTCCAGAGGAATTGAATACACTGGTAAGTGGCCCAGGCTTTACATTCATCTCTGAGTTTGAATCTCATTTCTCTCTTACACCCGTTCCATGACTTTACTAGAAGATACTCAGTTCCCTGATATTAAAAAAACGAGGATGGTAGTACCTGCCTCAGGATGGCTTTCAGTATTATGTGAGGTCATATATGTAAAGTTTTTTGTGTTGTTAGCCTGGCGTAGGGGAGTTGCTCAGTAGACCCAAGTCACATTAGTATCCCTGGTACAAGTTGATTCCTTCATAAATATTTGTTGAAAATGATCGCATATCAGATACTCACTTTGCATGCACTGATTAACTCATCATCAACTCAGTAATTGATTACCTACTCAGTACCTAACAATACTTAGTACTGGGAAGGATGCAAAAGAAATCTCATTCTTGCAGAAGCCTCCACTCCACTAATAATAGTCACAAAAATGGTTAAGAAGTATATCAGGTAATAGGTGATAAGTGCCACCCTTTTGTAAAAAAGGGCTAGTTCTGTGTGTACTGGATCAGCCTCAAATGATCAGAAGCTCTGTTTCCAAATTTGGACTTAATTCCGTAGGTTGAATAGTGGGAATCCATGGACGTTTTTAAGCAGAGGACTAGCATAATCAAGTTGATTTTTTTTTTTTTTAAGACTTTATTTATTTGAGAGAGAGGAACAGAGTTATTTGGGAGAGGCAGACTTCCCACTGAGCAGGGAGCCTGATGTGGGGCTTGATCCCAGGACTCTGGGATCATGACCTGAGCCGAAGGCAGATGCTTAACCAAATGAACCACCCAGGTGTCCCTATAGTTGCTTTTAAAAAAAATATATTCTTTTCCAAGTAATTAAACTAGAACAAGTTCTAGTCCAAAACTTGGTGTGTATAATGAAGTAGGCGTAAGGATTTCAAAAAATAGTTTCCCTCATTCTTGAGGAATGAAAGCTGAACATTATATTTAAAGTTTTTCGAAGTTGACTATTCTGTATATTCTTGGGAACACCAGAAGTTTGTATATCCCAGTTTGATGGTTTAAATAAAATACACTCTGTGGAAATGTCTTTCATTTGGAAATTATCTCTAGTATAATTTAAAATAAAAGTCATCAGAGCGAAAATATTCCCCATGATATATCCAGGGAGCCTAGTTTGAGGAAAATTGGCATAGATATTGGGACTTGGATTGAGGAGGCAGACCTGGGTTTGAATATTGGCCCTTGTTTTTCTATTAAAGTCAAGTTGCTGAACCACTGTGAACTTCACTATCCTCATCTGTAAAATAGACTAAGTGAGAATTAAATGGAATGATGCATGTAAAGTACTTGGCTCAATGCATGACACAAAGTAATAAGAGTAACAGCAGCTAACCCTAGATAGCATTATGTGCCAGGCACTGCGTTGGACAATTTTAATTGTTACTCAGCCTTCTTGAGGCATTTTGTACATGAGGATTGTGTATATGTTCTCTACCATAATTGTTATCCAGAAAATTATGAAAGATAAATGGGTGGGTGAAGCAGATTAATGCATGAAATCCTAGAAATACCAGGAATAATCTATGAAATCTAACAACTTTAGGACAACGAGGTACAAATTTATACTTAGGCAACAGTTAGGAATCCTGTAAGACTATCCTTACATAAGGTTTTAGATTAATTCATTAATTCACTGATACATGAGTGGGCCAATCTGCTCTAATATAATGCAAACTATAATAAATAATATGTAAAACTATAAAGCGTGACACTCTTTCTAATTTTTGGAAGAGAAGCCGTAAGAGATTCTTACTCTCATGAAACAAACTGAGGGTTGCTGAAGTGGAGGGGGTGGGAAGGAATGGGTAGGGCTGGGTGATGGACATTGGGGAGGGTATGTGTTGTGAGCATGTGAATTATGTGAGACTGATGAATCACAGACCGGTATCCCTGAAACAATATATTATATGTTAATAATAATAAATTAAATTTTAAAAAGTCTGAGAAAGACCCCCCAAAAAAGGAAAGATTTGCTGTCTAAAACTGGTAGTCTGATTTTACAATACCACTTTAAAACTTAAGTTTTTCCATTGTTCCATTTTTAAGATGTAAAGATCTTTTGTATGTTTGTTCTCCCATTTTTTGCTTCTTAAAAAAAAAAAAATTCATACATGTTTTTTTCTATGCTTATATTTCTTTCAGTGGAAATGATCCGTTCTGTAATTTCGGGGGTACTTTTAAAAAACCAGATATTTTCATGATTCCTCAGTAGAGTTGTAAAGTTTTAAAACTAGCCTCTTACTGCTCATTAATTATTTTATGTTAACTTTACCTCTGAAAAATATTTTACATAAGTAAAAGGAACCTTACTGCAAAGAGATTTGTAACATCAGTGCAGAGAGAGATTTAATCTAGTTTTTAAGTAGTTTAAAAATGAAGTATACCTTAAAGTATTGGAAATCTCCTTCTATAAGTGTGGTAAACAAGTAATAGTGATTTCTTTATGAAAATTATAATAATCTTTATTTTAATCTTACATTTACTTTGCACTAAAAATAGCTACCATTTAATTTGGGAATGCAGCCTCATACTAGTTGTGGAAATTGTTCATGACGATTATTGTTTGATAACTTTAGATTTTGACTTCCATATTCAGAATTTATTTTTGAAAGATTTTAAATTGAACCAGTAGCAGTGCGGTTGAACAATAACCTTGACTTTGATGTTTTAATAATGTATACTTTAACCTGAGCCTCATTTTAAAAAAAATCTTGATTTAGTTAATAATCTTTTATTAACAACACTGTCAAAATTATTAAGTGAGTTGACCAGGAAGAAAGTGTTTAGGTTTTAATACTTGTTTGATGTAGTTAAATTTTACATGTTTGACATCATTCCTCAGAAAATTTATTTCTAAAGAAATTAACTTTTTAAAGGGATTATAAAAATTTATAGTAATAGATACTAATGTCTGAAAATAAGATAACAGATCCATCATGTGGAAGCCATAATGTATTACTTTTATGATGTCTTAATTTTTTCTTTAGTTCTAAAGGTATAGATTTAAAATTACACTGTGGTGTTTTTTTTTTTTTTTTTTTTTTTTTCTTAATCTGGGTAGCAGATTTATTGCTTAGTGGCCAGAGCTTTTTGCTTAAAATGATATCAAGTGGCAAACTAACATTTAGAAACAAGTCTTGGGTGCAAAATTATTTGAGAGTTTAGTTCAGCTGTCCTGAACTGAGTGATGACTATGCACCAACAATTGGTTCCTGCCTTGAATGTGACATGAATAGGAAAAAAATGCTTTAGGAGCATTGAGCATTTTAACACATAGCAGAGCATTAATAATGTTTTGCAGTTAGGGACTCCTTTTATATGTATATGTACAAAAGGAATTTGCTGATTGTCTGTAATTCCTGAAAGCACTTTACACTTACAAGGGAAGTTTTATAGGAATTCACCTAGATACACTTTTTTAAACCTCCATATGGATAGCGTCATGGAAATTAATTAGGGGAACGGCGAATCTTAGAATAATGGTTTCTTCTAGTCCCTGGGCTATGGTTTAGACCCTTGGTCAACCTAATTAATGACTTTGTAGGTTTATAAGGGTACCTCCCCCATGATATCACAGACACTTTCTTGTTTGATTTAGTTACTTGAAGCACAATTTAGTTTATCCTCTTCATTCATCCATTCACCCACTTATAAATTACTTATTGAGCACCTACTGTGTGCCACATAACATCAGAAGTTGAGTATATACTTTCTAGAACTATAGGAGTGAAACGCTTTGCCAAGATACATAAACTGCCTCCCTTTCTCCCACATCATGGTGGCATTCTCTTCTTTCTCCAAAATACCTATGTATTAAATAGCCCCCAGAATTGAGATTTGGTTACAATATTGTGACTTAGAAAACATAATGTGAAAAATTAATTTCTGCATATTTGAGTATGCCCTATAATAAAGTTTACCACAATGTATAAACACAATGTGTTTACCACAGTGTGTACGCTGTACAAACGAAATAGTTCCATTTTTTGCAGATTTTTAGAAATATTTTAAAAAGTAAAAAAGGATGAGACATGAAGAATGAATTTGCCAAAAATGAAAATGTTATCAGTATGAAGTGTTTATGATTATAGTACAAGATGTTCTAGAAGTATTCTTATGCTTATGACAAAAAGTCTTGTTTTTAAAACATGTCGTCTCCAAATGTTCCATCTTTCAAATTCTAAAGCCTTAAAATGATAAAAGCATTTATTGAGAACTTTCTATGTATGGGCATTTTATCTTAGTTTTTATGAGGGGAGCTACCAATATTATCTGAGAAAACTGAAATGTAGGTGGAATATGGTTACAGGTGACTTGTCCAGTATCCCACAACTACTAAGTTTTGGAGCCAGCCATTTGAACCCATGATCTGACTTCAGGGTCCACAATCTTAACCACTAGGCGGCAGTAGATTTTTTTTATGCATCTTTTTTCACCTACTGACTTTACTTGGGCAGGTAAGTCACTTGGAACCTCTGGGCCTTGGCTTTTGCATCTGTCAAATTAGGGGATAATAAAATCAACTTCTAATCAATGACCTTTGTAGGAAACTAAGGTGATAATGTCTATGAAAGTGCTTTGGAGAAATTTGAAGTGATACATAGCTGTATTTTTAATACATTAATTTACAATTTCCCAGCTACAGTAGTCTACTTAAACAACACATGGTCAGCACTGTGTATGACATGTCCTGTCAGTGATGTTAATAAGTAATAAAAGAGTCCATTAAATTTATAATAATTGTCAGTATCTTTCAAGCTTACTCTCAAGCTGTCCAAGGAGGTAAAAGGAGTCCTCTTTTTATATTACCTAATTACTGCTTTATTTCTGGGTGCTGAAAAGGAATATTCTTATTTTTGCAGTTATTTTAATTTAATAGGCAATGAAGCACAATTTGAAATTAGATTTTACTCTTGTTGACCATTAGAAAGTTGATTTGCTGATAGAGTCAGAGATTGAAATACGTTGCTTTAATCCAAAATATAGTAGTGAATTTGAGACCGAAGAAATTTCTTGGGAATGTGGATAGGTCTTTAGAGTCAGCTTCTGTTAACATTATCTGAAGAACAGACAATGTTTGCAGCTGGTAGAGAAGGCTGGCCTTTCACATGTTGTTTTTCAGCGAGTTTGTCAGATGCCATGAACACTATTACTGCAGAAGTAGGAAGATAAGGTTTGTCCCTGTGAATAGGCAATAGACTGAATGGTGGTAATCGAGAGATTGCGGGGCATAAAATAATAAAATGGACTTGATAAGCAGGATGTTAAAATCAAGCTACTTAAGTTATAAGGAATTTAAAGTGCATTAGGATCTCAGTCTCCTATATTGTTGATATGAAGTACATAATGAAATTTTCCTCCCATTTCCTATTTGAAACTATATCAAAGATGTGATTTGTTTAGACCAGAGCTGTCTAATAGCAATACAGTACAAATATGGAGTATTTAAATCGTAAGTCACTACAGTGAATTAGAAATAACAGAACAGTGGCAGAACTAAATCTCTCACCTACCTGCCCTGGATAAGTGGCCATGTTTGATGGTATAAGGGTATAAAGTGGCATAAAGGACTTCTTAGTTTAAAGCAGAAGTGATGTCCCCTAAATTCTCACTCATTTCTTATTGGGAATATTCCTTTATATTCTTCTGACCATTTCCTGTTGTAAACTGCTTTGTATAGCTCTTCAGACTAGACATGTAGGAGAGAGGGAGGGTCTTTTGGTTCTGTTGCATGACTGTCCCAAGAGATAAGGGGAAAGTTAGCTCCGATTTAGAAAAATGAAAACAGAATGATTAATAAAGCTTTTGTTGGCCAATATGAAAAATTTTAAGGATTTCAGTATCTTGCCTTTTGAGAAAGATTTTGGGACGCTCTTATCCATCATGCTCTTTCAATTGTAAAAACTATCTCAGTTCTTTCACAAGGTGCTATTTTATGGTAGATTTGCACTTAACAATATCTCCTTAATGAATCTGAATAAATTCTTTGAACTACATTCTGATTACTAGAGAATGTTTGCTCACAAAGTCAAGCTGTTTACTTCCAAAGGGAAAAAATGGGCAGTCCTTAATTTTTGAATGGGTTGTCTTCCAGATCATGTGTAAAATAGTTGTTTGAACTTGGAAATGTTTACATACTGCTTTTTAAGCTAGCGCATAGAAGCCTATTTAAAATTTATGTCTTTTTTTAGTACTGATACAGTATTGGTTTAACTTTTGGGTCTTCAGCACTGTGGCTCATCTTCTGTGGGAGTTGGGCGAGGAAGCAAATTTATTTTTTGACTTTTTACGTTTCCTTACACTTTTTCATTTTTTAAAAAAATTTGAATTCAGTTAACATGTACCATATTATTAGTTTCAGAGGTAGAGTTCAGTGATTCATTAGTCTTATGTAATACATAAGACATTACATCATGTACCCTCCTGAATGTCCATCACCCAGTTATCCCATCTCCCCCCCCCCCTCCTGCAACCCTTAATTTGCAACTCCCTTAATTTGTTTTCTATGATTAAGAGTCTCCTATGGTTTGTCTCCCTCTCTGATTTTGTCTTGTTTTATTTTTCCCTCCCTTCCCCCATGATTCTGTTTTGTTTCTTAAATTCCATATATGAGTGAAATCATACAATTGTCTTTCTCTGGTTGACTTATTTCCCTTAGCATAATAGCCTCTAGTTCTCTCCACGTTGTTGCAAATGGCAAGATTTTGGGGGTTTTGATGACTGCATAATATTCCATTGTATATATATACCACATCTTTATCCATTCATCTGTCGATGGACATCTGGGCTCTTTCCCTAGTTTGGCTATTGTGGACATTGCTGCTATAAACATTGGGGTGCAGGTACCCCTTTAGATCACTACATATGTATTTTTAGGATAAATAATTAGTAGTGCAATTGCTGGATTGTAGGGTAACTCTCTTTTTACCTTCTTGAGGAAAGTCCATACTGTTTTCCCGAGTGTCTGCACCAGCTTGCATTCCCACCAACAGTGTAGGCGGGTTCCCCTTTCGCTGCATCCTCTCCACCATTTCTCATACTTTTTCATCTTTTAATTCTTCTTATACTGGCCTAGCTTCCTCTTGTTTTGCTATAGTCTTGGCCAAACATCCAAGTTCTCAATACTTCAAATCTTTTTTTTTTTAATTGAGAGATAATCGACATATAAATACAACATTATGTATTAGTTTTAGTTGTATAACATAATGATTTGATATGTATTTATCACAAAATGGTTACCACGGTAAATTTAGTTAACATCCATCACCTCACATAGTTTTTCTTCTTGTGATGAGAAGCTTTAGGATCTACTATTTTGACAGTTTTCAAATATACAGTACAGTGAAATTAACCATAGTCACCATGCTGTACATTTTATCCCCAGGACTTATGCTTCTTATAACTGGAAGTTTGTACCTTTTGACCACCTTTACCTATTTTTTCTTTATAAGAGAGGGAGGGGGAGGGGCAGAGGAAGGGGGGGAAAGAATCTTAAGCAAGCTGGCTCCACACCCAGCGCTCTGATCTCACAACCTGGAGCTGAGATCATGACCTGAGCTGAAATCAAGAGTGGGATGGTTAACCAGTTGAATCACTCAGGCACACTCCACCCCATCCCTGTCTCTGGCAACCATCAGTATATTCTCTATACCTATGAGTTTGTTTTTTTTAGTTCCACATATAAGTGAGATCATACAGTGTTTGTCTTTTGTGACTTACTTCACTCTGCATAAAAGAGTAGGTCCATTTACTGGGTGCTTGGCAAATGTAAACATTTATTCTTCTTAAGCATTTTTAATGTTTTATGAGTGAGGACTCTAATGGAGGATTAGGTTAATCACTTTGTCCAAGGTTGTATAGGTAAGAGAGAGGAGTTGTTGGTTGAACCCTACCAGTATGTTTTGAAAGCTCATCCTCTAACCATTGTACTCTACTGCATTCCCCTTTTGTATACCCTCTCCTTTATCAAATTTCAACTTCTTTAATTCCCTTAATTCAGCTACTTTAGCCAAATGTTAGGGAAAGCTATCTGATTAAATTTGCAATGTTGTAGAATTCTTATAATAAAAATCATACGATTTTTTGATAAAATTTGATAAATATGATTATCTTTAGTGAGGATTGAGGCAGTATAAAATCAGAGCTTGGCTCCACCTCTCTAAATCATCCTTCATCTTTATATGTATAGTAGTTAGGTTGCCTACATTTCTCATTTAGAATTTATGTCAGTAGTTCTTAACTTATGGGCTGAGAACATTTGGGAGCTGTACCTCTTACAGAGTGTTAGAGGACCTGACAGATGATTTGGTTTTCTCATATTGTGTATTGTTTGCAGCTGTATATCAATGTTGCTGTCGTTAGAATACAAAAAATTATTCATGGTAGCATTTTGTCATTTTTTTCTTCATAAGTGAATATTAAAAATACTATTGTGGGAATCTGAATGTCGATAAAAATGAAGAAGTCCTTTTTCTTCAGAGATGGAGAAACATTGCTTTTAAAGCATACTGTCAGGTAAATACACTGGTTATATTTTAGAATTTGTTTTTAAGTCATTCATAATAAATGTCAGGGGATCAGTTGTAATGTTCAAATGACGGACTGACTGGCTAACTTAACTGGTAAAAAGTCTTCTCAAGGTGATGGTGCTTTCAATATAAGATTTCATTAACTCAGATTCTATCCCTGATAAGTGCAAATTTTGGCAATTAGTAAAAAAAATTCAGGCATTATAAAAATTTTTGGCAGGGAGCTTTGCCTTCAGGGGTCTTCCATTTCGTCTCTTTGTAACTTACAGATTTTATAAGAATTCTGCCCTTTTTTCCCCACTAGTTCCAGGGCAGAAACAAATGAGGAACAGAGCAGTGGCATACTGTGATATTTTGTAAACTGAATACTGTTTATTTTTTATTTTATGTTAGGATTGAAAAAAGAAGAAAAAGCTAAGATGTATTAATCTCCCTCCCACTCCCTCAGTATCTGTATGCTTATTCACAAAACATCCCATTTTATATTAGGTTACTAGAATGCCCAAGATCACAAGTCATAAATGTTGGGACTAGCTAAATGTTCCTTGCTGCAGTGATTTTTTTTTTCCCCCTCATTTGACCCCACTGCCTTGCAGTGTGAAGAGATACTTTTTATTCATTTAAGAAGTTAAATGTTAGGTGAAAATTTGGTATGATCCAGTGTATGTTGTACTTTCTGTCCACTGTGTTCATGTGAAAGCATGAGTTTTATTTTTAATGTTCTTTATGTTATAACCAACAACACAAAAAGTCATATGCCTAGTTTACCACATTTTGTCGTAACAGCTTACATTTTCTTTCATGCGGGGGTTTTGGTTTTGACCTAATGATGACATACTTAAATACTCTATTTCTCCAGTGACTTTTCATTTCTGTTGTTTTTTTCCAAAGCTAGAAGTCAAGATGAGATTTTTAAGCACATTGATTATAAAGCCAATGATGAGGATTTCCTTTTAAGCTCCAAATTCAGTTTATATGTTTGTTTGTATCATACTTCAGTCTTTTTGCTTTGTTTATACATATAATGCCTTTTTCCCTTTTAACAGAGTTATACTTCTTGTCCCCCCTTAGAATGGACTGAGAACTCATATATATATATATATATATATATATATGTTTCACTTTATCGTTGCAGTGTAGCTTTTCCCAGTTTTTTTTTTTTTTTAAATCTGCCTATTTCCCTTGTGTGGTACAAAATTAACTATCTCTAGTCATTTACAATGTTAAACACAGTGCATTGTGATTGAGAGTGTTACTCTGTAGAAGAGAAGACTTGTGTTTAATTGTATGAGAAATGCCTCTTGCTTTATTGCATTGCACTGGAGGTAGGTTGTACAGGGTATCACAGATCTCCAGATTCTCCAGATTCTCATTTAGCAATATTCTTTCAGAACAGACCTTGTTATAATACAATTCCACTTTATTCTTGGCAGTGTAAACCTTGAGGAAGTGTCAGAGACAGTCTCTAGTGTGTAACAGTTAATGTTTAAAATCTCTTAATACAGTGAGCTGTCACCATGTTTAATAAATTACAGTATTGCATTAGCATAAATTCGTTTGGGTGCCAAGTTATCTGTTACACAGATGCTTGGTATTATTTATAGGTTTGTATCTAACCTTTGTGGGTTGACATGCTTTTATTTTTCTATTCACTTGTCACCATGCAGCAGCATAATTCTTTAATTGGCATATGTGCAAAATGGTTTTAAAGACGAGATCTGTGAAAGTACTGAAAAAGCAGATCACTCAGACTTTTGGACCTTGTGCAGTGTAGTAGGATGAAGCTCCTGTAATTTAAGTAGATACATTGCTTTGTGTCATTTGAATGTGTTATGGTACTTTCCTCCCAACATTGGTAAACTACAGGAGTGTCTTTAGTAAACAAAGTTAGATGGAGACAGCAGCCTAATTGCTTTCCCTCTGAAGTTTTGAGCCATTAAGACTTAGGGGTGTGTGTGTGTGTTTGGGTGGGGTAAGATTATTAACTTTCTCTTTTGTCCTAGAGTAAGTTTTGGAATTTTCTTGAACTGTAAAAGTCATCTCTTGGATTAAACTTTTTTTTTTTTTTAAAGATTTTATTTATTTGTCAGAGAGAGAGACAGCAAGCACAGGCAGACAGAATGGCAGGCAGAGTCAGAGGGAGAAGCAGGCTCCCTGCAGAGCAAGGAGCCTGACGTGGGACTTGATCCCAGGACGCTGGGATCATGACCTGAGCTGAAGGCAGCCGCTTAACCAACTGAGCCACCGAGGCATCCCTAAACTTTTTTTTTTTTTAATGGGAATTTTAATTTTAGTTATTATTATTAGATTCAGTAATTGGTAATTCTTTGAAATCTTGAGTTACAGATTCTCCATTAAGATATCAGAGTTCATTTTGTGAAGGGACAGACTAACATTGAAGTCTCTTAAATGTGAAGTATTTTGATATTTTCTTGATTTGCTAGTCATCTAGCTTTCAAATTTGGTAATAAATTTTTTTTTAGGTAAATAATGTGTCAGTCTTAAAATCACTTGTCAGTGAATTACCTCCAACCGAATAGTGAAGCATATTAGAAAATAATTTTGAATATTTATGAAGCATTTATTTTTACTAGACATCAGCTCCTATGGCTATTTTTCTGTGTGCCAAGTTTCTGACATCATTTTAGTAAAAAAAGATAACTTAAAATCTTATTTGTAAATGTGAATTATATGAATTTTGAAAAATAAGACTATATTAGCCAGGTCTCTTTGAAACAAAGCAAAACAAAACAAAACAAAAAAACCCTTTATGTTACAGTAACTTTTTTAGTTTTTTGCAAAGGAAGCGGAAATTTTCAAGTTTTTGATTTGTTAAGAATTTAGATTGAAGGGCGCCTGGGTGGCTCAGGTGGTTAAGCTGCTGCCTTCTGCTCGGGTCATGATCTCGGGGTCCTGGAATTGAGTCCCACATCGGGCTCTCTGCTTGGCGGGGGGCCTGCTTCCCTTCCTCTCTCTGTGATCTCTTCCCTTCCTCTCTCCTACTGTGATCTCTCTCTGTCAAATAAATAAAAAAAAAAAAAAAGAATTTAGATTGAATTGGAAGGAAGAAAATGTTTTTTCTAGTACATTATTTAAAGTTAGGGTTTTTACCGAATGTATTCTAGGTACTGAAGTGATCTTTTACCAGTTCTCCGTTAGGATGTTTGCAGCATCAGCAAATATTGTTTAAATACTTACCCTCCCCCAGCATTTTATAAAGAAAAGTTTGAAATAAGAAATTGAGAGAATTATGCTATGAGCACTCATATACCCACACCTAAACTCTACAGTTAATTTTTTTGTATTTGCTTTATTATGTATCTTATCTATCACTCTGTCCATTCTTTATTCTGTCTTTTTAAAAAATGTACTTCAGATTAAATTGAAAACATTAGGATACTTAACCTTTACATATGTCATGCATATTGGTAACTAGAGTGAGAGGTTTTTTTTTTTTTTTTGTAAAATTTATTTGCAGTCAGATGTTCCAATCTTTACTGTCCAATGAGTTTTGACAGATGCATCCAGCTGTGCAACTTAAATCCCTACGGATGTAACCTTCACCTCCAAAAGTTTCCTCATCCCATATCAATACTCTTATCACTGTTCTGATTTTTTAGCTGTAGATTAGTTTTGGTTCTAAAACTTCATGTAAGTGATTTGTAGAATACTCTTTTGTGAGGCTTTTTTCACTCAGCATATTTTTTGTGGTTCATCATTGTTGCATTTTCCAGTAGTTCATTCCATTTTATTACTCTTGGTCTGTTTTTAAGGCTTGAAAGTATTTTAAGCAGAAGTTACTTACCCCTTTCTAAATTCCTGAAGTGCTTGATACTAAACTCTAAGGTGGTATTGATTATGTTATATATCATAGCTACTCATTTATTTCCACTAGTCCTTAAGCACTGTGTTCTCATAACATAGTCTATAGAATATGCTCTATAAATACTTGTTGAACAGTCTATGGTTAGAAGTCTTTCATATGGCTTTTGTTATAGAAATCCCAAACTTGGGATACAATTATAATATGAAATTGGTGCTTGGATAAAGACAGAAATCTCAATTACAGTCTGTTATCCTCCCCATGGAGTCTTCATTTTCATGGTGAGCAAATGTGAGATTTTCAAGTGATGACAAGGTTGAAAGAGACCATAATTGTTCTTTATAATACAGAAATGTAGAATAAGAACCAAACAAATAAGGCGGCTATTGTCGACTTAATTATAGGTTTTGGTCTTTTATTTTCCTGGACACATTATTTCAGTTTTTATTTTATTCTTAGTACTATCAAATCCACATTTAAAGCCCCTTTGATTTTATAAAATCATGATGTATGTTCTGTTATTCGTTAACAATAGCTTTTTTGGAAGCAGCACACGTTGTTGCCTTTCTTAAAACAGGGCAAGTGAAAAGTTGAGATTCCTATAGGATCTGAGAAGTGGAGAAGCTTTTGAGGTTTTGCTCTCCTTCCTTCCTTCACTTGTTATCTCCATCTAGGTCTGTAAATCCAGAAAGATAGGTGGGTAAAAATGGAAAGGTTATTATGAGGAGAGCAAGGGTGGTGGTACAAGAGTTTACCTTAGGCAAGTTTCATAGTAGCCAGTTTTTGTCAAAACTTGTTTTGCTTACTGATATAATATGAATATTTAGAGTAATTTATTAAGTATACTTGACATAAACTGTTCCTGTATTTTAGAATGACTGTTTATTTAATAGAGCTATGAAACAATTGGAGAACTTTCAGAGAACAAATGGGCAATGGGCTATGTTGCAAAAGAATGTGCTGCCTTGTTCACCCTGTCCATTTTTAGATCAGTCTGGCTGATGGTGAAATGCAGAAGAGTTTGCTGCACACACAGGTGCAGTGTTCTGCAGCTGTTGGAAACATTTGTCCCCTACTCCCCATTTCTTCGCATATAATTATGCTCTGTTTAAGCCACTAAAGCTAGAATATGGGATTTGAGAACTTCAATGTCTGTTTACAAAAGGGTGCAACTCAGAGATAATTGGTCATTTAGGTAGTTGAATTTCACTGTGTCTAGATGACTTGGAAGTTTCCAAAGACTAAAACCAGCCTTAAGGTCATAGAGTTTAAAAATTATGAGAGACTGACTTTGAAAGTGCATGTCTACAGCTACTGCTCTCCAGCCCAGAGGACAGGGCTTACATATTTTTATTTTTAATCACCTGAAACTAACTAATCTCTGTCTGCCACATAATAGGCACTTGATGTATGTCTATGAATATCTTGTTGAAAGATGAAGCCAAATTGTTGTTTAGATGTAGTTCTAAGTCAGAAAATTATGACTTTTTTTTTTTTAACTGATGCCTTCTGATAAGTTTTATAGTAGTCTTATGAACCAAGTGCTGTGGCAGCACAGAGGAGAGTGACTAATGCTGCCCCTGTTGGCCGTGGGTCACTTTATACTTTGATAGATCATGGAAAATCTTTGCCTAGACTACAGTTAGAGAGCTTGGTTTTGAAGAATTTTGCATATCTAAGAGATAACAGTGTATTCTCCAACAGCAGTGTCTTCTCCTCATCCTCATTTTGGACATTTTTTCATGCATTACATCATAAGGAGATTGAAGTTTAATAATTCCATATCTAGAGAAAGTTCTAGAGGAGAATGCCTTCCTTAAACTAAATAGGACAAATATTTTCTTTTGTGTAGTTGTTTTTTATATAATGAAAAGAAAGTAGGCTTTGGAGTCAGATGTAGGTTTGGATCCCAGCTTTTAAAACTGTGTTTCCTGGGGCACCTGGGTGGCTCGCTCAGTGGATTAAGCCTCTGCCTTCAGCTCAGGTCATGATCTCGGCGTCCTGGGATCGAGCCCCACATCAGGCTCTCTGCTCAGCAGGGAGCCCGCTTCCTCCTCTCTTTCTCTCTGCGTGCCTCTCTGCCTACTTGTGATCTCTGTCTGTAAATAAATAAATGAAATCTTTAAAAAACAAACAAACAAACAAAAACAAACAAACAAACAAAAACCAACTGTGTTTCCTGCCAGGAAGCAACCTAACCTTATCATGCATCTATTTTTCTGTCCATAAAAGTGGAAGTAATACCTGCTTTAAAATAGTGGTAGAAGTTACCTCCTGAGTACATGGCATCAGTATTCCTGGAATCTACCAAAAGATTAATAAATATAATTTCCTTCTTATTCAAAGGAAAAGGTTGTAGAGTAATCAGGATTATGGTATCCCTCTGGCACAGTGCAGCTGTTATTCTAGGAGACTGCAGTGTGCCTTCAAGCTGCTGTTCATTCAGAATATATTTAGCATCAGATGTCTGTGAGGCATTGAGATAGGTAGAGATTTTGTAGTCTTGTTGTGGGAGGAAACAAACAGCAAATAGTTAAATTATAATAAAAGTTAGCAGAGATACTGACAGTAAATGCATTGGGGTTCTGAGAAGGGGAAGGTCACAGTGAGCTGCAGTAGTTAGGCATCCTTCACAGCTCTAGCAGAGCTGCACGCAGGACCTTGACGAATGAAGGAGGAGAAACAGGATTCAAGAAGACCAGAAGGATTGAAGGCTTGGTGTCTTTTTGGCAGAACATTTTTTCGGCTCTACTGAAATATAATTGGCACATAACAGTGTGTATGTTTAAGGTATACAGTGTGTTGATTTGATATATTTATGTATTGCAAAAATGATTGCTACCATAGCATTAGCTAACACCTCCATCCTGTCACATAGTTACCACTTTTGTGTGTGTGCTGAGAACATTTAAGATCTATTCTCTTAGCAACTTGCTGTATTATTAGCTATAGTCACCAAGCTATGCATTAGATCCCCAGAACTTGTTGATCTCATACCTGCAATGTATATCCTCAGTAGTCCCTGTTTGTCAAACTACCCAGCTGCTGCTAACCACCACTCTACTCTTTTCTGGGTTTGACTTTTTTGGATCCCACGTATAAATGATATCTTACAGTATTTGTCTTTCTCTGTCAGACTTGATTTCACTTAGCGTAGTGCCATGAAGATCCATCCATGTTACAAATGGAAGGATTTCCTTCTTTGTGGTGACCAAGGAATATTCCATTTTGCGAGAGTACACACACGCACACACAAACACACACACACAAACATGTGCACACACACACACATGTACTGCATCTTCATCTATTCATCTGTTGATGGACAGTTAGGTTGTTTCCATATCTTGGCTGTTGGGAAGAGTGCTGTAGTGGACATGGGTGGGCAGAGATCTCCTCAAGATCCTGTTTTCATTTACTTTGGTTATATATATCTGGTAGTGGGATTAGCTGGATTATATGTTGGTTCTATTTTTAATTTTGGGGGGAACCTTCGTACTGTTTTCCAAAGTGGCTGCATCAATTTATATCTCACCAGCTGTGCACAAAATTCCATTTTCTCCACATCGTCACAGATACTTGTTACCTCATCTTTTTGAAGGTGGCCATTCTAACAGGTGTGAGGTGATACCTCATGTGATTTTAATTTGCATTTCCCTGATGATTAGTGATATTGAGCATCATGTACTTGTTGGTTATTTGTATGTCTTTAGAAAAATGTTTAGTTCCTCCTGGCAGAATATTTTGTATACTGATTGATAATTGATGATAGTTTGAAATATTCAGAACAGAAGAATGTTGAGGCTGACTGAAGTTGGGAGTCAGTTTTCTGGAGCAAGGAAAACACCCTGTGTGTTCTGTTTCCTCGGTTTTCCTGAGTCTTGAACAGCAGATCATTTATTGTCTAAATGCTTAGGATTCTTAAACTTAACTGTAGAGACTAGTCCCAATCCTTATTACATGGTTTTTTTTTTTTTTTTTTAGCATAAGCTGAATAAAATGAATTCTGTGAGGTTTCCTGCTCAGAGTAATATAAATGAGTCACCAAGGTCCCTTACATTATCTGTACCTACTGACTCCTGTAAATAATCGTACTGGTTTGACTGCATTTTTTGCTGTTTGCCCTCCCCACTCTGTTACATTTCTGGGAATAATATGGCAAGCATGCTATCACTTCAAAGCCTGTATACTTGTTCTTTCGGTCTGTAAACATCTTTCAGGTTATCCATAAGGCTTGTCACCTGTGTTCCTTCAGGTTTCTCTTCAAGTGCAGTCTTCTTAGTATGGCCTTCTTTGACCATCTTATTTAATACTGCTTTCCTCCCTCGCACCAAGCTCCTTTCCTGTTGTTTTGCCTCCAAAGTGCTGAGAACCATTTGCCTTCCATATATTTTTAAAATGTATTTGTACATTGTCTCTTCTAACATAAGCTCCTTGAGGGTAGGGATTTTTAAAATTTATTGTCACATTTCCAATGCCTAGCACAAAGTACTCAATAAGTAATTATTAAATGAAAACGTTTTTCTTTTTGAATTGTGAACTTTGGGCACACACAGGCTTTTCTTTTTACTGCCATTGAGTGACCAAAATGGAGCCTTTCTCAGGAAAATAGCAATTTATTTGATCAACATTAGACATATATTTGTGAATACGTTTATAGGTTGATACACTTAATTTTTTCCTTTTTATCTGGGCATTTGTAATGGTTAATGAATTGGATCTCAGTGTAAGAAAATGAAAAAAGTTAACAAAGAATCAGTAAAACTATAACATTTTTTGAATTGATGTGAAAGAGAGGTTTGGAGAAGGAATGTCAGCAGTGTGTCTGAGTACATAGGAGAGTATCACAAAGTTAGAATTACTTTCTTGAAACAAAATCTGATGGGAAATCATTTGACGATTTTGAGGGATGTAGTAGTATAATTAAGGAAACATTTTTAGGAACTTGATTTTTATAGTCATTAGGGTAGTTTAAAGGGAGGAGAAGTCAAAATATTAAGGACATTTACAAAGAAAAGTTTGGCGTATTTGCGGTTTGAAATAATCTGAACAAAAAAATTGAAGGAGAAATGGTGAAACCAGAAGGATTTGAGGAAAAAAAAGAAACAGTTAAGAGAAGCTGTTGGCGGTGTAGGATATGAAGGAGGGACAGCACTAAGGCTGCAGTGGCTTCAAGGTTGTGCTGATTGGGGACAGAAGAGGAAAGTTTGTAGTATCAGTGTGGTGTTATCATTGCTTTAGGGTAAGGGATAAGAACTATAATTTACTCTTAGGTCCATGCCTAGAAAAGAAGCTTGTAAATGAGGTGGCACTTTTTTTGCTGCGGGATGCTTTTGGAATATGGTTTCTTCTCTATAAATGCCAACTTGGTGGTGGGGGTGGATTGGGGGGGTATATTTTCACTAGGGGTGGTTTTCATTAAATATTACAGGCAATTTGGACAAAATAAAAGTTACTAACATGTGGTGTTAGAAATACTGAAGTGATTTGGGGGAAGAAAAGTTAGATGTATAAAGATGCTGTTATTAAGGATGCATGGCTGGCTCAGTTGGTTGAGCACAAGACTCTTGATCTCAGGATCGTGAGTTTAAAGCCCCTTGCTGGGTGTAGAGATTACTTAAAAATAAGAAAAAATCTTAGGAAAAAGATGCTGGTTTTATAAATGAGGGCTTTTGTTTTTTTTAGACTTGCTATTTTTAGATGGAGTTTCCTTTATAAAACTTAATCTCAAGGCTACTTGTTAACTTAGTAGGTCTGTTAATTTAATAGGTGACAGTTGTGGTTCTAGGTAGTTTTGCTATAAGCATCTTTACAGCAAGCATTTTGATTACACGGTAATTTTGCCATAAAAGATAAATAACTGGTTGACAGTTTGGTTTGACAGTTTAGTTTGATTTCTCCATTGACCCAGTAGTCCCATTTTTATGTTTCTAAATCTTAGTTATCCCTCATCATGGTCTATACAGTGGTGCAGAGTTTTGAACCCGTATTTCCCATAAATTTTGGAATGTCTATCAGCAGATATGTCACAGTATGCCAAGAACAAACAACACCATAAAAGTCTGTCACAACATAATATGAAGCTTATTTACAAATATACATCCTAGTATTTATGAACTGTTATCTCTCTTAAGGAAGATATTTTAGTGTAAAAAGAAAAAGTGCAGTGCTCAGTGAGGAAACTAATCAAGGAAAAAACTGTAATACTATGAACAAAAGACTTTGAAGACAAGTGCTTAGGTACATTCCCCACAATGAAATTAGTTATTTTCCCAGTATTGCCATGAATCTACACTGTGCATTTTGATGTATTCAAATATTTTGTAATTCGTGATAAAGTCCTTTTAATTTTGCTATTCATCATACATGTTTCATTATGTCCTTTTTAATGAGTGCCCTTTTATTTTTTGTGATTTTTATAGCTGGTTATGCTGTGAAATACTGGTGGTTGTCATAGGAAATTGGGGAAAAATTTTTTTGACATAAGGTGTGTACTGGTTTTTAAGATACACTATCAGGTATCTCATCCCGTTAGACAAGAGGCAGACATCTAGCAGGATATAAAGGGCAGAGCAATTCTTTCAGCAGAATATTTGTTCTTCTCTATAGCTTTCTTTGTTATCCTGTCCCCTTCACCCCCCACCGCAAGTTGCTTGGAGCTTACCTTTCGCAGCCTTCTGCAGTATTAATATGCAAGGTAGAATAAAGCAGTGGGATTTAACCTAGATAGCACAGCCAGAAGAACTTTTTGAGCACTAATTCTATGTATAGTGCTGTGCTTGGCTTCCAGCACACAAATATGCATGACACATGGTCCCTGTAGTGAGAAATTCACAGTGGGACATTCTAGTGGGAGAACATCCACAATCGATGGTAATACTTTCATAGAGATACTTGAAGAGTTAGTTTTCCATTTAATATTCTTGACAAAAAATGATTTTGTATACGGTCAAAAAAATAAGGCTATTGTGGCCTTTCTTCATAAACATTAAAACCTGTTTTTTAGAATTGCATGTTTTAATATTTTTTGGAGTTACTCTTATAAAAGGCAAATAAAATCCTTGTTGTTCTGGTATTGTATGACCAGTTTATTTTAAATAGATTATCAAGCCATTTTCTGTAATATATTATACTTAATATAGCTTTATTTTAAATTGTTCAATTTTACATTAATAAAAATTAATGTTATTAAAAAGTATCTTTTTAGTATAAGCCTATTATGATTCATAACATTTTATTTAATCTTTAAACTATATTTTTTCTTCTTCCTAGTCCCCTACTGAGTACTTTTGATCTTCTATCATTCAAAAATTTTTCTTTTCCAGCATTAAAACCCTGTTACTCTAGAAAAATGCCTAAAAATCCATTAGCAAAATCCCTTTAGATGATCTCAGGATACATTTTTCCTTGCTCTTTTTTGTACCTTGTTAAACTGGTTTCTCAAATGAAACTTTCTTAGAATCAGGCAGTTCCTGGTTCCTATGGGACTTCCTGTTTTCTCAATAAAAATAGAAAAGAACCTCAGAAAAGAAACCTGGTCAGCGTGAACTACTTTGTAGGCTCAGTTAGTCTTAGTTGTGACCTGGATTGTAGATATCCAGGTATCTGAAAGGTCTGAATATTTTTGCATTAATTTTCAAATAGCTGATAAGGAGGAGATTCTAAATAATAACCATGAGAGATACTACACGTTTAGCTGTAAACTTGTTTGTATCTTTTTTTTTTTTTTTAAGATTTTATTTATTTATTTGATAGAGAGAGAGAGATCACAACTAGGCAGGGAGGCAGGCAGAGAGAAAGAAGGAAGCAGGCGCTCGGCAGAGCAGAGAGCCCGATGTGGGGCTTGATCCCAGGACCCTGGGATCATGACCTGAGCAGAAGGCAGAGACTTTAACCTCAGCCACCCAGGCGCCCCTTGTTTGTATCTTTTTTAGAGGAGTTGGGTACAGGGGAGTTAGATGGAACGTGTTAAATCCTTTTTATAATATATAGTGGCAATACAAAATTATTTAATCCCGAGACAGTTCTTAGCTACTTTGATCTATATTTATTTCTTATTTCTTGCCAATTTTCCAGATGTTAGCAGTGAGTAGGAAGTTTTTTTTAAATCATTAGAAGTATTTTGAAAGAATTTAGTTTTAAAAAGCATCTTGTAGATTTCCTTAAGTAGTAACTGCTTTCAGTCTGTATTTTGAGAAAACGAGTTTGGTAGAAGCAATGTGGTCAGTAACGGTAATAGGTAACATGTATTAAGTGCTTGACACTAAGGCAAGTATTTTATATGGTTTATCTCATTTAATCGTTACAACAGCTCTATGAGGTAGGTATCATTGTTACGTCCTTTCTTTATAGGAGAAGGAACTACAACTTAGGGTAGCTTAGTAGTAGATGTTAGTTCATGGTCATGTTGCTTACTAGTGAGTGATGGACCTGGGACTTGAACCCAGATATTCATACACACCAGAGCACTGCTCTCAGTTATTATAGAGAAAATCACATGTTCAAAGTAAGAATGGGTGAATACAGTAAGTCTCAAAAATTACTTCCCTGACTTTTATTATCATCAGTTTGTTTACATTTTGTTTGTGTGTTAAATTCAGTTTTAGCAGAGTACGTGCTGGCATTTCAGAGGGCTTGTTTAGGGGGATTCTCATTCTCTTTCTCAAATGATGCTAATAGTTCTCTTTTTTTCTTTCCTTGATAGTAAAGAACCCATTTGATGGAACATTTGGAAAAATACAAGTAAGTAGAAGATCATAATACTGATATTTTATCTCATGTTTTATATGATAAAAGTATTAGGATGACTGTCAACTAAAAAATGCTAATTTAAGAGTTCTCTTAAACTGAGTATTCTTTAATGATAATATAATTAAATCTGAAATGGATTTTCTCCTAAGAGCTGAATTATTTATCACCTTAAGGTAAAAGTCAACTGCCAAGTGAAATGGTATTGGTATGTTATCTGGGGATCAGGTCTTAACCTTTAGAGGTATGCCTGTTTAAGTTGCTGGATATTCTTGACAATTTTTGTTCTCTTTGCCCCACCTTGTCTCTCTGGATCTTTTGTTCATAGGCATGCCTATTCAACCATCAGGAAGGCAGAGGATTTAGAAAGAAACATGATTCTTGGGCTACCTCTTTATAATTCCTTTTCTTTTAATTTAAAGGATCTGTAATACTAATTTTAACCTAAGTTTTACTCACCTGAAAATATTTTTCACTTACCATCATTAAAGGCACTTCAAAGGTTAGGGTATTTGAGCTTATATTATAGTGCACAATTAGTTATTAATTTACTGTAGGAATTGACAGTAGTATAGACCTGTATATAAAACATTATTTGTTGTGCTTAAAGGATATGTAATAATGTGTAATCAAATCCATAGAATATTACTTTAGATTGTTAGAGTGGAATTTTGTATTGACTATGTTTATGTTTAGTAATATTCTATTGTGATGATACTTGTTTTAAAAAAGGTTGATTTTATCAGTTTGATATTAAATATAAAGTTACAGTTGGCATCATCATTTAAATCCATACATTATACTCATTGTATATTGGAAATACAAGACCTTATTTTCTTTTATATAATTTTCCCCATGGGAGAAACTGAAGGTCTGAACCTCTAAATAATAGTAATAATTGTAATGTAGATAATGATGCTTCACTTATATTAAGTGCTTGTTCTGTGCCAGGCACCATGCTAAGTGTTGAAAATCCATTATTATCATTTAATGAGAGACTTAATACAAACAGTTGAAAATTTCCTTGAGAAAATTGGCTGAGAATAGGAGGAACTATTTTTTTTTTTTTTAAAGATTTTTATTTATTTATTTGACAGATAGAGATCATAAGTAGGCAGAGAGGCAGGCAGAGAGAGAGAGGAGGAAGCAGGCTCTCCGCGGAGCAGACAGCCCGATGCGGGGCTCGATCCCAGGGTCCTGGGATCATGACCTGAGCCGAAGGCAGAGGCCTTAACCCACTGAGCCACCCAGGCGCCCCTAGGAGGAACTATTTAAAGGTGACAACATATGAGAGAATTTGGGAAAATTGCCCTATAGTTTGATTTTTATCCACCCAAGAATGAGAACTTTGCTTCAGAGAATGGTATGGCTTATTAAAAAGAAGATCTGGACCTTACCAAAATAATAGCTGAAAGGTAGCTATTTCAAATTACAGTATAAAATCATTTTTGTTTAATAAAGCGTTACTTGAAAGCTTACTTTAAGTATGGATTTATTTGTAGATCTTTAAACTGGTTTTCAGGGTGATTATGAAGGCCAGCATGAGATACCTTTTAAGCTGAATTTTAGGACACAATTGGAAAAGCAGTCAGAATAGAAAATGACTGTAATGAAACTATAAGCCAATATAAGTTTTCTATAAGGATGTAACTTTTAAATTTAACTTACATGTTTTTCAGATTTATTTCTAGTTTAACATATTGGTGCTAAAGGTAACTGAACCAAAGCTTTTCTTTTTCTTCCTCAAAATTGATCACATTAATAACATACTACATAAAAACTATTTAGATCATAATTTAGTTGATCATGCACTTGGGACCCTTGTAATATAAAGATGGTCATTTTGAATCACTTGCCGTTAGAAAAATAATTTTTGAAAAATTATAGTTTAGCTTTTTGGGTGCTTAAATTCTCTATGTGAGAATTTAACAATATGTTTATTGTCTTATGGGATTCAATTACATTTGATTAGATTTTGTTATTTTTTTCTACTTATCTAGTCCAGTGTTAATATCTGTGAATCAAAAGATAAAGTTTATTTCCAGGCCTCTGGTGTTCATTAGAGATGTAATTACAGAGCACAGGTGTCAAAATTTTTGGATTTAGTTTTGTTTTTGAAAGGGGAGGAGTGAGAATGTGTGTGATCAGGACATATGAAAGAAAAGGAAATTGGCCCCTTTTCCAGATAAGGGAGGAAATAAACTTCAAAACTCTTGGCTACTTTAATTCCAAAGCTTAATCAGATTTATCTTGGTTTTATATATCGAGTCCACAAGCTGTACTATCATTAGAACTCTTTCTCATCTTATTATATTGAACATCTTTATTAACAATGATTTGTGGTTTCATATATCACAAATGCATAGCTTTCAGAATCCTGACTTTCAGCCCAAGCAGTTACTTTTTGATGTCTGATGCTTAACAATTGGGATTTTTAAACTTAGAAGAAGATAAGGTTTGGCTTAATTCAGAATCTGCTTGAAAGAGTTGAGGGAGAAAAAACGCTGAGTGTCTCATTGCCTTCCGCTACTTGGCGGGCGCTTAGACATTGCAATGGTCTCCTCTCTGGTTTTCTTTCATATGTTCAGAGTACTATTCCTGATGCACAAGTTTGTTTTATTTTCCTCCTCCAGAGTTTTTAGAATGAAGTCAAACTCTTTGTCTTGTTTGTAGCAGTCGATCCCAAACTATTTTCCAGTAGCGTGCTGAATCAAAATAGGCGGCTGGTTATGTAAGAAACATAACCAGTTCCTTTATGCCTTTGCTCATCATACTGTTTCTTCTGCCTAGAATGCTAGTCAATTCTGTTCTCTCTGTGAAGCCCAACTCAAATATTCTCTCTTCCATAAATGGATCTTCCCTTCCCTCTCTCTTCTGTATTTATATTATGCTTTGTTTGCAGCTTTAGCACTTAAGTATGTTTTTTGCCCTTGAGAGCAGGAACCATCTTTTTACTGGGCCTCTTGCTTTGCTGAGAAGAGTTCTTAACTCCTATTACTAGATACTCATTAAATGTTTACTTTGCTTTAGTGGTTCGTAAATTTATACAGGACCACTTTTGGGGAGCTAGGAGAGGTTGATGATCAAAGTGTCAATACGGATTCCCTTACTGTGTGGCTGAATCAGATTAAGGCAAAACATGAAGGGCAGCCTTGAAATCTCATAAGAACAATATATATAAGTTTGTATCATATAAAGGAGGATTGGGAGCTTTGCTTTGGTGTTTGGGGGAGTTTGTTGTACATAGACCTTTTTTAGCATTAACCTTATGCCAATTTCTCTGTCAGTCCTCAAGAAAATAAAGTGTTTAGAGTGATGATTTAGATTCCAATGTTTTTTATTTTTTTAATACCCTTTTTTTTTTTTAAGATTTTATTTATTTATTTGACAGACAGAGATCACAAGTAGGCAGAGAGGCAGGCAGAGAGAGAGGAGGAAACAGGTTCCCTGCTGAGCAGAAAGCCAATGAGGGGCTTGATCCCAGGACCCTGGGATCATGCCCTGAGCCAAAAGCAGAGGCTTTAACCCACTGAGCCACCCAGGCGCCCTGGTTTTTTTTTTGTTTTTTTTTTAAATATGGTAGCCATTCTTTAAATGTGAATTTGTCTTTGGATTATGTAGCTTCTATGATTATAAATTATTTACTGTTTTTTTAAAATAAAATAATTTGGTACATGTTTTTGAATTATGTATTTTATAATTCCTTTTACTTTTAGGAAAGTAAGAAAAATCTTCTGATGAACACTTTATATAAGCTTCATGATCGATTGGCACAGCTTGCAGGTAATTGTTTTAATATTTATAATGTCTAAAAGTGTTTTGAAAATTAATTTATATATATAGCATGCTATATCAGTAGAAATAGTTTTCCCAAGTCTTGTGTTATCTTTGTGGATTTTCTCTTTAGATGTTTTTGTTACTTATATGGAGTAGTTTTTATTTTATAGATATATTTAATTAAGGCCTTTTTCCTGCCTGCCCATATGTATTAGATGAAATATATATTATATAATTCTAAAGTCAATCAAATTTCTTTATTGCATTAATAGTAATAACAAATTTTGAAAGCTTACATATCAGTTAAATTGGATAAGCAGTAAATTACCTGAAACCCTAGATTAAATGTAAAAGTGCAGATTTTCCTTTGCTGATTGATAAGGTATCATTTCCTGGGATAAAATAAATATATTCTAGAATTTTTTTCTACAGATTCTTTGCATTTTCTTCATATTCTGCTCTTAGTAAGTCTTTTAACATCTATAAGCTGTAGTAGCAGCTTACCTGCTTATTACCTTAGCTTTTTTTAGTTATTCTTATTTCACATATAATCTAAAAGAAGAGATTTGTATTATCTTTTTGTTAAAGAAGCTACAGAAAAAAAAGTATGGTTTTCTAAACTTTCGTATGTAGCAGATCCTTTTGTAGAAATAAGATCACTGGTAGAAGGTAGATATGGAAGTTTTTTAGTCGAATGGATGCATTTGAGATCCTTTTAGTTCCCCATCCTCATATCAGCCTTTGTGTTTTTTTTTTTTTTTTTTTTTTTGAGGGGGGCATGGATCCTTAACTCTGGTCAGTTTTTTTATGCTCATAATTCTTTGTATATCACTAAAAGCCTTTTTTACATTAACTGATTTATTATCGTATTCATTTACTGCAAGCTCATGACATTTATTTGTTGTGCTGTGGTATGCAGAAATAGGTTAAGTATATGCTCTGGCTGGGAATACCAAATGTTGGCTATCACAGGCTTCTACAGCTGTCTCTATGGCGTGTTTTTTTGTTTGTTTGTTTTTTAAGATTTTATTTATTTATTTGACAGAGACCAGAAGTAGGCAGAGAGGCAGGCAGAGAGAGAGAGGAGGAAGCAGGCTCCCTGCTGAGCAGAGAGCACGATGAGGTCTTGATCCCAGGACCCTGGGATCATGACCTGAGCCAAAGGCAGAGCCTTAACCCACTGAGCCACCCAGGCGCCTCTATGGCATTGTTTTATGTAGTGTACTTGATTGGCATACTCTGGGGTACTTTTAAAGGTACACACTTCTTCCTCTAGGGCAGGGGTCAGCAAACTTTTTTCTGTGAAGGGGCCAGATATTAAGTTTTTTGGGCTTTCTGTTCAGAGTTGTTTCTGTAAGAGTTACTGAATTCTGCCATGATAGCATGAAAGCAGCCATAGATAATAGGTAAATGAATGAGTATGGCTGTGTTCCAATAAAACCCCATTTATAAAAAAAACAGCAGTAGGGCAGATTTGGCTATAGGCCATGGTTTGCCAACCCCTGTGGTAGATCTGTGGAAACTGAATCTTGGAGGATGCATCATAAAGTTTGAAGACTTTTACTTGTTTATTTAATAGGTATTTCTTCCTTTTTTATGACTATGACCATTAAAATCTGACTGCACAAGGCTGATAATAGGAATATGGCTACTTTTATAGTAGGAAAATTTATCAAGGACTTTACTTGAACTATCATACTTTCATGTTAAAAAAATTTAAAAAAAAAAACCATTTGAAGAGAAACAGGGCAGAAGGAACTTATAATTGAAGTTCGGTATAAGGAAATTGATTTCTAATAACCACAGATCAACCTGAAAGAAAAGGCTTTGGAGTCTTTTATAAATAGTTGTGAGAAGGGGAAAATGTGGTTTTGTATGTACTGCATTTCTTTGTAGAAACCAGATCATAGGAAGAAGTTTCTATCTTATTTCCCTGTTGATCTGTGTTATAATAATTTTTAAGGCATGCACATACCTTGCTAAAGATAGGCATAGTGCTATCTTTATACACAGAATGTACATTTTAATTCAAACGTATTTGAATCCTTGAACTATTAGCTTTCGTAATAGATGTATAAGTTACCAAGATGAATTTCCTCTCTTGAAAAACAGTAAATCTCTGGGGAACCTTCTGTGTGCCAAGATCTGTGGAAAGGCATCAGTGTGACATGATTCCTATTCTGGCCAATGATTTAGTTGAAAATAGAAGAAGACGTGTTCCTACCTGGACTGGTTAGAAGTGCATTTAAAGATTGTGGTTTATGTAAAGATAATTGTTTGTTTATATTACCTACTGGATTTTTTTTTATAGGAAATTAAATAGTATTTATCTTCTTTCTTTATTGATGATAAAATATGACCTTTAATTTTGTAATTTGAAAATATTTTGATTAATCATGTTTGTTTTCTTCTCTTTCACATGGTACTGTTTCAAAATTAATAATATGCTAATCTTTCCAGGAGATCATGAATGTGGCAGTTCTAGTCAGAGAACACTTTCTGTCCAAGAGGCAGCTGCATATTTAAAAGTAAGCAGTACAATTGGAATTTTAATAGCTATATTCTTTAAGTTTATATAAATTATTACAACTTGTACAAAAGTACCATTTGATTTCTTTAATTGTACTGTTACAAACTTGGGCGTGTTGTTTGGTGTAATGTGAACAGAAAGAGAAAGCAGAATTACTGAACGTGTTTTGTTTTAGTTTGTTTTAGAATATTCTCTCATAAAATTAATTTGGACAGGGTACAAACAGGTACATACAAACAACTGTTTGTTTGAAATTGAGATTGGTAAGTAGCATGTTAGAAAGAAAGTAAGCATCTAACCATTGTCATTTATTTTAAATCTTCTGCTCCAGATTAATGTCATCTCAGGGTACTAAGAGAATTCGCAGATGAATTTTCTAAACTACTGTATGTAATCTTTTAGGAATTACTATATAAAAGGAAGGGTACATAGTTTTAAGGTGGACGAGTGTTAAGTGTTAAGATGCGCAGGAATTTTTTTTTATGGCTGAGTAATATTACACGCGCGTGCGCGTGCACACACACCCCTCCCCACACCCCCACATTTTCTTTACCCATTGATCTATAGAGAGAGGTTTTTGTTGTTTCCACTTCTTGATCATGAATAATGCTGCAGTGAACATGGAGTGCAGGTGTCCTTTAGATCACGTTTTCAGTTCTTTTGGGTAAATACCTAGAAGTGGAATTGCATATGATAGTTTCATTTTAATTTTTTGAGGAACTTCCATGCTGGTTTTCGTAGTGGTTATACTGTTTTACATTCCCACTGACAGTTTCCAAAGGTCCCTTTTTCTCCACGTCCTCAAAAACACCTGTTTTTTTTGTTTTGTTTTTTAATGATGGCCATCCTCACCAGTATAAGGAATATGTCACTGCGGTTTCGTTTGCACTTCCCTGGTGATTAGTGATGTTGAGCATTTTTTCTAATGCCTATCAGACATTTGTTTGTCTTTGGGGAAATGTTTATTCAGATACTTTACCTATTTTTTAATCAGGTTATTTGATTTTGTTATTGAGTTGTAGAAGTCCCTTCTTTATTTTGGATGTGGCTTGCAAATATTTTCTTTCATTCCCTAGGTTGTCGTTTCACTCTGTTGATTCTTTGTTTGTAGAAGCTGTTTAGTTTGATGTCATTTGTCTTGTCTGTTGTTGGTGGTGTTGCCTGTGCTTTGTGTTGTAACCCAAAAATCATTGCCAAGACCAATGTTATAAAGCTTTTCTTCAAGGAGTTTTATCTTTTAATGTCTTTAGTTTAAGTCTTTAATTTGTTGAGTTGATTTTTGTAGTGTAAGATAAGGGTCCCGTTTCATTCATTTGCATTAGGAAATCCAGTTGTCTCAGCACCATTTTTCAAAGAGATAGTCCTTTTCCCATTTGTGTTCTTAGCACCCTTGCTGAAGATCAATCAACTACACTATGTGTGAGTTAATTTCTTTATTTTCTATCATTGGTCTGTATGTCTGTCAATGGCAGTACCATACTGTTCTGATTACTGTAGCTTTGTAATATGCTTTGAAGTCAGGAAATGTGAGGCCTCCATCTTTGTTTTTGCCCGAAATTGTTTTGGCTATTTGGCTAATCCTGTGTGACTCTATATAAATTTTAGGATTGATTTTTCTATTTCTGAGAAAATGCAGTTGGAATTTTGATGAGGATTGCATTGAATCTGTAGAGCACTTTGGGTAGCATGGACTTTTTAACAATATTAAGTCTTTAAATCCATAAGCATGGGATGTCTTTCCATTTATTTGTGTCTTGAATTTCTTTTAGCAGTGTGTTGTGGTTTTCTGTGTACAAGTCTTTACCTCCTTAGTAAATTCATTTATAAATATTCTTTTGATGTTGTTATAAATGGGATTTTCTTAATTTCTGTTCCTGATTGTTCATTTTTAGTGTATAAATGCGCAACTCTTTTTGTATGCTTATTTATTTATCCAGGAAACTTTGCTCAGTTTGCTTATTCTAACAGTTTTGTGTGTGAGAGAGAGAGTGAGCAAGAGTATGTGTCTCTGTGTGTATGTGTAATCTGTAGTATATAATATGTAATCTCTAAACAGATAATTTTTCTGTTTTCTTTCCAATTTGATTACCTTTTATTTCCTTACCTTACCTAATTGCTGTAGCTGGGATTTCCAGTATTATGTATTAAATAGAAATGACAACAGTGGATTTCCTTATCCTGGCCTTGTTCCTATTCTTCAAGGAAAAACTTCCAGTTTTTCATTGTTGAAATGATATTAGCTGTGAGCTTTTCATATCTGGTCTTTATTATATTGAGGTAATTTGCTTCTATTCCTACTTTGTTTAGTGTTTTTAATCATAAAGAGGTATTGATTTTGTCAGATGCTTTTTCTGCATCTTTTGAGATGAGCGTGTGATTTTTATCCTCATTCAGTTAATGCGTGGTCTTTTTTTTTTTTTTTTAAAGATTTTATTTATTTATTTGACAGAGATCACAAGCAGGCAGAGAGGCAGGCAGAGAGAGAGGAGGAAGCAGGCTCCCTGCTGAGCAGAGAGCCCGATGCGGGGCTCGATCCCAGGACCCTGGGATCATGACCTGAGCCAAAGGCAGCGGCTTAACCCACTGAGCCACCCAGGCGCCCCAATGCGTGGTCTTCTACTGGTTTTTTGTATGTTGGACCATCCTTGAATTCCAGGAGTAAATCCCACTTAGTCATGGTATATGATCCTCTTAATGTGCTTTTGAATTCAGTTTGCTAGCATTTTGTTGAGGATTTTTAGCACCTGATTCATTAAGGACATTGATTTGGATTTCATTTCTTACAGTGTTTTTGTTTGGCTTTGGCATCAGAATAATATTGACCTCATAAAGTGAGTGTGAAAATGTTCCCTTCTCTTAATTTTTTGGAAGAAGTTGAGAAGGATTAGTGATGTTTGGTAGAATTCTTCAGTGAAGCCATTAAGTCCTGGGTTCTTGTTGGAAAGGTTTTGATTACTGATTGAATCTCCTAACCAGTTATAGGTCTGTTGAGAGTTTGTTTCTTTGTGATTCAGTCTTGGTAGGTTATATGTTTCCAGGAATTTATCTATTTTTTTCTCTAGGTTATTCATTTTGTTGGCAATTGATTGTTCATAGTTGTCTCTTATGATCCTTTGTATTTCTGTGACATAGACTCAATATCTTCTCTTTTCTTTCTGATTTTGAATTTTCTTTTTTTCTTTCCAGGCTTTTCAGTTTTGCTGATCTCAAAAAACCCACTCTTATTTTTTTCTATTCTCTCTTTTATTTATTTTTACTCTAATATTTCCTTCTGCTAACTTTGGACTTTGTTTATTCTTTTTCTAGTTCTTTGAGGTTGTTTGAGATCTTTTTTTTCCTTAATGTAGCTGTTTATCACTGTGAACTTCTCTCTTAATACTACTTTTGTTATATCCCATAAAAAAAATTCTTGGGCTTTTTGGGGCACCTGGGTGACTCAGTGGGTTAAGCCTCTGCTTTTGTCTCAGGTCAGGATCCCAGGGTCCTGGGATCGAGCCTTGCATCTGGCTCTCTGTTCAGCAGGGAGCCACCTTCCCCCCGCCTCTCTCCCTGCCTCTCTGCCTACTTGTGATCTCTCTCTCTGTGTTAAATAAATCTTAAAAAAAAAAAAAAAAAAGTCTTGGGCTTCTTTAATCTGAATGTCCATTTCTTTCCCCAGATTTGGAAAGTTTTCTGCTTTTTTCTGCTCCTCTCTCTCTCTTCCTTTTGGGACTTTCATAATGCATAGATTGGTCTAAGCTTCCTATACTCTTCTTCATTGTTTTTTCTTTTTGTTCCTTTGACTGGATAGTTTCAAATGACTTCTCTTTGAGTGCCTTGATTCTTTCTACTGCTTGATTAAGTCTGCCATGAACCCACCTAGTGAATTTTTCAGTTCAGTTATTCTTCAGCTCTAGAATTTGTTTAGTTGTTTTTAGTTTTTCTCTCTTTTTTGATATTCTCATTTCATTCATGTGTTGTTTTCCTGGGCTTATTGAACATCTTTATGACATTTTTGAAATTTTTGTCAGGTAGTTCATATATCTTAGTACCTTTAGGGTCAATTTTTGGAGATTTATTTTGTTCCTTTAGTTGGGCCCAGTGGTATTGTTTCCTTCATGTGCCTTATTACTTTGTCAGGACCTGCGCATTGGAAGACACAGCCATATCTCCAGCCTTTAGAGACTGCCTTTGTGCAGGGGAAGACCTTCACCGATGAGTTCAGATAGAGATTCTGAGGTCCTCTCAAACCTTTTCTCTGCATGCATCCATCTTCTCTAGTTTCGTGGGTGCAAATTCCCAACTAAAAAAGTTTTGCAGGTTTCTTTTTTCAGGAGCTTGTAATCTCTTGCTCCCTCTGGTGTCTGTCTGTTGTACTGTGGGTCCTCTGGAGCAGCAGCAAGCTGTCCTGCTCTTTTCTATTCTCAGCAAACCCCAGGCCTTTAGACTGAGTCAGGTCTCCTCAGTGCTCTGAAACAGGTGATACAGAAACCAGTCCCTTTGGTGGCTCCCTGAGAACTTGGGACATTGGACACATACTTCAACACTATCTTTCCTCAGGGAGAAGCCAGACTTTGGGGTTTTCTTGTACTCATTCTTCATAGAGCTGTGGAGAAGGGCAATGGCGAATGAATAGGTACTAGTTCAAACCACTGCCTTTGTTCTCTACCCCCAGGCTGGTCCACTTACCTGTCAGTTCTTAGATTCAGGCAAGACAGAAACCAGTCCTTCTGGTAACCCCTCAGAAAATCTGAACATTAGACTTCTGTTTCAGTCTTCCCCTCTTCAAGGATAAGCTAGGAGTTGGGAATTTTCTTCCGGTGCACCTCATTGTGCTTCTGGATGGGGCTTCGGTGAACGAAGGCTACCAATTTTCCTTCTGGCTTCCATGCTGCTATTTTCACACTTGCTTGGGTTGCAGGAGCCTTTTAACTGGTTTCTGGATTTCTTACAAAGCAAATTGGTCTGTGTGTTGCTGAGTTTTTGTCTCCATGGGGAAAGGATGGTCTGGGGCTATCTGTTCTGTCTTGCTGATTTCACTGCCTCCCTCTTTCTTTCTTTTTTTTTAAATCTAGAATCTGGTATAGTTCTAAGGCTTTCAGCAAAGTTGTGATGAGTTTCCCATGAAGTGCTTGTTAAAAAAGAGAAATGTGGACTGTTTTTAACTTAATTCAGATTAGCTTAATCTACTTAATGTAGATATCCAAAAGACTAAGTTAAAACAGTATAACTGAGATTAGATGTGGATTCACATTCTGGCACTGATGTTTAAAAGCTTTGTGTCTTGGTAAAGTTCTTTCACTTTCCGTACCTGTTTCTTAGCATGAAAGTGGGACTGTTATTAATTCTTGTTGGAGTGGTCGGGAAACTGAACTGCTCAGTGTCTGATTGTTATAGTAACTTCCCCATAAATTTTGGTTCTTTTTCTGTGCTCCTTAATTAAATCTGGGTCATTCTGGAAAGAGGTTTCTAATAACATGCTACAGGATTTGTCTTCTCAACCTATCTTGTTCTCTTCTTCATTTTCAGTTTTGACCTAGATGAGAACACTGATAACAGACAAATTTGTGCAGAGTGTAATAGCTGATAGATTCGATAGCTAAAGAATCAGAATCCAAAAAGATCTTAAATTAGGTAGAGAGAGTTCTGATTATGGGGCTCTGTTTTAGGGATGGAAGAATTGCCAAGTGGATTGTGGGGGTGGGAGCAAAGAATGGATTGGATTAAGTAGTATATAGAGGACGTAGAATAAAATATTCCATAAGGAGGACATAACATGTGGGAATCCAAAGCAAGTAAGTAGTCCTTACGAGTAGTTAAAAGTGTTTGTACTTCCAGCAGTAGGAAAAACCGATCCTAAGCAGTACTTCCTTCTTGCTTTCTCTTCTCTTTCTTTTTTTAATCAGTTAAATATCTTAGAGAGGTAATTGCACAGATATGTGTTAACGGTTGGTCATAAGTTCCTGGAACAGTATTAATTTACATTTCGGTAGAACCTGAGACTCTTAAGAGCTGCTGAATACTTTATTTAAAGCACTAAAGGCAAGGGATAGAGCTTAGAGTGGGATAGGGATTGATTCGTAGTTGGGTTAGAGCTGAGGAAGAGGCAAGGTTTCCAGTGGAAGGATGATTAAGCACCACCACCCCCTCCCCCATTTGGTTGAAGCTGTGGGTCAGCAATAAGATAAGGTAAAAAGAAGGGACACAGAGGCAGGGTTGGGATGAGTCAGAATCTGTGTCAGGCAGCAGAAGGGTATGAGAGATTTTATTCCTGCTGAAAATTGCCAGCAGAGGAGTTACTGGACGTAGCCATGCATGAGATGAGTACGAAACTGTCTTGAGTTAAAAAAATTGAGATTGGGCGCCTGGGTGGCTCAGTGGGTTAAGCCACTGCCTTCGGCTCAGGTCATGATCTCAGAGTCCTGGGATCGAGTCCCGCATCGGGCTCTCTGCTCAGCAGGGAGCCTGCTTCCTTCTCTCTCTCTCTCTCTCTGCCTGCCTCTCAGTGTACTTGTGATTTCTCTCTGTCAAATAAATAAATAAAATCTTTAAAAAAAAAAAAAAAAAAAAATTGAGATTAATGAACTCTAGTCTTAAAAGGTTTTCATATTTTTTCCTTGGAATTATTTTATGTTTTAGATGGGGTTTTACTTTTTTTTTTTCTTAAATTCAATAGAATATCTAATGTAAGTTTTTACAAAGGATTTTGGATTAGTTTCAGTCTTAATTAGTTAAGTGAATTTACTTTGTATTTTCAAATGCTGTGAAACCTGGTATGGCTTGTTACAACCAATGATGTATTTTGGGCTGCCACTTCAAAAAAAGAGCATTAAACAGGAATCTTACCCCATAAATAAAATTTTAAGGTCTAGATAAAACTTTTAAATACTATTTTTAATAGTGTTTATTTTTCTCAATGTAACATTAACTCATGCTCATGATTTAACTAATGGGAAAAAAAGGAGAAAAGCATTTCAAATTCACCACCTGAAGTTAACCACTCATTTTTGGTTAATTTTTCTCTAGTCTTTTCTTATGTTTTCATCCCTGCAATTAGTATCACTATTAATTCTAAATATTTCTTACTACAAACGTTATATATTATTTCCTTAAAATTATCACAAGCATTTTGTCATGTCATTGTTCAGGTTTTTGAACTTCTTTTTATCATTGGGTAATATTTCTTTACATGATTGTATTGCATTTATTGGTTTGTGGTTTGTCAGTATTATGAAAGCACTCTAATCTTTGCATATTGTATTTGATTTTTTCTTTTTTTTTTTTTAAGATTTTATTTATTTATTCGACAGAGATCACAAGTAGGCAGAGAGGCAGGCAGAGAGAGAGAGAGGAAGGGAAGCAGGCTCCCTGCTGAGCCAAAAGCAGAGGCTTTAACCCACTGAGCCACTCAGGCACCCCTGTATTTCTGATTTTCTGATTGTTTACTTAGGAAAGTAGTTCTAGAAAGAAAACTACTTGTTAAGGAGCATGAGCTTTTGTAAATACTTTGGATATGTGTTGCCGACCTACTTTCTGATTTGGAATGACCATGTTAGCACAGTCTAGACAAAATTGGTGTTTTTATTTTATTTTATCCGAGTTCTAGCATGAATATGGAAGGACCTCACTGCAAAGCTGATGTCAAAAACTATGATCATAATACATATATTGTATGCTCTCCACTTCTGGAGAGAGATCTGTCACACATTTCATGTATTTGTATTATGGTTTCTCCAGCAGCACAATTAAGTTCTTGGATTCAGGAGTAAATCGGCCAAAGGGAGCACAGAACTCATAGGAGTGTAAGCTAATTGTTCCCCAACTTCAAGTGCATTTTAAGCACAATATGAGTAAATGTTTGGTGGAGTAAAATGAATGAATAAGTAAACCTCAATAAAATTTTTCTTTATTTTCTTGAATTTGATACTTCACATTCCATTTTTATTTTATTTCTCCTACTTTCTCTTTCAAAGGAAATTTAAATAAACATAACAATTAATTTAAATAATTTAAACACTCTTTTTCTGAACTCCCAGTGTTTTTCTTGTACTTTTTTCATTTTTTTCACTCAGAATTTTTGAGAATGAAAGCCTGTTTTGATTTGTGAAAAGTTAAGAGGTCCCTCTGGTGGAACATTTAAGAAATACATAGCATTAAATTTTCATGAAAAGACATAGACTTGTTTTTAAGTTAAAACAGTGGAAGCTTTGTATGGTAACTTTCCAACTAAATGATGTAATGAATGGTGGTTCATTTTCAAACCTTTTTAAACTTCAACACAATGAGTACGTTTACGATATGTGAAGAAAACACTAGGAAAGAAGATAGCTGCAAGTGTGCCAAATTATGGGGGCTGGATAGACTTTTATGGCCCAGGTTGGCATGCTAATCACTGTTAATAATGTGTCTTTGTGGGAAAATAAATGTTCTGAGAAATGGAATGATGGATAAGTTTCTTAATAATTACTATTTATTGGAGCCCCTGGGTAGCTTAGTCTGTTGAATAGCCGATTCTTGGTTTCAACTCAGGTCTTGATGGCAGGATTGTGAGATCAAGCTTGGAGTACAGCTCTGTGCTTAGTGCAGTCAGCTTGTCCTCTCCCTCCACCTCTGCTCCTCTCCCTCTACTCTCTCTTTCTCAAATAAATTAAATCTTTAAGAAAATAATAATAATTTATCAAGTATAATTTATCTTAGGATTTTCTTAGTGTCTCTGACGTCACAATGACCCAGGAAGGTAGGTGGTATCAAACTCAAGTTAAAAAGAAACTTAAGCTCAGAGGGATTTAATGATCACATCATCCAGCTAGAAAGTGGTGAGGCTGGGAATAGAATTAAAGTGCTTTTTCTTCTCACTATACTGTTCTGCCTCTTAAATGGAAGGACTGGGTTCATAACCACCAGCTCTGTCTTTTGAGTGAGCAAGAGATTGACCCTGAAGAAGTGATCAAAGTAGATAATATCTGTATAGATGACATACTTTTTCGCTCCACTTGAGGTTATACATAATAGCTAGGCAGTAGTGCAGTCATGATCTGATCCCAGGCCTGCTTATTTAAGGAGCATGTTATCACTGAATCATCAAGAATTAAATCATATTTATTATTGTATTGATTTTCATGTATCTTATTTTAATTAATTTCAAAGGTAACATGTATAGCATATGTCATGTCACAGTTAAACAGAATATTCCCGTACTGGAAAGCCACAGAGTTATTATTACCAAAATATTACCCATTCTGTGAGCTAGCTGTTCAATAGGTTTTTAATTCTTACTTGACTTCTCCCTGTATCAGCATTTCTTTCCCTTTTTACTAAGGGTTTATAGCGTTATTTAATGAGCTGACTCTTTTACATGAAACAGTTATTGTTTTTATGCTGTGAAACTGTAATCTTAAGTTCAAAGTACCTCATGTGAGTTTTAATAAAAATAAATGTTTTGCCAATTATTTTACAAATAAGGTAAATTTGGAACTGGGAATCTTCAGTGTGTGTGTGTGTGTGTGTGTGTGTGTGTGTGTGTTCACACATAGTATGTTAAAATAGATTTGTGAAAGATTTGGGGAAATATGCTTTGAATTTAGAAAGATTTAAATGAAGCAGTCAGCAAATATGTTGACTGGGCTATTGCCTGTAAGTAAGTAGTAATAATTGTAATCGACTTGCTTTAAAAATTAGTGTCATCATCATCAGTGATTAGAAAATGAGCATTGTATGATGCAAGTATGCCTTACTCAGAGGTTGGCAAACTACAGCCCTTGGGCCTGTTTTTGCATGGCCTTCTAGCTGTGGTTTCACAACACTTTTAAAGTTAGCTTAGAATATACGTGGCAGAGACCTGAAATGTATATGGGTACAAAGCCTAAAGTATTTTACTCTTTGATTCTTTACAGAAAAGGTTGGCCTACCCCTACCTTACAGCTTTTGAGGTAGCTACAAAAAAATGAATAATAAAATACTTTCCCACTCTTAAAATCAGGAAGCTGCTATGCATGCTGTAATGTTAGCATGAGTTATTTAATTAGCATAGCCAGAAAAAAAAATTCTGCTTTTACTTCTTCAAAAATTCTGTTTTATAATACTGTAGAACTCTGTATACCATGTAGAACATTTGTGGAAGTAATGGTCTGTCTCAGACCTTAGTACTCTATAAATTTTTTTAATGAGGTTTTAAATAAATTACCAGTTGTTTTTTGTATTTTGTATATTGATGTTCCATGGTTCTGTTGTATTCCAGATAGTAAGTGGATATTAGCTGGTATTAACGTGGGGAAGGAAAACAAAATGAGAAAATAACAACAGACACTCTTTTCTTACCCTTATTATTTTATAACTAAAAGTTTTAAGCTCAATGTTCCTCCACATACTTATCTTATTAGAGTAGGTGTCCTTTTTAGTATGAACCATTATGTACATTTTTAAGGATAATTAATGAAGACAGTAAGACTCCTTATAATACCTTCAGCCTTCTAAAATTTTTGTATTTAAAATACACAACTAATAAATTTGGAAATTTGTTTTTACATTATTTGAAACTTAAAGGTATAGTCTAGCCTTCAGAGTTCTGTGTAATAATACAAAAATGTCATTATATTTTGCATATTGTTGTAATAGCTGAAGAGCATATATGTAAACACAGGTAGATACAATATGTATGTTTCATTGGTTTTTTAAAAATATCCATGTCTTAATGATTTCACTTATATGTGGAATCTAAAAAACCAGTGAACAAACATGCAGAAACAGACCCATAAATATAGAGAACAGTTTTGAAATGAATAAGTCATAAGAATGAGGAGTACAGCCTAGGGAATAAAGTCGGTGGTATTGCAGTGGTATTGTATGGTGACAGATGGTAGCTGCACTTGTAGTGAGCATAGCATAAACTATTGGGACTACATAAAAAAAAAAAGCTTCTGCACAGTGAAGGAAACAATCAATGAAACTAAAGGCAGCCTACAGAATGGGAGAAGATATTCGCAAACGACATAACTGATACAGGGTTAGTATCGAAAGTATATAAAGAACTTAAGAGACTCAAAACTCCAAAACCAAATAATCCAATTAAAAAATGGGCAGAATCCACAGACCTGTACCCCTGGGGTATATGTTTATAAAAAATAAAAAATTAAAAAAAAAAGACATGAAAAGAATAATAATAAAATTCAGCTCTATGAAAAGAATAGTGGTTAACTACATCCCATTAAAAAAGGAAATTTTGTATGTTAAAAAAAAAAAATGGGCAGAAGACATGAACAGACTTTTCTCCAAAGAAGACATCCAGATGGCCAACAGACACATGAAATAATGTTTAACATCACTCATGATCAGAGAAATACAAAACTACAATGAGATATCACCTCACACCTGTCAGAATGGCTAAAATAAAAAAACATAAGAAACAACAAATGTTGGTGAGGATGTGGAGAAAAAGGAACCCTTGTGCACTGTAGGTGGAATGCAAACTGGTACAGACAGTGGGGAGAAGAGTGTGGAGTTTTCTCAGAAAAGTTAAAAATAGAACTACTCTATAATCCAGCTATCTCACTACTGCGTATTTACCCGGAGAATATAGACACACTAATTCATAGGGGTACAAACACCCCTATGTTTAGAGCAACATAATTTGTAATAACCAAGATTCGGAAGCAGCCCAAGTGTCCATCAGTTGATGAATGGATAAAGAAGATATGGCATATATATAATAGCATACAATGGAATATTACTCAGCATTAAAAAAGAATGAAATCTTGCTACTTGCAAGGACCCAATGGATCTATAGAGTATAGTGCTAAACAAGATAACACAAATACCGCACGAGTTCATTCATGTGGAATTAAGAAACAGAACAAGTAAACAGGGGGAAAAAGAGGCAAACCAAAAAAATGGATTCTTAACTACAGAGAACAAACTGGAGGTTACCAGAGGGCATGTAGGTGGGGGGATGGGTGAAATAGGTGATGGAGATCACTTGTGATGAGCACTGGGTGATGTAGGGAATAGTTGAATCACTATACTGTACACCTGAAACTAGTATTACACTGTATGCTAACTAACTGGAATTAAAATAAAAACTTAAAAAAAAAAAACCCATACATGACGAAGAAGAGTGCAATGTTTCCAGCTCCATGGATAACTCATATTAATCTTGCTTTGTGGATTTTCAAAGCCCTCTATCGCTTGTGCTTTATCTAATCCTAATCCTTGCAATGTAACCAGAAGTAAGTTCTCTTGACTTTGGAAGCAAATGAATTTTAGAGCAGATGAATATGTGTTCTGTTTTTGTTATGCACAAAGTGAATTCTGGTAGCATTTTTATAACAAAACCATAATTGCCTGAAATTATTTTTGTATAATTTTATTGCATAACATTTTAAAGCAATGTTAAAGCTTAAACAAAAAATCAATTTTTTTTAGTCATGGAGTGCCCTGTGTTGGGTTCCCTGCTCAGTAGAGGGGGGTCTTCTCCCTCTCCCTCTATGCTCTTTCTCTTGCTTACTCTCTCTCTCTCTCAAATAAGTAAAATCATAAAAAAAAAATTTTAGTTACTATTCGTAAGTACAGATTTTTATAGTTACATATAAATGGCATATTGCTTTACCTTTTAAAAAGATTTTATTTATTTGAGAGAGAATGAGAGAAAGAGAGAGCATGAGAAAGGGGAAGGGTCAGAGGGAGAAGCATACTCCCTGCTGAGCAGGGAGCCTGATGCAGGTCTCAATTCCAGGACTCCAGGATCATGACCTGAGCTGAAGGCAGTCCCTTAACCAACTGAGCCACCCAGGCACCCTGTTTTACTTTTCTAAGCATATAGCTGTTTAGCTCTCGTTCGTTCGTTCTTTCTTTCTTTCTTTCTTTCTTTCTTTCTTTCTTTCTTTCTTTTTCAGTTAAAGATTTTATTTATTTATCAGAGAGAGAGAGTGAGTGCAAGGTGGGGCAGGCAGAGGAAGAAGCAGGCTCCTTGCTCAATAAGGAACTGATGGGGGACTGGATCCCAGGCCCCTGGGATCATGACCTGAACCAAAAGTAGGCGTCCCTCTCATGATCATTTCTAAATGCATAGTATTTCCTTGAAGTAATCTCATGTATAAACCGTTTGTCAATTATTAAATGCTTATTATTGGTGATGAGTTTTTTTGATTTTCATAAATAATGATGAAAGACCACATTTTATTTTTTTCTCTTTTTAAGATAACAGGTCACCTGTAGTTCTCTTTACCATCTAAACATCCTGGTTGGTAGTTACACATAAGTAATGATGCCTAGCAATAGTAGTTTTGCTTCATAAAACTTTCTACATTTTCGAATTTGATGTAGTAAAAACCAACTTGCCAGTTCCATATTAGGAAGTAAATCATTCTGATCAAATGAAAACCTTTAATCTGTTGATAAAATATAATAGCTAGTACAAAATTATTATTTTTTTTTAAGGAGTGGGGCTTTTTTGTTTTTGTTTTTTAGGGTGGGTGGGGGGCAGAGGGAGAGAGAATCTTAATCAGGCTCCACTCCCAGTGCAGAGCCCAAAATGGGGCTTGATCTCACAACCCTGAGATCATGACCCTAGCTGAAATCAAGATTTGGCCACTTAATTGACTGAGCCACTCAGACTCCCTTTAAAGGAGTTTTTAAAAATGATGTCTTAACTGCTACTTTTAGAAATTCATTCTTTGTGCTTAAAGTGCATAAGGATATAATACTGAATAGAAGATAAGCTCTGTGAACACATGGAATTTTGACTGTTTTGGTTAGTGCTACATCTCTGGGTCCTAGAACAGTACCTGGCACATATTGGACCCTCAATAAGTATTTGTTGAATGGAAAGATTTTTAAGGGTATTTATTACAGTATTATTTGATATATTGAAATAATTGGTAATACTCTAAGCATTCATTAGTAAGGGGTTGATTAAAGTATAAAATAACCAGCCATAAACTAGAAACGCAGTTTCCTGGAAAAAAGTAGGTTGTTCCATGTTTATTGACATTGACACAGTACTTCATTTTGTGATAGAAACAAGTGGAATAAACAACATATATAAAATGGGATTCCACTTTTATTTTTAGTATTTTTGATTAAAAAATACATCATCTACCTATATATAGTAGTTCTTAAACTTTATGGTTTCAAGACCCTTTAGCAGTCCTGAGGACTGTGAATGGCCTTTGTTTGTGGGAGATAGATAAATAAATTTAGATATATATTTATCTTACTAGAAATTTAATAAAATTTTAAATTTACTTATTTGTTTAAAGTAAGAATAATGAACTTATTACATGTTAACATAAACAATGTATTTTTTGAAAAATAACTTTTCCAAAATACATTTAATGAGAAATGGCATTGTTTTGCATTTGTGCATATCTTTTTAAATCTTTAATATGTAGGCTAATAAAAAACAACTGGATTTTCATATCTACTTCTGTATTCAATCTTTTGTGATGTTTTGGTTGAAGTACATCAAGAAAATCTAGCCTTATACAGATATGTCGTCAAAACAGAATAAAGTATTTTAATAATCTTCAGATAATTGTAGGTATTCTTCATCGATACTGTACCAGAACCCCGAGAGGTAGTTTCTTCAAGATTGGTTACAGTGTACAATTGGAAACCGTATCAGTGATTTTTGTACATTCTGTCTCTGAAGTCCTTTGTTGATTTTACATGTAGAATAGGTCTTTTACCTAGGCAAGATTTTAACAACTCATGCATGTTCATTTGGAAAATACTGGTTTGCTATTTATGCAGATCTTCCCAATATTGACATATTTCAAGATTGATGTCTTTAATTCTTTAATATCACACCTGTCTTATTGCAAAGGTTTTCAAGTATTGTGAAGTTGTCAAGTCATAGTAATGGATGCAGCTTTTTCCAAATTTTACTTTTCACTTGAAAGCTTGAATGTTATGATTGGTAACAAAGTCAGCTATTTTTCTTGAGGTGACATGTTTGCTTCAATTCACTTGTTGAGAAAATGTCAGTGAAACAGCCAAGTCTGAATAGTTTGCCATTTGTTCATTTAAAAATAGGGTTCCATAAAAAATTTTAAAAAAGAGCTAATTCACTTTTACCACAGTGATGCTTGAAAGACAAATTATATTTAAAAAAATCCTCCAAATCTGTAAAAGTAAAGGAACCAAAAAGAAAACATAACAAAGTAGTAACTGTGCTTATCTTAGAAAGATGGGGAAATTGTGACTTTTTTCCTCCTTTTGTTTTTCTATAATGATTAATATGTTTTTGTTATGTAATAGTTTCAAGAGTTATATAAAGATAAAAGTATAGTATTTATAGTATAACTTACAGATAGAGTCAAATGAATGTGAATTAAGAATAGTTAGTTCTTTTCTCCATTTTTCTTATTAGGATTTAGGCCCTGAATATGAAGATATATTTAATATTTCCTTGAAGTGGATTTTAGAAAATGGAAAAGATGTTGGAATAAGGTAAAGGATTTAATTTCCACTTTGACCATTTTATAATATAAGAAGTGATTTTGACTCTAAAGTCTCCTTAATTATTTTTTAACTAGGTGTGTTGGTTATGGCCCTGAGGAACAACTGACAAATATAACCCATGTGCAGTTTTTACAGTCCACAAGACCACAGATGTCTTTCTGGTGTCGTTTTCGACGTGCTTTTATTACTGTCACCCACAGGTTATTGTTGTTATGCTTGGGTAAGTTGTTGAAATGAGAAAGAAGACACATGATAGTCTGGAATTTTCGTATCTTTTTTTACCAAATACCAGGGTTGAGAATTTACTTCTGTGATAGCTGCCATTATAAATCACATCCAGAAATCTTCCCTAAGGTAGAATAATATTGAAGTTGTCTTTTTTTTTTAAATAATGTCATTATTAATCTAAGGGCTTAGAAAACAGTAGTATAAAGGAAAATGGAATAAAACTTTGTCATACTGATGCCTTTGGAAATAGAACAGGGAAATAGAAAAATCAAGCTTATTGTTTTAATAATAAAATATAAATTAAGTTCATTAAAATTATTTTTAATTTAAAAAATACCATTTACCTGCATTAAAATTTTCATTTGGATTCCTGGATTTTATGTGACTTTTGACTATAGGAATATAGGAGATTATCATTTTTTTTCTTTGTTCCAGTCCTTTAAAAATAATTTTCCTAAAGTGTAATATGTTTACAGTCTTAGGAAACTTACCTTTCTTATGGTTTAATGTGACAAAGCAAAATGTTTGTGAAACAGTTATATTGTTTTTAAAAAAATAATCGAATTTAAATGTTCAGTTGTCCACATCATGAAATGGTTTTTTTAAAGCGATTAAGTGAAACTCTGGAAAATGTTTAATACTAAATATTTAATACTAAATTTAAAATACTTAATGTTTAATACTAAAGCCATTAAATACTAAATGTAGTTGTGATTATGTAGGTAATTCAGCCCACTGTTTTGAAGTCTTACTCCATTATCCCTTATGGCAGTTAAAATAATCACTGTGCAAACTGTCATAAGTTCTCCTTTTTTGCTTTGTTTTGTTAATATCAGATTTAACAAGTATAGTAATAACTTTAGATTGCAATGAATATTAATGATTGTCACTGAGCACAATTTTTAAAACACAAAATATATAAATATTGCAGGTGTAGTGATGGTTTGTGTCGTTCTGCGTTATATGAAATACCGCTGGACAAAAGAAGAAGAGGAAACAAGGCAGATGTATGATATGGTGGTGAAGATTATAGGTATAAGTATTTATAAAAATCCAAACCATTTCTTGAATTGTAGTTATGTGATAAATTACAGTATGATGTCCAGTGATTGATTCATTTGTAAATGTGTTATTTTTCAGATGTTTTACGAAGTCACAATGAAGCTTGCCAGGAAAATAAAGACTTACAACCTTACATGCCTATTCCACATGTACAAGATTCCTTAATACAACCTCACGACAAGTACGTTCAGAGTATCGTGAGTTGAAGTAGATCAGAATTTGGCATCTTCTGAAGTTATAAAGATTATATTGAGAGTTGTGGCCCTTCTCAAGTAGACCTGTTTTATTGTACAAGCTTTACTTTTTGTACTTTAAACTCTCCTTTCTTTCTAAATTCCCTTCTGTTCTCCTCCTGATTTTGAGTGGCATAATAAACAACTGGATTCCTAAATCATGATCATTTTTATATATTTTTTATTCTTACCAATGTTCACCTTATTTCCTTTAATTTCATCTTAATAAAGAAACAGAGACAGACAATAGCCAGTGATGTTTTACAAATAATGCCTTAAATATTTTGTTGTTAAGAAGATTTTTAATTAAAAGGACTAAATAATAACTTCTTGAAAATGTAAGATGATTCCATATCCTACCACAGCATTCTTCACCATAGCAACACCCCAGAATCAGTGGTGAAGTTTGGGGGGGAAGATTACTGATGCTTGTGCCCCACCTCTAGAGAATGAAATCTGAAGTGAGCTTTAGGCATCTAAATCTTTTTTGAAAAAAACCTCATATGCAGTGACGAGGAGAACCAGAATTAATAATAGTCATTGCCTTCACTTACTAATACTTGAAAAAGATAACAAGCCAAGATGATAGTAAATTTGTCATTTTGTCACATGCTAGGAAAAAAATGAAGAAAGTCTGGGATAGAGCTGTTGACTTCCTTGCTGCTAATGAATCTAGAGTTCGCACAGAGACACGAAGAATAGGTGGTACAGATTTTCTAGTTTGGCGGTGGATCCAGCCTTCTGCCTCCTGTGACAAAATATTAGTAATACCTTCTAAAGTATGGCAAGGTCAAGGTATGTATTTTTAAACAATAACAACAAAAATAAACATGGTGTTTTTCTAATTTTTTTCAACTGTGAAAGTCTTACATGTTTAATGTAAAATAGTGCTGTTGAAACATATGAAGACAAAGCTCCCTTTTTGCATTTCCATTTCATAGAAGGAATTAATGTTAGTTTCTTACATATCCTTCCACTTTTCTCCTTGCAAATATGAACATAATGGTTTGTCTTTACCATAACAGAACACTGTATACACATTACTTTTTTTTCCTTTTTCACTTAAAGCAACTTAGTATTGTAGATCTAGCTGCATTCTATCCCCCTAATTTTTAGGCAGATAACATGTAATTTATGTTTTACATATATATGAAACATATAAAAGTGGAACATAACTTTTTAACTGCTCTTTTTTTCCAATTTTTGCTTGCCTGCCTCTTTTCATTAAGACCGACCACCTTCGTATTCCTTGTTCCAAGTAGCTTAAATGACTGTCCATATTTTTCTCAGTGCTTGGATGGTTGTTAAAACAGGTATATGTAAGTATATAGAAGGGCTTGGTGATTGGTTGCTTTAGGTTCCCAAACCTCTACTAGTAGTAACTGTTACCTCACTTGAATCTCTTGGACGGTTAGTTGCAAAATTAAATCTTGGAGTTAGTTTAATGTGCATTTCAGAACTAGTAGTCGGTTGAGTTTCTTTAAATCTTATTGGATAAAAGTATATTTCTCAATGTTTGCTAAGCACAGTATTTATGAGAAAATTAAATTGTTTTGAAATTGCAAAAAAGTAAAATCCACTCCCTTTCTTCTCTGATTTTTACTTTCAAAGAGCTTGAATAATAATAGTCTTCAGTAATCATGGCATAAAAGTGATGCTTTGATGATGCCAAGGGTGACACTAAACATTAAACTTCTTGTTTTAAAAGGTGTCTGCAGAAGGGTCCTTTGAAATGAAAAAAGAATGCAAAGCCAATGAGATCTGATTACTTAGTTGCCTGATTGTAATGGTTGTGTATTCTCAGCCTAATTTCTTCATATAGCTAAGAGTTAGTGCTCATATATGCCTGTGAAGTTCTAGAAAAGGTCATTATTTTGTTCATATAAATTTTTTTAAATCATTGTAGTTGTGTTATTTTTAAAGTGTGAGGTTTTCAAGATGAATGTAAAGACAACTTCTTGACCTAGGTAATCCAAGTTCTTATAAATTAGTAGGGGGGGGGATCGCTTCTCAGCCTTTTGGCTAAGTAAGATCAAGTGTAAATTAGTAGAGGGGATGACAGACTCTTCAGTGTGTGAAATTGAATGTTCTGTATCTAGAATTTAAAACCTCAGATTATTATATTCATTTTATCATTCTCTCTAGATGGAAAAAGACTGTGTAAGTATGATACAAAGGCAATTTTAGGTCAGTTATAATAGTTCTAAAACTCAACATAAATTGATAGCTCTGAAATGTCCTGCTACTTTGTTTCATCAAAGTTCCAGTATAGTAAATGTTTACAAACTATATGCTAAGTACTGAGCTATCTTAATTTGAATACTTCTAAATGCACAATGTGAAGAATTTTAAAATCAATCTCCCTTTTCTTGACAGTCTTTGGTTTTAAAAATGTTGCAGTGAATTAGTTACTGAATCTAGAAGGGAATTGAGGGTAAAAGAAGATGCCTGTTTTTAGTAAATTGAAAAAAAATATAGTGGCTGAGATTATGTTATCCTGAAAGCCGAAAATCCAGAGTTAGAACCTAGTAGCCATTTGCTTGAAAGATACCAATTCAAGTTTTTAGAGCGTTAGAATGGTAAAAGTCTGTAGACTCCTAGCAAAAGGGATTTGAGTTCTCCTAAGAATTTGATCATAAAAGAATTTGTTACAGGAGCTGAAAAAAGAGAAGTTGGTGGAATTTTTCTTGATGATAATTGTCTAAATTGCCTCATGTAAGAATACATAGCTCTAATCTATTACTTATATTTTATGCCATTAAATGTATAGTCTACCTAAATATAATTAATTGGCTTTCTTGTAAAAAATATTAATACATAAATTAGTTTTTCTTTCATTTAAATGTATCTGGACACAAATATTGTGCTGAAAATAGGACTGTAGTGGAGGGGTAGGGCGGTTGTTTATGTAAAAAGATAGTTTAACTTATTAAGAGGCTTAAAGTTTATCCTCTTATAAATAGTGCTTTAATTAAAAGATACATGGCTGGAGGATTGGTAATTATAGTAGTCTTTTGAATTCACTCCCACTACAAGCTGTTGTCATTTAATAGTATTTTTTCCAAATAATTATTAAATAACCTGAGTGAATTTTAAGTTCATTTTCTAAAGGGTAGTTAAGTCTAAATTGCATTCTTGCATAGCTTTAGTATCTCTAATGGCATTTTAAAGCACCAGTTAAAAATCAAACCATACCTGCTGGGGAGAATTATTTATGTTTCTGACACGTGTAGTCTTCAGAATAAACAGCATTCATTTGAAAGATCTAAACATACTTCCTGAGGTATTTGAAATCACTGTCTCTTTGCTTGTACCAGGAGGTGATTGCAGTTTAGTTGGGGAGACAAAAATTGGTTTGATCTTCACAACTATGTTGTGATTAGAACTGGCCAGGAATAACTTCTCCTAGGTCCTTGGGTTTGGGCTGGGATAACATGGTATTAGTGGTTCCATTTTCACTGGTTCATTTTCTGCTGGCCCTGAGCAATATTGGAATTTTAAGGAACTCAGATTGTCTACAACTAAAAGGTTATCCAAGAACACGAGCTGTACACTGCCAGGGACGTCTGGGTGGTGCTAGAGGCTCACAGGCTTCTTTTTATTTATTATTAAAAAATTTTAAAAAAATTTTATTTATTTGACAGAGACAGAGATCACAAGTTTGCAGAGAGGCAGGTGGTGGTGGTGGGGGGAAGCAGACTCCCTGCTGAGCAGAGAGCCTGATGTGGGGCTCCATCCCAGCACCCTGAGATTATGACCTGATCCGAAGGCAGAGGCTTTAATCCACTGAGCCACCCAGGCGCCCCCCATAAAGTTCATAGACTTCTTGATCTAGGGTTTGGCAAAGATTTTTCATGTCTAGAGGCCATTGCCCCACCCCATATCAGGCACTGTTAGGACACTCACACCCCAGACATTTTTTTTCACTAGATACTTCTGAAATCTTTAATTGATACATTCAAGTCTTTTTCTTTTCTTCCTCTTTCAAGTCTTTATTTAAATTCTAGTTAACATATGGTGTAATATTACTTTTAGGTATAGTAGTGATTCATCACTTTCATACAATACCTGGTGCTCATCACAAGCGCCCGCCTTAATCCCTGTCACCTGTTTAACCCATTAGTATACTCTGAGCCATAAACTCCTCTTTCAGACTTTCCTGCTTTGTGTGTGTGTGTGTGTGTATACACATATGTATATGTATATGTGTGTATGTGTGTGTGTGTGTGTGTGTGTGTATATATATATTTATTTATTTAATTAGGAATTCCCAGACTCTCCAATTCTTTGATGTACCTACTTTTTCCAGTTTTTCAGTCTTCCTCCTATCTTTATTTCTTTTCCTGTCCATTTTAGTTTCATGACCCATTCCTCTCTCCAGTCCTTTTCTTGCTGCTACCCTTAAGTCATTAACTGCCCTTCATCTTAGCCTGGCAAATTCCAACCAAGGATGAAAGGATTTTGTCTATGTGCAAGGAGCTGAGCATAGCAGTAGAAAATCATATAGTCTGCAGACTGGTACGTCATAAGTAATCAACCTCAGTTAGGCCCTCAGTACTACCTGACTTTCATGTTCTTATCATATTTTACCAGTCATTTCACTTTCCTACTCAGTAATAATTTTAGATTTCTTTCCATCCTTTCAGACCTTTGCCCTTCTGTCTCCTAAATTCTCAGTTGATGACCTGAATAGAAGCAATCAGATTTACCTGCCTCAGATTTCCACCACCAAGTAAATCCATGGCTAGAATCCATACTCACCCTCACCTCCTGTTGCATTTGAGGGTTTTTCTCACTTAACAAAGACCTGAGCCCTATTCTCCATAGGGAATGGTATTGAAGTCCTTTGGATCCCATCGGCTCTTCTCAAGTCTCTTCTCTTCCTGTATACTTACTGTATAAATTCTTCTCTTACTGTATAAATCCCTGCCTCTATTGGATCTTTTCATTAGCACCTAAACATGCCATACAGTCTTTCTCATCTTTAAGAACACACATTGTTAGAGGGGCACCTGGGTGGCTCAGTTAAGTGTCCACCTTCAGCTCAGGTCATGGTCCTAGGGTCCTGGGATGGAGCCACGCGTTGGGCTCCCTGCTCCATGGGGAGTCTGCTTCTTCCTCTCCCGCTACCCCTGCTGCTTGTGCTCTCTCTCAAATAAATAAAACCTTTAAAAAAAAAAAAAGACACATTGTTGGAGTATACATTGTTATTTAGCTATCACTCTGTCTCTCTCTACCTATTTATAGCCAGATAGCATTAAACGTTTACTCATTGTTTTTACTTTTAGCTCCCATTTTATTCTTCAGCTGACTCCAATCTATTTTGCACCGACCCCTCCCCAATTCGGAGGAAATAGCTCTCAGACATCCATATTGCTAAGCCAAGTGGACATGTTCCCTTTCTGTCCTCATTTTACGTAGCAGTGTTAACAGTTGCACCTGCTTTAAAATTTGCTTCTTGTGGCTTTGGGGATGCCACTTTCTTCTTGTTTTCCTGCTACCTTGACCATTTCTCCAATCTTCTTTTCTGGACTGTCTTCTTTTCCTGGACCTCTAAGTGTTGGGAGTTTCTCAAGGTCACCCTCTTTTCTCATTCTATCTGTCTTCCTTCTACTTATAGATGATCTCATGCTGTGACTTCATTTACCACAGATATGTTGATAACTCCCAAAGTGCTATCTTGAATTAATTCTTCTGGTTTTCAGATTTTTATACCCACCTGTACAATTGTCTGCTGAGATATGTGCACCACAAATTCAGCATGTGCATGAATTTAGTATCCTCTCTCACCAAACAGACCTCCCCCACCATTCTTGTTTAATTAATGATACCCTTTCTCAGTTAGTTCCACTATAAACCTGGGAGTTATCCTTAATTTTTTCCTTACCTGCCATGTTTAAACATACATGACATGACATGTTTAAACAAGTCATAACAGATCTCCATATGTCCTCAATTGTATCCACTTCCTTCCATCAGCATTTCTGGCCTATGTTATCCACATTAGTATCATCTCTCTCTTAGACAACTATAATAACCTTCTAGCTGGTCTCCTTGCATTCACTTTTTTCTCTGTTTAATCAGTTCTTTATTTAACAGTCTTTTAAAAAATATATATAATTTAAAAGACAGATCTCATCAAATTATTACTCTCCTTAAAGCTTGGGGTGGCTTTCTGTTGCTCTTAGGGTAATGTCTAAACACTTTAATGCAATCTGCATGGTCCTCAGTAATCTGACTTCTCTCTCTTAAGGTTTATCTTTCTGTTCTCACTTTAGCCACAGTGGCTATCTTAGTTGACTTTAGTTGACCACACTTGATTACAGTGAGCTCTTTCTTGTCTCAGGGGCTGTATGTAAGTTAACATATTTGCTTGAAATGTCCTTTATAGGTCTTTTTACTCTGCCTACTTTAATTTATTCTTTATTCTTTAGGTCCCAGCATAAATTTCACTTCCTCACTGAAGTGTTATCTGATATTTCCAGACTACCTTAAGTTACTTTCACAGCTTCTTGTATTATTCTTTCTTAAGATTTACCATAATTACAGGGTTGGTTTTTTTGTTTTTGTTTTTTTGTTTTGTTTTGTTTCTGACACGGTTTCTCAACTCTCTCACCCACTAAACTGCAGCCTCTGTGAGAGCGATGATTGTATCTCTGATGTACCTTAACTTCCAGGGGTCTGGCTCCCAGTAAAAGCATGCAATGAATATTTTTTGAAAAGAATGAATGACTGAATACCTTTCAACAAAATGGAACAGTGACAAATAGTAAAACTAATTTGTCTTTTGTAGCATTTCATTTAGATAGAAGAAATTCACCGCCAAATAGCTTGACACCATGTCTAAAGATTCGAAATATGTTTGACCCAGTTATGTAAGTATTATGATCAGAGGTATATGTAATTTTTATCTGGAATATTTGGAATATTCTTATAATGCTATGTCTGTAATTGAACAGTCTCTTTTACTTTTGAATCTCTACAGAAATGTTGTGTTTTCCTTTTCTTCATCTTTGTTAAATTTCAGGCAAAGATTTGGCCAAAAGACCCAGATATAGAGTAATTTGTTAAACTTATACAAATCTTTGTAGGTACTATGAATCTCCACAGCAGATAAATGCTGGAGTCAAATTAATGATACATGTGGTGATAAACAGTACCCTTTATTAAGTGTTTTAAGTCTTTTCTGCCAACATTCTTTGCCTCAGACAATATACATAAACATACCTGCTATCTTTAAACTTCCAATCTCTAATTATAAAAAATTCTCTGCAAAGATGTACATACACACTTTCCTTCTCTAAGTCTTATTTGTCCATGCAGTATTTGAGAGACTTTTCTGTTCATTCAATATTTGAGAAACTTTTCTTTCTATATAATTATAGCAGCACATGCACCCAGAAATTAGCACTGGCAAAAGTTATTGCCTTAGAATCTTTAATATTTCATATATAAGCTGTAATAATTTTTAGAATTTGCTTCCTAGAGATGAGTGCTTATTTGTCCAATGATATGACAGGTCAGATTCTGTTTTGTAAAAAAAAAACCAAAACAAAAAACCTGATTTATATGTATTACATATAAAATATCCATAAATCTCAACTGATAACTCATTTATTTCAAGAAATAATTGATATGAGATTCCAAATGAGTGACAACAAAATTGGAAATGTGGGGAGGCACTGTAGTAACAGCCCTCTCATACTTCGGGGATTAGGAAATTAGTGCCGGGTTAGTATTTTGTTACCTGAGATGAAGATTTATGATTTCAAGTGTAGCCGCTTTTCCTTCGTCCCACCATCTGTATCATGAAAAGACAAATACGTACAATTGTAGTAGGAAATCTTAAGGCTGTCATAATAGTAAGTGACTCTTGGTGCAGAATGTTTGTCCTGTATTATTCTTCCATTATTTTGAAGAAGAGAAGCTCAGAATACACCATTTACTAGGAATTTTCCTAAAGTTTAGGAATTTGAAAATATTAAAAAAAAGAAGTAATATGTGGGGTGGCTGGGTGGCTCAGTCGGTTAAGTGTCTGTTTTGGGCTCAGCTCATGATGCGAAAGTCCTGGGATCGAGCCCCGAATCAGACTCCCTGCTCAGTGGGGAGTCTCCTTCTCCTTCTGCTCATGCGTGCTCTCACTCTTTTTCTCAAAATAAATAAATAAATAAACAAAGAAACAAATAAATAAATAAATAGAAAAGGCTTTATTTGGGAGAAAGAGTAGGGGAGGGGCCCATGCGTACACATGCAGGGGGTGAGGGAGAGGGAGAAGCAGGGTCCCCTCTGAGTAAGGCTCCTGATGTGGGGGCTGGATCCCAGGACACTGAAATCATGACCTGAGCTAAGGCAGATGCTTAACTGACTGAGCCACCCAGGTGCCCCAACAATACTCAACTTTTATGAGTTCACTACAACTCATTAAAGTATTAACACTTGCTAAGAAGAAAAGAAATGATAATAGGTACATAAGATTTCAGACATAAAAATGACAGCATAGTTATTCTGCTACGATGGGCCAATCCTTCACTGCCTCAGTTCTGTGCTTTCTTACATTGGAAAGTGAGAGAAGGTCTGGGACTGTGAATACTAATTTTTTTTTTTTTTAAATCTATCTACTGTTAATAACAAGCATTTACTTAACTACTTACTAGTTTTAACAATATGTGATTTTGAAACTATTCCCATTCTGGTAGGATATATATGTTATGAGACAAGACTTTATTGAGTTAGGAGTATGGTTGTTGATTTTTGTTTTCATTAATTTTTTAGGGAAATAGGGGATCAGTGGCATTTGGCAATTCAAGAAGCAATTTTAGAAAAATGCAGTGATAATGATGGCATTGTTCATATTGCAGTAGACAAAAATTCACGTGAGGTAAAGTAACTTTTACTGTTGAATTCTACATTTTGGATTTGTTGCTATTAAACTAAAACTTTCTCTTTTCTTTTTTTCTTTTTTTTTTTTTTTAATATCACAGGGTTGTGTATATGTTAAATGTCTGTCTCCAGAATATGCTGGAAAAGCTTTTAAGGCATTGCATGGCTCTTGGTTTGATGGTAAGAAGTTTGAGTATTACGAACATTTTGAAAAGATAGATTATGGCTTACTGTTAAACTATACCAGATTTTAAATTAAAAGAAAATTAGGTCAGCATTTTTAGAGTAATTATTTAAGATTACTTTATTTGCATATTGTGTTCATACGTCTTTTACCACAGTTTGTTTTCTATAAATATTAAGCACATTTTTACAGATCTAAAATATTATTTTTATCTTACAACAGGGAAATTGGTTACAGTAAAATATTTACGACTAGATAGATATCACCATCGCTTTCCCCAAGCTCTTACTTGCAATACTCCCTTGAAGCCATCAAATAAACATATGAACTCTATGTCTCATCTTCGTCTTCGGACTGGCCTAGCCAATTCTCAAGGAGGTTCCTGAAAAGACTTTCTTCCACTCCTAGGACTGGTATTTACAATAGGAAAATTCCTGTTTGGCTTCCTGTCTTCCTTTTAAATGCTTTTTGTATGTAATATTTTTATTGAATACAGCTCTGTTTGAATGTTCCAGAAATCTTAAGGTTCCAAAGGGACTTAGCAGTGAGGCAGCAGTGCTGAGTGGTCAGAACAATTGTTTCATTCAGTTTTTGGAGCTCAGTTAAGCCAATGCATTTAAGTTTTGCATGAGGAACATGGACTTTATTAAGCATTTTCAGATGTGGTGATTGTGTTTTTGCACCACAGAGTGTTTGGATAACCACGCAAAAGCATGGTGAAGAGGCTTCTTGTATTTCCATAATCTCCTGTGAACTAATGTTGTGAATTTTTGTATACAGTCACCTGCATAGTTCCTTACCAGGCTAATGTGGTAAAACTGTTAATTTCCCAGTTTAACCTTAGGTTTCTATTGCTTGTAAGAGATTCATTTGTTACAGCTGGAATACAGGAAAACTAATTTGGGTTTAGCGGTTACATATAAGCATAGGTGGGTGTACATGTACTTAACCTGGCTTTTGTATATATGTATAAATGCTGATGGTGGCGAAAGTAGTCTTGTTTTGTGAGGATGTCTGCATTAAAGCAGTAAAATAAGCTTCCTATTTTATTCATAATCTAATGTGTATATATGTATGTGTATATATGTGTGTATGTGTATATATATGTATGTGTATATGTGTATATATACACACACATATATACCTATGGCTGTACTATCACATAGATCAAACAGCCAAACACTTGGAAGTATTAGATACAAGTTTAAAATATCTTTTATAAGTTTTATATAAAAATGTCTGAGTATGATTTTGTGTGAAAGTTCCGATCTCAGTTGTAATGGATTCAAATTTATGTGAGCAATAAAGATGCAATTGGCAGATATTGGAAAAGTATTTTGTGAAAAGCTGTATTTATTATAAATACTAGGACTATGACATAGTACTATTGGGATTAACTCACTTTCCCAATTTATTTATAATTTAATGAAATGTCAGCTCCCCTGTTGTATGTCAAGTTTAAAGCAGGGCATATTGCTGCAGCAAAATGTGTATTTGAAAAATTATATTTGAAATTTTGGGTCATGACAGCTTGCAATATAGTAAATGCACGAGTGACCGTCGCTTTGTGCCTCGGTATTTACTTTGTTTCAGTAAAGTTGCTTTATTACTGTTTATGATTTCAGATTAAAATAGATGCTGAGCAGAGTTTACTTGTAATGTAACAATTGGCTTTTTTTTTTTTTTTAAATAACCTGTTGATATATCCTTGTCAGTCCAAATGAATATGTGAAACAGCTGGAATTGTACCAATTTTGATTTTGTTTAAAGCTCAGTTTCCTCTTTGTTTAATTGTATATGTGTTGGGTTTGCAGCATGAACTTGCACAGATAATGCACGTTTTCTGGTTAAGTAAACATGATGCACACTGTTCTGTAACAGAAAACCCTATTGTGCCTTACCTGTGTGCTTTTGTGGGCACCATGTTTATGAAGAATAAAAAATGATTTGTTATCTGAAGAGAATAAATTTTAAATTCTCAGTTTATGTTTCAGATGCTAAAGTGTGAAAATATAAATATATATATAATATATAATATAACCAATCTTTCTGTATTTTATGTGCATCATAGTGATTTATCTGAGCTTAGTGACCCCCATCTTGTGACCTGTTGCAAGAGTGAATGTAAAAAATAGTTGTGGCATTTTAAAAGGTCGCCTTTTGATGCAGATGCATCTTTTTTTTTCTTTGCTTCTAAAACATTTTATGTAAACATTGTACATTTATTATTGTAATATATACTATTATGCAGCTTATTTTACCTGAATCTGTTAAGCCGACCAAGATCCCTCCCTGCAAGACAGATGGGAATGTGTATAATAACTAGATATTTGAGAAGTTCTGAAGTTTGATGTAATCTGTTACTTGTCCTGTTGAAAAAAAGGAAAAATTCTAATTAAAAATTTATTAGGTTTTTTTTTTTAATGTGTCTTGGCTTTTAAAAAAAAAAACTTTTTAAGTGCCCTGTGTCTTTATTTTTTTAACCAGTGAATAGATGCCTTTATTTTAAATCTTCTTGGGGATGTATAAATATATATATATGCTCATAAAGATGGATGAAGACCCTAAAGTTAATTTTAACCATCCATTCTTCAGCATCTTACTTTTCTTTATGAAAATGTCTTTTTCTAACTCTCAAGTGTATGGATCAAAGTGAGGCAAGACTATAAATCAGCTGTTATCACTAAAGCAGCACTGTTTAGTTTAGACATTTTTTCATAGCAAGACTTTCTCAAAAAAGGAAGCCATTCTTTTATACATTCTGTTTAAAACTCCTTATCTCATTATAAACCAACAGTTTATGGGCTAGCCTCTTTGAATAGCATTGCTTTAGAATTTTTGATGGTTTAATCAAGTAAAAAGAAGACTTGATTAGTCAGTCAGTTGGTAGACTCTTATTTAAAATCGCTAACGAAGGTTAGGCACTGTTACATGTTAGAGATGCAAGGATGAAAAGGACAAGGCCAAAACCTCAGGATGGTCCCATCTAGAGGAAGAACATAAAACAGATAAGTTAAAAGATAGTGTGGAAAATATAGTGAGAGAAAAAAGCAGAAGAAAATCTAGGAGTATGGAGAGGCACCTTATACTTTTTTTTTTTTTTTTTAAAGATTTTATTTATTTGTTAGGCAGAGGGAGGCTCCTTGCTGAGCGTAAGGAGCCTGATGTGGGACTTGAACCCAGGACCCTGGGATCATGACCTGAGCCAAAGGCAGACACTTAACAAACTGAGCCATCCAGGCCTCCCACCTTATTCGTCTTAATAGAGGGAGAAGACATTAGGCAGATGCGATAATAGTTGAGCCATATTTTAGTTCAGTTTCACATGTATTAAACGTGTCTTAATTAGTATAGGTATAATAGTAAGTTTCCTCTCCTTTGAGCTCTTAGGGGAGCTCATAAAAATTGATGTTTGGAACCCAAGTTTTTATAAAATCCATTTTCATATTCATTGGTCTGTTGAATACCTTGTGAATGCTGAAGCCTGATACTCAACTTCATTACATTTTCCTTGTACAGTCTTAACTGTTTGGATGACAAGCTGTGAGCTCTGAGTGAAAAATGATTTATTGTATCATATACCCAGAATATTTCCTTTAATAATATTGACCTGACAGTTCTCACTGCTCCTAGTATTATCACATTACTATAGGTCATCTACATGGCTTCTTCGCCCTTTTTTCCTAGACTTATCTCGGCAAGTCACTTCTTCCAGATGACTCAACAGAGGATGCTAAATCAAGCAAAATTTGGGCAGCTGCTCTTTTGGAAAGGATGCTGAGGAACAGGTACTTAAGAACTGAAAATAATTAGAAACCAAAAGTTTGTGGTTTAAAGAAACTGAATGTCCAGGATGCTCATTCTCTTGGTTCAGTAAGCATGAGTAGCTACTGCCTCTAAGCCTCATAGGAAAATCTTTATGACCAGAAATATCTCCTGATGGTGGATTTTAACACCTGAGAACCTCTGCTAGGGGCAACAGGATAGAGTCATTTTGTTGATTCTTAGATTTTAAAACTCATAGAACCTGTGTCCTTAGATTTCCTTTTTCTTCCATGGGTGGACATTGGAGGCTGGCACATGCTCCTGAAATTGAAAAGGTTATCTAGGCATAGAGAGCAAATAAAAAAAGATTGATGAGATACAACCTACTGCATGTACAGAGTACCAGCAGTGTCTTACAGTTCAATTACTGAATATAAAAGTGGGCAGTGATCAGATGGCTTTGTAGGTCCCATTATGAAGTTTGGATGTTGGTTGTTTTTTGTTTTTAAAGATTTTATTTATTTATTTGTCAGAGAGAGAGGGAGAAAGAGTGAGTGAGCACGGCAGACAGAGTGGCAGGCAGAGGCATAGGGAGAAGCAGGCTCCCCGCCGAGCAAGGAGCCTGATGTGGGACTCTATCCCAAGACGCTGGGATCATGACCTGAGCTGAAGGCACCGCTTAACCAACTGAGCCACCCAGGTGTCCCTGGATGTTGGTTGTTAAAGGGAGTTCAAGTGATGATTTGTTTTGATGAAAAATGGAGAAAGGATTTGACAAATAAAATAAAATGGGAAGGACTTAATTGGATATTGGGAGATAAGTTGATGTCCAGTTTTCTAGTGTGGGAATTCTAATTGCAACATTTAGATGGAAAAGATAAGATAATTGAATTTTTGGACATTTTGAGGTTGGGATGCTTATGGAAATATTCAGGTGGATGTTCCTAGCAAATGATTGGATTTCTAATTCTGTGGAGAAAGATCTGAGCTAGATACAATTTGGGTGTTAAAACCAGGAAAGTAAATTGGATGACTCAGAAAACGAACGAGAGAATCCATACAGAGGCAGAAATTTAGTTCACTACCAATTCTGCCATACTTAACTGTATGGTTGGGGATGGCATGAAGTATTCAGGAAAATTTGAAACAAATTAGAAGGTGGAATTTGAAAAGTTCCTTGGTGTGAAGTTGAAGTGGAAGTTGTATGATTTGGGCAACTGGTTAGATGGTGGTGATATTTCCTAAATTACGGGTTACTGGAGTGGGGATGAAGAGGTCAATCAGGGTGCTAGGTAAGATTTCTCGGAATTGTAGCAGTTAATTAAAAATAATCTTCTGACTTTTCTAATGTAGAACATTTTTGGAGGAAGGGCAAGATGGAGCTGTTTAAGAATTCTCCTTTCCAAAAACCAGAACTGTTAACTTACATAATATTCCAGCATTACCTATGATTCTCTGATATTGATTAGAAATTTTCCTGGTTTGTAGGAAAATGAGATGTTGAGTAGATCTACAAACCTAGGATTGTCAAAAGAAAGAACAAATACAAAAGTTGGTTTTAAACATAACTGTTCATAAGTGGTTTGCCATATACCCAAGACTAGAAGCTTGCTTGAAGCTATGTATTATACAGCCTTCATAAACTAGTCAGGTCTTCCAGGCCTGGAACCATTTCTAGGTGACTTCATTTCTGCTTTGATCTGCTGTATTAATTTAAAAATTTAACTCCTAATGGGCAGTGTTACTTTTGTATTTCCAAAAAGTTGCAACCTCCAAAATCCCCCTACTACTGTGAAGATTTTAGTGGCTTTTAATTTCTTACTGAATAATAGCCAAGTTTGAGTTGGTATTCAGGGGCTGCTTTTATTTAGACCAGTGCTTGTCCAGTACAAATATAATGCCATGTGTCATTAAAATTTTATGATGGTCACATTAAAAAGTAAAAAACAGGTGAAGTTAACTTTAATACATTTTATTTAACCTTATATATTCAGGATATTATCTCAGCATGTAATTAAAAATTTTATTAATGAGTTAATTTATATGCTTTAAAATCTAAATATATATTACACTTACAGCTTGTGTGACTTACAGTGCTAAAAGTTACATAGTTGGTCACCTTATTAACAGGCCGTCTCAATTCAGATCCTACATGCACTGAAAATACTTGATCTATGTTTCAATTTTGTAACCTCTACTGTTGGAAAAATTAGATTCACATATTCAAGTTCTTCCAAACATACATAGAAGTTTTCCTATAGCTGAATCAGGTATCAATTTTTAAGTTTACATTAATTCACTTTAAAACTTTAATTCTTCAGTTATAGCAGCCATATTTTAAATGCTCAGAATCCAAGTGTAGCCAGTGTCAGCCGCGGTGACAGTGCAGGTCTAGACCAGTACCTTTCCAGCTGAATCCCACTTACTTTGCCTCTGTGCTCCAGCTGAACTGCACTGCTTGACTTTCACGGACATACCTAATTCTTGCTTCATTATGCTTTTAATGGCACTATTCATATTGTTCCTTGAAACATCTTCCATTTCCTGTTTCTATATACCCAAGTCTTGCCCGTCTTCTAAATGTTACTCCTGTGTCGCCTCCAGGAAGTGTTGTTGATTATTTCTGGCTGAAAGTAATTTCTTCCATGTGCATTTCTGAAATATTTGATTTGCACTTCTCTTACTGTTTTTCTAGTTTATGTCTTGTATTACAGTGTTTTCAGTCTGCTCTAGTTTGGTTTCTGTACTCATCATTCCTCTGAAATTACTCCTCTGCAGCACCACAAAACTTCCTTTGGCCAAATTCAAGAGTCATTCCTATAGCTTCATCTTTCTCAAGCTCTAGCACTCTCAGACATTGCTGATTATTTCATCTTTTTTTACTTAGGTGTTTTTTGTTGTCATGAAATAACACACATAGAAGAATATGTTGAAATATCTTACTTATAGTTTGAAGTGTACCATCATCTTAAGGTACAGAATATTGACTTTGGAGCACTTCTCTGCCTTTACCTGATGGTTTCTCTCTCATTCCCTACTCCCAGATAACCATTATTCTGAATTGTGTGTTAATAGTTCTTTATTTTGCATTACAGTTTTACCACATATGTATGTGTCTCTAAATATTATATTGTTTGTTATTGCTTTTGACCTCTCTGAGTGAGTAGAATCAAATGTATACTTTAGTGACCTTTTTTGTTCAGCATTGTTATTGAGATTCATCTGTAGAGATGCAGGTCGCTTCCATTCATTGTCATGGCTATATAGTATTCTTCATAAAATATACCACAATTTATCTATTCAAGTATCTATGAACATTGAGATCATTCTTAAGTTTTTTACTGTTATAAATAAGGTAGCTATGAACATTCATTCTTGAACATGTTTCCTGCTGTACACATTCAAGTTTCTCTAGGTCATTAATACTCAAAACATGTGGTTCTCTAGTCAGCAGCATCAGTATCAAATGGTAACTCATTACTCCAAACAAATTATTGGACCCCACCCAGACTTACTCTATCAGGGACTTTGGAGTTGGGGGCCTACTAATCTGTTTTCACAAATTCTCCAGGTGATCCTAATACACATTCAAGTTTGAGAACCATTGGTATAAAGGTACCCTGTGTAAGATTAATTTGGATCTCCTGATTACAATTTTTGGCTTCCGTATTCTTGAGATATTTTCTTTCTCTTTTATTTTCTGTGATACTTGAGAAATTCTGATGAGGAATGGTTTGCATCTGGCCTAACATTGTAGACTCTAAAAAATACACAAAGAAAGCCTGTTGCATATATTCGATGGCTAAACTCTCAAGGCTTTGGCAAATCCTTAACCTGAAACTATTTTCTTTGATGATCAGTTAGCCTGCTTAAGGACATTCTGCTCAGCCTTTTTGCTGGGTGCCATCTAATCAATTTACCAAAAAGCTATATAAACAAGACATAACTGTTGCTAGATTATACTTTGTTTTCTCAGTTTTCTCACCTCTTTCCTATGGTGGTGGTGGGTACCCCCCCCCGCCTTTCTTTTAAGATTTTACTTATTTATTTGACAAGAGAAAGCACAAGCAGGGGGAGTGGCAGGCAGAGGGAGAAGCAGACTCCATGCTGAGCAGAGAGCCTGATGTGGGACTTGATACCAGGACCCTGAGATCAAAACCTGAGCTGAAGGCAAACACTCAACTGACTGAGCCAACCAGGCGCCCCTGCTTTTTTTTGTTTTTGGTCTTTTTTCTTTGATAGTTTTTTCATTGTCTACCTCATGTGACTAAATTTCCATGTAAGTAACTAAATATCTTTAGTTTTCTTTAACACACCACAATCCCATCTTTCCTCCTGCATGATTTGTTACTCCTTTTCAGTGTCTTCTGCCAGGTCTTCCTCCTTTGCTCACTCTTAATATTGGAGTTCCCTGGGCCTTAGTCTGAGCTCCTCTGCTATCCTCTGTCTAGATGTTTTCTCTGGGTGATCTTACCCAGGCCTGATGAATGACTCTCAAATTTCTGTCTCAAGCTTGACTCCTACCCTAGGTCCAGATGTGTATGTTCACCTTGCTATTTGAGATCTCCATTTGGATGACTAAAAGATTTTCAAATTTTGTATACCAAAACAAAGCTCTGATTTTCATGCTGCTTTGACTCCAAACCCATTCTTTTTCTAGTCTTTTCTGAGTAAATTGTACAACAAATATTAGTTGCTGAAGCCAAAAATCTAGAAGTTATTCTTACTCTCTTTTCAATTCCTATGTTCAGTTAGTTAATAAGTCCTTTCAGCTCTTCCACATCCCTATCTGTCTATCTATCTGTCTATCTGATATCCAATCTATCCATTGTCTTGACACCATCATTATGTCTTGCCTTAATTGCTGCAAAAGCCTAAGCTGGTCTCCTTGTTCCGTGCCCAGTTGTAATTCATTTTCCCTACAGGAATCAAAGTTGTCTTCAAAAACATGTATCAGGGGTGCCTGGGTGGCTCAGTGGGTTAAAGCCTCTGCCTTCGGCTCAGGTCATGATCCCAGGGTCCTGGGATCGAGCCCCACATCGGGCTCTCTGCTCAGCGGGGAGCCTGCTTCCCCCTCTCTCTCTGCCTGCCTCTCTGCCTACTTGTGATCTCTGTCTGTCAAATAAATAAATAAAATCTTAAAACAACAACAACAAAAAACATGTATCAGACAGGACATACATATCCGTCCCTAAAATATAATCCTCCAGTGTTTCCCACTGCATTTAGAGGAATGTCCAAATTTCTTGTAATAGCCTTCAAGGCTCTATATGAACTGGCCTATGCTCTTTTCTCCACATATTTCTCCTATCATGCTTCTTCTACTCTGGTGTACTTTCTATTCCCTATCCACTTTCCACCTAGGGCCTTCATACTGTTCTTACTAGAATGCTGTTTCCCTGGATTTAGGTCTTCCCATGTGATGCCATCCAATTTATTTTTTATTCTGTTGCTCATGTTTTGGTGTCTAAAAGGATTGCCTAATCCAAGTTGACTTCCTTGTGTGTTTTATTCTAAGAAGTATATATTTTTTGCTGTTAGATTTATTTATTTATTTATTTTTATTTTTTTTAAAGATTTTATTTATTTATTCATGAGAGACAGACAGAGGGGAGAAGCAGGGAGCCTGATGCAGGACTCTATCCTAGGACCCTGGGATCATGGCAGGAGCCGAAACAGACAGTTAACCAACTGAGCAACCCAGGAACCCTGCTCTTATATTTAGACTGTGGTCTCTTTTGAGTTAAATTCTATATATTATGAGAGATAGGGGTCCAGCTTTATTGTATTACACATGGATATCCATTTGTGATGTCCCAACACCATGTATTGAAAAGACTATTCTTTTACTCATTGAATTATCTTGTCACTCTTGCCGAAAATCAGTTGACAGTAAAAGTGAGGGCTTATTTCTGGACGCTAAGCTCTATTCCATTGATTTATTTGTCTATCCTTATGCCAGTACCACACTGTCTTGATTACTATAGCTTTGTAGTAAGTTTTGAAATAAAAACTTTTTTTTTCCCTTTTTCAAGACTGGTAGCTATTCTGGGGACACCTGGGTGGCTCAGTGGGTTAAGCCTCTGCCTTTGGCTCAGGTCATGATCTCAGGGTCCTGGAATCAAGCCCCACAACGGGCTCTCTGCTCAGCAGGGAGCGTGCTTTCCTCTCTCTCTCTCTCTCTGCCTGCGTCTCTGCCTACTTGTGATCTCTGTGTGACAAATGAATAAATTAAAAAAGAAATCTTAAAAAAAAAAAAGACTAGTAGCTATTCTGGATCCCTTGAATTTCCTTCCTGTGGATTATTTAGGATCAGCTTCAGTTACTGCAAAGAAGCTGGCCGAATTTTGATGGGGATTACGTTGAATTTGTACATTAATGTACATCACTGGGATTACTGCCATCTTAACAATATTGAGTGTTCCAATACATGAAAATGGGATGTCTTTCCATTTATTTGTCTAAATTTTTTCCACAAAAGTATAGTTGAAAAAAATAGTTTTCAAAATACAAGTTTTATAGTTCTTTTAAATTTGCTGCTAGGCATTTTTTCTTATGAATGCTGTTATCTGTGGAACTTTAAAAATTTTTCACTTTTAGATTGTCCATTGCAAGTGCATAAAATACAATTGTTTTTTGTATATTGTTCTTGGGTCCTGACACCTTATTGAACTTTTTTGTTAGTTCTAATAGATTTTAGTGAATTCTGTAGAATTTCCTGTTTATAAGATCATGTCATTTGCATATATAGTTTTATTTATTCCTAGTGCCCCCCATTTAAAAATCTTAGATGTCCTTAGATGCCCCCCTTTTCTCTAGTTGCCCTGACTAGAATCTCTAATACAGTGTTGAATAGAAATGGCAAGGGCAGATGTCTTGTTCCTGATCTTAACGGAAGAGAATTTAGTCTTTCACCCTTAAGTGTGATGTTAGCTGTGGGTATGTTGTATTTTCATTTACATTAATCTCAAAATATTTTCTTGGGGTGCCTGGGTGGCTCAGTCAGTTAAGCATCTGTCTTTGGCTCAGGTCATGATCCCAGGGCCAGGATGATGGGATGGAGCTCCGCATTGGGCTCCCTGCTCAGGGGGGAGCCTGCTTCTCCTCTCCTTTTGCCTCTCCCCCTGCTTGTGCTCTCTCACACTCTCTCTCTCTCTGTCAAATAAATAAATAAAATCTTTTTAAAAATTTTCTTTATCATATTGAGAGAAGTTTCCTTCTATTTCTTGTTTGTTGTTTGTTTTTATCATGAAGGGCTATTGGATTTTGCCAAGTGCTTATTCTATGTCTATTGCAATAATCATGTTGATTTTTGTCCTTTATTCTGTCGATAATGGGAACTGACTTCTAAATGCTAAACCAACCTTGCACTCAAGTCTTAGATCATGATCATGGTATATAATCCTTTTTATAGGTTGCTGGCTTGGTTTGCTAGTATCTTCTTGAGAATTTTTGTGTCTGTATTTTTTTCTTTTCAGTGTAACAGTATTCATTGTTTTTGCACCACACCCAGTGCTCCATGCAATCCGTTGGTTCCCCCAAGCTCCCATCCCCCACCCCTTCAAAACCCTCAGATTGTTTTTCAGAGTCCATAGTCTCTCATGGTTCACCTCCCCCTCCAATTTCCCTCAACTCCCTTCTCCTCTCCATCTCCCCTTGTCCTCCATGCTATTTGTTATGCTCCACAAATAAATTGTGTCTGTATCCTTAAGAGATGTTTGGTCTCCAGTTTTCTTTTTTTGTGAAGTCTTTGTCTGGTTTGGCATCACAGTTTTCTGATTTCAGAATGAGTTGGGAAGTAGTCCTTCCTATTTTTTTGGAAGCATTAGTGGAAAACCAGTAATTAATTATACTTTATTTTTTATTTTTTAAGTTTTCATTTAGATTCCAGTTAGTTAACATACAGTTATAATATTAGTTTCAGGTGTACATATAATGATTCAACAGTTCCACGCATCTCCTGGTATTCATCACAACAAGAGCCCTCCTTAATCTCCATCATCTATTTAACCCATCCCCCCATCCACCTCCCCTCTGGTAATCATCAGTTTGTTCTCTATAGTTAAGAGTCTGTTTCTTAGCACCCCTCTTCTTTCCCCCCCGCTTTGTTTGTTTGTTTTGTTTCTTAATTCCACAGTGGAGTGAAATCATACAGAATTTGCCTTTCTCTGACTGACTTCTTTGACTTAGCATTATATTCTCTGGCTCCATCCATGTCATTGCAAATAGAAAGATTTCATTATATTTTAAATGTTTGGTAGAATTCACCATTTATGTCATCAGGCCTGGGCCTCATAGGTCATTTTTTGATCACTAAATCAATGTTTTCACTTGTTATAGGTCTGTTCAAATTTTCCTTTTCTTCTGAGGTCAGTTTTGGTAGTTTGTGTCCTTCCAGGAATTTTCACCTTTCGTTTATTACTTAATTTCTTAGTGTATATGTAGTTTATAGCATTCCCTTATAATCATCTTTATTTCTGTAATGTTAGTTGCAACACCTGTTCTTTACTGATTTTAATCATTTGAGTCTTCTCTCCTTTTTTCTTGGTCAGTCTAGCTACAAGTTTGCCAGTTTTGTTGCTACTTTCAAAGAGTCAACTTTTTTGTTGATGTCTATTTGATTTTCCTATTCTTCATGTCATTAATTTCTACCTTGGTCTATTATTTCCTTCCTTCTACTTATTTTGGGTTTATTTTGTTTTTCTTTTTCCAGTGTAGTTTAGGTGGAAGTCCAGGTTATTGATTTGAGAGTTTTGTTGTTGTTGTATGTTTTGTTTTTTAGTATGGGCATTTACAGGCATAAATTTTCTCCTAAGCACTGCTTTAGTTGCATCCCATAAGTTTTGGTATGTTGGGTCTTTATTTTCATTCATCTCAAAGTATTTTAATTTCCTTTTGGTTTCTTTTCTGATGCTTGGTTATTTACAAATTCATTGTTTTACTTCCATGTATTTGTGAATGTCCCTTATTTCTTTCTGTTACTGATTTCTAATTTCATTCCATGTGATTGGATAACATATTTCGCTTGATTTCAGTCCTCTTGAATTTTTTTTTTAAAGATTTATGTATTTTATAGAGACTATGTGAGTGTGAGTAGGGGGAGGAGCAGAGGGAGAGAATCCTCAAGCAGGTTCCCCACTGGGTATAAATAAAGCCCAATGTGGGCCTCAATCCCAGGACCCTGAGATCATGACCTGAGCCAAAATCAAAAGTTGGATGCTTAACCAACTGAGACATCCAGGTGCCACCCCCTGCCTTAAACTTCTTGAAGCTTATTTTATGGCCCAGTATTTGGTCTATCCTGAAGAATGTTCCATGTGAATTTGAGAAGAATATATATTCTGCTGCTAAAAACTAGGTCACCAGGCATCAACAGGTTAATATTTCTAATGGACTACCTAATTCTTCCTAAATTGGTAAAGAGGTTTAATGAATTCCAATAAAGATTTCAATAGATTTAAATTAATTTCTAGGGATTTTAAATGAATTTCTGTGATATCAGCTGGATGGATGAATAAGAAAGTAAATTTTTAAAATATGATTGAAAAGGAGAGACTGGCCCTATCAGATATTAAAAAAGTTATTGAATGAAACAAGATGGGATTGGGAGGGAGACAAACCATAAGTGACTCTTAATCTCACAAAACAAACTGAGGGTTGCCGGGGGGAGGGGGTTTGGGAGAAGGGGGTGGGATTATGGACATTGGGGAGGGTATGTGATTTGGTGAGTGCTGTGAAGTGTGTAAACCTGGTGATTCACAGACCTGTACCCCTGGGGATAAAAATATATGTTTATAAAAAATAAAAAATTAAAAAAAAAAAAAACAGAAAAAAAAAAAATAAATGAGGGGCGCCTGGGTGGCTCAGTGGTTTAAGCCTCTGCCTTCAGCTCAGGTCATGATCTCAGGGTCCTGGGATTGAGCCCCACACCAGGCTCTCTGCTCAGCAGGGAGCCTGCTTCCCCCTCTCTCTCTGCCTGCCTCTCTATCAAATAAATAAATAAAAATCTTTTAAAAAAAATAAAATAAATGAAAAATTAAAAAAAAAAAAAAGTTATTGAGTGTAACCAATACCGGAAGGTCACTTAAATTAAATCCACTTAAATCAGAGACCGAATTTTCATAAATAGTTTTACTAAAACTTTGACTTGAAATTTTTTACTAAAATTATAAAAATAAAAAAAGTTAACTTAAATATTTTAACTCTTAGAAATAATTTTTTGGTCTTTTTTCCTGATAAATTTATTAGAATCATGAAATGATAATTTTCATTTCATATTTGATTTCAATTGATTCATTTTACAAAAATATCCTAGACTTCATTTTTGTAAGGGTTTCTAATTAGATCATTCTTTAATAAAACTTCTTGTGTCATTGCCCTTTTGGCCTTAGCTTCTGCCCTTTAATAGCCAGCTAACTGGACTGACATGTTCTATAGCTATGTTCACGATTTAAATAGTTTTCCATCACATTTATCAACCTTATGAAAGCCCTACGTATTTTGTGAGATTTGCTAGTTCACTTTGTAATGGATTTTCATTGCACAGCCTACAAGACATTGGGAAACACAGGCGTGAACATAGATGATACTGTGAAGCAGAGAAAGATATTAGAGGAGGCCCAGACTTTTTCTAAGAGTATTTTATTATGTTATGATTCAACACCAAAAACAGATTACATGGCCAATAAATACTTGAATTATGAGGGCACTTTGGTATATAAGAATTCAGTGTAGGATAAAGGTGGCTTTTTTTTTTTTTTTTAACTTTTAAGGTGACTTTAAATATGAGCAGGGAAAGTGGATCATTCTCTAAAAGTTAAAAAAAAAATTAAGAGAAAAAGTTAGAGCCATAATGTAACTAATGCCAGGGCCTTTGGCTTCTGCAACTCTTTGTCTCCTTTGAAGAGGCACAGACCCTTGGCTTGTAGTCACTTAGAAGATCTTAATGACCAGATACTTCCACATCATGAGAATCACTCAGTTTCCTTAGACTAACTTGGCTGAGAGAGGATGTCTTTCACAAAAATTTTATATGTTCCAATAACACAACAAGTGTTGGGTTGTTTTCTTGAAGTTTAGTATCCGCTCCTTATCTTGCCAAGGTCCAGGACAAAAGGGCAGGAGGATGGTTTCCTGATGCTTATTTTGTTTAGCCGTAGTTGGGCTTCTCTAACATCATTACCAGCATCTGTTTTCTAGAACCCTAGCAACGTTGTCAGTGGAGAAGGGCATTTTATCAGAGGAACATAAGTAGCAGAGCTGTTCTGAAACAGACCTTCTCAAGTGGTATGCCACAAATTGGTTCCAGATGTGCTAATGTGCCCTTCCAGTGGTGGAGCTCAGGGCCTCCTTGACTCTGGCAATTGTTACATAGTCTCTCCTTTTTAACTGTGTACCGTATAGTGATTTTCCTTTTCTTTCTGTGCCATGAATACAAGTTGGGGACCACTGTCCTCAACAATTAGCTGCAAACAATGGGAACATGAATAATATCATTATTCAAAGAGTCCTTTGGTTTAGGGAAGAAAATTGCAGATTGTAGCAGAGAATGGATGAGGGGGCAGGTTAGACTTTTCCCTGAATTTCTGAATTCGCTCCAGTTCTATTTTCACATTAGACTGTATCACTAATTTACATTAGTATCAGCCTTTTGCAGTTTTAACCTGTTCCTAGTCCTTTACACATGCCCAAATAAATACCAGGAGGAATAAAGAGTTGAGAAGTAGTCATAAAAAGGAAGAGGAAAATCAGAGGAAAACATTTGATACAGGGGTTAGAACGGACAGAAAGAAATCAGAAAATAATGCTCCCTGTATTGTATTTAAACAAAAATGAGTATATCTAAAAATGAGTATATCTAAAAAATCTAAGAACAAATTTAAAAACAAGCAAATGGGAAGATATTAGTAGTAACAGTATATATGATTTTCAATAACATTCTACAAATAAAAATCATTTTAACCTAGAAGACAAACATCTCAATAGAAAATAGCCAAATGACATCAGGAGATGATTGACAAATGAAGAGCTGCAAATGACCGATAAATATATGAAACATTCAGCTGCAGATATAAATGCAGATTAACAACTGAGAAAGTTACATAAGAAATTTGACAGATTTTATTTTAGTTTAGGGGAAACAGGACACTTATATAAATGCTGGTATTTGTGTAAAGTGATGAGCATTTTTATAGGTCAGTTTAAATGTTTTAAAACATTTAAAAAATGTTTTAACCTTCATACGTTTTGACCTTACATTTTAATTTAGGAGTTTATTCTGAAGAAATCAGAAGTGATACAAAGAGATATGAAAATGATATTCATTACAGCTCTATACTGTGATACAAACGAGAAGCAATTGAATTCTACAAAAGTGAGAGTAATGGATTTTGGATTAATGTCTTTGGAGAATAAGGTATGGAAAATATTGTCTGTGTGCTGCTTAAATTGGATGTACATTATTTAAATATACTATATGCCATCTAAGATACTCTTAATTGGAAGAGGGCTCATTTTCTCTGGCACTAAGGAAGAAAACAACAACAAAGATCTGAATTCAGACAGAAGATCCTGGCGTAAAACTAGGCAGAGTCAGGATCAATGAGAACTAGACTTGTCTCTGGAAAGGTACAGCAAAGAAGCCAGTTGGTCTTCTTTCAGAGTGTGGTTCCAATTCCTACAATCAACCACCATGGGCCCAGAAAGCTTCAAGCAAAGAGAAAACGTAGTGTTCACAGTTGGTAGTTGCTCAGGTAGAAGCAAACATAAGTCCCCTGGCAGAAATTGGACTTCATGCAGATAGGCACAATTGTTTTTCTTTGGAACTTGGTCAGTGATTTTTTTTTTTTTTTTAAAGATCCCATTGATGGTAAAATGAATTTTGATATTAGAGTTGTTAGAAATGAAAAATTTTGTCTGGAGTGAAAGGAATATACTATATACATGCAGTTGGTGGGAACTATTCTGCAATTTAGCAGTGAAGTCTAATCTGTTGAATTACGTATGTATTATACAAAACTTCCATTAACATTTATTACATATATATATTTTTTATTAAGCAGGCTGCGTGTTGAGCAGAGAGCCTGATGTGGGGCTCAGTCCCAGGACTCTGAGATCATGACCTCAGCCGAGGCAGAGGCTTAACCCACTGAGCCACCCAGGTGCCCCTATTACATATATTTAAATGTTTACCTTAGGATTCCCATAATTATTTTTAGTCTATTTTCTTAATTTGATCTCCTCTGTTAGTATATTTTGAATCATTACCAACCTTTGGCAGTGAAGCTCAGGCATTTTAGAGTTTTTATAATTTCAACATTTTGGAAAAAGAGCTGTATTTATTTTAGCTACAGATTTGTGGGTTTTTACTGTTAGCAGGTGTATGAAAAGTCTTCCAAAACACTGGATCCCTGCACTGAGAGAGGAAAAAAGGAAGCGTGTTTAAGAGCACAGTCCCTGGAGTGAGAGCCATGCTCAAATTTCAGCGTTGACACATACTAGTTGTATGACCTTAGGCAAGTTATTTAAGTAGTCTAAGACTCAGTTTCCTCATTTTTAAAACAATGGTAATTGTATGGTTGAGAGAATGGAATGAAATAATGTAAAATTCCCATCATATAATATCCTGGTTACCATTTCTAAATCAAGATCTGTGAAACAAACTGCTTGAAAATGAGATTTATTTTTTTTTAACATCCCTTTGCTTTTCTTCATTGTAGTCACTCTTAACAATGATCATGCATAAGACACACCTTTGAAAATGTATAATCTCTTCCGTGCTTTCCTTTTTAAATGATATATTCCCTATCCCAGCAAGTAGAAAAACGAGGTGCACTCCTGATTAGCATAACTTTGATGCAGAAAACAGAAAAGGAAAATTTATAGGCCAGTCTCATTGAACAAAGATGCAAAAGTCCCAAACAAACTAAAGTGTCCAGCAAACCAAATCCTGCAAAACACAACTAAGACTTATACACCATGACCATATTGGATGTATTCCAAGGAATGCAGGACTGGTTTAACATTAGAAAATCAATATAATTTGTCCCATTAACAGAATAAATGAAATAAATATGATCACCTCATTTAGATGCAGTAAACCATTTAACAAAATTCAACATCCATATTCCTTTTCATAAAAAAAAGTAATTCTTAGCAAACTAGAAGGGAACTTCTTAAATCTCATAAAAAAGTATTTACCAAAAACCTAAAATAAACATATTAATAGTAAATTCTCTGGTATGTCCCTGTCGGGTACAGTTTTGAAACCTAAGTTTTGACTTCTTTTATTTCTGAAACAGAAATGAAAGAAAAAGCTTTTTTGTTCTTCACTATTAACAATTTTTGTTCTTTTAAAACTAATGTATTCTCCCATTTTATCTTACTTTGAAATGATATAGTCTTTCGTGTCTCCTAAATTATTCATTTTATTGTTAGTTTTCCCCAACTATTGTGTCCCAGAATTCTTCCTTTGAATGCTCAGTGCTTCTGCTTTAAAAAGGCAGAAAATCTAAATGTAAATGTGTTTTTCTCAGTGTGAAAACATTGAGATTCAGATCTCAGCTATGACTGTTCTAGAATTATCATCATCAGAACTATGGTAGTGTTGGTCACTAGAGTTGTGTCAGCTCCTGACTGGAATGGATCAGTTGTATTTCACCAATGATTGTCTACAGTCAGTCCTGTATTATTAAAATGTTCCTTGCTGTGACACTAAACTGGTATAAGGCTGATATAATCTTTTAATTATAGGAGTCTTAGAAGTTAATTTTATGCAGTATACATATGGTAACAGATTGGTGTACATCCTTGGAAGATCCCAGGAGCAACCAAGATGAGTGAAGAGCAGACAGTGACTGAGCAGGAGAGACTGCTTCTGTGAGCAGTCCTGTGGGTTGATTCCTCTCCTTACATTTGAAGAACTAGCCACGAGCCTTGTATGTACACTCATTCTTTTATTCATCATTGTAAATAATATATAGTTCCACATTTAAATAAAGCCACATTTTCAAAATTACAATGTGTCATATCTCAATAATAGTCTAATTATATACAAAAGTACCATTTTCATTTTCCATTATGCTTTGATAACATGGAAAAAGTCAAAATCACTTTTCTTGGTTTTCCTTAAGGGCAGCTGAATATACCTAAAATGCTATTTCATTATAAAACAGAGCCTTATCATAATTGGAGATTGGTGGGATAAATATTGCCCATGTAACTGATAGGTTTAGAGAAATATGCTATTTTCATTATGTTCAGGAAAAAAAATAAGTACTTCTAATACAGTAGTTCATATTCTAGTATTAGATTAGTACAAAAATTCCTGTTTGGCTGGAGTAATTTTTAAAGCTAGGTCTTAATGAATTTAGTTACTTCAATTACCTAGGATTTATAATCTGATTTTAAAATAACCAGTTTTCAAAGAATACAATAAAATATTCATAGTGCTAAAACTCTGGGGAGCTTAATTTAATCACTGATGACTCAGGAGGAAAGTCAGAATCTTGCAGTGCCTCATTTCATAATGAACCTCATCTAATGTAGGGTAAAGTGAAAATTCTAGTTATTTGAATTTCCTATTGAATTATGTGTAAACATACATATTTTGTAAAGGTCATGAAAGCTTTGTTATATATGCTTGCATGTATTTTCCTATAATCCTGTTTACCTCTGTTATGGGCATTACAGAAAAGAGAGTTTGAAACTTACTCTCCTTGATTAGAAAGCAGACATGAAAAATTACTCTGGTCACTCTAGACCTGAATTTCTTAAAGAAGGACATGTGGACCACCTCTTCTAGAATCATCTGGGGTACTTGTTAGAAATGCAGATTCCTGACTTCTTCACCAAGCCTGCTGAATCACTGTATCTGGAGAAGATCCCAGGATAGTAACAGGCTCTCCAGGTAACTCTGACAAAAGTTTGAGACTCGTTGCCAGATGGCTTATGGATCGGAGCTCTCAACCTCGGGTAGGCAGCACCAAAATCATTCCTCCTGTGGATGTTGATACAGGAAAAAAGTGACAAAGATTGAAATGGGTGTGTTACTTCCCACAGAGTATGAGAACAGGAAATAATATGTTCTGCCGTCGTCAGACCAAAGGAATTTTAGAGGCAAAGCTGGAAATAGTTCAGAGCTGTTTCATTCATATTTATAACATCATTGCTTACTTAAGGTTTAGATTTCCTGATGTGTTTTTCTTTATTGATATGAAGTAACCTAAAGTTACCTAAAGCTGAGCACCATTTGATTCATTTGGAAGGTGTTTTTATTATTTTAATGTTTTGCTTTTACCCCAAGCACTATAGCAAATGTCTCTTTGGGGTTTCTTTCCCCTGAATATTTTGAGTTTTCAGAGCTTTGGTTGTGATATAATATGTATTTTCATTAATGTAAGCCAATTTTACTTGTAGTTCTAGTTGTTATTGTTACTACTGGGAGCAGAATATAGAAGAAACTTTTCTTTAGAGGGAATATTTTCTTTTTTTTTCATTTTGTGCCACTGTGGGAAGATAAATGGATGATAGTTTTATTTGGTCCATTTGTTTTTCCTATGAGAGTTGAAACATGCACAGATTCACCACCTCCCTCCCTACCCCTTCAACAATATGCTTTCCATCCTCCCACCCCCATCTGAAGGGTCAGTCAACAGTGATTATTAAGCACTCATTACACTATAGGAAGTTGCAAAAGAAGACTCTACTCTCCTTTCCTGTATTCTGTTACTGCTGAGAATTCAGTCTGTATCCAAGTCTTGCTCCATAGCTCAATATCCACTTTTGCCCAGTGGCAGCTTTCACTAAGCCACAGGTCAATCATGAAGACCGGCCTTAGATTTCATCCACCTGTCTTCTCCAAAATGCTCCTCAGCCACGTGTACTGCAGGCCTTCTGGTTTTACTGTGGGCTGTTTTAAAAAAAATTTTTTTAAGATTTTATTTACTTATTTGATATATAGAGAGTGAGAGCACAAACGGGGAGTGGCAGGGGGAGAGCGGCAGGCAGGGAGAGGGAGAAACAATGTGGGTCTGGATCCCAGGAGCCGGGGACCACGACCTGAGTTAAAGGCAGACGCTTAACCAACTGAGCCAACCAGGCGCCCCAAGGTCTGATCATCAGTTCTGAATCCTAGTCTGTCCCTCTGTTTACAAGAGGAATGGGTTGAAACCATACTACTTTCTCTTTGCTATCTTGACCTTTTAGCCTCCACAAATAAGACACCAGCACCTGGAGAAGATAATTTCAGACAGAATCACAAAAGTAGGAAAGATACGGGTTAAAGCTTTCCAACACTACTTTGGGTTTTTAGTTGCATCACCCAGGGGATAAGACCTTAAGGGCTGGAAGCTTTTAGACCGAGAAAGCACCTTCCTGAATGCTCCTGCCTGTTCTGCTTTCCGGTTTGTATTACCACCTCAGAAAGATTTCCTTCTTTGAATCTCTCAAGTGCCTCTAATCCTTCACTGAAAGGGACGTTCTTGTCTGAGCCCACCTTCCTTCCTGCTGATACCATACACTGTGCAGCCAAGGAAGGCCACGGATTTGGGCTGTGTAGAGAAGAAACTACCTGCCTAGTTTCACATGTGTCTGTGTATGTGTGTGCACATATGTAGGAGGGGGTGATGGACAAGCTGACTATGGGTCCTCCAACTCATGTTTTGTTTTCTTATTTTTTAAGATTTTATTTTTTGAGAGGAGAGAGAGAGTGAGAGAGCACAAGCGTGAGCAGGAGGGAGGGGCAGGCAGAGGGAGAAGCAGGATCCTCCTGAGCAGGGAGCCTGATGTGGGACTCAATCCCAGCTACACACGCTTTCATGTAGATCAGACGGGACCATATAAAACCCATATATTGAGAATAGGATATAGCCACAATATTAGTAAGGTTTATGCCCTGGCGGGAAAATAAATAGGTCTGTAAAGAACTATTTGAAGTCTTTATGGGTCTCTTCAGGAGCCACCAAAGAACTGGACTAGATCTAAATGACTTTTTCTCCCATTCACAGTGGTCATGTTGCACACATTTGTTTCAGAATCTGCCTCAGAGAAATAAGAGGTTGAAGGGAGGAATAAGTTCACCAGTTTTTCTCTAGGATTGCCAGATTTAGCACATAAAAGTATAGAATGTCCAGTTACACTGAGTTTCAGATAAATTATGAATAACGCTCCATGAAATATTTAGGACATACTAAAAATTATTTGGTGTTCAGATTTATCTGCATATCCTGAGTTTTATCTGGCAACTCCTATCTTACTGCCACTACTTAGAGTAGGGACTCTACCTCGAATTTGGTTATCTGCACCTGCCTGGGTGGCCTTCCCAACGCTACTCTTCTGATTTACCCCCACTGCCTACCACACACTAAGTTTTTTTAAAAGAATTTCATTAAGTTTCTCTTCCACACAAGAAATTATGCTCCAAAGGGATTTTCATTGTGCAACTGTATATTAAATTTGTGTGTATGTCTGTCATACATTTTCCTTGGGGACCTTTTTCTTTTATCAGAATCTCAAAGAGGCATCTTGAAGATGCCTAAAGAACTGTAGCTTATACAAAGAAACAAAAGTGGGTGAATTTAGAAAAATGCACCTTGCCTCAATCCTGACTTTTCCTTTAGACATCAGTAGTTTGAAAGCCCCTCATATCATTTGACTCCCACCAACATCTTACAAAATAGACAGGGCAGATTGTTTCTTAAAAATTACTGCTTACATTTCAAAGGTAGGGTCACTAAATCCCAGACATGTGAATTAGAAAGTCATACACAACTATTACTTGGCACAGGCAGAGTTGAATAGAAATCTGTCAAGTGCAAGTTTATTTCTCTCTACTTATATAGACCACCAACTTAATAAAATCAATTTTGGCACAATACTTTAAGCTACAGCTTCAAAACTGTATATATTTGAACCTCAGAAAGGTTTGTATCTCTGAAGAGATTGTTCTTATGCCCTTCCATCTGGTGGACCTTGTCACTTAGCTGTCAGTTACAAACCACAACTGTTGGATGTTTGGCCATTTGACCTATAGGGATGGCTTTTCAATGTGGTCACGTGCCGGAATACACCCATATTCCATTGCTGCTATTCTCAAATATTTAGACTATTAAGGTGTTTCACTGTCAGTGTATAAATCCTTATAGTAATAAAAATCATTTAATATTTTATGCTTACTCATTTGAAAGCATAAAAGGAATAATAGTGTGGCTATTCATCTATTTTGTTTGGTTCTAAATTTTGTCTTTTTCCACAAATCAAGTGTGTTCTAAAAAATAGAGCTTCATTTGCCTCTCGGGCTTCCATATTTTTCCTCCAACCTCTTTAGTCTCACTGTCTTTTTTTTTTTTTTCCTTTTTAAAAATCATTTTATCTTATTTTTTTCATCATGATAAGTGCATTCTTTAATCCCCATCCCTTATGTCCCCTATTTCACCCTCCCTCTGTTAACCATCAGTTTGTTCTCTGTTATTTAAATGTTTCTTCGTCTTTTTTTCCTTTGCTCATTTTTTTTTTTGTGTCTTAAATTCTACATATGAGTGAAATCTTATCATATTTGCCTTTCTCTGGCATATTTCACTTGGCATAATACACTCTAGCCCCATCCGTGTCATTGCAAACAGCAAGACAGCCATATAATACTCTATTCTATACACGTACCATCATCTTTGTGCATCAATGGATACCCGGGCTGCTTCTATAGTTTGGCTATTGTAAATAATGCTGCAATAAGCGGGTGCATGTATCCCTTCAAATTAATGTTTTTGTATTTTGGGGGTAAATACTCAGTAGCGTGGTTCCTGGGTTATAGGATAGTTCTGTTTTTATTTTTTTGAGGGAACTGCATACTGTTTTACACAGTGGTTGCACCAGTTTGCATTCCCACCAACCGTGCCCTTGCTGACCATTTTTTTTTTAAATCAACCTATGGATGTCTTGTGATTTATATACATTTCTATGCTATCTGTAACCCAGTCGTTCCCTCTATATGTGTGACTTTCATATTTAATTGTCTAGATGAACACAATCTTATGTGTCTAAAAGCCATTTCAAACTTAATGTGGAAAACTGAGCTGCTAATAAACTATCCCACCACCCACTTTCACGTCATCCCTATCTTTCTCATGAAGTGGCCATTCTGTAATGCTCAAGGAGGAGGGAAAAGGAAAAGGAAAAAAGTATAGAGATGTTCTTAACTTTCTTTCAAACCCTACAACTGGTATGTCAGCAAATCTTGGGGGCCCTTCTTTCCAAATACATCTTCGGATTGATCCCTTTTCGCCATCTCCACTGCTTCCCTACCCCAAGTCACAGTTACTTCTCACCTGGATTACTTCATGAACCTCCTGATTGGTCTCCCCTTCTGTCTCTGCACTCCTTAAAAGAACAGCCAAAGAAAGTTCTCTGTGAAGATATAAATCAGATCATGTTGCTTCTGTGTAAAGCCTATTATAGCCTCCCATCTCACTACAAAGAAAGCCAAAACCCTTATAAATGACCCGTAAGACCCTACATGATTGCCTCTTGGGCCACAACCTTTCATGCTCCCTCCACAGCCCCTTTTCTCCCTCTTCTCCCCATGGCAGCCTCCTGGATGGTCCTCCTGCAGGGCAGTTCTACCTCTGCTTTGGGTGTTTCCTCTTTGCTTGCTGTTCCTCTTCTCTCAGACACCAGCAAGGCTTCCTTCTTTTTTGTATGTCTTTAATGTTACTTTCCCAACGCTTTTAGCAACCTTCCCTGCCTTATTTCTCTTGTTAGCAGTTATCACTTTAATATACTAAGTATCTTGCCAGTTTACCTTATTGTCTCTCCAGCTCATAATAAGCATTAAGTAAATATTTGTAAAATGAATGAATGCAAAGATGATTTTCCTGTGTTGAAGATATTTTAAAAATTTCATCACATATTTTGATGGCAAATCTAAAAGTGGTTTTCACAAAGTAGTTTGACTAATGATAAGTGTAGCCTGCTAATGTGATTCCTTTGAGGAAGTGAAGACTTAAAAACATATTTGAAAACATTTACTATTACTAACCCTGGGTATAAATATAAAACAGTTTTTGAAGAAAACATGTGTTGGAAGAATTAACTAAATCTCAACAGACTTCCTTAAGAGGTAATTATGAATACAAATGTAGGACTCTGAGCTGTGAAGAGAAACCATGAGTCATTTCAGACAGGAAGTCATATTAGGTAAAGCTTAAAGGCAAAGAGTGACTCTGGTGATTGAAAGTTGGTAAGTGATGATAAAAGTTAATAATATTAGTATTATATTAATATTTATTAAGGACTTATACCATTAGCTATCGTGTGACTAAGTGCTAAGCATCATGAGTGGTAGATATCTTTATTTTTTCATTCTACGAAGAGGAAAGAATATCAAAGCTTGGAGTAGTTAAGTAACTTGCCTATTGTCCCATTAGCTTTAATGATGGAAGCCATCCTTGAATTTAGATCTGAGGCCAAAGCCCAGGTCCCTGACCAGTGAGTGGAACTGTTTGATTTAGAGATTAACGGCAGTTCACAGGGTGAAATTTAGGCGGAAGTAAAACTCCTACAGAAAATCCTCTAGGGAGGCACAATTTTGGAGAGTAACATGGTATTTCCCAGAAGGCCCAACACAGCCAGGGTTTCCTGTACCTCTGGATCACATTGAAGCTGCTTTGGCTGAACAACACATAAAGGATGAAGTTTGTGGTTAGGAACAAATTATGTGAAAAATACATACCTTTAAATACTGCATGCACACACTGTGGGACTAAATGTTCTCCATATAAGAAGCACTGAGAGATGGAGTGAAAGAGTAGAATCAAGTTCACTATCAGAATTTTCCTTACAACTTAATATGTTCCTTTTTTTTTTTTTTTTTTTTTTTAGATTTATTTATGTTAGGGGGAATGCGCACATGCATGGGGGCAGGAAGAGAGGGAGAAAATCTTCAAGCAGACCCCCATGCTGAGCAGGGATGGGGACATGGGGCTCCATCCCATGACCCATGAGATCATGACCTGAGCTGAAACCAAGAGTCAGATGCTTAACTGTCTGAACCACCCACACGTGCCCCAAAACGTTCCATCTTACCCCTTCCCCTTCTCTTTTATTTTGTGTATATAGTTGATGTTGCCTGTGCTGCTTTATGTGACACAATCTTGCTAAGAGTCAAGCAGCTTTGCTGGTCTGGGGAGGATTATTTAATTCTCTAAAATACTGAAAATCTTATTAAATATGTGTTGCTTGTTGTAGCATATCTATATATCCAAAGCTGGTAGAATCAGGCAGCACATCAATCATGGAAATACATCAGATCTCTCTCTAGAACTAATCAACAAAAGGGATGGCTTCAACTATGTAAAATAATGCCATTTGAGATGAAACAAAATTATTTTACCATGAAAAGATGGAAAATGCTCATTTTAATTCAGTCTTCATCTTTGTTTAGGGGTCCCACTTCATGACCTGGTATAGAGTCCTTGTCCTTTCAGTACGTCTGATGACTGGGGACTGGAAGGGTATCATGAAAGTGGAAATTCTTTTTCAGAATCCGGGAGAAAATTTCAGGTGTCTCCCTTAGTCAGCATTGACTCTGTGTCCCTCATGTTGTTGAGAATAGTTCTCCTCAACCTTACTCCCACCCCAGCACACCAAGGCAAGTGGCATGCTTCCACCAGTATAAAAGTGTTCTCAGCACGGGTGGGTCACACCATTCTATTTCCTGGGAGAGAAAAGCAAAATCTGGGGAGTCTGGATTGAGTATAGTTTGAAAAGCTTTTTCCTGGAGAGTCTATTATATCCTCCTATGAGGTAATTCCCTTACTCTCTGATCAATCATTATTGGTTTAAAACAATGGCGCCTGATAAATACTTACTGAATTTAAGTACTAACTTAGGGTTTCTCACTCTGACTGGAGGATTTTGAGTACTGTCTTCTCCTAACCTGTCCACTCCCCTGTTTGCTGTTGTTGGCGTCCACCCAAGATGTTCCTTGGGGTATGTGGAATGGAAACTGGCTCAAAGCTTTGTGTAGTGGCTGATCTTATTGAAGAGTGAGCACAGTATGTTGGAGAGATTACTGCTTGAAAGCCTGTCCTGCTTACAGACTCCTTTCAAAAAAGAGGTTGCCCCAACCACAACCCCCTAAGAAGTAGCAATGCAGGCTGTTTCTTCAGCAGTGGTGCTGTGTGGCGCAGCATGTTAGCTTTCCATCTGAGTTACAGTTGGAGTAGGAGAGGACACCTGAATCAGAGGTAGCCAATCGGTCGGCTGCCCAGTGGCTTCTGAGATTGCTTCAAGTAAGAACTTTCCCCCAAAACGACAATGGTGATAGAATCAGACTCTCCCCTCTGGGGCATTTGATTATGAACTATAGACACAGAACTGGCAGCAAGAGGAAAGAGTTATAGTTGTGCAACTTGAATTATGGCTGTGTTCTGAAGACGTTTTACGAAGAGTTGGGGCAGTGGTATGCTGGGGCTGGCTTTCTCAGGCCCAACAGCTGGTTCCATACATCTCTGCCCCACTCTGCCTCAGGCTGGCAGGAGTACTGACACCACATCACCTGGTTTTTGTTATAATTGAGGTCTCTCTCCTCCTGATCTGGTTTTCAAAAATTTACGAGCACACCACTGGCTAAGGGAAGGGATGGTATCTGGGGAGCAGGCAAGCAGTTACCTCTTCTGGGTCCTTTGTCTTAAAAACAAACAATGTTTAAGGTAATATGTTAACATGATTGGTTTTAAGATTATATTAAAAAAGATGTTAGAGAAAATGTTGTGAAATATATGATTTAAATATCAGTGGTTAAATTACAAAGCTCACAGGAATGTGGTCAGAGGGGAGTACCTTTCCTGTTCCTGGTGCTTATCAAAGGCAAAGCCTCCACCTCCCAGGCTCACAAAGGATGACCCGACAAGCCGGTTAAGTCTCTGGTCTTATTTCCACACGTATTCTTTACCCCTTATTACCTGAGGTAACTTGAGTGCACACCAGTTACTTAAAACCACAAGAGCCCAGTGAATCCTGGGCATTTGGAAAATGGGAAAAATTCATACAGCAAAAAGAGTATATAGAATTTTGGAATGAGCTTTGAATTCAAATGCTCCTTCACCCCTTCCTGGTAACATAATTTATCTATGCCACATTCTCCTTAGTTGTAAAATACGGATAAAGGATAATAAGCTCAGAGATATTTGTAAGGATTAAATGAAGTACCCTGGGTAAAACATCTAGCTCAGTGTCTGGCACTTGTTACACACTCAAGTACCTTCAACTCTTTGCTCCTCTCTTTAACATACTTATTGGAGCCTTGAAGACAGTTGAGGGAATGGGGCACCTGGGTGGCTAGGTCGGTTGAAGGGCCCACTCTTGGTTTCAGCTGTGGTTGTGATCTCAGGCTCATGGGATCGATGGGGAATGCCCTTGGGCTCCATGCTCAGTGCAGAGTCCACTTGTTCCTCTCCCTCTGCTCCTCTCCTGCCTGCCCCTCTCAAATAAATAGATAGAATCTTAAAAATCAAAAATAAAAGCAAAACCAGCTGCTAGTTTTGCTGTCAAGTCAGTAGAATTGGTATAATCACTTAACTCTCCACTTATATTAATATGAATTAGGTTGTAAGATAATGCCTTGTTTAAAATTTTATGTTTTTGCATATAAGGTCAACTTATATGCAACTTAGAAGAATTTTAAATATTACTATAATTATTACAATCCTTTGAAACAAGCTTTTCTCTGCACTTAGCTCAGAGCAGCTGTATAGCAGTCCACAAATTACTGTGTTCATTTCCTTTTTTTTTTTTTTTTTAAGATTTTATATATTTATTTGACAGAGAAAGAGATCACAAGTAGGTAGGGAGACAGGCAGAGAGAGAGGGGGAAGCAGGATACCTGCTGAGCACAGAGCCCGATGTGGGGCTCAATCCCAGGACCCCGACATCATGACCTGAGCTGAAGGCAGAGGCTCAACCCACTGAGCCACCCAGGCAGCCCTCCTTTTATTTTTAAACAACCTGTTAAACTGTTGACTGTGGGCAAAGAACAACATTAGTTGTAAGGGAATTAAGGAAAACAGATGCTTGGGTCCCTGGGTGGCTCCGTCAGTTGAGCGTCCAGCTCTTGGTTTCACCTCAGGTCATGATCTCAGGGTCCTGAGATAGAGCCCTGCATCGGGCTCCGTGCTCAGCAGCGAGTCTGCTTGAGGTTCTCTCTCTTTCTCTCCCTCTGTCCCTCCCCCTGACTTGAGTGCGCTTTCTTTCAAATAAAAATAAATCTTAAAAAAAAAAAAAAAAAAGACAAACAGATGCTTATGTCATACCCAGTTAAATATACAAAAAAGAGAAAAGGGAGTGAATATTAAATTGTTTTACTGAGTATTCCCCTCCTACCGCCCAGCTTCTAGGTACCTAAACTGAATAATACCATGTGTCTTTTAAATCCCTTATTTACTGTATTACCATTTTTAAAAAAAAAATTTATTTATTAGAGAGAGAGCACAAGTAGGCAGAAAGAGAGAGGGAAGCAGACTCCCCACTGAGCAGAAAGCCCGATGCAGGGCTCGATCCCAACACCCTGAGATCATGACCTGAGCCAAAGACAAGGCTTAAGCCACTGAGGCGCCCCACCGTATTACAGTTTATTTACCCTTAGCTTACTTAGGTCATCTGCCCTTAGCCTCATTATCACTGCTAGTAAATTAAGGATAAAATCTGCCCATTTGCCAGGAGTAATTCACGGGATGTGGTGTTTCTCAGTACCAGATGATTTAAGGGGAGCTACTTGCAATTGGAGTGGTTTTTGGCATATGGGCCTTAATAATTTGCTAGAATTAAATTTGTTTTGAAGTTTCTGCTTTTCAAATCAGCATTTTCAGACAAGCAGTGTGATGTACAAATTACCGCACTTTAGTTCACACTAGAATAATCCACATTCTAAATCTGTTTGGCATTTACCCCTTAAGAATTTTGCATCAATAAATCATTTTTGTAGCATCTTAAAATGTTCCTAAGTAATTCTATATAACATCTTGCATCTGCAGGGCCTGTCGTGCCAGTGTGAATAAAAATAATAAATTATAGTAATTAAGATATAATTACGTTGTCTTGAGAAGCTAAGGGTCATTTGGACTTGATTACCGGAGGAGTTATCAGTGCCAAAGAAAAGGCAGGGGACTAGTGGCTTGGGCCTGTAATTAAACATCTGGGACTGACAATTTGGCCATCGGAGGTAGCACCTTCTGAATAAATTTCAATACTGCCTTTTAGACAAGCTACAACAAATACAAAAACTAGTGTAAGGGGAAGAAGAGAGGTTGCTGGTGGAAAGGACAACCCATCTCAACATTTAACTATTATGAAAACTGTTGTCACGAAGCCTGCCTCCTCTCCATAGAAAGGCTCCCTTGGAATGCAGGAGGGTGCTTTCGTGTCTTATAATGCCTATTTGTTGTTTATCAGACGGCTCACCTGAATGCAGAACTGGCAGTGCCGCTGCAGCCTCACCCTCCCACTTACAGAAGTACTTGCCAGATCTTTTTATGCTCTCATGACCAAAGCTCTCCAGTGATCAGGGGGCACAGCGGGCGTCTCCTCAAACTCCTCAGGCGTCTTCCCTCGCGTCCTCCGCTCGCTGTCTGGTCTCCCCGTGGTGGTTTCTCTCTTCTCCACCCTGCTCAGGGGTCTCAGGTGGGACCTGGGTGGGATGCTAGGCTCTGCCCTTGGGCCTCCACCCCGGAGAGGGATGCGCCCTGGCGGAGAGAGTCCACCTTTTGCTCGCGCTCGCGGCCGGCAGCACCGCGGCGGCTGTGGAGGAGGAGGATTTGGAGGAGGAGGGAGTTGGCGGCCGCCGAGGCCGGGCAGCCGGCCCCGTCCGCGGCGGGCGCGCTCCGCGGTCCTCCCTCGCTCGTCTCCTATGCTCATATTTGGACTCGGCTGCCAGTGCCCAGGAATTTCCCGTCATGCCTCCCGCCGCCCCGTCCGTCGCCCGGAGGCTGGGAGGGAGGGAGTGAGGGAGGCTCGGACGGCGGCGGCGGCGGCGGCGGCTCCCTGGCTCTTCCATGAGCCCGCGGCGGACCCTCCCGCGCCCCCTCTCGCTCTGCCTCTGCCTCTGGCTGGCCACGGCCGTGGCGCGGGGAGCCGCGCAGTCAGGTAAGTTTGGGCTCCCTCTCCCCCTCGCCTCTCCTCTCCCACCCCAACCCGAGTAGAAGTGTGACCCAGACCCCCGATCCCCTCCGAGCGCCGGCTGCGCCCCCTTCAGCCTCCGGCGGGGACGCCCCCTGTCTTGGGCCGGGGAGGGGCGCTGAAGGGGAGCGCCCCGCGCGTGCGGGGGGGGGGGGCGCGGATGGAAGGAGGTCAGGCTGGTTGCGCCCCCGCCTACGGGAGGCGTCTGGCCGCCTCGCTGACACCTTATCCCGTCCCCGGAGCGAACCTGAGCCGGAGGGACGCTCTCGCCGGACGCGGGCCCTCGGGGAGGGGCTTGGCGGGGCAGCCCGCAGGAGGCACGGGAGGGGGGCCGCGCGGGCTTCGGGAAGGCGCAGGAGGAGCCGCGGGGGCTCCCACCGAAGTGCCCGCTCGGATAACGGGCCGGGGTGCGTGGGAATGAGCAGGTCAGGCCCGCGCTCCGGCTGCGCGTCCGGAGGGGCGTGGGGCGCCGGGCGGAGCTGGGGGCGGCGAGTGGGGGACACCCAGAGGCGCAAGGTCGCCCGTCCGCCGCGTCGCCCGCGCGGGGGGCTCGGGCTCCCGCTCCCCACGGGCCCCGCTGGTATTTAATAGGCCCAAACTGAACAAAACCCCGAGTTTTCCAGGTACCAGTTTTGTTTTGTTTTTGAGCGGAAAAAAGCATCCGAGTGTGTAAGTTTTACACTGTTTAAAGTCAAACTCTGTGAACGAAAGGTGCCATTCCTGCCTTCCTTGGTTTAGGACTATAATTAGGGTAATTCTGAAGTCTTAAGAGGATGATTTTTAAAGATCATTTTCTTTAAATCATGTGGAAAATATCAGTGAGAATTTTTTTCCCTAAGGTTGTAAAAGGTAATTATTTGAAATTACAAACGTGAGTTTAAGGTGCATGTGAAATTGCATGAACTTAGATATTTGTGATGAGCGTCTCACTTACTAATCATCAGAGCTTCTCAGTTCTTAGTTTTTGCTGGAATGGGAGAAGAAAAATCGTTAATTCCTCAGTTGAGATTAGGGAATTTTAGTTTGTTTTTGTTTTTTGCCACTAGTAGACTAAACTGTCAACATAAGATATGGCTCGCAATTAGGACTTATGGATTAGTTGGAAACTGACTCTGTTAAGCATAGATTATACTCAGAACTTTCTGTCTGTCACTTCATATTCTGTTTGCAGCACTGGTGACAAAACAGATTTTACAAGATAGTCGGTCGATAAAAAAATCTTCAGGATTCATGTAACTTATAATATTGTCAATTTAGATTAACGGAAGATTTTTAAAATGTTTGACTTTATTAAATGTGCAGCTTATTAATTTAAGTAATGATACCAATTTCATGTTTGCTTTTGACTAGAACTGTTTTTCAGAAAGCCTACTTTTTATGGATTCATATTTTAGGAGTATCTTTAATAATACTTCTTGGGCAATACAGGAAGTTCTAACTACACATTTTATTAGTGGTCTTCTACAAAATACTGTGCTGCACAATAAAGAGTGGATTGTACTGCCGGGGAATATATGTTTTTGTTGTTGTTTTTTTTTTCCCCCTCAGTGATGTGTTGACTTACCTAATACTACCTGTGGTAAAGCAGCCCTTGAAGACCAAAATCCATTGTACTGTGGGCCCTTGCCAGTATTTTTGAACACCAACTTTATATTTGGATCCTTTAAACATTCATTCTTTTAATTTTGGTCCCAGCTGACATATAAGTCTAATTTCTGATGACTTTTCTTAGGGCCCTATGTGAACATCTGGAATTTTTTTAATATTAAAATAAGTTCTCTGCCATATAGAATTTTGTCACAGTGCCTAAACTGCCTATCTGCCAAGGTTGCAAACATATAGCATCATTTACATTTTGCATCAACTTTTTTTAGTTTTTTTTAGTTTTTTAGGTTTTTTAAGTTTTTTGTTTTTTAAGGTGCTTGTTCTAGTTATCCTAACTAAAATGTTAACAAATTAGGTCAGAAATCTTTACTACTATTTTGCTAAACTCAAGTAACAAGAATATCCAGAAAAGATCCCAAGAGTAGTTGCTTAGATTTTTTCCTACATTTTTGTAATACATTTATCCTTTTTAAATTAAAAATAAAATTTCAACCATTAAAGAAGAACTTTAGGAAATAATGCTTTTTTGGTCTGTTATCTGGTCACAGCTCTTTGATTTTACCTTGCCTGTGTTACCAGCTGTTGCCAGCGTTCAGTGGCTCATTGTCATCTCACTTTATTATGGTTGGGGATTTGGTTCAGACATTTGCTTCCTTCTCTGTAAAGTGATGAAGTTGGACATAGTCTCCATGTCCCTTCAAACTCCAGGATACTGTAACATTGTTTTTGTTTATATAATCCTGCAGAGCTGCCTACACTATATTGATTCAAACTTCTGATTATCACCTCTGACTTGCTATACGTGTTAAACTGGTTTACTTGTGGTCAGATCTGATTGGTGTGGATCTACCTTGTGGAACATCTTGATATCTGGCACATGCACACAGATGCACATATGTTGACAGAGTTCCATGATATTAAGCTTCTGCTACTTTCTCTTCCCCTCATCTAATAGAAGTAACATAGCTTGTTATGTCATAGGGTAAATGTCTAACTGCTCTTTGGGGCAGTTAAGCCCAGGCCCTAAGATGGTTTGGTATTCAGTTTTGGAATTTGTGTCTGGGTTAGCAATACCACTGTAGAGCACCCAAACCTTTCTGTGGTTGGGAGCATTCCAGATGAAATGCCCTACATTCCTACAAAATGCCCTATTGATCGTACTTGGACTTACCCATCTTGTTTATTCAGAATTAAATTGAATTTGGATAGGAGGGTAATCAGATTGCTATTTAATTTTCTAGTTGTTAGCATCTGTGATTGCTATACAGATATCTCAAGGCTTTACTTTGAATATTCCTGTATTTCCTCCTTTCTGGGCACAATTGGTTTTTCTTTTAAAAGGCTCAGCAGGGTCCTGGATACTTGTTCACATATTTTCTCTATAGCATACCAAAGCCATCTTTTATGGCTTTTAAGGAAATTCGAAGAAAGAGAAAAGAAATTATAGAAAAAGGAGGCCAGTAATAAATCAACCAATTGACTTTATGGAGGATTTGGTTATTGTCTCATTTAAGCTTCTGTTGCAAGTAATACAAATGAACTTGAACTAGTTTTAGGAAAATGAAAGAAAGGAATTCGATGGACGCTAAATGCAGACAGACCATATTAGGGACCAGGGACTGGAAAATGTGGAACTTTCCCTGTCTCTACTCTTTACCTTTCTTTGCTTCATTGTTCTTTCTTTGCTGACCACTTTTTTCCCCTGCTTTCCTGTGTTCATGGTTGAATTTGACTCCTCTCCTGAGTATTTACGTGTCCTTCAGTTTGCAGGGAAAGACTAAGTCATTGAGGCTTGATTCTGAATTCCTGAGAGAAAGAATCTGATAGACACAGTTTGGGTCTTGATACAGATTTTCCCTAAGGTCTCTTCTAATGCTGGAGTTCTTTGTAGTAGGTACTGTAGACATTTATGTGATTTGATTTTGCATTTTTACATTTAGTATTGTGGGGTTATTTGTCCTTAAAGGATATAATTTTCTCTTGATTGCCGAATGTATCGGAAAGAGCTTGCCACCTTCAGTGGGATCCTAGGATATTAGAGCAGTTCATTCACACTGAAGCAGGAATGCTGAAATGCCCAAGAGGAAGCTTCGGGGAGTGAATGGAGGGTAGCCCCGCATTTAAGAGTCACAAAGCAGTTTGGGATTCACCTGACTTGTGAAAATCCTGTTTAATAAGAACTGATTGACCCTGCAGATAATTGTCTGCATATTTTCAGGAATTCACTTAATTAAAATGCTGGGCTCAAATAGCTCTTAAGGGTAAATTCATTAAAACTATTTAATTGATAATTAGAGACATTCAAAATAGTAATAGCTTAGGGAGTTCCTTAGTTAGTTTCCTGTTCCTCACCCATGTGTAGCATTTTCCATCTCTGCCTTTCCTTTAGACTGCTTCCGCTGCTTCGCTTGTTTTTCTCTCCTAACCTGTCTTTCAGGCCTTGATCTCATGGTTCTTTGCGAAGCTTTTTTCACCTCTTAGAATTTGTCATTCCCTTGTGTTTCCAAGACATTTTGTACCTTGATTGAAGCATGATTTTACCATCTTGCATTATCAAGTCCATATGTACTCATCTTCTTCACTAGACTGTAGGTTCTATTAGACCAATGAATCACCTAGAAGAATTCAGATAAGCTGTTAGCAACCCATCATCCCAAGCATAATGATTCTAGCTTTTTCAAACGTTCTGAAGCTTGTACGGCATCCTGCTTGTCACTGCCTTCTTCAGATGGTGGAGCTCAATCATATCGCTCTTCTTTCTCAGTCCTAGTCGTTTTTTAAATGTTACAGGCTTTTCCGTGAATATTCTAATTTCCTGAGTGATGATCAGTTATATAGAACAATAGGATCTTTCCCTACAAACCGAGATGGGTGGGGAAGGCAACTGATATGGAAGGAAATCGACTTGTGTTAAGAACCCAATATATCCCAGATTAGATAGAGAGGACAGGTACAGGAAAACATGGGAGCATATATGAAGGGGAATAGTGGGAAGATAAAGTATAAAAATTGAAAATTAGGTTCGGCCTAGATTTTTATATTAATACTTTTTAATATTTATATTTTTATAGTAATACTAGAATTTTATATTAATACTTTTAATACTAGGCTAGAAAATTTGGACTGGGTTAGCAAGCTAAATCCTCAAAATCAGAGTTGGATTATGAAATATGTTATTTAATAATTCAGAGGATGAACTGAATCAGGAAAGAAACCATTGGATTAATAAAGAAAGGTTATAGGAGATTTTCTTAGGGAGTGAAGACCTGAGCTAAGGTGGTGGTGCTGGGATTGGAGAGATGTTGCTAAGGTAGACCTTAGACAACTGGAGATGGGGAAAGAGAGGGATGACTAAAAATGATGGGAAGATGTTAAGCTTGGGCGATTGCAAGAATGTGCACTCAGTAAGTTTGTGGGTGGGGGTAAAAAATGAATTTTATTTTAGATCTTTTGCATTTGAGGTGCTGGTAGAACATTCATGTTGAGATAGCTGGGTAGTCAAGTCAGAAATGTGAGGTTGTGACTTGGAGAGATTGGGGCTGGAGATAAAACATATGTATGAGTAAGGAAGACTAAAAATAAAAGGGAAAAGAAAGTATTTGTTGACTGGTGGAAGAGGAAAAGCCCAGGAAAAGCATCATCATCAGGAAGATGCAGCTTTTTCTAGCTTTGAACGATGGCCTGTCAGTATATGGCATTCTGTCCATGAGCTTTCCTTGTTTGGGGGACACCATGTACTCACTCCATGAACAGTACGTGGGAAGCCTTGAACGAAGGATCCTGCAGCCAGAGAGACCTTTCCAAACAGAGAAATTGTTGCTGCTACTTCCCATCTTAACCTCTTCAGTGGCTTATCTTTCTTAAGATAAAGGACTAACCCTTTCAGTGTCTTCATCATCACTGTGCCTCTGGGCTTCTTACAAGTGGTTCCTTTAGCTTCAAACACACATTTGACTGTCTCCTCCTCATTCATCCCTTTACCTTCCCCAAGAATGTGAAGCCAATATAATTCCATCAGATGTAGTACTCTTTGGCTTTTTTATTTTTCCCCTGGTCCTCTGTGGGTACTTTTTATTGCTATGGTCAAGTTCTTATCCACGAGACAATTGTTCACAATTTCCTAATCTATAATAAAACTTTATAATAAATCACATTCCTACCTCTTTCTTTCTTTTTTGTTTTTTTTTTTTTTCCTTAAAGATTTTATTTATTTATTTGACAGAGAGAGAGAGATCACAGTAGGCCGAGAGAGAAAGGGAAACAGGCTCCCCGCCTAGCAGAGAGCCTGATGTGGGGCTCGATCCCAGGACCCTGAGGTCATTACCTGAGCTGAAGGCAGAGGCCCTAACCCACTGAGCCACCCAGGTGCCCCTCCTACCTCTTTCTTACAGAATGCCTTTTTTTCCTTATCTCTTCAAGTGTTGCCTACATGGTTCTCCAACACCTGAGTCAGTCACCTGGGCCACCATACCTTGCTCTGTGACTCTGGGCCATGGTAGCCTGGAGCAGCGTTGTTACCTGGCATTTGTGACTGTGTTAACCTAGCTGAGTGCTGTTTATCAGGATACCGCAAGCTAATTTTTTGATACTTGTCTTTCTGAAGGAAATCAGAGGGAATTTACTTCATTGAAGGGCTTTATTTGCATAAACTGCAGAGGTATGTAAAATATGGAGGTGACTGCAGGTGATATAGAGAAATGATGCCGGATGCCGGTATAGGAAATGTGCTTGCAGGGCTTAGCTTCCTGATCAAAGGGGTATCATGATTGTTTCTAAGAATAGTATTCACTTCATAAGGTTTATCTGAAATGGTATATTTATGTTCAGTATGGAGTATGAAGAATAATTTCTGACTTGATTAAAAAAAGGAACCCTCCCATATGCTAGTGGTTGTGTTTTTAGTAGCTGTTGACTGAGAAAATACATAATAGCAAAAACCTACTATAAAAATTTTAAATGAGTTTTTTTTTAATATAAAAGCATTCTCACATTCAGAAAGTATACATATGTGGAAATTATGGCTTATAGAGTCCATAGACAGCTTGACTTCTTGCTTTGTGAATACTCTCAGGGAGGTTCCGGTCTCAGGGTTCAGTGGCTCATTGTCACTTTAGAATATGGAGGGGAATTTTGTTTGAAAATCTGAGCCATGGTTGAAATTTTGGAAGGACAAGGAAGTTCCTGC